>NC_090926.1:472344321-474844321 GCF_040938575.1 Ambystoma mexicanum | reverse complement strand
TAAGTCGCCTTAAGGAAGTAAGTATTGGAACGAGAAAGATTTGGACTATGAGTAATGAAGATTACTGGTAAGTAACACAGGCACTACTGTACATTTTGCCTCAAAGCATATGTAAATCTGGAGCAACATTGCAAAGATGGATGCTCTCCAGATGTGATGTGATCAAAAACTACATCTACCACAACACATGTGCTTGCAGAACAAGGTGGACTGGAGTTTTATGTCAGCAGAGATCATGGATTCTTCAGATAACACTACACGGGTACTGTGCCACATGAACAGCACACAGGGCAGCTAGTGTAACATGCAATTGGTTATTTATAACGCGCTTAATACCGAATAGGTTTCTAAGCACTGACCCGGGATTTAAATCTGTGTTGCTCTGCGTTGTCTTGCTTCCTGGACAAGTGCTTTGTCACTGAGTTATACTATCCTTCCTATACTACTAGTGCTGGCTCATGGGGTTCATTTCAAGATTATCTTTAGGGGCCCCTTTCCCACAGCTGGGAAAATCCATCTAAGGCAGCTGTTCGGTGCATTGATTATGGTTATATGTGCATACAATCAACCCTTCCGGTCGGCTTCCTTCTGGCACATTCCTAGATAATGCAATAGAGAGAGAGGGGGTGGGTAGCTGCAGATTATCCCCGAAAGATTCATTAGCCTCTGCAAAGAACAACACAAAGTCAGCCAATAGCGATCTAAGACCCTAAATGACGAGCCAGCAAGGTGGTAATGTAGTAGAAACCCAGAGTAGAGCGGCAACGAGGTGATAAGCACTAGCCCACTGCTGGATACTGCAAGGCCATTGGACTGGGTTGGGTGAAGCAGCAAAGTTAGTCTGCACGCACATATAGTGTACTGAATTAAATAAATGCTTTGCTTTATAATGAGAGTGGCAACATAAGTGCCGCATGGGTGCAGCAGCTGGGTGCCCCCTTGAGGCTCGAATCCCATTAGAACTGAACAATTCAAAGACCCTGGCAGGAGTGGACTGGGAACCAATAGAGACCCTGGAAATAATGTTGATGCATATTACACATTTTCAGCAAGCCCAATCCTTTTTCCAAGGGGAACATTTGGAAATAAAATAGGTAACCACACAAAAGAGGCCCAGGGCGCAGAGGCCTACTGGGAAATATCCAGATTTGCCTGTAGGCCAGTCCAGCCCATGACCCTGTTGCCATACAGGAAAGCATGACCCCAGGCCTTAGAAGACTTTGTGCCGAATTCATCAAGTTTTGTTCAAAGGCAAAATCCCATTGAAAACCCCTTTGTGAATCAGGCCCTGTGTGTGAAAGCAATAGAAGCACCCGACCCCTATGCCCTGATGTGATGGACACCGCAAGTTAGCCATTTGCTATTCAGCAGCTGTCATCTGAGATTTCACTTGCCACTCCGAAAAAAATCAACATTTGTACAGGAGTCGCTGTAAGAGTTCAGGGAGCATTTTCGCATGGTTACAGTTGCTGCGGAAACCACTTCCATGGTAACTGCAATACATTCACAGCACGTCTGCGCCTCAATTTGTCTGCCTCTTTCTTTGCTGCTAACTGCTGCTCGGTGTGAAGCCCGAAATCTGCAGGCGCGCGGGGGTGGAAAAGATGCACAACATATCTGAAGCATGCGCAGCAACTGCTGTCTAAGACACGGAGAGTGCAACAGGTCGCATTAAACATACATCGCTCTGTTTTCATGAGCATGTTTGTTGCTGCAGTGGGCTAGCCTCAAGCTTTCTCAAGGTGATGAGAAGATGCCCGGGGGGGGGGGGCAATTGCAATCAGGAAGAGAAAATCACATTCCGCCGGACAGGGAATTTCAAGAAGCCCTGGAGCACTGATGCCCTCCCCAACCCTCTTTCGCACACCCCTCGTCTGGGCAGGCGCTGAAGTGAAGATGGATTCTACGTGCAGTGAATCATTACCTAACCCAGCCAAATACCTATATAAAGGTGGGCCTTGGGGATGGAGTGGGGGTATGTACGTCGGGCAGACTGCAACACATTCTGCTCCTACTCCATCTTTCATCAAGTAGCTAAAGCCCAGACTTGGCCACACACCAACTTTTTCAAAACATAGGTAATTGATATGGTGGTAAGAACAATATTCGAGAGCCCACACTGTTGTAAGCAGGGCAGGTGGGATGTAGGGAATACAAGGTTGGTCATTTAAAAAGTGGTCATTGCATCGGAGGGGACCAGGTCTGCTTGCACGTTGTGCCAAAGGTCCCTTTCCGTGCAATTTTCAACTTTTCCACCACATAGAGGAAAATGAAATGGTAATTTATAGACAAGGTTACCTTTACACCTTACTTTTGCACGGTGATCAGTCCCTCTACCTCTTCACAGCAGTTAAGTACTTCACATTTTAAAGCTAAAAAAGACTAGGTGGGCCTCATTATGACTCTGGTGGTAGCCATACTGGTAAAAAAGAAAATCCCCATTTCCATCGAGTCTCATTGGACTCAATGGGAATGGGGAGGATGGATGCACCGGCACTGTGTGCAGCAGTGCCGGTGCATCCATCAAGGTCTGCGAGCGGGTGCCGTTCCACCCACCAGGTCAGACCTGGTGGCCTGAAAGGTACCCGCTCGCAGAACTCGTAGTTTTCCGGTCCGGAAACAATGGTACCGACACGCTTACCATTACCATTGTTTCCGGACCGGGAAAGTCGTAATGAGGCCCAGGATTACTTATCGCTTTTTAGTGGATTGTAGCACTTTTTGTACCTTACTTTCATTGAACTGTATCAGTGCATGTTGTAAACATGTACAGGCTTCTACGTGTCTGCACGTGCAACATTACCTTCACCAGGTCCTTGTGTTGTGGCCAGGGGCGGCTTAGGTATGGGCAACCCAGGCTGTCATCCGGGGCACCAAATTAGTCCACGTTGAGGGCTTCGACACAGTCGACGTCGAGGGCTTCGATGCTTTCGGCTTTGAGGACTTGTTTGATGCTTTCGTCGTCGAGCACTTTTCTAACACCTTTGGCGTCGAGGACCTGTCATGGTCCGATGAGGAGTCTTTCGGTGCTGATTGTGTTAATGACTTCTTCCCCGAGGAAGATTTGTCTCGACTCGAGAGATCCTTCGACCTCTCTCGAGGAGATGTTTCTTTGCCTTCCAGGCCTGAGAGCCCACGGTTTTTGCCATTATCCTTGTCGAGTTTTTCGACCTGGGCATGGCTTTCATGAATTTTTGAGGCTGACAAGGCTGCATTCTGAAAAACATGCATCAATTTTATTCCGAACTTCTCCCACTCAGCTGGAGAGGCCGATTTCATTGGGCATTTAACCCATTCTGGGCAGGGACTTGACGACAAAGACGGCGACCTATGGTGCCTTTTCCTCGACTTTCGTGATGATGACTAGTGGTATTTGTCTTTTTACGATGAGGAGAAATATTTCTCGACTTGTCTGAAGAGAAATTGTTTTACGGGGTCGTGGAAGGGGATTTTGAAATACCTGCTGCTAATTTTCCTCTTCGCTCTTTCAGGGCTTTCACTGTCATCGATAGGTATGCCTTACAGTTGAAGGTAGCAAGAGAGAAATCGAGGCACCACATACATACCCGATGGGGGCCCGTAAGCGACATCTTTTCCCCACAATCTTAGTACTTCTTAGCCCCCATCTCGGAGTCGAAGACACCGATAATGATGACATTTTCAATAATATATTCAAAGATTCTCAATAGGGAATCAAAGCGTACCGTATCCGAAGCGATCATTTTCACAGAAAAACGAAACTGAAGCCAACGGTTGGTGCACACACTTTATTCCATCAATGAAGTTGACATTGAGACTGAGGTCTCCGAGGGACATCAAGTCAACCAACATCGACATGCCGCACCCTCTGCTGGAAAAAATGTCCAAAGCAGCTGAAGCTGGATATGGAAATGTCATAAAATGAGGAATATGCGGGAGGAACATCCAGTCGAAATAACGATACCATGGGTAAGTAACTTGTTCTTCTGTCAGTTAATTACTTAATTGGACCACTAAACGTGGTACTGGTGTAATAAAACTGTCTTAACCTGGTCGGGCTTCAGCCACTCATTTGTAAACACAATGTGTCTCCTTCACTGATGTCCTGTTATAAAGCAGTTTTTCCTTGTAAATACATTTTAGGCAGTTGTGAGGCACTGATATTAGATGCCAAGTGATCTCCATTTGGCATCTAATAGTTTTCACCATTTTGCACCTGCTACCATCGATGACCAGTAAATGCTACTAGGGCATTGCCCAGCAAGTTAATGTTAAAGTTAAATATAATTTATGCCATGCAATATCACCACCGGAGTGGTCCCCTGCCTCTCTGGTAGATCTGAAAGCAGAGTCTGGGGTGGGTTGGTAGGTCATAGTGGGAAGAACCAGAATAGTGATGTTCTGTTGACAGCTTCAGTTCGATTTGCAGCGTTCACTGAGCTGGGGCGTGATTTACGGCTTAGTAGACTCCCATGTGCTGTTGTGCGGGACTATTTGTGGTGTGTTTTGTCGTTGCAGCATGGTGAAGTGCATGCAGATTGTTGCGCAAAGAGGAGGTTGCATTTGTTTAGTGTTTAAGAGGTGTATGCAGAGCCTGAGGGTTTAGGGTTGGGTTAGTGAGGCATTTCCTTACCTTGTTGCTTTGGAGTACTGTTCTCAGGCTCCCTGTCTTGCTGTGTTTTGGACGTTTTGTAGTGGTTCATTAGCCGGGTTCTGTGCATGGTGGTGCCTTTCCTCTGTTACTGTCCAGCGGTCTGTGGGCACGAGGTGGTGAAGGCCTCCCCCCAACCTTTGGGAGGAAGCCGGTATGTTGAAGAGATGCTCTTCAGTTGCCCTGAGATGTGTCTAGTCAACCCTAGCCTCCCTAAACTCCTTGGCCTGTATCCCCACCCTCCTAGGACCAGGCCCTCTTAGGCCTTCAGGGCGCCATTTTATGATGATGCTCCCCATCTGTAGCTATTGTCTGTCCCTGGAGGGATGTCTAAGGATGGGGGATAGGTCTTTCCGGGGTCTTTACTGGGCTCCCTCCTTGGCTTCTTTCTTCTATGTATGGTTGCTGTGGTGGTTTTGGTGTCTTTGTCTTTCTTAGTCGTTTCTGTGTGATTCTGAGCCAAATAGCCAAGTTTTAAGTAGTTTTCTGAATTTTATGTGATCCTTCATATTGTGTGTTTCTTTTGACAGTGTCTTCCAAGGTTTTGCTACCTTGTGAGAGAAAGATGAACCCCGATATTTTTCTTGCGTATGGTTTTGGCTGTAGGCGAATGTCATTGCTTAATCTGCGTTGTCTTGATGTTAGGTAAGTGGTTATTTTCTTTTTTAGGAATTCTGCCCCTTGCCCATGGATTGCTCTGTGTGTAATAGACAGTGGGCCTCATTCCGAGTACGGCGCTAACCAATGGCGCTATTAACGCCTTGGTTGACGCCGTACCCGGACCGGCAGCGCCTTGGTGGATGGCGGAATCACCGCCCCATTCCAAGGTCGGCGGGGCGGTAATTCCCCATTCACCAAGGCTCTTCCCCATTCCCAAATGAGCCCCCATAGGGCTCAATGGGAATGGGGAAGATGCAAAGAACGGTGACCGTTCATTACGGTCACCGTTATTGGCTTGGAGGCCCCTTTGCGCCCTCGACTTTAACACCTGCTCAAAGCAGGCGTTAAGGGCGAGGGCGCAGAGGGAACTCGGAGTATGGCGGTAAGGGAATACCGCCACCGGTCTCGTTACCGGTGGCCGCTATCCCTTACCGCCATACTCGGAATGAGGCCCAGTGTTTCAAACATGATTCATTGTTTGATAGGTAGCCAATGTAACATTTTTAGCGCAGGGGTAATGTGGTACCTTTGTGGTAGTTTGAGGAGAAGTCTGGTCGCTGCATTTTGGATGCGTTGAACTTTCTTTAGCAGGCATTCTGCCATTCCGAGATAAAAGCTGTTGCCATAGTCTATTCTGGACATTATGAGGGAGATGAAAGTAAGTGTTTTATGGATGAATAAGAGGAATGGTAGGATCCTTTTTACTGTGAGCAGGAAGAAGGACTCTGAAGTTTTTGACTGTTCTCAATGGCATTGGTGCTGTTTTTAGTATTGTGGGCCATGAGATGCAGTGGTTATTTTCCTGGTTTTTAGGTATAATCATTATTTCTCCTTCACCATGGTTGAGTTTGAGGCTGTTTGTGTTCATCGATTCATAGAGTTCGGGTAGACAGTCTTCCAGCATGGTGTTTTCTTCTAGTGGGCCTTCAATTTTGTAGATGATTTGCCTGTCATCTGTGTAGTTGTAGAGCGTGTGAAATATCAAAAGAAAGATTGAGGCTTAATACCACCAAAAATGAAATACGCCAGTCACACGTTCAAAATACATGTACAGTTTATTGGTCAGATAGCTATCTGGCTCCCAATGCCTCGCAGTGTGTACCAGCACACACCGTGAGGGGAGAGAGTGCTGGACATCTCTAAAACATCAGTATTTATACATTTTCTTATAATCCCGGACACATCGTCCAGCCCCTCTTTGTGTTACACATTCGCTAGGGTTTGTAGCCAGTTCAGTAGCTGGAGCCAAAAACACAAAGTTTAACATGAGACAGAAAGCAGGAGTTAATCAAAATGGCAGATGACTTTAAAATGGCAGCGTAGTCAGCCTTATTCAGGTTCATTCAATTGTGATTTTCAATGCGATGCAAATGTGCTTAGGCCAATGTTCATTTCTAGGTGGTATTATGTGAAATATACTTTAACACATGAAGCTGGGTCTTTGTATGAGCTTGATTAATGTGGTCAGGTAGATATTGAAGAGCAGTGGGGATAGGGATGATCCTTGTTGTACTCCACAGTTGTTATCCTGTGAAGTGGATTTAAAATGTTGAATCCAGATGGTTATTCTATTGGTTAGGAATAGTTTAATCCAGAGTAGTGCTAAATCATTGATTCCTATTTCTTCTAATCTGTTGATGAGGATGTTGTGGCCTACTGTGGCAAACTCTGCAGAGAGGTCCAGTAGTATCAGGGCTGAATTTGTGTCAGAATCTCCGTTTGTCTTTAGATCATTGCAGATTGAAAGGAGTGCTGCCTCTGTCCCTCTCTTAGGCCTAAAGCCAACTTGTGCCAGGTCAAGTAGCTGGTGTTTTTCTGTGAGCTCCTGTGTTAGTCCGTAGAATTAGATTTCAAGTAGTTTAGCTGGGTAGGAAATGTTTGAGATAGGTCTGTATTTAGAGAGATCTTCTGTGTTGCCTGTCGTGTCCTTGAGGAGTGGTTTGATGTACGCTGATTTGAATGATTGCAGTACTTTCCCTGTTGCGAGTGATAAGTTAATTACATTTCTGTAGCATTCCAGAGGTGTGCTCTGTGTGAGGATAGATTTGTAGATATCTGGAGAGCAGGGTTCCACGGGGGAGCCTGCTTTACTGCTATTTCTTATCAACTTCACATATGTCTCTATGGGTATTTGGTGAAAACTTTGGCATTTGTACTGATGTTTTGTATGATTCAGTGGATGCCACTGATTATACTTTTCAAGTGCCTTTCCTATGCTTACACAAAAGCCTAAACTGTTGGCATTGTCAATGCTTGTTAGTCTAGTCTATTAGATCTCAGTAAAGCTCCACCTTTAACCCTCAATTATTGCATTAGAGTACAGATATACAGAAATGGCTTATGAGAGATGCAAAGCCTCTAGGTGTTGTTTGGGTATTTGCCAACACATTGACTGCCCATGGGCATGATAATCCATATGGCCATTCCCACCCTGTTGCTGCCCTTCCCCACCAAAACACCTCCTCATGGGAATTCTTTGGGCTAGTTTTAAATCTGACTTTGCATTGAAGTGCCTGCAAGTGTTTTTTTAAACCAGTCTTCTGAGAGTTAATGACTTAATTGGAGTTGTAGACAGAACTGGTGTCATAAAAATGGCTTAACCAGGTCTAGCTTCAGCCACTCTATTTGCAGGCACTATGCGTGTCATTCACTCAAGTCCTGTTAAAGACATATTGGTAAAGCTAACCAGTTTAGATTGTGAATACGTATAAGACATTTTCTGGACACTGTTATTAGATGCCCAGGTACTTGCACTATTTTGCACCTACTACTATCAAAATCCACTTAATGCCATCATGGCAGTGCCTAGACAGTGTCTTTCCCTTTCCTACACAAAAGCCCAAACTGTTAGCATTGCCTAAGCCTATTAGTTTGGGCTATTAGATGGTGCTTAAGCATCACCTATAAGCTGAAACTATTGCATTGGAGTACAGGCATGAGGGCGATAACATGTGAGGAAGGACACTCAATTTGTTGGTGATGTTTTTTTCCCACCCGTTGATGGTCCATGGTCATGCTACTCTCCATGGCAATTCCCACCCACAACCACCCCCTACCCACCCTAAACACATCTTCCTGGGATGTCTTTGAGCTTATTCTATCAAGCCATAATATCAAACTTGAGCCAGCAAGTGTTTTTTACAAACTGTCTGCCAAGAGGTAACGGCTTAATTGCAGATGTAAATGATAATGATGTAATAGAAATGTCTTAACCAAGTGTGCTTTCAGCTACTTGATTTATATCTCTTCCATAAACTGAAATCCTGTTAAAATCAAGGAACGACATAGCCAACAGTTTTGGCTTGAGGTATTAGGTAAGCATTTGCCAGATGCTGACATCATATGTTATGTTATGTTATGTTATTGGGCATTTGTAAAGTGCCTTTTTACCATTGTCCAAGTAATCACCCCATTTACCAGCTGTTACGATTTTATGACCGGTGCCGGTCCAGAAACAAGGGTTCCCGTAAACTCACTGGCATCCTTGTTTCCATATCGGCAAACTCTGAGTCTGCCTGCCATGGTTGCTGTGCCTGACAGGTGTGACCCTGCCGGGTGCATCGGCCACGGTAGGCAGACTCTTCAAGGTGCCGGCGCTTCCGAGTCCCCACTCCACTCTATGGGAATGGGGACTAACATTTTACTGGCGCCTGACTTCCTGGGCCACCAGAGTTGTAATCTCCCGGTGGCACTGGGAAGTCAGGCACCGGCAAGGTTACCGCCGGACTCGTAATGAAGCCATGCAGCATGCATGGCTGTCTTAGTAGACATGGGCATAGCAGTCTTCTTATTTTGTGACAGTGATATGAAGGCAAATGCATTAAAAATATTGTGCATTTCAGGGACTAGTTGAACATTTTTCAAAAGGGCTGGCCTTAATTGCCAGGGTCCTGGTGGCCTCCGACTCTGCTCCCTGCCCTGGGTGCCGCAGCAGCTACTTGAGTGTGCTGTTGTTGAAATCGCTTTCTTTTAAACCGTTGTGGTACAGTGGATGAATAGGAAACTTTGGGACTTGACCTCATCATAGATTCGGACTCGCCGCTGACTGACACAGACTTTTAAAAAACAAAAATACATGTTTATCTCGTAGTATGCTGGCGATCTCCCTTTCATCCTTCACTAAATCAACGTGAGAGCCAGAGCCTACACTTTTGATTACTAGCAAAGCGTTCCTACCTCTCCCTGCTGTGTAGACGTTGCTTAAAGTTACCTCTGGGAAGGTATGGAGCGCTCCCTTCTACACCTACTTGGTGGATGTTTGTATCCATTAATGAGTCAAAAAAGCCCTTTGCTTGAAAAGCAGGACCTGCTATTGTTTTGCTGCTCGCAGGCAACATGCTTGTATGGGTAGCAGTCTCTCCAATTATAATGGGCCATGTGGCAATATGGCCTTCGGGCCTAGCCGGCCTTGCGCTCTGCTTAAGTGCATTTCTCTGGAAATACGTGTTATGTATATTGGTGTTTTCTTTGAAAGCTCTGAGTTCATTTTGGGTACCACTTTCATTAAATTGCATAAGATCAAGGTCACGTGTCGGATGGTATGGGGGTTCATACAGTTTCCTTCCCTATGTGTTTCTTCCCCTTCCATCCTGCAGGGGTTTTGAACCATGCATTGGAACTGACTCCCTCTTGTTTCTGTTATTGATGGCACTAAATGTCGGGGTACAGAGGGTACAGAGGAGCTACTAGCTCTACATGGGTACGCTAATGTGTCTGCTTATCCATTGACGCTCATGTCCATTTGTACACTATGATGGTGCCTTACAAGAAGTGATTGGACACTACACTCTGGCTGTCTTCGGATTGTGGCGCCCCTTCATGATTATGTTTGGATTTTTGCAAGGATTTTTGCCACTCTAGGCCAAAGGTCATTTTGCAGCCCCCACGGTCAACCCCCACGTGTCCTGGCTACACTCGCCCTCATGCCAGATGTGTCCTCACCACTTCACATGCGTGTCTTGCCCATGTTCACAAGCTGCAGTTTCTCTGTAATGTTTGAGACCCCTTCATAGCACAGCAAAATTAAAACCCACACGCTTTAACACAACATGTAATATACAGGCTAGATTAGAAACTATGACTAGATCAGGACGGATTAGCAAAACAAATAGGCATTATCACTAAAAAAATCAATGATATCTGTGCAATTGCAAATAATGATACTCATTCATCCCTCCAACACACAGATGTGTGTACCTCTGTGAGCCACTTTAATTACACACAGTAGGTGTCTATTCAAAGGTTGATGGAAGGCGGCTATTGCTTCTTCCACCAACCCCATAGAATCTTTGTTGAGCTCCCTGATCTGGATGTGGAACTACAGCTGGCTTTGCTTGCCATATCTGTGTATCTGCACTGCCTCCACTTGCATTCATTAATCCTCCAGGAAAGCAAGTGGCAGAAACCTCTGCTCGAGTCACTAAAAGCGAGAGGGTGTTAGTGGCTGTCAGTTGCTCTGCTCCCACCACCGCTCTAGGTGGTGGCCGCCCCCCTCTCATCCTCTGTCCAGGTATCCGGGATGGCAGAGAAATACACTTTGCTTGATTGTATTTGCAGTTGAGAGGAGAGAATTGCTTTGTCGCCTTAGAGAGTTAGATGAGTACATAAGAGAGCCTGCCCCAGCCATCCACAAGCAGGTTGTGCACTATCCAAAACACCATCTGGTGTTTCAGGGAATCCAGCTAGTGAAAATTCTCAGACCAGGCTGATTACAGCCATTGGGCTGCCATTAGGGCCGGATATGAAAATGTGGCAGTGGCTCTTGCTCCAGACCAGGCTGACACGAAATGGTGTTGGAGATGTCTGAACGTTTTGCTTACACCAGGTCTTCTTAGTAAGAGTTTTAGTGTGTTGTGAAGATGGTAGTTTTAACCAATTTTACAAGCCAACTCTTCTTTAACATGTCTCATTACTCACAAACTGCCCAATACAGCTCCTCATGGAACTACTCAGTTTACTGTGTAAAGTCAATAATTGTTTTTCATGAATGTACTAATAAAAAGTACCATACAGCAGTGCAACCTTTATTTACACACAAAAGAGACAGCTTATGCAGAAGAAGTTGAAACTTATCTGACATACAGGAAAGGTACAATATGGGTAGCAGATCAAATGACCTTCACACAAGTAACGGGAACTGCATAAGGTGCAGCATGAAAACGTTCTTTGCAAACTAGACATACATCATGGTCAGCAACACTGCAAGCTACTTTCATACACCCAAACTGTTATTGTATGAAAAACAGCAGGTCCGAATTCCATCACAGGCACCCGTAAGTCACAGTCTATACAGCTGTGCTGCACAGTTTTTAAAAGTACAAGATTTCCTCACAAATACGGCATGCGCAGTTACTACATGCATAGTACAAGCACATGTTTCTCTAATAAACAGAACAGGCACAGGGTAGGCTGGGCCAGCACAGGCATTCCTCAAATAGGTAAGACATGTCTGGCCCATGCTCTGCCACCAGAGGTTCTAAGAGGGTTCTACTCTGACTCTTCACGTATCTGGTGTCAGACCGCTGGTTCTGACCATGTTGCTTTATCAACATTTCTTCCTGTTAGGCCTCCCTGCTTTTATATGATCTAGATCATGTACCGTGCTGCTGATGTGTCGGTAAGCAAAAGCCCTGCTTTCACTGCCATGTTAGAGACTCCTAGAAATGTGAGCTCTGTGATTTGCAGCAGGGGACCTTCTTACCACATGAAAACTGTAGCTACTTTAGCTTAAATGAATTTACAGCTCGTTTGTAATTCATGAAAGCAGAGGGAAAAACCTATTCTTTGGTGCCCCCTGCTGGCCAGCCCCCTGGGCATCTGCCTAGTTTCCTAAGTGCTTGCAATGGGCATTACCTGCATGGTATCCCTATCAGACACAAACTCTCGCCGGTGAACTTTCTAGTATATGATACATCTTCTCTCCAAAAGTCTTCCAGATTTTCCTAAACTGTAGTTGTTTCTTTTGTTCCAGTAAAGTAATTCAGATCCTCAGGATCTGGGTCTCTACAGGAACATCGCCAAAAGGTCTCAGTCATTCCTTTCCTCATAAGTAATTAATTCATTGTTTAATGTTGTTAGTTGTATGCTTGTAGAACATATTGGTTTACTCAATTGAAATTCCTCTTGAGTCTATCTTGGAGCCTGGCACCCACATGTCTCAAGACGGGTGATGGAGTCCCCGTATCTGCTGGGAGCCCTGTGCTAGATAGGGACTCAGGTTGAAAATACTGCTCACCCAGGGACCAACCCCAAGTTCCACTTACCATGCCTTGGGGAGGTGAAGCACTCCTTTTTTGTACCCCTAAACCCCAGCAGTAAAATCACATAGAACGATGGGGAAGTCCCTCCAGGGTGTCTGAAGGAGAGAAGCAGAAAGAGGAAATGGGTAAGGTACGTCTAGCCCCTATTCTTCCAGGGAGGTGGTAGGGATAGAATTCTCTGGATTTCCTCTCGGATAAGGCTGGCAGGTAGGTGGCATGCTTTCAGAAAATAAGTAATGAAACAAAGAAGAGGGACTCGCAATTGATGAAGAGATTCAGGGTGAAAAGTGGGCAAAAGGTACAACGTTTATGCCAATACAAGGTGCATTTGCTCTGTACAGTCACTTTGTGGTAGCAAAAAGGTAATATTTTGAAATAAATCACCATAGAGAATTCATACATGCATATCCAGTATAGATTTATACTGACCTTCCATAGCCAGTGGAATGCAACACACATACTGTACTGGATATAAATATTTTATGTAATAATGTGTGTTCAAATAAAACAATATCCAGCACTAAAAAGCCTAAACAAGATTGTATTTTCACTTTTTCAAACCACAATGTTTCATCACCACTACATATTATCTTGCTTCATCATCTACAATTAGTGTTAGGACCCCAAATGCATCTCTTACACTCTTGATTTCCTTGTCCTTGTCATGATGATCCACTTGAAGCCCTCCTACAAGTGCAATTCTTGGTCTGACTCTGAACTTGCCACCCTTAAACGCAAGTGCAGGGTGGCTGAGAGGAAGTGGAGGGCACCAGGTGCATTCTCTACCAACTGACCTGCTGCCTGCTCCAAAGGCAATGTCCATGAAGAGCGCATACATTAAATGCAAGCGTATCTGCAGCCTCTTTCAACATGGCTGAACTCTTCAAAATCTGCAAGGAGATGACCAATCCTGCTGCAGTCTCCACCTCTCCTGTTCCCTCCCAAGCCCTTTCATTGGCACTGGCTTCTCACTTCACTGCTAAAGCTCAGGACACCCTGTCCTCTCTCTCCTCTTCCTCTCCATCTACCTCTCTCGGCCCTGTATTCACTCCTGATGATGTTTCTAGACAAGTCTGATCTATGAAAGTGTCGTCCAAGCATGTGCTCAACTGTTCCTCCAGAACCATCAAGGACCACATCGACACCCTCACTCCAGCCTCAGGCCATTTCTGCAATCACTCTTTTGCCTCTGGGACTTTCATCTCTGCCCTGAAGAACTCCCTTGTGCAACCCCTCCTTAAGAAGCCTTCTGCTGAGCCCTCCTCTCCAGCAAACTAAAGCCTGATCTCTATCACTCCTTTTCTGGGCAAACTCCTGGAAAAGCTGGCCATCTCCTAGCTTACTCTCCATACTGAATCTGTTGGTTGTATCCATGACATCAATCTGACTTTATAGCAGCCCGAAGCATGGAAACGGCTCTCCTGAACACAATGAAGACCTGCTCTCTAATCTCAACTCAAGCCTTCCTTCTGTCCTCATCCTCCTTGACCTTTCCTCTGCTTTCGACTCAGTCAACTATGCCATCCTGATCAATCGTCTCCATTACAACATGGGCATCATGGATCAGGCCCTAGCCTGGTTGACCTCCTTCCTCTCCGATCGACCCACCCAGATACAACTGGGGCCCTTTCACTCCACTACCTCTGTCTCCACAGGGTTCTAACCCCTCACCCTGGCTCTTCAACCTTTACTTGGCACCTCTGGCCCACCTTATCTCTACATTCTCTACAAACTTTCAATGTTATGCAGATAACACTCAGCTCTCCTTCATGCTCACTGCTGCCTCCTCTCCTCTCTCGCTCATTACTGTCTATCCATGATTCCGGAATTTTGTGCCTCCAACTATCTCTGCCTTAATGCCAGTAAGTCCAAGATGCTTCCCATTGGTACCCCTGATCCCGCTTTCCCTCTTTAATTCTGGCCATTCATTTTGGTCACCTCCTTGGGCCCTCTACTTGTGCCTTCCTGCGAGGCAAAAAACCTTGGTGTCGTCCTCGATTCCTGCCTCTACTCTTCACCCTCTTCAACTATTCCAGAACAGGACTGCAAGACTTGTCCTTGGCCTCAAGCCCAGGGATCATATCTCTCCATCCCTGAAATCACTCCACTGGCTCCTGGCAGCTTGCAAATATCAAGTCCAAGACCCTCTGTATTGTCCACATGGCTTTCTGGGGCCAGCACCCACACTACATCCAACTCTCCCTTCCTAAGCACTTTCCTTCTTGAGCCCTCCGCTCATCCACCTCCAACTCTCTGAGGGTCAGGTGCTTCCTTCTGGAACAGGCTCCCTGCCTCTCTCAAACTTCAGCAGGATCGACTCAGGTTCCAGAAGATACTCAAGGCATTCCTTCCTTTTCTTGTTCTGCTGTGCTAACTGGTTACCTGGCCACCCTCTGAAACATATGGGGATGGGCTTCCTCATGACCAGTAGCCCCATGTACTGCCTCTGGGCCTACCATGCAGTATGGGCTGTATCTGCAATCCTACAGTCCCCTGCCTCCTGCACTTACTGAGAGCCGGCCACCCCAGTGGCACTTACTCAAGCTTGCTTATTGCACTCTCCCCTTCCCTCCCCCGGGCGCATCTCCTCTCCCTACCCCTTGCACTTGCATGATCTGAATGGCACAAGGCCTAGTAAGATCTTTGCTTTGTTCCCCTTTGTCTTCCACTACTTTATCTTTTCACGCCTAGCAACACTTGTGTACAGGCGCGTTTTTAAATGACTTCTCATATCATATCATTAAGAAGGAAATCTCATGCTGCGATATTTGCACACATTACCACTTTCATTAAATTGCATATGATCAAGGTGACGTGTTGGATGGTATGGGGGTTCATAAAGTTTCCTTCCTGTGTGTTTCTTCCCCTTCCATCTTGCAATGGTTTTAAACCATGCATTTTATCTGACTCCCTCTTGTTTCCATTTTTGATGGCACTAAAGGTCGGGTACAGAGGAGCTACTCACTCTACATGGGTACGCTAATGTGTCTGCCTATCTTTTGCCGCTCATTTCCATTTATACATTATGATGGTGCCTTACAAGAAGTGATTGGACAGTACACTTTGGCTGTCTTTGGATTGTGGCACCCCTTCATCGTTATGTTTACACAGGGCCGGTGCAAGGACTTTTGCCACTCTAGGCCAAAAGTCATTTTGATGCCCCCACTACCAACCCCATGTGTCCTGGCTACACTCGCCCTCATGCCAGATGTGTCCTCACCACTTTACATGCGTGTCTTGCCCACCATGTTCACAAGCTGCAGTTTCTCTGTTATGCTTGAAACCTCTTCAGAACAAAGTAATATTAAACCACTCCCTCTTTCACACAACATATCATATACAGGCTAGATTAGAAATTATGACCAGGTCAGGAAGGATTAGCAAATTAAATAGGCATAATCATGAAAAATCTAAGATATCAGAGAAGTTGAAAATAATGATACTCATTCATCACCCCCATCCCCCAAACACACAGGTGTATATTTAAATGTTGTTATGTTATTAGAAGGAGGCTATCCTTCTTCCACTAACCCTATTGACTCTTTGTGAGCACCCTGATTTGGATGTGGAACTATAGCTGGCTTTGCTTGCCATATCTGTGTATCTACACTGCCTCCACTTGCATTCATTAATCTTCCAGTAAAGGAAGTGGCAGAAACCTCTGCTCGAGCACACCATGCACCTTTTACCCAATACATGACCTTTCTCTCAGCGAGTAAAAAATGAGGAATTTATTGAAAGTTTTCTAATCCCCAATACACTTGAAGAGACACTAACAACAACCCTCTTCTAAGAACTCAATGGCTGTCTTGAGAAATGTGCACTTGTCACTTTGCAGGATGAGACCCTGGGATCTGAGGCACTCAAATATCTTCGCTGGCCTGCATAGATGCTCTGCCTCAGACTTGGCAAACACCATAATATTGTTGCTGCTGTTGAGCACCCCTTCCAGGTCTACGAGGGCCCCTCTGATGATATTTTGGAAGACCTTGGCAGCCGAAGACACCCCAAAACTGAGTTTCTTGTACCTGTATAGCCCCCGATGGGTGGTAAAGGTGGTGATGTATCTGGAATCTGGATGGAGCACCAAATGATGGTAACCATCTCGCAGATCGTGTTTAGAGAAAAAACGTGCACCCTGTAACTTAGTGATAATGTCATTGATGGTGGGTGTCATGTGTCTTTCCCGCTTGATCGCCTTGTTGGGTACGTGCATGTCCACACATATCCTGACTGAGTCAGGCTGCTTCGGCTTTTGGGCGATCACAATCAGGGAGACCCAGGGAGGGGGTCCCTCCACCTTCTCAATTATGTCCACTCCTGATCCACCAGTTCTCTTAGGTGGAATGGCACCTGCCGATGTTTCAATGCCACAGGTTGAATGGAATCATCGATGTGTAACCGGACAGGGTCTCCCATCATCCGCCCAGTGCCTTCGAACAGAGATGAATGTTTGTCCAGTAGCATCTGTATATCCTCTATGTACACCGAGTACGTGAAAGTCATGATGCCCAGGGCCTCTGCCGCCATGCAGCTCAGTAGCGGGTTGCTGCTCACCGAATCAGACACCCGTAAAGAAATGTGGGATAGTCTTAGAAACAAGCTTTATTTTGTTTAAGGTTGGGATACACCAATATTAGTAAACACGCTGCTCACCAGAGTGACATAAAACCTTGCACAAATCTCTGCCCCTCCATGCTTCACCTCTGCGACAAACGCACCATCAATCGGGATTGGTTGTGCCCCCCCTGAATGTAAAGATGTGAGCCTTGGGCGTGGAGAGGCATGGCAGAGATTGCATAGCATCATAATGTTCTCTGGCCATTACGTTTACAGAGGCACCAGTGTCCACTAGCATCAGAACAGAGTTTTCGTTGACTAGTACGTGGCATCGGGCATGCCGCCTGGACTTTGAGTACAAGACACACACTCTCGACACAAAGGACACATTTTCTTCTTCTTCCTCCTCTTCCTCACATTCTGGGCCATTGCTGTTGTCTCCTTGGTCTACCTGGGCCACATTCAATGAGCACTGCTGGCGGAAGAAGCCAGCCCGGACGGGACCTCTTTGAATACTAATCAGACTTGGGGCATAATGGTCAGCGGCACCACAACGGTCACACGACTTTCCGATGGCTGGGCATTCGACTGGCTATGGAAGATCACACCCGCACTTCATGCATGAGTTGACCGGCGCCAACCCTCTGTCATGCTGACCGCCCGCCGGGCGTCTGAATCCTTTGCCTCTGCCCACAGCACAGATGTCCTCCACCTTGTTGGGACGTACTCGAGCCTCCATGTGGGACGCCCGTAGCTCAGACACTTCATGACACCTCCCCAGTTCTAAGGTGCGAGGGAGGGTGATGCCAGATTCTTTCAAGTTCTGTCGGCGTAGCTTTACAGAGACACACTTCTGAATCAGATGGTTCCTGATTATTGTGTCAGGGTTATTCCAGGCACAGGGCACTGCGAGCCTGCGCAGCATCCCATAGAATGTGTCCAACATTTCATCATCTTTCTGGCGGGCCGCGTCAATGAGAAAACGTTCATAGTCTGCATTTGCCATGTGAAGAAAATAGTTGTGGAGGGCGTCCTTAGCCGCAGCATACGAGCCATCCTGAGGCTGGAAAGACAGAAACACCTCATGCACTGCAGATCCAGCACAGTACAAGAGGGTAGCCACCTTGCTGTCGTTGTTGGTTTCCATGATGGCCCTGAAGTACATTTCTAACCTGTCCATCCACATTTTCCACCTGGGCCCCCGAACTGGAAGGTGCACCTGACATATCAAATTCAGGCATTGGCTGCAGGGCCCCCAGTGTTCTTAGTAGTGGTCTTGGTGACAGTGCCTGTGGTAGCTATTGGACTACAGCTGCAGGGGCTTGTTGCGTGGTAGCTATTGGACTACAGCTGCATGGGCATGTTGCTGGGCCGCAGCCTGGTCGACATTCATGGTGACGAGCGCACAGGCACCCCAGATGGATTGAATGGGGCTGCAACTTGCACCACCTCACCTTGCAACCTGGACCTCCTTTAGTTCCCGTTCCACTGGACACTGGCAGGCCGAAGATGTTTCACAGTCACTGACTCTTCAAAAGGGAATCCATGGATGTAAAAGCCCCAACAGGCACAATGCCCCAAACCAATCGGGAGCAGATGCTGCAGACACAGTTCAGGCTGAAGGCCCCAAAAATTGAGCAGGGTTAGCCCAGGGAACACACACAAAAGCAGCCCTCCCCTGGCTCCACACCCAATACTCGATGAAAATGAGTGAAAATGTTCAAAATTCACCTCAAAAAGCACATCATGTGCAAGGTATGGCTGTCTGCTACAATAAGTTCCAATAATTGGGCCTAGATGGCTCACTGTGTCTTCACAAAGGAGCTGCGACCTTCCTAGGCCGCCGACCACGTGGTTTGCATCCCGCTCTGTGGCATTATTCGAACGGTGAGATTCATGTAAGCACAACAAAAAAAATAAGTGCTGAAAGTCACAGCCATGCCTGGGTTACAATCCTGACTCGTCGCCACTGTTGCCACCCTCCATGTGGCCCGTGATCCCCCCACCTCTTCACAGACACACACGGACACAGTGTTGTTGATTCGGGCTCTGAGGCGGCCTCGAACGCCCTGTTTATTTATATTGCACGCAACAGAGTGGCACGTCACTCTGTTGTGTGCGTGCGCCCTTAAAGGGGCAGCGCCACACCCACTACACACAAACACGATTTTGGCCCAATGATGTGTATTATGATGTGCTAAAATGTTTCTACCCTCTACAAGCTTCATAATTATGATACTGGTTCAGAAGTTGTTCTTTCATTGGTGTCCAAAGAGATCTGCACGAAGCGTGCTCGATTCGAATCCCTCCTCCACCAATGCACTTTTTGATTGGCCTTGTTTTTTCTGGCGGGCAGAAAGGCACCTGTGAGCACAACTCGTAGTTTGCCGGTCCAGTAGCAACTGTGCCGGTAGCTTACCAGCACCGTTACTACTGGACCGGCAAACTTATAATGAGGCCCACTGTGTACTACTCCACCTATCATTCTAGCATATTTAAATTACCCAAGTTTGAATATGACTGTACAGTTACCCGTTGTGCATTGCAAGTTATGAGCTACCCCATCTTCTGCAAGCTACACTTTTATTGTACTACATGAGGCCTAGAATCATCAGACCAGAGAGACATGGCGAGCTGAGGGAGCTGTCTAGAAATCCAGCAATCGCCCATCGCTCTTAGGATTTTCCTCACATGGTCTGCAAACTGCAACGGCAACAAAAGAAATGTGCACTCACAGAAGAGGATAATTAAGCATGAAGAAGAGTAGGTGTTGTATTGTACACCTTAGCATGTGGGGATGCTGTGGGATGCTTTGGGGATGCTTCGGGGTGTTGTACTTTATAAAGTGCAATGTGTTGCAACCCATGCATGCCAACAATCCTTATTAAGCAGGCAATTCATTTGTAAATATTTCCTCCTACAATATCACCCATTGAAATGCATGCCACTGGGAATATTTAGTTAATCCATTTTCTTCACCAAACCTAAATAATAGGTTGGTGTCACCCTGAACGCTATTATTTCCATACATTCCTTTTTGATGCACTTCAAAGTGCCTTTGTGAGAAAGTTGACTCTTGATTAAGAAAGATGGTTAACTATGGCCCAGCTGATGTTTCTGCCATTTTCTCTTCATAGGATAAAATGTATCAACAACATCATCTGCCATGATTGGGAAGCACAGAATTGGAAATGGAAGAGTTCAACTTGACAAAGTTGCTCTGTTTATTTCAATTGTCTTTACAATGCACGTACTTGGCAGCATGGCCTATTCCAATCTGTAGTTCATTCAGTCCTGGTTTTTACTTTGCTTTATTAAACTTGAAGTCCTTTTCTATTTTAGGAAAAGCAGAATTAGAAGTCTCCAATGCAAAGACACAAGACTGAACCGGATGTCAATGGTATCACCCACCAAAGAATTGTTACCCTTCCTTACGTTCTATGCATATGTGCACTGTTCATGTATTCACTGTTCATGTTCAGTACAGTAATGGTGTGTTTTGTGGGAAGTGGTAGGGTCCTGGTGCTTTGAGGGTGCTAACCTGTAGACGTAAAAATCAGGCATACATGTTGTGCAGTGTATTCAAATTATCTAGAGACATCAAGTGTCTAATCACGTCTTTGGTTAGATTATGTTGTTTGCTCGAACACGAGGAAAGCCAAAAAGAACACATTTAAGCTTCAGGGTGTCAGTGTTGTAAGGGAGACCAATGTATATCAAAATGTATATTAAAAGAAGTTGTTGTCAGAGGTATGAGCAAAAGACAGGAAATAAAAGAGTTGTCTTCTGTTTGAATTCCCTCTGCATCACCCACACCCAATAGTTCACTGCCATAAACACCTGTAGTCATACTCTTGACCGTGTAGGCCGTTAGCATATGGTGAACAGAAAAATGTTGCCCTGATCTGGCACATCTGAAGATGCCAGAAGATTGTTTCATTTTACACCTTCTGAATGTTAAATTCTCCTTCCAATTTAGTCGTCTGCTAAGCGTTCTGCCAAGGTACTCAAAGCATTGGCAAACCTTAACTCTGTGGCCAGGAAGAAGGATTGCAGTATCACAGAGATTGTTTTTGGTGAAACACATTATGTAGCATTTGTCAGTTGTAACCTTCAGTCCAGTAATGGTCATAAACCTAATTTACCCTTCTATGAGACACTGAAGAGTCCTCAGGTTCCTGACCAGTAGAGCCGCATCATCGATATAACTTCGAACCAGGATTTTCCTGCTTGCATACTGAGGTACATCAGCAGTGAGACTTTCTAAGAACGACGGGTAGAGAATTTACATACAAATTAAAAAGAAGGGGTGCAAGCATGCACCACTGACGAAAAGTGTCAGGCGGAAACCTGTGCAGTTCCCTCTGGGACCACTGCAAAAGATTTAGGACTACAGGTGTTTGGCAGTAAACCCACTTGGTAGCAGTCTGTACCACACAGATTCACTTGGTAGCTGTGGCTGAGCAGTCAGACTTCCCTCAAGAAGAGTTAAGCAGTATGTGGAGTATACAATATAGGGCAATTCTTCACAGTAAGACAAGCAAACACGCAACAAGGCTTCAGTGTAAAGATATACAGGTATTTATTTATAACGGAACATCTATGGAAAACACTATGGCACTATCACGGCAAACACTTCAATCACAATTACTCTACGAAGAAGAAACGATCAATCCCCCTAACAATATTTCGACAAGTCTAAGTTCTACCAGCATCACTTATTTACAGACAGAGGAGTATGCCTCAACCTAGATGGCACTCTAATATTAGTTAGGACGGGAGAGAAAAATAAGTAGGTTACGAAATCAACACAGTTCAATACTTCACGAGAAAAATGCAAGGCAAGACGACAAGAACCACAATAGATCATAAAGTTCAGAGGCCAGGCCCACTCAGAGAGAGGCAAGGCGATATGTCCCAAAAAGTCTCTTTGTGGAAATGCGTTCGAGTCTGTGCAGCAAATTGTTATTGGAAGATTGAACCAGTTCAGAATAATACGCTAGAGAAAGTTAGTAGGCGACCCTATGGAGAGGCGAGGATTAAGACACCTCACTCTATCCGGGAACAAGGGAAGCCAGGCGGACACAGTACCTTGGTTGTGGAGGGCAGCTCCGGCGGGGGCAGTTGTTCCTGGTGGTGGATGCACGTCCGGTCTTTGCCAAGAGTAGAGATGATCTCGTTGTCGAAGAAAAGTGAAGTCCGGTGCACCACCAGGGAGGAGACCAGCCGCGGAGTGCTCCGTCACAAGGCACCACCTTTTGGTCGCGGTACAGGGGTAGTGGCTATCCGGTTGCCGAGGTGCTCTGCACGGGCAATTCGACCACTGCGTCATGAGCCGAAGAAAAAGCAAAGGGGACTGGTTGTTCCCACCAGTCAGGGGAAGAGACTCTCCGGCAGGGAGAACTCTTCTGTTGTTGGGAAGTGGTGAGTCGGTTCTGCAGGGCTCCACCGGAGGTGTCGTCGTTGCAGGTCGGCTCAGCTTTACCCATGTCGGATTCTTAGGTCCTGTGGCGACTTCTGAAGATCCAGTCCCAAAAGCCCTGCTTTTATGCAGAAGACCCCCATTCATTTAGCCTAGCTGTCAATCAACACACGCTAAGTGGTGAGCGGGGAGGCTCACCACTTGGGCCAATCACACCAGAGTGCGACCGGAGTTGGCAAGGCAACTCGGTCCAGGGTGCCTAAACCCCCTCCCACACCCCTGTGGTAACCCAGAGAGAATGTCACCACTTTGGAGGGTCTCTGTACAGAGGCCCGCCAAAAGTGGAACAAAGGGCTCAACCTTTGGTTTAGGAGTCACAGAGACGAACACAGACGCCATTTTACAAACCGAGTTCTGGCAGAAAATACCATCCGATAAACTTATTTAAGATAAGTATACCGGTGGTACGTTAGAGAGTAACGAGAAAAAGTATCAATCTCTAACAATGGGACGAATCCCATGCGGTTATGTTCGGGGTCGAACATAACAAGTAGTTTCCACTGCCACCAGCCAAAACTCGACGAGGGGGGACGGGACAGTGCACCCTCGAATAACAGATCCAGGAGTAATCGAATTACCCCTACTAGTACGTCCACAATAAGATGGTTTGTACTAGGTCTGTTAGTAAATTTAGGTCTAATAAAGCCAATGGTGACTTTACATGCCCGGGGAGACATTAGTCAGTCCCCGGGTATGGAGTCTATGACGGAGGTCCGCTAGGATGCCCCAGTGTTACGGCACGTAGGGTGCGGTGTAACACACATAGAAAAACATATGAGACCCTATGGAGTAAAAGACCCCATAGCCCATAGAACACATTGACATTCCAAGGAATTACACACATTCATATCAAAGAGTGGGAGCAAAAGAGTCTCACTCTTGGCAGGATGGAAAAAACAAACTCCAGAAATCCAGCAAAGCTGCTGGGGGACTCACTAGGTTAGGAAATTCAGCCTAAACAGAGAATTCTCCCTAACACTCGCCCCCCCCAGACTAAGGGACAGGAGGATTTAATCCACTCCTGGATGAATCTCATAACTCTAGTCGATGACATACATCCTAGAGAGACCATCAGCATTTTGGTGCTGACATCCTGACCTGTGCTCAATGGTGAAATCAAACCCTTGCAGGCAGATCGACCATCTCAATAGTTTTGGATTTTCCCCTTTCATTTGCATTAACCATCTCAAGGGTTGGTGGTCAGTCTGAATGACAAAAGTAGAACCATACAAGTACGGCCTAAACTTCTTCAGAGCCCACACGATAGCAAAGCACTCTCTTTCGATTGTTGCCCACCTTGTTTCAGGATCCTTCAGCTTGCGGCTGATGAAGCAAACGGGGTGCTCCCTACCTTTCCCATCCAGTTGACTGAGTACGGCACCTATTCCTACATTTGAAGAATCTGTCTGCACAATGAAGTGTTGGCGGTAATCAGGAGCTCTGAGTACTGGGGCTTGGCAAAGAGCCTTTTTCAGGTTTTCAAAAGCCTGATTGCACTCCTCGTTCCATCTAACCTTTTTAGGAAATTTGGGCGAGGAGATGACATTCAGTGGAGAAGCTATGGTCCCATAGTTCTCTATGAAATTCCTGTAGTACCCAGTGAGGCCTAGGAAGGCTCTCACTTGGGTTTGAGTAGTAGGTGTTGTCCAATTTTGCACAGCTTCAATCTTACTGAGCAAAGGCCTTATTTCTCCACCTCCTACCTCATGTCCAAGGTAGACTACCTTACTCTGTCCAATTTGGCATTTACTCGCCTTTATGGTCAGATTGGCTCGACCAAGAGCCTGCAAAACATCTCTCAGGTGGGTTACATGTTCTTCCCAGGAATTGCTGAACACTGCGATGTCATCCAAGTATGCTATGCAGAAGTCCTCCATCCCATTCAGAACCTGGTTTACCATCCGTTGAAACGTAGCAGGTGCATTCTTAAATCCGAAAGGCATTACCTTAAACTGGTATAAGCCAACGGGGGTAGAAAATGCAGTTTTCTCCTTGGCATGGTCTGTCAGGGCTATTTGCCAATAGCCTGACGTCAAGTCAAATGTGCTGAGGAACTTGGCGGCGCCAAGTTTATGCACCAACTCATCTGTTCTTGGCAAAGGGTGGGCATCAGTCTTGGTGACTGCATTAAGAGCTCTATAATCCACGCAGAATGTAAGCTCTTTAGATCCGGCCTTTGGTACTAACACAACTGGGCTAGACCATGGACTAGTAGAGGGCTCTATTACCCCGAGATCAAGCATCTTGCTGACCTCACCTTTGATGTGGGTTTGTACGTTTTCTGACATTCTGTATCCTCTGCTTTTGACTGGCAGACAGTCACCAGTGAGTATGTCGTGCTGGCCCCAAGGGGTCAAGCCTGGCGAAAGCGAGAACAGAGAGGCAAACTGATTCAACATGGATTTGCACTCTTCTTGTTGCTCGGGTGTCAGAATGGGGAAGAGATTTACTCCTTCAATTTTTTCGTCCAAAGGTAAGCCTCGGAGGAGATCCGGAAGAGCTTCACTCTCTTCTTCTTCCTCGGATGATGCTAGAAGCAACGCTCCTACATCGGGTCTTGAGACATACGCTTTGAGTCGGTTGGTGTGAAAGACTGTCGGAGCCTCCTTGGGATAGCCCAAGTCCACCAGATAGTTGACCTCTCCGAGTTTACCCACAACTCTGAAGGGTCCTATCCACTTATCTTGCAAGGCCCTCTGCCTTGTTGGGATCATAACGAGAACGAGCTGGTCTTGAGCGAACTCAACCATGTTAGCCTTTTGATCGTGCCAGTGCTTGACCAATGCTTGTCCAGCTTTCAAGTTATCGCTTGCTTCCGTCATCATGTGCGACATTCTCCTCCTGAGACCTATCACGTAGTCAGTCACTCTGACTGGCTTGGGGGAAGGAGCACTCTCCAACCCCTCCTTAATCAGGGCCAATGGACCTCTGACGGGATGACAATAGAGTAGTTCGAAGGGAGAGTAACCTACTCCCTCCTGAGGGACTACTCTATAAGCAAAGAGAAGGCATGGCAGTAGAAGGTCCCACTTACGCTTAAGGGGTTCTTCTAGAGCACCTATCATGCTCTTCCTGGTTCGGTTGAACCGTTCTACCAACCCATTGGTTTGGGGGTGGTAAGCTGTTGAGAACTTGTAAGTAACTACACAGGTTTTCCACATGGCTTTCATGTAGTGGGACATAAAGTTTGACCCCTTGTCAGAGATTACTTCCTTAGGAAACCCGACCCTTGTAAAAATACCAAGGAGGGCCTTAGCCACAGCCGGAGCCGTAGCAGTCCTCATAGGAATTGCCTCAGGATACCTAGTAGCATGGTCTACTACAACAAGTATAAACCTGTTGCCTGAGGAGGTTGGAGGATCAAGGGGACCAACAATGTCAATCCCTACTCTCTCAAACGGGACTCCCACAACTGGGAGAGGCACTAACGGTGCCACATTCTTGGAGCCAACCTTACCAGAGGTCTGGCAGGTGTGGCAGCTCCTGCAGTGTTTTTCTACTTCGGCCCCCATCTTCGGCCAATAGAAGTAGAGGGAGAGCCTTTCCTTAGTCTTCTTGAAACTCAAGTGACCAGCCAAAGGAATCTCGCGGGCTAACTGCAAGAACTGTGGTCTGTTCTCTTGGGGTACTACAAGTCGTTTGTAGTCTCCAGGTGCAGACTTGGTCGGTTCACTGTAGAAGAGGCCATCTTCCCAGTGCAACCTGTATTTCCCAGGCTCTTGCCCTTCAGCCTGAGCTTCTGCCTGGTGGCGAAGACCTTCCAGAGTTGGACATTCTCTCTGTCCCTTACTGAAGTCTGCCCTGCTGGGTACACCTTCTGCCAGTAAAGACTGCAGCTCAGGATGGTCAACAGGATCCAGATCTCCAATGAGTTCCTGGCCTTCCATTAGCTCTTCCTCAGAGTCTAATTCTACCACACAGGGTTGTACCTCCCTCACAGCCTCAGGTGGAGTTACGGGTGTAACTTTGGACAACCGCGGGGAAGTCCGTGTTGGCTGCACTGAAATGCTGGCTGCTGGTTTCGGGATAGAAGTCTTAGGTTTCCCCTTCGCTTCTGATTTCTTGGAGACAGCTGCCGACAATTCCAGTGGAGGAGGAGTGATCTCTTTCTTCATCATCTCCTGGAGAGTACTGTGCATGGTCCTATCTCTTGCGGGTCTGGTTAGCTCCTGTAACCGTTTACTAGGAGGTCTGGGAGTATGCGATACAACTCTGAGAGTTTTCAAATCGTTACCCAACAGTACGCGTCCTGGTACCTCACCCTGTATGCTGACAGGTATCTTCACAGTCATGTCGTTACACTGGATGAGAACTGGTAATTGGGGAAGCATCTGCACAGGCCCTCCAGCTAACTTGGTGAGGCGTTTGGGTGCCTTAGCAACATCCTCAGGCTGAAAAAACGATTTATCCACCACAGTTATGCTGGCCCCAGTGTCCCTAATGGCAGGGGTCTCCTGACCATTCACCTGGACACTGTCCTTATAATACTCTTTAGTATTATCGGGGATAGAATTATAGACATCTAAATTCTGTTGTTCCCACAACCCCAGAGATACTAAAGAAACGCTGGCTGAGACTCCAATGGGTTCGTCAGCTAGCAGTAGAAAGTTTCCACTTGCCATTTGGACTTCCTCCTCTGGAGCGAAGGCTAAGGAGACAAGCTGGACCCCTGAGGGTTTACCCTTACATCTGGGATCTCCTTTCACATGGTCAGTCGAGCCCCAAACAAAGCATTTACCGAATGCTTTTTGGAATGGTGGCTTGTTCTGACCTCCTTCCGGTTTGGCACCAGAAGACACACTATTATGCTGTGGTTTTCCCGGTGGGTTACCCTTCTGGTTTTGTTTGGGGCCCTCTTTGGAATTTGAGTTATTCGAATTCTCTTTTGAGTCTTTTTTAGGCTGTTTTCCCTCATCCTTTTTCTGAGTTGCCCCAGAATCCTTATGAGTAGCCCTGTTGGCAACCCACAAGTCAGCAGCCTTAGCTAGCTTCCGGGAATCCAACTCCTTCGAATCAGCCAAGTGCTGTCTAGCTCAGGAGAACAGGCATCATAAATCGACTCCAACATAAAAAGATTCCTCATACCCTCATAAGTGTTCACTTTGTAACCCTTAATCCATCCCTCTAAGTTTTTCAACCCTTCACTCACCCAGGTAGCCCAAGGGGTACCATCATGCTTTTTGAGGGTTCTAAACCTCTTAAGATACTGGGAAGGGGTCTTCCCGAATCTAGCTATCAAAGCTAGTTTCACACTTTCGTAATCCGTTTTATCCGCCTCCCCCAACTCCATTACCACATCAGTCGCAACAGGAGGGAGCCTAGAGAACAACCAGGGAAGTAAATCATTCCCAGTGATGTCCTGGAGCCCATGATTGTACTCAAACAGTTTTAACCAATCCAACACATCCATTATCGGTTCATACATACCCATTAATTCCTTCAGCATCCGGGGTCTTTTGGGACTCGAGCTCCTAGAGGAACCAGAGGAGAGAGAAGAATTTTCTATAGACAACTTTTTCATCTCTAACTCATGATTAAGTTCTATTTCCCTGAGTCTTAACTCAGCTTGCTTCTGCTCAGCCTGGGCATTCATCCGTCTGAACTCGAGCTCTTGGTTTCGTTCAGATTGAGCCAAGAACCGTTTGTATTCTAATTCGAGCTTCATTTTTTCAAGTTCTAAATAAGCAGGGTTACATGTGGGACCTGGTATGGGCCCCGTAGGTACAGCTGGTAAGGCACGTAGAGGAGTAGGGGAGACAGTTTCGTTAGCCTCTCCGTCCTCGTCAGCCTCTTCATCGCTATCGTCAGAATTACGATTTAGATCAACGCCATCACTGTTATCTACAGTTGCTGGAGAAATTGGTTCCTCTGAACCAGTACCCAGACTTTGGTTCGCCAGCAATCTCTCTATTAATTCTAACTTCTTGCCTCTTACAGAAAGACTCTCTTGCCTACGAGAGCTCGCAAACTCTCAGTATTTTCACCTGACAAGGATTCTTGACTGTAAGTTTCCATCGTAGACATGTTTTTGAAAGTTGCTTTCTTAGTGCTAAGCTTTGTGGTTAGTTATCCTAAAGTGTCGAAAAGCACTCTAAACTGTATACTCGATACAAATCCCACTGCTGTACACCAGTGTTAGGCGGAAACCTCTGCAGTTCCCTCTGGGACCACTGTAAAAGATTTAGGACTACAGGTGTTTGGCAGTAAACCCACTTGGTAGCAGCCTGTACCACACAGATTCACTTGGAAGCTGTGGCTGAGCAGTCAGACTTCCCTCAAGAAGAGTTAAGCAGTATGTGGAGTATACAATATAGGGCAATTCTTCACAGTAAGACAAGCAAACACGCAACAAGGCTTCAGTGTAAAGATATACAGGTATTTATTTATAACGGAACATCTATGGAAAACACTATGGAACTATCACTGCAAACACTTCAATCACAATTACTCTACGAAGAAGAAAAGATCAATCCCCCTAACAATATTTCGACAAGTCTAGGTTCTACCAGCATCACTTATTTACAGACAGAGGTGTATGCCTCAACCTAGATGGCACTCTAATATTAGTTAGGACGGGAGAGAAAAATAAGTAGGTTACGAAATCAACACAGTTCAATACTTCATGAGAAAAATGCAAGGCAAGACGACAAGAACCACAATAGATCATAAAGTTCAGAGGCTAGGCCCACTCGGAGAGAGGCAAGGCGATATGTCCCAAAAAGTCTCTTTGTGGAAATGCGTTCGAGTCTGTGTAGCAAATTGTTATTGGAAGATTGAACCAGTTCAGAATAATACGCTAGAGAAAGTTAGTAGGCGACCCTATGGAGAGGCGAGGATTAAGACACCTCACTCTCTCCGGCAACAAGGGAAGCCAGGCGGACACAGTACCTTGGTTATGGAGGGCTGCTCCGGCGGGGGCAGTTGTTCCTGGTGGTGGATGCACGTCAGGTCTTGGCCAAGAGTAGAGATGATCTCGTTGTCGAAGAAAAGTGAAGTCCGGTGCACCACCAGGGAAGAGACCAGCCGCGGAGTGCTCCGTCACAAGGCACCACCTTTTGGTCGCGGTACAGGGGTAGTGGCTATCCGGTTGCCGAGGTGCTCTGCACGGGCAATTCGACCACTGCGTCCTGAGGCGAAGAAAAAGCAAAGGGGACTGGTTGTCCCCACCAGTCAGGGGAAGAGACTCTCCGGCAGGGAGATCTCTTCTGTCGTTGGGAAGTGGTGAGTCGGTTCTGCAGGGCTCCACCGGAGGTGTCGTCGTTGCAGGTCGGCTCAGCTTTACCCTCGTCGGATTTTTAGGTCCTGTGGTGACTTCTGAAGATCCAGTCCCAAAAGCCCTGCTTTTATGCAGAAGACCCCCATTCATTCAGCGTAGCTGTCAATCAACACACGCTAAATGGTGAGCGGGGAGGCTCACCACTTGGGCCAATCACACCAGAGTGCGACCGGAGTTGGCAAGGCAACTCGGTCCAGGGTGCCTAAACCCCCTCCCACATCCCTGTGGTAACCCAGACAGAATGGCACCACTTTGGAGGGTCTCTGTACAGAGGCCCGCCAAAAGTGGAACAAAGGGCTCAACCTTTGGTTTAGGAGTCACAGAGACGAACACAGACGCCATTTTCCAAACCGAGTTCTGGCAGGAAATACCATCCGATCAACCTATTTAAGATAAGTAGACCGGTGGTACGTTAGAGAGTAACGAGAAAAAGTATCAATCTCTAACAATGGGACGAATCCCATAGGGTTATGTTCGGGGTCGAACATAACAAGTAGTTTCCACTGCCACCAGCCAAAACTCGACGAGGGGGGACGGGACAGTGCCCCCTCGAATAACAGATCCAGGAGTAATCGAATTACCCCTACATCGTACAAACATAAGATGGTTTGTACTAGTTCTGTTAGTAAATTTAGGTCTAATAAAGCCAATGGTGACTTTACATGCCCGGGGAGACAGTAGTCAGTCCCCGGGTATGGAGTCTATGACGGAGGTCCGCTGGGACGCCCCAGTGTTACGGCACGTAGGGTGCGGTGTAACACACATAAAAAAATATATGAGACCCTATGGAGTAAAAGACCCCATAGCCCATAGAACACATTGACATTCCAAGGAATTACACAAATTCATGTCCAAGAGTGGGAGGAAAAGAGTCTCACTCTTGGCAGGATGGAAAAAACAAACTCCAGAAATCCAGCAAAGCTGCTGGGGGACTCACTAGGTTAGGAAATTCAGCCTAAACCGAGAATTCTCCCTAACAAAAAGCCACATTAATAATGCCTCTCACTTGGGCCTTATTTACACACCTAACACGGACCGAAGCGTCAGAGTGTGGTTTGTCTAGTGTACACAGAAAGACATCAGGAACTCCCATGTCTCACAGAGTCCTCAACACGAGTCACTTGTCCATGTGATCAAAGACTAGCTGGCTATCAGAAAGAGCAGCATTTCTCAAGCCCTTTCATGATCACACCAGAGGACGTCTTTGATGTTCCATCCCGTGAGGTATCAGAGGCTACAACAATGGGTATTGTTTGGAGCCCTTCTTATCACCAATAGTGCACTTTTGAAAAATGCTCACACTGTTACAGTTATATGGCATTATCAGGTGACATCTATATTAAGCTACCAAATTTACTCAGACCAGTCTCGCCCACCATCCCCAAAGCACCGATGTGGTGCCTGTTAAACCGTTCCCACCTTGTCCTCCCCATTTACCTATATTTCCTCTGTGGAGAACGTTGCCTGCTGCCCTGACACAGTGTGAGCATACAAATATGTGGGTTTCTATTTCTAACGTGAGTGGGCCTTCTCAGGTTCACCCTTACTTGAAATGGCCTCATTACGAGGTTGGAGGTAGCCTTGCCGGTTTTACCAGCAATGCTACCTCCAAACTTGCATCCGGGTCCGACACTGCGAATGGGCAATTATCGGGCTATTCCAGCCCAGCCGGACACGGTAATTGCCCTTTAGCGGGTGATATGATATGATATGATAGTTTATTTATAGCACCTATACACAATGTGTGCTGGGCCCGGTACATCCCCATTCCCATTTGAGCCCCATAGGACACAATGGGAATGGGGAGGGTGGTAGTACCGGTACTGTTATTAACGATACCGGTGCTACCATCATGTTCTGCTTGCGGGTGCCGGTCTGGCCACCAGGTCAGACCTGGTGGCTGCAAGGGCATCTGCAAGCAGAGCTCCTAGTATGGCGGTACGGTAGCAACAGTGCTGTTAGCGATACCAGCGCTGCTGTTGTGTTGCCTTACCTCCATACTTGTAATGAGGCCCAATTATTTTCTTTAGAAATATGCAAGGTAATGTTTATATTTCTATCTTACTCGGGCCCACTCATGCAGGAATAAGCATAGGTGAATCAGGCAGGTGTTATGGCTCTGCAGTAAATGATAGCCTGCCCTCCTTAATCAGGAACCTTCCTTAGGGAAAACTCAAAACATTTTCAGGTTAAATCTCGAAACAAGTTTTAAGTTATGAGGGACATCAAACCACTTTAATAGTCATTTCACTGGTGCACACAAGACTATAAGTTACCATAACACACACTGATTAAGAAGAACAAAAACTATTTTAAATAAGGCTTAGTTGAGCAACTTATTTGGGTCACTTATACAGTTTTTTTTTTGTCTTTGTTTTTTTTCCTAGGGCCTTTTCTAATCCCATTCAATCCTGGGTTAAGTGACATGGGAGCTGTGGGTAACAAGTGAGCGATGGAATTAAATAAATGCTGGCTCTTTGTCCCCCCTTTCCCAGCCTCTCTTAAAGTGCCACTAGTGTTTACCTCTCAACCCATGTGGTGGAGAAGCCATGAAGATATTAACAAAGAATGGGTCCCTCCTGGCACCACGTTACGTAGGACCAGGCAGTAGCAAAGGCAACAATCGACCCCCTGTGCGACTGTTAATGGAGCTGATGTTTTCTTCGCTAAGTCAGTTGCTAGGGTGAGGCAGTCTGCGGATGAGGGCAGAACGATAACTCTACTATTTCAGTTTCAAAACAAAACGCCACAACCACGACTCACTCACTCCTTCTTCAGGAACACCGTGATTGTGTCTGACAGATCAATTATTTTCTCACAAAAAAGTGGGTGATTTAAGAGAAACGGCTAGAGGTGTTGCATCACCCAACCAGCTACCCCATAAAAAAGGCAGCCCATAGGATAACAAAATAAAATGTATCAAAATGTATGTGGCATTTGAATGTGTGCATGAAGTTGCAGTGCTTAATTTGCCAGGACCCAAATATTTTCTAGCACGCATCATGCAAGAACGTAGCATGACACCCACTGCTGCCACCGCCCACTGATGATACCACCAACCGCTGTTCCACAAAGTGTCAACATATTTGAGGTTGCAGATGCAACTTCACCCAGCTCATTAGGCATGATGTGTGCACTATCCTTTCCAAATGTCGTATTTACAAATACGAATCAACATATCAAGCATACTAGCTGTATCTTGAAATGGGACGCCAAACGTTTAACTGCTTCTTGAAACACATTCTCTCAATATAATTTTCCCATGATTCTATAAGTTGCGTGTGGAACATTTTGACTGTCTAGCCACACAGAAAAGAGCAAACGTGATTTCTTCCTATAGTAAAGTGATGCACACATTTAGACAAAGGCACTACTGAAGTGAGGAACCTGCCAGTCAAACATGGAAGCAAGATCTTCTAAAGGTCATCACCCAACACAGGCACTCCTTCTCAGCAGTAGAAGTTTCTCTGGCATGACTGATGACTGATGACTGTTTCGTTGTTGTCCTTTCTGTGTTGAGGGGCCCTCTGCTCCACTAATGGCATGCTCAAATGTGGAGTGCTGATTGTGGTCCTTAGCCAAAGGGTGTTTAATATTATTTGCGTTGGTGGCCTGACACATGCTTTCAGATCAGTGTGACCTAGGCTGGCTGCATACTAGAAATGTGTGTTGTCCAGATTACAAAACCATGCAATGTGTTAGCCTGGAATGCAAAAACACATAGCCCAGATGCAACGTTATTGCTAATTATGTGACTACCACTGGCACTGAAACTAATATAGTTCCAAAGCACAATATCATGAACAAACTGAATTTGGAAATACAAATTTGGTGCTTGAGCACAGAAATATGTCCTGGGGTTGGGAGGAGTGGCCGGAGAGCCACTAGATGGCTGCATAGTTCTTGGGCTGTGTGTATCAGATCTAAATTAATCCTACATGCTATGGAATTACTTCAGATACTTTAAAACAACTTACTGTCAGTAGAGAATGACTTCTTGCTGCCACTGTGGGTGTGATTTCTGTGTCTCATCTGGCCCTTGTTATCCACCGGAGCACTTTGCGGCGGATGATCAGGAGGGTGATCTTGGCAACAGTAAACCCACTTCAAAGGATCTGTGCTGTTGCTCTGTGAAGCTATCATTGGTGGGGAGAAGCAGAGACCCTCCTGGAAGATTACAAATAATGAACCCAGACCACTTTATTACAAAATAAATCAGCCCTAAGTTCCTTTAGTTCAGAATAACATAGTCCTTCTTCTAGAATTATCTCTCCTGGGCTAGAAGCAAAATGGCAGACATTGTGGAAGGGTGAATTGGCAGCCCTTCCTTACACATGTTGAATGGCAAACTATTGCTGATTTTGGTAGGGGAGGCGGTGCACACGAAAGAGAACCATTGATTTGTTCTACCCTTATTACAAATACAAATATTTCCTTACTTTGCGGACAGGCATAAACATTTCCTTTGCCTCTATAAAGTCCTCATCTCAGTGGAATCAGCCAAAAGATTACCCTAAGCATGATTTTCTTGTTTGGGAGGTGTTAGCCTACTGCAACAGAGAGTCTCATATTTTCCTCGTGCGTTGCTGATCAGTGAATGCAGAAGTTTTATACTGTTCTGCCTTATTTTAACGTTATTCATCTGCAGTTATTTACAGTGGCATTGAGATGCGCCTCCCTTATTCTCATGGCATCCTTAAAACCTCTGCACTTAGTTGGTCCAACAACAGCATAATTCTGCCAAAAGATTAATTACACCAGCAAAATGACTTCAGTGTTGTGTTGCAAAACTCACCATCATTCACAGCACTATCTCCCCAGTTGATTGTATCCACTTGTAATACAAGTGTATCAGATTATGGCTCGCCTGGGATAAATAGAAGCAAGAAGATCCAACCATTGAACATAGGGTAGAAGGTTTGGAGGATACATCAAAGTAGTTGCAATCCCTGAAAAGCTTAAAGGCTCTGATAGTACAGAATGGCTTATGAGATGGTATTTCACTGCCACCCGCTGATTCTTGGAGGTCAAGCGCACCCACTGGATCAACTCTCCCTCTCTTTCGCAGGGATCAAACGACAGACCGTTTATAGCCTTATAGATTTCATGCAAGTAATTCAGATACGGTGGACGGTCAAAAAGAGAACCAAAAAGCTTACGATTGAGCATCGTATTTACATATCACAAAACCTCTCCAAACATACTATGATCAAGACGAATACACTTTTGAGTGTTTGACCGAACGTGCAACTTATAGGCCTTCGCTGCCGAGAATGTTGGTCACTAATGCTAATGGTATTGCAAAATCCCATGACGATCCATAAACTTTAGCTCACTTCCTGGAATCTGGCTCTGAGGATCCTATGGATACAGTATACAGTGCTGCAAATCAAGAATGTGATCCTACCGGTCTTCCTAAATTTGCTTGAATGCCAAGGTCGCACATGCTGAACTCAGACAATAGATTATCACGGTATTGATAACAGAAGGCTCCAAACTCTAGACCAAGATCTGATTCCCTGGGAATGGCTGTGACATCAAACATCTCCCAGGAAGAAAGAGATACATGTTAAAATTTCACACTTAATCTGAGTCCTAAACAATATCTGAAATGTTAACACCGAATGACCATTCATGGTGAACCACATTATTCTCATTGAAGTCAATGAAAGGTGTTTCACAGTAACATCCCTTTTCTAGGTTTTAGAATTATGTATCTGGGACTATAACAGTCTCTATGGTACCCCCTCCTCTCCAACCCTGGGTCTTTCCAGTAACTAAATATAATTAGATTGGATGTGTTTTGTGTGGTGGTTATACTTACTACTTCAAATGAACCCCGGCCGGTTGAACGTTGTGGGGTACAATTGAATCCCTATGTAAACAGCGGGCAGGTCAGGTTTGTCACTCAGGGCACTGGGGACAAAAGGGTGTTATTGCTTTGTGTATTTCATTAAAAAGTTGGATGTTCACATCTTGGAATCTCAATCTGGTGAGGATTGGAGGTGGGTGTTGATAAAAAGGTGCATTAACAAAACCCTGGCTGATCATTCAGAACACATACTGCCCCTATCAAGCAGACCAAAGCATTTGGGAAATGTAAATTGTATGACCCAATCTCTACATTATTGTTTTCTCTTGGTTGGGGAGACTGCAATTACCTGCTATTCCACGTAACGGATAGGAAGTCACAATGTGCATTTCATCCGTCTAAATTGCATAAAGTATTTGAACAATGTATAAAGTGTAATAACGTAACAGACACATGGCTTCTTGGTAACTCTGATGCGTTCGAATACACTGTTTTATCGTGCAACAACTCCTAACATTACAGAATTGAAGATCTTTTCATGAGCATGATCACAGGGGGACACTTTTAAAAACTTCTCAATTCTTATATCAGGCCATGCCCAGTATGAATAACATCAGACTGGAATCTAATGCCTAATAAGAATAATAAATGGTGCCTTATCGCTGCCTTGCTTAGTCCCCAAGACTTCAGGTCATCGATTAAACAACTTACACAGGAATCTTTCCACCTAAATAACAACGGTCACATTTAAACTATCATAATCTGAGATGCATATAATGATGCTCTTCAAGGTCAGATCATTAGCTTTGTGGCAGCAAAAACAGGGGCATAAGGTAAGAGTCAGTTAGAACTCGGCAAATAATAAAGTGAAGGAAATTGAGAATTTAACCTTGCCTTACCCCAATAAATTAAAATCCCTTATGCCATCAAAAATTAGTTCTGATACAGCAGCTGGTTTCTTAATGAAATATCAATCCACATTCTTTGGATTGGAAAACAAAGCGGGTTAACTGCTTGCATCCTACTTAAAAGCAAGGAATAAAAACAACAAAGTTGTGGCCCATAGGGTTGATGGTACCACAGTTATAAAGGATAAGGACATTATGTTAGCCTTCAGCAATTATTACAAGTCCCTTTTGTAAGGAAGGCATGGTATCAAACAGTAAAACAGACATACGTGACCACATTTCAAGGTTGTTTACTGAACTTCAATGGGGTTTGAAAAACGCATATCTAAACCTAAATCTAAATATGGGAGCAAGCTACGATGATCAAATTATAATAATGTAGTCCTAGTAGAGTCTGTCAAAATAAAAGGGCATTTACTAATAACCCATCCTTACTTCTAAATACAAATAGTGTGGGAAACAATGTTATGCAAAAAGAAAAGTATAGGTATGATATGTCAGGATGTTCAAGCCACTGGCCTCCCTTCCCCACATATTCAGCATGGGAAAAGGCGGCACACTCGATCTCAGCACAGTCTCTGGCTTCTCTAGCACGAGGATGCAGTTCAGGTCTCCATATTAGGGGCTTCTATGTCAAAGTCTCTTTGCCATTCAAAGTCTCTTACTTCAGAGGGCCTGATGCGAGAAACAAACATGCAAAATGTCCTTTCTCCTCAGGACTATAGTATAATTTAGCGTGTTTTGGAGTGCAGCGCCACTGCATGGGATCACATTATTGCTGTAATGTGGTACAGCAAGCCATGTGTTGCCAGTGGAATATATGGACATGTAAATGAAGACAGGCTACAGATTTTAAAAGCACACCATTTGTTTTTCTCACTTGAAATGCCTCACTTACAGGAGACCACATTAGATAGCTGATTGACTTAATTATCAAATACTAACACCGATTCTAACTCATTAACATTATAATGTGGTCTCCATGTGGAAAAATGAGGCAGGCTGAGATTCATTTTTAAACGTGCATTTAGATTTTTTTTTCTTTGCTCTGTTCACTGTCTTTGCAGGAAATCACTCTGCATACCAGGAAATCAGTTAGATACAGTTGCCTACTGTAAAAGTGAGCTATTGTTGAGGAAGGAGGATATGATATTGTGAATTTGATTGGTGACACGTAAGCCTGGGGGATGTAACAGAGGTTTCTTGGGGTAGCTCTGAGAGAATGAAGGGAAGAAGACATTTTGCAGAGCTGCAGTGAGGTCACATTTGCTGGGCTGCTGTGAGGAGCTGGACCACTGCCCTTCAGAGACTGGCTATTTTGGTCTCACTTGGCACTGGCTTGAGAACTGCAGATTGCAGATTGAACTGCATGTTCTCGCTGTGTGTTTTAAAGAAAAAAGAAAGCCCTGGGTCACTTCTCGGAGGTGACAAGCAAGGAGATTTCGCATGCGGAAAGCTACAAACAACTGGTAATTACCACGTAAAATTTGAGGGAGTGTCGTGTGAATGATGTCTTTTTCAGGCAGGAAAGATATCACTAGGGAATCACTGTGTTTAAATGCCACATTATAATGTTGCCATCTAAATGCTCTCATATTGATGAACTGTTCTTTTCATTGTTGCAAGTGTAAAATGAAATGTGTTGTATTATTGCATTTGTTTCTCTTCTGTTTATTTTTGAAAGGACTGTCTCGCAAAGATGGTAATGTACTATTTTGAAATGAAACTATTATAACACACCGCCTGTGTAAAGGTGTTTTTGCTTCTGTTTTTCTTTGGTGCATTTAAACCATACCATACAAGAAAAGGGGAGGTTGTTAGGTAATATACATGTCAAATTTCCTATACAGATGAAGTAATGTCATTAGCAATTACAAATAGTTGTGTGCGTGATTCCACTCAGGGTATGTGTGTGTTGCTTCTGAGTGGAATACAATAGTCTGCTGAGCGTACATGAATCAGCAGAGAGAGGCCTATGGAAACATAATCTCACTAATGTAAATAAATTAGTGATAATACCACAGGAGATTGGGAATGCTATTGGTGAAAATTGTGGTATCCATGAATGCAGGTCCGAGGCCTCTAGTGATCACATGAACAGTATAAGCAAAAAGAAGGGTTTTGTATATTGGAGCCATGAATAAAACAGAAAAATAGGCTCACCAAAATACCACCAACAAAATGTAGACCACTATAAAGTCAAACCCAATCTAAATGCAAAGAGTAGTCATTGCCAAATTACCATTATTTTTGGTGGTAAGAAAATACCGCCAGTCCCCAAATCTACACAAAATACCCTACATATTTATGGTGCGTTGGCCAGGAAAGTGATCATAGAGCACCTACTGGGCATGGCAAGTGTGTCTCACACTACCATCTGTACATTAAAGGGAACCCATTTCATAATAGCAGTGTGTCACTAAAACCGAATTTCAGAATGTCTCAAATGGAAGCCACATTCTCAGAGCTAATGCAATATTTAGAGGCAAAATTATATGCACATGGGATGTGGTTATCGAACAGTGCCTCAGAATGGCATGACTGCATTCATGGTGAGGTGCAGAAAGAAAAAATTGACAATATTTTTGCAGAAGGCAGCATAATTCAGGTCTGACCTCTAAGGTTATTAAAAGCAGCCGATAAACATGCAGAGAAAAATTGTTTGATACGGCTATGCGCCAAGATCTGGTTTATTTTGAATAGGTCCCTGCGAATGCAGGAAAATGATACCCAGCTGATTAACAGGTTAAAGTCTGACCTAGATGGGGCAAGTAAGAAAGAGGAAATGTTAAGAGCGGAATTGGATGTATGTCAGAAGGACATGCAGTTAAAATGTAAAGATTTTGATATTCAATTGTCCAAAAGCAAGAAACAGTTTGAGGACAGTGAACAAGAATTGGTACACTTAAAGGCATTGGTGGACCACATTAGACAAGATAAAGATGAGGTTGTGTCAGAAATGCAGATTTTACAAAAAGAACATTATGAAAAGGAAAGTGATCTTCAAAATGCAGAACAGGAAATGATTAAAATGCTTCAAGAAAGAGACAAGAGAAATAAAGAATTGAATGAATGCCAAATGCAAATGTGCAACATGCAGGAGGTGATTAATAAAATGAATGATGAAAATAACTATTTGCAAAACGAAGCAGACAGGCTCCTTAAAAAGTGTACGGACTTGGAACAGCAAAAGTGCATTCCCAGGTCCCAGGATAGATGGCAGGGCACCACATTCAATGGAGTTGAGGTGAATTCTATTTCTACCCAAAAAGCTAGTGCCCCTGTGACTGGGCCGGTGACTGAACTTGGTTGCAGCGCCCTTGGGGGATTTGATACTCCCATTGGGGGCCGCCACCAATCTCATACACCTGGAACCAGGGTTGAATCACCAAGTAGTGCAATTCCATGCATTGCAACAAGCAGCCCCATAAAGATAATAAAATCCATCAAAGCCCTGATCAAACCATTTAGAAAGGGAGGGGAATGGTGCATCGAGGATCACTTAGAAGCAGTTCATGACATTTTTAAAGCCCTCCAGATACTAAGGAACAATACAGACAGTATTTTCATTTGACTTTAGATGCTCCTACGGCCAGTATCATAAGGGGATTGAATGAGCAGCAGAATATGACATGGGCAGAGTTTGAAAAAGAGATTAGGCGTCATTTTTCTCCTTTCCAGTCATTGCAGGAGGCAAAGAAAGTCGCTTACACAATCACTGCTGGGCCTAATACATCCCCTCGCCAGTTTTTACAAGACTTAAAAAGAGCATTTTCTTGCTTTGATGTATGTTTTGACCCCAATTCTAATGAGTTTAAAACTGCATAATTCTATGGGTTACAGAAAGACATTGTATCACAAATGGTCCGTGAATTTGATTGTGACAAGTCCCTTGAGTGGATTGTGCACCAAAGCACAAATCTATATGAAGTACTCTATTGTCAGGGTAGAGAAAGTGATAAAATGAAAAACACTAGACCAAAATCTAAAGAACCCTCAGTAACAGTGATGGAAATCAGGTCAGCCAAAATGTCCCTTGAGTCTGCTCAAAGTCCAGGTAAAAATAATTTGACACCTGAACAAAGGGGTCATCAACAAAGATCATCACTTCCTGCACCAATGTTTCAATCACATGATCCTAGCAATAGGGAGAGCTACATCAGCTGTAGATACTTAGGTTATAGGCCCCGAGCAGGCCTGATATGTCAGGTATGAACAATAACCAGAGACAAAATCAGGATCAAAGAAATGATGGTCCCAACCAGACATTGGGGACACAGAGCAGATTTGATCCCAATACCATGATATATGGTAATCAGGATAGACCCCGATATGTGGATCGATTTGCTGATAATGGGAATCAACATAGGGGCCAGTACCCACAACATAAGAGACAGGACATGAGGCAGAACATGAACTACACTCCACATCAGTACAACGATTCCCCACCAGGGGGCTACAACCAAAGGATGGATGCACCCCGCTCCCCTCCACAAATGAATCAAGAGTTCAGGAACCATCCCACTAGAAACCATTCCCCTGAGAGGTACCAGAATAGATCCAATCAGGGGGAAAACAACCAATATCGATCTAGGCCACAGAGAGAGGATTCTAGAGAGATGGAAAGATTCCAGTGTCTCGAGGCCCAAGTGAAAATGTTAGCTGAGCAAATAGGAAAGCTCTGTACAGCACAAAAACATTCATCAAAGGAGGGGGCAGAAGGCCATAGCAATGACCGGAGGGTTTCTGAAAAGTGACTAAGTACCTATGATATCTGCAGTGCCAAGAAAATAGATTGTTATGATGTAATTATGCATAATGACTCTGAGATCCCTAATGATTTAAAAGTGAAAGTACCAGTAAATGAGCATGTGACAGACATTGCAAATACATCTAAAAGAGGGGTACGGTTTAACCAAGAGCTAAATCAAACATTGGAGATCTGTACAAATGAAATAGGAAAACCTGAAATTCCAAAAGAACAACGAGACAGATTTAAGAAAAAAGACTCATGCATGGGGAATATCAGTGAACAGGGAGTAAGTGGCGATGCTATAACTCCTTCCCTGGGCAATCAGAACAGTAACCAAACACAGGCAGTAAAAAGAAATACTCAAAAGCAGGGTACATGTCAATCACCTGAAGAATTCTTTCATCCACATATTTTTAAAGAGGTTAAAAGGGCTGGTACTACACTAAATGATCACAAATGCACAGAATTAGACAATGACACATTGCTAAATGATGTTGATACACATGTCAGTTGGAGGATTGTAGTGTGACCTCTGATGATACCTGGATGGATGGGCGAACAGTGGCCTCTGAACATGGAGAAATGAATAAAGTCTCTATCACAGAAATGGGAAAAAAGGAGGGAAAAATGTATTTCCATTTACCAATGTGCTTAGCCAAAAGTGAAAAAGGCCTGAGAAAGGTGAGCCCTGAAATCAGTAAGAATTCACACTTCTTATGATGTTAGAGGAAGTTGAAGACAGGTATTATGCTCCCATCACTGTAGAAGAAATGATTGACACTGGCGCACAGGCCACAATTATGTCTAAAGAATTGGTAAAGAGTATCAATGAAGGGAGATCCCCACAGAATCAGATCACAGTGAAGGAAAATCAAGGTCCAGTGCACAATTTTAACGGGGAGGAGGTGCCTATTATAGGCGTCACTGAGGTTGATATAAAGATAGGTAAACACAGAATGAAACAGGAGGTATTGGTCACACCCATTTGTGAAATTCCATTTCTGATGGGAACAGATTGCCTGAAAAGATTGTCTCCTCTCATAGATGGGGAGAATGGAGTAAAGTGGTCCTTAACTAAAAAACCATTGAGACCTAAGAAACTAAAATCACAAAACAGCAATATAAATGAATGTCACACCGTTGCCAAAACAAATAATGCAGTGGAGGTATATCTCCAGAAAAGTTGCATACCTAGCGTCACTGTTATATTAATGTGTCAAGACAAAATGCAGAGTGAAAGTGAAAAACTACCTGTACAAATATACTTGGACCCAAGGAAAAAATGGCAGACTGCCATAGATGAGCACACATTACGTTTTTATTTAAAAGAGAAGACATGCAAATAGAATTCTGCTCCTAAAGTAGATTCAGAAAAACACATTACCACTCTTGCTGAAATACACATGGAAGATGAGCAACCATGGGTTCACATTGGTATAAATGACTATTCTAAAACAATAAAAGCCACTTTAGCGCTTGAACAGGAAAGAAGCTTCATTAATGAGAAATTGTTGCAAAAAATAATGGAGGGGGAGGAGATCCCGAAATTTATGATTAAAACCAGTATGTTTCTGGATTGGACAGTCCAGACTTTGAAAACCGAATTGCAGGCAGATGCATGCTGAAGATTAGTATTGGACAAAAGACAATTCACCATAATGCTTGGGTAGTGAGTGGGACACAAAATGAATTTACATGGGCAATGATATCACGCACAGAATGTGTATGGTGTTAGATTTCCTTAACAAAAAAATATGGTCACGCCTAGGTGGGCTGGCACCTGAATTTGAAGACAAAAGATGGGCTTATCATTGTGCACAGCTGTTCCCATGTGCAATTGAATTACAACTGAGGAAAGATACTATTATCCCTGCATTCACAAAGCAGTTTGCAATAACGCTAACGCTAACGCTAACATGCAAAAATGGACAGCAGATGAAAGATTCTGATGCATTTGTGTGCTTGAATGAATCCATAAAACAGCAAGGCCTGGATTATGAATACATTCCATTGGTAGATATTGGTGAAGGGTCTGTAAAAATTATGGTGAATAATAAAGGTGGTCAAGATATTCATTTAGAGGAAAGCTCCCCATTAGGAATGGCCATACAAAAATCACATTATATTGCAGATCTAAATAACATGGTGATTGGAAATATCCCTGAAAAGTATGTAGATGCCAAGGGTGAATTGCCAGAACACCTGGACTCTCAGCCCAAAGGAATATTTAAAATTCATTCTGTGTACCCTTATGATTCAAGTGAGACAGTGTGCTGTCATCAAGAGGATTGCATAACATTTAACTTAAATGAAAATGAAATAGAAAATCAGCCCATTGAAGTGGAAGCCGATACGCCAAAACATTTAAAAGTAGCAGCTTTATAGAGAGACACAGCCACACAGTTAGAGGAAAGCGCCGAGATTCCCCTACCAGAACAGTTTCCAGAATTTTCCAAAATGGTAGAGGAGCAGATTTTATCACCGGATGCATGTGACAGCGATGAGGATAGAAATGAACTGAGGAAGATATTTATGGATTTTAAAGATGTATTTGCAAAAGATGCTTATGATTGCGGTCTAACTGATTTACATGTGGCCACGCTACCGGAAGGGTGTAGCAGAAGCCCAGTATTTGTGCGCCAGTATAGATTACCACTGGCATGTTTAGAGTCATTGGCAGAGATTAAAAATTTGGAGTCTCTGGGAATTATCAGGCCTATTCATAGCACATCCAACACACCTATTTTAGGTGTGTTGAAGCCAAATGGTCAATGGCGGCTATGTGCAGATTTGAGGGAGTTAAATAAAAGAGTGCCAGTATCCAGATGGCCACTGCCATTCATTGATCAGGGCCTAGCTCAGGTAAATGGTTCAAAAGTGTTTACCGCGTTAGATCTCACCTCTTGATATTGGTGCGTGCCATTGGCAGAGGAGATACAAAATGTATTTTCATTTTCATTTGATAAGACTCAATATGCATGGGTTAGAACTCCATTTGGGTATGTCAATAGTGGGGGTGAATTTGGAATTTTTCTGAGAAAGGCCATGCCTGATACAGCGGAAAGAGGTACCATAGTTTATGTGGATGATGTCCTGATAAAGAATGAGAGCTTGAAAAACCACTTTCATGAAATGAGACATGTTCTTGGCCAGTTTCAGAAAGCAGGTGCCAAATTATCTTTACAAAAAGCAAAATGGTGCAAGAAAAAAGTGAATTTTCTAGGCCATGAAGTGTCTGAACATGGACTAAACCCACAAAAGAAGAAAATAGAAGCCATACAAAAACTAAGAGATCCTAAAAATGTGAAAGGGGTAAAAATTTTATTAGGAATGACAGGCTATAAAAGGAAGTTCATTGAAAATTATGCTGAAATTACTCAACCATTGACTAAATTGCTAAAGCTGAATATACCCTGGAAGTGGGAAAAAAGAGCATTCTGAGGCAGTGGCTAAATTAAAGGAATGTCTTGTAAAGGCACCATGTTTAGGATACCCGATAAAGGATAGGGATTTCTTTATAGAAATAGGTTTCTCTGAACATTGTATGTCAGCAGTGTTATCACAAAAACATGATTTGAATCACAAAACCATTGCCTTTGCAAATAAGGCGTTTTGTCAAGTTCAAATTAAATTCAATGAATGTGAAAAGGCCCTATTGACCACTGTGTGGGCGCTAGAGCATGTCCGCCCCATTGTTCAAGGAGAAGAGGTGATTATTGAGACAAATCATCAACCTTTGCAGTTTTTAGAAAGTAAAAGAATTAGGTCAGGTAATCTAGCACAGTCCAGAATCACTTCATGGATGCTGGCATTACAGGGTTTTCCTGTAGAAGTGAGATATGGCCAAAATAAAAAGAGCCCAGTTGCTCAAGGTTTAGCAGATCTGCATGACTTTGCAGCTGAACATGTATCAAACTAAGTATAAGTGGAATCTAGTTTACAGGAATTTGAACAATCGCCACACAAAGCTTTTGATGAAAAAACATGCAAGCATTTGCCAACTGTATATGTTGATGGTTGTGCTTTTCACATTGAAAATGACAGTAATAAACAATTATTGTCAGGAATAGGAAATGTCTGGTTGAAATGTGAAGGCGTCCCCAGTATAGGGATGACAATTGGAGCTAGGAGCAGTCAAGTAGCGGAATTGGCAGCCATTTATAAAGCAATTACTACTGCAGTTGATAATACATTCAGTGAAATTGTCCTGGTGACTGATTCTGACTATGCACGAAATAGCTTTGTGGAATATTTACTTGGCTGGGAAGCGAGAGGCATGCTTACATACAACAAAAAGCCACTCAAACATGGACAAATGACACAAGCCATACAGAAATTGGTGCCAGAGAATGATTTAACAATATATTGGAGGAAAATTCGTGGGCATTTAAAAACTCCAGGAGAGGATAAGGAGGGGAATGATAAGGCAGATCACCTGGCTAAAATTGGGGCTGTGATGGTAGAATTCCTACCTATTGAACATTTACTTGGTGAAATGCAAATTGATGCAGTAACACGTTCTAAAGCACCAAAGGAGGTAGATCAACCAGTAGTACAACGGAGTTATGATACATCAGATCAAGATCTGATTAAGGCACAAAAGGATGATCGAATTTTGGGAATCTATTATAATCATTTGATAGATCCTGAACAAAACCCTTTAACAGAAAATGATTGTATGGGAAAAGAAGAGTTGAGGGAGTTATTAAAGAATAAAAGACAAATTAGACTACAGGATGGACTCATGATTAGAGAGTCCATAACAGGACAAATACAGTGGGTGGTACCTCTTTCATTCAGAGGGCTAATGCTACACCATGAACATGAGGCAATAACTGAAGGCCACAGAGGTTCACAAAAAACATTGGAGATACTGAAAGGTTATGCTTACTGGCCACATATGTCCCAAGATGTGGAATTATATACTAGAGGATGTCTAGTATGTGCCCAATTTAAACCTGTTTCACAAATGCATAGAGCCCCATTAATGAAAAGAGACTTAACTCTTCCATGGTCAGATTTGCAAATAGACTATGTAGGGCCTGTAAAGAGGTCGAGCAGGGGGAACCATTATATTTTGAGTGTGGTGTGTTTGATGTCAAAATGGATTGAGTGTATTCCTGCACCAGATTGTAGTGCGCAAACAGCAGCTACACTACTAGTGAATCATGTGTTTTCAAGGTTTGGGTTACCACAAAGAATAGAATCAGACAGAGGAAGTCATTTCACAAGCGCTCTAATGAGTAAGGTGTGGCAGATACTGGGAGTGAAAAGGAAATTACATATTGCATATAGAGCGGCTCCTTCTGGGAAGTTGAAGGCTGTAATAGGTCCGTTATGGACATATTAAAGAAGTTTGTAGCAGAAGCAGGTTCCAGCTGGGATTTACGTTTAACTTTGGTTTTCATGGCAATCAGATCAACTCCTGCCAAAGCAACAGGTATTAGCCCCCATGAGGTTTTGACAAGTAGGAAAATGGTATTGCCGCAACACCTACTATACAGGACACATGAGCAGACACTTGTAAGCACATCTACAGTTTATGAACACATGGATGAGCTGAGGAAGCATTTACAACATGCATTTGCTTTTGTACAGCAGAACCTAGAAAGAGCTGCTGACAGTGCAAAGTCATATTATGATAAAAAGACATCAGTAAAAGAGTATTGTGTGGGGGATCAGGTGTACACATTTTATTTTGGAAAAAGTAAACAGAAAAATTCTAAATTTCTAGCAGCCTGGCAGAGGCCATTTCGAATTATAGATCAAGTCTCTCCCGTGGTTTATAACATTTTGAAAACTGAAGGTGAAACAGCAACAGAACAGTTTGTTCATGTAAATCAAATTAAACCATGGCACCCCAGACTTGAGGTTAAACGACTTGAGCATGTAGAAACAGATAAAGTCCCTTAAATACATGAAAGAAGATAAGATAAATGAGTTTAGTCAGCGGCCAACGGCAGAGAAATAAAATAGGGGTGATTGATTATTATAATGGAACATAAATACTGTGACATATGTATATTAAAAAAAATGGAGGCTGAAATTCATGGAGTTAGTTTACAAAATTAAAATGTATTAAATGTTGAACGCTATTTTATGTATGTTTGTTTTCTCTCTAACATGTGCTTAATTTCAGAAAGCGAGAGGAAGAGGGCGAAATGATTTAAGTGCATGGATTTATATATAATTTTATTTTTGGCAAACGGGTGAAGTTAGTATTGTGCTATGTACTTAATTTGTTTCTTTTCTATTTGATTTAGACTATTGATTAACACATTTTGGCTTGGAGGTCACGGGACCGGAGGACACGGGAGAAGATGGAGTCCTGGAGTCCACACGGATGGATTCCGGAGAAGCCCCGGAAGGGGGCGAAGACCAAGGCTACAAAGCAATCAGCATTGATGATGACACCAACAATATGGATAATTATGATGACATTTGGAGGGAACTTCAAAACTTTAGAAGCACAGGTTGTCATTGAGCCTGGACCAGCATCTGGTATTGCGGTAGAAGAAGCACCAGGATTCATCATGAGTGATAGAAGGATGATTTTCCAGAACATTTATATACCAATGAATTCAGATACTCTGATGGAAAAACATTTTAACGATACTGGAATTAAAGCTGAGCAGACTAAAGAGTGGCTGGTACTAAGAAAAGAGGACGCTAAGCAGTCAATAAGAGACATGTGATGCAATTGGAGAAAACATTTGTGAATTCAGCAGACATTAAGAAGAGGAGAGGAAAAAGAGGAGCAGTAATGCTTGCAGTCTCATTGGTAATGTTTATAATTGGAGCCATAATAGGTACCACAATGTTAACAGCCAATGCCATTTCAGTAGGGACGCTGAGTACTAAAGCACAACAACTGAGTGTTGACCTAGAAATAATACAAAAAACCTTAGATGGAATTAGAGGGGGATTAGATGAACAAGTAAGGTTCATAAATTAAACTGCGATCATATTGAATGAACAAGCAGATGTAATTCAATGGGCAACTAAATTGATTATTAAGCATGACCGAACATTGAGTGAAATATTGAATATAATGAGTCCTGTTGATAGACTGTTAACGAATTACATGAGAGAAGTTCAAACTACAATTCTACAATTGATTCAAGGACATATACCATTGTACTTCGTTTCACGGGATATTATTCATCAAATGATAGAAAGTTTGACCAGGAGGGAGATTGATGTGGTACAGGTGAAAATTGCATTTGAAATGGGTAATGCAATGCCCTTATATGTGGAAAGGTTGGAAATAGGATTTTTACTATGCATTCCGTATGTAGCCCCTGAACTCATTTATCAAACTAAGTGGGTGCACAATGTGGGATTTTGGCAAGAGGACATATTTATTAAGATTAAGACTCCAGAAGTGGTGGCATTTCAGGCATGGGAGCATGAAGATTACTTGATACCAAATTTAGAAACTTTTGTGAAATTTAAAGAACAGAATTATATGTGTCCAGGTAAACCGTTTATTCCTGATGCTACGGACGCTATTTGTGGTTTGAAATCTGACCCAATTATATCAGAAGGATGTGAAGTAATTATTAGCAATATGGGGGATGAAGAATTGGCACAGGCTAAGATGGTCAAAGGTATATGGTTGGTCAGCACCTGTATGAAGAATTTTACGGTAGTACATTTGAATCATGGAACATTTGTGGTCAAACAGGTGAAATATAATGTATTTTACTTACAGGTTCCGAAGGACACAATTGTTTCTATTGGAGGTTTAACATTATTTCATGTTACGAATGACATTTGGGACAGCCAAGTAGAAAATATTGAATTTTTTCAAAGGGATGCATTTCCAATAGACCCAGATGTGGAGTTCTTATTGAATCATAAAGAGAAGCATGTAGTGAAAATGAATCTAAGAAAGAACAAAATTACAGTTAGTAACCTGGGTATAATAGAAGTGGAAAGGGTTAATTGGGGAACCTGGGGGGAACGCTCTATAGTCGGTTTAGCTGTCCTGGTGCTAATAATTGGAGGATGGTTGATTGTTTTATCAGTGAAGATGAAGATGTTGCTCATGTTAGTAGATACAACGGGGAGAGAAAGATATCCCAATACGCATACATTTTAAAGGAAGAAAGGAGGCAAGTTGGGTTTATTCCAATTGTGGCTTGGACCATGGCCAAATTCTCAGAAAACACAGGATATCTGTAGTATAATTTAGCGTGTTTTGGAGTGCAGCGCCACTGCATGGGATCACATTATTGCTGTAATGTAGTACAGCAAGCCATGTGTTGCCAGTTTAATATATGGACATGTAAATGGAGACAGGCTACAGATTTTAAAAGCACACCATTTTTTGTGAATGCCTCACTTACAGGAGACCACATTAGATAGCTGATTGACTTAATTAACAAATACTAACACCGATTCTAACTCATTAACATTATAATGTGTTTTCCATGTGGAAAAATGAGGCAGGCTGAGATTCATTTTTAAACGTGCATTTAGATTGTTTTTTCTTTGCTCTGTTCACTGTCTTTGCAGGAAATCACTCTGCATGCCAGGACATCAGTTAGATACAGTTGCCTAATGTAAAAGTGAGCTATTGTTGAGGAAGGAGGATATGATATTGTGAATTTGATTGGTGACACGTAAGCCTGGGGGATGTAACAGAGGTTTCTTGGGGTAGCTCTGAGAGAATGAAGGAAAGAAGACATTTTGCGGAGCTGCAGTGAGGTCACATTTGCTGGGCTGCTTTGAGGAGCTGGACCACTGCCCTTCAGAGACTGGCTATTTTGGTCTCACTTGGCACCGGCTTGAGAACTGCAGATTGCAGATTGAACTGCATGTTCTCGCTGTGGGTTTTAAAGAAAAAAGAAAGCACTGGGTCACTTCTCGGAGGTGTCAAGCCAGGAGATTTCGCGTGCGGAAAAGCTACAAACAACTGGTAATTATCACATAAAATTTGAGGGAGTGTTGTGTGAATGAAGTCTTTTTCAGGCAGGAAAGATATCGCTAGGGAATCACTGTGTTTAAATGCCACATTATAATGTTGCCATCTAAATGCTGTCTTATTGATGTACTGTTCTTTTCATTGTTACAAATGTAAAATGAAATGCGTTGTATTATTGCATTTGTTTCTCTTCTGTTTATTTTAGAAAGGACTGCCTCGCAAAGCTGGTAATGTACTATTTTGAAATGAAACTATTATAACACACCGCCTGTGTAAGGGTATTTTTGCTTCTGTTTTTCTTTGGTGCATTTAAACCATGCCATACAAGAAAAGGGGAGGTTGTTAGGTAATATACATGTCAAATTTCCTATACAGATGAAGTAATGTCATTAGCAATTACAAATAGTTGTGTGCGTGATTCCACTCAGGGTATGTGTGTGTTGCTTCTGAGTGGAATATAATACAATAGTCTGCTGAGCCTACATGAATCAGCAGAGAGAGGCCTATGGAAACATAATCTCACTAATGTAAATAAATTAGTGATAATACCACAGGAGATTGGGAATGCTATTGGTGAAAATTGTGGTATCCATGAATGCAGGTCCGAGGCCTCTAGTGATCACATGAACAGTCTAAGCAAAAAGAAGGGGTTTTGTATATTGGGACCATGAATAAAACAGAAAAATAGGCTCACCAATATGCCACCAACAAAATGTAGACCACTGTAGAGCCAAACCCAATCTAAATGCAAGGAGTGGTCATTGCCAAATTACCATTATTTTTGGTGGTAAGAAAATACCGCCAGGCCCCAAATCTACACAGGGGTTTTGTATATTGGGGCCATGAATAAAACAGAAAAATAGGCTCACCAAAATACCACCAACAAAATGTAGACAACTATAAAGCCAAACCCAATCTAAATGCAAGGAGTAGTCATTGCCAAATTACCATTATTTTTGGCGGTAGGAAAATACTGCCATGCCCCAAATCTACACAAAATACCCTACAGGACTCTCATGTGCAACTTCTTGGGTATTTCTCGACTCACCCTGGGCCCCCTCCGCTGGGGTCAGAACCACTTTAACACAAATATTTCACTTGACCTCCCTATGTCTGTCTCGGACCAAATCCATGTACTTTTTCAAACTCGTATCTACTGCATCGAAATTGACCACTTCCGACTGTGCGTGTTAAATTTGATTTGACAGGTTGCAGGACCGCTTCGATTCATATTATTCGTTCTCTCTCAATTGATCTACCTCTGACGGCTCAAACCAACTTTATCTACTTTTCTCAATCCTTAACTGGCTACCTTACAGAGACCTTTGATTGAGCACCAACGCGATACCGGACCACTCTGTCAAAGGAATTGTAGTTTGCTTTAAAGTTCAATCACTCATCAGCAGTTTAACTTTATTTACGTTTCTTATCACACTTGTTTAAACAATGTTCGTTCCAGTGCTCGCCATACAATGTTGCTGCTCGAAACCTTGGCTTCAACACAGACCGGTCTTGTATCAATCTCCATAACTCACCGGCTGTGATGCTTTCACTGAAGCAGCTTTGTCCTTGGAGCCAAGGACAGTACCACAGTGGCCGGAGATTCTCCCACCTTGATTACTGATGCAGGAAGGCCCCGGTACCTCCGGGATACAATGTAGGATTATTCAGCCTAGATTCTTGATCTTATGCTTTCTTTTGAGGTCTCATGAAAGTAATGCTTCCTTGTCGAAAAGTTCAAGGAAACTTTTCCCCTTGCGACCCCATTCTGTTTTGCCGTCTTACTCCTCTCATTAAACTGACATTTTGGAACTGCTGTTTCCTTGTGTGCTTTGCCTAGCTCAGAGTGTGCTCTCGTGCTCTGCCTTTTATCCATGTGGGGAAGTGTAATTAAAGTCAGGTGTGTGTGATGATCAGTAATTGCCTGACCTTGCCTAACCATTGTATTGGGACACGTCAGGTACACGGCTCAGGTGTTAGTCTGTTTTCCCTTAGAGTGGGCTGTCCGTGAGAAAGTGTTCACATTGTAAAAGGGGTGGGGTAGAGTTCCTAAATATCCTACCAGGTAGGATGGGGTAAAGTAGTTATAAGGAAGGGTATACTGCATCTCACCATCCGGTGTCCCACTCCCACTACCCAAAGACCCCTCACCCAGGTGATCCTCCCACAATGGTCCACCCCTAGGAATTGGATTCAAAAGTGATGGCCGTGTCCTGGCCACCTGGATGGCAGATCTCTGGGGAGTACGTAGTCGGTGAGACATCTTCTGGTTTCTCACACTTTAAACCCCAGAATCTGTATCTGTATCCCCCTCATAACCACATCTCAGATTACTTTTAGTGCATCCCAAATCAGTCACTACACCCCATTCCTCTTGAACTTTTCCAAGCTTGTGCAGACCTACATGCTCCTAGGCTGGGAACTCTATTGACGTCTTTCAATTCACCTGGCATAGTGAGTGGCACCTTCTTTGACACTGTGATTGGTGTGATACACACGACAGGAAAGGACCCTATACAGGATAAAAACTACAGACCCATCTCTCTGATTATTGTGGAGGCTATAATGTATGCCAAAATCCATGCCATAGGGCTGAAGCCTTTATTTCCAAACTGTGTTCATATGGACCAAAGAGAGTTTGTCAAAGGCAGAATATCCTCAGCTAACACTGTTTTCAAATGTGACATTCTATACTTGGCAAAACAACCTGAAAGACTATGGTCCCCATTACAAGTTTGCGGGTCAGGAAACAAGGGTGCTGGTATGCTCACTGGCACCCTAGTTTCCGGACTGTGAAACTACAAGTTTGCCTCCCGGGGCCTCTGCGTCCGACAGGTCTGACCCTGCCAGGCTCAGCGGCCATGGTAGGCAGACTCTTCACCAAAGCGCTGGAAACGTTAGCAATGGTGCCAGTGCTTCTGAGTCCCCACTCAGAGTGGGGGCTAAAATTTCACCGGAGTCTGACTTCCCGGGCTGCCGGACTTGTAATTTCCTGGTGGCACCAGGAAGTCAGGTGCCAGTAAAATGTTACGAGTCTGGCAGCAAACCGCCGGAAGCACCGGCAGGGTTACTGCCGGACTCGTATTGAGGCCCTATGAGCAGTCATCACACTCAATGCTGAAAAATCCTTCGACAGATTGAGCTGTACCTTCTTGGCTGCAACGTTATGCTGGCAAAGTTTTGAACAAAGGTTTTTTCCCCTATTATCGTTACTTTATACCAAAATCCCAAAGTACCCTATTTCATTAATGTTGTCTTCTCCCTATTTTCACATTTACATTGCGTAACCAAACAGCCTCATGCTTGTACTGTCCCTAGATGCAGTCCTTCAACAAATCACGACAAACAATCCAATAAAAGTAGTAAACAATCAGTCCCTCCAAATAAAAGCATTTGCATATGTGTACTATGTTCTAGTCTACATGGAAGATTTCATAGAAACTCCCCCCCCAGATGAAATTGCACAGTAGTCAGTCAAATGAGGTTAAAAGCAGAAGTTAATGGCAATGTAATTAAACAAATTTTGGTTTAAATCACACATTGATAACTCTGATATTCTCTGGTTGCTGACAGGCATTACATGTCTGAGTATCCAATTTTCTAACTATCTCCAACATACATTTTGTCCAAATGTAGATACTGTTGAGATAAATGTAGATGATCTAGTGTTCTCCACCAATGCTTTATGATTATTGTATTATATGAAGTATACAAAATGCTGACTTTGTATGACCACCCCACCCTAATCTTAAAATCGAGTACTTATGGAACATTGCCTCTGATGCCTGAAGCCTAGATTTCCAGTGGCAAATCATTTGGAAAAAAGATCTGCTGCATTTTAAGGATGGATTTGTGTTACAGCTCATCTCTGTAAATGTACCATCTGGTGCTGCTGGCCGATTGGAGGAGTACAGGGATGCTGGAATACACCTTCTTGGGCATGATGTGCCCATTCCAAGATGGTGGCCATTCTTGTCCTTTCTTGACTTGTCCTTTCTTGACTCTAACTTCATGGCAGACTTCCGATTCTGGTTTACCATAGACAGAGAGAAGCTGACTGAAACAGTACAAACCCTTATCACGCCATCTTAAATTTGGAAATGCTCAGTCGACCCACCTAGCAAACATTGTTGATATGTTGAGCAGAAATGGGATACCTTCAAAATATAATGTTTGAATGCAGGTACATTCAAACTTCTTTAGTTCTATATGGCCCATTAGTATTGTCTGCAGTGGTGTCCGAGAGTGCAAGCCCAAATTGTGAGGGTGAATCCACCCAATGGAAACCTTTTGATTCCCTGATAGCTTTCACCCTCAAGCCCATCACATCTACTTGGAAGAACTTTGATTTATTATTTATTTATTTAGTGCAGTATGGCTCAACCTACGTCTTTTACACATTAGACATTAAATACAAACTCATTAACATCATCAAGTCATACAATACAACATATTAAAACATTCTAATCTCCAATTCAGAGTGACAATTAGTGAGAATGTAAAATGCAATGCCAAAAATAATCCAAGTCCCTGTTCATTTCATAGTTAATACATTTAGAAAAAAAATCATTTCTTAGTGGTGCTAAAGAGGTACACTCAATTATTAAATGTTTTAGGCTTTCAATACTGTCATTACAATGTCTGCAGAGATTCCCAGACCTGGAAAGCGCAGACCTGGACCAAACAACTTATTTTGTTAGAAGCTGGTTACATTTTTTATCTTAAAAAGTCAGATCTAAAAAAAAGATGAATGTTTAAAAAGATGCGCCTGCAACATATTAAAACCTCTAATATCAAAAGTAAAATGATCAGCCACCCGATAAACCAACATTTTGGAACAATTTTCCAACCAATCAAGTTCGAAAAGCTTCAGTTTCACCTTGACAGGGGTTAAAGTTAGGTCCTTGTTAGACATCTCCAATTTCATTAATGAACTTTTACACTTTGTAACCCAATTCATTACCACTTTACTCTTATTCATATCAACCCTGGAATGAATTTCATAAAACACTGTGAAATTAAGGGACAGAAGAATTTTGGCAACTAAAGAAATCAAACCTAGTTCATTTCTTATTATGTTAAAAGGTAAGCCCTGCAGCAGATTCAGGGTCTTTCTGCATATGGTCACCTCAACTTTGTCCCACTCCAAATCACACTCAACAATTTGGGCACCATAGGTAATGTGTGGAATTATTTTTTTGGTTTGTAAAGGGAACACATTTGGGCTGCTACAATTCTGGCCTGACTCATAAGTCTGCTGAACCTCTTACGTTTGCTCCTAACTGCATAAAACATGACATGCAAATACATAAATTCATATATTGATCCCAATTTAAGACTATTCAAGAAAAAATGTACTTTGCCATTATTTGGCAGGCTCTCAGAATCACCACCTTTGTCTTTGCTGGATTTCACAGATCTAGATCTCTTAAAAAATTGCTTGCTGCCAGAAGACTGCTGTCAGATGTCTGTAGCATTAACAAACTTTAAATACGCATCTAAGAAGTATAAGGCGGCCATAGTGGCAGCAAAGAAGTCATATCATAATTTAAGAATTTCTCAGGCTACTTCTGATTCGAGGGAACTATTTAAGATTCTCAAAGAACACGAGGCGATACCCCAACCAAAGGCCATTTTTAGAGACAACAAATGGTGTCTTGATATTCAGAATGCTGTGTTGCGGAAACTGGAGGTAATCCGAGAAGGCAGCTCCAATAAAAAAGCCCTGATTGCTGACAATGGGGTCAGTGGAGCTCATACAGCCTTTGTGAGGGATGAGGATATCCCTATATTTAACTTTAGGCCTATTACCTCTGAGGACCTAGCTTTGGTAATAACCAAACTTAAGGCTATGAAATGCACGGGTGATCCCTGCTCCTCTATCATTATCACGACCTGCCCGCCTACGCTAGTCCAGTCCATTGGTACATTTATTAACTCTTCCCTTACAACTGGGGTGGTCCCTAATGAGCTGAAACAAGCCTAAGTCACACCTTTACTGAAAAAACAGGTTTGGACCAAAGCATCCCAGTTAATTATAGGCCTATAACCAACACTCCCTTCCTTCTTAAGATCTTGGATCGAGTGGCCTAGTCACAGATCGCTCAGCATCTTAATGTGTATCCCATCTTAAACCCTTTGCAATCGGATTTCAGGCAGGGCTTTGGGACTGAAACCTCGCTATTAGATCTTAAATCTAAATTACTTAAGAGAATGGACAAAGGTCTTGCCTCCATGCTCATCTCATTGGCTCAATCCGCGGCTTTCGATCTCGTTGATCATACCATCTTGGCTGAGCGGCTTAAGGAAGTAGCTAACTTTTCAGTAGCAGCTATTCAATGGATGTTATCCTTCTTATCTAATAGAACTAGTAGAGTTAGTGCAGATAACGCAATGGCTCCACCATCCCTGTGTTGTTTGGATTACCGCAGGGTGCTTGCACCTCGACGTGTATTCATAACATCTTTATGGTCCCTTTCTTTGCGCATCTTGAACTGGAAGGGGTTCTATTCTCCAACTATGCAGATAACACGCAATGTGTCATCCCGCTTTCAGGATCTCATCGCCGGAATTAAATAGAACTAAATAGAATATTGGCCATTATTGAGCTCTGGATGAGGTAGAACAAATTGGCGCTCAATCGAGGCAAAACAGAACTTATGGTTGTTTGTACAGTAGGCACCCTGTCCAAATTGGACCCTGAGTATAAACATGTTCTGTTGGGAGATGTAAAAATCATCACACTCCCCAATGTTAAAATCCTGGGAGTTGTTCTCAACTAGGTTTTGGATATGAAACCATATGTCGGATGCACCATTGCCTCAGCAACTTTTTATATTAACCTACTAGCCCACCTGAGACCTTATATCTATCAAGATAATGCAGAAGCAATTGCGCGAGCAATAATTGGTGCAACGATTGATTATTGTTGTAGTCTCCTGGCAGGAGCTAGCAAAGCTTCCATCAATAGGCTTCAAGTTGTTCAAAATGGTGCTGTGAGAGTCGTCTCAGGTCATTCCGCACGCTCCCACGTAACAGATTCACGCTGCACACTTCATTGGCTTCCTGTGGTGGAACGTATTGCATTCAGGTTACTGGTAATCACATTTAAGTGCCGAATGGGTATGATGCCGACCTATCTACAAGATCATATCAAGGAAAAACCCAACTACAGAAGCCTGAGATCAAGCAACCAAAACCTCTTATTTCTGCGAAGATGCAAGACTGAGAAAGTGCATGGAGGAGCCTTTTTTTCAGTGTAGCCACCTCCCTGTGGAATGCATCACCAGCTTCATTGAGAACTCATCAGTCTTTATGCTTGTTTAAAAAAGAGCTTAAAACCTACTTGTTCCGATAAGTAGCCTGTCTCTTTCTTCTCTTGTCCTTCTCTGCCTGGTGGGATGTTGTCTCCCCCTTATGCCCAGACCTTTTTTGTTACATGTCATGTTCTTGTCTTTTGCGCGCCCTCACACCTATGGGTTTATGGTTGCGCATTATAAATAAACTAACTTAAAAGTAAAGTAAAGTTGTAGACCAATTGATGTTTGTTCACAAATCACAAGGTATCTTTGTAGACAAGATACGGAAGGGGTAAATTTCCTAAACGGGGTGGAAATGTCTGACAATGGTTAAAAACGTATTCAATATCAAAAATATGAAAGTTAAAAAGAAATGGTGCAAGAACAAAACTTTGCCTCAGACTGTGGCTAGTATTGATCCAATTACTATAAGAACTCATAGGGGCCGATTCATGGAACAAACGTGCGCCGAAAATCGTTGCGCAAGCAGGCGCAAGCAGGCGCAAGCAGGCGCAAGCGCAAAGAAACAGGCGCACGCGCACGCGTGCGATTCATGGAAGTCCCTGCGCGTGTTCACCTCGGGGTGTGCGCCAAACCCGTGCATGGCGCACAAGTCACTGCAACATCCCGAAAGGCGTGCGCGACGCGCACAGTGAAAGCGCACAACCTCGGCGCATACACCAGAAAGTGGGCAGGACACGGGGCGTAACGCGCGGAGTGGGGAACAACGCGTGAAAATAAGGGCGTAACTGGGGATGTACTGCAGGGAAGCAGACGGAACGCCCACACGCACTCGAACCACACGTAGTCATGGAATCAAAGCCACGCACAGTCAAAGACACGCACAAGCTGAAACACGTCCGCCACACGAAGGCAGGCGGTAGAGTCCCAGCGCATCACAAAAGTGGCAACATACAGCAATTGGGCCTGTGCGAGCGGGGCACGTGTATTGCGGGGGTGCGTGGGAAGCAACACACGCGATCGAGCGGGGTACGTGTATTTCGGGGTGCGCGGGAAGTGACACACGCGATTGAGCGGGGTACGTGTATTTCGGGGGTGCGCGGGAAGTTACACACGCAATTGAGCGGGGTACATGTATATCGGGGGTGCGCGGGAAGTTAAATACGCGATTGAGCGGGGTACGTGTATTTCGGAGGTGCGCGGGAAGTTACACACGCGATTGAGCGAGGTACGTATATTTCGGGGGTGTGCGGGAAGTTACACACGCGATTGAGCGGGGCACGTGTATTTCGGGGGTGCGCGGGAAGTTACACACGCGATTGAGAGGGGTACGTGTATTTCGGGGGTGCGCGGGTAGTTACACACGCGATTGAGCGGGGTACGTGTATTTCGGGGGTGCGTGGGAAGTTACACACGCGATTGAGCGGGGTACGTGTATTTCTGGGGTGCGCGGGAAGTCACACATGCGATCTCATCAGGGTACGTGTATTTCGGGGTGCGGGGGAAGTATCCCACGCAACATCAGCAGGGTACGTGTATTACAGGGGTGCGCGGGAAGTTCCACACGCGATATCATCCTGGTACGTGTATTACAGGGGTGCGCGGGGAGCAGCACACGTGAATTGCACGTGTGGGTCCTCCCAGGTGTTCCCTCTACACCCTCCACGGCCCCTGCAGGTGGCTCACACCACAGGGGCCTACCCAGCACATGTCATGCAGGCACCCCATCCACCATGGCCATGCCCACCAGCCAACCAACATGTCAACTTGCACTACTGCCCACCAACGCATGTCCCCCTGCACCCCCAGCCACCAGGGGCACCCTCCACCAGGCCCCCACCCATGTCTCCCACCACCCCCACCCCTCAGCAGTGCAGGGGCAGCCTCCACCAGGCCCCCACCCATGTCTCCCACCACCCCCACCCCCCAGCAGTGCAGGGGCAGCCTCCACCAGGCCCCCACCCATGTCTCACACCACCCCCACCCGCCAGCAGTGCAGGGGCAGCCTCCACCAGGCCCCCACCCATGTCTCACACCACCCCCACCCCCCAGCAGTGCAGGGGCAGCCTCCACCAGGCCCCCCCCCATGTCTCCCACCACCCCCACCCCCCCAGTCACCAGGGGCAGCCTCCACCAGGCCCCCACCCATGTCTCCCACCACCCCCACCCTCCCAGTCACCAGGGGCAGCCTCCACCAGGCCCCCACCCATGTCTCCCACCACCCCCACCCCCCAGCAGTGCAGGGGCACCCACCACCAGGCCCCCACCCATGTCTCCCACCACCCCCACCCCCCAGCAGTACAGGGGCAGCTTCCACCAGGCCCCCACCCATGTCTCCCACCACCCCCAGCCACCAGGGGCAGCCTCCACCAGGCCCCCACCCATGTCTCCCACCACCCCCACCCCCCAGCAGTGCAGGGGCAGCCTCCACCAGGCCCCCACTCATGTCTCCCACCACCTCCACCCCCCAGTCACCAGGGGCACCTGCCAGCAGGCCCCCACCCATGTCCAACTCATGTTCCCCACCACCCCCACCCCCCAGCCACCAGGGGCAGCCTCCACCAGGCCCCCACCCATGTCTCCCACCACCCCCCAGCAGTGCAGGGGCAGCCACCACCAGGCCCCCACCCATGTCTCCCACCACCCCCACCCCCCAGCAGTGCAGGGGCAGCCTCCACCAGGCCCCCACCCATGTCTCACACCACCCCCACCCGCCAGCAGTGCAGGGGCAGCCACCACCAGGCCCCCACCCATGTCTCACACCACCCCCACCCCCCAGCCACCAGGGGCAGCCTCCACCAGGCCCCCACCCATGCCTCCCACCACCCCCACCCCCCCAGTCACCAGGGGCAGCCTCCACCAGGCCCCCACCCATATCTCCCACCACCCCCACCCCCCCCAGTCACCAGGGGCAGCCTCCACCAGGCCCCCACCCATGTCTCCAACCACCCCCACCCCCCAGTCACCAGGGGCACCTGCCAGCAGGCCCCCACCCATGTCCAACTCATGTTCCCCACAACCCCCACCCCCCAGCACTGTGGGGCACCTGCCAGCAGGCCCCCACCCATGTCCAACTCATGTTCCCCACCACCCCCACCCTCCAGCAGTGCAGGGGCAGCCTCCACCAGGCCCCCACCCATGTTTCACACCACCCCCACCCCCCAGCAGTGCAGGGGCAGCCTCCACCAGGCCCCCACCCATGTCTCACACCACCCCCACCCCCCAGCCACCAGGGGCTGCCTCCACCAGGCCCCCACCCATGTCTCCCACCACCCCCACCCCCCCAGTCACCAGGTGCAGCCTCCACCAGGCCCCCACCCATGTCTCCCACCACCCCCACCCCCCAGTCACCAGGGGCAGCCTCCACCAGGCCCCCACCCATGTCTCCCACCACCCCCACCCCCCAGTCACCAGGGGCACCTGCCAGCAGGCCCCCACCCATGTCCGACTCATGTTCCCCACCACCCCCACCCCCCAGCACTGTGGGGCACCTGCCAGCAGGCCCCCACCCATGTCCAACTCATGTTCCCCACCACCCCCACCCCCCAGCCACCAGGGGCAGCCTCCACCAGGCCCCCACCCATGTCTCCCACCACCCCCACGCCCCCAGCAGTGCAGGGGCAGCCACCACCAGGCCCCCACCCATGTCTCCCACCACCCCCACCCCCCCAGTCACCAGGGGCAGCCTCCACCAGGCCCCCACCCATGTCTCCCATCACCCCCACCCCCCAGTCACCAGGGGCAGCCTCCACCAGGCCCCCACCCATGTCTCCCACCACCCCCATCCCCCCAGTCACCAGGGGCAGCCTCCACCAGGCCCCCACCCATGTCTCCCACCACCCCCACTCCCCAGTCACCAGGGGCACCTGCCAGCAGGCCCCCACCCATGTCCAACTCATGTTCCCCACCACCCCCACCCCCCCAGCCACCAGGGGCAGCCTCCACCAGGCCCCCACCCATGTCTCCCACCACCCCCACCCCCCCCAGCAGTGCAGGGGCAGCCACCACCAGGCCCCCACCCATGTCTCCCACCACCCCCACCCCCCAGCAGTCCAGGGGCAGCCTCCACCAGGCCCCCACCCATGTCTCACACCACCCCCACCCCCCAGCAGTGCAGGGGCAGCCTCCACCAGGCCCCCACCCATGTCTCCCACCACCCCCACCCCCCAGCAGTGCAGGGGCAGCCTCCACCAGGCCCCCACCCATATCTCCCACCACCCCCACCCCCCCAGTCACCAGGGGCAGCCTCCACCAGGCCCCCACCCATGTCTCCCACCACCCCCACCCCCCAGTCACCAGGGGCAGCCTCCACCAGGCCCCCACCCATGTCTGCCACCACCCCCACCCCCCCAGTCACCAGGGGCAGCCTCCACCAGGCCCCCACCCATGTCTCCCACCACCCCCACCCCCCAGTCACCAGGGGCAGCCTCCACCAGGCCCCCACCCATGTCTCCCACCACCCCCACCCCCCAGCAGTGCAGGGGCAGCCTCCACCAGGCCCCCACCCATGTCTCACACCACCCCCACCCCCCAGCAGTGCGGGGGCAGCCTCCACCAGGCCCCCACCCATGTCTCCCACCACCCCCACCCCCCAGCCACCAGGGGCAGCCTCCACCAGGCCCCCACCCATGTCTCCCACCACCCCCACCCCCCAGCAGTGCAGGGGCAGCCACCACCAGGCCCCCACCCATGTCTCCCACCACCCCCACCCCCCAGCAGTGCAGGGGCAGCCTCCACCAGGCCCCCACCCATGTCTGACACCACCCCCACCCCCCAGCACTGTGGGGCACCTGCCAGCAGGCCCCCACCCATGTCCAACTCATGTCTCCCACCACCCCCACCCCCCAGCACTGTGGGGCAGCCTCCACCAGGCCCCCACCCATGTCTCCCACCACCCCCACCCCCCAGCACTGTGGGGCACCTGCCAGCAGGCCCCCACCCATGTGCAACTCATGTTCCCCAGCCAACATGTCATCACAATCTAGATCCCTGGTCCCTATGGTCAGCCTCCAAATGCAAAACACCCACCCGAGTATTGCATCCACCCACTCATAATTTGCAATTACATCACAGAACACCAATTGCAAGTTCCGAAACAAACACATTTCCCTCACATACACCCAATGGGTGTCAGTGAATCTCAAAAGACATATCATGAAATGCATGAAACCAATGAGATACCACACATTGAAGTTCACCAAAAATAATATGTATTAAAGGAAACATCAATAGAATAAAAAATGAAGAAACAGAAACGTGAATGTACAAAAATGAAAAGAAGCATGTCCGTCAAAAAAAGCAAAACAAAAATAAAAAAGTAATGTCCAAAGTCAATGTCCACAAAACAAAATCCAATGGGAAATAAAAAAGAAAGCCATTGCTCCATGGTTAAAAATAGAAAAAAAAATACAATCCAACTGTCAACTATGTACATGGGAACAATCCAGGGTCCATTATCCCAACAAAATAAAGGAAACCTATCTAACTACACTAACTAATAAAATAAACTATATACAAAAAGGTGGTGCATTGTCCAATCGCAACCAAATAAAAAAAAAACAAAGGAAACCTAACACTAACTATATAATTATATACAAAGGCGGCGGGCAAGTCCAGCGGCTCACTCCGTGGTGTTCTGGGCCAGGGCATCATCGAACTCCTGTTCGATGTCCCGGAGGCGGTCCTGTTCCATGGCCCCGAGGGTCCGCAGGGACGACGCCGTCTTCTCCTCCAACCCCCTGCGGATATGCCTCGAGGCACTCGGCCCGCCTCAGGGCCCTCCGCATGGAGTTCTCCGCCCTGACCATTGTGAGCCGCGCCTCTTCCGCCCGCCGCCGCTCCGCACCTATCTACTGGCCCAACCGCCGCCACACAGAAGACACACCCCGTCCTGGGTCCACCTGCCCTCCGGCCGATGCCTGCCCCTCCGATGTTGAAGGCCCCGAGCCTTCATGGCTCCCACCACGTTGCTGCTGCTGCTGTGCCTCTGCCCGTGCACAGCCTCCTGCTGCCTGCACATCCTCCGCCGGCTGGGGTGCAGTTGTTGATGTGGCCACCCCTGCTGGACGTCCGACTCCCGACTGTGGCAGGGATGCCTCCTCCACCAGCCTGGCCGCACCGTCAGAGGCAGCTCCACAGGGCACCCAGGTGACTGATGGGTGGGAAGATGGCACAGAGGACGACTGGCGCGTAGGGGGTCCAGTTGAGGAGGGGGTCGTTGCAAGCCCCATCAGACGGAGGAATCCGTCCTGGGTGACCTGTCCCAGCAGGCTGACGTGGTCAACGAGCCATTCGAGATGACGTGCAGTCTCTCCATGAAAAGACTGCAGGTCACCTTGCATGGCCCGTTGACGCAACGCCACACCAGCCAGGACAGGCTCAACCCGGACCTGGATAGCCACGTCCGCAGGCAGAGGAAGGCCAGTTGACGTGAGCTCATCCCCTGCCTGAAAACTGGTCTGGACATAGGCATCCCTGCTGGTGCAAGATGATGCAGGGACAGGATCGGGGACAGGATTGCACACAGGCACCTCCGCGGCGCCCTGTGCTGCCTCCTGTCCCTGGTCCTGCACTGCACCACTAGCACCAGTGGGATACCCACCTCCAGACCCCGTCTCTGGTGCTTGCACGGCCTCCTCCTCCACCAAACCCCCCACCAACCTGGATGACTCTGTGCCATCTTCCCCTGTTGGGCCCTGTGGGGTCCCAGCTGCCCCTTCTGCTGCCGAGGAGTCCAACTCCAACCTCCGCCTCTTGGACCTCCCCCCTGCAGCTGCGGCCTGGGATGCGGCACCGGACTCCTCACTCCCCGACGAGATCACAACATGGGAGGGGAGCCGGGCCTTGCGTCTCCGGCTGGCGGTTGGATCCCCGCCGCTGTGCTCCACAGCACCTTCTCCGCCCTCTTCATCAGTTGACGCTGCAGACAGGGAGAAACAAAACACAGGCATCAGGGCACTGTACAATGGACACATACACACATGACAGTTGTACATGAGTGGCATTGGCAAACCTCAGACATGTCATCACAATCCCCAACACACATGTCATTACAACTCGCACACATTAGCCATACCACAGCCATATCGCAACTGCCACCACCATCCATACACATACAACAGCATGAGCAGCCAAAGGTGAGCCAGACATCACATGCAACACAGGAAGTGCACCACACATGTACACACACCACCACACTTGCATGTATGTGTACACCTCTGCCAAGTGTCGCACTGTTCAGACGGGCATCCATGTCACATCTGCCAATCAGGCTTCCACATACCGCTGTCACATGCATCCATGTTGCATCACTGTTGCACCCTTGTCAAATACACACACATGCACATGTAAACAGTGCTGATACATGCAGCCAAAAACAACATACATGCGTGACATCACGGACATGTCTACTTACATACACATTCATCCAAACATGTGTGCCCACACAACTGCATTTGGCATGCAAGCCTACACACACAAGCACCATTCATGTCTCACACATTACAGCCCTCGCATGTGTCAGCCCCACGGCCCTGTACACCCCCACCCATACTCGACCCCATACAAACAGATGTGCAACCTGCACACTACTGAATAATCACCACACGCACTGCTCACAATCAGGATGCATGTACACTCACCGCTCGACTCCAGACGGGTCTGCTTCTCAAGGACCTGGACGTGGAGCCCTGGGGATATGCGTTCCAGGACCCTCATCTGTTCTTCCGACAAGTGGCCCCGGCGCCCCTTGGCATCCGCTGCCTTCAAGAGGCGTCGGGCCTTGTTCAGGGTCCTGGACCTGAAGTCCTCCCAGTGCTTCCTGACATGTTGTAAGTCGCGGACTGCCACCCCCTCCGCATTGATGGCAGTCACGATGTCAGTCCAGATCCGAGTCCAACCTTCCTTGTTGGCGCGGGAACTTCCGAAGAGGGCATCATACTGCCCCAGGACTTGCTCCACCAGGACACCAACTTCGGTGGCACTGAAGCTGGTGCCCCTCTGCCTCTCTGGCCGGGGGTTGTCAGTGGTCACAGATGGTGTTTGCCCCGACATGACAACCCCAGAGGCAGGAGTGGGTGGGCAACTGGGTCCTGGGGCTTGGCTGTGGAGCGATGGAATCCCAGTCGGGAGTCTTCGGTTCCAGCAGGGGTGGTCACAGCAACAGCACCCCTGGCTGATGTGCAGGCAGCAAATGGCAGTGCACGTGGGCAGCAGGCAGTCAGGCAGCAGCAGATGGCAGGTGGGAGCGTGCTCGGGGTTCTGGGGGGCATTAGTTCGGCCTTCTGGGCAGGAGCGTGGTCTTCCGTGTGCTTACGCGTGGCCAGCTTGATACGGAGTGATTTGGCACATGAAAAATCTGCACGTCAGCGTGTAATTCGAGGAAAGGCCCTTAGCGCGTAAGCGCGTCTGCACGCATACGCATTTTCATTGGACAGAAGGCCCCTCAAGCGCAAGCGCCCCTGTGACGTGACGCGTACAGACGTGCATGGGCATTTCAGCTCGCGTGAAAAACTGCACGTCCGCGTGTAATACGAGGAAAGGGCCCATGCGCGTAAGCGCGCGTGGAAAACTGCACGTCCGCGTGTAATACGAGGAAAGGCCCTTAGCGCGTATGCACGGCAGCACGCATATGCGATTTCATTGGACCAACGGCCCTTAGCGCGTGAGCGCGTCTGTGACGTGACGCGCGCAGGTGTTTCCCTCATTGCCCGTGATGACAGAACACACGTGGATTTCCACCAATTGCGTGTGAAAGTTCCCGGCACCCCGGAACACACGTACCCAGGCTAATCGCGTGTGGAACTTCCCGCGCACCCTGAAACACACGTACCCAGGCCAGTTGCGTGTACGCTCACTCCCCTCCGATCACACGCGATGACACTCGGACCGTATCCGAATAAGGGAAACCCGCGCATGGCAAAAGACGTGCACAGGCGTCAACGCGTCTGCCACACGAAGGCAGGCGGAAGCGTCCCCGTGCACAGCATGAAAGTGCGCGCAAACAACAAACGCGTATATACAGCTACGATGAATGCTCCATTTGTCGCTGCACTGATCGTGGGACACCACAGGAGGAGGAGAATAGCCAGGGCACGCATTTTTGCACCACAGACAAGCCTTTTTGGGATGCCTGACGACCAGGTCTATGGCAGGTATAGGTTTCCACCCCATATCATCCTAGACCTGGTCAGGGAGTGGGAAGATGACCTCACATCCCCCCCCCCTTGCTCCCAAGCATTGAGCCCCTTGGAGAAGCTGCTCAATGTCCTGCATTTTTTGGCCACTGGGTCATTTCAGCGGACCACTGCCATAGTGGGGGGGGTCTCACAGGCCACGCAGTCACGCTGCCTACACCAGGTACTGGCAATCATGACAGCGCGCCCCTCAGTCCGCAGGCACATATACATGCCCAGAACACCCGCAGAAAGGCAGGCCGTTGTCCTGGATTTTTTCAGGGTGGCACACTTCCCCAAAGTGCTCGGTGCCATAGATTGCACCCATGTGGCCCTACGTCCACCTAGGGCCATTGAGCACATCTACCGAAACCGCAAGCACTGGCATTCCATCAATGTACAGGTGGTATGTGATGCAAAGGGAAACATCACCTCTGTCTATGCAAACTACCCTGGCTCCACCCATGACAGTTTCATATACAGAATGTCCGCCCTGAGCCGGGCCCTGGAAGCTGGGCAGCATGGCGACACATGGCTCCTAGGTCAGTACAAATGCCCTTGCACATGCATGCAAGTCACACACAGACAAATATCCAAACCCTAATAATCTCAATTATTATCACCTCCCCAGGGGACAGTGCCTACTCTCTGAGGAACCACATGATGACGCCAATCCGGAACCCCACCACACCACCCCAGGTAAGATACAACGCCGCCCATATTGCAACCAGGGGCATAGTGGAGCGCACATTCGGAGTGCTCAAGTCACGTTTCCGCTCCCTTGACCGCTCTGGTGGGCAACTACTCTATGCACCACCAGTAGTGTGCAGGATCATTGTGGCAGCATGTGTCCTGCACAATGTTGCAACACGGCAGGGCGTCCCGGTGGACATGGTGGTGCCCCCACATCCCCAACCACAGGCACAGGCACTGCCCATGGGAGGGGACAGGGCACGTGGCGAGGAAGCCCGGACCCAGCTTGTGGCCACATTTTTCACCTAAACTCCCACCCCTGCGGAGTGCACACAGGCCTGGCACATACCAGGTGACAATCGATGATGACAAAGAGACAGTTAACTGTCACAACCCTACCACCCTGAGAAAGTTGCCATGGAAGTGCCACATCGTCTGCATCCCTAGCTACTTAAACACAAGCTATCCTGTGTGACCAAAAGGCACACATATGACATATGACATGATATGGCCCATACACAAGTATTCCAAGGCGCAATGAGGCAGGGAGGGGGGAACAAGGGAACACAGAGAACGGTACTACTAGGCCAGATGTCATTGGGATCGTGCAAGTGCAGGGGTAGGGGGAATGGGAAAAGTGCAAGGGGAAGGGTGGGGGGGAGTCCAGTACAGGGGAAGTAGCCCAAAAAAATAATACATAGGTCGCCTGGTGGCAACTACAAAGGTAAGTGCAGACAAGTGCTGGGAAGGGAGGGCTGTAGGGATAGAGAGACAGTACTGCAGTGCAGGGGTTGCCAGGGAGGCAGTGCAAGTGGAGAGTGGCTGGGCCAGGGACCGAGGTCGGTGAGAGTGGCCCAGTTGCAGCTCCTGTGCAGTTCCAGTGGAGAATTCTGCAAGGGAGAGGCAGACAGTAAGCAGAAGCAAAGAGGAAGGTCTTGAGGTGCTTCCAGAACTGGAGATGGTTCCCCTCAAGTTCAAGTCAGGCCGGAAGTCTGTTCCAGGGGGAGGGCCCTGCTGCGGAGAGAAATCTACCCCCAGCTAGTTGCTCTGAGAAGCGGATGACACGGACATGCAAGGTGTGCATCACACACACCTGCAAACCAGGCCATGGCCATCACTGTCATGTCACTCAAACCCTCCCAAACATCAACATGACATGGCACGCAATACCCATACACCAATGCAGTAACGATAAGGTACACATTGCCATGTCCTAAATGCACAGTGGCATCGGACACTGCTGCCTGACCCGGAATCAGATGAAATGACAGACCAACAATCTCCCACCCAAAATAAGTCATTTCCAAATGCATTACAACAGTCGTAGACGTAACATCACAATGAATGCCTGTCTACATGCACATTATGCATTGCAAAATCAACACTGCAGCTCATAATAATAATAATAATAATAATAATAATTTGGCATTTATATAGCGCTACGAACCCTCAGGTATCTGAGCGCTGCTTATTATTACCCACGGTGTGTGGTGCTCATTTATCGACCTCGGAAGGATGAAAGGCTGAGTTTGGCCCCGCCGGGATTCGAACCTGCGTTTGCAAGCTCTGCACGAATGTCAAAGCGAGCGCTCTACTCGCTGTGCCACTTGACCGGCAACATGTGTGCAGTGTCCTACTCCTGCATCACACTGCTCAGCGCACAGCACAGTGAACAGCCATTGTGTGTGATGCACACCCTGAGCATCACATCTAAGTGACAGACCACGTCAAACATCAAATTAGGCATGTACTGGATCCATGATCGGTCACAGAACATGTGCTGCCGGGACACAGTGGGCACCAGAAGGCAAACAGTGTACACGTGGATATGCAAGGGTGGGAGTACATGTAGTGCATCAGAGTGCAAGTGTGTGGTTCTGCAAGGACATGCACTCCACATATGCATGTGCACTCAAGTGACCATCAGTGTTCCCTACACATCACATGTGAACATCCACCATGTGTACACCCCAGCATGTCAAACCACAACTATCCCCTCGCACCTGAAAGGAAAACACAACACATGAACAGGCATTGATCAGCAGAACACAACATGTACATAGGATACCACCATTACTATGTCAGAGTTCCCATCACACTGCAGGGCAAGGCAACTATCAACAACAACCCCCCCCTCCCTCACAAATGACCATGACCCACTGAACAACTGCACCTGGGTCATGGAGCCTCCAAACCTCAATTCCACCTGGCCACAGGATCACCTTTACCCTTCGTCACCATCTCCCACCTTGTATGTAAAAAGATGCCTGAACCCTCAGAATCCACACTCATTTCCAAAATCACAAAATCGAAGGCATAAAAACGAACCCGAACACCCTCCAGTAGATGACTTGACGTAGCAGTACCTCACAAAGGCCAAGTACTACCACAATGATGCAACAACCAAGGTAGCACAGCAAAACAATGTCACGACAGGATGTGAGACATGTGTGGTACATGACATAGGATGATGCACCATGAATGGATGTGTACTGTCACAGGTCCCCTGTACAGGTGCAGGAGTGTCACGAAACAACCACCCCCACCATGTCCCGGGTGCCTGCAAGGTCAAACTCACACAGGCCCCTGAGACCCTGGTGGGGAGTGAGGTTCAGGGATATGCAGTCGGGACAGGTGTTGACACACTGGATGACTGGAATGAGCGGCAGGAGAGGGGAGGAGGAATGACACATGAAACTAGGGAATGCACAAAAATGTACAACCTGCATGAACACATACACAATCCAAACAAACTTGGACATCATTGTCATGGCCTTCTGTAGTCCAGGCTCAGGAGTGGTACGAACCAACCACCCCCTCTAGGGTTTTGGCGCCTGCAAGTTCGGGGCTTACACAGGCATCCGCAACCCCAGTGGGGAAAGAGGGTCAGGGAACGTTGCTTGGATAGGCATGGGAAGCAGGAACACTGGGTAGAGGGTACAGGTTTCAAAATTGCATAGGATCATGGGTGATTAGTGAGAAAAAAACATACCAAATTGAACCACACATACATCCATGCATAAGTACACTCCCCAGCAAGCCTATGCAGAGCAGTTCGTAAGAAAAACAACAAGACACTTAGCTCTGGTTTTGAGTGCTGGCCTCCTGCCTGCGCACTCTCAGGTCCGGTTACAGGAGCACTGCAATGCTGCAAAGAGAGACACAGTCAACAACCTGTACGTGCCAATTGCACAAAAACACAACACCAAACATGCCCCATAGCAACAGACTACTCTACAAACAGACAATCTGTGGTTGATGCTTCGTACCCATATATAACATCAACCCTGTGACGGGTCATACAGAGTCAATGCAGTAAGGCAGCCGCTGCTGGGTGCGTGGCAAATGGAACACCAATGTGTCACAATTCACACAACATGCAATGTTCCCTGGGTAAGCAGACAGACCCATATAGCAAGCCATGACTACAGAGCAAGTTGCGTCCCACCATGACCGAAACAAAGTTGGCAGTGTATTTATTATGAAGTACGTGGAAAAGACATGCACTGCACCCGAGTATGTCCCTTGCTGTATGTCCCTGTGAGCTGCCCCTTTCCATGTCTCGGAAGGCTACATGGTTGATACAAGTGGCTCAATGGACCTTGGTGTACCGGAGGGTATGTGCCACTGCCCCTGCATGTGTCCCAGACAACCCTACTATCAGCAGCCATCAGTCCACAAACACATCTGAGCTGCATTCTGTGCTTCAACACCAATATTCGTCTAAGCTCACCCTCAGTGCTGTGACTAAGCCTGCATGTGCAACTCGCCTGGTGCAAGCTTTGCTGTGTCGTGGCCCCCCTGTGATGCTCACCTTGCCTGGAGTTCCTTGGAACATGTCAGCAGTTCTAGGATGTGGGTCTGCAATCACTGTGCCTCTGCTTCTGCACACATGTGCATGTGGGCACCAACAAACGGGTCCAGAATTCCGTCGTCCAATGGGCCATGTCTGCTGGCAAAGGTGCTCTGGAGGCTCATCCCCCTGCAGAAAGGGCATGAAACACATGATTAATGCTTCAAAGTCATCTGTGTGTGTCTCATCAGGCATCTCATTACTTGACCATGTCAGAGAGTCACATCACAAATCACACCATCAGTCCGTCTTTCACCTCCAAAGTGTGGAACACTATCTACAGCATGAATTGCAACAAGCACATGTACAGGAAAGATATGAAACATACTACACAATGCATAGCAATCAATGTCCACATTAATCATGACACACCCCATCTAGCAAAAGCTGAACAGTGGACAATGACACCTAAATCATCCCCACTAGGGGTGTCAACACAAGTCACACAGCACCAGACATGCCACAGATATGACAGTCCAAAGCCCTTGTGTAAAATGCTGTAACACCGAACCATCCTTGCAAGCCCATGGATAAGGGAGGCAGGATTGGCAAGCAGCAAACACATACACAAGACAACCATGAAGGGCCCAGCTGGAACAGACAGTGGATGCCTTCAAAAGCCACAAAGCACCGCACCGTCACATGAAAGCACAATAGACTAGCAATTTTAAACTAAATCAACTATTAACTAATTACACTAACTATGGAAAACCTACATTACCTATTTAAACTAACTATCAAACAGAAACTTAACTAACTAAACTAAAAGAAAAATCAAAAATGGCCACATACGACCCGGGGGGGAGGGGAGGCACCCAGGAGGGGGGAGGTACAGGGTGCTGCTCAACATCCACATGCGATGATGCTGAGCCAAAAAAAAATCCTCCATGGGCTCAACGCCTGCACAGCACGACCTATGTGGGAGATAGATGGTCGTCCAAGTCTGGCTCATCCTGGAAAGGAGGACGTGGCACAGTAGCCTGGCCACGCCTAGCCGCAGCTTGCCCCTCCTCGGCAGCAAGTCTGCCGGACAGGTGAGCCTGGTTCTTTGTGGCGATGTGACGTAGGTCTGCATGCAGAACCTCCCGTGATACACGTGCTTCCTCTTGCAAGGTAGCACGTGTAACACGGAGTTCCTCCTGCAAGGCCTGGCTGGACAACCGCTGCACCTCCCGGCAAGCCTGTAGCTCAGCCGAGATGGTACGCTCAAGCTGTGCAAACCTCTCCTCTGCCTGCTGCCTCTGGGACATCATAAGGACACCCAGAGTGGATCTGAGGGAAGCATACTCCTCCCTCAGGGCATCCATGTGCGCCTCTGCGTGAGCAGCAATTGCTTGATGCAGAGACGACATTTCAGCCTGGCGTGCCCTGTCTGAGGCCGCCATGCCCAGCCTGAGCGAGCGGGCCGTGGACCGTGCCGCCTGCTGCTGGAGAAGCACCTGCTTAGCAGTGGGGAGCACAGATTGGGCCACACGCTCCATGCTCTCAGCGATGTTCTCCATTGCTGCCCCCTGCCGTTCGGAATTGGCAGTCATGTCTTGCTCCCACTCAGTATACAGCGGTTGCGCGCTGCGACCGCGTTGCCGGGCTTGACCCCTGCGGGACCCAAGGACCGGGGGTCCTCGCTGTGTTGGCACCGCCTGCGGCTGCACGACTACATGCCCCCGTCGACGTGATGTCCCAGGCACATCAGTGACTGGTGTGGAGGGTGACCCTGCGTCCCGATCCACCACGGGCGGAGGAACCAAGACTGTCTGATCCCTCAGTGCAGGTGTCGCAGACAGAGGAGTGTCCACATCAGAATCACTCACCCCTGACACATGGACTTGATGCTCATCCAACTCAACATGGACGTCAGAGTCGTCATCAAGGCTGGACTCATAGGCAGCCAGAGACAAGATGGACTGCAGCACTTGGGGGATTTCTTGGCCTACCACCCCACGACCCCCACTAGTGTCGGGTTGATGTGGCGTTACCAACCCTGTGTCTGGCATGACAACACCATCCTCTGCCTCCATTGCGTCATCACCTGAAAAATAGAGAGAAAAAGGTCAATACACATGTCAGAAGCACACGACACACACACACACCGACAGCAAAGGCATCCGGCAGACATGTGACACACAACATATGACCTGGCATGCATGCTGGGTATACTTTGTATAGCTTCTGTGATCAGACCTGTTGAAAGGTGGCAGTTTCCATGGAAGTGGGTCTATGCAGTGCAGAAAATGTGTATGCCACTCACTACCTACATGTACAAGCACTACATGGTGTGTGCCAGGAAATGTGAAGGCAGTGCAATGTCAAATTCAGACATCACGTGCATTGTGCATTCAATGTGTACCATGTCTAGAAGCCAAGCACCCCTCCACCCCAGTACCAAAGCAGGGATGCCTAGCATGGTATCAAAAGGCTGACCATACACCTGTGTATTGACAGGCAGTGTTGACTGGCATCAACAGCTTAATGTGATTCAAATTGCAACACTGCAAATGATGCTGGGACAGTGGGCAGGACACATGATGGAAACTCCGGAGGCCGCCCACGTGTGAAGAAGACACAACAAGAGTTGGACAGAGTCATTGGCCATTGAACAGGCTGAGGCCTGTGAGCCACACAGATTGTCAGAGCCTAAACATGTGTGCAATGCAGGACTGAGCCACAGTTGACATGGGAAGGCTAATGAGATGGCAGGCAATGTATGTAACCAAGGACTTATATTACAGTTATCATCCAGTCAAGGACACATAGGGGCATGCGTGCAATGCACATGGAGCATGAATGGGCACTCATGTCCCTGCGGGACATCTGACCCATGCACAGTACAAGTGAGATACCCTGCATCGAGTACTAAGGCTGTACCACATGGCATATGTCTGGCAGATTCTACGTTGGAAGTTATCATCTACACAGGACACATGAACAAGAAAGTACACATTGGCAAGATTGAAGCAGACCAGTGCAAAGGTGGAACTGGGGTGCAGAGTGGCGGAGGAGGGGAAAGGGAGCATGCCTACATGGAGTCCCGCATGCAGGCAGAGGAGACATGCATGATGGTAGCATTGCATTACTTACACATCAGAACCATGTACACGTCACATGTAGCAGCAATCATGCACAACACATCCCACAAGTGAAACACACACGTCCTCAACAAACACGCATCAACACTCACTGGACTGGGCATCAAAGTCCAGCTTCTCTCCCACTCCTTCGACCGATTCAGGTGGTATGAACTCCACAACGAGAGCCTCATGCAGAGTGAGTTCTTCCTCCTCTGGTGCAGGCACACTGCCAGTCACCAGAGTCAAGTTGTAATTTGAGGCACGCTTGGCCTTAGTGCTGCGCTTGATGTCATTCAAACGCTTTTTGCACTCCTGCGCCGTGCGCACCTCATGGCCGAATGAACTCACATGTTCCGCAACATGCTTCCAGTGGGTGTCACGTTGGGCAGCCGTGGTCTGACTATTGGCATCCACTAGCATGTCACGGCTGTGGCCCCGCATATAGTCCATGAGGAAGTCCAGTTCCTCCTTACAGAAAGGCTTCTTCCTCGACGTGCAGGAGGTTGTGGCTGTGTGTGGGGTCCCAGCCTGTGCTGCAGGTGCAACCTTCCTCCTCTTGGACTGTGACGCAGACCCTGGCTGGCTAATGCCGCCCTGACCAGTATGGCCAGTGGGTTCGGTGGATTGAGCCAAGGGAGTGGCAGGTGGAGGGATGACCAAAGGCCTGACTTGTGTCAGTGGCAGCTGGGTGCCCACTAATGGACCCTGCGCAGCAACATCAGCTGTGGCAGGGTCGTTGGCCGCAACGGTCCTGGTTGGCAGACTCACAACCGGGGTGCTGTTGGGTGCATCTGCCCCTGCACTTGCCAACACCCGGCTGTTCGGGGCAGCAGATGACATGACTGCCTCAGGGACACGTGTCTTGGTCTGAGCAGCCCGGCCTGCCCCTATGGTTTCCCCCTGGCCTGTTGGAGATCTACCAAGGGCTCTTCAAGTGCCAACGCAGCCTGCGCTGGCAGACCCTGAGCCTGGGTGGCGGTGTCCACAGCTGCACCTGCAGCTACCACTACCCTTGGGCCCGTGGCAGTAGATGGAATGGACTGCCGGGTCATATGGGTGCCAGTGCCAGATGCAGGAGCTGCATCCCCCGGAACCACAGGGGGTGGTGGCATGGCTGCACCGACACATGGCACAACATTGTGCTCAAGTGGCGCACCCCTGCCTCTTCCCCCTCTGTGGCTGCCCTGGACACCCTGGAGTCCCCCTACTCCCTGGTCACCACGGCCACGTCCCCAACCACGCCCGCCACGAGGAGTACGCCCAGCTGAGGCGCCCCTCACCTTTGGTGGCCTCCCAACCATGGCACAGATGTAGTAGTGCTGGCACAGATGGAGTGGTGCCAATGGGAGGTGTACACCACAATTGACCTGGGCAATTGGGGCGAAGGGGGTGGGAAGCAAGATGTTAACAGCCCCCCTGCACCTGCAAGGCTGTATGTGACCCCAGTGATGTGGTGACGGGTCACGCAACACTCAGGCACCACAAAACTGCAGTAAAACTGTGCACGCAACCCTGCAGCCTACGTGCGTGGATTCAACCTCCCGCAGTACGCGGTGGCACCCAGTAACACAAATAACGCGTACGCGTGGGACACGCAGGCTACTATGATATCGAAAATGGGTGCGATACACAGGGGCACCCGCAGTGGGAAAAAGAGCGTGTGCGACTCACCGTCTGACTAGCGCGATGCAGAAAAACACGCGTAGCCAATACCCCCGCCAAAAGAAGAGATACATCCTTGATAGCTCTGAAGTTGTGATGGCGCGCGAAACAACAGGAAGCAGCAACACACGTCAGTCTCCACGAAAGGCATGTACAGCGAACTGCTGGGCCCGCTCACCTTTAACCCGTGCTGAGGGAAACGCACGCGCGCGTCACGTCACTTACGCGCATGGGCCCTTTCCTCGTATTACACGCGGACGTGCAGTTTCCACGCGCGCTTACGTGCATGGCCCTTTCCTCGTATTACACGCGGACGTGCAGTTTTTCACGCGCGCTGAAATGCCCATGCACGTCTGTACGCGTCACGTCACAGGGGCGCTTGCGCTTGAGGGGCCTTCTGTCCAATGAAAATGCGTATGCGTGCAGACGCGCTTACGCGCTAAGGGCCTTTCCTCGAATTACACGCTGACGTGCAGATTTTTCACGTGCCAAATCACTCTGTATCAAGCTGGCCACGCGTAAGCACACGGAAGACCACGCTCCTGCCCAGAAGGCCGAACTACTGCCCCCCAGAGCCCCAAGCACGCTCCCACCTGCCATCTGCTGCTGCCTGACTGCCTGCTGCCCACGTGCACTGCCATTTGCTGCCTGCACATCAGCCAGGGGTGCTGTTGCTGTGACCACCCCTGCTGGAACCGAAGACTCCCGACTGGGATTCCATTGCTCCACAGCCCAGCCCCAGGACCCAGTTGCCCACCCACTCCTGCCTCTGGGGTTTTCATGTCGGGGCAAACACCATCTGGGACCACTGACAACCCCCGGCCAGAGAGGCAGAGGGGCACCAGCTTCAGTGCCACCGAAGTTGGTGTCCTGATGGAGCAAGTCCTGGGGCAGTATGATGCCCTCTTCGGAAGTTCCCGCACTGACAAGGAAGGACGGACTCGGATCTGGACTGACATCGTGACTGCCATCAACGCGGAGGGGGTGGCAGTCTGCGACTTACAAGATGTCAGGAAGCGCTGGGAGGACTTCAGGTCCAGGACCCTGAACAAGGCCCGGCGCCTCTTGAAGGCAGCGGATGCCAAGGGGCGCCGGGGCCTCTTGTCGGAAGAACAGATGAGGGTCCTGGAACGCATATCCCCAGCGCTCCACGTCCAGGTCCTTGAGAAGCAGACCCGTCTGGAGTCGAGCGGTGAGTGTACATGCATCTTGATTGTGAGCAGTGCGTGTGGTGATTATTCAGTAGTGTGCAGGTTGCACATCTGTTTGTATGGGGTCGAGTATGGGTGGGGGTGTACAGGGCCGTGGGGCTGACACATGCGAGGGCTGTAATGTGTGAGACATGGATGGCGCTTGTGTGTGTAGGCTTGCATGCCAAATGCAGTTGTGTGGGCACACATGTTTGGATGAATGTGTATGTAAGTAGACATGTCCGTGATGTCACTCATGTATGTTGTTTTCGGCTGCATGTATCAGCACTGTGTACATGTGCATGTGTGTGTATTTGACAAGGGTGCAACAGTGATGCAACATGGATGCATGTGACAGCGGTATGTGGAAGCCTGATTGGCAGATGTGACATGGATGCCCGTCTGAACAGTGCGACACTTGGCAGAGGTGTACACATGCATGCAAGTATGGTGGTGTGTGTACATGTGTGGTGCACTTCCTGTGTTGCATGTGATGTCTGGCTCACCTTTGGCTGCTCATGCTGTTGTATGTGTATGGATGGTGGTGGCAGTTGCGATATGGCTGTGGTATGGCTAATGTGTGCGAGTTGTAATGACATGTGTGTTGGGGATTGTGATGACATGTCTGAGGTTTGCCAATGCCACTCATGTACAACTGTCATGTGTGTATGTGTCCATTGTACAGTGCCCTGATGCCTGTGTTTTGTTTCTCCCTGTCTGCAGCGTCAACTGATGAAGAGGGCGGAGAAGGTGCTGTGGAGCACAGCGGCGTGGATCCGACCGCCAGCCGGAGACGCAAGGCCCGGCTCCCCTCCCAGGTTGTCATCTCGTCGGGGAGTGAGGAGTCCGGTGCCGCATCCCAGGCCGCAGCTGCCGGGGGGAGGTCCAAGAGGCGGAGGTTGGAGTTGGACTCCTCGGCAGCAGAAGGGGCAGCTGGTACCCCACAGGGCCCAACAGGGGAAGATGGCACAGAGTCATCCAGGTGGGTGGGGGGTTTGGTGGTGGAGGAGGCCGTGCAAGCACCAGAGACGGGGTCTGGAGGTGGGTATCCCACTGGTGCTAGTGGTGCAGTGCAGGACCAGGGACAGGAGGCAGCACAGGCTGCCGCAGAGGTACCTGTGTGCAATCCTGTCCCTGATCCTGTCCCTGCATCATCTTGCACCAGCAGGGATGCCTACGTCCAGACCCGTTTTCAGGCAGGGGATGAGCTCACGTCAACTGGCCTTCCTCTGCCTGCGGACGTGGCTATCCAGGTCCGGGTTGAGCCTGTCCTGGCTGGTGTGGCGTTGCGTCAACGGGCCATGCGAGGTGACTTGCAGTCTTTTCATGAAGAGACTGCACGTCATCTCGAATGGCTCGTTGACCACGTCAGCCTGCTGGGACAGGTCACCCAGGCCGGATTCCTCCGTCTGATGGGGCTTGCTCCGACCCCCTCCTCAACTGGACCCCCTACGCGCCAGTCATCCTCTGTGCCATCTTCCCACCCATCAGTCACCTGGGTGCCCTGTGGAGCTGCCTCTGACAGTGCGGCCAGGCTGGTGGAGGAGGCATCCCTGCCACAGTCGGCAGTCGGACGTCCAGCAGGGGTGGCCACATCAACAACTGCACCCCAGCCGGCGGAGGATGTGCAGGCAGCAGGAGGCAGTGCACGGGCAGAGGCACAGCAGCAGCAGCAACGTGGTGGGAGCCATGAAGGCTCGGGGCCTTCAACATCGGAGGGGCAGGCATCGGCCAGAGGGCAGGTGGACCCAGGACGGGCTGTGTCTTCTGTGTGGCAGCGGTTGGGCCAGCAGATAGGTGCGGAGCGGCGGCGGGCGGAAGAGGCGCGGCTCACAATGGTCAGGGCGGAGAACTCCATGCGGAGGGCCCTGAAGCGGGCCGAGTGCCTCGAGGCAATCCGCAGGGGGTTGGAGGAGGAGACGGCGTCGTCCCTGCGGACCCTCGGGCCATGGAACAGGACCGCCTCCGGGACATCGAACAGGAGTTCGATGATGCCCTGGCCCAGAACACCACGGAGTGAGCCGCTGGACTTGCCCGCCGCCTTTGTATAGAGTTATATAGTTAGTGTTAGGTTTCCTTTGTTTTTTTTTTATTTGGTTGCGATTGGACAATGCGCCACGTTTTTGTATGTAGTTCAGTTTTTAGTTAGTTGTCATAGTTAGGTTTCATTTGGTTGGGCTCATGGACCCGGGATTATCTTGTAAATAGTTCTTCAATGGATTTTTCTTTTTTATGGAGTTTTTTCATCGCCATGGAGCAATGGTTTTAGTTTATCATTTACCCTTGGATTTCTTTTCTGACTGTGACTTTGGACACCATTTATTTTGATTGTGCTGTGTGTTTTTGATTTTTTTCATGGACATTCAGCTTCTTTTGGTTGTTTTGCTTTGTGTTTTTTCTCATTTCATTTCCATTCAAGTTGATTTTAAATACATCTATATTTTCATCCTTCAATGTGTCGTATCATCTCATTGCTTTCATGCATGTCATGTTGGGTGTTTTAACATTCACTTGCAGCCATTGTGTGTGACAGACATGTGTTCATTTGCATTATTTACATTGGGTGTGTAACATGTAATTGCCTTTGATATGTGGGTGAATGTGATAGTTGGTTGGGCCTTTTGGCAGGGGAGGATGGCCATTACGGACATGATTGGGGATTGGTGGGACCCAGGTGCAGGGGGGCATGGATGGGACATGGGCGAGGGCCTGGTGGAGGGTGCCCCTGCACTGCTGGGGGGTGGGGGTGGTGGGAGACATGGGTGGGGGCCTGGTGGCAGGTGCCCCACAGTGCTGGGGGGTGGGGGTGCTGGGAGACATGGGTGGGGGCCTGCTGGCAGGTGCCCCACAGTGCTGGGGGGTGGGGGTGCTGGGAGACATGGGTGGGGGCCTGTTTGGAGGCTGCCCCTGGTGGCTGGGGGGTGGGGGTGGTGGGAGACATGGGTGGGGGCCTGGTGGTGGGTGCCCCTGCACTGCTGGGGGGTGGGGGTGGTGGTAGACATGGGTGGGGGCCTGGTGGAGGCTGTCCCTGGTGGCTGGGGGTGGTGGGAGACATGTGTGGAGGCCTGGTGGCAGGTGCCCCACAGTGCTGGGGGGTGGGGGTGCATGGGTACATGAGTTGGACATGAGTGGGGGCCTGCTGGCAGGTGCCCCACAGTGCTGTCGGGTGGGGGTGGTGGGGAACATGAGTTGGACATGGGTGGGGGCCTGCTGGCAGGTGCCCCACAGTGCTGGGGGGTGGGGGTGCAGGGGTACATGAGTTGCACATGGGTGGGGGCCTGCTGGCAGGTGCCCCACAGGGGTGGGGGTGCTGGGAGACATGGGTGGGGGCCTGGTGGAGGCTGCCCCTGGTGGCTGGGGGGTGGGTGGGAGACATGGGTGGGGGCCTGGTGGAGGCTGCCCCTGGTGGCTGGGGGGTGGGGGTGGTGGGAGACATGGGTGGGGGCCTGGTGGAGGCTGCCCCTGGTGGCTGGGGGGTGGGGTGGTGGGAGACATGGGTGGGGGCCTGGTGGTGGGTGCCCCTGCACTGCTGGGGGGTGGGGGTGGTGGGAGACATGGGTGGGGGCCTGGTGGAGGCTGCCCCTGGTGGCTGGGGGGTGGGGGTGGTGGGAGACATGGGTGGGGGCCTGGTGGTGGGTGTCCCTGCACTGCTGGGGGGTGGGGGTGCTGGGAGACATGGGTGGGGGCCTGGTGGAGGCTGCCCCTGGTGGCTGGGGGGTGGGGGTGGTGGGAGACATGGGTGGGGGCCTGGTGGCAGGTGCCCAACAGTGCTGGGGGTGGGGGTGCAGGGGTACATGAGTTGGACATGAGTGGGGGCCTGCTGGCAGGTGCCCCACAGTGCTGGGGGGTGGGGGTGGTGGGGAACATGAGTTGCACATGGGTGGGGGCCTGCGGGCAGGTGCCCCACAGTGCTGGGGGGTGGGGGTGCAGGGGTACATGAGTTGCACATGGGTGGGGGCCTGCTGGCAGGTGCCTCACAGTGCTGGGGGGTGGGGGTGCTGGGAGACATGGTCGGGGGCCTGGTGGAGGCTGCCCCTGGTGGCTGGGGGGTGGGGGTGGTGGGAGACATGGGTGGGGGCCTGGTGGAGGCTGCCCCTGGTGGCTGGGGGGTGGGGGTGGTGGGAGACATGGGTGGGGGCCTGGTGGAGGCTGCCCCTGGTGGCCGGGGGGTGGGTGTGGTGGGAGACATGGGTGGGGGCCTGGTGGTGGGTGCCCCTGCACTGCTGGGGGGTGGGGGTGGTGGGAGTCATGGGTGGGGGCCTGGTGGAGGCTGCCCCTGGTGGCTGGGGGGTGGGGGTGGTGGGAGACATGGGTGGGGGCCTGGTGGTGGGTGCCCCTGCACTGCTGGGGGGTGGGGGTGGTGGTAGACATGGGTGGGGGCCTGGTGGAGGCTGCCCCTGGTGGCTGGGGGGTGGGGGTGGTGGGAGACATGGGTGGGGGCCTGGTGGAGGGTGCCCCTGCACTGCTGGGGGGTGGTGGGAGACATGGGTGGGGGCCTGTGGAGGGTGCCCCTGGTGGCTGGGGGTGCAGGGGGACATGCGTTGGTGGGCAGTAGTGCAAGTTGACATGTGGGTTGGCTGGGGGGCATGGCCATGGTGGATGGGGTGCGTGCAGGACATGTGCAGCGTAGGCCCCTGTGGTGTGAGCCACCTGCAGGGACCATGGAGGGTGTAGAGGGAACACCTGGGAGGGCCCACATGTGCAATTCACGTGTGGTGCTCCCCACGCACCCCTGTAATACACCTACCCTGATGGAATCGCGTGTGGAACTTCCCGCTCACCCCTGGAATACATGTACCCTGCTGATTTCGCTTGTGTAACTTCCCCTGCACCCTGAAATACACGTACCCTGCTGATATCGCGTGTGGAACTTCACGCGCACCCCTGAAAAACACGTACCCTGCGGAAGTCACGTGTGTAACTTCCCCTGCACCCTGAAATACACGTACCCTGCTGATATCGCGTGTGGAACTTCACGCGCACCCCTGAAAAACACGTACCCTGATGGAATCGCGTGTGGAACTTCCCGCGCACCCCTGAGATACGCGTACCCTGCTCGCACGGGCCCAATCGCGTGTGGAAATTCCCGCGCACCCCTGAAATACACGTACCCTGCTGAAATTGCGTGTGTAACTTCCCCTGCACCCTGAAATACACGTACCCTGATGAAATCGCATGTGGAACTTCCCGTGCACCCCTGGAATACACGTACCCTGCTGGAATTGCGTGTGTAACTTCCCCTGCACCCTGAAATACACGTACCCTGCTGATATCGCGTGTGGAACTTCACGCGCACCCCTGAAAAACAGGTACCCTGCGGAAGTCACGTGTGTAACTTCCCCTGCACCCTGAAATACAAGTACCCTGCTGATATCGCGTGTGGAACTTCACGCGCACCCCAAAATACACGTACCTGATGGAATCGCGTGTGGAACTTCCCGCGCACCCCTGAGATACGCGTACCCTGCTCGCACGGCCCAATCGCGTGTGGAAATTCCCGCGCACCCCTGAAATACACGTACCCTGCTGAAATCGCGTGTGTAACTTCCCCTGCACCCTGAAATACACGTACCCTAATGAAATCGCGTGTTTGGCCTGGTGGAGGCTGCCCCTGGTGGCTGGGGGGTGGGTGGGAGACATGGGTGGGGGCCTGGTGGAGGCTGCCCCTGGTGGCTGGGGGGTGGGGGTGGTGGGAGACATGGGTGGGGGCCTGGTGGAGGCTGCCCCTGGTGGCTGGGTGGTGGGAGACATGGGTGGGGGCCTGGTGGTGGGTGCCCCTGCACTGCTGGGGGGTGGGGGTGGTGGGAGACATGGGTGGGGGCCTGGTGGAGGCTGCCCCTGGTGGCTGGGGGTTGGGGGTGGTGGGAGACATGGGTGGGGGCCTGGTGGTGGGTGCCCCTGCACTGCTGGGGGGTGGGGGTGCTGGGAGACATGGGTGGGGGCCTGGTGGAGGCTGCCCCTGGTGGCTGGGGGGTGGGGGTGGTGGGAGACATGGGTGGGGGCCTGGTGGCAGGTGCCCAACAGTGCTGGGGGGTGGGGGTGCAGGGGTACATGAGTTGGACATGAGTGGGGGCCTGCTGGCAGGTGCCCCACAGTGCTGGGGGGTGGGGGTGGTGGGGAACATGAGTTGCACATGGGTGGGGGCCTGCGGGCAGGTGCCCCACAGTGCTGGGGGGTGGGGGTGCAGGGGTACATGAGTTGCACATGGGTGGGGGCCTGCTGGCAGGTGCCTCACAGTGCTGGGGGGTGGGGGTGCTGGGAGACATGGTCGGGGGCCTGGTGGAGGCTGCCCCTGGTGGCTGGGGGGTGGGGGTGGTGGGAGACATGGGTGGGGGCCTGGTGGAGGCTGCCCCTGGTGGCTGGGGGGTGGGGGTGGTGGGAGACATGGGTGGGGGCCTGGTGGAAGCTGCCCCTGGTGGCCGGGGGGTGGGGGTGGTGGGAGACATGGGTGGGGGCCTGGTGGTGTGTGCCCCTGCACTGCTGGGGGGTGGGGGTGGTGGGAGACATGGGTGGGGGCCTGGTGGAGGCTGCCCCTGGTGGCTGGGGGGTGGGGGTGGTGGGAGACATGGGTGGGGGCCTGGTGGTGGGTGCCCCTGCACTGCTGGGGGTTGGGGGGGTGGGAGACATGGGTGGGGGCCTGGTGGAAGCTGCCCCTGGTGGCTGGGGGGTGGGGGTGGTGGGAGACATGGGTGGGGGCCTGGTGGTGGGTGCCCCTGCACTGCTGGGGGGTGGGGGTGGTGGTAGACATGAGTGGGGGCCTGGTGGAGGCTGCCCCTGGTGGCTGGGGGGTGGGGGTGGTGGGAATAAATGTTTTCCCATATAAAATTTGGAATCTGGTCACCATCAATGGTCCCATTTAAATATACCTTAAATCCAGCTCTTAACAAACTACCGGACCACGCTCTCTCTGGGATGATTTGTTTGTGATTCGTGGAGCTTGGGCATACCATACAGAGTCCAGACATTTACTATTAAGATCACCTAATAAAATAAAATGAGCATTTGTTGCAGCTGACCAATAGGAAAAGAGTTCAGATATATCATTTATAAAAAGTTCTAACGGTTTCCTTCTCAAATTAAATAAAATACACAATTATCAACACACAGGTTTTAAAAACTGTCTCTGGGTCAGGTCGTCTTCAATGCCATTATATCTGGGCACCATGACTCGATTCTCTTGAATGAGATGCACTGATTATTTCAAATAGCACATGACAGGCCACCAAAAGGATGACCCTTGAGACCTTTCTCAGCAGGAGAGACATAGACGGTAAAGCCATCTATAATTGGTGCCATGTCTCTTGAAAACATATAATTTGAGCCTCCTCACCACCAAAGTTGCCGTATGTTATGAACCATAATCGAATGTCCACAAGCATTCCAGCAGGCCAATTTCAGTTTTTTCTTTCATTGCCAATAACACTGCTGGGAGACATTCTCATATACAGTACATATGGATTCCAACAAATTTGTTCTGCACACTTTTGTTGGTTACCTGTGGTTCCCTAAGAGTTGGAAACCATACAAATGGCATTTTTGGCTTAAGGGTCTTCACAACACTTTGAGACAAGGTTATTTACCAACCCTGTATAACAATCCCTCTCTAGGATACTATCCTTACCAATACACACATGCTCTATGGTCTAGTTGTTTCAGCAGAAATCAGGCATCACACTCAAAGCAACCATATTTCAGTACCAAAATTAACAGTGTATTAGCACTTTGAATCTGCCACAATGTACCCCTATGGAATATCTTCATCTAGAATTGGGTCTCCTATCTCTAAAGGCAGTGGTACTAAGACACAGGGAGGAGCTGTTCCCTCTTACACAAACCATTAGTAAAGATAAGTTAATGGCTCATATGATCTCCTATAGTCCTGAGGAGACAAATAACTCTGATACATATCTACAGCTGATAAAAAACTGTTCATATCTATAAACTAGCAGCCAGATTTCCATTGCAGGACCGAATGCTGAACAGTAAAGAAAGTGTTTGCGTGGAAGATAGCACAGTGGGATTGGTTGGGCAATTATGCCCACATAGAAACACTACATGGCTCGCCTCATTAGGCGGATGGTTAAAATTACATGAGGACTGCAGATACTGCAGAATCTGTATGATGCCTACGAATAAGGAAACTGTGAGGCACATTTTCACGGAATGTCAGAATGTGGGCCCATTAAATATGATATACCTAGGGCACCTTGTACATAATTATGAGGCCATATTAGACCGAGATTTTTGGATTTACTGCCTCAATACAAATTCCACCTTAGTTCACGTTGCTCTGTACCACATTTGGCTAATTACTAGAACACATATTGCGAAGGAATATAAATATTAACAGTGTGGGGAACACACACTGTAAGAACCGCACCGACAAAGTTATTTGATATTCACGTTTTAGACTTACTTAGGAGAGTTTTATGGTTTTAGGGCAGTGTGCTTGTATATGTCAATGCTCATAATTGTAGTTCCGCTTAGTTAGCTCTGCTGGAATCAATTGCACAAATATTATGATTCTATTGATTGATCTTCAATTCTGAATGAATTTTAAGATCTCTGAATGTTTTATTAGTAATTGTACTTAAAAATGTTAGCTTTGTAGCTCGGCTAGCTTTGTCCACAAAAACCAAGGATCTGGACATTGGAATGTATTCTAGGACCTTTTGAATGAATACATTTTAGTCTGTGAATGTGTATATGTGTATTGTATGTGTTTATAAATGTACGTGTAAGTTATATCAACAAAAAATGTACACATAAATAGAAGTGATTCTTCCTTAACTTAACTACATAAAACAGATCTTCAAAATGAACAGTGTCAATTCAAAAGTACATTCATTACAAACATGTTTACCAAAAGCGAGCCACCCCTCTTCATCATCAATTCCCTCTTAAAGTGCTAGTGCTTTTAGTGAAAAAGTGCAAATCTTTAAGCTAAAAATAAACTTTCACTCATTCATTGACACACATTCTTCCATCCAACCACATTTATCCTGCATGTTTCATTCCTCTCACCACCATAAAACACATTAATAGGAATTGTGTCAGGGGCACACAGTTTCTCGGTTTTCTTTGAAGGCTACTGTTTGTAGTGGCTAGAGGCTGCACACTGTTACAATTCTTCTTCTAATCTGGATGATTCTTATACACAAGCATGGTCTCCTGAAACAACATATATATGAATCTTAATTGCCACATTTCAGTTTCTTAATAAACATAGCAGGCTGCCTATAATTCAACAAACAGCAAAACACTGACTTTTAGGCTGCGTAGCCCAATTATTAGCTGCATCTCCTCTCTCTCATTATCTGTAAAAAAATGTTGTAAACAATTCATCCTTCGTTGCGGTTCACCCTATTGACAGCTTCACGTCAATTAGTCATTAAATTGTGAAAACCTTTTGACTGAGGTAGTGAAAATTGTACCACTACCTCATTTACGCTTCACAGCAGGGCTAAATACATCTGGCTTGCTGATTATATCCACATCTCAATGATGGAAGCACCTACTGTTCCCCATTATCTAGTTATGACGGAATCCTGCTACTCTAAACTGTAAGCAATGTAAACAGTAAATATTTTCATTTGTACGGCTAGAGACTCTCAATTCCATTGCCGCTCTAACAGTTACCTTGTTGCATTGCCAACTCAAAAGTCACGTCTGGTTTCTCAAGTGGAATTACCCAAATTAGTTCTTGCCAGACGTCTTTCACTGGGGCCATCTCGCAAATCTGCCTCACCAGTAATTTACAAAGTGATAGACCATTGTTACTTAATTTGCATTATCCGTTATTCACCCACTCATTTCCGGTAAAAGTTCTCACTTAATCTACCTAATATTGAGTGGCTTGCTTATAATTCACCCAATCCCACAAACCTCTCTACTATGTTTGCTGATGTTTACACTTAGCGACTGGTATGTCTCCACACTGTCGATGCGTCTCTCTGTACTTTGTTGGTGTTGTGTTCGAATTTCGCTGTCTTTTTTGTAAGTTTGGTAAAAGGGCCAGCATCTCTGGCCGTCCTCCCAAACTATGTACATCATGACGCCATCTAGATCATCATCATCATCATCAATCCTTCAAAAACAAACACATCTCTTCCTATTCCAATATCGAGCACCGGCCACGACGTCTCGACTACTATTGTAGATGGATTTGATATCGACATCAATTCCTCTTCGTCGTCTCAGTAGTACTGCACACTGGCCTAACTTCTACTGGGCAATCGGTCTTATTGTTGCATTAGCAATATTTACACAATGTGTATATACATATTGGGTAAACAGTCAAATTGAGGTGTGCCAGTGCACGGTAGCGCTCGAGCAAAAAAGCCCTGAATCGAAATAGATTTGTAGTCAAACCACTAGCTGCTGCAAGGTAGTGGAACTGGTGGGAACCTCAAACCCACTCACAAAGACACCAAAAACAAAAAGTGGTTCAGTTCCACTTATTAGTTGCACTGCTAGATCCCAGAATTTGGAAGAATCAACACATATGTACGTAGGTTAGAGTCCATGAATCAGCTGACATAACACAAGTGTTTTTCCAAATTATTCTTGTATTCAGGTTTTTCTATTAAAGATTGCGAGTGTTTTTCCGACACGTGTTTCGACCTTCAGCGGTCTTTCTCAAGGCAAAACTCTGCTGTTTCATACACATCAAATGAAGTCAACCGCCATCATATGCAACATATCATTTGACAAGGTGACATTCATAATAAAACACAAAAAGTCCATTGCCAAAATTGTTACCAATACATGTGTGTACAAGGAAATAGATGCCGGGGTCACATCAAACACATTTTAAAAATAATATGAAAATCAATACATTACCAAAAGGCCCAAAACGGAATGAAAATACGTATTCAGGATCATGCCATCATGTGAAAAGCAGAAAGACTGCTGAAAGAAAAACAGCTGAAGGTCGAAACACGTGTCAGCAAATCACTCTAGCAATCTTCAACAGAAAAACCTGAATGCAAGAATAATTTTGAAAAACAATTGTGTTATGTCAGCTGATTCATGGAATCTAACCTTCGTACATATTTGTTGATTCTTCCAAATTCTGGGATCTAGCAGCTCAACTAATAAGTGGAACTGAACCCTTTTTTGTTTTTTTGTATATCCATATTGCCATCTGGTTATATTTTAGGCATTTTTGGATAAAGGGACATCAATCCTCAACATTGGCCTCTCACCACTGTCTGTCTGAATTCCCAATTTACCACTGCATTGCAACACCCCTCTGCCATGGAATTACCCAAAGGACTCAAAAACAGCATATCCCATTGCTAAATGTACATTTGTTTCATCCAGCTCTGCAAGCTTCACCATGTCAGAACAAAAATGTAACTGCACCATGTCATCCCTATTTACATTTGGAAATTCTACCTAGAGGAAATCTGACACGGTGATCATACTTAATTTTGGGATTTCCTTAAATATAGAAAGGCTATGAAATCTGTTTAAAGGTGGCAGAACATCATCATTAAAAACCCATTCCACAAAGAAGGGGTACCCATTACTCCGATTCACAGCCGGCTTGCAATCATTGACTCTACTATGTTATAACCGTGTAGTAGAGCAAAGATTAGTAGCCATCTGGCCACCAGCAACTTGACTAATCAAGCTCCCCTCCAAACCACAATGTTCATTAGTTTTCGCTGATGAGATTGTTCTCGCGATGAGCACAGTTTTCTCATGAATAAATTGCCCGAGGATCTTCCACCTCCTTTCTCCCAAAGTAAAGAAAGGAGGCGATGAAGGGGCACCCTTGTTGTTACTCATACTGGCCTCCTCTAAATGAACAAATGTGTTTACGTCCCTGTGAGTTGTTCTAGGCCCTTCTTGCTAGCTTTCTCCCATGTTACCTTAGATACTGGTAATTGTGTAATCTTATCCGGATGGACACACTTCCAGCAAGGGGCTTGTAAAGAGGCCTCAGACCCCAATGCTTCTATGGTTTGAGGATTAATTACTTGGACCGTATTCCAACTTGCCACCTCATTTACCTCATCCTGAGTGCTTATTGGGGGATCCCATCTATTACTCCCCACACAGACCACTGGGAGTGATGAAAAAAGAAACCATATCATTCTATTATGATGGAAATTCTTGCATGGTTTTCGATCGTAGTCTCCACTAACAGACATATTTTTTATTGGAGGAGGCATCATCAAAAGGTCGATTAATTCTCTGCATGATCTGATTCCATTTCCATATGAACTATTAGTATAATGTCATAAAAGGATTGAACTTTTAGAGTGTCCTTGGATTTCAAGAAGTGAGTAATCATGTGTTTACCCCTAAGTGAACTCTGACATTATTTGATACCCCTCTTTTTACTAGGTTTAGATGCTTTCTTAACCAGGTCTATTTAAATGGTGTTCGAACCTGCCTCCGTGGTTGAGCTTTCAATCACAATTGCTGCACAATTAGTCATATCATTTCACTGAAATGGCACCACACAATCAACAGGGGTCACATCAGTGAGATAGATATGCAGTTTCCTAAGGAATTTCGTCGATCCTTTCTTCACTTTTTTAAACTTCTTTTGAAAGCCCAACCCCACGGATTCATATCGTTCATACTGACTACCTTGCTTAGGATCATAGACGCATCAACCATGGCCATGCTCTCAACATTCACAGTCTCACTTCTGTATTGCAAGATTCTCCAGGATCAATAATTGGGGACAGCAATGTATCTTACACAACCATGATATCATCGTTGTGCGTGTCTGCCCTAAAAATAGGCCTATCTTGTGGTGTCATTGAAAAGGACAGTCTAACGTCAGTGTACTACATCGTTTTTGTGGGCACTGAAGTTTTGATCGGGGCCTTGTGCTAACCCTCCTTTTCTTTAGCAAAGATGAATCCCTCTAAATAGTTAAGTTTGGATAAAACAAGTGACATGTTCATATTTGCAATCTTTGATTCCTCTTGCAAATTGTGATACAATTTGATAAGGTTAGTTAAAGCAAAACTCTGTGCATCCAGAATCGCTGGAGTATCCGTCCATTAGTCGCCCACAGTACTCCCAGGTGGGAAAAGTCTTACATCCTTTCTAATAGAGGCCAATTTATTGGAAAAACCTGAGCTATCAGAATTCTTTTGGGAGACAGATACAAAGGGAGGGGGGGTAAGATAACTGGGTCGGTGGGATGCCATTGAGTGAGTGTATAGAAAAGCTGTTTGTAACCAAACCCTCATTGATGTTGGTCTCATAGGCAGACACCCCATTGATCCTGCTTGCATTCAGATCACAGTTCAGTAAAGGTGCAGCTATATTTGATGTTGGTATTAAAGCAAGCATGGTGGAATTGCTCACCAGAAGCAAGCTTGCTGGGCCCTTCAACGTGTTGATTGATTTCCCAGAGGGCTATGCTTAGATGTGTTACACATTGTTGAAATAGCTGCATGAGCTACAATCACGTTCATCCTAGTTTGCACTGGAATATTCAGGGTTTGTGCCAGTTTTGCTCCCAGATGAACATCTGAGAAATTACCGGGGTCAAACATGGCCTTGCTTATTAGTGCGTACATGGAGATTACAGAAGGCTACCAGAAAGCACACACGGCATTCAGGCTAAGCAGTCTTAAATTCACTCTAACTTTCTGCAATTTGCGTGTATGTAAATACGTTCCAAATCAAACCACATAACGGCTACCAAGACACTCTCAAAATCTCACAGAACCTGTGAGTTGTCACTGGGAAGGCTCTCGGACTACTGCTGGGAGATTACAACGGTGCACTCTCTCCAAGTGCACTCTTTCGTGTAGTAGTGTGGGGTCACTCCGACCTCCAAATTTAACAAAGCCCCCGGCATGGATCCAAGACCCTGGAAGGCTGCCTTATCGCTGGTGCCCATGGTGGAGTTCTGAATGCACTCACCCACTCTGACCTGGGTTGGGTCAGAAAGTTTTCCTCAGCTGACCACACGGTCTAGGAGATTGCCTGGTGAGCTCACTCACCCTCACCACATTACCTTGTCTCATCCCCCCGACTCGTGTCAACACCGAGTGTGGACTCTGCTCTGGACGCTGGATGTCGGACGCTGGACGTAATTCTGAAAACATTTTCTATGAGATACTGCTGTCACTCTAACATGGTGTTAGAGGAAAGGATCGAAACACATCAAGCCACACTGCTCAGCCCCACAATCTCACGTTGCACCCGGTTCTGTCACTCTACTTTGACTCTCAATATCTATTTGGTGCAACCAAGTGGCTTATAAGCACTGTACGGAAGCGTACCTGTACAAATAACTGCCATTTTAAACACAAAAGCTACCCCGATGGGGCTTATTGGAGGAGTACCTCGATATATCAAACTAAAAATAAGGAACTCACTCTCGGCTTGTCCTAATACTGTTAATGTTATAATGTTAATATTTGTTGCTGATTCTTTGCCCCACCAGAAGGAACCTATATCCTTTCTGCATGAAGGGGTTTGTGTCAGACTCAATATGGAATCCTCTCTGGGTGACACATTGTATGATATGATATGATATGATAAGGCATTTATAACGTGCCTATGCACAAGTGTTTCAAGGCACAATGAGGCAAGGGAGGGGGAACAGAGGGAAGACAGGCAGCGATCCTACTAGGCCAGGTGTCATTCAGATCGTACAAGCGCATGGGAAGGGGGAAGTGGGAAAGTGCGGAGGGGAAGGTGAGGGGACAGTGCTGAACATAATAACATAATATAATACATAACAGTAAGTAAAATTACGGCAGCAGGTGGCAAGTGCAAGGGGAAGTACAGACAACAGGTGTCAAGTGCTGGTAGTGGGACTGCAGGGATACAGAAACAGTCCCCAAGTGCAGGGGTTGCCAGGAAGGCAGTGCAGGTGTGCGACTGGCAGGGCAGGGGACCTGGGCCCGAGATCAGAAGTGGCCAGGTAACCAGTGCAGTTTCAGTTTCGGCCAGAAAGTCAGCAGGAGAGAGGAGGAGAAAAAGCAGAAGCAAAGAGAAAGGTTTTTGAGGTGCTTCCGGAACCGGAGATGATTCTCCTCAAGTTTCAGGGAGGCTATTCGAGAGAGAGGCCGCAGCCGAAGAAAGAGATCTACCACTGACTCGTTGCTTGGAGAAGCGACTGACTCTGAGGGAGTTTGAGGCGGATGAGCGAAGAGCTTGAGAAGGAAGATATTTAGGAAGAGAGAGTAGGAGGTATTGAGGCCCCAGTCCCCAGATAGCCTTGTGGACAATGCAGAGACAATGCAGAGCGTTTTGAACTTAATCCTCGCAGCCACTGGGAGGCAGTGCAGGGATTTCAGTCCTGTACAGATACGATCCCTGGGCTTGAGGCCAAGGACAAGTCTCGCAGTCCTGTTCTGGATGAGTTGCAGAGGGCAGAGGGTAGAAGCAGGCAGTTTTAGAAAGAGGCTGTTGCAGTAGTCCAGCCTGGAGAGAAGTAGAGCTCTGGAGACAGTGGGCCTCATTATAACTGTGGCAGCCACGGTATGAACGGTGCCGGTAAGCCACCCGGAAAGGGAGATTTTTACTTTCTGATGGTAAGACGAGACACTACTCTTGCGGTTCAATAAGAGTATCTAAAAAGAGCATTTAAGGCGTCCATTCAGAACTCAAAAATCTCATTGTACTCTCCCTCTCTCTCCTTCCCTCCATCCCTCCCCACCCATTAATGTAACACTAAAAGGTGGGCCCTCATAGAAAACAGCTAGCAGACACCGCACCAAAATATCTAAACAGCAGATGACATAATATCAGCTGTACTAGCCCTGATGAAAGTGGTACCAACACCCGATTACCAATGAAACCGGTCGGCTCACCTTGATACTCTGTCTGTACAGGAAAGAGACTAGGATAAAAAAAGATCCAGTGCACAGACTACAGTCCAATCTCTCCATCAAATAAAAGGAAAGATCTAGATTTCTGAACACCCAGCGTTTGAAGTCGAAGAGAAGTGAAGAATACTTCACGCATGAGGACAGAGGAGAATATATTTCAAAACTCCGGTCCATTTCTTTTTTAACTATACCGAACTACACACACCACGGTCTCATGGTATGAACGGAATGGCACCTACCAGGGACCTGCAGGTTTTTTAAGTATCTGCCTTCAATAGAAACCAAATAAAGCTAAAAAAAATGTTTCACTTGGAAGACAGTATATGATATGAAGGCAATAAAATGCAACCAAATACTGGTCTTTTTTGAAGAATTACCAAAACAAAATCACCTGTTCTCTGGGTTGAACATTGGGTTTCTGATTAAACAGAAATCAATCACAGGCTCTACAATCAACAACCACTAGTGAAAGAAAGATAGCCTGAAGCTATCGTTATGTGAACCCTGTATATGTATATACACTCTGTATAATCTATACCCTTAGGTGAAGGCTTGGGAGTTCTGCATACAATAGGTAAAAAAATGTGTGATATCTGGGTCCGATCTGCTAACTAATTTCCTGATTCGGCATTCGTGACGCCTCTGGACCAATCGGGGGGGCAGCTTCATGTCTGCAGACATTGTACGCACCCGCTGATTAGATGGTGAAAAATGTGAGGTGCATCATATTCTTTTAAACGGTTGCCATATTGTATCCGCGACCAGTCGCCAGTGTCCGCGGATAGCGTGGATGTGGAAAAAGTCTGGAAAACACATTAGGTGTTATTTGGTGGCTGAAAGAATGCCAGGAAAGGATGGGGAAGTGGAATAAAGATGATATGCAGCTGTTTTTATAGGTGAACAAAACAGCATGAGGTACCATCAACTCTGTGGACACCAAGGTAGTCTGCGGTAGTCTGCAGACAATGCTATCAACAAACAGTTGATAAAGGACATTCAGGGTTATTTGTTGGCTGAAAGAGGGTCTAGAAAGGTTGGGGCAGTGGAATAAAGTTGATATGGAGCTGTTTTTCTAGGTGAAAAAATGTTGCAGATGCTGCTGAGTCCAAGGACAATTTTGGTGTCTGCGGACATCATTTGGATGGCAGGGGGTTCTGAGTGAGTTTTATTTGAAGGTGTATTATACGTACCTGTTATATGGTTTAATTATATTGTGGTGGTTGTGGCCAGTGGCCATAGGCCATGCCTGCATGAATCTGTCCATTGGCCATACACACTATAGTAATATGTCTATAGTCATTATCGGTACTGCAGAGGGAGTATACAGTATTTGTAATATGGTGGAATGATATAATTGAAATGTATATGGCATTTATGATCGTAGTAAAAGTGAGGCTAGTACATATGGAATACATATTTGTTTCTTTGTGAAGATAACAAATAGGAAAACAATTCTTGGTATGGTTATTTATTTGCATACAGTAATTAATCTGGAATCTCTGGTTCTTTTTCTCTGAAAAAAAAACAAACTATAATATGTTAAGCAGGATAGTTTAAAAGCTTTAATTGCATACATTCTACATGCACATTTACTTTTTGACCCACATAAACAGTACATTCTATGTACTATATTTAGTACAAGAGTAGTGCATGCTACATTGTCATGAAATAATCATTGGGTCATTTGGAAAATAATTCATAGAGTATTAAATAAAACAATTATAATTATGTGAGTGTAAGTGTAATAGTATGTTTGTATGAAGTGTGTTGTTATTAAGGGAATGTTTAAAGTAGTTAGATACCTGTTGGCACATTCTATCTATATTGGACTTGTGGGATGTTTTAACCCACTTTCTGCTCTGCTATGCTGCAGCACTGTGTTATGATGGTGCCAGAAATATCAAAATGGCCGCAAAACCCTTGTGTGCGCCAAAACCTGTGAAAATCGCGCGTTGTAACGCACAAAAAGATGGCTACCCAATCTGCCATGCATGTTGTCAGTGGTGGAACAGAGATCTCACTCCTGGAATATGTCACTGGGCTCCACAACAAATACAAATGGAGTACAGAAGGAAAAAGCAGTGTTGCTAAATGAAACCCCAAAATCTTGCTTTAAATCCTTTTCTCTTTGTTACTGAAACTGCAGAATGCCAGTACAAAACATTCTTGCTGGGTGCTACAATTCACTTAGTTTAAGAAATCATTGTGAACTTGCAAGGTCCTGAAAAGCTGAGAGCATAAAGAAAATTCCACAGCAAAAGTGGCCTGTTTGTGGATCTGTCAAAAATCAGGGTGCAGTACCCTGGGCCGCCTGAATGACAGCTGTCAGGAGCCGGACTGATTAAACTTTAAACATGTATATAAACTGAAATGAAATGTTTGCAATCTAAGAGGCCTGTTACTAGAGTAACCTATGTTGTAATTGTTTTTATCCCATGGTTTAAAACCTTGAATAAGTATTCTAGCTTCTATTTTGAAATCACAAGTTGTTTTAAGCTAAGGGAAAATGCAACAGAATTAACAATTAAATCAAGCCTGGCTAAAAGCTTCCAAACTAGAATATCAGGTTTCTCCACAGAAGGATGGCCTTTCCCCCCACCAGGAAATTACACCAAAGTGATAATTATAGGGTTTGGAAAGAACCTGGTCTACAGAGGCAAAAGGGAACAATGAACAGCTGCCACTATGGAAATGTGGGGTATGAGGACAGTTGTAAATGGCCTCTGCCAAGAGCAAACATGGAGGAGACTGCTTCTGAACTGAAGGGAGACAGAAGGAGGTGGAGACAAACAACCATCTGTGGCTGAACCTTCACAAAGAACACTTTTTAAAAGACTTATAATTTGCCAGTGAAAATTCTGTAAAATATAGCAGTAACAGATTTGTGAATCTAAATTTTGCCTGCACGTTTCAAGAGGCAGCAAAATCTGACATGTTCTGGAAAGAAATGGCAGAAAATGTGATTTTACACAAAATGTATTGCTGCTAGAAGTATGAAACTTCATACAATTATGCCCATGTTAAACGTGCACAGTTGTAGACATTTGCTCATAAATTGGACATTGTGTTCCTGATGAAAAGGGCAAAATTCTGTGAAAAGCTGAGACAAGATCCCACCGCTAAAGGGTTTGGAGGGATAGCTGCTATATATATTAGACTTCCTAGCTGTTACCGAATGTTGGCTCCACCCAGCAGCTGGTCCCGCAATGATGCTAGCCTTACCAGATGATTATACCCTACTAAGACTTGATCGCACCACCTCTGGAGGTGGCGGTCTTGCCATAATAGCTAAAACTAAACTAACATTGAAAATCTCTCCACTCTTCAACACAGCTTCATGTGAATCCCTAACTGTGAAGTTAACCTTATATAATACCCAGTCTGTATCTATTCACCTTATTTACTGACCTCCTGGCCCTTTAGGATCCTTTGAAGAAGACCTTACAAACATCCTTTCTAACAATCTCAAGAACTCCTCCCAAAGTATCCTATTAGGAGACTTCAACCTTGGTCTCAGCGACCCTTCAGATGCTAATGCCTCTCTAATCAACAACACCTTAGAAGAATTAGGTTTTACCCAGAAGATCTCAGATCCCACCCACATCAAAGGTAGAACAGCCGATTGGCTAGCTGTGCATAACTGCCCTATCCTGGTCTCATCTATAATGCCACAGCCCTGGACTGACCACTATTTGATCACGTTCTCCTTAGAGGCTACATCATCGCAACCTGACAATATAGTTCCAGCTGTCCAGACCAGAAACAAAAGAAACATTACTCTGGATAACTGTATTCCTTTGATCTTACCTACCCTTAACGCCATTCCGGACCATACAGATCCTACCACCATGGTAGACCTGTATAATAAAATAATGCTATATTCTCTTGATTTCATAGCACCTCTGAAGATGAGAAAGAGCAAACCTCGCAAAAATGTGAATTCCTGGTTCTCTCCCCATCTTAAGGCTATCAGATAGGAGAAACGACGGTGCGAAAAAATCTGTAGATCACATCCCTCAGAAAATAATAAGAAAAACTTGAACAAACTAGCCTCCCAGTACAAAAAAGAAATTATCTTGGACAAACAAACTTCCTATAATCTCTGAATAGCCCAAGCCAAATCTAATACCAAAGAGCTATTTGTAATTCTGAAAGAGGTAGAATCCCCTGTACAGATGCCTGACTCCTGCCTCAAGGATAAAAATTAGTGTACGGGCATACAAAATGCCCTAGCTAATAGCATCACTAGGTCTTCAATGTCACAACCCACCCGGACGCCGCCTCCTGCACCGATTCCATACTTCAACTTCCGTAAAGTATCAACCAAAGAGGTTGAAAATGTCATTCTCACGCTCAAACCCTCGAATATGCCCTGCACAATTGATAAAAGATGCAGCTCGTGAACTTGCACCATTTATGACTAAACTTATAAATGCATCCTTCACATCAGGCACCATACCTAATAATTTGAAACAATCTTGGGTCCTCCCACTCCTTTAAAAACCTAACCTAGATCCCTCCACTCCAACTAATTACAGTCCCATTACCACAGTGCCGTTCTTACTCAAAATCCTCGATAAAATAGCGTACCAACACATCCAACACTACCTTGAACATTTCCACCTCCTACGATTCCGACAGTCAGGCTTCAGACCCCAGCACGGAACTGAGACTGCACTCATAGACCTTAAGGCACAGATAGATGAGCTGAGAGATGAGGGTAAGTCTGCATTATTGCTACTTCTTGATCCCTCAGCTGCATTCATCTGGTTGACCATGATATCCTCTGGAACCACTTACAATCGGCAGCCCACTTTTCTCAAGAGGCAGCTGACTGGATCCAATCTCATCCCGCTGATGGAGGATTATGACAAGGATTTGGCCTTTGTAAATAGAGCGTACCTCATCATCCAGGCATGGATGGCCTCACACGGTCCATGCCTGAATGATGACAAAACAGAACTCCTCATCCTAGGCACCACACCTAACCTTAACAAACTAGGCCAAAATTACTCTTCCTTTGTAATTGGCAATAACAATATCACTGTAGCCATGGAGGTCAAAACCCTTGGCTTCTACCTAGACTCCACACTTACCTTAAAAAAACAAGTCAACACTTTGGCATCTGCCACGTCTTATACATGCAAACTTATTAGAGGAGCTAAACCATTCCTATCACCCATCAACTGCATTACCCTAGCTAGAACTTTGATCCTGTCCCAGCTGGACTATCGTAATGCTCTATATGTAGGTAGTAACAAATATATCACAAACAAAATTCAAATTGTACAAAATAATACCTTAAGAGCTGCCCTAAGCCTCCCGAAGAAAGCCCACATCTCGTAGACTAGAAGATCTGTTAATTGGATTTCAGCAAAAGACAAAATCTTCCTTAAATCCGTCTCTCTGACCCACAAATGCCTACATCAAGCTGCCCCTCAATATTTGATAATAAGATTCACTACACCAGTATCCTGCCGTCCTTCCAGAAAGGTTAACTCTAATCTCCTGCTTGTGCTCATTTCCAACAGCAAGGTTTGGTGATAAACCCAACACCACTAGTCAACATAGAACATGACACCATTCCAATAGAGGTGGATAACAGTGACTTAAAGAGTATCACTCTGGGCGCAGGCACCATTAATGGAATGGCGGTTGATGACCGACATGTTTCCATAGATTTAGCTAATGAACTGTTAGGACCAATCCCCAAGGACTGTTTTGACAGTGATAGTGACGATGACACAGCACCAGACAGAATCTTCACCCGGCACAGGGGGAATTTCCTGTTGTACTCTTCCTGCCCTTATTGTAAGGAAGATGTGACCTGCGACTTCAGGAGGGATGAGGTGATATTTCAAGTCCACGAGGACTGCCTTCCCCACCTGAAGCCATCGGTCCAAATCAGCACTTTGACCAGGGACTTCTCCACCCAGCTGGAGGAGGCCGCTGAGATAGCCAAACCGGAAGTCTTTCCAGGCTTCAGGCAGATGGTTGAAGAGAGAGTCAACCTAGCTGATGCCTGTGAGACTCTGGAGCAGAAGCAAAAATGGAACGAAGTTTTCTTAGATTTTCAAGATCTCTTTGCAGTGGATTCATATGACTGTGGTCGCTCTGACATCCACACAACAACAATTCCCACAGACCCTGGCATGACTCCAGTGTTTGTGAAGCAATTTCGCTTGCCTCTCATATCAATGGAGTCCGTTACTGAAATAATTAAGAACCTTGAGTCCAGTGGGATAATTCGTCCAGTCCACAGCACCTTCAATAATCCTTTGCTGTGGATTTTGAAACCTGACGGCCAGTGGAGACTCTCTGCTGACCTAAGGGAGCTCAACAAACGGGTCCATACTTCACGATGGCCTCTTCCCTACATTGACCAAGGGCTGGCCCAGATCCAGGGGTCAAAGGTATTCAGTGCATTTGACCTGACCAATGGGTACTGGACTGTACCTGTCAGTAGGGAGGACCAATACAAGCTGGCCTTTACCTTCGGGGGGGCAGCAGTACACTTGGACCCGGACTCCCTTCGGATACATCAACTCAGGCAATGAATTTAACATCTTTCTACACAAGCCCATGTCCGACCTAGGTGAAAGGGGTAACCTGGCCTATGTAGATGATGTTCTAGTCAAAAGCTCAACTGTGGAGGAACACATAGCGGAGATCCGTTATGTCCTGACACAGTTGACAGCTGCCAGAGCAAAACTCTCCTTTCAAAAGGCACAGTGGTGCAGAACCTGTGTCAATTTCTTGGGGCATGAAATAACTCCTCAGGGTCTCTGTCCCCAGAAAAAGAAAGTAGAATCCCTCCAGAAAATAAACGACCCCACAACTCTGCGGGAACTAAGGAGCCTCCTTGGACTAACTAATTACAGCAGAAAGTTCATTGAGGACTATGCAGAGATCACAAGACCCCTGATCCATCTTTTGAAGGGGGGGTCAAGTGGTAGTGGGGTCCAGAACAAGCCGAGGCAGTAAGACAACTCAAAAGAAGTCTCTCAAAAGAGTCTTGCCTAGCTTACCCTGTCAAAAACAAAGAGCTATTCCTGGAGACAGGGTTCTCAAATATATGCTTGACTGCAGTATTATATCAAGAGCATGACAAGGTCAATAAAGTAATCTCCTATGCAAGTAAGACATTATCCTCTGTGGAGGAAAAATTCAATGATTGTGAGAAGGCACTGCTGGCAATGGTGTGGGCATTGAAGAATTACCGCCCATTTATCCAGGGAGAACACATCATAGTGGAGACTCCACATCAACCTTTGCAATATCTTCAAAGTGATAGAATCCGGGCCGGAAATGTGAGTAATTCCCAAATGACTTCCTGGATTCTGTCAATGCAAGGCTTTCCTGTGGAAGTCAGATATGGCCAAAACAAAAAGAGTACACTCGCGCAAGGTCTGGCTGACTTGCATGATTGTGCCAGAGAAAACTGTCTCGAGGATGAAAGTCTTAAAATCAAGGACAAAATGGAGGCCTACCTTAATTCCCCACACAAAGTCTATGAAGAAGACTAGTGTGAGGGAATACCCACTGTCTATGTGGATGGGTGCTCCTACCATGTTGACAACGGGGAAAAGGAACTTGTGGCCGGCGTAGGGAATGCATGGGTTAATGATGCCCCCGAACCCTCCACTGGGTACAAAATCAGTCCCCGAAGTAGTCAAGTGGCAGAGCTGATGGCTGTGCATCAAGCCATCCTCACTGCTGTCCAACACGAACTCCACGAACTAGTCATAATCACTGATTCAGATTATACACAGAACGGGCTCGTGGAGCACCTGGTAAACTGGAAAACCAGAGGCATGCTATGTGCTAATAACAAACCATTGAAACATGGAAAATTAATACAAAATATTGATGATCTGGTCACCTCGAATGGGATGACCATCAACTGGAAAAATATCAAGGGTCATTCTAAAGTAGAGGGACCAGACAAAACTGGAAATTACCTAGCTGATCAGCTTGCCAAAACCAGAGCCATCCAAGGGGATCTACTGGAGATTGAGTCCATGTTGGGGGAAATCCAGGTCACTGCTATGACTAGATCCCAGACAAATGCTCACAATGAAGTCTCAACTGCACAATGGAGTAAGGAGACCCCCGATGCTGATTTGATTATGGCTCAAAAAGGGGATACAATAATTGGTACGTTTTATCAACACATTGAGGACACTGAGAACTTTCCCCTGACGGATACCGATTACTTAGGGAAAGAGGACCTCAGAGTGTTGATGAAATGTCCAAAAATGTTCTGAGTCCAAGACGGTTTGCTGGTAAGGAGATCCATAGCTGGCCATGACCAGTGGGTGGTCCCTACCTCATTCCAAAGCCTGATGCTAAGTCACACCCATGATGCGGCCACAGCCGGTCATCAGGGGTTTCATACAACATTATAAATCTTGCGAGAGGTTGCATACTGGCCACACATGGGGCAGGACCTCGACCAATACTTGAAGGGGTGTCTTGTGTGTGCACAATTTCAGCCAACATCACTCACACACCGTGCTCCTCTTCAAAAGAGGGGGATGACACTGCCTTGGTCAGATTTACAAGTCGATTTTATTGGGCCTGTGATTCGCTCCTCTAGGGGGAACAAGTACATGTTGACCGTAACATGCTTGTGCACTAAATGGGGCGATTGTCTCCCGGACCCAAATTGCAAGGCAGAAACAGCAGCTGCCCTGATGATCAATCACATCTTCTCAAGTTTTGGACTACCCCAAAGGATTGAGTCAGACCGAGGTAACCACTTCACTAGCAAAGTGATGACAAAGATGTGGGAGATACTTGTGGTCAAAAGGAAACTACACATTGCCTACTGGCGAGGCTCTAGTGGTGGAGTTGAGAGATACAACAAAACTGTTGTGAGCATATTAAAAAAGTTTGTGGCAGATTCTGGGCCAAGTTGGGACATTTGATTAGCCCTTGTCCTGATAGCCATCAGATCTATCCCTTCTTCTGCAAAAAAAAGTCTCAGTTTGAGCTGATGACTGGATGAAGGATGGTGCTACCCCAGCATCTGCTCTACAGAACCCAAGAGCAGACTTTGATAAATGCCTCCACAACTCATGAGTATGTCGAGAATCTGAGAAAACATCTTCAACATGCTTTTGCCTATGCTCAGTGGAATCTAGAAAGATCTGCAGACAGTATGAAGACCCACTATGATCTTAAGACAACTAAAAAAGAATACTAAGTAGGAGACCGGGTCTAATTGTATAACTTACAAAGGAACCAAGCCAAGCTGCGCAAATTCCTCCCAACTTGGCGGGGTCCTTTTGAAATGTAGACAGAATCTCACCAGTCGCCTACAAAATCTGCATCCCCAAGGGCAGTTTGGCAGAAGGGGAAGATAGGTGGGTCCACATAAACCAGCTGAAGAGTTGCCATCCCAGGCATACCCTACGGCAAATAGAGGAGCCAACCGGAAACCCAGAGGGGGACGTTCCAGCAACCTAGAATAATCCACCTGTTAAAACCAGTAGTAAATACAGGCGGGGAATATTTTAAATTGTAGTTTGAATGTATGCATCTGCTTCACTACATGAGTATTAGGTGGCAAATGTCCATAACCATGCTCTGTTCATTCTCACAGCATTGGAACCAAGAATTTTGAATTACCAAGGAGGACCATTCGGGGACCGGGAGGAAAGCCCCAAGGAGCCTGGGGTATCGCTCCATACTCCCATCTAGACCCGGCGAGGAGAGCATGTCGATCCAGCACTGATGGGAGAAGCAGCTGACTTTAACCACATGGACTAAAGATGGGTGGTCAAACTCAAATCGTGAGGGGGGCTCTGTGGGATGTTTTAACCCACTTTCTGCTCTGCTACAGCACTGTGTTATGATGGTGCCAGAAATATCAAAATGGCCGCAAAACCCTTGTGTGCGCCAAAACCTCTGAAAATCGCGCTTTGCAATGCACAAAAAGATGGCTGCCTAATCTGCCACGCATGTTGTCAGTGGTGGAACAGAGATTTCATTCCTGGAATATGTCACTGGGCTCCACAACAAGTAAAAATGGAGTACAGAAGGAAAAAGCAGTGTTGCTAAATGAAACCCTAAAGTCTTACTTTAAATCCTTTTTTCTTTGTTACTGAGACTGCAGAATGCCAGTACAAAACTATCCTCAAACACCCAAAATTCTTGCTGGGTGCTACAATTCACTTAGTTTAAGAAATCATTGTGAACTTGCAAGGTCCTGAAAAGCTGAGAGCATAAAGAAAATTCCACAGCAAAAGTGGCCTGTCTGTGGATCTGTCAAAAATCTGGGTGCAGTACCCTGGGCTGCCTGAATGACAGCTGTCAGGAGCCGGACTGATTAAACTTTAAACATGTATATAAACTGAAATCAAATGTTTGCAATCTAAGATGCCTGTTACTGAGAGTAACCTATGTTGTAATTGTTTTGATCCCATGGTTTAAAACTTTGAATAAGTATTCTAGCGGCTATTTTGAAATCACAAGTTCTTTCAAGCTAAGGGAAAATGTAACAGAATTAACAGTTAAATGAAGCCTGGCTAAAACCTACCAAACTGGAATATCAGGTTTCTCCACAGAAGGATGGCCTTTCCGCCCACCAGGAAATCACACCAAAGTGATAATTATAGCGTTTGGAATTAACCTGGTCTACAGAGGCAAAAAGGAACAATGAACAATGAACAGCTGCCACTAAGGAAATGCGGGGTGTGAGGACAGTCGTAAATGCCCTCTGCCAAGAGCAAACAGGGAGGAGACTGATTCTGAACTGTAGGGAGACAGAAGGAGGTGGAGACAAACAACCATCTGTGGCTGAACCTTCACAAAGAACACTTTTTAAAAGACTTATAATTTGCCAGTGAAAATTGTGTAAAATATAGCAGTAACAGATTTGTGAATCTAAATTTTGGCTGCACGTTTCAAGAGGCGGCAAAATCGTGTTACATGTTCTGGAAAGAAACGGCAGAAAATGTGATTTTACACAAAATGTATTGCTGCTAGAAGTATGAAACTTTATACACTTATGTCCATGTTAAACGTGCACACTTGTAGAAATTTGCTTATAAATTGGACTTTGTGTTCCTGATGAAAAGGCAAAATTCTGTGAAAAGCTGAGACAAGATCCCACCGCTACAGGGTTTGGAGGAATTGCTGCTATATGAAATATGTAATCTGTATATGTGATTCCTATAGAGGTTGCACATGTGTAAATATGTATGGTGCCAAAAGTACATTTTGTGTTCAAGGGGCCTGGGGTGGATCCTCAGCCTCATAAAATCACACCATAAAGGTGACACTCTGTTTCTTTCCTCCTATCAAGGCAGAGGGGAGACTCTGAACCAATCACCTGTCAAAGGGGTGAGCTGAGGATAAACCAGCCCACACACTCCCTGTATCATAGCATAAATAGAGACAGCTCACCACTCAAAAAGACAGACAGATTCACTCACTATCCCGATGCTGGCGGAGCACCCTGCTAATGAACTTTACACCTTCCTTGCTCCAGACTCCAGAAACTTGGCAAAGCAGAAATTCATTGTATAGCTGAACCATTTTCAGCTAGGCCTCCATTTCCAGAATCCCACAAACCTAAGAGGAAGCATCAAAATACAGCCGGGCTGCGCTGTACTACTTGCCTGCTGAAAGAATAATCATCAGAACCAAGAAGGGTCGATCCAACTCAGTCCTGTGCCGTGCTGTGACCAGATTGCATTGCAGATCCAGTCCAGTCCTGTGCCGTGCTTAGACCAGAGCGCCTCACTGATTGCAGATCCAATCCTATGTGCCAAGGTGTCTGTCCTAGAACCAGATCCCATTCCCTGACCAGAATCTTTATGGACCAGAATCCTGACAGTTCCTTTAAAAACATATCTAGTGAGTATCTATCTTGCTTAGTTAATCCCTATCTTAAACCCATCCTTTCTTGTCTTCAGAACCTATGTTGTTAGGAGTATTTCTGAATTGTCTGAACCCTCTATCCAATCCATCCTATCTTCCTCTGTACTAGTATTGCTAAATCTATCTCTGCGCTGATCTTTTCTCATCTGAAGAAGGCGAGTCCTGCAGGCAGTCACCCATATGAAGTGGCTGTGTTCCTGTGTGGTATTCGTTTTAGTTCATAGTCATCCTCTAGTGTAGAAAACCTTTTTGTCATTTTAAAAGTGCATTTCTGTTTTCTATTCTTCCGCCTATCCCGGAAAAATGACCTCCACTAAAACATCCATAACTTCCTCAGTTTTTGTGCTGGAAAAAAAATTAAACTTCTTGCTTGTAGCTTGTAGCTAACATCCATAGCATCAAATTGCATCTAAAACCGCATCCCAAATTTATACGGTTCTCCTGTTATCGCGATTATTGCACAGTGAAAAGTTTGCTGCAAAATTTGTTTTTGAGAAATTCTGTCACGTGTAAAACAGCTTTTGATTGCTTCCGACTTGAATTTTAAGATTTCAAATTGCTTCTGGGTATTAAATCATTGCTTGTGTTTGTGTGCAACTATCCAAAGTGGTTCCCATAAGAATTTATAGTAATTTCAGCATTTTTGACCATATTTAGTGTTTTACCCAGTTCATTCTAAGATAACGCTAAAAGCCATTCTGACAGCTTGACAGTCAATTCTGTTTTTCTCTTGTGTTTGCTGGGGGAAAGTGGGATTGATATTTTGTGTGAATTCTGCCATTCCTGAGCTATCTGATCTGAACACAAAAACAAAAGAATTCTTTCTGTGCTGAATTGTTTGCTCACTATTACTCCTTGTGTATTAAGGAGATTATTCAGTGTTACATCACCCCATTGGTGATTATTGTGTACCCATTAAGACATGGGCCCTCATTACAACACTGGCGGTAACCAATGGCGCTATTAGCACCATGGTTGCTGCCGGTATTGTAACGAGTCCGCCAATGGTAAATGGGGAAATACTGCACCTTTCCAAGGTTGGCGGGGCGGTAATTCCCCATTTACCATTGGCCCTTCCCCATTCCCATTTTTGCCCCATAAGGCTCAATGGGACTGGGGAAGGCGGTAATCACGGTACCGCAGTTTGCGGTACCATAATTAGCTCAGAAGTCCCTTTGCGGGTCCCTACTTTAACGACTGGTCCAGACCAGCCGTTAAGGTCGGGAGCCACAAAGGGACTTCGTAATCAGGCGTTAAGGGTTTAACAGCGCTGACACCTTTTACGGCGCTGTTAAACCCTTAACGCCAGCGTTGTAATGACCCCCATAGTGTTATTAAATTGTAAATCCATAAATAAATATTTTTACTTTGCAAAGCAGCCTGATTCCTGGTTCAGTGTGACCGGGGGGGTTCCAGGAGAGGAGCGTGATATGAGTGGTACATTGTTCAGAATAAAGAACTTTTAGACAAATATAAATAAGGATTTCAGTCGTGCATTACACGCTAGGCGTTGTCTTGGTTGTGTGCTGGATTGAAATCACTTACAGACTTTACAAGACGTTTTGCAGTAAGAATAACTGTGATGGTATATTTGAAGTGTATTGCAATGTAGGGTATTTTAGTAGTAGTAAGTTACCTGCTGGCGTATATTCTAAATTTTGTAGGTTTTAAAAGTACTATAGTGGTATAGTGGCAAAGGTAGACGAATTAGGGATAGAAAAAGTCAAGAGAAGAAGTCCAACAAGGTGCTTCAACAAAAAATAGTTAAGGACTATGATGGAATGTTGATCTTACACTAAAGATAAAGTTTTTTAAAAGTTTGTATAAACTAAATGAAAATAAAATAAAAAAAAAAAAATAGTGGTATTTTAGATGGTGTTAGATACCAGTTGGCATGTTCTGACTGTTTATTTCACTATAGTTTAGTGAGTCTATTTTAGGTGAAGGAAAATTAAGTAGCCATTTGTTAGATGTGCTGGTAATGTTGGCGCATTGTAATTATATTGGATTTTACAAGAAGTATTGTGGTAACAAGAACTATGATGGCATATTTGAAGTGTATTGCAATGAAGGGTGTTTCTGAGGTAGTTATATACCTGTTGGCATATTCTAACTATCTTGGTTTTTAAAAGTACTATTGTAGTATTATGGATGTAGTTAGATACCTGTTGTCGTATTCTGACTGTTTATTGTGCTATAGTTTAGTGAATACATTTGGGCTAAAGGAATTTGAAGTAGGCATTTATTAGATTTGCTATTAACCTATGCTTTGGAGTAACTGCGGTGCTGTTACTTTCAAACCAACCACTTATTTTTTGACATATGCAGTATAGTGGCCTGGAGTGTTTGTGCACCAGTGTGGTAGATTATGTCCACTGTTGTGAAAGTTTTCTTGCCAAGAGATACTTGGCTGTGTGTGAAGCTAGTAAGCTTACAGTTGTTTTAGGTACCATCTGCATTGTAACTTAGAAGCATTAGTATCACATATTGGCCATGTGAGTTTATATGTATGTTGGAAACGATTGTCTGAATGTCATGCCTGCCGGACATACCCCTGGACCAGGAACAACTTCTCCATACAAGATGAGTTACGCTCACAGAACTAGTAGACCTTTTTACTCAAAATGGAGGTTGTTCGATACATTGCCCGGAAAACGACGTCTGCATTTTTCACGTCGTTAATTTTCACGTGACTTAGGTCCGTCACGTGTATCACGGCAGTGCGTACATAAGCAGCGTGGAAACTCCATTCGCTGCTTCTGATTAAGTCAATTTTGGCGTTTGTAGCTGAACCCCGGACCTGCGTTCTCGCATTCCTGTCAGCAAACTTCTTTGGCCTAATTTGAGCTTGTTTTCCTCCACACGCTAATTCCTCGGTTGCGTGAATCCTGTTCGCGTGCCAAATCTCCACGCAGACGCTGTCTGCAAGCGCGGCTGTCCTGAGCTGCGTGAATCCTGTTCGTGTGCCAAATCTCCACGCAGACGCTGTCTGCAAGCGTGGCTGTCCTGAGCTGCGTGAATCCTGTTTGCATGCCAAATCTCCACGCGGACGCTGTCTGCAAGCGCGGCTGTCCTGAGCTGCGTGAATCCTCTTCGCGTGCCAAATCTCCACGTGGACGCTGTCTGCAAGCGCGGCTGTCCTGAATTGCGTGAATCCAGTTCGCGTGTCAAATCTCCACGCGGGCGCTGTCTGCAAGTGCGGCTGTCCTGAGTTGCGTGAATCCAGTTCGCGTGTCAAATCTCCACGCGGACGCTGTCTGCAAGCGCGGCTGTCCTGAGCTGCGTGAATCCTGTTCGCATGCCAAATCTCCACGCGGACGCTGTCTGAAAGCGCGGCTGTCCAGAGCTGCGTGAATCCTGTTCGCGTGTCTAATTCTTCACGCAGAAACGCTGTCTACAGGGGCGGCTGGCTTGGCTACGTATATGCTGTAGCGTGCAATCCTGCACGTGTTTTTCTGAACTTCTTCGAACTTTTGGTACCTGTGACATTCAACAGGTGAGATTCTTACTTTGTTCTTTGTGGGAAAGGAAGTATTCATGAACTATTGGAAGGTGAATGTGCACAGTACATTGGACGCTACCCTGTGGTGCACCAACCCGGTATCTAGCGAGAGCCTCGTGCCGTTCAGGATAAGTCTCCCTTACTAATCTTCCCTTCCTTTGTCGTTTGTTCAACTCTTGGAACTCTTGGAACTCTTCAAGATATTGTCCTGGAATTCTTCAGTTTAGCCTTAAGGTCAGTGTTTGAATTAATCCCAATTCTGTGTTTCTTAGTATTTAATTTGGGACAGTGTCTTATGATACTTATCTATTTTAGGCTTACTTCCTGTACAATTCCCACGCCCTTTCCAGTGATCCATCTCTCTGCCTGTTTTATTCAGTCAGAGAGTTGTATCATTTGGAAGGTCTAATTTGACCTGCCTTCAATCAAGTCGTGTGAAGATAGGATCCGGAAAAGCCCTACCAAATTGTATCCTTTTTTTGGTTACGGTATCCTTTTCAGTTGATACTTTGGTGATTTATGACAGAATCAGAAGCCATGGAGGGTACGGATCCTATAACTGTTTTGACTCAGTTAATTTCTGACTTGAGAAATGAAATGATTACGGCCAAAGATATGCTACGGCATCGAATGGATGTTATGCAAGATGCCATGCAAGTCACTCCTCAGGGAGTACAGATTCCAGCAGCCATTGCATCTGGATCTGGGACTACTACACCATCATTATCACAAGAAACTCTTAAAGTGGTTATGCCCACACAGTTTCCCTTGGCTCCTCCGGAAAGGTTTACAGGTGGAAGGTGAATGTGCACAGTACATTGGACGCTAACCTGTGGTGCACCAACCTGGTATCTAGCGAGAGCCTTGTGCCGTTCGGGATAAGTCTCCCTTACTAATCTTCCCTTCCTTTGTCGTTTGTTCAACTCTTGGAACTCTTGGAACTCTTCAAGATATTGTCCTGGAATTCTTCAGTTTAGCCTTAAAGTCAGTGTTTGAATTAATCCCAATTCTGTGTTTCTTAGTATTTAATTTGGGACAGTGTCTTATGATACTTATCTATTTTAGGCTTACTTCCTGTACAATTCCCACGCCCTTTCCAGTGATCCATCTCTCTGCCTGTTTTATTCAGTCAGAGAGTTGTATCATTTGGAAGGTCTAATTTGACCTGCCTTCAATCAAGTCGTGTGAAGATAGGATCCGGAAAAGCCCTACCAAATTGTATCCTTTTTTTGGTTACGGTATCCTTTTCAGTTGATACTTTGGTGATTTATGACACTGAATTACAAAAAGGGCATAATATGCTATGATTTGCATTCTTCAGAATCTGGTGAAATGGTATGGATTCCGAATTTGGTATGGATACATACACAACTCATTCATTAGGGATGTGTGTTTTTGAAACATGGTTGCAGATAGTGCATATATGTTTCCATGTGTATGAAATCTGGAAGATTTCATTTATAGGGATGTTTTTGGTTTCCAGTACTTGTGGTAAGTATGTGATACAACATGCCCCAAAAGAGGGGCGACAGGCATTCCAATCTTATTCAGAGATTAAATTAACATATGGACATGTTATTGTGCACAGTGTCCATTCACCAAATTCTGTTTCGGCCTCCCCAAGCCCTTTCTCAAACTTGGACTTGTTATTTAAATGCTAGTCGACAGTTTCAAATAGGAGTAGTTTTATAGATCTAAGGGATAGTTGTCTTGTACCTTCTTTTTACGGCACGAAGGCCAAAGATTCAAGTGGCTGCAAATCACCAGATGGGAACTGGTATCAATGATTAATGCAACAATAAAAGGATTCAATGCTATCAGAGAAGAACTGAGACCCATCAGACGCATGACCCTCCAGAATAGGCATGTCATGATGAAGAAAAGGGCACCTTGACAGAAGCAATAATTATGCTGAGGATTCTGCATACAAAGATGTAAGAGGAAGCTGATGAGAAAGCAGGAGATTACTGGCTTACATTCCTATTTTCATGGATTCCAACCTGGCTGCCCAATTCTTTCAAAATACTCTGAGCAATACTCGTGTTGGTATTGCTAGGATTCTGCCTTGTATGGATTGTCTTAGGACAGTGTCAGAAGACAGCCAAGAAAGCAATTGGGATGAAGATAATGATTGACATTGACGCTGGAATGGGTGAGCAGATACACAATGAAGCCAGTACCAGTGAGAATGTAAAGAAAAATACCTTTGCACCTCCAGGAACCACGTTCCATTACCGTAAGGATCGGAATAGATATGTAGGATGTTGGATATTCTGTTCACAATCTGGAGAGTGCTTCCGCATGACGTAGAATCTGGATGTACACATAAAAAGTGCAGGTCACCTGAGGGGGTGACAAAGATTTGGATCCCAAAGTAGAAGCAGGATGAAGAGAAGATGCTGTGAAATGATGAAGAGGAGACAAAGACCACAGAAGAAGAGAATTTGGTCGAGAATTTGACACAAGGGGGGAATGTAGAGGAGCAGGTAGATGCTATCTCACAGGTTACTGCCCCCTAAGTGCCCTCATATTGGAATAGTCAGAGAAGAGCAATAAATGGGAACCCCTTGCATGGTTCCCATACCGCATCGAGTGTAGGAGAGGCAGTATGCACTCAGACAGCCATACAGAATGTATTCTCGCACTGAAAGTGTGGAAGGATGTTGCATGGAAGAATACTACATGGAAGGATATCGCCTCCAAGATGTCAGAATGCATCAATGAATATTATGGATGGACGTTAAAGTGAAATCTGACAACGACAAAGTGATGTCATAAAGAACCTTTGCTAAAATGATATGAAAATATTTAGAAGTAATGATGTAACTGGAGTACTAAGATGAATATCTAACTGAAGCTAACTTAATCATGGATATAAAGAAGATGAAGGAACTTAAAGACCAATAACGGTAAATATCCAGTAACGCAAGGTAGAAATAAAATGTATAGAAGCGTTCTACAGAGGAATATATAACATGGCAAGGACGGCCATAGTATGAAAATGGATGCTGTCTCACGTCGAACTTAACCAAACTACCTCAGAGACAGGTCGAGGCTGTAGAATAAGTAGACCCAGAAAAACAGCTCTGTGTGCAGAGCCGACGATGAGTCAAGCTTGGCCCAGAGTTAAGGGTGCTATTTTAAAGGATAAGCACAGAGCACAAAGGGAGTACGTGGATAAGCTCTGAATGTGGGACATTCATCATTGATCGAAGAAGAAAACATATGTGAGAGCCAAACTGTTGGTCAATTAAAAGTATACAAAGTTCATGTGAGATATGGTGAGAAAGTCTCTGGAGGCCAAGAGGAGCAACATCACCCTGCATAATTAAATTAAATAGCAGTAAATAGAAGGCTGAAATGCACACATTTGCGGTCTCTTTACACGTGACCCAGAAGTTAAAAAAAAAAAGGCTATTCATTAGAGCCTTAAGCTAAGATAGTGGTGTGCTCACACTCCATTGAATGTTCCAGAACAGTGAACAGGCAACAAGGTCAACTACAAATGGAAGACTATAGGTGATGGCCTACCGATGAGAGATGATGGACTAATTGGGAAAATGGGGAGTAGTCTGATAGAATTTAAACACCTACGTTTTGTTTCACGTACGTGCTGCTAAAGAGCTAAAAGTCCAAGGTTGGGATAGTATGCCAACCAATCAGTGAGGTTGAGGGACAACCTAGCATACAATGTTGCATAGACTGATCCACTGTTATTTTATCCGCTATAATCAGTACTGTACATATTTAGATATAATCAGTACTGTACATATTTAGAGGTAGTTTAAGGCGTGCTCTGCAGACAAGGGGTAGCCAATGATGTACTAATCCTTATATGTTTTCTAAGTAGATGTGTTCCATTAACCAAACCCTTCCCTCGATAGGTTTTGTATGTTGCAATGTAGGATGACATCGTAGATGACACATATTGGGGTATACGACCTCTATATAATCAAGCTTCTGCGCGAGTGTGCATGCATCAGTCCGATTCCTGTGAGTTCACCCTACTTTATTAAATTGACAATAAAGTAGTACTTTGCCATATTCTGTCCAATTATTTGGTCTGAGATCATTATTGTAATTCCATCTAGCACAAAAGACGCTTCAAGGTGCTAGAGGACAACTTCGTCATCAGACAGTAATCACATGACAAATGAGCAACAAAGAAAATTTCACACGCAGCTGGACATCGCTTTTACATAGGAAAACGAAGAAAAAAAGGAAAGGGATTCTCCCACTTAAAACGTAGTTGGCTATAGGAAGAAAGTATACATGGAATTCAGTTCTGGGGGGCCCCTTTTCCTAAAGGTCCATACAATTAGAAAGGAGCAGAGAGATACTCAAACACTGAGAAGCAGTTCTCTTTGCTCAGAAATCACATGTCGAGCAGATCCACGCTATTCAACCAATGTTTTGCATTTCATGTGTAATGTGTCCCAACACTTAAACACAAGTCTAGTAAGTCGAACAAGTCTCTAGGGACTTCGAAAGATAATGGGACTACCCTCTCAGCTTAATATGTTCAAGTAGTCCAAAAAAGGGTATGAACATTTGGATTGTCTTTGATTTTAAAACTGGATAAACCCGGCGCCAAAGACTTTCCCCATTATGTAAACAAGGTCAACAAAGAAGAACCCCCATAAACTGTGCGAGAGGGTTCTGGACCCCCTGCTTTTCTCATTAGCTTGCTGACATGGGTAGGTGATTACTTGCCAATAGTGAAAAACAAAATGTGGGCCCCGTGGCGTGTTCCGAAAGGATTCAATGCGTTCTTGCCCATTCGATAATGAGCGTTCCTCCTCCTTTCTCTTCTATGTGCGCTGAAGCCCCGATCACAATCGCAAGCTTTAGTCTGCCATTTAGAAATCTCATTTGAACTCTAATGACCCTGGAAAGTGGGTCAATTAAAGCAGCTTCAAGATCAACAATACATGTTTTTTTGCTTTAATGATTCTGCACTTTGAAAAACAGCAAACCACTTTGATTAGAGGGCAGAACAGCATACAACAGCTACAATTAGCAGAGATAGCTGGCCTATCAGTGCAGATGGGGTCCCATCATCCAGTGTGAATAACCCCTCATGTCTACGAGTGCAGGGTGACTCAACTCAAGATGTAAAACTGCTGAGGGGATTGTAGGCTGGCAGGAAATGGGCTCCACAAGTCAAGTAGAAAGGACAGTTTGGGCACAGAGAGGGTACCGCATTGCCCCCTATCCTTGCTGTCACACAAGCAGAGGGTCCCATCTAGACAGTGCAATGACCTGCCGAGAAAGGGGTGAAGAGAGTCACCCTTCGCTGGGTAACTCCCCTTCTTGGCAAGAATAGTTGCCAAAACCAAACTCTTCATCTAATACCATCCGATTGCTTTCTTATGTCTGCTTAACTCCTTGTATGTATTATTGACTGATGTACCTGCAACTAAGAGACCTCACGGTCACATGTAACCATCCTAATGCAAAATGCTTGATACGCTTTCATGTAAGAGCACCACGATGCCTTTAGGCTGCATGTGCACTATACAAATGCAAATAAATAGTTGTCCAGACTAGTCTGATCCAGGAGGGAGTGACCCAGCAGCACAGCATGACTCATCAGCTATTAACAGGTTTTAATACATTGAGGGGCTGGAGTTGTGGCAAGAACCGGCAATGGGCAGAATGCCTGCAGGTATGTGGAATGTTGCTTTATGTGCATGCGTGAATGCGTTGGGTCTGCGTGACAGCTCAGGTATGCAAACGAGTGTGTGAGACAGTAGGCAGGTGCCTGTGCGTAAGGGCAAGGGGCAGATCTGAAGATTGTGGGAGACATGTAGCAGTTTAGGGAGCAGTGCAGGTGACACATGACAGATTTTGAGCAGTGAGTTTGAAGGGTACGGTCCAGTGAACGCCCAATGGAACATAACTAAGGAAGAGAGTGTGGCGTGGGTCAAAACTCGGGCAGTGGGAGTTGTTTATGCTCCAACGTTCCTCAACCTGTACTGTTGGGTGGACACACATGCATGTATAAGAGAATGATAGCAGTGTCCCTTGGACCAATGTACAGTTAAAGCAGAAAACATGCGCGTAATGTGTGCGATGTGCATACTGTCACTAGGTACGTGGTAATGCTTTATGATTCATGAATGATTGGATGAAAGTAAACAACCTGGTAGGTTTTTCATTACTTAATGATTACTATAATGGATAGTTTTCATATACGTTAAATGTCAAAAGGTGCTTAGTAATGAAACATACTAGTTACCACGTTATCTTTCAAAACGCTATTTGGCAAATAAATTACTTAACCCTGCCAGTAGCTGTTTTGCGGTTGCTGCCCATATAAGCCAACAGGGTGGCCTTTGAAGACAGTAACATATTCCCATTTTTCATATTCTTGTGTTCATGAATTATAACAAAACAGAATGTCAGATATCATCTAAATATAATTCAATGCATATAAAAACAATTGCATTTTCAATATTATATCAACATCCTTGTGTTGGTGTCTGCAAAGAGAAATAACAGATGTTTAACTGCGGCATTGTGCTTTTCGAAAGTGGACTCACACACCAAACAACAAAACAGGGGTCACAGCCCTGCCAATACAACATGCACGTCATACAAAGTGGCCTGGGGAAACAATGAGCACAAATGTTGTTCCTGTTTGGGAACAGTTCACTGGGAAATTCCAGGTCATAGTTTGCAACACAGATAATGAAAACATCACTATCCGCATTGCCAAAACACATTCTATGTACGTCAAAAATCATAATGTATAATGTATGCAATGTAATATGATGGCAAATTGCATGTGTTTGTACAAAGTACAAGTTCCATAAAGAAAGATTTACAAAAGGAAAATTCAATAATAGTGACACAAAACGGACAATCATTAGTATTTACAAAATCATTTAGTAAAATGATATCAACCAATAGAAATATTTGTTTAATTCATTAAACAAAGAAGCATAAGTCTTTCTTTGAGTCTCACCAAGGGTCTCAGAGTAATGATGGTGAGCCCCAGGGCTGAACAACATCACACAACAGAGAAAACCTCTCTAAGGTGATGAAGAGAGGGGGTAACCAGACTGTATTTGTATTTATTAGGTTTATTTAGCACTTTAATCCAAAACACTTTACAATATAACAACAGGATACAAGAATAATGAAAAAGCATATTTACAATCATGAAACAAACCAGCGAAAAAATATGTAGTGCAATTTACCTAGGTGGAAGAAGGTGAGGGAAGGTGTGAGGAGTAAGGGAGAGGAGGAGTTAGTCACGTGAAAGATGAAGTTTCAAGGGGAATGGGAGGAGGGATAAGGGAAAGGGGAGGGGAGGGATGTGGGTAGGGGGGAATAGGAAAGTAGGAGAGGAGTGAAGTAGGGAGGGAGGTCAAGGGGGGAATGGAGAAGAAGAGATTTCATGGAGGTGCGCAATCGGGAGTAGGTGGGGAATGGAGCGGATAGAGAGAGGTAAATAGTTCAAATGTAGGGGGGCCAAGAGCTGAAAGGAATAGAAACGTGACAAGGTGCATGGGGACCAGGGAACAGTGAGTAAGAAGAGATCAGCAGGGCGGAGAGTCCAGGAGGGAGTGTAGAATGAGAGGAGAGAAGAAAGATAGGGGGGGCAAGGTTGTGGAGAGATTTGAAAACAAGACAAAGGAATTGGAATGTAAGTTGGGAGTGAAAGGGAAGCCAGCCAATGTAAGAGAGCGAGGAGGAAATGGAGTCGTGAGGAGCAAGGAGGCACGGTGGACGGAGAGAGGAGTGGTAGAGAGATTTGAGGGGGGCTAGATGAGAGGCAGGGAGACCAAAGAGAAGGGAAGAGCAGTAGAATAGATGAGAGAAGATGAGGGAAGAGATTAAGAGTTTAGAGGCATGGAAGGTGAAGGAGGAGCGGATCTAGCAAATGTTTCAACATTCAGAACTGGGGTCAGGGTCGACGTCTATGTCACTTCGGCATTAGCTGTTAAGGTGCCTTCCTCAGGACCAAGATTTCGTAGTGTGGACTCTGTGTGAGTGAGAGATGGGATTAGTCAGAAGTATTGCAGTGTGGGGAGAAGAGTGCAAACATGAGTTTTGAGAGGGCTAGCCAAGCAGCGTGACATCCATCTTGCTCTGCGCAGTGGAACGGTACATTAGACATCTTCATGAAGTAATGTACTATGTAGACATTCTTGTGGGGGAAGAATATATATGTCTATGTTAGAGATCAATCCAGAAAACTCTGCCAGCATACGACATAGGGGCAAGTTATGCGAAGCATGACTGCACATACCTTTTTCAAGCATGTTGTTTGACTCTAGAGACACTATGAGAATCAAAAGGAGCCACACTCATGCAGCAAAAAGGTCTTAACTCACATAGTGACTGGGTACCATATTATTCAATTGCTGGTATGGTGAGAAGCCTATTGTGTGGTGGTTCAGTGGGAGTCTAATAAAGGAAAGGCAGTGTTGCTTATGATGACGTCACAGCTGTGACAAATAGATGTGAAGACATCATCATGCTGTGATGCCACAAGCATTGTATTACGAGCCAAGTCAGCATAGCCATAAAGCAATTTGCGGGTATATAATTCATGGTCCTGTAGGAGAAGAGAGAAGAGACTTTACCCACCAGACATATAAAAGGAACTTGGCGTGGAATGTAAAGTGTTACATGTGATGATGTCACATCGGTGATGAGAGAACACAGTTATGTCATCACGGTGTGATGTCACAGGTGTTAAGTGATTGTTATGTTAAGACTGTCAAGGATGGCACTCTGTCAAGCGTGGCACAGGGCCCCCAGGTAGGGTTTGGGTGGCTGTGTTGATGTAAGGTGACAGATAAGTACACACACAGCAGGAAACTCATCAAGAAAGAAAAGTAGGCAATTGCAGTTGTGAACAGAAAGGGGCAGGAAATACAAAGATACAAACAAACTGGATTCCCTCTTGGGGTGTATGCAGATATGGAAAAAGAGTGTTCCACAGACCTTTGGAAACTCCAGCCTTCTGCACGGATTACTATTACAGAGGCCCATTCTGTCTGCTCATGGCTGGGAACAACAGCTGCGGGTGTCTGTTAAACAGAAAACGCGACAAGGGAAGGGGCAGAGGTTGCCTGCCGGAACCCAACAGTCAAGCTCTGTATAAAGGATCAATATAAGACACAAGAGAGACAAGAACAGAAATAACCAGGGACAAGGACGTCTAAGAGAAATCTAGCAGAAGGGAATGAAGGAAGTAACAGTACAATAGAAATGGGTAAACTAAAGGGGAGGACAGAGGAGTCAAGGAAGAGAAGGACAGGGATCAAGAACAAGGGGTTGCAACAAGGAAGAGAGCAAGGGAGCAGCAGCCAGGAAAGAGGGGGGCTGCAAACAAGGAAGCAGGGCTGCAGTACCAAATGGTACAAGGTACAGAAAAACTGTAGTGGACTGCAGAGGACTGTAGGCTGCTAGGTAGAGAGTCCAGAGGAGCAGGACTGAGAGCTGTAGTAGGCGGCAGACAGAGAGCCTAGAGGAGTAGGGCAGCAAGGAGCGAACCCAAAGGAACAGGGCATAGAGGCAGAGAGATCCGAGGGTCAGGGCTGAAAGCAGAAGAGAGTAGCAGGCTGCAAGGCAGGGAGCCCAGCGGAGCAGAGCAGCAAGGAGCGAGCTGAGAGGAGCAGAACAGCGAGGCAGGGAGCCCGGAAGGCTATGGCTGTAGGCAGCGGAGTGTAACAGGCTGCAAGGCAGGAAGCCCAGAGGAGCAGGGTTGTGAGGCAGGGAGCCCAAAAGGCTAGGGCTGTAGGCAGCAGGGTGTAGTAGGCTGCAAGGCAGGAGGCCCAGAGGAGCAGGGATGTGAGGCAGGGAGCCCAAAAGGCTAGAGCCGTAGGCAGCAGGGTGTAGCAGGCTGCAAGGCAGGAAGCGCAGCGGAGCAGGGCTATGAGGCAGGGAGCCCAAAAGGCTAGGGCTGTAGGCAGCAGGGTGTAGCAGGCTGCAAGGCAGGAAGCCCAGAAAGAGCACTGGAACAAAAGCAGGAAAATGCAGCAGCAGGAACAGCATCCAAATTAGAGACAAAAGACAAAAAGGGGCTGGGAGGACTCTTGATGCAAGAGACTGAGCTCCTGCAGGCAGCTGCTTAAATACCGCCCTGCCCTGTACTGAGACAGGCTAATTGGAAGCACCCGGAGCAGCACACCTGAATATAATCTGCCTCCTCCCTCTCTGGTCCTGAGGTGGTGGAAGCAGCACTGATCCCTAGGGCTTCTGGGGATTGTGGTTCCAATGCTGACAAATGGGAATGGCCAGGAATTGATAGCTGTAGCAAGGTGCATTGTGGTACATGTAGTTAGTTGAGTTATATAAGAAGGCACCAAAGTCACGCAAATGGGAATTAAGTACCAAAGTGTGAAAAGGGGTTGTTCCAAGAGTATTCTGAAGATAAATGAATAACAAATAGTCCATGATAGTTGCCAATGTGTGCGCCCATGGCGCAGGCATGACAAAGACAAACTCATAGCCCTCATGCTGGCATCAGTGCCAAATCACGGTCCCGGGCACTAGTGTGATGAGAGAGTGGCACAAGAGTGAGTTATAATCCAGTTCACAGCATCATGTAAGCAATGTTGCAAATTTGAAAGGGCATTCATCCATCATTTACAGAGCTGCTGTCTTGTAGGTATGCACAGCAGCCTAAGCAACATGACCTATAGCCAACTAGTTAATCATGGGGGGGCTACAAATCTTTGTTGAGGCCAGAGATATGAGACATTTAGCTCCTTTGCATAGGAGGGCTAGTTGGGGGTTGGGGCTGGTATTCACTCTTTCTAAAACCCACCAAAACATTTCCTCAATAGATTGGTTCATGGCAGTATATTCTTGTACTAGTGGTGCATTAGGAGTTTTGCACCTTATTCTGGACCTATGTTTAGTGTTAATTGCTCCCATGGTCTGTCCCACATACCTCATTTTACAGGGACAACTGGTGCAATACACTACGTTGTGACTTCTGTAGGAATCACTCTCAGTTTGTAATGAGAAAACGCTTATTTTACTTGGTGTATTTGCATACTGAACAGTTTTCACAGAGGTGGTGGCCCATACAAGGTCCTTGGTTCCAAATAGTAGGTGGTTGGATGTTTTTACTATATTGGAAGTGGACCCGGGAGTCCCTCAGATTCCTAGATCTTTTCAATACAAACATAGGAATGTCTTTATGCAGGAGACTCAACCTCACACTATGGGGCAGTGCTTACAAATGATATTTTTCAGATCCATCGTATTTGGAGAGAATAAATCTATTTTTGTCCTGTAATGTGGCTCTGGATGTGATAAGAGCCTCCCTAGGGCTATATCTAGCTATTTTGCGTGAACAGATTTTCTTTTCCGGCTAACCCCTAGCAATCAAGCAAGTGTCTAATATTTCTGGATTTTGTCTGTAGTCATCTTACAGATGTAGGGATATCTCTGTGCTAGATGAAGATAATGTCATCTATATATCTCTTCCACGGTCATATGCTGGCCAAGAAGGTATTGGCATCCCAGAAGATGAAATAGTCCTCAAATTTAACTATATACAGAATGTCTGATCAGAGTAGTTTCCATGGAGGTGCCACACATTTGTCAGAAAAATGTATCATCAAATTGAAAATATTTTTTCTCCAGGGCAATCAATGGCCATGAGTTCAATTATGAATTCAGGCAGAGCTGTGTGTGTTGATTCACTTCTGGAGAGGCATTGATAGATTCAATCAATTGCCTCATCCTGAGGAGTGCTGGTGTACAGTGATTGAATGTAAATTGTAACAAGAAACTCATTGTCACTCTCAAAGTCAGTGCACTCAAAGGTGTCCCCTGAGATAGGCTCTTGTGTTTGAGAGGTTTGAGAAAAATGTCCACACATATCATAAAGGTTCCAAGATGGAACCACAGACTGACACTATCCGTCTACCCAGAGAATGAATGCTGTTCTTGTCAATTTTGGGAAGAGCATAGCAATTGGATATATTTTGTAATAACTACAAATGAGAAAGCCACATTCATTTTGCGTGATCCAATCTCTGTTCATGGCAAACAGAGTGTCTTCCAAGATGATCTGTGTAATTTCTGATGTAGGGTTGTGATTCAGAATCGTATGGTTTTTGTGATTGTTGAGAAGGTTGAGAACCATCTTCTTGTACTGTTCTCTATCCATGAGAACAATACCCCTCCTTTATCTGCTGGTTTATTTCCCATGTACATTTCTGGTTCACAGTAAGCCTTTTCAGAGCCACTCTTTTGTTGTTGGACAGATTATGTCATAGGTTTGCAGTTCTGGAAGAAAGGGAGGCGAGATAATTGAGCACACATTTCTCAAAAGCAATTATTTCACTCAGTAATGAGTACTCTTGTGGTGTGAAGGTCGATTTGGGACAGAGACCTATGTCATTCATGTCCTTGTGATCTTGTTCATCCTTGAAAAAAAAACTTAAATCTTACTTTACGTAAGAAGTGTCTAACTTCAGTTTCAATAGTAAACAAGCCAGTGGGATTGGTGGGTATGTAAGAAAGAACCTTATGAAGGATATAAAGTTCAGTTGTGGTCAGATCATGATTAGAGAGATTGAGAACTATTTATTTATTTATTTATTTATTTATTTATTTATTTATTTATTATTTTATTCAAATGCTTTGTTCAGTGCTGGCCCTACCCTTAGGGTGTTGGAGCACCATCCAAGGTTTTGCAGGTTAAAAAGGTAGGAGGTGAAAAAGAAGTTACGAAACGGTTACAGGAAATGATAGAAAAAGTACGATAGAGAAGATGTAGCAGAGGAGTGAGAGGGGTGGGTTTATGTGTTGGTATGTTTTGAGGCTCTTTATGAAAGTGTTGATGGAGGGTGCTGTGCGGATGTGAAGATGTAGGGTGTTGCATGCTCTAGGTGTCCAGTGGGTACATTATTTTTTGTGTGTGCATGTTTGTTTGCAGAGTGGCATGTTTTGGAGATGCGAGCTTGCTTGCCTTGTGTTTGTGTAGGTGATGGGTTTGAGTTTGCCATGAAGGAAAGATGGGTTTTGTTGTGGATGGCTTTGAAAACAATGCATAGTCCTTTGAAGGCAATTCTCTAGGGTAAGGGAGCCAGTCAAGCTGGGCAAAGGCTGAGGTGTTATGTGAATAATTTGGTAGTTGGAGGAGTCTGACTACTGCATATTGTTTGTCATGGGGGGAGCAAGGGTGCTGCTTGGAATTCCAGTCAGGAGAGCATTGCTGTTGTCTGGGTTAGACAGAAATATGCATTCATATATGTATTAATATTATTCATATACATGGAGGAACAATGCTCTTTTGATCACAGAAGAACACACAATAGATAAGAGATCAGATTTGATGGGAAGCAGTCAGCTTCCTACAATGAGCTGAGTTCGAGTGGCATTCTGACCAGCTTGTGGTGGCAGTAAATAGAACAGTCATCAGGGACAATAAATGGGTGGATAGAAATAGCTTAAGGATAACCAAATGTCATTTTTATGTGCAGGTAGGTGTATGGCCAGCTGTGTTAGGGATGCAACCATGATAGAGAAGTGCTGGAGTGGAAGCAGAAAACGTGAATGACAGGGGCAGGTTAAAGGTGAGGGAAACATGTTAGCTAGAAGGGAAATGAGAGGTAGGCCAAGAGGGTAACTCAGAGATGAGGAGGTAGGTTTTTAGTTTAGTTTTGAACACAATTGTGGGGACTGTTTCTCTGATGTCCAGGGGAAGAGAATCCTTGCAAGTGGTGCAAAAAGAGAGAAAGAGTGAAAGTGAGAGGAAGCACCGGGAGGGCCAGGTAGCACAAGGGCAGGTGAGGTGGCAGAGCAGAGGTTGTGAGAAGGCTTGTAGGGCTGGATAGAGGAGGGTAGACACAAGGGTGCTATACATGAACATATGTGTGAACCAGGAGAGGACATTTAAATCTATCCCTGTTTTGCATTGCCAGAAATACAGCCTGCTGACGTTACGAGGATGTAGGTATGTTAGGGAGAATTATCTGTTTAGGCTGAATTTCCCAACCTAGTGAGTCCCCCAGCAGCTTTGCTGGATTTCTGGAGTTTGTTTTTTCCATCCTGCCAAGAGTGAGACTCTTTTTCTCCCACTCTTGGACATGTATGTGTGTAATTCCTTTGAATGTCAATGTGTTCTATGGGCTATGGGGTCTTTTACTCCATAGGGTCTCGTATGTTTTTTTATGTGTGTTACACCGCACCCTATGTGCCGTAGCACTGGGGTGTCCTAGCGGACCTCCACCATAGACTCCATACCCGGGGACTGACTACTGTCTCCCCGGGCATGTAAAGTCACCATTGGCTTTACTAGACCTAAATTTACTAACAGAACTAGTACAAACCATCTTATTGTGGACGTACTACTGGAGGTAATTCGATTACTCCTGGATCTGTTACTCAAGGGGGCACTGTCCCGTCCCCCCTCGTCGAGTTTTGGCTGGTGGCAGTGGAAACTACTTGTTATGTTCGACCCCGAACATAACCCTATGGGATTCGTCCCATTGTTGGAGATTGATACTTTTTCTCGTTAATCTCTAACGTACCACCGATCTACTTATCTTAAATAAGTTTATCTGATGGTATTTTCTGCCAGAACTCGGTTTGTAAAATGGCATCTGTGTTCGTCTCTGTGACTCCTAAACCAAAGGTGGAGCCCTTTGTTCCACTTTTGGCGGGCTCTGTACAGAGACCCTCCAAAGTGGTGTCATTCTGTCTGGGTTACCACAGGGGTGTGGGAGGGGGTTTAGGCACCCTGGACCGAGTTGCCTTGCCAACTCTGGTCGCACTCTGGAGTGATTGGCCCAAGTGGTGAGCCTTCCCGCTCACCACTTAGCATGTGTTGATTGACAGCTAGGCTGAATGAATGGGGGTTTTCTGCATAAAAGCAGGGCTTTTGGGACTGGATCTTCAGAAGTCACCACAGGACCTAAGAATCCGACGCGGGTAACGCTGAGCCGACCTGCACGACGACACCTCCGGTGGAGCCCTGCGGAACCGACTCACCACTTCCCAACGACAGAGGAGATCTCCCTGCCGGAGAGTCTCTTCCCCTCGCTGGTGGGAACAACCAGTCCCCTTTGCTTTTTATTCGCCTCAGGACGCAGTGGTCGAATTGCCCGTGCAGAGCACCTCGGCAACCGGATAGCCACTACCCCTGTACCACGACCAAAAGGTGGTGCCTTGTGACGGAGCACTCCGCGGCTGGTCTCTTCCCTGGTGGTGCACCGGACTTCACTTTTCTTCGACGACGAGAACATCTCTACTCTTGGCAAAGACCCGACGTGCACCCACCACCAGGAACAACTGCCCCCGCCGGAACTGCCCTCCATAACAAGGTACCGTGTCAGCCTGGCTTCCCTTTCGATCGGTTCGAGTGAGGTGTCTTAATCTTCTCCATTCCTTTGGGTCGCCCCCAAGCTTTTCTCATTTATTTGTTCTGAACTGGTTCAATCTGCCGATAACAATTTGCTACAAAGACTTGAATGCATCTCCACTAGAGACTTGTTGGGACATCGCGCCTTGCCTCTCTCCGAGTGGGCCTGGCCTCTGAACTTTATGATCTATTGTGATTCTTGCCTTCCTGCCTTGCATTTTATCCGTGAAGGATTGAACTGTGTTGATTTCATAACCTGCCTATCTTTTTTTCTCCCGTCCTAACTAATATTCGAGTGTCATCTAGGTTGAGGTATACACCTCTGTCTGTAAATAAGTGATACCGGTAGAACCTAGAGTTGTCGAAATATTGCTGGGGGGATTGATCGTTTCTTCTTCGTAGAGTAATTGTGTTTGATTTGTTTGCCGTGATAGTGCCATAGTGTTTTTCATAGAAGTGTTGTTATAAATAAATACCTTAATATCTTTACACTAAGCCTCGTTGCGTGTTTGCTTGTCTTGCTGTGAAGAATTGCCCTATTTTGTATACTCCACATACTGCTCAACTCTTCTTGAGGGAAGTCTGACTGCTCAGCTACAGCTACAAAGTGAATCTGTGTGGTACAGACTGCTACCAAGTGGGTTCACCGCCAAACACCTGTAGTCCTAAATCTTTTGCAGTGGTCCCAGAGGGAACTGCACAGGTTTCCGCCTAACAAGGTATAAAGTGAGGAAGTTGAAATAGAGACCTGGTAGTGAAGTTAATGATCTTGTTGAAAGGACAGAAAGCATAGTTGAGGAGATCAAAGATGATGTTCGGACTGTAGTCCAGTTTAGAGAAGACAAAAGTGGTTAAGAGATGCTTGGTGCTGTTGAAAGTAAGGAGGTGCCTGATGTTCCTAATATTTAGGAGTTTGAGATGAGCCGCTGTTGCAGTTTTGGAGTTGAAAGTAGAGTAGGCGTGAGAAAGATCATAGATGATGCTGAGGTTTCATGCTGAAAAACAGTAGGGGAGAGCAACAGGTGGGAACTGCATATGAAAGGGAAGAAAGGAGAGAGAGTATTTGGCAGGGATGAACAGCACCTCTGTTTTGGTTGTGTTCATCATCAGAGAGCGGAAAGCCTTCCAATATTTAATGGCAGAGAGACAGTTGGACATTTTTATAGAGAGATCAGAGGAGAGTTTAGGAAAAGGAAAGAAGATTTGGGTGTTGTCTGCAAAGAGTTAGTACTAGAATACAAAGGAGCATAGGTGTAGATTATAAAGAGTAGAGGACCCAAGACACAGCCTTGTGGAACACCAACAGTTAGTGGAGTAATTTGAGAGGGGTTGTTCCTCCAGGATCCAGCGAATTGGTGAGGTGCAAGGTAGCATTCAATGCAGACAAGGGCTTGATCACAAAACCCAGGAAGAAAGCGAGATCAGAATGATTGACAGTCTCATAGGCAACAGACAGATCAAGGAGAATTAGAATAAAGGATGGGTTGGGGTGCTTAGCAGTGGTCATGTTGTTGTAAACATCCATGAAAAAAATAGTTTATGTGGAGTACCAAGAGTGGAAATCAGCTTGTAGGGGGTCTCAAACATTGTGGATGTCTAAGACAATTCAATACAAAACTTTTGAGAATGTTAGTGTAGTGCAAAAGGAGAGACACAGCAGGAAAGTTAGCCAATAGGTTTGGGTATCCCCCTTGCTTTTTTAGGAGAAAGATGACTGTGGCCATTTTGAAGATAGAGGGAAAGCAAGCAGAGTCAAAGCACAGGATGAAGAGTGCAGTGAGGTGAGAGGCCACTAAAGGATAAATAGGCTTGATTAGCTGAGGAACAATAGGGTCTTATGAGGCACGAGAGGGGCTTGCCTTCATCAGTAGAGATAGTACTACTTCAATGTCATTCTGACGAAAGTCGAAGATAGAGGCGCATGATTATTGTAGAGTAGGTGGAATATAGAATGTATTAGGAGGGAGTGTGAGGAAGCCCAGAAGAAAGAAGTAGTGAGGAGTAAGTTTAGAAGGTCCTGTAAGTGGCAAAGATGGTTGGAGTGAGAGTCAATGAGTGTGAGGAAGAATTTCCTTTTCAGTCTATCAAGAGAGGACTTGAGAGAGTTCAGGGCAGAGAGATAGAGCTGCAGGTCATCATGCCAGTGGGTACATCTCCATTTGCTCAGCAGCTGACTCATGTCTGTGCGGAGAGAGTGTAGAGATGGCTTGACCAATGGTCGAGGATGCTGAGATTGATAGGTGAAAGTTAGCAATGGGAAATGAGAGGAAAATAACTCATATAGTCGGGATTAGAAGCTGGAGAAAGTAGTTTTAGAGGAAAAGGCATCAGGTGTGAAGGAGGAGAGTGAGAACTGTAGATCAGAGATAAAGGGAGGAATGGCAAAAGGTTTACTTTTCCTTTAAGTAATAGGTGAGGCAAGTGCTGAGGAGATGCCAGAGTGTGGAAAGGATATGGTGGTGTATACAATGGAGTGATCATAAAGGGATGATGTGACAGTAGCATTAGTGGCTGAGAGAGAGGTGGAGATAAATTAGAGAACCAAAGAGTTACCCTTGATGTGGGTAGGTAGTTTATGGATAGTGTGGAGAGAGTGGTCACTAAGAAAAGACTGAAGTTCAGATTTCTGTGAAATAGTTAGAAAGAGAAGATTAAAATAACCTAAGAGAATGAGGTGATGTTTAGTGGTATTAGAATCAAGGAGTTGTCTGAGTTCATCAAAGATTGGTCCAGTGGGACTAGGACGGCATATATTCATATGATGTAAACCGAGTGAGGTAAAGAAATAGTTCAGATGGTGAATTCAGAAGAGGTAGGCAAGGACGTGGCACTAGAGATTTGTGCGGCAGTGTGGCAGGAAGAGACTATGTGCCCAATGCTTCCACCTCGGCCAGTCACATGAGCAGAGTGAATGAAGGACAGTGTGGAGTCATAGAGGGTCACCAAATGTTTACTTAAATGACACTGTCTAGGTCCAAGGCCCTCAGGCCAACCTGCTCCTCTTTGTTTGACGCTTCCCATCCCTTATCAACTTCCTTTTCTCTCCTGCTGTCCTTTCTCTCTCTTCACCGGCTTCCTTGCCTCCTTCCTCTGCCTCCTCTCTGGGGCCGTCATCCTCTTTATTGGCTACCTTGCCCTCTCCTCCTTCCTCTTCTGCCCTCCCTCAGGCTCCTTTTGCACTTCCACAGGGAGTACCTCTGATATGTACCCCTCCCTAGAAGTCTTTCAAGAGTGTCAACCTTCTCCACATTGCCGCTCTCCACTCTGGCTTAGCTGTCAAACACTCCTCTGACAGCTGCCATCTCATGGAAGAACTCGACCTTGATGTTCTCGGTCTGACTGAGACATGGTTCCCTGCCAGTTCAGTCAGGAGTTTTGGCACTCTCCTCCCTGATGGCTACAAGATCCTCTCCGCGCCCAGACCCAATCGTCCTGGTGGCGGTGTAGCCGTGATCTTCGCAGAGTGGATCCCTGCCTCATTCATTCCTATGCAGTTGTACTCCTCCTTTGAATGCCTGGTCTGCGGGCTCTCTCTCTCTCTCTCCTAGCCGCTCTCGCACTGTGGTACTATCTACTGTCCACCTGGTCAGGTAACATCCTTCCTCTCCGAGTGGGCGGACCTCTGCTCCTCCCTCCTGGCCTTGACCACTCAACTCCTCCTCCTCAGAGACTTCAACATCCACCTTGATGCTTCCTGTCCCTCTTCTGGACTCTTTTGCAACCTCTGCAACCCCCCCTCTCTCTCTCTCTCTCTCTCTCTCTCTCTCTCTCTCTTCTCCCTTCTGGTCCGTCTCACTCTGCAGGGCACACCCTGGATGTTCTAATCTCCTCAGACCTCCCCCTCTCTAACCCTCTCACCACTCCTCTCTCCTGGAGTGACCACTTTCTCCTCTCCTCTCATCACTCTCTCTCTACCCCTCAGGTCGAGCCAACCACTACACTGCCACCCACCTTCTCAGTCATCTGACCCATGGTGAGTGTGTGGTTGAGGCTTTCGCCGCCACTTTCTCTACCCCGCCTGCATCTCTGGCTGACTCACAACCTGACACAGCCCTTTCTAAACTCCATTCTTCTATCTCTGACACTCTTGATGCACTTGCCCCTGTCATGAGGATCTGCTTGAAGCCCAAAGCCAAGTGCAACTCTTGGTATGATTATGACCTCGCCACCTTTAAATGCAAGTTTAGGGCAGCTGAGAGGAAGTGAAGGGCATCAGGCGCACCCTCTGACAAACTAGCCTTCTGACTGCTCCAAAGGCAGTACAGACTCTCTGACGTCTCTAAGAAGCGAGCCTACATCAAAGCCCGGGTCTCTGCAACATCTAACAACTCGGCTGAACTCTTTAAAATCTGCAAGGAGCTAGTCAATCCTGCTGCAGTCTCTACCCCTCCTGTTGCCTCCCAGGCTCTTTGCAATGCCCTTGCCTCTCACGTCATTTCAAAAACCCAGGACATCCTGCCCACCCTCTCCACTCACACTCCTCCTCTTCCCTCTCCATCTGTGCTTGCTGACCCTCCTTTAGCCACCCTCCCCCCATCCTTCTCGTCCTTTCCTCTTTTCACCCCTGTCAAGGTTGCTAGACAAGTCCAATCCATGAAAGCCTCTTCAAAACAGGTACATCCCTGTTCCTCTAAAACCATCAAGGACCAAATTGACACCCTCGCTCCGGCCCTTGCTGATTTTTGCAACCACTCCTTTGCCTCTGGATCCTTCCCCTCCCCTCTGAAGCACTCCTTTGTGCTTCTTCTTCTTAAGAAACCCACAGCTGATCCTTCTTGTCCAGGTAACTATCGCCCAATTTCCATTACTCCCTTTCTTGGCAAACTCCTGGAAAAGTTGGCCATCTCTCAGCTTAACCTTCATTCCAATTCTATTGGCTGTCTCCATGACCACCAGTCTGGCTTCAGAGCTGCCAGAAGCACGGAAACTGCTCTCCTAAACATCTGTGAAGATCTGGTCACCAACCTTGACTCTAACATTCCCTCTGTCCTCATGCTCCTCGATCTCTCTTCTGCCTTCGACACGGTCAACCATACCATCCTGCTCAACGGTCTCTGTGAAAACCTGGGTATCACTGATCAGGTTCTGACCTGGCTGACCTCTTTCCTCTCAGATCGACCCTCCCAGGTCCAACATGGGTGCTTCCTTTCATCTATCTTCCTCTCTACCTGTAGTGTTCCCCAGGGGTCTAACCTCTCGCCCTGGCTTTTCAACCAATACCTGGCAACTCTCACCCACTGCATTGCCATTTTCTGCTCAGATTTCCAGTGCTACGCTGATGACACTCAATTCATTTTCAGGCTGCCCTCTGCCACCTCCTCTCCCTCTCTCATCTCTGATTGCCTAACTGCCATTCAAGATTGGTGTGCCGCCATTCATCTTTGTCTGAATGCCAGCAAGACAGATATTCTCCTCATCGGCAAACCTTCACCATCCTTTCCCCTCACTCTCTGGCCGGCCTTACTTGGCCCTCCTCCTACCCCCACCTGTGAGGCTAAGAACCTCGGGGTCATCTTTGACTCCACCCTTTCCTTCTCCGCCCAGATCTCTGAGGTCTCTAAAAAGTCAAATTTCCGACTGCACCTCCTCAGAGGTACTCTGCCTTTCCTCTCCTTCCCCCAGAAGCTCATGGTATCTCAAGCTCTGGCTCTCTAGCTTGGACTATTGTAACAGCCTCTTTCTAAATCTACCTGCCTCTACTCTCCGCCCTCTGCAACTAATCCAGAACAGGACTGCGAGACTTGTCCTTGGCCTCAAGCCCTGGGATTGTATCTCTCCAGCTCTGAAATCTCTTCACTGGCTCCCAGTGGATGCAAGGATTAAATTCAAAACCCTCTGCATTGTCCACAAGGCTTTCTGGGGCCTGGGTCCAAAATACCTTCAGCTATCCCTCCGCAAATACTTCTCCTCTCGAGCTCTTCGCTCCTCTACCTCCAACCCACTCAGGGTCAGTTGTTTTTCTAAGAAACGAGCTGGGGGTAGATCTCTGTATTCGGTTGGGGCCTCCCTCTGGAACAGCCTCCCTGCCACTCTAAAACTTGAGGAGAACCATCTCCGGTTTCGGAAGCACCTCAAGACCTTCCTCTTTTCTTCTTCCTTCGCTCCCCCTCTCCCCTGCTGATCTGTTCTCTCTTGGCACTGTGCACCTGGCCACCCTCTGTCTTTTGGGCCCAGGTACCTGCTCATCCTGTCACCCTCCCGCACTGCCTCCGGGCCACCCCTTGCACTGGGGTCTGTATCTGTACCCATACAGCCCTCCTTTTTTTCCTGCACTTATCGGACCTACCCTGTCTGCTGCCTTAAACCTAGCACTTGCAAATTGCTGGCTGCATTACCACTGTTTGTTGCCTTTATTATTTATTTATTGATATTTATCTGTTTCTCCTCTGCTTCGCACTTTCCACCTCTCCCCCTTCCATGCACTTTTCCCTTCCCCCCTCTCCCATGCACTTGCGCGTTCTCAATGTCACTGGGCCTAGTAAGATCGCTGTTTTGCTCTCCCCTGTTCCCCTCCCTTGCCTTGTCACGCTCTGAAACACTTGTGTACGAGCGTGATAGAAATAAAATAGCAATCAATCAAAAAATATACGTCTCCATCCCATTGCGAGCTCTACCCAGCACTGCTCAATGTGCCACCTTTTGCCAAATCCAGCACCAGATATATAGCCGGATCTCGGGATCTGACCAGCATCAGCACCAAATAGCCCTTCACAAAAAAAGCCTACAGTAAAGAGTGGGGGCTGCAGCTGCACACAACAAATTGGCTGCATGAGCACTATTATGGCTCTGCCCCATACCTATGTGACAAGCAACAGGAGCCAACCCAGACCGTAAGCGAGCCTGGGGGGCTCCCCTCTCTAACCAAATCTGCTCTGTGCAGTATTGTCAACTTGCGACATTTTCGCTATATTTAGCGAAAATCACAGTCCCCTACTGACTTTGTGCTGAAAGTTTCTTTCTCGCTAGCTATTTTTTTCTATTGGTTTGGAGACTTACACTTCTTTCCATTGGTTAGGAGACTCCCGTCATTTACACAACTTTCCAAACCACTTAAAAAAAGTGTAACTCTCAAAAACAATACAAGTAATATTACGTTGACCCGCAGTGCTTTGCGCCTCTTTTGCTAATTGTGAAAGGCTACTAGAAAAGTTGTTAGGAGGATTTAAAGTGACTATGGAGTGTGCACAATGTAAATCTTGAAATTGAGTGAGAAGTAAGCCAACGGTAGCGGACTTAAAAGGGCACGGGAAGCAGTATCAATGGGCATGCATCTAGGCACATAGAGTTTAGCCGTGCGTTGCTTCCATCAATGTTAGCATGTTGCATGGCTGGGCAGTGTTGCTCTTGGAGCTTGTTAGTAAATACATTTTACCACAGTTGGTCTATGTTGGTAATTCTGCTTCCATTCGTTCTGCTGCCCATATTCACATATTGCATTTTGTACATGGTCGCACAAATGATGCGTTTGGTAAGTTCCAGGAATATATGACATGTTTTTAATGCTACAGTGATATGGGCACTGGCCCCTCGGCAAACACCCATCATGCACATGGCCAGTTATTAAAATTAGGCGATGACGTAATTTAGCTACTTCTAGCTGCTTTTAGGACAGCCAATAGCTACGTTCCTTACTAACCAGTTCACTGCACTGGCTCTCTGCATACTCACACAGACCACATCACATCACTGAGACGAGCACCCAGGATTGCCGAGTGTTAAAGACCCTGTGATTGACCAAAAATCTGAATCCATTTCGAAAACACAATTTTCACAGGACCGCCACCGTTCCGGGCTCACTGAAACATGCCTTTCTCAAATGAATTGTAGTATTTGTACTTTAGGATGTCGAAGTACATTTTGACATTGATTGTGCTCGCTTGACTAATACACAAACCATAGAAAGATAAGTTTACTATGATTTGTGTACTTTTCAAGCAATTAAACAAATTGTGCCATTTTAAAAATATTGTTTTTAACATTTCCTTTCATCGGAGTTCAACTGGTACCTCCGCCCTTCTGAACTCTGCCTCGTTGGAACTCCGACCCCTCCTCCAAACTCTGCCCCCGCACCGACCCTTGTGGAATCCCTCTCCACATTTCTTCCATTTCCAACACTTTCTATACCTACTTCACAGCGCTCACCTTTAACCGAACTACGGCTCTGAAATACTCCTCCATGTTGTCATGACGGTCTTCAATATATGTGGTATTTGTTTATAATTACGTTTCATCCAATTATCAGTTATAAAGTAACTTGCTGGCCGCAATACCACTTTTCTGCTTTTATTTCCACTTCACCCACCTCCCATGCCTTTCACCGTTTCCCTCTCCCATGCACTTGCACATTTGCAATGTTACTGGGCCAAGTAAGATTGTTGTTTTGTTCTCCTCTATCCCCCTCCCTTGCCTTGATGAGCTCTGAAACACTTGTGTACGAGCGCAATACAAATAAAATATCAATATCAATTGTTGTATTCCACTACAAAACAGCGAATGAAATGTACTTGTATGGTCTTATCTCGACAGATACCTTCTATTGTACTGCATGTGCCACAGTTTCCAGCTATCATCCGATGGATTCTTCAATCAACATTGGTAAATGAACATACACAGAACCTTTTCCATCACTGTCATATGGGATGACCTACATGGACCAATCTGCCCTGTACCAGTAACAAGAAGCAACCTATCAGCCTTCCAAATGTAGCAACGTGCACAAGCGAAAAAATTCTGCTTCAAACTGCAAAAAATTAACATGTTCTTCCACAAAAACCACCATGCGTGCAAGAAGAAATTGGAAACCACAATTGAGTCATGCAATGTTTCTTAGCTGTAACTTCCATGAGAAAAAAAAATATATATTGTTAAGTTGGTGGACTTAATAATGTCTTACAAACGTTCTTTGTTAAATAAAAGCACTTGTTACATTGCACACTATTACTGTTTCCTTAACCAATACTATATATCAATATAATTTTTGGCAAGAAAGAAAATCTACCCTCTGTATGACGGTATCTGTAGTTATCTTCCTGGTTCTGCGTAGAGTTTTGGTGTAAATGATAACAAGGTACGTTTGGGTACGATGCCCACGAACGTAATAAAAACAGGTTGAGCACATTGTTCGGACAAATGATATCACCTTCAGGAGCGGCCCATCTGTATTATTGCTGCAAGGGAACTTGAATTTAGGGCATTTATTTATGTTAACATTAGCACAAGATCACCACACCCAACACGTTGTTTTCGCATGTGTTAAAGTGAGTAATAGTAAGGTGAAATGCATGGAAAAACTTTTATAATTGGTCACAGTATGCTTAACAGGAGATGCCCGAATGATCAGAGCAATAATATTATTTAGCATTCATTTCACCAAAAATGTTCCACCGTACTGTACTTCACAATCTTATAAAAAAAAACACAGAAAAAAAACAAAAATCACGCTCAACCCTTAAAAATAACTACACAAAACCAATCCTGGAATCTATCATTGACAGAGTGAATTGTTTATATTAATTTTAACTAGCAAAAACCAACTAACAAAATTAATCAGTAAAAAACTACTTCGAAACATGCCAATGTCAATAAAGCTACCTTACAAACTTCTCTGCAGATGACTGCATTTACACAACCAACACAGAACTATATGTCAATGAAAATGCATACATACAAGAGCATACAAACCCAATTGCCATACATAGCAGTGGTTGACAGTATTACATTTATAGACAAAACCATTATGGCAGAAGAAACCCTCATTGAAAACATTTCCCCAACAAACTTACAAAACACTCTCAAATCCACCAAACCAATCTGTCCAGTTTACAAAATATCCTACACCTCAATGTGTAATGTAGTACAAAAGCAATCCCTCAAAACTTTATGCCATTTCCTCAAGCACTGTGTGAAAGTAAATGAGAAAACTAGAATGAAAACTTGCAGCCCATTGACTCCTCTCCAGTACACAATCACACTGGATAGCGAGGACATTCATTAGCCTGCATTTCAAGACCTACTTGCAAAAGCACATTCCACCACATGGAAATATTAGCAACACACAATTCCATTCTACAGAATCTTATCCACAAACTGTACTATACAAAAAGTCCTCCTTTACAGCTACAACACTTTAAGACCATTCTCCTAGAGGGCACAGCCAAAGAACTCCTTCAAAAATTGACCACATACAAACCAAATATTTTGGAAGTGACGATAACTTAGAAAATCCAGTCACTGTTGAAAAGAGTACCAAAATCCTAACAAATGCAAATCTACTAATGAACACATAAAAAAAGCAATATCAAAGTTTAAAAGCACATCTGCTGCCTACAGCCTCCAGCCATGCACCCAAGAGTCTACAAACTAGCCACAACCACCACAGCATAATATGGCCATGCACCCAAGAATCTGGCCACTGCCACAATCAACACACAATTTGCCCTTAACTTCACAATGTAAACACAATCTACAGATATGAAAGTACACCACCAACCCTATTTTTCACCAATGGCAATATCACCATATCACCTGCATTCCACTCCCTACTCTAAAAAGCCCTCTTCACTCAACAAATAACCCCACGCATGTTTCCTCAACTCCCCACCAAACACAGAGAAAGAAACAAAAATTGCTCTTGCATTACAATGTACAACAAACTCAATCTGTACCTGCATGTTACATCAGTAAAACGTACAATTTCCACTTCAATGGTATTGTCCCACTGTGTTCCAAAATGTGTACACTGCCTATATAGTATGTTTAATCACTATACACATATTATTTTCATAATTCTTTCCATTAGCCAAATTCCATTTCTGTACTCATATTATTACAATGCTTACAGCCAGTGGCCAGATTTGTGGGTGCATGGCCGTATTATGCTGTGGTGGTTGTGACCCGTCCCTAGACTCTTTGGTGCATGGCCTACGGCCTATGGCCTCCTACCGCCAAAGCAGTAAAGAGGCCCAATGTACTTTACTGCAAAATATAAAGTAGATGGAGTATATACGTTTTTTTTTAGTTACATTTTTTAACTGTGAAAGGTGGTTCCTAAAGGAACATTTCTTTTGTTGTTTGGATGTCTGCGGGCAGCAGGTAGCATTAACAAAGCCCAGAAGCACAGGGCAGAACAGAACATGTTTTAGCATCAATCAACAAACACATATACATAAAAACCATTACTTATAGTTACTGCCCCCAAATATACCTATTTGTACAAATGATTACTTGAAAATGTATACATTACTTTTTATTTATAGCACACAATATAATGGAATGCACTAAACTTAAACCATAACTGAACACCTCATACTTTCACTTCATTACAAATGTTCATGGAGACTGACATACACCAAGCGCTTATTTTAAAACAAGCTCTCACCAAACAGTACGTACACTGTATTTCTTTCTTTATTATTAGCATTCAGTATGTAAACATGACTTATAAGGAAAAAACACTATTTCTTTTCATTTTGACAGAAATGGCAAACTGTGAGGAATTCGACCATCCGCACAGGGAAAGTGCGCTCTCCTGTGCTTTTTCATTTTTGTTTATTTAAAAGATTGAATGATGGGAGATCAACCTCCGGAAAATATGTGGGGCCATTCCCGCACATATTTTCCATGCTCACTGCACAGCAGACAATAGCATGTACTCTGGGTGGACACCGCATATCAGCACTGCCCTCCCCTGTCTTGTGTAGCTGACACCTGACAGATGTGGGTACATCAAAAGCCTGTGACCATGGGCAGCCTGATTAGCATTTCAAGGATCCATGGATGTGCATATCCATTGTTGCACTTTGCTGGTGGAGTCAATACTGATCAATGTTAATTAGCAGGCATCACGGAAGGCCTGGGTGCAGGAAGTGACAATGGAGTCCAGAGACTAACACCTCTTTGTAATGCAATGTGTCAAATTGGTACTAACACCCCTCCTTAGTATGAAAGGGCAGTACATGTCCTGTCTGTAACCAATCCTTTCAGAGCCAGGAAGTATGTGAATTGTAGGAGACGAAAGTCTACCTGCAACCCCCTACTTCATAGGAGGCACGTGTTGTGACCAAGCACTACATAGGGATCAGTTAATTAGGGAGACACTTTGATGTACAGCAGACAGGAAGGTGGGTGGGACCTTGAAGTATATGTTGTCATCCTTCCCCTGTCTGTTGCCAAGCACTCTGATTCTGACCTGAAGCATCACTGAAGATTGTTGGTGGGTACCCAGGATTGGTTCATTAAGGTTGGCTTAGCTTGAACCAATCATTGGGGCCCATTTGGCTTTAAAAGAGGGCTGAGCCCCTCACTGATCATATCATCTGAAGACTTTGCAAGGAGTAACAAGGACTCATTTGGACCCGAGCTGAAGGTACAGTCTACCTTACATGTTCCACCAGTGAAGGAAGGCCAGGAGTTCCAAGAAGGAAGCAAGATACCTCCCCTAAACATCTCCCAGGGAAAAGCGAGAGATACCGGACTCAGAGGACCTGTCCAGCAGCTCCAGAGCTGGTACTCAGACAGCACACAGCGTAACCTGCTAGGTTCTTATTTTTTATGACAATTTCCAAACAGTCGAGTCCTCAAACCACATCCAGCTACACCGCTGACTGTTGTCATGCTGCAGTCATCAGATCCGCTAACCAGTACAGAGAGAACGATTCTTGGACCGAGCCGCCGCACTGGACAGCCTGCAGATGTCTGTCCAGCCTCGCTTGCTGAACTGCCTGCTGCCTAGTACCCGCAGCTGTCTCCCACCACTGCTCACGGGTTGCAAAGCACCTTGGAGCCACCTCTCTGTTGAACACCAAGAACTTCTTCAGCACCAGGTACATTGTAGTTTTACTCCTGTAGTCCTTCTCCGAAGGACCCTAGAGACAGTTACGACCCATTGACAGGTTTGTCGGGGGGAAATTCTTCCGGGGTCGGCCGGGCCGTCCGCGGACCTCCAGGCAGGGAGGCCCCAACTCCTCCCGTATATCCCAGTTGAGACAGAGTATGAGACACACACAAGGAGCAAGGTGACTCTGCTGTTTATTAGACAAAAACGGCAGGGATGGGTCAAGGAGCGTACGCGTCCGTCCTGACACACACACAATCGTGGGGCTCGCAGGCCCTTTTTACTGCATTATGACGCGCTATTTGCGTCACTTCAGAAAGTTAACAAAAAACCTATCGCCACTCTTAATTGGTTGCTCGAGTGGTAGGGTTAGTATAGCACACATATAGAGGACAATGTTAGTGGACAAAGGGTAGTCAGGTGATATATCTGGGTTGTCCCTACAATTAGATACATGAAAATTGTTACATGAAGACTCCTGAGGATTGGTTAGCATTACTGACGTCTGAGATAAGAGCCCCATGTTCTGATTGGTGCACCCGCGAGCTTCCCAGCCTGGGACCACCGTTGTTCCCAGCTCTCGGTGTACCTGCGATTGCAACAATGTTTCAATATGGGTACGTGCAGACAATGTGAGGATTTATTCATAGTTGGAAGGCTGACCGCTCCCACTGTAGCAGATGTCCATTGAGCCTTTCAAGTGTAACTGCCTGTGTCTCGTAGCGAGGGACCCAGACGCCTTTTCTCTCCTGGGTTTGGCATCTCGTCAGGTTCGGCTTGGTCACGTGGGGAGGGACCGTGTTTGATGCAGAATTCTGCACAATTAATATTGCTTTTCCACTGTGTGTCTGGTTTAATTTGCAGGTGTGACCTTAACATTGGTGCGCGGAGTGCGAGGTTGCAACATCGTGCCTTTGATGCTTTGTTCTTGGAATGTGGGTTTGCAACATCGCGACCTTGGCTGGTTGTTTCACCGGGCCCCTTCTGCAGGATCAGCAACCAGACTCTTGCTTTGTTAATGTCCACGGGAGCTCTTGTTTGAGGCCTACTTGGGCCTGGTGCATAAGTGGTCCGGTTGGTGCATGGGTGCTTTAAGTTATAGTAGCATATAGTTCCATGACCAGTATCGTGTCTTCTTTATAGTTCTTATGGTGGTAACTGGTTTCAAGAGAAGCGTGAGCAAGCTTTGTAGATGAGGTCATGACGCGTCTTGCGTTTCTGCATTCTGAAAGCCTATGTAAAAATAATAAAGATGCACGTCCGTGAATATGCCTGTCGCCTACGTCATAGCACTGAGTATATTCTTCGTGTAGATCGGTGTGGGAATGTCCAATGTGTATATTTGTACAGATGTGCTTCCCGTTGTCTAGGTCGTCATGGCATCTCTAACGACGTGTAGATTTTAGTCTAGTTGGTCCGTGCCGCAGGTGTCGGCATGGCCAGTGCGGGCTGTTGGGCAGGCAGATGGACACATCCGTATGTTCCTATACCAGGGTATTTGGTCATCTGGTAAATGGACAAACTCTTCTCGTGGCGGGTGTCTGGGTCGTGACCCTCTAGGCCAAGCGCGAGAGGTGAAGGACGGGAGCCTGGTCTTCCATTCTCCCACTTCAGTCCCCCCTCTGGTCGACTTGTCGACCACAAACATATCCTTCTCGTTGTCTCCTCTTACTCGCCATATCTTAGTTATTCCTCCCAGGTGTCCATAATGGTTCACATGATCTTCAAATGACCAATACATATATTCACAGGTTCCTCCAGGAGTACAGTATACCCATTTCCCTATGTAACTCCTGGGGTTTCTTGGGTTCTCGATCTTCACTGATGGTGGGTCTAGATGGTTGGTGATGATTTGTGTGCGCAGCTTCTCCCTCTCCTGTATTATCACACCTGCATGTTGGCCGTCATCTGCTGGCATCAGGGGGTGCATTCCCACCATTTCGAGCAACTCGTCAGTGGTGCGTGCCTTCCGGGCCTTCCAAAATCTAATTATGATCAGCGTAGCTCCAGCCAAAATAGTACAACCCACTATTATTTTCAGTCCATCTGACAGCCAGGATGGCATCCATGACCATAATATTGAGAACCAGCTCTTATCCTTGTTTACACCGTTACTTTCATCCATCATTTTGGAGTGCATCTGGGCCAATTGTGAAACTGCTTCAGTCAGTGTACCATTATCAGCATCGTTGGCAGGTATGAACGTGCAGCATGATTGTCCTATCTTTGCACAAACTCCTCCTTCCATTGCTGTGAGAAGGTCCAATACATATCTGTTCTGGAGTGCTACCATTCTTATAGCTCGCAGCTCCTCTTTTATTGCGTTAAACCCATTTACTGTAGAATTGATGGTCATCATTAGTTCCCATCTAGTTATTTGGAGCCATTTCGCGTTTGTGTAAGCCTGCAGTCCCGGGTGTATTATTGAGGAGAAGAACATTGCTGCTCTGCTGAATAGTCTGTGTTCTGGCGGTATGGAGGTTAGTTCCGTTTCCGACCTTCCCCACAGGTAATTTCCTGTCAGTGGCTCTCCTTGTCTTTTCCTTCTACTTAGGACAGTATCATTGTTGTTGGTCCTGTTCCCTTGCTCCTCCTGAAGTGGTGCAGATCTCTTTTTTCTCTTGTCCCCTTCATCCATTTTGGGAAAGTTCGCCACATTAACATGCTTCTTAGGTACCACTAGTGATGGTACATTGACGTGCACCATTGTGCACACACCATTCCACAGGGGGGCAGTGTATGGTATGCCTTTTCTCCACAGGCCCAATAATGGTCCATTATTACTGCTGTTCCTGCTCCCCCCTCAGGTAACTCCATCACACTTGCACAATTGGTGTTATATCCTACGTCCACCTCTCCTTTATGCTGGTAGCATACCTTGGGCGCAGTCAGCGGTAGTATTGTTATTGGGTCTTCATCTGTTTCTACCCACGTGAGCATTGGTACATACTTGATCCACGTCGTCCAACATCGGTGATTGTGGGCCTCGATAGTTGAGATAGTTTCTTTTGTTACCATGTTGCTGCCAATCACTCCTATCTCCCAGCTGTTGTCCAGATACACCTTTCCTGTTATCGTCACCAGCGGCCTCTCCCAACATCCTTGTTTACCCGGAACTTCGGTGGCGTACCAATCACATGGTAGATACTGCAGTGTTACTTTCTTTGTTTCTCCTTTTGCAGGGCCACTTGTTATGTATCTGAATGCTTCTGCATGTAAACCGGTCTTGTGGTAACTCAAATAGGTCTTGAGGAAGTTGTTTTCATATGGATATGAGTCTCGTGTTTTCCATGTCATGTGCACTACCGTCCCTTGAAATCTTCCTTTCGTTTGGAACAGTGCCAAGTATATTATGCATTGTGCTATCTTTTCATCAATTTCTGTGGCAACAAATGTTCGTGAAGCACTCATGGCGTATGGTATTAATGAGCAAACGTAGCAGCTGTCCTCAGTTGTCTGTTTACCAATGCGGGTCATGTGTTGGTACCATATGTTGTTTGTGACGTGTGCTGAATCTTGTATAAAATTATCAATACCTTTATTGTCTGAGTATGTGCTGCGTTTAACTCTATTTTGCTTGGGTGCAAAGTTACTACTATCACCTGACGTAACACCTGTTGCAGCAGGGGACGGGGGTATATTAGGTTTAGGTGCAGCAATAAAATTAATAGCATAGCTGTACTGCCATACAGAAGCAGCCAAGAACCCAGTGATCATCAAAATCCCTATTACCTTTATTACATATGCTAGTCTCACCGGCATTTTGCTCTTACCTTGCTGCAGTCCTGGCAGCGTATTCTTGCGACGTTAAAGTTGCCCGCCTGAAAATTCTCAAAATGCTTGTTATTAAATGTTAGTGTTTTGTTTCCTTTAAGCTCTCCCTATCAAATAGTCATTCAGTGCCCAGGCGAAGAGCTGTTCCCACGCTACTCTAAGTGATCTGTCTCTTAGGATCGGCAAGTATGGGCGGAGGTGGGGCATGGAATATTCTATGGCCAAGAGGAATGCTGTGTAGTAGACACGCACCCTTCTCCTTTTTAGGTACGTTGGCCTTTTTATTTCGTATACAAATTGGTGTGACAATTCTTCTGGGTAGTTATCGTCTGGGAGTACCATCTACACCTGGGCAGTGAACTTGTTAGTAAGCTATTTTCTTAACAATACAATACACAGTTCCTGTATGTGCGAGAGAAAAAGAGAACATTCACGTGTTTACAGGTGTATTTGTGAGGCAATGTCTTTCAAGTCAGTTATAACTATACTTGGGGGTCAATGGGCGGGGGGTTTGGGCTCAGGTGGCGGAAGTATTTTTACTCCTTGAGCGTGTGACCATGGGGTGGGCAGTATGGGGATCACCCCTTTCTTCGTCAGTTATTGTCTCCGGGGAAGTTGGGTAGTGACACGGTAAGGGAACAATTGGGTCGTTGTCTGTGGTAGAACTTCCTTCCTCTGTCGGGGATGTTGTTGCTGCTCTTCCACTGGACCTGTCGTTGGCGCTGGGGCGGGTCTGTAGTTTGTAGATCTTTACATCATGTAAGTGGTTCCAGGCACGCTTGTCTTTTAGTTTTACTGCTCTTGTTGATACGTCCTCTACCAGATGGGGGCCAGTAAACCTCTTATCGTTCCACTTTCTATTGAAATTGCGAAGTAGCACGTGGTCACCTTTGGCAAGTTTGCACAAGTTCTCCTTTTCCAATTCGGTACTGGCGCCTTCTTCTTGATTGCTGGTAGACCCGCCCCGTGTGCGCTCGAGCTGTTGAGACACAAACACAACACTAGTAATCAAAGAATACACATATTGATGCATTTCATCACCTAACACACTTGCTGAACTTTCGTGGTCAGTGAATGCCCTTGACGTTGGCGTTAGGGGAAGGCGCATTTGACGTCCAGTAACCACCTCGTGAGGGGTGAGGTGGTGGTCGGACCCTGGCCTATTCCTCAATTCAAATAGGGCTAATGGAAGGCAATACAACCAGCTTTTCTTTGTTGTTTGTTGCATTTTTGCAATTGCCTCCTTCAGTAGGCCATTCAGGCGTTCACATACACCGTTAGCCTGTGGGTGGTATGCACATGCAAATTTATGTTTTATGCTCAGCAAGGATGTAATATGTTGGAACATTTCGTTTGCGAAATGTGGGCCGTTGTCTGACCTTAACACCTCGCACACTCCCCACCTGGGGAAGACCTCCCTTACTAGGAATTTGGCTGCTCTAAATGCATCTGGGTGTGAACAGGGCCCTGCTTCAATCCATCTAGAGAATGGACACACTACTACAATCATATACCTATTACCTTGACATATGTTGATCATATCAACATAGTCAATGTGAAGGTGCCGAAAAGGTCCCTCTGGCCGGGGTATGGTACCTCTTATCACCTTTAGGGTATGACCGGCCGTAAACTGCTGACATGTAAGACAATTGCTGATAAAATTTGACACATGAGAATTTAATTCAGGACAGAACCAATCTTCTCTAATTCGTGCTGCAATTATTTCCTTGCCTGTATGGGCTGGGTGATGTAATTGGCTCAGGGCGGTGTTTAAAAGTGCCAACGGTATTACAACTTTCCCAGTGCCACTCTGGCACCATAATGCGTCGGTTGGTGACATTGTACATCCTCTTTTTACCCATATTTCTTTTTCGGCCATTGGTGCAGCCGCTTGTAGCTCCATAATCTGTGTGGCTGGAAGATGGGTGTACCCTTCTCTTATCAACATCTCCCTAGCCATTCCCCTCCCTCTCCCTCTCTGTGAGTCTGTGGGGTTCCATATCTCACCAAAGTATGCAGCATATTTCGCATGTGCGTCTGCTGCTGCATTCCCTTTTGAGACGTGATCTTCTCCATTGGTGTGTGCGGTGCACTTTACTAGGGCTAGTTCTTGGGGGTCGTTTATTACTTCAATTAATTCAGCCAATAAGAGGGCATGTTGCACTGGAATGCCATCAGCTCTCCTAAACCCTCTTCTTCTCCATTATGATAGCCCTGAGTGGACAGTGGATGTAACATCTGCACTGTCGGAATATATGGTTACTCGTTTGTCAAAACTTTCCTTCAATGCCAATATTAGTGCAACCAGTTCCGCTGCTTGAGCAGAATAATGCTGTGGTAATTGTACACATTTCATAGCCACACACACCGGCGCCTCCATCATTTTAACCACTGCTGCCCCAGTCCTCCTTATCCCATCTCCTTGATCAATAGTTGATGACCCATCAATAAACAAAAGCTCACCTCCCTCTAGTGCGTTTTCTTCAACTTTTCTAGTACCCGAGTACATTTCAGTTATTTGGGTGCAGTCATGGGCATAATCTCCCTCCTCAATTACTTCTGCTAGGAACCTTGCAGGGTTAACCGTGCTACATCTAACAATTGCTAGTTCAGCTCTAGACAAGATGATCTCAAAACCTGATGCCCTTTGCATTGTTAGTGTGGACTTAGGTTTATTCAATATTGCAAATAGTGCATGTTCCACAAACAGTGTAGTCGGACACCCCATGGTTATTGCTGATGCTTTTTCCACTGCAAAAGCAGCTGCAGCGGGACCTTGTTCGCAAGGGAAGTGGCCTAACATCACAGGGTCTAAGTGACCGCTGTAAAATGCTACTGGTTTATAGCCCATGCTCTTTTTTTGGGCCAATACTGCCTTCATCACTGCTGAGTCACAATGTGAAAATATAAAGAATCGTCGCTCATAGTCTGGGGATGCCAGTACCGGAGCAGTTGAAATTGCGTCTTTCAATTCATCAAAGGCCTCCCTCATTTCCATAGTCCACCTCAACTTTTTCTCCCCTTTATTTGCTTCTCTCAAACCCTCAAGCAGGGGTCCTATGTATGAACTGTAATCAAATACCCATGCTCTACAGTAGTTGCACAGCCCCAGAAATTGCTGCAGTTCTCTCACAGTCTGTGGCATTGGAGTGCTTGAAATGGCCTGTGCTCTTTGTGGTGCAATCTTTCTTCCATGTTGGGATATCAGTTGGCCGATGTAAAGTACCTGTTCCTGACAGTATTGTATCTTATTCATGTCTACCTTGTACCCTTTTTCAGCCAATATCGTCAACATTTTTAAGGAGTCCTCTCTACATTTACTTTCGTTTGTACTGCAAATTATTATGTCATCCACATACTGTAACACTGTGCTTTCCATTTCAACGTTACTCAAATCCATCTGTATTACTCTATTGAAAATTGAGGGTGATTCACAATACCCCTGTGGCAATCTGGTATGTTTCCACTTTGTATTTCGGTAAGTGAAGCTTGTCAAATCTTGTGAGTCTGGGTGTAATGGTATTGAGAAAAAAGCATTTTTAAGGTCAATCACTGTAAACCGTGATGCTTCTGCTGGAATGCCACACAATATTGTGGCCGGGTTTGCTGTTACTGGATACTCTGCTTCTACTATGTTATTCAAGGGCCTGAGGTCCTGTATGAAGCGCCAAGACCCCCCTTTAGCCTTGCGCACTGGGTACACAGCCGTGTTACAGGGCGACTCTGAGGGGACCAATATGCCATTGTTTATAAGGGCCGTTATAGTTTCATATATGCCCTCATCTGCCTCTTTTGACAGTGGGTATGTGGGCGTGTTTATTTGTCTGTCTTGCCTGCGACTAGGGAGGTCTCTAAGCCGACATGCATAGGGTGTCAGTTCATCCATGAAGGGCGCGAGCTTTATTCTGCGCAGCGAGCGTGCGGTGGTTGAGCATGTAGGGTGCGATGGGGGAGGGCATGATGGAGATGGGGATGGTGTGTTTTCATGGGTTTGTCTTTCCACTAGTCCTTTCACTCCCTCCTCACTTCTCTCCAAGTCCTCCCTTCTCCTACTGATCCATGGCGAGTCTATGTTTGTTCGAGTGAGGTATAGCTTATCTAAGCTTTCCCTTTCACTCTTTCTTCCTTCTCTCTCCACTCCTTCTTCCTCCTCACTGCAAAAATCATTCATAAATGGCACCCCCCACTCTGCCTTTTTCCCTTTTATTGTTACGGTCTCTAAGTCTATTAGGTCTATTTCTCCTTTTCCTTTGTTATCAACCGCTCCCCCTAGTGCTGATGTTGTTGCTACTTCTCTACTTCTATATACATCCCCCCATCTTTCACTCTCCCTACTATTTTCCTCCCTCTTCCTTTTCAATTCCTCCATCACTTCGTTGCTCATCTGTTCCAATATTCTTTCATCCTCTTTCTTCCTTTCCCATTTCACTCTTTCTCTCTCTACTATACTTTCTATTATTTTCCCCTCTTCATATTTCTTAGCTGTCTCTGATAGTACCCTCCTCTTCCATATTGCCATTTCCTTTTCTCTTTCTTCTTCTTCCTTCTTCTTCTCTCTCAACACTACTCTTGATACCCTGTCTGCTGCTGCTTTTACCCTTTCAGCTTCTCTCCTTTGCTCCTCATTTTGTTCCCTTAATTTTTCCAATTCGTTCTTACCTTCTTTTCTTTTCCTCACTCTCTCTTTTTCCTCCCTCTCAAGCTGTTTGATCAGTTCATTCTTCTCATCCCTTAGCTTTGCTAATCTTTCCTCTAAAATCTCTTCCTTTTGCCGTAATAGCTCCTCCCCCCTCATTTCACTCTCTCTTGCACTATCCTCGTCTTTTCTCTTTACTACCTCCCTCTCTTCTCCAGTTAGTGAACCTCGTAATTTTAATAATATCTGTGCAGCTACCCATTCATCTTGTCCTATCTCTACAGTCTGCTCTTCTCCAATCTTCCCCTCCCCCACTGCCATTTTCCTATGAGCCACATATGGTGGAGGGCTGTATGCCGGGTTCGAGTATCCTTCAGCCGCCCTTAACTGTCCTTCTATTTCTCCTAATTCTCTTAAAGGGTACAACCCTCCTCCCTCCGTTTTCACTCCCGGTGTTATGGGTATCTCGTTGTTCGGTTCCTTTTTTATGTTGTCTGATTTAACAATCTTTTCTCCTCCTTCTCCTCCGTTCCCCGTATTCTTTGTGCTTTCACGCCCCTGTTTCCCATCCTCTCCTTCTTTCTTAATCTCCTTTTCTTCCGGTGTTTCCCCCATAGTGAACATTCCATTTGGTCCCGGTCGGGACCCCTGGAACATCCTCCATAAGTTAAACACCTCCACATGGTTTGCCAACTTCTTCCCCTTGTATGTATTGTGCAGATGGTTTAGCAGTGAATGTTGGGCATATGGATCGAAACTCCCATTAGGCGGCCATGGTGTTAACATTTTGTTATCCGTCCCCTGGGTCCACTCTATACTGTACTTAATTAACTTCTCCCTATGGGGTGGCAGTGTGGTGCATATGTGTTGTAATGGTGTAGTGAGGGTGTTCCCCCACCCTCCCGACCCTGTCCCGTATGACATAGTGACGCTCCACTTGTTATCCTTCCCTTCACTAGTAGTTTACAATATACAACCTTATATTGTTTACCTGGCCCCGTAAGTATGGGGACTTACGACAATCCGTTATGTATGGTTTTACATTTGTCGATTCCCTTCTGTTACTACATCCTTACGGCCCCCTGCGGCCGAAGCGCACACAGCCCCCTGCGGCTGCGTACCCTTTACGACGCTCTTATACAGTCGTCCTGTTTCCCCGTTCTCCTCCCCCTGTTACACTTGCCGTGGCCGGCGTTCTCCGTGCGCAGCCACGCCCCTTTCCCCTTCTCCTTTTCCCGATCCACTCGTTTATCGTTTATCTCCGCGCCCGCTCCCTTATCACATTTCTCTTCCCCACCACTCCCAAAACCAAACTTCCTTGTGTTCGCGCTATCCTATTAAATCCCTACTGGTGATGTCACCGATCTCTTCGAGCTACTGGTACATTCTTATTATGTTCTTTTAAGTTCAAAATACACTTGCAACCTACCCCCGCTAACCCTACAGCTGTCTTCCTGTCACTCCTGGAACAAGGTAATCAAATCAATAATATAATCGGACTGCGCACGCTGCGTCGCCTCGCGTGTGATACGCCCCTCAACAGGAGGGCTTAACCAGCCAATTATCTTCCGTATTGGGCAACTTAGTTAACTAGCCACCGCCTACAGGGAATCGTCATCTACCTATCGAGTTTCTTGCTCGAACAATAGGGATCCTCGTCTACTCATTGATCAATAAATGCCAAATCGTAGGAAACCACACACACCCCCACCCTTACACGTAGTCACGACTTAGGCCAATCAGTGCCTTACGAGCGGCCGCACGTGATGTTTTCGTGCTCCGCCCTCCCTCTTCCGCGTAACGTAGCCGACTGCTCTCACACTCGTTTCGCTACCATTCATTCCATTGGCAACACTAAGTTGTTAGACCTTCGCCGCGCATCTGTACAACACCTCCCTCATTTACTTCCTCCCCCCTCCCTCACAATTTCGCATTGCTTGTTGTGCGTGTCATGCTCACCAAGTTCTCTCGATGCAGGGCCGCTCGACTGCGTGCACCCCTCCAAGCAGCTCGCCACCTCCCCTCGTCTGGACCACGTCTGGACACTCGCCAACCGCGGGCGGGATACTTCTCAACCGGCTCCCGAGGGCCAATATCCAGATTGCGCTGTCCGGTCTTCTCGCAGCTCCGCGATGGTCCTGTAGTCCACAGAAGGGGGCAACGGCAGAGGGGGCCGCGCCGCCGGGCCTCCTCGCAACGGGAGTGCCTGGAAAAATTAAAAATAGAAGGTCGAAGTAAAAAATAAAAAGTCGATCTTAAACAGATCTCAGCGGTGCCTCCAACTTGTCGGGGGGAAATTCTGCCGGGGTCGGCCGGGCCGTCCGCGGACCTCCAGGCAGGGAGGCCCCAACTCCTCCCGTATATCCCAGTTGAGACAGAGTATGAGACACACACAAGGAGCAAGGTGACTCTGCTGTTTATTAGACAAAAACGGCAGGGATGGGTCAAGGAGCGTACGCGTCCGTCCTGACACACACACAATCGTGGGGCTCGCAGGCCCTTTTTACTGCATTATGACGCGCTATTTGCGTCACTTCAGAAAGTTAACAAAAAACCTATCGCCACTCTTAATTGGTTGCTCGAGTGGTAGGGTTAGTATAGCACACATATAGAGGACAATGTTAGTGGACAAAGGGTAGTCAGGTGATATATCTGGGTTGTCCCTACAATTAGATACATGAAAATTGTTACATGAAGACTCCTGAGGATTGGTTAGTATTACTGACGTCTGAGATAAGAGCCCCATGTTCTGATTGGTGCACCCGTGAGCTTCCCAGCCTGGGACCACCGTTGTTCCCAGCTCTCGGTGTACCTGCGATTGCAACAATGTTTCAATATGGGTATGTGCAGACAATGTGAGGATTTATTCATAGTTGGAAGGCTGACCGCTCCCACTGTAGCAGATGTCCATTGAGCCTTTCAAGTGTATCTGCCTGTGTCTCGTAGCGAGGGACCCAGACGCCTTTTCTCTCCTGGGTTTGGCATCTCGTCAGGTTCGGCTTGGTCACGTGGGGAGGGACCGTGTTTGAGGCAGAATTCTGCACAATTAATATTGCTTTTCCACTGTGTGTCTGGTTTAATTTGCAGGTGTGACCTTAACGTTGGTGCGCGGAGTGCGAGGTTGCAACATCGTGCCTTTGATGCTTTGTTCTTGGAATGTGGGTTTGCAACATCGCGACCTTGGCTGGTTGTTTCACCGGGCCCCTTCTGCAGGATCAGCAACCAGACTCTTGCTGTGTTAATGTCCACGGGAGCTCTTGTTTGAGGCCTACTTGGGCCTGGTGCATAAGTGGTCCCGTTGGTGCATGGGTGCTTTAAGTTATAGTAGCATATAGTTCCATGACCAGTATCGTGTCTTCTTTATAGTTCTTATGGTGGTAACTGGTTTCAAGAGAAGCGTGAGCAAGCTTTGTAGATGAGGTCATGACGCGTCTTGCGTTTCTGCATTCTGAAAGCCTATGTAAAAATAATAAAGATGCACGTCCGTGAATATGCCTGTCGCCTACGTCATAGCACTGAGTATATTCTTCGTGTAGATCGGTGTGGGAATGTCCAATGTGTATATTTGTACAGATGTGCTTCCCGTTGTCTAGGTCGTCATGGCATCTCTAACGACGTGTAGATTTTAGTCTAGTTGGTCCGTGCCGCAGGTGTCGGCATGGCCAGTACGGGCTGTTGGGCAGGCAGATGGACACATCCATATGTTCCTATACCAGGGTATTTGGTCATCTGGTAAATGGACAAACTCTTCTCGTGGCGGGTGTCTGGGTCGTGACCCTCTAGGCCAAGCGCGAGAGGTGAAGGACGGGAGCCTGGTCTTCCATTCTCCCACTTCACGTTGGTGTTGAAACCAAATAACCTTGAACTGTCAAACTGATTACTTTACCAACTACCCTCCTGTCAGTATCTAGAGTGCATCCCTTTCCTTCGTGAAACTGTCTGCCCTCTGTGTCCCTGTGCAGTGTGGGTTGTCATTGTAGTATGCTAGAACTGTCTGTTGTAGTAATAATAAAGTAGATATTTGTATGCAACTTTGACTGGACAGACCCTTTTATCATTGGGTAAAAATTGTATTTTCGCTGTGTTGCAACTAACCAACGATCCACAACCTTGCAGAGATAAGCCTGCCATTCCGTCCATGTTACCAAAATTGGTCAAGGAGGCCTTATAATTAACTTGTATTGCAATCTCTTCAGATCTCTTCTGGTTTACTAGAGGTGTGGGGTTGATTGATGGTTTACAAACCAATATTCATCCTTGGACCACTAGTGCGCCGGAAGTTGATTCATCACACCAACTAACTTGACTGTTTAGCGGAGAACTTCCCAAATGAAGAAATGAGTGATGATAACACCTCTAATGGTATATAATACATCTTTTAATTTAAACAATTAATGTAATTTTACAGACCTCACTGAAATAATAATGTATTTCTTACAGTGCATAGTTTTCATGAAGAAACTGCACCTCAATTTAATTATACACAATCACAAGTGAAGCCCTATCCCCAACTGTACATAATCAAATAATGAACTTGTCTGTAAAATTGGATGAACTAAGTAATGATTTTAAGGAACTTTCACAATATGTCAAAAATAATGTCATTAAAAATGTTCCCTATCACTGTCCTTCTTGCACCTGTCCCCCTTGTCACCTGCAATCATCCCCATCAAATTCCCAAAATTGAAATCAAAGAAGCTTTGACGAAACCTAAATCCCTTCCTCCAGTGATCATTATTGTACAAAAATTCCTAATTCTCCCATTTATGTTTCCCATTCCGATACCCCATCCCTTTCATAAATAAATGTATTTATATACTATACATGTGTTGTATATTGTTGTATGATATTTCTTTTTTTTAAAGCCTAATTAATAGTCCGTGGACTATGCGATTGTCTGAGGTCCCTACACTTAAAACTGCGGTGGCCTTGGACTTGCACGATGTCCGGACACGTCCATTCTCGCATGACGCACATTCCGCAGAAAGCGCACCTTTTCTATGGACACCCTGTGCATGCGCACTGCATCTCCCACCTGATGGGTGCCCCTGGATGGCTGTCATTGTCCCAGGCGTCCCCGGATGTCATCATGTGACCGCACCCGTTATGCAAGACAGCATGACTGTGAACAGTGTATGTGCTCGTTTAAAAGTGCATTTTAAGCCAATCTATGGTGTTTCAAGTTGAAATGTTACCCGTCCAATGCTCCTAGACCCATTCTTAGTTGGTCTGCATCTTTTTATACCTTTCCAAGGAATATTTGTGATTCAGTAGTCTGCGGACAGTTGAACAGTCAATGGACAGTTCCTCCAAAGGGGCCCACCCACTACTTTCAGTCATTCTCAATCTGGCTATCAAAGAGAGAGCATCTTGCAGCACCTGCTTTGGAAATTCAATCCAAATCCATCAAATGGCATCTATCATAGCCATGCCTCCACCCTGGCCACCCCCAACACCACCACCACCATCACCATCTGGAGGGCTTGGACAGAGGAACAGGAGTGAGGATACCAATGAGGATGATGAGGAAGACCAAGATAAGGAAGAGGAAGTGCCTCTCTCCAGCGCCCGTAGTGAGTACTGGGTTTGGCAGTATTTCAGCACTGTTGGAGATGTCCCAGCCAAGGTACGATGCACTCAGTGCGGGATCGCAGGAAAACAGGGGTTTACTCCTACGGGACCACCTCCATGTACCGCCACACCATATCCAACCAATCTGGTGCTCTAAAAAAGGTGGTACCTTTTTTCACTGAGAAGCAGGCTGCCAGCCTCTGCATCATCTTCCTCAACCGCTCCTATCACCACAAAGGATACTCCTTTGGGGCAGAGGATCTCACCGGCTGCCTCACAGGCCATACAGAATGCTGTTGACCCTTCCTTTTGAGGGTCTCAGGCCTATTTTTGTACTGCAAAGCACTGATCTGTAGTGGGGTGCAACTTTGTAGTGCTTTCGAGGCTGCGGAAGGAGCACGAGAAACACTGCTGACAACTTAGATTTAAGGCCCAAGGCCCGCCCAACATCTTCCTCTGTCCACCTGCCCCTCTGTCTCTGTGGTTGGTGCCCCTTCACTCCCCCACCTTACCTTCCCTCTACTGGAAAAATTTAAAAAAGCCAAAAAATATACAAAATGAAAAAAACACCCAAAGACAGTTCCATTAGGAGCCACCTTCCACAGTTAAAACATTGAAGTGAGAAAAAAAGTCAAAGGCCCCTTTGCAGCTTGCATAGTCTACAGACTGTGTGGTAGTCTGCAGACATCTGGAAAAATTCCAGGCAAGGCATGGGGGAATGGAAATCATTTAAATAGTTTTTTGCGCAAAAATTGCTGGCTATTAAAATAACCTTTTTTTCTCTTTTGAACTTTCATATTTGTTTTTGATTATTTTGTTTTATATATTAAACCAACAAAGATTCTACACAAAGTAAATATTTGTTGTAACTTTCACAAAAAGTGCTTTGAATTTTTTAGTGTTTTTTCATTTTTACTTAATGCAACTTCTAATGAATACCTGAATCCATACTTTATGTGTTCACAAAAACTGCTTCAATGCATTTTGAAAGTTTTACAGAAAAATCTGATTCACCACATCATTTACATGGTCTCCATCTCTCCGAAAAATGTTGACAATATCAAATTTAAAAATCTCACGAGGAAAAAATTTCATGCCAACATTTCGCCAAAAAAAGTACACACAACTTTATTCACATTGCGCCTTGCTTTTTCCATTTGCGGACAAAATACATTCAAACGCATTCACACTTGTCTCTGAGCAATGCGAAAAAAAACATAATTTCCAAATTTGGAAACATTTCCATCAACTTTCCAAATGTATCATTCATTGCAAACTGCAATGAAATCTCTGTAACATACCCCAAACGGTTCCCACCACAATGAACCACAATGATGTCTGGATGTTTTACGTGAACCATATTCTTACAAAACGGGAGTAAGTCAGCCCACTTCATTTCTCGCAGTCCATACCATGACAGTTCAAATTCATGGAATCCAAGATTATCAGCCTAACCACAGTGCTCAAAATAAACCTTCTGCCAATGGATCCCCCAACATCCATACACTCTGCCTCCTCAAAGACATAGCCATAGCCATCTTCAGTGCTCTCACCAAACAAAACTGCCACCCTCCCTTCCTGTACATCACATCCAAGAAACCTTATTCGCTGATCCCCGGTGTTAAAGGACATCCATGACTGTCTGTGGTCTCCACTTTCCCTTTCCATTCCAGGCATCCTAAAAAGACGTGGATGTGGCATGTGCCATCAGTGGACTACTGCTGTATCCACGGACAGATTGTACAATTAAAGGCGGTGGGGATGTTTAGACTTAATTTAAACAATTTATTGTACAATGTTGGCTCTTAAAAGAGCTGTTATTTTTTTAAGTTTTGACTATATTTTTGTTTTTCTGATTTTATTTTCCTGGAACTACTTACAACTGTTTTTATGTGCACTGTACATATTTTTCACATACACTTTCTCAATGAATTTTGAATATTTACAAGAAACATCTGAATCCCAAACTCAGTAAAATTCACTCCATCACTCCAAAAATTGTTTGCACCATCCACAAAAGATGCCATGCCTACACCATTCAAAAAAGCACATACACCTTTATTTACATGGTGCCTACTTGCTTCTAGTTATGCACAAAACACATGTGGGCATCTCCATACTACCCTTTGATGTGTTCGTGGAAAACTAATCTTTCCACATGGAAATAGTTCAATTAAGCTTTGCAACATATCCTTTGATGCAAACTGCAAAGATAGTGGAGTAATGTAGCCCAAATGATTTCCTCCAAAATGCACAACAATAATATCTGGGCATTGCAAGTAAACCAAAATGATAGTAAACTCACCCAGTTTAGCCGAGACACTGTATAACACCAAACCTGCACTCCCAGTGTACCTTTTCAAATGATTCATTCAACAATCTCCCAAAGTCCACACAGTGAGATCATTCCTAGCAATAGCCACATCCATCTTCCCTACATACAACAATCAAAACCTGCTACTCTCTCTTCCTGTAAACCACAATCAGAACACCTCGTTGACTAATCCCCACATTCCCCTTTTCATGAAAGGCATCCTTGAAAGACCCAGATGTGGAACCACAATGTCCGCAGACCAAGTAGCTCAAGGGCAGCCCTTCTACCATTTCCACTTTCATGTATGTAACATTCCCTAATCTAATTGGCTGTTTTCAAAAAGTCACGCATTCATCCACCAATCACATCTAAAAACTCTTCACCTAACCCTGGCATCTCAGTTCAACACTCTGAGAGTGCATATCTTCTGTTGTTCACAGCCATCTGCATCAAAAACGAATGTGAAACTCTCCAACATTTCTATATCCAGAATCAACAACATCTGCTTCTAACAAAACATAGTACAGGTATGTTTATATTTTGTAAAATATTTTCTGCTACTCTTTTACATATATATATATATATATATATATATATATATATATATATATATATATTGTAAAACCAGAGGAAAAGTAATTACACTTCTCCACATAAGGACAGCACTCTTCCTGGTTAGGACGCCAGTATGTATCTCCAAGAAATAAATCAATTCACCATTCGCCAAAGGTTCTTATGCCATATCCAGTTTTATTCAAAGCATTAAACTCACGACACGTTTCGCAACGCTCCCGTTGCTTGCTCACATATACAACATGATGAGGTTGCAAACTGCTTTTAAGTACAGACGGGCTCGATCTCTATGATTCCGCCCAACACATTTTGTCCTTCTTCTATTTCAACTCTTGAAATACCCCATAAGCATTTTATGTTGAATGCTGGCGGCCATTTTAAGATGTGTGAATTCCCATACATAGTGTATTAAAGCAAATACATTTTTAGAGATATCACAATTAATTTATAGGGCCGGTCATTGTATAGTAACAGGTTTTCATTTTCATTTTCACAATGGTTAAAATATATTATTGTTGTAATGATTTAAAGATGAAACCTGTTCATTGTGCAATTACATAATATTCCCAATCACAGCCTGGAGTTTACAATCAAATGCTGGCATCGTGTAATTCAACAATTGATTAACTAATAGCATGCTGCCCGAAATGCATTTTCTATTTGCAAACTGTATCCATGTGAAGAGTTGTATTTTCCTAATCACTACGTATTTCATAGGTTCAAGATTATAAAGTGCAAAGTGCTGTAAACATAACTCTCAGTCCATTTATCTTTAAAAACCTAAAGTGCATAGTGCAAAAGTGCTCTGTTAGTATCTTGAACATTACCCTTCACGCAAATAGTTGGCTTTTATAAATTATTTCTTAGGAATTCGAGTTGTTATTTATGGCAGTTTTGTTAAAGAAAAATTATGCTAAAGTGCTCAATGCTAAACACATACAGTAGTATTTATGGCCAGCATTGAATATGTAATGTAAAAACCAGGATTGGGACAATATAAACAGGGGTATATCAAAGGACAAGATGAATACAATCAAACCTAAAAAGCTAAGCAATTCTCACTGTTCTATAAAAAGTCAACACACATATAAAATGTAGAAAAAGGTTAAAGTTAAAAACGATCTCAAATATCAAAATCAACAAAAAGTGTTTTCTTATGTTGCTGTATAAAGACATTATTAAGACTGAAGCATAGGAGAAGATTTATGTCCCAAGGAATGTATACAATTCTTCATTCAGGTTATGTCCTCCTGGTTTCTTAATTTGAAAGTCTAGGATAAATCGTGTCTCCATCTGGCGTAATTGCAGCTCACTATTCCCTCCATGTGGATTGGGTTTTATGTGGTGAACTCCAAAAAATCTGAAATTGTCCAATTTGCTCTGGTGTTGATCTCTGAAGTGTACTGCCATTGGGTAGGAAGCATCTACATTTTTAATGGCCCGCATATGCTGTAATATTCTCAATTTCAGCTTGCCAATAGTGCTTCCCACATACCAAAGGTTACATGGACAAAGCAGTATGTATACGACAAACTCTGTATTGCATGTTATTTTGGTTTTCACCTCAATATTATGTCCTAATATTGGATGTGTGTAGTTTGTTTTGTTCACCGCAAATTGGCACGCTTTGCACTTAGTGCATTTGGAGAACCCGGTGTTCTTGTTATTCAACCATGTGGATACAGCGTAAGTTTCTTTCTTTGGGGACATGCAGCTGTTGACCAGTGTATCTTTAATGGAGGTAGATTTTCTGTAGGTTATGTTGACTCTTTCTCTCATGAATGGAAATAAAGTTTCAACGGTTCTTAAGACATGCCAGTGTTTGTGTAATATTTTCCTTATTGTTTTTGCATGTGAGCCATATGTGAGTATTAGTCTCACATTGTCAGGTTCTTGAGTCTTTTCAGATGTTCGATTGGTGGAGAGTAATGCTGTTCGATCTAGATTTCTCGCTTTGATATAAGCTCTTTCAATGATTTCCTTAGGGTACCTTTGTTTGGCAAAGTTCTGAGCCGTGATCTTGCATTCCCTATCGAAACAATCTAATTTGCTGCAATTACGACGTATCCTAACAAACTCACTGTATGGTATGCTCCATTTCAATGGAGTCGGGTGGTTGCTGCTTGCAAATAAAGGCATGTCAGAACTTGTTGGTTTTGGATGAAGTTCAGTGCTGATCTCTTTCCGATCAGTTTTTACCAGTACATCTAGGAAAATTAGGGATTCTCGACTGTGGGTTTCCGTGAATCGGAGATTCAAATTGTTGACATTTAATATAGTCACAAAGTCAAGCCAATCCTTTTCTTTTCCATTCCATAAGATAAATAAGTCATCAATAAACCTTAGCCACAGGACTACTTGGTTGGTATACTTTGTATTGGCATCAGTCTAGACAACACATTTTTCCCACCATCCCATCGTCAAATTTGCGTAGAACGGTGCGAAGCTTGTTCCCATCGCAGTTCCGCGGAGTTGGTTATAGTAAGTATTGTCGAAGAGAAAGACGTTATTCGTTAAGCATAGATCTATAATTTCCATGATCATTTGTCCATGGCGCAGATAATTTAGCGATCTACTATCAAGGAAGTATTTACATGCTTTTTTCCCATCATTGTGTTGAATGGAGGTGTAAAGCGATACTACGTCCAGTGTTGCAAACGTAAAATCTCTTTCCCAGCTGATCCCTTCAATTTTACTAAGAAAATCTTTGGTGTCATGTAAATATGAAGGTAGCGTAAATACCAGGGGCAATAATGTTTGATCAACATACTTCAACATATTTTCCAATGATGCACCGTTTAAAGTGACAATGAGTCTTCCTGGGGGGGCAGGTGGGGTTCTTATGAATTTTCGGTAGGAAGTAGATTGTGGGTATGGTAGGTGTTTTATTGAAGAGGTACTTTGAATCGTCTTCATCAAGAATATTCAATTCCTCAATTTCTGTAGGAAGCACTCAACTTTCCTTTTTAAGGGTTCCAGTGGGTTTTCCTCAAGATTTTCATAACAATGGTTGTCACTTAGTTGTCATTCTGCTTCCTTTACATAGTCTTCTCTGTTCAGGATTACTATGTTGCTTCCCTTATCTGAAGCTTTTATGATCACATGGTCAAGTTCTTGCAATTCTTTTAAGATTTTCCTTTCCTTGAATGAAAAATTAGTCTTCATGGTATTTCTAAAAGCTCTGGCTTTTTTGAGGTCCTGGATAACAAGGTCCTGAAATGCTTCAATTTTGCCCCCTGGTTGGAACATCGGGTTAAATCTAGATTTGGCTTTTAATGTACTCTTGATGGGCCAATCAGTTTCAATGTCCAACATTTCAGGAGTAATGTCCGAAGTCATGTCTATTGATTGATTTGTAGATTCCAACTCGGCCAAATAAATTAATGTGTCCAAGTCCTCAATAGCTACTGCTGTTCGACCTGATGAAGCCAATTTAGGTTTATCCTTGGGTGGATTCAAGATAAAGAATTTCTTCAGTCGGATTTTTCTCATGTATTTAAAGAAGTCTATTTTTGTTTCCATGTAATCATAGCTTGCTGTGGGGCAGAAGTTAAATCCATATTGGAGAACTTTAGTTTGTTCCTCGTTGAGCGCGTAGTTTGAGAGGTTGATGATGCTTTTATCAGGTTTATCTGATTCTATTGTGCCTTCTTCTTCCCAGAGCGTGTTCTTGTTCCTTGATCTGACTCTGGACTGCTTGTGCCCTTGTCCCCTCCTTGTTTTTTTCTTCCTCCTGGGCCTTGGTTCTTCCCCCGTCCTTTTCCTGTATTTTTTGCGGGATTTTTTCTGCCATCTAGACCGAGCATCCTCATCTCCTCTAAAAAATGTGTTTTCTTGGGGGGATTTACATTACTGCTAGCGGAGGCTTCAGAATCTGAAGTCGTGGCTGCTTCGCTTGAGGTCGGGGTTGTTTCCTTGTTTTCGGCATTTTAGCCCACCATGTTTTTTCTCAGATTATCATATCGACGTGCAAAGGTATAAACTCTTCCTCTTTCATAGTCCTGCTTATCACGAAGGAACTTTCTCTGCTTGCGTAATTTGATGTCTTCTTCGTAAGCAATTAGAGTTACTTCCATACTTTTTCTGAGTTTGTTCCCTTCTTTGCTAGGTGAGATAGCGGACAGCTGTTCATTAATTTCCTCTATTTTGGTTAATACGTTTTGTCTGTCGATTCTAGCATATTTAATCAAAATATTCAAAAATTGTCCTGAGCACAAGTTTGTGGAGTCGCCCCATTCTTTAAGCATTTCCGGATCTTGTTCCTCAAAGGAAGGTGATATTAAAATTCTAAGCCCGCGAGGAATCCTTCCAACATCTACATAGTTTTGGAGTGAATGCTCCTCCCACCATTTATGAACACACGTAGGGGAGTCCCCCGAATGAACCATTCAGTAACTAATTTGATAGCCAAGTTTTAGCTCATACTAGGCCCCATTCGATATGCTGTTTTCATCACCACACAGAATGTAAAACATAATACACAGTGTTTGTCATTTTCTACAAAAAAATAATAATTTATTACATAGGCCATTGGTCCTACGTTTACACAAAAATATAAAAAAAGCCACATGAATACATATATCAATATGGGAGATGTATATATACATCTGATGGCATTTTAGTGATTTACTCACTTCTTTTTTCTGCAGTCTTTCCAATTCTTTAAGTAAGCTGATTTCATTCTTGTCTGTAATATTTTTTTCTATTGCATTTGTGTTTGGGATTTTGATTTGTTGAGCTTCACTAAATAAATTCTGTGCCTCTTCACGGCGTGCATTTTCTTTATCAAGTTGTGATGCCATGTTCCTGAAAAGGATATTTGCAATTCATGTACTGGAGGGAAATAGCGTTAGGTGAAGGGAATTCAAACACTCTCGGTGTGAATTCATTAAATGGGAAGAAACTGACGCTATATCCTGACTGCAATAATATACACGAGAGAAATCTTTTGTGTAATCCGCTCAACGGACCGATGAGGACAGAAGTGTATTGTGTGCAAGTTACCAGGAGTTTACTCACCGAACGTTGGTGTCTCCGTTCATCCTCCGATGATAACCGGGTAAACCTCTGCTCAGGCGAGCCTCTCCCGGCGACAAGCACACACGCTTCCTCTTCTGGTGTGATTCCCGGTCCGGAGCAAAGTCAGGCAGCCCGTTCGTGACTCGGTGGTCCTTCTTCGCTTCAAGCAAACCAGCTGGTGCACGTCAGCGCCTGTCACTAGGCGCGCAAATATTGTAAAACCAGAGGAAAAGTAATTACACTTCTTCACATAAGGACAACACTCTTTGCGGTTAGGACGCCAGTATGGATCTCCAAGAAATAAATCAATTCACCATTCGCCAAAGGTTCTTATGCCATATCCAGTTTTATTCAAGGCATTAAACTCACGACGCGTTTCGCAACGCTCCCGTTGCTTGCTCACATATACAACATGATGAGGTTGCAAACTGCTTTTAAGTACAGATGGGCTCGATCTCTATGATTCCGCCCAACACATTTTGTCCTTCTTCTATTTCAACTCTTGAATACTCTTCAATACTCTTGAAAAAACAGCACTGAAATGGATATTCAAAAGTGTGGAATTTATATCAAATAAAAAATATAAAATGTTGTGCATTCAAAAATGTTTCGCTTTAATAGCAATTTCAGGAAAGTGAAACAATATATATGTGCATTTATTGCAGCACTGTGTGTAATGTTTATCTAAAAGAAAGAAAAAGCAGATGCAAAACATTTCTACAACATCTTTAAGTGCCACTTGGTATGTCAAAATATATTATGTTGGCAGTAAATGCATATCTGCTAACATAACCCATTTAAATCTGTATCGGCATATCCAATCATGTTTCTTCTGTGCAATCTGGAATGTGTTGTTCACATTTTAAAATGAGAAAAGTGGAACTTCAATCCCAGAATGCAAACAAAAGAACTAGGAGTACATGAGTACCTACAGATTGGAATGTATTATGTTGGCAAGTAGTACAAACCTTTCCCATCTCCTTTTCTTTTAGTTTACAAAAAAGTTGCACACAATGTTCCTATAAATGCACATATGTATTTTTTAACTTTCATGAGAATGCTCCTAACAAAAAATGTATAAATGCTCAGCGTTTTCCATTGCATAAAAATGTCACACTTTACAGCCTCACTCATTACATCCCTTACACTGCCACCATTGTCTGCCTGCTCACAAATATGTGTATTCCGCAAAAGTATCTATATACAACACTTCACCTTACATATCCAACAACAATCCGTTATTGTATTAGCACTAGGCCACACTTTCCCTATTGTTAAAAAACACTGCAACACATTACAAATACATTGCCCCATAAACATAGCACTACTTTCAGTAAAATCAGCAGCACTAAGCTAACCTACACATGCACCTTTTTCTTACACCCATTTTGGCCCTGATCTTTATAATCCCCAAACACCACTAGTAATACTTCAATTGATCTAAAAACACACTTAACATACTTTAGTATGCCATCCAAAACACGCATGTATTAACTCTTTTTCCCAACAACTCCTCCCACCTTCATAAACAGCAACCTCACTAACTAAAAGTACTTGATCATTACCATATATACCTTCTATATACCTACTAATTTTCTTTTACAATTATAGGAAAGAAGAACATTCCTGAAGACAGCTACCGAAAAAAGAACACTCTTCACATCCTACAAACTAAGTGCATTCATATAGTATACATCTCTCTAGTATTGTAACAATATCATGTCACTATATATTAGCCTAGAATATTTTTTTCAAATCAACAACATTGATTGCTCTTTCATTGTTATGATGCTCTTACTCATATCATAACATGCAAACTCTTTATATTCCTATCTCAACACCACCAGTATAACACCCACTGTTTTCCTCAATAAAATCACATTTGCCATACTTATTCAATTGCACAACCACTCTCTTACTCACTAACCCAAACACATCACACCTGTACACACTCTTACTCTTAAAACCTTGCCAAGCACATCTATCATCCCACTACACAAGCTCACAGCATGCTATTCATCTCTACAATCACAACCACACACCCATGCACAATACATTCATATACATTCCACAAATTTCAAACCCAAACTTTCTATTTTCCAACAGACACAACACAATGCCTACTAAAGAGAAACTCTGTAGAAAAGAAAGAATAAATAAAGCTGATAAAAATAAAAGCAAGCCATATACTCATCCACCACTAAAACAATGTATAGAACTAGTAACCTCACTCAAAAAAACTATACCAGCCATGACTAAAAAAGGTCGGCCCCTACTAAAAGTAAACAAATATCTAGAAAGTAAAGCAAACCTACTAATGAACCTAACAATATATGTACCATTCCTAACATAACCACAATAAAGTAATACAAACAATTAATGTTACAAAGAAATGTTCCACTGCAGAACTCTTCAGAATCTTATCACAAAAGCTGAAAAGTGACGATATACCATTAAAAATGACTGCATGAGACTAATCCTTTGAGCTCTAATTGACAGCGCATTTCTACTAAAGAGAACATTTTTATATTGATTTTAAACAGAATGAAAACACCAACCAAATTAATCAATACATTACGAAAAGTACTTCTATAAACATGCACAATGTCAATATAGATACATTTTCAAACTTTTGTGAAGGTGAATGGATTCAAACACGCAACACAAAACTATATTTCAATAAAGAAGCTTATAAATAAGAAGAAAAATAAAATGCAATAGACAGTGATCGCCGAGGGTATGACATAGTAGGACACATAATTATGGCAAAAAAAATATAGACAAAATGTCCCCAACAAACTTTAAACAGTCCAGTGTAAACATTGACATGCAGCTCAATGTATAACATAAGGCAACAATCCTTCAAATGTTTACGAGAATTTCTCAATCACAATATCAAACTAAAAGACAAAAGTAGAATGGAAACTTTACAAACTATGGACCAAAGCCACACTGGTCTGCCAAGAAATTCATTCGCCTGCATTTTGGGAGCTGCTTGAAAAACACTTTCCTCCACATCAAAATGTTAGCAACACACCATTCCACTATCGGAATCTCGTGCATAGTCTATACTATGCAAAATGTTCTGCTCTAGAAGTATAACATTTAAATGACATTCTCCTACATGGAACAGCCAAAGAACTCTTTAAAAAATAGATCACATCCAAAGTAAGTGCTTTTGAACTGAAGTTGACTTAGACAATTCAGTAACTTATGAAAACATTACCGAAAACTTCACTAACACCAACATCCTAACAAACACATTAAAAAAGTAGTTAAGTTTCAAAACACATCTGTTGAAATACCAGACTAAGTTTGTGTCTGTTGTTGAGGATTTTTTTTATAGAAAGAGTACAAAAACAGTAGATATGGTCTACAAAATAGAGCACAATGAAGAATCCCAATGGTTCCAATTAGCTTCATATCTAATAGTAGAAAACAGTAGAAAATAAATACAAAATAACGGACCCCTCAATACTTCGCATGCACTGCAACACAAAGGTTGACAAATAACCAAATGCTATCACATGCTTTCACTAATAACTTAATATTCCCACTTCCAAAGGCTCTCCAACAACTTAACTTGTATGAGAGCTTTTGTAGTGATACACAAAATTGCAACCTTGCCAATCAAGGCTTTAGATGACAGCATTAGCCGCTGAAAGCCAATAGTGTATTCAAGGTATGTGCTAAAAATGCTGACATTAGTCTGTTGTAGCACTTCCATTATGCAGTAGTGAGCTACAAGGAATATGCAGGCCTAGTATGAGTGATAGGTCACATTATGCATTGTTGATAGACAGGCAGGGAGGGGCCCTAGCTCTGTAGCTAATGGACATTTTTGGAGTGTTTGGAACATTATGGCACCTATATAGCGCTTAGATAGCCAGTCTTAAGCGCTATAAACACTAAGCTATGAGTGCATGCCTTTTAGAGCTTGCAGATGGGGTTAATACATCCCTGCTTCCCTTAGAATATTCTGCCTCACTAACGGTAGCCCTGCATGGCCCCAAGCTAATCTCCTTTTCTCTGGGAAGGCACTGATAAGACATTCCTGAGCTCTCGCGCAGATGAGCCAGGGAGGGGCTCAGAAAAAGGAGCAGTGGAAATTAGCAGAGTTGGGTTTTTTCCATGAGCCAGCCTATATTTTGCACAGGGAAAGTTCTGGAACTGTGCGTCACGGACGGGCAGCACGAGATTATAAAATACACATGCTCACATGACTCGGGTGGGAGATCGTCCTGTGGACTTGGTTCGAGCAGATCAAGTGCCCGGAATTGGAACTCTTGACGGCATCCTGCAGCGCTGTTCTCTGACTGAGCGGGGCTTGTAACAGCTAGCTTATGAAGGCCAGGGTCTCCCAGTGCTGATTGAAGGGGTGTAAGACTGTGTTTCTCTATGTTTCTCTATGTTTATCTAAGTTCTATGTTTCTCTATATTTTGCATTTCTCTAAGTTTTGTGCTTTGTAATCTTCTCTAACTTGAATACCAAATGTATATGAAATTCACTGTTTAGAATAAATACTAAAACTTATTGAAGGTGTCATTGTCACTAGCATGAGATCACTGCTCAGCACAATAGAACCTGTATTTTGGGCTGAATTGGGTAATTATTGCTCCCGAGGGCTGGTCCCGAGGACGATTTGGCCCATATCAAGACAATTGGTGGCAGCTTTGTGGGATTTGTGAAGAGCAGTGCCTTGCTGTGAAATGACAAATTGTGTGAGAGAACACAGTGTAGAGTGAAGAGCAGGCTGTCGCATTTCCTTGGTGGTCTCACTGCAGCTCTGAGACTTCAAAAGACAGCAGCGTTGTGTCGGCTTGCCGTGGCCGATAGCTTGTGTGGTTAAGACTCCCTTCAGTAAATCAGTCGTGACTGACTTATTGCTTGGGAATGGAGCCAGGGAGTACAAGGCGATAAACAAGCGGGAAATGGCTTTGTTTAAAGTGCTCCGATGAATGGTCAAGAAAGATGTATGTTCAATTAGGAAAGAATCTTATCATGCGGTTTCCCTAGTTTAAAGTTGTAATTTGAAATGCAAAGTGAGACGGAGTTCTCAACTCTATTCTGTCATGAGGGCAGGGAAAAATAATTGCAAGGATTTGACATGCAAATTGTGAATAGTAATATAACCATTGACTCAGCCCCAGTGTGCTAGCGAGTGGGGGGCTGTAATGTTCGGAGGCGAAGGTTCGCTTTTTTGATGTATGCTTTTGAAGTGTTGACATTCCTGAAAAATAACGTGGGGAATGAGCCGTGCTTAGGAGAAAGAGTAACATCTGTGCTGAGAGCCTAAAGGGTTTGTTTTTCTTTTGGCAACTGTGAATTCCATGTGCTGGTGGCGAATTCTGTTTAAAGGAAACACACTAAAATGGTTATATTGCATTTTAAGCTGTGCCGTGCTTATAATGGGTGAGAGACTCACTTAAAAAAGAAAGTGAGTGATGTTATTTGGATTTTCGATTTTTGTGTATTGATTTGAAATTGCAGAATCAGTTTGCAATGGTTTGGGGGGAAAAAACAATTTATATTTTTCTAAATTGCCTCTAAATTGCCCCTGGAGTATTTTTGACTGTTCCCACGCTATGCCATGGATTTGTACTGTTGCCTTATAACTGATGCATGTTTGGAAATAGTGGCCTGTTGACTGTGATACATGGTGAAAAATGTTGTTGACACATTTAACAGCCCACAAGCAATATAGAGTGTGGGTTGTTATTGCAGGAAAACCGTGCAGGGAGCTGCACTAAATATGGCATTTTTTAAATGCACTGAAATAAGTGGTTATATTCTGGCAATGGTACAACAGAATGAAAAATCTGTGTGTGATAAGATAGCACAAAGATTTAGTGGGTTGTGGGTTCTTTTGAAAGATCGCACATTGCATTGGAGTGAGCTCGTGAAGCCAAACTACAAGGTTACGAGGAAGAAGAGAAAAAAGAAAACGTATGCTTTTAAATGGGACATTAATCAGTTTAAAACAGGCTAAAAGATGCTTTGACATTTTGCTAAATTACATGGAGTAGAATCTGATGAGAAGAAAAAGTGCCTCTTTTGAAATTAAGGGTCTTGCTGTGTGTGCAGAGCTTGTGCCTTGAAGCTGTCTTGGGCGAGGTGCAGGAAGGCAAACAAAAGCAGAATACTGCACTCCTGTTTAATGCAAGAAAGAGTTAATCTGGATGAACTGTCTGAAACGAGTGCCTTTCCATTGAAGCCGCCACAGTTTAAGAGTTATAGGCAAAGAGATAAGCTTGCTGCGCGAAAGATAAACATTGACATTCCTGCATTCCATCCCCTGTGAGAGACACCGCAGCGTGAGCAAAAAACTGAGGAGAGGGGGTGCAAAGACAGAAATGCTGATCAGAAGTAAAGAATTTGCCCAGTAACACTGGAAGGAAAACAAAGGCTGCATGCAGGATGGCAGATGGGCACATCACATCTGAACATTTGGGGAACTTGTGCATCTGTGAATGGGCTAAGAAAAGACAGCTGCCCATTCCAACAGACATTGCCAGGCAAACCGCATTCCCATGCACCATGTGATGTGATGTGAAGTGAAACGCTATTGCTGTGCAAGCTGCATCCCAGTGCTCCATGTGATGTGAACTGAAGTAAAGCGCTGTGCACTGGAGAAGAAACCTCTAGGCACTTTGAGAAGAGAAAATACACAGCTGGCAAAATGCAAGCTACATTGCCAGGGCTGGAGTAACTGACAAAGACATTATGGCATTCCAGATGGAAGCAAAACTGACAAAAAGCGCTTAGCCGTTTTGCAAGAGACAACATGCAGAGCGGGGCTATGGAGTACAACATGAACACCACACATTAGCCCTGATCCAGAAGCCTCACGGCTTAGTGCAAGAATGAATGATTTGTTGAAGCAACAAAAGAAACTGACTTAGACTATCGCGCTCAAAGGGGTGGTCCAAGAACTCAGCAAACACCCTTTGAGAAAAATGACAAGTGAAAAACCAGAGGCTTGAAAGACACTAGCTTTATGGAGAAAAATAAACAAAGCTGCTTGTGCAACTGCAGGCGGTATTGGACTGAAGGACTTTACCTTTGAAAAATGGAGTGATGCCAGCAGGGCAAACTAAATCAAGATCATGAGACACTGGAAGCAAGTTGGCGCCTGGCATTCGTGATCGCTTTGGTGAAAAAGAAAAGCATTGTGCGACCTGGGTACTTATCATATGGCTTTTGTAAAAGCACAGATCAGTCTGAGGTACCATTGACCAACTATGATCGCATTGCACAAATGTGTTTGTGATTAGGCAGTTACACCCCGTATGGTTGAGTGTAAATAAGCCCCCAGAAACATGCAGAAGGGTGATAAATAATTGCAGTAGCAATGATAAAGTGTGTAGTTACCTGGTGAGACTTCTGAAGATAGGGGTGGTGTTCAGGGAAGGGGTGGATAACGCTGATATTGATGAATAATGACATTGTATTTTTAATGGCATCCTAACATTTCTGTTTGTATTTTGCCTAGGCAAAAAAGCAAGACAATAGCGCGCCTTTGACAGAAGTAGATGTATTCAATTTGTGGGTGACACTGATCAGTCAAGCAAACTGTGCTCAGAGAAAGCGAGTCAACTTTAAACGTTTCCTGCACCGCACTCAATGCTGCTAGCATGCATGACGTATGAGGACATTTGTTCTGCAACCTGCGAAAGGTGTCCAACAGAGTAATAACTTTTGCTGAACTGGCATGGTGCAGACTTGGCTAGTTATCAAATATTTGATGCTACACATTCAAATGATTCAGTTGCTGGAAATAACTTAATTGACATGTCTTGCCTTTCTTGTTTAAAGGACTATGGACAATGAGTTGTGGACTGTAAGATCATGCACCACAAACAGCTGTGTGACACAGCACTTGAATGCTAACACATTGAAAAATGGTTTTTAAATGCACTTTTTGAGATGAATCTGAAAAAACTAAATGGTTTTGCTCTTCCAACTGAATTGCTTTAACCAGAGATGCTTTGCTTTTTGAAAAAAAAAAACTTCTACGTTGCACGTAGGCAGGAAAATGACTTATGAATTGTTGGGGCAGCAGGATTATGCAAGCAGGAGCGTAATTTATTTTGAGATAAGATGAGTGCGCACATCAAAGTCACCTGTGCGTAGGTTAAGATCCTTAATTGAAGTAATGCTGCCAAGTGTGTGAGCTCTAATTTGAGATGGTAACCTTTGAAACACTGGATACTTTACAGCCAGCTTAAGGCAGGTAAATGAAACCATGACTGACTTGATGTTTGATTTTATGACACAGTGTGTGACACGGTTTTTGTTAAACCAACCAGTTCCATGTTTTAGTGGGGACAGCTGTCTCCAGCACACTAATGCAAAGAGTCACCTTTTGATTGTAGACATTTGGAATAATTCTTTGGAAAAGCGCTACAAAAGAGTATCCACATGGAATTGCTAGCGTACTGACCTGGCACATTGTCAGACATCTTTTATCACTGACTCATATGACTGGTGTCTATGAAGTCATAGGCCCAAATGTTTCAGTGAATGGATACAACGATTTGTTTAAATTTGTTTAATGTGATGTTTTTTCTGACCAAGAACTGCAGCGAGTGCTCTCACCAAGATTTTATGGACTATAACTTGACTAAATGCATTTTACACAATGGTGTGATGAAACAGCCACTGCCGGAGGGTAGTATAGTGTTTGTGGCTAAAACTAATATTGTATATGGTAGATATCCCACTTGAAGAAGGGTATTCTCCAAGTCACAATAGGTAGACACTGTGAACATGTTAGATTTTCCAGTAGTAAGGCAACATGTAAATTGTAGGCTGGTAATGCACACCTCTATTATTACAGTGATACACTTAGACATAGATGTATCATGAGGCAATGTTTCCTTAGTACTACCAAGCTGCTACAAATGGAGTCCATTTCTATGGCCCATCACTAGAGTGCGCGTAGCTAGGGAGCTAGATTCATTAATTGCAGGAGCTTTATATGTTTGTGACATAGAAACTGTGCACAATAAGCTAGCCACTATGGGTTCTGATGCCAGCTCTGCTATAGAACTTCTGGCCTAGTGGGGCCCATTGATGCGCCCAACACTGCTACAAGTATTGGCGACCACTGGAGATGGCAGAATTTTAGGTATGAAGACATTTTTTCTGCCATAGGGCAGATCAACAAGACTGCTAAATACACAAGATGCATTGTATGGCAAACATTGTTAAATCAGCAGGTGTTGGCTTTTTACTGGGTGGGGGCGACCATCCTCCACACACTGGCACGCAGAGCTACAGTTACCAGCATACATATGGATCAAATTGCTTGCTTTTGATTGCATGAATAACACATGCCATGCTTTGATGTAAATTAGTAGAATTGTTTTTATTTAGATAACCCGGTGCCCATGGGTTCACCTTGCTCACGAAATTAGATGGTTTCTGGTTGGGTTCCACATACATGGGGGAAGTGTCTAATCACACAGCCCATAGTCACGTTTGAATACCCTGGGATCAGGGGGGAGGGTAGGCCCTTAGAGTGAAAGGATGCCAGGTTTTGGAATTGGTAACCATACATAAATGCAATAGTGCATTGTAGATTAGACTACACTGGATTGCCTTGACATTCTAACTGCATGCTGCTTTTTAACTGACAATCAGTTATACAATAATTATTTAGGTATTGTTGTGTAGGCCAGGTTTTGGCTAGAGTAAATGCCCATGTTCACTTTGTGTAGGTATTTTTGTGTAGGCCAGGTTTTGGCAAGGGTATATGTCACTGTTCACTTTGTGTACATTTTTGTTTAGGTAGTGTTTTTTACTAACCTTGCATGCCACGCTAACTAACCGCTAGAAGGTAGTTTGCTTAAACCTCTTGCAAAGCCCCAAGGTCTTTATCACTGCACTAAAATACTATATTGATAGGTATTAGTCAGCATTTGTCGCACACACGTTGAATAGGGGTGGAATGTAGTGATACACAAAATTGCAACCTTGCCAATCAGGGCTTTAGATGACAGCATTAGCCGCTGAAAGCCAATAGTGTATTCAAGGTATGTGCTAAAAATGCTGACATTAGTCTGTTGTAGCACTTCCATTATGCAGTATTGAGCTACAAGGAATATGCAGGCCTAGTATGAGTGATAGGTCACATTATGCATTGTTGATAGACAGGCAGGGAGGGGGCCCTAGCTCTGTAGCTAATGGACATTTTTGGAGTGTTTGGAACATTATGGCACCTATATAGCGCTTAGATAGCCAGTCTTAAGCGCTATAAACACTAAGCTATGAGTGCATGCCTTTTAGAGCTTGCAGATGGGGTTAATACATCCCTGCTTCCCTTAGAATATTCTGCCTCACTAACGGTAGCCCTGCATGGCCCCAAGCTAATCTCCTTTTCTCTGGGAAGGCACTGATAAGACATTCCTGAGCTCTCGCGCAGATGAGCCAGGGAGGGGCTCAGAAGAAGGAGCAGTGGAAATTAATAGAGTTGGGTTTTTTCCATGAGCCAGCCTATATTTTGCACAGGGAAAGTTCTGGAAATGTGCGTCACGGACGGGCAGCACAAGATTATAAAATACACATGCTCACATGACTCGGGTGGGAGATCGTCCTGTGGACTTGATTCGAGCAGATCAAGTACCCGGAATTGGAGCTCTTGACGGCATCCTGCAGCGCTGTTCTCTGACTGAGCGGGGCTTGTTACAGCTAGCTTATGAGGGCCAGGGTCTCCCAGTGCTGATTGAAGGGGCGTAAGACTGTGTTTCTCTATGTTTATCTATGTTTATCTAAGTTCTATGTTTCTCTATATTTTGCATTTCTCTAAGTTTTGTGCTTTGTAATCTTCTCTAACTTGAATACCAAATGTATATGAAATTCACTGTTTAGAATAAATACTAAAACATATTGAAGGTGTCATTGTCACTAGCATGAGATCACTGCTCAGCACAATAGAACCTGTATTTTGGGCTGAATTGGGTAATTATTGCTCCCGAGGGCTGGTCCCGAGGACGATTTGGCCCATATCAAGACAGCTTTATAACCCAAACAGTACACTCATTCCAAGCTATAATACGCCTCCAGCCGAAAACAGCCTAATTCCCTCCATCTGAGTTACTAAGGGGGATACCTGGCAAAGAAGAATATTTGCCATTAAATCTTAAAGAAAATGTTAAACTCTATGAGTACAATGACCAGTAGATCAATCTGTAATTGTACTAGTTAATGGTATACCAACAAAAGACAAAACCATTTGAAAACAACTAGTAGACATGAGCAAAGTTAGACAAGCCCTACAATATCTAAAAGAAAACATTGAATACTACAAAGATATAAACTTAGAGGAAAACTTAAAAGAAACTACCCAAATAATTCAAGAATCACCAGCAACTGGCCAATTTGTATGTGTAGATCCTGTTACTGCAGCCAACATTTTAGACCACTATACAATTCACCCACTAATTTCCAAAGACTCCATTGAAGATGCATTAGAAACATATCAAATGCATTAAGCCAAAGGATATCCAATGAGCATATGGGGCAAACGTGTAGAAACACATTCTTTTCCTGTTCTCTTTCCTACAGGAAAAGGAGGAGATATGAAGAAAAGTCAACACACATTAGTGCATCAGAATATCGCTCTTTACGTATGTATTCTGAAGATCTTAGACTCAAACAAAATGTAAAATAAATGTTCCACCTCCTGTTCGAAAGTGAACTAGAAACTCTATGTTATGGAATGGCACACACATTAAAAACAGGCTCTCATTTGTTTAAACATCTTTGTCACCCAACTACTTAAAAAAATAAAACACTACGATGAAGTTTTGCTGACAAGTATCACAAATCCGTTGGCAAACATGTGTGGTACGTTGGCAAACATGTGTGGTACAAAAGAATACTGATTCTGATGTCACACTGATGTACGTTGTATGCCAAGGAACCTTACCCCACCCACATGGTTTGTTACTTTAAGCTGTGCAGAGTATGCGTGGGATGACTTCTAATGCACTGCAAACCAACATATAGATGGAATAGATATAAAAACACCAGGAGAACTCTTTCTGTTGACCCTGTCAATTTATCAAGGTACTTTCGCCATCGCTTCATTGCCATGCAGCACTTCATCTGCAAGAAAACTACCCCTCCTCTCAGAGAAGTGCAACACTTCTTTTGGAGAAAAGAATATCAATCCAGAGGAGCACCACACAACCACATGCTTTTTTGGATAAACTATGTTCCCAAATTTGGCCATGACACTGACGCCACTGTTTTATAGTTTATTGAAAAAGGCATAACCTGCAACGTCTCTTCAGAAAGCACAGATATTTACCTACATATACAAATCTTACTCTTCCAAAAACATAAGTGTGGCAGATACTGCTGACGTAGATATATAAACAAAGGTAAATACTATACCAATTGTCACTTTGGTTTCCCTATACCAGTTTGCAAAAAAGGGCAAGTAAATAGCTTGATGTCTTCTGTTAGACACAGTGAAAAGGGCAAATCCCCTAAAAACACATACAACATTAAAAGGAGCAAATCAATCAAGTAAATCAATGATTACAATGCAATCATTGCCCTATTGAGGAAAGTGAACATAGACATACAATACATTGGAGACAATTCCATGGCAGTCTTAAGATATGTCACAGCTAACCTCGCCAAAGCTGAGCCATCAAAGCTAAAAGACTTCTGGGATGACAAATTGTACAGCTTCGGTATAAAAATGCTCTCCCATAGAGAATGTCGATGCTACAAAGCTGCAGTCCTTTTAACAGGTACAGCCTTATATGGTATATCTGAACACATTGTCTGGCTATCCCTTGGTCCAGCTTCATCCCGATAAAGAATACTAAAATCCTACCAAGAGATTGAAACAATAGCCACAAATGATCCCATCAACCAGAACATTTTAAAAACAATTTACTTGGCACATTCTACCCAAACAGAAGTATTGCTTTGGAAAAAATGTGCCTGTACGACACAGCCCAAAACTACTCCTTCAAAAACAATGTCACATCGGAGGAGACAACTGGCAAATATTCAGTCTCAACTTATGAAGGAAGCCTAGTAAATCCTACCAAACCCAGCTTAATTAATCATATAAAGTTATAATGTCAATATCTGCACCATAGAGAACTGTATTACATGGCCCTACTCCAACTTTTTAAACCTTGGAGAAAAGAGCAAGAATTATTAGGTGACCATGGGCCTCATTACGAGTCCGGCGGTAACTGCGGCGGTAAAACTGCCTGGTTACCGCCGGACTCGTATTACCATTCCGCATCCGTGATTCCTGGATTTACCGGGGCATTACAACCCCGGTTTTCTGGGAATCACGGAGGCGGAATGGTGTTAATCCCCATTCCCATCGAGTCCTATGGGACTCGATGGGAATGGGGATCATGGAAACACCGGCAGCATCTCGTAATGCTGGCGGTGTTTTCTTGTTCGTCTGCAGGCGGGCGGTGTTAAACCCGCCAGGTCAGACCTGGCGGGAACATCACCTCCCGCCTTTAGGAGTCGGGATCAGGCGGTCCGGAAACAACGGTGGCGGCGGGTTTAAGCCACCGTTATTTCCGGACCGCCTGAGTTATAATGAGGCCCCATGACTCATTTGAAGCTGCATCCAAAACAAATGAAAGCAGGATAAGAAAACTCAATTTCAAACATTACTAAGAAATAAACGCCAACAAGAGGAAGACATTTAAGCTCAATGAGATAAAGACACTCCTGAGGCCAGTCAACCTTACCTTACCAGATGTCAAGAACCACTTGGAGATCCACTCATTCTAAATGAAGCAGAAATAACCATGACTTAGGTAGAAAATATCATGTTTCTGTATAAACAATCTGAAGAAGGCCTGTCAGGGCTCAAATCACAGCTAACTGGGGAACAACTCAATATTTATCTATAAATCATTGAAGAAATTAAACATGGTTTTACACATGAAACTAAAATGTGTGCTGTACAAATTATAAACCTTAGCTCCTGTATGTAAGTGAGAAGCTGGTTCTGGAAACAAACATCCTTAATTCAAATAAATATCACATTTCTACAAAATGTAACAAACAACAACCGTGCAGCTGTTGTAACAGCCCTCACAGGTTTAGCTGCCTACAACATAGAAGGTGTAACTTTACACTGACTATTGCTCCTTCCATTAGAACAAAAAAACAAATTAGAATACCATCAATTATCAGCAGAAGCTGCTACTGACGTATGCAGAATTCTGCAATAAATGAAACTGCTCCTAATAGATGAAGTAAGCATGGTTTCCAACCTCATGTTGGCTTTAATTCACCTCAGAAAGGAAGAAGTCCTAAAAACCGACTACGAAGAACTGTTTGGGGGAAACATGTTATTGTATTCGGAGACCTCCTATAGTTAACCCCAGTAAAAAGTCAACCTATTTTTAAAACATTAGGACACAAACAATGCTGCAATACACTTGGCAGCATTGGAAATCTGAATCTCGGGCAACATTTTCAGTACAGAGAACTAACTCTAAACATGCATCCGTCTGCAGACCTGACCTATGCTAACATTTTTAAAAGCATTAGAAATGGTCTGCTTTGTAAAGATGCAAAATCCATCCTAAATAGTAGACTAATCGATAAGCTATATGGGTGAAACAAATCTGCCCCTGATGTCATGAAACAATTAACTCAGCAAAATATAAAATGCATGTCCTTAATGCCAACCCTTGCAAGATGTAGTCAATTCAATGAGACAATGTTAAAAAAAAGAAATGCAACCCATAATGCATATCAACTCCACAGACAAACTAGAAGTGCACGGTATGACCCTCCCTGTATGTCAACAAGCAACAGCATGACTAATAGCTTAGACAAATGAATCTCCAACAAAGCTGTTTTGGAGAAAATGTTAATATTGTGTCTAAACTACAGCGTAATTCTAAAACATAACCTTGACGTAGAACAAGGTTTAGTCAATGGAGCAATTGGTACAGTTGTTGGCTTCCAATCATATCCACATGACAATGACATTCAGTTTTTCAACATCGACTTTGACAAATTTGCAGAAGTTAATAAAAGTGGCTGCACAATTGCACGTTTCCTTCTTTTCAAAGACTGTATGCAGAGTACAATGTTCTCTTTCTCTTGCATGTGCTGTCACTATTCACAAAATTATACAACAAAGGTTGCACGGTACAGCCACCTTCACTCTCACCAGGTGTGAAAGTCCACACTTAACACTGATCAATAGCTGTCATACTTCATTTAGACAGAAATGCTCCAAATTGACATATTTTAATCTTTATAAACAAAACATATACAAAAAACATGGTAAAATGTCTTAAAAAACAATGCATGATTTGAGATTTCCAATGAGCATCAGTTATTTAGAAAATGATGGAACAAAAATGTCTAAATTGTATTTAATCATCTTAACTAATAGGTGAGGTTAGTAAGGATGTGAGGGATATATTTGTTGAAGGAAAACCCTCTGTAATATTCTTCCTCAAATTGGTTGACACACAGTTATGTTTCTGGGTCACAGATCTAAAAAAAGACGTATCGATTCAATCGAATTTCTGTAATCTGTTGAGCCCGTCTTCAGGACACTGTGTTAACGCACAGGTTAGTCAAAAATCTGCACAATGAATGGAGGTCATCTGATCACCAAACTCTAAGAATAAAATAAAAATAAAAACAATATATTGATAATGGTATAAAAACGAGCATGTGGTCACTATTATCGGTGTGGTGGAAAACTTCACTAACCTTAAATGTCTGTGCCGGAGGATTCATTTTATTTCATAACAATGACAGCAAACAGTCATCAAATGCCATTTAATGCCATCTGCAAGAAAAACAGTGACTGTAGTCAGTTCTCTTTACAAATAATGAGAACATCTCACTTTTCCGATTTCTTGTAGCTATTTCCATAACGATATTGCCATTTTATATAGATCTCCATATTTAACGAGAGTGTTAGACATAAAGACCAACAGTACAACAAGTGATTGCACAGCTAGCTGCAGTTATCAAACTGCATGTACGGCAGGGCATCAGATTTTAATTGAGACATCCGCCTTGTAGATTTTTATACAAACATTCTTGGAAAATAATTGCGTTGGTGTTTTATACCATGAACAATAATACTGGAACCACCTGAGGATTTATTACACACCAGCAGTGTGGTCAAAATGCATTGTTTACCTGGAAGTGTTATAGTTGTTAATCCCTGTGTTTCTTTGTTTTTAACGTATAAACACTATTCACAAAATGCAAGGTCTAACCCTATATCATGCATTGATTGACATTGGCCGGACCGTCTTTAAGGAAGGTATGAGTTACGTAGCACTTTTATGTCTGTGTACACTCAATGGTCTATTCCTAGTTAATTTTGTTGCAAACAAAGTCAACGCTGACATAACTTGCATTTTAGAATACAACAGGCTTTGAACACTGTACACCCCCATCTAGATATCTACCCTGTACCTCAGAAAATTTAACATTTAAAAAGAAAACAAATGCAAACAGAATGTACAACAGATCTCCCGACAATACTGACAAAGAAACAACAACCAACTGCTTTTCCATCAAATAATACAACATAAAACACTGTCTAGTACAAACTCAACTGTACATCCATTAGAAAGCAAGGAGACATATGTCCTTTCTCAAACACAATCTTCAAGCCCATCAAATGATGCACAGAGAGAACTCTCTGGTACATTTAAATTCAGCAGCACAACTAGAGTAAATTGCTATGCAAATGTTACAATCAATCTCCTCTTTCAATTGCCACCAATCATTTACAACATTTACTTAAACGGCTCAGACCAGTTGTGTTTGAAAATACTCGTCCTTCATAGAAATGCTACAAATAATCCTGACAACACTTACAGTGTCTCAGGTATAAGCCAAGAAATGGACTGCTGTGCAGGAATGGTGAAATTTACCATAACCACACAACAAGGTCCACTAAAATTCCTAAAGTACTTACTAAACATACTCAAAAGCACAAACATTGCTATACATGAAATCTTCCAAATTTCATTCATGTGGAAACATACATGCACTCTCTGTAATCGTATATCACAAGTGCACATACCTATTGAACAATTTGTATACATATAATTACCAAATTGTGAATCCATTCCATTTCATCAGCTTCTGCAGAATGCATATCATGGCAAATGATGCCATTTTTGCAATTCCAACAATTGTTCCAGCATGCAGATCAACTCACATAGCCAATATATCAAATTAATGCTTCTAAGTTACAATGCAGATAGTACTAAATATAACTGTAAACTCACTACCTTTGCAGACATTCAAGTATCTCTTGGGAAGATACCCTGCACAACAGTAGGTATATTATACCACACTGGTGCCACAACCACTTCCAGGAACTATAGTGCATATGTAAAAAAAAACAAGTGGTTGGTTTGAATGTAACAACACCACCGTTACTCCAAAAAATAGGTCACTAGCAAATCTAACAACTGCCTACTTAATATTCCTTCAACCCAAATGTACTCACTTAACTGTAGCACAATAAACAGTTAGAATACTCCAAAGGGTATCTAACTACATCCATAATACTACAATAGTACTTTTACCCTTCATTGCAATACACTTGTAATATGCCATCACAATTCTTGTAACTACAAAACGTTTTCTGAAGTCTAATGTAGTTAGAATATGCCAACAGGTATCTAACTACTTTAAACATTCCATTAATAACAACACACTTCAAACAAACATACTATCACACTTACACTGACATAATTGTATTAGTTATTTTTTAATCCTCTTTGGATTTTTTTTCTCCCAATGACCCAATGATTATTCAAGTCACTACAATAACAGTGTAGCACACAATAATGCTGTACCAAACATAGTACATAGGATGCACTGTTTATGAGCGTCAGACAAAGAAAATGTATATGTAAAATTGGATGCAATTACAGCTTTTTAACTATGCTGCTTAACATAATATACTTTATTTTTCACAGGAAATGAACCAGAGATTCCTGCTTTACTACTGTATACAGCTGACTAAATATACCAAGTGTAAACAAATACATATTCCATGAGCACTATCCTAAATTTTACTACAATCATAAATACCACATACTTTCTACTCCATCTACAGTACCTATTATTACTACACACATATAACTATAATGGTTGTGACCAGTGGCCACAACCACCACAATATAATTATATAACAAGTGCATACAATCACATGCGAATAACAAAACTCGCCCTCTACCCCCTGCCATTGAATTGGTGTTCGCAGACACTGAAACCCCTTTTTAACCAATAAAAACCACTCCATGTCATCTTTATTCCTCTCCCCCACCCTTTCTAGGCCCTCATTTGGCCATCAAATACCCTTAAATGTGTTTTTCAGACTTTTTCCCTAAAGCAGTATCTGCGGACTCTGGCAACTGTCTGCAGATCCATCATTGCGACCGTTTAAAAAAATATGACGCACTTCCAATCAGCGGGCCCATATAATGTTCGTGAACATCACATTGCCGCCTGATTGGCCCTGAGGCCTATCTGCAGACCGAGTAGGGAAGTGAGTCTGTGGACTAAACCCAGATATCACTTTTTTTTAACCTGCTTGTTGGCTGCTTTTTAAAAGACTACTGTACGGATTCAAAACAAATTTACAAAAGCATGTTTTTGAGACCAAGCCGGCACTACTGGCATACATTTGTTGACAATCCATCCAGCGGTTTGGGCTGTAGGCGTGAGTATTTTTTTTCTATTGCATCTATGAGGAAAACAACACGTTTTGGGACCCCGCTATAACTTTGCCCACCCTGGACAAAACATCACCAAACTATGCAGAATCAATCCGAGGGGGCCATATACATGTTGTGCAATGTTTGGTGAGTATTCATCCAGGGGGGCAAAGTTATAGGCCACCCAAAACGTTCATTTCCTATGGGTTGAGCAACTTAATCATAACAACATGGCCTCTACCTCAGGCTGAGTGATATATTTCAAAGCAGTATTGTTTTTTTTTAAACTCTTCATTAATTTCAAACATCAACAACAACCAACATTACACTGCAACTGGAACATTGTGTTGGGATCTGCACTCTGTCATTAATCTCCTTGGCTTGGCCCTCTCCTCGTCTTTCCATACTATTCAGCATATGATTGTCCCCGGCTTCTGCATTAGACTCCCTGTGGCGTAGTCCCAGCTCCTACTAAGCTCCTCCTTCCCATTGGCGATTGGGGTTTAATTCCCCTCTGGCCTACTGCGGCTTGGCCTGTTTTGTCCATCCGTGCCATTAAACAGGTCTTGTAACAGGGAGTTCAAAGCAAGTAGTTTGGTCCCGCTCGCCCCCCCACCCCCTCTGCATCGCTCTGGTCCACACTGATGTTTCCGCTATTAACCATTTCTTCAGGTCTGCACACCACGTTTCTACTGATGGCCCTGTGCTCAAGTTCCATGCCATCGCTGTACAGCGTTTTGCCAGAATGCACATTAGGTATTTCATCTTTGCTATATGTGTTCTTTTTTTGCCACCCCTCTGGAACAGCCCCAGGAGATAAGATTTTGGCCACGACGCTTGCATTTGGATCCCTCCTGCCCCGTCCTTGTTTTCACTGTGTCCCAAACATTAGCTATCACTGGGCAGGACCAGAACATATGTATCGTATATGCCTTTTCTGCCGCACAGCGTGGGCAGCTTTGGGTTTGATCGTGTCCCATGTATGGCATTTTCTTGGGTGTGAGGTATGCCCTATGTATGAAGTACAACTGCATTTACTTGAATCTCGCATTTCTGGAGAATGTTTTTGCACACCTTAGTGTCCTACTACACTCTTCATTGTTGCTACTCAGCAGCCGTTCACAGAGTCTGGTTATCGTGTGTCCTCCCTCTGACACATTGTACCACACATCCAGTACTCCCTCGCTGTCTCCTTTCCCTGGGAGTGTCTTCCACCTCCTCTTGATCCTCAGTACCATGCTATTATACAATAGAAATTGTCCGCTGTTTAGGCCCTGTCTGTCTATTAGGGTCTGAAAGTCCACCCACTGTCCATCCTTCCATATGTCCCCAGTCTGGGCCACTCCTTTGTCTTCCCACTGTCTGCGGTGAGTAGCCTGGGATGCTGTATGTATGTAGACTAGTCCTGCGAGGTGGATTTGGCTAGAGTAGTGGTCCTGTGTCCCTTGCATCCTCCATGTCCGACTCCACAGAGTCAGGCTCAGTTGAACTATAGTTGGGAGCGTTTTGGCTAGAGCTTTGTCTATCAATGGATGTTCCCTCAGGTAGTAGTGTTGTATTGCTGGCTGAAAGAGCAGTGTGTCTATGGATGTGTCATCCCCCAGCCACTTTACCACGAATTGGAGTTGTGCCGCCATGTAGTAGCGTTCAAAGTCTGGCAGCCAGATCCCTCCAGATTCATATTCTCTCTGTAATGTATTCAGGGCTATCCTGTTCATCCCTCTGCCCCACAGGAACTCTCTTGCCAGTGTGTGTTGTCATCTAAAGAAGGGCCTGGGAATATTGTACGGGATGTTATTCAAGTAGTACAATAGGCGGGGCAGGACCGTAATCTTCAATAGGGCTGCTCTTCCTATCATCCCTAGTGGGAGTGTCTTCCAGAATGTCATGGCTTTTTCTGTTTTGACTAGGGCCGCCTGTGTGTTAGTCGTGTGTGTTGCCGTGATGCTGTGGCGTATGTTCACTCCTAGGTAGCGGAAAGTGTTTGGTGTCCATGCAATCCTAGGCTCAGCAACTGGTCAGTGGCGGCCTTCCTCATACTTCCTCATACTTGCCAGGGGGAAAAGCAAGGATTTTTCCTTGTTGGGTGTGATTCCTGACAGTCTGGAAAATGCCACCAGTGCTTCTTGTAGGTCTGGCATGTTTTCCTTCGGGCTCCCAATATAAAGGAGCATGTTATCTGTGTATATCGAGATTAGATCTACTACCTTGTCTATTTCTATTCCTACATTCCTGTACTCTGCCCTAAGGAAGACGGTGAATGGCTCCAAGGCCAATATATGTAGAATATGGGATAGTGGACATCTCTGCTTTGTGCCCCTGCCAATCTTCCACCCCTCCAAGATGATCCTACCCATTTCCACCCTTGTTCTGGGATCACTGTAAAGGAGTTGTATCCGGCTAAGGTACCCCTCTCCTATTCCAAAGTGGGCAAGAGCCCCCAGGAGCCTGTCCCAATTCACTGAATCAAATGCCTTAATGACATCTAGTAATGCCACTGTGCAGTCCCCCTGTTTTTGGATCGTGGTTTCAATAACATGGTGGGAGTCAGCGCAGATTCCATGTCGTGTTTCTTCCCGGTATGTACCCAGTTTGGTCTGGGTGCACCAGCGTGGATATGACCAGCTTGAGTTGATTTGCTTGGGCTGCGGTCAGGATTTTGGAATCCTGATTGATCAAGGAAATCAGTCTGTAGCAGCCACACCCAAGAGGCAGCTTCCCCAGTTTCAATATGGATCTGATGACCGATTCTGATATGCTCTGTTGTAACATTTCTACCTCGTACGCCTCCTGAAACACCTACAGCAGCCGTGTGGCAAAGGTGTCTTTATATTTCTCATATAATTCCCCGGGTAGCCCGTCCAGTCCCGTGGATTTGCCTGTTCGGAGGCCGGCTATCACGATGGTCAGCTCATCTAGCGTAAGGGGCGCATCCAATGTCTGTGCCTGCTCCTCTGTTAGCCTGGGCAGAAGAATCTCCCCTAGGTCATCAGTTATGTCTTACGCTTCCACTTCCTGTTTCCTGAAGTACAGTTCTTCGTAGAACCTCGAGAATACTCCATTAATTCCATCTTGGGTGCTCACTGCCTGACCCTGCTCATCCCTGATTGAGGTTATAGGTTCATGCCTGTTCTCTTGTTTAGTGAGCCAGGCAACTTGCCTGCTAGGCTTGTCTCCTTCCACATGCATTCTCTGTACATACTTCCCATAGTCTAATCTTCCCAGTTTTCCCCAGGCTTTGCAACACTGCAGTCGCAGCACTGTGAGTTCCTCCAGTTCTTCCCCCCTGTGCTTCTATGTGTTCTATCTTCTTTTCTATTTCCCCCAGTTCGGCCATAATGGATCCCCTGAGTCCACCCACCTTCCATATCGCCGCTACTTTGAGCACCACCTTGAAAGCTTCCCAAACCATGCCAGTGCTATCCACACTTCCCACGTTATGGTCAAAATAATTTTCTATCATCTCTCTAATATGTTCTTGTGTATGTGCCCATGTTGCTAGCATTGCGGCGTGGTCGGAAAACATTCTTGCTTTAATGTGTATCCCCATGAATTCCCCTAGGGTCTCCCTGCCCGTAAACAAGTAATCTATGCAGGTTTAAGTACCATGTGGGGTGCTATAGTGTGTATATCCACTGGCATTGGCATGTACCTTCCTCCAGATGTCTTCCAGTTCCAGCTGATCCAGGGTCTGCTGTAGGTCCCTAGCCGGTGGAGCCGGTTTCTCCTGCTTGTTGTAAGACCTTATCTGTCCACCAGCGGCTTCAGCGTGCAGTTGACGTCTCCTGCCCATATGAATGACGCTCTTCTGTAGGGATCTAGCCGGGGTGTGATCGTCCTAAAGAACACTCGTTGGTTGGGAGCGTATGTGTTTATCGGACACACCTCTTTGTGTTCCTGCATCCCATATATGATCACCATTCTGCATTCCATGTCTCTCTCTTGTTTTATAAGTTTAAAGGGCACTCCTGGAGTTATCCATGTCGGGACTCCCCTGGCGTAGTTCGAGTATGTTGAGCTGTACCTTTGCTATCTTGATTTACTTTTCTGCCATCAAATGTGTTTCTTGTAGCATGGAGGTTTGTACTTTTGCTCTATTCAGCCAGGCATAGACTCTTAGTCTCCAGACGTAGGCATTTAGTCCCCTGGCGTTCCAGGTGGCTATGATTGCTTTTTCTTGACCTATTTGGTTACTTTGTCCTGTTTACCTTCTGTCCCCATGGGCCTGTCTGTCGGCTTGTGTCCACCAACGGTCTTCCTTGTTTCGTCGTCTGTTGATTTCTCCTGTATGAGGTGGCTCTGACCTTTCCTGTACATGTTGTCTCTTACTTGCATGGACTTGTTGTGGTTTTGCAGCCTTGTTGTGCCTCCCTGGTAACCTTCATCGGGATATGTGTCTGTTCACCTGCCATTTGCGCTTTGCTCCTGTTGCTTCCTCCTCCACTCGTGCCTTCTCTCCTCCTAACTAACCACTCTCTAACTACAACTAAGAAACAAACCCCCAGCCTCCCTCCCCCTGCTCGGGCCTTGTTGCTTCTCTTGCTTTGCACACCTTGGTGGGGCCGGCTCACAGCAGAATAATGTCTTAAAACTGACATCCTAACTAGCAAAAGTCTTGGGGTTACATGTCCTGCTTCCATCCGTGGTAATAGCGAATCTTGTTGCTCCTTTAATTATTTTCCATCTGACTTGCGTAATGTCAATAGTGTCAGAACCTCCTTTCACATGATAGGCTCACTCCCACTGACCACTGGGTATATTCTCATCCTTATTGGCATTTCTGGGCCTCCCCTGCGGGATGCCCTGTTGGTCCATCCATGCTTGGGCATCTTCCGTTGTCTCGATGAAATGTGATCTGCTCCCTCATTTCACCTTCAGTTTTCCCTGGAATAGTAGCATGTAGCGTATGCCTGCTGCCATGAGGGGCTCCTTGGTGGGTCTGTATCTTGCCCGTTGTCTCTGAAACAGGATGGTATAGTCTGGGTAGATTGTGAGTCTGGAGGAATTTCTAGTTATCACCCCCCCTTCTCCCATCTCTTGCAGAAGAAAATTTCCGACATAATTCGTGGGGTCCTTACCTTCCTCTCCCTCTGGAAGTCCAACAATCTGAATGTTATTTCTTCAGATCCTCCCTTCTGCATACTCTGCCCTCTGTTCCAGGATCTTCACCCATCGGAGCACGTCTGACATGTGTGACCGAGTGGTGGCAACATTGCTAGTCTTTTGCTGCACTTGTTGTTCCGCCGTTCCCACACGGTACGCCAAGGCCCACACACCTTGTCGGAGGAGACCTACGTCTACCATCACTGTGCCCATCTTGTTTTCTAGCCTGTATCCCAGTGACGCCCTCAGGGCTTCTATGGCTTCCAGTATCGAGTTCTCATTCTCACCCTCTCCCTGTTGTGCGCTGGTCGAGGCCATGGCCACCTACGATAGGGTAGGTTGGTCATGGTCTGTCTTCCTGGCAAAAGGTTCAATGCTGGTTTTTCTGCCTCTGCCCCCCCTTTGATTTGCTTGGCATTATTAGCCGTTTGAAGTTGCGCCAACCACTCCCTTCCTCACCTCGTCAAGCGGTCTTCCAGGCTTCTGCCGTGTGCTAACTGGGGTAACTCAGGGGGCCTGTTGTGTAACACCCTCCGTTCACCAGGCACCTCACTCTCCTTGCATGCCTCTGCAGTTGTAGGCTTTGCGAGTAAGTCCTCCACCCCCATGTGGGTTCTCCATTTTTAGCTGTCTCTTTATTGTTGGGCCACTGTTGACGGAGGGAGGACCACAAAGTGTTGTGCTCTGTAACATATCAAGTTAGGCAGTGTGGCCTGCCCGAACTTAGTCCCAGCTAGCAGTCCCAGCTAGCAGGTTGGTGAGCTGTCGTGGGAGGCAGACCTCCAGCCTGTTTCAGCCGATTGCTTCCTAAATGTGACCCGCTTGCTTCGGTGCCAGTATATTGCACAGTGGAGGGGTTATGCACTCCCACGTCCAGCTGTCGTTGCTGCCCGGTCTGTTGCAGCAGGTGTCTCTGGTTCTCCTCATCACCTCAACTTTTGAGCTCCTCTCCGATGGTTGGGGCCGGGGTCTCCCGGCTCTCTGTGACCACGGGTTGTGCGTCTCCCATGCTAGCAGCTCCATTGGCCTACAGCTTCCTGCAGGCTCTTCTATTCTCCTACTCCTTATAAGGGGGTGCCTCCCCTCTAAGCCGTACCCTTCTCCCCGGGATGTTTCACTTCGTAGACACACTTTTTTCTTGCTTCATTGCTGCACAAGTGGGTTGTGTTCTCCCGTTCCAGTCCTTCTTTGTTGTTTTGCTCCTCTGGCTGTCCGTGGTCGCGGATATATGAGTGATGGATCCTCCTATGCCGCTCAGCTTTAAAAATGTCCATCTGCATGCATGGGCCTTTGTTTTGTTACTTGTGTGTGTTACTTGCTACAGGTTATTGCCCTCTTGCCAGAGTTCAATAGCTGCGTGGTCCTTGTGGGTCATATGCCCACGTGATATCAGGATGCGGGCCCTGCTTCCATCATTCCTTCACCTCAATGCTCTTATTCTCCTAGTTTGTCCACCAGGAAATGCTTGAGGGCTTCCCCCTGGTGTTTCCCACTGTCCTCTGATTTTGGGCTATGATTTCCCCAGGCCCTTCACCTTGGGGCCTCCTCTGGGTCTTTTGCTTCTCACGACGGTGGGCCGGGATCTGGCTCACCGTGGGTGCAGACTATTCCTCAAGTCTTGTGCAACAGGGGCTGCTGCCGGTGCCCAAGCCCCAGTCCGGAGCTCTTGTGCGACGTGAGCGGCAACTGGGGTGTTGCAAGCTGCACTTCCCCCTCTGTTCCTCCCGGGCTAGGTGCAGACTTCTCCGCTGAGGGGGCGCCACAGCTCCTCACGCCTCCTGTTGTGTGTTCTCACTGTCCTGCCCCCTGGTTCGGGCCAGTCCTTGTGCAAGGTTGTAGTCTGTGCACCTTGCGCCGAGGTCCGGGGTCGCCCCTGGACCACTGCGCACCTCCACAATACCTCACCTCCTGTATGGTCCTCCCGCTATGGTGGTTTCAGTCGCATAGCATGGCTGCACCCCCCCCCGCTCCAGACCATCGGTCGCTGGACCGATATGTCTCCTGCGGCTCTCGGGAGCGCATGGAGCACACCAGCTGCTCTTCCTCTGTGATGGGTCACAGATCTGCCCATATGCCTCTGTGCCTCCCGGCAGCCTTGGGCAAGTCCCGCTGTGTGCTCGTCATCCTTAGCAGACGTTGCAGCCCGCGTCTGCCATTTTAGCTGTTACAAACAGACTATTACCAGCTAATTTTCTCCGGATTCCTGCTCCGATTATCTATGACGGGGCTTCTCAGATGTTCTGCGTGTGTTCCAACACCAACTTTTATGATTCTTGCTGCATTTCTTCGGAAGTTAAGCCAGTTTGGTCGGATTTGCTTTAGGATCTTGCAGGAGCTCTGAAGCCACATTCCCTACAGCATGGCCGCCAAACCATGCCCCCCCAAAGCAGTATTGTTATTATTATTACTGTTGTTTTTTGATACAACGCCAGTTCATCACCGTAGTGCTTGCAAAGTTAGTAAACCTTGCCTTTGTTAATGAGCCTTCTGTCTCACACCAGGTACTGCGGGGTTATAGTCTGTGAGAAGTCATTGACCATAACATTTGTGTGTAATAAAGAGAAAAATACAAAAGTGTGTTTTTGCGTGTTGGGGTGTGTTATGAATTAAACAATGCTACTAATATGCGATCTTTACGGGAATGATGGAAGAAAATAAACTGAGAGTCTATTAAGGTGTATGTGTAAGGGTTAGGTTAGTGAGAGGTTTGAGATGTGCTCAGGCAATCCGAAGTATTTTGTGGGCAAATACGTTTTTCTGTTAAACAAAAACTAGTGTGGCTGCCAAAAGGCCTGGGAATATCAGAGTCCCAATAGTGAGCCCAAGAGTGTGTTTTGTATAAGTAGAGATCATTTAAGAAAGCGGAGTAAAATGAAACCAAGAAGGATAGGTTGGAGAACATTGACAGGGTAATTCATAGAAATTCGCACAAAAGTGGCGCACGCAGCTGGCGCACAGCGTGCCCGTGCGAATGTCTGCGCCAGCCGCGTGCGCTAAAATCGATTTCCGCGCACAGCGTATTCATGGATGTTCGCATCCAAAACCAGCCGTGGCGCAACGTGGCGCAGCGACCCTGCACAGCGCCAGTTACGCCCCCAAGAACGCCCTCGCGCAAGGAAAAGCCTTCAAAATCCCCAAATAATCGCAAAGGGCTGCGCCAACCCTGGACCAGTTCACAGGGCTGGCAAAAAGCAAACGCCAAGCGGGGAACGTGTATTTCAGTGGTTCGCGGGAAGTTCCACACGCGATTGTCCTGTGTACGTGTGCATCAGGGGTGCGTGGGAAGTAACACACGCAAAAGCAGCAGGGTACGTGTATTCCAGGGGTGCGTGGGAAGTATCACATGCAAAAGCAGCAGGGTACGTGTATTCCAGGGGTGCGCGGGAAGTATCACATGCAAAAGAAGCAGGGTACGTGTATCTCAGGGGTGCGCGGGAAGTATCACACGCAATTCCATCAGGGTACGTGTATTCCAGGGGTGCGCGGGAAGTATCACACGCAAAAACAGCAGGGTACGTGTATTCCAGGGGTGCACGGGAAGTATCACACGCAAAAGCAGCAGGGTACGTGTATCTCAGGGGTGCGCGGGAAGTATCACACGCGATTCCATCAGGATACGTGTATTCCAGGGGTGCGCGGGAAGCATCACACGCAAAAACAGCAGGATACGTGTATTTCAGGGGTGCGCGGGAAGTATCACATGCAAAAACAGCAGGGTACGTGTATTTCAGGGGTGCGCGGGAAGTATCACACGCGATCCCATCAGGGTACATGTATTCCAGGGGTGCGCGGGAAGTATCACATGCAAAAACAGCAGGGTACGTGTATTCCAGGGGTGCACGGGAAGTATCACACGCAATTCCATCAGGGTTCGTGTATTACAGGGGTGCGTGGGGAGCACCACACGTGAATTGCACGTGTGGGTCCTCCCAGGTGTTCCCTCTACACCCTCCACGGCCCCTGCAGGTGGCCAACACCACAGGGGCCTACCCTGCACATGTCCTGCAGGCACCCCATCCACCATGGCCATGCCCCCCAGCCAACCCACATGTCACCTTGCACTACTGCCCACCAACGCATGTCCCCCTGCACCCCCAGCCACCAGGGGCAGCCTCCACCAGGCCCCCACCCATGTCTCCCATCACCCCCACCCCCCAGCAGTGCAGGGGCAGCCTCCACCAGGCCCCCACTCATGTCTCCCATCACCCCCACCCCCCAGCAGTGCATGGGTAGCCTCCACCAGGCCCCCACTCATGTCTCCCATCACCCCCAGCCACCAGCAGTGCAGGGGCAGCCTCCACCAGGCCCCCACTCATGTCTCCCAACACCCCCACCCCCCAGCCACCAGGGGCAGCCTCCAACAGGCCCCCGCTCATGTCCCCTATTACCCCCACCACACAGCAGTGCAGGGGCAGCCTCCACCAGGCCCCCACTCTTGTCTCCCATCACCCCCATCCCCCAGCCACCAGGGGCAGCCTCCACCAGGCCACCACTCATGTCCCCTATTACCCCCACCCCCCAGCAGTTCAGGGGTAGCCTCCACCAGGCCCCCACTCATGTCTCCCATCACCCCCAGCCACCAGCAGTGCAGGGGCAGCCTCCACCAGGCCCCCACTCATGGCTCCCATCACCCCCACCCCCCAGCCACCAGGGGCAGCCTCCACCAGGCCCCCACTCATGTCCCCTATTACCCCCACCACCCAGCAGTGCAGGGACAGCCTCCACCAGGCCCCCACTCATGTCCAACTCATGTCTCCCTGCACCTCCACCCCCCAGCCACCAGGGGCAGCCTCCACCAGGCCCCCACTCATGTCCCCTATCACCCCCACCCCCCAGCAGTGCAGGGGCAGCCTCCACCAGGCCCCCACTCATGTCTCCCATCACCCCACCCCCCAGCAGTGCAGGGGCAGCCTCCACCAGGCCCCCACTCATGTCTCCCATCACCCCCACCCCCCAGCCACCAGGGGCAGCCACCACCAGGCCCCCACTCATGTCCCCTATTACCCCCACCCCCCAGCAGTGCAGGGGCAGCCTCCACCAGGCCCCCACTCATGTCCAACTCATGTCTCCCTGCACCCCCATCCCCCAGCCACCAGGGGCAACCTCCACCAGGCCCCCACCCATGTCTCCCATCACCCCCACCCCCCAACAGTGCAGGGGCAGCCTCCACCAACCCCCACTCATGTCTCCCATCACCCCAACCGCCAGCCACCCGGGGCAGCCTCCACCAGGCCCCCACTCATGACCCCTATTACCCCCACCCCACAGCAGTGCAGGGGGAGCCTCCACCAGGCCCCCACTCATGTCCCCTATCACCCCCACCCCCCAGCAGTGCAGGGGCAGCCTCCACCAGTCCCCCACTCATGTCTCCCATCACCCCCACCCCCCAGCAGTGCAGGGGCAGCCTCCACCAGGCCCCCACTCATGTCTCCCATCACCCCCACCCCCCAGCCACCAGGGGCACCCTCCACCAGGCCCCCACTCATGTCCCCTATTACCCCCACCCCCCAGCAGTGCAGAGGCAGCCTCCAACAGGCCCCCACTCATGTCTCCCTGCACCCCCATCCCCCAGCCACCAGGGGCAGCCTCCACCAGGCCCCCACCCATGTCTCCCATCACCCCCCACCCACCAGCAGTGCAGGGGCAGCCTCCACCAGGCCCCCACTCATGTCTCCCATCACCCCCACCCCCCAGCCACCAGGGCAGCCTCCACCAGGCCCCCACCCATGTCTCCCATCACCCCCACCCCCCAGCCACCAGGGGCAGCCTCCACCAGGCCCCCACCTATGTCTCCCATCACCCCCACCCCCAGCAGTGCAGGGGCAGCCTCCACCAGGCCCCCACTCATGTCTCCCATCACCCCCACCCCCCAGCCACCAGGGCAGCCTCCACCAGGCCCCCACCCATGTCTCCCATCACCCCCACCCCCCAGCCACCAGGGGTAGCCTCCACCAGGCCCCCACTCATGTCCCCTATTACCCCCACCACCCAGCAGTGCAGGGACAGCCTCCACCAGGCCCCCACTCATGTCCAACTCATGTCTCCCTGCACCTCCACCCCCCAGCCACCAGGGGCAGCCTCCACCAGGCCCCCACTCATGTCCCCTATCACCCCCACCCCCCAGCAGTGCAGGGGCAGCCTCCACCAGGCCCCCACTCATGTCTCCCATCACCCCACCCCCCAGCAGTGCAGGGGCAGCCTCCACCAGGCCCCCACTCATGTCTCCCATCACCCCCACCCCCCAGCCACCAGGGGCAGCCACCACCAGGCCCCCACTCATGTCCCCTATTACCCCCACCCCCCAGCAGTGCAGGGGCAGCCTCCACCAGGCCCCCACTCATGTCCAACTCATGTCTCCCTGCACCCCCACCCCCCAGCCACCAGGGGCAACCTCCACCAGGCCCCCACCCATGTCTCCCATCACCCCCACCCCCCAACAGTGCAGGGGCAGCCTCCACCAACCCCCACTCATGTCTCCCATCACCCCAACCGCCAGCCACCCGGGGCAGCCTCCACCAGGCCCCCACTCATGACCCCTATTACCCCCACCCCACAGCAGTGCAGGGGGAGCCTCCACCAGGCCTCCACTCATGTCCCCTATCACCCCCACCCCCCAGCAGTGCAGGGGCAGCCTCCACCAGTCCCCCACTCATGTCTCCCATCACCCCCACCCCCCAGCAGTGCAGGGGCAGCCTCCACCAGGCCCCCACTCATGTCTCCCATCACCCCCACCCCCCAGCCACCAGGGGCACCCTCCACCAGGCCCCCACTCATGTCCCCTATTACCCCCACCCCCCAGCAGTGCAGAGGCAGCCTCCAACAGGCCCCCACTCATGTCTCCCTGCACCCCCATCCCCCAGCCACCAGGGGCAGCCTCCACCAGGCCCCCACCCATGTCTCCCATCACCCCCCACCCACCAGCAGTGCAGGGGCAGCCTCCACCAGGCCCCCACTCATGTCTCCCATCACCCCCACCCCCCAGCCACCAGGGCAGCCTCCACCAGGCCCCCACCCATGTCTCCCATCACCCCCTCCCCCCAGCCACCAGGGGCAGCCTCCACCAAGCCCCCACCGATGTCTCCCATCACCCCCACCCCCAGCAGTGCAGGGACAGCCTCCACCAGGCCCCCACCCATGTCTACCACCACCGCCACCCCGAGCAGTGCAGGGGCAGCCTCCACCAGGCCCCCACTCATGTCTCCCATCACCCCCACCCCCAAGCAGTGCAGGGGCAGCCTCCACAAGGCCCCCACTCATGTCCAACTCATGTCTCCCTGCACCTCCACCCCCCAGCCACCAGGGGCAGCCTCCACCAGGCCCCCACCCATGTCTCCCATCACCCCCACCCCCCAGCGGTGCAGGGACAGCCTCCACCAGGCCCCCCACCCATCTCTCCCATCACCCCCACCACCCAGCAGTGCAGGGGCAGCCTCCACCAGGCCCCCACCCATGTCTCTCATCACCCCCAACCCCCTGCCACCAGGGGCAGCCTCCACCAGGCCCCCACCCATGTCTCCCATCACCTCCACCCCCCAGCAGTACAGGGGCAGCCTCCACCAGGCCCCCACTCATGTCCAACTCATGTCTCTCATCACCCCCACCCCCCAGCAGTGCAGGGGCAGCCTCCACCAGGCTTCCACCCATGTCTCCCATCACCCCCACCCCCCTGCCATCAGGGGCAGCCTCCACTAGGCCACCACCCATGTCTCCCATCACCCCCACCCCCCAGCAGTGCAGGGGCAGCCTCCACCAGGCCCCCACTCATGTCTCCCATCACCCCCACCCCCTAGCAGTGCAGGGGCAGCCTCCACCCGGCTCCCACCCATGTCTCCCATCACCCCCACCCCCTGCCACCAGGGGCAGCCTCGACCAGGCCCCCACTCATGTCTCCCATCACCCCCACCCCCCAGCAGTGCAGGGGCAGCCTCCACCAGGCCCCCACTCATGTCTCCCATCACCCCCACCCCCCAGCAGTGCAGGGACAGCCTCCGCCAGGCCCCCCGTCAAGGAAGCCCAGCTTCAATGAGGCCGAACTGAATGCACTTGTAGAGTATGTGTCCGCACATGACCGCGAAATGGTGATTGTTGCAGGATCCAAGACCACACCTGCACAACGTCAGGCACACTGGCAGACCATTGCGGACATCATAAGTGCCCTTGGAATCGTGAGGCGCACAGCTAATGAATGCTACAAGCGCTGGAATGACCTGAAGCGCAGGGCAAAGAATAAGCTGGCCTCAAGTCATGCCGCAACTCTAGTGACTGGAGGTGGGTCTCCAGCAGACGACATAGAACTCACTCCACATGAGCAGGTTGCTGGGACCTATGTCACAGAGGAACAGATCCAAGGCCTGGGAAAACTGGCAGATTACGAGGCATTGTCCGGTGAGTGTACATGCATGTGTGTGTCATCCATGTGCATGGTGTGTGTGGGAGGGCTTCTGTTTGGGTGCCAGGGGAGGGTGTGTGTGCCTGAGTGGTTTGGGTCACCCATGTGCCTCTTCCTATACATTCTTGGCACCAGCATTTGGGTATAGCAGCATCCCTTCGGCCAACATTAGACATCCAGCCCAACACCACGCCAGTTGCCCTTGGAGTGTCATCTTGCCACAACACTGTTGCTTATTTACCTCTGTTTATTCAGGCAGATTGTTTGCATACCACCACTTTTACTCGGGATTTCTCAGTCCTATTGTCACATGTCTGACATGGCTATGGTACAGTGGACTGGCTCAGTTTCCTGGACATGATTAGTTTAGACATGTCCCTGTGCTATAGGACCATTTTTGACTGACAGCTGCAGGTTAAACATTTGAATCATTACAATGAAAATAATCAATTATATGAGCAAACTGGACTGAATGAACAATTGGAGACCTCCGCTCCCTCTTCACTTCATGGCTAGGGTACATGCCATCTGTGTGATGGCATGTGTATTTGACCTGCCAATCACTGGCCAATGTGTGATGCCACTGCTAGGCAGCATGCAGCAAATGTGTTCATCTTCCATCTTGGTGTCATCAATGTGTGCCATCTGCCTCCCCATCACACGCCGTGACGGTGCATGCATGGGAGTGTTTTAGTCATGTGGAACATGTGTCAATCAAGTACTGTTTCTATAGCCTCTCAGCCCTAATTGTGTGCCATAGTGCTAATGCCTGTTTCCATTTGTTTCCTTTTATGTCTTTGCAGGGGAAGACGCACTTGATACTACTGGGGTTGTGGAGATGGTGCAGACCCAGGAGGGGTCTGAGGGCCGACCGACCACCAGTGAGGGACGTGGTGTGTTGGTGGGTGAGAACCCACAACTGCTGCAGGTCGTGCTCTCAAGGAGTGTCGCTGGCAGCACCTCCCCCGAGCTGTATTCAGGTGTCGATTCGGATGATGAGACCTACGTGCCGTTGCAGGTGAGTATTCCTGGGAGGGATTCTGTTCTGTCCGACCCACCTGCACCAGGGTTAGAACCCTCAATGGGGATGTCAGTGTTGGCAGGTACGCCTTTGGTGGTTATGGATGCAGGGTCACACTCCGCGACATCTGATCCTGGTCCTGGGCCAGCAGATCAGAGGGGGAATGCAGTCCTGCAGCCTCAGGCAGTGCCGGCACAGCAAGGCGCAGTTCGCCTTGCCCCAGACAGGTGTGGTGCCCGCCGACATGGTGGCCGTATGCCACCTGGCAATACCGCATGGGAGCAATCCATTTACGGTATGGCAACCCAACAGGCAGCATCATCAGAGATGATGGCTCAGGCCATGGATAGGGTGGCCACTTCCATTGTCCCCCCCGAAAGGCTGATGGAGCGACTACAGCAGGCAACCGACTCCATCTGCCAGTCACACAGGGAGGACATGTTGGCGTCCGACAGGGACAGGCGGGCGGCACTGGCGACTCTGCAGGAAGCCATCTCCATAGCATAGAGTCCCAGGGCCACAGGGAAGCCCTGAGGCTGGAACTCCTTCACCTCAGGACGACTCTTGTTGAGCTTGAGGCATCAACAAACCGAAGGACAGAACAGCAGCTGGAGTGTCTCACCCGTACGCTCTCAGCTGAGATGCAGGCAACTAGGGCGGAGGTCCGGGCATCCCGGGAGTTGTTGCATGGGGACCTCCGCACACTTATCCTCCAGAACGAGACCTACCACACCCGCATGCTTGCAGCCATGGAGGAACAGACTAGGGCTTTGCGTGGGCTGCCTCCCATAGTGCTGCCACCACCTCCTGATGCAGCTGCAGAGGGTGAGGATAGCGACAGCAGTGATACTCCCACAATAGGGTAGCCGTGTAGGCCATGAGCCCATGGAGGTGTTTTTTTTCCGCAAGATCCACACAAGTGGGTTTTGGTGTGCACCCTGTCCTCGGACCTGCTGGGTGGCCTCCCCCACCCCCCCGGGCCCATTAATGGCCATTTATTTATTATTTTTTTTGGGACAGTGTGTTGCCTTGTGTGGCTCCCGTGGGCATACGCTGCATTGTGGCTGGGCACATGCAGGCTTGTCATGGATTTGGTTCAGATGCTTGGGTTTTTGTCACACACACCCCTCCTGCTTCCCGTTTCCATGGGCTTGCAAAGGGTGTGCCCAAGTGACATTGACGTACATGGTGAAATTGGACTCCCATGAGCTGTGTGGGCAGTCTGTAGTCAATACTGTGTATACATTCATAGTGCATATTGTTGTTGTATTGTACACTGCATGGTGTATTGATATGTGCCTCTGCATCCATCTCATCCTCCATATTTGCAGGTCCATTCCTCATGTCTTCACAATGCGGTCCACCTTGGAACTGGAGTCCATGTTGTAAGCAGTGAACCTACACTCTTGTGTGGCGCTAACACTGTATACTTGGAAGTGTTCGGAGGGCTGTCATCATCAGGTGGTGAGGCTGGCTAATTTTTAGGTCTGTAATGTCATGTTTAAGGTAGGTTGGAGGTTGTGTAGGTGATTGGTATTATTGGTAAGTATTTGGTAATGTGGGTTGTAGGTCCTGCACTACTGTGAGCATTTCATGTGTGGACATGTTCCATTAGGGACACTGTAGCTGGTGACACTTGGGGCATGTTGTGGGGATTAATTTCTTTCCTCTCACATTGCATGACATGCCATGGTGTGTTGTGTGGCCGTGCCGGGGAGGGGGTGGGTGACATGGCACTGTTTTCATGTAGTATTTTGCGAGTGGGTATTCATTTCTGCAGCATGGAATTGTCTTTTCATGACACTGCATTGGTGGTGTTTGTGTAGGTAGGGATGCACACATTGTGACACTTCCACATGAACAATCTCAGGCTGCTATGGTTCTTAATTGTCAGGTCGAGTCATCATTGCTTATCAGATGGTATGTGCCAGGCCTGTGTGCACTCCACTGGGGTGTGATTTCTATGTGAAGTAATTAGCCACCAGCTGCGTACGGGCTGCCTCACCCCGTGCCCTCTCCCCTCCCATGCGCAGCGGCCGTGCATGTGGTTGGGGATGTGGGGGCACCACCATGTCCACAGCCAGGCCACGGCGTGTTGCAACATTGTGCAGGACACATGCTGCCACTATGATCCTGCACACTACTGGGGGCGCATATAACAGCTGCCCGCCAGAATGGTCAAGGGAGCGAAAGCGTGACTTGAGCACTCCGAATGTGCGCTCCACTATGCCCCGGGTTGCAATATGGGCTGTGTTTATATCTTACCTCTGGAGGTGTGATGGGGTTCTGAATTGGCATCATCATGTGGGTGCTCAGAGGGTAGGCACTGTCCCCTGGTGAGGAGGTGATGGGTATCATTAGTGGGGTAGTGACATAACTCTGCATCTGACATGCATGCATGTGCAGTGGCATTCATACTCACCAAGCAGCCATGTATCGCCATGCCACCCAGCTTCTAGGTCCCGGCTTAGGGTAGACATTCGGTAAATGAAGCTGTAGTGGGTGGACCCTGGATAGTTGGCATATACTGAGGTGATGATTCCCTTGGCATTACATACTACCTGCACATTGATGGAATGCCAGTGCTTGCGGTTCCTATAGATGTGCTAAGATGCCCTGGGGGGACGTAGTGCCACATGGGTGCAGTCAATGGCACCTAGCACTTTTGGGAATTGTGCCACACCGTAGAAATTGAGGGTGGCAGCCTGCCTTTCTGCGGGTGTCCTGGGCAGGTATATGTGCCTACAGACTGATGGGCGTGCAGTGATGATGTTCAAGACCTGGTGTTGGCAGCGTGACTGCGTGGCCTGTGACACCCCACCCACTATGGCACTTGTCTGCTGAAATGATCCTGTGGCCAAGAAGTGCAGTACATTGAGGACCTTCTCCAGGGGGCTGAGTGCTTGGGAGCACAGAGTGGGTGATGTGAGGTCATCCTCCCACTCACTGACCAGGTCCAGTATTATGTGTAGGGGAAACCTGTACCTCCCATACACCTGGTCATCAGGCATCCCAAAAAGGCTGGTTCTGGGAGTGAAAATTCGGGCCCTCACTATCCTCCTCCTCCTCCTTTGGTAACCCACGGCCACTGCTGCTAGGAATGGTATATTCATCCTGGCGTATGAGCTTGTTTGTTGTTTGCGCGCACTTTTATGCTGCGCGGGTCGACGTACGCCTGCTTCAGGCTGGCATACGTGCTTCAGGATTGGACCATTTATTGTTCGGCACGTCGTAGGCGAACGTGTGAATCTTCCCGCCCACCCCAGGAATACATGTAGCATGCTCTCCCAGGCCCAATCGCGTGTGGAAGTTCACGCGCACCTCGTGGTACACGTACCCAGGCCAATCGCGTGTGGGACTTCCCGCGCACCCCGAAGTACACGTACCCAGGCCAATCGCGTGTGGAAGTTCACGCGCACCCCGAAGTACACGTACCCAGGCCAATCGCGTGTGGAAGTTCACGCGCACCCCGAAGTACACGTACCCAGGCCAATCGCGTGTGGAAGTTCACGCGCACCCCGAAGTACACGTACCCAGGCCAATCGCGTGTGGAAGTTCACGCGCACCCCGAAGTACATGTACCCAGGCCAATCGCACGGCTGGGGGGTGGGGGTGCAGGGGGACATGTGTGGGAGTCTGGTGGAGGCTGCCCCTGGTGGCTGGGGGGTGGGGGTGCAGGGGGACAAGTGTGGGAGCCTGGTGGAGGCTGCCCCTGGTGGCTGGGCGGTGGGGGTGATAGGGGACATGAGTGGGGGCCTGGTGGAGGCTGCCCCTGGTGGCTGGGGGGTGGGGGTGGTGGTAGACATGGGTGGGGGCCTGGTGGAGGCTGCCCCTGCACTGCTGGGGGTGAGGGTGATAGGGGACATGAGTGGGGGCCTGGTGTAGGCTGCCCCTGGTGGCTGGGGGGTGGGGGTGCAGGGGGACATGTGTGGGAGCCTGGTGGAGGCTGCCCCTGGTGGCTGGGGGGGTGGGGGTGATAGGGGACATGAGTGGGGGCCTGGTGGAGGCTGCCCCTGGTGGCTGGGGGGTGGGGGTGGTGGTAGACATGGGTGGGGGCCTGGTGGAGGCTGTCCCTGCACTGCTGGGGGGTGGGGGTGATAGGGGACATGAGTGGGGGCCTGGTGGAGGTTGCCCCTGGTGGCTGGGTGGTGGAGGTGCAGGGGGACATGAGTTGGACATGAGTGGGGGCCTGGTGGAGGCGGCCCCTGCACTGCTGGGGGGTGGCGGTGGTGGTAGACATGGGTGGGGGCCTGGTGGAGGCTGCCCCTGCACTGCTGGGGGGTGGGGGTGATGGGAGACGGGTGGGGGCCTGGTGGAGGCTGCCCCTGGTGGCTGGGGGTGGGAGTGCAGGGAGATATGAGTTGGACATGAGTGGGGGCCTGGTGGAGGCTGCCCCTGCACTGCTGGGGGGTGGGGGTAATAGGGGACATGTGCGGGGGCCTGGTGGAGGCAGCCCCTGGTGGCTGGGGGGTGGGGGTGATGGGAGACATGGGTGGTGGCCTGGTGGAGGCTGCCCCTGGTGGCTGGGGGGTGGGAGTGATGGGAGACATGAGTGGGGGCCTGGTGGAGGCTGCCCCTGCACTGCTGGGGGGTGGGGGTGATGGGAGACATGGGTGGGGGCCTGGTGGAGGCTGCCCCTGGTGGCTGGGGGGTGGGGGTGCAGGGAGACATGAGTTGGACATGAGTGGGGGCCTGGTGGAGGCTGCCCCTGCACTGCTGTGGGGTGGGGGTGTTGGGAGACATGAGTGGGGGCCTGGTGGAGGCTGCCCCTGCACTGCTGGGGGGTGGGGTGATGGGAGACATGGGTGGGGGCCTGGTGGGGGCTGCCCCTGCACTGCTGGGGGGTGGGGTGCAGGGGGACATGTGTGGGAGCCTGGTGGAGGCTGCCCCTGGTCGCTGGGGGTGGGGGTGATAGGGGACATGAGTGGGGGCCTGGTGGAGGCTGCCCCTGCACTGCTGGGGGGTGATAGGGGACATGAGTGGGGGCCTGGTGGAGGCTGCCCCTACACTGCTGGGGAGTGGGGGTGATAGGGGACATGAGTGGGGGCCTGGTGGAGGCTGCCCCTGGTGGCTGGGGGCTGGTGGTGATAGGGGACATGAGTGGGGGCTGGTGGAGGCTGCCCCTGCAGTGCTGGGGGGTGGGAGTGCAGGTGGGGGTGCAGGGAGACATGAGTGGGGGCCTGGTGGAGGCTGCCCCTGCACTGCTCGGGGTTGGGGGTGGTGGTAGACATGAGTGGGGGCCTGGTGGAGGCTGCCCCTGGTGGCTGGGGGGTGGGGGTGGTGGTAGACATGGGTGGGAGGCTGGTGGAGGCTGCCCCTGGTGGCTGGGGGGTGGGGGTGATAGGGGACATGAGTGAGGGCCTGGTGGAGTCTGCCCCTGCACTGATGGGGGGTGGGGGTGATAGGGGACATGAGTGGGGGCCTGGTGGAGGCTGCCCCTGCACTGCTGGGGGGTGGGGGTGATAGGGGACATGAGTGGGGGCCTGGTGGAGGCTGCCCCTGGAGGCTGGGGGGTGGGGGTGATAGGGGACATGGGTGGGGGCCTGGTGGGGGCTGCCCCTGCACTGCTGAGGGATGGGGGTGCAGGGGGGACATGCGTGGGAGCCTGGTGGAGGCTGCCCCTCGTGGCTGGGGGGTGGGAGTGATAGGGGACATGAGTGGGGGCCTGGTGGAGGCTGCCCCTGCACTGCTGGGGGGTGGGGATGATGATAGGAGACATGAGTGGGAGCCTGGTGGAGGCTGCCCCTGCACTGCTGGGGGTGGGGGTGATAGGGGACATGAGTGGGGGCCTGGTGGAGGCTGCCCCTGGTGGCTGGGGGGTGCGGGTGCAGGGGGACATGTGTGGGAGCCTGGTGGAGGCTGCCCCTGGTGGCTGGGGGGTGGGGGTGATAGGGGACATGAGTGGGGGCCTGGTGGAGGCTGCCCCTGGTGGCTGGGGGGTGGGGGTGGTGGTAGATATGGGTGGGGGCCTGGTGGAGGCTGCCCCTGCACTGCTGGGGGTGGGGGTGAGAGGGGACATGAGTGGGGGCCTGGTGTCGGCTGCCCCTGGTGGCTGGGGGGTGGGGGTGCAGGGGGACATGTGTGGGAGCCTAGTGGAGACTGCCCCTGGTGGCTGGGGGTGGGGGTGATAGGGGACATGAGTGGGGGCCTGGTGGAGGCTTGCCCTGGTGGCTGGGGGGTGGGGGTGGTGGTAGACATGGGTGGGGGCCTGGTGGAGGGTGCCCCTGCACTGCTGGGGGTGATAGGGGACATAAGTGGGGGCCTGGTGGAGGCTGCCCCTGGTGGCTGGGGGGTGGAGGTGCAGGGAGACATGAGTTGGAAATGAGTGGGGGCCTGGTGGAGGCTGCCCCTGCACTGCTGGGGGGTGGCGGTGGTGGTCGACATGGGTGGGGGCCTGGTGGAGGCTGCCCCTGCACTGCTGGGGGGTGGGGGTAATAGGAGACATGAGCGGGGGCCTGGTGGAGGCTGCCCCTGGTGGCTGGGGGGTGGGGGTGATGGGAGACATGGGTGGGGGGCTGGTGGAGGCTGCCCCTGGTGGCTGGGGGGTGGGGGTGATGGTAGACATGGGTGGGAGCCTGGTGGAGGCTGCCCCTGCACTGCTGCGGGGTGGGGGTAATAGGAGACATGAGCGGGGGCCTGTTGGAGGCTGCCCCTGGTGGCTGGGGGGTGGGAGTGCAGGGAGACATGAGTTGGACATGAGTGGGGGCCTGGTGGAGGCTGCCCCTGCACTGCTGCGGGGTGGGGGTAATAGGAGACATGAGCGGGGGCCTGGTGGAGGCTGCCCCTGGTGGCTGGGGGGTGGGGGTGATGGGAGACATGGGTGGGGGGCTGGTGGAGGCTGCCCCTGGTGGCTGGGGGGTGGGGGTGATGGTAGACATGGGTGGGAGCCTGGTGGAGGCTGCCCCTGGTGGCTGGGGGGTGGGGGTGATAGGGGACATGAGTGAGGGCCTGGTGGAGTCTGCCCCTGCACTGATGGGGGGTGGGGGTGATAGGGGACATGAGTGGGGGCCTGGTGGAGGCTGCCCCTGCACTGCTGGGGGTGGGGTTGATAGGGGACATGAGTGGGGGCCTGGTGGAGGCTGCCCCTGGAGGCTGGGGGGTGGGGGTGATAGGGGACATGAGTGGGGGCCTGGTGGAGGCGGCCCCTGCACTGCTGGGGGGGTGGGGGTGATGGGAGACATGGGTGGGGGCCTGGTGGGGGCTGCCCCTGCACTGCTGAGGGATGGGGGTGCAGGGGGACATGCGTGGGAGCCTGGTGGAGGCTGCCCCTCGTGGCTGGGGGGTGGGAGTGATAGGGGACATGAGTGGGGGCCTGGTGGAGGCTGCCCCTGCACTGCTGGGGGGTGGGGATGATGATGGGAGACATGAGTGGGAGCCTGGTGGAGGCTGCCCCTACACTGCTGGGGGTGGGGGTGATAGGGGACATGAGTGGGGGCCTGGTGGAGGCTGCCCCTGGTGGCTGGGGGGTGCGGGTGCAGGGGGACATGTGTGGGAGCCTGGTGGAGGCTGCCCCTGGTGGCTGGGGGGTGGGGGTGATAGGGGACATGAGTGGGGGCCTGGTGGAGGCTGCCCCTGGTGGCTGGGGGGTGGGGGTGGTGGTAGATATGGGCGGGGGCCTGGTGGAGGCTGCCCCTGCACTGCTGGGGGTGGGGGTGATAGGGGACATGAGTGGGGGCCTGGTGTAGGCTGCCCCTGGTGGCTGGGGGGTGGGGGTGCACGGGGACATGTGTGGGAGCCTGGTGGAGACTGCCCCTGGTGGCTGGGGGTGGGGGTGATAGGGGACATGAGTGGGGGCCTGGTGGAGGCTGCCCCTGGTGGCTGTGGGGTGGGGGTGGTGGTAGACATGGGTGGGGGCCTGGTGGAGGGTGCCCCTGCACTGCTGGGGGTGATAGGGGACATAAGTGGGGGCCTGGTGGAGGCTGCCCCTGGTGGCTGGGGGGTGGAGGTGCAGGGAGACATGAGTTGGACATGAGTGGGGGCCTGGTGGAGGCTGCCCCTGCACTGCTGGGGGGTGGCGGTGGTGGTAGACATGGGTGGGGGCCTGGTGGAGGCTGCCCCTGCACTGCTGGGGGGTGGGGGTGATGGGAGACATGGGTGGGGGCCTGGTGGAGGCTGCCCCTGGTGGCTGGGGGGTGGGAGTGCAGGGAGACATGAGTTGGACATGAGTGGGGGCCTGGTGGAGGCTGCCCCTGCACTGCTGCGGGGTGGGGGTAATAGGAGACATGAGCGGGGGCCTGGTGGAGGCTGCCCCTGGTGGCTGGGGGGTGGGGGTGATGGGAGACATGGGTGGGGGGCTGGTGGAGGCTGCCCCTGGTGGCTGGGGGGTGGGGGTGATGGGAGACATGAGTGGGGGCCTGGTGGAGGCTGCCCCTGCACTGCTGGGGGTGAGGGTGATGGGAGACATGGGTGGGGGCCTGGTGGAGGCTGCCCCTGGTGGCTGGGGGGGTGGGGGTGCAGGGAGACATGAGTTGGACATGAGTGGGGGCCTGGTGGAGGCTGCCCCTGCACTGCTGGGGGGTGGGGGTGATGGGAGACATGTGTGTGGGCCTGGTGGAGGCTGCCCCTGCACTGCTGGGGGGTGGGGTGATGGGAGACATGGGTGGGGGCCTGGTGGGGGCTGCCCCTGCACTGCTGGGGGGTGGGGGTGCAGGGGGACATGTGTGGGAGCCTGGTGGAGGCTGCCCCTGGTGGCTGGGGGTGGGGGTGTTAGGGGACATGAGTGGGGGCCTGGTGGAGGCTGCCCCTGGTGGCTGGGGGGTGGTGGTGATAGGGGACATGAGTGGGGGCCTGGTGGAGGCTGCCCCTGGTGGCAGGGGGGTGGGGGTGATAGGGGACATGAGTGGGGGCCTGGTGGAGGCTGCCCCTGCACTGATGGGGGGTGGGGGAGATAGGGGACATGAGTGGGGGCCTGGTGGAGGCTGCCCCTGCACTGCTGGGGAGTGGGGGTGATAGGGGACATGAGTGGGGGCCTGGTGGAGGCTGCCCCTGGTGGCTGGGGGGTGGGGGTGATAGGGGACATGAGTGGGGGCCTGGTGGAGGCTGCCCCTGCACTGCTGGGGGGTGGGGGTGCAGCTAGACATGAGTGGGGGCCTGGTGGAGGCTGCGCCTTCATTGATGGGCGGTGGGGGTGGTGGTAGACTTGAGTGGGGGACAGGTGGAGGCTGCCCCTGCACTGCTGGGGGGTGGGTGTGGTGGTAGACATGAGTGGGGGCCTGGTGGAGGCTGCCCCTGCACTGCTGGGGGGTGGGGGTGGTGGTAGACATGAGTGGGGGACAGGTGGAGGCTGCCCCTGCACTGCTGGGGGGTGGGGGTGGTGGTAGACATGAGTGGGGGCCTGGTGGAGGTTGCCCCTGGTGGCTGGGGGGTGGGGGTGCAGGGGGACATGTGTGGGAGCCTGGTGGAGGCTGCCCCTGAACTGCTGGGGGGTGAGGGTGCAGGGAGACATGATTTGGACATGAGTGGGGGCCTGGTGGAGGCTGCCCCTGCACTGCTGGGGGGTGGGGGTGATGGGAGACATGTGTTGGTGATCAGTAGTGCAAGGTGACATGTGGGTTGCCTGGTGGGCATGGCCATGGTGGATGGGTTGCCTGTGGGACATGAGCAGGGGTGCAGTGTAGTACCCTGTGGTGTGGGCTGCCTGCAGGGGCCGTGGAGGGTGTAGAGGGAACCCCTGGTAGGACCCACATGGCCAAATCACGTGTAGCATTCCCCGGCACCACCGAAATACACGTACTCTGCAGAAATCGCATGTGAATCTTCCCGCTCACCTCGGAATACACGTACCCAGGCCAATCGCGTGTGGAACTTCCCGCGCACCCCGAAGTACACGTACCCAGGCCAATCGCATGTGGAACTTCCCACGCACCCCCACCTACCCAGGCCAATCGCGTGTGGAACTTCCCGTGCACCCCGTAGTACATGTACCCAGGCAATCGCGTGTGGAACTTCCCGCGCACCCCAAAGTACACATACCCAGGCCAATTGCGCGTGGAACTTCCCGCGCACCCCCACCTACTCAGGCCAATCGCGTGTGGAACGTCCCGCGCACCCCGAAGTACACGTACCCAGGCCAATCGCGTGTGGGACTTCCCGCGCACCCCCACCTACCCAGGCCAATCGCGTGTGGAACTTCCCGCGCACCCCGAAGTACATGTACCCAGGCCAATCGCGTGTGGGACTTCCCGCACACCCCACCTACCCAGGCCAATCGCGTCTGGAACTTCCCGCGCACCCCATAGTACACGTACCCAGGCTAAACGCGTGTGGAACTTCCCAAGCACCCCGAAGTACACGTACCCAGGCCAATAGCATGTGGAACTTCCCGCGCACCCAGGAACACGCGCACACGCTATTTTTCACACAGCGGGTGTCCGTGTTTGTCGGTGCCCCTTTGCACCTCATTTGTCCTAGAGGGCCACTGTATGGCCCATTAATCATGGCTGTATATGGGTGCTTTTTGTTAGCGCACATTTTGGCGCACATTTTTTTAAGTCGCAGGGGCGCTACCGCCTGCTTTCTTGTGGCGTACTTGTTTGGCCCTGTGCGCGTCTTTGACCGTGCGCTGGTTTGCCCTATTCGATTCCATGAATACGGGTTGTAGGCGAGCGTGTGGGCGTTCCGCGCACTTGCCTCCTGTACTTCCCCCGTGACGCCCATATTTTCACGCGTTGTTCCCTATTCCAAGTGTTACGCCCTGTGTTACGCCTACTTTTGTGATGTGCGCCGCGCTATGTGCGATTTCGCAGTGGCCATGGCGCACGCTGTTGGATGACCTGTGCGCCGGCGTGCGCGGCGCACATTTTTAGTGCACATCATATGTTTTCACTCACGCACGGACTTCCATGAATCGCTGTGCGCTGGTTTCCCTGCGAATTTCGCACTTGCACTGCGATTTTCGCACTTTTCCTGCGATTCGCACGTTTTGGCACCTCTGCACGGGAATTTTCGGCGCACATTATTTCCATGAATCGACCCCTAAGTATATTGAGATGGTTCGGGATTTGCATGTATATTTTTGGAGGCCACTGGGCAGAGGAACAGTGACAGATCTGTATTACAAAAAGCCTTATTTATGTATTTATGTATTTATAAATAATTGCGTAAAACTTAAAAGGCACCAAATTAGGCATGTACAACATATGCATAAAATGGTGATTTTTGCTCCTGCTCTGAAGAACATGAAGACGCTTTGAAGTGAAGGATAAACAGTCAGCATATGAGCATGTACATATAAAGATGTGATGTTATGAGTGTGTAAACCCCATAACCCTGCTGGGGGGCTCAGTTCTGAAGTCATAACTGAGGAATACGGACTGACCACGACAACCGAGAGTGATGCCGCCTCGGAAAACACCTGGTAGGGAAAGGACATACCATGGACAGCCTCCCCAACAGAAGATGATGCTGGGATAAGTAAGAGAGGAGAGAACAGTTATGTCAGCAGCGAACAAACAGTGTTCACTGAGTCAAAGGCTGCGGTGCAGACGGTAAGGAACGGGGACGTTCCCAATGCAACCACTGCCGCAGCTAGGAGAGAGTGTTGGGGTTAAACACGTGTGTCTCCTCTCCACGGATTCACAGGCACCGTGGGAAGTGATGCAATACCCCATGTAAGGAAATCAGAACCGACGGAATGTCTTTTTCCTAAACCAAAGAAGTTAGGGACGTTAGAGTACAGCGTAGAATTAGACAACGCTTGTTTTCACATACCCAAAACAACGGTCCACGAAAGGCCACAAGGCAGTCCCTGCGAGTCACCGATGCTGAATCCATTATGGCGGCCTGCATTCCGGAAAGAAGGGGTCAGTGTTTTGGGGTGGCTCCTCAAAGCTTCACAGTATGCTGGTCCCTGATTGGTCTAGGGGACTCCAGCCCCTATATAATGTAAACAGCAAGAAGGGACTAACCGATTATTCTCCCTTATGTTTCAGAACAGACTTGGAGGCGAGGAAGGAGCTACAGAACTCTCTGGGGCTTACAAGGACTAGATCCAGGTTCTTACCATATCCTCAAAGGAGCCCCAGACCTAAGCTGTTTTTGGACTGCATTTAAAGAGAATAATTTTCCTGTTTTTTTTTTTGGTTTTCCTTCTTAGTCAATAAAGACTAACTTTTTGGTTCAAAACCACATCTTGTCCAGCGTGTTCTTACAGAGTGATTATACAATCAAATTTCAGCATTGCCTTATAAGAGAAGAGTTCTCCAGCATAAAAGGGCCAAACTAAGCAAAATGTAATAAAAGTCATATTGTCTCTGTATGATATAACGTCCAGTCTTAATGAATATCCGGTGGAGTGATTGAAAATCTGTACAGGAGGTGAGATGTGGGTGGATCATTAGTGTGGTGAGCATCTTGGCAAATCTTGACAAAGTCTTGATTGTGAGTATTGTTTGTTTGGTGAGTGAGCCCAAAGTTCAGATATTTAGCGAATAGTGATTTACGTTTATATCTCCCATGGAAGGGAGGAGAAAGCTGTGGATTGTGCAATGCTTCAGAGAAGGGAAGCCCTCCATTTTCATTTAATTATACTGGTTGGGTGAGGAGTGGTTTAATATAAAATACTGATTTGTAGGGGCTAATGGTATATGTGGGCGCTCATAGATTAGATAACCTTACTCAATAGATATCAATTTTCCCTCAAATTGAAGCAACACACAAACATGTACTAGCTTTTTTGTATGCTTTAAATGTGTTCTATAACTCTAAAGTGACAGATCAAGGAGCTTAAGACACTGGCGGCAAGAGTTGAGAATGTGATGCCCCATTGTGTTGAAGGAGGGGTGGTCAAGGATGCATGTGGTGATGATCCATGGTTTCTCCTGGGGAACTGAATCTTGATCCCTCCTTTAGTAACGAATGGTCCCACATCATGTACTGCATTAAAGGTAATGCATAATGTTTTTAAGGCAATTCTACAGGCTACTAGAAGCGAATGTAGGGATATTAACAGAGAGTTTACGTGATATGTGCAAGATAATTTTAGTAATGGTCTAGGTGCTGTGTTTTGCACTTTCTGAAGACTGGCTAGTCGATAAGCTGGGACACCTAGATATAGGCTTTTAGTGTAGTAAGACCTGGGGAGAATGATAGCAGAGTTTGCTGTGCATTTGTGATGGATAATTAGTAAAGGGAGATTTCCTTAAGTAATTTTAGTAGGAGGAAACCTCTTCCAGATATGGCATTAATAGGAGATTCCTGTGAGAGTTTGCAGTCCATCATCACTTCAGTATCGGCAATGATGGGAAATGTTGAGCTTGAACGATTAGATAGTAAGAGGCTGCTGAGTGTATGATTTCCCATAATAAGAACTTCTGTTTTGTCTGTGTTCAATAATAGATGGTTCAAGGCCATTCATTGTTCTTTTTATAGTACTGTATACAAGATAATGTTATTTTGGATTTTCAGAATGAGCAGTATATCGACAGCATAAATATGGACAGATAAAATATTCAGGGAGAATGGAAAGACCCTTGAGTTACCCCATAATGGCATGCATTCTTTAGTGACTGAGAAGAAGAGATTAATACATTTCCTGTACCCAGTATGCTAAAACAAAATCATGCACATCAGGACACTATACGTATTCAACATCTAAGCCTGCATATGTGATAACATTACTACTGCTCCATAGGAGTACAGGGATGAGCAATGGATGAAACACCTTCTCAACCCCACACTACTAATAAACCAGCAGAGATAGCGATCATAAAGGTGAACATGGCACAGTTGTACAGGTATAACTCTGTCACTCCTTGTAGTAACATAGGCCAAGTGCAAGCTAGGCCCTTTAGGGGGGATGTGAACCAGCACAGAAGCAAGAAAATAGCAATAGTGCTGTGGCACCAAAATAAAGGTATTTCCAACAAGGATTCTATGAAAATAGGAGAATTTAATGAAAATAAAAATACAGACCCACTAATCAAAACACTGTAACCCATCCCTGTAAGACAAGATATAGACTATTCAGACTTCATAATGAAACAGTTTACCCTCAGTCTGGCAGGGGTGCACACACAATATGTTCTGCAGCATCACCATGTTCACTCAAGAAGATTTTAAAAGGAAAGGACTTGATCTTAAGAAGCCACTAGTGCCCTATAAGGCATGTCAGGGAGACAACATTACTTGCAATACCTTTTAGGATTGTTCTTGGTACTCAACATCAGGACAGGCTACTAATTGATGATTTACAATGGGCTGTGTCAGCATCAAGACATTTTGAGTCCATTGTTTCCAAAGGATCACGTGCATTGAGATGCTCAATATGGTCCAGCGATGCAATGTGGTCCTGTGGTCCTGTATCAGTAATCGGCTCGGGGTGGGTGAAGAACAGGAAGGCGTTGGTCATGTTGGTATCTTAAATCGGCCAAGTCAGCTCAAAGAGATACAATGATGCAATGTGACTGTTCACTGGTGATCGTCATGAAAACAGCTGGAGTGAAGGCAGGTGATGGTGAACCCAGTGGCTCCATGGTCCAAAAGCCATCAAAAGCTGTGTTGGTCAAAGGTAGGTCCAGGTATTTTCAGCTACTCTGAAATTGACTTGAAGCGGTAAACCCAGCTTTAAAATGGAATGAAGCTGGCAAACTGTTCCCAGAGCTGGTTCTTGGTTCTGGCTGCTGGGGGAATTTGTCCAGGGTCTCCATGAGCAAGGTGGATCCCTGATCTGCACTTCCCAGCCAAAAACCTTGCCAGAAAGTTTTTGCTAGAGGGGATTACACCTCCTTTGAGCAGGTTCCTGGGTATTAGTGATCTCAGATTCCAGCAGGCCTTGTCCATACAGCAGCTAACCACAACGTTTATTTTGGAATGGTTGAGGGAAGGGAATTACTCCACTATTTGAGCTTCTATCTTCACCTCCATGAAAGAGGACTTTGAGGAAGACTGTACCCTCAATATAATTCTAGATGAAATCCTTTCTTCTATGGTTCAAAGATGATTCAACAGAGGAATTGCCTTACCTCCATAAGAAGGCAATCATCTACAGTATATTGGTCCCTTTCTAGCATTCTGTACGGGGCCAATCCTGTCAGCTGTGTTCTCTAGAAATGACCTACTTGGTGTGATTTCCCTTAGCCTGGCAGAGCCTATTCATTTAAGCATGTGGCCTCTACCTGCACATTATGATAGATGCCATCCTCCTTGATAATAAAACGTCTTCCCTATGAAGAACAAAAGGCGGTTAATGGGGATTGGTCAAATGGTCTGTTTTGGATGAAACTCAGTCTCAGACAGAAAATAAACAGAAGTCCCTATCAGGAAGGTCATTGGGAACCAAGCTAACAATAGAAGGACAGCAAAGTTTTTTGCCAGAATAATTGTACATTTCCAGAAACCTGCATGTCAAAAATAGATATGGCTTATATTTATTGTTTAACCTGCCACCAGGCAATATGAGCACACAATTAAATAATTTTGGATCATGGCTTCCCATGGTGAAATACAGTGCCTGGCTGTTTGCCCTCTGGGTTCCAGCTGGCTATCTTCAGGATTGCATGTATTACTCTGTAACTGCCACATTGCCAAACTACAAGACAGCACCCAAGAGATGGCAGTAGATAGGTTTGCTAGAGTTACATGTGGATAGATTTTGTTTTTTAAATTAGTCTAATTAGCACAGCCCACTGTCATAGGCGGATTTCCCAGGATCATTTTGGGTTCCAAAATTAAAAGGAACTCGGGCTACCCCACCCTCGAATAGGGCATTCTGTCACAACCTAACAAATACTACACAATAAAACATTTAAAATAGCAAAATCAACAACACAAAATAACGAAATACAAGAGCAAGACTGCAGAAGGAGTGGGACATTATCTGTTAGCAACTCACAATCTTCAAGTAGCCTTTGCATCTTTGACACACCCAAAACCAAGATTCTCTAAAGAAATATCTAATTTGACTTCAAGTGTTATTGGTTCTTTCCGCCCTAATGCTTTAGCACTTAGCTCATGATCATTTCTGGGGTTTGCATACTTCTCCTTTCCCTCATCTGCCAATTCGCAGATGCTTGTTTTGTTCCACATGGGATACAATGTATCTATTTTGAGGAAACGACAAAGAGAGATGGAGAGAGTGAGACTGACAGGTTACATTATGAGCTAGAGAAATAGGACCTTCCTTCACATGGCCAGGGGTAGGAGGGCAGGGTCTCAGATTCATTTGGCTTGTAAGGCCTATTCTACACTTCCTCCAACTAACCAACTCTCCTCTAAGATCTCTTATCACATTATACTACACACAAAATCCCTACTCTGATGGTTGTCACAGGCCTACCTATTAGCACATCAACACTAAACAAACCTCAGGTAAGCTCTCCTCTTTAGGCCTATCACACTCTTTCACACCAGTGGCTAATTATTCCTAGGCACTGTAGTCTCTCAGCTCTTGGGATCTTCCTTATAGATAACATACTACCCAGGTGTCTCCACCAAACCCATAGAAGGCAGATTTTCACATAAGAACTGGGTACTTCCAACTTGAACCCATCAAATCACATGTGTTGTTGCATCTCCCACTGTTCCACTAATGACCCCCCTTTGTCTTACCGAGCCACAAGCTGCGAGGTCACTACATTGCATTACATTACTGGTCCTCAGAGCCATCATGCAACCTAAGTACAGACTTTCTTTGCCCGGATGGTGTCCGGATGGTGTTTACAGTCTGAGATAAGGTCTTCTAGGTAGCTTCCAGGAAAGATGACACAATACTAGTGGCAGGTTTTTCAAAGCCACCTAGCAGACACAGTACTGCAGCCTGTGCAGTATACATTCCTTCATACCTAAGAAGTCATCCTATGTACTGGTCATTCTATGAATGTTACTGAGGACAGAAGAGTAAGTGTGCCACCTCACCAGGGCAACCTTTGCCGAGATTGCATTTGAACATTTTCCTCTTTTTCATGCTTCTAGCAATTGCAACCAGACATTTCTCCTGTTGTGTCAACTGGGTTCGAAGATAAGGTTGTTTTGAGAAATCATTTGTGCTGATATCCTACCCCAATATATAGTTCATGTTCTCAAGAGAGACCGCACCTTGTCTTATCTTCACGTTTTTCCCACTAAGCTGTGCATAAAATGAGTGAGGGATTTTAGAGGTCTACATTGTCAGCCAACTCCAGAGTTTGAAATTCCCTTTTGATCTTTGACTGAATGTCTGGCTGGGCTGTTTCCCTGTGGATAAATACCACATGTCTGCTTGGCTGCATTTGGAATGCCTTGAGAAAGCCTTTTTCAGAGCAGTCTTGCTCGGATTCCTATCTTTCCACATTTTTCATTCCTCACTATGGCTTGAGGTGAATATTCATTCTGCTACGTGGGGCATAGTGAATCCTTAAGTAGGCCCATGTATTGTTTGTTTCTGTAACAGGTGACTGTGCATTGGTCAGTAGGCACTGTGGGAACTTAGCTGCTACCTTAAACAGAGTGTTAACAGGTCGAAGTATGATTCTGCCATCTTGAAACAGGGTGTATGGAAAGAGATGCTGATACAAGACTGGCTTTTTGCGATGAACAAGAGTATGGAGAACATGTGTGTACCAGGAACAAGTAGGGAAAAGTAAAGATGTTTACATCTCCCAGACATAAAAATATCAAGCGTGACGTCATCTTCCTGTGAGGCCACGATAATGACCAATACATAGATAGGTGTGCAGCCGTGACAGGAATGAGTAGAGAGTTAATTTTGGTCTTACGTTTCCTGTGAGCATGCAGATTTCTAGCTTAGCTTCCAACTTCTGCTGAGTGCACCTATGAACAGACCTGGGTGGAGGCAGTATGCCAGCATGTTCCAAATTGCCGTATTATGCCAGGCAGTTAGATAATAAGTACAGCCACACATGTGGGTTGCCATTATTCCAGGTTGGCTCGGATGGAGCTCTCAGCCATTGTTTCGTGGATGGGTAGCGCCACTGACCTGGCTGGCGTGGACAGATTCATCAATGCTAAGTTCTTGCAACTCAGTAGGCTCTCGAGAGAAGAGAGCAAGAGGAGGCATAGACCTTTCTGTCCGCCATAGAGAAGGGATACCCAGCGAGGGTGGCAGTACATCAGGAAAGGGGGACTGTGCATTGCCTCACTTTCATGCAACTTCCTAATGCAGTCCTTCAAACTAGTTTTCCCTCCTCTCTGCTCTCATCAATCTGACTGGCAGTAGGATACCCATGACCCGCCAACAAATGGCCCTGCCTTCACCAGAAACCATTCTCCTCGTTCTCTGGAGGATAGGCATACAATAATGTGATCATGTTTCTCACTGTGGCTGACATTACTGCAGATACATGTCATGTCTAGTGGCGGAATGATTTATCAAGTACAATTGAGCAAGGTTCTATGAACCCATAACACACAAAGCACACTCCTTGTGATAGTGAAGCTACGTATAAATGGAAGCAAAAGGTCTACACAACTGTGTTTCGGCCTCAACGCGGTTCTTGCGATGCTGTAATTTTGATGGCCTTCATCAGGACGGGGAGAGTTAAAGCAGAGAGGTCCTATGTGATCTGTCGGAGTAATGGACAGAGAACGAGAATCAGAAGTGTGTGGGGTTCAAATATTAAAACAGTGATTTGTGGAAGCATCTAATGCTGAGATCTCAGCAGAGGAGATTCTTAGGATAATGGATCTTACTGTATCAAGAGGCAAAATGGCTCAAAAAACGGATTCTGTAAGTCATCAGGGATGGGTTGGTTTGTTTGATCCAGAGCTGTTAACATGCGTCGTAGATCGCTGTAACAAGGGCAGTGATTCAGAATAATATCTTGACTGATAGTAAAAAGAGGCACTATATAGCGGGTATAAAGTAATTGCCTATTACCCGTTTGTGAGACGAATGATCCAGAAAAATTGGACTGATCCTATACGGCTCCAACGTGGTGGACCAGTCACCTTGATTGTAGAAACGTGTCGATGGGACTGAGGAAGACAGGACAATGTATCACTCATACATCGTGTGTCGAGCCCTAGGCATGATTGGTAGAGATTAAAGGAGACATGCCGGGATGTAAAATGTGCACAAGTCACTAGTATGCAGTGCACCCGACTCAGTTGCCAACGTGTGAGTCAAGTTACGTGTCTAGGGGAGATCAGCATCGGAGGGCTCATTATCAGGACATGCGCAGTGATCTACTAAGTAGGATCCCAACGGTGATTAGAATATTCATACCTGATGTGTAATTGTTCAGGTACCAGCTTCGCGCGAGCGCTAACATCCCGGGTCTGCCAGAAATGCAATGGACGGTTGCCAAGGCGACATATAAATAGCGGCCGCCATTTTGAGATCGTTGACGTGGCAAGTGTGGGAGAAGTGTGCCAACGGCCGTGCGTGAATCGTAGCCAAAGTATAAATTAATTTAAAGGCATCACATATGTGTTATTTAAATTGTGCTAGCACAAAGACATGTTGTTAGGGATTGGTTGCTATTGCAACCAAAACGTTACATCCTAGTGGAAAATTCGGCAATAGGCGTGGTCTTCCAATAAGAGGGAGGTCTTAAAATGGAGATCAATAGGACTGTACCCCTGGGGGTGCAACTCTATTTGCGGCGGTGTTGATACCATACACTGCTGGCATATTACAAGTGTGCCGGCGGACGAACGCCGATCAGGACAGAGGTCCAAATTAATTTGGAGGCTTCACAAATGTGTTAAGAGAATTGTGATAGCATAAAAACAAGTTGTTAAGATATTGGTTGCTATGGCAACCAGAACGCTGCAGTCTAGTGGAGGTTTCGGCGGTGGGCGTGGTCTGACATTCAGAGGGAAGTCCAAAATGGAGATGAATAAGACTATACCCTGCGGGGTGCAACTGTAAATGCAGCAGTGTTGATACCATACATGGCTCGCATATTTAGAAGTTACTATACAGGCTAACGTCTCGGGTCTGCCAGAAATGCAGTAGACGGTTGCCAAGGCGACATATAAATAGCAGCCGCCATTTTGCGATTGTTGACGTGGCAAGTGTGGAAGAAGTGTGCCAACGGCCGTGCGTGAATTGTGCCGAAGTATACATTCATTTAAAGGCATCACATATGTGTTATTTAAATTGTGCTAGCACAAAGACATGTTGTTAGGGATTGGTTGCTATGGCAACCAAAACGCGACATCCTACTGGAAAATTTGGCAATAGGCGTGGTTTTCCAATGAGAGGGAGGTTCAAAAATGGAGATAAATAGGACTGTACCCCTGGGGGTGCAACTCTATATGCGGCGGTGTTGATGCCATACACTGCTGGCATATTACAAGTGTGCCGGCGGACGAACACCGATCAGGACAGAGGTCGAAATTAATTTGGAGGCTTCACAAATGTGTTAAGAGAATTGTGATAGCATAAAAACAAGTTATTAAGACATTTGTTGCTATGGCAACTGGAACGCTGCAGTCTAGTGGACGTTTCAGCAGTGGGCGTGGTCTGACATTCAGAGGGAAAGTCCAAAATGGAGATGAATAAGACTATACCCTGGGGGGTGCAACTCTAAATAAAGCAGTGTTGATACCATACATGGCTCGCATATTTAGAAGTTACTATATGGGCTAAGCCATGTAGGACAAGGTGCTAATGGGCGTGTGTGTGTGTGTGTGGTGATGCAAACCCAGTGGTACATTGAATAGTAGTCAAGCATGGTACAACACACTTCCATGCTCAATGATAACATCATTGCAAAAACATTGAAACAACACCCTTGCATAAAGCAGACCAAAAAATCAAGTTGCGATGATCAAGTTGCCTAAATTGGATAAGTATAAAGGTTGGTATCAGTAGAATGATATGGTACAACCGGCACTCAATTAGAGCGAATGCCACATTGTTGAAACAAACAGACAATCAAATCACATCTCGATTAACAAGTTACATGAATTAGAAAGATCAATAGAGAATGTCTCAATGAGATTGCATTGTACCAGGACTCGATTGGAGTAGTTCACATAACATGTTTCCACTCTACGGAAATGTTAAGGCCTTGTTTAATGGTGTTGAGCCGGTGTACCCATTTCTGTTCAAGTCTTGTCAGGACCAGAGGTCGAAGTGGGTGGGAGTGATTGGGAGCGGTGCACCTATACTTTTTATTTTTCAGTTTCACTGTTCCTGTACTTTTATTTTAAAAAGAAACCGTTCCAGAACAGTTTAGTTTTAAAATAAAAGTGTAGGAAGAAGTTGAAGCTTGCACTCCAGTGCACTGCACATTCCTATAAATAGCAGGTGTATTTGTTTGGGGATGTGGATTGTGTTTGGGGGGGGCACAGGGAGGTGGTTTGTGGGGAGCGGGGCAGACCAGCAGGGAACATAGCTCCACTACTTCTTTTCATACACTTTGACCACTGGTCAGGACCTTATCTGTGTCTCCCCCCTCTTGTGGAATTGGGTAACTTCTGTAGTACAAACCACTTCAGATCTTTATTGCCTCTTCTCTCTGTTAAGTGTGGGGCTTAGCTATTGCCCGAATTGCTGAAGGGGATCAACGAACCTCAGTTAAGTCCCATGCAAAGTCCTGCATATTTTTCTTTGGTTCAGAAGGCTGTCAATCAAGTACAATGGCCCTATGTTAATTTTGAGCTCAGGCCTCGACAAGAGAAAGAGCAAGCTGTACTATTCTTATCTCAAACATGAAGCCCAGCGATAAAGCTAGAAAGAAAAAAGAAAGTCCATCCTTATGTCTTTTTTCTGGTTCATGAATATTACTGGTTTTAGATGTACTAGGTGACAAGAGTCGGTGTGATTGTATTTTAAAGTGGTTGATCTTCTAATCATTGCATTCTATGGATGCACGCTTCCATATTCGTCACCATTTCTCTGTCACGCAGTCCGCTTTGTCTGCATTCAGCCTTCTGGAAAGTGAGCTGCTGGGTGCCGGCTTCCATCATTCTGCATCTAATATGGCCTCCTTCGCAAAATTTTAAGCATCGATTACCAAATAAAACCTCTTGGAGCTGTCACACTGCTACACTCATGGCGCTGAAGGAAAAGATTCATTTAATTTCAGAAATGGCGCCTCTCAAACATGAGAATGCAGCATTCTTCTCAGTTAAGCGTCAGCTGGGACAATATGATGAAAAATTCAAGGAACGAAAGCGGTATAATATGCAATAAATCTTTAATAAAAGTTAATAAGAACCAGGACGCTTTGGAAATCCGTCATGGTTTTGCTTGGTAACGGGTTGACTGCTACATGTACCTTGAAAACATCCATTGCAATTTCTCAAGATATCAACAGAGCACGAACACTCCTCAGCCGGGGAGGGCACATGGACCAAGCCTGGTGTGCAGCTGATTTTTTTGGGGGGGCATTATTACAGACCCAGGTCATGTTGATGACGCCCTGTGGTGTGTCAGGAACACTTTCAAATATCCAAATAGGCCACGAAGAATAAACCCAAGATGTCTGTGGATGATTCATTTTAAACAATTGCTGACAAACGGGTGATGAGTCCCCCCTGCAAAGTAGCCCCACCCGTCTTCAATGGATTCACTAGAAGAAAAAACAAACTCTCACCAAATGTCCTACTGCCCATAAACCCACTTTTAATGGCAAGGAGTAATGTCATGGTGCTCTCAGTAATGACTTGATGGCAAATGCTCACACTAATATTACATCAAGACAATACAATGAGTCACAACAGGTGAGGTACTTGTGTTGATACCTTCCTTCTGTGGCCTTTCTTCAAAATACAGCTTCAAGGAATTGTGTACCTTAAAAGTAGGGTCAATGTCTCTTCTATAAGAGATTGGTTTCTTGGGGATCTAATCAATTTTGTTGAACATAAAGTGAGATTAGGGAGAATTCCTCTGTTTTCTGACACCCGCATTGGCATAGTTAGCAATTCCAGCAAGTCTCTGCATGCCCATGACTCACAAATACCCTCCTCCTTGAATGACACCCTTTGATTAATATATACACAGGACACATAATTCATTTTATGTTTTTGTTTAAAGGGCGGACTTAGCTCTGGAGCAGCAGAGAACAGTACAAGGTGTGGGTTGCCAGTTTATGGGCCGGCATCTTTTAATAGTAGTGCAGTACTGGGGGTTGCTGTGCATCCATTAGAATTAGTCATATTTCAGAGTTGCAGATCAAATCCTTTGATGAGCATATCAATGAGCCATTATTGGAGCAGTTGTTGTTTAGTAGGGGGCCAATGAGAATGTGGTCTTTTAGGGGTTAAGTGGGAGGCAGGCACTCGACATCCAGGACTGGATGATGGCTAGGTAATTGGGGAGACGACTGCTAGACGACTGCTATCCTGTGCGCATTTTACTAATGTATAACTGAGTATTGTTCGTGTGTTGGTAGATGGATATACAATTGTTGGAAACATTGTAATGAGGCTGCCTGTGTTGTCCAATTATTTTGGCAAGCACGTCAAAACATTACCAGTATAATATAAAATAATGAGGCCTGAGTTGTATTAAATTAGATTTTTAACATATGCATGTATATTAATATGTATTTTATTTATTTATGTATTTCTTGTATTATTATTTTTTTTTTAATCTAGTTTATTCATTTAGTGTGTTCTAGGTCTCAACATTTCATATATACACGCAAAACACATTATAAGAAACATCAGAGTAAAAAAAGACAACTTGCAACATCGTTAAAACATATTAAAAACACACAATAAGCTCAGGTGTATATCATCACATAAGTATAAACACAAGTTAAGACGTAGTTAAACATATTTAAAACACAATTTAACTTCGGCTTTACGTCACACCAAAGGCTCAACTTCACTTCACGTAGAGAGCTTCTCTCTTGCCAACAAGTCACCAGTGCATTAAAAACGAATTAAATGATCAACTTCCAGTTATTGGGAAGTCTAACAGATTAATCCTTTTCCCCATCATGGTCACAGTCACGATCTTAACCCGGCTTTAAAACTTCATTTATATGACGTATGGCAGCCAACAGCCATCTGAAGGATTTATCTGTAAAAATGCGCTGCCATATCCAACCTGGGGGGATCTCATTAAAATCCTTAAAAGTTGCAAAAAGTGTGTCTGACGTTGGTCGGTCAATTCAGGGCAGACTAACATCAGATGGTATGTGGTTTCAATAGAGTTGACTCTCTTGCAAAATCTACAACATCTTAAATTGCGGGAAATGCCCCTACGGACTCCTAGAATTTCATTAGTGAGAACAAATTTAACCACAATCGTAGGTATTGTCTTTGTCAGTAACACCCTTGGCATTTCCTCATGTAATGTGGCAATGTGTTGTAGGATCTACCATCTAGCAACAAACCAGAGAATAGATGGTACTTCCTAACGCGGTCAATTGTCTCAATCCAATCAGCTTTCCAAACACTTTTTCCTTTTTTTTACTTTCAAGGGGTTCGTTAAGAGATACTCCAGTGTGGAGTCAATAGCCCATAACATTTCAAGGTACTGTTGGTGCCAGTCTGTGAGGGCAAGGAGAAACTTTATTTTTTTTAAACTTTTTTTTATTGGCAAGAAGTAGTAGCTGGGACATCACAAGTCACAACAAAAACAAACACACATTTCATATTTAATTCGTGAATGATAAAGCACAAATTCTACAGAGGGTCACACATGATCCAGGAAGAGGTTGAATACAATAGAGGCTTTCATCATGCAGTATGATCTGTCCCCTGATAAGGAGAAGGGGGAGATGACAGAAGCTCCAGGTCCACTTTGCGGTTCAAGTAGCTACAAAACTCCGTCCATATGTTTTTAGGACGAGCATTACTGGGCAACATGTTAATGAAGTCTTCTTCACAAGATTGTGTCCAGGTGAGGGCTTTCAGCCACATTTCTAGGGTAGGGGCGGATCTGCGCTTCCAGCATTGCAGAATGCATTTCTTGGCCACAATCGCCGCCACATTCAGAAATTTTGCCTCCCGCTTCGCCTCAGTTCCCTCCCAGAGCCCAAACAGAAGAGACAGGGGGTCAGGGTCAACACAGAACCCCACTATTTCGGAGAGGGTCTCAAGCACCGCACTCCAGAATGGGGCCAGTGCCCCACAAGACCAGACATGTGAGCGTGGTCCGCATCGTTAGATCTGCATCTTTGACAGGGGTGGGATTGATCCCGGGCAAATATCCCAATCACGTGTGGAGTGTAGTACAGACGATTGAGTAGCTTGTATTGAACACATCTAACTCTGGAATTAAGAGAAACATTGCATGTATGCATGCACATTTTGGTCCACATAACATCTGTGATGTCTAATCCCAGATCCCGGCTCCAGGCATCCCGAACGGTGTGGGGGGGTTCTACAGCTCCGCCATCAACATTTTATAAAGGGAGGATACAATGCCCCTACCACCAGTGGAATTGGAAATGTAGCAGACCTCGGGGGGTTCAGGGGGTTCGTCCGGATATGAAGGCCACATGTCTTGGACGGCCGCCCTAAATCGAAAGTATTGTAGCAACTCCAGTGAGGACTTGGAGTGCCCTGGCTTCCACGTATCTGGGGTGATGAATTTCCCGTCAGGGAACAGGTCGCAGAATGATCTGTATCCCAGGTCCGACCAGTGACGCATGAGGAGTTTATCTTGTGTGGGGGTGAGGCCAGGGAACGACCAGAGGGGAAGCCATTTGTAATACGGGGGGAGCCAGAACCAGGCTTCAGAATTTGTCGCCACGCCCTTATAGGTTGAGGCCACTGGGTCAGCAGCGGCCTTCGAGCGGTACGAGTGAAAAAGGATCAAGGACATGACATTCACCTCCTCGGTCGCCAGGATTTCAAGCTTAACATGAGGGGGGTCCTGGTGATGGTACCAGTATGTAGCATGCTGGGCCTGAGCGGCTATCCAGTACTGAGTGAGATCAGGTGCACTGAAGCCACCCCTCTCATAAGGAAGGGTCATATGTTGCCACTTTCTGCGCACGGCACCAGGATGCCATAGAAAATGGGCGAACCCCGCGTGCAGGTATGCAAAGTACTGTTTCCCGGGCCAAAGTGGAACGTTAGCGAATATGTAACGGAGTTTCGGAACTATGATCATTTTTATTAGGGACAGCCTCCCTGATAGTGAGAGGGGGAGGCTACGCCATCTTTCCATCCTGGCGCCGTCATATTGCGCGGCAGCCCCATAGTTGTCGGACAATAAGGAGGATTATGAGAGGGATACCTGGACCCCTAGGTATTTGATGCTCCCCGGTGCCCATTTGAGAGGAAATTCGCATGCAGGTTGAGACGTTGCGGGCGTAAGGGGTAGGATTTCTGATTTGGTGTAATTTATGGTGAAGCCTACATCAGCATACAGTGCTATAATTTCCGGGGTATCCCGCAGACGAATCCCTTTGCGCACGTGGTTGTTTCGTACACTATCCGCCATGGGCTCAATGGCCATCGCAAATAACAAGGGAGAGAACGGGCACCCCTGTCGTGTCCCCCTGTGGAGGGAGAAGGGAGCCGACAGGTGAGAGTTAACAATTTGCAATTTGATGCAGGACATTATGTATGGGCCTATCCCCATCTTCTCAAGCACCGCCCACAGATACTGCCACAAGACCATGTTGAACGCTTGTTGGGCATCCAGCATCACGGCCACAGCATTGACTTGGGGGTCTATTCTAGAGATGACATTAAATAGTCGCCGAATGTTTAAGGCAGTGCAACGGGCAGGGACAAAACCACTTTGGTCTGGGTGGATCAGGTATTTCATGATGGGGAGGAACCTATTTGTGATGATTTTAGCGAAGATTTTGGTATCAGTGTTAATGAGTGACAGGGGTCTATAGGAGCCACATTCATCCAAAGGCTTACCCGGCTTGGAGAGCACGGTGATGACAGCCTCATGCACGGACCGGGGGAGGGAAGTAAGACGCAGCGACTCCTCCCAAACCTCGTTAAGGTATGGAGCAAGGAGGGCCACATGATCCTGATAGAACTCGGAGGTCAGGCCGTCTGGACCGGGGGCTTTACCCTTAGGGAGAGCCGAAATAACAGCGGTGATTTCACCAAGGGTGAAGGGAACATCTAATTGTTCTTTGGTGGCTAGAGATATAAGGGACATTGGGATGCGGTCTAGGAGGTCGTCCAGATCCTGTGGGCTGTGCTCTGGTTGCTGGGCATAGAGGGTTGCATAGAAATCTGCAAAGGTCTCGAGAATGGGCCTGTCAGACCAATGTCGTACCCCATCATTGTCAATGATACTGTCAATTCAAGCTCTACCTCCCTCGGTCCGGGCGAGGCGGGCAAGGGTACGGCCCGGTCTCTCTCCTTCACCATACTTTCGGGCCGCAATGGGCCGGGCAAGGTATCTAATCTCACTGAGGGCAAAGGACTGGAACGCATCTAGTTCGGTTCTTATCTGTGTAAGCTTGGGTGGAGAGGGGTTGGTCGCATAATCGCGCTCTAACTCCCCAAGTCTGGACTCAGAGCGTATCAGAACTGGCAATATTGGCTACGGGTTTAGCTAGGTGATCAGCTATATCTTCGTCTTCACTCGATTTGTAACCCTCCCCTGTCTCTTCCTCCTCACCTGAATGGTCCAGTTTCTTCCGGCGGGTAAGTCCTGTGTAAGGCTTCTTCTTTTTTAGAAGATATGGTCTACCTCGGAAAGAAGCCACCGTGACTCTCAGACAAAGAAACCCCACGGTGACTCCCCTCCGCGACAGCCAGAGGGGAAAAAGCCACTGGAACGGCAAAAAAACCCTGGATCCAATATAGACGTGAAGATTGTGGGCGCAGTCAGCACAGTCGTATGTTGAATGATCCTTAGCCGAAGACCCAGATAATAGGTAAGGTTGGCAATACCGCTGATCGAGGGAATAGGAGATGGTAGATTTCAGGTAGGCACCCCTCAGGGTGGAGGACAAGAGTGAATGGAGAATCCGAGGGCAGTGTCTCTAGAGCGAAGAAATACTCAACAGGGATTCAGCACGAGAAGAGAAACACAGGAGAAGGCAAACAGGATACAGAGGAAGGGGGGGACCCGTAAGGAACGGGAGGTGGAGAAAACAACAGGAAAAAATAGCAAGTAGACTATCCGAAGGGAAAACTAGCGCAAGCAACAGGGCGATGAGATAAACACAGTTGCAACGCGCCGAACCGCCGGCAGCCGAGTGGTATATATACAAACGGCGGCGGCCATCTTGAAAACAACTAGACCGCGTCTGATAGACGAGGAGGAACGTAATGGAACATTTTAATGGCGTCCTCGCGTCCACCTTCGCCACAAACGCCAGTCGCTGGCGGCCGTGACAGTATGCCCCCTCCGAAGGCATCTCCCACCCGGCCTTTCTGGATGTAGTCGGTGGAACTTGTGTAACAGTTGAGGAGAGTGAATATGGAACTGTGGTTCCCAGGTGTCTTCTGAGGAGGGATATCCTTTCCAATGAACGAGATACTCAAGACGTCCCCGATGATAACGGGAGTCCCGTATCCGAGAAACTTCATATTCCTCGGAAGCTGGAACCGGCAAAGTACCCAGTTTGGGGGATGCTTGTTTCCGGGTATCTGGCACAAAGGGGCGTAAGAGTGATGAGTGAAACACGGGATGAATCCGCCTGAGTACCTTTGGCAATTTGAGGCGGAAGGCCACCGGATTAACCTTTGAAGTTATCTCAAAGGGTCCGATGTAGCGGGGTGACAGCTTAGAAGGCCGAACCCATCGAGGAAGGAACTTGGTGGACAGCATGACCTTGGACCCTCTGTCCCAGGCAGGAACTTGACTTCGGTGTTTGTCCGTTTGCTCCTTGTAATGACTGCTAGCCTTAGAGAGGCTCTGACTGGCTGTGTTATGGGCCTCCTTGATCTGCGCAAGGGTATTCTCCAAAGTAGGAATGTTAGTTTCCTTCCAGAAACACGGAACTATGGACTGCGGGTTGTATCCGTAGGTACAAAAGAATGGGCTAGTACCTGTAGCCGTGTGGATAGCGTTATTGTATGCAAACTCTGCTGTGGGAAGCAGGTCCACCCAGTTGTCTTGCTGTTTATTAATGAAACACCTTAAGTATTGCTCTAAGGTACCGTTTAACCTCTCGGTTTGTCCATTTGTCTGGGGATGAAACCCCGACGAAAGAGCTCTCTCCACGCCCAATGAATTGCACAATGCTGCCCAGAATCTGGAGGTATACTGGCTGCCCCTGTCTGATATTATCTTTTGAGGAAGCCCATGTAACCTAAAAATGTCCTTTAGGAATACGTCAGCCATGACCGAGGCGGATGGGATCTTTGTCAATGGAGAAAAATGTGCAAGTTTCGAGAAAGCGTCTACTGTTACCATAATGCAGGTACAGCCTCGGGATACCGGCAACTCCACAATAAAATCCGTAGAAATGCATTTCCAGGGGCCAAGTGGAACCGGCTCCTGTTGTAACAGCCCCATAGGTTTCGAGGTGGAATATTTGCTTTGTAAGCATACCATACAGGATTTAACATAGACTTGCGTGTCAGCCTTCATGTTCGGCCAGATGAACGCCCTTTGGAGAAGTTCCAGAGTACCTCGTACTCCTCGGTGACCAGCGGTCTTGGAATCGTGGCACCACTGAGTGACTCGTCTTCTAAGATTACTGGAAGGAATAAACAGTCTTCCGTGGATAAAGTGCAACCCGTCCTTAGTGGTGACCGGTTGATTTCCCATAGTGAGAGCAGGTTCTTGGAGGCAGGCTCCTCGTACTTCATCCAAGAAGTTAGACACTGTAGATATGATCCGGGTACGAGGAAACATCAACTCCTTTCGGTAAGGGACGATAACATCGTCTCTGCGGGAGAGAGCATCCGCTACTAGGTTTTGAGAGCCAGGGATGAATGTGATGACAAAATCAAACTGGGCGAAAAAATGAGCCCATCTGGCCTGGCGGGTGTTGTAACACTCTTGCTGCTTGAGTATTTGCAGATTTTTATGGTCTGTTCGTATCTGGAACGGGTGTAGGCTTCCTTGGAGCAAATGCCTCCATTCCACACAAGCCAATTTCATAGCAAGTAATTCCTTCTCTATGACTGAGTAGTTTCGTTGGCTAGGATTTAGAGTTCTTGAGAAATACGCCACCGGATGCTCTAGGTCCTCGACTCTCTGAAGAAGAACCGCTCCTACGGCTGCTGCAGAAGCGTCAGTTTCCAGGATAAAGGGTAGTAGCTGATCTGGTTGTTTCAAGATAGGAGCTGCACAGAACTTGTGCTTTAAGCCGAGGAAGCTTTCTTCAGCCTCACTAGACCAGATGAAAGGGCCTGTGGATTTCTTGAGAAGGGATGTAATAGGTAGAGTGAGTAAGGAAAAACTTGGAATGAACTTCCTATAGAAATTTGCCAGCCCTAGGAAACGTTGAATGTCCTTCACCGAAGAAGGCGATGGCCATGACAAGATGGCATCCACCTTCCTGGGGTCCATAGTAACCCCCTTGTCGGATAGAATAAATCCCAAGTAAGACAATGAGGATTGAGCAAATGCACATTACTCAGGTTTTACCAGAAGACTGTGACGTTGTAGTCTGTGCAAAACTTCCTTGACATGTCGGGTATGTTCCTCCTGGCTCCGTGAGAAGACCAAAATGTCATCCAGGTAAACCACTGTGTTAAGGTTAAGAAGGTCGGAAAACAATCGGTCCATGAATCTCTGGAAAATAGATGGTGCATTGACTAGGCCAAACGGCATGACTTGGTACTCAAACAACCCATAGGGGGTGCGAAACGCCGTCTTCCACTCATCTCCTGTTCTTATGCGGAGTAGATGATACGCATTCCGTAGATCAAGTTTAGTAAACACCACAGAGCCTTGGACTGCCTCTAGGATCTCTGATATAATGGGCATAGGGTATCAGTCTTTTATGGTCACTCTGTTTAACCCCCGAAAGTCGATACAGGGCCGCAGCTCCTTGGTGTCCCTTTTGGGTATGAAAAACAGAGAGGCCCCAGCGGGGGATTTGGAAGGTCTTATGAGTCCGTTGGCTAAATTATCATCAAGGTAGCATCGGAGTACAGCCTACTGAGAGGGAGTACATCTTTCCAAAGGGGACCAATGCTTGTGGCACTAGGTCGATACCACAATCCTCTGGGCGATGTGGAGGGAGTCTAATGGGGGTCTGCTCCTGAAAGACTTCGTTGTATTCTGAAAGACATTTTGGGATGCAATGGATTGTACTGCCTTCAACAGCAGACATGGTCTTTACAGTGGTGAATGTTGGTTCTGGAAGGCATTCTCTTAGGCAAAAGGCGGAATGAAAACTTAGTAGGTTCTTAGACCAATCCACCGTTGGGTTGTGTTTCCTGAGCCAGCCTATTCCTAAGATGACAGGGAAATGGGCCACCCGTATAATATCAAACTTGATGATTTCAGAATGCTGGTGTATGGATACCTGTATCTCCTCAGTGGTGTGGGTAATGAGTCCAGAACATAAGGGTGTACCATCCACTCCTTCAACCTTTTGGTCCTCCTTTTTCTCAAGTCTTAGCAGACCCATCTTGTCAGCCCAATAAGTGTCAAGGAAGTTTCCAGCCGCACCACAATCCAGTAGGGCCTGTGTCTCTACCTCTCTATTCCGGAAGCGGAGTCTGATGGCTATCACCATGAGACGCACATCTTCGCTCATCTGAGAAGAGGCCACAGAAAGTGTAGTGTAGGAACAAGGCGTAGCCCCTCGATAGTCCGTTCCACTAACTATCGAGGGCGGTCGTTTCCCGATCTCCTTGGGGGCACATCGGGACAGTCTCTCAGCAAATGGTTGGCTCCTCCACAATATAAACAAAGGTTCCCTTCACGTCTCCTCTTCTTTTCTTCGGCAGTCAACGGAGATCTGGTGCTTCCGATCTGCATGGGTTCCTCTCTGGCGTGGCGCGATACAGGCGAGGAGGAGGCGGGGGTATATCCAAGAAAGATTGTGGACCTCGGACCTTCTTCCTTTCGTTTCTTCGTTCTAACAGGCGGAAATCGATTCTTAGAACTGCAGTTTGAAGATCCAGAAAGGTGTCTGGGCGCGGGATCCGGGCAAGCTCATCCTTGAGCTCTTCTCGCAAGCCCCGGCGGAATATGGTATACTGGGCCTGCTCTTGCCAACCTGCCTCTGCAGCAAGTTTCTTGAACGTGGAGATATAGGATAGTAAGTCGGTACTCCCTTGACGTAAATCCAGCAGGTCTTCGCTAGCCACGTTTGAGCATTCGGTTCGCAAAAAGGTGTGTCGCAGCAGTTCCTTAAAGGCCGCGTAGTCCTGCAACACTGGGTCTGATAGGGATACCAATGGAGTAGCCCATGCCAAGGCGTTTCCCGTCATGTGTGTGATCATGAAACCCACCTTGGAATGATCTGTGGAAAAGGCATTTCTGCGGAAGGTGAAGTGAATATTACAGGCCTCCAGGAATTCCTTAAACTTTCTTTCCGAGCCGTCGAATTTACCTGACACCAGGGGTAGTGGGGGTAAATCGGTTGTCTGTTGTTCTCTTGCAGCTACTCTTTGTTGGAGCGCCACGTTGTCAGCCTTTAGTGTTTGGACTTCTACGTTGAGGGTTTGGACAGCTGTCACCAGCTCTTGCAGTTGTTGTGGCGTAGCCATGTTTTCTGTTTGGGCGTTGCAAACTATCAGAACTGGCAATATTGGCTACGGGTTTAGCTAGGTGATCAGCTATATCTTCGTCTTCACTCGATTTGTAACCCTCCCCTGTCTCTTCCTCCTCACCTGAATGGTCCAGTTTCTTCCGGCGGGTAAGTCCTGTGTAAGGCTTCTTCTTTTTTAGAAGATATGGTCTACCTCGGAAAGAAGCCACCGTGACTCTCAGACAAAGAAACCCCACGGTGACTCCCCTCCGCGACAGCCAGAGGGGAAAAAGCCACTGGAACGGCAAAAAACCCCTGGATCCAATATAGACGTGAAGATTGTGGGCGCAGTCAGCACAGTCGTATGTTGAATGATCCTTAGCCGAAGACCCAGATAATAGGTAAGGTTGGCGATACCGCTGATCGAGGGAATAGGAGATGGTAGATTTCAGGTAGGCACCCCTCAGGGTGGAGGACAAGAGTGAATGGAGAATCCGAGGGCAGTGTCTCTAGAGCGAAGAAATACTCAACAGGGATTCAGCACGAGAAGAGAAACACAGGAGAAGGCAAACAGGATACAGAGGAAGGGGGGGACCCATAAGGAACGGGAGGTGGAGAAAACAACAGGAAAAAATAGCAAGTAGACTATCCGAAGGGAAAACTAGCGCAAGCAACAGAGCGATGAGATAAACACAGTTGCAACGCGCCGAACCGCCGGCAGCCGAGTGGTATATATACAAACGGCGGCGGCCATCTTGAAAACAACTAGACCGCGTCTGATAGACGAGGAGGAACGTAATGGAACATTTTAATGGCGTCCTCGCGTCCACCTTCGCCACAAACGCCAGTCGCTGGCGGCCGTGACAGAGCGGCCCAGGGAGTTTCTAATATCTTTCAGGACTCCAGCCTCCCTGGAGATACACATGCCCCTGATGAATACCTAAAGAAGAAACTTTAACTATAGCTCATGCTTTTATATAACCCAACTTGAGCCCTCCTCTGTCAGAATAATCTTTTGCAAGACGTTTAGGTATTTCCATTTCACCAGAGCTTCCAATGAGATCAAACCCAATGTGTGCCTTATGACTGGTATGGGCACAATTGGTTGAACCTTTAATATTCTCCTTCAAAATACTCCTTCGAGCTTTGACCATTGCTCTCTGAGAACAAAGAAAATAGTTTTGGCACCATAGGTCTCCACCAGTACTACCTTTTTGCATTAAAGTTCACGAACCGGATGATCAAAAAATAAAAATAAATCTTGTTTAGACAGACGGCCTGAGCAGCCAACACTGTAATCTTTTGTTTCTTAACAGCAAACTGTCTCGCTCTGTTATCATTTTGGAAAATTGGAAAACCCAAATATACAAAATGATCAACTCCTCCATAGCCTCTCTCGCCACCTGCTTCAAGACAACTCTCACAACCTTCTGCTTATCTTCTTTTACCTCCTTTTTAACCACCTCTACATCCAGTATCACCTTCACTGCTCAAACTGCTTGGTGTCTCTACCCGCATTGCTCTGGGTCACTAGATACCATGTTGCCTGAGTCTTTCTTTCTCTTATTTACCTTCTCGAGAGAATTCAACTCTCAAGCAGAATAATGGGCTTTGTATTGAAAGAATATAATTATATTATTGGCGTAAAACCTACGTCTACGTGCCTCACAATCACGTGACTTCGGGTCGGCTGAAAAGCTATCTCTTAAAGGGGTAAGCTGCAGTGATAGAAATATACATTGCGGCGAGAGAAATGCTGATACTAAAAGAACACATTTGAATTGTACAGCTAAAAAGGTGTTACATGTGCAACTATGATTGTATGTGTGAGGAGTTGATACTCATGTGTGCATCGTGAGACAGGCAAAACAAAGATTCCTGTCTCAGCGAAAGGGGAAACCCAGGTCATCCTAAGATGAAGTGGTCTCACAAAGTCAGATAGGCAACATATTTTTCTACATATCACTGAATGCCTGTGCCATAACCTGAGGACTAGCAACATATATCCACTAGTGTTACTTGATGCAGGATGATCCTGCTGGGATGGATAGTGTTACTTATAACAGGACAGGTGTGCTATCAGAGGGGACTGGATTTTACATAAGTTCGACTGCAAGAGAAGTTCTTTGTCTCTTGCTCGTCTTGAGCCCCCCTTTGAACAAATCTTGTCTTCTTTTTATTTTTTTAGAATAAGTTAAGACACGTCCTATTAATACTCGTGGGAGGCATTCGAATACATGTATCTGCACAGGTTTTTTTGCTGTCTTACTCTTCCGATCCAGTTCGGTTCTCGAGCGCACATCGCAAAAGACTAGAAGCCACTATATCTTTTGACAAAATCAAGGTATTTATATTTAGGCCTTCTAGATGTAGATGTTTTTCATAATTCTTAATTTCCTTTACACAAGAAGCAAGTTCTTTATTTTATCGACTTTCTCTGATGTTTTGCTTCATTTATTTCATGCAGTGAACAATCTCCATCTTTCCCTGCTATATAACAAGACCCGTGTGCTCCTCAGTACCAATACTTGCGCCTGGTTTCACAGCGGATGCAGAAATGAACCATTAACATTTATCCACTAATGCTGACACCTCAACACTAATAGTAAGTGTGTTGTATTGCACCAACATTGTTGTGTGCACCCTGTTGCACTTCTAATACACCTAGGGCATTGCATTAATCTGATGCAATTTAGACGAATTACAGGAGATGTTTTTTCCTAAATAATATTTCGCATTCTCATTAACGGCGAACATTTTTTTTCCATTTTTTCCTGACGAATAGGACCAGGCGATCTGTGCCATAGAATCTATGATCTATTGAGTCAACGTGTTCCTAGACGTAAGCTCTGCACGCTGCAAGACGGCTGATTTTTCCACCGTTCGTATCACACTCGACCTATTGCAAAAAAAGTAAGAGATTGAACGTTATTATGTGTCACATTTTGTCATGTCTTTAGTGTTCTAAGACTGTGTTCTTTTGAATTTATGTATATCTGAGAACAGAACCAATATTTTGTCAGGACATTGATTGCCTTTGTTCTGTCCACAACATCACAGTGTAATGTCTCGCTGATATAAACTTGGAGATGGATCAGATGTAAAAACAAATTTGTCAAATTTGTCAAATAGCTTATGATTTTGTTTGTTTGTGTCACTAGTGCATTCATTGAATACATATATATATATATATATATATATATATATATATATATATATATATATTAGATCTGATGTCTCACCTACATCAAATATAAGGCATATTGTGAAGAAATCATCTGTCCTGAAGATGGCCATTATACCAGTTTATGTATGGACATTTGAGACAATGTCCAATTCATCACTTGGCCAAAACATGTCGACACCTTACATCTCAAACAATGTCTAACTGTAGGCGTTGTCTGTAATCATGTTTAGGAGTTTAGGATGTATTGATTTACCTATTCCTCCCCTTTTTCCTTTGCCTTTCCTCTTTCCTCACTCTGGTGCAACAACTAGATACAGTTGGTATCTGCGCCGTTTTTGACACGTTTTGATGTATTAATTGTTTTTTAGCCTTTTTTAACATGTATATGATTAAAATTATACTTTCCTTACCTGCTGTTGTGTTGGGCTATTTGTGCAGCTCTTGGTTCATGAACAACATGCACTGTGTTGATTGTTTGTAAAATGTTTATCTGTCTGCTTCATTGGATGTGACCATAACTGTTCAATCCTTTTGGCTAGAGTCGAATTAGTGAGGGGTAATTAATTCTCAGCGTCTTTTGAGGCACCCCTGTTTTTTCACATGTTTCCTCATCCCTTTTTGAGAATTGTTCCCCCAGTAACAAAAAAGTCAGGATTTGGCCCAATTTTTTACTATATGAGATGTATGATTCCATATATGGCATTTAGTTGTTTTAGGGTTGGTCTTAAGGCAAGTAGTTATTTTCTTCTAGCGGCAGGGGCATTGGATTCAATGTGGGATATAAAAATCTTCTTATCATTCAATGATAGCTGCTCTATTAACTTTGCTTTTTCCATTATGAGTAGGACATGCATATCGTCAAGTAGTGTAAATATGAGAGTTCTGGAGAGATTGTTAGGAGAGCACACTGAGTTGATAGGACCTACTCGATGAGCTCTTTGGATGTTTAATTATACAGATGTTAGTAGGTCCAGGAGTTTAGGGAGCAAAGTATTTAAGAACAGAATAGGATTATCTCCCTCAGTACCCTTGGGGAGGCGCACAATACGTAGGTTTTTTCTTCTGTTTCAATTTGTTAAGTTCTCGGTTTGACCTTGTTTTCCAAAACTTGCACTCTACCAATAGTATCCACAGCATTGCTAACCTGTCTCTCAACCTGACTAATTCTAGACTCAAATGCAGACCACTTATCATTAAACTGTTGAGGTTTAACATTGGTGGCTTTCATAAAAGCTTTCAGAGCTCTAATTTCTATGAGGATAATTTGCATGGCCGCATCCAGGGTATCTTCTTTAGGCATAGGTGATTCACTTTTCTGTCTTTTGAGGGCACCTGAGGGAGATGAAGGAACATCCTTGATTTGACCTTTTTTATATGCCATAATGAGCTAAAATGTGCAATTGGGTAGATGCAACCAATTACCAATGAGATGATAAAGTATACGGATGGGAGATTGATAAAGTGAGTCGAAGGACCTTAGAGCTTCATTTTGTGAATAACTCTTGCAGAAACAGGTAAGGAAGCAAGGCTAAAGGGGTCAAGGAAGCAGCATAAACCCAGGTCAATGCTTCTTAAGTTGTATAATAGTTGCAAATGACTTTCAGAATGCTGCACTTCTAATGGAAATATTACATTTTTAATTTACCAGTCAGATATTATGCAGCTTTCAAACAGTGACATCCTTACTGTGGATTAATGTTGGCCTCTATCCAAAAGTCTTTGCTAGGTTAAATTGAATGGTAAGAAATCAAAGTAGAACTTAAAGTGACTTTTTCAGTTGTAAATAAATGTTTTGGAATAACATATTATTGTAGGTCCTCCACAAAGTATCCTTTAAATTACTAGGTGTTAGCTTTCAGCTAACACTACTTTATATATTTAATACAAAATGATAGTGCAGCTTAGAAAGTACTTAATAAGCAATTAAAAGTACCTTCTCCTCAAAAAACAAGATTTCTGGGCTTTATTCATGTGCAAGTCCTGAGTTGTAGAGGAAACGCTTTACTGACTTCAAGCAGCGTACCTTCTGACATACCGCACCCGCTCAGCTGACAAAAACCATCGTCTGGAAGCAGTAACGGTACCTCAGTGCTTCAGGCCCTGCCCACGTATTATTCACAGCGGAGCGGGAGTCCATGAATCAAGTGACCATCTCCTGCGGTGGTAAGTCACGGCACAAAATGCATGCTTTTTAAGTGGTGGATTCCTCTGAAGGTATCAAATCTCATAATTAGGCATGTTTGTACCACATGTGGTTTTCCCAGGAATACTGCAAGCAGTAAATACGAGCATATGCATAATCTAGCAGCTGGTAAATCAGAGAGTACTTGCCATTCCAAACGCTGTTATGGTTACTGCCATACTCATAGGTAGGATCACAGTGGCTTGGCAGTCATTTCTAAACCCAGCATTACTAGAATTGGCCATTCCAACAGTGATCCAGCAAACAAGGGTGGTCATGGGGACTCTGAGGGTGATGGAGAAGGTACTATTATTATTGACAAGCAGCAGTGACTGTCTTGCAAGGGTTTTCAGTGAGTATGTACAGCCATACATTATATGCACACCTTGCATCAGGACATAAGATGCTTCCACCTGAAAGACAGGCACGGCTGCTACTAACACTCCTGCCACGACTAAAACTGCAAACACTCCTATTAGAAACTCCTTCTTTGTACCCCCTGCCATTAGTACCACCATGACCACTGCCTCTGCATCCACCTCTGTCTCCACCCTGCAGGAGCTAGGCAGATGGCTGGTGTCTGTTACTATAATATAACCTTGATGAAACCAACTATCAGGGAGTGTTTCATCCACTTCCATCTTTTTCCTGCAGCAATGCCATTGTCAACCCCACTGGCGGTCAATGAGGTAGAGCTGAGCAAGCTGCAGCCTAGACATGGTGTGCCAGTGGACTTTGCCATAGAGGAAGAATCTGACAAAGATGTCCATTAATGCCTAGGGTAGAAGGACTCCAGGTGATGATGATGAGGAGTATTTTGGAAGTGGTGCTGATGCAGACTATGAGCTCATGTCTCTACCTTCCACAGCAAAACCCACACTGGCTGGAGAGATTTGTCCAAGAGTTGATTGGGCCCCCTTAAGGCTAGGCCGTGCTGCACACATTTTGCATGATTGATGAGATGAATGATGTAGATGAAGGATGTAGATGAAGGATGTAGATGAAGGATGTAGATGACCAAGTGCCAAATTGAACAGTTTAGGAGACGCATGGGATCTGGCAGGCAGTGGTGAGGATGATAATAACGTGTATCAGTACCTCTTTAGCAAGTGATTTTTTTAAAATATTGTACTTGAATTTATAAAGCACACAAAGCGGCACTGGGGCATTGTGGTGCTGTTATAAGAATGCTTACTTAGTTACACAGTGAGAAGCAAAATACAATATCACCTGCTTGTGGTTCTTGGTTACATTGAACTTGTTGCAGGACTGGTGAGCTGGAGTGAAAAGAGAAAGACAAAATCACCTGCTTTTGGTTCCTGGTTACATAGAACCCATTGCCTGACAGGTGAGCAGTACAGTGAAGGGTACAGTTAATGACAAAGGGCTGGAGAGGGCAAGAAGTCACTCCTAGGTGCAGGGTGAGTCGGCGAAGAGAGTCATGGGTATGCTAGTTGAAGAGTTACGTTTTGAGCATTTAGCGTAATGCTAGGTACAAGGTTTTGTTACGTAGCTACGTGGGGAGGGTGTTCCAATGTTTGGGGGCCAGGAACGTGAGGCAGGACCGCCCCCGGCTTTGGCCCTTTTAATTGTGAGAATTCTGAGCTGGTTGGAGTGGAGAAAACATTTGGTCTAGATGAGGTGGCGCTGATAATTTGTTCTGCAAGAAATGTAGGGGCTGTGACTGTGAGGCATTTGTGTGTTAAGGATAAAGTCTTGTAGAGTATCATTTCTTTGACAGGGAGCCAATGTGCCTTTTGTCTGGCGCTGATAATATGCTCTCTTTTAGGAATGCTGACGGCGGCCCTGAGCGCATTATTTTGAACAAATTGGAGTTGGTTCAGGTTTTTAAATGAGGTGCTGACAAATAAGATGTTACAATTGTCCAATTTGGCTCTAATGTTGGCACTGGCTGTGGTGAGGCAGTTTTTTGCTGTTAAGTATGATTTGACAGCATTTATGAGTTTAGTTGTGAAGGCGGCTGAAAACGCGATGGCGCTGACTTGATGTATCATTGAAAGCGTGGAGTCAGTGCATACCCCAAGGGTTTTAACTGCTGCTGAGACGGGAATTAGGGTGTTGTCAATTCTAAAGGAGTTGTACTGTTGTCCAGCTTGTTGAGTGTTTCCTTGGAGCCTACTATGACGAGCTCGGTTTTACTCCCATTGAGGCATAATCCATTTAGCGGTCATCCAAGCTTGGATGGTGGAATAGATTTTTTGTAGTGATTCTGCATCTGTTTCACATGATCCCGTGAGGGGAAGAAGGACCTGAGTATCATCTGCATAGTTTGTGTAAGCTATACCAAGATTATCCTGGTCATTGAAGAGGGGTAGATTAAAGAGATTATATAGTGTAGATGAAGTGCAAGACCCCTGTGGGACTTCGCAGTAAATGGTGATCGGGGCTGCGCTGGCCTGCTCTGAGAATAACTTCATGGCTCTGCCTTCATGGAAGAAGGTAACCCAGGCTGTGGCTTCTTGGGAGAATTGGGCTGAGGTGATGAGTTGTCTGCAAAATGCTGCATGGTCAACTAGATTAAATCACTGCAATCAAGTCAAGAAGGAGGAGAAGCGCTGGCTTTCCTTCATCCATTATTTCCCCTAGCTGGTTCTTGAGGACTGGAAGGACAGTTTCAGTCCCATGACCAGGGCGGAAACCTGACTGCCTCTTCCCTAGGATGTTGTTGAATTTGAGGAAGAGGTGAATTTGATTGTATGCAGCTTTGTCAAGGATCTTTAACAGAAAGGGCACAGTGGTGATGGGTCTGTAGTTGTTAGGGCAGGTTGTGCCTAGAGAAGGTTTCTTCAGGATAGGGCGAACCCAAGCCTCCTTCAGGCTTGATGGGACATTGCTAGAGGCGAAAGAGACATTGATGAATGCAGTCAAGAATGGTGTTAAACTGCCTGCACAATCTTTTATGAGATTGGCTGGGCAGACGTCACCCTAACAGTTGGATGATTTCATGTTGTTTAGGATGGTTTGTACCTCTGATTCCGTCACTTATCTGAAGGTAAAAAGCTGCTTTTCATCTGTGGAGTGCGTGTAGTCTGATGTCATAGTGGGTGTGTCAGGATTGGGCAAGGCTGTGAGGTGAGATTTAATTTTACTTTGTACGAGTTCAATTTTAATCAACATGGCAGACTGGATGCTGGAGCACCAGATTAATCTTTAATGAGATCTTGGGTGCCAGTGTATAGAGTGGCAAGTTCTTTAAAAATTGAGAATAGTTATTTTAATTCGGATTTGCGTTGGCTATACGCGTGTTATAGGAGGCGGATTTCGCTGCTGTGATGTCATTTTTGTATTGGGAGGCCAGTGTCTTGTAAGCAAGTAGGGTTGAGTCCTGTGGATTATCTTGTCAGTGGCTGAGAGCTATTTGTTTGCAAGAGCATAATTCTTTAAGTTCTGCTGGGAACCAGGAGTTGGAGTGTAATTTCCTTTTGGCTTTCTTATTTTCAAGAGGGGCAATTGCAACAACAGCTTCTTTGATTTTCTGATTATATAGTTCTGGCAAGGCTCTGGGGTCCTTGGAGAATGGGGGCTTAAGAGTGGTGCTCTGTAGGAATAGCAGAATATTGTTTTAAGTTAGTTTACAGGCACTTCTAGCAATCGCAGGTGGGCAGGGTATGGTGAAGAAGAAAGTGATGATGGCATATAGTAACCAGAGACAGAGACTGAAGGTGTCCACAAAGCCCACCAACTCTAACTACAATTTATGTATTTCATCTTGAATAGGACAAATTAGATCAATGCCCAACATATAGTTATGCATGTATTTATTGGGCATTTGTAATTGTGTTTCAAAGTGCCCACAAGGCAAAAGGGAAAGGAAACAAGCGAACAATACAAGACAGAGGAATAATAAATAACAATGAAAAGCAAATGACAACAGCAGTCCTACGAGGCCTTGTGACATTCGGAGTGTGCAAGTGCAGAGGGATAGAATGGATAGGGGATGAGGTAAGTGCTACAGAAGAGGGAAGTGTCACAGAGCTAGTTGCAAAGGCAACAGGCAAGTGTGGGGCAGTGACCACCTGAGATGGGAGGTCACCTGCCAATACAATAAGTGCAGCTGCATACAAAAAATGGGGAAGGTCCTATTAAGCACAGTGGAATAGGACACAAATCTAAACAAAAACAATCATCTCCACCATGTTGAAAGGTAACTTCAACGAATCATAAACTTAAATTATTGTGTGTATCTGTTATGATATCACAATAACTATGATAATAGCCAACTCAAATGCTGGAAGCCATCAAGGTGATTGTATCGTAAACTGTGTGAATTAATTCATTTTCAAAGAAGGAATATTGATAAACTTTGTAACAACAGAAATATGTTTTACATAAGAAAACACATATTTGAAAAAAATATATATATATATTCAGTGAAAAAACTTTGTTAAAGGGACATTATGGTCCCAAGTAAAACCGAAAAACCCCTGAAATTCGCCAGTTATGGTAAGCTAAGCAACCATAACTCGCGCCACCACTGTGCACTGCTAAGACTAACACCCACGACATCAAAGATGACATCACAAATGTCATTGATGACATCACTGATGACATCACCTGTCTCCCTCTTTTTTCCTTTACTGACATATCTAGGCCACATGGTTTTCTTCAGTAACATTAATGAACTAAAAAATTGTAAATGTACTATATTTGTAGACTTATCCTTCAAGTATGTTCTTACAGTAATTCCCTTAGGGTCCAATCATATCATATGAAACATATACATATGGGAAGACGCAAGCTTGAAAAACAGCAATTCTTTCTATGCATGAAGCTAATCAGTAGAGTTATCAGCACTTTCTGATAGTTCTGTTTTTTTTATTACTGTATTTTCCCTGTATATGCTCATATTTGTATACATTGTACTCACACTACTGTCCATTGGGTCCAGTCAAATCATGTAATACATGTACATAGGGTAAATAGCACATTTGAAACAGAGTAATCATTTATTTGCATAAAGATAATCAGTTAGGTTATGAATTATTTCTGCTAATACTTCTGCTTTTTTGCTTACTTCACTTTCCCTGTATGTACCCATATTTGTATGTTGTATTGTGTCTTTGTGTTTTGTCTGTAATAATGAAATTATATTATACGTGGGTTTTATTAGCTACTTATTACGTATTTCACAGTACACAATCTCTAATAAGAAAACAGTTATCATTTCATTATTCAACATATCAACATTATGAATAGTATACCTTCATCATGTATGCTGCACACAATGCCTATGTTTTTGCATGAGTGCCTTAGTATATTGGATAGAACTTCATAATATAATGCTATTTATATCAAGGCATCGCTTAATGCACTAATTAGCTCTTGATATTTCTTCCAATAATCTTTGACACTTTTTTCTGAACATTATAATAAGAATCCCTTGTACAGACATTTCATGAAAAGTAAATGCACATGTGATGTCATCAATGACAATTGTGATGTCATCTTTGATGTCGTGGGTGTTAGTCTTAGCAGTGCACAGTGGTGGTGCGAGTTATGGTTGCTTAGCTTACCATACCTGGCGAATTTCAGGGGTTTTTCGGTTTCACTTGGAACCATAACGTCCCTTTAGCAAAGTTTTTTCACTGAATTTCATAGGTTTTTAGTAGCGCAACTTAACCATAACGTCCCTTTAACAAAGTTATTTCAATGAATTTCATAGGTTTTTAGTAGCGCAACTTAACAATAATAACTCTCACTTTATGTATATGTAATATCGAACATACTGAACCCCCTCTACTGAATTTGATGTCTGCAAACTCTTTTAATGTCCGCGGACATGTTCGGACAACTGCACCACTACCCAAAAAGTCTGGAGGGGTATTTTTTATTGTTATATCATAACATATGAACATTTTACAAATTCACAAACCAGCACACATACACATTATATGTAGTAATAAATAAGTGTAACCCATATATATATAACACACTACCATTCATTTAAATACAATATTTTCTAAAATGGAATATACCAAAAGATGAAAGATAAGCTTCCAACATGATTACCTCACAGAAACTCCACAACTAAGAGCAACAGCAGATATACAGATCTACAGACTACTCAGAACACACCTTACCTGAAATAGTAAGTGTACTGCATTTTACTCATATATTTGTAAACCTTCTGCATTAGATACAAATAAAATGATATTATGTTTTTTTTTTCTCACAGAAATGTCTAGTACTCTGGAGGGGCTAGAGGAGCATTTCCCACGTGAGGAAATGTCAGAAGATAGTGAATCTAATGGTAGACACTTTACTATATAAACCAATTAATTAATATTATTGTATGTACATTTAACATATATATTTTGTTTGTACAGACCATATAATAATTGAAAATACTAAAGAAAAAGCTGTATTGGATAAGACTCTTCAGCACATAGAAGAAAAAATTGACCTACTCTTGGCAAATTTTAATAATTTAAAAAACTTTGTGGAGGATCACTTCAAACAAACAACTACATACCATTGTCCCACATGTACTTGTCCCCCCTCACCATATCACAGTCAATTATCCCAAACCCTCTCCATGAACCAAAATGTTTTGATGAGACTTCCATCCCTTCTTCACCTCATATAAATCCTATTGAAACCCCTAATGTTCCTGTTTTTGTTTCAGTTTCTTCCTCACCTTCTCTGTCATAAATTTAACATACATGTAAAATAAAGTAAAATTATTATATTGTGTCCTAATTAATTTCTTGTTTTTAAAAAAAAAAGCAGTTCAGGTGTCCACGGACAGCGCGGGTGTCTGGAATGTCCGTAAAGAAACGAAAATAGAGGTGTCCTAAGAACACTATACTTGTCCGTACTGTTCACTGGCAAGTTGAAACTGTTCTAAGAACACACGTGGCGTCCTGAAATGTTTGTCAATGGACGAAATGTGCGTGTCCTGACAACGCTGTCCGTATTGTTTGCTGGCAAGATAAAAGTGTTCTTATAACCTATTATGTGTCCTGGGATGCTCGTAAATAAACAAAATGGGGGTGTCCTGAGGACGCTATGCCTGTCCGTATTGTTCGCAGGCAAGATGAAAATGTTCTAAGAACACAGGCTGTTTCCTAAAATGTTCATAAAAAAACAAAATGGGAGTGTCCTTAGGACACTATGCCTGTCCGTAATGTTTTCAGGCAAGTTGAAACTGTTCTAAGAACACGCGCGGTGTCCTGAAATGTTCGTCTATGGACGAAATGTGGGTGTCCTGAGGACACTGTCCGTATTGTTCGCTGGCAAGATGGAGGTGTTCTTAGAACATATTATATGTCCTGGGATGTTCGTAAATAAACAAAATGGGGGTGTCCTGAGGACGCTATTCCTGTCCGTATTGTTCGCAGGCCAAGTTCAAACTATTCTAAGAACACAGGCTGTGTCCTAATATGTTCATAAAGAAACAAAATGGGAGTGTCCTTAGGACGCTATGCCTGTCCGTAATGTTCACAGGCAAGTTGAAACTGTTCTAAGAACACACGCAGTGTCCTGAAATGTTCGTCAATGGACGAAATGTGGGTGTCCTGACGACGCTGTCCGTATTGTTTGCTGGCAATATGAAAGTGTTCTTATAACCTATTATGTGTGCTTGGATGCTCATAAATAAACAAAATGGGGGTGTCCTGAGGACACTATGCCTGTCCGTATTGTTTGCAGGCAAGTTCAAACTGTTCTAAGAACACAGGCTGTGTCCTAATATGTTCATAAAGAAACAAAATGGGAGTGTCCTGAGCACGCAATGCCTGTCCGTATTGTTTGCAGGCAATTTGAAACTGTTCTAAGAACACAGGATGTGTCCTAAAATGTTCATAATGAAAAAAAATGGGAGTGTCTTTAGGACGCTGTGCCTGTCCGTAATGTTCGCAGGCAAGTTGAAACTGTTCTAGGAACACACGCGGTGTCCTGAAATGTTCGTCAATGGACGAAATGTGCGTGTCCTGACGACGCTGTCCATATTGTTTGCTTGCAAGATGAAAGTGTTCTTATAACCTATTATGTGTCCTGGGATGCTCGTAAAAAACAAAATGGGGGTGTCCTGAGGATGCTATGCCTGTCCGTATTGTTCGCAGGCAAGTTGAAACTGTTCTAAGAACACAGGCTGTGTCCTAAAATGTTCGTAAAGAAACAAAATGGGAGTGTCCTTAGGATGCTATGCCTGTCCGTAATGTTCGCAGGCAAGTTGAAACTGTTCTAAGAACACACGCGGTGTTCTGAAATGTTCGTCAATGGACGAAATGTGGGTGTCCTGACGACGCTGTCCGTATTGTTCGCTGGCAAGATGAAAGTGTTCTTAGAACATATTATGTGTCCTGGTATGTTCGTAAATAAACAAAATGGGGGTGTCCTGAGGACGCTATGCCTGTCCGTATTGTTCGCAGGCAAGTTGAAATTGTTCTAAGAACAAAGACTGTGTCCTAAAATGTTCATAAAGAAAGAAAATGGGAGTGTCCTGAGCACACTCTACCTGTCGTATTGTTCTCAGGCAAGTTGAACCTGTTCTAAGAACACACGCGGTGTCCTGAAATGTTCGTCAATGGATGAAATGTGGGTGTCCTGAGGACGCTGTCTGTATTGTTTGGTGCAAGATGAAAGTGTTCTTAGAACATATTATGTGTCCTGGGATGTTCGTAAATAAACAAAATGGGGGTGTCATGAGGACACTATGCCTGTCCGTACTGTTCGTAGGCAGGTTGAATCTGTTCTAAGAACACATCAAGTGTGCAGAATTTTCGTAAATAAACAAAATGGGGGTGTCCTGAGGACGCTATGCCTGTCCGTATTGTTCGCAGACAAGTTGAAACTGTTCTAAGAAAAAACGCCTGTCCGTAAATGTTAGTTTCACTTGTGACGCACACTTTTAATCACTTCAGGGCCCGAACAGTGTCTGCAGAACACCAACGCGCATGCACAAAATAGTTTCAGTGAATTTGGTGTCCTGTGGACACCCGCTCCCTTCGCGGACATGTTCGCGAAGCTATCATGTGACCGAGCCCACGATAAGCGTATGTTCGGACTGCGAACACTGTTCATGTCCCCGAACAATTTAAAACTAAATTTTCAAGTAATCTACAATATTTTCCAACAAAAACTCACCATAGAACAAGTCCCACATAGTAATCCTGAGTTTCTACATACTTTGTGACTTTTTGAACCCTTTTTTCGGTTCGATCTGTCCGCGGACAGCGTGCATGTTCACGAACTGCGCACAAGCACCCCTATAAAAGACCACGCCCTAGAGCTAATTCTAATTGTGTGTCTGGATATCCTACAGAGCACAGCCAATTTGCATATTTCCATCGCGAACTTGATGGCATCCATGGGTCCACTACTGCCACCTGGTGCTGCATCTGCCTCAGCACCACCCCCAGCCCCTCCACCACCACCACCTTCCCAAGGGTCTGAAGAGGGGAACAGGAGGAAGAAGAGGATGACGAGAAAGAGGTTGTGGAAGTCCCTACTACCAGCACTCGGCATGAGTCTTGGGTGTGGCGGTTATTTACCATTTGTGGTAATGGTCCTAAGGCGCGTGCGAACCAAGTCACCTGCAATGAGTGCAAAATGGTACTCAGTCGCGGGAGGCATGGTTCATACAGCTTTGGGACAACTACCATGAAGCAATACCTAAAGTCATTCCACTCGGGGGCCGTTCGCAAGATTGTACCTTGCGCGGAGCCTAGCAGGTTGACTTCCTCTACTTCATCCTCTGTTTCCGATCCTGTCACCACAAGGAACACTCCTGTGGGACAGCCTATTCCTCAAGCTGCCTCACAGGCCATACGCAATGCTGATGACCCTTACCTTTTGAGGGTCACAGTTGTGTGTATGTACTGTGACCCAGTACTGTGCAGGGGGAGAGACTTCATAGTGCTTTTGAGGCTATCGTTTCAGAGCACGAGAAGGTCTGCTCACTACCCAAGTGAAACCCACTCTACTTCTTCCTCTCTCAGCTCGCCCTTTCTTATCCCCGTGGTTGGTGTCCCCCCTTTCCCTCCTTTCCCCTCTTGTCCTAGTGTGTCTTGTATAAAAAAACAAAAAAAATGTAAAACAACAAAAATAAAAAAAGGCTCTTTTCAGAGCCGCCTTTTACAGTTAAAAAATAGAAGTGAAAATAAATGAAGCAGGACCCTGTGTATTTTTTAGAAGTCAGCAGAAAGTCCGCCTTTTGGTGGTGTTTATTTGTGTTTGAAAAATTTGAAATGCTCAACACATACTATCAAATGGATGCTGTAATTCCAAAAAAGGTTGCAATGCATTTTGTACATTTCTCAAAACAATCTGATTGGCAGCATAAATAAGATGGACTTCATCTCTGCAAAAAATGTATGTACTACGAAATATAATATTTTCATTGTGAAAAGAGGACATGCCAAAATCTCTTAGAAAGGCACAAACAGCCTTATTGACATTTGCCTTGCTTTCTCCATTTGTGGACCAAATGAAGAAGAACAAAGCCACATTGGCCACAAGCCACAATTACTTGAGAATTTGGAAACATGTCCATGACCTTCCCAAGTCCTTCTTTCATTGCAAATTGCAAAGAAATTCCAGACACATGTCCTAAACTGTTCCCTCCACAATGAATTACAATTATGTCTGGATGTTGCTCTGTCTCCAAAGTAGCACAGAGAGGTAGCAAGTCCAACCACTTCATTCCATGTACTCCATGCCAGTGCACTTCCACATGTGGGAATCCAAGATCTACAGCTACTCCACAGCTTTATGCATGCACCTTCAACCAATGTACCCATACGTCTCCCAAAATCCAAACAACCTGTTTTTTGAAACACACAGCCATAGCTATCTGTTCTTCTCTCAGCAAAAAGAGTATCTGAGAAACTCTCTCCTGGCACAACACACCCACTAAACTTTCCTGACCAATCCCTTTCTCTGCTCAATCTCATTTGCATGGCTCCCCAACTCAAAAATCCCCGGATGTAACACCATGGGCCTCATTAGGAATCAGGCGTTAAGGGGTTAACGGTGCCGTAAACGGTGCCGATCCTTAACGCCTGATTCCGAGGTCCCTTTGCGCCATGGCTAGTTTAACGGCTGCTTTTTGCAGGCGGTAAAATCCATGGCGCTAAGGGACCATGGTGCTAATTACGCAGCCGTAATTTACGGTAGCGTAATTAGTGCCTTCCCCACTCATATTATGCCTATGGGGCAAAAATGGGAATGGGGAAGGGTAAAATGGGAAATGGGGATTTACCACCCCACTCACCTTGGAATGGGGCAGTAAATCCGCCATCCACCATGGTGTAAACATAGTTTACACCATGGTGGTAAGGGTACGACCCAGGCGGTAACTTACCTCCTGGGTCGTAATGAGGCCCCATATGTCCGTGGACTACCGCCATGTCCGCGGACATATCGCAACATGAATAGTCCTTCTACCATTTCCTTTTCACTTTCTGTGCCATTCCCTCATTGGATATAGCTAAGAAGTCACATGAACATCCACCAATCACATCCAAGACCTCTAAATCTAACTGCATATTCATAGATCAGCACTTTAAATGTACTGTTAATCTCTCTGAGTGCAAGTGTCATATCATTGGAAAGCACCTTCTACCAGAAATACTGTCTCCAAGATTTCTACTTGCAGCTGCATGCATATCCATATGCATGAACACAAACTACAGGTATGCATATTTTCTATATAGTACATGTCCATTTTTATAGATTCATATAAACAGATTAACTGACTTTTACCTTGTATAATCTATAAAATGAATTTACTGTCATGTTTTCATCCTAAAATCAATTGTCACTTCCAAACCTATCTGCTATTTAATTTCTTTTTACACACACATTTTCAAAACATGTTGAACTAACATGTTTAAAGTACAATATGAAGAGTTAACATACTCAAACAAAATTGCATGCACACAGTATGTTCAAAAATCAAACAACAATACTTGTACAAAAATATAAACATGTATTTACTTATATTTATATACTGCGCAAGCAGCCCATGGCATTGAGGCGCTGTTACTTAAAAGAGCTTAGTTACAGAAATAGTGGTATTCAGTGGTACATTATGAATTCCACAAGGCATACAAATTATATTTTGGTTAGTACAGTTAGTCATTACAATAAGGTGTATGCATTATGAACATATGAAATGTATTCAACTGGTTCAACGCATCTTATGTGAATAAGATAGTTTTCATGATTTTAAGGAAGGCGCTGAGGGTCAATGTCAATTAAAAAATCAATGTCTAAATTAAAAACAATGCTATAAACAACCAAAATTCCTTATTTGTTTCCTTTACAATTGCAGTGAAGATCATTCTCCTGAAAAGAAGCAGCCGAATTTGAAGTACAAAGAACAACTAAGAAGAAACCTGCTCATTTCAGAAAAAAGTAAGTTGAATACCACCATATTATTTTTACTATTATTCAAACACACAATAAGATTAATTCATGCTATTTCTGTGTCTAAAAATAGAGATTGTGCACCATTCTGTCTACAAATCCCCATTTCTTAAACAGAGATTTACAGGCAGAATTACACACAATTTCTTAGTTTTCGACACACAAATAACCCAAATCAACCCCTAGAATTTTGAAATTATAGAACAAACAACTGTTTTAATTTTATACCATTAGATTTACTATTTCTACTTCTCCACACCACCAGCTTACTTTCTACTATCATCTGAACCCCAGTTTAGTAACACATAAATTCAAGAATAGTCATCCCAACTAGTTGAAGTTGCCCAATTCACAATCACACAGCATTACATACATCTTTATTATCTTACTCACACACTCCTGCACACAGCACACATACATTAAGAACAGCCAACCCATAACTTCTTTATTTTTTTCAACAGACCCTAAAGAATGCCTACCAAAAATCAAGTCTGTAGAAAGCAATGCAGAAACAGAGCAAATGAAAATAGAAGTGTCCAAAACAAGCATCCATCTCTAGCAGAATTTGTAAAAAAAAATGTTAAAACAAAACTGCTAATACAGTCATTTAGCGAAACAAAACAAGCTTCCAGTACAGAAACTCTGCCTCCTCTATCAAAATGTAAAACAAACCACAAAACAATTAACAAAAAATCAGCTACCACTACAGATAAAACTGCTCCTATAAATCTTGATATAGTGCAAACTAAGCATATCAAAAAAAGTATTTTAGCAAAAATGTTCTGTCATAGAGTCCTTTAAAATCTTATAAAAACAGGAGAGAAATCAAACTCAACCCTTAAAACATATCATAGGAAATTAATCTTAGAAGCGTTGATAGACAGTTCAATTCTTCTCAAAAGAAAGTTATTTATTTTAGTGTTAAACAAAATGAAACCACTAACAAAACTAATGACTCTAAATTACAAAAAAGACTTCTCAACAAACGAAATGACAACAGAAATAACTTCTTAAGTATCTGTGGAGGTGAATGGAGTCACACTACGAGCACAGAACCATTCTTTAATGAAGAAGCATACAAACAAAAGCAAAGAAATACAATTGCCATACATAGCAGTGGACGAGGTTATGAAAAAGTAAATAATACCATAATGGAATAAGAACTACTGCTTACAAAAATATCCCCAGAAAACTTAGAATTACCTCTCCATTCAACTGAATCAGAACGTCTAGTATACAAATGGCCATGCACGTCAATGTGTAACATTCCCAAAGAATCTTTCAAGTCTTTACGCCAATTCCTCAATCAATATGTGAAAGGCAAAGACAAAATGAAAATTAAACTACTGCAAAACATGGATACCTGTCCAGTGCGCAAGTACACAGGACTACAAGGACATTAATTCTCCTGCATTTCAAACCTACTTGCAAAACCACCTTCTATTATATCAAAATGATATCAACACTTCATTCAACTATAAGAAATCTAGTCTATAAACTATACTATGCTAAAAGTACTGCTTTAGCACTAGCCAATTTAAATAACATTCTTCTACATGGTACAGCAATAGACCTACTTGAAGAAATAGACTATATCCTGAAAAAATATTTTGGAAGTGAAAGCCACTTACAGAATGAAATAGCTTTAAAGCAAATTAGCAACAATTCTATGCATGGCAACCTTCTACTACACACATACAAAAAAGAAATACTGAAATTTACAAGTACATCTGCTGAAGTACCAAACCATGGGTGTGTATGTTGCTGTAGAACTTTTTATAAAAGTAACACAAAAACTGTAGACCTAACATATAAAATAGAAGACAGTGAAGATTCTAAATGGTTTGAATTAGCTCTCTACCTTATAGCAGAAAATAAATATGAAATAACTGACCCCATAATACTTTGCAGTTACTGCACTACAAAACTTGACAACAACCAAACTCCTTCACGTGCTATCACAAATAATTTGTAATTAATTCCACTACCAAAACCCCTACAACAACTCAATGTATATGAGAGCATCATAATTCAAACAGTGAACCCCTTTCAAGCAATAATACACCCTCAACCAAAAACAGCAAAATTACCTCCCTCTGAATTAGTGAAAGGTATTCGTGGAAAAGTAGTGTATTTACCATTAGATCTAAAAAAAAATGTGCACACTCTAGGAGTGCAACATCCAATGGAGCAATCTTTAATTATCTTAGTAAATGGTGTACCTACAAAAGACAAAAGAAATTGGTAACAACTGGTAGATTTACATAAAGATAGACAAGCTTTGCAATATCTAAAAGACAATAATGAATACTACAAATTAATTAATATTGAAGAAAACTTGAAGAATACCACTGAAATAATTCAAGAGACACAAGAAGCTGGTCAATTTGAGCTCCTAGATCCTGCTACAATATCCAATACTTTAGACCATTATACAATTCACCCATTGCACTCTTATGACACCGTAGAAGAAGCCCTAGAAACGTACCAAATGCGTCAAACCAAAGGATCACCAATCAGCATATGGGAAAAAAGTATAGAAGCACGTGGTTTTCTTCTACTTTTTCCTACTGGCAAAGGAGGAAGGTACGATGATAGACCTATTCAAATAACAGCATCAGAATATCGCTCATTACGGATGTATTCTGAAGATCCCAGATTTAGACAAAATGTGGAATACATATTCCACCTACTCGTGAAAGTGAACTAGCAACTTTATGTTACTGAGTTACACACACATTAAAATCAGGATCCCACTTTCAAAATATGTCAGCTACACAATTATTACAAAAAGTGCAACAAAAAGATGAAGTTTTACAAGCAAATATTACAAATCTATTAGCAAATATGCGTGGTACTAAAGAATACTGGTTTCGACGTCACAGAGATGTACGTTGTATGATAAGAAACCTTGGCCCACCCACTTGGTTTGTTACATTAAGTTGTGCAGAATATGCATGGGAACATTTACATGATTTCCTACGCGTATTAAGCAAAAACAAAACAAACATAGATATACTAACACCTGGAGAACTTTGTTCTCTAGATCCTGTTAATGTTTCAAGATATTTTCACCATCGCTTCATTGCTATGCTACACTTTATTTGTAATAAAACTGCTCCTCCCCTTGGAGAAGTGCAACACTTCTTTTGGAGAAAAGAATACCAAGCCAGAGGAACACCACATATCCACATGCTTTTATGGATTAAAGATGCTCCTAAATTTTGTCAAGACAGTGACGCCACTGTTTTACAGTTTATTGAAAAATATTTCACTTGTCAAATTCCATCAGAAGCAACAAATAGTGATCTTCAAGCACAAATATTACAATTTCAAAGACACAAATGTGGCAAATATTGTTGTCGCAAATACAAAAACAAAGGGAAATACTACAGCAAATGCTGCTTTGGTTTCCATAGACCGGTTACAAAAACAGGTCAAGTGAACAACTTCATATCAACAGTTAGACATAGTGTTAAAGGTAAATCACCTAAAAATACATATTACAAAACAAGAACAGAAGAAGAAAAATATACCAATGATTACAATTCAATCATTGCCCACTTATGGAATGCAAACATAGATGTGCAGTACATTTCAGACAATTCCACTGCAGTTGCACGATATGTTAAAGCATACTTAAACAAAGCAGAAAAAACAGAGCTACAAGACCTCTGGAATGACCTGTCATCAGACAAAACACTGTCTCGAAAATTATACAGCTCTGGCATAAAAATGCTCTCCCCTAGAGAATGTGGCTCCTGTGAAGCAGCAGATCATTTAATTGGTACTGTTTTGTATGGAAAATCTGAAAATATAGCATGGCTAAGTATTGGTCCTGCTAAATCTAGAAAAAGAGTTCTAGGATGTAAAAACAATAGCCAAACATGATCCCAACAGCCAAGACATTTTTAAAAACAATTTGCTGGACACATACTACCCAAACAGAAGTACCACTTTGGAAACCATGTGTTTATACCACATAGCCTAAAACTTCACATACAAAAATAATATAAAACCTGATGAAAAAACGGTAGATACAGAGTGACAAATTGTGAAGGCAGCTTAGTAAAACTCACCAAACCAAATTTTATTAATCATATCAAATTGTCAATAAAGACTCCTCAACATAAAGAACTATATTACATGTCCCTGCTACAACTCTTTAAACCATGGAGAAAAGAAGAAGAAATACTAGATAACTATGACTCCTATGAAGACGCTTTCAAAGCAAATGAAACCACTATAACTGATGTAAACTTTACACAGTACAAAACAATGTTGCACAATGAACAGCAACACGAAGAAGAACTGCACGCCCAACTAGATAAGGACACTCCTGACAGTAGTCAACCTTCTGTAACAGGAAGCCAAGAACCACTGGGAGATCCACTAATAACAAATGAGGCAGAATTAGTATGACAGAAGTAGAAAACACAATGTTTCACTATTACAAAGATACAGAAGACTTAACTGTACTAGAATCAAAACTGAACAAAGAGCAGCGCACCATTTTTGAAGGAGTAACAAAAGAAATTGCACATGGTGTGCAACATGAAAACAAAGAATGCACCTGCCAAAATTACAAACCTATACTACTGTACGCCAGTGGTGAAGCTGGTTCTGGCAAAATATTCATAATCAAAATCATCAGTAAATTCCTTCAACAATTGATAAACAACAAACTGTCAGCTGTTGTCACTGCCCCCACAGGCTTAGCTGCCTACAACATAGGCGGTGTCACTTTACACCGATTACTACTCCTGCCAGTAGAACACCAAAACAAATTAGACTATTACAAACTTTCTACAGAAGCTGCAATGAAACTACGCAGAGTATTAAAACAAATGAAAATGCTATTAATAGATGAAGTGCGCTTGGTCTCCAACCTAATGTTGGTCTTGATTCACCTCAGATTACACGAAGTACTCAAAACAAACTACGAAGAGCTCTTTGGAGGAAAACACATTATTGTTTTCGGAGATCTTCTTCAATTGACACCAGTGAAAGAAGAGCCTATTTTTAAAACCTTAGGACACAAACTCTGCCGTAAAACTGCTGGCAGCATTGGAAATGTCAACCTTTGGCAACATTTCCAATACAGAGAATTAACAGAAAACATGCGGCAATCTGCAGATCTCACTTATGCCAACATCTTAAAAAGTATTAGAGTTGGTATATTATATCAAGAAGCACAAGCAATATTGAAAACCCGGCACATTCATGCACTTTATGGCCATAATGCATGTGCTACGGATGTTATGGAACAATTAGCCCACAAAAATGTCAATTGTATGGCCTTAATGCCAACTCTTGCAAGCTGTTTCAAAATTCAATGAAACAATGTTAAAAAAAGAAATGTAACCAATAATTGAAATTAGCGCCACAGACAAACTAGACATACATGGTATGACACTACCCATGTGTGAACAAGCCACAAGGAGACTACGCAGTTTCGAAAATTCAATCTCCAACACAGCTGGATTGGAAAAAACTATCCTTAAATTGCAGAGTAATGCTTAAACGTAACCTTGACGTGGATCAAGGACTAGTTAATGGAGCACTGGGTACAGTTGTTGGCTTTCAAACATACCCACGTTACAACATCATTCAGTTTGTCAATATTTTCTTTGACAAATTTTCAGAAGTGAAAAGGATAGGACGCTCAACAGCTCGATTCCTTCTCTTCAAAGACATGTATGTATGAAGAGAACAATTTTCTCTTACTCTTGCATACGCAGTCACCATTCATAAATCACAAGGTCTTACCCTAGACAAAGCATTGATAGACATTGGTAACACAGTCTTTAAAGAAAACATGAGCTACGTAGCACTATCACACTTGCATACACTTGACGGCCTATTTCTAATCAACTTTGATGCAAGTAAAGTAAACGCTGATATTCCTTGCATTTCAGAATACAATGGACTTCATTCACTATACACCCACCATCCAAAAACATATCATATTCCACAAAAAGCAACATGTTCTAAAAGAAAACTAAATCAAACAGAAATGCAACAGGATGTCACTGCAAATCCTCGAAGGAGAGTAAAAGAAACTAATACTTCATCAAGTACCACAATCAAAAAATAACCTATTAGGGAAAGTAAACCAGGTACTTCTTCAAAGAAGGAAGACAAACTCCAATAAAAGCACTCAGATACAGAACTACCTGGTCCATTTAAACTTTCAAATGTAATTGGTGTAAGTTGCTACGCAAATGTAGCAATGAATATTCTATTTCAATTACCACCAATAGTTGACAACATTTACTTGCACAGTACAGATCAATTGTGTTTGCAAATGTTAGTACTTCATAGAAATGCAACAAACAATCCTGACAACACGTATAGTGTTTATGCAATAGGACAATAATTGGACTACTGTGCTGGAATGGTGAAATTCACTATAAACTCACAGGAAGATCCACAAGAATTTCTAATGTACTTACTACAAGCACTGGAAAACAAAAACATACCTATAAATGAAATCTTCCATATTTCATACATGTGGAAACATACATGCACTCTCTGCAACAATGTGACAAAAGAATAAATCCCCAATGAGCGCTTTGTGTATGTATCAATACCTAATTGTGAATCCGTTCCATTTCAGCAACTTGTACAAAATGCAAACCATGGTAGATTATGTACTACCTGCAATCCAGATAATCGCTCCACCTTACTAATACAAACAAATAGTAAATACGTAATACTAATGCTTCTACGTTACAATGCAGATGGTACCAAAAACAACTGCAAGCTGACTGGATTCACACATGGTCAAGTATCACTTGGTAAGAAAACCTTCACAACAATAGGTATAATCTACCACACAGGAGCCACAACCAATGCAGGTCACTATGCTGCATATATAAAAAAGAATTGTGGAGGGTTCAAATGTAATGATAGTACCATTACTCTAAAGCAGAGATTACCTGCAAATCTTACAAATGCTTATTTAATCTTCTTAAAACCAAAATTTATGAACTAAACTATACTTAAACATTAACTAAACTTCTGTTAGAAAACTATAAACTGTTGCAATGTGCCAACAGATATATAACTGCCCCAAGATTCTACAACAACTAAACAGATACATGAATACCAATAAATTATATACAAAAATAAACAGAATACGCCAACTGGTATCTAACTACCCTAAGCTTTTCAATAACCAAACAGATAAATCAATACCACTACATTATAACAAAAAATAGACAGTTGGAATACACCAAATGGTATCTAACTACCCCAAATTTTTACAATATCCGAACAGATAAATCAATACCACTTTGTTATAATTTCTTAAAACCAAAATTTATTAACTAAACTTTACTTAAACATTAACTAAACATCTATTAGAAAACTATAAACTGTTACAATATGTCAACAGCTATATAATTGCCCCAAGATTCAACAACTAAACAGATAAATCAATACCACTAAATTATATAAAAAAATAAACAGTTAAAATGTATTAACTAAACTGTACTTAAACATTAACTAAACTTCTATTAGAAAACTATAAACTGTTACAATACGCCAACTGGTATCTAACTACCCCAAGATTTTCAATAACCAAACAGATAAATCAATACCACTACATTATAACAATAAATAGACAGTTGGAATACGCCAAATGGTATTTAACTACCCCAAAATGTTACAATATCCAAACAGATAAATCAATACCACTTCATTATAACAAAAAATGACTGTTAGAATATGTCAACAGGTATCTAACTGCTCCAAAAATCTGCAATAAGCCAATATATAGAGCATTAGACAGAAACAAGTGAACACTGAAAACAAACAAACAAATAGACTGTAGCATAACAAAAAAAGTTTTTTTTTTAATCCAACATGGATTTTTTTTTCTCCCACAGACCCAATGATTTTCGCAACAAATCAGAAACTGAGCAAATTGCACAGTACACTCGTTTGTAATCTACTAAATATGAGGGTAAAAAAAAATGTTGATTATTCAATGTTATAAGTTGTTACAAAATACCAATATTAACTTGATCTTGTCTTTTATCACAGAAATAAACAAGAAATACATGTACTCCAGTTACTAAACCAAACAGTAAGTATATTATATTAAGTACAACCATCACAGCAAATGACACCCTTAGTGACTTATAACTTTGCTGCCTATAAATTTGATATTGCCCATGCACCCAAGACTAGAGACCCTGCCCACATCCACCACAGCATTTTACACCCATAGTGGCTTATAACCTCGTTGCTTATAAATTTGTTCTTGGATCCCAAAGTTATAAGCCACTATGGGTGTGATATCCTGCGGTGGTTGTGGCCAGGGCATAGAGTCTTGGGAGCATGGCCATATGCTCCCAAGACTCTATGCCCTGGCCACATGGCCATGCTCCCAAGACTCTATGCCCTGGCCACAACCACCGCAGCATATCACACCCATATGGCCATGCTCCCAAGACTCTATGCACTGGCCACAACCACTGCAGCATATCACACCCATAGAGTCAAATATTTTAACTATGCCATATGGGCACTTTTAATGTCCGCGGACATCATGAGTGTCCTTAGAACAGTTTCATCTTGCCTACGAACAGTACGGACAGACATAGCGTCCTCAGGACACCATCATTTTGTTTATTTACGAACATCTCAGGAAACATAATGTGTTCTAAGAACACTTTGAACGCGCTTGAGGACATGTGTTCTTAGAACAATTTGAACTTGCTTGCGAACAGAACGCACAGGCATGCCGTCCTCAGGACACCCGCATTTTATTTATTGACGAACATCCCAGGACACATGATGTGTTCTTAGAACAGATTCAACTTGCCTGCGAACAAAACGAACAGGCTTACCGTCCTCAGAACACACATATTTCGTTTACTTTTGAACATTTCAGGACACTGCCAGTGTTCTTAGAACACTTTCAGCTTGCTTGTGAACAATACGGACAGGCGTAGTATCCTCAGAACACCCCCATTTTGTTTATTTAGATCATTTTAGAACACCCGCGTTGTCCGCGGACAAAGCGAACACAACAGGGTGGGTCTACCACCTAAATAACTAAAACATTTAACCCATCTCTTACTCCCCCACCCTCCCCAAACACTTTCACACAACAACACACTCTACTAAATAGTATTTTTCAACCAAGTTTCACCGTGCTGTCCGCAGATGTCCGTGAATCCAAGATGGCGGGCGTTCCCGAAAATCTGACGCACTTCACGCTCTTCACCGTCCAATCAACGAACATGTTGTATGTACGCGGACATGACACAAGCGGTTGGCAAATCAGGACACTGTCCGCGGAGTGAACAGGGATGTTCCGCGAACCGAACATAGATATCACTAATTTGTTTTGACCGATTTTTTGCTCATTTTATAAAAAACTACTGGACGAATTTTCACCAAATTTGCAAAAGCACGCTTTCGGGGCCAAGCCGCTGCTCCTGGTCCAAATTTGGTGAAAATCTGTCCAGCGGTTTGGGCTGTAGGCATGAGCAAAGTTTTTTCCCCATTCAGAGTGCCCCATATACTTTTTTTGCAAAGTTTGGTGAGGATTCGTTCAGGGAGAGCTAAGTTATAAGCCACCCAAAAAGGGCTCTTTCTATGGAAACAGCAACTAAATCGTAAGTACACAGTGACTAGCATGGCTGTGTAATATTAAATCAATTTAGCAAAATCACACAAACAGATCGAAGAAAGTTGTGAAAAATAAGAAATTGCATGAAAAAAACAGTTTTTATGACAAAAAGAAATCAAGAATTTCTCAACTTTAAATTTCTTGGTTTAGCTTATCAGTCACATAGCAGGTCTGTCTGCGTGCTGGTGCCCAAATGGACATCCACAACACGTTTCGCCAACAGTGCCACCTGCCGGGCGGTGAGTTCAAAAGATGCCTTCCTGAGAGCGACAAAACAACTGGAGCCTATGGGGAAGCAGACACAAAAAAGAACAGTGAAGTCTACTGGTGGCTTACAAAATATGTTTGACTATTTATCTTTTTAGATATTTTTTTGGTTATTAAACTGCTTCATTACTTTCAGTCCCTAATGGACAGTTTACCCAAAAGTGGGGGCACAATCTTTAGGGAACAGGCCGGGTGTAACCACAGAGGAACATTAAGTGCAGTTCAGAATTGAACTCTGTTTACAACTCGTCTATGTCATAAAGAATCTTGTTGTTATTGGTCCAGGCATATGTTTCGGCTTGGATTGCAGTTATGGAATAGAAGTAGATAAGTGCAGACCTGAGGACACCACAGGTCTGTGCGGGCCCGGAGGTAAGTGCAGGAGTCATGGGGTTGGATGCTGTGTGCTATTGGACAGAAGGCCCCAGTAGGACTCGTAAGGGCCCAGGCTGCCAATCTCAGTGACTGAGGGGTTTAGCACGGGAGGGAAAGAGGAAAGGGGGAGGAGAAAAGGAGAGTCTTGAGATGCTTGTGGAACTTGAGGAGGTCTGGCTGAAGACAGAGAGGAAGAGAGAGGCTGTACCAGAGGTGGGAGCCAGCCAAGGAAAGAGAGTGGCACCTACTCTCTGCTTAGGGAAATGCTTGACAAGCAGATAGTTGGAGCTAGAGGATCAGAGGGATCTGAAAGGAGAGTATTTATTGAGTGCAAGTTGAAGATACTGTGTTCCCCGGCCACAGACAGCCTTATGGATGATGCAGAGGGATTTAAATTTGATCCTTGCAGCAACTGGGATCCAGTGCAGAGACTTTAGGGCTGGAGAGATGCAGTTCCTGGGCTTGAAGCCAAGTATAAGTCTTGCAGCCCTATTCTGGATTAGTTGGAGGAGTGGAGAGAAGAGGAAGGTAGCTTAAGGAAGAGGCTGTTGCAGTAGTCCTGCCTGGAGAGGATCAGAGCTCTGGAGACATTCAGATTCTGGGGAAAGGTGAGGAAAGGGAGAATGCCTCTAAGGAGGTGAAGTTGGGAAGGTCCAAGATGTGAGGATTGAAGGAGAGAGAGGAGTCGAAGATGACACCAAGTTTCCTGGCTTCTGGGGAAGGAGAGTGGGGAGAGCCCATAGAGGGTAGCCAGAGTGAAGGGAGCCAAGAGGGAACAGGAGTACCAATGGGAAGGATCTCAGTCTTGCTGGCATTGCGACAGAGATCATTAGAGGTGCACCAAGACTGGATAGCGGAAAGGCAATCAGGAACGACAGAGGAAGTAGGAAGTGAGGCCATAGGGATTTTGAAGAAAAGGTGGGTGTCATATGCATAACACTGCAAGTGTGGGGAGAAAGTGGAGACCAGGTGAACAAGAGGGGCAAGATAGATGTTAAAAAGCTAAGGCGAGAGGATAGAGACCTGGGGAATGCCACACATGGAGATAGAAGTGGGGGAGGAGAAGGAACCCAGGATCACCTGGGAGGGATGGTCAGTGAGGAAGGAGGTGAACCAGTCCAGTGCACGACCCAAGATACCAAGGTAATCATGGAGCCGCTTTATGAGGATGGAGTAGTTGACCGTGTCAAAGGTAAGGGAGAGATTGAGTAGAACGAAACGAGAACAGTGGCTGAGTTTGCTAACAAATCTTCACAGGCGTTCAGGAGAGCATTTCCCCTACCTCTGGATGCTCTGAATCCAGATTGATGGTCATACAAGCAACGAACAAGCTCAGTATTCAGGGTCAGTTGGGTGAAGACAAACTTCTCTAAGAGTTTCCCAAGGAAAGGAGTGATAGCAATGGGTTGGTAGTTAGCCAGACACGAGAAGACGGCAGAAGGCTTTTTCAGGAGGGGATGAACAAGGGAGTGCTTGAGAGAAGAGGGGAAAGACCCAGATGCAAGGGGTGGTTTCAGAAATCTGTGAGTGCTGGGGCAAGGGTTCAGATACTGTCCTAAATAGTTCTGGAAGAACAGGGGGAGACTGTTTGGTAGAGGCCTTCATAGAGCGGACAAATCTAGTGACCCTGTCCATTGTGAAAAGAGAAGGAGGACAGAGTGGATGGGGGAGGAGGAGAGGCCATGGGTCGCAGGGAGAAAGGAGGAGGGGAAGGGGAAGAGGAGGAATAGAGATAAATCAGGATGCCCTGAGTTTTAGCAGTGAAGTGGATGGCCAGTGCATTGGAGATTGCCTGGGAAGGAAGAGGTGAAATAGAGACTGCAGATGCATTGGCTAGTTCCTTGTAGATCTTGAAGAATTCAGCCATGTTGTTAGAAGCTCCAGAAATGTGGGCCTGGATATGAGCCCTCTTCTTGGAGCGAACAGAGAGATGATATTGACTTTGGAGTAGGCAACAGGCCAGTTTATCAGAGGATCAACATGAGGTCTTCCACTTTTGTTCCGCAGCTCTGCATTTGCGTTATAGGGCTGCTAGATCAGAATCATGCGTGACTAATTGAAGGTTTTCTGAGGTGGGGTCCTGGCTGTTGGTATGCTCATCAGAGGAGGAGATGGTGGTGTAGGGGAGAGAGAGCGGACACAGGGGCAGCAGAAAAGAGAAGGAAATGGATGAGAGCCGGCAGGCGCTGTCAAAGAGCAGAAGATTAGTTTGAGGACCGTGAGCCATGATAGTAGCATTGTGATAGACATTAATGATGCACCAGAATAACGAAAAGCCAGCCAAGAGTACTTCTCATCTAGTGCCATCATTAATGAGTGAGAAGAGAAAGGGGATACAGTGGAGATCAGGTGAGGAGTCCAAAGGTTTGGAGAGGGGACAGAAAAGAAGTTAGCAGTGACAGTCGGTCTGGAAGTAGTGCTGACATAGGTACCTGCAATAGGTAGACCAAGATTAGAAGACAGGAGCACTTTTTGAAATGTTTTTCTTCCAGAATTAGTGAGAGAGGTAGGATAGATGACAGAATATCAGTTAGAGTAGATGGGAGAGAGGGAGAATGCCATAAAGATGGAAGAGTTGGGAGTAAAGGGACAGAAAATAAAACAGCACAGGCACGTCAAGACTCACCATGTCACCTAGCAGCAGAACGAGACAGGTAGATGACCAGCAAGAAGTCTTATGCTGAAGCAGGCAGCTCACGAGAGATGGAGGACCATCAGGAGAGTAGGAACACAAAATCGCAGCACAACAAAATGTCACCAAAAAGCACTGATGCGGCACAAAATGGCAGATGCGCAGATGTAAAAGCACACTGAGATACACATTTTACCAAAAAGTACAGATGCAGCACAAAATGGCAGATGCACAGATTTAAAAACTCACACAGTTTTGAATTTCACCAAAAAGTATGAATGCAGCACAGAAAGGCTGATGCACAGCTGGAAAAACACACCTAGTTTCGAATTTCACCCAAAAGTACAGATGGAGCAGAAAAGACACAGATGCACAGATGATCAGCTTCAGCATCCGAAGAAGACCTAGGCGAAACCGACGTGGTAGAGCTAGATCCTACAGGGAGCACTCATGAGTCATTGCATCCATGTATTAGTTATGAGCTATGTTGGCTGCCAAGACTAAGGTCCGCCTCCGGATGAAGGTGTGGTTCCCCGAGCTGGAACGCAAGGTGGACGAGTTTGTGGCAGCCTGTGTCTGGTGTCAAGCAGCATCGCCCCTACAGCGGGAACCGGTCATCGAGGCAATGCCGAGAGGGACCCATCCGTGGGAGGTGGTTCATGCCGATTTTGGGTCCACCACCATGGGCACCCACTTCCTGGTCCTGGTGGACGAGTACTCCCGCTACCCCGAGGTGGAGTTCGTCGAGTCCGTGGCGTTTGAACACGTGGTGGTGGCGGTAGAGAAAGTGTTTGCAGCTCACGGATTCCCGCACACGCTGTGTTTGGACAATGGGGCGCCTTTTCAGGGTGAACGATTTCTCCGACTATCTGTCCAATCCCCTTGAATAGGGCGTGATGCTTCTCTAGCAAGTCATTAATGTCCTCCAGGTAGACGGAGTACGCGAAGCTTACGATGCTGAGAGCCTCCGCCACTGCACAACTTAGCAAGGTGTTCTTACTCACTGGCGTCACGTAGAAGCGGGCTGTGATGTGGGAGCCATCATGTTCCACTTTTGCCACAAAGGCCCCGTCCAGAGGGATGGGCTCCACGCCAACAAATGCAAAGATGTGGGCCTTTGGCGTGACCAGCCTGGGCGGCCGATCCATGGCGTTGTAATGTTCTCGGGCCATGACGTTCACCGATGCCCCTGTGTCCACGAGTACAGGGAACGGAGACTGGTTCACCTCAACCACGCATCTGGGTTGTCGTCGATGTCTGCCTCTTAGGAGGTCCACACTTGATACGAAGAAAATGTTCTCTTCATCTTCCTCCTCTGCTTCTTCTGCCTGAGCTTCTTCCTCACCCTGGTCTACCTGGGCAACATTGGATGGCCGACCCTGGCGAGCGGTGATTGCTCGGCCCTGACCCCTTGGCACCAGCACCGGCAAAGCCGCCCTACACACCCTTGAGAAGTGGTCTGGCAGGCCGCATCATCCACATGTCTTTCCAGCTGCAGGGCACTCCGCTGGGTGAGGCAGGTCGTATCCGCATTTTTGGCAAATCTCTCGTGCCCTCCCAGCTCTGTCCCGTGTGCCACCGCCATACCTCCTAGCACCTCTTCCCCCTCGCCACATCGCGCAGATCTCCTCAGTCTTTATGGGGCGTGACCCGGCCACCATTCTTGCCGCTCTCGCCTCTGACACCTCGTGGCACCTTCCAAGCTCAAGGATGCGCTGGAGCGTTATTCCCGGCTCCCTCAGCACTTGGCGCCTGAGCTTGCCTGATGAGCATGCCTGGATGAGCATGGTCCTGATCATGTCCTCCGCATCGCCCCAGGCGAAGGCGAGTGACAGACGCCTCAGGCGCCCGTAGAACGTGTCTAGAGTCTCATCATCCTTTTGCTTGGCAGAGAGCATCACGAATCGCTCATAGTCCGCGTTGGCCAGGGGTAAAAAGTATGCCTGGAGGACGGCCTTTGCATGATCATAGGTTCCATTCCCTTGTGGCAATGATTCGAAAATCTCCTGGACAGAGGGCCCAGCTTGGTGTCATCATCCACTACTTGCGCAGCCCTGAAATACATGTCCAGGCGGTCCACCCACCTTCTCCATCGGGGCCCCAGGCTGGATGGTGGGCCCGACACATCAAATTCGGGGATGGGCTGCAGGACAGCATGTGCACGCACCTGCGCCATGGCAGGCGCTGCCAGCTGAGCACCCGGAGCAACAGCAAGTTGAACTGGGGGCTGAAGGGCGGGAACCACCGCCTGACCGTCTCCTGGAGCTACTGGTTGCTGCATTGGGGGTAGAAAACCCTGTGGGGCCACTGGTGCACGAGGATGAAACTGCGCCGCCACACCGTGTGCTCCGTCCTGGTCTTCGGTGTCACTCATGAGCTTGAGCGCACAGGCACCCCCATGAGGCTGAAAAGGGCCGCAACTCAAGTCTTCAGCCCACAGTGACTCTCAGCATGGACCACCTCAGGATGCAGTGAGTCCTGCCACCTCTGCAATGATGAAGAGGATAAAGACAGATGGGTTCACCAGGATGATGATGAAGGGGACGAAAAAGCAGGATGCCTTTCGGTTATCCAAAAATTAGTAGCAGGATAGTGACTGGATGCAGCAGGCCCAGTCAAGATAGGCCTTCTCCTAGCTTCCACTCGACGTAGTAAACCCAAAATTAAGTTAATGCACCAAACATGCACACCTCCCTGTAGATGTAGCTGTTAGCTACTAAAGCGTCCAAAAATTAGGCCTGGGGTCGTTTCAGGGCCCAAACCGGAGCTCCTTGAAGTCCCACAGTCGTTACAAAAAATGGCCGCCAGCCGCGTGGGCAAACGCACTACCCGCGGCATGAAACTAAGTCTGTCCTTCGGCCTCGTTCCGGTGAGAAAAATTGTTCAAAATGTCACTGCCGGGCCCGGGCATCGTTACCCCCACTCGTCGCCACTGTTGAGGGTGACTGGCGCCCCCCGCGCGCTTCGCCGCAAGCCCCGGCCCCAAGAACATGGACCGACACGTCTGTCTTGGTTCGGGCTTCCCGGTCGCTCTGATGCGGCCGGGAAACGCCCCGTTTATTTAAACTGCACGCGACGGCGTGCAACGTCACGCCGTCGCGTGCGCGCCCGTCATCGGGCAGCGCCACAAGCTATACATAAGTCACCTCACAGAAAAAGCCATATGGCGGTGGCCATTTTGACTGCAGCTCCGCACCAGATATTCAGGTGTGTAAAAACGTGCCAAGAAGGCAGATTTCAGTATTTATGTGCAGCGTGGACTGTTTTCCACTATTTTGGTTCGAAAAGCCATCCACATCAGGCAGCTCTCCTTGCACTCCTCCTCCACAGCCCACGTGGCAAACAGCCTCAAAAAAGCTGGTCACAGTGCAAACAGGCCAGCTCTCTTGAATTGCGTAGTTTACCCCTCTGAAACCCATGGATCCAGGCATTCATCGTGATCAGCACTACTTTGCGTGCCGAACCTTGAACAACAAGACGCTCATATGTAAAGGAAAGCAGTTCTTGCTACAAGACGAAGATTGTCAGCATGAAGGGTGGTTAAAGGATACACCACAGAGCCAGGGTGAGATCAGTGGGTTCCCTGCTCTGCCCAACTCACCACCGTGGAGCATGGTTACAGCCTGTCTATGTATGGCGTTGCATTTCATTGTCGTTTCAGCAACTCGTTGTTCTCGGGCTAGTTGCATTCAGCTACATATGAGCCAGTTCGGATCATACTCGTATCAGGCGCTCTCCAGAGGGCTGTGCCCGGTCTCCTGTGTAGGTGGTTTTCATGCTTGTGCGATTGCAAACCAATATTTCTAGTAGTTGGGTAAAAAGGGAGGTATTTAGGAACACTGACTGTTTTACTGTTACCGCCACACTCACAAAGACACCCTTGATTAAAACCTTGTGATCCTGACCAAAGCCACGCCAACCACTGTGGACTCCTCCACCAACAGCCTCTCTCTGTGCTCCGCTCATATTTCCTGCCTCCCCCCAAATACTCTACCTATGTAGAGAAAAAGGGTAAAAAGACAATAGATGGTTCTATTAGGGCATAGGAATATTCCTCAATATTGGGTAATTTGGAGTTCAATGATGGGGAAAATGATGTGTTATATTCTTAGTCAATCTTGGCATGTAGGAGTGAGGGAGTAATGAATGTGGTGATGCATGGGACCTTGCATGATTTATCACTGTGTGAGATCCATGAGTGTCATCCTATGTGGCTGATGTAAGGTGTACTGCTGGGTTTTACCAAATTGACCAATGCTTCCTGATTTATACGTCAACAAATTATATTAATGTCAGCAGTTATATTTAAAGGGAAGGACAGCCATTACAATATTGTTTAGGTCAAGTGAGGCTGCTGATATTGTATGCCTTAAGGGAAGATGTAATTAGTGTTGCAGAGAATAGGGAAGTAGTAGTAATAATGGTGTACTCTGTTGTATTTCAGTGAAGGTGGATAGTGGGGTTAGCACCAAAGGTACATATTGGCTTCTCATCATGTGTTTCTGTTGGCACTTTTTCATCAAAACAAATTGTCCACTTACTCTCTTCGTCTAACTTGTGCATCCGAATACGGATGTTAATGTTGTGCAGAGTATAGCACAGGATGCCTGCCTTGTGAAACCTCTCTGGACCCCCCATCAATGTACTGCCTGTATGATGTAGGCCCAAATTCTGACTTTATGTTGCATGGCCGCAAATATGTGCCCAGTTATAGTTCTCCTCTTGATGAGGCCTGAGGAACGAATTGGTGTTTGGAGCCATGGATGGATCGGATATCCAGCATCCCCTGTAAATATGATTGGATAGTATTCATGGTGACACTGCACACAGATATGGGATGTGCATCGTGGCCATTCTGAATTAAAATCGCTGCAAATTACTTTTATTTTATGACACAAATCTCTGTGCATGGTCTGGAAATTGCTTCCCAACATGAACGTGAATGGGCGTGTGGGGAAGGGAACATGTGTAGGAATCTGTAGAAATAGGGAATGGTGGCATTGTGGATTGAGATGACTTGATACTACTGTTACGTGCCTACAGGAGGTTTCCCTAGGAGCCAAGTCAGTGATTAGCTAAGTGAATCAATGGGATAGAATGGGAGGATGGGAGGATCTTGGGGTCATGAGTTTATCTGGGGATGTGGGTACTACAGTGCTCAAAGCACAGAATGACATCACAGGTCATCTTGAATTGAGGGTATGCCGTTGGATTACTATAGATGCAACCTCACAGTAGGTTGGGGATACCATGTGGGAGCAGTCCATTCGCCCAGAAAATAAAGGAAGCCATTCATTCGAAAAGAAGCTTGCCATGGCACAGTTAATGTCAAATGGTGTGGCGTGGAAACAAATGCAGTAATGTGCATGACACAAGAGATTATCCAAAACCTATTGAGTGCCACAGAGAATATGGGCTGTGACATTCCATGCAGTAGTCCGGTGATATGTTTGAATGTTCCCGTGGCACAGAGGTGCTGGACTGTCAACAGCCTTTGTAGAGGGACTGTGGAATTCCATATGATTATTTTGCTTTGTATGACCTAAATAAGTTGGGGAATGTGACGTTCTCTATGGACAGATTCGCTAACATGTGTATTACTTATTGTATGAGAGATCGTCCTGGTAATGACACAGTAGCCAAATTGATCATGCACTCCTAAAAACCAGCTCCAAGCATTTATTTCCATTGATCATTTTGCATACCTTGTCCTGTCAACCCATGTTCCATGTGAGTGTGTGCACCTAGTGATCTCAGCTGTCAGTCAACGGCTTCAGAGGGTGTTTTTCCCTTCTCTATATTACTTCAATATCTTTCCCATGCACTCCATATGTTCTTCTGACTTATATTGAGTGGTTCATGAGTGTCTTGATTGGTGACTGGCCATTGTTCATTTCTTATGTTAATGGGTTCTTCAGTTTTTCAAGAATCTTTGTCTTTTCATAACCACTTTATAACCCGATTTTAGGCATTGTACAGTCATGCCTCATCTGCAAGACATCGCTACCAATGTTTGACTGGAGTACATTTATGGAGGTTGTTTTGGTGCTTTTAGGAAGTTACCTAACTAATAATTTGGTAGCCATGCAATTTGTGCACAAAACACAATACCCTACTTCACACTGACCCTCCTCATTTGCCACAGGACATGGTCAGACGTTGTCAATAATGTTCCTAGGGCATGGTCTAAAGCATCACATCAAGAACAATGTAAAAACATTGCCTCATGTAACGTTGTTCTCATTAACTGAAGTGTATCAACTTGTGCACAGACATTCTTAAAAAAAAAAAAACACAAACATGTAAAAGTTGGGAAACAGTCATAGGTTATTTCATACCTATGTAAAACTACTTCTAAACTCGTTCTTTACTTCTTGAAATATTCTGCCATGTTAAAGTGCAAGATGAAGTTATTAAAAGCCCATCTTTACAGCACATATATAGGCAATGAACAAATGCTATTTCATTTCACTACTGCATTGAGAAGAAACCAATTATTCTCTTTGCTTCAAATTCTTCCCACAAAATCTTGAAATCTTTTCATCTTGCACACAGATCTTATTCTGAACTGCTTATATATTACATGGACGCGGTATTTGTGATGTCATCTTTGATGTCCTGGGTGTTAGGCTTAGCAGTGCACGGTGGTGGCGTGAGTTATGGTTGCTTAGCTTACCATAACTGGTGAATTTCAGGGGTTTTTCGGTTTTACTTGGAACCATAACGTCCCTTTAACAAAGTTTTTTCACTGAATTTCATAGGTTTTTAGTTGCGCAACTTAACCATAACATCCCGTTAACAAAGTTATTTTACTGAATATATATATGTAAACTAAAAACACGTATTCAACAACATGTAAGAGCAATTGTGAACAACGATGCAAATTACCCAATGGCTAAACATTTCGCAGAACATCATGAAAAGGACATGAGCAGTTTTGGGTTTTTTGGCATACATAAAATTGAGACGGGACCAAGAGGAGGAGACATATAAAAGATTCTGAGACAAAAAGAGACTCGTTGCATATTGGATTTTGAAAGTAAATTTCCATATGGACATAACATAGATGAGGAACTTTATACATTTTTGGGACAATGATTACTAAGTGTTGGATATCAGTCTTCAATTCCTCTCTTTCCTGTTCCCTGTATGGTTCGTTTTCCTGTGGTTTTCTTGGTTCTTTCCAACTTATAATCTTCCAGTAAACATCGAGAATTGAGACAGAAAACAAATTGTTGGAATCATCCGGTCCGCAAATACTGAGAGATGCTTAAAGTTTGAATTTTAACATGGTTTTAACTTGTTCGTCGGTACATATATACATATATGTTTTTAACTGAATAGGTGATTGTCTGTGCACCAACATGTTTACACTGATTGTTATTTTTTACACAATTTTTATATATATTTATGTATATTAGAGTTTGTTTTAACAGTACATGCAATGTTTGAGGACATTTTTGCCGTGTTAGAAGAATGAGGAGTTGACAGGATAGCATCCTGACTAAATGAACAAAGTCCCCCCTTTGCAGTTCTATACACTATGTATTGTACAATAATGAATTCGAATTTGAGCATTACTTTGCTGCACTATGCATTGGATAAATGAGTGGTGTATGCGATCTTGATTGACGCATCTTATCAAATGTGTGGTGTTCTGATTTTTAGATCTATTCACTTTGCACCATACAGTAACGGGGACACTTTATCACCTAATAATTATGGACTAGGCACTTTATAATGTTGAATACACTCAATTGATGTATTGGATCATGCTAGCCATACAAGGCATCCGAAAGTGGTTATTACTTTTTAATAGGCATTTGCGTACTACACTTGCAAAAAGACCAATGTAATTTGATGATCACGGGGATATCCAATATTGTTGAACACCTTTTCGTTTCATCAATAGAAAGGGAGTTCCCATATGGGGGCGGCATATAGTATGTATTATGCGCCACTCAGGAAAATACCCGTAGAGATCCATGTTCCATCAATATAATCACTATAATACGTTTCTCTGTGATAGCCTGGCATTCATTCAATCACTAGTGGCATTGATTACGAGAATAAACCAACCACACCATTGAGGACTTGTTAAACAAAGTATATGCTCATTGGATGTTCCAAGGATTGCACGGGACGGACGATCAATAGTTATGAGCTATTGAAGCTCACACATGGCATAGAGGGTGTTAGGAAAGATTTCGTAATTGTAGGTAGTTTTCCTTCCATGTGGCAACCCCTAAACTTTTTGCTGTTGTTTTTCACCTTGTTCTTGACTTTGCCAGAGAAGTGCAGCCTTCTGCCGCACTCCTCTGGGCTTTCGCTCCTTTCTTATGGGGAAACTGACATGTCCTTAAGACAGTCAGTACCGGGGAACGCTGTTTCCCGTAGTTTCTTTTATCATGTTGCGGCTTTCGTGCAACATGACACAAGAGGGCACTGTAAGCTAAGTTACAGCTCTCTTGGGTCTCTAGCCTTCTACAGGCACTAGATACTCGTTTAGGATTGTATCTGATCGGTGCAAGTGATTCAGGGACGGGAATGGTGGCAGCGATCGTTTCTTGTGTTTTGAGCTCCTTTTGGCGTTATGAGCGCGTTTCTCGCGCTTAACCCAAAATGGTGGCCTGGCTCCCAAAATGACCAGACCACAAGGCTCCTTTGTCCTGTCCGCTGACCATCTTGCTCCCTTCACCTTCCCCAGGTCAAGCCGAACCGGGGCCTTCCTTATTTGGGCATGTACTTTCCCGCGAAACACGGATGCTTTCGCTGGCTTCTACATGTCTTTTGTGTGCCTCCAGGATGTGGGCTGGGATGTCTGGTCCCAATACACATCCTGGTTGCCAGAGAGTCTAGGGTGGTGTGAATGCCTGGGACCACCGTGGTCTGTGATTGGTCCATGAATGGTGTGAGTTGTGAGTGTTAATGAGCGGATCTCCCATTGGGTCCCCTCCGTTTTGGCGCGAAGGGAACCGTGGATAAGAGGGGGCTGGAAACACCACTACCAGGTCGATCTCCTGAGTTCTCACGAACGAAGGAATACAGGAGCCAAGTATCCTGCAACCAAGAGGCTGGACCGAGGAATCGCTGGTGACCCGCTGAAAGACTTCTCCTCTGCACTGCTGTCGCCTTGTGAAACCCATTTCACCTTTGATCGAACCAGAAGGCCTGTACTGGTACTTCGACCCTTTGGAATAGCGGGAACAGCTATTCTCGGCATCTTCACCATCTCCTGCCAGTAAGCCTTCGGAAGTGTCTCTGGGCCATCCAGCTGACTGACCAGCTTACACGGGAGTCTTGCTCTGTAACCGCCGCCAGGTTGTGTAGTATTTCGAGCCCTTGTCACTCTCACACGCTTCGTACACTTGGCGTTCCCAGGTCTGAAGTGAGTAGTGTACATTTGGCTCAGAAACACACGGCTGCTCCGTTGCCCTGCTGTGGTAACAAACTGTGCGGGTTTGTTCGATTGGGACGTCTTTTTACTCAACACGACGACGAGGCGTTCCCTGCTCTTCTGAACCTGCCAGCTACTGAAACGGACGCGGAGAAGCCTGGGTCTGCTTGCATCGGGGACCGGTGAGTAGCATAGCTAGGATCTGGTCACCCTCCTGCAGGAGCCCATTGCTTTTTCCCGCTGTGTCAAACAGCACCCTTTTTCCGTACTCGCGCTCTGCTTCTGCCCACTGTGGAGGCTGCGCTTGAGTCACGGAGCTTGTTCTTCTTCTTTTGTGCACTAAACTGAACTGCCCGATTTCCCTCGAAGAGCTTCTCCTTTTGCCCGTTGGCACCAGCGCGTGCAGGTACTTTTGAGCACAAGGCTCCACTCTTCGCAGGGCTCGGAATTCCATCTAGTTAGGTGCCTCTGAAGGCAAACTGGGTCTAAGCATTATTTCGCACTGCCTGTCTTCCTTCCCTTTTAGGTGGACTACCCATTTCGTGCATCTAACGCTTGAGACTGTCGTATTTGTATATATATTGTGTTGATATGGTATGTGTTGGTTTACTATCGTTATATTGTGATTTTCTCGCTACGGTCATTGTTTTAAAGGCCTTGAAATAAATGTGTATATATTTTTAATATAACAACTGTTTGGAGTAGTTTGTAAGTGATTTTGCTTTGTGTGCTCATTGCGGGCTTTCAGTCACCCTCACCCCTCTTGAGACCTAGTCTTGACCGCCGCGATCGCTACCTTGATTGGTCTGGCTCGTCCAGAGGTTACCCTGTTCCAAGTAATTAGGTTGGCCTTCTGAACTTCTGCGCCACCAGGACAGAGTTCAGAAATCTGTCTTAACAGAGGGTCTCTAATGACAAACACCCATCATTACGGGCAGTTATGGGGAGTCCATTATGGGGAACCAACAGACGTTCAGTCTGTCCAAATTATATTTAGAAAGTATCTTTATACGAAATACCTATGGGGGTTAGAGCCGTTATTTCCATTTGGCTGCGATTCTGCCAGTATAGTGAATTGGACGTTAAACATGTCCGCCTCTGACTCGCTCCAGATGGGTGTGCTTTTCATCAGAGTCCCTCTTCTATTTCGGCGGTAATGATCACCGTCTTGCTCTGCATCACTGTTTTTAAACTCTATGGTTCTAAGGGGACGAATTGTTGTGACCAAGCGGCAGGGAAAGCCGCGAAACGCGTTAACGTTCCCAACGCGCACATTATTTTTGCACTTTGGGGGAGCCTTATGTCAATGGCTTTTTAATATGTTTGTGCCGTCCTGCAAGGCACCAATAAAGATTACATTTTAACTGCGAACTGGATGTCCGGACTATCCTTTTGGGAGAAGTGAAGAGTGCTGCCCGGTTTTGCCTGATTCCATCAGTGTGAAGAATAAGGAAGTTTACATGCTGCAACGTGCGAGCGCGGAGTACAGCACCAGTGGGATCTCTTCCTGGGAGTGAGCGCACGGCTACGGCACGTCTGGAAGACCGCTTGGTCCCGTGGCTGCTCAGGTCGTTGAGACGGAGACAAATTTGGAAAGCAGAAGCAGAACAGCATTCTTGAAAACCCGTAGCGGAGTGAGGTTGCGCGTCGGAGGACGGACAGCAGAACGAAGCAGGGTGAGTACTGGTGCCGAGCAGCAACTGCATCCCATTGTCAGAGAGGTATCAGATACAACCGTTACCACATTTAATCACGACCTGCCTACCAGCCCACTACCCACACAGATATATCAATACTGTGTTTTATGTGTTTCACATCCCAAACAGTGTGCTACTCAAGTGGATTGATTTTCCTGAGCAGTGACACTGCAAGTGCCGGACCTCAGATAGAATGTATCTGCTAACCTTGCAAGAAGAATGGCCAACTCCCAAAGCAACAGAGAGGCAATCAGAAAGGCACAAGCCGCCACACTGTTCAATGAGACTCTGCAAACCAGTAATACCAGCAAACCAGCCGCAATGGCACCGAAAAGTGATAGCGAATTGGGTCTTTTGAAAGAATTGGAAAAATTGCAACGCAGGGAGCTGAGCAAGTGGTGGGAGGAGCACTCACTCCAGAACTATATTGAAGTAGACAGAATCCCACGGGGTTTAAGAATCTTAACCATCCCTTCCTTTGAAGAATTAGACCCTATGATGCTACAAGAATGGAGCGTTGCAACGAACGGATGTTCAAAAACGTTTTTGCAGTTGCTGGTGAAGTATGCTGGTGCGGACCGCATTAAGACACTGGAAAAGATTACCGAAATATAAAAACAACTAAAAAAAGTACCTGAGACCGAAGAAGGTAAGAGGTTGGGGAAGAGTATGGAGAAAAGTCTCAGTGAATATGAGGAAGAAATAAAGCAAAGGAAACAGAGAAAGTTTTTAAGGGATAAAGAAGACTATGAGAGAGGGAGAGTCTATACATTTGCGAAAAGATCTGACCAAATGAGACAGACATCCCTATCCAGGCCGGCTAGTTCAACCGAACCAAATGAAGAGGAACTCAGCGACAATGCACTAACCTCAGAATCAGATCTGACAAGCAGTGAAACTGACAAACCGCATGTTCGTATGAATTTTTTAGGCGAAATGCGTTTACTACGCCAAGACGGCAGAAAGAACAAACCACAGAGAGGTGGAAATCAAAGTCAGGGAAGAGGCAGAGGCGGCGGAAAACTACGAGGAGGGGGGAGAGGAGCAGGCAATGCAACAAACAATACCCCGGCCAGATCGCTGCGCTCTGGAAAATAACGGAACAAACAAATGGGGAAGATACAAAACTAAAAATTATCAATCTATCAGATCACATTCTTACCCCCAACCATACAAAAGTACTTAATCTAGGCCTAAACTTTTGCCCAAAGGCAAAAAACGATTATGTACAGACAAGAATTGACTTTGAGAAGTACATACGCAAAATTCGTTTAAAGAAATTCTTTGCTAGAAATCAGTATAAAAAACACCCAAGAGAAAAACAAATGGGGCATACTGAGGTTCAAATCAAGGAGTTAACCGCTTTGACAGACCTGGTTGACCTGGAGAGAGGCATATCTGTGGGAGATCAAGGTGAACCCGTAGTTCTACATGAGTTAGACATCAGAACAGACTGGATACCCAAAAGCCAATTGAAACCTATGTCCAAATTCATCCCCGTGGCAAACCTCGGCAATAACATAGAGGTATTTCAGAGTTTAGTGATTGAAGATCTGAAAAAACTTAGAAGAAAGGAACAGAAAAATATCTGCAATGACAATTTATCATTCAAAGCCAGACAGGCATTGCAAGAGCTGCATGAATTAAAAAACTGTATCATCAAACCCTCTGATAAGGGACGCAACATAGTCCTGCTGAATAGGGAGGACTATATACGTGAAGCCTATAAACAGCTCAATGACAATCAATGCTACATGAAAATTGCTCACAATCCCATCAAAGGACTTGAAAGCAAAATCAAGACGCTACTTACACAATGGGGAGCAATAGGCCTTCTGTCTGAAGAAAGTTGCAAATTCCTTACAACCACTAACTCTATCACACCAACTATTTACTTTCTCCCCAAAGTACATAAGAACATGAAAAAGCCCCCATGAAGACTGATCGTCTGTTTGATAGGATCTGCTCTGGAAAACATGTCTAAGTACATAGATGAGGTCCTGTTTCCATTTGTCTCGACATTACCATCGTACCTCAGAGACACTACTGATTTTCTAGCTAGAATCGAGGACATTCCTTGGGAGCAAGATTATTTGTTAACAAGCATGGACATGGTTTCATTATACACCTCGATCGGCCACGAATATGGTAAACAGGCATGCCAACACTTCTTACAAACTCGATCTCTCAATTATCTGGAGCATACACAAATGGTACTGTCAATGATAGACTTATGCCTAACCAATAATATCTTCCTATTCAACAATGAATTTTTCAAACAGTTACAAGGAACCGCAATGGGCACTACTTTTGCGCCGTCCTATGCCAATCTGACAATGGGCACCTGGGAAGAACGAGAGGTGTGGACGGAGAAGAACCAAAAATATACAGACAACATCATTCTCTGGTTGAGATATATTGATGATCTCTTCATAATATGGAAAGGGACAGAACGAGGATGGATGGAGTTTGTTAAATATCTTAACATCAATGAAAACAATCTCCGGTTCACTGAAACACACAGTCGCAATCTGATTACATCCCTCGACGTTAATGTGAGAATAGTAGACGACAAACTCACCAGTGAACTACACAGAAAAATCACAGGGACTAACTCACCACTCCATGCACAGAGTGGACATCCAAAACATTTGATATGGAGTGTTCCCTATGGAGAATTCATCCGGCTACGAAGAAACAACAGCACCCTGAAAACCTATGATATGGAGAGCAGGATCACCGCACAAGGTTTTTCTAAACAACAATATCCGAGGAGAGTTGTGGAGAGGGCATAACTTAAAGCAAGAGCTATGGATCGCTCGAAGCTCATAGCAGGAACCGAATATAATGAGAGGAAAAATATGGAGAAAGACAGTACATGACTAATTCTAACCTTTGATACTCAAGCACCCAAGATTAGACGGATTCTAAACAATCATTGGCGAATCCTTATGGCGGATCAGGATCTCAATAAAAATCTTCATAACAATCCACGGATAACCTTTAGAAGAAACAAATCGATAAGAGATGTCTTGGTTCAAAGTTACATGACCCAGGAAGAAGATAGTAGAGAGAGGAACTGGCTAGTTAACAACAAGAAAGAGGGTTTTTTCAAATGTACCCGGTGTAATATCTGTAAGTATGCCAAAACACAAGGCTCGTTCAAACATCCGATTACTGGTCAATTGGTTCCCATATCAGGAAAAATCACCTGTGAAACGGAATACGTTGTCTATGTGCTGACCTGTGCGTGCAATAAGTGGTATATAGGAAGCACCAAATGTAAACTAAAAACACGTATTCAACAACATGTAAGAGCAATTGTGAACAACGATGCAAATTACCCAATGGCTAAACATTTCGCAGAACATCATGAAAAGGACATGAGCAGTTTTGGGTTTTTTTGCATACATAAAATTGACACGGGACCAAGAGGAGGAGACAAAGAAAAGATTCTGAGACAAAAAGAGACTTGTTGCATATTGGATTTTGAAAGTAAATTTCCATATGGACATAACATAGATGAGGAACTTTATACATTTTTGGAATAATGATTACTACATGTTGGATATCAGTCTTCAATTCCTCTCTTTCCTGTTCCCCGTATGGTTCTTTTCCTGTGGTTTGCTTGGTTCTTTCCAACTTATAATCTTCCAGTAAACATCGAGAATTGAGACAGAAAACAAATTGTTGGAATCATCCGGTCCGCAAATACTGAGAGATGCTTAAAGTTTGTATTTTAACATGGTTTTAACTTGTTCGTCGGTACATATATACACATATGTTTTTAACTGAATAGGTGATTGTCTGTGCACCAACATGTTTACACTGATTGTTATTTTTTACACAATTTTTATATATATTTATGTATATTAGAGTTTGTTTTAACAGTACATGCAGTGTTTGAGGAAATTTTTGCCGTGTTAGAAGTATGAGGAGTTGACAGGATAGCATCCTGACTAAATGAACAAAGTCCCCCCTTTGCAGTTCTATACACTATGTATTGCACAATAATGAATTTGAATTTGAGCATTACTTTGCTGCACTATGCATTGGATAAATGAGTGGTGTATGCGATCTTGATTGACGCATTTTATCAAAAGTGTGGTGTTCTGATTTTTAGATCTATGCACTTTGCACCATACAGTAACGGGGACACTTTATCACCTAATAATTATGGACTAGGCACTTTATAATGTTGAATACACTCAATTGATGTATTGGATCATGCTAGCCATACAAGGCATCCGAAAGTGGTTATTACATTTTAATAGGCATTTGCGTACTACACTTCACGGGGATATCCAATATTGTTGACCACCTTTTCGTTTCATCAATAGAAAGGGAGTTCCCCTATGGGGGCGGCATATAGTATGTATTATGCGCCACTCAGGACAATACCCGTAGAGATCCATGTTCCAACAATATAATCACTATAATACGTTTCTCTATGATAGCCTGGCATTCATTCAATCACTAATGGAATTGATTACGAGAATAAACCAACCACACCATTGAGGACTTGTTAAACAATGTATATGCTCATTGGATGTTCCAAGGATTGCACGGGACGGACGATCAATAGTTATGAGCTATTGAAGCTCACACATGGCATAGAGGGTGTCTAATGACAAACACCCATCATTACGGGCGAGTTATGGGGAGTCCATTATGGGGAACCAACAGACGTTCAGTCTGTCCAAATTATATTTATAAAGTATCTTTATACGAAATACCTATTGGGGTTACAGCAGTTATTTCCATTTGGCTGTTATTCTGCCAGTATAGTGAATTGGACGTTAAACATGTCCGCCTCTGACTCGCTCCGGATGGGTGTGCTTTTCATCAGAGTGCCTCTTCTATTTCGGCGGTAATGATCGCCGTCTTGCTCTGCATCACTGTTTTTAAACTCTATGGTTCTAAGGGGACGAATTGTTGTGACCAAGCGGCAGGGAAAGCCGCGAAACGCGTTAACGCTCCCAACGCGCACATTATTTTTGCACTTTGGGGGAGCCTTATGTTAATGGCTTTTTAATATGTTTGTGCCGTCCTGCAAGGCACCAATAAAGATTACATTTTAACTGCGAACTGGATGTCCGGACTATCCTTTTGGGAGAAGTGAAGAGTGCTGCTCGGTTTTGCTGAATCCATCAGTGTGAAGAATAAGGATATATATATATATATATATATATATATATATATATATATATATATATATATATATATATATATTCACTAACTAAAAACCTTGTTAAAGGGATGTTATGGTTAAGTTGTGCTACTAAAACCCTATCCCGTTTACTGAAAAAAACTATGCTAAAGGAAGGTTCTGGTTACAGTGCCCTACTAAAAACCTATCAAATTCACTGTCGAACAACATTGTTACAGGGACGTTATAGTTCAGTTGCCCTAACAAGATTTAGTGCAACAAGTACATGGAAGGACCATTATACTTACTTTGTACTAATAACAACCTATCCATAGTATGGTTACAAGTAAAACCGAAAACCCCCAGAAATTCACCAGTTATGATAAGCTAAGCAACCGTAACTCGCACCACCACTGTTTACTGTTAAGACTAACACCCATGACATCAAACATGACTTCACAAATATCATTGATGACATCACTGATCACATCACATGTTGCGTTAATTTGATTGATGTGCATCTTACCTTTCCATGACCAGTGAAACAGACACACCACCTTTGCAGTGAGCACCGTGACGGAAAGTGTCAAGGGTTCCCCAGCGGGTTGTAGAGTTGGAGAAAACAGTTAACTGAAGGTGTGACAGTCTGTGGTGAGTCTACAAAATGGCAAAGCTGGTGCAGCTTGGTCAATCACATACATGTAAAGACAAGTAAGCAAACAGCAGATTCTTCGGATCGCAAATGATATCAGTGGTGGTTTGAAAAGTACTGCAGCCACATAGTGCGCACTAAGTATTAATCTCTGTGAATGGTGGTCCTACGGCTAATTTCGTACCATGAAGTGTTCGTACTGCATGTGATGAGAACTGTAATCGAAACACAAGGCACCAGTGGGCATGGTACTGCCCTTCCAACAATTCAGTAGGTTAAATTCATGTACAGCATTGTCAACATCTGCTCCTGCCAACAACAGGTACACTCCTGTAGGGCAGCAGATCCTTAAAATATCCTTGCAGACCATATGCTGCGCTGCAGACCCTTACCTGTCAAAGGGCATTGTATTGTGCATGCAGTGTGATGCTCTACCCTACAGAGGGAAGCTACTTGGAAGTGTTTGGGAAGGGTGGGTTCGGGAGCGTGACAATGACTGCCGCCTATTTAAGTGAAAGACACCCAACATTTTCCTCTCTCTGCATGTGCCCTATGTTATTCCTGTAGGTGGTGCCCCTTCCGTACTGGCCCTTCGACATCCTTTCCTTCTGTGGCATGTGCCACAATACAAACATAAATGGAAACCAACTGGAAAAGGAAAAAAGTTCAATGAAAAAAGCTCCTTTCAGAGTTGAAAAATGGAATTGCCAATGAACAGCTGCAGAGTACCGTGCACCATACATGCTCCACAGAATGTGCTCTACATAAAGAGAGGCGTGGCTCTGTGGAAAAAACTGTAGTGGCGTCGGGTAGAAAGGGCTGGCTGTAAAAAGAGTTATTTTTTTCCGGGTTGCTGTATGTTTGGAAGCGTGTAAGTGCACAACAACTACTACAAAAAATCTTCCTGTACTTCCAAGAAGGGCAGCAATGCATTTTGGATAGGTTGTGCAAAAATTGGAATGGCAGGAATAGTGAGATGAAAGCTATTTGTGGGAAAAACTATTTGTGCTGTGTATCGTCATGTTCCCATTTCGGAAGTACAACATTGTCACATGTCGTAAAAAGGCACACATGAACTTCTTCACAATGCACCATGCTTTCTCCATTTCCGTACCAAATGAAAAATAACACAGCCACATCTGTGTCTGTGTAATGCGATAGAAAATTATGCAGGAGATCGGAAACATACACATGACCTGAGCAAGTGCCTCCTTCATTGCAAACGGCACTGAAATTCCAGTAACATGTTGTGAACTTTTCCCTCCACAAAGAAGAACAATAATGTTGGCATGATTATGCATCACCAAAGTCATACAAAGACAAAGCAAAATTGGTCACTTCATTGAAGGTACTCCTTACCTGTACAAATAAACATGATAGAATCCAAAATGAGCAGCCACTGCGCAGTGTGTTCCATTCACTTTCAATCAATCTATTCAGAAGTCCCCCAAAACCTGTACGCTGTGGCTAGTGAAACACACTGCCATATCCGCACCTCTGCAGTTTTGGCGACAAATACACCATGTACCACAGTCTCTGCATACAAACCACACTCAGAAACCTTATTGCGCAATCCTGTAGCCTCCACAAGGCCATTTCTGTGGCCGTCATCTGCAAAAGGAGCAAATGTGACACGTGCAACCCTGCAACTATTGCGATGTCAGCAAACATATCTTGCTGTGTGCACAGGAGTGGGGGGAAGACATTTCAACCAGGGTAGGGGATTTCCTTTGTAGTGCTGGCTCTGAATAGAGCCTTTTTTTTTATTAAAGCTGCTTCCATAAAAACACATTTTTTCAGTTTTTATAATTTCTTTTTGTTTTCCTGGTGCGCCTCAAATTCTTACAATAGCATCTTCAGTGCAGTCTGTAGATTGTAAAATGAAATATCATTGCTAAGGTCATCAAAGAAATGTCATTTGCCTTGAAAAGGTGCAAATATTGAGACCCAGTGTTGTTATTCTAACAGGATAACATCCCAGCAGCACCCAAGAAGTCATTACATGCTTCAGTTGATAAAACCCCTCCGAACACTGGCTGGCGACAACATTCATTAGAATAGTCCCATACTATTCTTGGTGGTATACATGAGAAAAGCACCTGCGCAGTGGGAAAAATGCACTTCACTGCTTTCATCAACTTCTTCAGTTGACGGTACACACATGAACAAGGCATGGAACCCAAATGCAGGGCTCTGCAGTGTACGACCACAACATGTACTGTTGCAAAAATGGCAACTTGTCAACATTCTGCAAGCACAACACCACAACTGCAGACATCTACATCACACCACAAAGTCTCCACTCCCTCCAAATCGTAATTGTCATAAAAGTCTCTTTTGATGGCATACTGGAACAGATCTAGCACAAAGGCATCACCCAGGATGAAAACTGTGCGTCTCTCAATTTTTACCAGCCGCACTACACAGAGTAATGAAAAAGAAATATTGTTGCCCTTTCCTGTGATGCGCACTCTGAGCACCTGACAAACCCCACAGTCCCATTTCCATTGGCCAGCATGCTGAGAAGCGCAGAATGTGGCACGTGCACTTCCCCAAGTACGATGAGGGCCGCGCCCCAGTACCCCAGTAAAGCAGGTGCAGTCCTTCTTCCCTTTCCACTATTTTTTGTCCATCAGTACCTCATTGGATACTGTAAAATAGTCACAAACGAATCCACCAAGATTTCCATACACACCATAACCGGAAACCTTAATTGAACAATCACTTAGCCTGCACAGTCCCATTTCCATGGCTACCATCCTGAAAAGGGCCAGATGTACCACGTGTCATCCTGAAACTACAGAATAATCCGCAGAGTTATCATGCTATGAAGTGGGGGGGAGGGGTTGGGGGAAAAAGTATGATACTGGTTAGGGGATTAGGTATTTAGTGCTCCCTCAGAAAAGAAGTTTTTTTCTGTTTTATTTGTTTATTTTTTTCATGCTTATGAAGACTTTTTTTGTTGCTCTTTATCTGAGTCACTCTTTTGTTTGCCTCCTTGCATTGTTACAGAATTGTCTTCAACACTTTTTGCACAGTATAAAACAAAACAACATTGCCAATGTTGGTAAAAAGAAATGACATTTGCATGGAACCACCGCAAATTTCGCTCGTTATTGATGTCATAGTTGGTGGAGAACATCCCAGCAGTGGAAATAAATTGACACATGTTTCTGTTAATGAAACACTTCTGACCTCTGGCTGGTGACACATTACACTGGCATGGTCCCATGCTCCTCTTGGTGGTATGCTTGAGAAAATCACCTTGGCAGTGGGAAAAATCTTCATCGCTTCTTCCATGAACTTGTTTAGGCAACGGAGCAAATGCCCACACGACATGTACCCCAAATGTAGAGCTCCATAATGCAGTACGACGTCATCTACAGTACCGACGGAGGGCACACATCTGCAAAGGTCACCCGGTCTGCCGAAACTACCCTCATAGACAGTGCCCCATAAAACCTCCACACCTTCCGACGCAAAATTAGCATTCCCTAATGTACAACAGGTGCGATGACCTACACCACATGCTAATGTAAGCATAGCAGCTCACTTCTGCTGTTCTACCGAGTCTACAATGTCCTCCACAACCATTGTGTAAATGTCACCAACTTCAAATACATGCAGAGTTACAACTGCATGCCTGCATTCTGTTGTGGTGGCTGTGGTGAAGGGCTAGGCTCTTGGGTGCATGGCCTACGTCCTACGGCCTTTGGCCATTAATCCGACAGTCTAGGCCTTGCCCATACCCACCACAACATAACAGAGCCATATAGGTGAACATGTAGTCAGATTCCAGCATTCACAAAGGCAACATAGGAACTGGCACGTCTACCCAACCGCCGTCCCTTAATATAGCGGTGCATCCAAACATGTTCCAGTTACCATAATTCACAAACATAGCAAACTGTTTGACACCCCTACCCACTGCCATCCACATAGCATTGTATTACTGCCAACAAGCCACAACATCTTCACAACATTGGTCCTGCTCCCAACACTCTAGTAACTTCATACAAGCAATAATGCAGAGTGCCATACAACACTTACTAATCTGCGCAATGCAGACTCCCAAGCACATATTACAACCACTTGACCCGTACCCTCTTCTATATGGACACTATTCCAACACTACAGCCAGTTGACACACTACAGGCCTACTCACTGCAGCATCTCCTGCCATACTCCAACAACTGTAAGATGTTCTAACAATGCACCCAACAGTCTAGATCTTTCCCACACCCACCACAACATAACAAAGCCATGCATGTGACCATGTAGCCATATGGCAGAATTCACAAAGGCAACATAGGCACTGGCACTTCTACCCAACTATACCACCATAATACAAGGATGCAAGCAGACATGTTCCAATTACCATAATCCACAATCATGCCACTGTGTGTGGCACCTCTACCCACTTCCATTCACAAAGCATTGCATTACTGGCAACCAACCACCAAAATCTTGACAACATTTGTCCTGCTCCTAACACTATAGTAAGTGCATAGAACCAATATTGTGTAGTGCACTACAACACTTACTAATCTGCACAATGCAGACTACCCAAGTACATATAAGAACCAGTTGTACCGTACCCTCTTCTATATGAACACTATACCAACACTGAACCCAGTGGACACACAGCAGCACTGCTCACTGCAGTATCTTCAGCCATGCACCGACTACTGTAAGATGTTCTAACAATCACCACACCTTTGGAACTAACAGTGCATGCAATGCAGCCAAACCGCACATGCAAAGCAACAATATGACACCTACTTGCAACCAGTGGACATACCTTTTCAACCAGTAGACAAACTTTTCCGTGCAAGGGCTCCAGCCATGCAATAAAGGGGCAGCAGACTTACCACTCACAACACACCATAATACATGCTACGATTAAATGTTCATGTCATGTGGAAAGCATTCCCCTTCTGCAATTCAGCCTTCCACCACTCATCACGAAAGAGATCGCTGCTGGAGCTGTCATGCCATAATGAAGGCTGCCTGCAATCATCACACAAGGTTTTTGCCTGTTGAGGAACTTCAAATTGGCATATTAGGCATGGATACCACTGGCACACCACTGTCTTCTAATGAGATATATTAGATGACCCACTTCTCAATCCCTCACCCTTTCCACCCCTTCTTCCCGCCACCAGATGCCGTAAAGTATGTTTTCCATACCCTTTTGCCACCACATTGTCTTCGGATACAACATGCCAGTGTTATCAAAAGCTTATGATGCACATCACGTCACTGCACACTGCAGTGCAATCAAACTTTTGACCGCACAGATAACAGGGAAATAGGATGTCAGAGTGGACCAGATATGACTAATTGTAGTAGGCACACTGTTACGTACAAGAGCACCAGCCATGCACACAATGCCTTAGGGGCTTGCCACACAACACTATCCTCCGATACACCATGGTAGCATTTCCCAAAAATGTTGACGCATACCACGCTTCCCTCAAGCCAACCACCGGCGCGTCCAACGTTTGCCGACATCACGGCATACTCCAAGCCAATGAGACTTCACTCTGTGGAGCGAATAGGCAAAGTGGACCCAGATGTCACTATCATTTTGAGACGTACATTCCAGTTCTTTACAATAAAAGTACCGGATCGGATTTCCGGTATCAAGTTATAATATCTAAAAATAAAACTCGAATGCAAAAATGTCAACAAAAAATTCAAATGTGTTTTTTTTTTTTATTTGTATGTTGTTTTTGGGTTAGCTAGTAAAAATAAACAGGGGGATTGGGGGGAACACCCCATTAAAAAAAATGTAAAAACACATTCGAAAAAAAAAGATTTGACTTTTTTTTCAACATTTTTGCAGTCTACATTTTCACTATAAACCCGGATTTCCACCAAACACACAAAAGCACACTTCTGGACCAACCCGCCGCTCCTGCTGCAAATTTGAGGACAATCGATCCAGCCGTTCGGGCTGTAGCCTTGCACAAAGTTTTTGCCCATTCAGTCTATGGAGAAAAAGAAAACTCACCAAACTTGCCAGGGAGAGCGAAGTTATAAGCCGCCGAAAATGGGGTCTTCCTATGGGTTTAGCAACGTAGCCATTACTACACTGCTGCACCTGCGGGCCGTGCATTGTGTATATCTATATAGATATATATATTCACTGAAACAACGTTATCAAAGGAACATTATGGTTAAGTTGCACTAACAAAAACCCATGAAATTCAATGACAAATCTTTGTTAAAGGGGCGTTATGGCTAAATTGCACTAACAAAAACCCATTAAATTCAGTGAAAAAACATTGTTAACGTGACACTATCGTTACCAGCAAAACCGAAAACCCCTTGAAATTCACCAGTTATGGTGTGCAAAGCAAACATAACTTGTGCCACCTCCATGCACTACTAAGATTAACACCCAGGACATAAAGTATGACATCACCGATGACATCACATATCTGGGCCGCTTCTTTTTGTTCACTGACATATCTAGGCCACGTGGTTTTCTTCACTGTTAGAGACAATTTTTAAAATCAAAAGGTGTTACATATGTAGACATTAACCTTGTTGTATGTTATTAAGTCACTTTCCGTAGGATTTGGCCTCAGTGCATGGTACACATACATGGGGAAATTACCAAGCCTCAAACACACAATACATTTCTGTACTTGATGATGAAGTCTAATGTTACTGTCATTTTTTGGTGGTGGTGTTGTTTGTGTACCCCTTACTGAAGTTTCCCTGTATGTGCCTCAGATGTGTATGCATTGTAGGTCTTGATATGTATTGTTTGTACTAACACATGTATGTAGTACGTCATCAATTATTAGCTATTAGCTATTTATTCCATGTGTATCATTACACAAAATTCTGATAAGGTACCATTCAATATTTTACTATAAATAAATTACCAGATTAAAGATATTGTACTTCTATAGTGCATGCTGCAGCCATTGCCTATGTGTATGTATGTCTAGGTTCCTCTATTAACAACAACACTCCAGCATCATATTTTGTTCAGAAGAGTACATTCCTTAATACACGAAGTAGTTCACGTATGTCTCATGATTACTCGACATCTTGTTATTAACATTATAAACACAACCCCTTTTAGAGACTTGTTATCAAAATTTATTTCATATGTGATTTTTTTGGTGATGTCATCAATGACAATTGTGATGTCATCTTAGTCTTAGCAGTGCACAGAGGTGGCACGAGTTATGGTTGCTTAAGGTATCATAACTGGCAACTTTCAAGGATTTTTTGGTTTTACTTGTAACCACAATGTCCCTTTTGGCAAAGATTGTTATTGCATTTCATATTTGTTTTTTAAACCTATTTGATTAATAGCAAACTTTCAAATATTGTCTTGAACAAATATTTATACACATTAAACATTTTCAAACCCCCCCTCATTTGAAATGACCCCGGACAAAAAAGTAATAAGAATAATAATTATTTGCTATTAGTCATTTCAGTAAATCAATGAAATAAATGTATATCATCCACACTCTTCCAGTTCTTTTTTCCTCTAGTTCTAATTCATTTTAAATCGTATTTCTGAAATCCGCTACAAATGTTATCAAAAATATATTTTGCTGTTGCAAGTTCATAACTACTCTTTCAACATTGCCAATTGAGTACATTTCCTCTACCCAAGTATCTCTAGATGGAATGATTGCCATTTTTCAGTTTCGTAGAATTATCCTTTTTGTCACCATCAAAGATTTTCATTAGTGCAATTTAACCATAACGTCTGTTTAGCAACGTTTTTTCAGTGGCCGTTGTGGTAGATCAAAGGGGTGGGGGGACATTAAACACAATTGAAGTTATTTAATCTTTAGTGGCGGCTCTGAATGCAACCTTTTTTGGGGTGGTTTGTTGACAAACACCTTTTTTTTCCTTTTAAAGGTACTTTTTCAAAGCATTCCTAATATTGTAAAGGAAAATAGCATTTCTGACATCTTCGAAATGAACTCCATCTTGACCAAACAATTCACACTATCATACCTTATATTTTCATTCTCAAAAGATAACATTGCTGCAGAAAATAAAAAAGCAGATCCAGCTTTCTTGACATGCTGCCTTGATTATTTCATTTGTGGACCGAAGAAGTTTGTTGGACTTCTCCATGTTTGCCTCTGATGTATTTAAAAATAAATCTTGGCAGCAGGAAACTGTTCCATTTGGCTTTTAAAGTTATCCTTTAGGGTAAACTGCAAAATACACTGGAGTCACAAACCCCATATTGTCCCCTCCACAATGCACAATTACAATGTATGAACATTTATAGTGAGTCATACGCCCACAGAATGAATACAAGCTTGCCCAGTTTAAGCCACAAAAAACATGCCACAAAACCTCAAATTCTGCCAATTCAATACTTCTAACGATCCCATGATTTTCAGCATACTCCTTCAAAGACTGAATTGAAGAGTCACCCAAAATCCACAGAGTCTGGCTTCTCAAACACATAGCCATAGCCACACACATCTGCAGACTACTCTCGTAACACAGGGGCAGCCCTTCTACTCTTTCCACTTTCATGTTCTCAGCACTCGCTCATTGGCTGCTTTCAAAGAATCACACATCCATCCACTTATCACATCCAAACCTCTACACCCTACGCTGTCATCTCAGTTCAATTCTTCACATGTACACTTTAACTCTCAGAGTACATATCGCCTGTTAATCTAGGCATCTGCATCAAAAACTGATGTGCAACTGTCCAAGATTTCTATTTCCAGATTTAACAAGATCTGCATCTAACAAAACATAGTATAGGTATGCATATATTTTAAAAATAATGTCTTCAATTCTTTCACATATATATATATATATTCACTAACCAAAAACTAGCCTAAACCAACATGATGGTTAAAGTGCCCTACTAAAAACCTATGCAATTTGTAGTGAAGTATGGACCACGGGACTCCAGGTAAGTCTTTATATGCTTTACTGTCCAGGTCCTGCACCACGTCAAGCATACGTTAGGATCATAGGGAAGACAATGGACACATTGACAAGACAGGAATGAGAAACACTGGGCTTGCCCCACACTCCAATCACATACTCTGTTTATGTGCTCAAATCAACTGTATCTCTCAGTCCAACGGTCACTCACGGAACACCAACACTCTCACGCTCCACAACCAAGATGTGTGGGATGTTTCAACCCACTCATCCAAGCCCTGCAACATCGCTAGGCATTGCTGGCAGCAGAAACATCAGAATGGCCATTGGAAAGCATGCTGCTCGCTCAGAATCATCCAAAAATGCGCAGTAAAAATATGAAAGATAGGCTGCCATCCACTTTTGCCTATCTGAGTGAGCACAGGAGATCACTGGCCAAAACCACCATTGAGCTATCCACCAAGTAGCCTGAAACCACTTGGAAATAGCAATGCTGATTGCCAAAAGAAACACAGAGCTGCTGGGAATCCGTTTTCTTGATTGTCAAAAATTGCTAAAATCATGGCTCACAAAATCACCTAAAAGATCCAACCTCTTTGTTGGGTGTTCACCATTACTCTGCTGCAAGAATCCACATCAATACAATGTCAGCAAGAATCATATGCTATCAAGCAAAATCCTATTTTAAAGTTACTGATGAAAAGACAGCTGTCAAAAATGGGTGCAATACCAGTACTCACCACTACCAGAAGCCAGAGTTTTAAACCATTTCTTTGTAAAAGTTGAACAGGGAACCCCAAACTATGCCAAAGAAAGACTTGCCGAGGGGTGGAGACAATTTAAAACTATATTCTGAAATGACTTGAAGGAAGCAGTTGTTTAATGTATGTATTAAAAATATGGGTTATATTGTAAGAAGAGACAATTCGTAGGCATTGGTTGCAGAGTTAAAAAGTGTTCCCACACTGGGATCAAACAGATTCCACACCTTTTCCCTGGACAAAAGAAGCTTCCTTCTGTCCTTGGCCAAGAGATTGACAAACTGGTGTGAACAGGAACTAGCCAAGGCACCCTGGCATGTTGCTCTCAGTCAAAACAATGGATTCTTTGGGATGAAAAGAATATGCTGATTTGGGTGTGACTTGTCAACAAGTGCTCTGGGAGAAACAGGACATGTGACCTCTGAGTCAAGCCAGTGAATTGAAATGACAGCAAATATATGTTTTATAAAATTGTGTATAACACATTTTACCAAGCTGACAACAATATTAACCTTTGGGATTCTTAAAAAGACAAATTCACTCACAGTTCAAGACTAAGCTGGACGCCGTGTGATGTTCTGAGACCAAACCCCGTCATTTATGAATATTGTAGCTGCAGTGTTGTTGCTATGAACATAAGAACTTACAGTAATATGCCCAGAGAGGAGCTGCATGTATGTATCAAATTTGGTGCAGAACCAATAATGGGAAACCCACAAAAAACGCAAATAAGTGGTCATTTCTGAACTAAAGCTCTTCGGAAGATCAGAGTTGGACAAGAATCTACCTTAAGTAATCTGTGAGGTGCATATGTATTATGAACATGTTGTGCACCTTGGAAATATGTTTGTTATGAAAAATTGATTTTCTAAGTAAAAGCAAAGGGGAGTTTCTTCACTAGAGGGTAAATGGTAGCATCATGATGACACGCTGATCCTTTCTCCAGTCAAAAGACAGATAATCCTCTAGGCTATCAAATCCTTAGGGTGTTGGGCATAGAGAATCAGCCTACCCACCCACTTCGGAAACACATTAGTAGGAACTGCTGAGACCCAGATAGGACACTCTTTTTTCCACTACTCACCGATTCCTGCGAAGCACTCTGCCGGACCAGATCCAGACAATATCCAGATAGAGACTCCAGATCTAGATCCAGAGACCAGAACTTATAATCCAGACTCTAGAACCAAGCTCTAGAACCCTGAAGCAAAGGCTTAATTCACAAGCTGAATCCTTTTCCGCAGGCCTTCAGAATCTTTTACAACCTGATTGTAACCCCTAAACTTCCACGGGGCCTAACCAAACCATTCGACAGCTGGGCCATGCTGTTTGCTTATTGCTAAGAACCCTGTGCTAGAACCCAGATCCGGAACCAGAAAGCAGTGCTGTAATCCAAGATCTGTCAGATCCAGTTCAAGAGACCCAGACCGGTCGTGCATTGCTGAACGCAGAACCAAGAGGGCCTGAGACCTGTCCGGATGCGAGATTGAAGCCAAACCCCTTGACCAGATCTTTGATGAGGCTCAATCCATTCCAAAGCTAGGAGTGAGTATCTAGTCTAGAACTGTCCATAACCAATCTGTTACGCTCACCTGGTTCCCACAGGGCATTGATCGGACCCGAAAAGCTGCGGTCTCCACCAACGTGATGCGTAGTGAAGACATGACAGTCTGGACTGGCCACCTAATCTTGTCTGCTGGGCTCGTAGAAGTATTCTCCTGCAAGTGGAGAAAGGGATTTAGCCACCCGTGGACTTTAGTGATGGCCCCCCAACTGTTAGCCTTCTCCCCACTAATCACCTCCGATATCCCCTCTTGGTAACCTCACCTTATGTTTTTAAATGATGAGCTCTCCATCCTGCATGGCATGCAGGGGCACGTAGATACCAGTTACTTCACTGGTTTGAAGGTACTGGAGGAGTTCCGGAGGAATATTGACTCCAGTGTCTATAAAGTTGAAAGAGTTCAATATGTTCGATGTTCACTCTTGTTCCATTCCCTCGTTAGGTTGCAGCTGGGTCCAAAAGGATATTGCCTGGAGGCAGCTGATGGCGTTCAGGTAAGAGTCTGTATTACCAAACACTTTCCGGTAAAAGTTGCATACGTTTAGCTTGCTGTTTTCTCTCCCTTTATAGGTGCGGCATAGGAAGATGCGTCCAATTAAAGGATAATACTTCTGGTGGTAAAGCAGGTAAGCCTATGGTGGCAAAGAGATTGTCTTAGTCGGTTTTCTCGGCTCACCTTGTTATTCCTTTTGTTTTCCCCCCAGGTGCTGGGTTTCGACGAAGAAAATGATGGAGGCAGCGCCGAGTCGAAAGATGCGGTGGACTGGTGAGTATAACGCGGCGCTGCTTTTGGCGAAGCGACGCGTGCTGAAATAATGTACTTTCCAGGCTCGGAGATGTGCTGGGTCCGGAATCAGGTAAGGAATCAAATAATGTCTGTGATCTAACTTCTTCTCCTTTCTTTTCCTTTTGTCTAGGAGCTCCGGATTCGAGGCGGGCAGAAAACTGGATGTTTACTTGCAGACATCGTGAGCGTTACGCTGCTGGATGCAGAATAACACGAAGCATGAGCTGCTTTTCGGGCGTGGATTAAATAGCCTGTAAAGTAGTCCCAGGTAAGAAGTTCCCCAGAACCACACCCAAGTAAAAAATAGTCCCTGTAATAAAATAGTCCCTTCCAGGCCTCACGTTGGCTTGGACTCATTTGCAGCATGGTCTGCATAAGGTAAGTAAAGTCTATGAGCCTGGCACCTATGGCGCCAGGACTGATTTCTATGATGAGCCTGGTGCCTAAGACGCCAGGACTGAATCCAAACAGCCCCCAGCCGGGGCTGTTGGGGTTTTAATGAGTATCTGGATGCCTGCTCCCGGGGCTGATGGACTCGATCCGGATGCACGGGGGTAGGCATCATGACAGCACCCCCCCAAGGCGCCTCCTAAAGTTGTTCTTCCCCTTGGCCCTGGCTTTTCTGGGAAGTCCCGATGGAATTTTTTCACCAATCGAGGAGCATGAACGTGGTCACTAGGTTCCCATGACCTTTCTTGTGGTCCGTAACCCTTCCAGTCGATTAAATAAAAAAGTCTTGATTTAACCATTTTAGAGTCCAGGATTATTTTTACCTTGAAGTCAGGTTCTCCATCTATTAGCATGGGGTCAGGTGGTTTGGTTAATCTTGTCCCGGGTTGAACTGGTTTTAGAAGTGAAACATGAAAGACAGGATGAATCCGCATATTAGAGGGTAATTCTAATTTGACGGCCACCGGGTTGATAATGGCCTTAACGGTGTAAGGTCCCAAATATCTAGGATTAAAAGTACAAGTTCCTTTCAGAGGTATATGTCTTGTAGCCAGCCAAACTTGGTCTCCGATTCGATATGGTGGGGTCTCACTTCTATGTTGATCAGCATTTTTCTTGTATTTCTCTTTTGCTTGTTTCAAATGTTTTGTTGCCTCTTTAAAAGCTTGTGTAATAGTAGAATGCAGCTGAGTTACTGCCGGCATTTCTAAATGCTGGGGCAAATCGAGTTCTGAGGTTCGAGGATGATGTCCATATATGGTATAAAAGGGGCTTTGTCAGGTTCCTGAATGTACAAAGTTATTGTATGCATATTCAGAAATCCATAAAATGTCCTCCAAATACTTTCGGTTTGGTGGAGCATACAACGTAGGTATTGTTCAAGAGTCTGGTTGGTTCTCTCCGTCTGACCATTGGTTTGGGGATGGTGACTGGTTGATAAACTTACGTCGATTTGTGCCAATTGACAACACTTCTGCCATAATTGCGAAATGAACTGACTACCTCGGTCAGAGATCAATACGGAAGGAAATCCATGTATTCGAACAATATTTTCGAGGAATTCATTGGACAAGATTGAAGCAGAAAGTAATCCTTTTAAAGGAATAAAGTGGGCCATCTTGGAAAAAAGATTCACAATAACTAGAATGGTGTTGAATCCATTACATGGCGGTAGATCTGTAATAAAGTCTAAAGACAAAGTGTGCCATGGTGCAGGTGGAATATCTAAAGTTTGTAAAAGACCAGCTGGTTTCTTCTTTTGACTTTTGTTCTGGGCGCAGATGCCACAAGACAGTACAAATGACTTTACATCTTTTTGCCAGGTGGGCCACCAGAATTGTCTTTTCATTTTAGCTTCAGTTTTTGCAATACCTGGGTGCCCTTCCATCAGAGCTTCATGGTAATTGGAGATGACTTGTTCTTGTAGTTCCTTGTGTGGTAGAAATAGTAATAGTAAGGTAGGTCATTGACAACTGAATAATCTTGGCCCTTTTTAACCCAGTCCTGCAGGGCTGCTGAATTGAAAAGTTATTGGATCTTTAAAGGTATATCTTCTAATGTCTGTAGAGTAGTTATCCCAAGAATTCTTTGTTCAGGAATTATAGGCACTGGTTCCGGGTTCGAATATGCTTCTCCCATCCCAATTCGGGATAAAGTGTCTGCCTTACCATTCTTACAACCTGGTCGATAAGTGATCACGAAATCAAATTCGGCAAGGAATAAGGCCCATCGAAGTTGACCCGATGATTGGGCCTTGGCTGTTTTTAAATACTGCAAGTTCCTGTGATCAGTGATTACAGTAATGGTATGCCTGGCACCAAGAAGATAATGCCACCAAGCCTTGAAGGCGGATTTGATGGCTAACAAATCTTTATCGGTAACCGCATAGTTTAATTCAGGGGCCGAGAATTTTCTGGACCAAAATGCTACTGGATGTAGTTGACCGGTTACCAGATCCTTCTGGGACAGGACAGCCCCCATGGCTAAACTGGAGGCATCGGTTTCAACTATGTATGGGAGCTCGGGGCGTGGATGCTTTAAGACAGGTGCCGATGTGAATTTCAATTTCAGTTCTTGGAAGGCTTTTTCAGCCTCTTCGGTCCACAAGAAGCGTTTGTTTTTTTTGCAAAGGCGCTGTGATGGGGTGTGCAACATATAAGAAGTCAGGAATAAATCTGCGGTTGAAATGAGCAAATCCAAGCATGCTTTGCACCCCTTTAACTGAACTGGGTGATGGCCACTTGAGAATTGCATCCACATTTCGAGAGTCCATTCGGACTCCTTTTGGAGTCAGGATAAATCAAAGGAATTCAACTTCTGTAGCATGAAAAACACATTTTTCCAATTTTGCATATAACTTGTGCTGGCGTAGTTTCTCAAGGACTGCACGAACGTGCTTAACATGGTCTGATTCTGAGGAGGAGTACACTAGAATATCGCCTATGTATACGACAACACAAACGTCAATGAGTTCATGAAGGACATCGTTCATAAAATACTGGAAGGCTGCTGGTGCATTGCACAACCCGAAGGGCATCACCTGATATTCGAATAATCCGTACTTGGTGCGAAAAGCGGTCTTCCATTTGTCGCCCTTCTTTTTACGTACCAGATGATATGCCCCTCGGAGATCTAATTTAGTGTAGATGCAAGCATCCTTTACTTGGTCTAGTAGTTCGGGGATCATAGGCAATGGATATCGGTTCTTCACCGTGATCTGGTTTAATGCGCGGTAGTCTATGCACGTTCTAAGGCTCACCTTCCTTTTTGGGCACGAAGAATAAAACTGAAGATGCGGGGGACTTAGATGGACGAATGAAGCCATTAGCAAGGTATTGGTCCAAGTATTGTCATAGGTGATGGTTTTCGTGTTCCATAAGGGCGTAGATCCTACTGCATGGAGGTTGTGCACCGGGTATGTGGTTGATGTGACAATCGTATGATCTATGAGGTGTTAAGGTGTTTGACTGTTCTTTTTGGAAAACATCCTGGAATTCTTGATATTCCTGAGGTAACTGCATGACTGGATTAGCGACTGTGGCCAGGCTTTTGTTCAAGATTTTTTCCGGGTAACAGGTGTGTGCACACTCCGGGAAGGTTGCTCTCTTCTCTCGCCAATCAATACAAGGATTATGTGTTTCCAACCAAGGTATTCCCAGTATTATTTGCAACTGCAGGGCTTTGATTAAGTCAAACACAATAGTCTCTCGATGCCCATCTTGACCCAACAGTGTCATCTCTGTGGTGGAATGAGTTACAGGCCCAGAGGCAATTTCAGTTCCATCGACTGTGGTGATAACATCCGAAGTGGTCTTTTTGCAGAGAGGTAGATTCATCCTAGAAGCCAATTCGTGGTCCACATAGTTTCCTATGGCCCCGCTATCAATGTATGCCCTAACTGCGTGCATACGTGATGGCTGCCTTGAATTAATAAGGACCATTTGTATGATTAGGTGCGAGGTCTGAATGTCCTTCTTTAAGCTTGGCAAGCGGACCTCTACGCTTGTCGGGCGTGGACGTTTCCCAAATCAGGCTCTGTTTGATTTCTATCAGCAACTCTCACTACTTTCTTGGATGGTTTTATAGGGTAATCCCGTAGAAAATGTCCTGAGGCCTCACAGTAGAGACACAACTGCATCTGCCATCTCCTTTCTCTGTCTTTTTGAGTTAAGGGTTCCTTTATCCCCCCCATATCTGGATTGGTTCTGATGCATCTGTTCCTTTGGGAGTAACATTGGGTTTAACCAATACCCGATTGTCGAACTTAACTCAATCAGCTTTTCTATTCTGAAGTCGGTGGTCTAGCTGGACCACTAAGTCTATATATTCTGCGCAATCCTGAGGTGGGTTCACAACTTGGGCCAAAACATCTTTGAGTTAACCCCGAAGTCCACAATTAAATAATGTAATTCGCTTTACCTCTGGCCATCCGGTTTCCACCCCCAACCTATTGAAGTTTGCGATATAGGTTAGCAGATCCTGGTTTCCTTGTCGTAGGGATAGAAGTTTGTTATCCAGGGCCTGTCCCTGTGAATGTCTGGCGAATAGTCTTTCCATGCTCAATTGAAAACTCTGAAAATCCTGAAGAAGAGGGTCATCCTGGTTGACTAATGGAATTGACCAATCCGCTGCGCTGCCACTAAGGTATGACAGTACAAAGGCTACTTTGGCTTGGTCATTTGGAAAAGCTCCTGGTCTGCATAAAAAGTGCAAGCAGCATTGGTTCATGAACACGGCAAACCTTTTCGGTTCCCCAGCAAAGCGTTCGGGTGGAGCTAAAGGAATGCTCCCTGGTAGAACCACTTGCACAGGGCTGCTCGATGAAACAGGGGTTGAATTCCCTCCCAGTCCAGGTAGTGGTGTTTGCCTGGCTTGGTTTTGCAGCAGTTGTCTGGCAAGATCATCAGTGCGCTCCTTTGACACAATCAGTTCTCTCCTGAGGGCATTAGTTTCTTGGTGCGCGGAGTGCACTTCTGCCCTAAGTTCTCCTAACAATTGGGCTAGTTGGTCGGTTTCTGAGGTCTCCATTACGCCCGGGTGGGGATTTGTAGATAGGCTTCGTGTTCTGTTACGCTCACCTGGTTCCCACAGGGGCTTCGATCGGACCAGGACAGCTGCGGTCTCCACCAACGTGATGCGTAGTGAAGAGATGACAGTCTGGACTGGCCCGCCTAATCTTGTCTGCTGGACTCGTAGAAGTATTGTCCTGGAAGTGGAGAAAGGGATTTAGCCACCCGTGGACTTTAGTGATGGCCCCCCAACTGTTCTCCTTCTCCCCACTAATCACCTCTGATATCCCCTCTTGGTAACCTCACCTTATGTTTTTAAATGATGAGCTCTCCATCCTGCATGTCATGCAGGGGCGCGTAGATACCAGTTACTTCACTGGTTTGAAGGTACTGGAGGAGTTCCGGAGGAATATTGACTCCAGTGTCTATAAAGTTGAAAGAGTTCAATATGTCCGATGTTCACTCTTATTTCATTCCCTCGTTAGGTTGCAGCTGGGTCCAAAAGGATATTGCCTGGAGGCAGCTGATGGCGTTCAGGTAAGAGTCTGTATTACCAAACACTTTCCGGTAAAAGTTGCATGTGTTTAGCTTGCTGTTTTCTCTCCCTTTATAGGTGCGGCATAGGAAGATGTGGCGAATTAAAGGATAATACCTCCTGTGGTAAAGCAGGTAAGCCTATGGTGACAAAGAGATTGTCTTTGTCGGTTTTCTCGGCTCACCTTGTTATTCCTTTTGTTTTCCCCCCAGGTGCTTGGTTTCGACGATGAAAATGATGGAGGCAGCGCCGAGTAGAAAGATGTGGTGGACTGGTGAGTATAACGCGACGCTGCTGCTGGCGAAGCGACGCGTGCTGAAATAATGTCCTTTCCAGGCTCGGAGATGTGCCGGGTCCGGAATCAGGTAAGGAATCAAATAATGTCCGTGATCTAATCTCTTCTCCTTTGTTTTCCTTTTGTCTAGGAGCTCCAGATTCGAGGCGGGCGTGGCAGAAGACTGGATGCTGACTTGCAGACACAGTAAGCGTTACGCTGCTGGATGCAGAATAACACGAAGCATGAGCTGCTGTTCGGCGTGGTTTAAATAGCCTGCAAAGTAGTCCCAGGTAAGAAGTTCCCCAGAACCACACCCGAGTAAAAAAATAGTCCCTGTAATAAAATAGTCCCATCCAGGCCTCATGTTGGCTTGGACTCATTTGCACCATGGTCTGCATAAGGTAAATAAAGTCTATGAGCCTGGCACCTATGTCGCCAGGACTGATTTCTATTATGAGCCTGGCGCCTAAGACGCCAGGACTGAATCCAAACAGCCCCCAACCGGTGCTGTTGGGGTTTTAATGAGTATCTGGATGCCTGCTCCTGGGGCTGATGGACTCGATCCGGATGCCGGGGGTAGGCATCATGACACAATCTCTTAGTTTAAATGAATCCTCTTCCATCCATTTCAACTTGTTCAGAACTGCATTATAGAATCTTGTGTCCATCCTGTTGATTTCGAATTTGTGAAGCACAATCTGTCATTTGAAATCTTGACTTTATTTCTGCAAAATTAACCTTCACAAAAACATCCGTAACTTTTGAACCACACGTCCTAGAAGCGAAATTCAACTGTCATAGTTTTTCCATAATCGCGATTTACGCACACGGAAAAATTGCTGCAAATTGCAATTTAGCTCCATTTCACCACTTGTAAAAATAGCTGTTTCTTGTTTGCAACCGCTGAATTTCATTTTCAATCTGATAATCATTCATGAATCATTGCTAGTGTTGACCTGAACCAATCTCAAGTAACTATCACTTATCCTGAATATCCTTTAGTGAATTAAAATCATGTTAGCATATTTTCCCATCCATTGCAATCACATTCAAAAGCGTTTTGACCTGTGTTTTAAAATCATACCTGTTCTCGCTAAGCTTTCTGGGGGGAACTGGAATTGAACTGAATTCTTGATTGTAATTCCTGAAACCTGTGTGCCCTCATTTCCATCCCTTCATATTGCATAGGGGGGAGTGAGCAGTCACAGGAGAAAAGTGACCATATTATCTGATGATTGAAATCATATCAAGTCTATTTCTGGGTTGCATTCTTTCCCATTATTGCATTTCCTTGAATCATATAAGGTATTCTCTGCTACAGTATCCTTCATAGTCATACTCCTAAGTGATTAAAGAGATTGTCAATTTTGTAACATTAAACCATGTTGATTACTGACCATATTCATAAGTGTGCTATTCAGATATTCTTTTGTTCATAAAAGTGTGATATATATATTGTTTAATTCTTCAAATAAATCCTTTAATTTTCAAAACAAACCTACTTCTTGGCTCAGTGAGGTCAGGGGAATTCAAAGAGAGGGGCGTTATATAAGGGTTCATCATCCAGATTCAAAGAACTTTTGACATAAAAATATATAAATAAGGGCTTCCATTGGGCATCCCCTACTAAACTTTGACTTAGTTGGAGTGCTGAATTGAAGTTACTTACAGATTGGGGGCTTGTCCGGGATTCTGTATTAGAACTATCACGTGTGCAGCTTAATACAGTGTGCTAACTGAAAGGATACATAAATCCTGTTGGGCTACTACGCTGTGTTACACTGTAAAAGCACCCCTCAAAAGGGAACACTCTAAGGAAACGGTCTGTTTTGCAAAATAAAATAATACACTTCTGTAAATCAGGAAGGAAATCAGTTTCCAGAATGGCGACATTGGTAGATATCAAGATAGCTAGAGAGCACCTCTTGCATAAGCTATTTGTGAGAGGTGAGTGACTGAGCAGGACCAGAATGTGTGGTTGCAGGCAATCACACAACAGATCACTGCAACTGGGTTAGATATCTGGAAAGATCAGGGTCCTTACATGTGGCCCTGAGTGAACTATATACGGCCTCGAAGGCCAAGCATGAGCACAGCAAGATTGCCAGGGTAGCGGCATATTTATATTTATATATGGAAGACATACAGGACAAATGTGCTGAAGGCCAAGATCTGGCAAGTAGGCACCTGATGGCATTAGAGAAGGCCCAATCTGATCTGGACTCTTCTGAGCACAGGCTGCAGAGGAGCCATGAGTCAGAAAATGAAAGTAGGCAGTATGTAATTAAAATAAAAGAGGACATGGGTATCCTGCAACAGGGAACGGCAGACCAGGATACCAGAATTCTGGCCTTGCAGAAGGAGTATCAAGAAGGTTTGGACTCCCTACTGCAGAGCCAGAAAAAGCTGGAGCAACAGGGAATGCACAAAGCAGGTAGCCACCCTGAAAAGCCAATTGGATAAAGAAAAAGAGGAGAGCAATACATTGATTTTGAAAGACCTGGATACCCAGGCAGATTTCGACAAATAGTGCCAGAAAGCTGGTGCCCTTCAAGGGCAGAGGGATGACCTGGTGGCACCGAGGCAGGCTCTTGCAGGAAGTCTGCCACTTAAAAGGGAAGCTGGAAGAAAATCACCTGGCCTTCCAGGGACTGGGTGACCTCCAAAAAGAGCATCAAAACTTGTTGGAGCACACCAGGTGGGGAGAAGATGCTCTGGCAAGAAAGGAACAGGCCAGTAGGGACGGGACTCAGGAGGTGACCTTCCTGCAGCAAAGACTGACCCAGTACTCCAGGACCAACCAGGAAGCACAGAGAGAGAATGAGGCTCTCTGCTAGCACAATGATAGGCTCCAGCAGCAGGTAGCCATGCAGGAGAGACTGATAGAGTCTAGTAAGGCCTTGATTGAGGAACTGAAAGCACAGGCTCTGGCAGGGCAACAGGGAGCAGGGGCTGATAGAGATGAGGTTCACTGGGAAAGGGAAACACCTGAGCATAACCTCAGGAGCCGTAGTACCAGATGCCTCCATCTCTCCCAGTCCCTGGAATCTGCCACCCCCATATCCCCTGGCGCACATGAGCCCAGGGCCACGGGGATGGCAGATTACTATCCAGTCAGAAGTATGGGGCTCATAGGCCAGTACCTCCCAGGAATGGATGGCCGGGCATCCGGGTATGGGTACCCAAGTACAGTGCAATTTAGTGGGGAACCCCGGGGGACTAGGCCCACTAAGGGCATCCTGAAAACATCTGCCCAGTTAGGTCAGTGGGGGGGTACCCATCAAATCCTGGGAGCAAGGAGGAATGAGAAGACTCTTCTGAGCATCCCAGGACACAGGAGACTAGGTCCCCACATTCTGCCAGCCATTCCAAGTCTCGTAGAATCCGGGAAAACCTGGAAGATCAGACGGGCACCTCTGGGAGCAGTGCTTCTGAGTCAGAGGATGAATGGACCAGGGCTCCCCGAACCAAGAAGGCCAATAAGACAAAAAAGGGCCTTGCTTAAGGACCCCTTAAACAGATTAAGGCAATAAGGAGTGTCATCACGCCTTATCACAAGAACACCAAGTATTCTGTTTGGGAACACTTGGAGCTCTTTGAGCAAATGATGGAGACTTTCCATTTGAAAGACAGCAGTAGCTGCATTCAGTATGTAAAATGGACATTTTCCCCAGAATACTCCAGTTTCTTTGCGGGGCTGGAGGACCAAAACCATTCAAGATGGTCCACATAGAGGGTGGCCATCTTAAAGCACTTTTCTGTTCATAGAAATCCCCAAGGGGCTCGCAAGGCAGCCTACAATTTGCAATGCGGGGAGGATCAGGCCCCACCCAAATACATCATGACACAGCTAGTGAGAGATTTTCATGAGAACAGGCCACCCGAATCTATGAGGTGCAGAAGCCCATAGAAAATAAAACGAATGCTCCGAAAAGCCCCAAACCGACAGGCACCCCTGCTGCTGCTAAGGTGGCAGAGGTAAAGGTTGCCCCCATTTTAGATTTGGAGATGGGGGGCCTAAAAACCTGCCTGCACAGAATAATTCTAAGCCCAGAAGGCCCTCGGGCCAGTCACAGACAGGGAGCCAAGGAGGTAGTCCCACAAATGGGGTCCCTCACTCCCCTGACTATGTAAGTCCCTGCCACAAGGGAAACCGACCCATCCTGGGTTATGTGTGGACCCCTCCAGCCCAATGGGGGGGGATCCAACAAAGCACCTAACCCAGGGAACTTCTCTCCTAACTCTTCCCCCACTTCCCTGAGCCCAGACCACCTAATCCGGGAGAGGGGAGGCCAAGGGTGGAGGAGTACCCAAATCTTCCCAACCCGGGGTACTACCAGGGAAGGGATAGCTACCTGTCACAGGGTCAGCCCAGGGGAGAAAACTGAACCCCGGATCAACCTTAGCGGGTTTCTCAGTTAGAGCGCCAGGTCCAAAATATGGCACAGGATCTGGGTCGCATGCTGATGGCTCAGCAGAACCCTCAGATGGGCTTGCCGGCGCAGAATGCCCCAAACTCTGGACCTGGTGTTCCAGAACAATGACGGGAGCAGCACCCTGACAACTCACCGGTTCCCAGGGAGGAAGCACAAGGGGAAGGGGGGTGTAAAGTCTTGGAGGAAGCTTCCTTCCCCACTTGTAAACAGCCCCTGGAAACCCAGGAACCGGAAACAAAATCTCCTACCCCTGAAAGTCTGCCACCCAACGAGCAGAGAGGAGGTAGGAGAAACAAAGGACCCAAACAGACCCATTTTGTGGAGGAGATACAGATACAGATCTCCCAATTTGAGGCAGATGGATCCTCAGAGGATCCTGGGAAAAGGATCTTCCCCTTCAGAGATGGGGAAAATGGGTCCCAAGGGATTCCAATTCAGACGGGGTAGATGTGGGGACTGAGCTAGCGCCGCCCACCATCCCATTCCAGAACCAACAACATCAAAATCCCCTGATTCAAACCCATCCTGGTGACTGCCTCCAAAAAGGGTGGGGGGGCGGCCCAGAACCGGAACCAGGGGAACCCAAAACTTCTCCTATCTCCAGTTGCCAACTTTTTCTTTCAGATTCCCAAGACTCTCCACAGAATTCTGCCCAAATCTCTTCTCTCTCGATGTCCAAAACCAGAAAATTAGCCCACCAGTTGTCCAAAAATGTGCATTATCTGTGCCCCCTTGCGGAGAAGGAGGGAATATACTATGCCCCGGTACAGGGTAGGGTACAATTTTGGCACTGGTGGACACTGGATCCCAAGCTACCCTTCTGTCCAGAAAGGTCTTTGATGAACTAAATTCAGGAAGGGGGGAGAATTATCAAATTCCTCTCACCTCTCTTCCTGGACAACTTCAGAACTTTGACGGGAAGGAAATTCCCGTCGAGGGAACTGCGGATCTGGACATTAAAATTGGGCGACACAAGGTGAAACACCCGGTCATAGTAGTGACTCCAGAGGGCACCCCTTGTTTACTAGGGAATGACATCCTGAGAAGGTTGTCACCCCTAATAGATTGCGTAAACAAGGTCCTCTGGACCCGGACTAGCCGACCCATAAAATTGAAACAGAGTGTCAACCATGTTAGTCTAAACGGCACATGCCACATGGTTGAACAAAAATCTGACCAAGTAGAATTTCACTTCCAGAACAACCAAATTCCAGACATGACAGTAATAGCAGTAGGACAACAGACTGGTGATGGGGGGTCCTCTCTATTTCTGAAAATCAACCTTCCTTCCAGTTTAAGGTGGTATTCCACACTGGAAGGAAACACTCTGAAATTATTTACCAATCCAGAATCAGACATTCCTACTCCAATAGTCCAGAAAGATGTGAAATCAGCTCAGAGATGCTGATATTCAACAAATTGGAGAGCAGTTGTTCATCCCTGTTCAGTTAAATGATGGGAAGGACTTTGTTCTCGCCCGAGTGTGTGTGAACAACGGTAAGAGCTTCATCAGCAAAGCCATGTTCCACCAACTCCCAAAAGATCCAGCCATTCCCACATTCAAACTGATAGACAAATGGGAAATGGATTTGGAAGCACCCAATTCCAAACATCTCCTGCCAAGCAGGTTTATGCTCAAAATCTCCATTGGCAACAAGAGCATAGTTCATAATTGTTGGGTCGTGCGAGAAGTCACTGCCGCCTTTTACTTAGGCAGTGATATTCTCAATTGCTTTGCCATTAGTTTGGACCTAATAAACTTCAAAGCTTGGTTCTGATTAGCGGATAATCCCATGGGCTTTGATGATCCACAGAAAGCTTTTAGGTCAGCACAATTGCTACCTTATGCAGTTGAAATTCAGAGTGGAGAGGAAGTCACCATCCCAGAAAGGACCCAACAATTCTCCCTGGAAGTGAATGTTAAAAGAGGACAAACATTGAAAAACCTGATGCTTATCTTCATCTAAATTCTTCTCTCCAACAGCACGGGTTGGGGGTAAACCCAACACCATTAGTCAATATAGAACATGACACCATTCCAATAGAGGTGGATAACAGTGACTTAAAGATTATCACTCCAGCCGCAGGCAGCAATATTGCAATGGCAGTTGATGACCGACATTTTTCCATTGATTTATCAAATGAACTGTTAAGACAGATCCCCAAGGACTGTTTTAACAGTGACAGTGATGACAATACAACACCAGACAGGATCTTTACCCGGCATGGGGGGAACTTCCTGGTGTACACTTCCTGCCCTTATGGTAAGGAAGATGTGACTTGTGACTTCAGGAGGGATGAAGTGATTTTCCAGGTCCATGAGGGCTGCCTTCCCCACCTGAAGCCACCAGTCCAAATCAGCACTCTGACCAGGGACTTCTACACCCAGCTGGAGGAGGCCGCTGAGATAGCGAAACGAGAAGTCTTTCCAGGCTTCAGGCAGATAGTTGAGGAGAGAATCAACCTAGCTAATGCCTATGTGACACTAGAGCAGAAGCAAAAGTTGAAACAAGTTTTCTTGGCTTTTCAAGATCTCTTTGCGGTGCACTCATATGACTGTGGTCACACCGACATCCACACAACAACAATTCCCACGGACCCTGGTATGACTCCAGTGTTTGTGAAGCAATATCGCTTGCCTCTCGCATCAATAGAGTCCCTGACTGAATTCATTAAGAAACTTGAGTCCCGTGGGATAATCCGTCCAGTCCACAGCACCTTCAATAATCCGGTGCTGGGGATTTTGAAGCCAAACGGCCAGTGGAGACTCTGCGCCGACCTTAGGGAGCTCAACAAACGGGTCCATACTTCCTGATGGCCTCTTCCCTACATTGACCAAGGGCTGGCCCAGATCCAGGGGTCACTGGTATTCACTGAAATAGATGTGACCAATGGATACTGGACTGTGCCTGTCAGTAGGGAGGACCAATACAAGCTGGCTTTTACCTTTGGGGGCCAGCAGTACACCTGGACACGGACTCCCTTCGGATACTTCAACTCCGGGATTGAGTTCAACATTTTCCTACATAAGGCCATGCCCGACCTGGGTGAGAGGGGTAACCTGGCTTATGTAGATGATGTCCTCATCAAAAGCTCAACTGTTGAGGAACACATAGCAGAGATCCGTTATGTTCTGACACAGTTGAGGGCCGCCGGAGTAAAACTTTCCTTTCAGAAAGCACAGTGGTGTAGAACCCGTGTTAATTTCTTGGGGCATGAGATTACTCCTCAGGATCTCTGTCCCCAGGAAAAGAAAGTGGGAGCACTTCAGAAACTGAAAGATCCCACAACTCTGCGGAACTAAGGAGCCTCCTTGGACTGACTAATTACAGCAGAAAGTTCATTGAGGGCTACGCAGAGATCACCAGACCCCCGATTCATCTCTTGAAGGGGGGGTCAAGTGGGAATGGGGTTCGGAACAATCTGAGACAGTAAGACAGCTCAAAAGAAGCCTCTCACAAGCACCTTGCCCAGCTTATCTTGTAAGAAACAAGGAGTTCTTCTTGGAGACAGGGTTCTCTAATACATGCTTGACTGCAGTATTATACCAAAAGCAGGACAAGGTCAATAAAGTTATCGCGTATGCGAGTAAAATTTTATCCTCTGTGGAGGAAAAATTCAACGGCTGTGAGAAAGCACTCCTGGCAACAGTGTGGGCATTGAAGAAATACCACCCGTTCATCCAGGGGCAACACATCATAGTGGAGACCCCACACCAGCCTCTGCAATATCTCCAAAGTGACAGAATCCGGGCTGGAAATGTGAGTAATTCCCAAATTACTTCCTGGATTCTGTCAATGCAAGGCTTTCATGTGGAGGTCAGATATGGCCAAAACAAGAAGAGTCCCCTCACGCAAGGTCTGGCTGACTTGCATGATTGTGCCAGAGAAAACTGTCTCGAGGACGAAAGTCTAAAAATCTAGGACAACATGGAGGCATACCTCAATTCCCCACACAAAGTTTTGATGAAGACAAGTGTGAGGGAATGCCCACTGTCTATGTGGATGGATGCTCTTACCATGTTGACAACTACGGGGAAAAATAACTTGTGGCCGGCGTAGGGAATGCATGGGTGAATGAGTCCCCAGAACCCTCCGCTGGGTACAAAATTGGTCCTCGAAGTAGTCAGGTGGCAAAGTTGATGGCTGTGCATCAAGCCATCCTCACTGCTTTCCAACATCAACTCCACGAACTGGTCATAATCACAGATTCAGATTATGTACGGAATGGGTTCATGGAGCACCTGGTTAATTGAAAAACCAGAGGCATGTCATGTGCTAATAACAAACCCTTGAAATATGGGAAGTTAATTCAAAATATTGATGATCTGGCCACCTCGAATGGGATGACCATCTATTGGAAAAATATCAAGGGTCATTCCAAAGCAGAGGGACCAGACAAAACTGGAAATGACTTAACTGATCAGCTGGCCAAAACCGGGGCCATCCAAGGGGATCTAATTGAGATCGAGTCCCTGTTGGGGGAAATCCAGGTCACTGCTATCACTAGGTCCCCGAAAAATGCTCACAATGATCTTTCAACTGCACAATGGAGTAAGGAGAACCCAGATGCTGATTTGATTATGGCTCAAAAAGGGGATCCAATAATTGGTAAGTTTTACCAACACATTGAGGACCCTGAGAACTTTCCCCTGACCGATACCGATTACATTGGGAGAGCGGACCTCAGAGTGTTGATGAAATGTCCAAAAATGTTCCAAATCCTAGACGGTTTGTTGGTACGGAAATCCCTAGCTGGCCACGATCAGTGGGTGGTTCCTATCTCATTCCGAAGCCTGATGTTAAGTCACGCCCATGATGCGGCCACAGCTGGTCATAGGGGGTTTCATACAACACTTGAAATCCTAAGAGAGGTTGCATACTGGCCACACATAGGGCAGGACCTCGACCAATATGGAAGGGGTGTCTTGTGTGTGCACAATTTCAGCCAACATCCCTCACACACCTTTGCACCTCTCCAAAAGAGGGGGATGACACTGCCATGGTCAGATTTGCAAGTAGATTTCATTGGGCCCTTGATTCGCTCCTCTAGGAGGTATAAGTACAAGTTGACGGTGACATGCTTGTTAACTAAATGGGTGGAATGTCTCCCGGCCCCAAACTGTAAGGCAGAAACAGCAGCTGCCCTGATGATTAATCACATCTTTTCACGTTTTGGACTACCCCAAAGGATTGAGTCAGACAGAGGTAGCCATTTCACCAGCGAAGTAATGACAACGATGTGGGATATACTTGGTGTTAAAAGGAAGCTACATATTGCTTACCAGCTAGCCTCTAGTGGGGCAGTAGAACATTACAACAAAACCATCGTGAGCATCTTAAAAAAGTTTGTGGCAGATTCTGGGCCAAGTTGGGATATCCAATTACCTCTTGTCCTAATGGCCATCAGATCTACCCCTTCATCTGCAACTAAAATGTCACTGTTTGAGTTGATGACTGGACGCAGGATGGTGCTTCCCCAGCATCTGATTTACAGGACCCAAGAGCAGACGGTGATCACAACTCATGAGTATGTTGAAAATTTAAGAAAACACCTTCAACATGCTTTTGCCTATGCTCAGCGAAAATCTCGAAAGATCAGCCGATAGCATGAAGACCCACTATGACTTGAAGACTACCAGGAAAGAATACAATGTAGGAGACCGGGTCTATCTATACAATTTCCAAAGGAACCAGGCCAAACAGTGGACATTTCTGCCTACCTGGAAGGGACCTTTTGAAATTGTAGACAAGATCTCACCAGTCGCCTACAAGATCCGCATGCCCAAAGGCAGTTTGTCAGAGGGGGAAGATAAGTAGGTCCATATTAATCAGCTAAAGTGTTGCCATTCCATGGCACACTCTGCAGCAAGTGGAGGAGTCCTCTGGAACCCCAGAGGGGGCCACTCCAGATCAATAAAATTCCAACTCTAAAACCATTCCACACATAGTCTATAAAATACAATAATAAGAATGCAAATGTCTCCTGATTTACAAAATGTATATGCCTGCCCCAGTACATTAATAGTGGTGGGGAAATGTCTACGAATATGTTGTTGCCTTTTTGATTTGTCATCCTAGAAGAGAAAAACCATGGAGACTAACCAAGGTGGACGACCCGGGGAGCGGGAGCAAAGATCTGAGGGGCCCGGGATATCGCTCAATACTCCGATCAGGATTGGCGAGAAGAACCGATTGATCCACCCCTGATGGAGGAAAAGATGCTGAACTTTGCCATTTGTGGAATTTGGAGAGATGATGCGGACATCCCAGTCTTGCGAAGTTCCATTGATGAGAGTTCAACGGCCATCACAAGAGGGGGGCTTGTGGGATGTCTTAACCCACTCATTCAATCCCTGCAACATCACTAGGCATTGCTGTGAAGTGGGAGAATGGAAGAACAGGCTCCCGCCCTTCCCCTCTCGCGCCTGGCCTAGAGGATCACGGCCTAGACACCCGCCACGAGAGGAGTTTGCCTATCTACCAGACGACCAAATACCCTGGTACAGGAACATACGGATGTGCCCATCTACCTGCCCAGCAGCCCGTCCTGTCCATGCCGACACCTGCGGCACGGATCAACTCGACTAAACCTACACGTCGTTAGAGATGCCATGACGACCTAGCCAGCGGTCAGCACACCTGTGCAAACATGCACACCGGACACTCCCACACCAATCCACACGAAGAATATATTCAGTGCTATGACGTAGGCGACAGACATACTCACGGACGTGCATCTTTATTATTTTCCACATAGGCTCTCAAAATGCAGAAACGCAAGACGCATCATGAACTTATCTAAAAAAGCTTGCTCACGCTTCTTCTAAGAACCATGTACCATAATGAAGAATATAACGGAGACACGATACTGAGGATAGAGCAATATGATACCGTAACCTAAAGCGCTCTGCATCAAGCGGTTCCACCTATGCACCAGGCCCAAGTAGGCCGCAAGCAAAAGCTTCCATGAACATTGAATGAGCAAGAACTGGGTTGCTGACCCTGCAGAATGAGCCAAGGGCACGATGTTGCAATCTCGCACGCTGCAAGCCAACGCCAAGGTCGCACCTGCAAGATAAACCAGGCACACAGTAGGAAAAACAATCTTAATTGTGTTGAATTTTGCCTCAAACACGGTCCCACCTCACGTGACAAAGCCAAACCTGACAAGATGCTAAGCCCAGGAGGAAGGAGACGCCTGAATCCCACGTTTCAAGACACAGGCAGATACAATTAAAAGACTCATTGGACATCTGCAGCAGTGGGAGTAGTCGACCTCCCAACATATGAATAAATCCTCACATTGTTTACACCTACCCATATTAAAACATTGTTGCAAATTACAGGTGCACCGCAAGCTGGGAACAGCGATAGTCCCAGACTGGGAGGCTCGCGAGCGGACCAATCAGAACATGGGGCTCCTATCATTGACGCCATTAACATTGACCAATCCTCAGAGGTCTTCATGTAACAATTTTCATGTATCAAATTGAAGGGACAGCCCAGGTATACCACCTGACTAACCCTCAACCACTAATACCGTTCTCTATATGCATGCTATACTAACCCTACCACTCAAGTAACCAATCCAGAGTGGAGATAGGTTTTTTGCTAAACTTTCCAAGTGACGCAAGTAGCGCGTCATACTAAGGTAAAAAGGGCCTGCGAGCCCCACAATTGTGTGTGTGTCAGGACGGACGCATACGCTCCTTAACCCATCCCTGCCGTTTTGTCTAATAAACAGCAGAGTCACCTTGCTTCTTGCGTGTGTCTCATACTCTATCTCTTTTGGGATATACGGGAGGAGTTGGGGCCTCCCTGCCCGGAGGTCTGCGGACGGCCCGGCCGACCCCGGCAGAATTTCCCCCCGACAAGTTGGAGGCACTGCTGAGATCTGTTTAAGATCTGCTTTTTTATTTTTACTTTTTTCCAGGTAATCCCGTTGCGAGGAGGCCCGGCGGCGCGGCCCCCTCTGCCATTGCCCCCTTCTGAGGACTACAGGACCATCGCGGAACTGCAAGAAGACCGGACAGCGCAATCCGGATATTGGCCTTCGGGAGCCGGTTGAGAAGTATCCCGCCCGTGGTTGGTGAGTGTCCAGACGTGGTCCAGACGAGGGGAGGTGGCGAGCCGCTTGGAGGGTGCACGCAGTCGAGCGGCCCCGCATCAAGAGAACTTGGTGAGCATGCCACGCACAACAAGCAATGTGAAATTGTGAGGGAGGAATTAAATACGGGAGGTGGGAGGTGTTGCACAGGTGCGCGACGAAGGTTTGACAATTTAGTGTTGGCAATGAAATGAATGGTAGCCGAACGAGTGCGAGAGCAGTCGGCTACGTTGCGCGAGAGAGGGGGGTGGAGCACAAAAACATCACTGCGGCCGCTCGTAAACACTGATTGGCCTAGGTCGCGACTACATGTAAGGGTGTGTGTGTGTATGGTTTCCTACGATTTGGCATTTATTGATCAACGAGTAGATGAGGATCCCTATTGTTCGAGCAAGAAACTCGATAGGTAGATGACGTTTCCCTGTAGGCGGTAGCTAGTTAGTTTCCCAATACGGAAGATAATTGGCTGGTTAAGCCCTCCTGTCGAGGGGCGTATCACACGCGAGGCGACGCAGTGTGCGCAGTCCGATTATATTATTGATTACCTTGTTCCAGGAGTGACAGGAAGACAGCTGTGAGGTTAACGGGGGTAGATTGCAAGTGTATTTTGAACTTAAAGAATATATGAAGAACTTACCAGTAGCTCGAAGAGATCGGTGACGTCACCAGTAGGGTTTTCATAGGATATCCTGAGCACAGGCATCTTTCTTTCTGAGAGGGGTGGGGAAGAGAACTGTGGTAAGGGAGTGGAAACGGAGATAAACGGTATTGAGTTGATCGGGGACTGGCGAAACGGGGGACGTGGCTGCGCACGGAGAACGCCGGCCACGGCAAGTGTAGAAGAAGGAGGAGGAGCAAGTGAAAATAGGACGACTGTATAAGAACGTCATAAGGGGTACGCAGCCGCAGGGGGCTACGTGCGCCTCGGCCGCAGGGGGCCGTAAGGGTGTCGTGTAAAGGAAGAAAGACAGAAGAAAATATACAAATGTAAATACTATATTTTTATAATTTTCCTTAGCGGACTATCGCAAGTCCCCAAATTTACGGGGCCAGGTAACGATATAAGGCTGTATATTGTAAACTGCTAGTGAGATAACCGCTACCAAATAGGGGAAGGGTAACAAGTGGAGCGCTACTATGTCACACGGGACAGGATCGGGAGGGTGGGGGAACACCCTCACTACCCCACTACAACACATATGTACCACACTGTCACCCCATAGGGAGAAACTGATCAAGTATAGCATAGAATGGACACAGGGGACGGACAACAAAATGATAACACCATGCCCGCCTAATGGTAGCTTCGATCCATATACCCAACATTCACTATTAAACCATTTGCATAATACATACAAAGGGAAGAAGTTGACAAACAACGTGGAGGTGTTTAACTTATGGACGATGTTCCAGGGGTCCCGACCAGGACCAAATGGAATGTTCACTGTGGGGGAAATACCGGAAGAAAAAGAGATTAAGGTGGAAGGAGAGGATGGGAAAACGGGGAGGGAAGACCCAAAGAACACGGGGAACGGACAAGAGGGAGGAGAAAAGAATAATAAATCAAATGACATAAAAAAGGAACCGAGCAACGATATAACCCTCGTAAAGGTAGTGAAAACAGAGGGAGAGGGGTTGTACCCTTTAAGAGAATTAGGAGAAATAGGAAGAGGACAGTTAAGGGCGGCTGAGGGGTACTCGAACCCGGCATACAGCCCTCCACCATATGTGGCTCATAGGAAGATGCCAGCAGGGGAGGGGAGGACTGGAGAAGAACAAACTGTGGAAATAGGACATGATGAGTGGGTAGCTGCGCAGATATTATTAAAATTACGAGGTTCATTAACAGGAGAAGAGAAGGAGGTAGTAAGGAAAACAGACGAGGATAATACCAGGGAGAGTGGAATGAGAGGGGAAGAGCTGTTACGACAAAAGGAAGAGATTTTGGAGGAACGACTAGCAGAGTTAAGGGATGAGCAGAATGAACTGATCAAACAGCTCGAGAGGGAGGAAAGAGGGAGAGCGAGGGAAAGGAAAGAAGGTAAGAACGAATTGGAAAAAAATAAGGGAACGAACTGAGGAGCAAAGGAGAGAAGCTGAAAGGGTAAAAGCAGCAGCAGAAAGGGTATCAAGAGCAGTGCTGCGAGAGAGGAAAAGGGAAGAAGAAGAGAAAGAAAGAGAAATGGCGATGTGGAAGAAGAGATTACTATCAGAAACGACTAAGAAATACGAAGAAGGGAGGGTGATAGAGAGTATATTAGAAAGGGAGAGGGTGAGATGGGAAAGGAAGAAAGAGGATGAAAGGATATTGGAAAAGGTGAGTAGTGAAGTAATGGAGGAATTAAAAAGGAAAAGGGAGGAAAATGGGAGGGAGATGGAGGATGTATATAGAGACACAGAGGTAGCAACAACATCAGCGCAAAGGGGAGCGGTTGGTAAAGGAGGAAAGGGAGAACTGGACCTGATAGACTTAAAAACAGTAACAATAAAGGGAAAAAAGACAGAGTGGGGGGTGCCATTTATGAATGACTTTTGTAGTGAGGAAGAAGAAGGAGTGGAGAAGGAAGGAAGAAATAGTGAAAGGGAAAGCCTAGATAAGCTATACATCACCCGGACCAACACAGACTCACCATGGATCCGTAGGAGAAAGGATGAACTGGAGAGAAGTGAGGAGGAAGAGCAAGGAATAGCGGAAAGACAGACACATGAGGCCGCACCGTCCACATCACGCCCTCTCCCACCCCACCCTACATGCTCAACCACCTCACGCTCATTACGTACAATAAAACCTTCACAGACGAACTGACACCCTATGCATATCGGCTTAGAGACCTCCCTAGACGCAGGCAGGAAGGACGAATACACACGCCCACATTAAATACAGGAAATGATGGAAGAAGGGGACAGGATGGAGAAGAAAGAGTTACGAGCAGGGGAAATACGGACGAAATTGACGATGTAGAAGAGAGGGAAGAAGAGGAAGGGTGTGAGGACTCGATTTTATGGAACACAAAGGGTAAAACGAGACATAACTTAATGCCACTTCTGGAGAGGGGAGGAGTTAGACCAGTTAGAGATAGAGGAGTTATGGAAGCATACAGACAAAGAGAATATAAAGTGCAGGCTCCCATCACTAAGTGGAGGTGCGGGTAAATGGATATATGAAATGGAAAAACACACCGCAGGACAGAAACTGGCAGTGGGAGATGTAAAGGGCCTTCTAATATCGATATTAGGGGATGCAGCGGATGACATTTGGAAGAGAGCGGGATTCCCTGTGGTAACAATAGCAAACACATCGCATGATGGGGCACCATTCGCAAACTGCAGACATGCACTGTGGCAGGCATTGAGGGTACAGTACCCAGACACATCAGACATATGAGCAATTACCTCACGCAAGATGCGTGAGAACGAAGATCCTGTTGATTATATCCAGGAAATCCAAGAGAAGTTGCGCATGGAAAATAGAGAACAATGGGACAAAACACCAGCAATATTTTATCATATACTAGTACAAGGGCTCCCAGAAGGAGTTCAGAAACAACTGAAGAAAGTAGTGGGAATGGAAGCAAAAGCGTGGCCAGAAATACAACTGACAATAGTGCACCATTGCAGGACATGGCAAGGAAAAATGAAACAAAAGGAAGAGGACAGGAAAACGGAAGAGGCTAAATTAGTACAGAAAAAACTTACTAAATACACAATGGAAGGGGCACTAATAACTACGCCTACAACAATGACCCAAAGCCCCACACAAGTAGTGGCCGCACAAGATCCCTCCCAAATACCACCCTCACAGACTATAACACAACAGGTGCCGCCACTCCAACCATACACGACCAACATGGGAGGAGGATACTCAATGCCAGGAGCTGGGTATTATAATTACAACAGGGGAAGAGGAGGAATTATGAGAGGGAGAGGATACGGATATAACACATAACAGCAGGTGGGAGGACTTAGAAATTCCTACCCCACAGGGCAACCAGTATACCAGGACAACACAGGGAGCTTTCCATGGCAGAGTAGGGAACCAGCGGTGTGTTGGAGTTGTGGATTATTAGGGCACATGTCACGCACATGTAGAGTAAGACCAGGAACACCATCATGGAGTGAACAGGGACAACCAAGGCCCACAAAGGAACTGCAGGGCATACAGCAACAGCAGACGTTGCAACAGGGAAATGAACAGCAACAACTAATAACACAACAACAGCCACAGACATATTCACTGCCACAACAACAGGTAGCAATAACAGAACAACCCCAAGCACAGCAAACACAACTGGGTAGGGTGACGGTCCTGGGACACAACCCTTACACAGGAAATGGTCAATCGTTGTACCCTCAATAGGACAGCCCACAGACGGCCTTGGTGTGTCCCATCCTGTCAGTAACACCTAATAGTGCGGAGGAACCACGCATAGAGGTAACGATAGGTGACAAAAAATTATCATTCCTTGTTGACACCGGGGCGACCCGGTCTTGCATAAGGGAAGGTAAATTTAAGATGTCAGGCGAAGCCATGAACACCCAAGCATTCTCTGGGGCTAGAGGGTTGGTTCCTTTTACTGATAACATTCCCTTATCTATAGGAGATTATGACATGTCATTTCCACTTTTATATTATAGTGCCTCACCAGTAAATATACTGGGGAGAGACATAATGAACAGGTTGAATATGACGATCTCCTTTACTGAGGACGGCATAATTTGCTCTACTCCAGGGATTAACATGCTCACAGCACGACAGATTATGCAAGCATACTGCGGACAGACAGCGATTAGGGCGGAGCCAGTAGATGGCGAACTCTTCCAGTACGGGACAGACATGGCATTTGCATGGATGCCAGGGATAGAGGGAAAGATCTGGAGGAGGCCAGCAGCCTATTTGTTCAGACCAGAAACACTAGTCAATGAACCAGAAGGAAAGGTGGTTCCAGTGGACATTGAGAGCATTATAGCAACAGCTGATTACATTGCTGTACATGCCCAAGACAGAGAAGGAATAGCATGGAGGGCAGTGATAGCACTAGCAGAAGGATGTAGGCTCACCCAGGTGTCACATGAGGAGCTGTTCTCAGAAGAAAAGGAGGAAGGTGAAATGGTGTTTATGATGAGTGTGGAAATATGGCTAAGAGTGGCGTACAAACAAGTAGCACAGAAAATTGCAATGGCACTTGAGGCACCCGCATCCACCCCAGTTCCCTTCTTTAAGGAGGATATGACAAAGGTACCCACATCATTGTGGACTACTAGCCCCTATGACGTGGGGTGCATAAAAAGTATAGGGGGAGTAAGGATAAAATTGAAAAAAGGTGCAATACTCCCCAGAGTGAAACAATACCCACTATCAAAAGAGGCAGATGAGGGCATATATGAAACCATAACGGCCCTTATAGATAATGGCATATTGGTCCCCTCAGAATCACCATGTAACACGGCTGTATACCCAGTGCGCAAGGCTAAAGGGGGGTCTTGGCGCTTCATACAGGATCTCAGGCCCTTGAACAACATAGTAGAAGCAGAATACCCCATAGCCGCAAACCCGGCCACAATATTGTGTGGCATTCCAGCGGAAGCATCACGATTTACGGTCATCGACCTTAAAAATGCTTTTTTCTCAATACCATTGCACCCAGAGTCACAAGATCTGACAAGCTTCACTTACAGAAACACAAAGTGGAAACACACCAGATTACCACAAGGGTACTGCGAATCACCCTCAATATTCAACAGAGTAATACAGATGGATTTGGGTAACATTGAAGTGGAAAGCACATTGTTGCAGTATGTCGACGACATAATAATTTGCAGTACAAACGAAAGGACATGCAGAGAGGACTCATTAAAGATGTTGACAATATTGGCTGAAAAAGGTTACAAGGTAGATATGGAAAAGTTACAGTACTGTCAAGAACAGGTACTTTACATTGGTCAGCTCATATCCCAACATGGAAGAAAGATTGCACCACAAAGGGCACAGGCCATTTCAAAAACGCCAATCCCACAAACAGTGAGGGAACTGCAGCAGTTCCTGGGTCTGTGCAACTACTGTAGAGCATGGGTATTTGATTACAGCTCATACATAGGACCCCTGCTTGAGGCGTTTAAGGAAGCTAATAAAGGGGAGAAAAAGTTGGGGTGGACAATGGAAATGAAAGAGGCTTTTGATGAACTGAAAGAGGCGATATCAACTGCTCCGGTACTGGCAACCCCAGACTATGAGCGACAATTCTTTATATTTTCACATTGCGACTCAGCAGTAATGAAAGCAGTGTTGGCTCAAAAAACAAGCATGTGCTACAAACCAGTAGCATTTTGCAGTGGCCACTTAGATCCTGTGATGTTAGGTCATTTCCCTTGCGAACAAGGTCTCGCCGCAGCTGCTTTTGCGGTAGAAAAAGCATCAGCAATAACCATGGGGTGCCCAACTACACTGTTTGTGGAACATGCACTATTTGCGATATTGAATAAACCTAAGTCCACCCTAACCACGCAAAGGGCATCAGGTTATGAGATCATCTTATCCAGAGCTGAACTATCAATTGTTAGATGTAGCACGGTCAACCCTGCAAGGTTCCTAGCAGAAGTACTTGAGGAAGGAGATTATGCCCACGATTGTACGCAAATAACTGAAATGTACTCATGTACTAGAAAGGTTGAAGAAAACGCACTAGAAGGAGGTGAGCTCCTGTTCATTGATGGGTCATCAACTATCGACCAAAGGGATGGTATAAGGAGGACTGGGGCAGCAGTGGTAAAAATGATGGAGGTACCGGTGTGTGTGGCAATGAAATGTGTACAATTACCACAGCATTACTCCACTCAAGCAGCAGAATTAATTGCACTGATTTTGGCGTTGAGGGAAAGCTTTGACAAACGAGTGACCATATATTCCGACAGCGCATATGTTACGTCCACTGTCCACTCAGGGCTGTCGAAATGGAGAAGAAGAGGGTTTAGGAGAGCTGATGGCACTCCAGTGCAACACGCCCTCCTATTGGCTGAACTAATTGAAGCAATAAATGACCCCCAAGAATTAGCTTTGGTCAAATGCACCGCACACACCAATGGTGAAGACCACATCTCAAAAGGGAATGCAGCAGCAGACGCACATGCGAAGTATGCTGCATATTTTGGTGAGATATGGAACCCCCCAGAGTCTCAGAGAGGGAGAGGAAGGGGAATGGCTAAGGAGATGTTGATAAGAGAAGGGTACACCCATCTCCCAGCCACACAGATTATGGAGCTACAAGCGGCTGCACCAATGGCCGAAAAAGAAATATGGGTAAAAAGAGGATGCACAATGTCACCAACCGATGCACTATGGCGCCAGGGTGACACTTGAAAGATTGTAATACCACTGGCGCTATTGAACACCGCCCTGAGCCAACTACATCACCCAGCCCACACAGGCAAGGAAGTAATTGCAGCACGAATTAGGGAAGACTGGTTCTGCCCCGAGTTAAATTCTCATGTGTCAAATTTTATCAGCAATTGTCTCACATGTCAACAGTTTATGGCCGGTCACACTCTGAAGGTGATAAGAGGTAATATACCCCGGCCAGAGGGACCCTTCCGACATCTCCATATTGACTATGTTGATATGATCAACGTATGTCAAGGAAATAGGCATATGATTGTAGTAGTATCCCCATTCTCGAGGTGGATTGAAGCACGGCCCTATTCACACCCAGATGCATTTAGAGCAGCTAAATTCCTAGTGAGGGAGGTGTTCCCCAGGTGGGGAGTGTGCGAGGTACTGAGGTCAGACAATGGCCCACATTTCACAAACGAAATGTTCCAGCACATCACATCCTTGCTGAACATCAAGCATAAATTTGCATGTGCATACCACCCACAGGCCAACGGTATATGTGAACACCTGAATGGCCTATTAAAGGAGGCAATTGCAAAAATACAGCAAACAACAAAGAAGAGTTGGTTGTATTGCCTTCCACTAGCCCTATTTGAGCTAAGGAATAGACCAGGTTCCGACCACCACCTCACCCCTCACGAGGTGGTAACCGGACGTCAAATGCGCCTTCCCCTAACGCCAACATCAAGAGCATTTACCGACCACGAGAGTACTGCAAGTGTCCTTGGTTGATTACTAGTGTAGCGTTTGTGTCTCAACAGCTCGAGCGCACGCGGGGCGGGTCTAACAGCGATCAACAAGAAGGTGCGGATAAAGAATTGGAAAAGGAAAGACTGTGCAAGGTTGCTAAAGGTGACCACGTACTACTTCACAATTTCAACAGGAAGTGGAACAGTCCACGCTTCACTGGCCCCCATCTGGTAGAGGAGGTATAAACGAGAGCAGTAAAGCTACAGGACAAACGTGCCTGGAACCACCTACATGACGTAAAGATCTACAAACTCCAGACCCGCCCCAGCGCCACCGACAGGGCCACTGAAAGAACAACAGCAGCGTCACCAACGGAGGAAGAGAGTTCTACCGCAACTAACGGCCTAAGTGTCCCCATACCCTGCCACCCCCCAGATTCCCCAGAGACAACTATTAGAAAAGGAAGGGGTGATCCCCAAACCGCCCACCCCATGGTTACACGATCAAAGGGTAAAGAGACTTCCGCCAGTTGAGCCCCAAACCCTCTGCCCATTGACCCCATACCCACTGTAGTAATAACGGAACTGAAGGACATTGTTTTGCACATATACACATGTAAACACCTGAATGTTCTCTTTCTTTTCTCTCGCACATGCAGGTAATGCGTATTATTGTACTGTTAAGAAAGTAGATAACTAACCAATTCACTGCCCAGGAGTAGATGGTACCCTCAGACGATAATTAGAATTGTCACACCAATTTGTATATGAAATAAAAAGGCCAACGTACCTGAAAAGAAGGAGGGTACGTGTCTACTACATAGCATTCCTCTTAGCCATAGAACACTCAATGCCCCACCTCCAACCATACTTGCCTGCCCTAAGAGATAGATCGCTTAGATTGGCGTGGGAACAGCTCTGGGCACTGAATGACTACTTGATAGGGAGAGCTTAAAAAAAAAAACACAACTAACATCAATAACAAGCATATTAAGAATTTTCAGGCGGGCAACTGTAACGTCGCAAGAATAAGCTGCCGGACTGCAGCAAGGTAAGAGCAAAATGCCAGTGAAATTAGCATTTGTAATAAAATTGATAGGGATTTTAATGATCACCGGGTTCTTGGCTGCCTCTGTATGGCAGTACAGCTATGCTATCAATATTATTGCTGTACCCAAACCTAATACACCCCGACCCCCAGCTGCAACAGGTGTTACGTCAGGTGGTACTAGTAAAATCCCACACAAGGAAAATAGAGTTAAACGCAGCACATACTCAGATAATAAAGGCATTGACAACTATGTACAAGATTCAGCACACATCTCAAACAACATATGGTATCAACACATGACCCACATAGGTAAGCAGACAACAGAAGACAGCTGATATGTTTGCTCATTGATCCCATACGCCATGAGCGCTTCTGGAACATTTGTTGCCACGGAGATAGATGGAAAAATAGCACGATGTATAATATACCTGGCACTGTTCCAGACGAAAGGAAGATTTCAAGGGACAGTGGTGCATCTGGTGTGGAAAACACGAGATACATATCCATATGAAAACAACTTCCTCAAGACTTATTTGAGTTACCACAAGAGCAGTTTACATGCTGAAGGATTCAAATACATAACAAGTGGTCCTGAAAAAGGAGAAACAAAGAAAGTAACACTGCAATACCTACCATGTGATTGGTACGCTACTGAAGTCCCTGGTAAAAACGGATGTTGGGAAAGACCACTGATGATAATAACAGGGAAGGTGTACATGGACAACAAATGGGACATAGGAGTGGTTGGCAGCAACATGATAACAAGAGAAAATATTTCAACTATTGATGGACATAACCATAGATGTTGGATGACTTGGATCAAGTACGTACCCATGCTCACGTGGATGGAGAAGGATGAAGACCCAATAACAATACTGCCGCTGACTGCGCCTAAGGTATGCTACCAACATAAAGGAGAGGTGGATGTAGGATACAACACCAACTGTGAAAGTGTGATGGAGTTACCTGAGGGGGGAGCAGGAACAGCAGTAGTAATGGACCATTACTTGGCCTGTGGAGACAAGGCGTACCACACACTGCCCCCTTTGTGGAATGGTGTATGCACTATAGTACACGTTAATGTACCATCACTAGTAGTACCCCAGAAGCATGTGAATATGGTGAATTTTGCCCAAGATGGATGAAGGGAACAAAAGGAAGAGGAGATCAGCACAGCCTTGGAAAGGGCCAGAGAACCGACGCAACGGCAACAACACTGTCCTCAAGAGAAGGAAAAGACAAAGAGAACCTCTGACAGGAAATTACCTGTGGGGAAGGTTGGAAACAGCACTCACCTCAAATTCGCCGGAACACAGACTATTCAGCAGAGCAGCTATGTTCTTCTCCTCAATAATACATCCTGGACTGCAGGCCTACGCAAACGCGAAATGGCTCCAGATAACTAGGTGGGAACTAATGATGACAATTAACTCTGCAGTAAATGGATTCAACGCAATAAAAGAGGAATTGCGAGCAGTAAGAATGGTTGCACTACAGAACAGATATGCACTGGACCTCCTCACAGCAATGGAAGGAGGAGTTTGCGCAAAGATAGGACAATCATGCTGCACATTCATTCCTGCTAACGATGCTGACAATGGTACACTCACAGAAGCTGTATCACAATTGGCCCAGATGCACTCAAAAATGATGGATGAAAGTAAAGGTGTGAAAAAGGATGAGAGCTGGTTTTCAATATTATGGTCATGGATGCCATCTTGGCTGTCAGATGGACTGAAGATTATAGTTGGATGTACTATTTTGGCTGGAGCTGCACTGATCATAATAAGATTTTGGAAGGCCCGTAAGGCACGCACCACAGACGAGGTGATCGAAATGGTTGGTATACACCTCTTGATGCCAACAGATGACGGCCAACACACAGGCACAATCATAAAAGAGAGAGAGAAGTTGCGCAACCAGATCATCACCAACCACCTGGACCCACCATCTGTGAAGCTCGAAAACCCAAGAAACCCAAGGAGCTACATAGGGAAATGGGTATACTGCACTCCTGGAGGAACCTGTGAATATATGTATTGGTCATTTGAAGACCATGTTAACCACTATGGACATTTGGGAGGAATAACTAAAATATGGAGAGTAAGAGGAGATAAAGAAAAGGATATGTTTGTGGTAGACAAGTCGACCAGAGGGGGGACTAAAGTGGGAGAATGGAAGAACAGGCTCCCGCCCTTCCCCTCTCGCGCCTGGCCTAGAGGATCACGGCCTAGACACCCGCCACGAGAGGAGTTTGCCTATCTACCAGACGACCAAATACCCTGGTACAGGAACATACGGATGTGCCCATCTACCTGCCCAGCAGCCCGCCCTGTCCATGCCGACACCTGCGGCACGGATCAACTCGACTAAACCTACACGTCATTAGAGATGCCATGATGACCTAGCCGGCGGTCAGCACACCTGTGCAAACATGCACACCGGACACTCCCACACCAATCCACACGAAGAATATATTCAGTGCTATGACGTAGGCGACAGACATACTCACGGACGTGCATCTTTATTATTTTCCACATAGGCTCTCAAAATGCAGAAACACAAGACGCCTCATGAACTTATCTAAAAAAGCTTGCTCACGCTTCTTCTAAGAACCATGTACCATAATGAAGAATATAACGGAGACACGATACTGAGGATAGAGCAATATGATACCGTAACCTAAAGCGCTCTGCATCAAGCGGTTCCACCTATGCACCAGGCCCAAGTAGGCCGCAAGCAAAAGCTTCCATGAACATTGAATGAGCAAGAACTGGGTTGCTGACCCTGCAGAATGAGCCCGGCGAAAGCACACCGCCAAGGGCACGAAGTTGCAATCTCGCACGCTGCAAGCCAACGCCAAGGTCGCACCCTGCAAGATAAACCAGGCACACAGTAGGAAAAACAATATTAAGTGTGTTGAATTTTGCCTCAAACACGGTCCCACCTCACGTGACAAAGCCAAACCTGACAAGATGCCAAGCCCAGGAGGAAGGAGACGCCTGAATCCCACGTTTCAAGACACAGGCAGATACAATTAAAAGACTCATTGGACATCTGCAGCAGTGGGAGTAGTCGACCTCCCAACATATGAATAAATCCTCACATTGTTTACACCTACCCATATTAAAACATTGTTGCAAATTACAGGTGCACCGCGAGCTGGGAACAGCGATAGTCCCAGACTGGGAGGCTCGCGAGCGGACCAATCAGAACATGGGGCTCCTATCATTGACGCCATTAACATTGACCAATCCTCAGAGGTCTTCATGTAACAATTTTCATGTATCAAATTGAAGGGACAGCCCAGGTATACCACCTGACTAACCCTCAACCACTAATACCGTTCTCTATATGCATGCTATACTAACCCTACCACTCGAGTAACCAATCCAGAGTGGAGGTTTTTTGCTAAACTTTCCAAGTGATGCAAGTAGCGCGTCATACTAAGGTAAAAAGGGCCTGCGAGCCCCACGATTGTGTGTGTCAGGACGGACGCGTACGCTCCTTGACCCATCCCTGCCGTTTTGTCTAATAAACAGCAGAGTCACCTTGCTTCTTGCATGTGTCTCATACTCTATCTCTTTTGGGATATACGGGAGGAGTTGGGGCCTCCCTGCCCGGAGGTCTGCGGACGGCCCGGCTGACCCCGTCAGAAATTCCCCCCGACAGCTGGCAGCAGAAACATCAGCATGGCCATTGGAAAGCATGCTGCTCACTCAAAATCATCCAAAAATGCGCAGTAAAAATCTGAAAGATAGGCTGCCATCCACGTTTGCCTATCTTAGTGAGCACAGGAGATCACTGGCCAAAACCACCATTGAGCTATCCACCAAGTAGCCTGAAACCACTTGGCAATAGCAATGCTGATTGCCAAAAGAAACACAGAGCTATTGGGAATCCGTTTTCTTGATTGTCAAAATTTGCTAAAATCATGGCTCACAAAATCACCTAAAAGATCCAACCTCTTTGTTGGGTGTTCCACATTACTCTGCTGCAAGAATCCACATCAATACAATGTCAGCAAGAATCATATGCTATCAAGCAAAATCCTCTTTTAAAGATACTGATGAAAAGACAGCTGTCAAAAATTGGTGCAATACCGGTACTCACCACTACCAGAAGCCGGCGTTTTAAACAATTTCTTTGTAAAAGTTGAACAGGGAATCCCAAACTATGCCAAAGAAAGACTTGCTGAGGGGTGGAGACAATGTAAAACTATATTCTGAAATGACTTGAAGGAAGCAATTGTTTAATGTATATATTAAAAAAAATGTGTTATAGTGTAAGAAGAGACAAATTGTAGACACTGGTTGCAGAGTTAAAAAGTGTTCCCACACTGGGATCAAACATATTCCAAACCTTCTTCCCTGGAAAAAAGAAGCTTCCTTCTGTCCTTGTCCAAGAGATTGACAAACTGGTATGAACAGGAAATAGCCAAGGCACCCTGGCATGTTGCTCTCAGTCAAGACAATGGATTATTTGGGATGAAAAGAATATGCTGATTTGGGTGTGACTTGTCAACAACTGCTCTGGGAGAAACAGGACATGTGACCTCTGAGTCAAACCAGCTCTAGGGGCAGACCAGACTGAGATGTGAATTGAATTGACAGCAAATATATGTTTTATATAATTGCGTATAACAAATTTTACCAAGCTGACAAAAATATGAAACTTTGGGATTCTTAAAATGACAAATTCACTCACAGTTCAAGACTAAGCTGGACGCTGTGTGATGTTCTGAGACCAAACCCCGTAATTTATGAATATTGTAGCTGCAGTGTTTTTGCTATGAACATAAGAACTTACAGTAATATGCCCAGAGAGGAGCTGCATGCATGTATCAAATTTGGCGCAGAACCAATATTGGGAAACCCACCAAAAACGCAAATAAATTGTCATTTCTGAACTAAAGCTCTTAGGAAGATCAGAGTTGGACAAGAATGTACCTTGAGTAATCTGTGATGTGTATATGTATCATGACCATGTTGTGCACCTTGGAAATATGTTTGTTATGAAAAATTGATTTTCTAAGTAAAAGCAAAGGGGAGTTTCTTCCCTAGAGGGTAAAAGGTAGCATCATGATTACACCTCATGACACGCTGATCCTTCCTCCAGTCAAAAGACAGAGAATCCTCTAACCTATCAAATCCTTAGGGAGTTGGGCATAGACAATCAGCCTACCCACCCACTTTGGAAACACATAAATAGGAACTGCTGAGACCCAGATAGGACACTCCTTTTTCCACTACTCACAGATTCCTGCAAAGCACTATGATCCAGACAATATCCAGATAGAGACTCCAGATCTAGATCCAGAGACCAGAATTTATAATCCATACTCTAGAACCAAGCTCTAGAACCCTGAAGCAAAGGCCTAATTCACAAGCTGAATCCTTCTCAGCAGGCCTTCAGAATCTTTTGCAACCTGATTCTAACCCCTAAACTTCCACGCGGCCTAACCAAACCATTGAACAGCCGGGCTGTGCGTCTAGCTAAGAACCCTGTGCTAGAACCCAGATCTGGACCCAGTAAGCAGTGCTGTAATCCAAGTCCTGTCAGATCTAGTTCAAGAGACCCAGACCGCCGTGCAGTGCTGAACGCAGAACCCAGAGGGCCTGAGACCTGTCCGGTGACGAGAGTGAAGCCAAACCCCTTGACCAGATCTTTGACGAGGCCCATTCCATTCCAAAGCTAGCAGTGAGTATCTAGTCTAGAACTGTCCATAACCAATCTCTTAGTTTAAAGTAATCCTCTTCCATCCAATTCAACTTGTTCAGAACTGCAATATAGAATCTTGTGTCCATCCTTTTGATTTTGAATCTGTAAAGCGCAATCTGTCATTTGAAATCTTCACTTTATTTCTGCAAATTATACCTTCACAAAAACATCTGTAACTTTTGAACCTCACGTCCTAGAAGCAAAATTCAACTGTCATAGTTTTTCCGTAATCGTGATTTACGAACACAGAAAAATTGCGGCGAATTGCAATTTAGCTCCATTTCACCACTTGTAAAAATAGCTGTTTCTTGTTTGCAACCACTGAATTTCGTTTTCAATCTGATAATCATTCATGAATTGTTGACCTCAACCAATCTCAAGTAACTATCACTTATCCTGAATATCCTTTAGTGAATTAAAATCATTTTAGCATATTTTCCTATCCATTGCAATCACATTCAAAAGCGTTTTGACCTGTGTTGTAAAATCATACCTGTTTTCTTGCTGGGGGGAGCTGGAATTGAACTGCATTTTTGATTGTAATCCTGAAACCTGGGGGCCCTCATTTCCATTTCTTCATATTGCATAGGGGGGGAGTGAGCAGTCACAGGGGTAACATGACCATATTATCTGTTGATTGAAATCCTATCAAGTCTATTTCTGGGTTGCATTCTTTCCCATTATTGCATTTCCTTGAATCATATAAGGTATTCTCTGCTACAGTATCCTTCAGATTCATACTCCCAAGTGATTAAAGAGATTGTCAATTTTGTAATATTACCCCTTGTTGATTACCGTGCATATTCATAAGTGTGCTAATCAGATATTCTTTTGTTCATAAAAGTGTGATATATATATATATATTGTTTAATTCGCCAAATAAACCCTTTAATTTGCAAAACAAACCTACTTCTTGGCTCAGTGAGGTCAGGGGAATTCAAAGAGAGAAGCGTTATATAAGGGTTCATCATCCAGATTCAAAGAACTTTTGACATAAAAATATATAAATACGGGCTTCCATTGGGCATCCCCTACTAAACATTGACTTAGTTGTAGTGCTGAATTGAAGTTACTTACAGATGCCATCACCACTCTCTAAACCATGATGCCAACTCAGCCCCAGCTAGAGCCTAAACTCACATTATAACACAATTCACTAAAAAAAACGTTGCTTAAGGGACGCTATGGTTAAGTTGCACTACTAAAAAACCTATGAAATTCAATGGTAAAATGTTGCTACAGGGGCGTTATGGTTACAGGTAAAACTGAAAAATCCCAGAAATTTGCCAGTTATGGGAAGGTACGCATTCATAACTCGTGCTACCACAATGACATCACAAGTGTTCCACTAACAGACCCACACATGACAACTTCCTCACACCTACTTCCAACCACTGCCCGCACTGTTAGGTGCAAGGGGCCTTACCATGCACACAAGCCAGTAGGGATTTTTCAGGCACAACACAACATAGTACACTGACTGAAAATATCTTCATAGTATATCCAATGCACTCCCCATCCTGACTGCAGCCTGCCTGCACTGACCAAAATATGATAGTTGCCTGTGCAGCTACCCTCCAATGAAATATATTTGAGTACCTACCTGCATGGGCCACATAGCAAAATGGTGATGGCAAAAAATCCTCCCTTGTAGGAATGTCACAAATTGTCATTTTTTACCCAACATCTGCAATCCATTCCCCATTCCCAAGGCAGCATCCACGCCGTCGCCACAGAACATACTCGCTTGCTGAACCACCCGCAAATTGCCTCACTGCTCTCCCATGCATGGAGGTATTGCATTGTGGGGCTGGTGCCCAAGCCCTAGGCTCTTATGTACAAGGGGAGATCTGAGGCCTCTGCCCATGCCCTGAAAAGCCTACACCTTACCCACAACCACTACAAGGCAAGGCAGACAAGCATGGAAACATTTCACCACAAACCCACTGCCATAAAACAATTCAAACGCACAACATCAACATAACCACCGGCAGCCCTAGGCTACAGCACAACACATTGCCAATTTCTTCTCTTCGCCCTCTTTCACCCACCCGATCCTGTAAACCATGTTTTGAAACCCCTTCCGGTACAGCACTATCCTCTGATACACCATGGCAGCGTTTCCCAAAAACTTCAACGCACAGCTCGCTTCCCTCCAGCCAACCACCAGCCGCGTCCAATGTTCACCGACATCACAGCGTACCACAGACCAATGAGACTTCGGTCTGTGGAGTGAACAGGGAAATGGGTCCACATAGCAGACCCAACTATCACTAATTTTTTGAGACATACATTTCAGTTCTTTGCAACAAAAGTACTGCTTGGATTTCTACCAAACACACAAAAGCATGCTTTCTGACTCAAGCCACCACTCCTGCCGAATATTTGGTGAAATTCCATCCAGCCATTCGGGCTGTAGCTGTGCGCAAAATCTTTGCCTATTCAGTCTACTGAAAAACATATTTTTTGGGTCCCCCTTATAACTCCCCCCCTGCATGAAACCTAACCCAACTTGCCGAAAAAAAAGAGCTGGCCATATACTTTTTTTGCAAAGTTTGGTGAGAATTCATTCAGGGGGAGCAAAGTTCTAAGCCGCCATAAAAGTGCTCTTCCTATGAGTTTAGCAACTTAACCATAACTACACGGCCACCACTGCGGGCCGTGTTATATATATATATATATATATATGTTCAAAATACTGCCATTTCATGCAGAAGATTCGAGCTGCACTCTCCACAGCGGTTAGAAGGCAAAATTAATCCCAATTAGAACAAATACTGCCGCGTCCACACCTTGTTTGCCACAAGTTACCTTCCTTTATTTATCTTGCAGGGAAAATTGTAAAAATACAAAAACATGGAAATCCATTTAAAATTCAAAAAGCGACCAAAATACACGGGTCCTCCAAAGTGCAGCAATCAGTTTGCTGAGACGTTCACGCGTTCCGCGGCCAACTCGCCGCTTGTTCACAACCGTTTGCCTCATTGTCAAACAAACATTTAAACGACATGAAAGAAAGGCAGCAAAAGAGATGTAGGTGTAAACATAATAAAAGGACTATTTCTCCTCAGAAACTTCAAACCCATAGTTCCATTTCGGCCATCTTAGCCCAGTATGTTAAATGAATAACAGTGAACTGATTGCGAGTTACATTCTATTGTATGCATGTAATTTTCAAAAATTGCATAATTCCACGATCCATAACGCGTTCAGGTGCATTTATAATTTAAAGTTATCTTTCTGTAACAGCTGATTATATGGCATATCCTAACTCTTAAGCTGGAGGGGAAATTCAGGGCAAGTGCCCATCAAACACTTCTAATATTGCACTGTTTTTAGGGGTGTTACACAAGGAAACTCTAGATAAAATGCCATTTTGTCAAGCAATCTATTTTAAAAGTAAGAGTAAAGTGCTATTGCATTTGCAACATGTTCTTGAAAGCAATAATGTGCAAAGTGCCACAAAACATTTGACATTTCATCATTCCAGTTTCTCTGCGATCCTATAATTAAATCGCATACCTACATGCATCGTGGGTGCTTAATACATACCCAACATCTCTCATAGAGCATAAAGTGCATAGTGCAGAAAAGCATAATTATCTATGTCACCTTTAAACATCACCGATAATTGCGTAAATTCCCATTTTTAAAGTGCTTTGTGCTGCAACATCGTATTGCCATAATTCTGCAAAACCAACTTATATGCCAGTTCATCAGTTTTTGAAATACCAATAAAGTGCATAGTGCAAGTCATGGTCATTAATTATGACCAGATATAATATATATATATATATATATATATATATATATATATATATATATATATAGAGAGAGAGAGAGAGAGAGAGAGAGAGAGAGAGAGAGAGAGAGAGAGAGAGAGAGAGAGAGAGAGGGGGGGATCCTGCCATTTACCCTGTAATTAGCTTCTCAGTAAGCATATTCTCTTTATAACCACTCTAGCGAATGCCATGCATTGCAGCATTCATCACCTGCTCACATGAAGAAGCAAACAATCAGAATGCTTTGTGTTTCAGAATGATTGTTTTTACCAGCATTTTGATAACACCTAATAATGCATATGTGGATGTACAGCAGCACTGTGTCACTTGTTCATAAAAGGAAGGACAAGTAGATACAATAGATCTGTAGACCATTCTCACGTGGCACTTACTGTCTGCCAGTTTAATGTGTTGGTAGCACATGCATACATCCCAAAATCACCCTCCTACAGTTAACACCAACTTATTTTCAAAACATTAGGACCCTTAGCAGTATTGGAAATGTAAATCTCTGGCAACATTTTCATTATAGAGAACTAACTCAAAACATGCGTTCGTCTGCAGAACTCACGTATGCTAACATTTTAAAAAGCATTGGAACTGGTCTGCTTACTAAAGATGCAAACTCCATCTTAAATATAGGCTAATCCATGTGCTATATGGACGAAACACATCTTCTCCTGATGTCATGGAACAATTAACTCAACAAAATCTAAAATGCATGTCCTTAATGCCAACCCTTGCAAGCTGTAGTCAATTCAAGGAGACAATGCTGAAAAAATAAATGCAACTAACACTGCTTATCAGCTCCACAGACAAACTAGAGTGCACGATATGACATTTCCTATATATCAACAAGCAACAGCATGACTAAATAGCTTAGAAATATGTATCTCCAACACAGTTGGATTGGAGAAAATATTGAAATTATCTCTAATCTGTAGAGTAATTCTAAAACATAACCTTGATGTAGAAAAAGGTTTAGTGAATGGAGCAAATGGTATAGTTGTTGGCTTCCAAACATATCCACATTACAACATTCAGTTTGTCAACATCCACTTTGACAAACTTGCAGAAGTTTAACAAATTGGCCGGACAATAGCACATTTCCTTCTTTTCAAAGACATGTAAATACACAGAGATCAGGTCTAACCTTAGATCAAGCCTTGATTGACATTGGCAGCATAGTCTTTAAAGAAAGTAATTTCACATCTGCATAAACTCAATGGTCTATTCCTAGTTAACTTTGATGCAAACAAAGTCAACGCTGACATTCCTTGAATCCTCAAATACAACAGGCTACAGACACTATACACCTCCCATCTAGATATGTTCCATGTGCCTCAAAAAAGAAACCTTTAAAAAGACAAGTAATACAAACAGAATCTATAACATATCTCCAAACAATACTGCTAAACAAACAACCAATCTCTGCTTCGGCATCAAACAATACAGCCACAAAACTGTCTAGTAGAAAGTCAGACACACATGTCTCTTCTCCAGAAAGATCTTCAGGCCATAAAATGATACACAAACAAAACTCTCTAGTCCATTTTAATTCAGCAACACAATTGGAGTAAATTGTTATGCTAATGTAACAATGAATCTTCTCTTTCAATTGCCACCATTTGTGTCACAACATTTACTTAAATGGCCAGACCAATTGTGTTTGCAAATGCTTGTCCTTCATAGAAATGCCACAAATAATACTGACAACACTACAGTGTCTCAGGTATAAAGCAAGAATTGGACTACTGTGCAGGAATTGTAAAACTGACCGTAAACACCCAGGAAGATCCACAAGAATACCTAATGTACTTACTGCAAGTACTGGAAATCAAAGCCATCCCTATAAATGAAATCGTACACTCTGAAATTGCACTCTCTGCAACCATGTTTTGCAAGACCACATCCCTAATGAACGATTTGTATATGTATCCGTACCAAATTCTGAACACATTGCATTTCACCAGCTTCTGCAGAATACAAATAATGGCATATTATGTCCTTTTTGCAATTCAGACAATCGTTCCATCATGCAAATAAACTCACATATCCAATATGTCACACTAATGCTTCTCAGGTACAATGTAGATGGTACCAAAAATACCTGTAAGCTTACAGGCTTCACACACAGCCAAGTATCTCTTGGAAGGAAAACCTTCACAACAGTAGGTATAGTATACCATACTGGTGCTACAACCACTCCAGGATACTGTATTGTATATGTCAAAAAATGAAGTGGTTGGTTTGAATGTAACAATACCTATGTTACTCCAAAACATAGATTACCAGCACATTTAATAAATGCCTACTTAATATTCCTTCAACGCAAATTTAGTCACCAAACTGTAGCACAATTAACATTTATAAACCACCAACAGGTATCTAACTACATCCATAAGTCTCCAATAGTACTTTTCAAATTCAATCTAGTTAGAATACACCAACAGGTATCTAACTACTCAAAATATACCCTTCATTACAACACACTTCAAATACGCCCTCTCAATTCTTATACAACAAAAAAATGTCTAACCCCTAATGTTGTTAGAATATGCCAATAGGCATCTAACTACTTCAAGCATTAACCACAACACACTTCAATCTAACATATGATGACACTTAGATTCACATAAGTTTAATAGTTTTTCGCAATAACCCAATGATTATTTAATGTCAAGACAACAGCAGTGTGTCATACACTAATGTTGTACCAAACATAGTACTTAGAACGTAATGTTTATGAGGGTCTAAAAATATATGTATATGTAAAATTGTATATAACTAAAGCTTTTGAACTATGCTGCTTAACAAATTGTACTGTATTTTTTACACAGAAAATGAACAAGAGATTCCAGCTTCATGACACTAGGAAACTAAGTAACCATCACAAGTATGATCATATATATATATTCTATAAGCATTATCCTCAAATGTTCTACAAACATAAGTACCTATACAGTTCAACGACATCATTCATCCATATTACAAACACCTTGTACTCTCACTACATTACCTACAATTACTATACACACATTACTACTGTGGTCATTCTGGCAACACTCCTACTAGATTACCTATAATTACTTCACACATATTAGTACTGTGGTGGCCATGGCCAGTGGCCACAACCACCACAATACAATTAACTACATAGCAAGTATGTACCATACACCATCATCTAATAAAACTCAGCCTGACCCCCTGCAATCGAAATGATGTCCACGGACACCGAAATTGACTGCAAACTCGGCAGCATCTGCAAAAAAATGTCCACCTAAGGAAACAGCTCCATATCATCTTTATTCCATTGCCCTATCCTTTCCAAACCCTCTTTCACCCATAATTGTGTTTCCCAAGCCTTCCGTTCATGGCGCTATTCACAGACAGCTACGACACCTGCCAACCCTTTTCCTCCTACAAAAATAGCCCAATATCTTTTTCCACTTCCCCATCCTTCCCACCCCCTATTTCCACCAAATAAACCAAAATGTGTTTTACAGACTTTTCCCCCCTGCGATGTCCTCAGTCAGTTCCGCTGTCAGTGGATACAACATGGCAGGCGTTTCAGAAAATATGACACACCTCATGGTTTTCGCCATCGAATCAGTGAGCATGTCCGATGTCCGTGGACACCACGTCACCTTCTAGACCAATGGGAGGCCCATCCGTAGACCAAACAGTGAAGTGAGTTTGTGGACCAAACCCAGATATCACGAATTGTTTTTTACCTAATTTTGGGTCGTTTTAAAAAACTCACTGGACGTATTTACACAAAATTTGAAAAAGCACACTTTTGGGACCAAGCTGCTGCTCCTGCCGAAAATTTGGTAAAAATCCATCCAGCGGTTTGGGCTGTAGGGGTGAGCAAATGTATTTGTCCATTATGTCTATGAGAAAAACCACACATTTTGGGAAACCCCTATAACTTTGCCCCCTCTGCACGAAACCTCGCCAAACTTCAGAATCAATCAAAGTGGGGTTTATACTTTTTTTGCAGAGTTTCATGAGGATTTGTCTTGGGGGGCAAAGTTATACGCCGCCCAAAAAGTGCTCTTCCTATGGGTTGAGCAACTTAACCACAACTACAGGGCCACTACCGCAGGCCCTGTAATGTATATATTATAGGGTGGCAGTAGTTGCCCTTTAGTTAAGGTAAGTTGTACTTCCATAGGAAACTCTTAAAATCCTATTGTTAATTAATTTTGATTCGAATAACGGATTTGCCTGAAATTCCGAAAGTAATTAGGTATAAGTGATTAGGGAATCATGCCCCCCACCCACAAAACTGCAAAGTTTTGTAAAGATCTGTTAAAAAAAAAAAGTTTGCCAAAGTTGCAGCCTACTTCCCATCCATTTTCCCTAATACAAAGAAGGTACATATTTAGACCTGGTCTGAAACAACTTGGGCACCAAGCATTAAATCGCGATCCATGCTTGGTTTTGGGTTATGCAGTAGTTTTTTAAATATTTGATGGAGAAGGCAGTCCCCCATCTCAAAAATAAATTACCAAGACTGGGTTTTTTTTAGAAATGAAACAGCCACCATTTTTTTTATCTCTCGTTGCAAGGGATATTCGAGGTTACAGTTGAGGTTATGGGAACATTGAACAAAGGAACAAAGCCGTTTTCTGGTACAACAAATATGCAAATTCCATCAGACTAGAGGTGAGGGGGTGGCTAAAGAGCACCAAGTGAAATATGGAAGTTGAAGAGGGTCTAGGAACAGAGTTGCCACACAAAGTTTTCTGTAGGCTCGGCTATAGACTTGAACAACCGAAATCCCAAAGCAAACTGCATCACAGAAACAGAATGTGTTGTGGAGGGAAAGGGAGAGGACAGGGGAGGCGAAGAGGCCAAATGGGGGTTTGGGATAGCTGGCATAGATGAGGGTGGAACTTGGTGAGGGCCTGAGGGCAGGATGTAAGACTATAAAGTCTATAAAATGTGTAGTTACTTACCTGCAGTGACGTCAGGGGGAAAATGACTGCCCATGACCAAAGGCATTTACCATCGACATGATAGTCATCCATGTCTCCCATCCATGCATTAACCAGGACAGACCCTGCTTAGCATCACCATTAGGAAGGGGTCTTCCCCCTCATGCCTTGTTGCCTGAAGAATGAGCCAAAGTTACAAGACCACTTACAGATATGGGTCAGCCCTCTTTTTTTTTTGAAGCTAAGAAAGGTCAGTTCTGGTTGCTGCATGGATGCGAGACCGAATATGCATCCACATATTTTTTTTTTTAAACCGTGCTACTGTCAGTCCTTGAAAGTTTGCGTCTCAGAGACCATTTTCTTGCCATTTGCTTGATTGCATTCCAAGGCCATGTTGCCTAATGAATGAGCCCATGTTACAAGACTACTTCGAACAACATGGCCTAAGGGGGCCGGATCCTTCCTCACCTTGAAGCTAAGAAGGGTAGGTCCTGGGTACTGCATGGATGGGAGACCATCCACAGTCCTGAATGCCATGTGATTTCTTAGTTTTAAATATCTCATAACACAAAGCATCTGCGGAATTGTGTTTTAAACTGTGTTGCTGTCAGTCCTTGGAAGTTTTGCACTCAGAGACCATTTTGCACCTTTTGCTGAATTGAATTCTGGTATTTGTAGTTTCCCAGTTAAGATGGGGGGGGATGCCACCATTGTACACTTTTTGTTTAACATAAGGATATATATATGTATGTGAGTGACACTATGATATGTGTATTGTTAAGTTATCTTTATAAAGTAGATTAATGTTGAAAGCCAGACATGGGGGTGAGGAGGGAAAATCATGAGAGGGCAAGTAACTTATGAATATTACCCACGATGTAGCCAGAAAGTTTTCAATCCCGGATACTGGTGAAGTTATTTTCCCCTGATTGTGGCTGCTTTTCAGGGCACAAGTAAAGGACAAGTGGGTTGGCAACGTAACATTTTGTCACAGGGCGGACACAGCCCCCTGTTTTGTTTTTTAGATTGGCAAGCTTGTTCAAGTATTTGGCTACCAGGATTTTACTCAGGTTGTCATGTTCCCAGTGCTGACGCTTACCCACAAGACCACAAGTACTAATTTCATATTGGGATTTTGTTTTTAATGGAATATTTCACAACAGATTTCTGGGTTTAAAGGGTGAGCAGCTTTTATACTTTGCAAGCATATTTACTGGAACATTTCCTCTCTCATGTTATTCTTCTAGTGTTCATTACTTTTTTTTTTAAAGTCCAATGCTATTTTTTCTTTCATTCATCACTCCCCTTGTTTGTGATTATGGAATACAAGGTTTTCGTCCATGCCGAATGTGCACTAAGCCTGCATACATCATTTACATGGTATACCAGATAAAGCACTCATTACATACTGCAGTCTCCAGTAATTGCATACAGGTCTCTTTATTCATGGCGAGCAGAAGTGTGATACATTCAGCCACTCGTACATCTATTTATTGGGTATGATGATGATCCTTGGGTATGCAGTGACCAAAGAGCCAATGTAGCTGGATGTCTCGGTGCATTGCTTCATCCATGAGGCTGCAGTGCTCTCATTTCAGGTAATTGAATTTAAATGCTATTTCACATTCCCCATTTCTACTCTGGCCATGGCAGGGTAGACAATGGTTTGAAAAGACCTCCCACCCCTGTCTGCTTTGTATATTATACAATACATAGTCTGAGAAATTGAAGACCAGATATAGTGGAAGGTGGTTTAGAGGGAGCACAGCCTTAAGGGCTTTTCGGGACATGTGTTGGGATGCCATCTCCATGCACCCGGCATGACAAACACATGGATCTTTCCCTTTCAAGCTCGAAAGCATATTCAAAGCAATTTTTTGCAGGCAGTTTTTTCCCCTGTGAGTTGGCCAGAATCCAAAGTGCTTTATTTTTCTTGAGTGGCATGCAGAGTTGGCACAGACATTGAGGCGCATTTGTGTTTGAGTTTCTTAAGTGGTTACTCGTTTACGATTACAACTGCATGGCTCTTTCAATTGGGGTCCCAAAAACTAAAGACCTGAGAGGTCTTTGTAAATGACATTTTCAGATGAGTTGCAATTTAACTGTAAAAAAGAATTCTGGGCGTGATTCACAAAACGTATAATATCACAATACCTGCTTAATGCAAGTTTTCTTTTTTTTTCTTTCGCTCTGGACATTAGAATTCGGATTCGTACTAAGTCGATATCCTGAAATGTACAAATACTCTGTTCAAGCATGTTACAGCAAATGTTCACTGTTATCAAAACACCTCTTTATTGCAAGTACCCCTCTCCTTTCAATACTGCCCCTTTATGTCAGGTTGTCTTCCTGTTTCCCTTATCCCTTAAACTTCATAAGCTGCTGGCTCTGCCCACCCTATCACTACAGGCCTAGAAGAAATCCCAACCTCTGGGTTATAACTGTTATGCATTAATTTGCTTGATTTATATAGCACTTTTTACCCATAGCAATGTCTAAAGAAGGCACACCTTTAAAAAAAAAAAATATAGAAATATGCATAATCAGTCAGAGGTCTGGCACAAGTGAAGTCTACTGCACTGGCTCTTCTTACCTCATCTAAGTTGTTTTCTTGCTGCTGGTCTCTGCAGCCCTCATCAGAAGGGGAGGAGGAATGCGTACACATTCCCCCAAGAGTCAAGAGAGTTGTGGAAGCGCAGCTCAAGTGCAGTATACTGCACAGGCTCTTCTTACCTGCTCTCCATTGTTTTCTTGCTGCTAATCTCTGTAGCCCTGGTCGGAAGGAGAGGAAGAACGTGTACAATATCCCTTGTAGGAACGGAGCATCACGGAAGTGCAGCTCTAATGTAGTCTACTGCACAGACTCTCCTTACCTGGTCTCCGTTGTTTTCTCACTGCTGGTTTCTGCAGCCGTAGTTGGAAGGAGAGGATGACCATGTATAAAATCCCCCAGGAAGTGTGGAGCACTGGGGAAGTGCAGCGCAAGTGAAGTCTAATGCCTTTGACTACGAGCCTGGCAGCTGTGGTAGGATTATGCTGTTCGACCCTACCATCTGAATACGATACTCTGTAACATTTTGTAATAGCATGTTGGCATTGATGAAGAAAGCATCACTGTGGCAGTGACTATATCATTAGAATGTTTGTGTGAGACTGATTATTTAAAAGGTAACCTTTGATTATGTTGTATTAGACTAAGGAGCAAGTCTTTAAATTACTTTGCTAATGCACAATTTGAAACATATATGCCTGCTACGCTTGCGACCCCTGACTACTCAAATTCTCACCAGGTAAAGAGGGTGGGTGAAACACATGCCCTAATAACATCGGCCTCTCCTGTGGGTGGGTTTACTTGTAAGGGCTGTTAATATTGGCTGTAGACTATAAAACAACAGAAAAAGACAAATTACTCATTCAACCCCTTGGTGGTTCCATCAATGTTCACCTGAGTACTCGGGTGAATGGAGGGCAAATCCATATCCTGGAGTGTGAGGGTGTAAAAACAGAGACAGGGGCAACATTGAACTCAAACTCTTATGGCTCTGTACAAAACCTCTCATTAAACGACTTATATGTTGTAAATAACATTCCTGATGATGTCCTGATTAATGCCTTAGAAAGCAGGCCAATGGAGCCACTGATGGACCCTTAAAGTTTGTCTCCTAAGTTACCAGCACTCTGAAATATTGACGTTTCAAATACTAGTGCTTCGTAAGGGGCCTGTTCGGCCCTAGGAAAGTCCCGGAGCATTGGCTTGTTTTCTCAGCCTTCATCAACCCAGAGGCGTTGCTAGGGGGGCTGAGGGGGATATAGCCCCAGTTCTTCTGGTTGTAGCCCCAGATAGAAGCGCAGGGACTACAACCAAAAGGCTATAGCTAACCCAAATCCTGCCAGTCCCGACATCAGCGTAGCCCGTGATCTTTTCCAGACCTAGCAACACCCCTGCATCAACCCCTGTTTGTTCCCCACATCAGGCCCATCGGCCCTTCTTAACTGGTTGCTCTGAACTTTGAGCTCAACTTTCTAGTTCAGCTATACACAAACATAAATGACTGCCAAATGGAACAGAAAGCTCTACTACATACAACACATGCCAAGACCTCCTTTATTGAAGGTTATATCTTGGGTGAGAACAGATCTTTTAACATCCGGAAGTTGTTCCACTTTTACTCATGAGATGGTCAACAGACTTGTAACGAGGGTGACATTGAGAGAGCCCCCCAGGAACCACAACTCTTGGCCGCAACAACAAGTACCCTAGGTTCGGAAACGAATGGATTTAAACAATGACATCTAACTGCTGGTGGGAAGGAACATATCATCATAGAGGATGACCTGCAACCCCCACCCACATCAGCAACTGGGCAAGATACAGCCTTATTTGCGAGCACTGAACCACTAATGGAGGAGGATTTAATCAATTTCCCTGGATATACAACCTACAACCTCTCTTCCAAGTCTGAACTCTTCAGAGCTTGCTAATTATGCTATTTTCTATCAAAGAAAAAAGTCCCATTAAAGAGGTAATCTAAACCACAAGAAAAACAAACTCAAAATGTAGAAAGTACTAAAAACAGTAATTTGTGTGCTTCTAGAAAGTTCCTTCGAACCTTGGCTGATTCTGCGGTACATCCCTTACTGGTGGGGGATCTGCAAGTAAAGAAAGGTGCAAAACAATCTAAGCAAAAGCAACCAAAAATACAGCTATTTGTACCCAGGACATTTAAATGACAAAAGCTAAAGAGCAGAAGGCCAAGACTGACCTAATAACTTTCAATGAGAATGTTCTGCTCCATGACAACATGGCCTCATTTTTGAGCATATCAACATATTCTAACGAATACCAGGTAAACCTAGTGAATGTGGTCAGTGTTCATGGAAATACTGTCACGGACAGAGATTACACCATGGCCTGAAAGGTAATGATGCACCAAGAGAAACAAGAATACAGGTTCAACCACTTCTCTTACAAAGAGACCACACCATTAAGAACAACCAGCTGGCAGCTGCCTACCACCGCCAATCCTTGTCATGCCATCGACCTGTGACTTTCCAGTTTTTAGAGCGAATATTGACCTCTGAAGAGTCTGTCTGAATAAATGTTCTTTCCTTGTTTAAGCTAATGCCTAGAGTAAGACCATTAAACACTGGACGATTATGTATGCGTTTCTGTCCGTCTACATGTGAGCTCTGGGATTGTTTTGGAAACATTGAAATCAACAGTTACTTTTCTTGGTGTACAGTGTCTAGGAAGAGCAAGACCAAACTGTGATCGAAAGGCCCAGCATTAAGAACACTTCTAGCCTTCTCTTTGAAACCATGAAAAAGGACAAATTACCTTTAAAGATTCATTATGACTTTGCTGATGTAAATGAAAGAAAGGTGATTTACCACCATAACAAAACAAAAAACAGATATAAGTGATTGGACTTGGTTGGCCTCTGCCTTGCAGTCTGGTCCGTCCTCCAAGCATTCAGATTCTAAGCGTCTTTAGTTCCAAACCTATGAGTATATTATCTTAGAACACTTGTGGTCATGTCCATCTGTTCAATGAAAAGTTCTTAGTTCGAGGTACCCATGACAATTACTGCAAGAGACTTGGCTAAGAGAGAGTCCTTTTCTTGATGGTTTTAGTACAATATTAAATCCTCTAAAGGGAGACCTTATGGAGGTCTATTAACAGTAGTGAGGAATGATACCGGATTTTCCCTGTACAGCTGCCCTATTGAATCTCCCTATATAGAAATTAAATGGGCCACTGAGAAAGTTTACTCGAATAACCTGCGCTTTTCTGGTGGATATTTTTCTAAGTAGGATATTGTCAATACTATATAGAGGGCTGTAGACTAGTGGTTCAAAAATGTTCTAATTGCAGGTGATTTGAACTGTACATGTATGGAGACAAAAAGGGACCTGCTTCATTGCTCTTAACATTACTTTAGAGAGTCTTTATGCTGAAGCTCATGGAACCTTGCTGCCTTCTTAAGTTTAAAATAAACATCCAGAGATATATTCCACCTCATTTAACATGGTGCTCGGGAACCTCCAAACCACTTAAAAATTACATGTTTGCTGCTGACGCTTTTTTTGAGACTTGCTCTAAGTTTAATGTGCTTAATACCTCTGCTAGCGACCATCTACCACTATTTGCTGAATGGACATCAGTCACAACCCCTTTCCACCTTCCTTGGCTGTTAAAATATCTTGGGTCGAAATGAATGCAGGGGAAAATCATTTGAGATGCAACAACCATTTTTCAGCAATTTATAATTAAAGACTGCTTGCTGCAACTTTGGGGTGGCCTATACAGGATTTTGATGATGCTTTCTCACATGAAAATATTGTGTTTTTTTCAAATTAATTTCAATCCCGTTTTTGAGTCTAAATCATGAGAAGTTACCAAATGCAAGTATGCCTTTGTCATTAATATTAGTGATAAAACATGGGAATTAAAATGGAATCTTGGAGCATTGACCACAGCTCCAATTGCTAATGCTAAGCACCAAGTGTTCAAGATGAAATGATGCTTTAAAAATTGGACGAGAAGCTTTAACCATTGCATACTGTAGGGGGAAGTGGAGCTAATGATCCTTAGTATGTCCTCCAACAAAAAAGCGTCCTTTGGAAATTAATTAATAAATCATACTCAACTCAGGACTACACGTTGTTGAGTTCAATTGCGGAGGAGGATTGCATTCAACATTTTGATGAGAGGTATGCTAAGCCCCTGCAACTTTAGACTGACATAGACACGTTTGATGTTGCTTGGGCATTGGACTTTGATCCTAATGATATCTATCAATTAATAAAGAAAATGCAACATTTACATGTACCCGGACTTGATGGTCTCTCCAATGTTACCATATGGAGTCACCCAAGTTATGGTCCAAAATAATACAATCTTGATTTGATCAGATAATTTAGTCTAAACCCACTCCCACGTCTTGGATGTTCTCACACATTGTTTCCATTTTCAAAAAAGGAGATATTGTGCTGCGTAAGAGCGTTTACCGTGTAGCCATGTTGGATGTATCTAGAAAAAAATGTTTGTCCATCTTTCTAAAAACATTGGGCAACAGATAAGAAAGACCATGATATTAACCAATCAGTATTTTGAAGATACTTGAGAATTTCTCTCAATGGGTTAATTCTTTCTCTCTTGCAAACTAAAGGGATCATCAAAAAGCAGCTCATTTATTTGGCCCATCATAGAACTAACTATGGACTTTGACTGTGTTAAAAGTTCTCTTCTATGGAGAAAACTTTAGATTAGCGGTTGGCCTTTAACCTATTCAGGCATTTCACAATATCTTCATGACAACACAAGGGTAGAAATGAGGCTTAAATCTCAGCGTGCTCTGTCTAGACCATTTTCAATTTACAGGGGCATATGGCAAACCTGCGTACTTGCACCATTTTTTTAAACATGTCTATAGATGTTATTGGAGAGAATTCAAGAAAAATAAGATCTTTTACCACAAAATTTGGGAATGCTCGAGTCAGCTGTTTGGCATATGCTGATGATTTGGTTTTGCAGGATTACACCCCCTTTGGGCTCCATTGCAAACTTGTGGCTTTAGATAAATATGTGTGACACTGGTCCCAATTGAAAGCTCATTATTCAGATTCCTATTCATGGCTCTTACCAAGGAAACCCGACAAAAGCAAGCATCCTTATTTTTAGTACAAATCATGGGATTAAAGATACACATTTAAACTGGACTCTAAATACAACAGCAATTGATGTGGCCCCCTCATTTACTTACTTGAGGTATCCAATCTATGTGAGGATTAGGACTGTTGCACTTTACTCAGAAATTTATTGCACTTGTTGGACAATCCAAAAGAATTAGTTTGCACTGTGGGTGATATTCCTTGTAACTATCTTCACGTTTGCAGACAAAGTATTGAGGCCTAATGACGGGGTTATGTGGGATGAACTTGATGGCCTTGTCAGACGGCTAATATTGAAAATACCAAACTATGTACCGGTTGCAGTCATGAGGTACGAGCTGGGCATGTTATCCCTTAAAGCTGTAGCTAACTAGAAATACCTGGAATGGTCTTGGAAAACACTGGTCCCAAATGAAATCAAATTATTAAGAGTCCTATTTATGGCACTTACCAAGGAAACAGAGACTGAATGAATCCTCTGGACTAATCATGGTAACAAATTATTAAATGTTTTGGGGATGACTGTTGAAGCCCTCATTTTCTGGCCTCTGGAGGCGTGGAACATCTTTGAACCAAAGATTGCATCACATCGAGGGAGATAATGAACCATCATCTATATGCTCCCTTCTTAGAAACTAAAAAAACATTTAATTGTGTTATATTTAATTTGAGGAAATTCCCTGATAAAAGGTATAGGGCCTAGTTTTTGAGGTCTAGCTTAACTCTTGTTCCAATTATTGAAATTTTGGGAGCCTGCCTCAATACAGACAGACCTTACAGATTTTGCACAGCCCCTGAAGTTGTAGAAATCCTGTGTCACCTAATAGTTGCATGTAAAGTGCTTGCCTGCAAATGCCAGTTATATTTTGAGAGGTTTCTCCATGACATACATTTTATTAATGAATTCGACATTTGGAATAGGATCACGGTTGGGTATTAAGTATCACATCAAGTATCACATATTCTAGCCACCGTTACATTTTTATTGAACATTTTTCCGAAATGTGTTGAACAATTTAATAAGTAATACATTGTGTATTGATCACCACTTCTGAAAATGTTGTTCTTTTTGCTGGATTGTATTGAATTGTCAATGTATGTATTAATAGTATGTTGGATACAGTCTATTTGATACATTCTTCTTTTTTATCTCACTATTTATCTTTTCTTAACCATCTTCTCTGTTAAGTTTTGTTGGAGGGAACAGTTTGTTTTTCACGCCAAAACACCTCAAAGATGTTTTTTTTTTAAATTCTCATTCAGTACTGTACACAGCAGACGTTAGTATAAGGTTTAATTAGCCAATAATCTCTAAATCGCTTTTTGATTGTGGAGGAGTATTCCAAGAATTAGGTGCATTAAGGAGGACAGAGAGGACAGAGAGGATAGAGAGGAAGTGCTAAGAAGTGGTGAAGCGATTGCGGATTTAGAGTTCCAGTGATAGAAAGCAGAAAGCAAACAGATACGTTGCAAAGAACAATGGTGCATAGTAGGAAATCTGCAATACCTAAATAGTTAATGACAGATAGGAGTAGAGAAAAAGTGGTAGATACACATACAAACATCTGTGCATGTGTAAAATGAAAGGGTAACAGATCATAATTAAGAATGCCAACTTAACGAGGACCACAGTACATTTAGTATGTTTCGCAAAAAAAAGAATTGTGAGACTATGGCCCTCGTTAGGCATGAGCCAGTCTGAAAATAAGGTGCTGGTAACAGCGAAGTGCTGGTTGTTCTAGGCCTTGCCGGCGGATAATTCACTGTTAATAACGATGCCAGTACATCAGTGTTCCAATCCTCTTGGAGTCCTATGGATTCTCTCCTATGGGACTCCAAGGGAATGGGAACTTTGCATTTTCCTGATGTTGTAAATTTGAAATCAGCCTACATAACAAAATGACAAATTGTGTTTTGGGAAAGAGGGAAACATATTAACCACAACTCTCAAATTGTGAGAACAAATGTCAGAAATAATTTAGGATGGCAAACAATTAATAGGTGTAGAAATAAGAAACAAAGCCATAGCCAGGCAAAACATATTTCATATTTTGATGCGTTGAGACACAAACAATTTTAAACTATCTGAATATGAATTCCAAATAAGAAGGTGTCAAAATAACTGTAAGGGATCAGATGAGGCAACATAAAATATGAGTGTTACCAGCAAACAAATATGCAAGAAACCCAAACGAAGAGCTCCCCGATGTCAAAGAAATAGTATAAATCATGAAGAGAATACCAATAAACATATAGGTATATGTGACCCATTGCACAAGGAAGACAATGAAAACCCTTTCCAAGAAACAGGATGTAATGATTCTCCAGTGTATATAACTAGGCCAACACTGTTCGAGATACACCAAAGGAAGACAGAAAAAGCAGAATTGTAAGAGGGTGGACAGCATCTAAGCCAGCAGGCTGGACTAAAAATAATACCTTGATAGAGGATATGTTTTAAAGACAAGACTGGCAAAGAAAGACAGAAATTGCAGAACTTTTTGTCCTAATGGATGGCCTTGTTGTTGTGATGATGAAGCAAAAAGTGTAACTCTGAACATTGCTGATTCTCTATAACACTTTAAGGGATAAGGTAGAAGTCAGGCCCTGTGGTATATTGTAGAGAAGCATCAAGGGGAAATTTCCTTTTGAAGGGGAACACAGATTACTGATTTCTGGAAAGCTGCCTAGGAACAGAAACACTGCATATAGAAATAAGTCATCAGATATGATACAGATCAGGAATATGTAAAATCAATAAGAGAGACAAAGGATTAGAGTTCAAATGTGCAGTTGTGCAACCAGACTAAGACACACAGTCAAACAGTTTAAAATGAGGCAGGAGAGATTGCAGAGAGAGTAGGTTTAGATAAAGTGTTTGGGGGTTGTGCGTAGAGGAGAGCATCATACTGGTAATCAGAAAGGAAGTGCACAACTCAGTTTAAATATATTCCTTCTCCTTCTCTTTATCTTACCATCTTTTCCTTTGAATTTCATTTCATAACTTTCTCTTCCCCTGTTCCCCTTTGTATTTAGATTATCTATTGCCCCCCTAGCCTCATCACATCCTTACATGATGATGTAGATGTTCTACTATCTTCAATCTCTCTTTCTGACTCTCCATTTTTCATTACTGGCAAATTAAATATTCATCTTCCTCAGACCGATATTGATTGTCCCCTACATTGTCGTACTTCCATTTACAATCTCAAGCTATTGCCTGCCTCTCCTACTGTAATCTGTACATCCTCTGATTTGAACCTTTTAAATCCATTACCTCTCATTCTTCTCCTCCTGCTGATAATTTTCTGGTTCACACATCACTAATTGCCTTGATCATGAAGTCCTTGTTGTTCCATCTCAACATCAACTTTCATAAGATGTGAACGTTGTAATCTTGATTCTGCTCTCCTTACTGCTTCCATTTTGGATCAGCTTTCCACCCATAGTCACTTTGCTTCTTCTAATGGTGACAATCTTCTTTCAGGTTTGTATTCAGCTATTATTACTTCTCTTGACTCTATCACCCCCTCTTTAGCTTCCATCCTCTTTACAGATTCTTGCCCATAGAGTTGAACACCACTGGCTCAAAACCAAATCCCCTTTAAATATCTTCTATTCTCTGCTGCTCCTTCAGACCCTCTCTCTGTGACTCTGGTTAAATCGGTCTATCATGCTTTAGCTTCCTTCCATACTACTTGCTTTAACCTTTTGTAGATCCAAGTTCCGTACCCTCAGTCTTTCAACATGCCAATCTTCTACCACTACTCAAAAAACCCTCTCTTAACTCGTCTGACCTCTCTAATTTCCATGCTATCCCGCTCCTCCCATACCTATCTAAACTCTTGGAATACTTGATCCACTTCAGCTTTCCTCTTTTCTTAACTCTAATATTGCACTTCCTTCTCAACAATCTAGCTTTTGATCGGGCTTTTCTACGGAAACCCCACTTCTGTGTATTTCCGATTCTATTTGACATGCACTCCATCTTAAACTTTCCTACCTATTGATTCTTCTTGAACCTAGTGCTGCCTTTGACACTGTTGAACACCCCACTCTGCTCTCCCCTCTCTGTCCTTGCTCTCAAGCACAGTGTTCAACTGGTTCTCTTCCTATGCCTCTAATCGCTCTTTCTCGGTTTCTTGAAAAGGTTCGTCTTCTCCTTCCTTTCCGCTCTCTCATGGCGCCGCACAAGGGTCTGTTCTTGGTCCATTCCTTTTCTCTCTTTGCACTTCATCCTCCCTGCTCTAATCACTAGCGTTGGGTTCCAGGCATATCTTTATGTTGATGATACCTTGCTTCTTCTCTCGTGTCCTACCTCTTTTGAGCCTGTTCATTATGGTCTATCTTCCTGTCTTTCTGCTATCTATACCTGGATGGCATCCCATTTCTTGGGCATCGACACAAAGAAAATCCAAATCCTGTTCTTTCTTGCTTCTTCTAAGTTTCTCTGTTGCATCTTCCTTTGTCTCAAGCACACAACCTGGGAGTTATCTTCGACCTCACCTTCTCCTTTCAAACTCATATCTCGCTTGTATATTGTTCCTGTCATTTTTGTTTAACATGAGGAACATTTCACATTTTCTCACTTTCTCTTCTACTGAAACTGCTCCAATCCTTGGTTCTTTCTCAACTCTACGATTGTTCTTTTCTTTATGCTGACCTCCCAACTATGCCATTCTTCCCCTATGTTCTGTCTTGTACTTTGCAGTTAGGGCCCTATTTGGTCTTCATCCCTCTGTGCACATTTGACCTTATCTTGCCCGCCTTTAATGTATTCATGCTCACGTCCCTATATACCTCAGCACCTTGATTTCCCTTTATTAACCTACTCGGAACTCTAGCCTTCTTCTCAATTCCATCTTGCTGTCCCCAGTATGCCTTGTGCTGCATCTCACTTTGGTTCATTCCTTTTTGCCCCTCAAACCTGTAACTCTCTCCCTCTTGAAATCCGCTCTTGATCCTCTCTCTCCCTCTTTGCAAAATGTGTCAAGTTTCACCTACTTCTCTCTTTCTTTTATTAACTAGTCTTTGATCCTCACCTCATATTGTGATATATTTTGTATCTGATTGTGATATCTACCTTATGTCAAAGCAATGTGGCTAAAAACGCTATATAACCACCACAAATAAATAAATACATATAAAAAATGAATATGCATCACTCTCCACTGTTACTGTACATCAAAATAAGAGAGACAAAGTCATACAAAAGGTTTCTGTACCTGTTTGTTCAAAAGTCGTGATGTCAGTGGGGGTTCCAGGACAGTGAGTGTGCCAGAGGGTAAGCATTGCATGTAATGGGGTAGTGCCTCATTAGAGACTCGCATAACAGCATTCATTTTGTTCCCATTTAGAGGTCTAGAAGTACATGTCTCAGAACGCATGGGGCATATTATCATATACTAAAAAATAACACACTCAGCTTGTAAAGGCAGTTGGAAAGGCATCCCCTACATTGCAGATAAACAATCAACACAACTCGCCAGACGTCTCTGCTTTCTCCTCCACTGCATCGGATTCTTCAAACTTGCCATCCTCTTGCTGCCTTCTCAACCCCAACTGGTTCTTTAGGTTTGTGTTGCACAAGGGACCAGCAGAGTACTTGGCAGCATGGTTCTGAATCCCAAAGGCAACAGTATCTACCACCATACCAGCCATTAGTGGTCTTGGCATTGCTGAAAGGGGAAGTGTGAGTCAATCTCCCAAAGCTGTGCCACTGCCTTAAGTCGGCAGCACTCCAAACATAAAAACGCGTGGCATTTGAATGATAGAACTTCTTCTGAAATGACATCCGACCATGATCTGCTTAACAGACAGGGGAAAATTGCTAAGTGCACCGTCACTGCTGGTTCACTTCTGAACACAGTAGTTTCCAAGATCTGTGCTGTCCAACAGTACTGTTCTCCAAATAAAGTCAGGCAGGTTGTACAAAAAGCGTGTAAGCTTGCCATAAAGAAATCTAACCTTTGTTCATAACCGAATGTTGAGATGATAAATAGAAGAGACCCTACAGAGCCAAGTAGAATGTAACCCTAAATACCAAGAACACCTGGCAGCCTCCAGTGAAGAACAACATTCTCTTCACCACCCACGGTAAGTTGCTACACGTTTCTGCTATTTCCTTATTGTAAAATATTACATTTTCCATTTCTATTGTCAGTGAAAGGGTCTCAAACTGTAGTGGGGAACCAAAAAGACCTTTAGAAGGTCAGATCCTCATTCATTTTTGTTTTGGCTTTGGAAGGGTTTGCTACTGCATAGTGATAAAGTGCTGTCAGTGGGGTTGTTCTAATTACAACTGTTCCCATTATACCTGTCTTATGCATTCGCTTTTGACATTGGAATGGTTAGATGCTGTATGGGCAAATAGCTGTCTGCTATGTTTTTTTGTACTTGTGCAGAAAGCACGTGATGCTAAAAAGCTGTATGTTTCTCTTTATTAGTGCCAACACCTCTGCCAGTGCAGGATGTCAAATTGAATGAGGCATTACCACTGAACAACACTATTGCGTGGGAAAAAGTTCAGGGGCCAGAACAACTTGCCTGTGATCTCTGTTATGTTTTGGAGGTCCAGGTAATGCACAAGAAACCAGCCGATTACACCACTGTATGGGACAAGAGGGAGAGGTTGGAGGTGGAAGAAGCTGATTGTTGTGATGATGATGCTGTTCAACAAGTTCAGGAATGTCTATCAGATCTAAAAGACCTTTTCAGGGCTCACAAAGAGGTTTAACACCTGCAGGGTTGTCTGCACACAATGCACTCTTGGATGCACATTTGCACCTCTTAAGCAAAGGAGTGGCTGCAATAGACTTGCAATATGTCATCAGGGAACAGCCCCAGCCTGAAGACTCCATAACCCTGTCATTCAATGTCCACCAGTGTAGCTGTTGAGCACCCCTTAATTGGCACTGTCACATGCCACATCAGCAACAAAACCTTACAAAATAATTTCCCCAGCTAATGTCACAGTCTGTCACACGAAAACTAGAAAACTATAAGCCCCCCCAGGCCCTTATAACCCCCTATCCAGAAAACCAGAAAGAAATCCAATTTGGGGGGAAAAACGAAAATTCCCAATTAAGCAACCATCCAATCCCCAAATCTTCACACTCTTACAAAACCCTAAAAAGGGGGTGGGAGGGTGGGAACAAACACTTGCCCTCAACCGCTGCCTGCTCTCGAACCTTCCCTGCCCCCTTAAATACCCACACAGCGCACTGTACGCCAGGCCAGCTCACTGGCCTGTGCAGGACCCAAAACAACCCTGGGGGGAAACGCTTCATGTTCCCCCCGGGGACCCCCTTTGAGCTTACTGCACAAAACACCCAGACTCACTTTTAATGGAAAAGGTCACTTTAATGTGACAGGCCAAAGCTCCCAAATAAAAGCTAACTTGGCCCCTGGCCTTACAGACTAACATATCTGTTTTTAACAATTTTCTAAACAAATTAATAATTAAGCATTCAATTCCCCCAACAATAAAATAAATATGTGAGTTTAAATTCCTCCCTACCTAACCTTTGCTCCCTACCGCTTCCTTACCATCTTCTCCAGCATTCCTTCCCGCTTTCTCCCATCTTCTCCCCAGGGCCATCCCCATCCATCTTCATAACCTGTTCCCCTTGTTTGCAACCCCGGGGTAGCCGGTTTGTGCCAAGCAGCACCACCCCCATCGTTTCCAGCGCTATTCCCCCATTGTGCTTCCCTCCCCCCTCATCCAAAGGAGCCATGCCCCCGGCATCAGAAAAACCCTCCCCCGAGGTGTTCATTCTGCCCCACCCCTACCATTCTACCTTCTAACCCCAACTCTTTATCATTTCCTGCACTTGAACCTGCATATCCAAGAGGTAGTAACTATTCCCATGAACCAACAGATGAACGCCATCCTTGCGAAAAACCGAAGAATCCTCATATACTATCTCTCTGTGCACTAGAACTTGTACCGCAGCCAAACTGCAAAATGTTGTCATCTCCCTATTAATTTTCTTCCTAGTCCGCTCTTCTGCTCCCTCACTTATCGCACCCCTCCATACTCTCCTTGGCAGCAGCTTAGACCATACCAAACTTACCTTTGGCCATATCTTTCTAATCCATGCTAACTCCCTCTTCAATTTTCTCAACAGAGCCACACCTGTATCTCTGACAAGATCATTCTCTCCTGCATGTATTATCTGCTCTTCTGGGACCCCAAAACGCTCCTTCTGCCCTGCCAACATAGGCAGTAGCTGATCCCAATGAAGCCCCCTAAACCCGAACATCTCACAATCGCCACATTGTAACTACACCCCAATCGAATACCAAAAATCCTTTTCTCCGCCTCCTTCCTCGCCCATTTCACAATTGGATGACCAACAATCCAAATCTACTGCATCTCCCCCATCATCAGAGCCGCATCTGCAAAAGAAATTACTTTGTCACTTTCCGGTCTTCAACCTTCCCGCACCTCCTCCGGCCCTCCCCTTTGCCCCCCGTTATTCCCCTTTCAGACAGCTCCTTTCCCCAGGTCTCTAATATACCCTTTATATTTCCCTGACCTCCACCGGCACAAACTTTTAACCTTGTCCTCTGATAAGCCCAACCAGCTCCCCTCAGATGCTGCCCCCATCCTAAATGAATGAGTTCCAAACTCCTCTGCACTTTCCCCCACCACCCCCAAAGCCTTTCTCAACACACCCAACACCTGAGCCGCTGACACTGCCGCCCCATCCTCATGCTTGAAAACCAACCCAAACTCCCCCCCACATAACTCCTTCCAAGCCAACCCTGACCTAACGGGCAACAACTCCTTGCTATCCCACCCCAGCAACACCCAGCATCCCCTCCCCTTTTTATCCATCTTTGACCTCCTAATCATAATATTCACCCCCTCCTCTGGGAAATAAATGTCCTCCCAATGAAGGCCACCTTTCCCTCCTTTCCCCCCTACCAGCTCAGACACCCTGAACATCCCAAAAAACAACCAAGTAAAACATGCCGCAAACATGACCCCCCCACTGAGACGATATAGCCCACCTGCTGTCCTTCTCCCTCCTATTCTCCCTTGCCCAGCCCTCTAACATCTTGCGCGCCATTTCCCCGATGTTGGGCTGAAAACCTCACAACCACTTCCCATAAAAAGTGATGCCCGCCAACTTCCCCGCTATTTTCGCTTTCGACCATCCTTTTTCCATGCACCCTAATAGAAAATTGACCACATCATCCCTTCTAAGCTCCTCGGCATCCACCCTACCCTTCCAGCTACGCGCTCCCCGTTTTATGAATTCTGCCCATTCCATCCTGTATGCTGCCCTAGACGCCGGGACCAGCGAACCCTGTACTAAAGACAGCGCTCTCAACTTCCTATCTTCCACAGCTCTTCCAGGATAGGTTGTCCCCTCTGCTCTGCTCCTGGTGCCAGTCCACCGAATCTCTGCCATTGAAAACAAGATAATGCATCAGCTATGCCATTATCCTTCCCCGGCACGTGTGTTGCCTTAAACACCACATTCAATTCCATACAGCGCAATACAAATTCCCTCATTAACCTCCCCAGCCTGTGGTCCCTTGCCGACTGCCTAGTCACTACATGAACCACACATTCATTGTCAATATTGAAGTTCACTTTCCTGTTCTGCAACTCCTTTCCCCACAATTCCATTGCAGCCACCAAAGGAAAAAATTCCAGAAATGCTATGCTTCTCCCTTCCTTCAGCCAATGCGCTGGCCACTTCTCGGTGCACCATTTGTCCCCCCAAAAAACTCCAAACCCCCCGCACCTGCCGCATCTGAGAACATCTGCACTTCCCATGACAAAGGATCCCCCTGGAGCCACATGGACATCCCGTTAAACTCTCCAGAAAACACAACTAAATCCTACAGTCTTCCCGAACCGACCCCAACACCCTTACCCGATGATGTGGGAACTTTGCTCCCGCCATTGACCGTGCCATGTTCCTACAAAAAGTATGTCCTGGGGCCACGACGTTGCATGCAAAATTCAAATACACTACTAGCCTCTGCACACCTTGTCATGCGGCAAGCGTGAGGTCATGCTCACTGAGTCCAATTCGATCCCTTAAAAGGTCAACACCACTGCCGGTCCATCCCTCTTTTCCTCTGCCAATGGCACCCCCAACTCCTGCATCAGCGCCTCAAACATCCCTAGCATCTCCCTTCACTCCTTTTCTTTGACGGGCCCACTAATGAACACAAAATCATCTAGGTAATGCAATACACCTTCTGATCCAGAACTATGTGAAAAAACCCACTGCAAAAATGAACTGAAACGCTCAAACAAGGCGCAAGAAATGGCACAACCCATCGGCAAGGCCTTGTCTATGTAAATGCGGTCCTCAAATTGCATTCCCAGCAGCCAAAAAATCCTCCAGGTTCACCGGCAGCAACCTGAAAGCCGCCTTAATGTCGCACATACCCATGAAGGCCCCGCACCCAGCCTTCCACACCAATCCCACCGCCTGATCCACACTCGCGTATGCAACCCCACACTCCTCCGGGGCAATAACATTGTTTACCGACATTCCCTCTGGCCATGACAAATGGTGTATTCACCTGAATTCCCCCGGAACCTTCTTGGGCACGACACCCAGTGGGGGTACCACTAAATCCCCTGGCAGATCAGCAAATGGCCCTACCACCTTACCCACTGCTATCTCCTTGCTCAATTTCTCTCTTACCACTTCCACATTTTCCCTAGCTGACTTCAAATTCTCCACCCAACGACACACCCTTGATCCCTGGTAACCCAACCTAAAGCCATAAAGAAAACCATATCCCAAGATCTCTGACCCCTCCCTGTCTGGGTAAAATTCAAGGCGTTTCTACAGCACCTCCGCCTTAATTGGAGTAAAAGCCTTTTCCTACAACCCCCAGCCTGCTACTCCCCATTTCCCTCTGGCCTCCCTGCACACCTGCTGCATTCGTGTCTAAACCTACATACCGTCCTTGTGCAGCTGTCCTTGTTAAAGGCCCAGCATGCCGCTGAGGGCTGATCTCTGCCTCCTCCCCCATTCCCCCTCATGGGTGGGGCAACCAAGAAAGGGCCTGAAAGGCACAGGCAATACACTCGCTGTGTGCAACGTTGGAGCTGGCCTTGTCGGCACCATCCACTGCAGCCAGAGATCCAAATCTATCTCAACCCAAATCGCCTGGCTGTCCTCTACCATCCTCACCCTGAATTCCTTGTCATAACGCACCCACGTGAAACCCCCGAAACTCATGAATGCCTTTCTGATCACATCCATGTACATCAACAGTGCCACACATCTCTCTGTGAATTTCTCACAATAGACACTTGCATAGATAATAGAAGCCAACGTCCAATTCTCGATCGTCACCTGCACCTTCGGACGCGAGGCCAGCTCCCTCTCATCTCCCTATGTAGAAGCTTGAATACATCCACAAATTCCCCTGCCCATATCTTATCCTTTGTTGTTGTCATCAAATGTGCTCCCAAAGGTTTCGTAATGCCCATGTACGGCAACTTCTTCTCCTTTCCCTTTCCCTCTGCCTCCTTCTCTTTTGAAACCTGTACCTTGAGTGCCATGGGCTCAATCTCCCTGTCTGTCTGCACCTCGACCAAAGAAACCTTCTTCTCCACAACAAAGGCCCCCATAGCCTGTAAGCCAATCTCTCTCCTCGACCCTTGCATCCCTGCCCATTCCCTTCTTGCCTCCAAACTTGTGTCCCCCCATGCCATGCCGCTGGCCATTCCCCTCCCCGCTCACCTCTTTCTGTTCTGCCGTCGCCCATCTGCAGCCTGGCCTCCAATCCAATGCTCCTCATCTCCTTTCTTACTGGGCTCCTGCTGCGGGGATAAAACATGTCAACAGTACAACCCAGCCAGTTTCCCCTCGACCTCCTGCTCCCAGTGCCCTTGCTCCTGGCTTTCTGTCACGATGCCTGCCCCCGGGAAACCAGGTTTGGCCCAGCTACCCCGGAAGCAGGCATCATGCCATTTAATGCAAGCCCATGAACCCCAATTAGGGGCTATTTCGGTGCAGTCCTGGCGCCTATGGCGCCAGGCTCATAAGTTCAGAATCAGTCCTGGCGCCATGGGTGCCAGGCTCATAGTCAAGGACTTACCTGAAGCAGACCATGCTGCTAACTTACCTGGGGCAGACCATGCTGCCAGTGACCAGAAGTCAAATGAGGCCTAGGAGGGACTATTTTTCCCTAGGAACTATTTTTTTTTACTCGGGTGGGGCCGCAGAAGGATACTTACCTGGAACTACTTCCGAGGCTATTTAAACCACGCCCTGACAGCAATCCATACTTCGCGTTATTCTGCACCTGCAGCGTAACACTCACCGTGCCTGCAGCAGCTTCCAGTCTTCAGCCACGCCCGCCTGGATGCCGGAGCTCCTGAAAACCTGAAAGAAAGCAGAGGGAAGGTTAGAACCGGAGTTTTTACCTGCAATCCTTACCTGAATCCTGAATCTTCTTGGCTCTGACCTAGAAGGAAGAAATCATCAGACGCGCGCCGCTTCGCATCCTGCAGCGCCACGTGGGAACTCACCTGAAGCAATCCTCCGCATTCCATTGCGCTTTTCAGCATCCAGCGGCCGCTCTCCAACACCTGTGGAAATAAAGACAATAAGGTGAGGAAGGGAGCATTCCCAGACAATAAAGGCAATCCCCAGGACTTACCTGATACCACAGGGGGTACTTACCTCATCTCGGGTCCGCGCGGCCTCCACAGCTTCTCCGCTGTACCCCAGCCCCAAAGGGGAAACAAAAGCAACACAAAAGCGCAAGTAGGGGAAACTGAATTCCGCTACAGACTTACCTGGTTACTGCCTGAGGCCGCAATCACCGGAACCTCCACCGATTCAGCGCCTGCAAAAGAAAAGGGTCACAGGTTAGACCAAGTCCTCATTATCGAACTGAACAGAATCCATAAACACTTACCTGCATCTTACTGGATGCCACTTGGAACTCTTCTCAAGAACTATTAAGGCAACCTAGGGAATTTGGACAGAGTGAAGGCCAAACGTTTTTGAACTCTTTTTCAAACTATTTCCTTACGGAGTCAATACCGTTATGCAACTCTCCAACATCCCACACCAGTGAAGTAACTGGTCATCTACGCGCCCCTGCGCTCGAGGCAGGATGGAGAGCTCATCTTTCCAAACTATCAGGTGAGAACATAGCAAGAGTTCGGAAGTAATTTGTGGGAAGAGATCGCAGGAGTGGGGAAAGGTGGGGTTGGCGCCCAGTCCCCGCAGGTGGCTAATTCCCTTTTCTCCATTACAGAAGAATATTCATACGGGCAAAACAAGCTAAGCTGGGTGGTCCGGTCCAGTCCATCATTTCTGCACCCCGTGTGTCGCTGGAAGAGGTAACAACAGCCCAGTTCAGACAGACGCCCCCGTGGACACCAGGTGAGCGTAACACTTTCCCCTTCCAACCTAAAACCCCTTCTCGCCCTATCCCTCCTCCTTACAACACTGTACCCTTCATCCTCCCACCCCTTCATCATCCCCCATGTAATACCATGGCTGTTGCGAGCACATGCTGGGGCTGGGCAGATCCTCCTCTTGTGAGCCTGGGGCGTCCACCCTGCCACTCCTTCTGTGTCTTCTCGGCGGCGCCATGGAAACACCTTCCTGGTCCTCTTCTCTCGGTCGAGGGGTCCTCTCCTCCACCCATTCGGTCCTCCATGCTAGGGGCCGTTCTGCGCCCTCTAGTCTGTCCTCATAAATCCTGTGGAGGGGCCGTTCTTAAACCCCCTCCCAACTCAGCCTCTGGAACAGCGGGGGACGTACTATGCCCTCCACCCAAAATCCTCCTAGCCGGGGAGGCCGTTCCGCGCCTCTCCCTTTCCTCACATGTATTTTTCTCCATTACCCCTCTGCCCTGAGCAATGCCTAACAAGGGGCAGAACACTTTGTATTTGAAGCCTTGCAACTCCTCTTGCCAACAAAAATCCCCAGAATAACCCCTTGTACAATTTCCCCCAATATCAGATATAACTGCTTGACTGCCTTATAATATTACCTATTCCCTGCAGGGAAGACAACGACAATTAGCAATTTATTATTATTTTTTTTTCTTCTATATTTACAGCCCTGGACCTCGATTTACAGCTAAAACCATGCAGAGTAGCCGCAAAATAATAATCCCTAACCTGCCTGCCAGTAAACTCACTTTAAATGGCCTGCTCAGCTTATCGAGAACGAAGTTTGTCCCCCTTAGTAGTAACAACGATGGTGCTCCACTATAATTAGTGTGCAGCTCTTTAAGGGCTCCGCACTGCCCCCCTAGCGGCCGCTGCGCATCATCGTGCGTCAGCTGGCCACAAACCAATGGCTACAACATTGGCCGCACGCCTGGCTCCCAACTCTCTGCTCTGCTAAACCCCCTTGGCAGGGACACCTACACCCCGGCTTGCCCAAACAATGCAGAACCGGCCACGTACGGAAACGGATGGCACCACGCTGACAAAGCAGCGTGACCCTGATGGGCTACCTCACTACCCTTGGATACAATGCACTGGCAAGACAAATGACCCCGCTGGCGCCGCCTCAATCCTTGCGAAGCCAAGACGCAGTCAGCAACGTCCCAACGTCTGGTAAGCGCTGGGTGTGCTTTATCTACAGCACACCCGACTATACATAAAATATACAAAAATACAAACTTTGCTAGCAATTATTCCTACCCGCCCCCAAACTAAGACAGCTAGACACCAGCCTTACCTACCTCAGTGACCTGACGCTAACCTAGGCCCCACGCAGGAAAGGTTCGGGAGCAGGTGACTTGGACAAACACTCGTCCTCAACTGTTGCCTGCTCTCGAACCTTCCCTGTCCCCTTAAATACCCCCGCGGTGCACTGTACACCAGGCCAGCTCGCTGGCCTGTGCAGCGCCCAAAAGCACCCTGGGGGGAATTCCTTGCATTCCCCCAGGTTCCCCCCTTCTCCCGGTGGTCGCATGTATTGCTAGCCCAATGGTTTCTATCAAAAAGAACACGTATTCACGCTTGCCAGACTATCCATTGCAAGTGATTATGCTCTGACATGATCATGTCACTGTTAAATGATGCAGACGTTACCTAGTTGGGATGGTACACATACTGTTCAAACACCTGGTTTTGTTTGCACAGAACGGTACAAATAGTCACATTTGCTAGGTTCAAAAATAAGATATCTGCACCCGTTAAAGTGAGGACCACCAAGCTGACCTGGGTGTATGAAAACATCCACCACTTCATGGAGGGTCGAACCCAGCACATAACGAACAAAATAAACACATTCCTACACATGTTCTGCCCAAATCCCCCGCAGCCTTTTTATTCCCACTCACGTGCTCCCTAACCAACCTTCCTTAGGGAGGCAAGTGTCACTTCCACTTACAGGCAGCACACAAGGACTCACCCAAACACACCACACCATGCTCCTCCAGAAGGAACACATGGATTATTGTACCATGGTTTCCACTTACATATACTATTATTCATGCATTTATGAATCAATATCTGAAGTATCTTTCTGCATCAATATCTGAAGATAACAAAGAAAACAGGAAACTGATCATGCTTAGTCATATCATATTCATATCAATAAACTGGGGTAGTGTTTGGTGTAGACCTATGGGAAATAAAAAGGGTTGCAATTGACATCACCAAACCTTGCTACCCAAAGGGAAGAAAAATCCACCTGCAGGACGTGACCCCTCCTCCTTGAATATCCTAGGTAGGGCTACTGGGATTGTCTGTTGAAAATGTTGGCAAGCAATTAACTACACACGTGACTCCCGAGCAAATGGAAAAGAAACAAGTTCACATCAGTTGACATATATTAAAGCTGGATTTCAATTAAATTGTGATTATTGTTTTTGTATTTTTTGATAAATATATGGGAATTAGATTAAACTGTATTTGTGTATAAGCACTTTAGGTATGTGTGTTTTATTTACGGATCCCACACAAACAAATTATTGGTGTGCAGTAACTGTCTCTTTTTCAGTGTGGATTATGCAAAGACCCTGTCCTTGAGGATGCCTATTTCAGGATGAAGCATCATTGAACGACAGGATGCAATCGGACTGTGGACAAAAAGGAGCGTGTGCCTCTGAAGGCAACAGGACTAATGTGCCTCCGACTGGTAAATGGAATAGTAAAATGGTTGATTGCTGGCCATTAGTCGGCATTGTAATTCCACAACATAGACAGATTGGCAATGCATATATATGGTGCTAGTGGAAAAATAATGCATCCGTGCTGTATCTTATGCTGCACTGGAATGCATTGTAACAAAACGTCTTACTATATGTGGATTTGCTGGACTTCTGGCAATCATGACATCGATCTTCAAAAGGACTCTGAAGAAAAACATGAGACAAAATATATCCTCAATGTCTTGTACTGTACTGTATAATCATTCAAAGCATTTAAATAACATGTAACTAAACAAATAAGCACAGACAGTATGCTGAACAGGAGTGATACAGTATTAGTGAGCCATGAAAAACTGTGGAGTTCTATATCCTAGTATGCAGCATTAAGGACGTTATTACGATTGTGTCCCTTGAACAGAGCCCATTAACACGATTGTGAAATGGCCTTGGCCCAGCAGAAGGGAAAAGCACACCATGGACACAATTATCAAGATGATTGTGAGAGTTACCCTACATGACAAATCATTGTCATAACAAACTGCTGTGGATAAAGGTCCGTTACCAGATCTACTCTATGCCACACACTGTAACAATTGGGCTCAAACTCACCTTGCTACCGGGTAGACAAAAACCTCACACTGAACAGGTGCAAATCCACACTTGTGTAAGCGGCAAGAAGACCCAAGCCCAGTGAGCACCAGACCTCAAGCACTGAAGACTTTGAGTGAGGATAACTCATGACCTCCTCCATTATCACCTGGGTGCCCCAGGTCTGCTTTACTTGACACATGCTAAGACATCACACCGAGCATGGTCCATGGGAGGGTGTGTGTGCAGAGAGTTAAGAACAGACCAGATAGGTAATGCTAGTGTAAGGATCTGGTCTTATCCTGCATCCTAATGGGATCTGGAGTGAGTGTCCTGATTGACAATGGAATGTTACTGGTTAGAATGTTTATGTGTGACTGGTGTTTTCTTGAGGGAGTTGAGAGATGTAGCCTGAGAGGGAGGATGCCGGTGCTTGCCTGTGAGATCTGGACTTTACCATCTAATGAATAATGACTCTAGAAACTGGATGTTATGCTTAGAAACTGACGAAAGAAGTTACTTATCCACACCTTGATGTCAGAGTCATTTTGGTTAAACACAGAACTCCACAGCTAGCTTTTTATATACATACAGCATTGGTGATTGCTGCATGTATTTCAATTCACAGAATTATTAGCATTCTTGTTTGTAAAATAAAAACGGAACGGTAAGTATTCAAGCCGCTAAGAACCTGGGCAGACTTATACATGAACAAACTATATTCAGCCCGCAAGTAGGTGCACATACAGTAATCCCGCAGCTACCAAGCCACGAGGGTAATTTCTGCTCCAAGCATACATACACTTCAGCCGCATACTGCACGTGTTTGTACTACTCTACTTGTCAATGGATAATGAAATGTAGCAAAATAAAATAAATAAAATACAAAAACCAATTCATAAAGGCAATGGGAGAGCTGTGTTTCTTTCCTTCGCGTGAGTGGATCTCATTACTACTGCTCAACCCATGCCGTAACCACAAGCCAAATAGAAGTGTATGTAAGCTTCAATACAGCTGGGTGCAAAATCATACGTTACCATGCACTCAACTTAGATGAAACTGTGAAAATAGGCAGCCGTTTCCAATTATCACCACATCGTGGAGTTAGTGGAGAGGTGCCATTTGGGTCTCTCTTGGCTATCTCCAATAGAAAAAAAATCAGAAATAAGCCAGGCAGAAATCACTCGCTCAGACAATGGGTCTCATATCAGGGCAAAGGGTGCATTGTGAATTGACAAATAGTACAAATGCAGATGATAAGTAGGGCTCCCGGTTTGCCGTTTTTATGCATTTTTACACATAAATACCGGCGGAAATTAGCTTGTTTCCTGTCTGTATTGATGTTTAAAAGCCAGAGCAGTGGCAGCCGCGATCGCACACTATGCTGTTGGTGCACGGTGCTAGGACGAAGGGCTTTGCAGAGCTCTCAGCAGAGGACAGAAGCACGGTGGACACCGACCCGTGGTAGTGTCTGTGGTGCCAGCGGGTCACTGCTGGCACAAACGCTGGGTACTGGCGCGCATACACTGCAGGCAGTGAGCAGATTGCCCTGCACATGGGAGGCCCGGGGGGTCTGGCAGGTACCCCGGAAATGATGAGTCAGGTGGCACGGAGGGGCTGAAACCTGGCATGCAGTGCAGGACAAAGCGGGCAGACAGTGGCGCTGCTTCCACAGTGAGTGGAGGGAGCATTGGGCCCTTCTGCAGCTCCACAACTGTGTGATCTTTGACATTTAGTGCACTGATTGTGAAGACCCACTGATCTGCCCTCCCTGCACCCCATTGACAACTGAAGACACAGTAAGAGGATCCCCCTGAGCAGCACAGCCTTGGAGAACCAATACTGGCAGAACGCTCCATCCACTGGGGTTGAGTGGGGGAAGGCGAGCTTTGCTACCTGAAGCTGCTTAGGAAATCTGTGGACCCACCTACAGTGGCACCCTGGGGGCACACATACCAAGGGCACCTAGCACTACAAGGATGGAGTGATCAAGACCCGCATTCCGGGCTGGCACATGTTGTGAGCCTTGGATAACCACCGACCAGTCTGAGCAGTGGCACTTGACATTCCAAGGGGTAGTGCAAAAGGGCTGCGGGCAATGGCTATCTGCGGCTGTGCATAACATTCATGGTCCCCTTGGTGGTGGCATCCTAGGGGTCAAGTTCACCAAAGACACCTGGCACGGGGGGGGGTGCATTGGCTGGCCCCCGGAGTCTGACATGCAGAAGCCATAAGTCAAAGGTAAAGCCAGGCAAATGGGGCTCCACAATAGAATCAACCTATACACAGTGAGCAGGGCCTTGCCCTCAACAGCTCACACCCCAGTGATGCCTGATGCAGGAGGGGAGACACAGGTGTCTCAGATTTGCCTCACAGATTTTATGAGTGCCATAGGGGAGTCTAGATCCTCCACCGAATAGAAAATTGATGGCCCCTCAGTGGAAGTGTCCTTTCTGTGTGACAAGACCTTCAGAAACTCACATTAAGGGTGGGAGAGGCGGAACAGTGCATATCGGATTACGAAAGTGTGCTCAAGCATGAAAAACCATGGAAAAGCAGCTAGCAGAGGTCTCCCAGAAGCTCGCTCAACTGGAAAGTAGAGCCGAGGACAGTGAGGGGGAGATCATGGTGCAATAACCTAGGGGTGCCGGAAAGGGAGGAGACACCCACCAGGAGCTTTTCTTAGAACAATGGCTGATGGATATCTTTGCCCCAAAGAATCTCTCCAATTTGTTTTCCATCAAAAGATCCCATAGAATCCCAACAGGTCAGCACGTTCACAGGGCTCCTCCTCAAACTATTTTTGCTAGCCTTTTGAATTACTGAGCCCAGGACGCTCTTCTGCAGATGGCAAGAGCCACGGGTTCCTTTACCTGCAATGGCTACCGGATAGGGTTCTTTCCAGATTACACTAGGGAGGTCCAGAAGGCACACCAGTCCTTCGACTCGGTCAAGACGAAACTGATCTCACTGAGTTTTAAATATGCCATTTTCTTCCTTGCACAACTAAAGGTATATTATGAGGGAAAGATTCCGGTCAGCAACCCCAAGGAACCATTGACCTGGCTGGAAACTCAGATACTGTTGGTATCAGGTCTTCAGCCGCCAGGGTCAAAGCTGCAGCCAGAGCCGGGTTCGTCCCTGCTCCTATTCGAGATGCATTCCATGGAACATCCTGCTGATGCTGCAGCCACTTCGGAGATGACAGACAAAGGCTGCCCGGCAATAGCAGTGTCTTCAATTGGGTTTGAATTCTCGGGTGGCCTCCAGCAGGGAACTGAGGCTTGCAAAAATGGCATCACCGGATACCTCAGACATGGTTGCAATAGTTTTTCTGCATCCGTTTGACACGGCATTAGGGTGATAGGCGCCACTGGTTGGGGAGAAGGTACGGGGAGGAGGATTGGGAGAGGTTCTTATTATAGGCGCCACTGGTTGGGGAGAAGGTACGGGGAGGAGGATTGGGAGAGGTTCTTATTGTTGTTTTGGTTGTTTGCTGCCTTTCTTGGGACATCTAGGAGTAGGGGAAGGAGATATGAACCATCGCATAATCACGTCACAATGAAAGGGTTGAGGTGGCTTTGTTTGCAGGTCCTGGACACAATTCCCTGCGGGTGATGGTTGATCTAGGTGTGGTTTCTCTCTTGACAGGGAATGTAAATGGGTTGTGCTCCAGCATCAACCATAGGCTTGTGCTCCAACTACTTGACAGATACTCACCGGGCATTGCACTCCTGACAGGAACAGACCTATCTCGGACAGAATGCACAAACTATACAATGGCCTTTCACTTGGGTTTCTCAAGAGGGGCTGGGGTCACATTCGCCCTAATATACAAGAGGATTCACTTCCTTCTTAGGGAGGTTCGGGCTAACCCTAGGGGGAGATATGTGTTGGTGAAAGGCGAGTTATGGGCAGCCACCTGAGGTCTTGTGACCATGCATGCACCGACCCTTCTCATGCTCAATCTGCTGAATGACCTCCAGGCTATGATGGTCTTAGACCAATCTGGCACATGGGTGTTAGAGAGGATTTTAATGAGGTCAAGGACCTGGGTATGGACAGAACGCATATTTGCAGCAGAAATCCAACTCGCCACACCAAGTTACACTCCTTTGCTGCTTCAATGGGTCTGGTTTATGTATGGAAGATGCTGCGTGTGTCTGAGTTGTGATACTCATTTATCTCTAACACACATGCCTCTATGTCCTGTTTTGACTATTTCTTTATCTCCCACAGAATAGCGCAGAGGCTGCCCTCAGTGCGGTTCATGGCAGAAGGATCTCAGACCACTCCCCACTACTCATGGAGCTAATAAAGCAGGCAGGTAAAGCCCACAGCAATGTGGCCTCTCAATGCATATTACCAGGATATCCCAGAATTGCTGGAAGGATTGACTCACAAAACAACAGAGTATTTTCCCATATTATGGGAAGGCTATAAGGCGGGGTTTAGGGGGTGGCACTTTTTCTGGTGCCAGTCAGGGAAGTGGTGCATGCAAGGGAAGTGGAGGAGGCAGAGTCGCTATCTGTTAGGACTGAGGAGGAATTTCTTGCTTTGGGGTCCCGGGTTTCACAAGAGGCTTTAGTCATAGCACAGTAGTCCAAATGCGATGTGGCCCTGGATAATGCTAGGTCAGCCTACTGGGCAGTGCAGAGCCAAATTCATGACTCGGGTAACAAGGCGGGGGAGACCCTTGCCTGGTTGGAAAGAGGGTATAGGGGGAGTGGATATGTAAGGGCCATGCAGAACGCTCAGTGAGGGCTGACAGCAGAGGATGCAGACATTGCTGGAACATTTGCATCTTTCTATGGGGTGCTGTGCCGCCGCCTGAATGAGGTGCCCCTAACGGATGCACCAAGCCTTCTGGATTCTGTGGTGCTCCCCCGTCTCATGGTTCAACAGACAGTGGGGCTGGAATCAGACATTACAGAGGAGGAGGTGGCTGCTGCACTTCCACAGCTACTGTCAGGCAAGACCCTGTGGCCCAACGGCTTCCCGGTGGAGATCTGGAAGCGGCTGAGGGACCTGGTTATCGGGCCCATGCATCACCTCTTCAAGCAGTGTTGACAGGATGGACATCTCCTCCAGACCTTCAGAAGACTTGCATAGTGGTCCTGCCAGAATCTAGGAGACCGCCTGAGCTCTGTGCCTCCTATAGGCTGATATCGGTCATTAATGTAGAGGCTAAAGACTTGGCTAAGGTCTTCACCAATACACTACTGGGAGTGATAGGTTCTTTAATACACCTGGACCAATGTGCATGCATGACCTCTAGATTTACATGCATGAATCTGAGCAGAGAACAGTTTGCTATAGGTCAACCCTCTCTAATTATGGTTAATGTCAATCCATTGGCACTCGAGAGGTGGGCTTGGCTGCTTTATAAGTTCCCTGAAGCTGTGGTTCGGGTCAATGGAGTATCTTCCAGGTCCTTTACCCTGGGATGGGGAACAAGACATGCATGTCCCCTTTCCCCTCTACTGTTCAATTTGGTCATTAAGCCTCTCACAATTAAACTTAGGACAGTCCTGGACTGAGTAGGATTCCATTGGCCTTGTGGGAGGGGTGGATCAGGTTGCACTCTACTCTGATGACCTCCTAATTTACATGAGTAACCTTGCAGTCTCTTGTCAAGCCGTGACCGGCATATCAGTGGTGTACCAGCGGTTTAGTGGGCTCAAAGTCAATTGATAAAAGTTTGTTCTTTTCCCACTACAGGGAAGGGATGAGGTGTCCCCGAAAATGTCCCTACCCTGTCTAGGCATCCGATTTCAAGTATCTGGGCATCCAAGGGAGTCCGAGCCTCTCAGTTTTCCTCTGACTTAACTTGCACCCAGTGATGGATACATTCTCCTCAGACAGAGAGGGTTAAAGTGGTTTTCTTTAAAATGCTGACACTACTCAGGTTTCTCTAGGTGCTGCAAAATGCCCCACTCCCTGTTCCCAAGGCTGTCTTGGCCGTGATCAAGGGCACGCTGCGTGGGCTGTTGTGGGGTGGGGTCAGCCACAAATTGCCCTTAGAACTCTGAAGCACTCTGTATGGGAGGGGGGAGTCAGCCTGCCCTGCCTTCGAAGATACTACTGGGCTCCACCACTGGGGACGGTGAAATACTAGTTACAGGGTGACATCAGGCTTTCCCACATCGCCAAAGAAAGGGGCAGGATGGCATGGACACCACTCAAGTAAGTGCTTTATGGATGTGGGAGTGAGAAAATGGAGTTACCCTTGATGCTACTACACATCTGGCAGATATGGGCGGATGCCCACCAATCTATAGGGTGGGGCAGTAAACCAACGCTGGACCTGCCATTCTGGGATAACAAGCATCTCCCCGAGTTACTCAGAATGGGCCATTTAAAAAACTGGGAGGAATATGGGGTACATGTCATGGCCGAGGTGGTGTGGGAGGGATGGCTCCTCCTATTTGGGTCACTGCAATACACTTTTGGGCTAGCGGGTTGCAAACAGGACAGACAACTGCAGCTCACTCATGCCATTGGGTTCCAGTTCCCCACCTTGCAAGAGGTCCCAAAATGTTCACCCCTAGAAGACAATGTTTTTCCTGACCAAAATCAACAAGGTCACCAGGATGCTGTATCAGGTACTAACGGCGTTTGGGGCCCAAGAATTGTCCCGACTCAAGGATAGATGGGAAGTGGGTGTCAGTCTGTTGAATTATTGCATCGGGTATTCTGCTCACGGATGGCAATGGCTCAATGGGGCATAAAAGATAGGGACACCTGTGTAAGGTGTGGGAGAGCGGCTCACACTTTGTTCCATATATTATGGGATTGTGAACAGATCCAGGTTTTTAGGTCAAGTGTATCAGCGGGTTAACCTCACTGATGGGGTATCAGGTCCACTGTCACCCGAAGCTGGCATTGCTGGGGATTGGGGGGGGGGGGGAGTTCACCAAGCAGGAAAAGGTGTTTCTGTCTGTAACACTTGGGATGACTAAGAGAATTATTGCTGCAATGTGTGGCTCTGCGGATCGCCCAAGGCTCAGTTGATAGGTGTGTGTCCCCTGAGAGGCGTGTGTATAATTCTATGGCCTGTCCTCAGAAATTTCGGAAGTTGTGGGACGGAGGGTTGAGGTATAGTCTTATTATTCTTTGTCCTTATCTGTTACCTGTCATAATGCTGATTTGTTACTTATGGGGTCTTCTCTCTGCTGCTGTCATTTTGATTTCAATTAGATAATTCTGATGATGTGCGCCCATGCCATGGCATACGTGTGTTTGTTATGCAATGTTTTTTTAAACAATAAAAAGTTATATAAAACACATTTGATATAAGAAAATTGGGAAAAAACTTGCAAAACTTAAATTCAGAAAAATAATAAATGCGGATAAATACAGATAAAAAGATGAAAAAATAAATATGGATAAATACAGACAGAAATGGAAAAAAATAAATACCATAAAAACGGGAGCCTTAATGATAGGTCAGACAAATGAAGTAGGGTCATGAGGAGGAAAGGCAAATAGAATTTTGATAGTAAATAAAATGCTACGGGGGCTTGTGGAATGAGAGGATAATGGAGAACAGATTTCCCTGCCCAAAGCTGTTCCAATGGCTTGTGAATAACAGTGCTCGATAGAATAGGTTAAAATAATAGGAGATTTTTAGCGCACGTGCGGAGAGCAACAAGATAATGGGAGAGCCTGGTTTATGTCTGGGTTTTAGATCAGACCAGTGTACATTACAAAGTGCACTGGGGATAATAATAGTGCAAGGTGCAAGTGCCATAAAGTGAGCACCGAATATATTTTAAAACAAGTAAATTAATGCTGTGGGCTTATCTCTTGTGAGCACTGCTTCTAAAACACACACGTAGAACCGTGTATTTTTTAACAACGGCCGATCAGTACAAGGGTACAAAATAGCCATGTGCAGGCTTACTCTGCAAGGACTGGCACTGCATTTCGGCGGCATTCATTAATACTTTCATTGCAATCAATATAATTTGACATGATGAAAATTACTTTTGACTTAAAACTACTGCCTCCCAATTGGAAGCAAACACGGTGCTCCCCAATCTCTGCCTTTAGGAAAATGTAATATTTATAGCAGCAGCACACGATTCTTCTATGACAAGTTTCCATTTCTAATTATTGTTGATGGCAACTCCAATGCCCTGTGCAAGAAATCGAAGATCTCTACTGCCCAATCAGGCAGAGCCTGCTTACATAGCTAGCGTAAAACCGGTACACACAGGAATCCAGCAAGAAATCTATTTTGTATGATGTTGAAAAATGAACTTCCTCCCTCATTGTCTAAGACTTCCAACTCCATCATCTTGACAGTTTGAATTTAAGCGACTGCCATGAAATCTAATTGTTCTATTATATTAGAAAGAGACCGGGGAGCCGACCGCAGACCCATCGACCTCTAACTCTGATTAACCGGGCAGAGGCATGTATGCAAAACGTGTACACTATCCAATTTAGCAACGTGGTAATGCTTAATCAATTCTCTTAGACTTACAAGTCAGGTCGAAAGAAGGGTTTCTTAGCGTTGCTTTTTCTGGGGATGGAAAGGGGTTTTAAGTTTTGCAGCCATTCCTTGTCTTTAGTATGTTTTTTTTCTGACTGGGGCATCAGCCAAATACTACACCTTTAAGTCTTTCGCCCTTGCACCTGAAATGACACAGTACAAGTGAGCTCCATCTTAAGCCTGGAATGTGTGCACACTGTAGCATTTTAATACCTTGGCCTTGGGCCAAAGCACCAAAGACTCACGCACAAGCCCTGGGTGTTATGGTAAAACGGTTGCAAGCTGAAAGTGGGGCATCCTCTAACCAGACTGGGATCTTGTATAATATTGTAGAGATCTTGATCTTTACAAGCACCTCTGCCGGCCTCTTCTTCCAACGCCACTGTGTTCCAGAACCACGTGTGGTTCTGGAGCACTTACAAAACACAACACATCTTTCCCCTTAACAAGAAAACAATAACAAATCAACATAACCCCCTCCCAGCCATCACAACTAGAACCAATGACAGAAGAAACGTTTTTCTTAAAACTAAACTAAAGAATAAATAACTACTGTTCAAAGAAACCAACTGCCTGCATACCTTTGTAATCAACCACAAAGGACATTTTAAAACTTGAATGGAAATGTTATAATTCTTCCACTTACCCGTCCACCCACACTCTTCACTTTCTCACCAACACTCTTGGCTATAAAAAGCTGTAACTTGCTCCTCTTTCCCACAGTCTAACTGTGACAAAGACGCTCCCAGGCCCATTAAACTGGCATCTACAGTCAACACTACTTTACGGCCACTCACAAACCCCCTAAAGAGGGTGCATTGGAACTCCCTTTCTTGATTTGCTGAAACGCTTCCATACACTCATTTGACCACAAGAAATTCACTCCTTTCTTCAATAATTCTCTCAAGGTAGTCGAGATGAATGCAAAATTGTGGTAGAACTCTGCCATTCCCATGAATGACCTTAACTGATCTTTATTCTGCAGAGCTGGGGCCTTACTAATTACCTCTACCAGATTTTGTTTCAGGGAAATTCCTTGAGGTGAAATTCTGTGCCCCAAATACTCCACTTCACGCACCCCAATCTTACATTTACTGTGCTGCACCATGAGCCCTGCCTCACTCACCCCATTCAACACATTCCTCAATACCCTGTCATGTTGTTCAACACAATTGGCGAGAATGTTGTCCTGAAACACAATCACATTGCAGACTCCCTAAAAGACCTTCTCCATTACAAGCTGAAAAACAGCTGTGGCTGACGCCAACTCAAAAGGCATTCTAAGGTATTTCAAAGTATGTTCCGGCATAATGAATGCTATAACATCTTGACACTCTTGTGACAACGGTAATTGATTGTAGACAACGGACAAATCCATCACTGTAAACCAACTTGCGTCTCCCAACACTGCCAACACGCCAGACATCACTGGCAAGGGGTGCCTCTCCACTAAAATATTCTTATTAAGTTCTCTCAAGTCAACGCATAAGCGGATACTCCCATTGCTTTTTGCTACAAGCAATACCGGCGATAAGCACTCCGTGCCATGCAACCGCTCTATCACTCCTCTTTGGAGGAGTCCTTCAAGTTCCTCATGGAGATGTTCCTTCATGTGGTGGGAAACTGTTTGTACTTTGTGCACCATTGTTTGCGCTCTCGCCTTCATTTTTATACAGTGTTCAAAATCCCTTAACTTTCCCAAATTTTCTGTGAACCCCATTGGGAATTCTGAGGCCCAATTGTCGCCCACTTCTGTTATAGTCACTGGAATGGGTGTATTTGCTTGTATGCAAATCCCTAGGTTCTTTTGCTCCTCCCACCCCAGCAAGGAGGATGCCTTTTTCGTACCAGGCTGTTCCCTGTGCACTCCCTTCCTTTGTAGCTAATACGTCCTTGGAACTTCCCACTAGTTCAATCTCTATCTCGCCATACCCACAACGTTGGACTTGAGGTGATGATCACTCTTGCACTCCTCTTGACAGTGTTCCTGTGAATGTCTCCTTTGATATAATTTTCCATTGCAAAGCGCTGTCTACTTTCATCGACACACTGGATCCATCAATGTGAAAGGTGTTCACCTGACCTTTCATCCCTCCAGACACTGCTGATATCTCAAATACATGCTGGGGCTTTCCTTCCCCGCCTTGGGGGTTTGCCTTTATTTCTTGTTCTTGTTGACTTTGCCTGTACTCTACAACATTAATAGTGTTCTCGTTACACATTTGTGAAAAGTGAACCTTATGTCTACACTTTATGCATTCAGCATTCTTCGCTGGGCAAAACACACTTGTTGATGCATGTCTTGCATTACCCCATCTGAAACACTTGTACCTGGTGTTAAGGATTTCAATCAGGCGATGCACACCTTAGTCTCGGCCCAGTATGCAGCGCACAATTGAAATGCTTATGTTTTATGTTAAATTCAATATTGAGATGGTGCACCACTCACATCACAACCCCTTTTTAAAAACCCTGGGCCGTAATGGACCATGAACCAGGCTTGTTGGTAAAAGGTAATATCTATTTATTTATTTATTTATTTTAAAATTCAAAAGAAATCATACAATTTTTAATATGGGGCAGCAATCACCAATGGGGTGATAAGAACAATAGGAATGTAAGCAATGCACTTAGTCTAACCTTCTATTGACACAACTACAAAACACCAGAGCACTTTTTGATTTTAGGTGAGATAGCACTTGAGTTAGAATTTCCCCCTGCAATGTTCCCTCAACCCACAAATGATCAATTTTAAGTGCATACACAGTAACAACAGGTAATCAGGAAAGACAAATGGAAAACAAAATGGAAATCCAACTTTTCCTCCCCAAACAAGAGAGGAAAACTGATTTTAAAACCTGGCAATGCTAAAATGACACTCAGAAATGGATGAATACATGAATTAATGTGTATAAAACTCTTGAAACAAAAACAATTCTTTACAGGAGCAACACTGGAAGGAACGATACTAGCAATCACAAGCAATGGATTGAGCAAAAGCATACAATTTGAAATTAAATGGAAGATTTAAAACAGTTTAATATCAAAATGGAAATTTAGCAATCTTTTGCAATTCCCGACTGAATTTACCAAAACGTTTTTTAATAAAAACGGGTGAAATATTGCGGTTTATGTGTTGGAGTGTAGCTATGGATCATAGGTACAATATGGGAGTGAAATGAGGTCTCTAGCTGGTAAATTGAGTGAGTTATGCAAGATCTAGTGAGGTGCTTTTTGAGAAAATGGTGTGAAAAAGGAAAATAAATCAATTTTGACAAGAACAGTTTTACTCTACGGTAGAGTATTCAGGCTAGGCTGCCAGATTGAGACACAGTAAGCTTCAGGGTTGACTCACAAGTTCAACCCACGCACCCATGTGCCTGCCCTGGCGGAACCAGACTGATCACTTGAAAGAAGATTAAGGGATTATGATTTCACAAGACAAAAATGATTAAAGATATGGCGCTAGCACAAGAAATCAAAGGCAGGGTTTGAAGAATGATTTTTGACAATATTACAAGTTATCAGTATAAGGATAGGATGGCTTAGAGAGTGGAACTAAGGACAAGACAAGTCAAGGTCAAGGTTTACTATGGTTCTGTGGTTCCTATTGATACTCACAGTCCACATTTTAGTTTGGATTTTGGACAGTCAGCGTTCTGGTCACCACACGGATCTGGTCTAACAAAGGACAGCCGGACAAAATCAGCGGGACCAGATCAGCTGGGCAGGAACTGGATACCAAAGGATAGTTCCTCTGGACAGGCAATTATGGTTACTGGATACTATAGGTCATCAGGATAGCAGGACAGCAGCAGCATGCAGTGCATGGCGGCAAACCAAGCTGGATTAGGATGCCAAAAGTACCACAGTTTCTCCTGGTTACTGGGAGATTAGTGGGTTTTAATATTGTAGGTAAGGCCTTGCTGGAGCAGGATCAGCAATGTTTGGGTTTTGTAATGAGCCCTGGAATAGGATCAGCAATGCTTGGCCTTGTTGTTGGAGTCTGCAGTCTGAATGATGAAACAGGAAAAGGAATGCAGCGCAGGACAACAAGAAGAGTGTCTGTCCCAGGGTATTGTCAGGGGCCCTTATTTATAATGCAAAATGACATCATCAAGGTAGAGGCTGGGCAGGGTTAACTATGCCCGCCCCTAAACTACTTGGATTGGGCAGGGGAGCTAATCTCCCCTTCGCTCTCCGTTGGTTGGATTTCTAAGGGGATGATGTCAGGTTTATGAGGTGAGGTTTACAATGTCCCAACACTCCCACATTTACTTTACTTAAAATTCAATTTTGCCAAAACATACATTTCTTCACTTGCAATCTCTTAGCAAATTACACACACAGTTCTCATATTATGTGCATCACATTTCAGTCCAATGTTCATGTCTGTGTGACCTTGTTTTGCCTTTCTGATACATTTTGGTAGTTTTACACATTAATGATTTCACCTAAAATTCCACAATTTTTTACACAAATGCGAACTATCCCCAGGGATGTATGTACAACATTGTATGTTTGCCACATTAATACTTTCCTTGGAATCTGTCATGTTTCATAACTTCTGTTCCCCATGCGGCAATGATTTCTACCAAGTTTTAAAAGATATCCCACAAAATTAGATTTAAAACTGCAAACTTTTTAACATTTTGATCATTATTGCTACAGAAATAAAAGTCTTTAAAGTCTTTAAAGGCAGTCCCTTTGTTACTAGATCCTGTTTTTATGTCTTCCTCCAACTGCAAACAGCTGTCATTTCCTTCCAGGCAAGGGGCTTTCCAGTCTTAATTGAAGGTTTCATTGCCCCTTCACACTTGACAGGACTGCTATTGTCCCAGCCTGGAGCACAGACGAATCTCTGACAAGCGTGTGAACATCCATTGTCCTGTCCCATACAAAGTTTTTCCAGCTTGCAATTCGCACCTATGTGTCCTGGATTTAGGGTTTATTTCCCTTCCTTTGGGAGGTTTCCTGGCTGGCAACTGGAATAACAGGTTTTTCTGAGAGTTTGCAAATCCATCCCATGTGTTTTAAACTGTTTAATTTCTTACTTTGAGTCTGGAATTAAACAAACCTGTGACAGAAGATAGCCTATGTGTGTATTATCACCACTAACATCATCCCTTTATATTGCTAAGTAAACAGGCTTTCATTAACAATTGAGTTTTAAACAGGCCATTTTTTTTCTCTTCAGTCAGCACAGCCCATTTTTCCACATGTGTTAAAAACTGCTAGCATTTCTTTCTTTAATTTGGTTTGCAGCTCCTCAGATTGCCACTGCCTTTGCAGCTGTAGTCATTTCCTTGCAACAGGGGTTTTACCTAAATTATAGATAGATCTATCCTTGACCTGGCTCAGAGAGTAAAAAGTCTCTTTGAACTGCTTCACCTGGATACATTTTTGCAAGAAATAAACGCGTGTTCCCGTGCGGGTGAAAAGAAAGTTGCTTGTTGATTTCTTCAAATCTACTACGACATGACCGGTCATTCGGGAATTATGCCGGGGTTTTTCTGAGGCACAATGAATTATCCTGGGCCTAGCAGAGCTGTTTCCATCACAGTGGTTTCAGAATGCACAGATGGTAATAGCATAGCACAGCATTTTGAAAGGGTGTAAAAAAAGGTTTCATTTTGAAGGGGAATTTTTGGCTTTTGCAGCAATGCAGTGACGCCGGTTCACTTGATCCATATATTTGTCTCAGAAGACACTGGCATACTTTTTCAGTGTGTCCCCTTGTTCCATTTTGCCTGAAGTCTACTAGGCGGGTGGTGCAGCCATCTTTTGTTGCTGACAAAACACAGTTTTGAAGTACTGGTGTGCACAGGAGCCAGTGCAGCCAGGTTGCTGTTTCTTGCACAACTGCAGTTTAGTAATGTGAGGCAATGCGGTTGAGTGGGTCAATACATCCCACACTGGGCCACTCCTTCCTTGTCCCAGCACCCCTTTTTTCATTTACTGCACATTCTTCTTGGCTGTACTTTTCTACTTTAATTTCTTTCATGTACTGCATTGTTTGCTCAATACATCTGGTGAGCTCTACAGCTTGTTCTAAGGTCATATCTTTTTCCAGCAACTTTTCCTGGACCCTGGGGTTGTTGGTGCACCTCACCAGCTGGTCCCAGATTAGGGAATTTGTTAAAGTACCAAACTCACATGTGTGGCTCAGTGTCCTCAGTACAGCCACATACCTTTCCACCGGTTCCGAAGGGTCTTATGCTCTTTGAAAGAATCTATGTCTCTCGAATGTTACGTTCTTTTTTTGCTTGACATGTTCCTCCTTTTTTTTATAGACAACATACATTTATCAAAGTCCCCCGCTCCTTCTCCATGCGATTCTGGAAGGACGTCCAATACGCTGCGGCCCTCTGGGTCCAAATTATGGAGTAACAGTGCTTATTTCCTTGAAGCGTTGAATTCGTCTATACCCATGGCCACAATGTATGTCTCAAACATCTTATTCCACGTTTCCCACCCTATTGAGGGTGTTCCTGGTTCAGCTAGGAATCTGGATAGGGGTGGTATAGCTGTGGTGGCCAAGTTTTGCTTAGGCAAGCTTTGTTTCTTATTTTCGGAGCACTGTTCCTCTGAGTCTGGTGAATTTGCTGGGTGAGCACTGTTCCTACTGCATTGTTTTCCTACTGCAGTGTTCCTTGTTAGTGTTATCCATTGTTTTCTTTTCCTTCACTCTGCAAGGCATGGCTCCAGTCATCTGCTTCTTTATTACGCTCCCTGCAGAGTGTTTTTGTTTCCTAGGCAACATTTGTTTAGCTGGCCTGTAGGGGGAAGGGCACTCGAGTGCGGAGTGCATGGCATTGTCCTAGCAACGCCCATGCTGATGTCGTTGATGAGGGGGGAGGTGTTTGCGAGCAAAATTTCCTGCACCCGTGTTGCTTTCCCTTTACTTTTTTTGTGTGTGTTAGGGCCTGCCACTGCCCCATTATTAGTGTTGCCACTGCCTTTCTCCTCTACTTGTGGTGCCACTGTGCCGCGGCACACCCCCTCTCGCCTGGTGCTGTGGCAGCCTTCGGGAGCCCCGTCCTCCAATGCCGCCTTTCCGATCCTCCTAAGGACCCGCTGCATTGTCTCTGCGCTTTCCCTGCCTGCCCGATCCTCTTCGCCAATGTTGGGAGGACAAATGCACAGCCAGAAGAGATCGAAGAGGTGAGTTATTTATTCAGGCAGCAGAGCACAGAAATAGGCAAGCACCTCTGCTGGCCATCTTCTTCCAATGCCACTTTGTTCCAGAACCACGTATGGTTCTGTAAGACTTACACAACACATGCCTTCACCTTACTCGACTTCCCTTTACTTAGGTGGAAAAGAATCTAATTCCACATTCCAAATAAACCAACGGAGAGCCTGCAAGATCAGCAGAGCACTGTTAGCAGGGGGGAAGGTGGTTTAAACTCAAGGAAAGGGAATTCCCACCTGCCACCTCTAACCCGCCCATTTCACAGGCTCTCAGTCGCATAGAAAAAGCAAGATGATGAGACCAGAAAAAGAAAAAGAAGGTTAATGATGTGTCAATACAAACTGTGTAATACCCTGCCTAATGTCCAGAATAGTGTGTTGCAGATGTGTATGTCAAAACGGTAGGCAAACATGATTCTGTCCCATGGGTGCCTGTAATACCGTAAGCACAGGACCATGAGTTGTTTACAGTGTTAGGCCAAGAACTCCTGAAATGGTAACTTTCGGGTTTCAAGTCTGTACTGTGTTACTTTGTGCACCTATCTGACAGTTTAAAAGCCTAAACATTGAATTCCATCCTTTATTTGTGATTGTTACATGTAATGGCAGCATTTGACAATGTACCATTCCTCATGATCGGGCTGCAAAAGAAAAAGAAACATTGAGTCATTCAGAGAAAGCAAGACGTGAGAGCAGTGAAACAAAGCTTAGTCATTTTTTATGATTTCTTTCAAATATATTGACTCTTTTTTAAATATTCTGAATAGTTTGATGTCAACCCTCTCACATTTTCTCTGCAGCTTAGGTTGAAGTCTTGTTACTGGCTTTGCAGCCCACACATCATAAATATGTGCCCATTCAACCTTTATAACATCCCGCCTAATCCCCAGCCAAATGGATTAGATAATTGCATGGTTTGGATGCTGGTGATAGCCACGTACCTTGCTCGGTTCACCGTTTGTTCTCCTATTCTTATTAGGCAGTTGTACTGGGGGGGGGGGCGGCGGGCTGCTGTATTACAGGGCCCTTCAAGTGTTACAAATGCAAGCCTTTCAACAAGGGCAAGACTATTCTGACTGGGTCTCTCTTTCTGAACAATCAAGGTTAGAGTTGCATTGTTGGATTGGAAACCTTGAAGCTTTCAATGTAAGATAAATCTTCCCTTCTGCTCCAGATCTGTGCTTGTAATCTGATACACAACTTAGATGTTGGGGAGTAAAGTGTGGTCCATCAAACTAGGGGGGGCTTGGTCTCTGAAGGAGTCTCTTTGGCATATCAACTTTTAAGATTCTTGCAGGGTCCTTTGCAATACAGAGTTGTGGCAAGCAGTATTGTCAGTGTTTTGACCGCCTTCTGATGGACAATGCTTCTGAAGTTTGGCATGTTGGGGGAACAAAAAACCCTTATCTGCTGGATCTTGTACTGTATTTCTGGCACTTTTGCCTTCAGTTGTAAACCACACTCAGGGCAGAATAGCTCCCAGGGACCAACAATCTGGCCCCAGACTGATACTCCAGACATTGAGTTTACAGGAGCAATTGACGACTGCTCAAGGGGGTTCTTCCACTTTCTTCAATCACTGTGGACTCTGATTTAGAATAGACTTGTTTATTGCTCATCTCAATGCCCAGATAACCACATGCTTTAACAGGAGTCTGACACTTTCACAGAAGGTGACAATGTATTCTTGCAGGTATTGAAACAGCATGCTTGATGTTTTCCCTCCATTGTCTCAGATTGCACAGACCCACCTGCAGGCAAAAATGCAGTTTGCCACCTTGGTTGTGATTAACCCACTTTATCCAGACTCAGGTCCAATTCCCACTGACTCTCGCAATGTCAGTGGACTTTCTGATACTACTGCAGTGTTCAGGAAAGTGCTGCTAAATCATGTCAGAGGACCATTACCCTTTAGACCTTTCAAACTCCCTTAGCTTAGCAGTCTAGATGCTGTCCCCAGCAGATGGGCCTCAGCAGGCATTACATTTCAGGCTTCTCAGCTTATTCAATGATCATGGGCTCCCAGTGCAGTCAAAGACCCCGAATAATCTTGGAAGGCTTGAGTTCATTGGTTCTGGAAACAGACATTGGATCCCTTTTCATGCAAGCATTTTTCAGGTGGTACATGTTGGTGCTAGTCAGGTCCCTTCTTCTGCATAGCACACTGTTAGCTTCTGTAGGTTGAATAACGCTACCTTCCATTGGTGTAATGATTGGTCAGTGGATTCTGAATCAATGTGGTGTACAGTGCTGTGAGGTATCCATATTACAGTGCCTCTTCATCCTTTATATGCTGTCCTATGAGGTGGCAACATAGTGTTCTCTATCTTTTATCTACTGGATAATAATACTATGGGCCTCATCACGAGTCTGGTGGTAACCCTTAAATGCGGCAGTAGTGCTATTACCACTGCATTTGAGGGTCTGCCAGATCATGGCCTTGGCGGATTTCCCCTCAGCTCTGAGCTCTGAGCTGGTGGGGAAATCTGCAGCAAATGTGCTGATTTTCGGCACCATTATCACCGACGGGAAATTCGCTGACGCTAATGGCGCAAATTTTCCCCATTGGGCCCAATGGGGAATGAGGAATTCCCAAATGGGCCCAATGGGGAATGGGCCCTAACCGGTCCGCCAAACCCGTGATCCGGCACTAATAGTGCGAGGGGGTTTGGCAGTAGGGCTAATAGCGCCAGCGCTAATAACGCTGGCGTTACCGCTCAACTCGTGATGAGGCCCTTTATCTTTACAGCTGTTGTTAGCAACATTGTTGATGGGGATGTGTTTGATTTCCTTCCAGAGGATAGATGTCATGAGGGGACTTAATATTTTAGGTAGTTATTTCACACCCAGTGGTATCCTTTTTGAAGATTCACATAGAACTAAGACTGTGTCTACATGGATAGAATACTGTTGCTTCAATAATTGCACTTCACTTTGTGTAGTAAGGTGTGGGAAGGAATATGAGCACCGGACGGCAGACTTGTGTCTGTCCAATCATCAGTACTTTCTTTGTTTAAGTTGCATCGTTCACTTTGTTCTCCCAGCTTGGCTAGATGGGTTAGGTGGGCTATGGTTTCAGCAGGCATACATGTTTCTTTGTTTAGCACCAATTCAGCTATGGGTGTCCTATCTGTCAATGCCTTTTCATCTTAAAGCATATTCTTATATCTACTGACTTGACTTACCTAAAGAGCGTACATGTCATACGTTTTATTTGACAGCAATTGCACATAACGCTGTACTGGCCATGTATCAGCCTTGTACTTTGTATAAAAGGAAGCACCAATGCCATGCTTCAGAATGTTGAATGGTCATTGTATATATGATGGAGAGTTAGGATTCTATGAATGGCACATTGGCAAGTATTATTACTCTGTGTTTATCAACCCTTGTCCTCTGCAACCTTTGAATCTTCTTCATGGCAACATATCTTTTGATGTGGTGTCATGGGATTCTGGCTGGTATGTAATGATGGGATGGTATGGACTCTTCTAGCTTTCACGGTTATTTCTCAAAGTTGGTTTCACCAGGCACAGATTGATTGTGAGAAAAGAGGAAGTGACGTGGTTTGATGTAGCTTTTTGGAATAAGTATTCTGGGGATTGGTGGAAGAGCAGGCACTCACTCACTAAAGGGTGTTGATGGGATATGCAGTGTAAAAGATTTTTAATTCATTTTTCTTACTGCTGAGTAAAACTGAAGAAAACAGACTACAGAATACTAATCATCTTGCCATTAACAGAATCCAGACAATCGTCATAAATACTTGGAGTAATCAACATTATGATTTATGTGTTCATGCAGTGATATGAATCCTTTTCAAATAAAAAAAAGAACTACAAAACAAGATGGCTACCATGTAAACAGCAAAGGCAGGGACGTCCTTTAGGGGTCGCCTGGGGTCACAACGGAGGTCTGTCCTGCTACCCCTGTGCTCTCCCTTGCTAATCCTAAAAAAAAAGAGTTTTTAAAAAAGTGTCATTTTCGTATTTTATATTTTTATGCAAGCTCCAGTGCAGTGGCCAGCGCCATGTGGCTCTATGCTTCTGGAGTGGCTGGTTTTCTTGTTTTGGCCTCTTAAAAAAAATCAACATAGGTTGCACAAGTCTAACACTGTCAGCAGTAACCCTAACTAATAAAGAATGGGAATATCAAATGATCTGTCTTTCTGGAATTCTAGACAATAACTGCTAGACTCATTAAAGGTTATTTCAGGCACACTTCAGAGGGTGAGTCACTGATTTAGTCTGTTCTTAAACACCTTAACTCAGCCTTTCATCCTTCTGAGGTCGATAAATGAGTACCAACACAGGTTGGGGGATTTTGCTAATATATTGTTTCTATATATATAAAGCGTAAGTAAGTGTAACCGTAAGTAAGCGCAAGTGATATATAATAACACATAATTATCATTTGGCCATGGACGTCTGCTTGCATTCACAGTAATTTGGTAATATGGGCCTATACACACTGATCTTAACGATACATATGTCGATCCATTCTTGTATGAAATGTATATCACATTATGGTGATATCGTAACCATATTTTTTGTAGTGTTCATTCGGAACAATGCTATGTGATTCCACTTCCTGTTTTGTCAAAGGGTGAAAGGTTGTGTTCCATCCCAAGATATCACTTTGGGGTGGGGACAAATGACATCACTTCCTGTGATGTCATCAGAGGTCAAGGGTCGGGTGATGTCACTTCCGCTACCCCTGGCATTTTGGTGAAATGAGCTCCTTTTCTGTTTCCATGACAGCATAAAACCTGTAGGAAGACTTACAGGCGGTGAGCGAGGAATTATTGTGGCAGGTAACTAAAATAGCTTGCATGTTTGGGGAAACCGGTGTGAGCCATAGGGATAGCAGGATTTGTAGATTTCAGCAGCAGATATTGTCAAATTGCTTGGAATGCAGGTGTATACCACAAGATAAAGACCGGTTTCTAAACAGTGTGAATGGTTGTCAACAGCGCGCCGAGTGCTAATGGAATACAAACCTAAGTGTTTACAGTTCAGTCACAATTATTTAAAGTTCCTTTTATCACAGGTTAAGTGAACTATTACATTTTCGGTTTTTGGATGCACGCTAGTGAATATGATTGTCACACTTGTTTACATCTGCAAACTAGAAGTGTTTTTATTCGAAGAAAGACTAATAATGCAGCAAAGGGTTCCAACTACGGGTAGAGAAGGAAGGGTTTAAGAGCCATGCAATGACCCACTTTGCAGAGTGTTCTCTATCAAAGCCACTCAAGAATCAATAGATGTATAAATATGACCATTGTGTATAGAATACAATAGTTAGGATAGATTGGGATTCGTCTGTGACATGTTAACATAGGTAAGGCTTGCCGATAATGATCGATTCATAGAAATGAAGACGGTCATCCCGAGTGGAGTCTAGGAAGCATGTCTAAAAATGCTGGTCTTGAATTTCGACTAGCATTTGATCAACTTACTGTGTTATCACTCTCAGTGGGGCATATCACAACTCATGTATCTGCCCACCCTCAATCTCACCCTCAATTTGTTTGGGAACACCTCCAGAATAGATGTGAAAACAAATGTCATTAGTGTACAAATGCATGTGTCCAAGTATAGAATGGACTGTGTGTGAGGAAAATGTGGACGGGGCAAAAAGGAGTGAGGGATAGGTCAGGTAGTGCTAGTACCCTTAAGTCATCCAGTCAGGCGATTTGCTTCTGGGATCGAATTTCAGACTAATTCATCAGATTTTTGTCCACCATTGAGAGCCCTCTCAGGCCGATTTGTTGACATCAGAGCCGTCAATTCTCCTAAAGGAAATTCAACCCTCTATAAAAGGTCCAACTTGGTTCCTGTTTCTTCGTTGGTTTTGCTAGTCTGTGGAATGTGGAGACAGAACAGGTTCATACTTGGAGACTTGTGAGGCTTAGAGAAAATTGGAGTCATTTGAGGTGTTTTAGGTTTAAGGGGGGTTATTTATTATAGCTTGGTGTGTTTAGTGTTTTAGAGTTTTGTGCAGTGCTTTTTTTAGTTATCCTGTACAAACAAATTAAAACATATGTGACCTTTAAACTTATCTCTAATCCCTTTGCTTCCACCAATACAATGTAAAAAACCCAACATCACTTTTTCTATCACTGATTCTGTACACAAAAGCCATGCTTTACTCTTTACCATTTTACCAGTATCTGTTTGTTGTTGTCATCTCATCTCTACACTTGCTGTTATGTTGGTAGAGTTGTTTTGTGAAAGTAATTTTCTTTAAATTCTTTTTGTTTTTTTTTTTATTGCCATCATATCAAAGATCAACAACATATATCCAATAAACATTTAAACAAACAGAGGCAACATATTTTAGGATTCACAATAGCCTCCCCATTCATACCAACGTGCCCATCCATGCTTGTTTGTCCATGTAAACACATTCTCCAGCTGCGGCTAAATACTAAAGGATACTTTGCATCAATGGGCCACAAAGGATACCTCAGACACAAGCCAACATACGTGCTCTGAACATCTTGTTACCAGGAAATAGTCTCCCCTATAAGAATCAGTCAGGCAGGGGGGTTTATCATCAGACAAATGGAACAATAACTGTATTAGCCAGTTCCAAGCGATTAGCTTATCAGCAGCAACATCCCCCTCATTAGACTTAGCTCTCATCCACACTGTTGTTTCAGTCAATGACCACCTTTTAAGATCCAATCACCACATATCTATATTAGGGCCCTCTTTATCTATCCATGCCATCACAATCCTGCACTTTTCCAACACAAATGCTAGATCCATACATTTCAATGCATGTTTCAAGACTTTCGACCGATGTCTAGGGTACATTCCCAAGAAGCAGACCGGTGCTGGAATAAATAATTCACTACCCCCAACTCTTGCAATTTCTCATACTTAGCCATCCAGAATATCTGGACTCTTGGGGAAATCCAAAACAGATGTATCAATCTGCATTTTCTTGCATACATATATAACTCTGCCATCCTCACATGAGCTAAGTAAACCCTGTACAGTAGGTTAAATTGTATCAGCTTGAATCTTGTGTTTCTCGGGACCTGCTTCTGGTATAGAAGTACCCTCTTCCATTTCTCCTTAACTATTGTGATGCCCTGATACCTTTCATAGTTGACCTTAATCAAAGTTCTACCCTGCTCTGCAAAACAATCATGTCCTATACAAATGCAATATCACTTCATGCTCGTCCGTCCAGTCATGTAGTGCAGACAGCAGCTCAACAGCCTCCAGTTTAGAAGGCAATGTCAGCCACTGTTTCCTTGCAATATTCGTCAAAGCCACATATGTGAAAAACTTCACCGGCGCCAAATCAAATATTTCCCTGAGCTCTATAAAAGGCAGCAAGATTACAATTTCAAGCACATCACCCCATACCACCATACCTTTTTCCTTCCACCATTTTAACCTGGTTCACATTCTCTATCTTGTCCATCCCTTACATGTGGTAAACACACAGAATGTTGGGTGAGATGTTTTTTTTTTATTAACCAGCATCTTTAGCACACATTTCCACAGTACCCACCCTAACTCTAGAAACATAAAATGTGGAACTGCCTACTTGTGCTGGACACATAGGATCTCTTTCGTGGTGAGCGATGTAAGTAAGGAGGGGGTCAGCTTTAACCCCACATACATTCTACGTGAAAGGAACCACCTGCTCTTGCACTAGTGGAGGTACGCCCTCCTTACCCGTCTTTGGCCTCAGAGGACAAGTCCCTGGCACATACAGAGGTGGGGCTATATTGCAAGATACATTTGGACTCCATTTTGTGTACCCCCAACTCCATCTTTGGACCAGGCCGCATTCTGGTGTCTGTGAAGCCTTCTCTCCCCTCAGCAGCGCCGTGCACAGTGAGCAGTGACAGCTCCCGCCTTTTTCCTCCCGCGTCTGTGCCTCCCAAGTCCCTTTCTCATGGATGCTTTAGCGCAAATTGTTACGAACAAACAGTGTATTCTTTTCATCCTTCCTCTGAGATCATTGACCTATGTGTGATCAGGCCTCTCGTACAAAATTTCAAAGGTGTACTAATGGTCATTATTTACTGTATGTCTTGCAATAGTATGTAGATTACTTAGCCAGACCAGCTGCCTCTCCTGGACCTAACCAGACCTCCACCTCGCACGGACTGGCCCAGATGAACCATGTGATGTCCGACAACCCGCCAAGCCACCAACCAATCTCGTGGAGCAGGCCCTTACAGCGCTATACTCTAACCCCTTCGTTCACCAATCAAAATGTAAATTTTAGACTGTATAGAAATTGTCACAGAGGACGCTGTAACCCTTTAAAATGTATTGTGCCTCATTATACGTTATGCAGGAAAATCGGGCCATTACCGGCATGGCGCTATTAACATCTTTGGCTTGGCATGATGCAGCTAATAGCGTGGCATTATGAGTACGCGGACACGAGCACAGCGCCATGCCGGTAATGACCCTACCGCCATGCCGTAAAAGACCCCAAAAAGTCCCTTACCGGCTTAGACGAAAGCCCTGATAGCACTTCCGACCTCCCGCTATATGCAAATAGTGGTCACCGCTAAAAGCAGTGACCGCTATTAGCGGTGACCGCAAAATAGCGGAAGCGGAAACAGTGTCATCGCACAGGAATGGGAAAGAGCACGGCGGCCATCTTTAAAAACACAATCCATTGCCATACTCAGCACCCAGGACCTGTTTCCACACGACTCCAACACCAAATCATTCCGGATACCCTGAAGATGCCAAAGGCCATCAAGAAAGGCGCGCATCGGCAGTGCAAAGAAAAATTCACCAGCGAGGAGCTGATCATGTTAACAGAGACCCTTGCGGAAAATGCCAATGTTGTATTTGCCAATGACATGCAGTGTGAGACCCTCGTTAAGAAAAAGGTCATCTGGGCAGAGGTTGCCCACAAAGTCAGTGTGGTGGGCACCACCACCCGCACTGTCAAGGACTGCAGAAAGCGGTGGGACGATCTACGGCTCCGGGTCCAAAGCACACTGGCCGCAAATCGCAACCTGGCTTTTGCCACAGGAGGTGGTGCTGATTCACCAATAAAACTCTGGGAGTGGGAGGACACAATTGGCGTGGAATCAATCGATGGAGTGGGAGACATGGAGCATGGTGCGCCTGATTCATCAGATGGAGGTCAGTGTACTGTAACGCTCACCTGATTCCCGTAGAGGCGCCGGTCTTGACTTGGCGTATACCGTACCTTCAAAGGTGATGTGTAATACACGGCTGGCTCTTTGGGCTGGACCTCTGTGCACTGTATGTTTGACTCGAAGGGTAAGATGTCTGCAGATAGAAAATATGGGATTAATGAACTGGGTTATTGAATGTCTCTCTCTTCTTCCCTTTCTCTTCTCCTGTAGAACCCCGAAGGTTAACGCTCTCACCTTAGGTAAGTGAACGCTGTGCTCTCCATCTGCCTCGGGGCAGGGTGCTGTAACCAGTTTCTTCACTGGATAAGGGGAGCAGGCCTCTTGACTTCAGAGGACTGCTGTCCGTCGTTTACTGCACGAACGGTAAGTTTCGAGTAATTCTAATGTCTTTAAAGTCTTTAGTAATGATGTCTCTTGTTTTGCAGGGTTCCGGCGATGGTGGATGACGGGCTGACGTGAGTTGAAGATGGAGCCCGTGTGATGAATAGAAGCGCCTGGAAGCACGTAAGTAAGCGCTTGTTGCCTGCTTCACGATGCGCTCTAACTGTCTTTTTATTTTGCAGGTACAAGTTCGGAGTGGCTGCAGGGTGCCGGAATACCCACTGGGTTAGATGTGGAAAGGAGTAATGGCACGTGAGTATTAAAGTTCCCCAATGTCTTTAAACGCACCTTGTTTTGTCTTTCAGATGCGGGATGCAGCGCCGAAGGCCTCCGGAGCGTGCAAAGAGTTGGTAAGCTTTTGTCTTTCAGATGCCGGAATGCAGTGTGAAGACCTCCGGAGCGCACGAAGAGTAGGTAAGCCTTTGTCTTTCAGAATGCAGCGCGAGGCGTTGGTGACAGCCGATGGCCCGGGTAAGTGAAGAGCTGTCACTGAAGACCGTAATGCTAACCTGTTCTTTCTTGTCTTTATAGGTGTTGCTGAAGACTGGATTCAGGATGGTAAGCCTTTTTCCTTAGGCCCAGGATCAGATGCAGAAGACACGATGAGCGTTCTGCTGCAGAGGATGCAGAATAACGCAAAGCAAGATTCATCCATCGGGTGTGGTTTAAATAGCTTCCTGTAGTGCTTAGGTGTCTCCTTCCACAGCCACGCCTAGGTAAGAAAATAATTCCTGCTTTCCAGAAGAGTTCCAGTGTTCTGAACCTAGGGAGTGGCTCCTGCCCCACCCAACAGGAAAAGTAGTTCCAAACAGAAGAGGATCAGAGGCTCAACTGGCAGGCAAGTAAGCAGCATGGTGTGCTGCAGGTAAGTCCACCCAAGCATTATGAGCCCGGCGCTTCCAGCGCTGGGACTGGGCATATTTATGAGCCTGGTGCCACTGGCGCCAGGACTGGGTCCAAAAGGTCCCAATTGGGACTGGTTGGCACTCGGAACCTGGGTTATGAATCTGCTTCCAAGGGAGTTGGGAAAACCCTGACCTTTTGGAAGCAGAGATCATGACAGTACCCCCCCTCAAGGCCCCTCCCAAACCGGGCTTCTCCGGGGGTTTTGGCTTGTCAGGAAATGTTCGGTGAAATCTTTTGATTAGGCGAGGAGCGTGGACATATTCAGCAGGTTCCCAGGATCTCTCTTGGGGGCCGTAGCCTTTCCAGTCAATTAGGTAAAATAGTTTAGATTTGGAGACCTTGGAGTCCAGAATGCTTTTGACTTCAAACTCGAGTTCCCCATCAGCTAGGATAGGTTTTGGAGATTTAGTTAGTCGGGTTTGAGGTTGCACGGGTTTTAATAGAGAGACGTGGAAGACCGGATGTATCTTCATGTGCGGGGGCAAGTCCAACTTGACCGCTACTGGGTTTACTATGGTAGTGATGGAATAGGGACCAAGGTATCTTGGGTTGAATGTGCGTGGCCCTTTTAGAGGTAGATATTTGGTGGATAACCAGACTTGATCCCCTACTCGATATTGAGGGGCTTCCTTCCGATGTTGATCTGCTCCTTTCTTGTATTGTTCTTTAGCCCTTTGAAGGTGAGAAACAGCTTCCTTAAAGGCTTGGGTGATTGTAGAATGCAGGTAGTCTACTGCTGGTGTTTCAAGATCTTGGAGGGGATCCAACTCCGAGGTTCGAGGGTGACTGCCGTACAAAAGAAAAAACGGGGTTTTCCCAGTTCCCGAATGGACAGAGTTATTGTAGGCATATCCGGCTATCCAAAGGATGTCTTTCCAAGTTTTTTCAGTTTGTTGCAGCATGCAGCGTAAATACTGTTCCAGAGTTTGATTGGTCCTCTTGGTTTGTCTGTCGGTCTGAGGGTGGTGACTGGTCGATAGCCTCACATCAATTTGAGCCGACCGACAGCAACTTCGCCAAAAATGAGAAATAAATTGACTACCTCGATCCGAAATTAGAACCGAAGGAAAACCGTGCAGTCGGACGATGTTTTCGAGAAATTCTCGGGCCAGAGTTGCTGCTGTTGGCAAGCCTTTGAGCGGAATGAAATGCGCCATCTTGGAGAATAAGTCCACGATTACTAGAATCGTATTGTATCCGGAGCATGGAGGTAGATCGGTGATGAAGTCCATAGAAAGCGTATGCCAAGGGCGAGGTGGGATGTCAATAGGGCGTAAGAGGCCTGCTGGTCTTTCCTTTTGACTCTTGTTTTGGGCGCATACTCCACAGGACATTATAAAGTCTCTGATAGCTTCTTTCCAAGACGGCCACCAGAAGTAGCGCTTGATCTTTTCTGAGGTCTTGGCTATACCGGGATGTCCGTCCATTAAAGAATCGTGATAACAAGAGATTACTTCTTTCTGTAAATCTGTGCTGGGTAGGTATAATCTTTCTTGGAAATACAATAAGTTGTCCTTTACTGCAAAGTCCTTTCCTTGCAGATGCCAATTCTGTATGTCTGCTGGAGTTACAAGTTGCCTGGCTTTATCCTTAACTTCCTCTATGGATTGTGTGGCGATTACACCCAGAATTCTTTGTTCGGGAATGATTGGTACAGGTTTAGGGTTGAGCAAGTGTTCTTCCACTCCCATCCGAGAAAGGGCATCAGCTTTACCGTTTTTTGTACCAGGTCGATAGGTAATTATGAAGTCAAACTCGGCAAAGAATAATGCCCAACAGAGTTGTCTAGAGGATTGGGCTTTTGCGGTTTTCAAATATTGCAGGTTTCGGTGATCCGTAATCACAGTAACGGTGTGTCGGGCCCCCAGCAGATAATGCCGCCAAGCCTTAAAGGCAGACTTGATAGCCAGAAGTTCCTTGTCAGTAATCGTGTAATTGATTTCCGGAGGCGAGAATTTGCGGGACCAAAATGCCACGGGATGCAAATGATTGGTTACCGGGTCCTTTTGTGATGGAACTGCCCCCATGGCAAGGCTTGAAGCATCAGTTTCCACGATGTAGGGGAGTTCGGGGCGAGGGTGTTTTAATATTGGTGCAGAGATAAATTTAGTCTTCAAATCCTGGAAAGCTTGTTCCGCCTCGGTAGACCATTCAAAACGTTTGTTTTTCTTTAACAAGGCAGTGATGGGCTGGACTATTCGAGAGAATTCGGGGATAAACCTGCGGTAAAAGTTAGCGAAGCCTAACATGCTTTGCACACCTTTTACGGAGGATGGTGATGGCCATTTGAGAACTGCATCGACCTTCTTTGAATCCATACGCACTCCGCCAGGTGATAATATGAATCCCAAGAATTCAACTTCAGTCACGTTGAAAACACATTTTTCCAACTTAGCGAAAGGTTTGTGTTGACGCAATCTTTCGAGGACCATTTTCACGTGTTTCCGATGTTCAGATTCCGATGAAGAATAAACGAGGATGTTGTCAATGTAAACAACAACACACACATCTATGAGCTCTCTGAGGACATCGTTCATAAAATATTGAAAGGCGGCCGGGGCATTGCAAAGTCCGAAGGGCATGACCTGATATTCAAATAGCCCATTCTTGGTGCGGAAGGCCGTCTTCCATTCATCGCCCTCTTTTACTCGTACCAAGTGGTAAGCTCCTCTAAGATCCAGCTTTGTATATATGCATGCTTTTCTGACTTGGTCCAGGAGTTCAGGGATCAAAGGTAACGGATATCTATTCTTAACGGTGATCTGGTTCAGGGAGCGATAATCTATACAAGTTCTAAGGTCTCCTTCCTTTTTTGGAACGAAGAACAAAGCTGAAGAAGCAGGGGACTTGGAAGGACGAATAAACCCATTTGCCAGGTATTGATCCAGGTATTGTCGAAGGTGAAGGTTCTCAGGCTCGGTGAGGGCATAAATTCTACTACAAGGAGGAGTAGATCCAGGTATCAGGTCTATCTGGCAGTCATAAGACCTATGAGGAGGTAGAGAGTTAGCCTGATCCTTCCGGAAAACATCTTGGTATTCTAGGTATTCGGGAGGTAACTGGGAGTCTCTGAAGAAATTGCTGCCAGTGCAACACCAGTTGGAGGGTGACAAGTAGAGACACATTCTGGAAACTGGACCGTTCTTGCTCGCCAATCGATCAGAGGATTGTGTTTCTCTAACCAAGGTATTCCTAGAATAATCTGAAACTGAGGGGCCTTGATCACATCGAACACAATCTTCTCATGGTGTCATCTTGACTTATTAGCGTCACTTCTTGAGTGGTATGCGTTTCTGGCCCGGAGGCTATCTCCGTACCATCCACCGTAGTAATTACGTCCTTTATAGCCTTGGGACAAAGAGTTAGATTCATCCTCAAAACCATTTCATGATCCACATAATTGCAGATGGCACCGCTGTCGACGTAAGCTTCAATTGCATGTAATCGATCCGGATTATCAGGGCTAATGAGGACCATAGGTATCACGAAATGCGAGGTCACGGAACTGGTTTTCACGCTCGGCAAGAGGACCTCTATTCTTGTCGGGCGAGGTCGTTTCCCTGCTCAGAGTTTGTAACTTTGGTAACTGCAGCTCCTACTGCCTTCTTAGCAGGTTTCACCGGACAGTCTCGAAGAAAGTGCCCTGAGTTTCCGCAATAGAGGCATAATTGCAACTGTTTTCTCCTTTCCCGCTCCTTTTGTGTTAGAGGACCTTTCAGACCCCCTATTTGCATGGGTTCCCCGGAGTCTGCTCCTTTGGAAGGAGTTGGCGGTTTGGAAAATACTCGAGCATCAAACTTGGAACGATCGGCCTTCCTGTTCTGCAGTCTGTGATCTATTTGAACGACTAAGTCTATATAGTCCGAACAATCTTGTGGGGGATTCACTACTTGGGCTAACACATCTTTGAGCTCTCCACGTAGACCTCTATAAAACAGCGTAATCCTTTTGTCCTCAGGCCATTGAGTTTCCACTATCAGTCTGTTGAAAGACGCAATATAAGCCAAAAGGTCTTGATTACCTTGTCGCAACGAAAGAAGCTCATTGTCCAAGGCCTGCCCCTGTGAATGTCTTGCGAACAGTTTTTCCATACTGAGCTGAAAAGCTTGAAAATGATGGAGGACCGGATCATCTTGATTTACTAGAGGGATCGACCAGTCCGCCGCATTGCCACTAAGGTACGAAAGCAAGAAAGCTACTTTAGCTTGATCAGTTGGAAAGGCTGCTGGCCGGCATAAGAAATGCAACCGGCACTGATTGATAAATACTGCAAACCTCTTTGGGTCACCAGAAAATCGTTCGGGCGGAGCCAGAGGTACATTCCCAGGTAGGTTGATCTGCACTGGATTCATAGAGGATGTAGAAGGAAGATTTCCCCCAGATGCGGGGAACGGGGTTTGTCCGGCTTGTGACTGTAGCAATTGTCTAGCGAGATCATCTGTTCGCTCCTTGGAAATAATCAGTTCCCTTCTTAGAGCGTTTGTTTCCTGACGGGCTGCATGCACTTCTGCCCTTAGTTCCCCAAGTAACTGGGCTAGTTGGTCGGTATCCGAGGTTTCCATAGCGCCTGGACGGGAGTTTTGTGGTAGGCTTTGCGTTCTGTAACGCTCACCTGTTTCCCGTAGAGGCGCCGGTCTTGACTGGGCGTATACCGTATCTTCAAAGGTGATGTGTAACACACGGCTGGCTCTTTGGGCTGGACCTCTGTGCACTGTATGTTTGACTCGAATGGTAAGATGTCTGCAGATAGAAAATATGGGATTAATGAACTGGGTTATTGAATGTCTCTCTCTTCTTCCCTTTCTCTTCTCCTGTAGAACCCCGAAGGTTAACGCTCTCACCTTAGGTAAGTGAATGCCGTGCTCTCCATCTGCCTCGGGGCAGGGTGCTGTAACCAGTTTCTTCACTGGATAACGGGAGCAGGCCTCTTGACTTCAGAGGACTGCTGTCCGTCGTTTACTGCACGAACGGTAAGTTTCGAGTAATTCTAATGTCTTTAAAGTCTTTAGTAATGATGTCTCTTGTTTTGCAGGGTTCCGGCGATGGTGGATGACGGGCTGAAGTGAGTTGAAGATGGAGCCCGTGTGATGAATAGAAGCGCCTGGAAGCACGTAAGTAAGCGCTTGTTGCCTGCTTCACGATGTGCTCTAACTGTCTTTTTATTTTGCAGGTACATGTTCGGAACGGCTGCAGGGTGCCGGAATACCCAATGGGTTAGATGTGGAAAGGAGTAATGGCACGTGAGTATTAAAGTTCCCCAATGTCTTTAAACGCACCTTGTTTTGTCTTTCAGATGCGGGATGCAGCGCCGAAGGCCTCCGGAGCGTGCAAAGAGTTGGTAAACTTTTGTCTTTCAGATGCCGGAATGCAGTGGGAAGACCTCCGGAGCGCACGAAGAGTAGGTAAGCCTTTGTCTTTCAGAATGCAGCGCGAGGCGTTGGTGACAGCCGATGGCCCGGGTAAGTGAAGAGCTGTCACTGAAGACCGTAATGCTAACCTGTTCCTTCTTGTCTTTATAGGTGTTGCTGAAGACTGGATTCAGGATGGTAAGCCTTTTTCCTTAGGCCCCGGATCAGATGCAGAAGACACGATGAGGGTTCTGCTGCAGAGGATGCAGAATAACGCAAAGCAAGATTCATCCATCGGGTGTGGTTTAAATAGCTTGCTGTAGTGCTTAGGTGTCTCCTTCCACAGCCACGCCTAGGTAAGAAAAGAGTTCCTGCTTTCCAGAAGAGTTCCAGTGTTCTGAACCTAGGGAGTGGCTCCTGCCCCACCCAACAGGAAAAGTAGTTCCAAACAGAAGAGGATCAGAGGCTCAACTGGCAGGCAAGTAAGCAGCATGGTCTGCTGCAGGTAAGTCCACCCAAGCATTATGAGCCCGGCGCTTCCAGTGCTGGGACTGGGCATATTTATGAGCCTGGTGCCACTGGCACCAGGACTGGGTCCAAAAGGTCCCAATTGGGACTGGTTGGCACTCGGAACCTGGGTTATGAATCTGCTTCCAAGGGAGTTGGGAAAACCCTGACCTTTTGGAAGCAGAGATCATGACATGTACACATTAAACAATGCACTGTGAAGGGTGAGGGGCCCCCCAAATCTGAGTCCAGAATCAGCCCATGGATCCAGCCACAAACATACATGCACACAACCCTGCCAATGTGAGTGTCACACCCCAACACACACACATGCACGCATCACCAAATACACGTGCAACACAGACCCATTAATGCATGACCCAACCGACATCCCCATTACTGGAATCCCAACAAAAGGCGTCCCAATGCATAGAGCGGCATGACGTAATCATTCTGCATAAGGCACGTAGAACCATCACCAATGATTTTCCCTATTTTTGTCCCCCACAGGATCACAGACAGACAGTGATGAACCGGGCACTGTGACACATGCTCCCCCAGCCAAGAAAAAGCCCAGGACACAGGAGTCAGGGGACACCGCCACCACCTCAAAGGGCACAGGGAGGGGTGAGCACCAGCAGAGGGGAAAGGCAGCAAGAGCACCAGTTCAACACGGCCTGAAGCCATGGCTGCTACAGTTGATGCACCCACAGCAGTGTTTCCCCCGTCATTGGAAACAAGCACGGAGGGCCCGCTCTCTGCTGCCACCAGTTCCACTGGTGAGGCAGCAGCTACCGCGCCGCTGTCAGACGTGGAGGAGACCATTGACCTTGAAATGCAAAGGCAGACCCCCAGCCCCCCGCAATCCATTGAGCCAAGCCCACGGCCACCATCGCAATCAAGTAGCCATGGACAATCTGGCAACGACACCGTGGAAGGGCGCTGGAGCCCTCAGGTGTCCTCACCTGATGGCCGAGGCATGGACCAGGGCGCAGCAGCCACCCCAAGAGCTGGACGCAGTCGCCATGACCTGGCAAACATCAGACAGAGGCAGGAGGAAATTACAGGGCTGGTTGGGCAGCATGTGGAAGAGGAAGCACGTCTGAGGGAGGAGGTTAGGTCGTATGTAAGCCAGACAAGAGAGGGCATGGAGGCCTGCACAAACAGGCTGTGCGAGGAGATGGCCCAACAGAGGCAGGTCCTGGCACGCATAGCGGACGCTATGGAGCGACAACATCCCCCCCAACACAGGATCAACCGGGCACCTCCTCCTCTGCGAGTGCACGTCAGACAAGCCCCCGCTGCCGCTCCTTGCGCACCATGAGGTGCACGCCATCCCAACCTCCCAATGGCGGTGGAGACCATGAGAAGTAGGGCCAGCCAGAACTTGCTGGTACATGTGCATCAGGACACCTACGCACTACAAGCCACACATGGGGGTGTTGTGGGGGGAGGAGGGAAAGGGTGTTTTGGGAGTGTTGTGGGGGGAGGGATAAAGGGTGTTTTGGGAGTGTTGTGGGGGAGGGGGCAGGGGGAAAGGGTGTTTTGGGAGTTTTGTTGGGGTAGGGGGGAAATTGTGGTGGGATAGTTGGGGACATGCACTTTTTCAGCTCATTATACCTTAATACACTGGTGACTAGTTAAAACACAGGCTTGGACTTAGTCATTGTGTATGTGTACTTTATTGGGGACAGGGTCCATTGTGTGCTTCACCACAGACACCAGTGCACAAATACCCATATGCATCCTACAGAGTTGAACCATGTGTCTCAGAATATTTGGTTGATCAGATGCTGTCGCACATCGCGTCCCTCCTGGGCATCGCCTCTTGCATGACCAGCATCCCCGTCCCCTCCGTCCTCATCACCATCATCATCCTCATCAGGTGGTTGCATTTCAACATCAGGGGGCAGTGGCACATTCCGTCTGATACACATATTGTGCAGCATGACACATGCCATGGTGATCTTGGCCACCTTCTCATGGCCGTACAGGAGAGCCCCACCCGACCTGCTTAGGCACCGGAACTGTGACTTCAATAGGCCAAATGTCTGCTCAATCACGACGCGGGTACGGGTATGTGCACAATTGTAGTCCTCTTTGTGCCTGTTCTGTGGGTTCCGTACAGGGGTAAGGAGCCACCTCTTCAGGGGATAGCCAGCATCACCTGTATGGGTGGAAAAATGGCGACCTGTTACTGTGCACCTCAAGTGCGGCCTGTACATATCACACTAATCGACTTTGCATTGTGATTCATATCCACGATTCCCATCATGCATGCAGACGATCTGTGTGACTGATATGTGCAAAGGTGAGCTTGTCCCGACAGTAATTTACATGTCCTGGGTGAGGCCAGGTCTTAGGTGTCCCTGGGCCAGGCAAATTTGGTACCACACTGCTAGTGTACTGCCATTCTGACACCGATGTTGCCATGCTGTGAAGCATCACTTCAGTGGGGCTATAGGTGTGTGGTTCAGTGCTATGGCTAGGGGTGATCCCTTTGCATGCATTCAAGGGTGCATTGCTGTATTGATGTTGTGCTGCGCTAATTCGGTATTACTATCTTGACTCCATGTTGCTGATTAGTGTAAAATGTGGTGTGGCATGATGTGCAATGTGGATGTGGATGGATGTGTTATATTTTGCAACCTGTATTGTTCTCAATGTTGTGCAGCTTCAAATTGCATGTGGGTTCTACTCAAGTACATTGTGGCCTTCCCTGATGGACATTGGTGTACATCTGTATGTCCATTTCTCCTACGGACGACAGTCAACACCCAGTTGGAGTATATATCTCCCCCCCCCAATCACACCCAGTTGGAGTATGTATCTCTCCCCCTCCCAATCACACCCAGTTGGAGTATGTATCTCTCCCCTCCCCAATCACACTGCCATGTGCTTGCCCTGCTACTCACCAAGTAGCCACAAACGTTGTCCGGCTTGTCGCTCCATGTAGAGTGGTATGGTTGAGTTCTGCAGGACCATTGAATCATGGGTTGATCCGGGATATCGGGCACAACAATGTGTGATTATCTTGTTTGCGTCACATACCATTTGGACATTGATAGAGTGGAATTGCTTTCTGTTTCGGTAGATTATTTCATTGTGATGTAGGACCACCAATTCCACATGGGTACAGTTGATGGCCCCGATGCAATTTGGGATGCCTGCCAGTGAATAGAAGCCAACTTTGGTGTTTGCGATCTCCTGGGCAGTCCGTGGCAGGGATATGTGTTCACGTGCGTGCTTCAGGAGGGCATCGAGCACCTGGTTCAGCGTGTGTGAGAATACTGGTTGTGAGATGCCATGCATCTGTTCTACTGTATGCTGGTAGGTGCCTGTGGCCAGGAAGTGGAACACAGTCACCACCTTCAGTAGAGGGGAGATGGCAGTTCTGATGTCTATGAGGCTCACAATGTCGTCATGTATCATGTCCATGATGCGGGTGATGGTATCCCGGTCCAGACGGTACATGGTGTGTATCTGCTAAGGGGTTAGGTTAAATGGACTGGCTCGGATCCTGGGGATTGGTGGCTGCCTCTGTGGTATTACTAGGTGCCCTGGTGGTGCTTGCTGCCCCTGTCTTGCCCTCCTCTTCCTCCTACTCCTCCTCCTGCATCTCCTCTGTGCTGCCTGTTGTTGATGGTGCTGCACTGCAATCATGTCCTCCAGCCGATGTAATGCTGCTAGTATTGGAACCATCTTGGTGCGGGAAGGGGTGTGTGAAGGGGTGTGGTGTGCTCGTTTTGTGCTGCCACAGTCTCTATTGCCTCCACATGTGCTGATTGTGTCCACCTGTGGCAGGTGGGAACACTGCTCAGTTCTCTTAATGGGTGGTTCGCGATGCTGGTATTAGTGCCTTGTCGGTAAGGGGTTTTTGGGGCGTTACCATGCCGCTATTAGCATGTTCACATGGCTTGTGATGGTGTGCTATTAGCGCCATGCTGCTATTTACGGGATGAAGGGTCGCGCGCCCGCGGACTAGCCGCTATTATGGCACCGTACTTAGCGGTGCCGCTAATAGCGGTTATCCGGGTCGTAATTGGCATGGGTATTTAACGATACCGGTATTCCCTTACCGGTAACGTTATTCCCTTACGCACAACGTGTAATGAGGCCCATTGTCTTTTTATTGTCTGCCAGAGCGCTCTCAAAGCAGCAGAGTTCTTTGGATGCTGAATCTTATATAAACTTTGTTACCTCTCACAACCAATCTCCTGGTCTCATTCCCTACTGGGATGTGTCCATTATTCCGAGTTTTATTTGTGATATGGGGAGTGAGCGCCTTCAGCAGTCTCAGCAAGGATAATATCAATCGCAACTCTGGATTCATATGATGAGCCAAACATTGTGCCATATATTGTAGCATCACGGCGAGATAGTAAAGTTCAAAATCTGGGCGTTATAGGTCCCCATTTTCCCATGGCCTGTGTAACGTCTTCAGAGCCACGCTTCTACTAGAATTTGTCAATACCATGTCTCTTGTCATGCTATGTAGTGTCACAAAGTGGGCACAGGGAAACTCAAAAGCCACATTTGCATAGATGCATACAGTTCGGGGTAAAATAACTATTTTCACCAATGGAATCCTCCCCATCAAGGATAGGGGCAATTGTTTCCAGAGCCCCACAGACAGCATAATCTTACCCAAAGTCTTGTGGGTATTATTCAAATACATGTCTCGTGGTTTGTGAAATATCTCTATCCCCAAATACTTAAAGGAGACATTTGACCAGAATCGTGGAGTTATTGTCTCTGGCAGGCCCCCGCTAACCTTCAGTCCCACCAAGGAAAACAGGCACAACTAGGTCCAATTTATTCAAATACCGGACAGTTTGTCAAAATTGGCCACACTTCTAGAATAGAGTAAGAGAAAGGTTTGCTCTAATATTATCAATATATATGAGTATTTCATCTGTATTTCATCAGCATATATTGAAATCAAATGCCAGCCATTTCCCACTAATATAGCTGCCTCCTGGAACTCCAGATGCAAGTATGCAGTCAGAGGTTCAACAGCTAGTATAAACAACATCAGTGGCAATGGTCATCCTTGTTCAGTACCCGATTTAGCAGTCCACCCTTTTGAAATTGTACGCCCTGTCATTACCCTTGCCACTGTGCAAGTATGCAAGAGACAGACCATTTTAAGAAATCCTTCCCCTATCCCAAATGTCCACAGCACTGTGAACATCCAGACCCATGCCCCCGAATAAAATGCTTTAATCACGTACAAAGATGCTATCACATTCTCCTCCGTACTATTATTCATTAGGGATAAACATGTTGCAGCCTCTTTAAGTTATGGAAGGTGTTCATATTAGGCACAAATCCTGATTGATCGGGTGTATCAAGTGGGGCATCACATTCTGCAGTCGTCTGGCTATGGATCTTTTTGTCAACATTGAACTTAGATAAGGGCCTATATAATTCATAAAGAATCAGATCCTTCCTGTCCTACAGGACCGGCACTATCAATGCCTTACACGTAGACCTATGAGTCTCCCCAACTCAGAGGATATGTAGAGTGTCCGCAGAAGTTTCCCGACCACCTCTGACTAATAAGTCTTATAAAACTCTGCAGAGAGTCCATCACAACCAGGGATTTTCTGTGCCATGAGCTGCGGTATTGTGGCCAAGAGTTCCCGCCTAGATATGGGAGATTCCAGGTCTCCAAATTGAGCATCAGAAATAACCGGCAAACCAACATCCCATAGTAGTTGTCAAATGTATTGTTAATCTCAGGCAATGCCATTAATTTCTCACCACAATCATCCACTACCTCCACAATATTCATCCTAGGGTTTTCACGTTTTAGTAACCAAGCCAGTAATAGCCCTGGTTTATAAACCTGTTCATGCAATTTCTCAGAATATGCAGCATAACTATGCTTCCCCAATCTATCTCACACATCCATACATACCTGCCGTAGTTTAATGAGAGATCATCAGCCTCCCCTTCTGCCAAGGCATGTTCTGCAACTTTAATCTTCACCTCAATATCTCCCAGTTTTTTGATCAACACTTCTTTAATCCCAGCAGACGTAGCCATATGCTCACCCCTCATCACTACATAGAAAGGCCTCCCACACCACTCTATAGTTTCAAACACTATGATCATTCTCTGCAAAGTAACCCAGTACCCATTCACCAATACTTTCCACTTTCCTTGTACACTGGGTCTAAAAGAACTTCCACTACCTCCACTTGGGTATCACCTGTCTGGATTCTCACCACACCAACGTAGTGAGTAAAGGGGAGTGGCCAGACAGCAACCTGCCCAAAAATTGTGTGTGCATAAATCCATGTAGATGTTCCTCTCCAGTAAACATAAAATCAATTATTGTATAAATGTTGTGTGGGGGTTAGTAAAATGAGAACCCTCGAATAGCAGGGTTATGTTCTCTCCATATCTCCCTGATGTTAAGTGTTGAAACAACTTTGCACAGCATCTGCACTGTCAAGGAACTTCAATTGCCTCTATTGTCTGACATATCTTACACTGGGTCCAGCAGGCAATTATAATCTCGGCCCCACAACCAGACCAGGATACATCACAGTGGCCCGCCATTATTTTCTACATTTTATCCAAATTAAACTGTTGTATCCTGATTTGGTGCATTTTTATTTATAATACAAATAGGTTTCCCTTCAGTCCAGCTCATCAGAAATATCAATCTGCCTTCCATAGCCTTGACAACACTATACATTTGAAAGTTGACGTTGTTCGATTCCCCAATGAGTACCCCCCTTGAGTAGATTGAATACACCAGGCCCACCCAAAACCCAGCCCAAATCTTAAGCATCGCATCCTATCTGCTCTTATCTAGATGTATTCTTGCAGAAGTGCAATAGCAATTCTCTTTCGCCTAAGGTAGCCATATTCTCTATTTCTCTTGACATAGCCATTTAAGCACCTAATATTCCACAATAGTATATGTGGATCAGCCACCATCCTCAATCAGTTCAGGTGCAACGTTGGTCTACGATCCCGACAGCACGCCACACAATCCGCCCATTGTGCATTTATATAAGCAACAACCATGGCCATATATATCAGCAGCAAACACTAATACCCAGTTCAATAAAACAGACACAAATAATCATTCTACTAAACACGCCTCAACAAATAACTTTCTCTCAACAGCAAACCGCTATTTGAGGTATCACCCAGTGCTAACCCGCACTAGCGGGCGGGGGCACTGGCATTTCTGCATTACAGCCCACTCCAGTGGCCACCATGGTACTAGACAGGCTGTTGCCTGGGTGAGAAAACAAAAGCATTGCCAGGCGAAATCCAGCAGTGTCAGCTGCAAGCATTAGCACATCGGCTTGCAGTCCAAGCCCCTAAATCAGAATTGCAGTAGGCAGTGTAAATGGACACTGCACGGTACCATCTGCCATTCAGTCCCACCATGTAGTCACTGCCGTGGCAGTGACTACTGTGCCCCAGTGTGTTCCTAACCTCCTCATCCACTCCTAAAATGATATCCAATTGACAACCAGACCTTCCCAAATATTCATGTCCTACCTAACCTACCATAGCCTATTCCAACCAGTAGGCTTTTCAGGCCTGGTCCTCATGACTTTTGTTCTCCAGTGGAGCTTAAATGCCGATCAAGCCAATGGTACGCACGTTCCGAAGTGTGAAGAACCAGGATTTCTTTTTAATAACAACAGGTAGCTTTGCCGGATACATCAGCATATATTTTAGCGGGTGTTGCTGCAACCGAGCCATCACGGCATTATATTGTTTCACGTCTATTTATGTACAAGTGCCATGAAGTCTCGATACATTGCCAGTTCTGAATTGTCTTTTCTTATCCTCCCACCAAGTCTAGACTGGTAAATCTCAAGATGTACTCTTTGTCTTTATAATTGAGAATGTTAGCAATTATCAGTCTTGGAAATTCCATTGGGGTATCCTAGCAAATGCCCTGTGCACCGTTTCCATGGCAAATCCCTGTGATTGCAGCAACATGTTTTCAATATAATTTGCCAGGTTTCCCTCCTCGCCCTTACGCAGGCCCAAGATTCAAATATTTTTCCTCCTCGCCCTGACTTCTGCATCTTCAATTCTATCTTCCACAGCCGCAATTCTCAATAATATATTATCTACCTGCCCTTCCAATATCTCCATCTGTGGCGCTGTCTCTGCCAATTTCGATTAAGATACACTCACCCTTTCCCACAAGCACTTTAATATCCTGTCGCAGGAGAGAGATGTCAGCTCCAACTTTCCCTATCATTTGCACCAAGGAGGACCTAAGTGTGTTGTTCACAATCAGAATGGATTTACTTCTGGATTAACCCCTTTGTTTTAAATTACCAGTTCATGTGTATTTAGTTCACTTGCTATACTAGAACACCATATCTAACTTAGAGTGCCCCTCTTTCACTTTAGGAGCACCCAATCTTGTCCAGATGAAGGCAGCACAAATGAACAACCCCTGCCGAAATGTCTGAAGACAGGACCAATTGTTAAGCCATTTGGCCACACTCTTTTTTACTTTAGACTAAGCATTACAACGCCAACTAGAGGATTGAAGTTTTGAGAGCAGTGATACACAAACTAGACCTCTAATAATGTTGAACTAACTGTAAAGTGTAGTTTCAGCTAAAGAGATGACCTAGAGTCCTCTTTGATTCTACTTCATGACTTGTCCATGAAGGTCACTTTGCACTTGTTGCTTGATATTTACACTGCTTCTTCACAGTATACCAAATGATGTATTTTGTTTGAATATATGCATGATTTGCTTTTGTATATGAAAAAGTAAAAATTGTTAAGAGAAAATCCAAGGAGTATTTAGACTCAACACGTTTGTAGCACTTCAGTTGTGATGTGAAAAAAACAAATAAATAACAAACTGAAACAATCAACTAAACCTGACTGACGCAGTGTATTGATTGACTGGTATTAGTACCACCCGATAGGGAAGCACATTTGAGATATCACGCGAGGATGTTGAAACAATAGAGCCAAAATTACCTTAGAAACTATCCATTAGGATTACCCCCATTTTATAAGAATAAGCAGGATCAAGCAGGATACATGGGCCTTTCGGCAAGGAGCTTTGCTCACAAGAAGCCTGATGATGTGCCGCTGGTCACAGCGATAGTATATTGTAGTGTATTGCTGTCTTGTTACTGAACTTCTTCTGTGGGTGTTTTTAGTTATCAGGGTATTGTCAATATTTAGGGTTCAGGTGTTTTTGTATTCTCCTGGTTGTCTGTCTTGGGACATTATATGCAAGGCATACATACAATGCTGTTTGAGGAAGGAGTTGGGTGAATAGAAGGAGGGAAAGGATTTTGTTTGCTCACTGCTGTAGGAGAATTAACAAGCCATAGTGGTTGAGAATGGGCAATCATTGTGCAATTTGTTGGTGCTTGTTCACAGGACTGGCCGGCAGGCCATTGCCGGTCCTTCATGCCAGTGGGAGAACTTTGCGGAAATGGAGTAGGCCTCACGATAAGGCATGGGAGAGGAGGCAGGTACAGGGCCATTGGATGAGTGCCCGAACACTGATTCAAGGAAGACAGGGCCTCCTATGTGGGCTCCCATGGATGCAGAACATCTTGCGGACGCCCCTGGAAGGTCAGGGCTAGAGATGGAGCAAGAGGAAATGCAAGAGCATTGGGAGTACATGGGCATGATACCCATGTGGGAAGAGGGGTGGCTGCCACAACAAGGCTGGAGGAGGACATCTGTGTTGTGGCCATGGATGAGGAAGTGGTCTCTACCCAGTAGGGCACAATTGTCAAGGAGGAGTGGGAGATACTTCATGAAGAGCTTCAGAGAGAAGACCATCCTGTAGAGGTGCTGCAGCTGCAGCAGTTGGTGAACCTCCATGGGATGTATGAAGTGAAGAGGGTGATGAGGAGGTGGCGGAAGGGGAGCATTGGCCTTCTCCTGTTTTTTCCATTGGAAGCAAGGCAAGTACAGGGAAGGTCCCAGGGAAGGAAGACCTCAATCCTCCACACGACCAACATGTTCTTGAGTGTGGGAGTATTTTATCCTGCCACTCCCAAAGACATCAAGGGGAAGACAATGGTGGTCTTCTGTAGGGTGGGGGGTTGCAGGAGTAAGGTGAGTTTGAGGCTGAAAGATAAGGCAAGTGCTATGTCCTGGGGATGACAGCAATGTGAAATTACATTCACTTGTGGCATAATTAATTTAGTGAGGGTAGGAGTCCCCTGCTGCTTTTCCTGAGCCCAGCAACAATATGGCTGCCATCAACACCCCTTTCAGAGTGGGTGTGGAAGCAAGTCCTAATATGTACCAGGGCCACGGTATAGTACGGCATCATTGGCCATGCTAGCCCAAACCTCTCACTCACCCTGTCTTCCCATTTGGTACCAATGCAATCAGCGCCTGATACCAGGATTAGGCCCCTGTTGCTGGTGCCACCCCAACAAATGATTATGGGTTGTCACTCCACTGGCAGTACCTGCATTTCGGTAAAAGCATGTGGACCAGTTAATTAGGTATGCAGGCACACAATGCATACATTCCATGGGTCCTGTAAATCGGGTGGGGCTGGATTACTTAGTCTACAGTAATCTTTGGGACGTAAATTCCACTTCACCGTTAACTACCTAGTCCATTCTCACCCGGATTACAGTCACCTCCCTGACTGTACGCTTGCATGCGGGAATTTAGCAATTAAACAACAAATTGTACATGTGCCTCTGCTTGCTGTACCAATACTGTACTGGGTAATTTTATTTTCACCACAGAGGAAGAGTCCAATAGAAAGGCATCTGTGCGTCTGTCCACTGTCTGTTCCTGTTAATGACCCATCTGTATTTGAATGTCCAGAGTCCCTGAGAAGGGTACCCAACACCATTTAATCACCACAGGCTGCACATGCACTGCTCAAAAAGCTTTCAGCAGTGGTTAGTGGTTGCCCATTGATGCCGTCAATTTTGAATTTGAAATTACCAGTGTAGCTGGCAAACCTTTGTTGATGTTTTTGCTGCTGACTGCTTTCTTTCTCCAATTTATGTTCAATACACTGTAGCAAAGCTTCCCAGCACATTTGCACAGTGTTTCCTACTTATAATATGTTCTGTGAGTCTTGCTCCCCGACATATCTAGATGAAAAGCAGCCACTTTTACCATAAAGTATGAGTCAATTATCAAAGCAAACAGGTGCACATTATTGCATATAAATGCACATACCAATGGAATGCCACAGAAGAATGAAGGTAGGTCACACACCGACAGTGCTTCATCTGCATCTCCTGCCAAAGCAAGGGCCCTGACCATATAAGACAGTTTTAGTTTAAGCTGGAACCACCACAGGGAGGCCCTAACTGAGGGAAACATTGTGCTGTATAACCCACTTGTTGACCTCCTTGAAAGGTCATAGTGCAGAGCAGACATTAGACTTCAGCAGCTACCTGCACGGTATAAAAACTACCCTGTCTACAACTCTGTTTTCAATATCGCAGAAATGTGATATGACATTGTGCTAATTCTGTCCAACTTGTGCAAAGTAGAGTTCCTATAGATGACCAGTGAAGTCTTCAGGTTGTGCAATGGCAACTTGTGCCTCACCTGCAGTCGCTGTAGTGCAGTTTTGGCATTGTTTACTCAGCTTAAATGTTGTTTGATCTTCTGGGCTGCAGTATTTATTTCTTTCAGAGTGAGAACATTGCAGATAAAGCATATGACCAATAGGTGAAGGACATGCACAAAGAAGGGTGTTTACGCGTGTTGTCATTTCCTAAGGCAGCAAGGATATTTTATGCATTCTATTCTGCAGCAGAGCACAAATGGAAATTATGAGGACGTATCCACTGTGACTCCACCTCATCCATATTCACCTGTATGTATACACCCTGTACCTTCTGCTCTGAAGCCTTGCATGCACAATGTTTCCTAGTGAATAAATGCATACACTTGCAGCCACCTTGCATTACTCCGAGAGACATTGGCTGAAAATGGAAGAAAAAGCCACCACATAGTCATTGCTCTGACCATTGGTGCACATGTAAAGGCAAAATGAAAAAGTGAACAAACAAACAAACAAATAAACAAACAAGAGGCCTTTTGCTAGGGTTATAGCCAGGATGGTATCAAGCAGGCAGTGTCTGTCAGATGACCGGTGATATTTGTGGTCATGCTCAAATACCTGCACAACAATAGCATGATACAATGGGTAATCACAGTTATGCATTGCTGTGGTACAGTGTGCAGAGCTTGGCACCACACTCCCAAGCAGTTTAACAGCTGCATTTTATTAATGGGTTATTGTGCAGGCTGGTGAAGGCATGCTGCTGATCTGATTAAATGGAAAGGAATTTGCTTCAGATCTTTGAACTTCTTCCCATGTTTCTGCATTGTGCTACAGCAAATGGGACCACACCCAAGTTGGTCCCTGCCTTCCCTCTGCAAACTGTTTTCTGGCAGAGTATGGGAGCCACCAGATTTGGGTGCTGTTTATTCTGTGTTATATACTGCCACACTTTTGACTCTCATGGTACTCTAACACACACAGGCTGGGCTCAACTTTGGGTGCTAGTGATAGCTGTGGTGGTGGTTGTGGTGTTCTGGATGCACAATGATGTGTTGTGCTTTCTGATTGTGACTGGAAGGCTGTTTCTCAAAGAGACTGCACACATCTGGGGGTACACTTATATTACTACTGTTTCCTTTGTACCTTTGGTGTCATTCTCCTTCCTCTCGTCAGTATAACAGCTTTCCAGCAGCAATGGATATTCCTTTTGCGGGTACTCCTTGATCTTAATCTTTATGTCATTCACATTCTATGCTGCCTTCATCGACATCTTCATCATCATTATTGTTTTAACTTATCAGTCAATGAGGTTGGAGATAGAGGCCTGGCCTTTTCAATCCCCTCCCACAATTCAAATATAGAGTGTTGTTCTTCCCTGATCTTTGGTAGATAAGAACTGTACTCCTACCCCTCCACCCCTGAGATGATGGGAGTCACTAAATGTACAACCCCTTCTGTTGGTGCTTGTGGTGCAATACCTGTGCAGTAACGTGTACTGGTGCATGCACTCCAGTAATCCTTGATGGGATGTGTGGAACATGAGTTGGGTAACAGGTTTAAGTGACCATTCTCATCTCTGGCATCACCGGTTTTCAGAGGAAGTGTTGCTGCAAGTATGAAGACTATGAGAAGCAGGTATCCCACTAGCTTTAGCTCATGTGGGTGTTGATATTTTGTATCAGACTACTGTATTACCCACCTTCATGAATCTCTGCTTCTTCCCTCAAAATTCACATGAGCATGAATCTCACATTAACAATGCTTGGGGGTTCTATGCTCCTCCTCTGATGACAAAGAAATTCACAACAAGCAAGAGTGTCTCAGGAGTAATCGCCTTCAACACAATGCTGACAAAGAAAGTCATACCAAGCAAGAGCACATTAGGATCAATCTCCTTCAACACAGTGGTGACAAAGAAAGTCATTCCAAACAAGAGTGTCTTAAGAGTAATCTCTGTCACAGTGGTGACACAGAACGGAGTATCAAGTGAGAGTGCAAAGGAAGCAATCTTCACTGTCGCAGTGGTGAAAACGAGGTTTTACCAAGAAAGTGTACATCAGGAGTATTCTCCTTCAACACAGGAGTGCCATAGAAGTCACCAAGAGTCAAGAAGGACTCAGGAAACATCTCCTTTGTTACATTACAGAACTGGCAGGAGAAAGATTGCCTCAAGAAGAATAAGAGACTAGCAAAAAGGGGGAAAACTGGACATTGATATTCAGTTGATTGTCGGAAGAACTGAAAAGACTTTGCGAGGTTTATAGAAGGAATCACCAAAGGTCAGTTTGAAGAGCTCTTCCATGTTGACCAGGAGAAGGGAGTCATTCTCCTGGTTTTAAGACATTGGTAAATCAGACCCTAAAACAAAAGACAGCTGGGGAAACTATGTGAAAATTGATCACATCACCAGGGGAAGGGAGTCATTCTGATGGTGTTGCTTGAAGCATTTGACTGAACAGTGTTTATGTTGTTTAGTGGCAGTGACAGAGTAGTGGATTTGAGGGTAGAATAAATTTTACTTTTGACTGACATGCACCCAAGTTTTCCCTAGGTTGAGGCAGGGAAGCCCCTCTAGACATAGGCAATCATAGGTTTCTCTTTTGTATACATAAAAGTCTATAGCCTCAATTATGACACCTCCGAGGAAGAGTCCTAACTCTGCCTTGCCATAGTGGACACTGACTGGTTTAACATCTGCCTCCCTGAATCTTTGCTTTTTCCTCCATCGAAAAGCATGACTATTGGACTACCTGTCCTCTGGGATTCTCCTGATACATCCAAGCTGATCTCCATGTTAGGGAGTCCCTTCTAACCACCTACCAGATGGCACTTGTGTTGTTCACCCACTTCAAATTACTGGGGGTGTCACAGAGCATTGCATAAACAACCCCTTAACTTCACTATATCTAACATGCTGTGTCCCTAGTCACTCACTTGCTCTCACTTCTCTTCCCTACTTGCTGGGGGACTATTATAACACCAATACAATTTATACATGCTCCCCAAAATGTCCTATATCTGCCCTTAGCAATAACCTCATGACTGAGTAAAATCTGACTTGTACAAAAAAGAAGTGTCAAACATGTGTACCACTTTATTGGCCATGCAGTCAACCTATGCCAAACCTCTTAAAACATTTGTCAAAGATTATAGTTAGTTGGTTCACCCAAAAATCAAGAATCAAGTGAATTGAGGTTATGAGTATGTTTATCTAGACTAAGGGCATTCTCTTCAACTGAGTGCAATTTACATACATTACATATATATTTGTGAATTTTCTGGAGTGCCAGTTATTATTTTCTGGATGCTTCAAAGTGCTTGGTAGACTTAAAAAGAACATGACTTTATTGTATAAAGACATAACAAAACATGACATAATATAACATGACATAACACAACATATCCATATAATCTGGCAAAACCAATCTAGCAATATGTCTAAAAATTAAGAACTAAACGGAGAGGACTAAATATAAGAAAACAAATAAAAACAAAACTAAGCAAAATTCAGATTAAAGTGAAACATGCAATTGGCTGCAAGGTCCAGATTGGGACGGGAGAATAGGAAGAAAGAACACAGGGGTGGAACAGAGGTAGGGTGTATTTTGTATTTTAATGTGTATTTATTTAAAAAACGGGGATGTCAGATTTGATCAGAAATGCCTTACAATAACACATTTACAGATGGTGGACACATTCCCATAAGGGGTGCCTGCACAATAGCACAAAGATGAGAAAAAGAAGTGAGTCCGTTTATGATGCTGTAAAACGTGGGTCATATACCAGGAACAAAAGAAATGAAGCAAAATATAGATCTAAGAAAACAGGTGACTTAGAGAGGTAACATTAACCTAAGAGGGCAATTGCTTCAACAAACTGAAGAAGAGTACTATTTCACTATACAAAATTGAATTATTAAGCATCAGTGGAGGCAGTGGTTGGGCCAGGTAGGAGACTAGGCTGATGGGGCAGGTGTAGCTCCCTCTTTAGTAAGTACGTGATGGACAACGCAGAAGTCCAAGAAGGAAGTATGGGGATCAACATATCCATGAAGTCAAAAAGGAGGGTCTACATTAAAAGCAAGACTTCATGCTAACATTTCAAGTAAAGATGCATTTGGGAACAAAACACATAGATCAGAACAGACAAAGTTGGTCACATTGTTTACAAAACAGTTCCAAGTTCTAGCTAATAGGACAACAAATAATGATAGACTTATATAATGTGCTGAATTCCTTTTGCATCTATGCATTGCAATAAGCGCACAATGTTTTCCCACATGTATGATACTAAATTCATCAGCCTCAGAAGGATGAAATAGAGCATGGGTGTGGAGTGGGCAGGATGCAAGGTATAGACAGGTGTCTCGCTAGAGTTTCACAGTCATAGGGGCTCATTCCACCAGTCCTCACTAGTGTTACATGCTCATGGTGAAGAAATGACTGAAGGGCCACGAGATGGAGATAGAATGCTCCGGCAGTGACTGAGCTATAAAGTGGCTCCAGCTCACTTTTCTGACAATGCGTGGTTGGTTGGATCAGAACTGCCTTGGGGCCGGGACACCAGAAGGAATAGATTGGAGAAGGGGTCGGCTACAACCCAAAGAGCTACAGGTGCAAAATGCAATGAATAGAAACACAAACTAATTCTATGGTAGTTCAAATAAAAAAAAAACACTTTCAGAAATGTACACAAAAAGTTTTGTGGTTTCCCAAGAAGAAACAATGGCCTACTGCCAAACATATACAATGCTATAGGCATCAGTACTATTTATTTATTTATTTATTTTATTTGTTTTATATAGCGCACACAAGCCCTCAGGCATCAAGGCGCTGGATAAACACCAGTTACATGAAGCCCGAAGGCAAGGATCTTAGCATAGAAGTAGTTACCTTCCGTTGTTGTAGCATTTTAAACTGGTACAGAGTAAGGAGACCGTCAACATGTCATGATGAACACTATACGTTTAAGCTCCCTCCATTCACTACAATGAGCCTTGACTTGTAGCCCATAACGCTCTGATTATTCGGCGCCTTATAAATCGCTGTAATGTCCTGGAAAATAAAATGCTACCTCCTGAACCTATGAACATTTATACCTCCTCCATCACCTCATCCACCAGAACAGCAGCATCTTCCTTCCCTTTCTTCCATCGTCTCAGAATTCCTTGGCTTGATCCTCCTACACAGTCTAAAGCTTGTCCTTTGTTTGGAATCTGTAATGTTACCTTGCACCTACACCGGTTTCCCGTCCTTACACTCTCACTTTTGACCTTTGGCGTGGTTTCCAAGTAAATGGCCATAGCAATAAATGAGAGAAAGGGTAAAACACACTTCAATGAGTAAATACAAGTCATATTAACTGAGTACTTAAAAGTGAATGTTGCGCCAATTCAGTACTACTATTTCTGGATTGTTTCTCAAATGTAATAATTAATTTCAGCATTTGGGAGTCACTCGTGAATGTAACAAATGGTTAAGGGGATACATGGAAAGGTTGAAAGCCGAATGCTTCAATGACATCCACCTTCATGCTCAATCATAAGGCAATGCAGCATTCTAACAGCAAAGGTGGTGACATAACAATCCAATGGCAGAGGTCATAGGAAAGTGTTCCTTGCACCATTTTACCAGTTTCACCAAATGGATGTAATGTCTATACTTCACACTGACTGTAACAGCAGAAACTGTAATCTGATGACATCATCTAGAACATTTCATCATTGTGGCTAGGTCCCGGGGCATGTCATTGGCGTAGTGGGGTGCCCCCAGCAACCCCTGCAGTGCGGGAGGGGCATGTCCTGGGTGGGTGTCCAGCCTCAAATGATTTCTTTCAGAAAGAAACGCTCCGGTTGCACCAGCGGATGAAGGACCATTCCACTGTGCAAACTGAACAATGCTTTGCATTGGAGGGGCCTCCTTTGCGCCTGTCAACATCCTGCTTCCTTGTTCCTGTCAGCATGGCGGTGCTCAGGGGGCTTAGGCGGATGCCTGTCTGACAGTGGAGGCTGTCGTGCAGGCAGCAGGTAAGGAACAAAATTGATTTTTTCTTTTATGCATGCGAACGAGGGTGTTTACGAGGGTGTTTATGGATGTTTGTATGTATGTATGTATGTGGGCATGTAAGGGTGAACTATGCAAAGTATGTGATTGAGTGAATGTATGCTTGCGCTGGACGTGCGTGTAACTGAAACAGAAGTGGAAAAAAAGAACAAGTACTCAGGTTGCATCCGAAAAGGAGGGTGTGGGATGGGTGTCCAAATGGAGGGAGTGACCAGGACCACATAATTGGATTTCAAGGTCTACAGTAATAATGTCTTGTAGAGTTTACTAACAAAAAACACACATTGCATAATAAAGCCACGTGGCAACATGTAAATCCCTATAGCTACATGTTAAGCCAAAAGAATATCATTGTGGCTTTAATTTTCACACATTGAATGGTAAACTATAAGTCCCAAAATGCAAGATATTGCCACCCTGAAAAATCTAGTTAACCCCACTGGACTTTCAGTGATTGAAGACATGTAATAAAAGAAGTTGTGTAATAAACAAAGATAGCTATGCAGATTCTTTGTCACACACTTCCAGCACGTTGTTATTCATGATGTTGAAAACATTTGATTAGTCACTTAAAGCAACTTTATTTTTTTTGCATGTCTAGACAATTCTTTAAATAGCTGCGTTGTTAATTATCACAGATTTGCAAGTTAACTAGTGCTTTGCGGGATCTTTGATTTGGAAATGTTGCATCTAGATCTGGGCGAGCCCAGCCCGGCTTAGGTAGGGCTGAGCCCCAGCTAGGGCTCTGGCCTGACCCACCCTCGGGACAGTGCCTGCCTAAAGCAAGCGCCAGCCACAAATCCCACCGGGTGCTCACCGATTCAGATTAAAAAAGAAATAAAGAGGCGCTTGCGTCGGCCTTTTTTTCCAGCCGCCTCACTGCATCAGGTCCCATCCTTGCTCGCCTATGTATCCGTGGTGTATAATAAGTAGCTCTGTTATTTGTTTGGTTTGACAATTCCTGATGAATCCGTGCTGGTGGCAGGGACCTGTTTAATGCATGCAGAGACTGTAGCTACCCACATGTTTTGGTGTTTGTGCTTTACTTGAGGCAGCAGGATGTGTGTCTCCAGTCTTTTACCGTCTGCTTGCGTTGGCTGAACCTCCCCCTCGCCCCATACCCCACGCACATTTATTTTGGCTGAGCACACTGGTGGCTCCTGTGTCACCAGAAACTGGTTTCAGGGCGCTAAATAAGAGTACACCAGCTTGCGCGAGAAAGATGCCTCTGCCGGAGGCAGAAGTGTATCTGACACTATGGGGACAGGATATTTCATGGTGGAGAATGTGACCACCGACAGTCGGGAGAGTATGTCTTTTGGGAGTTGGTGCTGCTGTGTGGGAAGTTTCGGCTCCTGCCGTTTGGGGGCAGGCTTATGCCAAGAGGCATGTTTTGGGTGATGTGGGGCAGATCCAGGTAGTATTGAGAGAAGTTTACTTAGTGTTGTGTTTGGCACACTGTCAGAGGGGCCCCCACAAGGTATAAGTGTCTCTCACAACTGCTGCGTAGCTGCCATGTAGGAAATTCGCGTGAGGCCAAGGTGTCACCTCCCAACCTACTGTGGCGCTCTAGAGAGAGACACTCGTCCGCAGCGGCCCATCGGATGCAGTGGGCCCTTTAACGACTGCTACTCGCTTTCTTTCTTCAAGCAGCGCATTAAAGTGGGGGTCATTTACAAATGGTGGCCCATTTAAGTGACCATTGTTTTAATGATATGTTGGTAATGTTTCTGTGTTAAGAAATGCAAATAGGCATTTTCAGTATGAAAGCAAAAACAAAATAAACCAGTTAGCTGCTTAAATCTGTGCTCTACTTCAGGTCAATTACAATATATCAAACAACTTTTCAGATCTTCATTTATTTTTGCTCAAATGTGATATTTTCATCACATTCTACATGAACCCTGCATTTGTCAAACACTGAAATGCACACTCAATGTTATTATACGCCTTGAAAACACATTTTCACACCCCAAAGGCCTTTTTTTTGCATTTTGCTGAATTGCATTCTCGTATTTGTAGTCTCCCAGTCAAGATGGCGGAATACGGCCACAATTGTACACTTTATGATTAACATAGTTCTGTAATGATGTATTTATTTGAGTGGGTACCTTACTATGTAGGTGTACTTTTCAAGTCATCTTTATAGAAGCAGAGTATTGTTGAAAGCCAAACGTGGGTTGAGGAGGGGGAATGATGAGAGGATGTAAAGACCGGAGAGGGGTGTCTGTACTTCTGCTCTCTATATGATAGAGGAACGGCACAGATACCCCAGCCAAGATTCTCTATTATTGGTAACGTTTTTCAAGCAATCAAGGCCTAGCTTCTCAGGAGGTCATGCAGACTGGTTCTTAAGTACAGTGTCGTCCCCAAGCACCCACAAAGGAATGTCCGCACACTGTATCCGTTAAAACACAGTCTTTACATAATCAATATTCAAGGTTATGTATACTATCACAATAACTCACTTTGAGCTCAGAAATCAACAATGGTAAATATATACAGTTCTACAGTGGTACCACACATATTATCAGATCTCATTAAAGTGCATCAATGATACTGTCAAAATGTCACACATATCAATAAAGAGGAAACCAGCAGTAGAGAGAGTAAGGAAAGCAAGACGGTTGAACAATTGGCAGAATACGGGTCACTACCGTTAAACACAGCTCTGTGTGGAGATCCCCCCACCTGGGCAACCTGTAGAATACAGATACAATCCCAGTCCATATATTGTTCACAATAGACTTCCTAATAGTTCTGCAACCCCAAAGTACCTGGCGTTGTAGCGTTCATCTGCGGGGAATCGACAGCCCTTCTTGAGTGCCCTCCCTTTAAGGCAGGAGTCACGGGTCATCGAACGTCCGACGGAGAACAGGGTGAGCTACAACGGTGAAGTGGCCGCTTCGTTCCAAGCAGTGCTCATTGACGGGGAAGTGTAAATTTCCTGCAAGGAAGAGGCATTCGGGGCACCTCAGTGCCGATAGTTCTGAACCTCAAAGAGTTTGAAGAACTGTGGCCCAGCAAGGACGTCAAGTCGTCGGCGTCTCTGTGGTCCTTGGGTTGCGGGAAACCCACTGGGGATGCTCCTCGGCGCGTCAATGGTCAGGCCTTCTCCAGCAGGATACAACGGCGACAATGCGGACGAGAGCATCCTTGGATCAAATGAAGTTCTTAGGCAAACGGGAGCACAGCGGCTCCGGTCGGCGATGGCGGTCATCGACGGTGGCGGACAACAGTCCGGACACTTCTCCTTGGGATACCGCAGCAGTGTCCGTCTCAGGTCGTTAGCCTGTTGAAGGTCTGTCTACCAGGGAACTTTGGTAAAGATCAGCTCGTGCACGACGGTCCCTCATAGCTTGGGAAGAGGGCGCCTTATCAGGTCCTCTCTGGGTAAGTTCTTGGAGACACAACAGTTTTCATATTGTGAAGGAGGGCAACAGCAATGCTTCTCGTCCAGCAGGGCTTCAAGGTCAACCTTCAGTTAATCCAGTTACTCGTCGTAGTGGACTTCAACTTCTGAACATGAATTCTAGCAGTGAGAGGCCCCCAGATATACTAGTTGGTCTCCCATTCATTCTGCTGGGTCACACTCAGGCAACCTATCGGTCATAAGGGCATTCATGCAGGCAGGCAGCCAATCAGGTGCATAGTGCATTCAGGCCATTCACTCCTCTCCAGACACTCACAACAAGTTATGTGTATTGGGACAAGTACCCAGCCATTCAACACTCCACACTGCATTCATACCAGTTTCGGGTAGGGCCGTCTCAGTCATTGTGTCAAACACCAGATAATGGACACCCACAACACAGAATGCATATTCGTCACACACTCCATTCACCCAGGTCCCACCCACAGGGTGTACCCACAACATACAGTCACTGGGAAGGCTCCAGCCAGTCTGGCCTGGACTTCACAACAACACCATATAAGGAACTTCCACCCAACAGCCTGTCAGGGGGAAGGGACAGAGTCAGGGCTTCCCAGGACTTTGGGAAAACAAGGTAACAGGCAATAGAAAGCAAGAGGCCACGGGGCCATCTTGTTTCCTATCAGGAATCTGATTCCAATGGCAGGGCCTGGGTATCCCAAAATTGAGGAAACTCAGAGCACCTATCCAACGTCTCTAAGAAGTCACACTACCAACTACACCTCCTCAGAGGTATCCTTCCTTTCCTCTCCTTCCCCCAGAAGTTCACTGTCTCTAGAGCCCTGGTTCTCTCGAAGCTGGACTACTGTAACAGCCTCTACCTAAATCTGCCCGCCTCTACTCTCTGCCCTTTGCAACTCATCCAGAACAGGACTGCAAGACTTGTCCTTGGCCTAAAGCCCAGGGACCGTATCTCTCCAGGACTGACTATCACTACACTAGCTCCCAGTGACTGCGAGGATCAAGTTCAAAACCCTTTGCATTGTCCACAAGGCCGTCTGGGGCCTTGGGCCAAAATACCTTCAACTCTCTCTTCCTAAATATCTTCCTTCTCGTGCTCTTCGCTCATCCGCCTCCAACTCCCTCAGGGTCAGCCGCTTCTCCAAACAACGAGTTGGGGGCAGATCTCTCTCCGCTGCAGGGGCCTCCCTCTGGAACAGCCTTCCTGCCTCCCTGAAACTTGAGGAGAATCATCTCCGGTTCCGGAAGCACCTCAAAACCTTCCTCTTTGCCTCTGCTTTCTCTCCCCCTCTCCCTGCTAAAATTACTGAAACTGCACTGAATCTGCAACTGGGCCACTCAACGTTCTCGGTCCTTGGCCCAGCCACTCTCCCCTGCACTGCCTCCCTGGCAACCCCTGCACTGCGGGACTGTGTCTGTATCCCTACAGCCCCCCTTCCCAGCACTTGTCTGCACTTACCTTGCCACCAGCTGGCCCTTGTTATTTATCCTGTATGCTATAACCCTGTACTGCACTTTTCCCTCTACCTTCCACCCCCTGCACTTTTCCATTCCCCTCTACCCTTGCACTTGCGCGATCTGAATGACACCTGGCCTAGTAGGATCGTTGTCTGTCTCCCCTTGCTCCCCCCGCCTTATCACGCCTTGAAACACTTGTGTATAGGCGCGTTACAAATGCCATATCATATCATACCTGTCAAATTCAGCATGGAGCTGCCACCAGCCCATACCCTGCTCTGTGGGCCACACACAGGTGCCCAAAACCATACACTAGGGGCACAGGGTTGTACCCCATCCATGTGTGCCATAAGGGTATCCCATGGGTCTGTACACCAAACCAAAAGAGAGAGCTGCATCGCCAGGAGTCCCACATGAACTTCTGCGCAGAAAATACGACAGAACACACGATAAAAAACAGTAAAGGACAAGGATACGGAGGCCCTGTCCCTCCGATGCATTTCCAGCACACAGAGGGCTAGCAAGTCCTGAATATTTGCCCAGCATATGGCAAGAGGGTTTGAAATCCGGGAGACTGGTGCTGTTATTTATCCCTGATTGTGGCCATGTGCTGCTTTTCAGGGCACAAGTAAAGGATACATGTGGTGGACAGCGTAACTTTTTTCAGAGGGCGGATGCAACCCCTTTTGGTGTTTTTGAAGTCGGCAAGCTTGCTGAGGGATTTTGCTACCACGATTTCACCCAAGTTGTTCTTTATCCAGTGCAGACATTTACCCATAAATGATCATTAAGGCAAATGCTCGTATTGGGATTTTGTTTTCTAGGGAATATTTCACTACATAATGCTGGATTAAAAATGTGAGCACCTTTTATACTTGGCCAACATATTTAATGAAACATTTCCTCTGTCAGTTTATTTTTCTGTTGTTGATTACTTTTTTTGAAAGGCCAATGCTCTTTTGTCTGGTGCACTTTCATCTAAGGGGACTGATGCACTTTCTTCTAAAGGGAAAGGTCAACTGAACTCAGTTTGTATCTGTCACTTTAAGATGTATTCACTTACTGTGCATATATTCTTGGGTGCCATCTTTTGATTATCACTATGGGGGTAAAAGTTCCCACACCAAGTGAAGCGCGGGAGCCATACTCATTCCCATGTCAGAACACCATATTGTAAAGTACATGTTGCTGCAGGAATAGGAAAGAAGATTTATGATTTACAGGAAGGTCTACATGTATAAAATCTCAGCAACGGTCTCCCAACCTGCTCAGTTGCCTTTGCAACTTTCTGCTATCGATCCCTTGCTATTCTACACCGTGCAAACAGTTTTGGCTCGCTCATCCCCTCCAATCAAGGCTCATGAGTACATTAATGAGGCTACCTTCTCATTTTGTAGTGAGCAGCACTTGATAAACTTAGTTATTAGTTGCTATTAGTTTTTTTGACCGTCAGAATAATCCTTATCTTTAGCTTCTGAAATAAAAGCATATTGCTAATTTAAACAATATGCCCAAATAAACACACAATAATAAAAAAAAAATGTTGCATTTCTTTAAAAACAGCAGACAGTTTCAGATAGCAAAAAAAGAAACGCCATATTTTTGCAAACAGTATTTCTATCAATAACATCTGGGAAGAGATGTGTTCAAGTTTCTGAATTGCAGACTGCTCTCAAATCTAACAATCGCCACTTAATCAACGTGAGTAACCCGCAGAATTGATCACACAATGCCTTATCTGCCAAAATTAGAAGTCTGTAAAAGGTACTCAGCAAAAAAAAATGGCTAATTCCTGATACTTCCACATAGGTTAATGTTAATATTGATAATTCATATCCTGGACGTCACATTGTATTTGTCTACTACTTTACGCATGGAAACAGATTTTTAATGTAACTTCCCATGATACCTTTGCGTACTAAACAATCATTCTGTGTAATCACTGATGTCACTATTTATGTAGATTAGGGGGCCCAAACATCGTTTGCCCCCCGCAACTGCTAGGACCGGCACTGTGGGTATGTCTCAGTCTGGCATTGGTTCATACCATAGGTGAGAGTCTGCAAACACCGGATGAACACATGCTTTATTGAATACTCATAAATAACTATTTCCACATACAGATCATAAGGGTCTAGTGAAGGAGCCATACTGGCACAGGACCTGCACACGGCACTGCGTGCTGCTCCCATCAAAACGTGTGATCTCTGGCCCTGTTCCCCGTAGCCTCCTCCCTTCAATAACCAGGTGTTCCTAACATGCTGTATTCTCTTTGCTTTCACTCAGGACCTCTTTTTCTCACAGGCCTTTTGTTGTGTGGAGACAGTGGCCATGTGCCAGTCTTAGGTATCAGTTTCTAAACACATCAATTGTTCTCTGCTGCAGGACTTTTCAGTTTTTCTTCTGTTTGTACAAATCCTAGGATGCCCATGCTGTGCCTTTCCAAATACACTTTTCCTGATACAGAAAATGTTCACTTTAAAGCGCACCGTTTTCATATGTAACTGTCTCTTGCCATACCATTGCTCCATGGTATTATTGATGGTTTGTCACCATCTTTTTCACACCCTGACACAGCCCACTCCCAACCCAGGAGTTGTTTTGTGCAGCCATTTCCCGGGCTCATCCCCTGCTGGGCACCTAGAGCCAGACCTGACCTCCAGGATCTGCCCAGGCTCCTCCCTACCCATGAAATGTCTGGCTCCGCAACCTCAAATTACAAAATGCATATGAAAGGCTATGCCAGTGATAAAAGAAATGCGTTTGCAACCTGAGCACCTTATTGACCTGCAGATGCTCATTTCATCTGTCATAATAGTCATAATGAAAGTAAAGTGTTTACAAAACATGAGACATATATACAACGTTGTACTTTTTCAGTCTTTGAGTTTGGGCTGTCCTGTTGGCAAAAGACAGCTTTTTGGAAGGCATCATTGCTGCATGTATTGAGACTCCATACGCACAGTGTACTGGATATTCGCAGCAGTCAGGGGCAGAGAGCTTGCTCAACTTAGTGGGGTTTGAACTTCAGGTCTACACTGAATGGTGCTATGGGAAGACCATCTTTACCGAAGCGCAGCTCCATCTTGTTTTGCCTAATACATTCCTGTGTGTGTGAGTGTTTGCTGGGACAGCCGTTGAGCTGATTCTTTTTTGGGCAGGTGGTGGGCTGATGGGTGGGATTTGGTGGTGGGTGCGGAGGTGTTGGTGGGTTGCGAGGCGCTTTGTGCATTTTATGTCGCATCGATCCATGATAAAGCTAGCTTCAAGCATGCTATGTTATACATGGCTATACTGGCATTTGTGTGTAGGCAGTCTAGCTATTTCTTACTGTGGCATGACATTTTTTACTGAGCATGAATGATAAAGCAAGCATTATACGTGTTATTACTTTGCTAGACTAGCATTTGGGTGCAGGCATTCTTGTCATTTCTTACAGTGGCATGAGCTTTTTATTGGAGAGCCTTCCATGATTAAGCAATCATAATATGTTATTACATGATAACTATTATTACGTGAGTAAACTGGTATTTTTATATAGCCAGTTTGGACATGTTTTCTTACCGTGGCATGGCCTTTTGAATGGAGAAGCCAAAAGGAGTATGTCTACTGTGGGTATGATGGCATATATTGGCAGAGGCAGCTTGGACATATTTTCTTATAGTATCATTACTGGCATTGTGTGCATAGCAAAAATGAGTATGTTATTTTCTTATATGGGAATATTGGCATATACATAGGTGCTGCCAAAATGAACATACATGGGCACAGCCATCATTAAACAGGTTTTAATACTGGCATTAATTGTGGACAAAGGCATTATCGAAATGCTGCTGTGCACTGTTGGTGAATTGTATCTGTTGGATTTTTGGGTTAAAACCAATTGCAAATTGTCAACTTTTTTAACAATTTTCTCACATAAAGTGTGCTATATAATGACCATTTTAACCTAGTATTAAAATATATTTTTTAGTGATGGAGGGACTCTTCCCCACCTCGAAATCACTTTTGTTTGGTTCAAACTCCCTTGCTACGCTTTCATGCTATGGCATTTTTGTGGGTATTGTTTACATCCCTCCATTTAACTTAATTACCAGCCGCCAATGCGTGATTGGCTGATGGGTCAATGGGTATGAATGTGTGCATGCAAGGCTAGAGCCCTGATAAGCAACATTGTATCATGGATATTATTACACATATTTTACTGGTATCTTTGGGCAAAGCCAACTTGATTAATGTTATTACATGGAGGAGGGGCAGGGGCTTATAGCACAATCGGACAGACAGACTGGACATTTTCTTGCTTTGGCATGGCATTTATTACTCACATAAGGGGCAAGGCCAACATGATGTGTGTTTTTACCTGAGGAGGTTGGGGGCACTTGTGCAGTCAACAAGTAAATGGCTTCTTTCTGTGGCATTGCATGTTTTACTGGTGTTAAACATAAAGTCAACATGATGAGCCTTCTTATATATTGGGTGGAGGCACATGTGCAGCCAACAAGGAAATTATGCCTTACTGTAGCATTGCATGTTTTACTGACATTGAGGGCAAAGTCAACATGAGTATTCTTATATGGTGGTGTGGGGGTTGGGCAAGTAATATGTGCAGCAGCAGTAACATGTTTTCCTCTTGTGGATAGGAGAGTTTGACAGGCATTAAGGGCAAAGCCAAAAAGAGAATGTTCATACATGGGGATACTGGCAGTGCCAGCATGAACATGTTTTCTTATAACTGTGCATAATATTACTGGCAAATATACTGCCCACACACAGAGTTGGCAGCTTAGCACCCTTGTTTCTACGCTAGGTGAATGATTTAAGGTTTGATTAAAATGTATACTTCCATCTTTCGCCTGGTGCGAAGCATTTCCTTCCAGCAGCATGATCAACATGCCCGTTCTATATGCATGGTTGTCCAGGCCGTGGTTCAGTCCGTGCTTTGTTGCTAAGCTTGAAGGGAGGGCCCTTTCAGCATGGCACGTAGGGAGCCCCCACATTTCTTTGTTACACCACTGGTGCATGCGCATTGCCCATATAGCACCTGGTGTCACTTTTCACTTTCACCACTCAACACTGCTACGTTTGCAGCAAACAACAAGCTTAGCAGACTTGTCCATCCAAGAATGCCTCTGCTATGCCGGCAGCAAAGCCTGACAGATGACAGACTGAAGGGCCGCCGAACGGTTAATGATGAGTCTGTTCTGATGTCGGGTTATCCTCCCTGGTTTAGTGCAAACGTTCTGTCACTGGAAGGGGACCATTTGAAATAGTGCCGTTGTCACAAAACCCATGAGTGGCATCCATATTGTTTTTTCACTTAGCCTGTCGTCTCTCTTTGTGCTTGAATGCTTACTTCTAAGCCTGGATGAACTGGATCGGGTATAATCCGAAATGCCTTAATATGGAGTGTTTATTTACTGAATAGAGCTATTCTGAAGATTATTATTGGTTGAGGCAAAGGCTTTTAGGTGGTTTGCAATAATGTAGTATACATAGGGCATGTGTGCTTCGATTTCTGGATCAGTGTTGTAAGGCAGAGATAGACAGTTTCTCGAGCAGTTGAGCGAATGGGTTTCAGTTGACAGAGTGGAAGGAATCTAGTAGGATTTAATTGAGGGAGAGTTAGGACAAAAAAATAAACTTTAGTTGAGAGATAGGTAGAATATTGAAATAGGATTTACCTGAGGGGAACTAAAATAGATAGAGGACTTATATGTGCCACTAGCGCTAACTATACTACATGCCATTGACCACCTTGCAAATTATAGACCCATGAAGTATCCCGTTGGTATTAGGATTTAAAATATAACGTTGTTTGGAGGCAGTCAGGAGATGACAGTCAATGCCTGTTTATCAGTGCCCCATGTGCTAGTAGCCAGAGAAATACGGGTTGCTTGTGTGGACATTTTTTGGAGGCAGGAAAGTGCATTCAGTGATTGTAAATGGGGGTATCATGTTTTTGTCACCAGATAAATCACTTATTCCAGAGAACCGCTTACCATTCTTGGCAACCAGTGGGAGATTGTATTCACTGGCTGTAAGTGTCCCATTTTAGTATTAGAGAGGAGAGAATCCCAAAGAACACATGCATTACAAAAATCCATGTTACACTTCTTCTGAGTGTGAGGGAAAGTGAATCTCAGAATTGTTTGGTGGCAGGGGCGAGATTCTTAGTCACTGACTGTAAATAAATGCTCACATTTCATTTCATTGACCAAAAAGAAATAGTGTGTGAAAAGGCCAGTAGCCTAGCCTTGTCAAAAGTTGATAGGAGTATCTCTCAGCCTGGGGTGGGAGGCCCACCAGGGAGAACTCCTGGGAAACTGGTCTAATGGTAGGAGGATGGGGACTCTAAAGAGGACGTAGGAAGCAGGAAGTTGTGTATTGTTCTTGGGTGAGGTACAAGGCGGAGGAGGACCAAGAGACCAGCAAAAATTATGTTTAAGAGGATTTTGTGGGTGAAATTACGAGCAGATGAGGCAATGGTTAGTTAGTGCAAGTGGTTCTGCATTGTGAGTGTGCATGAAAGGGCGTGTTTAATAAGTGTGGGCAATGTTTGTGAAGTGATTGTGTGAGTGAAAGGAGACTGTGTGAACAAAAATGTGGGTGGAGTAGTAGTGTGAAGGAGGGAGTAGTAGTGTGGTGGAGGGAGTGATAGTGTGGAGGGAAACAGAAGTAACATCAAATAGTGAAGACAAAGCCTAGAAGGAGTAAGAGCTATTGGAGAGACAGAGGAAGGAGACTCAGGAGGCAGAAGGGGTGAAGGTGGATGCAGTCTTATTTGTTCTGTGTATTTGTCAGCGCCCTTAAGCCTTAGGGTCAGTGGTTCTGCGCTATATACATCCTAAATATAAATATTAACATAATATAAGAGAGAAGAGTGTGTGGGCATAGCAGGGAGCAAAGCAAATTGGCAGAGTGTCTGAACAGCTCATGGACTATCCCCTTTAGACAACCACACACTGGATAGTGTAGAGACGGTTGGGAAGTCAAGGAGGGAGGAAAGATATATATATATATATATATAAGGCACTGGCTGTCATCTACTTCCCCTACAGCATGACACAGAACCTAAAGAGTAGGAAGAAACATTCGGTACATACTAACCTAGGGATTAGGGAAGCCTGGTTAGGGTGGTATTTGTACACATAAATGAGAGAGAGAGGTACAACCCTATATCTATGCCCGAAATTGAAAATAAAATTAAAACCCGTGGACCGTCTCTGAGTGTTAATTGTTATTTAAGCCATCTGTGACAAGTGATTGCCTGTGTAGAAAATGTCTTAATCTATGGAGATAGAGGAGTGCAATTAGTCGTGCTGTCTGTGTGTGCCATTTTGATGTGTCCGGGAGAAATAATTGTTGCTTGCAAAAGAAAAGTTTTAGAATTCCTTTGAGGTAGGAGAATGTATTTAGTGGCTGTAGTTGAGTGTGCAACACATGTACCAATTTCGTGTGGCATACAGAGAAGTGGCAATTTTGTTTGGCAACATCTCCAGAGCACGTACAAGTGCCAGGGGAAGAGCACGGCATCCAGAGGATGTTAAGTCCACTGGCTGCGGGAGGAGTTATGTATTATATTTACTGGTGAGCTAGCACAAAAAGCAAAGTGCAGAGGTGCAGTATAGGGGGTCTTCCTCTCTTCCACTACCCAATCTACCACTGATGAGTCTCAGACTAGTCAAGATGACAATGATGATAATGATGATGACAAAAATACAGGTGACCCATTCAAGTCCAAACCACAATACATGAATGTGGAAGCCAGTGAAACTGATGAGAAGGAGGATGACAATGCCAGAGATACAGGGACAGAAGGGAAGGACAAAGCTACTCTTTTAGTTTTGAAGAGGACTGTTCAAAGAAAACCTGTCAGATCTGAAAGTGCAAACTGTCAGCATGTGACAGACAGAGAACCAACTCTCCCACCAGCACTGTTGCGGCTAGAAGTGTGTATGAGGGATTGATGCAGAAAGAAAGTCGAAAAGTGTGGACTTACTTCATAATATATGACAAAGAAACACAGCATTTCACCATCTGTACTGTATGCAATACAACTGTGTGCTAAGGAAACAGTGGGACCGACTTGGTTATCACAATTTCTGGTTCCATAAGATGTAGCACAATTCATAGTGCAGGAATAAACCCAGAAGAGCTCTACAGCATCCCTCATATGAGTAGCCTTACCAACCCAATCTGTACTGTCAACTCAGAAAATGTGCCCTTTAATTGTGCATGGCTCTAGTAATTGCCTGCCATTGTGGCTCACTGTAACAGTAGTCAGTTTCATTATGCCATTGCAGTCTTGTTCTCGTATAGATGTCCTGCTGATTCATAACCAGGCAGAAATTAATGGAGAAGGGTAGAGAGCAGTACTCCTGGCAATATTTATTTTACTCTTCTGCAAAAACAAGAGCATCACACATTATCATGGTTTGTGTACTGCAGCTGTTGCTGCACACATGAGAGAATGACAGCAGGAATAACATGATGAAAGTTTCACCAGCAAACATTTCCAGTGGTGCATCTTCACGTCGTACAGCATTAACTGCTTCTAAAGAGCTGCTTTAGAAATCACCTGATCAGCTCAAGGTCCTTATGTTCAAGAGGTCTTGCTCGACACTCGGTTGTGTAATATCACTTAAAATCCTCTTCAAACTCTTACATTGTTGGCTTCTACTTCATTAAGTCCAGTTAATATCGACAATAAATTCAGTAGTGGCTTGATGTATTTTCCATGAGTCCCCTCCAAGTTAAATATGGCAAGGCGACCAATACTATATGGCAGAATTTTGCATTCTGCTGGTGATATAAAATGCAAATATGCAATACCAGCGGGAAGACAATTAATTGGATTTCTACCTTCAGAGGAATGTATGACAGTTGGACAAGTTCACAAATTGCAAAAATGTGTATCATAGACCAACATGTCGGGAATAGCCACTTCAACTACATGTAAATCCTTTGCTCCTCTCTTGTTTCACTCTCTCAACACTGCAGATAGTGGTGCAAGTTGGCAGCTTTTCCAACTCACTGCGATCTCTCCTACATGTGTAGAGCCACTTGCACAATATTTGGGGACTGTTCCTCTGCCTGCAAGGCCTTCACTCCACCTACCCTTCTCATCGCCTCTTACCATATGGCCAATCAGTTGCTTAAAAGAGGTTTGGGTGGTGACGGATAATGTGCCTCTTCATGCCACCCACCACGCAATTCAGCACTCCTCAAATGTTGGCCATCCACCAATACAGACCGTAAGTGCCAGGAAATCAAATTGGTTGGTCCATCCATGCTGCACAAGTAGCTCCATGCCAGAGGGGTTCCCACTACCACAAACAAGCTACCGTGAGGGTGGTGTTGGTGGTGGCAACAAGGCCCTCCTGGTGGGTGGTGCTACAAAAGTAGTGTACATGCAGGGCAGAAGTGCCTGGGTAGGCTAAGCTGGTGGAGGGATTGAGTGCTGCCTGTGTTGGTTTGTCAGGAAACAGTGATGGGTTGGTGTTCCACTCTGAGAGGACACTAGCTCGTTGCTGTCTACACTGCTCTAGCATGATTTGGAAGAGAGGACATTAGAAGTTGATATACATGAACATTAGAATTTGTCAGACCTTGATCCCATTTCATTTGCATGTTCATTGTTGTCATTCTGATAGAGGAACCCTTCGTTGGTACTCCCCACCTCAATGGTTTCTTGCATATGCTGGATTTCACAGTGCATTCCTGATCCTCACAGTATTCCCTTCTGAGAAGCTAAATTGGACCCAGGTCCATAATCAGATGGGCACTGCCTGGGACTGGATATGACCCCAACCCCTCCTGAAACTATAAAATTGATTTCTGTTCCTTCCTTGATCCCCTGCAAGGACATGCACCGTTGCAGATAAGATGTCTCTTTCTCCTGCTGAGCCATCTACTGAGGGAGCACATTTGTCTCCTCCACCTGTTTCTCATCTCCTTCAGCATCATCTTGTGGGCCTTGTCTTTGTCCCTCGCTGAGCAGCTCCACACTTCCTCTATACCCTCTCCCTGGAGAATTCCCTCTCTAACTCAAATGTTGATTGAGGCATTGCCCAATAAGGTCTCCAGTGTATTTACGGTTAAAATGCCCTTTTCCATTATGTCAGGTAGAGCCACACAGTCCACCACAGACACCTTGCCAGTTCATCATTCACCCCTGGAAGAATTACACCCTCCATGGCCCAATCCAAGGGTGTCCCTACAACAACTATACTGCTGCCCATCTTCTTCTCCTTTAGGAATGGCCTCCCGTCTGTCAGCCCTGCCCGCTCCACCCCCTCCTCCTATGCCAGAGGTAGACCAACCTTTGTAAGCCCTGCCTCCTCTCCTCTTCATGAGTCCTTCAGCATGGAAGTAGGGGAGCTAAATTGAGGATCAAGGATGGCACATACAATTTCCTCTGGTGTCCGTGTTCCAAATTGCTGCCATGTATTATGAAACAGTAAAAGGGCTATACCTAGCGCATAGTTCCAATTGACAACTAGAAACCAAATTTAAAGTATGCATGTTATGGAGATGAAAACATCTAATAAAGTCCTGAAACGAAATAAAAATAGCCAAATAAATTGTGCAAGATCATAATTTTGACAACTGAAAAGTACCCCACGTCTGATTTTGTATGCAGCATAAACATAGACAAACCTTGTGACATTTCAAAATAGCTTTGCATTTGTATCCACAAAAAGCAATAACGACATATGTAATTTTCAAGGAGTAGACATTCTGAAACCAAGAATGTTCTCATAGCAAAAAATCGTGTTTATATTTCAATTAATACAAACATTATCTGTCAACAGGAAGGCCATGACTTACTGATTTAAGGTAATGTATTCAACAATCTTTCTCTTCGAAAAATTACAATCGTTTCTTTCTTCCCTGTGATGCAGCCCCAGGTATTCAGTTCCAAAAAGCCTATTGCTTTTAGGCATGTCCCCATATGTTCTAAATGCCAAGAGACAGCCAATGACTACTGTGTAGGATGGCGCAGGGTTGTTCTCAGATCTACACTAATTTGTTTTGTTGCTTGGAGTGAGTCATTCATCCCTCAATGACTATTTTTCCTTGAGTATCACTTGCAGCACTTGATGTATCTGTGGATGTCTGGTACCTACAAAGCCCACAATCACAAGAGGCATATTGTTTTTCCTGTGACTGTCACCTGTCATTTAAAAGTGTCCACCAATAAGTTAAACTCTGCTTTCCCCTCAACCTTACCCCCTCCAAATGTAAATCCTTGTCCTGCTTCATGATTTCAATTACTTTCTTTGGAAGGACTAACGCTAAACAAAACAGCAAAGACAAGTGAAGGACTAGGCCAAATACAGGGATTTACAGAGGATTTTCAGACACACAAAGGAAAGTATCTAAAGCAATGGAAACAGTCAAAAAGTATAGACAAGAGATGACGCATAAGGGGGGAAAGAAATAGGGGAAAGGACAGGGAAACCTTTTGTTGATGGAAAAAAAGATCACCAAACTCCTCCAAATCTAGCACATCACCTCTAGAAGACATGACTGTCCTATATACATCGCTTTAATAGCCTACTAAAACCAATAAAGATAAAGTCTAAGAGATCTGGTTCAGGGACGTCATTTCACCAAAATGCCAGGGGTAGCTGAAATGACATCACACAACCCTTTACCCCTGATGACATCACAGGAAGTGATGTGACTTGACCACACCCCTAAGTGATATCAGGGAAAGTGATGGAACACGACCTTTCACCACTTGACAAAACAGGAAGTGGCATCACATAGCATTGTTCCTAAGTACACTATGAAAAATATGGTTACGATATCACTATAATGTGATATACATTTCATACAAAAATGGATTGCCATATGTATCGTTAGGATCAGTGTGTATATGCCCATATTACCAAATTATTGTAAATGTAAGCAGAAACCCATGGCCAAATGAAAATGATGTCTTATTATATAGCACTTACGCCTACAAGCTTCCTATAGAACAACTATACATACAATATCACCCAACCTGTGTTAATACTCATTTATCGACCTCAGAAGGATGAAAGGCTGAGTTGAAGTGTTTAGGAACAGACTAAACCAGTGACTAACCCCCTGAAGTGTACCTGAAATCAACCTTTAATGAGTCTAGAAATTACTGCATAGAATTTGAGAAAGATAAATAATTTGTAATTCCTATTCTTTCTTATTTAGGATCACTGCTGAAAGTGTTAGACTTGTGGAACCCCCCTTTTTTTATTTTTAAGAGGTTTGAACAAGAAAGTCATCCACTCCAGAAGCAAAGAGCCACATAGTGCTGGCCACAGGAGCTTGCATTAAAACAAAAAAAGATGTGTTTTTTTTCTTCCAGGGGTAGCAAGGGAGACCGCAGGGGTAGCAAGGAAGAACTCAGGGGTCGCAGTTGCGACCCTTGGTGACCCCTAAATTACGTTCCTGCTCTGGTGCTTTTAGCAGTTCTATGTGATCACTGAGCTGCCAGAACTGTTGACTTTGAAAGTGCTGACTTCCGTTATAGCGAGGCGCAGTGAACACAGATCACTTGTTCCCTGCATCCCCCTACCTACTTACCTTTTTGGCAGCATACTACTGTTTGCGCCGCCGACTCTCCTCTATCCCTGCAGCGTCAGTTCCCTTCCACTAAAGTGGGTCGGAACTGGCACTGCAGCTTCCTTCTATCTTGATTTCTTTATTGTCCCCCACTACTCATGCAATGGAAGCGGGTGACACCAGTGCAACCTCTGAAACCCCTTACACCAAACAAGGAGAGTGGGGGATACCCCTGTCGACCACAATCCCCTTATTTGGTGTAATAGGAGTCCAGATTTTTGTATGGCGCAAAGACGCAGAATCAGAGAAGGCTTCATTTTTTAGTAAACATTTTGGTGCGATTCCCTTTATGCAGGCCCTAAAACTCCAAACACAGACTGTATCTCACCAGGAAATTCAGTGATTCTGATTGGCAAACCAAACAGGACCAAGTCCTCTCACACCCATGGGAACCACAACTCTAGAGGCCTAGACTCACATTTGAGCAACAAGTACGGCTGGGCAGCCATTTGAAAAGCCTTGCTTACTATATTACAATAGCTAACCTTGTTTTATTTTTTGATGGAGTCATGATTGTTTTATGGCTAGTTAGGACGTTACGTAGTAAATATGGTTTTGTAGATACGTTGGTAGCTGTGGGTGCATTTGTGTGCAAATAACTTCATATTTATGCTTCACCTGCCATTCCTGTCAAGAGTGCTTGTAAACAAGCTAACCTCTGTGTGGAGCTCTAGATACAGCTTGAAATTAACAATATTCGGAGATGACACATTTAGTTGTGAATTTCCTCTGAGTGTTTTAGTATATCTACATGCCAACTGCTGCAAACTCTACGAGTGTGCAGTCTGGGGCACCTTCGACATGTAAGCACATGATATGATATGATATGGCATTTGTAACGCGCTTATACAGAAGTGTTTCAAGGCGTGACGAGGCAAGGGAGGGGGAACCGAGGTAAGACAGAGACAATTATCTTACTAGGCCAGATGACATTGAGATCGTGAAAGTGCAGGGGAGGGGGTAAGGGGGAAAGTGTGTGGGAAAAGGGAGAGGGAGCAGTGCAGTACATAGGATAACTGTAAAATAAATAACATCATAAATAAAAAGTGCGGCCAGCTGGTGGCAAGTGCAAGGGTACGTGCAGACATCAGGTGTCAAGTGCTGGCAGGGAGGGGACCTGCCCCAAGATCAGAGGGTGGCCAGGTAACCAGTGCAAATTCAGATTCAGCCAGGAGATCAGCAGGGGAGAGGAGGAAAAAAAGCAGGAGCAAAGAGGAAGGTTTTGAGGTGCTTTCAGAACCAGAGATGGTTCTCCTAAAGTTACAAAGAGGCAGGGAGGCTGTTCCAGAGGGAGGCCCCAGCAGAAGAAAGGGATCTACCACCAACTCGTTTCATGGAGAAGCGTCTGACCCTGAGTGTTACGCTCACCTGGCTCCCACAGGAGGCGTCGATCGGACCTGGACAGCTGCGACCTCCTCCAACGTGAAGCGTAGTGCAGAGATGACAGACTGGAATGGACTGTCTAATCTCGTCTGCTTGACCCGTAGAAGTATTCCCCTGAAAGTGGAGAAAGGGATTTAGCCACCCATGGATTCTAGTAATGGCACCCACTGTTCCCCCCACTAATCACCACCAATATTCACTTTCAGTAAGCTCACCTTATGTTTTTAAATGACGAGCTCTCCATCCTGCGTGGAATGCAGGGGCGCTTAGATACCAGTTACTTCACTGGTTCGAAGGCGTTGGAAGAGTTCCGGATGAATATTGACTCTGAGGTTCCAGGTGAGAACCCGTAAGTATAAAGTTCAAAGAGTTCAATATGTCCGATGTTCACTCTTGTACATTCCTTTCTTGTGTTGCAGCTGGGTCCAAGAGAAGATTGTCTTGTGGCAGCTGATGGTGTTCAGGTAAGAGTCTGTATTACCCAACCCTGTCCGGTAAAAGATGTGTGTATTTAAATTGCTGGTTTCTTTCTCCTTACAGGTGCGGCGTAAGAAGTTGCAGTTTGTTACAGAATAATGTCTCTGGTTGTTAATCAGGTAAGTCTATGGTGGAGAGGTTGTATTTGTTGGCTCTCTTGGCTCACCTTATGTTTCCTTTGTCCCCTAGATGGTAGAATTTCGGCGAAGAAAATGATGGAGGCTGCGCCGGATCAAAAAATGCTGTGAGGACTGGTGAGTATGGCGCGGCGCTGCAGCTGGCAATGCGACGCGTGTAGAATAATGTCCTTTTCAAGTTCGAAGACGTGATGGATCCGGAATTCAGGAAAGGATTGAAATAATATCTGTGTTCTAACCTTCCTTCTTCTTTCTTCTTTTGCTAGGAGCTCTGGATTCGAGACGGCCATGGCTGAAGACTGGATGCTGACTGCAGGCACGGTGAGCGTTACGCTGCTGGATGCAGAATAACGCGAAGCATGTGCTGCTGTTCGGGCGTGGTTTAAATAGCCTCCAAAGTAGTTCCAGGTAAGAAGTCCCTAGAACCACACCCGAGTAAAAACTAGTTCCTGTAGTAAAATAGTCCCATCCAGGCCTCACATTGGCTTGGATTCATTTGCAGCATGGTCTGTATGAGGTAAGTAAAGTCTATGAGCCTGGCGCCTATGGCGCCAGAACTGATTTCTATTATGAGCCTGGTGCCTAAGGCGCCAGGACTGAACCCAAACAGCCCTCAGCCGGGGCTGCTGGGGTTTTATCAAATATCTGGATGCCTGCTCCCGGGGCTGATGTGCTTGATCCGGATGCCCGGGGGTAGGCATCATGGCACTGAAGAAGTTGGAGGCGGATGAGCAAAGATCTCGAGAAGGAAGATATTTAGAAAGAGAAAATTGAATGTTTTGAGTCCCCAGGCCCCAGAATGCCTGTGGACAATGAAGAGGGTTTTTAACTTAATCCTCACCGCCACTGGGAGCCAGTGCAGAGATTTCAGATACTATCCCTGAGCTTGAGGCCAAGGCCAAGTCTTGCAGTCCAGTTTAAGATGAGTTGCAGAGGGCGAAGAGTAGAGGCAGGCAGATTTAGAAAGAGGCTGTTGCAGTAGTTCCACCTAGTGAGAACTAGAGCTCTGGAAACAGTGAGCTTCTGGGGGAAGGAGAGGAAAGGAAGAATACCTCTGAGGTGCAGATGGTAGTGTGACTTCTTAGAGATGTCAGAATTGTGAGGAGAGAAGGAGAGTGTGGAGACGAAGATGACCCCAAGGTTTTTAGCCTCACAGGTGGGAGCAGGAAGCGGGCCAAGAGAGGCCGGCCAGAGAGAGGTGTACAGATGAGGAGAATCTTGGTCTTACTGGCATTAAGGCAGATATCATTGGCGACACACCACTCCTGGATAGCAGATAGACAGTCAGAGATGAGAGAAGAAGAGATGGCTGAAGGGAGCCCGCATAGCACTGAAGGTTGGGGCAGAGAGCAGAAATGCTGTGGGAAAGAAGTGCTAGGTATTGATTGAACAGCCAGGGAGAGAGGTTAGACCCCTGGGGAACACCACAGGTAGAGATAGAGAAAGAGGAGAGGAATGACCCAAGTTGGACCTGGAAGGGTCGATTGCAGAGGAAGTCAGCCAAGCCAGGGCCTGATCGGTGATACCCAAGTTATCAGGGAGGCAGTTGAGCAGGATGCGTTGGTTGACCATGTCAAAGGCAGAAGAGAGATCAAGTAAGATGAGGACACATGGGGTGTTGGAGTCAAGGTTGGAGAGCATGTCTTCACAGATGTTCAGGCGAGCAGTTTCTGTGCTCCTGGCCGCTCTGAAGCCAGACTGATGGTCATGGAGACAACCAACAGATTTGGTGTAAAGATTAAGCTGGGAGATGGCCAGCATTTCCAGGAGTTTACCCAGGAAAGGAGTAATGGATATTGGGTGATAGTTAGCTGGGCAGGTAGGGTCGGCATGTATCATTTTGTACTGATCTTTCTTCACTCATGTGAATTTTATTTTCCCTTTTAGACACATTTCTGTGCTCTGTGGCCCCTATTAAATATGCCTAACAACTCAGCACATGGCCAAAAGCTGGTTCCTAAATTAAGCTTTATCAACTGGCTTGTGTGGCCGGGAGGATAGCTCTGGTAAAACGTGTTTGTTTTGGAAGCATGACAAAAAATAGCAACACAGGATTGAATCCTGGTCTCGCGCTTAGAAGCTGGTCTCTTCTATTAAGCATGTTATAACAAAGCAATTATACTGCTGCTGGAAGCTTCACCACACATGTCTGCTCCGTTTTAGTTTGGCTGATAAGTGGTGAAGCTGCCAATTTAAAATCTTGTTTAATCTTCTCAATATGACTGACCAGATCACTCAACTAGACAAATGATGAATTGTTAAAATTCCATGGTGTATGTAATTTGACAGGCACATTAGTGTGCTACAAAATACTGTAGTCTGCCCAGGATTTCGTTGGGGTAAATTCTTTATAGGGCAGGAGATATTAATGTGTGCCCACCTTACAATATAAAGGGTAAAGGTGTGTTGCCACCATAAAGGCGTTCTTTAATTTCCCACTGCAGCTGCAAAATGCCTGACCGATGATGTCAGTATTCAGCATCTGGTGGCAATCACTGCTCATTTCACCTTGAATGTCATTCTTATAATGCGACACAGAAGAGACGTCAAAGATCCCAATAACATCAAAGGTCCCAATATTATCTCACACACAGGTGTAGGAAAAGCAAAATAAATCCCTTCATATCTCGCACACAGGTGCAAGAAAAGCAAAATAATCCCTTCAATATAGGTTAGCCCTCAACCATGCACGTTGTGCCGCTTAACGACAAGGGTGAAATAGATTAAATCATTGAGCTGACAAGTCTCAGTGGGTCCCTATTGCAACTCACATGTGCTTAGTTCCCAGCAGTCCTGCAGTACTATAATGTGCTACACAGAATTTGTACTGCACCCTTCACCCCATATTGTCATCTTACGGCGCCTAGAACTTGTCTTACTGCAGAGCGCATTGTGACCTTGTACGGGTATTACCAGAACCCTGGTCTGAGGGTAAGGAAAGGTGAGGAATGGACTACACTGGAATAGACAGGACACACGTGTTTGGAGAAAAGGTAATAAGAAAGATGCAGGGGAAAATAAGACTAATAGATTCTTTGGGTTGTGCTTGTCTGTGTGCATGTGTGATAACTGATGGTTGTTATCAGTGGTAAGTGCATAGATCATGTGTTGTTTGATTTATGATGATGGCATAATCTAGCCTAGTTAAATCTGGGAAATAGATCAAGTTGGTCTTGGTTGTTTGATGGACTGGAGACCTACTCAATCGGGCCCTACTATTGGGAGGGCTTTTACTAATTTGGTTTGTTCCATCACCCATGTTGCGGGGCAGAGCACTGTTTTTTCCAAGCCAGTTGAATAAGAGTCTGCGCCAAGTATAAGACGTGTAAAGATGAATGCGTGGAGAAACATGAGGGGAAGCTGAAGTTCTGACCAGGGATTTTAATTTATCACGCCTATATGTAAGTTAAGGGTTGATATAAAATTAAGCTAAGCTGATGGCTTTAGACTTTTAGGAAGTTGGAGTATTGTGAGGCAAAGCACGTCTGTTGGAGGATTGGGCAAGAGGGCTCAGGTTATCAATAAACTAGCTGTAATCTACCCCAGACGAGGTAGAGGTAATATTGGTAGTATTTGTCTGCTATGTGAGTTAAGGGGAGGCTAGTATTCGGTGTGTAAGTACCTGAGATCAATAGAAACATAGAGATGCCCTGTCTGGAGTCAAGACAAAGAGATGTCCAGTGTTTTTCAAACTTAATCCTACGGCTCCTAAAATTGTCAGTGGGTTATAAATGCTAATGGTGTAACTTCATGTACAAAACTAAGATGCATATAGCTTATTGCTCTGAACATATTGTAAAGAATTCACACAACTTTTATTATATATGGCAGAACATTTGTAAATGGAAGACCTCTATTAATAATAAGAATTACTAGTTTTTATATAGCGCTACAAACCCACAGGTATCTGAGCGCTGCAATAACAGTTGTAATTATTATCCCACTGCGTGGTACTCAAATTATCGACCTCAGAAGGATGAAAGGCTGAGTTGGTCCTGCCAGGATTTGAACCTGCATCGGCAGGCTACGCTTGGATGTCAAAACACGCTCAACTTGCTGTGCTATCTGACTGGCACATTGCCCTTAGTTCAACGTCCTGAAGAGGGCACACATGCCTGGGTCTTCACCTGAAGAGATGCCCAGACCGTAGCTCCTGCAGGTGAGAAACTTTAAATTTCTTGCTTCTGTTTGTTCAGAGAATTGCTGAAGCTACCTTTGGAGAAAGTTTAATGATCCAGGAGGACTGAACTAAACAGTGCGGTTGTGGGTGTGAAGACCCAGGCATGTGTCCCCTCTATGACTTAGTTCAGCCTCATGAAGATATACACAGACTGATGAAGTGTCTGCAGGTGAGTAATCTTACATATGTCACCTCTATTAGCTCAAGCTACCTTCTGAAAATGGCCCGCTAGTTTAAGGTGCAGCATTTGCAATATAGGTTGGCGTCACGCCAAAAATGCCACCACATCGCAACGATTCCCATCCTCAACAAGACCATATCCGAATATTCAAGATGTACCCCACTACCTGGCACCGATTCCTCAAAATGGACGTAATTAGAATTCCTGAAACTCGTCGCCATATTGCATCACAGACCAAAACATAGCAGCTTTAAATTACCTGGCAAATGCACACAAGAGAGCAACACGTATCCCCCAAAAACGTACCGAAAAAGATCTTGACCAACTCCTCAGCAAACAAATGCGTAAATATAAACTGGATGGTTATGCAACATGGACAGTGAGATGATGTCGTACCTTTCTGCAGAGCACTCGAGCCGCATCACTCACCAGAAAGCCAGAGGAGCGGGCGTAATGATCCTGCAGGCCACTCTTAATGGCTGTTGCAAACACATTTAAATGCATGAGGCGTAACGGTGTCTGCTTGTTGCAATGGCCTCTCCTTTTAAGAATAAACTTGAACAAAATATCGAAACAATGGCAGCTTCTCCCTTGCTATTAATCGTGAAAACATGGAGACGCTGCAAGAGGCTATGACGTTAAAACCAGCAACCCACCAGGCATGCGCGTGTGCTCCCCTTAAGTGCTAAGGGCCTCTATGTTCCTCCTGAATTCCTATAAGGAATCATGGTAGGCTCTGCCCACTCCCCCACCTAAGTGTAATTGTTCCTCTCCCTAAGGAATTTTAAACGAAGTAAAAACATTCGCGAACATCCTGCAGTGTGTGAAAAAATTGCAGGGAAAAAGAATGTTATCCTTTCATGTGTCTTCACGAATTAGGGCCTGATTCACAGAAGCGTTTTACAATGGTGGAATCCCACTGGAAAATGCTCCATGAATCAGGCCCTTAATGTGACCAGACATCCCGGTTTTCCCGGGACAGTCCCAGGAAATCGCCCTCCGTACCAGAGTCTCAGTAGTTGTTTAATTGTATAAACCCCATCCAAGGGTTTGGCAGGATGGTTGTCTATGGTCCCGGTTTTTGCCGGGACCCGATTTCTAAATCCCAAAATTGGGCTGGGTGTGACTCTTCCTGCATGTATGGGGCCATTCACACCCCATTTCCTCCACCTTCCCCTCCAATTAGAGGAGTGTGCCTGTGAGCCCCTCCCCCTCCTGGTCTCTCCCTCGCAATAGGCCAGCAACATAGAAGAAGGACTACAGTTGTATTTGTGTTTACTTTAGTCCTACTTCTATGTCTCTGGCCTGTCCCGTTTTAAAAAAAATCTGTTCCTCTTATCACGAATGCTACTGATAGGCAAGCTTTGCAAATATAAGCTTCAAAGCATAATCCTGTGTCGGTGGAGACCCTAAGAAAGACACTAATGTGAGCGGCTCACAGGAATTTCAGCGACTGGCTGGGTCCAGTCTGACTATAATCACATGGATTTCCAGATCACAGATGCCTGGGGTGCCAAAACGCTACTTCACTAGTGAAGCATGTGACCTTGCATCAGCCCTTTGATTACTATCCCTGTCATTAGCATGAACACTTCAACATTTAATGGCAGAACCCATGAGTTCATGTTCTTTGTATGCCAATAACTGGTATTTGGCAGTAATGTCTGTTTTATAATGCAACTTATACAGCAAATGCTCATATTTGTAGCGGATGGCATATTGTGAATGCCCACCAGATGCCTATAGAATGCCTATATAAATGATGAGGCTATTGGCTTTGACATTATATGTTTATGACTATTTCAACCTGCTGTATTTTATCCCCAAGAAGCTCCATGATGCCCGGTAATGTGCACGGGGCGGGCCTTTGTTTCTGATATGCTGAATGAGTTTACCAGTGCTCTGCATCTGGGCATGCTTTCATGCTTCGAAGTCCGTAATCACATGATGAGTAGATGGCCAGCTCCCACAGGGGGTGCTAGAGGATCAGCCAGCATTGCGGGCCGCTTCTCCACCTCCCCTCCACCCACTTGGGATTGATCACCTTGACTCTTCCGAGGGAGGCAGAAGGTTCATGCCCCTGGGCCAGCCAGAACGAGCTCATAGCCCAGGGGGACCTTTTTTAATTTTATTAAATTTTCAAAGTTAACATTTATCTTCATTAAGGCAACACAGAGGAACAGTTACATCCATGAGTATAGAGAAAACTTATCTTCATCATTCTGTTCCACGTCATATAGTATCATCAATAAACGATTAATACAACCAAGAGTGTGCACATAAAGGAAGTAAAAATAGAAAAAAGAAAGCATAAATAAAATCAGAATATTGAACATTTTTTACAAACGTTAACAATTTTTCCCATCCCTGTCACCTGCCCCGAGAAAGAGAGTCAAGTCGTTTAGGGAATAAGGTATTATGGTGCTGCGGTCGTCAGCAGGGGTGAAGTCTTTGTTACATGTGGTGTATTTAGGGGTTCGACATGTGAGAGGAGCGCCTGAAACCTTTGGCCGGCGTTTATGTAATGGTGAGGGGGGGGTATAGCTCAGAGAGGCGGAAGTCAGTACACTCTTCTCAAGAAACATGATTTATTACATTCATGATGGGGGTCGTCAACATCTGAAGTTGGGTATTCATTAGACGTGTGCGCTCTCAGAAAGTCTGACCATAGGAGCTCGGATTGTGTCGCTCTACCGTCGAGGGATGCAGTGTTTTTTCCATGTTACATAAGTTCAACATCACATTGATCCACTCTTATTTGGACGGGGTCGTGGGCGATTTCCATTTAGTAGCAAGTAAAGCTTGCGCCGCGAACAACAAATGGGGGGTTAGGCCCCGTACCTTTGTCCATTCATCTTCAATTTTTTCGAGGCTGAACAAGACTAGGTGCGGATCCGCTGTTCTGTGGATCCCATCAGTGTGCTTGATCCATCCCAGGACCTCATCCCAAAAGATCTTGATCTTGGGGCACCCCCACCACATGTGCCAGTAGTCTGCAACATGCCCACATTCACGCCAACAGGAGGGGTAGGAAGATTGGTACATCCTGGATAATCTATATGGGTCATACTGCCAGCAATTTAGAAGTTTTATGGAGTGGAGTTTATATTGACATGATATGGAAGTACGCGAAGCCATAGTACATATTTTGTCCCATTCGTCATCGTCTATATCCATCCCCATATCAGTCTCCCATCGCCGTCTGAGTGTAAGTGAGGCTCTTCCTATCCGTCTTGGAGTCTAGCATTTTTTCGAAAGGGGTGAGATCTCTACTTAATTTTTCCTTCCACTCAGATTTGGTCAATACCCCTTTAATTTGTAAATAATGGAAGGTGGAGAGGACTCCAATTTTTAGGGCTTCTGTTAACTCTGGGAGGGTGATAAATGAGTCACTGTGGAGGAGCTGGCCCACTCTTTCTAGTCCCGCTTCAAACCATGTCTGGAACCTCTCGACATTGGGGATATAGTTATTAATGTCCGGGGACCATAGACGACTCAATGGGGACGGCCATATCGTGATTCCCGTCATCTCCGAACCCTCTCGCCATATATCCCATATAGCAACAAAGAGCGGGTGGTTTCTCGTTCTCCTCAATACCCGGTTTCGTGGAGCCCATAACCATTCTCCAAGTGTTGCTGGGGTCAAGTAATAGTTATCCATCGCTACCCATTGTGGTTCTTTGTGATTGTGTGGGTGGGGGACAAACGCACGCATTTGGGCAGCGGCATAGTATTTCTGGAGATCAGGGAGTCCCACCCCGCCTTTGTCTTTGGGCAGTGTCAACATAGAGTAGGCTATCCTGGCCCTTTTCCCCCTCCACAGGAATTTTAGAATTGCCCTCTTCACCTCAGTAAAGTATTGTTCCGGTATTTTAATTGGAAGCATTTGGAAGGGATAAAGAAACCTCGGGAGGGAGGTCATTTTGACGGCGTTGAGGGGGCCAAGCCATGAGATCGTCAGTTTATCCCACCTGGCCAGATCTGCGCAGAGCTTGGTAAGAAGTTGTGGGAAATTTACTTCGTACAGGGAGTCTAATTGTTTCGTTATGTGTACCCCGAGGTATTGCATCTTGTCATGTTTGATCGACAGTCCCAAGGAGGAGTATTTCATAGTATTCGCCTCAGCATCTCCCTGAAGGGGAAAGAGCGTGGATTTGGCACAAATGATCTTGAAGCCCGAGAGGCGACCATAGTCCTCCAGGAGGAGGATGGCACGGGGGACCGATTTCTCGGGATTAACCACATGTAAAAGAATATCATCGGCATACAGGGCGAGTTTATATTCAGTGTGTCCTAGATGGATCCCTTCTATGGCTTCATCTCCCCAGATCTTATGTGCAAGCGGCTCAAGTGATAGGGCAAACAAGATGGCTGAGAGGGGACATCCCTGTCTAGTGCCTCGCTTCAGTTGAAACCACCTGGAATACTCTCCGTTAACAAATACTGAGGCAATAGGAGAAGAGTATATCGCTTTAATTCCCCTTCTAAGGTTTGTGCCTAGTCAGATTTTTTGAAGGACCTCCATTAAGAAATCCCAGTCCACCCTGTCAAATGCTTTTTCAGCATCAATAGAAAGCAACACAGGGTTGGTATTTAGGTTGTGGGAGGCGTGCACCAAATGTAATGTCTTGCGCATGGTATCTGCACCTTGGCGGCCAATTATAAAGCCCACCTGGTCGGGGTTATTAAGGCGGGGCATGAGGGATTCAATCCTAGCTGCGACAACCCTGGAGTATATTTTGACATCTATATTAAGTAAGGAGATGGGACGATATGATCCACACTTCGTGGGATCCTTCCCCTCTTTCGGGATAACTGCTATGAGTGCTTTGACAAATGAGTCTGGAGGATTTCCTGTTTCTAGAATTCGATTGAATAAACCAACAAGGAAAGGTGTGAGTTGCGGGGCGAATGTTTTGTAAAAACCTGCGTATACCCGTCCTCCCCCGGGGATTTGCCTAATGTAAGTCTCTTAATGGCCTCTTGGATCTCCTCTCCCGTTATAGGGGCATCAAGCGTATCTGATTCAGTTCGTGTCAATTTGGGCATAGCAACGTCATCTAAGTAGGATCGAATGCTGGGAGTGTCTGGGTCGTCTTCAGGGGTGTACAGGGTCTCATGGAAATCCGCAAAGGATTCCGGAATAGTGGGGTGGGGGGTTCCCACACCCGGTTCTCCTTCTAGTATCTCTTGAACCCTACGTTCTGCCCGTTGGCATGGAGTCTGGCCGCTAATAGCGCGTCAGCTTTGTCCCATTTCTCATAAAATTTCTGTTTCAAGAGGAGGAGCTTGCGGGCTATTTGCTCATGTTCCAGGAGGCATAACTCTTCCCTTTTTTCCTTGCTTCTAGAACTTTGTCAGGGTCAACAGTGTCCTCTTTCTTCGCATCGCTTTCGAGTTGGGTAATTTCTCTACGGATTCTATTTTCAATTAAGGCCCTCTCTCTTTATTTATTAGCTCCCTCCCGCATGAGGATTCCCCTCCATGTTGCCTTACCAGCTTCCCAAACCCCCTGTTTCGAGACTTCCCCAGTATCATTCATTCAGAAATATTCTTCAATTTCAGTTTCCATCTCTAACTTGAAAACAGGATCCTTCCATAACGTCTCGTTACATCTCCATTGTCTGCATCTAAAGGGCAAGGAATCCCATACTAAATCAATGGATACCATATCATGATCGGACCATGAGATGGTCACGATTTTTGAGTGTGTGGCCGTGTCAAATAAGTCACTGGAGTAGTAAAGTTAATCTATGCGAGTAAACGTATTTTGCGGGGCCGAAAAAAGGTGTACTCTTTCTCCATAGGGTGCATGCAGTGCCACACATCAATCAAACCATACAAGTCCATCATCGTTTTAAATTGAGTGTGATCTCCTCCACCTGCGTCCCATCTTTCTGGGTTACCGGGGTGCCAGTCGAGATCCGGGTCTGCCCATATGTTAAAGTCACCGCCAAGGATGACGTGACCTGTTGCCTCTAGCATTATTTTGGGGATTGTTTTGGATAGAAATCGGAGTTGTCCCACATTGGGTGAGTAAATCGTGGCAATCGTAATGGACAACCTTCCAATGGTCCCCGACGCCAGGAGAGCCTGACCCTCTGCATCAGACCAAATTTTCGAGGCCCTGAAATCCAGCCCTTTTCTGATGAGTACTCCCACTCCCCCTTTCTTTATGGGTCCAGATCCCCAGAATTCCAACCCACTTCTTTTTCCCAGGATTGCCCTTTCTTCACCCCTCATATACTTGGTCTCTTGCATAAAGAGTATATCCATATTTGACGTTCGAAATTATCTAAAAAGGAGTGATCTTTTAGTAGGTGAATTAAGATCTTTGACGTTGAGCGTTCCCACCCTCATGGTGCCCCTGGTGCATGGTTCAGCGGTCAGTATAGCAACATTTTGAATGCTCGTGTGGACCTGATGATTGCTGTAACTTCGACCCCTGGAGTTTAGACAACCGTACCAGCATTTCCCCTTTTAAGACTTTCAAATGTTCCCTCGATTCAACCCACATTCTCTTCCCGGTTCCCCACCCACCACCCCCTCCCCTCCCTGAGTTCGGTGGCGTTCGATCGATCCCAATTGAAAGCACTGGTCCGAAATCGAACCACTAGAGGGGACCGTTACCTCACGGTCCCCGTACCTAATAAACATCACTAATGTCCAATGAGCTCCCTACAAGCCACCCCCGATAATAATCAGTTGAGTGTCATATAGGTGGAAGATTCAAAACCATTTTCACAGCACATAACTTCAAATTCTTCATGTTAAAGGTTAAGTCAATTTAAATGCGTTACACTCGTTTGGTGTCAGCTGCCTCCCTCTGGGGAGCCATTTCCTCTACGGTACTTCCTCGAGCCCTTCACCTTCCTCCGTTTCGGGCCCTGCACGTGCCATTCCCCTTGGCTTCTAGGTGGTTGGTCGCGATGTTCTTCGTGTTCCTGCAGGCCCAGTAGTTCGGAGATGCATGCTTTGATATCTTGCTCAGAGTTTAGTCTAATTCGCGTACCTTCATGTTCAAAGGAGAGGGAGAAGGGGTATCCCCACCTGTAGCACGTGTCACGACTCTTAAGCCAAGTAGTAAGTGGTTTGCACATTTTCTGTAGAGCCAAGGTCAGAGTCGAGAGGTCCTGGAAAATAGTTATTTGAGCTCCACTAAGGGTGATAGCACCCCCACTCCTCGCTTTCTCCAACACTCTCATCCTGTCCTGGTAACGGTGAAACCTTGTCAACACCGATCGCGGGCCTCCAGGCGGGCCTCCAGCTCTGTGAATGCGCTCCGTTTTAGGTTCATCAATGTTGTCGTATGCGACGAGGAGCTTAATGATGTCATGGAGAGTTGATTTCAAGTCCTCCTCCGTTTCCCCTTCTTTCTCTGGGATCCCAAAGAAGCACAGGTTGTTCCTCCTTTCGTGATTTTCCAAGTCATCCATCTTGAGTTTAAATTCCTGTTCCCTTCGTTCCAGTTTTGTTATTCTATTGTCTAGCTGTGTTTCGAGGACGTTGATTGAGGCCTGGTTATTTTCAACTCCTTCGACCCTGTCTTCTATGCTGTCAAGGAGCTGTGTGAGCTTGTCGATTTTCCCTCCAATGTTGGCTCCCATGCTTCTTATTTCTGCTAATAAGTCCGCTATGTCTCCCTTCGTAGCAGCAGTTTCTTTATCCATAGTGGAAGATGCAGCCATTCCGGACCCAAAGTCGAATCGGGATGATGTTCTGTAAGCGTAGGCAGCAAGCCTCTGTCGGGCGTTCATGCGTCTATAGACCTGTTTCCTACACGTTGGTTCATGGAGTTGCTGGAGTACTCACTACCACAGAGGAGGCACACGCCCCTGTTCTCTTCTCTTCCTTCCCTTACACCTCGGCCGGAGCAAGGTGTGTCAGGGGGCCTTTACCTCTGCGGAGCTAATGTTTTCGCGCCTTGTAGTTCGGGCAGGGTCTCTTTCCAGTGGTAGCAATCAGTTACTGGATGTTTAATAGTTCTTCAGTGGATTTTGGTCATCTCTTCGTGACTATGCATGCTGTTAAGGCGCTCAGTACTTTCTCGACCCTCTGGGGTCATCATACGGGGGAACCAGGACTCCGGATGGTTAAGAGGATCCCCGCCGCATATGGTGGAATCAGCAGCGTGGGGTTCCGTGTTCCACGAGGGTAGCGCTCGTTAGGGCTGGCGCATTATGGCCCTCCAGGCTTGGGCCGCAGAGTAAGGTCACTGGTGTCCCAGGGGTCTGGGGTATTGGGATGGGAGGAGGCACAAGCCCTGGAATCAGGGGCCCTACCCTCCCATTTGAAATGGTGGAGTTCTATGGGCTGTGAGACTCAGTGGTGCTTAGTGGTGGGCCAAAAGTGCCCAAATGCGGCCTGGTTGAGGAGTGTCGTGCTGGTCCCCACGTAGCGGGGGGAATGTTCCGCTAATTGCGGGCTCGCGGTCGTGTTGGCCCACCGGGGCCCTCAGATGAGGTGGGGAGGCGATGGGAAGACTGTCCGGGCCAACACCCACAGGATATGCGGGAGGCAGCTGGAAGTCGGGCCCGTGCTTCCGCGTTGCACAGTTAGCCGGGGCAGAGAGGGAGAAATGGAGGCCCTGCGTGGGTCGAGCTGCGCAGCCCGTAGATGAAAGCGGGCTGCAATGCACTCCGAGGAACGCGCAACGGGGCCGCGGATAGGCTCCGCGTATCTGGAGCATGTGGGACTCACCAGAGTGGGTCTTCATAAAAGTTGGGCCGCATCCGAAACTTCGGGTCTGCCGTAGGGTGGGCGGCGGAAGCACCCGCCACACGTCGAGGGCTCTCCCACTCCCCGAGAGCCTCCAGGCGAAACGTCGCTGAGAAAGCCGGGGCGGGGAACCGGAACAGAGCCCGGCGGCGTCACTGGTCTCCGGCGGCTGTGGGCTGCTGCAAGGGTGCCGCATAGGAGGCCCTGGGGGGAAGTTCGGGCCGCAGCTCTTTTCTCCACCAAAAATGCTCCGATTTTCACCGGAATTTCGCCGACTGGGTGGGGGCCAGGGTCAGCAAGCTTGGGCCGTCGTTTTTTAGCAGGTGGGGGGGCCAAAAGTGGGGGCTCAGAGCACTTTTGGGGGACCATGAGACGGAGCTCACACAGAGAAGATCTTCATCCGTGCGCCCCCTGGTGGCCGCCTTCCCAGAAGGACCTTTAAGGGCTCAGCCTCTTTGCAGCACCGGACTAACTGGCGGTCCTAGCCGAGGAGGAGTGTCACTGCGATTCCTGCTGGGAGTGTTTTATCACTGGCCGCACGAGCCAGGTTTGGAATTAGACGGGCACTGACACCTTTACGGTCAGTTCAGACTCCCTGACAACTGAATGCAGTGGACCCTTGGTTATTTGCTACATGGAAGGGTGTGGGAGTTATGATATGATATGGCATTTATAACGCACCTCAAGTGTTTCAAGGTGCGAGCCTTGAGTTACTGCCTGGCAATTGGTAACCAGAGGCAGTTGTGTGCTATGTAATAATTGGAAGTGACGTGTTACATTCGTCCGTCCTGCTCCCCCTGATACTAGTGCTCATATAGCTCCCTCACACTGTCTCAGGCATTCCAGGCACTCGGCACGAGGACACAAATAATACGCAAAGCCAGAGGTTTGGGTGTAAAAGCTTTAATGTTAACACACACACCAGGCTCTGGAGGGCGACATCGACACTGCCCCCTCCCAGGCCTGGCTCATACTTATGTACAATGCAAAGCTACATATTAATCTCCTCCAATTAGCCGTACGTATTCATAACAGTTCATTTTGCCGAAGAGAGAGAATCAAGTACATTTCATAACTGGCTGGCTGCTTCTGCTTCTGTGAGGCAGCCTTGGGACTTGAGCCAGCAGCTTGAGCTTCAGAGCTGCGTATTTCTCAGAACGGAGGGCTGTTGATGTCCAGCTTTCGAGGCCTGGCTGGCAGATATTCCACAGCTAACTCAGCTGGTTGTGCTTTGGTGGTTCTCTGCAACATCTGCTTTCATTGTTTAGATGTTTTAGGCCAGTCCTTATGCCAAATCATTAGGCCAGTCTTCCTGCTTCAGATGTGATGTACCTCAACCAAAAGAAAGTGCAGAATCAGAAATGTGCCAGGTAACAACATGGGTCACCTAAGGACAATAAGGACTGCAAATACTGGTGGAAGGCCGGGAATCGGAAAGGGCTATCAAATGTTGTTGTAGGCCATTATGCTGAAGGAAGCTGGGACTTCCCATGTTGCTGACTCCATTAAAATGTGATCTTTTTGTTCCAAAAACTATTACTGTCTATGAGGCCTGTCTTGTAAATGCATATGGTCTGTGGTTCTGGGGTGGGGTCCCAAGTAAGGGGTGGTCGTGCTAGGCCCTTCTTCTTAGGGTTCTTCTGCTGTCACATGGGGGTCACTTTGTGCCACCAGTGTCTAGGTTTTACTGTGGTGTTGTGGTTACTGGCCAGGACAAGCTTAACACAAGGCAGATGTTCACCCATCCTTCCCATTCTTTCGAAAGCACTTTATCTTCTCGAGAAATACCCGTATGTCTCTAATGGCTAGTCTGACAGTATTAGCTGAAAGGTTCGACTTCCATTTATGTAAAGAAGACATTAAAAAAGGTCATTAGATTTGGCATGTAATCCCCGGCAGCAGAATCTGCCGCAGCTGTGCCTCAGATACAAAGACATATTTTTTAAACATCATTAACCTAGCACCTCTCAAGAGTACCTGAAAAAACAACAATATGACCAAAAAACGGTTTTATGCCTCTTAGTTTCGTTCCCAGGGCGGGCCTTTGAGGAGGATTGATACAGCATTAAATGTGATGCTCCAGTTCCCATGGTCTAAAGTAGGCCAAGGCGGTGCTGCGGCTCAGGAGGCTCCACGCGCTCTTGCGCGCACTCCTCCACTGCGCAGAGCCGCCCACCACCTGCAAAAGAAAGCCATCAGCAGGGGAGCAAAGGGAAGGGTGGGGGTGCGCCGCCGCGCCGTGAAAGGTCCCGCCGCCGCCGTGGCACTTTAAATGTCAAACGCATGATAATTAGCACAACCAAGCATATGATTTTCCCTTTCTTGCAGATTAGGGCAACAAATTCAATTACATTTTTTTTCTTCCCAATTGATTATTTTCAGATTTAGTAGAGTTAAGGATGCAAGTGCGCCGCGTCCGCCTACGGCAGCGGCAAGACTTTATTTTTCAGGAGAATGTTCCTATCCAGACCTAGAGATGCACCTTTTTTTTTAATCTCTGCCACTAATTCCTACTTTAAAGTAAATATATGTTAATTGGGATGCCGACGTCGGCATAATTAAAAGGCTTGAGCTTGATTATAGCATGCAGGTTGTCGACTCCGGGTGCGCCTGTGTAGCGCTTTCCCTGCGGTTTGTGCTTTTCTGGAGTGTGTGGAAAATCAAAATAAAAGGTCTGGGAGGGATGCGGGCGCTGGAGCATTTCCCCCTCAGGCAGGCAGGCAGGCAGGCAGGCATGTCACATATGGACAGCATGTAAATATTCAGAATGCTGCTTCAAAGGCAAACGCTGATGCTGGGAAGTTGCTGAGAAGTTGCTGCAAGCCTGCCATTAATGAGGGCTTTGTTGGTTTTCATTAGAAAGAGGAAAGATGCAGCAATCAAGGTTGCTTGCGAATGCATGATTGGAAATTGATTTGAAAATACGTTAAATAATTTATTTTAGAGGTTAAAGGAACAGTATTTAAAATCCTAGCCAATGCCACTGTTTCCTATTTTTTTATTTTTTTTATTTAAAATCTTATTTAGCGCAAACCTTGTGCTGGGGCAGAGGAGCAATGTGCAACCATGAAATCAATGTGCAATGGCGAGCAAATCACAATATCGCAATTTACAAAAAAACAAATGGTCATTCAAATTGACTAATAACAATAAAGAAAGACCAAAAAATAAAAAATAAAACATCAATGTTAGGCACGTTCAAACTAATGGGTTTACAGCCCTCTCCTGAATTCAATAAGAATGGGGAGAAAACGAGTATTGGGAGGCAGCAAATTACAAGCGGGTGGAATACACTGTAAAGGTCCATGCGAGAGGTGGGTAACCTTAAGGCGGGCAATCAGAGGATGGGAAGAGTCAGCACTACTAGTGGTCTTTATTTATTTATTTGTTTATTGTGCGTTTGTAAGGCGCTTATACACAAGAAATTGTGTTTCAAAGCGTCCACAGGGCAATGGGGAGGGAACATGGGAACGGAAGCCAAATAAAATCATGTAGAGAAAAAAGAGGCGGTCCTACTAGGCCTTGTGAGCATTCATAGCTAGTGCAGAGCGACAGAAGAGACGAGGGAGGGGGTAAGTGCTAGGAGTTCCACAGGGGTAACTGCAAGGGAGTACGTTTCAAGCTACTGTTAAGTGCATGGCAGAGATCACTTGATAAGAGGGGTCAACTGCCATACAATTAGTTAAATCCTGTGAGAGAGCACAGGCTTGTGGGCGCCCAAAGGCAAGTGCTGGGAGTGGGCAAAGGCTAAAGGCGATTGTGGCAGGACCCAGAGGGACACACAAGGTCTGTGGTTACCAATTTTAGTGACTGGGGTTTGCACGGGAGGGAGAGGTGGAAAGGAAGAGGTGAAAAGGAAAGTCATGAGGAGCTTCCGGAATTTGAGGAGATCCATCTCAAGATGGAGAGGAAGGAGGAGGCTGTTCCAGAAGAGGATGCCAGCCGAGGAAAGAGATCTGCCACCAGTTTGCTTTTTCGTGAAACGCTTCACACGCAGAGAGTTTGCGCCGTAGGAGCATACAAATCTGGAGGGAGAGTATTTCTCGAGAGCGAGTTGTAGATAGCATGGTCTCTGGCCCCAGACAGCCCTATGGATGATGCAGAGGGATTTGAATTTGATCCTTGCAGCAACCGGGACCCAGTGGAGAGATTTTAGGGCTGGAGAGATACGGTCCCTGGGCTTGAAGCCACTGATACCTCTCGTAGATCCCCCAGAGAGGATGCTTTTCACTGCAAGATAAGTAGGTTTGCCCAGCATTACTGCATTATTAATGATGCAGCAGGTATTGGAAAGGGATCTGGATAGGATCTGGGAGCCATGAAGATGGCATTTCCACAGTCCTAGCGGGAAAGAACTAAGATTGACTATACCATTCAGTATACTCAGTTACTATCTGAGAGAGATATTTGTTCTGAGGCGTTGCTGGGGGAGGGGGGACAGGGGGGACTATAACCCTGGATTTTTTGATTGTAGCCCCAGATCAAAGCTCAGGGGCTACAACCAAAAAGCTTGATAGCCCCGACAATCCTGTCATTAGTGTAGCCCCAGATCTTTTCCAGAACTAGCAACACCCCTGAATTTGTCAGTTTTAGTTTAATACAGTTTAACTGAAAACATATTAAGAATACTCAAAGAAAATTGGTTAATGAAAGCATTGCGTGGATCAAGATTTTAAACATCCATGATCTGTTCAATCGAACAATAACGTTGTATATGAAATTGCTCTTAAAGGATTGTAACTATAATATTTCAAGTGACATATACTAGGATATGAAATCTTACAATAGAATAACGAGGCATTCGTAAAACAAGACACGATACGGGACGCAACACATATCAACAAGTAGCTAGCCATAATCTACACAGCCTAACAAGTTAACATTAATGCTTTATTGAGACATAGGAGCTCAATTTGATGGTGAAGGGGAGTGGGGTCTGGTGCGACAGAGCAGTAATTACATTTCCGTCTCCCTTTTCACATCTGCTTGAAAAATCCGTATGGTTTTACACTGGCATAACATTTTCATGCTTGCGTAAAAACCACAGGATTACTATGAACATCTGCCTGCTTTTTACACTTCCAAAATGCAGGCAGATTCTGTAGGAATCCATTGTAATTTCTGCTTGCCATATGCAAATGGCAGGCAGCGTTTACTCATTATCCAAGGAGGAGTGCAAAAGGGAGCAGTACAGGTGCTTCTGCCACCATTTTACACCTCCCTGCTGCCCCCCGCATTGTAAATGATGCAAATTGCCCATGAAGATCTTGTTTGCAGGTAATTGAGAATCTAAGAAACCCCTCCTGAGCAACTTAAACAAATTTAGAAAATGAGCTACATAGTTGTTTACTGAAGCCTTTACAAACTTCATTGCATGACCTGCATTTGCTGATTTTAAAAAAGTGAATCATGGAAACAATGTATCATTAAAAGTTTCAGGCACACACAGGGGTAAAGATCGTGATCAATAATGTGATATTTCTCCATGTGCATTCGATAACATTGAACTCATTGGTCGTGCATGCGAACAGAATCCGATTTTTGGAATGGCAAGTGACAAAATTGGTCAGCCAAATCACAAGGATGCCTTAAATATGCACACATGCTTTTTGGTTGTCGGAGGCGGCCAGTGCAGAGCTGAGTATTGGAATGTGTCCCTACGCAACTCAGAGCTGGTGCGGCTTGACGACCAGACGTTTGCTGGGTCCTTTCCTCGGAAGCTGTGGAGCCTCGGAGCTTCGGTACGCCGGAGAGTGCGCTCACTTTGGCCTTCGAGCTGTGTGATGGGAGGGTGCGCCTGGAGGAGCGGTTGCACGGCAGAGTCGCTGCGGGCAGTTTGCAAGCCAGGCTGTGTGGCTTCTAAGCCCGGTGGCTCCCTGACTCCCGAGAGCTGCTGGCGAGGCGGGTAGGGGCGGGTAGGGACACCTCTGCGCCACGCTGTGCCCGGGCGAGCGGGTGGAATGATCACGCCTGAGGAGAGAGACCATCTTGCGGTTGGAAGGTATGAGTGGGGGCTTGGGGTAAAAAAATAATAATAATTAAATAAAACTGGTGAATAGGTGTCAGCTCACTCACCATTGTCAGCTGGGAATTAGCAGACTGCCTCCCCTCCTCCATCTCTTTAGCAGCTCAGTTACGTTCTGCCATGGAAGCACTTGGGTGAGCCTCCTTAATGCTCAGAAAAGAGCTGGTGAATAGGTACTGGCCTTCACTGTCCTTTTTGGTTATATTAGAGCTATTTAGTTGAACCAAGCTTTCATTGGTGTATTAAGCACCATCCAAGTGGATTTTCATTGGTGGAGCTAAGGAAATTACTTGGGAGACTGTGGGCTGAATGCCTTTGATCCCATACCTGCGACCCACTGTTTTCCTTACCACCTAATTGGGGATAACCATTGGGGGTGGCTGTTGCTGCTCTACACTCTATTACTCTATCACCATTCAGCTTGATATAGCAACTGGAGTAGTGGAGAGTGGCGGTTGCTACAATAAGTATCGGTGGAAAGTATCATTCTAAACATTACCCGGCCTCTTTGGTGGTGGCTGGGATTGAAATGCCACCGGGAAGAGGGGCATTTAAGAACCGATATTGCCTCCGCAACTCAAGAACACAGCTCAATAAGGAGAGCGTTGAAGAGATAATCATGGTGAATAAGCCCAAGACCAAAAAGAAAAATAGGAAACCTGTGGTAGCAGGCCAAGGCACAATAACAGGTTTTTTTCCACCTACTCCTCCAGCAGATATCAATTTAACAATAATTGAAGAAGGTGAGGTGCCTCAATCAAGAAGCAGCGTTCTGATGAGTTCATCTAATTATGAGGATATTGACAACAACTCCTTGTCGGAGCTGTGTCTAAGTATACAAAAGGAGATGTCCTCACAAACTCGACTGACAGCAGAAAATGGAGGTCTGCATCAGACAGCAAGTTCCACATGCATGTCGCCGGGTCTACGTATACTTACAGAGAGTACTGGGAGATTATCTGCTTCCCCGAATCTTGTGATGACCTCCATGGAGGACGCGCCAGATAAAGAAACAGAAGATCTAGGCTGTCATATAAATATGACAAATGAGATCGCCAAGCTTCAGTCCTCAGTAGCGGCATTACAATTTGCACTCAAGATTCTTTTACAAATGTATGGACACATTTTGGCTAACACTAATACTCTGACTGCGACACAACAGCTTAATGTGAAAGAAAGAGAAGAGACTGAAGCCAACCTTGCGAAGCAGTACAGATTTCCAAAGAATTTGAGGAACAATTAGATAAAGAGATGGAGATAATAATTCCTGAAGAGCAGGAGGAACATCTAGACAAAGAGACGGAGACACACCATGATCACAGCCCGCATGTCTGCTTTTCGCGGAAGCAGCGGAGGCTGGCAAAGAAAGCCCAAAAGCTTATTAAATTGAACACTCAACCTGTATTGGTAGAAGATTCACCTATTTCAGAGTTGCGTTCTAAAAAAGCAAGGAAACGAGCGGCCAAATCTAGGAACAAGAATTTACCAGCTAAGGGTCAACTAACTAGTTGGCTTCTTAAGGAACAAGAAATGATGAAAGCGGTGGACGAAGAAGAGGAGGCTTTGGAGATTGCTGATCAGGAAGAAGAAATAAGGGAAATAGGGTCGCCTGAACAACCTGTGAAATCTTTGTACGAGAAAGGAAAAGTAACGAGAACACCGTTAAAGTCGGTTGAAGATTGGGAAGCCCCTTCAGACAACAGGGTGTGCCTGATAAAGAACTTATACCAAAGTGGTGAAACTAAATGGCTAACACGATCGGAGCTACTAACTAGGCTTAATTATGTTCCTCAACTTCGAGTTCTTACATCTGAAGACTTCCTGTTCGTCGAGCCGCTAAATGGCCCTAATCCCAATGTCTCTGCGCTGCACTGTACATTTTTAGCAACAGCAAAGATTATTAGAAAATACAAAGAAGATTTGAGAACAGTGGACATCGATATTGATGTGAACTTGAATGAGAGAGATCCAAATGCTGTTCAAGAAAAACGTATTATTCCAGAAAGCGAAACAGGCAGCGCCAAGGACATGGAAGGAACAAAACTTGACACAGCAAATCTTAAAATGGTTGTTGGAGTCATTGCCGGGGGTTTTAGCGAACCATTGAGATTTTACTGTTTTGTCTTGGAACTGTCGTGGCTTTACGCATTTATTAAGAACTGAGGGGTCTACTGCTCTACTGGCAAATTATAGATGCTTTTGCCTACAAGAGACATGGGCAGTCGACCCCTTGTTATTAGATGGTTTTGTTGTTCATCAAGCCTTCGCAAAAAGGGGTACAAGAGGTCGTCTTATGGGGGATTACTTATAGGGGTGGCAAATGCATTGGTCTCTAAAAGGCTTTATGGTCACCTAGACGATTACCTTATTGCGGTTGAAGTGGAGTTGGGGAGAGAGAGTAGTCTTGAAAGATTTCTACTCATAAGTCTTTATAACCCTCCGGGTGCTGCATTTAGGGATCAAATCCAGGATGCGCTCCATGAGCTAATGACAACCTGGATGTTAAAATCAGGGAACTTAGCAGTAATTGTCTTGGGGGATTTCAATGGCCATATGAAGGGCGAGGGAGGTGCTACGCAGTATCCCAAATTAAAGGAAAAATGTACTATGACACATGCGAAAAAGAGTGTGGAGGGACAGGCTTGGACTCGCCTGTTTGACTGTTGGGAACTAGAAATGATTAATGGTTGTACTGTTAGTGACTTCCCAGGTAAATACACATGGTCCAATGGTGTTTCCTCGAGGACGTTGGACTATATTTTTATGAGCCCAATACTGTTACAACAGGTGATGGATATGGAAGTGATTAACAACAATTGGAGTGATCACGCAATCCTTCGGTGCGTACTCAATATCCCTAGGGACACTATTACACAATCCATCATGGGAAAATTTAAGGTACACAATGCTGGAACACAAATAAATTGGTCAGATAAGAACATAAGATTAGCAACAGAATCCCTAATCCACCTTGATACCCTGAACTCTTTGGACTTCGAGGGTATGTCCATTAATGCTAAGAGGGATTTTAGAGCCGAGCTTCGAAGAACAAAGGCTATGAAATTACCTATGCCACAATATGGTGAATTGACTAGGAGAATAAAAAACAGATATAGGATAACTATTAAGAATATTAAAAAGGCTGAGAACATCCGCTCATACCAACGACTGGTTCAGATGAATGGTTCTAGACACTCGCGTAGCATTTGGGCGCTTTTAAGCGAGGCAAAGAGTAAAGGCCAACTAGTGAATCCTATAAGTGGAGCAGTATGGGTAAAATTTCTGGAAACTCGTAACTCAAAAAGTCAGGAAGATGAATATATGCCAGCAAGACGGACTCCATCCAAGCCTCCCTTTGATGTATCGCATGAGACGATACTTAGTCAAATCAAAGAGTTGAAAGTCTCAAGAGCCCTAACGGTTTGTCTAATGCCGTCATTAAGAACCATCCTGACTTTTGGGCTAGCCTGCTTACTATTTTGTTTAAGAAGATCTTGGTCCTAGAGAAAATACCTCATACTTGGCAAACATCGATCCTGATCCCTATCTTTAAAAAGGGAAATCGGCTAGACCCTTACAATTACAGATTACTGTCTATGTTAGATATCACTGGAAAACTGTTTGCTTCATTATTGCTTAGCGAAATCCAGAAGTGAGTAGATGAAGATAACATTCTATGTAAGTTTCAGAGTGGATTCCGACGGGACTATTCTACTACCCATAATTTGATAGTTAAGGACATACTACGCACTAGAGCAAGTATTAAGGGGCAGCCTCCACTTTCTGCATTATATATTGATTTTAAGGCGGAGTTTGACTCTATCCCTAGAGATCGGTTATGGGCGAAACTTGAAGGCATGGGCTGCCCTGAAAGTCTACTCTATTATCTTAGACTTTTGCACCTAAACACCTCAGTCCAACTTAAATTAGATCAGGAAGGACATCTGACTAATAGGGTGTTGCAGAACAGGGGTCTGAAGAAGGGGTGCGTCACAGCACCATTAGTCTATAATCTGTATGTCTATGACATACCAAAGGTAGTAGCGACCGTGAAAAATTGTCCCCCTAAAGTTGGAGAATCCCCTTGTGTGGTCCTAGCCTATGCAGACGACCTGGTTATATTAGACAACACCATAGGTGGATTACGAAGGTCGGCCATGGCATTTTGGGAATATGTCAGTAACAATGGTTTGACCATTAATTTAGAGAAATCTAAAGTACTGAGATATACACATAAAAGAGCTACCCGGGTCAATCTTGTGGTGGGCAATACTACTATTCTTTATGCTCCTTCGTACTGTTATCTAGAGGTAGAATTTGAACCATATGGGGATTACAAAACCTGCAGGCAAACACGTACCATCAGAGCTGCCCAAGTCACAGCCCTTATGGCCAATTTTACTCATAAGCAGGGTGGCTTTACGCTGTGGGCAACACAACAATTATATGTTCAAGTGTTCATTCCCATGATTACCTATGGACTGGAGGCTTTGCTAACTTTCGATCTGACTTGGTTACAAGTTATTGAAGGTAAATTCTGGCGTCGGATTTTGGGTTGCCCCCCGGAGGGCCGGTGGCTCTTATAAGATTAGAATTAGGACTCCCCTCTTTAAAAGCAGTGGTGTTAAAAAAGCGAGCTGTGTTCCCTCCAATTCCCTATTAACTGCAGTCCATCAGGAATTAAATAAAAGCTATATCATTGGTAAATTATTTGAACCCATGATGAATTACCTAGCAGAGATAGGTTGGAACCATAGAGGAGCCAGTTTCTCAAAGCCTGTTACTAATGCACTTGGAAAGTGAATTGCCCTGTGGGACTGGCTTGATAATTTTGCTCATTTAAGTACACTGAAGAGTTATCATTTTTTTCAAAATAGAAACTATACTTTTATGCAACCACAGACCTATTTGAATCTTTGCCCAGCTAAAAGACTTAGATGATTCATCATTCTTCTTAGAATGGAACAGTTACCAACCATGATGATCTTGGGAAGCAGATCAAAGATTCCTATTAAGGATCGTGTTTGCTGTCTCTGCAAACAAATGGACAAACTGGAGACAGCTAGACATCTACTAACTGATTGCCAAGCAATGGCCAATACTATTCATTTGCTACTTGGTAAATATGTTCATAACCTAGAAACTTTGAAAGATGTGTCCTTCTGGTGCTACTGTACAAACTCGGGGAATATGAGCCTATTAATTGCCCTTAAAATAGGTAAATATTAAATTATGTACATTTTCGTAATAATGTGTGCACACATTTCAAAACATGACTAAGTCATCATTGCAGTGTTGCTGGTATCCTGCTGGAATTACTGGTGGTATAACAGCAAAACTGCCTTACCATTTCCACCACCCAATATACCAGTATTACCAGGATATAACAGGCAGCGAAGACGCTGGTCCCAAAGGACTCCATGGGATGGGTTTGCCAGAATTACTGGCACTGATAGTACCAGTGCTGGTGATTCCAGCATTTCTTTGCTGGTATGGGCCTGATCGACCAGCAGGTCAGACCTGCCGGTAGGTCAGAGCCCCTCTGGCAAACTCCGGTTTCAGTCGTCCAGTAATATGGTGGTGAAGATATTACAAGCACATTTTCTGTCATTTTTACCAGACCGGGTAGCTCGCAATGAGGCCCTAAGTACTCTACTGTGAACTTATCAGGACAGGACCTTTAAATAAGAAAGGATAGGATGCTACCTTGCCAACTAGTTACAGTCATTGCTATCAAACAAAACTCTTTCAAGATGGAGCTGTGCTCTGAGTGGATCAAATTAAGGTGCTGCATCCTCAGTTGAGTTTTATAATTCCTTCAAAGTCATTGCTTGCTAGGGCATACGTGCCTTCAGAAGGGATCCTGTACAGAGGGTACCCAATCAAGGTGCTATGTTATTATTATGGTTGTATGATGTCCTGTCCTGATGTCCTGTCAGCTCCGACATTTATACAAAATAATCCACTTATTTTCATTCTGAAGTCTACTGAAGAGTTTGTGACTTTCGCATAATAGCATAATGTCTTCTTGCTTCGGGGCTAACAATTCTAGTTCTCAGTTCATAACTCACTCAACTAACTGATAGTCAATCACTGCTGTCGGGAAGACGCAATCCAGAACTGTGATTGGCTTCAAGAGGACCATTTGTGGGACAAGAATTGCTCATTGTTGAGTTTGGCCCAGCACCTGGTGTTGCCGGCCGTAGGCCAATAGGAGCTCCACGGATCACCCACAACCTGATCTTTTGTAGTATTATCATGACACAGAGGTACTGGGACTCCTCTCACATCTCCCTAGAAGAAGGTTTGTGGTGAACGAAAAAGGCAAAATAAACAAAGGACTTCAGCAAAGTGGTCTTGAATTGGCATAGTCAGGTAAACCTCATTTTGTTCTGGAATCTTCAAGGCCTCACAAAACCTTTTCTGAAAAGACGGATTGAAGACCCCAAATGTGATCCAGCTTTTGGGCCTACAAAGTAGCAGATTAAAGGAGAAGGACACATCATATGTATTCATCAAGAGGGGATATAGAACACATTCCAGGCAGCATTGTTAGCATCTGCCAGCAAGCTCCAAACATGATTTCGACAAATACTGCTGTCTGATAAACCATTCACCACCCCTTCTGAGTATCCTCAGACCTTCCTGTATTGAGGCTGTCCTTTGTTCTTGTAGAGCTGTCTCAACCACACTAATCTCAGTCGGTAGTACCACTTACAGAAAAAAGTATTTGTACTAAGCTCTCACCTTACCCGCAATGTCACTTGTTGCAAACCTGGCTGGTCTTGTGTCATTTGGCTTTCAGAAGCCCAATTCGTAGCTGGCCAAATAGAACATGGGAATACAGTTCAATTGCTCTTCGTTTCACTGCTGTTTAATTGTCAGTGCACATTTTAGAGCTCAATAACACTCTATAGTCCCTTTTACATCTACTTGATTCCCAGTAATAATTTTAATAATCACAGCAGATTATCACACAAGAGCCTTGTGGGTTTGCCACAATTCGTGTACGTTTATTTACTTAATTTTTTTATAACGCTCCTTATGCCATACCTGAGTTCAGTTTCTAAGCACGGATCCATGATTCAAAGCTCTGTTGCTCTGCGTGGTCGTGCTTCCAAGACGAGCCCGTTGCCCCTGTGCTATCCTCTGTTCAAGATCAATTTCAATGAGACAACACTAAAAAGTTGCAAACCAAGTAACCTTCTTTTTGTCTCTAATGCCATGACATCTGTCAAAGCCCATCGATATAGTCCAAAACGAAATGATACCCAGAGGTAAGGCAAAAAAGGTAATGGCCACAGCATCACCTCATCACTGAACTCCCTGGCCCCTAGGGCCTTCACGGGCGTGCTTCTCCTAGCACCAAACAATCAGTGGAAGAATGAATTGTCTTTGTGTTCCACTAAAATAATAGACTCTTACCTAGACCTCAACTCGACAATGCCTCACCCCCACAATGCTGTATGAATCATTTCAATACAATATCACAATATGTTTCTGCTAGACTTCACATTTTGTTTACTTAGCATTTGCACTAGATGACACACCGTGGGAAACAACTATTTGCTTTAACAAAGTGCGTTGGTATATGCATAAGAAATACATGGTAAACGTGTATTCTGATGTTTTGAGAAAGAGAAACTATATTTCAAATTGAAATTAGTGTTTAGTACATTTAATCTTATCACAAATATGTCAATAAATGTTATTGAATTTGGAGGTAAGTGTATTGTCATTTAGCAGCTGTGACATGTCAGAGCAGACCAACTTCCTGAACCCATTAGCCTTGCACTTTGATCTCTTACTATAAATCAAGTGGTTGACACACATCAGTAGCAAGTGTTAATTACACAAGGATTAATTTGTTAGCTTAGCCTTCAGACGGCCTATTTGGCAAGCAGAAACGGATGGTTTCCATGTCTTGTTTTAATAGGAGAAGAATTTAACTCAGAAAATGTGCCGCTGGCTACTTCACTGTAATGTATGTATTCCTCCACCAATCTGAGAGACAATGTGCCAACATCACATACTATTTAACACCATAATGTTGGTAACCTGTATGATCTAAAGGTAAAAAAAATAAGAAAATGAAATGCTAGCGCACCTTTTGTCCAATAATAATGAACTTTTGTTGTATATTCATAATATGTTCAATGCAGAATGGCTCATAATCATTCCATGTAGCATCTGTGTTCTTCCTGTGTAGTATATGCACATCATAACAAGGAAGGCTCATATTATTAAATCCACATTGGGCTGATTTACGAAAGCATTTTTTAATGGGAAAGCCCCATTGAAAAACGCCTTGTACGTCAGGCCTGTGTGTTTTGAGCCAATAATCTTCCCTGGCACTCTTAATGATGCATATACAATTCAATTCCCATCCACGTTTAAACACCCCCTGATTATTTCCATCTTAAAAAAAACTCTCTCTTAAACCTTCTTCTTTATCGAATTACGTACCCATTGCTCTTCTTGAGTTCCTTTGTCAAAAAGCTGTGTATTCTCAAATCTCTTCTTACCTTAATATTCAATCTCTTCTTCCTCTAACTGAAGCTTCTGTCCATTCTGTTCACTCTTCAGAAACCACTCTCATGCAACTCACTAATTCTCTCATCGCTGCTCGTCATAATACTCTTCAATTCGTATTCCCCTAGATCTGTCTGCCGGCTTTGACACTGTCAATCACCCCACATTACTTTCCGCTCTCACAGCACTTGGTTTCTCTTGCCCAATCACCTGATTGCTTGACTCTTTCCTATCTAATGCCTCCTATTGTTTGTGGCGCCTGGTCACAATTCTGCTCCCGGCTCTCTTCACGATGGTGTCCTGCAAGGTTCTGTACTTGGTCCCTGTTATCTTCTCTATCTTGCACCATGCCTTTATTTGCATTCATTCAATCTTTCAATATTTCTTCACACTTCAGATGTTTCTTAGATCCCTTTGTTCTTTTCTATTGTATCCGACTCTCTTCGTGTCTCTGTGTTCACTTGTCTTTTTGCTGTACGCGCTTGGATGTGGCCCTGGTGTCTTCATCATAAAACCTCAAAAACAGTAATTCTCTTGTTCCTACCAACCTCTTCCTCGCCACACCCTCCAAAACCTCAGACCTTTTCTTTCCTCGCTCTATGCTTTTTATTCTCCTCTGCACATAACTGTGGCATTATCTCCAATAACTTCTCTCCTTTTCCACTCACATTTTCTTAACTTCTTGCACCTGTTGTTTGTATCTATTTAATGTTAATTAAATTTGCCTTTTGATTTCTTTACAAGCAGCAATATTTCTAATCACTTTCTAAATATTTTCCCACTTGGAAATCTGCCCTTTCATTGGGTTATGTAACAGTTTATTGAGAAGCCATCCCCAAAACAGGAGTTCCTTACCTCCCCATTCAAGCAGTTATATAACAAACTGTTTAACAGATTCTTTTTTTTAGCCTTATCTCAGACACATATCATGCCCCTTGGATCCATCTCACCTGAGCTAAATTGCATTAAAAAGAACACAAACAAAATTCTTCCATTTCTGAAAATTTCTCTAAACAAAATAGTTACACTGATCAATAACAAAGGCACTTATCATGTAATGTTGTGCAATTTTGATTTACCTATAGGCTTAAAAGGCTAGCAGTAGGATTTCAAGATTGGCAATTATGTGTAGCAATTATGATTTGCCGACATATCTGGTTTAAAATAACCGCAGGGAGATTTATTGGTTTGTTTTTCAGACCACAACTTGCATTGGTCTATGTTGCGAAGTTAGACAGAAACATTTGAGATGATTGGGGAATTTGGGATTTCAGATGCCCCTCCACTGACAGTCATGTGTTGGGGAAGCTGGATAGAAAAGGTTGGACTGATTTAAGAACAAAGACAGTCCTCTTCCTTAAAGAAGTCAGGGACATCTGAACAACAAGGATTGGCCAATTCATTTACAGGCTATAGTTTTCAGCACACACTGGGAAGTGAGCTTTGTTAATTTCAAATTTTAACAAAATTCAGCACTTAGTCCTCTGCCAAATTGAGAATTAATTAAATTAATATGTTTGGTTATATAGGCTAAGGATCTAGACAGTTTTGCCCCTTCACTCCCCACTGTAAAGGGAAAGGAGTCAAGGCAGGCAGACTCCCCCACCTTTTGGTTTCCCAGGGCACAGTTCTACTTACATAGCAAGCCTCTGTTTAAGGGTCAGGAAAGCCAACTGCATCCCAGGACACTCTGGAAAGATAGGGCAGGGGTCTGGTCACTCCACTCTCAAAGATGACATAGTGCAGTCCCCCTGATATAGCAGGGATGACACCACCGATTTTGCAATCTTGGGGAAGTGCCCTGCAATAACCCATGCCACTAGAATTGGGCAGTTACACTTCTCTCTCCTCCCAAACACAGCCTCCAAGTCAGGATTCGTTTAGGGATCTGGAGCAACATCTAGCAATTCCCATTGGCAATCACCCTTTGTTCTCCTCTCAACTAATTTGCAAAAACTAGTTATGTATCACAACTTCATAATTTTACTAGCAACTGCCAAACTAAACAAATGTTCTGATTCAGCTAATCATGGAGAATTAGATAAACTGACCACCAAATCCATACCATGTAGCACAGCCATGTGGCTATATATATATATATATAGATATATCCCACCCTGTATCAAAAGTAAATCTCAAAAGGAACAACATTTCAAAATGATCACTCAGTTAATTTCCAGGTGACCTTTAAATTGCATCAATCATCTAATTAAATTATTTATGCGTGTTTTTTAGAATAATTGAGCTAGTTGGAGTGAGACATTTTTTTAGATAACATGTGCTTTTTAATTCATGTTGATGAAAAATAAACCCGTGATACCAAAATATTCAGTGTTCAACATAGATATCCGTGATGTAAACATATCATAATCAAAAGAAAAACATTAATCTTCATAATCATAAAAAAAAATCAACAATCTGCCAAACAAGATTAAAAATTTCCAAATTGTGACATTTAAAAGTACATTTTGAAAGGGAAAAACTTGAATTCAATTCCCTAATTAGACTCCCAATTAAAAAATCTATGGTGGCTCTAAAAGTATGCTGCATGCCCCGTGGAGTCTCTCGTACTTTGCACCGTGGTTGGGCTCCATGCATTTCCCGGGGGTGGGGGATTAATGGAGCGTAGCTGAGGCTCTATATTACTGCTTACCTGTGTCAGCCTCACGAGGTGCCGTCGGGATACAGCTGCCGTCGTATGTGTATGTATCTGATTGCTTTCAGCGTTTCGCTGAGAACGAGTGGCTCGTGACTATGGAGTCGGATGCTCAGATGAAATGACCTGATTGGCACACGTGATCCCGGAAGTCCCGTCTCGGGAGAGTCTACTCGTCCTGTTGCGTGTTGTTATCCTAGCAACAGGGTTGTTGCCATATGCCCACTCGCTGCGGGTAAGTGTCACTCTGAATCAGTAGCGGTGTGCAGTACGGACTTAAAGGTGAACTATTAAGTGCTGTGTTTGTTTGTATTACGGTATTTGTGCTGTAGGCCAATTTGAGTAGCCCTTTCAGCATTTCTCTGAGACGAGTGGCTCGTAACTATGGAGTTGAAGACTAAGGTGTGATGACCTGATTGGTGCACGTGATCCCGGAAGTTCCCTCTCGGGATCGTCTGCGCGTCCTGTTGTCCTAGCAACAGGGTTATTGTCGTACGACCCCTCACTGCGGGTAAGTGTCACTCTGAGTCAGTAGCAGTACGGGCTTAATGGTGAACTTTTAAGCGCTGTGTTTGTTTATGTTATGGTATGTGTGCTGTAGGCCAATTTGAGTGGCCCTGCCGTCCAGAACATGGGTGGAAGGCATAATGTACTAACCTTGTTTTAAATAAGGATGAGCAATGTAGTGTGGGGAGGTGTCACCTCTGTGTGGTGCATGCTAATTAGGTGCTCCCTTGTTGACATGCTGGTGCATATGTCAGTTTTTATACATGTTGTGCAAATGCCATATTCTTCATAGTTGGCCTATATGTTCCCTTGTGACGGTATTGTGTACCAATCTCATGTGGGTGTGTTTCTTGCCTATGTTAGAGAGCCATGTCTCAATCTGTAGGAGATGGAATTCTTATGCTGGGCTATGAAGTCCTTATACACTTGAAATTGAGAACCTTTTTAATGCACCACTGGTTGAAAAATGTCATTCAATCCCTGGTGGTACGAGTCTAATCGATAAATCCATCTGGATTCTTTGTGTAGTAGACTGTGTGCTAAATCAGCTCCACCTTTTTACTTTCTCTAATACCCACCATTTAATATCATTAGGTGAGTGTCTGGCTTCTACAAAGTGTGATACCAGAGGTGCTGACAGTGTCTTGTACCGAATTTTGGATCTGTGTTCCGAGATCCTTAGATGCACTGATCTCATTGTCTGTCCTACGTACCTTAAACCACATGGGCATTCTATGCAGTAAATGACTTGGGAGTTTTTGCAATTAGTAAAGTCTTTCAACACCCATACCCTGTTGCCAATTTTGAAAGTTTTCATTTTACTCATGAATTGGCACGCTACACAATTCCCACAGGGGTGGTGCCCTTGTATTGGCCGTAATGTTCTTTGTCCGATTTGTAGATATTCTGCTTAAAAGAGGGAGTGTACCAAATGATCTTTAAGGTGTTTGGCCCTTTTAAAGCGAATCTTGGTGGTGGGTCCTCTGGCAGATTAAGTTTGGGAATGTGCCAATACTTCTGAATGATTGTCTTGATCTTGGCTTTATGTTTGCCATGCGTAACTACGCAGATGAGACGATTGACCCCCGTTTCCGTCAAGGCTTCTTTAGGCTGTAAGAGTAATTGCCTGTTAATATTTAGGGCTCTTTTGGCTCATTGGTCCAGAAGTCTTTTTGGGTAGCCTCTTTCTTGTAGCCTTTTGGATAACATTTTGGCATGTGTGCGGAAATCTTCTTGCGACGTGCAATTTCTGTGTATCCGTAGATATTGGCCATAGGGCAGATTCTGTTTGGTGTGCATACGGTGATTACTCGTATGGTGTAGAAGGGTATTTCTATCTGTGGTTTTACGGTGGAGATCACAGGCTAGTTTACCATTGAGGTGTTGAATGATAAGATCCAAAAAGGGGACCTTTGACTTACTGTATTCAATGGTAAACTGTATATCTGCATTGCACGAGTTTAACCATTCCCAAAATAATACGAGTTGGCACAATTCTCCTGTCTGGATAAAAATGACATCATCAATGTACCTATGCCAGTGATGTACTTGGTCTCTCCACTGATTGAGTGCAGAAAACATGTATTTCTCCTCATATTTGGCCATAAATAGAATGGCCAAACTTGGGGCAAATGTTGCCCCCATTGCAGTCCCCTTAATTTGAAGGTACATCTGTTTGTCAAAAGTAAAGAAGTTTTTTTGAAGGGCTATCGTCATTAGTTCTAATATAAAGTTTGTGGGAACCCGATCTTGTGTGGGTTTTCTTGCGAGCCATTCGCGAATGCATTCTATCGCGGCTTCTTGCGAGATGTTCGAATAAAGAGACTTAATGTCCATTGTGACAAGAATCTGTGTGTCTGGGTCAACAGGTAATTCCTCAAAGATGGTGATGGTATGTGTGGTATCTCTCAAGTACGTGTTGGTTTGCATGCTGAGTGGTTGTAAAAACTTATCCACAAATTTACACAAATTTACAAATGTTCTGATTCAGCTAATCATGGAGAATTAGATAAGCTGACCACCAAATCCATACCATGTAGCACAGCCATGTGGCACCTTTCTGCCATTTCCATAAAACGCACAACATTTATGAATATTTAAGGTATTAAGCATATCCCTAATTTCATTTTCCACCTGCTCAGCATATCTCACATTTGGAACATGTTCAGATCAGCAAGAAACCTAGTTTAACTGGCCATTACAGTTCCCAGAGTCACAGGTAGATTAATTGTATATCCCCAAAATCGCCTGGAAATTACATACAAGATGGTACTTAGATGAACTTCATCCAATTTATGATGGCTGAGAAAAAAGCCTAAATGATAATAGTCCTTTTAAATTAATGGTGATTCTTTATGTAGGACAAATTACCCTTTTTCTGCCTTCCGGCCATTTGTTTTCACTGGGTCAGCCGGTTCACAGAGTTTTTCTTATTTTTTTTTTGTATCTGTCTCCTTTGTGTGGCAAGGTTGCTCTTTGAAGTGGGTGCCCCCATTCTCACACATATTAGTCATGCTCCAGCCAAGGGTGACTTTTCTTGAAGTCCATGCTTTCAGAGCAAGCAGGTCTGGAGAACAATTTTGATACCTATAGCAGGATATTTTATTGCAGTTGGTCATTAGACGGGAGATGAGACATCCAGGCTGGGAGTGGGACATTTCCTTGTGAAGTTTTTCCTCCAGCCAGCAAAAGGGTTTGCCTGGAGTTGACATTTTCCCTGAAGACAAAGTTGCTCTTGAAATTTCACTGGAGTTTTTTAGGTGAAACATAATATACATTGATTGTTGTCATCCCGAACATCATGTTTTGTTTTCCTGACATTTTTCTGAGAGCAGTGATACTTTATTTTTCTCCACTTTTTCAAACTGCTTTTATTTGCACACACATGTGCAGGCCGTTTTTGTTCTCAGTGTTTACAAATCCTGTTTTCCACGTGACAGGGATTTTAAATTCCTCCTTCTTTTGTAAATGTAAATTGCTTATCCATTGGTAATGACAGGTATGCCCCTTTGCACATGGCTCTTTAAGTTTGCTTGAAAAACAAGCCGTTTTTGTTTAGGTGTTTAAAATCCTGTGATTCATGTGAAAGGGACTTCTGTTTGGGGCCTTTAAGTGCACCCCACAGTTATCACTTTCTCATCTGACTCCCCTTAGGTCGGTATTCAACACCACTATCTGCCTTTTCTTCCCACTTCCCCCTCAATTCCCTCTTACTCCATCTCTTCTCTCTTTTTCTCTTTGCCCCTATGACTCTCATCTTCTCTTTCATGTTCTCTGTATTGTCAATAAATGCTACCATGGTCTTGCCCCTTCTTATCTTGCCTCTCTCATTTGAATATACTCACCAACACTTCCACTTTGGTCCCGGCATCTTACTCTTCTTACTTGCACTGAGCCTCATTGTGCTCCCTCCTGATTATCTCTTCTCACTCTTAAAATGTGGAACTCTCTGCCCCTGAGATCTGACACCTCCCACTCTTCATATTTTCTGTTCTTAAGCCTGTTGTTAAGCCCACCTTTTGACCTCTCTCTCCTTCTTTTTTGTATAGTTGTTTGCAAGATATTATGTGCAGCGCTTTGGCAAAAGTACTTTATAGATCTCATGAAAATACAAAAAAAAAAAAAATTAGTAAAATGACTACACTAACATAAAGTTTCAATCGACAAACAGAAGCAGCATGTGCAGCTCATCTGTTATGGAGGTGAGGAATCCTAGTAATGTCCTGAAATGAAAGAAAAACTGTCAAAGAAATGAAAGAGGCTCAAGATGTTTAGAACGTTCCAATGTCTGATGTCCGATTTCGAATGCAACATAAAGACAGAGAAATATTTTTCACATGTGATTACAACTGTACATTTGCATTCACAAAAGGTAGAGAGAAAGAACTTCACATAGAAAAAACACATCTTCATGTTCGAATTATTGAGTAACATTATTGTTCAACGTTAAGATTGTGACATAGTGACTTAAGTTGATGTATCTAATAATCATTATGTTGAAATAATGATAATGTTATGATTCCTCCCTGTGGTGCAACTACAAGTAATCAATTATGAAAAGCCTATTTCTTTGGGGATTTTACTTTGTGTGATGTGTAGGGTTGTACTCAGATGTCCCCAGATTGTGCTACTCTTCAAGCATGTGTTACAAACACATAGAATACTATACATAACATGACCTGTTTAGTATTTAATAAAAGAGAATTTCATATTATCTTGAGACCATGTTTCGAGATATGCTTGTATTATGGCAAGCTAGATTGCAGCATTGAAAGTCCTACCTCTCTAGAATTTTGCTAGCATGGTGCAAAGCTAAGTATCAAATTTAGGTGTTATCAGATGAGGAGTAATGGGTAACAGCTTCTCCTTTGACACTAATGCACATATCTACCTACTGATGGGTTTTATTTAATCCACTCTCTCATATCATTGTTCAGACAAAGGGCCTCATTACGAGGTTGGAGGTAACCATGGCGCTATTAGCGCCATGGCTGCCTCCAAAACCTTACCGACTCCTCCCTGATGAATGGAGCTATTACCGGCCCATTCCAAGGTTGGCGGGGCCGGTAATTCCCCATTCACCAGGGCCCTTCCACATTCCCATTTGAGCCCCCATAGGGCTCAATGGGAATGGGGAAGGTGCTAATAACGGTACCTCAAATTGCGGTACCGTTATTAGCACCAAAGTCCCTTTGTGGGTCCTGTCCTTAATGCCTGGTAAAACCAGTTGCAAAATGGACCAGATCGGGTCTCCTGTCATGTGAGCCAAGGATGGAAATAGGGTTGAACTTGAATTTCCAGGCACGATAAGCCCTCACTCTTGAGCATTCTCAAAGACAAGGATACTCTGCAAGGCCAAGTACAAAGACAAGTGTATGGCAGAAGGCATGGGCAATGAGAGATGTTGGGCTAATTGGGTAGTGAGGCAGCTTCATAACCTACCTCCCTGCACCTGGGTCTTGGCTTACATGCTGTTAAGTGAACCAAATGTTCCTTACATGGCACAAGTGTGCCAAGCAATTATTTTAGTCCATATAACAAAGGACCTTATAGTTTGAAAACCAAGAAGAAGAGGAGGCTTTGGAGATTGCTGATCAGGAAGAAGAAATAAGGGAAATAGGGTCGCCTGAACAACCTGTGAAATCTTTGTACGAGAAAGGAAAAGTAACGAGAACACCGTTAAAGTCGGTTGAAGATTGGGAAGCCCCTTCAGACAACAGGGTGTGCCTGATAAAGAACTTATACCAAAGTGGTGAAACTAAATGGCTAACACGATCGGAGCTACTAACTAGGCTTAATTATGTTCCTCAACTTCGAGTTCTTACATCTGAAGACTTCCTGTTCGTCGAGCCGCTAAATGGCCCTAATCCCAATGTCTCTGCGCTGCACTGTACATTTTTAGCAACAGCAAAGATTATTAGAAAATACAAAGAAGATTTGAGAACAGTGGACATCGATATTGATGTGAACTTGAATGAGAGAGATCCGAATGCTGTTCAAGAAAAACGTATTATTCCAGAAAGCGAAACAGGCAGCGCCAAGGACATGGAAGGAACAAAACTTGACACAGCAAATCTTAAAATGGTTGTTGGAGTCATTGCCGGGGGTTTTAGCGAACCATTGAGATTTTACTGTTTTGTCTTGGAACTGTCGTGGCTTTACGCATTTATTAAGAATTGAGGGGTCTACTGCTCTACTGGCAAATTATAGATGCTTTTGCCTACAAGAGACATGGGCAGTCGACCCCTTGTTATTAGATGGTTTTGTTGTTCATCAAGCCTTCGCAAAAAGGGGTACAAGAGGTCGTCTTATGGGGGATTACTTATAGGGGTGGCAAATGCATTGGTCTCTAAAAGGCTTTATGGTCACCTAGACGATTACCTTATTGCGGTTGAAGTGGAGTTGGGGAGAGAGAGTAGTCTTGAAAGATTTCTACTCATAAGTCTTTATAACCCTCCGGGTGCTGCATTTAGGGATCAAATCCAGGATGCGCTCCATGAGCTAATGACAACCTGGATGTTAAAATCAGGGAACTTAGCAGTAATTGTCTTGGGGGATTTCAATGGCCATATGAAGGGCGAGGGAGGTGCTACGCAGTATCCCAAATTAAAGGAAAAATGTACTATGACACATGCGAAAAAGAGTGTGGAGGGACAGGCTTGGACTCGCCTGTTTGACTGTTGGGAACTAGAAATGATTAATGGTTGTACTGTTAGTGACTTCCCAGGTAAATACACATGGTCCAATGGTGTTTCCTCGAGGACGTTGGACTATATTTTTATGAGCCCAATACTGTTACAACAGGTGATGGATATGGAAGTGATTAACAACAATTGGAGTGATCACGCAATCCTTCGGTGCGTACTCAATATCCCTAGGGACACTATTACACAATCCATCATGGGAAAATTTAAGGTACACAATGCTGGAACACAAATAAATTGGTCAGATAAGAACATAAGATTAGCAACAGAATCCCTAATCCACCTTGATACCCTGAACTCTTTGGACTTCGAGGGTATGTCCATTAATGCTAAGAGGGATTTTAGAGCCGAGCTTCGAAGAACAAAGGCTATGAAATTACCTATGCCACAATATGGTGAATTGACTAGGAGAATAAAAAACAGATATAGGATAACTATTAAGAATATTAAAAAGGCTGAGAACATCCGCTCATACCAACAACTGGTTCAGATGAATGGTTCTAGACACTCGCGTAGCATTTGGGCGCTTTTAAGCGAGGCAAAGAGTAAAGGCCAACTAGTGAATCCTATAAGTGGAGCAGTATGGGTAAAATTTCTGGAAACTCGTAACTCAAAAAGTCAGGAAGATGAATATATGCCAGCAAGACGGACTCCATCCAAGCCTCCCTTTGATATATCGCATGAGACGATACTTAGTCAAATCAAAGAGTTGAAAGTCTCAAGAGCCCTAACGGTTTGTCTAATGCCGTCATTAAGAACCATCCTGACTTTTGGGCTAGCCTGCTTACTATTTTGTTTAAGAAGATCTTGGTCCTAGAGAAAATACCTCATACTTGGCAAACATCGATCCTGATCCCTATCTTTAAAAAGGGAAATCGGCTAGACCCTTACAATTACAGATTACTGTCTATGTTAGATATCACTGGAAAACTGTTTGCTTCATTATTGCTTAGCGAAATCCAGAAGTGAGTAGATGAAGATAACATTCTATGTAAGTTTCAGAGTGGATTCCGACGGGACTATTCTACTACCCATAATTTGATAGTTAAGGACATACTACGCACTAGAGCAAGTATTAAGGGGCAGCCTCCACTTTCTGCATTATATATTGATTTTAAGGCGGAGTTTGACTCTATCCCTAGAGATCGGTTTATGGGCGAAACTTGAAGGCATGGGCTGCCCTGAAAGTCTACTCTATTATCTTAGACTTTTACACCTAAACACCTCAGTCCAACTTAAATTAGATCAGGAAGGACATCTAACTAATAGGGTGTTGCAGGACAGGGGTCTGAAGAAGGGGTGCGTCACAGCACCATTAGTCTATAATCTGTAGGTCTATGACATACCAAAGGTAGTAGCGACCGTGAAAAATTGTCCCCCTAAAGTTGGAGAATCCCCTTGTGTGGTCCTAGCCTATGCAGACGACCTGGTTATATTAGACAACACCATAGGTGGATTACGAAGGTCGGCCATGGCATTTTGGGAATATGTCAGTAACAATGGTTTGACCATTAATTTAGAGAAATCTAAAGTACTGAGATATACACATAAAAGAGCTACCCGGGTCAATCTTGTGGTGGGCAATACTACTATTCTTTATGCTCCTTCGTACTGTTATCTAGAGGTAGAATTTGAACCATATGGGGATTACAAAACCTGCAGGCAAACACGTACCATCAGAGCTGCCCAAGTCACAGCCCTTATGGCCAATTTTACTCATAAGCAGGGTGGCTTTACGCTGTGGGCAACACAACAATTATATGTTCAAGTGTTCATTCCCATGATTACCTATGGACTGGAGGCTTTGCTAACTTTCGATCTGACTGGTTACAAGTTATTGAAGGTAAATTCTGGCGTCGGATTTTGGGTTGCCCCCCGGAGGGCCGGTGGCTCTTATAAGATTAGAATTAGGACTCCCCTCTTTAAAAGCAGTGGTGTTAAAAAAGCGAGCTGTGTTCCCTCCAATTCCCTATTAACTGCAGTCCATCAGGAATTAAATAAAAGCTATATCATTGGTAAATTATTTGAACCCATGATGAATTACCTAGCAGAGATAGGTTGGAACCATAGAGGAGCCAGTTTCTCAAAGCCTGTTACTAATGTACTTGGAAAGTGAATTGCCCTGTGGGACTGGCTTGATAATTTTGCTCATTTAAGTACACTGAAGAGTTATCATTTTTTTCAAAATAGAAACTATACTTTTATGCAACCACAGACCTATTTGAATCTTTGCCCAGCTAAAAGACTTAGATGATTCATCATTCTTCTTAGAATGGAACAGTTACCAACCATGATGATCTTGGGAAGCAGATCAAAGATTCCTATTAAGGATCGTGTTTGCTGTCTCTGCAAACAAATGGACAAACTGGAGACAGCTAGACATCTACTAACTGATTGCCAAGCAATGGCCAATACTATTCATTTGCTACTTGGTAAATATGTTCATAACCTAGAAACTTTGAAAGATGTGTCCTTCTGGTGCTACTGTACAAACTCGGGGAATATGAGCCTATTAATTGCCCTTAAAATAGGTAAATATTAAATTATGTACATTTTCGTAATAATGTGTGCACACATTTCAAAACATGACTAAGTCATCATTGCAGTGTTGCTGGTATCCTGCTGGAATTACTGGTGGTATAACAGCAAAACTGCCTTACCATTTCCACCACCCAATATACCAGTATTACCAGGATATAACAGGCAGCGAAGACGCTGGTCCCAAAGGACTCCATGGGATGGGTTTGCCAGAATTACTGGCACTGATAGTACCAGTGCTGGTGATTCCAGCATTTCTTTGCTGGTATGGGCCTGATCGACCAGCAGGTCAGGCCTGCCGGTAGGTCAGAGCCCCTCTGGCAAACTCCGGTTTCAGTCGTCCAGTAATATGGTGGTGAAGATATTACAAGCACATTTTCTGTCATTTTTACCAGACCGGGTAGCTCGCAATGAGGCCCTAAGTACTCTACTGTGAACTTATCAGGACAGGACCTTTAAATAAGAAAGGATAGGATGCTACCTTGCCAACTAGTTACAGTCATTGCTATCAAACAAAACTCTTTCAAGATGGAGCTGTGCTCTGAGTGGATCAAATTAAGGTGCTGCATCCTCAGTTGAGTTTTATAATTCCTTCAAAGTCATTGCTTGCTAGGGCATACGTGCCTTCAGAAGGGATCCTGTACAGAGGGTACCCAATCAAGGTGCTATGTTATTATTATGGTTGTATGATGTCCTGTCCTGATGTCCTGTCAGCTCCGACATTTATACAAAATAATCCACTTATTTTCATTCTGAAGTCTACTGAAGAGTTTGTGACTTTCGCATAATAGCATAATGTCTTCTTGCTTCGGGGCTAACAATTCTAGTTCTCAGTTCATAACTCACTCAACTAACTGATAGTCAATCACTGCTGTCGGGAAGACGCAATCCAGAACTGTGATTGGCTTCAAGAGGACCATTTGTGGGACAAGAATTGCTCATTGTTGAGTTTGGCCCAGCACCTGGTGTTGCCGGCCGTAGGCCAATAGGAGCTCCACGGATCACCCACAACCTGATCTTTTGTAGTATTATCATGACACAGAGGTACTGGGACTCCTCTCACATCTCCCTAGAAGAAGGTTTGTGGTGAACGAAAAAGGCAAAATAAACAAAGGACTTCAGCAAAGTGGTCTTGAATTGGCATAGTCAGGTAAACCTCATTTTGTTCTGGAATCTTCAAGGCCTCACAAAACCTTTTCTGAAAAGACGGATTGAAGACCCCAAATGTGATCCAGCTTTTGGGCCTACAAAGTAGCAGATTAAAGGAGAAGGACACATCATATGTATTCATCAAGAGGGGATATAGAACACATTCCAGGCAGCATTGTTAGCATCTGCCAGCAAGCTCCAAACATGATTTCGACAAATACTGCTGTCTGATAAACCATTCACCACCCCTTCTGAGTATCCTCAGACCTTCCTGTATTGAGGCTGTCCTTTGTTCTTGTAGAGCTGTCTCAACCACACTAATCTCAGTCGGTAGTACCACTTACAGAAAAAAGTATTTGTACTAAGCTCTCACCTTACCCGCAATGTCACTTGTTGCAAACCTGGCTGGTCTTGTGTCATTTGGCTTTCAGAAGCCCAATTCGTAGCTGGCCAAATAGAACATGGGAATACAGTTCAATTGCTCTTCGTTTCACTGCTGTTTAATTGTCAGTGCACATTTTAGAGCTCAATAACACTCTATAGTCCCTTTTACATCTACTTGATTCCCAGTAATAATTTTAATAATCACAGCAGATTATCACACAAGAGCCTTGTGGGTTTGCCACAATTCGTGTACGTTTATTTACTTAATTTTTTTATAACGCTCCTTATGCCATACCTGAGTTCAGTTTCTAAGCACGGATCCATGATTCAAAGCTCTGTTGCTCTGCGTGGTCGTGCTTCCAAGACGAGCCCGTTGCCCCTGTGCTATCCTCTGTTCAAGATCAATTTCAATGAGACAACACTAAAAAGTTGCAAACCAAGTAACCTTCTTTTTGTCTCTAATGCCATGACATCTGTCAAAGCCCATCGATATAGTCCAAAACGAAATGATACCCAGAGGTAAGGCAAAAAAGGTAATGGCCACAGCATCACCTCATCACTGAACTCCCTGGCCCCTAGGGCCTTCACGGGCGTGCTTCTCCTAGCACCAAACAATCAGTGGAAGAATGAATTGTCTTTGTGTTCCACTAAAATAATAGACTCTTACCTAGACCTCAACTCGACAATGCCTCACCCCCACAATGCTGTATGAATCATTTCAATACAATATCACAATATGTTTCTGCTAGACTTCACATTTTGTTTACTTAGCATTTGCACTAGATGACACACCGTGGGAAACAACTATTTGCTTTAACAAAGTGCGTTGGTATATGCATAAGAAATACATGGTAAACGTGTATTCTGATGTTTTGAGAAAGAGAAACTATATTTCAAATTGAAATTAGTGTTTAGTACATTTAATCTTATCACAAATATGTCAATAAATGTTATTGAATTTGGAGGTAAGTGTATTGTCATTTAGCAGCTGTGACATGTCAGAGCAGACCAACTTCCTGAACCCATTAGCCTTGCACTTTGATCTCTTACTATAAATCAAGTGGTTGACACACATCAGTAGCAAGTGTTAATTACACAAGGATTAATGTGTTAGCTTAGCCTTCAGACGGCCTATTTGGCAAGCAGAAACGGATGGTTTCCATGTCTTGTTTTAATAGGAGAAGAATTTAACTCAGAAAATGTGCCGCTGGCTACTTCACTGTAATGTATGTATTCCTCCACCAATCTGAGAGACAATGTGCCAACATCACATACTATTTAACACCATAATGTTGGTAACCTGTATGATCTAAAGGTAAAAAAAATAAGAAAAAGAAATGCTAGCGCACCTTTTGTCTCAATAATAATGAACTTTTGTTGTATATTCATAATATGTTCAATGCAGAATGGCTCATAATCATTCCATGTAGCATCTGTGTTCTTCCTGTGTAGTATATGCACATCATAACAAGGAAGGCTCATATTATTAAATCCACATTGGGCTGATTTACGAAAGCATGTTTTAATGGGAAAGCCCCATTGAAAAACGCCTTGTACATCAGGCCTGTGTGTTTTGAGCCAATAATCTTCCCTGGCACTCTTAATGATGCATATACAATTCAATTCCCATCCACGTTTAAACACCCCCTGATTATTTCCATCTTAAAAAAAACTCTCTCTTAAACCTTCTTCTTTATCGAATTACGTACCCATTGCTCTTCTTGAGTTCCTTTGTCAAAAAGCTGTGTATTCTCAAATCTCTTCTTACCTTAATATTCAATCTCTTCTTCCTCTAACTGAAGCTTCTGTCCATTCTGTTCACTCTTCAGAAACCACTCTCATGCAACTCACTAATTCTCTCATCGCTGCTCGTCATAATACTCTTCAATTCGTATTCCGCTAGATCTGTCTGCCGGCTTTGACACTGTCAATCACCCCACATTACTTTCCGCTCTCACAGCACTTGGTTTCTCTTGCCCAATCACCTGATTGCTTGACTCTTTCCTATCTAATGCCTCCTATTGTTTGTGGCGCCTGGTCACAATTCTGCTCCCGGCTCTCTTCACGATGGTGTCCTGCAAGGTTCTGTACTTGGTCCCTGTTATCTTCTCTATCTTGCACCATGCCTTTATTTGCATTCATTCAATCTTTCAATATTTCTTCACACTTCAGATGTTTCTTAGATCCCTTTGTTCTTTTCTATTGTATCCGACTCTCTTCGTGTCTCTGTGTTCACTTGTCTTTTTGCTGTACGCGCTTGGATGTGGCCCTGGTGTCTTCATCATAAAACCTCAAAAACAGTAATTCTCTTGTTCCTACCAACCTCTTCCTCGCCACACCCTCCAAAACCTCAGACCTTTTCTTTCCTCGCTCTATGCTTTTTATTCTCCTCTGCACATAACCGTGGCATTATCTCCGATAACTTCTCTCCTTTTCCACTCACATTTTCTTAACTTCTTGCACCTGTTGTTTGTATATATTTAATGTTAATTATATTTGCCTTTTGATTTCTTTACAAGCAGCAATATTTCTAATCACTTTCTAAATATTTTCCCACTTGGAATTCTGCCCTTTCATTGGGTTATGTAACAGTTTATTGAGAAGCCATCCCCAACACAGGAGTTCCTTACCTCCCCATTCAAGCAGTTATATAACAAACTGTTTAACAGATTCTTTTTTTTAGCCTTATCTCAGACACATACCATGCCCCTTGGATCCATCTCACCTGAGCTAAATTGCATTAAAAAGAACACAAACAAAATTCTTCCATTTCTGAAAATTTCTCTAAACAAAATAGTTACACTGATCAATAACAAAGGCACTTATCATGTAATGTTGTGCAATTTTGATTTACCTATAGGCTTAAAAGGCTAGCAGTAGGATTTCAAGATTGGCAATTATGTGTAGCAATTATGATTTGCCGACATATCTGGTTTAAAATAACCGCAGGGAGATTTATTGGTTTGTTTTTCAGACCACAACTTGCATTGGTCTATGTTGCGAAGTTAGACAGAAACATTTGAGATGATTGGGGAATTTGGGATTTCAGATGCCCCTCCACTGACAGTCATGTGTTGGGGAAGCTGGATAGAAAAGGTTGGACTGATTTAAGAACAAAGACAGTCCTCTTCCTTAAAGAAGTCAGGGACATCTGAACAACAAGGATTGGCCAATTCATTTACAGGCTATAGTTTTCAGCACACACTGGGAAGTGAGCTTTGTTAATTTCAAATTTTAACAAAATCCAGCACTTAGTCCTCTGCCAAATTGAGAATTAATTAAATTAATATGTTTGGTTATATAGGCTAAGGATCTAGACAGTTTTGCCCCTTCACTCCCCACTGTAAAGGGAAAGGAGTCAAGGCAGGCAGACTCCCCCACCTTTTGGTTTCCCAGGGCACAGTTCTACTTACATAGCAAGCCTCTGTTTAAGGGGCAGGAAAGCCAACTGCATCCCAGGACACTCTGGAAAGATAGGGCAGGGGTCTGGTCACTCCACTCTCAAAGATGACATAGTGCAGTCCCCCTGATATAGCAGGGATGACACCACCGATTTTGCAATCTTGGGGAAGTGCCCTGCAATAACCCATGCCACTAGAATTGGGCAGTTACACTTCTCTCTCCTCCCAAACACAGCCTCCAAGTCAGGATTCGTTTAGGGATCTGGAGCAACATCTAGCAATTCCCATTGGCAATCACCCTTTGTTCTCCTCTCAACTAATTTGCAAAAACTAGTTATGTATCACAACTTCATAATTTTATTAGCAACTGCCAAACTAAACAAATGTTCTGATTCAGCTAATCATGGAGAATTAGATAAACTGACCACCAAATCCATACCATGTAGCACAGCCATGTGGCTATATATATATATATATATATATATATATATATATAAAGATATATCCCACCCTGTATCAAAAGTAAATCTCAAAAGGAACAACATTTCAAAATGATCACTCAGTTAATTTCCAGGTGACCTTTAAATTGCATCAATCATCTAATTAAATTATTTATGCGTGTTTTTTAGAATAATTGAGCTAGTTGGAGTGAGACATTTTTTTAGATAACATGTGCTTTTTAATTCATGTTGATGAAAAATAAACCCGTGATACCAAAATATTCAGTGTTCAACATAGATATCCGTGATGTAAACATATCATAATCAAAAGAAAAACATTAATCTTCATAATCATAAAAAAAAATCAACAATCTGCCAAACAAGATTAAAAATTTCCAAATTGTGACATTAAAAAGTACATTTTGAAAGGGAAAAACTTGAATTCAATTCCCTAATTAGACTCCCAATTAAAAAATCTATGGTGGCTCTAAAAGTATGCTGCATGCCCCGTGGAGTCTCTCGTACTTTGCACCGTGGTTGGGCTCCATGCATTTCCCGGGGGTGGGGGATTAATGGAGCGTAGCTGAGGCTCTATATTACTGCTTACCTGTGTCAGCCTCACGAGGTGCCGTCGGGATACAGCTGCCGTCGTATGTGTCTGTATCTGATTGCTTTCAGCGTTTCGCTGAGAACGAGTGGCTCGTGACTATGGAGTCGGATGCTCAGATGAAATGACCTGATTGGCACACGTGATCCCGGAAGTCCCGTCTCGGGAGAGTCTACTCGTCCTGTTGCGTGTTGTTATCCTAGCAACAGGGTTGTTGCCATATGCCCACTCGCTGCGGGTAAGTGTCACTCTGAATCAGTAGCGGTGTGCAGTACGGACTTAAAGGTGAACTATTAAGTGCTGTGTTTGTTTGTATTACGGTATTTGTGCTGTAGGCCAATTTGAGTAGCCCTTTCAGCATTTCTCTGAGACGAGTGGCTCGTAACTATGGAGTTGAAGACTAAGGTGTGATGACCTGATTGGCGCACGTGATCCCGGAAGTTCCCTCTCGGGATCGTCTGCGCGTCCTGTTGTCCTAGCAACAGGGTTATTGTCGTACGACCCCTCACTGCGGGTAAGTGTCACTCTGAGTCAGTAGCAGTACGGGCTTAATGGTGAACTTTTAAGCACTGTGTTTGTTTATGTTATGGTATGTGTGCTGTAGGCCAATTTGAGTGGCCCTGCCGTCCAGAACATGGGTGGAAGGCATAATGTACTGACCTTGTTTTAAATAAGGATGAGCAATGTAGTGTGGGGAGGTGTCACCTCTGTGTGGTGCATGCTAATTAGGTGCTCCCTTGTTGACATGCTGGTGCATATGTCAGTTTTTATACATGTTGTGCAAATGCCATATTCTTCATAGTTGGCCTATATGTTCCCTTGTGACGGTATTGTGTACCAATCTCATGTGGGTGTGTTTCTTGCCTATGTTAGAGAGCCATGTCTCAATCTGTAGGAGATGGAATTCTTATGCTGGGCTATGAAGTCCTTATACACTTGAAATTGAGAACCTTTTTAATGCACCACTGGTTGAAAAATGTCATTCAATCCCTGGTGGTACGAGTCTAATCGATGAATCCATCTGGATTCTTTGTGTAGTAGACTGTGTGCTAAATCAGCTCCACCTTTTTACTTTCTCTAATACCCACCATTTAATATCATTAGGTGAGTGTCTGGCTTCTACAAAGTGTGATACCAGAGGTGCTGACAGTGTCTTGTACCGAATTTTGGATCTGTGTTCCGAGATCCTTAGATGCACTGATCTCATTGTCTGTCCTACGTACCTTAAACCACATGGGCATTCTATGCAGTAAATGACTTGGGAGTTTTTGCAATTAGTAAAGTCTTTCAACACCCATACCCTGTTGCCAATTTTGAAAGTTTTCATTTTACTCATGAATTGGCACGCTACACAATTCCCACAGGGGTGGTGCCCTTGTATTGGCCGTAATGTTCTTTGTCCGATTTGTAGATATTCTGCTTAAAAGAGGGAGTGTACCAAATGATCTTTAAGGTGTTTGGCCCTTTTAAAGCGAATCTTGGTGGTGGGTCATCTGGCAGATTAAGTTTGGGAATGTGCCAATACTTCTGAATGATTGTCTTGATCTTGGCTTTATGTTTGCCATGCGTAACTACGCAGATGAGACGATTGACCCCCGTTTCCGTCAAGGCTTCTTTAGGCTGTAAGAGTAATTGCCTGTTAATATTTAGGGCTCTTTTGGCTCATTGGTCCAGAAGTCTTTTTGGGTAGCCTCTTTCTTGTAGCCTTTTGGATAACATTTTGGCATGTGTGCGGAAATCTTCTTGCGACGTGCAATTTCTGTGTATCCGTAGATATTGGCCATAGGGCAGATTCTGTTTGGTGTGCATACGGTGATTACTCGTATGGTGTAGAAGGGTATTTCTATCTGTGGTCTTACGGTGGAGATCACAGGCTAGTTTACCATTGAGGTGTTGAATGATAAGATCCAAAAAGGGGACCTTTGACTTACTGTATTCAATGGTAAACTGTATATCTGCATTGCACGAGTTTAACCATTCCCAAAATAATACGAGTTGGCACAATTCTCCTGTCCGGATAAAAATGACATCATCAATGTACCTATGCCAGTGATGTACTTGGTCTCTCCACTGATTGAGTGCAGAAAACATGTATTTCTCCTCATATTTGGCCATAAATAGAATGGCCAAACTTGGGGCAAATGTTGCCCCCATTGCAGTCCCCTTAATTTGAAGGTACATCTGTTTGTCAAAAGTAAAGAAGTTTTTTTGAAGGGCTATCGTCATTAGTTCTAATATAAAGTTTGTGGGAACCCGATCTTGTGTGGGTTTTCTTGCGAGCCATTCGCGAATGCATTCTATCGCGGCTTCTTGCGAGATGTTCGAATAAAGAGACTTAATGTCCATTGTGACAAGAATCTGTGTGTCTGGGTCAACAGGTAATTCCTCAAAGATGGTGATGGTATGTGTGGTATCTCTCAAGTACGTGTTGGTTTGCATGCTGAGTGGTTGTAAAAACTTATCCACAAATTTACACAAATTTACAAATGTTCTGATTCAGCTAATCATGGAGAATTAGATAAGCTGACCACCAAATCCATACCATGTAGCACAGCCATGTGGCACCTTTCTGCCATTTCCATAAAACGCACAACATTTATGAATATTTAAGGTATTAAGCATATCCCTAATTTCATTTTCCACCTGCTCAGCATATCTCACATTTGGAACATGTTCAGATCAGCAAGAAACCTAGTTTAACTGGCCATTACAGTTCCCAGAGTCACAGGTAGATTAATTGTATATCCCCAAAATCGCCTGGAAATTACATACAAGATGGTACTTAGATGAACTTCATCCAATTTATGATGGCTGAGAAAAAAGCCTAAATGATAATAGTCCTTTTAAATTAATGGTGATTCTTTATGTAGGACAAATTACCCTTTTTCTGCCTTCCGGCCATTTGTTTTCACTGGGTCAGCCGGTTCACAGAGTTTTTCTTATTTTTTTTTTGTATCTGTCTCCTTTGTGTGGCAAGGTTGCTCTTTGAAGTGGGTGCCCCCATTCTCACACATATTAGTCATGCTCCAGCCAAGGGTGACTTTTCTTGAAGTCCATGCTTTCAGAGCAAGCAGGTCTGGAGAACAATTTTGATACCTATAGCAGGATATTTTATTGCAGTTGGTCATTAGACGGGAGATGAGACATCCAGGCTGGGAGTGGGACATTTCCTTGTGAAGTTTTTCCTCCAGCCAGCAAAAGGGTTTGCCTGGAGTTGACATTTTCCCTGAAGACAAAGTTGCTCTTCAAATTTCACTGGAGTTTTGTAGGTGAAACATAATATACATTGATTGTTGTCATCCTGAACATCATGTTTTGTTTTCCTGACATTTTTCTGAGAGCAGTGATACTTTATTTTTCTCCACTTTTTCAAACTGCTTTTATTTGCACACACATGTGCAGGCCGTTTTTGTTCTCAGTGTTTACAAATCCTGTTTTCCACGTGACAGGGATTTTAAATTCCTCCTTCTTTTGTAAATGTAAATTGCTTATCCATTGGTAATGACAGGTATGCCCCTTTGCACATGGCTCTTTAAGTTTGCTTGAAAAACAAGCCGTTTTTGTTTAGGTGTTTAAAATCCTGTGATTTATGTGAAAGGGACTTCTGTTTGGGGCCTTTAAGTGCACCCCACAGTTATCACCTTCTCATCTGACTCCCCTTAGGTTGGTATTCAACACCACTATCTGCCTTTTCTTCCCACTTCCCCCTCAATTCCCTCTTACTCCATCTCTTCTCTCTTTTTCTCTTTGCCCCTATGACTCTCATCTTCTCTTTCATGTTCTCTGTATTGTCAATAAATGCTACCATGGTCTTGCCCCTTCTTATCTTGCCTCTCTCATTTGAATATACTCACCAACACTTCCTCTTTGGTGCCGGCATCTTACTCTTCTTACTTGCACTGAGCCTCATTGTGCTCCCTCCTGATTATCTCTTCTCACTCTTAAAATGTGGAACTCTCTGCCCCTGAGATCTGACACCTCCCACTCTTCATATTTTCTGTTCTTAAGCCTGTTGTTAAGCCCACCTTTTGACCTCTCCCTCCTTCTTTTTTGTATAGTTGTTTGCAAGATATTATGTGCAGCGCTTTGGCAAAAGTACTTTATAGATCTCATGAAAATACAAAAAAAAAAAAAATTAGTAAAATGACTACACTAACATAAAGTTTCAATCGACAAACAGAAGCAGCATGTGCAGCTCATCTGTTATGGAGGTGAGGAATCCTAGTAATGTCCTGAAATGAAAGAAAAACTGTCAAAGAAATGAAAGAGGCTCAAGATGTTTAGAACGTTCCAATGTCTGATGTCCGATTTCGAATGCAACATAAAGACAGAGAAATATTTTTCACATGTGATTACAACTGTACATTTGCATTCACAAAAGGTAGAGAGAAAGAACTTCACATAGAAAAAACACATCTTCATGTTCGAATTATTGAGTAACATTATTGTTCAACGTTAAGATTGTGACTTAGTGACTTAAGTTGATGTATCTAATAATCATTATGTTGAAATAATGATAATGTTATGATTCCTCCCTGTGGTGCAACTACAAGTAATCAATTATGAAAAGCCTATTTCTTTGGGGATTTTACTTTGTGTGATGTGTAGGGTTGTACTCAGATGTCCCCAGATTGTGCTACTCTTCAAGCATGTGTTACAAACACATAGAATACTATACATAACATGACCTGTTCAGTATTTAATAAAAGAGAATTTCATATTATCTTGAGACCATGTTTCGAGATATGCTTGTATTATGGCAAGCTAGATTGCAGCATTGAAAGTCCTACCTCTCTAGAATTTTGCTAGCATGGTGCAAAGCTAAGTATCAAATTTAGGTGTTATCAGATGAGGAGTAATGGGTAACAGCTTCTCCTTTGACACTAATGCACATATCTACCTACTGATGGGTTTTATTTAATCCACTCTCTCATATCATTGTTCAGACAAAGGGCCTCATTACGAGGTTGGAGGTAACCATGGCGCTATTAGCGCCATGGCTGCCTCCAAAACCTTACCGACTCCTCCCTGATGAATGGAGCTATTACCGGCCCATTCCAAGGTTGGCGGGGGCGGTAATTCTCCATTCACCAGGGCCCTTCCCCATTCCCATTTGAGCCCCCATAGGGCTCAATGGGAATGGGGAAGGTGCTAATAACGGTACCTCAAATTGCGGTACCGTTATTAGCACCAAAGTCCCTTTGTGGGTCCTGTCCTTAATGCCTGGTAAAACCAGGCGTTAAGGGAGGCCCGCAAAGGGAACTCGTAATAGGGTGATAAGGGATTACCGGTACCGGTGCTCTTACCGGTACCGGTAATCCCTTACCGGCCACCTCGTAATGAGGCCCAAAGAATATTGCAGTGTTAATTGTGAAACTTAAAGCATCTGTGCACGGGCGGAGCTAGCCCCAGCCCCTCCCACTTTGAGGCAGAAGACAGCAATCTGGCGTGAGCCCAGCATGGGGCTCTAAAATAAAAGGGTACAATGGCAGTTTAGGAGCCTGTCAAATTCCTCACCTCGGAACCCTATGCATTTAGTTCCCTTTACACAATTAACGTGGTAGCAGCAGAAAAAGTACTGAGGCCAAGGATAAAAGCCTTCACTAGCCATGCCAATGCACCCCCTTTGTTGAAGTCAAAAGCTTAATGGCTGGGCTCAGCTTGTAGATACCCCACACCTCCAATGCTTAGCACCACCTTGTGAAAGTAAAAAGCCTCTGAACTGGAATGAAAGATGTGAAACATATCCATCGCATGGGTCAAAGGAAAGGTGTAATATGTATGCAGCCTCCTGGGCACAGAGGAAGGGGCGGGGCAACAGTGCAATAATTGCCCCACTCACTACCAACTAACAAATGTGTCATTTAGCCCCCCAAAATGGCGAGGCTGGCTAAGCCCCTGCAGCTGTGGCACTTTACTTCTTAGTTTCCCACTATGTAATGTGCAGTCACCAGCTTTTGTTCTCGTACTGGACCAGAAACCTCCAATTTCAAAAGTATCCACCTTTGTTTACGTCTTTTTCAAGGCATGAGACATTACCTGCACCGTCATTCTGAGTCTCACAAGGCAGCAACATCCAATACTGAAGCAGCTTTTGGACACTAGCCAGCATGTGGCATGCATGCAAGAGCTCTTTGTTAACCCTCAAGCAGTAGCACCCGTGCCCAATGTACACATAAGCCCATTGTGCTGTGGTTGTTCTGTCATCAACCATTACGGTTTGCAGGAATCATGCACATGTCCCTTGGAGATACAATTCCAAGGTGACTGGAGAAAGTTTAATAAGAAAAAATCCTTGCTTTTGCGATTTTCCCTGCAAGTTCTGCTTGTGGTTTGCCAAGAATTTATCACACCTGAGAGCACCTAATTGAACGTAGTATAGGTTCCCTTGTTGGATGGTGCTACCTGTGTCTTTAAACACGTTGCCGGTTTTATGTCCTGGTGCGTTTCCTGCCTGCTTCCTAACCACTTCCCAGTGATGATCACACTCTATAGTTTACGTTCTTCATTTTGCTGACAGTTTTCAACAGTGTGCAGGGACATCATTTCACCAAATGCCAGGGGTAGCGGAAGTGACATCACGTGACCCTTGACCTCTGATGACATCACAAGAAAGGATGTAATTTGGCCCCAGCCCGACGTGTAATCACGGGAAGGGATGGAATATGACCTTTCACCCCTTGACAAAACAGGAAGTGGCATCACATAGCAATGTTCCTAAGTACACTATGAAATATATGGTTATGATATCACTGTAATGTGATATAAATTTTATACAAGAATGGATCACCATATGTATCGTTAATATCAGTATGTATAAGCCGATATTACCTAATTACTGTGAATGCAAGCAGACGTCCAAGGCCAAATGATAATGATGTGTTATTATATAGCTCTTAAGCTTAAGTGCTTTTTATGGAACAAATATATATGCAATATCACCCAATCTGTGTTGGTACTCATTTATCATGTTTCTGAAAGACACAGGCAACCCCACACTCCAGATTAGGGTATTGACATAACAGTTGATTTCGGAAAAAGAATCTAGAGGGTACAATTTGAGAATACAGTATCTAGGATTTTATTATACCTGATACATTTTTCATTGTGTGAGTTCAATCATGATTTAATCTGCACTTGAGCAGTAATTTTACATAGCAGGAAAAATATTTAAGATCACAACAATTTCATAAAATTCATACTAATACATCATCTACCCATTCATCCTCATACATACAGCATACATCAATCCACTCATACCAATCACCAATAGGTATAAGATAAAAACCTATAAAAATGATATATCATTACAACCAATTCATCAATAAATCAATTATTATACAGCAATGTGCAAAGCAAAAGAATGTGCAAAGCAAGAACATGCATAACCACAAAAGATCATGTAAGTGGTCAGCAATTAGGATGGGTCCAAGAAATCTTCATGAACTGCCTCATCCCAAATTTCTCCTCAGAAGGATGAAAGGCTCAGAAGGATGAAAGGCTGAGCTGCCCTTACCGTGATTCAGACATGAAGATCACACACACACACATTGTGCACAACCTACTGAGCTATTTTACTGACTATAGCTTTCGTACCGGCTATAGTAAAATTAGCAATTACATGTCTGAATGTTCTCAAAGTCAGAAAGCAAATTGCACTCTGTAGTGAATACTATTAAACTGGTAACTGAGATTTAACAGCAGGCCAGTTCATTTGCAGGTCTGGTGCAAAGTAGGCCACATGTCAAGCCTGCGTGGATTTACTTTTTCATTTTCAGAGGTTGGCAAAATACATACCATTGAGAGGGTTCATAACTGTGTATTAAAGAATTTAGAGTAGCACAGGGAAAGCAGTGCACTCACACAGCATCCTGTACGCTATGGTCACTCGTTACCTCATACATGCAAACATCCTGAACAGCATGCAACGGGATATAGGATAGATACATTACAACAAAGCTGTAATTGCGGCACAATGAAATCAAGGGCCACTTTATGTGCTATGCTCAGACATGTCTACACTATACACAAGCTTTTAGGCGAAAGAATGTTGTCAAATGACCAAGTACACCAAGATGGAATGTCTTGTGAGGATCAAAACAGAGACAATGGCAGAAAAAAACACGCTATAACTACAACTTGCGAAAAGCAAAATACATAGGGCCTCATCATGAGTTGGGCGGTAACGCCGGCGCTATTACCGCGGGCACTGTTAGCCCTACTGCCAAACCCCCGGTGCCGGATCACGGGTTTGGCGGAACGGTTAGTGCCCATTCCCCATTGGGCCCATTCAGGAATTCCTCATTCCCCATTGGGCCCAATGGGGAAAAGTCAAGCTATTACCGCCGGTGGATTTCCCGCCAGTGGTAATAGCGCTGAAAATCGGCAAATTTGCTCAGAGCTGGGGGAAATCCGCCAAGGCCATGATCTGGCGGACCCTTAAATGCAGTGGTAATAGTGCTACCGCCGCATTTAAGGGTTACCGCCAGACTCGTATGAGGCCCATAGTCTGCAATGAATGTGTATTCTACTCTAAATGCTTTTTGAAAGTTGTTATCTCCATTGTGAATTTGAGGTGTTTAAGAACAGACTAAGGGCCTCAACATGAGTTGGACGGTATCCCAGCACTAATTGCGCCCAGATACCGCCCAATGCAATTAGCGATACTGCAACTCGGTCCAGTGCAATTTGCACCGGATCCCGAGTTACGGTGGGGAGCAAAATCCCCATTCCCATTGAGTCCAATGGGGTTTCTTTGCGCTATTAACGCCGGAGCTATTATCGCTGTGCTAATAGCACAGAAAATCAGCAGAAAGGGGAGATTTCTACCTCCAGCAAAAAGTAGGAGGTAAAACTCCCACTTTCCGCCCAACACAAGATTGGGCGTAGTGGTAAATTCAGTGGTAATAGCGTTACCACTGCATTTTCCTGCTGCACCCAACTCATGATGATGCACTAAATCAGTGATTCACCCCCTGAAGTGTGCCTGAAATAAACCTTTAATACGTCTAGCAATTATTGTATAGAATTCCAGAAAAAACGAATTATTTGTTATTCCTATTCTTTCTTATTTAGGGTCACTGCTCAAAGTGTTGCACCTGTAGAACCCCCTGTATTTTAAGAAGCCCGAGCAAGAAAGCCACCCACTCCAGAAACAAAGAGCCACATGGCACTGGACACAGCCCAATAGCTTTAATTTAAAGAGAAAAAAAAAGATGTGTTTCTTTATTTTTAGGTAGCAAGGGAGACTCCATGGGTCGCATGTTCGACTCATGCCAGCCCCAAAGGACGTCCCTGTCAGTGTGTGTCTGCCCATTTTAGAATGATAATGTACTTTTTCTTGGAACTGTTGGTTGCCCTACCAGATGTTGGTTCATCCTGACATGGAATTAATTTGCCCCCACTTATTCTGTCATCCCCTTATCTTAGTTATGTGTCTATTTTCCCGATATAGTTCATCTACATGGTCGCATGCTTGCTTCTGGTTTATGTTAAATATAATGTACACGTTTTGACTCGTTTTTCCGCTTATCTTCTTGTCTCCCTTTTCTGTGCTCCCAGTTGTCTGTTTGTGAAAATCATAATTTTCCAAAAGCAATGAAGTTAATCAACCTTAATTCACCATCACTTATTCGATGTAATCCAGACCTAAATATCATCTTTAAAGCTGTCACATTATGCCTCGCTGTTGTAAATAGCGACCAGCCACTTTGTCTCACCCATTGCTCTTATCTGTAGGGACTGCATTGTGCAAGATCTGGAGAAGTAAAAAAGGAGGGTGCATGAGAGGGCTGCAAGAGCAGGCAAAGCATGGGCCAGTCAATCAAACATTACAGTGATTAAACAGGTTGACCAATCAAGGAAATGAGAACAAGTGGCTCATAAACCTTGCAGCAGAAATGTATGAATAATGTATTATCTCATTGGCTAGAGGATCAGTACCAGCCATGTTTTTTGTGTGGAGAAGAGCTGGATGACTGTAGGCTTGGAATTGTCCAGGCACCAGTTCCCATTTGCTCAAGGTGCCTGGTGACTCAGTCCTAAAACCATCAACAACACCAGTAACGTTTTCCCTGGAATACTCCAGCAGAATCTGGCTGCTAGCAACGTTTAGGAGCTCATTTACCAACTGCTCACAGTGCAGAAAGTGGTGCTAAAAGCAGGCCTGCCATCTTTACACCACTTTAACACCACTGTTTGCTGTTGGGGGAATTTATATCATTTCTAAAGGCAGAGCTGGGCACGGAATGGAATGTCTCTGCCTCCCTGCCCTCTACACTCCACTTTCAAAAAGCACATTGGTCCTCATATTCCAGGGACCGGAGCTGATAAACAAGGAGTAAAACCAATGCGCGAATGAGAGTATCTGCAAAGCCGGATCCTGACAGCAGATTCCCCGGGCGGTGACAGTTCTCGAAAACCACGATTCTTCCGCAGTCGCAAAGCGAGGGAGTAATTCTATGCTGTTCAGGCACCTTGCCTACATTAACATTGGTATCAAGTCGTGCCGTCATAGAAGCCTCAGAAGAAGAGCTGGATAGCTCAAAACACGCCTCAGGCTGATCGCCTCATCATAATAAATGCAAACTTTGCATCTCAATTTGGACTAATTGTGTCGCAGTGTCTCTGGGATTATCATTGATGTTGTTTACTCTGTGGTGTATATAGGCAGTATACCCACCTGTTGTCTCAATATACACAATTGTGTGCGTGCAAGCTCTCAGTTACCTTTAGGCTTTCTTGTGCCGTTAGTTTCTCGCAATGCGTGAAGTCGACACTTTCATTCCCTTTCAAGGTGGAGGAAGGATAAGAAGCAGAAGTAACATTTCCGGTGTACTGTACTCCTCTGCCTTCAAAATGCAATTTCTTTTCTGCCTGCATGAGATTTTCATGAAGGTGTACAATGAAGAGACTGCCTTGGAATGCACCTCTATTTAGCACCTGCTAAAAGTGAGCAGTTTTCATAGGGATCCTTTTTAAATGCGGCCTGCCAAGCACAATTAGCGGGCAGCATTTACATTATATGAGAAAAAAAAGTAAGGTGTAAATGCAAATTCATCAGTGTTTACCCTTTTCCTTTGCATTCTGTTATGCTAATGGAGAAAAAGGACTGCTAGGTCACTAATGTTCATTCATAATAATGTTGGCTGTCCCCTGCATGCATTTAGCACTTTTCATCAGGCTAAAGTTTTACACCAGCATGACATGTCCAGAGCCAGGAATGGAAAACTATGTTGTAGCAAGAAAAGTGGACTTGTGGAGCTGCATGGTGAGGCTGTCTGACCTGAAATCAAGATTTTAGAAGGCAAGGACAGCTATCTACAATGGAGAAGAACAAGTGTGCAGAGGATGAATTTTCTCACAACAAGGTATAATCAAAGACTCATGAGATGCCAAGGTTTCATTAATTTAGAGCATTTAAAAGCTGCAAAATGGACCAGATCGGGTCTCCTGTCATGTGAGCCAAGGATGGAAATAGAGTTGAACTTGAATTTCCAGGCACGATAAGCCCTCACTCTTGAGCATTCTCAAAGACAAGGATACTCTGCAAGGCCAAGTACAAAGACAAGTGTATGGCAGAAGGCATGGGCAATGAGAGATGTTGGGCTAATTGGGTAGTGAGGCAGTTCATAACCTACCTCCCTGCACCTGGGTCTTGGCTTACATGCTGTTAAGTGAACCAAATGTTCCTTACAATGCACAAGTGTGCCAAGCAATTATTTTAGTCCATATAACAAAGGACCCTATAGTTTGAAAACCAATGAGAAACTGTGTGTCTAATGTTTCCAAAATTAAATGTTTGTTAGAGGTAGGCATATGTTGTCCACCTGATAACGGGCAGCCAATAACAATCCTGGGTCCTATAAAAAATATACTGAGATGTTTCCCTTACCCAATTCCAACACCAGATAGTTTCATTATTGCTACATATTATGATGTCACTCTGATGCATTATTGTTATAAAAAGTATGTTGTTTGTGGAGATCATTGAGAGACTCAGCGTACGTCCGTAGATGTTCGTTGTAATCTCCCTGTTTTAGATAATTTTTAATAAAACAGTACTTTGCCATCCTCTTGAGTTGGTTCCTTTATTTGGATTCCGAATTACTCTGGTGTAATCCCATCCATTACATGTGCATGTTCCTCAAGGGCCTTAAACTCAGTCTTGAGCCGGATCTCCTCAAATTCCAGAAGTGCCTCAAAACCTTCCTCTTCACCTCCTCCTTCCCCCTCCCTCTCCCGTGCTAAACCCCTCAGTCACTGAGATTGGTGGCGTTGACCCTTATGTATCCTCCTGAGTCTTGGCCATCTCCTAACCAATCGCGTGCAGTCCCTTCCGCTCCCAGCACTTGCCCTTGGGCATCCACTGGCCTGTGTTCCTCACAGGACTGCGCTTGTCGGCAGATGACCATTCTTACTATGTGACCCCCACCCGGTAATCTCCTTAGCACTTACCGCTAAATGCCCCAGATCTCCCCTCTCTCTGCACTTGCACAATCCGAATGCTCACAAGGCCTAGTAGGACCACCTCAATCCTATTCTTTATTGTATTCTATTGCCTTTGTCCCATGTTCCCTCCCTCTGCCCTGTAGGCACTTTGAAGCAAGAGTCTTGCTGTATAAGTGCCTTACAAATGCTCGATAAAATAAACACAAATACACTAAAACTACTGTTTAATGTAAGTAGCAATATTTCTGGGGAAGTGGATAAAGACCACTGAATCTCACCCAAAGGCACAGTGAACATGCAAGATGTAGAGTGCAGATCGAAGGGAACAACTGATATCGGAGGTATTTGTACCTGCCCAAGCAGGGATTACACACGATATGATAAGTTATTTATAATCGGACCTGGGGATCAAACCTGTGTTGCTCTATATAGCCTTGCTTCCAAGGCGAGCACGTTGCCCCTGAGCTATGCTCCTGAGACATGTAAACATTCTCCCTGTATGCTAGTGGAGCATACAAATTCTATTCGAGCTTCCATGTTTCTTGTTTCAAGCTTAGATGAAATTACTAAGAAACATATTTACATCCAAAATATTTGAACACTGGAGTAAGTAACTGCAGAATGGATTCAGTGACTCATGTAAGTGCTCAATATTCCCATCAATCGGGTCTTCCGGAATCATCACAACGTAGTTGCGTGAGATAGAGGGCTCTCTTGCTCTCTGGGAGCTCACTTTCAAAGTAAGGACTCTGGAATGTCTGTGAACTATGGGATTGTGTGTATGTGTTTATTTGCATTTACCTGCATTTTATGAAAAACTAGCATGTCATTATGAACAGAAATGATATGCAGAGTCTCTCTTTCTCTCTCTCTCTATTGCTCTCTCTCTCTCTCTCTTTCTCTCTCTCTCTCTCTCTCTCTCTCCCTCTCTCTCTGCACTTAGACGCTCCGAATGTCACAAGGCCTAGTATGTCCGCTGTTGTCATTTATTTTCAGTGTCATGTTTTCTTCCAATGTCTTCTATTGTACTCTTGCTTCCTTCCCTTTTGCCTTGTGGACGGCTTGAAACACAATGATTGCTGTATAAGCACCTTACAAATGTCCAATAAAATAATTAAATATGGGGACATAGACTGCTGAAATGGACTAGAGAACAAACCCACAGTAGTTTGACATTCATGAGCTAGTGCCAGTGTATTCATGAATACAATTTACATGTAAGTTATCTTGTTAGATGTTAGCAAGGATGATAGGATGGGAGGTTAGTTAAGAAAGGATGTTAATGGGGTTCTACGTTGATTTAGCAAAGTGAAATACTTTGTGGTACCTCACTTGGACAAAGCAACGGTGTGGGCATTTTTTTCCTTTTTCCTTTTTGTTTGGTGTGGCCACACAATCCCCCATTTCACCCTCCCACTCCTGCCCCCCACAATTCCCGCCCTCATATCCCTTTTCTCTTAATACACATATGTATATTTAAAACACCATAAAGTTCGTTTGTCAAAGTAAATTACAATGAAGTATTTCACTTCAATAAAACAACTGTACACCATTAAACAGGTGGAGAGGGTTCCTTCACTCAATAATAGGTCGGGTTTGAGCGTGGTTCTGAACCGTTTGACTGATGACATTTCTTAGATGGCCACACGTATGGATTCCAGTGGAGTGGGAAAAGTAGACTGATGGATGAAAGCAGGAGATAGTGTAGAGGGTGTAGTGTCCCAGTAGGTTATTGAGAAAAGAAGAGTGCAGTGTCTGAGCAGGATAGTACAGTGAGATGCAGTAAGAAAACAAAGGGGGCAAGAACACAGATGAATTTAAAGATGGGGAGCTGACACTTACACTGAGATTTTGCATAGCGAGCAATGCAGATGGCAATGGGAAGTTGAGGTGGGGAGCATGAGTTGAAATGTGTGCATGTAGCAACGTTGACAACTTTGTTGAGGGGAGCAGAAAATAGAGAGGAAGACCAAGAAGTATGCTTGCACAGTAATCTGGAGCACTGAGCACTAGAGTAGGGAACAGTTTATGCAGCATTAAGCATGAGGATCAAACGTATTCGTCTCACGTCGAGGGGGTTTCGTAACCTGTCATGGAAGTGATCATGATGAATGGGAAGAGTTCTAGGCCACTTTGAAAGAGGACCACAAGGTTGTGATCCATGAGTGAGCATCTGCAGACATAAGAACAGATAGAGTGGGGTTAGCATTGGGGTCTGGGGGAAGATGACTTCCAACTTAGAGGGCGTAAGAATAAAAGCAGCATAGAGGCATCCAGTGGTGGATGACTGAGTTAAGGTAGTTGATGATATGGTCCAGGTGAAAAAAGTGAAAGAGAGCAAGGAGATTAAGACTTGTGTATTGCCAAGGAAAAGGTGGTATTTGAAGCTGAAAGAAAAATTAGCTCATCTAGAGACTACTAGTAGAGTGTGAAGAGGAGTGGGCAGAGGAGTAATATTTGGAGGATGACCTGGGGCAAGGAAATGTGGAGGAGTAGTTGGAGCTCCATGAGACAGTTAAGGAATGTCCAGAGAGGTTGGAGGACATCCATAGGTATCCTTTAAGGTCAGTGAGGAAATAGTTGTGATGATGTAGCTGTTGAAAGATGTTGGGCGCTCGAGTAGAAAATGGATGGAGGAGAGGTGAGAGTGGTGAGCAGTGGTGAGGAAGCTGGAGTTGAGGGTGAGAGCAGTCTTGGTAGAATGTATGGATCAAGAAATCAGGTAGGCAGGTGTTACAGAGTAAGTGTACCTTTAAATATTTAACAATTCAATTAAAGACACCATCTTGAGGGTTTTAGGTGGTGGGTGACAGGTCTTTAGAATGAGGGATTGTTCAGAAAAGCAGTTTTTTTTTAGTTTTTTTTTTAGTATTGTCATTACTGTGGCAATATGTAGGATGCTGGGAACATGTCAGTAGAGCGAGAGATTAAAATGGGCTGAATTCTGAGAGGAGGTACCGGGTGCAACTTCTTTGATTGCTTCAGTTGAGAAACCTAAATACCAAAATGCCCCTATGCTATGTATAGTTGTGGTAAAAAAGTTATATAATATTAGCATCAGAAAATGTGCATTTTTTACTTTTTTACATTATTTTTGCCATACAGAAAATGTGCACTTTTAACAAGTGCACATTTCTGTACCAGTACAGCGAGGTGGAGTCATGCCTTTTGCTCGTTTGGTGGAAATACTTCCAGTAGTTTTTTTTTTTTTTTTTTAAATTAGTCTGATGCCATTGCAACAAATTCGTTTACATTTCTCTCATGGTGCGTTATATCAACTGACGGTTTTCAGAAATAAAAAATCTGCAGTGAAACTAGGTGTTATTGCGAGTATTCTCGCATGTATCAAAAATTACAATGTGCTTAAAATGATTTGAGGACTGGTGAGACGGTATGTTTGCCTTCATGATGCATGTGAGGAGGCTAAAACAGTACCACCTGAGGAGTTTGAGAGATTGTGGGGCTAAGGATAGTGTTTCTCTTCATTCGTTTCTGTCTTTTCGTGAGAATTGGTGACAATTTGCGCTGACACGGACAGACTTACAATTTTATTAGGAGGATGGCAAAGGACAGTGTGCCTTCACGAAGGATGCATGGAGGGTAAAATCATTCCGTTTGGGAACTGCTTATGAGTGTCACTGACACATTAACAAGAATCTTTCAAACTGTGACATTACCTCGCATGACCAATGTGACTGGTTTTCATGAACTCTTGGCAGAAGGAATTCTTGTGATAACCAGGAGTCTACAAAAAAATACCCATTTTGCACAAATCTCATTGGGCCTCATTAGGACCCAGGCGGTAAGGGGTTTACGGCGGCGTAAACAGCGCCGACCCTTACCGCCTGATTCCGAGGTCCCTTAGCGCCATGGCGGATTTAACACCTGCTTTTAGCAGGTGTTAAAATCCATGGCACTAAGGGACCATGTTGTTAATTACGCCACCGTAATTTACGGTGGCGTAATTAACGCCTTCCCCACTCCAATTATGCCCTATGGGGCAAAAATGGGAATGGGGAAGGGTAAATGGGGATTGGGGACTTACCGCCCCGCCAACCTCGGAATGGGGCAGTAAGTCCGCCAACCACCATGGCGTACACGTAGTTTACGCCATGGTGGTAAAGGTACGACCCAGGCGGTAACTTACCGCCTGGGTCGTAATGAGGTCCATTGTCATCTGCATTTTAGCCCCTGTTTTATCGTTGTGTTCACCATTTTGGAATCACATTTTCAACAATACCCTCATACTGGTAACTGATTATTTTAAAGTGACTACTTTGCATGGCCAATGGACTGGTAACATGCGAATGACTTGTATTGGGTGTCCTCTACGAGCATTTAATATGTAATTTACCAGAAGGAATTAAAAAAGCAGCATACACCAGGCAAGACGTAACATAGTTTATTACAGATGGGCAAGCACAAATTAAGCAGCACAGTGGAACAGAACTGATTGATGAGAGCTGAAAGGAAGGCATGGTATCAACAGCAAGATTGATGACGCCTGCGAGAACGTTTATACCGAACTTCCATGCCAGGCCAGATTTTGGGGCCAATCTTATATAACACCCAGGAGGGGGTATCAACACTAAGGGCCTCATTACACGGACGGCGGTGGACCAAGGTGCTATTAGCACCTTGGTCCATGCAGGTAAAATACTGGCACCGCCTTGGTGGAAAGGGGAATTACCGCCCTATTCCAAAGTTGGTGGGGTGGTAATGCCCTTCCCCATTCTCATTTTTGTCCCATAGGGCATACTGGGAATGGGGAAGGTGCTAATTACGGCACCGCAAATTGCGTAAAAGCAGGCGTTAAATTCTCCAACCCGCAAAGGGACCTCGTAGTAAGGCGGTAAGGGTTTACCGGTACCAGTAAAATACCGGTGCCGGTAAACCCTTACCGCCGTCCGTGTAATGAGGCCCTAAATCTGTGGGAATCATTCCTCTTTTCCCAGGAGGGATAGTAGCCTCTCTAGTGCTATAGATATTGAAGCCTATTGATTCTTTTTGTGGCAACAGAGGGGTTGGTGGCTCTATGACTAAGCCTCTGGAATTGTAGGGTTCCGCAATCTGTTTCAATTGAGTCACATCCCACTTATGACACCACATGAAAGGAAGGCATGGTATCAATAGTAAGACAGACACAATTGATCACAGTTCAAGGGTGTTTATTGAATTTTCACAAGGGTGATATGAACACCTATCTAAACCTAAATCTACAGATGGGAGCAAGCTACAACCATCAAATAATAATAATGCAGTCCTAGTGGGGTCTTGTCAAATTAAAAAGGGCCTATACTAAAAAAATCTATTGCCAATCCTTACCACTAATATACAAAATAAGGTGGGATGATGTTCATGAAAAAGAAAGAAGTGTTCACCCAATGATAAGTCAGGATGTTCGGGCCATTGGCCTCCCCTCCCAACATTTTTGGCACGGGATAAGGCGGTTCACTCGAGCAAAGCACACACTCGGGCTTTCTGCGGCACAAGGATACAGTTCAATTTTCACAGTTCAAGACCTTCTGTGTCCAAGACTCTTTAGTTCTTGCACGTCTCCCAACTCAGAGGGCCTGGTATACAAAAACAACACAAAAACGTTATTTTCCTTTTCCAGAACTCAAATTTGGTGTTCACACTGGATCCCCCTCAGCCGGGCTCAGATCCTTTGCAAAAACCAAAAGTTTGATGTTGGATTCCCCTCTTCCGGGCTCAGATCCCTTTCATAACAGTATTCAGAAAATTCTTTCTCGGGTGACTGACGGTTCACCCCAGTTAACCCTCAGCCAGGCTCAGATTTCTTTCTTTCTCTCAGTTAGTCTCCCTCAGACATGCTCAGACCAATTGTGATGTATTTTAAACTGTTGAAGACTTTCGGATGTGCACAGGGTTTACCTTGACCCTTTGCATGACCACTTCGATCTCAATATTGCTTTTTCTCACACTTATCATCAGTGCGATGACTAACAGAGACTTTCGAATGAGCACCCAAGTGGCGCCGGACCACTCAGGTTATGGTATCCTGTCTTGGCCTCACAAAGTTCAATTATAAAGTTCAACTACTCTTTTTGGTTTCCAATTATATCTGCATCACCTTTTACAAATGCCTCACACTCTATTCTCTTTGTACATTGTTGCCTCTTGCAACCTTGTTTCAAAACACAAGTTGGTTGGGTATCAGCCACTCCGACTCACTGGCTTTGCTGTCTTTTCTGATGCTGCTTTGTTGCAGGAGCTAAGGACAGTACCATGGCGGCAATCGTTCCTCCCCGCCTTGGTTATCGATGCAGGAGAGTCACGGGTACCTCCGACACACTCTGCAGGTTTGATCAGCCTTAGTTCCTGGTCTTCAGTTTCTTACTTTCCAAAGTTAAAGAAAGTAACAGTGTTTAGAGGTGACGGGTCCTTCCCTCCTTGGAACTACCTCTGGTCTTGCCATCTTCCTCCTTGTATTAAACTGCAATCTTGGAACTGCTGTTTCCTCTTGTGGTTTGCCTTGCTCAGAGTGTGCTTTCTTGCTCCGCCTTTTATCCATGTGGGGTAGTGTGATGGAAGTCAGGTGGGTGTAATAATCCGTAATTGGGTGACATTGCCTGTCCTTGGTGTTGGGACATGTCAGGTATACAGCTCTGATGTTAGTCCGTTGTCGCTCACAGTGAAATGTCCCTGGGAAAGTGTTTGTGTCGTAAAAGGGGGCAGAGGTTGACATCCTAGGTATTTAACCTGGTGGAAGGGGAAGAGGTGTTATTGGGAAGGGCAAACTGCGTTTCACCCTGCGGTGTCCCACTTCCACTCCCCAACAAACCCTCATCCAGGTGATCCTCCCACACTGACCCACCCCCAGGAACTGGATTCAAAAGCAATGGCTGTGTCTTCGCCACCTGGATGACAGATCCTCAGGGACAAGCGGGAGAGACACCTTTAGGTTTCTCGCATAACCTTCACCTATGCGATGGTGCCGCATCTGGTTCACAGGGGAAGTGAAAGAGGAAATCCACATTCCCTTGATCTTTACCTATTTGGTGCTCCACAGTGAAACAGTAGGGTTGCAGGTGTAGGAACCATCGCATGACTTGAGGGTTAGAGTCTTTTTGTTGGCTAATCTAAACTAGTGGAGAATGATCAGTGACAAGTGTGAACTTTATTGTGGATAATGGCCCACTTGATGGCAAGGCCCTCTCACTCCAGCACGGAGTAACTTTTTTTCACGTTGGAAAAGTTTTTGACTTGTAAGCAAGATGGGAGGTTCCAATGCGTCGCAATTCTGGGATAAGACTACTCCTAGCCCTGTAAGGCATGCGTCTGTCTGCAGTACACATTCTTTTGAGAAATTTACTACCTTTAGGATCGGGTTCGGGCACAGGGTTTGTTCTAGGTTGTTATCACATATAACATCCACTTGGTCCAATTAATGTTCTTTTGCTCTGTGTTCTTTGGTTTGTCTGTCAGTCTAGCTCTTCTGTCCGAGAAATTTGCGATAAACCTATGGTAATATCTGATTAACCGTAGAAATGCTCTGAGATCTCTTTTAGTTTTAAGTGTAGGGGTATCAAGTACGGCTTTCACTTTCTGGCATTGAAGTTGCACGCTACAATTCCCTACAAAGAAGCTGATGTATTTCATGGTTGGCATGGGATAAGCATCGAAGTCAGAAATGGCATTAACTTGGTGGATATCTATGCAAAGCCTCCAGGAATGGTCAGGTTTGGGGACCAATACAATAGGGGCGGACCATGGGCTTGAAGAGTGTTCGATAATGTTCACTCTCAACATTTTATTCACTTTCTCAACCACTATCTGTTTGGGGGATTCTGGGAGTCTATATGGTTTCAGATGAATCACTTTTCCCTTAGGTGTTCTAATGTAGTGTAGGTTTTTTCACGCTTCCTGGTTTCTAAGAGAATACATCGGGTATTAGATAATTACATCTTTTAAATCTTGTTGTTGACTAGATAGCTCTTGAGAAATTAATTCAAAGTTGTCTACCTCTTCTGGCACCAAACAGGATAGTTTTGTGGCATTGGTGGCAGATGGGATTCCCTTCCACTCTTTTAAGAGATTTATATGATAAAGATGGAGCTTCTGTTTCTTTTCAGGTTGTGCTAGTTTATAAGTACAGGTTCCTGTTCGTTCCACTATTTCACATGGCCTATGCCACTTAGAGACAAGCTTGTTTTTCAAGGAAGGCAAGAGACCAATACTGTTTGGCCAACGGAAAAAGATCCTAAGCTCACCTTTTTGTCATAGGAAGGTTTTGCTGGATTTGGGTCCTTCCCATATTTGTATAGGCTAGATTTCAAATAAGTCTCATATGTTCTCGCAGTCTGGTAGCCGTCTGCGAAAGCGGAATGGGTGCCTCCCTTGCCCACGTTTTCAGCACGGAACAAGGCGATTCACTCGAGCAAAGCACACACTCTGGCTTCTATGGTACAAGGAAAAGGTATCATTTACACAGTTCAAGACCTTCAGTGTCAAAGCCTCTTTAGTTCTTGCAAGTCGCTCAACTCAGTGGGCCTGGAATACAAAAACAACACAAAATGTTATTTTCCTTTTCCAGAACTCAATTTGGGTGTTCACACTGGATCCCACTCAGCCGGGCTCAGATCCTTTCCAAAACAAAAAAGTTCAATGTTGGATCCCCCTCTTCCGGGCTCAGATCCCTTTCATAACAATTTTCAGAGAATTCTTTCTCGCGGTTCACCCCAGATCCCCCTCAGCCAGTCTCAGACCAATTGTGATGTATTTTAAACTATTGAAGACTTTTGAATGTGCACAGGGTTTACCTTGACCCTTTGCATGACCACTTCGATATCGATTTTGCTTTTTCTTACACTCAGCATTAGTTGGATACCTAACAGAGACATTGTGATGTGAGAACAGAACAGAGAGATGTGGCCATCAAAGCAGCTGTCAACTCCATAGCCCCACTCAAACCCCCAAACCCAAACCCACTACCCACTCTAATACCTGGTTCACACCTGACCTCTTCATAAATCGAACAGAAAAACAGGCTGCTCTCACAAAGTGGCAATCCTCCCATTCTGACAAAGACAAACTGAGCTTCAAAGCCTGCTCCAACAAATACAAAAAGTCAATCACCCAAGAAAAGGCCACATCTTTTGCATCCAGGATCTCTGAAGCCAAATCGAATACAAAAGAAATGTTCACTATCTTCAGGGAGCTAGAGATTCCCACACCTGCATCACAAAATTTCACCAAAGATAAAGACTGGTGTGATCAAATCCAAACGGCTATGCAAACCAAATTGAGCACCCTCCAAACTAAAATACTATCCACTAAACAAGCGCTACTCAATACCCACTCCCCTAGATACCCCCTTCCCTCAACCACCCCAAACCCTTCTTATTCAAGCCATTCAGGAACAAGATATCATCAACCGAATGAGGAACATCAAACCCTCCAACTGCAAAGGTGATGCTTGCCCAGCCACCATCATTAAGGACTGTAGCAAAACTCTACCACCCTTTCTGACTTCCTTTGTCAATGCCTCCTTTGCCACAGGTAAAGTCCCTCCCTCCCTCAAGGAAGCCTGGATCCGCCCTCTCTTAAAAAAAAACACCCTCGATCCTACCTCTCCTAATAACTACAGACCCATCACCACTGTCCCATTCCTTCTCAAAATACTTGTCAAAGCAGCTTACCTACAGGTTCAGCAATTCATTGAAGAAAATAAACTCCTAGGATTCTGCCAATCTGGCTTCTGCCCTAGACACGGGACTGAAACCGCCCTACTTGATCTAAAAAACCAGATGGACAATGCCAGAGACCAGGGTAAACCAGCACTTCTCCAACTCCTTGACCTCTCTGCTGCTTTCGATCTCGTAGATCACGACGTCCTTTGCCACCACCTCTCTTCCACTGCCAAGTTCTCCCTTTTTGCCACAGCTTGGATCACCTCATTCTTAAGACAGGACTATGCAAGTATTCTCTGACCTGGCATCAGCCTCTCCCACCATCATAATCTGTGGTGTGCCCCAAGGCTCCTGCCTCTCTCCCAAGCTCTACAACATCTCTACATGCCCCCTCTTCCTCATCCTTGACGCTTTGGGTATCTCCTACACCAACTACACTGACGATACTCAGATCCTCCTCACCTTTACCGGCAACTACGAAACAGACTCCACGACCCTCAAAAACATCTACAACACCATCCAAGCTTGGATGGCAGACAATGGACTATGCCTCAACTCCGACAAGACTGAACTCCTCCTGGTAGATTCCCCTGACACATTAAAAAATCTTGATTCCCAATTCAGTCACTTCGCCATTGACTCCATCAAAATACCAGCCTCAGACTCAGTCAAAACCCTTGGAGTTTACTTGGACTCTAACCTATACATGGACAGGCAAATCAGTGTAATTGCCTCAACCGCTGCCTATCATGCAAAACTAATCAACGCAGCCAGGCCATTTCTCTCAAAAGAGATCTGCACCAACATAGCCAGATCCATCACTGGCTCAAGACTAGACTACTGCAACATTCTTTTTCTAGGGAACTCCGATAAAAATTTGGAGAGGCTTCAAGTCATACAGAACAATGCTCTCTGTGCAGCTCAATGTATCTCCAAGAGAGAACACATCTCGGATGCCAGGAAATCAGCTCACTGGCTACCAATTAAGGAAATAATTATTTTCAAAGCTTTGTCATGGACCCATAAATGCCTCCATCTCACCGCACCAGACTACCTATCACAAAGGATTTACCCTGCCACCCCTTCAAGACCAACCCGATCACTATATACCAACATGCTCTGCGTACCTCTAATAAAAACAACCAGAGCAGGTGGATCCAGCTTCCCATATCTTGCACCCACACATTGAAATGCCCTACCCGCCACCCTATGAGCTGAGACTTCCCTCACCAACTTCCGCAAAGCTATGAAAACTCTGCTCTTTACATAATGTACCACCTATCAGCTAAGAATGACTAACCTGTGACCCATTTTAAATGTACTAAATGTTTCTATGTGCTAATCCGCAAATGTATCCCACAAATATTACCATCTCTGTAACTCTCTAACTAAGGTTACTTTCAAGTAACAGTGCCTTGATGCCCGTAGGCTGCTTGTGCGCTATATAAATGCAATAAATAAATTAATACATTTGAATTAGCCTCCCAAAGTTCAATTATAAAGTTCAACTACTCTTTTTGGTTTCCAATTATATCTGTTTTGCTTTTTGCAAACACCTCACACACTATTGTCTTTGTACAATGTTGCTGCTTGCAACTTTGTTTCGAAACACACGTTGGTTTGGTATCAGCCACTCCGATTCACCGGCTGTGCTGTCTTCTTTGACACTGCTTTGTTGCAGGAGCCAAGGACAGTACCATGGTGTCAATTGTTCCACCCCGCCTTGGTTATCGATGCAGGAGATCCCCGGGTACCTCTGACAAACTGTGCAGGTCTGATCAGCCTTAGTTCCTGGTCTTCAGTTTCTTACTTTCCAAAGTTAAAGAAAGTAACAGTGTTTAGAGGTGACGGGTACTTCCCTCCTTGCAACTACCTCTGGTCTTGCCACCTTTCTCCTTGTATTAAACTGCAGTCTTGGAACTGCTGTTTCCTCTTGTGGTTTGCCTCGCTCAGAGTATGCTTTCTTGCTCTGCCTTTTATCCGTGTGGGGAAGTGGGATGGAAGTCAGATGTGTGTAATAATCCGTAATTGCCTGACATTGCCTATCCATGGTGTTGGGACATGTCAGGTATACAGCTCTGATGTTAGTCCGTTGTCGCTCACAGTGAAATGTCCCAGGGAAAGTGTTTGTATCGTAAAAGGGGGCAGGGGTTGAAATCCTAGGTGTTTAACCTGGTAGGAAGAGGAAAAGGTGTTATCAGGATGGGGATACTGTGTATCACCCTCCAGTGTCCCACTTCCACTCCCTGAGGACCCCTCATCCAGGTGATCTTCCCACACTGGTCGACCCCCAGGAACTGGATCCAAAAGAGATGGTTGTGTCCTGGCAAACTGTATAACAGATCCCCAGGTGAGACTCCTTCAGGTTTCTCACAGAGCTGACAAAACTGCCCACTGTGGCCAGTTCTTTCATACAGCAAGTACATGCATAGTGAGACACAGTTGCAATTAGTGTTGCGAGTTATCGAGTGTCTCGCGAAGCTGGTTGGTTGGGCCACATCAGTCCCCTATAGCTAGACATAGGTTAGTTAGAAATGATTGGCGCAAACAGAACTGCTATCCCCTGGTTCATCATCTCCCCTTGTGGTGCCACATTCCACCATGCTCCATCCCACAAATTAACTGTTATTAAACACTATGTAATCGTGCTGACCTCCAGAAGTTTAATAATCTGCCATTGGTCAGCACTCATAGGAAAAACACAAGACATCCTGAGCTGGTGGGAAGGGAGACATCCACATAGCATCTGACCAATGAGGGGCCTCGTAGACATCATCGAGGAAATAGTATAATTGTTGCCTTTCAGGGACACCAAAACTCACCTTCTGATTGTTTCTTCCTGGAGCGCTCCTCCATTCAACATCCTTGTGTCCAGACCCACCTGAAACCGTCATTTGTGCTGTGAGTGTGATTCCTCAACCATATCTTTGTGAATTTAATTCCACTGGTCTCCGTGAGCACCTGTGAGATGGGCTCGCCGACCTTGTATGTATCGTCTGGTTCTGTTCCCAGCAACTGCTGTCTCCTGGGGACGGTCAGCCTGAATTAATCTTCCCACACCCCAATGCGGTATATTTTAGTATAATTTTCTATGTGACGTACCTTGCAGGGTGTGTCTGCATCAAGAACATCTAGTCTTCTCACCTGTCATTTTCAGACTGTGCGGAAGTACCCTACATGTTTATGCTACCATACTTATTGCTCGCCTCCCATGTGTCCCCTTGAGCATCTCCACCTCACTCTTAGCCTCTAGCTTCTCGGTTCTCAGGTTGCGTGCATGCTCTTGGTACCTGGGCTACAGCCATCAATGATGCCCTTTTTTACGCCATTGGTGCCCTCTCCCATTCCCGCCATTCCTGCAGCTGGTAAATGCACTCATTTGAACAATGCTGTATCACCACCTGAATTGCATACCCCACTTCGATCAATCTATCGATTCACACACTTTGTTCTCACAATTCTTTGCTCACTGTCTTGGGCATCCATAGCCTTGATACCTGGTCCATGTCCCTTCATTGTTTTTCATTCCCCTCCAATGTGGACCCTATTGCCATGCAATCCCACCCATCTGGGGTACATGCTACCTAAAAGGCATCATAATCATCTGCATTCGGTGGCGGTACTGCAAAGACCACCTGCACCCCATCCTCTCAATCATTCATTCCAGGATTCTGGGCATCTGTTTTGCTAGCCTCACTCCCCATCTCATTAGCAGACATTGTATACAAAACCTTTTTCTTTCTGCAATTACAGTTTTTGATGATCCACTGTCCTGCACAGAAGGCAACAAGCATCATAACGAGCACAGGGACAGTTCTCTTGAAAATGGTTGCCAGCCACTCGGACAACCACGCAAACAATGAGTTTGGGTCATTTTTATTTCCTCTCCTCCCTGTTTTCTCCGCTCTTTCACCATCTTCTTTTGCCGCAATGCAGAGAGGTTGTTGAATGCTAACAAGTACACTAGTGGCATGACCAAAGCAGTGTTGTGGAGCATGACAGGGGGTGCACACTTCTCCCAAATCTGGAAGCAACTGGACGTATGCCTTGGACTCACAGACCCAACAATGATCCATCATCGCCGCCGTCTGGCGCGCCAGGATGCTCATCATCTTCTGGCAGCCAATGTTCACCCCTATGACGGTTGTCCCTATGTCTCTGAATCACAAAGAAATTTGTGCAAGAGACTTTATATGAACGGGTTGATGTCTCTCATCTTTCCAGGTCAAAGCATGTATATTTGCATTCCACAATGCCTGGAAACTTTCATTTATTTTTCTCATCACCCCCTCTTCAAATCCCACCAGCCCCTCTGCGCGACACTGCACCGTCTATGGTTCCCATCTCCTATCGTGAAACATCGAAACCCCTATTCTAATCAGGGGTCTGGTGTGGCAGCAGGGGATATCATGTCTTGTTGAATTATTACAGTACACCCTCCTGTGAATCGCTGTTAGGAGGAAACCTGTGCAGTTCCCTCTGGGACCACTTTAAAAGATTTAGGACTATAGGCGCTGGCGGTGAACCCACTTGGTAGCAGTCTGTACCACACAGATTCACTTGGTAGCTGTGGCTGAGCAGTCAGACTTCTCTCAAGAAAAGTTGAGCAGTATGTGGAGTATACAAAATAGGGCAATTCTTCACAGCAAGACAAGCAAACACGCAACAAGGCTTAGTGTAAAGATATCAAGGTATTTATTTATAACACAACATCTATGGAAAACACTAAAGCAAATCACGGCAAACAAATCAAACACAATTACTCTACGAAGTAGAAAACGATCAATACCCCTAGCAAAATATCGACAACTCTAGGTTCTACCGGTACCACTTATTTTCAGACAGAGGTGTATACCTCAACCTAGATGACACTCGAATATTAGTTAGGAAGGGAGAGAAAAAGATAGGCAGGTTATGAAGTCAACACAGTTCAATCCTACGTGGATAAAATGCAAGGCAGGAAGGCAAGAATCGCAATAGATCATAAAGTTCAGAGGCCAGGCCCACTCGGAGAGAGGCAAGGCGCGATGTCTCGAAAAGTCTCTAGTCGAGATGCATTCAAGTCTTTATAGCAAATTGTTATCGGCAGATTGAACCAGTTCAGAACAAAGAATGAGCAAAGCTTGGAGGCGACCCAGCGGAACGGAGAGGATTAAGACACCTCACTCGAACCGAACGAAAGGGAAGCCAGGCGGACACGGTACCTTGTTGTGGAGGGCAGCTCCGGCGGGGGCAGTTGTTCCTGGTGGTGGATGCACGTTGGGTCTTGGCCAAGAGTAGAGATGATCTCGTCGTCGAAGGAAAGTAAAGTCCGGTGCACCACCAGGGAAGAGACCAGCCGCGGAGTGCTCCGTCACAAGGCACCACCTTTTTCGTCGCGGTATAGGGGTAGTGGCTATCCGGTTGCCGAGGTGCTCTGCACGGGCAATTCGACCACTGCGTCCTGAGGCGAATAAAAAGCAAAGGGGACTGGTTGTTCCCACCAGTCAGGGGAAGAGACTCTCCGGCAGGGAGATCTCCTCTGTCGTCGGGAATTGGTGAGTCGGTTCCGCAGGGCTCCACCGGAGGTGTCGTTGTGTAGGTCGGCTCAGCGTTACCCTCGTCGGATTATTAGGTCCTGTGACGACTTCTGAAGATCCAGTCCCAAAAGCCCTGCTTTTATGCAGAAAACCCCCATTCATTCAGCCTAGCTGTCAATCAACACATGCTAAGTGGTGAGCAGGAAGGCTCACCACCTGGGCCAATCACTCCAGAGTGCGACCTGAGTTGGCAAGGCAACTCGGTCCAGGGTGCCTAAACCCCCTCCCACACCGCTGAGGTAACCCAGACAGAATGGCACCACTTTGGAGGGTCTCTGTACAGAGGCCCGCCAAAAGTGGAACAAAGGGCTCAACCTTTGGTTTAGCAGTCACAGAGACGAACACAGATGCCATTTTAAAACCGAGTTCTGGCAGAAAATACCACTCGATAAACTTATTTAAGATAAGTAGATCAGTGGTACGTCAGAGATTAATGAGAAAAAGTATCAATCTCCAACAATGGGACGAATCCCATAGGGTTATGTTCGGGATCGAACATAACAAGTAGTTTCCACTGCCACCAGCCAAAACTCGACGAGGGGGGACGGGACAGTGCCCCCTCGAGTAACAGATCCAGGAGTAATCGAATTACCCCTACTAGTACATCCACAATAAGATGGTTGGTACTAGTTCTGTTAGTAAATTTAGGTCTAGTAAAGCCAATGGTGACTTTACGTGCCAGGGGAGACAGTAGTCAGTCCCCGGGTATGGAGTCTATGGTGGGGGACCCGCTAGGGCGCCCCCGTGTTACGACACGTAGGGTGCGGTGTAACACACATAGAAAAACATATGAGACCCTATGGAGTAAAAGACCCCATAGCCCATCGAACACATTGACATTTCAAAGGAATGACACATACATGTCCAAGAGTGGGAGGAAAGAGTCTCACTCTTGGCAGGATGGAAAAAAACAAACTCCAGAAATCCAGCAAAGCTGCTGGGGGACTCACTAGGTTAGGAAATTCAGCCTAAACAGAGAATTCTCCCTAACACTCGCCCCCCCCAGACTAAGGGACAGGAGGATTTAATCCACTCCTGGATGAATCTCATACCTCTAGTCGATGACATACATCCTAGAGAGACCATCAGCATTTTGGTGGTGACACCCTGACCTGTGCTCAATGGTGAAATCAAACCCTTGCAGGCAGATCGACCATCTCAATAGTTTTGGGTTTTCCCCTTTCATTTGCATTAACCATCTCAAGGGTTGGTGGTCAGTCTGAATAACAAAAGTAGAACCATACAAGTACGGCCTAAACTTCTTCAGAGCCCACACGATAGCAAAGCACTCTCGTTCGATTGTTGCCCACCTTGTTTCAGGATCCTTCAGCTTGCGGCTGATGAAGCAAACGGGGTGCTCCCTACCTTTCCCATCCAGTTGACTGAGTATGGCACCTATCCCTACATTGGAAGCGTCTGTCTGCACAATGAAGTGTTGGCGGTAATCAGGAGCTCTGAGTACTGGGGCTTGGCAAAGAGCCTGTTTCAGGTTTTCAAAAGCCTGATTGCACTCCTCGTTCCAGTTAACCTTTTTAGGAAATTTGGGCGAGGAGATAACATTCAGTGGAGAAGCTATGGTCCCATAGTTCTCCATGAAATTCCTGTAATACCCAGTGAGGCCTAGGAAGGCTCTCACCTGGGTTTGAGTAGTCGGTGTTGTCCAATTTTGCACAGCTTTGATCTTACTGAGCAAAGGCCTTATTTCTCCACCGCCTAACTCATGCCCAAGATAGACTACCTTACTCTGTCCAATTTGGCATTTACTCGCCTTTATGGTCAGATTGGCTCGTCCAAGAGCCTGCAAAACATCTCTCAGGTGGATTACATGTTCTTCCCAGGAATTGCTGAACACTGCGATGTCATCCAAGTATGCCATGGAGAAGTCCTCCATCCCATTCAGAACCTGGTTTACCATCCGTTGAAACGTAGCAGGTGCATTCTTCAGTCCGAAAAGCATTACCTTAAACTGGTATAAACCAACGGGGGTAGAAAATGCAGTTTTCTCCTTGGCATGGTCTGTCAGGGCTATTTGCCAATAGCCTGACGTCAAGTCAAATGTGCTGAGGAACTTGGCGGTGCCGAGTTTGTCCACCAACTCATTTGTTCTTGGCAAAGGGTGGGCATCAGTCGTGGTGACTGCATTAAGAGCTCGATAATCCACGCAGAATCTAAGTTCTTTAGATCCGGCCTTTGGTACTAACACAACTGGGCTAGACCATGGACTAGTAGAGGGCTCTATTACCCCGAGATCAAGCATCTTGCTTTCCTCACCTTTGATGTGGGTTCGTACGTTTTCTGACATGCGGTATCCTCTGCTTTTGACCGGCAGACAGTCACCAGTGAGTATGTCGTGCTGGCCCCAAGGGGTCAAGCCTTGTGAAAGCGAGAACAGAGAGGCAAACTGATTCAACATAGATTTGCACTCTTCTTGTTGCTCGGGTTTGGAGGAGAGATTCACTCCTTCAATTTTTTCATCTAAAGGTAAGCCTCTGAGGAGATCCGGAAGAGCTTCACTCTCTTCTTCTTCCTCGGATGATGCTAGAAGCAACGCTCCTACATCAGGTTGTGAGACATACGCTTTAAGTCGGTTGGTGTGAAAGACTGTCGGAGCCTCCTTGGGATTTCCCAAGTCCACCAGATAGTTAACCTCTCCGAGTTTACCCACTACTCGGTAGGGTTACATCCACTTATCTTGCAAGGTCCTCTGCCTTGTTGGGATCATAACGAGAACGAGCTGGTCTTGAGCGAACTCAACCATGTTAGCCTTTTGATCTTGCCAGTGCTTGACCAATGCTTGTCCAGCTTTCAAGTTATCGCTTGCTTGCGTCATAATGTGCGACATTCTCCTCCGGAGACCTATCACGTAGTCAGTCACTCTGACTGGCTTGGGGGAAGGAGCACTCTCCAACCCCTCCTTAATCAGGGCCAATGGACCTCTGACGGGATGACCATAGAGTAGTTCGAAGGGAGAGTAACCTACTCCCTCCTGAGGGACTTCTCTATAAGCAAAGAGAAGGCATGGCAATAGAAGGTCCCTCTTACGCTTAAGGGGTTCATCTAAAGCACCTATCATGCTCTTCATGGTTCGGTTGAACCGTTCTACCAACCAATTGGTTTGTGGGTGGTAAGCCGTTGAGAACTTGTAAGTTACTCCGCAAGTTTTCCACATGGCTTTCATGTAGTGGGACATAAAGTTTGACCCCCTGTCAGAGATTACTTCCTTAGGAAACCCGACCCTGGTAAAAATACCAAGGAGGGCCTTAGCCACAGCCAGAGCTGTAACAGTCCTCATAGGAATTGCCTCAGGATACCTAGTAGCATGGTCTACTACAACAAGTATAAACCTGTTGCCTGAGGAGGTTGGAGGATCAAGGGGACCAACAATGTCAATCCCTACTTTCTCAAATGGGACTCCCACAACTGGGAGAGGCACTAACGGTGCCACGTTCTTGGATCCAACCTTACCAGAGATCTGGCAGGTGTGGCAGCTCCTGCAGTGTTTTTCTACTTCGACCCCCATCTTTGGCCAATAGAAGTAGAGCGAGAGCCTTTCCTTAGTCTTCTTGAAACTTAAGTGACCAGCCAAAGGAATCTCGTGGGCTAACTGCAAGAACTGTCGTCTGTTCTCTTGGGGTACTACAAGTCGTTTGTAGTCTCCAGGTGCAGACTCGGTCAGTTCACTATAGAAGAGGCCATCTTCCCAGTGCAACCTGTATTTCCCAGGCTCTTGCCCTTCAGCCTGAGTTTCTGCCTGATGGCGAAGACCTTCCAGAGTTGGACATTCTCTCTGTCCCTTACTGAAGTCTGCCCTGCTGGGTCCAACTTCTGCCAGTAAAGACTGCAGCTCAGGATGGTCAACAGGATCCAGATCTCCAATGAGTTCCTGGCCTTCCATTAGCTCTTCCTCAGAGTCTAATTCTACCACGCAGGGTTGTACCTCCCTCTCAGCCTCGGCTGGAGGTGGAGTTACGGGTGTGACGTTGGACAACCGCGGGGAAGTCCGTGTCAGCTGCACTGGAGTGCTGGCGGCTGGTTTCGTGATAGAAGTCTTAGGTTTCCCCTTTGCTTCTGATTTCTTGGAGACAGCGGCTGACAGTTCCAGTGGAGCAGGAGTGATTTCTTTCTTCATCATCTCCTGGAGAGTACCGTGCATGGTCCTCTCTCGTGCGGGTCTGGTTAGCTCCTGTAACCGTTTACTAGGAGGTCTGGGAGTATGCGATACAACTCCGAGAGTTTTCAAATCGTTACCCAACAGTACGCGTCCTGGTACCTCACTCTGTATGCTGACAGGTATCATCACAGTCATGTCGTTACACTGCATGAGAACTGGTAATTGGCGAAGCATCTGCACAGGCCCTCCAGCTAACTTGGTGAGGCGTTTGGGTGCCTTAGCAACATCCTCAGCCTGAAAAAACGATTTATCCACCACAGTTATGCTGGCCCCAGTGTCCCTAATGGCAGGAGTCTCCTGACCATTCAACTGGACACTGTCCTTATAATACTCTTTAGTATTGTCGGGGATAGAATTATAGACATCTAAATTCTGTTGTTCCCACAACCCCAGAGATACTAAAGAAACGCTGGCTGAGACTCCAATGAGTTCGTCAGCTAGCAGTAGAAAGTTTCCACTTGCCATTTGGACTTCCTCCTCTGGAGCGAAGGCTAAGGAGACAAGCCGGACCCCTGAAGGTTTACCCTTACATCTGGGATCTCCTTTCACGTGGTCAGTCGAGCCACAAACAAAGCATTTACCGAATGCTTTCTGGAATGGTGGCTTGTTCTGACCTCCTTCCGGTTTGGCACCAGAAGACACACTATTCTGCTGTGGTTTTCCCGGTGGCTTACCCTTCTGGTTTTGTTTGGGGCCCTCTTTGGAATGTGAGTTATTCGAATTCTCTTTTGTGACTTTTTTAGGCTGTTTTCCCTCGTCCTTTTTCTGAGTTGCCCCAGAATCCTTATGAGTAGCCCTGTTGGCAACCCACAAGTCGGCAGCCTTAGCTAGTGCCCTGGAATACAATTCCTTCGAATCAGCCAAGTGCTGTCTGAGCTCAGGAGAACAGGCATCATAAATAGACTCCAACATAAAAAGAATTCTCATACCCTCATAAGTGTTCACTTTGTAACCCTTAATCCATCACTCTAGGTTTTTCAACCCTTCACTCACCCAGGTAGCCCAAGGGGTACCATCATGCTTTTTGAGGGTTCTAAACCTCTTAAGATACTGGGAAGGGGTCTTCCCGAATCTAGCTATCAAAGCTAGTTTCACACTTTCGTAATCCGTCTTATCCGCCTCCCCCAACTCCATTACCACATCAGTCGCAACAGGAGGGAGCCTAGAGAACAACCAGGGAAGCAACGCATTGCCGGTGATGTCCTGGAGTCCATGATTGTATTCAAACAGTTTCAGCCAATCCAACACATCCAATCTCGGTTCATACATACCAACTAATACCTTCGGCATCCGGGGTCTTTTGGGACTGGAGCTCCTAGAGGAACCAGATGAGAGAGAAGCATTTTCGATAGACAACTTTTTCATCTCTAACTCGTGATTAAGTTCTATTTCCGTGAGTCTTAACTCAGCTTGCTTCTGCTCAGCCTGGGCATTCATTCGTCTGAACTCGAGCTCTTGGTTTCATTCAGATTGAGCCAAGAACCGTTTATATTCTAATTCGAGCTTCATTTTTTCAAGTTCAAAATAAGCAGGGTTACTTGTGGGACCTGGTATGGGCCCCGTAGGCACAGCTGGTAAGGCAGGTAGAGGAGCGGGGGAGACAGTTTCGTTAGCCTCTCCGTCCTCGTCAGCCTCTTCATCGCTATCATCAGAATTACGATTCAGATCAACACCATTACTGTCGTCTACATTCGCTGGGAAGATTGGTTCCTCTGAACCAGTACTCAGACTTTGGTTCGCCAGCAATCTCTCTATTAGTTCTAACTTCTTGCCTCTTACAATTCGATTCACTTACCTACAGAGAGCTCGCAAACTCTCAGTATTTTCACCTGACAAAGACTCTTGACTGTAAGTTTCCAACGTAGACATGTTTTTTGAAAGTTGCTTTTTGTGCAAAGTTTTGTGGTTAGTTATCCTACCGTGTCGAAAAGCACTCTAAATCCCACCGCTGTACACCAGTGTAAGGCGGAAACCTGTGCAGTTCCCTCTGGGACCAATGCAAAAGATTTAGGACTACAGGCGTTGGCGGTGAACCCACTTGGTAGCAGTCTGTACCACACAGATTCACTTGGTAGCTGTGGCTGAGCAGTCAGACTTCTCTCAAGAAAAGTTGAGCAGTATGTGGAGTATACAAAATAGGGCAATTCTTTACAGCAAGACAAGCAAACACGCAACGAGGCTTAGTGTAAAGATATCAAGGTATTTATTTATAACACAACATCTATGGAAAACACTAAAGCAAATCACGGCAAACAAATTAAACACAATTACTCTACGAAGTAGAAAACGATCAACCCCCCTAGCAAAATATCGACAACTCTAGGTTCTACCGGTACCACTTATTTTCAGACAGAGGTGTACACCTTAACCTAGATGACACTCGAATATTAGTTGGGAAGGGAGAGAAAAAGATAGGCAGGTTATGAAGTCAACACAGTTCAATCCTACGCGGATAAAATGCAAGGCAGGAAGGCAAGAATCGCAATAGATCATAAAGTTCAGAGGCCAGGCCCACTCGGAGAGAGGCAAGGCGCGATGTCCCGAAAAGTCTCTAGTGGAGATGCATTCAAGTCTTTATAGCAAATTGTTATCGGCAGATTGAACCAGTTCAGAACAAAGAATGAGCAAAGCTTGGATGCGACCCAGCGGAACGGAGAGGATTAAGACACCTTACTCGAACCGAATGAAAGGGAAGCCAGGCGGACACGGTACCTTGTTGTGGAGGGCAGCTCCGGCGGGGGCAGTTGTTCCTGGTGGTGGATTCACGTCGGGTCTTGGCCAAGAGTAGAGATGATCCCGTCGTCGAAGGAAAGTAAAGTCCGGTGCACCACCAGGGAAGAGACCAGCCGCGGAGTGCTCCGTCACAAGGCACCACCTTTTGGTCGCGGTACAGGGGTAGTGGCGATCCAGTTGCCGAGGTGCTCTGCACGGGCAATTCGACCACTGCGTCCTGAGGCGAATAAAAAGCAAAGGGGACTGGTTGTTCCCACCAGTCAGGGGAAGAGACTCTCCGGCAGGGAGATCTCCTCTGTCGTTGGGAAGTGGTGAGTCGGTTCCGCAGGGCTCCACCGGAGGTGTCGTCGTGCAGGTCGGCTCAGCGTTACCCTCGTCGGATTATTAGGTCCTGTGGCGACTTCTGAAGATCCAGTCCCAAAAGCCCTGCTTTTATGCAGAAAACCACCATTCATTCAGCCTAGCTGTCAATCAACACATGCTAAGTGGTGAGCGGGAAGGCTCACCACCTGGGCCAATCACTCCAGAGTGCGACCTGAGTTGGCAAGGCATCTCGGTCCAGGGTGCCTAAACCCCCTCCCACACCCCTGAGGTAACCCAGACAGAATGGCACCACTTTGGAGGGTCTCTGTACAGAGGCCTGCCAGAAGTGGAACAAAGGGCTCAACCTTTGGTTTAGGAGTCACGGAGACGAACACAGACGCCATTTTAAAAGTTCTGGCAGAAAATACCACTCGATAAACTTATTTAAGATAAGTAGATCGGTGGTACGTCAGAGATTAATGAGAAAAAGTATCAATCTCCAACAATGGGACGAATCCCATAGGGTTATGTTCGGGATCGAACATAACAAGTATTTTCCACTGCCACCAGCCAAAACTCGACGAGGGGGGACGGGACAGTGCCCCCTCTAGTAACAGATCCAGGAGTAATCGAATTACCCCTACGAGTACGTCCACAATAAAATGGTTGGTACTAGTTCTGTTAGTAAATTTAGGTCTAGTAAAGCCAATGGTGACTTTACATGCCCGGGGAGACAGTAGTCAGTCCCCGGGTATGGAGTCTATGGTGGGGGACCCGCTAGGGTGCCCCCGTGTTACGACACGTAGGGTGCGGTGTAACACACATAGAAAAACATATGAGACCCTATGGAGTAAAAGACCCCATAGCCCATCGAACACATTGACATTTCAAAGGAATTACACACATACATGTCCAAGAGTGGGAGAAAAGAGTCTCACTCTTGGCAGGATGGAAAAAAACAAACTCCAGAAATCCAGCAAAGCTGCCTGCGGACTCACTACGTTAGGAAATTCAGCCTAAACAGAGAATTCTCCCTAACAGTCGTGAACAGCTATTCTCCCCTGTGTGCTCCCTCTGTAATATACTCTGGTATTATATGCTTTGTGTGTTCTTTTTTGGACATGCTTTCTAGCTGTATATAATTATCAACATATAATTCCTCCCATTGGTATATGTAATAGACCTCTAACATTTGCCCCTGAAACAACCCAGAAGTCCTACATAAAGATAGGTGCATCGGGCATTCCCCTTCCCACTTTGTTACCTCTTGGGGCAAGAACTGTTTTGATATCCCTGTGACGTGTGGGATAAACGAGCACACATAGCAACTGCCATTAGCCCTCTCACGCTCCACACATTTTGACTCGTCATACCAGACATTCCCAGATGCCGTGCTCTGCTCACCCCAATTGTGTCATAAAACCTTTCAGCACTAACTATACTTATTTTACTGTGTGTACGTTTTTTTTTGCATTTCTCCCATTCTCCCCAAAGTTATTTTGCCCTTCTTTCTCTTCTATGGGCTTCTGCTACACACTATCAACGTTGGTCGTGGTGGCAAAGCAGGAGGATAGGAAGAGCCGCACATAGCGCTATTCTATCTCTTCCCAAAGCGACAGTCCCTACTTCAGAAAGCAACAGTCTAGTTGTTTCGCGTACGACGGATTCACTCACATTGGATCACGTGACAACGCACGTGATGGCTCACATGACCCCAGATAAGGAAGGAAGAGCCACCAGCAGACGCGTCGCTACTGCCTTTACTGACGCTCCGTGAGTTTATTACTAGGGTTCCTTCCACAGTGCTTATTGCTTTGTCTTTCCTTCGTTTCTCTAACTCTGCCCTGTTCTTTCCTCCTAAAACACACAGACACCTCCCTCGCTCGTTATTCATCTCCACCGATCTCTCGGATAGAGAGGTTCTTCCAGCAGCAGTGAGTAATCCTATACTCCGACTACTCTTTAGCCCTTTACCACTCACTCGCTTAACCATCCTGCTCTCCTCCTTCTTTGTCCTCTTAGTTCCTCTGTTCTGATAAGAGCGAACAGATTCTTCAGATTGCCGGAAGCACCCCAGAACACTCTTTCCTCACTAAGGACTTAAGCCTTGATACATGGTACATTTCCCCGCTTACTTGCAAACCTCGCTCCTCACTGTAGCTTCATGTACTGCCGCTCACCTGTCTCTCTCTTTCTAATAGAAAGGTCATCGACCTTCCCGGTGTTACAGACCGATTAGAGGAATCCTTTCCGACTCGACACTTCCTTCCGAAGAGTTCTGGCTATCCAGTGTTTTCTTCCCCAGGAGGTTTTCCGTGGGGGTTCCGCTTCCCTCCTCAATGAGATTACCTGCAGGCAGAGAGGGAGCGGGGTATCCACGGGAAATCGTATATACTATACAAGTCGCCAGAGTTGACAAATAGCAACGCCCTCTTTTTTTGGGTTTCGCTGCCGGGGGCGACGGCGGTTGGCCATGGAGCAACAGATGCACCAACTCATGGCTGCAATGCAGGCCATGTCTTTAGAAATGCAGACCCTAAGACAAGACAATGCTCAGTTAAAACAACAGATTAGCCGGTCTTTCTCTGAAACCCCTCCGTCAACATTCCACACAGAGAAGTTTGACGGGAACCCGCTTAAGCTGAAAGAGTTCCTTGACAGTTGTACCATTCAGTTTACATTCAGACCCAGATTCTTTCCCTCTGAGAAGGATAAGGTGGGATTTTTGATTTCCCACTTATCGTACCCAGCCTTAGCATGGGCTACCCCATTAGTAACTTCGGGAAATGTCGTTCTGGACTCCTACACTGCCTTCACTAACAGCCTGAAGACCATGTTTGGTCGAAAAGAAATCTCAGTATCCATTCAGGAAAGGTTACTTGACTTGAAACAGGGATCTAAAGACCTCATCTCTTACATCACACTCTTTAAACAGTTGTCCTCTGAGACAGGATGGCCAGATGATGACCTTATCACATTATTTCGGCGAGGGCTGTCAGAGGAACTGAAAGACGAAGTTTCAAAGATTCCTAGACCAGCAAATTTGGCTGAAATGATTTCTATCATGATGCAGATAGATTACCGTTTACAAGAAGGTCATCAGGAGAGGAAGAAGGGTAAGGGCCTTCGTACTCAGGTAGAGTTTTTTCTCAGAAGTACAAAGACGCTCTCTACTGAAGAACCTATGCAGATTGGGACCATGAAGGGCCCTTTATCCAGCACAGAAAGGGAGACTAGAAAGAGCTTAGGACTTTGTATGTATTGTGGTTCCTCTAGACACATGCTAAGAGACTGTCCTCTTGTCCCCCCTTGTAGAACCTCATCTCAGGGTTCGGGAAATGCCAAAACCCTACCGTAGGAGGAACCACGGTAGGAGTTTTTAAGCAGGGTTCCCCTTCTACTGAACGTTCCTCAGACATAGGGCTTGTGGACTAACCTATGGTTGTGGTTTCTTTGACAATAACCCTCTCGGCTACCATTTTAATGGATGTTCCTGCACTTATTGATTGCGGGGCAGCTGGGAACTTTTTGGATGATGAATGGGCCACCAAAAAAGGGATCCCCAAAGTAGCCAAACCCCTAGCCACACCTATCCAGGGGGTTGATGGAACTCCACTAAGCTCTGGTCCCATCCGGGAACAAACGGTACCCTTAAATTGTTCGGTGAGGACGCACCGGGAAATCCTAGAATTTTATCTCATTAAGACAGCCCATTTTCCGGTTATCTTAGGTCTCCCATGGTTGTGATTACATAATCCCCTCATCAACTGGTTGGCTGCGACTCTCTTTTTAGGTTCAGAATACTGCATCTCTCATTGTTTGTCCCATACTTCCATAGGGTTACATATCCCGTCAGAAATGGATATGTGTCAAAGAGTCCCGTCTATTAGCCACATCAAAGGGATCCCTGAATGTCACCAACAATATATGTCAGTCTTCTCCACACCCACATTTCCAACCCTTCCACCTCATCGCAGAGATGACTGTCACATTGATCTGTTACCTGATCAACCAATACCCTTCGGGCGCATGTATGTACTGTCCCAAAAGGAAAAGGCCGCTCTGAAGGAATACCTTTAACAAAACATTCAAAATGGATTAATTTCTGAATCCACTTCACCCGCGGGAGCATCATTGTTTTTCATTCCAAAGAAAGACTCAGACGAATTACGACCTTGTATAGATTAACGCGGTCTAAACAGGATCACCATTCCAGATAAGTACCCTATGCCGTTGATTCCCGATATCTTGGAAGCAGTTCAAGGGGCCTTATTCTACACTAAATTGGACCTTCGAGGAGCCTATCATCTCATTAGAATTACTCCCGGAGATGAATGGAAAACATTGTTCCGTACCCCTTTTGGCCACTATCAATATCACGTCATGCCCTTTGGCCTGGTCAACGCTCCGGCTGTGTTTCAAAGGTTCATGGACCATCTTTTCGCGGACATTCTCCTTCATTTTGTCATAATATATCTGGATGACATCTTAATAGTCCCAAAGGACAAGGAAGAACACATCCGTCATGTCAATATTGTATTAGCACACCTTCTGGAGAATCAACTGTATTGCAAAGCTGAAAAATGCGAATTCCATCAAACCCAAGTCACATATTTAGGTTTTGTTCTATCTCCCCAGGGGATTGCTATGGATCCTAGAAAGGTGTCTTCTGTGTTGGATTGGCCCCCACCAACCTCCATCAAAGAAATCCAAAGATTTCTGGGTTTCATAAATTTCTATCGTAAATTCATCCCAAGTTTCCCTGAAACTGTCCTACTTATAACGAGGCTGCTAAAAAAGGGAGTTCCCTTTGATTGGGATGAGGAAGCCCAGAAGGCTTTTGACAAGCAAAAACGTCTTTTCACTTCGGCTGCCATATTGGCCACCCCAGATCAAGAAAGACCATTCATTTTGGAAACTGATGCATCCCATCATGCATTAGGGGTGGTCTTACTCCAAAAAGACGAACAGGGAAAAGAAAGACCGGTAGCCTATCTATCCAAGACCTTCAATACATCAGAAATAAATTATTCTGTGCTGGAAAAGGAGTTGCTAGCTATTAAAAGAGCCTTTGAAGAATGGAGACATCTGCTATTGGGAACGAAATTCCGGGTTGAAGTGCGTACGGATCACCAAAATCTCAAAGTGTTGCAGCAAGCTCATACAACGAACAGCAGACAAGCGAGATGGGCCCTTTTTTTTCTGCCGTACAGAATAGAGTTTACTTACCTCCCGGGAAATCAAAATCTCTGTGCAGATGCCCTTTCATGCAATGATTTCTCCAATAACAGATTCACTCCAGAACCTCTGTTTGCAAAGGCAAGATTTGTCACGATGACCACGGACTTCCTTCACGAACTAAGGCAGGCTACAGCACAAAACAAGCAATCATGTGAAGATATTGCAGGCCAACACCCACTTACATCATCACAAGGCTGCTATTTCCACAAGAAACAAGTCCTTGTTCCTTCAGCATCCCTACAAAAAGAAATGCTCAGGATGTGTCATGACTCCAGAGCAGCCGGACATAGAGGAGTTCAAAACAACCTAGAGCTGGTCTCTCTGTATTTTTGTTGGCCTACAGTAAAAATCGATGTCCACGACTATGTTTCCGCTTGTATGATTTGCCAACAGTCCAAGACCCCTTGAGTTCCACCTTACAGATTAATATCTTGTATGCCTATCCCAGACCAACCATGGAAATATATTTCTGCAGACTTTATTGTGGACCTTCCAGTTTCATCCCAACACACCACGATTCTGCTAACATTGATTATCTTACCAAGTTGGCGGACTTCATTCCTATTACTAAGATTCCTAGTGCTGAACAGATGGCTCAGGTGTTTATCACACATATCTTCTCCCGACACGGTCTTCCAGACACAATAGTGTCAGATCGAGGATCTCAGTATACCTCTAAGTTCTGGAAAATTTTGTGTCGAGAGTTAGGAATAAAGAGGTCTCTCAGTTCTGGATATCACCCACAGACCAACGGCCAGACGGAACGCCTACACCAAACATTGGAAGGGTACCTACGTTGCTTTGTCTCCGCAGCTCAAGATGATTGGTTGGAATTGCTTCCATTGGCAGAATTTGCATACAACAGCGCGTTTCATTCTGCACTGAACTCCACTCCTTTTTATTGCTCCTATGGATATCACCCGTCATTCTTACCTTCCATCTTACCTCCTTCTTCGCAATGCCCAGGAGTCGACCAAATAGTTTGTGACATCCAGGAAGGACATAGACTGGCCCGCCACTCACTGAAAGCAGCCCAGGACCGGGCCAAGCGGTTTGCTGACCGTCATAGGAGACAGATGCCTTCTCTCCAGGAGGGAGAATCGGTTTGGCGAGCTTCCTTTTTTCTTCCCAAACACTTAGTACCGTCCAAGTTGTCTCCCCGGTTTTTTGGTCCCTTCAAGATGCTCTCCTTAGTAGGATGATCTGCGGTTCGATCAGAACTGCCTCGCTCATGGTCACGTATTCACCCAGTTTTACATGTCTCGCAGATTAAGCTGTACGTTCCTGACCGTTTTGCTCGGATACCCAAGAGTCACCCTCCTCCGATCAACACTGATACAGGTCTAGAATATGAGGTGGCCAACATCTGCTATTCCAGATACAGACGAGGTCGCCTTCAGTTCCTTATAGACTGGAAGGGGTACTCACCCTCAGAAAGGACGTGGGAAGATGCTTCAGGGGTTCATGCCCCCAAACTGGTGAAAAAGTTTTTTCGATTCCATCCCGGCAAGCCGGGTTCGCCTCCCCTGAGGAGAGGTCATACTGTTACACACTATCAACGTTGGTCGTGGTGGCAAAGCAGGAGGATAGGAAGAGCCGCACATAGCGCTATACTATCTCTTCCCAAAGCGACAGTCCCTACTTCAGAAAGCAACGGTCTAGTTGTTTCACGTACGACAGATTCACTCACATCGGATCACGTGACAACGCACGTGACGGCTCACATGACCCCAGATAAGGAAGGAAGAGCCACCAGCAGACGCGTCGCTACTGCCTATACTGACGCTCCATGAGTTTGTTACTAAGGTTCCTTCCACAGCGCTTATTTCTTTGCCTTTCCTTCGTTTCTCTAACTATGCCCTGTTCTTTCCTCCTAAAACACACAGACACCTCCCTCGCTCTTTATTCATCTCCACCGATCTCTCGGATAGAGAGGTTCTTCCAGCAGAAGTGAGTAATCCTATACTCCGACTACTCTTTAGCCCTTTACCACTCACTCGCTTTACCATCCTGCTCTCCTCCTTCTTTGTCCTCTTAGTTCCTCTGTTCTGATAAGAGCAAACAGATTCTTCAGATTGCCGGAAGCACCCCAGAACACTCTTTCCTCAGTAAGGACTTAAGCCTTGATACATGGTACATTTCCCCGCTTACTTGCAAACCTCGCTCCGTGGGGGAGAGACACACGGGGCATGATCAGGGGCTGGGGGGGAAGGGGAGAGACACACGGGGCATGAGCGGGGGGTGGGGGGAAGGTGAGAGAGTCACGGGGCATGAGCGGGGGTGGGGGAACAGTAGGGAGACATGGGACATGAGCGGGGGGTGAGGGGAGGGGAGAGACACACGGGCCTGTGCCTCACTGCTTTTTCGTGGCCGACGCAGCCCACATCTACACTGTGCAGACAGCAGATCCCGCTCTGATAAACAAAGATGGTGGGCGTCTCTGAAAATAGACACATTGCACGCTTTCGGCAGCCAATAGAAAAGCATGTCAGATGTCCGCAGACATCATGCAAGCTGCTTGCCCAATCACCGTCCTGTCCACGGAGCGAAGAGGGAAGTGTGTCCGCGAAGCAACACAGATATCACAAATTATTTCTGACCTACTTTTTCGTCATTTAAATAAAAACTACTGGACGGATTTTCACCAAATTTGCAAAAGCATGCTTGCGGGACCACGTCGCTGCTCCTGGTCCAAATTTGGTGAAAATCCGTCCAGCGGTTTGGGCTGTAGGCGCGAGCAAAAATGTTTTCCCATTCAGTCTATGGGAAAAAAAAAGTTTTGGGACCCCCCCTATAACTTTGCCCCCCCCCCCCAGACGAATCCTCACCAAACTTTACAAAGTTTGGTGAGTATTCGTCCAGGGGGAGCGAAGTTATAAGCCGCCCAAAAAGTGCTCTTCCTATGGAAACACCAACTTAACCATAACTACATATATATGTATATATATATATATTACATGGCCACGGTAGTGGCCATGTAGTTATGGTTAAGTTGGTGTTTCCATAGGAAGAGCACTTTTTGGGCGGCTTATAACTTCACTCCCCCTGGACGAATACTCACCAAACTTTGTAAAAAAAAGTAGTTGGGTCACTCTGAATTTATGTGCAAAGTTTGGTGAGGATTCGTCCAGGGGGGGAACATTTATAGGGGGGGGTCCCAAAACTTTTTTTTGTTCCCATAGACTAAATGGGAAAAAACTTTGTGCATGGCTACAGCCCGAACCGCTGGACGGATTTACACCAAATTTGTGGCAGGAGCGGCGGCCTGGTCCCAAAAGCGTGCTTTTGTAAATTTGGTGTAAATCTGTCCAGTAGTTTTTTTAAAAATGACCAAAATGTAAGGCAAAAAAATTAGTGATATCTGCGTTCGCTTCGCGGACGGACTTCCCTGTTCGCTCCGCGGACAGCACCCCGATTGGCCCATGGGCTTGCGTCATGTCCGCCGACATGCGTCATGTTCGCTGATTGGACGGCGAGGGGCGTGGAGCGCGTCAGATTTTTCGGTAGCGCCCGCCATATTGGATTCGCGGACGTCCCCAGACAGAGCGGTGAAACTTTGTTCAAAATGTGTATTTTGTAGTGTTTGGGGAGGGTGGGAGTGTATGAGATAGGATGAAAGTTGTGTTTTTTATGTGTTAGACGTTCTTTTTGTGTTCGATTTGTTTGCGGCCATCACGGGTGTTCTGAAATGTTCTAAATAAACTGGGGTGTTCTAAGGAGTCAATATGTGTCAGTTTTGTTAGCAAGCAAAGTGAAACTGTTCTAAGAACACTCGCGGTGTCCGGGGAGTGTTCGTAGGTGGTGTCCTGAGGCCGCTGTCCGTATTGTTCTCTGTCAAGTCGAATATGTTCTAAGAACACGCGCGGTGTCCTGAAATGTTCGCAAATAAACAAAATGGGGGTGTTCTGAAGACGTTTTTGAGAACACTCCCGGTGTCCTGAAATGTTTGTAGGGGTTGTTCTGAGGACGCTGTCCGTTTTGTTCTCTGTCAAGTTGAAGGTGTTCTAAGAACACTCGCGGTCTCCTGAAATGTTCGCAAATAAACAAAATGGGGGTGTTCTGAAGACGCTTCTAAGAACACTTGCGGTGTCCGGGGAGTGTTCGTAGGGGGTGTCCTGAGGACGCTGTCCGTATTGTTCTCTGTCAAGTTGAATGTGTCCTAAGAACACTCGCGGTGTCCTGAAATGTTCGCAAATAAACAAGATGGTGGTGTTCTGAAGACGCTTCTAAGAACACTCCCGGTGTCCGGGGAGTGTTCGTAGGGGGTGTCCTGAGGACGCTGTCCGTATTGTTCTTTGTCAAGTTGAATGTGTCCTAAGAACACTCACGGTGTCCTGAAATGTTCGCAAATAAACAAGATGGTGGTGTTCTGAAGACGCTTCTAAGAACACTCCCGGTGTCCTGGAATGCTCGTAGGGGGTGTCCTTAGGACACTGTCCGTATTGTTCGTTGTTAAGTTGAAAGTGTTGTAAGAACTATCGCGTTGTTCTGAAATAATCGTAGGGGGTGTCCTGAAAACGGTGTCCGTATTGTTCGCTGGCAAGTTCAAAGTGTTCTAAGAACACTCACATTGTTCGCGGACATTAAAAGTTTCCCATAGATCATAGTTGAAATGTTTGACTCTATGGATGTGATATGCTGCGGTGGATGTTGCCAGGGCATAGAGTCTTGGGTGCATGGCCATTTGGCCATGCACCCAAGACTCTATGCCCTGGCAACAACCACCGCAGCATATCACATTCATATTTGCTTATACCTTTGGGTGAAAACCAAATGTATAAGGAACAAAGGTATAAGATACAATGGATGTGATATGCTGCTATGGTTGTCCTTATTAATTGTATACTTACTGTTTGATCTAGTAATGGGAGACCATGTTTTTCTTCTTCATTTCTGTGATAAAAGAAAATAGCATGTTAGTATTAGTATTTTGTAATGACTTATTACATTGTATAAGCAATATACTTTTATTTTTTTTCTACCCTCATATTTAGTAGAGTACAAATCAGAGTACTGTGCAATTTGCTCAGTTTCTGTATTTGTTGCTAAAATCATTGGGTCTGTGGGAGAAAAAAAAATCCATGTTGGATTAAAAAAAAACCCTTTTTCTGTTATGCTACAGTTTATTTGTTTGTTTTCAGTGTTCACTTGTAGTTTCTGGCTAATGCTTTATACTTTGCTTTGTTGTATTTTTTTGGAGCAGTAACAGATTCTTCATTTGTTTTGATATTATACAATTTTGGAGCAGTTAGATACCAATTGGCGTATTCTAACTGTCTATTTTTTTAATATATTTTAGTGGTTTTGATTTACCTATTTGGATATTGTTAAATTTTGGGACAGTTAGATACCAATTGGCGTATTCTAACTGTGTATTTTTTGGCCTAATTTAGTGGTATTCATTTATCTGATTAGTTGTTGTAGAATCTTTGAGCTGTTAGATAGCTTTTGGAGTATTCTAACAGTTTATATTATTTTAACACAAATTTATAATTTTGGGACAGTTAGATACCAATTGGCGTATTCTAACTGTGTATTTTTTGGTCTAATTTAGTTGTATTCATTTATCTGATTAGTTGTTGTAGAATCTTTGAGCAGTTAGATAGCTTTTGAAGTATTCTACCAGTTTATATTTTTGTAACACAAATTTACTTAAAGGTTTAAATACAGTTTATTTATCAAATTTTGGTTTTAAGAACATCAAATAAGCATTTGTAAGATTTGCTGGTAATCTCTGCTTTAGAGTAATGGTACTATCATTACATTCAAACCATCCACATTTCTTTTTTATGTATGCAGTGTAGTGCCCTGAATTGGTTGTGGCTCCTGCGTGGTAGATTATACCTATTGTTGTGAAGGTTTTCTTACCAACTGATATTTGACCATGTGTGAATCCAGTCAGCTTGCAGTTGTTTTTGGTACCATCTGCATTGTAACGTAGAAGCATTAGTATTACGTATTTACTATGTGTTTGTATTACTAACGTGGAGCGATTATCTGAATTGCAGGTAGAGCATAATCTACCATGGTTTGCATTTTGTACAAGTTGCTGAAATGGAATGGATTCACAATTTGGTATTGATATATATATGAAGCGTTCATTGGGGATTTCTTCTTGTGTCACATTGTTGCAGAGAGTGCATGTATGTTTCCACATGTATGAAATCTGAAAGATTTCATTTATAGGTATGTTTTTTTTCCAGTACTTGTAGTAAGTACATTAGAAATTCTTGTGGATCTTCCTGTGAGTTTATAGTGAATTTCACCATTCCAGCACAGTAGTCCAATTGTCGGCTTATTCCAAAAACACTATATGTGTTGTCAGGATTGTTTGCTGCATTTCTGTGAAGTACTAACATTTGCAAACACAATGGGTCTGTACTGTGTGAGTAAATGTTGTGAACAATTGGTGATAATTGAAATAGAATATTCATTGCTACATTTGCATAGTAACTTACACCAACTATATTTGAGAATTTAAATGGTACAGGTAGTTCTTTATCTAACTGCATTTTTTGGAGTTTGTCTTCCTTCTTTAAAGAAGTACCTGGTTTACTTTCTCTAATTGATTATTTTTTGTTTGTGGTACTTGATGAAGTATTAGTTTATTTTACTCTCTTTGGAGGATTTGCAGTGACGTCCTGTTGCATTTCTGTTTGATTTAGTTTTCTTTTACAACCTTTTAGTTTTTGTGGAACAGAATATGTGTTTAGATCGGGAGTGTATAGTGAGCAAAGTCTATTATATTCTAAAATGCAAGGAATATCAGCGTTTACTTTACTTGCATCAAAGTTGATTAGAAATAGACCGTCAAGTGTACGTAAGCGTGATAGTGCTACGTAGCTCATGCCTTCTTTAAAGACTGTGTTACCAATATCTATCATTGCTTTGTCTAGGGTAAGACCTTGTGATTTATGAATTGTGACTTGTTCTCTGCGTACATACATATCTTTGAAGAGAAGGAATCTAGCTGTTGAGGGTCCTATCCGTTTTACTTCTGAAAATTTGTCAAAGAGTATATTGACAAACTGAATTTTGTTGTCACGTGGGTATGTTTGAAAGCCAACAAATGTACCCAGTGCTCCATTAACTAGTCCTTGGTCCACGTCAAGGTTACATTTAAGCATTACTCTGCAATTTAAGGATAATTTTAACATATTTTCTAAGCCTGCTGTGTTTGAGATTGATTTTTCTAAATTATTTAGTCTTGTTGTGGCTTGGTCACACATGGGTAGTGTCATACCATGTACATCTAGTTTGTCTGTGGCGCTAATTTCCATTATTGGTTGCATTTCTTTACTTAGCATGATTTCATTGAATTTGAAACAGCTTGCAAGAGTTGGCATTAAGGCCATACAATTGACATTTTTGTGGGCTAATTGTTCCATAACATCTGTAGCACATGCATTATCGCCATAAAGTGCATTAATGTGCCGGGTTTCCAATGTTGCTTCTGCTTCTTCAGAAAGTATACCAACTCTCAAACTTTTTAAAATGTTGGCATAAGCTAGGTCTGCAGATTGGCACATGTTTTCTGTTAATTCTCTGTATTGGAAATGTTGCCAAAGGTTGACATTTCCAATGCTGCCAACAGTTTTACGGCAGAGTTTGTGCCCTAATGTTTTAAAAATAGGTTCACCTTTTACTGGTGTTAATTGAAGCAGATCTCCAAAAACAATAATGTGTTTTCCTGCAAAGAGCTCTTCATAGTCTGTTTTGAGTACTTCTTGTAATCTGAGGTGAATCAAAGCTAACATCAGGTTGGAGACCATGCTCACTTCATCTATTAGTAGCATTTTCATTTGTTTCAATACTCTGCGTAATTCCATTGCAGCTTCTGCAGAAAGTTTGTAATAGTCTAATTTGTTCTGGTGTTCTACTGGTAATAGTAGTAATCGGTGTAATGTAACACCACCTATGTTGTAGGCAGCTAAACCTGTGGGGGCAGTGACAACAGCTGACAGTTTGTTGTTTGTCAATTGTTGAAGGAACTTACTAATGATTTTGATTAGGAATGTTTTGCCAGAACCAGCTTCACCACTGACGTACAGTAGTATAGGTTTATAAGTATGGCAGGAACATTCTTTATTTTCATGTTTTACACCATGTGGAATTTGCTTTGTTACTTCTTGAAAAATGCTACTTTGCTCATTGTTTAGTTTTGATTGTAGTATAATTAAGTCTTCCTTATTTTCATACTGACACATGGTGTTTTCTACTTCTATCATAGCTAATTCTGCCTCATTTATTATTAGTGGTTCTCCCAGTGGTTCTTGGCTTCCTGTTACAGAAGGTTGACTACTGTCAAGAGTGTCCTTATCTAGTTGGGCTTGGAGTTCTTCTTCGTGTTGCTGTTCATTGTGCAACATTGTTTTGTACTGTGTAAAGTTTACATCAGTTATAGTGCTTTCATTTGCTTTGGAAGCATCCTCATATGAGTCATCGTTATCTAGTAATTGTTCTTCTTTTCTCCATGGTTTGAAGAGTTGTAGCAGGGACATGTAATATACTTCTTTATGTTGAGGAGTCTTCAATGACAATTTGATATGATTAATTAAATTTGGTTTAGTGAATTTAACTAAGCTGCCTTCACAGTCTGTCACTCTATATTTACCTTTTTTTTCATCGGGTTTCATATTATTTTTGTATGTGTAGTTTTCGGCTATTTGGTATAGACACATGTTTTCCAAAGTATTACTTCTGTTTGGGTAGTATGTGTCCAATAAATTGTTTTTTAAAATATCTTGGCTGTTGGGATCATGTTTGGCTATTGTTTCTATATCTTCATATGATTTTAGAACTCTTTTTCTAGATTTAGCTGGACCAAGACTTAGCCATACTATATTTTCAGATTTACCATACAATGAAGTACCAGTTAAAAGATCAGCTGCTTCATAAGATCCACATTCTCTATGGGTGAGCATTTTTATGCCCAAGCTGTATAATTTCTGAGATACTGTTTTATCTGATGACAGGTCATTCCAGAGGTCTTGGAGCTCTGTTTTTTCTGCTTTAGTTAAGTATGCTGTGACATATCATGCAACTGCAGTAGAATTGTCTGCAATGTACTGCACATCTATGTTTGCATTCCATAAGTGGGCAATGATTGCATTATAATCATTGATATATTTTTCTTCTTCTTTTCTTTTTATGTAATATGTATTTTTAGGTGACTTTCCTTTAATAGTATGTCTAACTGAAGACATGAGGTTGTTTACTTGACCTGTATTTGTAACTGGTCTAGGGAAACCAAATCGGCATTTGGTGTAGTATTTGCCTTTGTTTTTGTATTTGCGACAACAATATTTTCCACATTTGTGTCTTTGAAATTGTAAAATTTGTGCAAGAAGATCACTATTTGTGGCTTCTGATGGAATTTCACAAGTGATATATTCTTCAATAAACTATAAAACAGTGGCATCACTGTCTTGACCAAATTTAGGAGCATCTTTAATCCATAAAAGCATGTGGATATGTGGTGCTCCTCTGGCTTGGTATTCTTTTCTCCAAAAGAAGTGTTGCTCTTCTCCAAGGGGAGGAACAGTTTTATTACAAATAAAATGTAGCATAGCAATGAAGCGATGGTGAAAATATCTTGAAACATTAACAGGATCCAAAGAACAAAGTTCTCCAGGTGTTAGAATATCTATGTTTGTTTTGTTTTTATTTGATATGCATAGGAAATCATGTAAATCTTCCCATGCATATTCTGCACAACTTAATGTAACAAACCAAGTGGGTGGGCCAAGGTTTCTGATCATACAACGTACATCTCCAGACGTCGAAACCAGTACTCTTTAGTACCACGCATATTTGCTAATAGATTAGTAATATTTGATTGTAAAACCTCATCCTTTTGTTGCACTTTCTCTAATAATTGTGTAGCTGTCATATTTTGAAAGTGTGATCTTGATTTTAATATGTGTGCAACTCCGTAACATAAAGTTGCTAGTTCACTTTCCAAGAGTAGGTGGAATATGTATTCCACATTTTGTCTAAATCTGGGATCTTCAGAATACATCCGTAATAAGCGGTATTCTGAAGCTGATATTTGAATAGGTCTATCATCATACCTTCCTCCTTTGCCAGTAGGAAAGAGTAGAGGAAAAGCACGTGCTTCTATACTTTTTTCCCATATACTGATTGGCGATCCTTTTGTTTGACGCATTTGGTAAGTTTCTAGTACATCTTGTACGGTGTCATTACAGTGCAAAGGATGAATTGTATAATGGTCTAAAGTATTTGATATTGTAGCAGGATCTAGTAGCTCAAATTGACCAGCTTCTTATGTTTCTTGAATTATTTCAGTTGTATCTTTCAAGTTTTATTCAATATTAATTTCTTTGTAATATTCATTATTCTCTTTAAGATATTGGAAGGCTTGTCTAACTTTATATAAATCTACCAGCTGTTGCCATATTTTTTTGTCTTTTGTAGGTACTCCATTTACTAATATAATTAAAGATTGCTGCATTGGACGTTGCACTCCTAGAGTATGCACATTTTCATTCTAGATGTAATGGTAAATAAACTACTTTTCCACAAATGCCTTTTACCAATTCAGAGGGAGGTAATTTTGCTGTTTTTGGTTGAAGGCATATTATTGCTTGAAATGGGTGTACTGTTTGAATTATGATGCTCTCATATAAATTAAGTTGTTGTAGAGGTTTTGGTACTGGGTATAATTGCAAATTATTTGTGATAGAACGTGAAGGAGTTTGGTTGTTGTCAAGTTTTGTAGTGCAATAACTGCAAAGTATTAAGGGATCAGTTATTTCATATTTGTTTTCTGCTAGAAGGTAGAGAGCTAATTCAAACCATTTAGAATCTTCATTGTCTTCTATTTTGTATGATAAGTCCACAGTTTTTGTGTTACTTTTATAAAAAATTCTACGGCAACATACACATACATGGTTTGGTACTTCAGCTGATGTACTTTTAAATTTTAGTATTTCTTTTTTGTATGTGTTTAGCAAAAGGTTGCCATGTGTAGAATTGTTGCTTAATTGGTTTAAAGCTATTTCATTCTGTAAATGGCTTTCACTTCCAAAATATTTTTTCTGGATATAGTGAATTTCTTCAAGTAGGTTTTTTACTGTACCATGTAGAAGGATGTTATTTAACTTTGCTAGTGCTAAAGCAGGATTTTTAGCATAGTACAGTTTATAGACTAGATTTCTTATAGTTGAATGATGTGTTGATATCCTTTTGATATCATGGAAAGTGGTTTTACAAGTAGGTCCTATAATGCAGGCCAATGAATGTCCTTGTAGTCCTGTGTACTTGCGCACTGGACAGGTATCTATATTTTGCAGTAATTTAATTTTGATTTTGTCTTTGCTTTTTACATATTTATTGAGGAATTGGCGTAAAGATTTAAAACATTGTTTGGGAATGTTACACATTGACGTGAAGGCCATTTGTACACTATACGTTCTGATTCAGTTGAATGGAGGGGTAATTCTAAGTTTTCAGGGCATATTTTTGTAAGAAGTACTTCTTGTTCCATTATGGTATTATTCACTTTTTCATAACCTCGACCACTGCTATGTATGGCAATTGTATTCGTTTGCTTTTGTTTGTACGCTTCTTCATTAAAATATGGTTCTGTGCTTGTAGTGTGATTCCATTCACCTCCGCTGATACTTAAGAAGTTCTTTCTGTTGATATTTCGCTTATTGAGAAGTCTTTTTTGTAATTTAGTTATTAGTTTTGTTAGTGGTTTCATTTTGTTTAACAGTAAAATAAATAAATTTCTTTTGAGAAGAATTGCACTGTCCATCAATGCTTCTAAGATTAATTTCCTACGGTAGGTTTTAAGCTTTGAACCTGATTTTTCTCCTGTTTTTATAAGATTTTGAAGGACTTTGTGACGGTATATTTTGGCTAAAATACTTTTCTTGGTATGCTTACTTTGCACTATATTAAAATTTGAAGAAGTAGTTTTATCTGTACTGATAGCTGATTTTCTGTTAATTATTTTTTGGTTTGTTTTACATTTTGATAGAGGAAGCGAAGTTGTTGTACTTGAAACTTCTTGTGTTTCACTAAATGATTGTATTAGCTGTTTTGTTTCAACTTTTTTTACAAATTCTGCTAGAGATGGATGCTTATGTTGGACTCCTTTATTTTCATTTGCTCTAATTTTGCGTTGCTTTCTACGGAGTTGTCTTTTGGTAGGCATTATTTAGGGTCTGTTGAAAAAAATAAAGACGATATGGGTTGGGGTGTTCTGGAATGTATGTGTGCTGTGTGCATGAGTGTTTGAGTAAGATGATAAAGATGTATGTAATGGTGTGTGGTTGTGTATTGTGAACTAAAACTAGTAGGGATAGGTAGTCTTGAATTTATGTGTCACTAAACTGGGGTTCAGATGTCAAAAAAAAGTAAGCTAGTGGTGTGGAAAAGTACAAATAGTAAATCTAATGTATACAATTAAAACAGTTGTTTGTTCTATAATATGAAAATTGTAGTGGTTCAGTTGGCTAATTTGTGTGTCCAAAAATAGAAATTTGTGGGCCATTCTGGTTGTAAATCGCTGTTTACGACATGGGCATTTTTGGACAAATGGTACAAAATCTCTATTTTAAGAAACCAAAATAGCTGGTATTAATGTTATAGTATATTTGATTAATAATATAAATATTATGGTGATATTTTACTTACTTTTTTTTAAAAATAACAGGTAACTTCGTAGTTTTTCTTTCTTCTTCGAATTCGGCTGCTTCTTTTCAGGAAACTGGTCTTCCCTGCAACTGTAAAAGCTTCAAATTAGTAACTTTGTTTGTATATAGCACTGTTTTTAATTTAGATATTGAATTTTTTAATTGAAATCCTCAGTGCCTTCTGTAAAACCATTAAACTAATTTATTTACATAAGATACATTGCATCAGTTCAGTACATGTGATATGTTCTTAATGAACACATTGTATTGAATGACTAACTGTAGCAAAAATAAAATATCTTTACTATGTCTTGTGAAATTTATAATATATTAGTGAATACTACTATTTCTGTAAGTAAACTGTTCTAGGTAATAGCGCCTCAATGTCATGTCTAATATAAAGTAATTAAGTAAATAAATAAATAAAAACAAAAAATATGAAATTGTATAAGTATTTTTATAAAGGTTTAAACATAGATTGTGTTTGCATGCAATTTTGTTTGAATATATGTAGTCTATATATTTCATTTAAAAAATGTTAGTTTAACATGATTTGAGTGTGTGTGTATAAAGAAAGTAAAAAGTATAAAGGTGTATAAGTGATAGTTGATTTTAGGAAATTGAAAAAAGTACAGTAAATTCATTTAACAGATTTTACAAGGTAAAAGTCTGTTTGAAAATGTGTTCATCTACCATAGCTCTCAAGTCACATGCTTTTGGCGGGTGTCACACACCTTGTAAAGGGCAGACTCACCCGCCAAGCCTCCTGCACGCCCATTAATTCCAATGGGCGTCTCACCCGCCAAAAACAAAATCGGGTGATTTCACCCGCCTGTTAAACAAAAATGGTTGAGAGCTATGTCATCTACTATGCAGAAAATATGCATACCTGAAGTTTGTGTTCATGCATATGGATATGCATGGAGCTGCAAGTAGAAATCTTGAAGACTTGTACAGTATTTGTGGTAGATGCTGCTTGCCAATGATATGACACTTGTACTCAGAGAGATTCAGAGTACATTTGCAGTGCTGATCTATGATGATGCAGTTAGATGTAGAGGTCTTGAATGTGATTGGTGCATGGTCATGTGATTTTTGAGGTACATCCAATGAGGGAATGGCAGAGAGAGTGTAGTGGAAATGGTAGAAGGGATGTTCATGTTACGATATGTCCGCGGACATGGCGGTAGTTCCCGGACATCGGGAGTTACATCCAGGGATTTTTGGGTTCAGAAGTCATGCAAATGAGAATAAGCACTGAAAGGGATTGGTCAGGAAAGTTTGGTGGGTGTGTTGTGCCAGGAGAGATTTTCTGAGATACTCTTTTTGCTGAGAGAACAAAAGATAGCTATGGCTGTGTGTTTCAGAAAACAGATTGTTTGGATTTTAGGAGATTCGTGGATACATTGGTTGAAGGTGCATGCAGAAAGCTGTGGAGTAGCTGTAGATCTTGGATTCCCACATGTGGAAGTACACTGGCATGGAGTACGTGGAATGAAGTGGTTGGACTTACTACCTCTCTGTGCTACTTTGGAGACAGAGCAACATCCAGACATAATTGTACTTCATTGTGGAGGGAACAGTTTAGGGCATGTGACTGGAATTTTTTTGCAATTTGCTATGAAAGAAGGACTGAGGAAGGTTATGGACATGTTTCCTAATTCTCAAGTGATATTTTCATGGATTGCGCAGAGACAAATGTGACTTCGTTCTTCTTCATTTGGTCCACAAATGGAAAAAGCAAGGAGCAATGTTAATAAGGCTGTTTGTGGCTTTCTAAGAGATTTTGGCATGTCTTCTTTTCACAATGAAAATATTATGTTTTGTAGTACATACATTTTTCGCAGAGATGGAGTCCATCTTATTTATGCTGGCAATCAGATTTTTCTGAGAAATGTACAAAATGCATTGCGACCTTTTTTGGAATTACAACAACGATTTTGAAGTAGATGTTAAGCATTTACAATTTTTGACTTACAGACACCACCCAAAGGCTCTTTTCAGAGCCACCACTTCTTTCCAGAGAAAATTACAATGTTTGTGATGAGTAGTAACCCAATTTTTTTAATGTTCGCGAACTGTCTCCGAACTTCTAAAAAATACAAAGAGCCCTGCTTCATTTATTTTCACTTCTATTTTTTAACTGGGAAAGGCGGCTCTGAAAAGAGCCTTATTTTTTTTTGATTTTTGTAATTTTGTATTTTTTTGGTTTTTCAGACACGACACACTAGGAGAGGAGGGTAAAGGAGGGTAAAGGGGGGGACACCAACCACAGGGATAAGAAAGGGCGAGCTGAGAGAGGAAGATGTAGAGTGGGTTTTATTTGGGTAGTGAGCAGGTCTTCTCGTGCTCTGAGACGATAGTCTCAAAAGCACTCCGAAGTCGCTCCCCCCTGCAGAGTACTGTGTCACAGTACATACATACAACTGTGACCCTCGAAAGGTAAGGGTCATCAGCATTCTGTATGGCCTGTGAGCAGGTTGAGAAAGATGCTGTCCCACAGAGGTGGTCCTTGTGGTGACAGGATCAGAAACAGAGGATGAAGTAGAGGAAATCAAGCTGCTACGTTCTTCGCAAGGTACAACCCTGCGAATAGCCCCAGAGTGAAATGACCTCAGATGTCGCTTCATAGTAGTGATCCCAAAGCTGTAGTTACCGTGCTTCCCGTGACTGAGTATCATTTTGCACTCATTGCAGGTAACATGGTTCGCAAGAGCCTTAGGACCATTCCCATGAATGGTAAATAACCACCACACCCAAGACTCACGCCTAGTGCGGGTAGTAGGGATTTCCTCTACCTCATTCTCATCATCTTCTTCCTCCTCCGCATCCTCAGTCCTGTTCCCCTCTTCAGGCCCTTGGGGAGGTGGTGGTGGTGGAGGGGGTGGTGGTGGTGCTGAAGCAGGTGCAGCACCAAGTGGAAGTTCAGCAGCCAAGGATGCCATGTCGATGATGGTGTAGTCTGCAGGTGGCAGCAAAAATCACTGTGTTCTGAAGAATAGCCAGAAACACAATGGGAATAAGCTCTTGGGCGTGGTCTTTTATAGGGGTGCTTGTGCGCGGTCCGCGGACATGCGCACTGTGCGCGGACAGATCGAACACAAAAAAAGGATCGGAAAGTTTCAAAAGGTATATAGAAACTCAAGATTGCTATGTGGGACTTGTGGCATGGTGAGATTTTATTGAAAAGTATTATGGATTAACTGAAAATGTACTTTTAAATTGTTCGGGGACACAAACAGTGTCCGCATTTCAGGACACACGATGAGCGTGGGCGCGGTCATATGATCTGTTTGCGAACTAGTCTGCGAAGGAAGCGCCTGTCCGCAGGACACCAAGTGCACGGAGATTGGTTAGCGCATGCGCATTGATGTCCTACGGACACTGTTCGGGTTCTGAAGTAATTAAAAGTGCATCACACGTGAAACGAATATTTCAGGACACCGCGTGTGTTCTTAGAACAGTTTAAACTTGGTAGCGAACAGTAAGGACAGATATAGTGTGCTGCAGGACACGTGTAATTTAGTTTATGTACGAATATTTCAGGACACCAATTGTGTTCTTAGAACACTTTCAATTGGGTAGCGAACACTACGAACAGTTGTACTGTTGTTCAGGACACATCATTTTGTTTATTTAGGAACATTTCAGGGCACCAATTGTGTTCTTAAGACAGTTTTAAGTTGATAGCGAACATTACGGACAGATATAGTGTTCTTTAGAACACTTTAATTTTTGTTTCTTTACGAACATTTCAGGACACTACGAGTGTTCTTAGAACATTTTGAACTTGCATGAGAACATTATGGACAGATGTAGTGTCATCAGGGCAGTTACATTTTCGTTTCTTTACGAACATTTCCGAACAACCGCGGTGTCCTTGGACACCTAAATTGGTTTTATTACAAGGAACTGAAAGTAATTACAACACAATATAAAAAAGTAACTTTATTTAACATATATAAACAATTTATGACTGAGAAGGTGGGGCAGAAACGGAAACAAAAACAGGAGAATTAGGGTTTTCAATATTAGTGGGATCAGATGAAGAAGGGATGGAAATCTCATCAAAACGTTGTGGTCCATGGAGAGAGTTTGGGGATAAATGAATGGGATATGGTGAGGGGGGACAAGCACAGGTGGGACAATGGTATGTTGTTTGTGGTTTTGGTGATCTTCCACAAAGTTCTTTAAATCCATAAAATTTGCCATAAGTTGGTCCATTTTGTGGGTAATGTGTTCAAGAGTGTTATCCACCACTTCTTTTTCTTTGGAAGTTGCAATTTTTGTAGGGTCTGTAAAAAAAGAATGTATATGTTGAATGTATACAAAATAATATTTATCAATTGGTTTATACAGTAAAGTGTGTACCATTAGGTGGACTATCTTCTAACATTTTGTCTCGTGGGAAATGGTCCTCTAGCCAGTCCAGAGTACTACACATTTCTGTGAGAAAACAAAGAAGTAATATGTTTTTTTTTTCTAATATAGAAAGTTTATAAATATATGAGTAAAAAGAAGTGCACTTACTATGTCTGGTGAGATATGTAATCAGTAGTGTATACGTCTGGTCTTGCTGTTGGTTGTGGAGCGTCTGTGAGGTAATTATGGTGGAAGCCACTTTATCTTCTTTTGGTATATTCCATTTTAAAACATATTGTATTTACATGAATGGTTAGTGTGTTACATATATGGGTAACATTTTTTAAGTATTACTACATATACTTTGTATGTGTGCTGCTTTGTGAATTTGTTAAATGTTCCTATGTTATGAAATAACTATTACAAATACCTCCCCAGAGTTTTTAGGTGGTGGTACTGTTCTCTGAACATGTCCGCGAACATTAAATAAGTTCGCGGACATCAAGTTCATAAGAAGAGATCTAGTCAGTTCCATATGACATGTATATAAAGTCAAAGTCATTATTGTTAAGTTGTGCTACTAAAAAACTATGAAATTTAGTGAAAAAACTTTGTTAAAGGGACGTTATGGTTAAGTTGCGCTACTAAAAACCTATGAAATTCTGTGAAAAAACTTTGTTAAAGGGACGTTATGGTTCCAAGTAAAACCAAAAAACCCTTGAAATTCGGCAGTTATGGAAAGCTAAGCAACCATAACTCGCGCCGCCACCGTGCACTGCTAAGACTAACACCCAGGACATCAAAGATGACATCACAAATGTCATTTGACGTCACTGATGACATCACATGTGTATGTACTTCTCATGAAATATGTGTAGAAGGGATTCTTATTATGTTGCGAAAAAAGTGTCAAGAATCATTGCAAGAAATATACCCTAATAAGTGCATTGAACGATGCGTTGATATAAATAGCATCCTATTATGGGGTTCTATCTAGTATACTAAGCTACTCATACAGAAACATAACATTGTGTGCAGCGTACAAGATGAAGGTATGATATTGGTAATGTTAATATGTTGAATAATTAAATGATAATTGTTTTCTTAATAGATTTTTGTGTACTGTGAAATATGTAATAAGTAGCTAACAAAACCCATGTATTACATAATTGCATTACTATAGATAAAATACAAAGACATAAGAACACATACCAATATGGGTATATACAGGGAAAGTGAAGTTAGCAAAAAAGCACAACAAGTAGTAGCAGAAACAACTCATAACTTAACTGATTAGTTTCATGCAAATAAATGATTGCTCTGTTTCAAAGCTGCTATTTACCCTATGTATATGTATCACTTGATGTGATTGGACCCTAAAGAAAGTAGTGTGAGTACAATGTACACAAATATGACCATACACAAGGAAAGTACAGCCATAAAAAAAAACAGAACTATCAAAAAGTGCTCATTGGTCTATTGATTATCTTTTTGCACAAAAAGGATTGCTGTCTTTCAAGCTTGTGTCTTCCTGTATGTATATGTTTCATATGATGTGACTGGACTCTAAGGGAATTACTGTAAGAACCTACTTGAAGGATACATCTACAAATAAAATAAAATGTTTAGTTTCTGACTGTTACTGAAGAAAACAATGTGGCCTAGATATGTCAGAAAAAGAAAAAAGAGTGAGTCAGATATGTGAGGTCATCAGTGATGTCATCAATGGCATTTGTGATGTCATCTTTGATGTCCTGGGTGTTAGTCTTAGCAGTGCACGGTGGTGGCACGAGTTATTGTTGCTTAGCTTACCATAACTGGCGAATTTCAAAGGTTTTTCGGTTTTACTTGAAACCATAACGTCCCTTTAACAATGTTTTTTCACTGAATTTCATAGGTTTTTAGTAGTGCAACTTAACCATAATGTCCCTTTAACAAAGTTTTTTCATTGAATTTCATAGGTTTCTATTAGTGCAACTTAACCATAACATCCCTGTAACACATTTTTTTTTTACTGAATTTTATAGAGGTTTTTATTAGTGCAACGTCACCATAACATCCTTTTCAATAGATGAAGACCACTAGAATCTTAGGGCCTCAAAGTGGGAACAGCGGGTGGTAACTAAAATGGCCACCATGGAAAGGGAAGGCGGGGTGTATAAAGAGACACAACAGGGCATGAGCGGGGGGTGGAGGGGAACAGGGCACACACGGGGCATGGGGGGGTGGGGGAACAGGGCACACACGGGGCATAAGCAGGGGGTGGGGGTAACAGGGCACACACGGGGCATGAGACGGGGGTGGGGGGAATAGGGCACACACGGGGCGTGAGCGGTGGTGGGGGGAAAGGAGAGAGACAAGGGGCATGAGCAGGGGGTGGGGGGAACACGAGGGAGACACGGGGCATGAGCAGGTGGTGGGGGGTAACACGAGGGAAACATGGGGCATGAGCGGGGGGTGGGGGTAAAGGGGAGAGAAACACCGTACATGTGCGGGGGGTGGGGGTGAAGGGGTGAGACACACAGGGCATGTGCGGGGGTGGGGGGAAGGGTAGAGACACAAGGGGCATGAGCGGGGGGTGGGGGAAAGGAGCAAGACACAGGGCATGAGCGGAGGGTGGAGGGAAGGGTAGAGAAACATGGGGCATGAGCGGGGAGTGGGGGAAGGGGAGAGAGACACGGGGCATGAGCGGGGGTGGGGGGAAGGGGAGAGAGACATGGGGCATGAGCGGGGGGTGGGGGTACAGTATGGAGACACGGGGCATGAGCAGGGGATGGGCAGAAGGGGAGGGAGACACGGGGCATGAGCGGGGGTGGGGGGAAGGGGAGAGAGACATGGGCATGAGCGGGGGGTGGGGGTGGGGGGAAGGGGAGTGGCACACGGGGCATGGGGTGGGGGAGAAGGGGAGAGACACACGAGGCATGAGCGGGGGGTGGGGGGAAAGGAGGGAGACACGGGGTATGAGCGGGGGGTGGGGAGGAAGGGGAGAGAAACGGGGCATGAGCAGGGGGTGGCAGGAAGGGGAGAGACACAGGGCATGAGCGGGGGGGTGGGGTGAGGGGAGAGACACGGTGCATGGGTGGGGGGTAACACAAGGGGGCACGGGGCATGAGCGGGGGTGGGGGAGTAACACGAGGGAGACACAGGGCATGAGCGGGGGGTGGGAGGTAACACAAGGGAGACACGGGGCATGAGCGGCGGGTGGGGGGGTAACACAAGGGAGACACGGGGCATGAGCGGGGGGTGGGGGGTAACAGGGGAGACAGGTTATGAGCGGGGGTGGGGGGGAACAGGGGAGACATGGGGCATGAGCGTGGGGTGGGGGAAGTGGAGACATGGGGCAGAGCGGGCATGGGGGAACAGTAGGGAGACACGGGGGGAGCGGGGGGTGGTGGGGAAGGGGAGAGACACACGGGCATGAGCAGGGGGTGGGGGAGAGGTGAGAGAGACACGGGGCATGAGTGGGGGGTGGGTGGAAGGGGAGAGACACACGGAGCATGAGCAGGGGGTGGGGGGAAGGGGAGAGACTGTAAACAAGAAAAAGTGGTCCTGCCTATGAGGTTTCTAATCTACTGCACTCTTATTCTAATGCAGTTATTGTTTCTTATGGAGCTGTTTGCCAGCATATCATTAGTTGGCAAACACTGCCTGGCTGTGTACAGAGAATACAGTGAAAACCCACAAGTGAATGGTGCTCAGTTTATTATTCATGACTGACCCATTTTTACGTGTTTTAAAATATATGCACTTTGTAACATATGTGAGAGACATACAACTTGAAAGTCACAGAATGCAATGCATAAATACATATTTTTACAAATGATATCTCGAGTTAAGCTAAAGAACATTGGACATATTACTTCATGCAATCTTCATAACAAAACTCAGCATGGGCATTGCGTCATGCCCTTGCAACTTGTCATATAATTTGAAACACATACAGATGTCAAATGCAGTCACAATAGTGTTTGTTATTTTCAAGGGTGAGTATGGAGTTCCTAAATAACACCAAGTGCATTACTTTAAGTGGCTTTGGTATGCGAAAGTTCCAAATGTAAACGTGTTCTAGTGTCTTTTGTAGATGAAAATATATTCACTGTATTTCATCTAGGTGATATAACCTTCACAAGATTTACTTTGCACCAAAAGTCAATTTTCAGCCATGCTAGAGAGTGACCTTAATAAGTCGATGTCCGGATATTGAATCAGACCCCGGGGAGGGGGGAAGGACCCAGAGGGCACCGGCTTGGTTGCACTTCGGTTCCTGGACGTTTCGGCATATAGTGTGGAAAAAGCCTTCTTCTGGAGTCAAGGCACCTAAAACCCTGCAAGAAGCAGAGGGAACCGTGTGAAACTCATCATAAAAACCATTGTGAGTTACTAACTTCTAATGAGTATCACAGCAATCTATACACAGACTAAAAATTAGTTCAGAACTATTTTGCTAGACAGCAAAATTCCAAACTGGTACTGACCTTAACAGTAATGGCGACCAATATGGCCGCTGTTATGGCTTGTTGATTTGAGATGGGCGAATATGGGGCCCGTGTTAGAGAAGCTGCTGTGGTTGCTTCATCCCAAGGCATGCGGATAGTGTCTCTACAAACCCATGAGACAAAAAAGTGATAGGGTGTGATCAGATTAGTGGGCTCATGTATCCAGTTGGTTTTCGATCATGTAAAATCACGGACTGGAAAAAACTAGTAAGTTGATGTATGGTAAAGTACCTCTGTCTACTACAGTAGAGTGGAAAAGGGAGACGGGTCTATGCTTCCGATTCCCCGCTGTTTGGAGTTGGGCACGCTGTTCAATTTGTGCTGGGTAGAGATCTGGAAGGGGAGACAAGAGAGGGAGTGATCCCTGTAAAGACAATGGTGGTGTGCCTGGGCAGGGGTGTATATTGAGGCCTGTAGCGGCCAGGCTATAAAGTAGATAGACAGTTACTTACTATCAAGGATACTGAGGTCTCCGAGGCAGGGTGCGCGAGAAAACAGCACTGTGTTGCTCTAGTCGGAGTGCGTCTAAAGTATAGTAGCTGGAGGTGTATAAGTATACGCATGTGCGCATGCATCGTGCAAGGGATACTGTTTATCAGTGCCTGCGTGGGTCGCGGGGCATACTGTTCTATCGCGCATGCACGGATATCAGGGCATCACAGTGTCATTGTTGGTATTAAGCTGAATGGAGGCAGAATGCCGGAGGCCAAAAAATAAAAAGCGTATGGCGGTGGAAACTGCACAGCCTCGTGCACGCTCTGCAAGGACAGAGCGTGGCTGGTAATATGTAAATATAGAACCAAATGTTAAGATCCGAAAATAAGGATCAGTGGGGCTGAATGCATTTTAAAGATAAAATAATGTGCAGTAAGACACTGCCAGGAGAGGCCGTTGCCTGTCATGGGTAGGCGGCCTGTGTGATGGGGGCGCTATGGAATGCCTGTAGGTGTGCCTGGCCTGTGGGAGTCTAAAAAGTGCATAGCCAAGTTGTCTGTATTGAGGATGTGGGGTTCAACAAATGGATGTAACCAACCCGAGGGGCTGTGTAGGCAGGAATGCAACAAGTGTTGTGCACAATAGTGGACAACTGTGTGAGACCTAGGTTTAGTTTTGTGTAAATTGACCGGGTGGTTCTAGTTCATTGAGTCCCAATGCAGTGGATTTTAGCTTGAAAATCCACCAGGCTTCTTTGTAGTTAAGAGAGTTGGTTGGGTTGTTTATTTGTGGTATTTTGTCAACTACCCACCAGAGCAGATTGTCTGGGCCATGGTGGAATTCGACAAAGTGTGGTAGCAACGGCACTGACATATTCTTGCACCGGATTCTGGATCTATGCTCGCTGATCCTTTTGTGTACTGGCCTAGAGGTTTGGCCCACATATCTCAGGCCACATGGACATTCAATTACATAGATCACATGAGCGGGGGTGAGGGGGAAGGGGAGAGACAGACGGGGCATGAGCGGGGGGTGGGGGGAAAGGAGGGAGACACACAGGGCAAGAGCGGGGGGTGGGGGAAGGGGAGAGAGACCTGGGGCATGAGTGGGGGGTGAGGGGGAAGGGGAGAGACACACGGGGCATGAGCGGGTGGTGGGGGGAAGGGGCGAGACACACGGGGCATGGGCGGGGGGTGGGGGGAAGGGAGAGACACACAGGGCATGAGCGGGGGGTGGGGGAACAGTAGGGAGACAGGGGGCATGAGCAGGGGGTGGGGGGAAGGGGAGAGACACATGAGGCATGAGCGGGGGGTGGGGGGAAGGGGTGAGACACACGGGGCATGAGCAGGGGGTGGGGGGAAGGGGAGAGAGACACGGGGCATGAGCAGGGGGTGGGGGGAAGGGGAGAGAGACAAGGGGCATGAGCGGGGGGTGGGGGGAAGGGATAGACACACGGGGCATGAGCGGGGTGGGGGGGAAGGGGAGAGACACTGGGCATGAGCGGGGGGAGGGTAGAGACACATGGGGCATGAGCGGGGGTGGGGGAAAGGAGGGAGACACGGGGCATGAGCGGGGGGTGGGGGGAAGGGGAGAGACACACGTGGCATGAGCAGGGGGTGGGGGGAAGGGGAGAGAGACATGGGGCATGAGCAGGGTGTGGGGGAAAGGGGAGAGACACACGGGGCATGAGCAGGGGATGGGGGGAAGGGGAGAGAGACACAGGGCATGAGCGGGGATGGGGGTAACAGTAGGGAGACACGGGGTATGAGCCGGGGGTGGGGGGGAAGGGGAGAGACACACGGGGCATGAGCGGGGGGTGGGGGAAGGGGTGAGACACACAGGGCATGAGCGGGGAGTTGGAGGGAAGGGGAGAGACACACAGGGCATGAGCGGGGGTGGGGCGAAAGGGAGAGACACATGGGGCATGAGCGAGGTGGGAGGGAAAGGGAGAGACACACGGGGCATGAGCGGGGGGTGGGGGGAAGGGGAGTGACACGCGGGGCATGAGCGGGGGATGGGGGAAGGGGAGAGACACACGGGGCATGAGTGGAGGGTGGGGGGAAGGGGCGAAACACACGGGGCATGAACGAGGGTGGGGGGAAGCGGAGAGAGACACGAGGCATAAGCGGGGGTTGATGGGGAAGGGGAGAGACACACGGGGCATGAGCGGGGGGTGGGGGAAAGGAGGGAGACACATGGGGCATGAGCAGGGGGTGGGGGAAGGGGAGAGAGACCCAGGGCATGAGCTGGGGGTGAGGGGGAAGGAGAGAGACACACGGGGCATGAGTGGGCGGTGGGGGAAGGAGGGAGACACGGGACATGAGCGGGGAGAACGGGAAAGAGAAATGGAGCATGAGCGGGGGTGGGAGGAACACACAGAGAATCAGCGAGGGGGGTTAACATGGGAGACACGGGCCATGAGCAGGGGTTTGGGGGAACAAGAGAGAGACACGAAGGTCTGTGCCTCACCGCCTTTTGTGGCCGATGCAGCCCACATAAAAACTGTGCAGGCAGCAGATCCCGCTCCGATAAACAAAGATAACGGGCATCTCTGAAAATAGACGCACTGCACGCTTCACGGCAGCCAATAGAAAAGCACGTCAGATGTCCGCGGACATCACGCAAGCTGCTTGCCCAATCACCGTCCTGTCCGCGGAGCCAACAGGGAAGTGTGTCCGCGAAGCGAACACAGATATCACTAATTTTTTCTGTTCTACTTTTTGGTCATTTAAAAAAAACCACTGGACAGATTTTCACCAAATCCGTCCAGTGGTTTGGGTTGTAGGATCGAGCAAAAAATGTTTCCCATTCAGTCTATGGGAAAAAAAGAAGTTGCAGAAAAATTCAGAGTGGACAATATACATTCTATACAAAGCATGCTTTCGGGACCACGTCGCTGCTCCTGGTCCAAATTTGGTGAAAATCCGTCCAGCGGTTTGGGCTGCAGGCGCGAGCAAAAATGTTTTCCCATTCAGTCTATGGGAAAAAAAAAGTTTTGGTACCCCCCCTATAACTTTGCCCCCCCCCAGATGAATCCTCACCAAACTTTGCAAAGTTTGGTGAGGATTCGTCCAGGCGGAGTGAAGTTATAAACCGCCCAAAAAGTGCTCTTCCTATGGAAACACCAACTTAACCATAACTACCGTGGCCATATTACATCCTGGACGCATCCTAACCAAACTTTGCAAAAAAAGTATATGGCACACACTGAATTTTTTTGCAAAGTTTGGTGAGGATTCGTCCAGGGGGGGGAAGTTATAGGGGAGGTCCCAAAACATTTTTTTCCCATAGACTGAATGGCACGAACCGCTGGACGGATTTACACCAAATTTGCGGCAGGAGCGGCGGCCTGGTCCCGAAAGCATGCTTTTGCAAATTTGGTGTAAATCCGTCCAGTAGTTTTTTTTTAAAATGACCAAAATATAAGGCAAAAAAATTAGTGATATTGTGTTCGCTACGCGGATGGACTTCCATGTTCGCTCCGCGGACAGCACCCCGATTGCCCATGGCCTTGCGTCATGTCCGCAGACATGCAACGTGTTCGCTGATTGGACGGCGAGGGGCGTGGAGTGCGTCAGATTTTCTGTGGCGCCCGCCATCTTGTATTCGCCGTCAACCGCGTACAGCACGGTGAAACGTGGACAAAAAATTGTATTTAGTGCTGTGTGTTCGTGTGTAAGAGTGTTTGGGGAGGGTGGGGGCTTGTGAGATAGGTTCAATGTTTTGATTTTTTATGTGCTAGACGTTAAATGGTGGGGTGTTTAGAGGACGGAGTATGTGTCATTTTTGTTCACAAGGAAGGTAAAAATGAGCTATGAACACTCGCGGTGTACTTAATTGTTCGTAAATACACAAACTGGGGGTGTCCTCAGGACGCTGTCCGTATTGTAATCTGTCTAGTTGAATGTGTTCTAAGAACACTCGCGGTGTCCCGAAATGGTTGCAATTACACAAAATGGGGGTGTTCTAAGAACGTTGTTTCTATTGCTCGTTGTGAGGGTGAAAGTGTTTTAAGACCACTCCTTTTGTCCGCTAATAGTACAATTTCCTATGGGCGTCAACCAACTTTTTGTCCACTAAAGAAACGATCAATCTGGCTGGTGTGCGCCGACATTATGTGATAATCCTATGACTGGCGCTATTGACCTGGCTGACTTGCTTTTGCGACACTAAATCATATCTCCCGCCCCTAATCCTGATATTATCAAAGCATTCATATTCCCCGCCTCGCTCTGTGACGTTACAGGGCGCGTCATCAAACGCGCCCAGTCCTCTGCAGTCCTAAGTGACTTTACACAGGACCCAGAAGACAACACTTATTATGTCACAACACAGCGCGCCACAATTCGGAATATGAAACGGTGATTTAAAAGCCAACAGCAAGATTGTAAATTTTGTAAAGTACATTTATTTGACATGAAATGTTTAGAGAATATTCAGCAATTTGCATTTGTCTTTGTTGTCGATCTGCAAAAGTTCATGTTGAGGCACGCGATGTTCCTTTGTGGTACAGAGGGTGTTAGATCAGCTTACAACTCAGTGCGCCTCAATTCGGAATATGAAACTGTGGTTTAAAAGTAAACAGCAGGATTGTACATTTGGTAAAGTACATTTATTTCGCATGAAATGTTTAGTGAATATTCAGCGATTTGCTATTGTCTCTGCTGTCGATCAGCAAAACTTTATTTTGAGCCACGCGTTTTTCGTTTGCGGTAGATAGGCTGTTGGTTTATGATAAAAGCAGTAAATGGTCGCTCTGATAATCGGAAGGTTGCTCCAACAACGAGCCATTAGACCACCCTATTGGTTGGTATGTTGTTTGTAGCCGCTAGTACTGCGTAAGGGCATATTGGTCCTTGGCGATTGTCCCATAAAATGGTGAGGGTCATGAAGTTGCATATTTGGACCTGCACCTGGCAGTTGAAGACCCCATCCGCTGGAGTCTGTAAATCGTGACATAGGCAAAATGGGGCCACATACCTGTTTCAACAAACATAAATTAGTCTCACCAGCCGATCTTCATTAAAAAATCATCATTTTATTTATTAGGGCGTGAAACTATTTGCTATCGAAGATAGTGCAATGGAGTATGTTAATAATAAAATAATAATATTTTCCCATTCATATAGCGCTAAGAATCGTGAGGTATCTAAGCGGTGCTTATTATTAACCACGGTGTGTGGTGCTCATTTATCGACCACGGAAGGATGAAAGGTTGAGTTTGGCCTTGCCGGGATTCGAACTTGCATTAGCAAGCTGTGCACGGATGTTAAAGCGAGCTTTGTACTCGCTGTGCCACTTGACAGGCTACAGTGAAGTGGCACAGCGAGTAGAGCACTTGACCGCCTATAGACCGGTTAAATTATTTCTATTAACCCACCCTGTGTCGTCTGCCTTTTTCAGAGCCCTCTAAACGACAGGGGATCAATTCGGCGGTGATAGTGCGCGGAAGAAAACATTATGACACTTTCAGCGAACAAGTTCAACTTGAGCGGTCTTTAATGCTACGCTATTGTAATTATATTTGGTATAAAATAATCTAAAGGGTTACTTACAGTACAATTGCAATTTCCATTGTCTACGAGTAGTGCAGTCCCAAAATACGACTCTGCGTGTGCGAACGATCTTTCGCATAGTGATATAATATATAAAAGTGGTTTCGTTTCAGAAATTTCATCCTAATCTTCTCTTACATTTTAGCAACACTCCTTCAAGAGAAGTCTTTCATCACAATCTCTGTCTGTCAAGGTCAAAACACAATACAACCTTATAGTTCGCTTCGTGAGCCTCTCCGGGGCCTGAGAAAAAAATGGAAGAAGCTGACCTTCACTGTGAACGAGCATAAATTCTTACTTTGCAACATTCTGTGTAAAGCCATCTGTGAGAAGTTGTTTTTTTCACGCAATGTTTGTATATTGTTTGCGTGATATTAAAAAAAGTTTGTTTAAGGGACGTTATGGTTCTAAGTACAGCCGAAAGAACCCTGAAAATCCCAAGTTATGGTAAGCTATGAAAAATAACTCGCGCCACCACCGTGCACTGCTAAGACTAACACCCAGGACATCAAAGATGACATCGCAAATGTCATTGATGAAATCACTGATGACATCACATGTGTATGTACTTTTCATGGAATTTGTGTACTAGGAATTTTTATTATAATGTTGCGAAAAAAGTGTCAAGGATATTGCAATAAATATCATACCGTTATTAGTGCTTTGAACGATGCATTGATATAAATAGCATTGTATTATGGGATTCTATCTAGTATACTGAGCTACTAATGGAGAAGCATAGCATTGTGTGCAGAGTACAAGATAAAAGTATAATATTTGTAATGTTAATATGTTGAATAATGAAATGATAATTGTCCCGAAATGCTCGAAAATTCACAAAATGGGGATGTTCTGAGGACGTTATTCGTATTGTGTGATTGCTTAGCTGTATGCACTGAGGGAATGGCACAGAGAGTAAAGTGGACGCTGTCCGCGGACACCGCGGCTGTTTGTGGACAGTGCGTGCTACATCCGGGTTTTTCCAGGAAATCCAACATGGAAAGAAGACTGTACGGATCAGCCAATCAGATGTCGAGGTTGTGGATTTGTGTTGAAAGAGACTGTGTGTGGTGAAGATGGCAGAAGTAGAGAAAGTCAGGGTGTTGGTGCTTGGAGATATGTTTGTGTATGGTTTACAACAGTATGCTCAATGCAGGCATGTTGCAAAGAACTTTGATGTGAAAGGAGTGGAGGTGGTGTGGAGCACTGTGCCTGATTGCAATGTACAGGGAATTGTACAAGTTTGTGAGGATATGGCCACGATGAACAGTCCACATGTGGTAGTTTTGCACTATGGTGCTTTCCATTTGGGCAACGTCAGTGCCCCTACTTTATTGGCTGATTTGGAACGCTTGGTTCAAGCCGTAATGAAGATCCTTCCAAATGCGAAAGTAATTTTTTCTGGATTACTACCTAGGGCAATATGGGACAATAGTTCCGTTTTTTGTCCTCAGCAAACTATTGCTAGGTGTGTCATCAACCGAGGCATGTGTGCCTTCATGCTTAGAGCTGGTATGTTCTTCTGTAATAATGAGAATATTGATGCCAGTAATGCTGTTAATTTTAAAGAAGATGGCATTTCTTTATCTTTTACGAGAAATGCCTTTCTATTTTGGAATGTAAGGGTTGCTTTGGAGAAGGGTATGGAAAATTTTAGGAGTAAAGTAAGAAAAAAAAACAAGAAAAAAATACTAAATAACAGGTGTCTGTCAAGCATCTGTAAAAAAAAAAAAAAACAGCTCTTTTCAGAGCCAACTTCAAAGGGGAAATGGGGCACACTATTTAAATTTACATTCACCACGCTCAGATTTTCGATATGTCCGCAGACATGGCGTTAGTCTGCAGACATGAAAATCACTACGAGGGGGTTAGTATGTTCTATGTTACATGTATATGAAGTCAGGGATATTATGGTTAAGTTGTGCTACTAAAAACCTATGAAATTCAGTGAAAAAACTTTGTTAAAGGGACGTTATGGTTAAGTTGCGCTACTAAAAACCTATGAAATTCTGTGAAAAAACTTTGTTAAAGGGACGTTATGGTTCCAAGTAAAACCAAAAATCCCTTGAAATTCGGCAGTTATGGTAAGCTAAGCAACCATAACTCGCGCCGCCACCGTGCACTGCTAAGACTAACACCCAGGACATCAAAGATGACATCACAAATGTCATTGATGACATCACTGATGACATCACATGTGTATGTACTTTTCATGAAATATGTGTAGAAGGGATTCTTATTATGTTGCGAAAAAAGTGTCAAGAATCATTGCAAGAAATATACCCTAATAAGTGCATTGAACGATGCGTTGATATAAATAGCATCCTATTATGGGGTTCTATCTAGTATACTAAGCTACTCATACAGAAACATAACATTGTGTGCAGCGTACAAGATGAAGGTATGATATTGGTAATGTTAATATGTTGAATAATTAAATGATAATTGTTTTCTTAATAGATTTTTGTGTACTGTGAAATATGTAATAAGTAGCTAACAAAACCCATGTATTACATAATTGCATTACTATAGATAAAATACAAAGACACAAGAACACATACCAATATGGGTATATACAGGGAAAGTGAAGTTAGCAAAAAAGCACAACAAGTAGTAGCAGAAACAACTCATAACTTAACTGATTAGTTTCATGCAAATAAATGATTGCTCTGTTTCAAAGCTGCTATTTACCCTATGTATATGTATCACTTGATGTGATTGGACCCTAAAGAAAGTAGTGTGAGTACAATGTACACAAATATGACCATACACAAGGAAAGTACAGCCATAAAAAAAAAACAGAACTATCAAAAAGTGCTCATTGGTCTATTGATTATCTTTTTGCACAAAAAGGATTGCTGTCTTTCAAGCTTGTGTCTTCCTGTATGTATATGTTTCATATGATGTGACTGGACTCTAAGGGAATTACTGTAAGAACCTACTTGAAGGATACATCTACAAATAAAATAAAATGTTTAGTTTCTGACTGTTACTGAAGAAAACAATGTGGCCTAGATATGTCAGAAAAAGAAACAAGAGTGAGTCAGATATGTGACGTCATCAGTGATGTCATCAATGGCATTTGTGATGTCATCTTTGATGTCCTGGGTGTTAGTCTTAGCAGTGCACGGTGGTGGCACGAGTTATTGTTGCTTAGCTTACCATAACTGGCGAATTTCAAAGGTTTTTCGGTTTTACTTGAAACCATAACGTCCCTTTAACAATGTTTTTTCACTGAATTTCATAGGTTTTTAGTAGCGCAACTTAACCATAATGTCCCTTTAACAAAGTTTTTTCATTGAATTTCATAGGTTTCTATTAGTGCAACTTAACCATAACATCCCTGTAACACATTTTTTTTTGACTGAATTTTATAGGTTTTTATTAGTGCAACGTCACCATAACATCCTTTTCAATAGATGAAGACCACTAGAATCTTAGGTCCTCAAAGTGGGAACAGCGGGTGGTAAAAAAAAAAAAGATGTTCCTTCCTACACCGGGACGCCTGCAGCGTCCCGGTGTAGGAAGGAACATCTTTTACTAAAATTGCCACCATGGAAAGGGAAGGCGGGGTGTATAAAGAGACACAACAGGGCATGAGCGGGGGGTGGAGGGGAACAGGGCACACATGGGGCATGGGGGTTGGGGGAACAGGGCACACACGGGGCATAAGCAGGGGGTGGGGGTAACAGGGCACACACGGGGCATGAGCAGGGGGTGGGGGGAATAGGGCACACACGGGGCGTGAGCGGTGGTGGGGGGAAAGGAGAGAGACAAGGGGCATGAGCAGGGGGGGGGAACACGAGGGAGACACGGGGCATGAGCAGGGGGTGGGGCGTAACACGAGGGAAACATGGGGCATGAGCGGGGGGTGGGCGTAAAGGGGAGAGAGACACCGTGCATGTGCGGGGGGTGGGGGTGAAGGGGTGAGACACACAGGGCATGTGCGGGGGGTGGGGGGAAGGGTAGAGACACAAGGGGCATGAGCGGGGGGTGGGGGAAAGGAGCAAGACACAGGGCATGAGCGGGGGGTGGGGGGAAGGGGAGAGAAACATGGGGCATGAGCGGGGAGTGGGGGAAGGGGAGAGAGACACGGGGCATGAGCGGGGGTGGGGGGAAAGGGAGAGAGACATGGGGCATGAGCGGGGGGTGGGGGGAACAGTATGGAGACACGGGGCATGAGCGGGGGATGAGCAGAAGGGGAGGGAGACACGGGGCATGAGCGGGGGTGGGGGGAAGGGGAGAGAGACATGGGCATGAGCGGGGGGTGGGGGTGGGGGGAAGGGGAGAGGCACACGGGGCATGGGGTGGGGGAGAAGGGGAGAGACACATGAGGCATGAGCGGGGGGTGGGGAGAAAGAAGGGAGACACGGGGTATGAGCGGGGGGTAGGGAGGAAGGGGAGAGAAACAGGGCATGAGCAGGGGGTGGCAGGAAGGGGAGAGACACAGGGCATGAGCGGGGGGGGTGGGGTGAGGGGAGAGACACGGTGCATGGGTGGGGGGTAACACAAGGGGGCACGGGGCATGAGCGGGGGTGGGGGAGTAACACAAGGGAGACACAGGGCATGAGCGGGGGGGTGGGAGGTAACACAAGGGAGACACGGGGCATGAGCGGCGGGTGGGGGGGTAACACAAGGGAGACACGGGGCATGAGCGGGGGGTGGGGGGTAACAGGGGAGACAGGTTATGAGCGGGGTGGGGGGGAACAGGGGAGACATGGGGCATGAGCGTGGGGTGGGGGAAGTGGAGAGAGACATGGGGCAGAGCGGGCATGGGGGAACAGTAGGGAGACACGGGGGGAGCGGGGGGTGGAGGGGAAGGGGAGAGACACACGGGCATGAGCAGGGGGTGGGGGAGAGGTGAGAGAGACACGGGGCATGAGTGGGGGGTGGGTGGAAGGGGAGAGACACACGGAGCATGAGCAGGGGGTGGGGAGAAGGGGAGAGTCTGTAAACAAGAAAAAGTGGTCCTGCCTATGAGGTTTCTAATCTACTGCACTCTTATTCTAATGCAGTTATTGTTTCTTATGGAGCTGTTTGCCAGCATATCATTAGTTGGCAAACACTGCCTGGCTGTGCACAGAGAATACAGTGAAAACCCACAAGTGAATGGTGCTCAGTTTATTATTCATGACTGACCCATTTTTACGTGTTTTAAAATATATGCACTTTGTAACATATGTGAGAGACATACAACTTGAAAGTCACAGAATGCAATGCATAAATACATATTTTTACAAATGATATCTCGAGTTAAGCTAAAGAACATTGGACATATTACTTCATGCAATCTTCATAACAAAACTCAGCATGGGCATTGCGTCATGCCCTTGCAACTTGTCATATAATTTGAAACACATACAGATGTCAAATGCAGTCACAGTAGTGTTTGTTATTTTCAAAGGTGAGTATGGAGTTCCTAAATAACACCAAGTGCATTACTTTAAGTGGCTTTGGTATGCGAAAGTTCCAAATGTAAACGTGTTCTAGTGTCTTTTGTAGATGAAAATATATTCACTGTATTTCATCTAGGTGATATAACCTTCACAAGATTTACTTTGCACCAAAAGTCAATTTTCAGCCATGCTAGAGAGTGACCTTAATAAGTCGATGTCCGGATATTGAATCAGACCCCGGGGAGGGGGGAAGGACCCAGAGGGCACCGGCTTGGTTGCACTTCGGTTCCTGGACGTTTCGGCATATAGTGTGGAAAAAGCCTTCTTCTGGAGTCAAGGCACTTAAAACCCTGCAAGAAGCAGAGGGAACCGTGTGAAACTCATCATAAAAACCATTGTGAGTTACTAACTTCTAATGAGTATCACAGCAATCTATACACAGACTAAAAATTAGTTCAGAACTATTTTGCTAGACAGCAAAATTCCAAACTGGTACTGACCTTAACAGTAATGGCGACCAATATGGCCGCTGTTATGGCTTGTTGATTTGAGATGGGCGAATATGGGGCCCGTGTTAGAGAAGCTGCTGTGGTTGCTTCATCCCAAGGCATGCGGATAGTGTCTCTACAAACCCATGAGACAAAAAAGTGATAGGGTGTGATCAGATTAGTGGGCTCATGTATCCAGTTGGTTTTCGATCATGTAAATTCACGGACTGGAAAAAACTAGTAAGTTGATGTATGGTAAAGTACCTCTGTCTACTACAGTAGAGTGGAAAAGGGAGACGGGTCTATGCTTCCGATTCCCCGCTGTTTGGAGTTGGGCACGCCGTTCAATTTGTGCTGGGTAGAGATCTGGAAGGGGAGACAAGAGAGGGAGTGATCCCTGTAAAGACAATGGTGGTGTGTCTGGGCAGGGGTGTATATTGAGGCCTGTAGCGGCCCGGCTAAAAAGTAGATAGACAGTTACTTACTATCAAGGATACTGAGGTCTCCGAGGCAGGGTGCGCGAGAAAACAGCACTGCGTTGCTCTAGTCGGAGTGCGTCTAAAGTATAGTAGCTGGAGGTGTATAAGTATACGCATGTGCGCATGCATCGTGCAAGGGATACTGTTTACCAGTGCCTGCGTGGGTCGCGGGGCATACTGTTCTATCGCGCATGCGCGGATATCAGGGCATCACAGTGTCAGTGTTGGTATTTAGCTGAATGGAGGCAGAATGCCGGAGGCCACAAAATAAAAAGCGTATGGCGGTGGAAACTGCACAGCCTCGTGCACGCTCTGCAAGGACAGAGCGTGGCTGGTAATATGTAAATATAGAACCAAATGTTAAGATCCGAAAATAAGGATCAGTGGGGCTGAATGCATTTTAAAGATAAAATAATGTGCAGTAAGACACTGCCAGGAGAGGCCGTGGCATGTCATGGGTAGGCGGCCTGTGTGATGGGGGCGCTATGGAATGCCTGTAGGTGTGCCTGGCCTGTGGGAGTCTAAAAAGTGCATAGCCAAGTTGTCTGTATTGAGGATGTGGGGTTCAACAAATGGATGTAACCAACCCGAGGGGCTGTGTAGGCAGGAATGCAACAAGTGTTGTGCACAATAGTGGACAACTGTGGGAGACCTAGGTGTAGTTTCGTGTAAATTGACCGGGTGGTTCTAGTTCATTGAGTCCCAATGCAGTGGATTTTAGCTTGAAAATCCACCAGGCTTCTTTGTAGTTAAGAGAGTTGGTTGGGTTGTTTATTTGTGGTATTTTGTCAACTACCCACCAGAGCAGATTGTCTGGGCCATGGTGGAATTCGACAAAGTGTGGTAGCAACGGCACTGACATATTCTTGCACCGGATTCTGGATCTATGCTCGCTGATCCTTTTGTGTACTGGCCTAGAGGTTTGGCCCACATATCTCAGGCCACATGGACATTCAATTACATAGATCACATGAGCGGGGGTGAGGGGGAAGGGGAGAGACAGACGGGGCATGAGCGGGGGGTGGGGGGAAAGGAGGGAGACACACAGGGCAAGAGCGGGGGGTGGGGGAAGGGGAGAGAGACCTGGGGCATGAGTGGGGGGTGAGGGGGAAGGGGAGAGACACACGGGGCATGAGCGGGGGGTGGGGGGGAAGGGGAGAGACACACGGGGCATGGGCGGGGGGTGGGGGGAAAGGGAGAGACACACAGGGCATGAGCGGGGGGTGGGGGGAACAGTAGGGAGACAGGGGGCATGAGCAGGGGGTGGGGAGAAGGGGAGAGACACATGAGGCATGAGCGGGGGGTGGGGGGAAGGTGTGAGACACACGGGGCATGAGCAGGGGGTGGGGGGAAGGGGAGAGAGACACGGGGCATGAGCAGGGGGTGGGGGGAAGGGGAGAGAGACACGGGGCATGAGCGGGGGGTGGGGGGAAGGGATAGACACACGGGGCATGAGCGGGGTGGGGGGAAGGGGAGAGACACTGGGCATGAGCGGGGGGAGGGTAGAGACACATGGGGCATGAGCGGGGGTGGGGGAAAGGAGGGAGACACGGGGCATGAGCGGGGGGTGGGGGGAAGGGGAGAGACACACGTGGCATGAGCAGGGGGTGGGGGGAAGGGGAGAGAGACATGGGGCATGAGCAGGGTGTGGGGTAGAGGGGAGAGACACACGGGGCATGAGCAGGGGATGGGGGAAGGGGAGAGACACACGGGGCATGAGCGGGGGGTGGGGGGAAGGGGTGAGACACACAGGGCATGAGCGGGGAGTTGGAGGGAAGGGGAGAGACACACAGGGCATGAGCGGGGGTGGGGTGAAAGGGAGAGACACATGGGGCATGAGCGAGGTGGGAGGGAAAGGGAGAGACACACGGGGCATGAGCGGGGGGTGGGGGGAAGGGGAGTGACACGCGGGGCATGAGCGGGGGATGGGGGAAGGGGAGAGACACACGGGGAATGAGTGGAGGGTGGGGGGAAGGGGCGAAACACACGGGGCATGAACGAGGGTGGGGGGAAGCGGAGAGAGACACGGGGCATGAGCGGGGGTTGATGGGGAAGGGGAGAGACACACGGGGCATGAGTGGGCGGTGGGGGAAGGAGGGAGACACGGGACATGAGCGGGGAGAACGGGAAAGAGAAATGGAGCATGAGCGGGGGGTGGGAGGAACACACAGAGAATCAGCGAGGGGGGTTAACATGGGAGACACGGACCATGAGCAGGGGGTTGGGGGAACAAGAGAGAGACACGAGGGCCTGTGCCTCACCGCCTTTTGTGGCCGATGCAGCCCACATAAAAACTGTGCAGGCAGCAGATCCCGCTCCGATAAACAAAGATAGCGGCCATCTCTGAAAATAGACGCACTGCACGCTTCACGGCAGCCAATAGAAAAGCACGTCAGATGTCCGCGGACATCACGCAAGCTGCTTGCCCAATCACCGTCCTGTCCGCGGAGCCAACAGGGAAGTGTGTCCGCGAAGCGAACACAGATATCACTAATTTTTTCTTTTCTACTTTTTGGTCATTTAAAAAAAACCACTGGACGGATTTTCACCAAATCCATCCAGTGTTTGGGTTGTAGGATCGAGCAAAAAATGTTTCCCATTCAGTCTATGGGAAAAAAAGAAGTTGCAGAAAAATTCAGAGTGGACAATATACATTATATACAAAGCATGCTTTCGGGACCACGTCGCTGCTCCTGGTCCAAATTTGGTGAAAATCCGTCCAGCGGTTTGGGCTGCAGGCGCGAGCAAAAATGTTTTCCCATTTAGTCTATGAGAAAAAAAAAGTTTTGGTTACCCCCCCCCCTATAACTTTGCCCCCCCCCAGATGAATCCTCCCCAAACTTTGCAAAGTTTGGTGAGGATTCGTCCAGGCGGAGTGAAGTTATAAACCGCCCAAAAAGTGCTCTTCCTATGGAAACACCAACTTAACCATAACTACCGTGGCCATATTACATCCTGGACGCATCCTAACCAAACTTTGCAAAAAAAGTATATGGCACACACTGAATTTTTTTGCAAAGTTTGGTGAGGATTCGTCCAGGGGGGGGGGAGTTATAGGGGAGGTCCCAAAACATTTTTTTTCCCATAGATTGAATGGCACGAACCGCTGGACGGATTTACACCAAATTTGCGGCAGGAGCGGCGGCCTGGTCCCGAAAGCATGCTTTTGCAAATTTGGTGTAAATCCGTCCAGTAGTTTTTTTTTAAAATGACCAAAATATAAGGCAAAAAAATTAGTGATATTGTGTTCGCTACGCGGATGGACTTCCCTGTTCGCTCCGCGGACAGCACCCCGATTGCCCATGGCCTTGCGTCATGTCCGCAGACATGCAACGTGTTCGCTGATTGGACGGCGAGGGGCGTGGAGTGCGTCAGATTTTCTGTGGCGCCCGCCATCTTGTATTCGCCGTCAACCGCGTACAGCACGGTGAAACGTGGATAAAAAATTGTATTTAGTGCTGTGTGTTGGTGTGTAAGAGTGTTTGGGGAGGGTGGGGGCTTGTGAGATAGGTTCAATGTTTTGATTTTTTATGTGCTAGACGTTAAATGGTGGGGTGTTTAGAGGACGGAGTATGTGTCATTTTTGTTCACAAGGAAGGTAAAAATGAGCTATGAACACTCGCGGTGTACTTAATTGTTCGTAAATACACAAACTGGGGGTGTCCTCAGGACGCTGTCCGTATTGTAATCTGTCTAGTTGAATGTGTTCTAAGAACACTCGCGGTGTCCCGAAATGGTTGCAATTACACAAAATGGGGGTGTTCTGAGAACGTTGTTTCTATTGTTCGTTGTCAGGGTGAAAGTGTTTTAAGACCACTCCTTTTGTCCGCTAATAGTACAATTTCCTATGGGCGTCAACCAACTTTTTGTCCACTAAAGAAACGATCAATCTGGCTGGATGCTCCGACATTATGTGATAATCCTATGACTGGCGCTATTGACCTGGCTGACTTGCTTTTGCGAAACTAAATCATATCTCCCGCCCCTAATCCTGATATTATCAAAGCATTCATATTCCCCGCCTCGCTCTGTGACGTTACAGGGCGCGTCATCAAACGCGCCCAGTCCTCTGCAGTCCTAAGTGACTTTACACAGGACCCAGAAGACAACACTTATTATGTCACAACACAGCGCGCCACAATTCGGAATATGAAACGGTGATTTAAAAGCAAACAGCAAGATTGTAAATTTTGTAAAGTACATTTATTTGACATGAAATGTTTAGAGAATATTCAGCAATTTGCATTTGTCTTTGTTGTCGATCTGCAAAAGTTCATGTTGAGGCACGCGATGTTCCTTTGTGGTACAGAGGGTGTTAGATCAGCTTACAACTCAGTGCGCCTCAATTCGGAATATGAAACTGTGGTTTAAAAGTAAACAGCAGGATTGTACATTTGGTAAAGTACATTTATTTCGCATGAAATGTTTAGTGAATATTCAGCGATTTGCTATTGTCTCTGCTGTCGATCAGCAAAACTTTATTTTGAGCCACGCGTTTTTCGTTTGCGGTAGATAGGCTGTTGGTTTATGATAAAAGCAGTAAATGGTCGCTCTGATAATCGGAAGGTTGCTCCAACAACGAGCCATTAGACCACCCTATTGGTTGGTATGTTGTTTGTAGCCGCTAGTACTGCGTAAGGGCATATTGGTCCTTGGCGATTGTCCCATAAAATGGTGAGGGTCATGAAGTTGCATATTTGGACCTGCACCTGGCAGTTGAAGACCCCATCCGCTGGAGTCTGTAAATCGTGACATAGGCAAAATGGGGCCACATACCTGTTTCAACAAACATAAATTAGTCTCACCAGCCGATCTTCATTAAAAAATCATCATTTTATTTATTAGGGCGTGAAACTATTTGCTATCGAAGATAGTGCAATGGAGTATGTTAATAATAAAATAATAATATTTTCCCATTCATATAGCGCTAAGAATCGTGAGGTATCTAAGCGGTGCTTATTATTAACCACGGTGTGTGGTGCTCATTTATCGACCACGGAAGGATGAAAGGTTGAGTTTGGCCTTGCCGGGATTCGAACTTGCATTAGCAAGCTGTGCACGGATGTTAAAGCGAGCTTTGTACTCGCTGTGCCACTTGACAGGCTACAGTGAAGTGGCACAGCGAGTAGAGCACTTGACCGCCTATAGACCGGTTAAATTATTTCTATTAACCCACCCTGTGTCGTCTGCCTTTTTCAGAGCCCTCTAAACGACAGGGGATCAATTCGGCGGTGATAGTGCGCGGAAGAAAACATTATGACACTTTCAGCGAACAAGTTCAACTTGAGCGGTCTTTAATGCTACGCTATTGTAATTATATTTGGTATAAAATAATCTAAAGGGTTACTTACAGTACAATTGCAATTTCCATTGTCTACGAGTAGTGCAGTCCCAAAATACGACTCTGCGTGTGCGAACGATCTTTAGCAACACTCCTTCAAGAGAAGTCTTTCATCACAATCTCTGTCTGTCAAGGTCAAAACACAATACAACCTTATAGTTCGCTTCGTGAGCCTCTCCGGGGCCTGAGAAAAAAATGGAAGAAGCTGACCTTCACTGTGAACGAGCATAAATTCTTACTTTGCAACATTCTGTGTAAAGCCATCTGTGAGAAGTTGTTTTTTTCACGCAATGTTTGTATATTGTTTGCGTGATATTAAAAAAAGTTTGTTTAAGGGACGTTATGGTTCTAAGTACAGCCGAAAGAACCCTGAAAATCCCAAGTTATGGTAAGCTATGAAAAATAACTCGCGCCACCACCGTGCACTGCTAAGACTAACACCCAGGACATCAAAGATGACATCGCAAATGTCATTGATGAAATCACTGATGACATCACATGTGTATGTACTTTTCATGGAATTTGTGTACTAGGAATTTTTATTATAATGTTGCGAAAAAAGTGTCAAGGATATTGCAATAAATATCATACCGTTATTAGTGCTTTGAACGATGCATTGATATAAATAGCATTGTATTATGGGATTCTATCTAGTATACTGAGCTACTAATGGAGAAGCATAGCATTGTGTGCAGAGTACAAGATAAAAGTATAATATTTGTAATGTTAATATGTTGAATAATGAAATGATAATTGTCCCGAAATGCTCGAAAATTCACAAAATGGGGGTGTTCTGAGGACGTTATTCGTATTGTGTGATTGCTTAGCTGTATGCACTGAGGGAATGGCACAGAGAGTAAAGTGGACGCTGTCCGCGGACACCGCGGCTGTTTGTGGACAGTGCGTGCTACATCCGGGTTTTTCCAGGAAATCCAACATGGAAAGAAGACTGTACGGATCAGCCAATCAGATGTCGAGGTTGTGGATTTGTGTTGAAAGAGACTGTGTGTGGTGAAGATGGCAGAAGTAGAGAAAGTCAGGGTGTTGGTGCTTGGAGATATGTTTGTGTATGGTTTACAACAGTATGCTCAATGCAGGCATGTTGCAAAGAACTTTGATGTGAAAGGAGTGGAGGTGGTGTGGAGCACTGTGCCTGATTGCAATGTACAGGGAATTGTACAAGTTTGTGAGGATATGGCCACGATGAACAGTCCACATGTGGTAGTTTTGCACTATGGTGCTTTCCATTTGGGCAACGTCAGTGCCCCTACTTTATTGGCTGATTTGGAACGCTTGGTTCAAGCCGTAATGAAGATCCTTCCAAATGCGAAAGTAATTTTTTCTGGATTACTACCTAGGGCAATATGGGACAATAGTTCAGTTTTTTGTCCTCAGCAAACTATTGCTAGGTGTGTCATCAACCGAGGCATGTGTGCCTTCATGCTTAGAGCTGGTATGTTCTTCTGTAATAATGAGAATATTGATGCCAGTAATGCTGTTAATTTTAAAGAAGATGGCATTTCTTTATCTTTTACGAGAAATGCCTTTCTATTTTGGAATGTAAGGGTTGCTTTGGAGAAGGGTATGGAAAATTTTAGGAGTAAAGTAAGAAAAAAAAACAAGAAAAAAATACTAAATAACAGGTGTCTGTCAAGCATCTGTAAAAAAAAAAAAAACAGCTCTTTTCAGAGCCAACTTCAAAGGGGAAATGGGGCACACTATTTAAATTTACATTCACCACGCTCAGATTTTCGATATGTCCGCAGACATGGCGTTAGTCTGCAGACATGAAAATCACTACGAGGGGGTTAGTATGTTCTATGTTACATGTATATGAAGTCAGGGATATTATGGTTAAGTTGTGCTACTAAAAACCTATGAAATTCAGTGAAAAAACTTTGTTAAAGGGACGTTATGGTTAAGTTGCGCTACTAAAAACCTATGAAATTCTGTGAAAAAACTTTGTTAAAGGGACGTTATGATTCCAAGTAAAACCAAAAATCCCTTGAAATTCGGCAGTTATGGTAAGCTAAGCAACCATAACTCGCGCCGCCACCGTGCACTGCTAAGACTAACACCCAGGACATCAAAGATGACATCACAAATGTCATTGATGACATCACTGATGACATCACATGTGTATGTACTTTTCATGAAATATGTGTAGAAGGGATTCTTATTATGTTGCGAAAAAAGTGTCAAGAATCATTGCAAGAAATATACCCTAATAAGTGCATTGAACGATGCGTTGATATAAATAGCATCCTATTATGGGGTTCTATCTAGTATACTAAGCTACTCATACAGAAACATAACATTGTGTGCAGCGTACAAGATGAAGGTATGATATTGGTAATGTTAATATGTTGAATAATTAAATGATAATTGTTTTCTTAATAGATTTTTGTGTACTGTGAAATATGTAATAAGTAGCTAACAAAACCCATGTATTACATAATTGCATTACTATAGATAAAATACAAAGAGACAAGAACACATACCAATATGGGTATATACAGGGAAAGTGAAGTTAGCAAAAAAGCACAACAAGTAGTAGCAGAAACAACTCATAACTTAACTGATTAGTTTCATGCAAATAAATGATTGCTCTGTTTCAAAGCTGCTATTTACCCTATGTATATGTATCACTTGATGTGATTGGACCCTAAAGAAAGTAGTGTGAGTACAATGTACACAAATATGACCATACACAAGGAAAGTACAGCCATAAAAAAAAACAGAACTATCAAAAAGTGCTCATTGGTCTATTGATTATCTTTTTGCACAAAAAGGATTGCTGTCTTTCAAGCTTGTGTCTTCCTGTATGTATATGTTTCATATGATGTGACTGGACTCTAAGGGAATTACTGTAAGAACCTACTTGAAGGATACATCTACAAATAAAATAAAATGTTTAGTTTCTGACTGTTACTGAAGAAAACAATGTGGCCTAGATATGTCAGAAAAAGAAACAAGAGTGAGTCAGATATGTGACGTCATCAGTGATGTCATCAATGGCATTTGTGATGTCATCTTTGATGTCCTGGGTGTTAGTCTTAGCAGTGCACGGTGGTGGCACGAGTTATTGTTGCTTAGCTTACCATAACTGGCGAATTTCAAAGGTTTTTCGGTTTTACTTGAAACCATAACGTCCCTTTAACAATGTTTTTTCACTGAATTTCATAGGTTTTTAGTAGCGCAACTTAACCATAATGTCCCTTTAACAAAGTTTTTTCATTGAATTTCATAGGTTTCTATTAGTGCAACTTAACCATAACATCCCTGTAACACATTTTTTTTTGACTGAATTTTATAGGTTTTTATTAGTGCAACGTCACCATAACATCCTTTTCAATAGATGAAGACCACTAGAATCTTAGGTCCTCAAAGTGGGAACAGCGGGTGGTAAAAAAAAAAAAGATGTTCCTTCCTACACCGGGACGCCTGCAGCGTCCCGGTGTAGGAAGGAACATCTTTTACTAAAATTGCCACCATGGAAAGGGAAGGCGGGGTGTATAAAGAGACACAACAGGGCATGAGCGGGGGGTGGAGGGGAACAGGGCACACACGGGGCATGGGGGTTGGGGGAACAGGGCACACACGGGGCATAAGCAGGGGGTGGGGGTAACAGGGCACACACGGGGCATGAGCAGGGGGTGGGGGGAATAGGGCACACACGGGGCGTGAGCGGTGGTGGGGGGAAAGGAGAGAGACAAGGGGCATGAGCAGGGGGGGGGAACACGAGGGAGACACGGGGCATGAGCAGGGGGTGGGGCGTAACACGAGGGAAACATGGGGCATGAGCGGGGGGTGGGCGTAAAGGGGAGAGAGACACCGTGCATGTGCGGGGGGTGGGGGTGAAGGGGTGAGACACACAGGGCATGTGCGGGGGGTGGGGGGAAGGGTAGAGACACAAGGGGCATGAGCGGGGGGTGGGGGAAAGGAGCAAGACACAGGGCATGAGCGGGGGGTGGGGGGAAGGGGAGAGAAACATGGGGCATGAGCGGGGAGTGGGGGAAGGGGAGAGAGACACGGGGCATGAGCGGGGGTGGGGGGAAAGGGAGAGAGACATGGGGCATGAGCGGGGGGTGGGGGGAACAGTATGGAGACACGGGGCATGAGCGGGGGATGAGCAGAAGGGGAGGGAGACACGGGGCATGAGCGGGGGTGGGGGGAAGGGGAGAGAGACATGGGCATGAGCGGGGGGTGGGGGTGGGGGGAAGGGGAGAGGCACACGGGGCATGGGGTGGGGGAGAAGGGGAGAGACACATGAGGCATGAGCGGGGGGTGGGGGGAAAGAAGGGAGACACGGGGTATGAGCGGGGGGTAGGGAGGAAGGGGAGAGAAACAGGGCATGAGCAGGGGGTGGCAGGAAGGGGAGAGACACAGGGCATGAGCGGGGGGGTGGGGTGAGGGGAGAGACACGGTGCATGGGTGGGGGGTAACACAAGGGGGCACGGGGCATGAGCGGGGGTGGGGGAGTAACACAAGGGAGACACAGGGCATGAGCGGGGGGGTGGGAGGTAACACAAGGGAGACACGGGGCATGAGCGGCGGGTGGGGGGGTAACACAAGGGAGACACGGGGCATGAGCGGGGGGTGGGGGGTAACAGGGGAGACAGGTTATGAGCGGGGTGGGGGGGAACAGGGGAGACATGGGGCATGAGCGTGGGGTGGGGGAAGTGGAGAGAGACATGGGGCAGAGCGGGCATGGGGGAACAGTAGGGAGACACGGGGGGAGCGGGGGGTGGGGGGGAAGGGGAGAGACACACGGGCATGAGCAGGGGGTGGGGGAGAGGTGAGAGAGACACGGGGCATGAGTGGGGGGTGGGTGGAAGGGGAGAGACACACGGAGCATGAGCAGGGGGTGGGGAGAAGGGGAGAGTCTGTAAACAAGAAAAAGTGGTCCTGCCTATGAGGTTTCTAATCTACTGCACTCTTATTCTAATGCAGTTATTGTTTCTTATGGAGCTGTTTGCCAGCATATCATTAGTTGGCAAACACTGCCTGGCTGTGCACAGAGAATACAGTGAAAACCCACAAGTGAATGGTGCTCAGTTTATTATTCATGACTGACCCATTTTTACGTGTTTTAAAATATATGCACTTTGTAACATATGTGAGAGACATACAACTTGAAAGTCACAGAATGCAATGCATAAATACATATTTTTACAAATGATATCTCGAGTTAAGCTAAAGAACATTGAACATATTACTTCATGCAATCTTCATAACAAAACTCAGCATGGGCATTGCGTCATGCCCTTGCAACTTGTCATATAATTTGAAACACATACAGATGTCAAATGCAGTCACAGTAGTGTTTGTTATTTTCAAAGGTGAGTATGGAGTTCCTAAATAACACCAAGTGCATTACTTTAAGTGGCTTTGGTATGCGAAAGTTCCAAATGTAAACGTGTTCTAGTGTCTTTTGTAGATGAAAATATATTCACTGTATTTCATCTAGGTGATATTACCTTCACAAGATTTACTTTGCACCAAAAGTCAATTTTCAGCCATGCTAGAGAGTGACCTTAATAAGTCGATGTCCGGATATTGAATCAGACCCCGGGGAGGGGGGAAGGACCCAGAGGGCACCGGCTTGGTTGCACTTCGGTTCCTGGACGTTTCGGCATATAGTGTGGAAAAAGCCTTCTTCTGGAGTCAAGGCACTTAAAACCCTGCAAGAAGCAGAGGGAACCGTGTGAAACTCATCATAAAAACCATTGTGAGTTACTAACTTCTAATGAGTATCACAGCAATCTATACACAGACTAAAAATTAGTTCAGAACTATTTTGCTAGACAGCAAAATTCCAAACTGGTACTGACCTTAACAGTAATGGCGACCAATATGGCCGCTGTTATGGCTTGTTGATTTGAGATGGGCGAATATGGGGCCCGTGTTAGAGAAGCTGCTGTGGTTGCTTCATCCCAAGGCATGCGGATAGTGTCTCTACAAACCCATGAGACAAAAAAGTGATAGGGTGTGATCAGATTAGTGGGCTCATGTATCCAGTTGGTTTTCGATCATGTAAATTCACGGACTGGAAAAAACTAGTAAGTTGATGTATGGTAAAGTACCTCTGTCTACTACAGTAGAGTGGAAAAGGGAGACGGGTCTATGCTTCCGATTCCCCGCTGTTTGGAGTTGGGCACGCCGTTCAATTTGTGCTGGGTAGAGATCTGGAAGGGGAGACAAGAGAGGGAGTGATCCCTGTAAAGACAATGGTGGTGTGCCTGGGCAGGGGTGTATATTGAGGCCTGTAGCGGCCCGGCTAAAAAGTAGATAGACAGTTACTTACTATCAAGGATACTGAGGTCTCCGAGGCAGGGTGCGCGAGAAAACAGCACTGCGTTGCTCTAGTCGGAGTGCGTCTAAAGTATAGTAGCTGGAGGTGTATAAGTATACGCATGTGCGCATGCATCGTGCAAGGGATACTGTTTACCAGTGCCTGCGTGGGTCGCGGGGCATACTGTTCTATCGCGCATGCGCGGATATCAGGGCATCACAGTGTCAGTGTTGGTATTTAGCTGAATGGAGGCAGAATGCCGGAGGCCACAAAATAAAAAGCGTATGGCGGTGGAAACTGCACAGCCTCGTGCACGCTCTGCAAGGACAGAGCGTGGCTGGTAATATGTAAATATAGAACCAAATGTTAAGATCCGAAAATAAGGATCAGTGGGGCTGAATGCATTTTAAAGATAAAATAATGTGCAGTAAGACACTGCCAGGAGAGGCCGTGGCATGTCATGGGTAGGCGGCCTGTGTGATGGGGGCGCTATGGAATGCCTGTAGGTGTGCCTGGCCTGTGGGAGTCTAAAAAGTGCATAGCCAAGTTGTCTGTATTGAGGATGTGGGGTTCAACAAATGGATGTAACCAACCCGAGGGGCTGTGTAGGCAGGAATGCAACAAGTGTTGTGCACAATAGTGGACAACTGTGGGAGACCTAGGTGTAGTTTCGTGTAAATTGACCGGGTGGTTCTAGTTCATTGAGTCCCAATGCAGTGGATTTTAGCTTGAAAATCCACCAGGCTTCTTTGTAGTTAAGAGAGTTGGTTGGGTTGTTTATTTGTGGTATTTTGTCAACTACCCACCAGAGCAGATTGTCTGGGCCATGGTGGAATTCGACAAAGTGTGGTAGCAACGGCACTGACATATTCTTGCACCGGATTCTGGATCTATGCTCGCTGATCCTTTTGTGTACTGGCCTAGAGGTTTGGCCCACATATCTCAGGCCACATGGACATTCAATTACATAGATCACATGAGCGGGGGTGAGGGGGAAGGGGAGAGACAGACGGGGCATGAGCGGGGGGTGGGGGGAAAGGAGGGAGACACACAGGGCAAGAGCGGGGGGTGGGGGAAGGGGAGAGAGACCTGGGGCATGAGTGGGGGGTGAGGGGGAAGGGGAGAGACACACGGGGCATGAGCGGGGGGTGGGGGGGAAGGGGAGAGACACACGGGGCATGGGCGGGGGGTGGGGGGAAAGGGAGAGACACACAGGGCATGAGCGGGGGGTGGGGGGAACAGTAGGGAGACAGGGGGCATGAGCAGGGGGTGGGGAGAAGGGGAGAGACACATGAGGCATGAGCGGGGGGTGGGGGGAAGGTGTGAGACACACGGGGCATGAGCAGGGGGTGGGGGGAAGGGGAGAGAGACACGGGGCATGAGCAGGGGGTGGGGGGAAGGGGAGAGAGACACGGGGCATGAGCGGGGGGTGGGGGGAAGGGATAGACACACGGGGCATGAGCGGGGTGGGGGGAAGGGGAGAGACACTGGGCATGAGCGGGGGGAGGGTAGAGACACATGGGGCATGAGCGGGGGTGGGGGAAAGGAGGGAGACACGGGGCATGAGCGGGGGGTGGGGGGAAGGGGAGAGACACACGTGGCATGAGCAGGGGGTGGGGGGAAGGGGAGAGAGACATGGGGCATGAGCAGGGTGTGGGGTAGAGGGGAGAGACACACGGGGCATGAGCAGGGGATGGGGGAAGGGGAGAGACACACGGGGCATGAGCGGGGGGTGGGGGGAAGGGGTGAGACACACAGGGCATGAGCGGGGAGTTGGAGGGAAGGGGAGAGACACACAGGGCATGAGCGGGGGTGGGGTGAAAGGGAGAGACACATGGGGCATGAGCGAGGTGGGAGGGAAAGGGAGAGACACACGGGGCATGAGCGGGGGGTGGGGGGAAGGGGAGTGACACGCGGGGCATGAGCGGGGGATGGGGGAAGGGGAGAGACACACGGGGAATGAGTGGAGGGTGGGGGGAAGGGGCGAAACACACGGGGCATGAACGAGGGTGGGGGGAAGCGGAGAGAGACACGGGGCATGAGCGGGGGTTGATGGGGAAGGGGAGAGACACACGGGGCATGAGTGGGCGGTGGGGGAAGGAGGGAGACACGGGACATGAGCGGGGAGAACGGGAAAGAGAAATGGAGCATGAGCGGGGGGTGGGAGGAACACACAGAGAATCAGCGAGGGGGGTTAACATGGGAGACACGGACCATGAGCAGGGGGTTGGGGGAACAAGAGAGAGACACGAGGGCCTGTGCCTCACCGCCTTTTGTGGCCGATGCAGCCCACATAAAAACTGTGCAGGCAGCAGATCCCGCTCCGATAAACAAAGATAGCGGCCATCTCTGAAAATAGACGCACTGCACGCTTCACGGCAGCCAATAGAAAAGCACGTCAGATGTCCGCGGACATCACGCAAGCTGCTTGCCCAATCACCGTCCTGTCCGCGGAGCCAACAGGGAAGTGTGTCCGCGAAGCGAACACAGATATCACTAATTTTTTCTTTTCTACTTTTTGGTCATTTAAAAAAAACCACTGGACGGATTTTCACCAAATCCATCCAGTGTTTGGGTTGTAGGATCGAGCAAAAAATGTTTCCCATTCAGTCTATGGGAAAAAAAGAAGTTGCAGAAAAATTCAGAGTGGACAATATACATTATATACAAAGCATGCTTTCGGGACCACGTCGCTGCTCCTGGTCCAAATTTGGTGAAAATCCGTCCAGCGGTTTGGGCTGCAGGCGCGAGCAAAAATGTTTTCCCATTTAGTCTATGAGAAAAAAAAAGTTTTGGTTACCCCCCCCCCTATAACTTTGCCCCCCCCCAGATGAATCCTCCCCAAACTTTGCAAAGTTTGGTGAGGATTCGTCCAGGCGGAGTGAAGTTATAAACCGCCCAAAAAGTGCTCTTCCTATGGAAACACCAACTTAACCATAACTACCGTGGCCATATTACATCCTGGACGCATCCTAACCAAACTTTGCAAAAAAAGTATATGGCACACACTGAATTTTTTTGCAAAGTTTGGTGAGGATTCGTCCAGGGGGGGGGGAGTTATAGGGGAGGTCCCAAAACATTTTTTTTCCCATAGATTGAATGGCACGAACCGCTGGACGGATTTACACCAAATTTGCGGCAGGAGCGGCGGCCTGGTCCCGAAAGCATGCTTTTGCAAATTTGGTGTAAATCCGTCCAGTAGTTTTTTTTTAAAATGACCAAAATATAAGGCAAAAAAATTAGTGATATTGTGTTCGCTACGCGGATGGACTTCCCTGTTCGCTCCGCGGACAGCACCCCGATTGCCCATGGCCTTGCGTCATGTCCGCAGACATGCAACGTGTTCGCTGATTGGACGGCGAGGGGCGTGGAGTGCGTCAGATTTTCTGTGGCGCCCGCCATCTTGTATTCGCCGTCAACCGCGTACAGCACGGTGAAACGTGGATAAAAAATTGTATTTAGTGCTGTGTGTTGGTGTGTAAGAGTGTTTGGGGAGGGTGGGGGCTTGTGAGATAGGTTCAATGTTTTGATTTTTTATGTGCTAGACGTTAAATGGTGGGGTGTTTAGAGGACGGAGTATGTGTCATTTTTGTTCACAAGGAAGGTAAAAATGAGCTATGAACACTCGCGGTGTACTTAATTGTTCGTAAATACACAAACTGGGGGTGTCCTCAGGACGCTGTCCGTATTGTAATCTGTCTAGTTGAATGTGTTCTAAGAACACTCGCGGTGTCCCGAAATGGTTGCAATTACACAAAATGGGGGTGTTCTGAGAACGTTGTTTCTATTGTTCGTTGTCAGGGTGAAAGTGTTTTAAGACCACTCCTTTTGTCCGCTAATAGTACAATTTCCTATGGGCGTCAACCAACTTTTTGTCCACTAAAGAAACGATCAATCTGGCTGGATGCTCCGACATTATGTGATAATCCTATGACTGGCGCTATTGACCTGGCTGACTTGCTTTTGCGAAACTAAATCATATCTCCCGCCCCTAATCCTGATATTATCAAAGCATTCATATTCCCCGCCTCGCTCTGTGACGTTACAGGGCGCGTCATCAAACGCGCCCAGTCCTCTGCAGTCCTAAGTGACTTTACACAGGACCCAGAAGACAACACTTATTATGTCACAACACAGCGCGCCACAATTCGGAATATGAAACGGTGATTTAAAAGCAAACAGCAAGATTGTAAATTTTGTAAAGTACATTTATTTGACATGAAATGTTTAGAGAATATTCAGCAATTTGCATTTGTCTTTGTTGTCGATCTGCAAAAGTTCATGTTGAGGCACGCGATGTTCCTTTGTGGTACAGAGGGTGTTAGATCAGCTTACAACTCAGTGCGCCTCAATTCGGAATATGAAACTGTGGTTTAAAAGTAAACAGCAGGATTGTACATTTGGTAAAGTACATTTATTTCGCATGAAATGTTTAGTGAATATTCAGCGATTTGCTATTGTCTCTGCTGTCGATCAGCAAAACTTTATTTTGAGCCACCCGTTTTTCCTTTGCGGTAGATAGGCTGTTGGTTTATGATAAAAGCAGTAAATGGTCGCTCTGATAATCGGAAGGTTGCTCCAACAACGAGCCATTAGACCACCCTATTGGTTGGTATGTTGTTTGTAGCCGCTAGTACTGCGTAAGGGCATATTGGTCCTTGGCGATTGTCCCATAAAATGGTGAGGGTCATGAAGTTGCATATTTGGACCTGCACCTGGCAGTTGAAGACCCCATCCGCTGGAGTCTGTAAATCGTGACATAGGCAAAATGGGGCCACATACCTGTTTCAACAAACATAAATTAGTCTCACCAGCCGATCTTCATTAAAAAATCATCATTTTATTTATTAGGGCGTGAAACTATTTGCTATCGAAGATAGTGCAATGGAGTATGTTAATAATAAAATAATAATATTTTCCCATTCATATAGCGCTAAGAACCGTGAGGTATCTAAGCGGTGCTTATTATTAACCACGGTGTGTGGTGCTCATTTATCGACCACGGAAGGATGAAAGGTTGAGTTTGGCCTTGCCGGGATTCGAACTTGCGTTAGCAAGCTGTGCACGGATGTTAAAGCGAGCTTTGTACTCGCTGTGCCACTTGACAGGCTACAGTGAAGTGGCACAGCGAATAGAGCACTTGGCCGCCTATAGACCGGTTAAATTATTTCTATTAACCCACCCTGTGTCGTCTGCCTTTTTCAGAGCCCTCTAAACGACAGGGGATCAATTCGGCGGTGATAGTGCGCGGAAGAAAACATTATGACACTTTCAGCGAACAAGTTCAACTTGAGCGGCCTTTAATGCTACGCTATTGTAATTATATTTGGTATAAAATAATCTAAAGGGTTACTTACAGTACAATTGCAATTTCCATTGTCTACGAGTAGTGCACTCCCAAAATACGACTCTGCGTGTGCGAACGATCTTTTGCATAGTGATATAATATATAAAAGTGGTTTCGTTTCAGAAATTTCATCCTAATCTTCTCTTACATTTTAGCAACACTCCTTCAAGAGAAGTCTTTCATCACAATCTCTGTCTGTCAAGGTCAAAACACAATACAACCTTATAGTTCGCTTCGTGAGCCTCTCCGGGGCCTGAGAAAAAAATGGAAGAAGCTGACCTTCACTGTGAACGAGCATAAATTCTTACTTTGCAACATTCTGTGTAAAGCCATCTGTGAGAAGTTGGTTTTTGCACGCAATATTTGTATATTGTTTGCGTGATATTAAAAAAAGTTTGTTTAAGGGACGTTATGGTTCTAAGTACAGCCGAAAGAACCCTGAAAATCCCAAGTTATGGTAAGCTATGAAAAATAACTCGCGCCACCACCGTGCACTGCTAAGACTAACATCCAGGACATCAAAGATGACATCGCAAATGTCATTGATGAAATCACTGATGACATCACATGTGTATGTACTTTTCATGGAATTTGTGTACTAGGAATTTTTATTATAATGTTGCGAAAAAAGTGTCAAGGATATTGCAATAAATATCATACCGTTATTAGTGCTTTGAACGATGCATTGATATAAATAGCATTGTATTATGGGATTCTATCTAGTATACTGAGCTACTAATGGAGAAGCATAGCATTGTGTGCAGAGTACAAGATGAAAGTATAATATTTGTAATGTTAATATGTTGAATAATGAAATGATAATTGTCCTGAAATGCTCGAAAATTCACAAAATGGGGGTGTTCTGAGGACGTTATTCGTATTGTGTGATTGCTTAGCTGTATGCACTGAGGGAATGGCACAGAGAGTAAAGTGGACGCTGTCCGCGGACACCGCGGCTGTTTGTGCACAGTGCGTGCTACATCCGGGTTTTTCCAGGAAATCCAACATGGAAAGAAGACTGTACGGATCAGCCAATCAGATGTCGAGGTTGTGGATTTGTGTTGAAAGAGACTGTGTGTGGTGAAGATGGCAGAAGTAGAGAAAGTCAGGGTGTTGGTGCTTGGAGATATGTTTGTGTATGGTTTACAACAGTATGCTCAATGCAGGCATGTTGCAAAGAACTTTGATGTGAAAGGAGTGGAGGTGGTGTGGAGCACTGTGCCTGATTGCAATGTACAGGGAATTGTACAAGTTTGTGAGGATATGGCCACGATGAACAGTCCACATGTGGTAGTTTTGCACTATGGTGCTTTCCATTTGGGCAACGTCAGTGCCCCTACTTTATTGGCTGAATTGGCACGCTTGGTTCAAGCCGTAATGAAGATCCTTCCAAATGCGAAAGTAATTTTTTCTGGATTACTACCTAGCGCAATATGGGACAATAGTTCTGTTTTTTGTCCTCAGCAAAACATTGCTAGGTGTGTCATCAACCGAGGCATGTGTGCCTTCATGCTTAGAGCTGGTATGTTCTTCTGTAATAATGAGAATATTGATGCCAGTAATGCTGTTAATTTTAAAGAAGATGGCATTTCTTTATCTTTTACGAGAAATGCCTTTCCATTTTGGAATGTAAGGGTTGCTTTGGAGAAGGGTAACTTCAGAGCCAACTTCAAAGGGGAAATGGGGCACACTATTTAAATTTACATTCACCACGCTCAGATTTTCGATATGTCCGCAGACATGGCGTTAGTCTGCGGACATGAAAATCACTACGAGGTGGTTAGTATGTTCTATGTTACATGTATATGAAGTCAGGGATATTATGGTTAAGTTGTGTTACTAAAAACCTATGAAATTCAGTGAAAAAACTTTGTTAAAGGGACGTTATGGTTAAGTTGCGCTACTAAAAACCTATGAAATTCAGTAAAAAAACTTTGTTAAAGGGACGTTATGGTTAAGTTACGCTACTAAAAACCTATGAAATTCAGTGAAAAAACTTTGTTAAAGGGACGTTATGGTTCAAAGTAAAACCGAAAAACCCCTGAAATTCGGCAGTTATGGTTACGTAAGCAACCATAATTCGCGCCACCGTGCACTGCTAACACTAACACCCAGGACATCAAAGATGACATCACAAATGTCATTGATGACATAACATCCCTTTAACAACACAGCCATAGCTATCTGTTGTTCTCTCAGCAAAAAGAGTATCTGAGAAACTCTCTCCTGGCACAACACACCCACTATACTTTCCTGACCAATCCACTGCTCATTCTCATTTCCATGACTTCTGAACCCAAAAATCCCTGGGTGTAACTCCCGATGTCCGCAAACTACCGTCATGTCCGTGAACATATCGTAACATGAACAGCCCTTCTACCATTTCCACTTCACTCTCTGTGCCATTCCCTCATTGGATGTAGCTAAGAAATCACATGACCATGCACCAATCACATTCAAGACCTCTACATCTAACTGCATCATCATAGATCAGCACTGCAACTGTACTGTGAATCTCTCTGAGTACAAGTGTCATATCATTGGCAAGCACCATCTACAAGAAATACTGTACAAGTCTCCAAGATTTCTACTTGCAGCTCCATGCATAGCCATATGCATGAACACAAACTACATGTATGCATATTTTCTGTACAGTACATGAACACATTTTCAAACTGACTTTTAGCTTGTGTAATCTGTAAAATGAATCTACTGTCTTTATTCAAATTTCCTAAAATCAACTATCACTTATACACCTTTATACTATTTACTTTCTTAATACACACACTATCAAATCATGTTAAACTAACATTTTTTAAATGAAATTTATAGACTACATATATTAAAACAAAATTGCATGCATGCACACTCTATGTTCCAATCTCAGAAAATAATACTTATACAATTACATTTATTTATTTATTTATTTGATTACTTTAATTTAAGCATGACATTAAGGCACTATTACCTAAAACAGCTTAGTTACAGAAATGGTGGTATTCAGTGGTACATTATGAATTTCACAAGACATACTAAAGATATGTTGTTTGTTACAGTTACTCATTGCAATACAATTTGTTCATTAAGAATATATGATATGTATTGATCTGGTCCAACATATCCTATGTGCTTAAGATAGTTTTGATCGTTTTAAGGAAGGCGCTGAGGATTACAATTAAAAAAATCAATATCTAAATTAAAAACAATGCTATATGAAAACAAAATTACTAATTTGTTTCTTTTACAATTGCAGTGAAGACCATTCTCCTGAAAAGAAGCAGCCGAATTTCAAAAACAAAGAAGAACTAAGAATTAAACTACTCATTTTAGAAAAAAAGTAAGTAGAATATCACCATAATATTTGTATTATTACTCAAACATACTGAACAGTTCATTCATGCTATTTCTGTGCTTAAAAATAAAGATTGTGCACCATTCTGTCCAAAAATCCCCATGTCTTAAACAGCGATTTACAGCCAGAATGGCGCACAAATTCCTACTTTTGGACACACAAATTACCCAACTCAACCACTAGAATTTTCATATTATAGAACAAACAACTGTTTTTATTGAATCCATTAGATTTACTATTTGTACTTCTCCACACCAATATCTTATTTTTTTCTGTCATCTGAACCTGAGTTTAGTAACATATTAATTGAAGAATACACATCCCTACTAGTTGTAGTTCCCAATGCACAATCAGACACCATTACATACATCATCTTACTCAAACACTCATGCACACAGCACACATACATTGCAGAACACCCCAACCCATACCTTCTTTATTTTTTTCAACAGACCCTAAAGAATGCCTACCAAAAGTCAAGTCCGTAGAAAGTAACGCAGAAGTAGAGCAAATGAAAATAAAAGTGTCCAACATAAGCATCCATCTCTAGAAGAATTTGTAAAAAAATGTTCAAACAAAACAGCTAATACAGTCATTTAGTGAAACACAAGAAGTTTCAAGTACAAAAACTTTGCCTTCTCTATCAAAATGTAAAACAAACCAAAAAACAATTAACAGAAAATCTATCACTACAGATAAAACTACTTCTTTAAATTTTAATATAGTGCAAAGTAAGCATACCAAGAAAAGTATTTTAGCCAAAATGTTCCGTCACAAGGTCCTTCAAAATCATACAAAAACAGGAGATAAATCAAGTTCAATGCTTAAAACTTATCGTAGGAAATTAATTTTAGAAGCGTTGATAGCTAGTGCAATTCTTCTCAAAAGAAAGTTATTTATTTTAGTGTTAAAATGAAACCACTAACAAAACTAATAGCTAAATTACAAAAAAGGTTTCTCAATAAACGAAATGTCAACAGAAAGAACTTCTTAAGTATCTGCGGTGGTGAATGGAGTCACACTACGAGCACAGAACCATACTTCAATGAAGAAGCGTACAAACAAAAACAAACAAATACAATTGCCATACATAGCAGTGGTCGAGGTTATGAAAAAGTTAATAATACCATAATGGAACAAGAAGTACTCCTTACAAAAATATGCCCTAAAAACTTAGAATTACCCCTCCATTCAACTGAATCAGAACATCTAGTGTACAAATGGCCATGCACTTCAATATGTAACATTCCTAAACAATGTTTCAAGTCTTTACGCCAATTCCTCAATCAAAATGTAAAAAGCAAAGACAAAATCAAAATTAAACTACTGCAATATATGGATACCTGTCCAGTGCGCAAATAGACAGGACTACAAGTACATTCATTGGCCTGCATTACAGGACCTACTTGTAAAACCACCTTCCATGATATCAAAAGAATATGAACACATCATTCAACTATAATCTAGTCTATAAACTGTACTAGGCTAAAAGTCCTACTTTAGCACTAGCAAATTTAAATAACATTATTCTACATGGTACAGCAAAAGACCTACTTCAAGAAAAAATATTTTGGAAGTGAAAGCCATTTACAGAATGAAATAGCTTTAAACCAAATTAGCAACAATTGTACACATGGCAACCTTTTGCTAAACACATACAAAAAAGAAATACTAAAATTTAAAAGTACATCAGCTGAAGTTCCAAACCATATATGTGTATGTTGCCGCAGAACTTTTTATAAACGTAACACGAAAACTGTAGACCTATCATATAAAATAGAAGACAATGAAGATTCTAAATGGTTTGAATTAGCTCTCTACCTTGTAGCAGAAAACAAATACGAAATAAGTGACCCCTTAATACTTTGCAGTTACTGCACTACAAAACTTGACACAAATAATTTGGAATTATACCCACTACCAAAACCTCTACAACAACTTAATTTATATGAGAGCATAATAATTCAAACAGTACACCCATTTCAAGCAATAATACGCCTTCAACCAAAAACAGTAAAATTACCTCCCTCTGAATTGGGAAAAGGCATTCGTGGAAAAGTAGTTTATTTACCATTAGATCTAAAAGAAAATGTGTATACTCTAGGAGTGCAACGTGCAATGCAGAAATCTTTAATTATCTTAGTAAATGGACTACCTACAAAAGACAAAAAAATATGGCATCAGCTGGTAGATTTACATAAAGTTAGACAAGCCTTACAATATCTTAAAGAGAATAATGAATATTACAAAGAAATTAATATTGAAGCCAACTTGAAAGATACAACTGAAATAATTCAAGAAACACAAGAAGCTGGTCAATTTGAGCTACAAGATCCTGCTACAATATCAAATGCTTTAGTCCAGTATACAATTCATCCTTTGCACTCTAATGACACCATAGAAGATGCACTGGAAACATACCAAATGCGTCAAACAAAAGGATCACCAATCAGCATATGGGAAAAAAGTATAGAAGCATGTGCTTTTCCTCTACTCTTTCCTACTGGCAAAGGAGGAAGGCATGATGATAGACCTATTCAAATATCAGCTTCAGAATACTGCTCATTACGGATGTTATCTGAAGATCCCAGATTTAGACAAAATGTGGAATACATATTGCACCTACTCTGTGAAAGTGAACTAGCAACTTTATGTTACAGAGTTGCACACATATTAAAATCAGGATCCCACTTTCAAAATATGACAGCTACACAATTATTACAAAAAGTGAAACAAAAGGATGAGGTTTTACAATCAAATATTACAAATCTATTAGCAAATATGCGTGGTACTAAAGAGTACTGGTTTCAACGTCACGGAGATGTACGTTGTATGATCAGAAACCTTGGCCCACCCACTTGGTTTGTTACATTAAGTTGTGCAGAATATGCATGGGAAGATTTACATGATTTCCTACGCATATCAAATAAAAACAAAACAAACATAGATATACTAACACCAGGAGAACTTTGTTCTTTGAATCGTGTTAATGTTTCAAGATATTTTCACCATCACTTCATTGCTATGCTACATTTTATTTGTAATAAAACTGTTCCTCCCCTTGGAGAAGTGCAACACTTCGTTTGGAGAAAAGAATACCGAGCCAGAGGAGCACCACATATCCACATGCTTTTATGGATTAAAAATGCTCCTAAATTTGGTCAAGACAGTGATGGCACTGTTTTACAGTTTATTGAAAAATATGTCACTTGTGAAATTCCATCAGAATCCACAAATAGTGATCTTCATGCAGAAATTTTACAATTTCAAAGACATAAATGTGGCAAATATTGTCGTTGCAAATACAAAAACAAAGGGAAATATTACACCAAATGCCGATTTGGTTTCCCTAGACCAGTTACAGATACAAGCCAAGTGAACAACCTCTTGTCTTCAGTTAGACATAGGGCCTCATTACACAGTAGGCCGTGAACCATGGCGCTATTAGCGCCATGGTTCATGCCTCTAAAATATCGGCACCGCCTTGGTGGAAAGGGAAATTACCACCCTGTTCCAAGGTTGGCGGGGCGGTAATTCCCCCTTCCACCATTGCCCTTCCCCATTCCCATTTTTGCCCCATAGGGCTCTATGGGAATGGGGAAGGCACTAATTACGGTACCGCAAATTGCGGTACCGTAATTAGCTCCACTGGTCCCTTTGCTGGTTGGTTTTTAACGCCTGCAAAAAGCAGGCGTTAAATTCCCCAACCCGCAATGGGACCTCGTAGTAAGGCGGTAAGGATTTACCGGTACCGGTAAATTACCGGTACCGGTAAACCCTTACCGCCTACCGTGTAATGAGGCCCATAGTGTTAAAGGTAAGTCACCTAAAAATACTTATTACATAAAAGGAAAAGGAGAAGAAAAATATATCAATAATTATAATGCAATCATTGCCCACTTATGGAATGCAAACATAGATGTGCAGTACATTGCAGACAATTCTACTGCAGTTGCACGATATGTCACAGCATACTTAACCAAAGCAGAAAAGACAGATCGCCAAGACCTCTGGAATGACCTGTCATCAGATAAAACAGTGTCTCAGAAATTATACAGCTTGGGCATAAAAATTCTCTCCCATAGAGAATGTGGATCATATGAAGCAACTGATTGTTTAACTGGTACTGCATTGTATGGTAAATCTGAAAATATAGTATGGCCAAGTCTTGGTCCAGCTAAATCTAGAAAAAGAGTTCTAAAAACATACGAAGATATAGAAGCAATAGCCAAACATTATCCCAACAGCCAAGACACTTTAAAAAAACAATTTATTGGACACATACTACCCAAACAGAAGTAATACTTTGGAAACCATGTGTCTATACCACATAGCCCAAAACTACACATACAAAAATAATATAAAACCTGATGAAAAAAAATCTAAATACAGAGTGACAAACTGGGAAGGCAGCTTAGTTAAACTCACTAAACCAAATTTAATTAATCATATAAAATTGAAGACTCCTCAACATAAAGAAATATAGTATATATCCCTGCTACAACCCTTTAAACCATGGAGACAAGAAGAAGAAATACTAGAAAACTATGACTCATATGAAGATGCTTTCAAAGCAAATGAAAGCACTATAACTGATGTAAAGTTTACACAATACAAAACAATGTTGCACAATGAACAGCAACACGAAGAAGAACTCCAGGCCCAACTAGATAAAGACACTCCTGACAGTAGTCAACCTTCTGTAACAGGAAACCAAGAACCACTTGGAGAACCACTAATAATAAATGAGGCAGAATTAGCTATGATAGAAGTAGAAAAAACCATGTGTCGGTGTGAAGATAAAGAAGACTTAACTATACTACAATCAAAACTAAACAACGAACAACGTAGCATTTTTGAATAAGTAACAAAACAAATTGCACATGGTGTACAACATAAAAATAAAGAATGTTCCTGCCATAATTATAAACCTATACTACTGTACGTCAGTGGTGAAGCTGGTTCTGGCAAAATATTCCTAATCAAAATCATCAGTAAATTCCTTCAACAATTGACAAACAACAAACTGTCAGCTGTTGTCACTGCCCCCACAGGTTTAGCTGCCTACAACATCGGTGGTGTCACTTTACACCGATTACTACTATTGCCAGTAGAACACCAGAACAAATTAGACAATTACAAACTTTCTGCAGAAGCTGCAATGGAACTACGCAGAGTATTGAAACAAATGAAAATGCTACTAATAGATGAAGTGAGCATGGTCTCCAACCTAATGTTGGCTTTGATTCACCTCAGATTACAAGAAGTACTCAAAACAAACTATGAAGAGCTCTTTGCAGGAAAACACATTATTGTTTTCAGAGATCTTCTTCAATTGACAACAGTAAAAGGTGAGCCTATTTTTAAAACATTAGGACACAAACTCTGCCATAAAAATGTTGGCAGCATTGGAAATGTCAACATTTGGCAACATTTCCAATACAGAGAATTAACAGAAAACATGCAGCAATCTGCAGATCTCACTTATGCCAATATCTTAAAAAGTATCAGAGTTAGTATACTCTCTAAAGAAGCAGAAACAAACCCAGCAAATTAATGCACTTTATGGCGATAATGCATGTGCTACAGATGTTATGGAACAATTAGCCCACAAAAATGTCAATTGTATGGCCTTAATGCCAACTCTTGCAAGCTGTTTCAAATTCAATGAAATAATGTTAAGTAAAGAAATGCAACCAATAATGTAAATTAGCGCCACAGACAAACTAGATGTACATGGAATGACACTACCTATGTGTGACCAAGTCACAACAAGACTAAATAGTTTAGAAAAATCAATCTCAAACACAGCAGGCTTAGAAAAGATATTAAAATTATCCTTAAATTGCAGAGTAATGCTTAAACGTAACCTTGACATGGACCAAGGACTAGTTAATGGAGCACTGGGTACAGTTGTTGGCTTTCAAACATACCCACGTGACAACAAAATTCAGTTTGTCAATATACTCTTTCGACAAACTTTCAGAAGTTAAAAGGATAGGACGCTCAACAGCTCGATTCATTCTCTTCAAATACATGTATGTACGCAGAGAACAATTTTCTCTAACTCTTGCATACGCAGTCACGATTCATGAATCACAAGGTCTTACCCTAGACAAAGCAATGATAGATATTGGTAACACAGTCTTTAAAGAAGGCATGAGCTACATAGCACTATCACGTTTACGTATACTTGACGGTCTATTTCTAATCAACTTTGATGCAAGTAAAATAAACGCTGATATTCCTTGCATTTTAGAATACAATAGACTTCGCTTACTATACACTCCCCATATAAACACATATTCTGTTCCACAAAAAGTAAAACATTATAAAAGAAATATAAATCAAACAGAAAAGCAACAGGATGTCACTGCAAATCCTCCAAAGAGAGTAAAAGAAAGTAATACTTCATCAAGTGCCACAAGCAAAAAAGAATCAATTATGGAAAGTAAACAAGGTACTTCTTCAAAGAAGGAAGACAAACTCCAAAAATAGCAGTCAGATACAGAACTACCTGGTCCATTTAAACTCTCAAATATAGTTGGTGTAAGTTGCTGTGCAAATGTAGCAATGAATATTCTATTTCAATTACCACCAATTGTTGAGAACATTTACTTACACAGTACAGACCCATTGTGTTTGCAAATGTCAGTACTTCACAGAAATGCAGCAAACAATCCTGACAACATGTATAGTGTTTATGGAATAAGACAACAATTGGACTACTGTGCTGGAATGGTGAAATTCACTATAATCTCACAGGAAAGTCCACAAGAATTTCTAATGTACTTACTACAAGTACTGGAAAACAAAAACATACCTATCAATGAAATCTTCCAGATTTCATACATGTGGAAACATAGATGCACTCTATGCAACAATGTGACACAAGAAGAAATCCCCAATGAACGCTTCGTATATATATCAATACCTAATTGTGAATCCATTTCATTTCAGCAACTTGTACAAAATGCAAACCATGGTCGATTATGTTCTACCTGCAATTCAGATAATCGCTCCACGTTAGTAATACAAACACATAGTAAATACGTAATACTAATGCTTTTACGTTACAATGCAGATGGTACTAAAAACAACTGCAAGCTGACTGGATTCACACATGGTAAAATATCACTCGGTAAGAAAACCTTCGCAACAATAGGTATAATCTACCACGCAGGACCACAACTAATTCAGGGCACTACACTGCATATATAAAAAAGAAATGTGGATGGTTTCAATGTAATGATAGTATCATTACTCTAAAGCAGAGATTACCAGAAAATCTTACAAACGCTTATTTAATGTTCTTAAAACCAAAATTTGATAACTAAACTCTACTTAAACCTCAAGTAAACTTGTAGTAAAAAATATAAACTGTTAGAATATTCCAAAAGCTATCTAACTGCCCAAAGATTCTACAACAATTAATCACATAAATGAATACCACTAAATTAGAGCAAAAGATAGACAGTTAGAATACGCCAATTGGTATCTAACTGTCCCAAAATTTAACAATATCCAAACAGATAAATCAATACCACTAAAATATATCAAAAAATAGACAGTTAGAATACGCCTAGTGGAATCTAACTGCTCCAAAATGTCATAATATCCAAAACAAATAAATAATATGTTACTGCTCCAAATAAAATGCAACAACCCAATGTATAAAGCATTTGCCAAAAACAACAAATGAACACTGAAAACAAATAAACAAATAAACTGTAGCATAACAGAAAAAGGTTTTTTTTTTAATCCAACATGGATTTTTTTTTCTCCCACAGACCCAATGATTTTAGCAACGAACACAGAAACTGAGCAAATTGCACAGTACTCTGGTTTGTAATCTATTAAATATGAGGGTCCAAAAAAAAAAAAATGTTGATTATACAATGTAAAAAGTCATTACAAAATACTAATACTAACATGCTATTTTCTTTTATCACAGAAATTAACAAGAAATACATGTACTCCAGTTACTAAACCAAACAGTAAGTATATTATACACTCTATGCCTTGGCCACAACCATCACAGCATATCACACCCATAGTATCTTATAACTTTGTTCCTTATAAATTTGTTTTTGACCCAAAGTTATAAGCAACTATAAATGTGATATGCTGCGGTGGTTGTGGCCAGGACATAGAGTGTTGGGTGCATGGCCCAATGGCCATGCACCCAACACTCTATGTCCTGGCCACAACCACCGCAGCATATCACACCCATAGAGTAAAACATTTCAACTATGGCCTATGGAAACTTTTAATGTCCACGGACATTACCAGGGTTCTTAGAACACTTTCAATTTGCCAGCAAACAATACGGACAGCGTCTTCAGAACACCCCCTACGAACATTTCAGGACAACGCCAAAGTTCTTATAACACATTCAACTCGACAACGAACAATACAGACAGCGTCCTCAGGACACCCCCTACGAACATTTCAGGACAACGCGTGTGTTCTTAGAACACAAACCCATTTTGTTTATGTCCGAACATTTCAGGACAACGGGAGAGTTCTTAGAACACTTTCAACTTGACAACAAACAATACGGACAGCGTCCTCAGAACACCCCCATTTTGTTTATTTGCGAACATTTCAGGACACCCCGAGTGTTCTTAGAACACTTTCAACTTGCCATCGAACAATACGGACAGCATTTTCAGCACACCCCTCGCGAACATTTCAGGACACCACGAGAGTTCTTAGAACACTTTCAACTCGACAACGAACAATACGGACAGCATCCTCAGGACACCCCCTATGAACATTTCAGGACAACTCGTGTGTTCTTAGAACACACCCCCATTTTGTTTATTTGCGAACATTTCAGGACACCGAAACAGTTCTTAGAACACTTTCAACTTGCCATTGAACAATATGGACAGCGTCTTCAGGACAACCCCTACGAACATTTCAGGACAACGCGTGAGTTCTTAGAACACACCCCCATTTTGTTTATTTACGAACATTTCAGGACACCGAGACAGTTCTTAGAACACTTTCAACTTGCCATTGAACAATACGGACAGCGTCCTCAGGACACCCCCTACGAACATTTCAGGACACCGTGAGAGTTCGTAGAACACTTCAGGACAATGCGTGTGTTCTTAGAACACACCCCCATTTTCTTTAAGTGCGAACATTTCAGGACAACGCAAGAGTTCTTAGAACTCTTTCAACTTGACAACGAACAATACGGACAGCGTTCTCAGAACACCCCCATTTTGTTTATTTGCGAACATTTCAGGACACCGAAACAGTTCTTAGAACACTTTCAACTTGCCATTGAACAATATGGACAGCGTCCTCAGGACACCCCCTACGAACATTTCAGGACACCGTGAGAGTTCGTAGAACACTTCAGGACAATGCGTGTGTTCTTAGAACACACCCCCATTTTCTTTAAGTGCGAACATTTCAGGACAACGCAAGAGTTCTTAGAACTCTTTCAACTTGACAACGAACAATACGGACAGCGTTCTCAGAACACCCCCATTTTGTTTATTTGCGAACATTTCAGGACACCGAAACAGTTCTTAGAACACTTTCAACTTGCCATTGAACAATATGGACAGCGTCTTCAGGACAACCCCTACGAACATTTCAGGACAACGCATGAGTTCTTAGAACACACCCCCATTTTGTTTATTTACGAACATTTCAGGACAACGAGACAGTTCTTAGAACACTTTCAACTTGCCATTGAACAATACGGACAGCGTCCTCAGGACACCCCCTACGAACATTTCAGGACACCGTGAGAGTTCGTAGAACACTTCAGGACAATGCGTGTGTCCTTAGAACACACCCCCATTTTCTTTATGTGCGAACATTTCAGGACAACGCAAGACTTCTTAGAACTCTTTCAACTTGACAACGAACAATACGGACAGCGTTCTCAGAACACCCCCATTTTGTTTATTTGCAAACATTTCAGGACACCTCGAGTGTTCTTAGAACACTTTCAACTTGCCATTGAACAATACGGACAGCGTCCTCAGGACACCCCCTATGAACATTTCAGGACACCAAGACAGTTCTTAGAACACTTTCAACTTGCCATCGAACAATACGGACAGCATCTTCAGGACACCCCCTATGAACATTTCAGGACAACGCGAGAGTTCTTAGAACACTTTCAACTTGACAACGAACAATACGGACAGCATCATCAGAACACCCCCATTTTGTTTATTTGCGAACATTTCAGGACACCCCGAGTGTTCTTAGAGCATCTTCAGGACACCCCCTATGAACATTTCAGGACACCGCGAGAGTTCTCAGAACACGTCAGGACAACGCGTGTGTTCTTAGAACACACCACCATTTTGTTTATGTACAAACATTTCAGGACAACGCGAGAGTTCCTAGAACACTTTCAACTTAACAACGAACAATACGGACAGCGTCCTCAGAACACCCCCATTTTGTTTATTTGCAAACATTTCAGGACACCCCGAGTGTTGTTAGAACACTTTCAACTTGCCATCGAACAAGACGGACAGTGTCTTCAGGACACCCCCTGCGAAAATTTCAGGACAACGCGAGAGTTCTTAGAACACTTTCAACTTGACAACGAACAATACAGACAGCGTCATCAGAACAACCCCATTTTATTTATTTGCAAACATTTCAGGACTCTCCAAGTGTTCTTAGAACACATTCAACTTGCCACAGAACAATAAGGACAGCGTCCCCAGAACACCCCCATTTTCTTTATTTGCGAATATTTCAGGACACCCGAGTGTTCTTAGAACACATTCAACTTGCCACAGAACAATACGGACAGCGTCCCCAGAACACCCCCATTTTGTTTATTTGCGAACATTTCAGGACACCGCGAGTGTTCTTAGAACAGTTTCAGCTTACTTGCGAACAAAACAGACACATATTGAGTCCTCAGAACACCCCCCATTCAGTTTATTTAGAACATTTCAGAACACCTGCGATGTCCGCAGACAAATCGAACACAAAAAGAACGTCTACCACATAAAAAAGCACAATATTTCACCTATCTCATACCCTTCCATCCTCCCCAAACACTCCTACACACCAACACACTCTACTAAATACACATTTAGAACAAACTTTCAACGCGCTGTCCGCGGATGTCTGCGAATCCAAGATGGCAGGCGCTACTGAAAATCTGACGCGCTTCACGCTTAACACCGTCCAATCAGCGAACACGTTGCATGTCCACGGACATCACACAAGCCGATTGGCCAATCAGGACACTGTCCTGATTGGCCAGCAGGTAAGTGTGTCCGCGAAGTGAACCCAGATATCACTAATTTTTTTTACCTACTTTTTGGTCATTTAAAAAAAAAAACTACTAGACGGATTTTCACCAAATTTGCAAAAGCACGCTTTTGGGACCAAGCTGCTGCTCCTGGTCCAAATTTGGTGAAAATCCGTCCAGCGGTTTGGGCTTTAGGCGCGAGCACATTTTCTTTCCCATTCAGTCTATGGGAAAAAAAAAGTTTTGGGACCCCCTTATAACTTTCCCCCCCCCAGACGAATCCTCACCAAACTTTGCAAAGTAATTCAGAGTGGGCCATATACTGTTTTTGCAAAGTTTGGTGAGGATTCGTCCAGGGGGAGCGAAGTTATAAGCCATCCAATAAGTGTTCTTCCTATGGAAACAGCAACTTAACCATAACTACATGGTCACGGTAGTGGCCATGTAATATATATATATATATATATATATATATATATATATATATATATGGCCTTAACCATTTCCTAATAGTATCCACGATACCCAACATATCCAATCAACATCAAAATCCTTATGTTATGATGTGTGCCATTTATGTTAGTGGCCGTGTAGTTATGGTTAAGTTGCTGTGTCCATAGGAAGAGCACTTTTTGGGCGGCTTATTACTCTGCTCCCCATGGACGAATCCTCACCAAAATCTGCCAAAAAGGGATATGGGCCACTCTGAATTGTTCTGCAAAGTTTGGTAATGTTTGGTACAGGGGGGGAAAAGTTATAGGGGAGGTCCCAAAACGTCTTTTTTTCTCATAGACTGAATGGGGGAAAAAGTTTACGCATGTCTACAGCCCAAATGGCTGGACGGATTTTCACCAAATTTGCAGCAGGAGCTTGGTCCTGAAAGCGTGCTTTTGTAAATTTGGTGCCAATCCGTCCAGTACCTTTCTTTAAAATGACCAAAAAGAACATCTGAAAAAATTAGTGATATCTATGTCCGCTTCGCGGACACACTTCCCTGTTCACTCCGCGGACAAGATACCGATTGGCTAATCCATAGCGTCATGTTCGCGGACATGTGGCGCATTCACTGATTGGGTGTTGAACGACATGTAGTGCGTCAGATTCTGTTGCTGCGCCTGCCATGTTTAATTCGTGTTTTGGTGTAAGCGGACATCGCCGGTAACACATATAAAACAACACAACAGTGCAGTTGTTAAACTTATGAAATATTGTATCGAAGGTGAGGGTTAATGAGGCTGGGATGGAATGTGGAACAGGAAGGCAAAACGTGGTGTTTTCTTGTCATCTAAGTCATACGGTAAACAGCGTCATAGAGTTTGAAATATGAGGCAGCCACCTGCAGTGTTTGATGGAAAGAGCGGGTTTGCAAGTGTATGGGAGTACTACTTCTCATAAATGCGTTGAGACATGTTGTTGAAAAGTCAGAATGTATTTGCACTCTGAGCGAAGGTCACTTGCTTTGCTTTTGTGGTTGCGAGCTCAGTAGGCCCACGCATCCAACTGAACCCAAAAGGGTCAATTGTCTTTTGACCTTGAGCTAAAGGGAAAAATTCAGTAAGAATGCAGGGAGTGCAAGCTTGGGAAAAATACAATTTGATAAGGTTATGTATTCAAAACGTTTGTTAAAAACATGTAATATCAGTTGAAGAAGATTCTTTGCTGTAAGTACCTCACTGTCTGGGTTATAACGAAGACAATGGAATTGGTAAATATTGTGTAAGTTTACTTTTGATGACTCTACACCGGAACAAGTTTTCATTTGTTATTTTCAGAACAGTAATTTTGGCATTGTAACTGAGGTACTATCTTTCTGTGTAGCTGTCCATTTTTTTTAACATTATGGAGAAGGCAGATTCTCACTGTTTGTAGGCTATCAGAAGGTTCACCCATGTGCCATTCTATTATTTCTTTAAAATGTCATGTATGACCACATCAATTTGTATATCAATTTCCACATTCTTTTTGTTTTTTTAGCAAATGTTTGGTAAAGGTTGGGTATTGATATGTATTTTCTGTTACATTTTCCGAACAGCTACATTCTGCCGTACTGTGATTGCCATGGATTCCAGATGCCGAGTGATGGGTTCTTTGGACGCCAGATGCACGTACTCGTCATCGGCTGCCTAACCGTCACTGAATTGTGGGAAGACCGGCCTGGCTCCATTTGTCCATACGCTGGAGTGGCCATTAGGAGCATTAGGAGCAAAATAACATCTTTTATGGTGGTGTAGTCCAAAGTTCATGCCCACGTCTTGGAAATCACTGTGCGACCGAAGCGGTTGCTTTATTGAAAGCAAATACTTTGTGTATGCGAAAAGATCAATGTGTGGCTCACGATTAACATTTTCGATGATGACGGAACAAACAAAGTTACTATTTCATTGAAAATGGAAATAGTCCGGTGGTCTCGGACAGTTTATTGTGAAATTAAAGTAGTTTACAAATTCTAAAATTGTTAATGTTTTCCTTTAAAAAACAGTCATTATTTCAAAATGTAACGTGCTATGTTCTACGTCGCTGTGTGTTCATTTGCAGGTTCTATGTCACGGCACGTAGGTGCTTATGGGCGAATTTGGCTGCGCTGGAGAGGAACGCCATCCAGAAAGGTGTTGAATATCACTCGGTTTGTTTATGGGAGGAGATGTGGGAGTGTTTTCGTATTACACAAGTTTTCCTAATGTAGTTAAAAAACATCGCAGTATATGTTTATTGATTTAGGAGTAGGCTGTAGCCATGGGGACTGGTCAGAATGTCGGGGTCATGGGATAAGGTCATGATCCGCACAGTGTGGCTACTGGTCATGACCAGAAGGGAGAAAAGATGGGACTAGAGTGGCCATGTCCACCTGGGTCTAGCTTTGTGGTAAAATTGTTCGACATTACAATACATTTAAAAGGGAGGAAATAAGTGCTGGTGGTAATATGTTAACAGCGTTTTCTTTGTGCTATTTGCAGGCTGTCATGGAAAGCGGCGAGGGGCATGCATGGAAAAAACGCCTTTCCTTTCTATGGTGGCCATGTTGGAAAATAATTTTCTTTTGTATGCAATTTTTCTTTGTACTATTCTTAATCTGTGAAAGGTTCTTCTTACAGGAACATTTAATTTGTTTATGGATGGCTTTTTTTTGAAGGTCAGCTAAGAAGGAAAGTTGCGGATGGAAATGAGCAAAGAGGCACCAAACAGTAATATGGGGGGGCTAGGCGGATGGGGGAAAATGTTGTGCATGTGTTCTTTCTAAGGAAGGGGCAGTGTTTCTCATGCTCCTTCATTACAGCAGTGCTGATGTTTCTTGGGCAGGAGGAATGGCCTTAGCTCATGTAGTTTTCAGATAAATAGTATTTTTGGTAAAAGTATGTACTGAGTGCTACATTGTTAATGGCTCACTGCGAATAGGTTTTAGAGCTGTGCCAGGGAAATGTTGAAGGTGGCAGTTCCTACATCAGTAAAAAATGTACTTCCACACTGTCCATGTGGGATAGATCTTATTGTTAAGTATGTACGGATTCTCAGACACGTCACCGTGCTGTGCGCCAATATATGGTCATGTGCTGGGCCGGCATTAGGGGCAGCAGCGCCCTTGGCAAATTGTTGCACCCACCTCCCCATGCGCCCCTGGTCAACAGGGGCCGTGGCTATGGAGTGTATTATTTTTTTTAAACCTCCTCGCTCCGGCAAGGAGGTAATTCTATTAATAGGGTGCATTAGCACCCTATTGTTCCTAAATCCGCTCCCTGCCGGGGACGCATTGACCAACAATGAAGCGCCTGCCGCCACTATGCCAGCTTGGGGGAGCCATTCAAAGACTCCCCCGAGCTGGCGTGGGGCTAACCGTCGCTTTTCTAGGTTAAGGCACCTGCGGCAGAGGGGCGCATTTGTTGACATTGAATGTGCCCGCCTGCTGCGCCTTCTGCCGCTACACCAGCTTCACAGAGCCCTTACAAGATTGCCCCGAGCAGGTGTGGTGGTGGCTAATGGCGCCCTGGGAAGCACGCCGCCCTCACTGGTCGGCCAGCTCACCCCCTCCCCCTAAGGCCGGTTCTAGTCATGTGGCATTCTCCACAAGGTGTGCAATGAAGTCAGATGTTACTTTACATTATGGTTACGTGCCACTACTACAAACTGATGACCTTTACTAAAAGAACTTTGTTTAAGGGACGTTATAGGTAAGTTGCGCAACTAAAAACCTATTAAATTCACATTTGTGATGTCATGTTTGATGTCTTGGGTGTTAATCTTAGCAGTGCACGGTGGTGGTGCGAGTTATGGTTGCTTAGCTTACCATAACTGGCGAATTTCAAGGGTTTTTCGGTTTTATGTTGAACCATAACGTCCTGGTAACAATGTTTTTTTTAGTGAATTTAATAGATTTTTCATTGCGCAACTTAACCATAACGTCCCTTAATAAAGTTTTTTTTACTGAATATATATATATATTACATGGCCGCAGCAGTTGGTGTTTCCATAGGAAGAGCACTTTTTGGGTGGCTTATTTAAGTTTTTGGGACCCCCCCTATAACTCCCCCCCCGGATGAATCCTCACCAAACTTTGCAAAAAAAGTATATGGCCCACTCTGAAGTTTTTTTGCAAAGTTTGGTGAGGATTTGTCCAGGGGGGTGGAAGTTATAGGGGGGTCCCAAAACTTTTTTTTTCCCATAGACTGAATGGGAAAACACTTTGCGCATGGCTACAGCCCGAACCGCTGGACGGATTTACACCAAATTTGCGGCAGGAGCGGCGGCCTTGTCCCGAAAGCGTGCTTTTGCAAATTTGGTGTAAATCCGTCCAGCAGTTTTTTAAAAAATGACCAAAATGTAAGGCAAAAAAATTAGTGATATCTGTGTTCGCTTCACGGACGGACTTCCCTGTTCGCTCCGCGGACAGCACCCCGATTGACCCAGCGGCTTGCGTCATATCCACGGACATGCGACGTGTTCGCTGATTGGGCGGCGTGGTGCGTGATGTACGTCAGATTTTCTGTCGCGCCCGCCATCTTGCATTTGCGGACGTCCGCAGATAGCGCAGTGAAAGTTTGTTCAAAATGTGTATTTAGTAGAGTGTGTTGGTGTGGAGAAGTCTTTGGGGAGGATGGGGGAGTATGAGATAGGTTCAAAGTTGTATTTTATTTATGTGCTAGACGCTTTTGTTGTGTTCGATTTGTCTGCGGACAACACGGCTGTTCTGGAATGTTCGTAAATAAACAAAAAGGATTCAGTGTCAACTTGAAAGTGGTCTAAGAACACTCGTGGGGTCTTGGAATGTTTGCAGGGGGTGTCCTGGAGACGTTGTCTGTATTGTTCGTTTGCAAGGTGAAAATGTTTTAAGAACAATCGTGGTGTCCAGAAATGTTCGTACATAAAGAAAATGGGGGTGTCCTGAGGACGCTGTTTGTATTGTCCTCTGGCAAGTTGAATGTGTCCTAGGACCTTCCCTCTGTCCGCGGACATAACAATGGTTGCAATGTTTGCATCTATGGGTGTGATATGCTGCAGTGGTTGTGGCCAGGGTATAGAATGTTGGGTGCATGGCCATTTGGCCATGCACCCAAGAGTGTATGCCCTGGCCACAACCACCGCAGCATATCACACCCATAGTGGCTTTTAACTTTGGGTCAAAAACTAATTTATTAGGAAAAATGTTATATGCTTGTATGGGTGTGATATGCTGCGATGGTTGTATTTATCTTGTTATACATACTATTTGGTTTAGTAACGGGAGTCCATGTGTTTCTTGTTCATTTCTGTAATAAAAGAAAATAGCATGTTAGTATTAGTATTTTATAATGACTTATTATATTGTACAACCAACATTTTCTTCTTTTTATTGACCCACATATTTAGTAGATTACAAACCAGAGTACTGTGCAATGTGCAAAGTTTCTGTGTGTGTTGCTAAAATCATTGGGTCTGTGGGAGAAAAAAAATCCATGTTGGATTAAAAAAAAAACCTTTTTCTGTTATGCTACAGTTTATTTATTTGTTTGTTTTCCGTGTTTACTTGTTCTTTCTGCCTAATGCTTTATGCTTTGGATTGTTCCAGTTTTTGTGAGCAGTAAGATATTAGGTATTTGTTTGGATATTGTAAAATTTTGGCCCAGTTAGATACCAATTGGCGTATTCTAACTGTCTATTTTTTGCTCTATTTGAGTGGTATTAATTTATCTGATTAGTTGTTGTAGAATCTTTGGGCAGTTAGATAGGTTTTGAAATATTGTGACAGTTTATATTTTTTTACTACAAGTGTACTTAAGGTTTAAGTACAGTTTCAGTTATCAAATTTTGGTTTTAAGAACATTAAATACGCGTTTGTAAGATTAGCTGGTAATGTCTGGTTTAGAGTAACGGTACTATCATTACATTCAATCCATCCACATTTTCTTTTATATATGCAGTGTAGTGCCCTGAGTTGGTTGTGGCTCCTGCGTGGTAGATTATACCTATTGTTGCGAAGGTTTTCCTACCAAGTGAAATTTGACCATGTGTGAATCCAGTCAGCTTGCAGTTGTTTTTCGTACCATCTGCATTGTAAAGTAGAAGCATTAGTATTACGTATTTACTATGTGTTTGTATTAGCAACGTGGAGCGATTATCCGAATTGCAGGTAGAACATAATCTACCATGGTTTGCATTTTGTACAAGTTGTTGAAATGGAACGGATTCACAATTATGTATTGATATATAGACAAAGCACTCATTGGGGATTTGTTCTTGTGTCACATTGTTGCAGACAGTGCATGTATGTTTCCAAATGTATGAAATCTGGAAGATTTCATTTATAGGTATGTTTTTGTTTTCCAGTACTAATAGTAAGTACATTAGAAATTCTTGTGGATCTTCCTGTGAGTTTATAGTGAATTTCACCATTCCAGCACAGTAGTCCAATTGTCGTCTTATTCCAAAAACACTATACGTGTTGTCAGGATTCTTTGCTGCATTTCTGTGAAGTACTAACATTTGCAAACACAATGGGTCTGTACTGTGTAAGTAAATGCTGTCAACAATTGGTGGTAATTGAAATAGAATATTCATTGCTTCATTTGCGTAGCAACTTACACCAACTATATTTGAGAATTTAAATGGTCCAGGTAGTTCTGTATCTGAGTGATTTTTTTTTAGTTTGTCTTCCTTCTTTGACAAAGTACTTGGTTTACTTTCCCTAATTGGTTCTATTTTGCTTGTGGTACTTGATGAAGTTTTACAGGCCGATTCATGGAATAATTAGCGCGGCGCAAGTCGCCAAAAACGTGCGATTCGCAGTGGAATAGCGAAAATCGCAGTGCAATTGCAAAAATCGCACGAAAAGCAGCGCACATCGATTCATGGAAGGCCGTGCGCGAGAAAAAGTGCGCGGCGCAAGTTGGCGCACAGGCCATCTAACGGCGTGCGCCAGGTCACAGCGAAAATCGCACAGGCCACAGCGAAAATCACACATAGCGCGGTGCACACAACAAAAGTAGGCGGAACACGGGGCGTAACACTCGGAATAGGGAACAACTTGCCAAAATGTGGGCATCACAGGGGAAGTACAGGGTGCAAGTGAGCAGAACGCCCACACGCTCGCCTACAACACGTATTCATGGAATCGAATAGGGCAAAAAAGCGCACGGTCAAACCAGCGCACAAACACGACCGCCACAAGAAAGCAGGTGGTAGCGTCTCTGCGCCTGTAATAAATGTGCGCCAAAAGGTGTGCCAACAAATAGCACCTATATACAGCCATGATGAATGTCCTATACTGTGGCCCTCCAGGACAAATGACGTGCAAAGGGGTACCCACAAACACGGACACCCGCTGACTGAAAAATAACGTGTGCGTGTATTCCGGGGTGCGCGGGAACTTTCACACGCGATTTGGCAGGGTACTTGGATTTCAGGGGTGCGTGGGAAGTTCCACACGCGATTTGGCCGGGTACATGCGCCGGAATTTCCACACGCGATTTGGCAGGGTACGTGGATTTCAGGGGTGCGCGGGAAGTTCCACACGCGATTTGGCCGGGTACGTGCGTGGGAATTTCCACACGCGACTTAGCTGGGTACGTGGATCTCAGGGGTGCGTGGGAAGTCTCACATGCGATTTGGCAGGGTATGTGGATTTCAGGGGTGCGCGGGAAGTTCCACACGCGATTTGGCCGGGTACGTGCGCGGGAATTTCCACACGCGATTTGGCTGGGTACGTGGATCTCAGGGGTGCGCGGGAAGTCTCACACGCGATTTGGCAGGGTACGTGGATTTCAGGGGTGCGCGGGAAGTTCCACACGCGATTTGGCCGGGTACGTGCGCGGGAATTTCCACACGCGACTTGGCTGGGTACGTGGATCTCAGGGGTGCGCGGGAAGTCCCACACGCGATTTGGCAGGGTACGTGGATTTCAGGGGTGCGCGGGAAGTTTCACACGCGATTTGGCCGGGTACGTGCGCCGGAATTTCAACACGCGACTTGGCTGGGTACATGGATCTCAGGGGTGCGCGGGAAGTCCCACATGCAATTTGGAAGGGTACGTGGACTTCAGAAATGCGCGGGAAGTTCCACACGCGATTTGGCAGGGTACGTGCGCGTGAATTTCCACACGCAATTTGGCTGGGTACGTGTATTTCAGGGGTATGCGGGAAATTCTACACGCGATTTGGCTGTGTGCTCCCAGGTCTTCCATGTACACCCTCCACGGCCCCTGCAGGCAGCCGACACCACAGGGGACTACCCTGCACACCTGCTCATGTCACCCAGCACCCCCACCGCCCAGCATCCAGGGGCACCCTCCACCAGCCCCCCACTCATGGCCCCTATTACCCCCACCCCCCAGCAGTGCAGGGGCAGCACCACCAGGCCCCCACTCATGTCCCCCTGCACTCCCCCCCCAGCATCCAGGGGCACCCTCCACCAGGCCCCCACTCATGTCCCCCTGCACCCCCACCCCCCAGCATCCAGGGGCACCCTCCACCAGGCCCCCACTTATGGCCCCTATCACCCCCACCCCCCAGCAGTGCAGGGACAGCACCACCAGGCCCCCACTCATAGCCCCTATCACCCCCACCCCCCAGCAGTGCAGGGGCACCCTCCACTAGGCCCCCACTCATGTCCCCCTGCACCCCCACCCCCCAGCATCCGGGGCACCCTCCACCAGGCCCCCACTCATGGCCCCTATCACCCCCACCCCCCAGCAGTGCAGGGGCAGCACCACCAGGCCCCCACTCATGTCCAACTCATGTCTCCCACCACCCCCACCCCCAGCAGTGCAGGGGCACCCTCCACCAGGCCCCCACTCATGTCCCCCTGCACCCCCACCCCCCAGCATCCAGGGGCACCCTCCACCAGGCCCCCACTCATGTCCCCCTGCACCCCCACCCCCCAGCATCCAGGGGCACCCTCCACCAGGCCCCCAGTTATGGCCCCTATCACCCCACCCCCCAGCAGTGCAGGGGCAGCACCACCAGGCCCCCACTCATGTCCAACTCATGTCTCCCACCACCCCCACCCCCCAGCAGTGCAGGGGCACCCTCCACCAGGCCCCCACTCATGTCCCCCTGCACCCCCACCCTCCAGCATCCAGGGGCACCCTCCACCAGGCCCCCACTCATGTCCCCCTGCACCCCACCCCCAGCATCCAGGGGCATCCTCCACCAGGCCCCCAGTTATGGCCCCTATCACCCCCACCCCCCAGCAGTGCAGGGGCAGCACCACCAGGCCCCCACTCATGGCCCCTATCACCCCCACCCCCCAGCATCCAGGGGCACCTTCCACCAGGCCCCCACTCATGGCCCCTATCACCCCCACCCCCCAGCAGTGCAGGGGCAGCACCACCAGGCCCCCACTCATGTCCAACTCATGTCTCCCACCACCCCCACCCCCCAGCAGTGCAGGGGCACCCTCCACCAGGCCCCCACTCATGTCCCCCTGCACCCCCACCCCCCAGCATCCAGGGGCACCCACCACCAGGCCCCCACTTATGGCCCCTATCACCCCCACCCCCCAGCAGTGCAGGGGCAGCACCACCAGGCCCTCAACCATGGCCCCTATCATCCCCACCCCCCAGCATCCAGGGGCACCCTCCACCAGGCCCCCACTCATGGCCCCTACCACCCCCACCCCCCCAGCAGTGCAGGGGCAGCACCACCAGGCCCCTACTCATGTCCAACTCATGTCTCCCACCACCCCCACCCCCCAGCAGTGCAGGGGCACCCTCCACCAGGCCCCCACTCATGTCCCCCTGCACCCCCACCCCCCAGCATCCAGGGGCACCCTCCACCAGGCCCCACTCATGTCCCCCTGCACCTCCACCCCCCAGCATCCAGGGGCACCCTCCACCAGGCCCCCACTCATGTCCCCCTGCACCCCCACCCCCCAGCATCCAGGGGCACCCTCCACCAGGCCCCCACTTATGGCCCCTATCACCCTCACCCCCCAGCAGTGCAGGGGCAGCACCACCACACCCCCACTCATGGCCCCTATCACCCCCACCCCCCAGCATCCAGGGGCACCCTCCACCAGGCCCCCATTCATGGCCCCTATCACCCCCACCTCCCAGCAGTGCAGGGGCAGCACCACCAGGGCCCCACTCATGTCTCCCACCGCCTCCACCCCCAGCATCCAGGGGCACCCTACACCAGGCCCCCACTCATGGCCCCTATCACCCCCACCACCCCAGCAGCGCAGGGGCAGCACCACCAGGCGCCCACTCATGTCCAACTCAAGTCTCCCACCACCCCCACCCCACAGCAGTGCAGGGGCACCCTCCACCAGGCCCCCACTCATGTCTCCCACCACCTCTACCCCCCAGCATCCAGGGGCACCCTCCACCAGGCCCCCACTCATGTCCCCCAGCACCCCTACCCCCAGCATCCAGGGGCACCCTCCACCAGGCCCCCACTTATGGCCCCTATCACCCCCACCCCCCAGCAGTGCAGGGGCAGCACCACCAGACCCCCACTCATGTCCCACTGCACCCCCACCCCCCAGCATCCAGGGGCACCCTCCACCAGGCCCCCACTCATGTCCCCCTGCACCCCCACCCACCAGCATCCAGGGGCACCCTCCACCAGGCCCCCACTTATGGCCCCTATCACCCCCACCCCCCAGCAGTGCAGGGGCAGCACCACCAGGCCCCCACTCATGGCCCCTATCACCCCCACCCCCCAGCATCCAAGGGCACCCGCCACCAGGCCACCACTCATGGCCCCTATCACCCCGACCCCCAGCAGTGCAGGGGCACCCTCCACCAGGCCCCCACTCATGTCCCCCTGCATCCCCACCCCCCAGCATCCAGGGGCACCCTCCACCAGGCCCCCACTCATGGCCCCTATCACCCCCACCCCCCAGCAGTGCAGGGGCAGCACCACCAGGCCCCCACTCATGTCCAACTCATGTCTCCCACCACCCCCCAGCAGTGCAGGGGCACCCTCCACCAGGCCCCCACTCATGTCCCCCTGCACCCCCACCCCCCAGCATCCAGGGGCACCCTCCACCAGGCCCCCACTCATGTCCCCCTGCACCCCCACCCCCAGCATCCAGGGGCACCCTCCACCAGGCCCCCACTTATGGCCCCTATCACCCCCACCCGCCAGCAGTGCTGGGGCAGCACCACCAGGCCCCCACTCATGGCCCCTATCACCCCCACACCCCAGCATCCAGGGGCACGCTCCACCAGGCCCCCACTCATGGCACCTATCACCCCCACCCCCCAGCAGTGCAGGGGCAGCACCACCAGGCCCCCACTCATGCCCAACTCATGTCTCCCACCACCCCCACCCCCCAGCATCCAGGGACACCCTCCACCAGGCCCCCACTCATGTCCCCCTGCACCCCAACCCCCCAGCATCCAGGGGCACCCTCCACCAGGCCCCCACTCATGTACCCCTGCACCCCCACCCCCCAGCATCCAGGGGCACCCTCCACCAGGCCCCCACTTATGGCCCCTATCACCCCCACCCCCCAGCAGTGCAGGGGCAGCACCACCAGGCCCCCACTCATGGCCCCTATCACCCCCATCCCGCAGCATCCAGGGGCACCCTCCACCAGGCCCCCACTCATGGCCCCTATCGCCCCCACCTCCCAGCAGTGCAGGGGCAGCACCACCAGGCCCCCACTCATGCCTCCCACCACCCCCACCCCACAGCAGTGCAGGGCACCCTCCACCAGGCCCCCACTCATGTCTCCCACCACCCCCACCCCCCAGCATCCAGGGGCACCCTCCACCAGGCCCCCACTCATGGCCCCTATCACCCCCACCCCCCAGCAGTGCAGGGGCAGCACCACCAGGCCCCCACTCATGTCCAACTCATGTCTCCCACCATCCCCACCCCCCAGCAGTGCAGGGGCACCCTCCACCAGGCCCCCATTCATGTCTCCCACCACCTCTACCCCCCAGCATCCAGGAGCACCCTCCACCAGGCCCCCACTCATGTCCCCCTGCACCCCCACCCCCCAGCATCCAGGGGCACCCTCCACCAGGCCCCCACCTATGACCCCTATCACCCCCACCCCCCAGCAGTGCAGGGGCAGCACCACCAGGCCCCCACTCATGTCCCCCTGCACACCCACACCCCAGCATCCAGGGGCACCCTCCACCAGGCCCCCACTCATGTCCCCCTGCTCCCCCACACCCCAGTATCCAGGGGCACCCTCCACCAGGCCCCCACTTATGGCCCCTATCACCCCCACCCCCAGCAGTGCAGGGGCAGCACCACCAGGCCCCCACTCATGGCCCCTATCACCCCCACCCCCCAGCATCTAGGGGCACGCTCCACCAGGCCCCCACTCATGGCCCCTATCACCCACACCCCCCAGCAGTGCAGGGGCAGCACCACCAGGCCCCCACTCATGTCCAACTCATGTCTCCCACCACCCCCCAGCATCCAGGGGCACCCTCCACCAGGCCCCCACTTATGGCCCCTATCACCCCCACCCCCCAGCAGTGCAGGGGCAGCACCACCAGGCCCCCACTCATGGCCCCCATCACCCCCATCCCCCAGCATCCAGGGGCACCCTCCACCAGGCCCCCACTCATGGCCCCTATCACCCCCACCTCCCAGCAGTGCAGGGGCAGCACCACCAGGCCCCCACTCATGCCTCCCACCACCCCCACCCCACAGCAGTGCAGGGCACCCTCCACCAGGCCCCCACTCATGTCTCCCACCACCCCCACCCCCCAGCATCCAGGGGCACCCTCCACCAGGCCCCCACTCATGGCCCCTATCACCCCCACCCCCCAGCAGTGCAGGGGCAGCACCACCAGGCCCCCACTCATGTCCAACTCATGTCTCCCACCATCCCCACCCCCCAGCAGTGCAGGGGCACCCTCCACCAGGCCCCCATTCATGTCTCCCACCACCTCTACCCCCCAGCATCCAGGGGCACCCTCCACCAGGCCCCCACTCATGTCCCCCTGCACCCCCACCCCCCAGCATCCAGGGGCACCCTCCACCAGGCCCCCACCTATGACCCCTATCACCCCCACCCCCCAGCAGTGCAGGGGCAGCACCACCAGGCCCCCACTCATGTCCCCCTGCACCCCCACACCCCAGCATCCAGGGGCACCCTCCACCAGGCCCCCACTCATGTCCCCCTGCACCCCCACACCCCAGCATCCAGGGGCACCCTTCACCAGGCCCCCACTTATGGCCCCTATCACCCCCACCCCCCAGCAGTGCAGGGGCAGCACCACCAGGCCCCCACTCATGGCCCCTATCACCCCCACCCCCCAGCATCCAGGGGCACGCTCCACCAGGCCCCCACTCATGGTCCCTATCACCCACACCCCCCAGCAGTGCAGGGGCAGCACCACCAGGCCCCCACTCATGGCCCCTATCACCCCCACCCCCCAGCATCCAGGGGCAGCACCACCAGGCCCCCACTCATGTCCAACTCATGTCTCCCACCACCCCCACCCCCCAGCAGTGCAGGGGCACCCTCCACCAGGCCCCCACTCATGTCTCCCACCACCCCCACCCCCCAGCATCCAGTGGCACCCTCCACCAGGCCCCCACTCATGTCCCCCTGCACCCCCACCACCCAGCATCCAGGGGCACCCTCCACCAGGCCCCCACTCATGTCACCCTGCACCCCCACCCCCCCAGCATCCAGGGCCACCCTCCACCAGGCCCCCATTTATGTCCCCTATCACCCCCACCCCCCAGCAGTGCAGGGGCAGCACCACCAGGCCCCCACTCATGGCCCCTATCACCCCCACCCCCCAGCATCCAGGGACACCCTCGTCCAGGCCCCCACTCATGGCCCCTATCACCCCCACCTCCCAGCAGTGCAGGGGCAGCACCACCAGGCCCCCACTCATGTCTCCCGCCACCCCCACCCCACAGCAGTGCAGGGGCACCCTCCACCAGGCCCCCACTCATGTCTCCCACCACCCCCACCCCCCAGCATCCAGGGGCACCCTCCACCAGGCCCCCACTCATGGCCCCTATCACCCCCACCCCCCAGCAGTGCAGGGGCGGCACCACCAGGCCCCCACTTATGTCCAACTCATGTCTCCCACCACCTCTACCCCCCAGCATCCAGGGGCACCCTCCACCAGGCCCCCACTTATGTCCCCCTGCACCCCCACCCCCCAGCATCCAAGGGCACCCTCCAACAGGCCCCCACCTATGCCCCCTATCACCCCCACCCCCCAGCAGTGTAGGGGCAGCACCACCAGGCCCCCACTCCTGTCCCCCTGCACCCCCACCCCCCAGCATCCAGGGGCACCCTCCACCAGGCCCCCACTCATGTCCCCCTGCACCCCCACGCCCCAGCATCCAGGGGCACCCTCCACCAGGCCCCCACTCATGGCCCCTATCACCCCCACCCCCCAGCAGTGAAGGGGCAGCACCACCAGGCCCCCACTCATGTCCAACTCATGTCTCCCACCACCCCCACCCCCCAGCAGTGCAGGGGCACCCTCCACCAGGCCCCCACTCATGTCTCCCACCACCCCCACCCCCCAGCATCCAGGGGCACCCTCCACCAGGCCCCCACTCATGTCCCCCTGCACCCCCACCCCCCAGCATCCAGGGGCACCCTCCACCAGGCCCCCACTTATGGCCCCTATCACCCCCACCCCCCAGCAGTGCAGGGGCACCCTCCACCAGGCCCCCACTCATGGCCCCCTGCACCCCCACCCCCAGCATCCAGGGGCACCCTCTACCAGGCCCCCACTCATGTCTCCCACCACCCCCACCCCCTAGCATCCAGGGGCACCCTCCACCAGGCCCCCACTCATGGCCCCTATCACCCCCACCCCCCAGCAGTGCAGGGGAAGAACCACCAGGCTCCCACTCATGTCCAACACATGTCTCCCACCACCCCCACCCCCCAGCAGTGCAGCGGCACCCTCCACGAGGCCCCCACTCATGTCTCCCACCACCCCCACCACCCAGCATCCAGGGGCACCCTCCACAAGGCCCCCACTCATGTCCCCCTGCACCCCCACCCCCCAGCATCCAAGGGCACCCTCCACCAGGCCCCCACTTATGGCCCCTATCACCCCCACCCCCCAGCAGTGCAGGGGCAGCACCACCAGGCCCTCAACCATGGCCCCTATCATCCCCACCCCCCAGCATCCAGGGGCACCCTCCACCAGGCCCCCACTCATGGCCCCTACCACCCCCACCCCCCCAGCAGTGCAGGGGCAGCACCACCAGGCCCCTACTCATGTCCAACTCATGTCTCCCACCACCCCCACCCCCCAGCAGTGCAGGGGCACCCTCCACCAGGCCCCCACTCATGTCTCCCACCACCCCCACCCCCCAGCATCCAGGGGCACCCTCCACCAGGCCCCACTCATGTCCCCCTGCACCTCCACCCCCCAGTATCCAGGGGCACCCTCCACCAGGCCCCCACTCATGTCCCCCTGCACCCCCACCCCCCAGCATCCAGGGGCACCCTCCACCAGGCCCCCACTTATGGCCCCTATCACCCTCACCCCCCAGCATTGCAGGGGCAGCACCACCACACCCCCACTCATGGCCCCTATCACCCCCACCCCCCAGCATCCAGGGGCACCCTCCACCAGGCCCCCATTCATGGCCCCTATCACCCCCACCTCCCAGCAGTGCAGGGGCAGCACCACCAGGGCCCCACTCATGTCTCCCACCACCTCCACCCCCCAGCATCCAGGGGCACCCTCCACCAGGCCCCCACTCATGGCCCCTATCACCCACACCCCCCAGCAGCACAGGGGCAGCACCACCAGGTGCCCACTCATGTCCAACTCATGTCTCCCACCACCCCCACCCCACAGCAGTGCAGGGGCACCCTCCACCAGGCCCCCACTCATGTCTCCCACCACCTCTACCCCCCAGCATCCAGGGGCACCCTCCACCAGGCCCCCACTCATGTCCCCCAGCACCCCTACCCCCAGCATCCAGGGGCACCCTCCACCAGGCCCCCACTTATGGCCCCTATCACCCCCACCCCCCAGCAGTGCAGGGGCAGCACCACCAGACCCCCACTCATGTCCCACTGCACCCCCACCCCCCAGCATCCAGGGGCACCCTCCACCAGGCCCCCACTCATGTCCCCCTGCACCCCCACCCCCCAGCATCCAGGGGCACCCTCCACCAGGCCCCCACTTATGGCCCCTATCACCCCCACCCCCCAGCAGTGCAGGGGCAGCACCACCAGGCCCCCACTCATGGCCCCTATCACCCCCACCCCCCAGCATCCAAGGGCACCCGCCACCAGGCCACCACTCATGGCCCCTATCACCCCGACCCCCAGCAGTGCAGGGGCAGCACCACCAGGCCCCCACTCATGTCCAACTCATGTCTCCCACCACCCCCCAGCAGTGCAGGGGCACCCTCCACCAGGCCCCCACTCATGTCCCCCTGCACCCCCACCCCCCAGCATCCAGGGGCACCCTCCACCAGGCCCCCACTCATGTCCCCCTGCACCCCCACCCCCAGCATCCAGGGGCACCCTCCACCAGGCCCCCACTTATGGCCCCTATCACCCCCACCCGCCAGCAGTGCTGGGGCAGCACCACCAGGCCCCCACTCATGGCCCCTATCACCCCCACACCCCAGCATCCAGGTGCACGCTCCACCAGGCCCCCACTCATGGCACCTATCACCCCCACCCCCCAGCAGTGCAGGGGCAGCACCACCAGGCCCCCACTCATGTCCAACTCATGTCTCCCACCACCCCCACCCCCCAGCATCCAGGGACACCCTCCACCAGGCCCCCACTCATGTCCCCCTGCACCCCAACCCCCCAGCATCCAGGGGCACCCTCCACCAGGGCCCCACTCATTTCCCCCTGCACCCCCACCCCCCAGCATCCAGGGGCACCCTCCACCAGGCCCCCACTTATGGCCCCTATCACCCCCACCCCCCAGCAGTGCAGGGGCAGAACCACCAGGCCCCCACTCATGGCCCCTATCACCCCCATCCCGCAGCATCCAGGGGCACCCTCCACCAGGCCCCCACTCATGGCCCCTATCGCCCCCACCTCCCAGCAGTGCAGGGGCAGCACCACCAGGCCCCCACTCATGCCTCCCACCACCCCCACCCCACAGCAGTGCAGGGCACCCTCCACCAGGCCCCCACTCATGTCTCCCACCACCCCCACCCCCCAGCATCCAGGGGCACCCTCCACCAGGCCCCCACTCATGGCCCCTATCACCCCCACCCCCCAGCAGTGCAGGGGCAGCACCACCAGGCCCCCACTCATGTCCAACTCATGTCTCCCACCATCCCCACCCCCCAGCAGTGCAGGGGCACCCTCCACCAGGCCCCCATTCATGTCTCCCACCACCTCTACCCCCCAGCATCCAGGAGCACCCTCCACCAGGCCCCCACTCATGTCCCCCTGCACCCCCACCCCCCAGCATCCAGGGGCACCCTCCACCAGGCCCCCACCTATGACCCCTATCACCCCCACCCCCCAGCAGTGCAGGGGCAGCACCACCAGGCCCCCACTCATGTCCCCCTGCACACCCACACCCCAGCATCCAGGGGCACCCTCCACCAGGCCCCCACTCATGTCCCCCTGCACCCCCACACCCCAGTATCCAGGGGCACCCTCCACCAGGCCCCCACTTATGGCCCCTATCACCCCCACCCCCAGCAGTGCAGGGGCAGCACCACCAGGCCCCCACTCATGGCCCCTATCAGCCCCACCCCCCAGCATCCAGGGGCACGCTCCACCAGGCCCCCACTCATGGCCCCTATCACCCACACCCCCCAGCAGTGCAGGGGCAGCACCACCAGGCCCCCACTCATGTCCAACTCATGTCTCCCACCACCCCCCAGCATCCAGGGGCACCCTCCACCAGGCCCCCACTTATGGCCCCTATCACCCCCACCCCCCAGCAGTGCAGGGGCAGCACCACCAGGCCCCCACTCATGGCCTCTATCACCCCCATCCCCCAGCATCCAGGGGCACCCTCCACCAGGCCCCCACTCATGGCCCCTATCACCCCCACCTCCCAGCAGTGCAGGGGCAGCACCACCAGGCCCCCACTCATGCCTCCCACCACCCCACCCCACAGCAGTGCAGGGCACCCTCCACCAGGCCCCCACTCATGTCTCCCACCACCCCCACCCCCCAGCATCCAGGGGCACCCTCCACCAGGCCCCCACTCATGGCCCCTATCACCCCCACCCCCCAGCAGTGCAGGGGCAGCACCACCAGGCCCCCACTCATGTCCAACTCATGTCTCCCACCATCCCCACCCCCCAGCAGTGCAGGGGCACCCTCCACCAGGCCCCCATTCATGTCTCCCACCACCTCTACCCCCCAGCATCCAGGGGCACCCTCCACCAGGCCCCCACTCATGTCCCCCTGCACCCCCACCCCCCAGCATCCAGGGGCACCCTCCACCAGGCCCCCACCTATGACCCCTATCACCCCCACCCCCCAGCAGTGCAGGGGCAGCACCACCAGGCCCCCACTCATGTCCCCCTGCACCCCCACACCCCAGCATCCAGGGGCACCCTCCACCAGGCCCCCACTCATGTCCCCCTGCACCCCCACACCCCAGCATCCAGGGGCACCCTCCACCAGGCCCCCACTTATGGTCCCTATCACCCCCACCCCCCAGCAGTGCAGGGGCAGCACCACCAGGCCCCCACTCATGGCCCCTATCACCCCCACCCCCCAGCATCCAGGGGCACGCTCCACCAGGCCCCCACTCATGGTCCCTATCACCCACACCCCCCAGCAGTGCAGGGGCAGCACCACCAGGCCCCCACTCATGTCCAACTCATGTCTCCCACCACCCCCACCCCCCAGCAGTGCAGGGGCACCCTCCACCAGGCCCCCACTCATGTCTCCCACCACCCCCACCCCCCAGCATCCAGGGGCACCCTCCACCAGGCCCCCACTCATGTCCCCCTGCACCCCCACCCCCCAGCATCCAGGGGCACCCTGCACCAGGCCCCCACTCATGTCACCCTGCACCCCCACCCCCCAGCATCCAGGGGCACCCTCCACCAGGCCCCCATTTATGTCCCCTATCACCCCCACCCCCCAGCAGTGCAGGGGCAGCACCACCAGGCCCCCACTCATGGCCCCTATCACCCCCACCCCCCAGCATCCAGGGACACCCTCCACCAGGCCCCCACTCATGGCCCCTATCACCCCCACCTCCCAGCAGTGCAGGGGCAGCACCACCAGGCCCCCACTCATGTCTCCCGCCACCCCCACCCCACAGCAGTGCAGGGGCACCCTCCACCAGGCCCCCACTCATGTCTCCCACCACCCCCACCCCCCAGCATCCAGGGGCACCCTCCACCAGGCCCCCACTCATGGCCCCTATCACCCCCACCCCCCAGCAGTGCAGGGGCGGCACCACCAGGCCCCCACTTATGTCCAACTCATGTCTCCCACCACCCCCACCCCCCAGCAGTGCAGGGGCACCCTCCACCAGGCCCCCACTCATGTCTCCCACCACCTCTACCCCCCAGCATCCAGGGGCACCCTCCACCAGGCCCCCACTTATGTCCCCCTGCACCCCCACCCCCCAGCATCCAAGGGCACCCTCCACCAGGCCCCCACCTATGCCCCCTATCACCCCCACCCCCCAGCAGTGTAGGGGCAGCACCACCAGGCCCCCACTCATGTCCCCCTGCACCCCCACCCCCCAGCATCCAGGGGCACCCTCCACCAGGCCCCCACTCATGTCCCCCTGCACCCCCACGCCCCAGCATCCAGGGGCACCCTCCACCAGGCCCCCACTCATGGCCCCTATCACCCCCACCCCCCAGCAGTGAAGGGGCAGCACCACCAGGCCCCCACTCATGTCCAACTCATGTCTCCCACCACCCCCACCCCCCAGCAGTGCAGGGGCACCCTCCACCAGGCCCCCACCAATGTCTCCCACCACCCCCACCCCCCAGCATCCAGGGGCACCCTCCACCAGGCCCCCACTCATGTCCCCCTGCACCCCCACCCCCCAGCATCCAGGGGCACCCTCCACCAGGCCCCCACTTATGGCCCCTATCACCCCCACCCCCCAGCAGTGCAGGGGCACCCTCCACCAGGCCCCCACTCATGGCCCCCTGCACCCCCACCCCCAGCATCCAGGGGCACCCTCTACCAGGCCCCCACTCATGTCTCCCACCACCCCCACCCCCTAGCATCCAGGGGCACCCTCCACCAGGCCCCCACTCATGGCCCCTATCACCCCCACCCCCCAGCAGTGCAGGGGAAGAACCACCAGGCTCCCACTCATGTCCAACACATGTCTCCCACCACCCCCACCCCCCAGCAGTGCAGCGGCACCCTCCACGAGGCCCCCACTCATGTCTCCCACCACCCCCACCACCCAGCATCCAGGGGCACCCTCCACCAGGCCCCCACTCATGTCCCCCTGCACCCCCACCCCCCAGCATCCAGGGGCACCCTCCACCAGGCCCCCACTTATGGCCCCTATCACCCCCACCCCCCAGCAGTGCAGGGGCAGCACCACCAGGCCCCCACTCATGTCCCCCTGCACCCCCACCCCCCAGCATCCAGGGGCACCCTCCACCAGGCCCCCACTCATGTCCCCCTGCACCCCCACCCCCCAGCATCCAGGGGCACCCTCCACCAGGCCCCCACTCATGTCCCCCAGCACCCAGGTCCTCACAATCCCCAATCATGTGCGTTATGGTCAGCCTCCACAGCCAAAAGGCCCTACCAAGTAACCCATTCACCCACATGGAAATGGAAATTACATGTTACACCCCCAATGTTCATAAAGCTAATGAACCCATGTCCGTCACACACAATGGTTGCAATTGAATGGGAAAACACCCAACATGACATGCATGAAACAAATGAGATGATACCACACAGTGAAGTATGAAAACAAAATTGTATTAAAAAAAATTGAATGCAAATGAAATGAAACAAACTACAATGGCAATGAAAAAAAGATAAGCTGCATGTCCGTCCAAAAAAATCAAAACTACAAATCCAAATCCAAAAAAATGTTGTCCAAAGTCACATTAAAAATAAAATCAATCCGAGAGAGAAAAATAAATGCAAAGACCATTGCTCCATGGTGAATAAATAAAAAAAAATAAAATAAAACAATCCAATGAAGAACTATGTACAAAACATCCAAGGGTCCATGAGCCCAACTGAACAAAGGAAACCTACAAAAAACCCTAACTAAAATGCAACTATATACAAAAAGTGGAGCAGTGTCCGTCGACTCCAAATCATAAGAAGAAACAAAGGAAACCTAAAACTAAAGAACTATATACAAAGGCGGCTGGCAAGTCCAGCAGCTCACTCTGTGGTGTTCCGGGCCAGGGCATCATCAAACTCCTCGTCTATGTCCCGGAGGCGGTCCTGTTCCATGGCCCCAAGGGTCCGCAGGGACGATGCCATCTGCTCCTCCAACCCCCTGCGGATTGCCTCGAGGCACTCGGCCCACCTCAGGGCCCTCTGCATGGAGTTCTCCGCCCTGACCATCGTGAGCCGCGCCTCTTCCACCCGCCGCCACTCCGCACCTATCTGCTGGCCCAACCGCAGCCACACGGAAGACACTTCCTGTCCTGGGTCCTCCTGCCCTCCGGCCGATGCCTGCCCCTCCGATGTTGATGGCCCCGAGCCATGATGCCTCCCACGTTGACTCTGCTGCTGCCTCCGATGCAACTGCCTTTGCCAGCACGACGGCATCCAGGCTGATGGAATCCACCAACACCGTCGTGCACCTGCCCTGCCTGATGATGCCGGCACATCCTCCATCTGCTGGGGTACAGTTGCTGTGGTGTCCACCCCTGCTGGACCTCTGACTCCCGACTGTGGCCGGGATGGGATCCCCACCGAGCTGGCTGCATTGGTCAGGGCAGGTTCACAGGGGGCCCTGGTGGCATCTGGGCCGGAAGACGGCAAGGAGAACGACCGGCATATAGCCTCCACAGAGGAGGAGAGGGCCGCCAGATTGGCCGACACATGCAGGAAACCCCCGAACATGGAAGATCCCAATTGGGCCATGTCGGCACGGTGCTCTTCATGATGACGTGCGTGCTCCTCCCGGGAAGCACGCACGTCATCACGAATTGCACCCGCGCGCATCGCGACCCCAATCAGGACCTTCTCCATACGGCCACGGGTCCCCTCGTCCACAGGTGGAGGGGAGTCAGGTGACATGGACATCCCCTCTACCTGCGGACGGGCCTGGGACTAGGCATCCCTGCTGGTGCATGGTGGTGCACTCACAGGATCAGGGACAGCGACATGCACAGGCCCCTCCACGGTGACCTGTGCTGCCTCCTGCCCCTGGACTGCACCACTTGCACCAGCAGGGATGCCCCCACCAGGCCCCATGTGTGCCTCAGTGGCGGCTTCCTCCTCCTCTGTGGAAACCACCAACCTGGATGGCCCCTCACCGTCTTCTGCCGTAGCAGGCCCCTGTGGGGGCTCACCCACCCCTTCCGCTGCGGCCGTGGGGGCATCCCCGCCGCCTTGCTCCACAGCACCGTCTCCGCCCTCTTCTTCACTAGCCGCTGCGTAGAGGGAGACATAGAACACAAGCATCAGGGTACTGTTCAATGGTCCCCTAGACAGGAAGCAATAGCAGATGAGTACCACTGTCAAAGTACACTTCCATCATGTCCCTCCACAACACATGAGTCAGTCCAGGCAAAACACACACAGTAACAGGCATGGTGCATACCATGGACATTTCCATACATGTCCAATGGACTCTTGAAACATACAATGATATGGAACTCACATGCATCATGGGCCATGCCTATCACATGCACACACTTCACCTAAGTCACATCCATCTGGCCTTATACACCCCAAACACAGCGGATACAAGGATAACTAGGCTGCATCAGTGAATCTGTGCATTGTCACACACATGTGTCATGCATCCATTGCATTCACAAGTCACAGACACGCAGGTCAGGCACACAGACATGGCTACCATATATGCACCTGGCATCAGCACCCATCCCTCACCCCCACCCATGTCCAGGAACAGAGACTGGAATGCTCTCATGTGTAAAATCTGCATAGGGCTCCCCATGTCGCATTTAAACACATGCAACAACCATGTGGTTCACACATCACTGGTCGCACATGCATTACCATGATGTCCCTACACACATACATGCATACATGGCCTATGTCACACATACAGGCAAGTATCAGACAACCAGCACACCGCAACATGCCCTGTCTCACACAGCAATGCTTGGCCACTTACCGCTCAACTTCAGACGGGTCTCCCTCTCAAGGATCTGGGTGTGGAGCGCTGGGCGTACGCGTTCCAGGACCCTCATCTGGATGGAACTCATGCGGCCCCGGCCCCCCTCCACGAGGCGCCGGGCCCTCACGAGGGTCCTGGACCTCAAGTCCTCCCAGCGCTTCTTGATCTTCTGGACGTAGCGGGTTGCCACCCCCTCCGCGTTGATGGCAACCACACAGTCGGCCCAGATCCTCTCCCGTCCTTCCTTGCTGGCGCGGGACGATCCAAAGAGGGCATCATACTGCCCCAGGACATGCTCCACCAGGACACCAACTTCGGTGGCAGTGAAGCTGGTGCCCATCTGGCCCTCTGGCCTGGGGTTGCCACTGGTGCCAGATGTGGAAGTGCCCGACATGGCAACCCCAGAGGAAGGAGTGGGTGGGCAACTGGGTCCTGGGGCTGGGCTGTGGAGCGATGTTATCCCAGTCGGGAGTCGTCTGTTCCTGCAGGGGTGGACACAGCAACTGGACCCCTGCAGATGGCTGATGTGCAGGCACCAAATGGCAGGGCACAGTGGCAGCAGGCAGGCAGGCAGGCAGCAGCAGCAGATGGCACGTGGGAGGCAGCTCGGGGCACTGGGGGGCAGTAATTCGGCCTTCTGGGCAGGAGCGTGGTCTTCCGTGTGTTTTCGCGTGGCCAGCTTGATACGGAGTGATTTGGCACGTGAAAATCCTGCACGTCAGCGTGAAATTCGAGGAAAGGCCATTAGCGCGTAAGCGCGTCAGCATGCATACGCAATTCTATTGGACCAAAGGCCCTCAGCGCGTAAGCGCGTCTGTGACGTGACCCGCACGGGTGTTTCCCTCATAGCACGCGATGACGGAGCACACGTGGAAAGACTGCACGTCAGAGTGTCATCGCGTGTAATTGGACAAAAGTGCGCATACACGCGATTGGCCTATGTACGTGTATTTCAGGGGTGCGCGGGCACTTACACACGTGAGTACATCAGCGCACATGTATTCCGGGGTGCGCGGGAATTTCCACACGCTATTGGCCTGGGTACTGGATTTCAGGGGTGCGCGGGAAGTTTCACACGCGAGTACATCAGCGCACGTGTATTCCGGGGTGCGCGGGAATTTCCACACGCTATTGGCCTGGGTACTGGATTTCAGGGGTGCGTGGGAAGTTTCACACACTCGCCTACAACACGCGCAAAGAAACACGTACGCCAGTAGGAAGCAGGCATACGTCGACCCGCGACGCATAAATTTGCACGCAAAAAACTAACAAGCTCAGACGCCAGGATGAATATACCGTTCCTAGCAGCAGTGGCCGTGGGCTACCAAAGGATGAGGAGGAGGATAGTCAGGGCCAGAATATTCACACCCAGAACTAGCCTTTTCGGGATGCCTGATGACCAGGTGTATGGGAGGTACAGGTTTCCACCACACATAATACTGGACCTGGTGAGTGAGTGGGAGGATGACCTCACATCACCCACCCTGTGCTCCCAAGCACTCAGCCCCCTGGAGAAGGTCCTCAATGTACTGCACTTCTTAGCCACTGGATCATTTCAGCGGACAAGTGCCATAGTGGGTGGGGTGTCACAGGCCACGCAGTCACGCTGCCTACACCAGGTCTTGAACATCATCACTGCACGCCCATCAGTCCGCAGGCACATATACCTGCCCAGAACACCTGCAGAAAAGCATGCTGCCGCCCTGGATTTTTACGGTGTGGCACGATTCCCCAAAGTGCTAGGTGCCATCGACTGCACCCATTTGGCTCTACGTCCCCCCAGGGCATCTGAGCACATCTATAGGAACCGCAAGCACTGGCATTCCATCAACGTGCAGGTAGTATGTAATGCCAAGGGAATCATCACCTCAGTATATGCCAACTATCCCGGGTCCACCCATGACAGCTTCATTTACCGAATGTCCACCCTAAGCCAGGTCGTAGAAGCTGGGCGGCATGGCGATACATGGCTGCTTGGTGAGTATGAATGCCACTGCACATGCATGCATGTCAGATACTGAGCAAGGTCACAACCCCACCAATGATACCAATCACCACCTCCACAGGGGACAGTGCCTACCCTCTCAGCCCCCACATGATGACGCCAATTCTGAACCCCCACCACGCCACCCGAGGTAAGATATAACACAGCCCACATTGCAACCCGGGGCATAGTGGAGCGCACATTCGGAGTGCTTAAGTCACGCTTTCGCTCCCTTGACCGTTCTGGCGGGCAGCTGTTATACGCTCCCCTAGTAGTGTGCAGGATCACAGTGGCAGCATGTGTCCTGCACAACGTTGCAACACGCCGGGGCCTGGCCATGGACATGGTGGTGCCCCCACTTCCCCAACCACATGCACGCCCACTGCGCATGGGAGGGGAAAGGGCACGGGGGGAGGCAGCCCGTACACAGCAAGTGGCTAATTACTTCGCATAGAAATCACACCCCTGTGGAGTGCACACTGCCCTGGCACATACCATCTGACAATCAATGATGACTCAACCTGACACTGATCCTGAATGTCTGGAGAATCAACCGTCAAAACCATATCAGCCTGAGATTGTTCACCTGGAAGTGTTACAATGTGTGCATCCCTACCTACACAGACACCACCAATGCAGTTTTGTAAAAAAACACATTCATGCAGCTAAAATGAATACCCACTTGCAAAATGCAACATGAGGACAGTGCCATGTCACCCAACCCATCCCCAGCACCGCCACATGACACACCGTGCCATGTCATGCTATGTGCAGGTAAACAAAGTAATCCCCACAACATGACACAAGTGTCACAATGTACAGTGTCCCTAATTGAAACTCGCGACACCTGAAATGCTCACAGTAATGCAGGACCAACAACACACTTGAGCAGGTATTTAGCAATAACACTTATCAGCTACTGACCCTCAAAACTACCATTAACATGACATTACGAATGTAAGGAATTAGTAGTCTCACCACCTGGAAATGCCTGCACTCCCACCACTTCCAACTGTACAGTGTTGCCGCCATGTAGAGTTGTAGGTGCACTGCTGCCAACAAGGACCCCATCTCTAAAGTAGAGGGCCTTGTGTAGACATGAGGAAAGGACCTGCAAATTAGGAGGTAGACACAGATGATGAGTTACACATCAATGCAACATGCAGTGTACAACACAACAGCAATATGCACTAGGAATGCATACACAGTATTTACTAGACTACCCACACATGTAGTGGGAGTCCAATGTCACCATGTACGTCAATGTCACTTGGGCACACCCTTTGCAAGCCCATGGAAACGGGAAGCAGGAGGGGTGTGTGTGACAAAAACCCAAGCATCTGAACCAAATACATGACAAGCCTGCATGTGCCCAGCCACAATGCAGCGTATGCCCACGGGAGCCACACAAGGCAACACATTGTCACAAAAAAAAAAATTCAAAAATGGCCATTAATGGGCCCGGGGGGGTTGGGAGGGCACCCAGGAGGTCCGAGGACAGGGTGCACACCAAAACCCACCTGTGTGGATCTTGCGAAAAAAAAACACCTCCATAGGCTCATGGCCCACACGGCTACCCTATTGTGGTAGTATCACTGCTGTCGCTATTATCACCCTGTGCAGCTGCATCCGGAGGTGGTGGCACTATGGGAGGCAGCCCACGCAAGGCCCTAGTCTGTTCCTCCATGGCTGGAAGCATGCGGGTGTGGTAGGTCTCGTTCTGGAGGATGAGTGTGCGGAGGTCCCCATGCAACAACTCACGGGATGCCCGGACCTCTGCCCTAGTTGCCTGCATCTCAGCTGAGAGCGTACGGGTGAGACGCTCCAGCTGCTGTTCTGTCCTTCGGTTTGTTGAAGCCTCAAGCGCAACAAGAGTCGTCCTGAGGTGAAGGAGTTCCAGCCTCAGGGCTTCCCTGTGGCCCTTGGACTCTATGGAGATGGCTTCCTGCAGAGTCGGCAGTGCCGCCAGCCTGTCCCTGTTAGACGCCAACATGTCCTCCCTGTGTGACTGGCAGATGGAGTTGCTTGCCTGCTGTAGTCGCTCCATCAGCCTTTCGGGGGGGACAATAAAGTGGCCACCCTATCCATGGCCTGAGCCATCATCTCTGATGATGCTGCCTGTTGGGTTGCCATACCGTAAATGGATTGCTCCCATGCGGTATTGCCAGGTGGCGTACGGCCACCACGTCGGCGGGCACCACACCTGTCTGGGGCAAGGCGAACTGGGCCTTGCTGTGCCGGCACTGCCTGAGGCTGCAGGACTGCATTCCCCTTCTGATCTGCTGGCCCAGGAACAGGATCAGATGTCGCGGAGTGTGACCCTGCATCCGTAACCACCAAAGGCGTAGCTGCCAACACTGACATCCCCATTGAGGGTTCTGACCCTGGTGCAGGTGGGTGGGACAGAACAGAATCCCTCCCAGGAACACTCACCTGCGACGGCACGTAGGTCTCATCATCCGAATCAACACCTGAGTACAGCTCGGGGGAGGTGCAGCCAGAGACACCCCTTGAGAGCACGACCTGCAGCAGTTGTGGGTTCTCACCCACCACCACACCACATCCCTCACTGGTGGTCGGTCTGCCCTCGGACCCCTCCTGGGTCTGCACCATCTCCACAACCCCAGCAGTATCAGGTGCGTCTTCCCCTGCAAAGACATAAAAGCAAACAAATGGAAACAGGCATTAGCACCATGGCACACAATGAGGGCTGAGAAGCAACAGAACCAGTACTTGATTGACACATGTCCCACATGACTAAAACCCTCCCATGCATGCACCCTCACTGCGTATGAAGGGCAGGCAAATGGCACACACTGATGACACCAAGATGGAAGATGAACACATTTTCTGCATGCTGCTTGGCAGTGGCAGCACACATTGGCCTGTGATTGCCAGGTGAAATGCACATGCCATCACACAGATGGCATGTACCATTGCTATTGAGTGAAGATGGAGAGGAGGGTAGCACTTATTCATTCAGTCCAGTTCCCTCATGTAATAGTTTTTCTAATTCAAACAGGTCTGATTTTTCACCTGGAGCTGCCAGTCCAAAATGGTCCGATTGCAAAGGGACATGTCTAAACAAATTATATCCAGGTAACAAAGTCACTCCACTTTACCATAGCCATGTCAGACATGGGACTAGAGGACTGAGAAATGCCTAGTAAAAGTGGTGGAATGCAAACAATCTGCCTGAATGAACAGAGAAAAATAAGCAACAATGTTGTGGCAAGGTGACACTTTAAGGGCAACTGGCGTGCTGTTGGGCTAGATGTCTACTGTTGGCAGAAGGGATACTGCTATGGCCAAATGCTGCTGCGCAGAATGTATTGCATGAAGCACATGGGTGACCGAAACGACTCAGGTGCACACACCCTCACCTGGCACACAAACAGAAGCCCTCACACACACACACCATGCACATGGATGTGCACTCACCGGACAATGCCTCATAATCAGGCAGATCTCCCACGCCTTTGATCTGTTCCTCCGTGACGTAGGTCCCAGCGACTGACTCATGTGGAGTGAGTTCCATGTCTTCTACTGGAGACCCACCTCCAGTCACTAGAGTTGCAGCATGACTTGAGGCCAGCTTATTCTTTGCCCTGCGCTTTAGGTCATTCCAGCGCTTATAGCAATCATTGGCTGTGCACCTCACGATTCCAAGGGCACTTACGATGTCCGCAACGGTCTGCCAGTGTGCCTGGCGTTGTGCAGGTGTGGTCTTGGATTCTGCAACAATGACCATCTCGTTATCATGTGCGGACACATACTCGACAAGTGCATTCAGTTCGGCATCTGTGAAGCTGGGCTTCCTCGACGGGCCGGACTGTGTAGCCGTGACTGGGGCATCAGCCTGTGCCGGACGAGCACTCTTCCTCTTCCGCTTGGAAGGTGCTGGTGATCCTGAGTGTCCTACGCTGCTCTGGACACTAGGGGCAGGAGCCCTGGTGGACTCTGTATCAGGAGTGTGGGATTGCACACTCAGCATGGGAGTTGGTGCAGGCATTGGCTCAAGTATAATGGTGTCAGGGGGAATGTCAGCAGGATGGACTAGGACCGACACTGTCCTGGCTGGGTGTGTGAGAGCTGGGCTGGATGGAGCCGCAGCTGCCCCTGCAGCCTCTCCACCCTGCCTACTTGGGGCAGCAGATGAAAGCAGGGGCTTGCTGCCCCTGATCCACGTGGCCTGATGACATCAACGTGCACCAGCGCACGTGTCATAGGCCTGCTGACCTGGAAGTCACCCATGGAGTCAGCCAGGTCTGGTGCCACAATGGGCTGGTCCAACAAGGGCTGAGCATGGATGGTGTCAGCCACATCAGCCTCAACCAGGGGGGTTGGGGGGGATTATGGTGCCCTTGACTGGTCCTCCACACATGGGGGGACAGGGTCACCCTGCAAGTAATGACCACGTCCCCTACCGGATCCACCACGGCCACCACTTGTGGCTCGTCCACCTTTGCCACCCTTACGGATTCCTCGCCTCCCAACCATGGCACTGATGTTAATGTGTGTATGGGAGTGGCTGTAAACTATTGTCCTGGGCAATTGGGGGTCAAAGGGGTTGGGTTACAGATGGTAATTGTACCCTAGTGCTCTAGCAAGGCTGAATGTGACCTCTGGGGAAAGATGACGGGTTACGCAACGCACAGGAAGCCCAAAAAAGGGAGATGACGTGCACGCAACCCCTCCTAGACCACGTGTGCGGAAAAAAAAACCTGCACTATGCTGTGGCACCCAGTAACACAAGAATGAACGTATGCGTGTCACACGCAGCCTAGAATGACCTCTGAAGGGGTAGGCTACACACGAGGCAAGCACAGATGTTAGATACGTGCGTGACTCACCGTCTGCCAGGAAAAAGAGCGTGAAAAAGAAGCGCATTTGCGTGTTGGCAACACCCCTGCCAAAAGAAGAATTGTACGCTGTCTGAGGAGACAGGACAACAGTAGAAGGGAACGCTGTTTGAGGGAACAGGCCCAGGAAAACCAGAAAAAGAGAAAAAAGAGAAAAATCTGTCAGAGGTAACAGGGAGTACGAACTTGAAACGCCGTGAAGTAAATCGCGTGTGAAACGACAAGAAGTACAGATTTCACCCACTCACTCTCCACAAAAAGCACGTACAAGGAAATGGTGTTCTACACGTACCTTTTATGCAGGCCCACACGTCCAGCGTCACTTCCGCGTGCACTCGCTAGAGCCATTTCCACCAATTACACGCTTTGTCACTTCCGCGTGTAGGGCCATTTCCACCAATTACACGCTTTGTCACTTCCGCGTGTACGCGCTAAGGCCATTTCCACCAATTACACGCTTTGACACTCGGACGTGTCTTTCATTTTTTTCACACGCAACATTTCAAACGTGTGCCATATTCAACGTGCACGTGACTTCAGAGACGCGCATACGCTGGTGGCCTTTGGGCCAATTAATGTACATACGTGTGCTGATGCGCTTACGCGCTAAGGGCCTTTCCTCGAATTACACGCAGACGTGCTGGATTTTCACGTGCAAAATCACTCCGTATCAAGCTGGCCACGCGTTCACACACGGAAGACCACGCTCCTGCCCAGAAGGCAGAATTACTGCTCCCCAGAGCCCTGAGCACGCTCCCACCTGCCATCTGCTGCTGCCCGACTGCCTGCTGCCCACGTGCCCTGCCATTTGTTGCCTGCACATCAGCCAGGGGTGCTGTTGCTGTGACCACCCCTGCTGGAACCGAAGACTCCCGACTGCTTTTCCATCGCCCCACAGTCCAGCCCCAGGACCCAGTTGCCCACCCACTCCTGCCTCTGGGGTTGCCATGTCGGGCACTGCAACATCTGGCACCAGTGGCAACCCCCGGCCAAGGAGGCAGAGGGGCACCAGCTTCACTGCCACCGAAGTTGGTGTCCTGGTGGAGCATGTCCTGGGGCAGTATGATGCCCTCTTCGGAAGGTTGCGCGCCGACAAGGAAGGACGGACTCGGATCTGGATGGACATCGTGACTGCCATCAACGCGGAGGAGGTGGCAGTCTGCGACTACGAACGTGTCAGGAAGCTCTGGGAGGACTTCAGGTCCAGGACCCTCAACAAGGCCCAGTGCCTCCTGAAGGCAGCGGATGCTAAGGGGCGCCGGGGCCACTTGTCGGAAGATCAGATGAGGGTCCTGGAACGCATATCCCCATCGCTCCACGACCAGGTTCTTGAGAGGCAGACCCGTCTGGAGTCGAGCGGTAAGTGTACATGCATACTGATTGTAAGCTGTGCGTGTCGTGTGCCAGGAGTGTGCAGGTTGAACATGTATTTTTATGTGGGCAAGTAGGGGGGGTGTACAGGGCCGTGAGGGTGACACATGCGAGGGGTCTCATGTGTGACACATGGATGGTGCTTGTGTGTGTGGGCTTGTATGGCACAGGATGTGGAGGAATGAATGTCAGGTGTGACATGGATGTCGATCGGAACACTGCGACAGTTGGCGGATGTGTACACATGCATGCAACTTTGGTGGTGTGTGTGCATGTGTAGTGTACTCCCTATGTTGCATGTGATGTGTGGATGACCTTTGGCTGCTCATGCTGTTGTATGTGAATGGATGGTGCTGGCTGTTGCAATATGCCTGCGGTATGGCTCATGTGTGCAAGTTGAAATGACATGTGTGCTGGGGATTGTGATGCCATGTCTGAGGTTTACCAATGCCACTCATGTATGACTGTCATGTGTGTATGAGTCCATTGGACAGTGCCCTGATGCCTGTGTTTTCTTTCTCCCTGTCTGCAGCGTCAACTGATGAAGAGGGCGGAGAAGGTGCTGTGGAGCACAGCGGCAGGGGTCGCACCACCAGCCGGAGACGCATTGCCCGGATCCCCTCCCAGGTTCTGATCTCATCGGGGAGTGAGGAGTCTGGTGCCGTGTCCCAGGCCGCAGCTGCCAAGGGGAGGTCCAAGAGGTGGAGGTTGGAGTTGGACTCCTCGGCAGCAGAAGCGGCAGCTGGGACCCCACAGGGCCCAACGGAGGAAGATGGCACAGAGTCATCCAGGTTGGTGGGGGGTTTGGAGGAGGAGGAGGCCGTGCAAGCGACAGAGGCGGGGTCTGGAGGTGGGGATTCCACTGGTGCTAGTGGTGCAGTGCAGGATCTGGGACAGGAGGCAGCACAGGCCGCTGCGGAGGTGCCTGTGTGCAATCCTGTCCCTGCTCCTGTCACTGCATCATCTTGCACCAGCGGGGATGCCTACCTCCAGACCCGTTCTCAGGCAGGGGATTGGCTTACAACACCTGGCCTTCCTCTCCCTGCGGATGTGGCTATCCTGCACCAGGTTGAGCCTGTCCAGGGTGGGGTGGCGTTGCGTCAACGGGCCATGCGAGCTGACCTGCAGACTTTTCATGATGAGTCTGCACGTCTTCTTGCATGGCTCGTTGACTGCGTTGACCCACTGGGACAGCTCACCAGGGCTGGATTCCTCCGTTTCCTGGACCTTGTTCCGACCCCCTCCTCCACGGAACCCCCTATGCCCCAGTCGTCCTCCATGCCATCTTCCCACCCATGTGTCACCTGGGTGCCCTGTGGAGCTGCCTCCGACCGTGCGGCCAGGCTGGTGGACAAGAGATCCCTGCCACAGTCGGGAGTCGGACGTCCAGCAGGGGTGGCCACATCAACGACTGCACCACAGCTGGAGGAGGATGTGCAGGCACCATCGGACAGGGCACATGGACAGCAGCAGCTGCAGCAGCAGGAGGCTGTAGTTGGGAGGCACGATAGCTCGGGGCCTTCAACATCGGAGGGGCAGGCATCGGCCGGAGGGCAGGAGGACCCTGGACGGGAAGTGTCTTCCGTGTGGCAGCGGTTGGGCCACGCCATAGATGCAGAGCGGCGGCGGGCTGAAGAGGCGCGGCTCACGATGGTCAGGGCGGAGAACTCCATGCGGAGGGCCCTGAGGCGGGCCGAGTGCCTCGAGGCAATCCGCAGGGAGTTGGAGGTGAACATGTCGGCGTCCCTGCGGACCCTCGGGGCCATGGAACAGGACCGCCTCCGGGACATAGATGAGGAGTTTGATGATGCCCTGGCCCCGAACACCACTAAGTGAGCCGCTGGACTGGCCCGCCGCCATTGTATATAGTTATTTAGTGATAGATTTCCTTTATAGTTTATTTTTATTTGGAGTCGACGGACACTGCTCCACCTTTTGTATATAGTTCCATTTTAGATAGGTTTTTTGGTAGGTTTCATTTCTTCTGTTGGGATGATGGACCCTGAATACTTTGTACATAGTTGGACTTTGGATTTGGACATTTTTTTTACTATGAATATTTTTTCCCATGGAGCAATGTTTTTCTATTTCTTTTTTCCCTTCATTTCCTTTTTATGGACTTGAACTTTGGAAGACATTTTTATGGATTATCATTTATTGATTTTAATTTGAAAAGGGACAGCCAGCTTAATTTTGATTTTTTTTACTTGTGTATTTTGTTTAATTTTGATTGCCATTACTGTTGTTATTAATACATTATTTGGATTTTTCCATTCTTCAATGTGTGGTTTCATCTCATTGTTTTCATGCATGTCATGATATGGTTTTCAGGTTCACTTGCAACCATTGTGTGTGTGTGAGACACATGTGTTGATTTACATTGTTTCCATTGGAGTAGTATCATGGGCGCATGTAATACTTGGTTGTGTCTTTGGGCTGTGGTGGCTGGCCATGAGGCCCATGCTTGAGGATTGTCAGGGCCTATGGGCAGGGGGACATGAGTGGGGGCCTGGTGGAGGCTGCCCATGGTGGCTGGGGGGTGGGGGTGGTGGGAGACATGGGTGGGGGCCTGGTGGAGGGTGCCCCACACTGCTGGGGGGGTGGGGGTGGTGGGAGACATGAGTGGGTGCCTGGTGGAGGCTGCCCATGGTGGCTGGGGGGTGGGGGTGGGTGGAAGACATGAGTGGGGGCCTGGTGGGGGCTGCCAATGGTGGCTGGGGGGTGGGGGTGGGTGGGAGACATGGGTGGGAGCCTGGTGGGGGCTGCCCATGGTGGCTGGGGGGTGGGGGTGGTGGGAGACATGGGTAGGGGCCTGGTGGAGGGTGCCCCACACTGCTGGGGGGGTGGGGGTGGTGGGAGACATGAGTGGGGGTCTGGTGGGGGTTGCCCATGGTGGCTGGGGGGTGGGGGTGGTTGGGAGACATGAGTGGGGGCCTGGTGGGGGCTGCCCATGGTGGCTGGGGGGTGTGGGTGGTGGGAGACATGGGTGGGGGCCTGGTGGAGGGTGCCCCACACTGCTGGGGTGGTGGGGGTGGGTGGGAGGCATGAGTGGGGGCCTGGTGGGGGCTGCCCATGGTGGCTGGGGGGTGGGGGTGGTGGGAGACATGAGTGGGGGCCTGGTGGGGGCTGCCCATGGTGGCTGGGGGTGGGGGTGGGTGGAAGACATGAGTGTGGGCCTGGTGGAGGCTGCCTATGGTGGCTGGGGGGTGGGGGTGGTGGGAGACATGGGTGGGGGCCTGGTGGAGGGTGCCCCACACTGCTGGGGGGGGTGGGGGTGGTGGGAGACATGAGTGGGGGCCTGGTGGAGGCTGCCCATGGTGGCTGGGGGGGTGTGAGGGGTGGTAGACATGGGTGGGAGCCTGGTGGGGGCTGCCCATGGTGGCTGGGGGGTGGGGGTGGTGGGAGACATAGGTGGGGCCTGGTGGAGGGTGCCCCACACTGCGTGGGGGGTGGGGGTGGTGGGAGACATGAGTGGGGGCCTGGTGGTGGCTGCCCATGGTGGTTTTTGGGGTGGGGGTGGTGGGAGACATGGGTGGGAGCCTGGTGGGGGCTGCCCATGGTGGCTGGGGGGTGGGGGTGGTGGGAGACATAGGTGGGGCCTGGTGGAGGGTGCCCCACACTGCTGGGGGGTGGGGGTGGTGGGAGACATGAGTGGGGGCCTGGTGGAGGCTGCCCATGGTGGCTGGGGGGTGGCGGGTGGTAGACATGGGTGGGAGCCTGGTGGGGGCTGCCCATGGTGGCTGGGGGGTGGGGGTGGTGGGAGACATGGGTGGGGGCCTGGTGGAGGGTGCCCCACACTGCTGGGGGGGTGGGGGTGGTGGGAGACATGAGTGGGGGCCTGGTGGGGGATGCCCATGGTGGCTGGGGGGTGGGGGTGTTGTTAGACATGGGTGGGGGCCTGGTGGAGGGTGCCCCACACTGCTGGGGGGGTGGGGGTGGTGGGAGACATGAGTGGGGGCCTGGTGGGGGATGCCCATGGTGGCTGGGGGGTGTGGGTGGTGGGAGACATGGGTGGGGGCCTGGTGGAGGGTGCCCCACACTGCTGGGGGGGTGGGGGTGGTGGGAGACATGAGTGGGGGCCTGGTGGGGGCTGCCCATGGTGGCTGGGGGGTGGGGGTGGTTGGAGACATGATTGGGAGCCTGGTGGGGGCTGCCCATGGTGGCTGGGGGGTGGGGGTGGTGGGAGACATAGGTGTGGCCTGGTGGAGGGAGCCCCACACTGCTGGGGGGGTGGGGGTGGTGGGAGACATGAGTGGGGGCCTGGTGGAGGCTGCCCATGGTGGCTGGGGGGTGGGGGGGTGGTAGACATGGGTGGGAGCCTGGTGGGGGCTGGCCATGGTGGCTGGGGGGTGGGGGTGGTGGGAGACATGGGTGGGGGCCTGGTGGAGGGTGCCCCACACTGCTGGGGGGTGGGGGTGGTGGGAGACATGAGTAGGGGCCTGGTGGGGGATGCCCATGGTGGCTGGGGGTTGGGGGTGTTGTTAGACAAGGGTGGGGGCCTGGTGGAGGGTACCCCACACTGCTGGGGGGGTGGGGGTGGTGGGAGACATGAGTGGGGCCTGGTGGGGGATGCCCATGGTGGCTGGGGGGTGTGGGTGGTGGAAGACATGGGTGGGGGCCTGGTGGAGGGTGCCCCACACTTCTGGGGGGTGGGGGTGGTGGGGGACATGAGTGGGGGCCTGGTGGGGGCTGCCCATGGTGGCTAGGGGGTGGGGGTGTGGGAGACATGGGTGGGGGCCTGGTGGAGGGTGCCCCACACTGCTGGGGGGGTGGGGGTGGTGGGAGACATGAGTGGGGACCTGGTGGAGGCTGCCCATGGTGGCTGGGGGGTGGGGGGGTGGTAGACATGGGTGGGAGCCTGGTGGGGGCTGCCCATGGTGGCTGGGGGTTGGGGGTGGTGGGAGACATGGGTAGGGGCCTGGTGGAGGGTGCCCCACACTGCTGGGGGGGTGGGGGTGGTGGGAGACATGAGTGGGGGTCTGGTGGGGGTTGCCCATGGTGGCTGGGGGGTGGGGGTGGTTGGAAGACATGAGTGGGGGCCTGGTGGGGGCTGCCCATGGTGGCTGGGGGGTGGGGGTGGTGGGAGACATGGGTGGGGGCCTGGTGGAGGGTGCCCCACACTGCTGGGGGGGTGGGGGTGGTGGGAGACATGAGTGGGGGCCTGGTGGGGGCTGCCCATGGTGGCTGGGGGGTAGGGGTGGTGGGAGACATGGGTGGGAGCCTGGTGGGGGCTGCCCATGGTGGCTGGGGGGTGGGGGTGGTGGGAGACATGAGTGGGGCCTGGTGGAGGGTGCCCCACACTGCTGGGGGGGTGGGAGTGGTGGGAGACATGAGTGGGGGCCTGGTGGTAGACATGGGTGGGAGCCTGGTGGGGGCGGCCCATGGTGGCTGGGGGGTGGAGGTGGTGGCAGACATGGGTGTGGGCCTGGTCGAGGGTGCCCCACACTGCTGGGGGGGTGGGGGTGGTGGGAGACATGAGTGGGGGCCTGGTGGGGGATGCCCATGGTGGCTGGGCGGTGGGGGTGTTGTTAGACATGGGTGGGGGCCTGGTGGAGGGTGCCCCACACTGCTGGGGGGGTGGGGGTGGTGGGAGACATGAGTGGGGGCCTGGTGGGGGATGCCCATGGTGGCTGGGGGGTGTGGGTGGTGGGAGACATGGGTGGGGGCCTGGTGGAGGGTGCCCCACACTGCTGGGGGGGTGGGGGCAGTGGGGGACATGAGTGGGGGCCTGGTGGGGGCTGCCCATGGTGGCTAGGGGGTGGGGGTGTGGGAGACATGGGTGGGGGCCTGGTGGAGGGTGCCCCACACTGCTGGGGGGGTGGGGAGGTGGGAGACATGAGTGGGGACCTGGTGGAGGCTGCCCATGGTGGCTGGGGGGTGGGGGGTGGTAGACATGGGTGGGAGCCTGGTGGGGGCTGCCCATGGTGACTGGGGGGTGTGGGTGGTGGGAGACATGGGTGGGGGCCTGGTGGAGGGTACCCCACACTGCGGGGGGGGTGGGGTGGTGGGAGACATGAGTGGGGGCCTGGTGGGGGATGCCCATGGCGGCTGGGGGGTGGGGGTGGGTGGGAGACATGAGTGGGGGCCTGGTGGGGGCTGCCCATGGTGGCTGGGGGGTGGGGGTGGTGGGAGACATGGGTGGGGGCCTGGTGGAGGGTGCCCCACACTGCTGGGGGGGTGGGGGTGGGTGGGAGACATGAGTGGGGGCCTGGGTGGGGCTGCCCATGGTGGCTGGGGGGTGGGGGTGGTGGGAGACATGAGTGGGGGCCTGGTGGGGGCTGCCCATGGTGGCTGGGGGGTGGGGGTGGGTGGGAAACATGAGTGGGGGCCTGGTGGGGGCTGCCCATGGTGGCTGGGGGGTGGGGGTGGTGGGAGACATGGGTGGGGGCATGGTGGAGGGTGCCCCACACTGCTGGGGGGGTGGTGGGTGGGAGACATGAGCAGGTGTGCAGGATAGTCCCCTGTTTTGTGGGCTGCCTGCAGGGGCCGTGGAGGGTGTACAGGGTACACATGTGAGGACCCACCCAGCCTAATCGCGTGTGATTATTCCCGTGCACCCCTGTAATACACGTACCCAGCCAAATCGCGTGTGATAATTCACACGCACCCCTGTAATACACGTACCCAGCCAAATCGCGTGTGATTATTCCCACGCAACTGTGTAATACACGTACCCTGACTAATCGTGTGTAAAACTTCACGCGTACCCCTGTCATACACGTACCCAGCCAAAACGCGTGTGAAAATTCCTGCGTACCCCTGTAATACACGTACCCTGGCTAATCGCGTGTTTAACTTCACGCGTACCCCTTTCATACACGTACCCTGGCTAATCGCATGTCAAACTTCCCGCGTACCCCTGATATGAATGTTACCCGCTTTGCGTTCCTTGTTTGGCAGCCCTATCAACTGGTCCAGGGTTAGCGCAGCCCTTTGCGATGATTTAGCGATTTTGATGGCTTTTCCTTGCGCGAGGGCGTTCTTGGGGGCGTTACTGGCACTGCTGCAGGGTCGCTGCAATACTCTGCGCCACGGCTGTTTTGGGAGCCTAAAATCCATGAATACGCTGTGCGCGGAAATCGGTTTTGGCGCACGCGCCTGGCGCAGGCAATCACACGCGGACACTCTGCGCCAGCCGCTTGCAACACTTTTCTGCAAAATTCTATGAATTACCCTGTTAGTTTCTTTTAGTCTCTTTAGAGCATTTGTAGTGACTGGGGGGGGTGGGGGTTCAAATCCTGTTGCATTTCTGTTTGATTTTGTTTTCTTTTAGAACATTTTCCTTTTTGTGGAACAGGATATGTTTGTAGATGGGGGGTGTATAGTGAACAAAGTCTATTGTATTCTAAAATGAAAGGAATATCAGCGTTTGCTTTACTTGCATCAAAGTTTATTAGAAATAGACCGTCAATTGTACGTAGGCGTGACAGTGCTATGTAGCTCAAGCCTTCTTTAAAGACTGTGTTACCAATGTCTATCATTGCTTTGTCTAGAGTAAGACCTTGTGATTTATGAATGGTGACTGCGTATGCAAGAGTTAGAGAAAATTGTTCTCTGCGTACATACATGTCTTTGAAGAGAAGGAATCAAGCTGTTGAGCGTCATTCTTTTTACTTCTGAAAGTTTGTCAAAGAGAATATTGACAAACTGAATTTTGTTGTCACATGGGTATGTTTGAAAGCCAACAACTGTACCCAGTGCTCCATTAACTAGTCCTTGGTCCACGTCAAGGTTACGTTTAAGCAATTTAAGGATAATTTTAATATCTTTTCCAAGCCTGCTGTGTTTGAGATTGATTTTTCTAAACTATTTAGTCTTGCTGTGGCTTGGTCACACATGGGTAATGTCATTCCATGTACATCTAGTTTGTCTGTGGCGCTAATTTCCATAATTGGTTGCATTTCTTTGCTTAACATTATTTCATTGAATTTGAAACAGCTTGCAAGAGTTGGCATTCATTAAGGCCATACAATTGACATTTTTGTGGGCTAATTGTTCCATAACATCTGTAGCACATGCATTATCACCATAAAGTGCATGAATGTGCCGGGTTTTCAATATTGCTTCTCCTTCTCTAGAAAGTATACCAACTCTGATACTTTTTAAGATGTTGGCATAAGTGAGATCTGCAGATTGGCGCATGTTTTCTGTTAATTCTCTGTATTGGAAATGTTGCCAAAGGTTGACATTTCCAATGCTGCAACAGTTTTACGGCAGAGTTTGTGTCCTAATGTTTTAAAAATAGGCTCACCTTTTACAGGTGTCAATTGAAGAAGATCTCCGAAAACAATGATATGTTTTCCTGCAAATAGCTCTTCATAGTTTGTTTTGAGTACTTCTTGTAATCTGAGGTGAATAGCATTTTCATTTGTTTCAATACTCTGCGTACTTCCATTGCAGCTTCTGCAGAAAGTTTGTAATAATCTAACTTGTTTTGGTGTTCTACTGGCAGGAGTAGTAATCGGTGTAAAGTGACACCACCTATGTTGTAGGCAGCTAAACCTGTGGGGGCAGTGACAACAGCTGACAGCTTGTTGTTTGTCAATTGTTGAAGGAACTTACTGATGATTTTGATTAGGAATATTTTGCCAGAACCAGCTTCACCACTAACATACAATAGTATAGGTTTGTAATTTTGGCAGGTGCATTCTTTGTTTTCATGCTTCACACCATGTGCAATTTCTTTCTTTTGTTATTTCTTGAAAAATGCTATGTTGCTCTTTGTTTAGTTTTGATTGTAGTGTAGTTAAGTCTTCTTTATCTTCATAGTGACACATGGTGTTTTCTACTTCTATCATAGGTAATTCTGCCTCATTTGTTATTAGTGGTTCTCCCAGTGGTCATGGCTTCCTGTGACAGGAGGTTGACTACTGTCAGGAGTGTCCTTATCTAGTTGGGCTTGGAGTTCCTCTTCGTGTTGCTGTTCATTGTGCAACATTGTTTTGTACTGTGCACAGTTTACATCAGTTATACTGCTTTCATTGGCTTTGAAAGTGTCTTCATATGAGTCATAGGTATCTAGTATTTCTTCTTCTTTTCTCCATGGTTTGAAGAGTTGTAGCAGGGACATGTAATATATTTCTTTATGTTGAGGAGCCTTTAATGACAATTTGATATGATTAATGAAATTTGGTTTGGGGTTTTACTAAGCTGCCATCACAGTTTGTCACTTTATTTACGGTTTTGCTCATCAGGTTTTATATTATTTTTGTATGTGTAGTTTTGGGCTATGTGGTATAGACACATGGTTTCCAAAGTGGTACTCCAGTTTGGGTAGTATGTGTCCAATAAATTGTTTTTTAAAATGTCTTGGCTGTTGGGATCATGTTTGGCTATTGTTTCTATATCTTCGTATGATTTTAGAACTCTTTTTCTAGATTTAGCTGGATCAAGACTTAGCCATACTATATTTGCAGATTTACCATACAATGCAGTACCAGTTAATCGATCAGCTGCTTCATAGGACCCACATTCTCTATGGGACAGCATTTTTATGCCCAAGCTGTATAATTTCTAAGACTCTGTTTTATCTGATGACAGGTCATTCCAGAGGTCTTGGAGCTCTGTCTTTTCTGATTTGATTAAGTATGCTGTGACATATCGTGCAACTGCAGTAGAATTGTCTGCAATGTACTGCACATCTATGTTTGCATTCCACAAGTGGGCAATGATTGCATTGTAATCATTGATATATTTTTCTTCTTCTTTTCTTTTTATGCAATATGTATTTTTAGGTGACTTACCTTTAACACTATGTCTAACTGAAGACATGAGGTTGTTCACTTGACCTGTACTTGTAACTGGTCTAGGGAAACCAAATCGGCATTTGGTGTAATATTTCCCTTTGTTTTTGTATTTGTGACGACAATATTTGCCACATTTGTGTCTTTGGAATTGTAAGATTTTTGCATGAAGATCACTATTTGTGGATTCTGACGGAATTTCACAAGTGACATATTTTTCAATAAACTGGAAAACAGTGGCATCACTGTCTTGACCAAATTTAGGAGCATCTTTAATCCATAAAAGCATGTGGACATGTGGCGCTCCTCTGGCTTGGTATTCTTTTCTCCAAAAGAAGTGTTGCACTTCTCGAAGGGGATGAACAGTTTTATTACAAATAAAATGTAGCATAGCAATGAAGCAATGGTGAAAATATCTAGAACATTAACAGGATCCTGAGAACAAAGTTCTCCAGGTGTTAGTATATCTATGTTTGTTTTGTTTTCATTTGATATGCGTAGGAAAGCATGTAAATCTTCCCATGCATGTTCTGCGCAACTTAATGTAACAAACCAAGTGGGTGGTCCAAGGTTTCTGATCATACAACGTACATCTCCATGGCGTCGAAACCAGTACTCTTTAGTACCTCGCATATTTGCTAATAGATTTGTAAGTTTTGTCTGTAAAACCTCATCTTTTTCTTGAACTTTTTGTAATAATTGTGTGGCTGTCATATTTTGAAAGTGTGATCCTGATGTTAATATGTGTGCAACTCCGTAACATAAAGTTGCTAGTTCACTTTCAAAGAGTAGCTGGAATATGTATTCCACATTTTGTCGAAATCTGGGATCTTCAGAATACATTCGTAATGAGCGATATTCTGATGCTGATATTTGAACAGGTCTATCATCGTATCTTCCTCCTTTGCCAGTAGGAAAGAGTAGAGGAAAAGCACGTGCTTCTATACTTTTTTCCCATATGCTGATTGGTGATCCTTTTGTTTGACGCATTTGGTACATTTCCAGTGCATCTTCTATGGTGTCATTAGAGTGCAATGGGTGAATTGTATAATGGTCTAAAGTGCTTGCTATTGTAGCAGGATCTAGGAGCTCAAATTGACCAGTTTCTTGTGTCTCTTGAAGTATTTCAGTTGTATCTTTCAAGTTTTCTTCGATATTAATTTCTTTGTAATAATCATTATTCTCTTTGAGATATTACAGGGCTTCTCTAACTTTATGTAAATCTACCAGTTGTTGCCAATTTATTTTGTCTTTTGTAGGTACTCCATTTACCAAGATAATTAAAGATTGTTGCATTGGACGTTGCACTCCTAGAGTGTGCACATTTTCTTTTAGATCTAATGGTAAATACACTACTTTTCCACGAATACCTTTCACTAATTCAGAGGGAGGTAATTTTGCAGTTTTTGGTTGAAGGCGTATTATTGCTTGAAATGGATGAACTGTTTGAATTATGATGATCTGACATAAATTAAGTTGTTGAAGGAGTTTTGGTAGTGGATGTAATTCCAAGTTATTTGAGATAGCACGTGAAGGAATTTGGTTGTTGTCAAGTTTGGTAGTGCAGTAACTGCAAAGTATTATGGGGTCAGTTATTTCGTATTTGTTTTCTGCTATATGGTAGAGAGCTAATTCAAACCATTTAGAATCTTCATTGTCTTCTATTTTGTATGAAAGGTCTATAGTTTTTGTGTTACTTTTATAACACGTTCTGTGGCAACATACACACACATGGTTTGGTACTTCAACTGAAGTGCTTTGAAATTTTAGTATTTCTTTTTTGTATGTGTGTAGTGAAAGGTTGCCATGTGCAGATTTGTTACGAAGTTGGTTGACAGCTATTTCATCTTGTAAGTGGGTTTCATTTTCAAAATATTTTTTCGGTATATACTCGATTTCTTCTAGTAGGTCTTTTGGTGTACCATGTAGAAGAATGTTATTTAAATTGGCTAGTGCTAAAGCAGGACTTTTTGCATAATACAGTTTATAAACTAGATTTTTTATACTTGCATGATGTGTTGATATCCTTTTGATATCATGGAAGGTTGTTTTGCAAGTAGCTCCTGATATTCAGGCCAACGAATGTCCTTGCAGTCCTGTGTGCTTGGGTACTGGACAAGCATCCATACTTTGCAGTATTTTAATTTTGATTTTGTCTTTGCTTTTCACATATTGATTGAGGAATAGGCGCAAAGATTTGAACATTTTTTTGGGAATGTTACACATTGACGTTTATGGCCATGTGTAAATTAGATGTTCTGATTCAGTCGAATGGAGGGGTAAATCTAAGTTTTAAGGGGATATTTTTGTAAGGAGTACTTCTTCCATTATTAGTTCCATTATGGTATTATTAACTTTTTCATAACCTCGACCAGTGCTATGTATGGCAATTGTATTTGTTTGCTTTTGTTTGTACGCTTCTTCATTAAAGTATGGTTCTGTGCTTGTAGTGTGACTCCATTCACCTCCACAGATATTTAAGAAGTTATTTCTGTTCACATTGTGTTTACTGAGAAGTTTAGTTATTAGTTTTGTTAGTGGTTTAATTCTGTTTAACACAACAATAAATAAGTTTCTTTTGAGAAGAATTGCACTGTCTATCAAAGCTTCTAAGATTACTTTCCTACGATAGGTTTGAAGTGTTGAACCTGGTTTCTCTCCTGTTTTTATCAGATTTTGAAGGACTTTGTGATGGAACATTTTGGCTAATATACTTTTCTTGGTATGTTTACTTTGTACTATATCAAGATGTATAGAAGACGTTTTATTTGTAGTGATAGTTGATTTTCTGTTAATAGTTTTTTGGGTCGTTTTACTTTGTGATAGAGGAGGCAAAGTTTTTGCACTAGAAACCTCTTCTGTTTCACAACATGACTGTATTAGCTGTTGTGTTTCAACGTTTTTTACAAATTCTGCTATAGATGGGTGTTTATGTTGGAGACTTTTCTTTTCATTTGCTCTACTTCTGCGTCCCTTTCTACGGAGTTGCTTTTTGGTGGGCATGCTGTAGCGTCTGTTAAAAAAAATACAGAAGGTATGGGTTGGGGTTTTCTGCAATGCATGTGTGTTGTGTGCATGATTGTTTGAGTAAGATGATAAAGATGTATGTAACGGTGTGTGATTGTGAATTGGGAAGTTGAACTACCAGGGATGGGTATTCTTCAATTAATGTGTTACTAAACTGGGGTTCAGATGACAGAAAAAAGTAAGCCGGTGGTGTGGAGAAGAATAAATAATATAGGTAAAGCTATACAATTAAAACAGTTGTTTGTTCTAAAACATCTACATTCTAGCGGCTGAGTTGGGTAATTTGTGTACCGAAAAATAGGAATTTGAGGGCCATTCTGACAGGAGATCACTGTTTAAGATGGGGGGTATTTTTGGTCAGAATGGTGCAGAATCTCTATTTTTAGGCACAGAAATACCATGAATGCACCATACAGTGCGTGTGAGTTATAAATCAAATATTATGGTCACTATCTACTTACTTTTTTCAAAACAATGAGTAGTTTGCTTCTTAGTTGTTCTTTGTAAATCAAAATCGGCTGCTTCTATTCAGGAGAATGGGCTTCACTGCAATTGTAAAAGAAAGAAATTAGTAATTTGGTTGCTATATAGCAATGTTTTCATTTTAGACATAGGAGGCTTGGCGGGTGAGTCAGTCCTTTACAAGGCAGGTGACACCCGCCAAAAGCGTGTGAGTTGAGAGCTATGTGTCATAGCCTGCTTTTGCACGTAACAGTGAGTGAATGTCATAGTCTGCTTGTCCTATATAAATGTATGTAAGTACTTATATAAACGAAAAAAAAATTAAAACCAATTATGTGTTTGTACAAATATTATTGTTTGAGATTTGATCATAGAGTGTGTATGTTATTTTGTGTGATTATATGTCGTGTATATATTTTATTTCAAAAATGTTAGTTTAATAGTATTTGCATGTGTGTGTGTGTGTATGAAGAAATTAAACGATATAAAGGTTTGTAAGTGACAGGTCATTTTAGGACAATGACACAATGATCGTCCATTCATTTTTCAGATTATAGAAGGTAAAAGTCGGTTAGAAAATGTGTTCATGTACTGTGTATAAAATATGCATACCTGTACTTTCTGTTCATGTATATGGATATGGACGAAGCTGCAATATTGGAGATTTGTATAGTATTTCTCGTAGATCGTGGTTGTCAATGGTATGAGACTTGTACTCCGAGAGATACACCGTACATTTGTAGTGCTGCTCTATGATGATGCAGTTACATGTAGAGTTATTGGGTTTGATTGGTGGATGGTCATGTGATTGCTTAGCTACATCCAATGAGGGAATGGCACAGAGAGTGAAATCGAAATGGTAGAAGGGCTGTACATGTTACGATACGTTCATGGACATGGCGGTAGTTCTAGAACACCGCGTATTACATCCGGGGAATTTGGGGAGGGGAGGTATGGAAATGAGATTGGATGAAGCAAGAGATTGGTCAGTAAAGTTTAGTGACTGTGTTGTGCTAGGAGAGGTTTTCTCAGATATTGTTTTTGCAGAGAGAAGAACAGATAGCTATGGCTGAGTGTTTCAAAACACAGATTGTATGGATTGTGGGAGACTTGTGGATTCATTGGTTGAAGGTGCGTGCAGAAAGCTGTGGAGTATCTATAGATCTTGGATTCCCACATGTGGAAGTGCACTGGCATGGAGTGCGTGGAATGAAGTGGTTGGACTTGCTACCTCTCTGTGCAACTTTGAAGATAGAGGAACATCCAGACATAATTGTAATTCATCGTGGAGGGAACAGTTTAGGACATGTGTCTGGAATTTCTTTGCAATTTGTAATGAAAGAAGGACTTCAGAAGATAATTGACATGTTTCCAAACTCTAAACTAATTTTTTCACGGATTGCGCAGAGACAAGTGTGGCTTTGTTCTTTCTCATGTGGTCCACAAATGGAGAAAGCAAGGCGTAATGTTAATAAGGCTGTTTGTGCCTTCCGAAGAGATTTTGGCATGTCCTCTTTTAACAATGAAAATATTTATAGTACATACATTTTTCGCAAAGATGGAGTCCATCTTACTTATGCTGGCAATCAGATTTTTCTGAGAAATGTACAAAATGCATTGCGACCTTTTTTAGAAATACAGCATTCATTTTGAAGTACGTCTTACGTAGTTAAAATTTTTTACATTCAAACACCTCCCAAAGGCTCTTTTCCGAGCCACCACTTCCTGTTACAGAAAAATGCATTGGTTTCAATAGGGTAGCAATGCAATTGTTCTTCTGTTCGTGGACCGTTCGCAGACTTTCACGAAATGGAAATGGCTATGCTTTATGTATATTCATTTCTATTTTTTAACTGTGAAAGGCGGCTCTGAAAAGAGTCTTATTTTTTTTTTTTGATTTTTGTTATTTTGTATTTCTTTTGTTCTTTTTTATACACGACACACTAGGAGAGGAGGGAAAGGAGGGTAAAGGGAGGGGGACACCAACCACAGGGATAAGAAAGGGCGAGCTGAGAGAGGAAGATGTAGAGTGGGTTTTATTTGGGTAGTGAGCAGGTCTTCTGGTGCTCTGAGACGATCGTCTCAAAAGCACTCCGAAGTCGTTCCCCCCTGCAGAGTACTGTGTCACAGTACACACATACAACTGTGACCCTCGAAAGGTAAGGGTCATCAGAATTCTGTATGGCCTGTGAGGCAGCTTGAGGAAGACGCTGTCCCACAGAGGTGTTCCTTGTGGTGACAGGATCAGGAACGGAGGATGAAGTAGAGGCAATCAACCTACTACGCTTCTCGCGAGGTACAACCTTGCGAATGGCCCCAGTGTGGAATGAGCGCAGGTGTCGCTTCATGGTAGTGGTCCCAAAGCTATACGAACCATGCTTTCCGCGACTGAGTACCATTTTGCACTCATTACAAGTGACACGGTTCGCATGAGACTCAGGACCATTTCCATGAATGGTGAACAACCGCCACACCCAAGATTCACGCCGAGGGCAGGTAGTAGGGATTTCCTCTACCTCATTCTCGTCATCCTCTTCTTCCTCCTCTGTATACTCACTCCTGTTCCCCTCTTCAGGCCCTTGGGGAAATGGTGGTGGTGGAGGGGTTTGGGGTGGTGCTGAGGCAGATGTAGCACCATGTGGTAATAGTCGAGCCATGGATGTCATTGGCTCGGAGATGGAAATCTCAAAATCTGCAAAGAATGCAGCAAAATGCAGTGTGCTCTGTGGAATAGTCAGAAACACAATGAGAATGCGCTCTAGGGCGTGGTCTTATATCGGGGTGCTTGTGCGCGGGTCACGGACATGCGCGCCGTCCGCAAGACAGATCGAACATCAAAAAAGGTTCAAAAAGTCACAAAAACTATGTGGAAAGTTAGGATTAGTATGTGGGATTTGTGGTATGGTAATTTTTTAATGAGAAATATTGTGTATTACTTGGAAATGTACTTTTAAACTGGTCGAGGACACGAACAGTGTCCGCATTTAGAGCACGAGATGAGCGTGGGCGCGGTCACATGATTGTTTTGTGAGCATGTTCGCTAAGGTAGCGGTCGTCCGCAGGACACCCAATGTACAGACATTGTTTTGCCATGCGTTTTGATGTTCTGCGGACAGTGTTTGGGTCCTGAACTAATTAAAAGTGCGTCACATGTAAAACGAACAGTTACGGACAGCCGTTTGTTCTTAGCACAGTTTAATTTATTTGCTAACAATACGGACAGACATAGCGTTTCAAGCACACCTCCATTTTCGTTTATTTACGAACAATTCAGGACACCACGAGTGTTCTTAGAACAGTTTCTGTTTTCTATCGAACACTACGAATAGGCATAGTGTTCTTAAGGACACCTCCATTTTCGTTTATTTACGAACATTTCAGGACACTACGAGTGTTCTTAGAACATTTTCAACTTGCATGAGAACATTACGGACAGATGTAGTGTCCTCAGGACAGTCACATTTTCATTTTTTTACGAACATTTCTGAACAACCGCGGTGTCCGTGGACACCTTAATTGGTTTTATCACAAGGAACTGAAAGTAATTACAACACAATATAAGAAAAGTAACTTTATTTCATATATATATACAGTTATGACTGGGAAGGTGGGGCAGAAACGGAAACAAAAACAGGAGAATTAGTGATTTCTAGATAACTGGGATCAGGTGAAGAAGGGAAGGAAATCTCATCGAAACGCTTTGGTCCATAGACAGGGTTTGGGGTTAACTGCGTGGGATAGGGTGAGGGGGGACAAGTGCAGGTTGGACAATGGTGTGCTGTTGGGGGTTTCACATAATTTTCCACAAAGTTTTTCAAATCCATAAAATTTTGCATGAAGTCGTCCATTTTTTGATTAATCTGCTGTAGAGTGATATCCTCTGATTGTTGTTGTGAGATGCTTGGAATTTTTGTATGGTCTGTAATAAAAAAAATGTATATGTTAAATGTATAAAGAATAATATTTATTAATTGGTTTATATAGTAAAGAGTGTACCATTAGGTGGACTATTTTCTAACATTTCCTCTCGTGGGAAATGCTCCTCTAGCCAGTCGAGAGTACTACACATTTCTGTGAGAAAACAAAAAAGTAATATGTTTTTTTTTCTAATATAGAAAGTTTATAAATATATGAGTAAAAAGAAGTGCACTTACTATGTCTGGTGAGATATGTAATCAGTAGTGTATACGTCTGGTCTTCCTGTTGGTTGTGGAGCGTCTGTGAGGTAATTATGGTGGAAGCCACTTTATCTTATTTTTAAAACATATTGTATTTACATGAATGGTTGGTGTGTTACATATGTGGGTAACATTTTTTAAGTATTACTACATATACTTTGTATGTGTGCTGCTTTGTGAATTTGTTAAATGTTCCTATGTTATGATATAACTATTACACATAGCTCCCCAGAGTTTTTAGGTGGTGGTACCGTTGTCCAAACATGTCTGCGGACCGTCAAATTCAGTAGAAAGGGTTCAGTATGTTCCATATTACATGTACATAAAGTCAAAGTTATTATTGTTAAGTTGCGCTACTAAAAACCTATGAAATTCAGTAAAAAAACTTTGTTAAAGGGACGTTATGGCTAAGTTGCACTACTAAAAACCTATGAAATTCAGTAAAAAAACTTTGTTAAAGGGACGTTATGGTTAAGTTGCGCTACTAAAAACCTATGAAATTCAGTGAAAAACGTTGTTAAAGGGACGTTATGGTTCAAAGTAAAACCGAAAACCCCCTGAAATTTGGCAGTTATGGTAAGATAAGCAACCATAACTCGCGCCGCCACCGTGCACTGCTAAGACTAACACCCAGGACATCGAAGATGACATCACAAATGTCATTGATGACATCGCTGATGACATCACATGTCTGGCTCCCTCTTTTTTCCTTTACTGATATATCTAGGCCAGTTACAATCAGGAACTAAAAATTCACTATACTATAATACAAAGTACTATGTTTGTAGACTTATACTACAAATATGTTCTTACAGTAATTCACTTAGGGTCCACTCAAAGCATATGAACCATATGCAAGGGAGAAAACACAGACTTGGAAGACAACAATGCTTTCTATGTATGAAGATGATTAGTACGGTTATCAACACTGTGTTATAGTTCTGTTGTTTTTTTTTATTACTGTACTTTCCCTGAATGTGCTCATATTTGTACACATTGCACGTACACTACTTTCATTAGGGTCTAGTCACAATATGTGATAGTTATACATAGGGAAGTAGTAGCTTTGAAGCAGAGAAATCATGTCTGTACATGAAGATAATCAGTTACGTTATGAAAATTGTCGGGTAATATTGCTGTTTTTTTCTTTACTTCACTTTCCCTGTATATGCTCTATTTGTATGTGTTAATGTCTGTTTGTGTTTGGTGTGCAGTAATGCAATAATGTAGTAATTGGGTTTTATTAGCTATCTATTACATGTTTCACATTATGCAAAACTCTAATAAAAAGCAGTTATCATTTCAGTATTCAACATGGCAAGATTATGAATATTGCACCTTCATCATTTATGCTGCACACACTGCTTATGTTTCTGCATGAATAGCTTAGTATACTGGATAGAACTTCATAATAGAATGCTATGTATATCAACACATTCCTTAATGCACTAATTAGCTCATGATATTTATTCCAATGATCCTTGACACTTTTTTGTCAATATTACAATAAGAATCCCTTCTACAGAGTTTTCATGAAAAGTAAATGCACATGTGATGTAATCAGTGATGTCATCAATGACATTTGTGATGTCATCTTTGATGTCCTGGGTGTTAGTCTTAGCAGTGCACGGTGCCGGCGCGAGTTATGGTTACTTATCTTACCATAACTGCCGAATTTCAGGGGTTTTTCGGTTTTACTTTGAACCATAAAGTCCCTTTAACAACGTTTTTTCACTGAATATATATATATATATAAATATATATATATATATATATATATATATATATATATATATATATATATGGTATATATATATATATATAATATCTTTTGTATCATTTACATAACCTCACCACACGGACCCATGCACCCCATATTGTAAGCAAAAATGTGCACACCATCTAATGTACTTGTACACACATTGACCTATTACTACCTTGTTTTTGTATGATTCACGTGTACTAGCCGCAAAATGCACAAGATGCAGCCCAACAAGCTACAGGGCCCTCTCTTTCTCTCTTTCTGTTCCTGCAGTGCCGTATGCTCACCCAACACCTCTCTCCCCCCTCAGGCTGGGCTGATATGTAAAGTCCTGGTTTCACTGATGATGTGATTATACAATTGTAACCTCTCACCCTCCCGCTGAGCCTGCACCACTAGATCTAACGAAGAAGAGTGATAGAGGTATCCCTGAAATGTGCCCCCTGATAAGCTACTTGAACCCATGAAGCAGTTCATTTATTGTATAGTATCTCTAGGATGACGAACCACAAACACCCAGAGTTATGTGCTATTCTTCTTGTGATGTTAGAATAACGACTTGGAAGATTTACAGGGCATTATGAATTACAGCTAACATTGAATGAGTATGTGTGGCCACAAGGGCAAATGTTAGTGCAGCCAAGATGCATCAACTCAACAATCGCCTAACCCCTCCACCCCAACGAGACCAGCTGACCTGCGAGCATCCGGGTGACACCACGTGTAGCCTCGCCAATCCTGGAGCTTTGACCCTATGGGTTCCATACTACCTGTTCCCCATCGCCCAATCTCATCGATTCATGTAATCCCTAGTTCCCAGGTCATAGGTGACGTGGTTTTGTAACAAAATGCAAATGTTTTCTGATGTTTGGCAGAGCGCTCTCTGAGTTTGCAGAGTTCTCTGCTTGCCCTATTTTGGTTTGGATACACTTTTACCCTTTTGACTTCACTCACACTTGGTCTTGGATTCATTCCCTTCTAAGGTGTGTCCTTTACTGACTCTTACTGGGGAGTTCTAAATGCATTTTTGGGGGACTCTCACTTTCACTGTCCAGTCGAAATCTTTCCATGGTGCTGATCTCCAGTGATCCACCAAAGCCTTTCGGGTATAGGTTTGCCTCAAACCCTGCCTGCCCATATCCATGATCATTAGTGAAGTGCATTTTATATTTACCCGTGCCCTGATTAAAGATGTTCTCTGATTGCTCAGTGATGTAATGTAAACGTGTTCTTTACTCCTTTTCTGATGTGTGATGTCATGATCGTACACTTGACTGCTTCTCGAATGTGCTGCATTGTGTTTTTTTACATATTTAACTGCTTAGAGAAAGATATCAGCAGTACTAACCCGTGCATGTTATTAACTTCATCATAAGGCACTAACTGTAAACTCTTAGCCCACCTGAACTGCCAGACTGGCTTATGCAGTAAATTGCCTTTTGCTAAATAACATATATCACCAACATTGTACCATACTTACTGTATGCAATATGTTGCTTAAGCATTGTCTGGATGTATACATTTATCCACCCTCTTTAATCTTACAATGAGGATTGCTCACCGCCCCCCCCCCCCCACCACGCTTTATCCCTGTCCTTGGCCCCCGTCTCATACACCCCTCAGCAAACACTTGGTTCTTCAGCTATGCTCTTACCCTTAGCATATCCAGCAGTTCTATTTGTCTTGTCACCAATGATGGCCCTGAGCAAGTCATACTAATTGTTATGTAGTGAACATCCATGCAGACATCAATTTAAACATGGTAACAAAAACGTATGACACACTGCATACCTTTTGGGGCTCTAATATAAAAGAGTGGACTAGATGACATCCTGATAGTTGCCAACGACTGACCAAATGGAATATTACATTCTAAACGTTCTTCTCAATTTAGGATGGTTTTAGATGGGAAACCGTAATTCTTAGCATCAGTTAAGAAAAGTATGATTAACATCTACAGAAAAGGGAGCACATTGTTCCAGACCAAGCTTTCCAGACTGTTGATACTCTGTGCTGCCCTACCCAATCTGCTCAAAAGCACAAAGAACCTACCTTCAGGCTTCCTTTCTGATATACCCATAGCCAATTATATCCTGATACCTAGACACCAGGACAAAACAACCACGAATAGAGGATCCCCAAATCTGCAGAATAACTAAAAAGGAACAAACAGGACATGTTTGCATATTCCCTAGATCTCCAGATCTAACAACCCTTCATCACACTTAAGATAACAGCTCCTTCTGCTCAGGTATGTTGGAAGAAAAGAAGAAACATGACACAGCTCAGAATAATGACACCTGAAACCATTTCACTGATGCTAGAAGAATAATGGGGTCATCAAAATGCATAGCAACATTACTCTTGGCCCACTAATGCTCGGTCTACAATTAAAAATGCAAATGCAGCTAACATAGGCCTCTTGATTGAGTACATCCAAATCAATATTTTGGGCATTACTGAAAACTGGTTTGAAGAAAACGTTACCTCTAATCTGAAGACATTACTTCCTGATAACTAAAAGATCCTTACCTTGTAGTCCAGGAACATGAATGTCCCTGATTTATCCAGACAGACACGTGGTCACTATGTCTGATACAGCACAAAACACTACCCTAGAACTATTTGCCTTCAAATTCATAATCAACCACAAAAACATAACAATACAAAGTTATATTATAATATTTTATGTCACTTTGCTTTTGGTCTGTGCCAAATCGCCACTGTAGCAGTTTCAAAGCAGACATTCTTGTCCAAGTCATTGTGTGCCCTTGGCTGTAATCACTGGCCCTTAGACCACTGGGAAGAACAGCACGAGCAATGGTGAAATAATAGGGTGAGAAAGTGTGAAAGAAATGTTCAGACACAGGCAGGGAAATGCTAAATGCTTGAATAACCTGCACAGAGGCATACAAATAACATAAGTATTTTAGGAATGTCAAAACAAAAATACGAATTAAAAAAGAAAAGTGTTTCTACATGTTTGCTGCTGTTGATGATGCAGCCCAAAGAAATGTGAAGTTGAACTTCAGTGCTTGAAAAAGAAATGGTACACAGAACACTTGTTCTAAATGACACCATCATTATAGCAATGTGTTTTCGGACCAACATCTTGGTTAAATATTATTAGAATTAAGTATTGTTGAGATTGAATGATTTCTCTTTTTAAATGTGACAGGAGATACCAGGTGCAGTACTGAGATTGTGTGATTTTAAAAACGGTGAACCAAGCTGAACTGAAAGCTGTCATTTACAGCAATGCCTGGACAATAACTAGAAAAGCTGTGTTAAATTCAGTTAATGTGTTTTGATTACAAACTACAAAATACATATAAATCCAAGAATTATAGCATAAAACCAGCATAGAAGTGGGCTTGTATGTCGAAAGTAATCTGAAGGACAACCCCTTCATTGATGAATGAATGTCAAGTTGTCATGTGATCCATTATCTTAAGAAAAGATGTTCAGGAAGATTCATTAACCTTGCACCTCTGAAGACATTTAGCCCAAGACAAGGATGCGCCCCTGTTCCATTAGGCATGAGCTCAAGGAAAATATAAGATTACATCATTCTAATATCAAGTTAAATAAGCTTCGAAATATCACATGTTTGACCACGATAATGACTTGACCACACATGATAAATACGAATTCCCTACAGAAACCTATTTAAAATGTGCACTGTGGATTGCCAATTTGAAATATATTTTCTGTTGTGCAATGTTAATTTGTTTATCCCACTGAAAAAAAGAAATATAGATCTGTAATTTGGTCCATCCGCTAAACAAATAACTTATGAAAAAGATCAATTAAAATGTTTACTTTGGGCCCGATTCATGGAATATTTGCCCGGTTCAAGGTGAATTTGCACTGCTGAAAAGTGTCTTTGCACTGCCGCCACAAACACTGATTCATCGAACCGTGCAAAGTGTATTTGTGCAGTGCAACATTCGGGTAAAGTCAGCGCACAGTCATTTTTGCAGTACAAAATGACTTTGCCTGGCAAAAATACACTTTGCACAGTTCCATGTATCAGGGTTTGTGTCGGCAGTGCAAAGTCACTTTTCAGCAGTGCAAATTCACTTTCAACTGAGCAAATATTCCATGAATCGGGCCCTGAGCGTCTAATTAAGGTATTTTGAAGTCACCATTATGCATAAAGTGACTGAATCCAAGTTATGTCCTTGAATTCAGAATATTCCCACACATCTGAATATCTAATTTCCCAATCATCAAACATTTCTTTATAGAGTTATATTAAAAATACATATTTCAGCTGAGTCCCTATTCTCGCTCCTGGCGAAGGGGACTATTGGCACATCTCTACTCGATGCACCAACGTTCAATGTGCCAACAAAGAGAAGGGCCTTTGTGGGTTTGGAAAAATGGAGGAAAGCAATCATAGAACTCATCCAATCCAAAATGCAGTGTCAAATGATGGTATGTGGGTGGGGAGTAGGATAGTATTAAAAGGTTTGTTCCTCGTCAAAGAAAACCGAGTTGGGAGACTACGGCTCCAAGTCACAAGGTATGTTTCTTTTTTTTAATTAAAAACTCTAGCACCCGCTTAGGAAAACTACAAGGCAGTTAAGAGGTAAGGGGAGAGCGGGGAAAGGAAGGAGGTGTGGGCAGGGGGTGCTGGCCACCAGCACTCGGGTTGCTCAGGATTCGGGCTCATGCCAGAGAATCCAGCCTGCATTCCATGCTAATGAAAAATAAATACCTTTGCAATAGAACTCTGAGATGGCTGACATGTTTCCCACCCACCATCAAGTAAAATAGTTAATTCCCTGTGCTTGTTTGTGAAAGTGACTGGCCTTCTGGAATCTCTAACGTCATTACTGATTTCATAGATTCGACAAAGGAATTAAAAAGGCCTGACCTACAAAAACCACCCCTTTTACACATTCTAGGTCAAAAGACCTTTTCAGAAAAACGATTAAAAAGACCAATCCAGGCATTCTTTATTGGACATTAGTACCCGGCACGTGCGGCTGAACAGGAATACTGTGTGGTGATTGGCTCATTTGCGAGCCATACCACACGGTATTCCCGTCCACGCTGTGCGTGCCGGCTACTCTGTTCCCGGCGAGGGGCGTGGCAGCCCCTCAGCCAATGAGGAGGCTCGAAACAGGGCAATCCCCACTCCGAGCCTCCCCATGGCTGGAGGCTTCCTTCGTCCCCGCCAGGGACTGAGGTAAGATTTTTTTTTTTCCCCAAGTCTTTCCTCCCTCCTCCCTCCTCCCTCCCCACCCCACTTACCTTCTATCCCGCGGTCTCCGGCGGGGGAAGATGGAAACCTCCAGCCGTGTGGAGACTCAGAGCGGGGCCATCCCCGCTCCAAGCCTCCACACGGCTGGAGGCTTCCATCGTCCACCCCCGGGGACCGCTGTACGTTTTTTTTTTTCTTCCTCCCTATCCCCTCCCTTCCGCCCTCCCAAGCCCACTTACCTTCTTTTTTCTTCTCGTCTTGGAAGCGAACACGCTGGGGATAGAAGTGTTCCCAGCGTGTCCGCTCCCGATGGCCGCCATGGAAAGGGAAAATGGACTACGCTTTCCCTTTCCATGGCGGCGGCCATTTTTGTTTGCCTTTTTTTTCTGTTCCGAAACGTGTTTCGGAACAGAAAAAATTCCAGATCCAACGGGCCGGGGTACTAATGGCAACTAATGGTACTAATGGTACTACGGCCCCGGGCATTACCTGGGGCGGTATTGGCCCGCCGCCTTGGGTCTTATTGCCACAACAGACACCTTAAAGCAGTGATTTGAACCTGCATGTGTAAAGTGCTAGCGACTCAGAGGCATTAAAGTTCACCCCAGAATAAAGGTGAGCATTGACAGGACAAGCAAGGGTAGGATGAACACAAACAGTTGAGGTTTCATTTTGTTTATGAAAGGAGGGGGTGAGATATAGTATGGGTTTCCTCTGTTAAGATGTTCTGTTATTTCACAGCAAGAACTGTGAATGGCCTGCCAATAATCTGACTCTGTAGCACTCAGCGAACCACCGAGAAGCCACGCAATCTGGCTATCTGGGGTCAGGAGGAAGTATGAGATATAATGTGCCTTCTCAAATAAAGCACTGTATTAACATAAACTGCTTGTGTTATTAAGTAAGCAGCTTGCAATCATTTCTGGCTTTTATAGCTAACCAATGAAGAGATCTGAACATTGGGCAAATCTGGTGAAGTTTGGGGGTTTGTGTGACAGTTCTAGCTGATACTTAGAAGTGTACTGAATACAATGTAGGGACATTTGGAACTTTGACGCACTTAATTGTGACACGTGCATAAGACTTACACCAGGCCTTGTCATAATCCAACGGAGATGGTAGATGTAGCACAAAATGTGCTCACACTGCCTTCCATGGGTTTGTCACTCAATGTTCACAGGTTTATTTGACTCAATTCATTTCTTTTTGCCACAATGCAACTAAAGAATATTTTCCAAATAGCTGGCAGTTGTGAACCAGCCCACTAGAAAGCTCTGGTGACCGGCCTGACCTGCCGGTGACAGTTGTGTCTCTTGTCAGGACCAATCCAGGCCCATTTTACATACACTATTTGCCAGCATATGCAGCAGGATAATACTGTCCCTGGTGCAAACACTGCATTGTGCCATAGCATTACTGCATGACAGAATGTTTTGACCAGAATGCTATTGCACTATTCCATTGCAATGTACCAATGCAAAGTCTATTTAATGGAGGCTTGAGTCCATACATCCAATGTTAATAATTGCATTCTATTAGGTGAGCGATGGATGCAAATTACCAACGATGCAAGGCAGAACCCCCGAGGCAGGATTGAAAGCTACAAACACAACATGGGCCAAATATATTGTGGTGCATTGGCCACACTCATATAGCAGGACATTTTTTTCAAATGTTCATTTACCCAATTGTCCATTTTCAAATCAGTTCAAATGGTTTGTTCTTTGGTTCTTAATTATCTGTATATTGTTTGGAAACCACCTTTTCCTGTCTTTTCGGCACCCAATTGTTTAGTAGTATGACTGCAGTCTACTTTAGGTTTTCTGAATAATGTATAGTATTGTCAAGTTGAAGGATGATTTGTATTCCATTCATGTCTTCTGAATTCAACAATGTGTTTACGTAAAACCGTTTCATGACAAACATATGTTTGTAATGTTTGTAATGAGGGATTGCATAACTTTAAACACCTATTATTGTCCTAGTATGTTGGGTTTTATTCATTATGCTTTGTTTTAGGAATGCGCTCAGAGCAGGGTATATAGGCCATTCATATACAAATGCAGATACTTCTCAAATGGTTGACCAGAGATGCTAACATGCATAGTCATACTCGGAACACACATGGCAGTAATGGAAGAGCCGTGACTCGTCATGTTAAGGCTTAGAACGCAGGGTTCATGGTGGTGATGTGTACTTGCTATATGTGTTTGTTTAGGAAGCATGCATCCAATCCAAGGAAGTATCATCAATACCCATTGCTTCTCAAGGATACTGCATGATAGGGTTTATAGTGTCTTCAGTCACTAGTAGTCTTGGAATCTGTACTCTGTCATCTGCAGGTTTGTATTCATTACCTATTGGCTAGCTGAAACTTGATTGGCTGTCATGGAAGAGTATGTTAATTTCACTGCTTGGAGGGTGGCCAAAATTACTGCCTGCCAACTGAATTGGAGAAATTCACCTTTAATTCTGTTTAACTGGTGGAACACTTTTAATGCCTGCTATGCCCTTTTTTCTAGGCACACATTTTTTGGCACACCGTTTTAGTTTTTTTCACCAGATTTCTTTTTATGATCCCCAAACATGACATTTCATGGAGAAAAAAAACGGGAGAGAAACCATCCGAAATTGGGCTTTTCCCACAAAATTGTATATTCGTAAGCCCAAAATATTTTGTAGCTCCCCCAACAAGAACGTGTGTGGAAAAAACAAAAGTGTAGTAAACAAATGTGTCTGCAAAAAATGACAATACAGTTTAAAAAAATGCTTCAAATTGCCAATGATGCCCCACAGACGAAATTGGTGAAGAGGGCGAATTGTGACCTCAATTTGCGAATTTTTCCACAGATTGAATTTCAGCGATTTTGTCTTGCCCTAGTTTAGGTCTTTAACCTCTGTAATATAATTGCTTCTAACGTTAGATCGGAGACAGGCAATAGTTAGAACATTAATTAACATCAATCTACATTTTTTGGACAAAAGCGTTTAGAAAAGCTTTTTTGAGGCACTCCAGTACGAAATATTGGAGCAATTAAGAGTCCACCCCTTTGGTCAGTTCTGGGGCAGTAATACTGATAGGTTTGGTAGTTATTTGGTAATCGATTTAACATATTCTCAGAAGAGCCATGTGATGGTAGGGACTTTGTTGTGTGGAGATGTGGCACCCAGGGTCTTGGTTTGGACTGGATTGTAGATTTGCACCTCCACTTTCTGAATTTTGTTTGTGAAGAAGTTGTCTGGAAATATCTGAGAAAATGATTTATTTTGATAATAACTTCTCTCATTTTTTTCCAATTGCAAAAGTCATGATTCCTCTGAAAAACATCCTTTAGGCAAGGTAATAAAAACATAGTTGATGAATAGATCAGAATTGTGATGTTGTTGAAGAATATTCTCAAAATATATAATATGTTTGCTCATACAAAACTAGGAGCCGTTTTGCATGCCAGGCATACCAACAGCATGACAATGTAAAATATTTCATTAAGGACATTTTGTGACGTGCTACAATGGCAAGACAAAGTCACTGATACACACGTTGGGGAGCACCCCTTCTAACAAAGGTGGCTGGGGTACATCATCAAAACAATACAATTAAATCCAGCAATGGAAAAAGTTTCTGATCGGAATAAATCAGTGGATACAGCAAGTGCGTGTGTGCAAACCTAATACCCGCCAGACAGATTCTAGAGTATCACCCAATACTAATCACAGTGAAGGAAAAACACATGTGTGCACTTAAGATATATGTGAAAAACGACCCAATGCAGGATATATATTACTGATGATTTTCAATGCTCCAAATCGTAAAAAACATACAGAATTGCAAGACAGTGTATATTAGAAATATTCTAGCAAGTTTGAAATCATAACCATACATAAAAGGAGAGTCCTGGGAACAGAATAGGTCCTTGGACTAGCCTAAAGAGAATAAAAAGATTGAAACAATAAAAGGAGCCTAGTAGACAAAAAGGAATGGGGGCAAGAAACAAATAACAAGGGAGAAAAAAAGACAAGGTCACTACCCAGGTCTATCCAGGTAAATGTGCCTTGGCGATTATATTGTCAATATCATAGACTATCTGCTCCCTAGCTGCTGCCAGACCCATTGCATTACTTAATTAAATTAACTATAAGTATACAATATTTTTTTAGAATCATCCTTACGTGATACTGTGCACAATAGCTTTCGTCTTCCAAAGTCGATGTGCCTTCGTTCACAGTGATATTCCTGACTGTCTACTAATTGGAACTAACAATATTTTTTATATTGTTTTAGAGGTCACTGCATTTGGAATGAGACATACAATTGCATTTTAAAAGGTTTAAAATGGTCCTTTAGTAGATATCAAAAAGGCTCTGTGACCATATGACACCAGTCAGATAGCTCAGTAAGGTAAACGCTGGCTGCTGAGATTTGGATTCACCCTGCAGCTCATAGGCTATAATGCCTGTAGAGCTAGCTAAACTACATCCGCCACCACCTCATAGAACAAAATGCTGTTAGTATATCATCACCTCCCCCTTACAGAACTGGATCTCACCCTCCCCCCCACACTCACACAAGGGGCCCCAATTAAACAAATGATGCAGCACTTGGACATGGCATATGGTGTGATGCAAAATTTGGTACCAGAGGTGGGGCAGACGCGCTCCTCATGGTGCACAGGCCAATATTTCATCTTCAGGACTTCAGCCGCCAGAGGAGTTGTGAGCGTTCATCAGGATCTGAAAAGAGCCCCAAAGGGGAAAGCCACCACTTGCTGTGCCCATCTGCTCACTGTGCTCATCCCTATGAACGTTGCCTCTGCTTGGACAGCAGTGCTCTCTGGTCAAAAAGCAGTATTGTTCAAGCTCAGGTGTTGGCTTGCGACCCTACCTTACATCCATGGAGCCATGCACTGGAATCACTAGCAATGTGGGGTGGAGGTGCCATGGAAGGGGGTGTAACTTGCTCTGTGTAATTGTGCTTGAGGTGTGCACTCTTTTAGATCTCCAGCAATTCCTCTATGAAGTTCTTAAATGTTAACTCAAGAGGGCAAGCTTGGGAAACAGCAAGATGTTCACATGAATCTTAGGAGGAAATCTGCAGGAGGTTTGTGAATTGTGTTCATTTTGTTTACTTATGTCAACGAAAGCAGGGATGTGATGTTACTCAACATTCTATCGAGCTATGTGGTATACATATATATATATTTATTTGTATTTACCTTTTTAATTGATGGGCACCTTAAACACAAATGCTGTAGAGAGTGTGAATGCCAATGGGTAGCAATAAAAGCTATGGGTAGAAAGTGTGAGTGACACATGACAAGAGCGTCATAGCAGTAACACAATGCACTGCACATTTGAGACTAGACAAATAGCGTGTTAGGTACACATCAATCACAGATACCGGTGAGGAACGACTTTTATGATTAATGGAGCTGCTGTTTAAAGGTTACTTTTAAGGTGCTCAGGGTGGTATCAGCTGTTTAATTGAGACGGGGAAGAATACAAATGCAATTGTGCTAGGGAAAGACATACTTGAATCTTGAGGAGGTGAAGGTATCTGTGAACTGTGGGGAAATGAAGAGTGCCTGAATTAAAATTTAGAGGTGCTGAAAATTGCACTGCTTTTTCAAGTGTGACAAATATGATTCAACTGCTGGGAGAAAAATGTCACTAACAAAACAAGTAAACAGCTGCCGCCTTAGGTAAAGGATAGCTTTCAACCCAAGACATGGAGACTGTCTCAATGAAAAATTAGAGGCAGCAAAAGTATGCATTGTTTATTAAGTAGAACTTTCACCAGTCACTTGCTTCCTTGAAAGACAGAACTGAAAACAGGGAAGCTGTGCCTTCTGCGCTAGAAAATATGGCTGGCAACACGCAAACTAGATGAATTGGAGAGATAAAGAGCATTCATGTAGTTCAATAGATACTTCTCATTCCTCACAAATCATTGAACATGCCCTGCCTTAAAGATACGTTTATTTCAAAATACAGCTTGCCTACTGTACATGAAAATTATTCCACACAAAATCTTTGTATTTAAGGCCTGAAAGTGTCAGTAATATTCCAATGTAAAGATTTAATTAAGTTCTCCCACAACTGTCAGGGTATAGTTTCATGGTGGATTTTAAATAATAAGTTACAAGTAAATGAAGGAAAAAGCAACTGTTCCATGTTGGAGTGGATAACATATTGTGCTGCCTTCCAGTTGACCGTGGTTTCAACACGATGCAATCTAGCCCCAATTTTGCAATATTTGCAAGACTTTTGGAGAAAAAAATCCCTTGACAAACAAGGTATAAATGTATCAAATACTGGAGAGTTGCGGTGTATGTAGAGATTAAAATCTGCTGGTAAATAATGTTCTTCTTTATAATCCAACTTGAAATCAAACATCTTTTTGCACTTAGCAGATCACCTTTTGAACTCTGCCATGCAATAATGATAGCCATCTGCAAGCTAATACGGACAGGACAAGAGGGTCTGTCGTAAGTACCTGAATAAACGGTGACTAAGGCCACAAAGTGGGCTGTTTACATGTAGCTTAACGGTTTTGACTCATAACTTTGGAACCTTTCCCAGTACAAACATGGGACATGATGCATGACTTGAACTCCTCTTTGATTTGACAATATTAAAGAGTATTAAAATCAATATTATTCGTCCAAGCATTCATCGATATCATCCAAAGGTATGTTGCATACACAGGTGTACTTCTGCAAGGACAGACTTCAGAAATCCATATATTGGTAAACTAACATTCTGCTATTAGCAAATAAACAACAGAATCATTCTGCAGTAAATAATTTAAAGAACAGATTGGTCCCCCTCCTTCTTCTGGTGACAAATATAGGAGTTGTAATGATCCACTTGAGATTGAAGGATGTATTTTCTGGGAATGGCTGATTATTAAACAAGTCAATGGAAAGACGGATACAATCAGAAAGAAATGCAATGTCACTTGAGATTATGAGAGGTTACATGATGTAAAACACATAGGAGTAGGGGGTCTCTCTCCTTGACATATTGGATTATGATTAACAAGAAGATGCCTGCTAAACTGGAAGAGTGCTGACCTAGGAATATCTGGAGGTGAAGAGCCTTGTTCAGGAGGGACATTGAAGTTGGTGGTGGCAGATTTCATCTGTGCCTAGAGGGACCAGTGACCATAGGTAACTACAGGCCTAAATGATGCTGGTGCCATACACTAAAAGAATGATCCTGAGGTAAGTCTAAAAATCCCCTAAAGCAAATGTGAATTTCCCTTCAGCTTTTCTATTCTAAGTTCCCAGAGTAAGTGGTTTGGAAGTGCTTGGGGTCACTGGCTCCCAATAGAATATAGGAGTATTGTTAGGTAAAATGCATTTTGCTCCTCAGTATATTTTAGTGCTATGTTAGATTCCCTTTCAAGAAAACCGAAAGCATTTTGTGCTGTTTGCACAGTGAAAATGCTAGCATTTCTGTGCAATCTAAGTGCACTTTTGTAAAACGAATCCAATCAAATTGAATCCTGTGGGCCCGATTCATGGAACGATCTGCGTGGAAAATAGAGTGCTTGAGCGTCCAACTGGGTGCAAATCCACCTTCATCGCTTCATGTACCCGAATGCGCAGTACTTTTCCTGGACTTGCGTGGAGTTCGTGCTGGCTCGGCGTGCCTGTGCGAGCCATCAAGGGCCTTGCACGAGACTCCAAGCAGAGCATGGGCGTGGCTTGCGCAGAGGGCCGCGAAGGGGGCGGAACACCAAAAATAGGGAAGAACTTGCAAAAACGTGGGCGTTCTGAGGGACTGCCTTCACGCCCACTATTGCACGGCAGGAATGTATTCATGGCTTTGATCATGCAACATCTCGGCTGGGAGATTGCGACACAAGTCTCTCTTACGATCAGCCACACGAAGGACAGCATAAATACACTTGCACGTACGATTTTCAGCATGCAGTTGGAATCCCATGGTGGATTTCGGGATGCATGTACTTAATCGGGGTTACGATGTAACTAAAGGGTAGGTGTATGCAGTATAGCAGGGTACTCTTTTACAGGGGTTCGGTCGCAGATTATTGGTGAGTTACGATTTTTTATACGCATGTTGTCAGGGTGCTGGATACAGTTACGGGGACACCGCACATGGGTCCTGAGTCGCACGCACTGTTCTGGCTGTTCATGGTTTGCATGCGGGCATGTTGGGGGCATTCCGGGTACGTCTTGCGATTATGGTTACCTTGCGCTGTCAATTCCATAAATGCATGGGGGACGCATGTTTCTCTCTGCACGCAGGCTCTTGCAGGATTTCTGCATACATTTCCATGAATCGGGCCCCGTCTGTTTCCACAGTTATAGTTGGAAATTCAAACTGTGAACTGAGGGACCATGCTTCATAGCTTTACAGAAGTCATTTCTATTCCCATAACAATTGTGTGAATGTAAATTCCATGCAAACCCACATTCTGGCATTGCACAGTGAAATTAATATGTGCAGTAAAAGGGAAGGGGAACTTATATCTGTTTAAACAATCTGAAAACCACTCTTGCAGTTTGGGTAGGCGAGCTGAAATTGTGTGCATTCTAAATCAGTGACACTGCTTCCCTAAACTGAAACCTGCAGCCATCTGATGTGATTCACTTTGGGCATATTTCAAACCACACATATATAAGAAAACCTCAGCACCATTATAATATGACAAAGAGGGGGGGCATGCAACAGTTCCCTGGGAGTGTAACTTTATGTGCAGTGTAAAGAAGCTAGTATATCAAAGAAATGAACATGTGAGGAATCATGTTATTGTTACAATGCATGTTTCATCTTGTTTGCATTTAAACCCAATGACTGGTAAAATGCAGAGTTACAATTATAATGTTTTTTGTTATTGGGACCAGATATGTATACAGAATTGTGTAACATTGTGGTGACTTCCCCGGCATAAAGCAGAGACCACCTTTGCCTTGATTCCACCATTAATTAATTTATATAGGTACATTTGAATTTTGATCAAACTGCAGTTTCTTGCCCAGAAATGTGGGACAAAGGTCAAGGTGTGCACTTGATGTAGTATGCATTAATAAAAAATATATCTTACATAACCAAGAGTGTATCTTGGATGGTAAAGGGAGAAGTTACGTTTTGTCTTGTTGTCTTATGTTATGTGTTATGCATACTCAAATTCCTGAACCAGGTGTAATATAAAAGCAATGTCCAAACCTGCTTTAGTTGCTTCAATAAGTTTACTTCCAGTTCTTAAGTTACAGGTTACATGACACTGAGACATCATGTATAAGACAGAGATCACCGGCACCCATCACCCAGGGAGGGAGGGACCAACTGAACTGTTACAGAACACTCAACACAGCATTCTCACACTCATACATCAACATTCCACTTGACACTGGCATGACATCACTAAGCACATGACCAGCTTCAGCAGACTAAAACAAGCACATCATAACACATCTCCCTCCTTACCGAAACACCTACACAAACAACAAGCACTTTACATACAGGCAAGTCACACCACAATCCACCATACAAACCTCACAAGATACTCTCACAGCTATGCGATTCCAAACTTCAACTAAAAATCCAGGTCACCCTCAATAATAACACAAATCACCTTCTGTCTGTCCCTGCCACGAGCAGACTCTAGACTCACACTCTAGACACATCAGCCCATAGACAAGGCTAAGACTACCCTACAAACCAAACCATGACTAAAATAACATATATCCTTCCGCCCGCCCACGCCACAGGCGAGCCTCCAGGCTGCCACCCTGAAGCATAGCTGTCCATCCTGACGCAATACTAGTCATCCAGGATGACAACAGAATCACCATACCTGTTAAGAGACCCCATAAACCGCTAAAAACACTGCTGCCAGATATCGCCAACTATGCTGCATCACAAACATACAAACAGATACATATACGGACTATGCCAACAGAGCCCACCCAACCACACCAAGATATACAGATCCTGCAACAACTTGAAGATGCTGGCCAGCCATCTCCAAGGCCACCAACAAAATATGGGGTTGACCTAACTACTTATCTCAATGGCAGCACTAACAAGTCCCATAAACAAACCCTGACCAGATAACAAGAGCCAGGGTTAACACATAACACATAAAGATAAACAAATCACCAAGCAACTCTTCATCTTGAACCGCATCCTTAACTTTAACACAGCATCAACTAGAGGGCGTCCCCTACCAGCAACGCACTTAACAAGCTGTCCCTTAAGATAAGAATCGGCTTCACCAGAGAGTGCACTACTGCCATAACAAAAGACACTAGACTTACTACTCCCATTCACCTTAGTGCAACTTTCACTTACCACTCACTAACATTCCCGAAAAGGGCTACACTCAGGATTCACCTTACTCACACATAAAACCTACAGAGGCGCTACCTTACCTTAGTTGCATCACTAAACAGTACTCATCATAAAACCTACAGAAGCGCTACCTCACCTTAGTCGCATCACAAACCGTAATCTCCGTGACCCCAAACAGTGCTACTAAAATCACTAAAAGAGTGCACTACTAAGTGGCGCTACCACCAAACAATACTTGTCAAAGCAGTGGAACTACCTACTGTTAACAGCAACAGAAGCGCTACCTCCCTAAAATCTAAAACTTATACTTAAATAAAGAGCGAATGGTGCACCTCCTCTTTCACTTATACATGCATACGTGTTAATTAGGTAATATACTCGTGACATGTCTTCACTCCCATACTTCTCAGGTACAGGGATATACATGACATTTCTACATCTTCAGTTAACATTTTATTTTCTTTTAGCAACTATAAACACTATAGTCTTATAGTTAGCATTCGCAAAATTGTTTCACATACAAACAAGAAAATTGGATTTCTCTATTAGTCATGTTGGTGAGTCAGAAATAGAGAACTCAAAAATCCTCAAAACTTAAAAATAATTCACTCTTAAAAAGGCTCCACGTTGCATAAGTACCTTGCATTGCATTTAGATATGCAAACAAAACACATTAAAATGCTAAAGAAATCAATATGTCCATAAACCTGTAAATGCTTGAAACTTGTTAATACCCTAACATATTACGTCTTTACTCGCCAACAAATATGTCCATTTACCTGCAATTGCTCGAAACATGTTAATTCCCTAACACTCTACATCTTCACTCGTCAATCGTACCAACGTAAAGTATCACAACAGCAGAAAATTACCACTTTATTATTAGCACTCATACACCTTACGTAGCCAAAACTCCAGATTGTCATGCTATTTATTTCCTAAAGATTTCTACAATGGACTTTTAATCCTGACATATCTTCAAATATCATCACAGGCTGCTACTTAACGCCCCTAATGAGCGGAACGGCATTGCCGCACTCACAGCTGCAATCCAAAGTCCAAAATAAACGTTCCCCTTGGGGCAAACCTTTCCAGCATAATATCCACAATGAGCCATGCATGGCTTCAAAACGCTTGTTTCCTGAACATTCCTTTCTCATGAGAAAGTTTATTTATGAAAGTTCTGCACAACACGAACCGTACTCCTCACATCGCATCTCCATTTCAAAGTACTTCCGGTTTGTAGGACGCGTACAGCCCACATTGAGGCTCCATTACATTGTCCTCTACGGCTACTGCATGAGGACGTCACGTTAACGTGCACTAGTAAAGTCCTTTACTTTAGCCATACTCTTTCCGATCGCTCCTTTCACTGCGCGTCTGAATTCCTTCCCAGAACAATTTTAAATCACAAAGTTCCAATGCTTCGCCAACTCCCCCAGTTACTGATTGACGTCATCAGTCACTGTAATGTCACAGGGGACACAAGTGCTGCTGCACAGACCCATGGACCAACGGTCATTTTGCAGGTACTTCAGTTGGGCGCACGCCCTCTTTAAACAAAAGTACTGTGAACACTTCACTTCTGGGGCACACTGCTCATGAGTAAACGCGATTTCTTCATATTCATTCCCAACGAAGGGCACATTCTTAGGACCTCTTATCATTTTTCAAATACCTTTTCATAAGCCAAAAGACACATAGTTCTGCTCCGCTACTAGAACTCTGCTTCCTGACTATGATGAACCGTCTCTCTCCATTTCCAACACTATCTGCAATAATGAACTCATGGACATCTTATCGCATTGGAATACCTCCAAGTATGAACCATTTGAACTCCACAAAGCTTCACATGCCCACGAGTCCCAACATACTACCAAGCTCTTCTTAATCTTGCGACAGCTTCACATCCCCACGTACCCAGTGTTCCCAAATTCTTGAGGGCAGTTGATCTAGCTGATAATAGCAGGGGCACCCAACATTAATGGACCGATTCCATGTTCATTTCCACATCCTTGCACTCCCAAAAGTGAAGGTTGATAACCACGTCTGGCAATACTGGGCTGCCCCTCTCACATGGACCTCTTCCTGCTTCTTTTCCAAGGCACAGCACTCCCAGAGCTATGGGCTAGGCTGCTGCATTTACCCTTAATGGTCCATGTGACCCCTTCCTCCCTTGTCCGCCCTGGGTGATGGGTTTGCTTACTTGGGGGTGCTGTTGTCTTTTTCTTCTCCTGGTCCTGATGTCCACTGCACCACCTGCAGCAGTCCTCTTCAGTCTTCTCCCCCCTTTGCAGCATGGATACACTTCAGTTGGAAATCCTCATCGCCAATGTAATATAAAAGCAATGTCCACACCTGCTTTAGTTGCTTCAATAAGTTTACTTCCAGTTCTTAAGTTACAGGTTACATGACACTGAGACATCAGGTATAAGACAGAGATCACCGGCACCCATCACCCAGGGAGGGAGGGACCAACTGAACTGTTACAGAACACTCAACACAGCATTCTCACTCTCATACATCAACATTCCACTTGATACTGGCATAACATCACTAAGGACATGACCAGCTTCAGCAAACTAAGACAAGCACATCATAACACCAGGCACTTCTCTAGTGCAATTGGGTGGAAAACACTTTCAATAACGCATTTTTCAAAGATTTGAGAACAATCATTATTTACAAAGAAAGGCAGTATAATGGAAAGAATTAGTAATGGATAAAGCGACCAAGAAGGAAGTGAGGTATAACAATAGAACAGTTTTAATGAAATTCAAGGTGATCCTCCGAAGTTGTGAGTCTGGACATTCCAATGATGAGGAATAGAAGCTGGTAGTGTACACAATTTAGCATAGATAGTATGGGAACTTGTAAAGGTTCTGTGAAGAGATTAGGAAGTATGGCAGCTAGCTCCATAGAAATGGCTCTCCATTTCTTTTTATTTTCCCTTTCTGGTTCACCTTGTTTTGAACTTTTCCTGGCCAGCTCGACCAGGTTCCAATTCCTGATGCTCTCCCCAGGAACACTTTATTCCTAATGGTAGAAAGTACACAATACTCCACCCTTTAAAGAAGGCAAGAAACCTCAATATCACTGCACTATTTCTAAATGCTTGAATGGAATTCCCGCAGTCAGATATTATTTCTATGTACTAACATGAAATCGATTTGGCCATATATGGTCTGATGTTTCCAGTGGCGGAGTGTGCTTATTCATTTCGGTTGAGGGCGGTGGACATGTCTGGAAATATGAGTGAATCCTTAAGATAATTGTTTGCCTGTGAAGAAGTTTGTAAACGCTGAATGTTACACACAACACTGAGTGGCCACAACCTTATTTGAATGGATGGAACTCTGTGCTTAGGTTTTGGCACCCTTACCTTCATCCTATTCCCCATAAATATCCGTGCCCTCCTCCAGTTACTGTCAACAACCTTGTATGACCTCCAAGTAAAATATCTCCCCAGTACGTTATGGAACCCAACTTTAAACTTTCTTGTTTGAGGTCAAGATCACCAATGATCTTCTTTGTCGTAGTGAAGGCAGCCTGGGCGAGGTCTCACCTCTGGCCACCTGCCCTGCTTGCCAGCTCCGGTCAAGGTCAGGCTACAATTGCTGGGAGAGAGGAGTAGTGTGAAGTGAGACACACACAGCAGCTGGCTGAGTGGGAGATGTGGCACTGCAAAGCCAGACTAGCTTTGAGGCATTAAGGGCACAGCAACGTGCAGATCCATGTACAGATCCATCCTCAACGAAGTGCCTGCACTGCTGTAGATATCCTCCTTCCCTGCTTTTCTGTGCGAGGAGCTGTACGCGCCACCGCATTAGCACTGCTATCAGAGATATGCACCTGATTGAGTCGAAGATCGACATTGCTCCCCAGCAATGATAAGCAATACTCTGCTGTCCTTTCATCACCTAAAACCGACCATTCGCTTACACCACCTCAGACTTGATCATTGTGGACTCTATTGGCGATGGAGACCTATGGACTGGAGCACTGAGATTGCAAACGTTTAAAGATTTCGACAGCTCAGGTATGAAAGCATCCACAGATATTTGAACAGGAGGCACCGAATGAGCTTTTCACATCCCTAGAACGTGCAGTCACTGCAGGAGAAATTCCTAAGAGTTGTAGCTGAGCTCCATTAATTTTCAAAGCAATACAATCATTGATTTGAGATTCATTTATGCTGTCAGTCAAACCAATCCTCGTCTGTAGCTTACATTGAAAGCATATTGCAAGCTTGAACAATGTTGGAAAATATTCTTTAAAAAACATAAAATTGAAAGCAGTCATGACACTGCTTCAAAATCAACAGTTGACTTTGGTTAGCAAAACGCAATCAAAATTCGTATGCACTTCATTCCACAGTCAGATGGTGTTTACAAACTACAGTTATAAAAAGACCTGTGTCTCCAACAATGTTTTCAGGATCTACTGCTGGAAAGATATGCGTTTAAATACCTGGGTTGCAAACTGGACTCCCCCTTAACCAACGTGTCATTCATTTGATCTCACAGTTCCTTATCAGCCAAAAATAGAAGTCTGAAATGCTGATTCGGCTCGCACTGTCCGCTACTTCAAAAAAAGCCTCACTCGTGATATTGCCCCATATCAAATAATAACAGTCAACATTCATATACTGGGCATCCGAACTATTATTGTCTCTTGACTTACCACTGGCAGCTACTTTTAATGTAACGTCCCATGATTCCCTGGCATATTAAAGACTCACCAGTGACACCGCAGACAATGATGTCACACAATATCACTACATATGCTAACGATGGAGCCCCATTGATGTTTTGCTGCCCAGGGCCCTACAAATACTAGAGCTGGCCCTGCTGTAATCCTGTGTCGCCTCTCCTGTGATCACAGACACGCCCAGCACTGAGGAGACTTCACATAAAGAGGGAATGCATCAGCATTCGGCAAGGAGGGGAGTGCTTGGAGACCTGTAGCCCCCTACAGATGGGGAGAGCATGGCTCTCACAGGGGTGGACTGGGAAGCAAAAGAGGCCCTGGAAATCATTTTCAAAGTCGCCCCATGTTACACATTTTCAGCAAGCCCAACCCTTATCCTATGGGAAAATTTGAAAATAACACACAAAAAAGGCCCAGGGTGCAGAGGCCCACTGGGAAATCTACAGAGTTCCCTATGGGTCAGTGCACCCCTTAGCTCTCATCATCCCGAGCACATTTCCTTGAGGATCAAGTGCAGTTGGGATGCTGATATCGGTGAAAACGCTTTCCTCTTCCAACCACCTACAGATTGTTGTTGCTCCTCCATTAGAACGCACTGGTGTGAAAACCACGTTAACGCCCACTACCTGTTTTGCCATACAAGGAAAAAAAACAACAAAAAAACAATGGTACTTAAAGGAACATGCCTTGTACTGCATACCTGGATTGGGAAAAAGAAGAACACACGATGTTCTCATGAACTCTTCCTACTATCCAATAAAGTGTGGAGTGCATACTGCCCAACTCACAACCAATCCCTTGGTGTCAGCAACTGGACAGATGTCAAATCATGATTTCCCATTTTCCGGTGGGGGATGGGTTCACCCCCACAACACAGACCTCCGCTGAAGAATCTGCACCTGAAGCGGAGCAGACCAGGGGCCCCATTGCAGGCATGTTGCACCGATGCATGTGTCATTTTGCTAATTATTAGTACTGGGGTAAAACTTGCTGTATTGCGAAAACAATAAGGGCCTGATTCATGGAACCTTTAAAGTGGTTCAAAGGTCACTTTTCTCTGCAAAAATACACTTTGCACCGCTCTGTGAATCAGGGTGTTTGTTGGCAGAGCAAAGTCACTTTGCAACGACACAAAGCCATATTGTTAGTTGATGGTTCGGTAGTGGGGGGGAGGGGTTGGATTATGAATTGTCTAGATTTGTTACCTTAGTATATAGTTTGGCACTGCTCCATGGATGTTTTATTGTTCTGGTGTAATTTAGTATTTTTTGATTGATTTCTATAATTTGTTATGTGCATTGCATTGTAACATTGAAATGCATTTCACAAAAAAACATAAAAACAGCACAAAGCCACTTTGCACTATGCTAAAGGTTGCATGAATCATGCCATACATTTTTGTAATGCTTGATTGTATGAGGGCAATGTTTTTACCGGTACATATTAGCACCAGGGAAAACGTTGTCCCGGTGGCTTAGCCTGGTGCTGATACTGTGCAAAGTTGCACACGCGCATTTCCTGTTGGTTGGCTCCTCAGAGCAGCTGACTGTGCTGCTTTGTGGGTCATTTGCATGTATGCCAGATCTTAGTCCTGACACACCGCTAATGCTCTACTTCCAGTTTTCTTCTGGACCCTCAACCTAGCACGGGAATCAGTAATGCAGGTGAGTGGACGCAGCACGACTTCACAGAATTCATTTGGCCATACTTAACCCATGGTACTTTTGACTACAAAAGCAGTCGAGGGTGTGCTTTTTTCCTCCTCTTCACCTCCCACAACATAAATCATTTATATCATCCAGGTATAATGAATATTAAGTGGCCTGCGGAGGGAATCATATTAACAGACTTACTTTATTATTAGGCTGACTGTGGGGAATTACGGTCAGCCACTAGCGTGAAAGATGTGTAAGAGAAAATAATAAAATATGGAGATGGGCTAATAAATCATGTCAGGCAGGTACGAGAGTAATAAACATACAGAACTAAAAAGCTGCTATGCTGACTAATGGAGCCATCAGCCTTTTATATTCCTAGAGGGTTTTCTTGCTTTTCTTTCGTTCTTGTCGCTGGTCCTGGGCGGAAATCCTAGCCCTCGCGGAAAGACGTAAACTGCTGTGAAATTGAATCTCGGCTATTTGTCGGTTTGGCAAGTTGTATTTAGAGCAGAACGAAACGCTCTCTTCTTGTGGTCAGATGCTAAAATACATAAATAAAGGCTGAGCCACTTCGTCTCACGCTTCCTACAATCTTGGATACGCGGATATGTCTGCTTTCTGATATTAGGCAGCCAATTGAATTTCCCGAATTTACCGTTGTGCCATGCAGCATAGTTCAGTAAGTGGCCGTGCTGCGCAGTTCTAGGCTGTCCGTTTCACAAGTCACATCTTACTATGCAATGTGTACCAATGGGAGGGATTCAAGCTCCTGCAGAAAGCAGGGCAATCAACCTGAATTCTTTCCCGTTTAACTAAAGGGTCTGTTGGAGTCCTCACAGAAATAGTGCCAAAACATAACTACGACGGGCATAGCCCTGCATTGCTTCCAGTCAAGCAATATGCTCGAGTAAGCAGATACATCTATTTGACGACTACTCTTTGGTATACACCGGAACAAAGAGGCAGAATACCGGGTTACTGGGAGAATCACGTGCCACACGTTTTAATTTTCAGTAGGTCTCATCTTATAGGCAACCCATTCTTAGCACTCTGGAAGAGCCTGGAAGCCTATCCGGCTGCGCAGAAGACAGACTGGACTTGCCAGTGTACTCCACTTTCAGAGCAAGCTGAAAGGTATTCGGATCTGCCATTGGCCACTTGGCTGGTGCGGTGGCCAGTGCCCCTGCCACACCCCTCTCGCTCCCTCTTCTAACTACGTCCCACTTGTACCCAAATCCTATCACCTGCCTGACTGCTCTCATCCACGTCCACCAGCATTTAACCCCCCAAACCCCACTAAAGCCCAGGTCTCGCACTCCTTACATGCACTATATACTGCTTGCATGTATTAGCATACTGCCAAAGCGCCTCACAGGCGCCACAGCTAAAGCTCCCTGATGCTCGCTCTACTGCCCCGTCTCACCATTGAAATGGAAGAAAGGATCGCAGAGATTCCTGGACGCCATTTATTTTTCAGCCATTGTATGTCTACTTTTGATATTTTTGGTGTGAAAATAATGGTCGGACGCTTAACATGGCCTGTTTACTTTAACACAATAAATGGCATTTAGCACCCCGTGCATTGAATTTCTGGTGTTACTAGCAATAACACACGATTCAGCAGGCCATACCGAGTGCTACCACTGCAACGGCCTTATTGATGGCTGCCAGAGCTGGAAGACATAGAAGCTGTTTATGCACATTAAGATTATGAAATTCATCTGGGTTAGGTGTTTCACTTCATGGCTAAATTCCAAAGGTCAACGCTTACTTCCGTTGCATTACTTCCAGGTCATGAATCAAGGCTGCGTCTTAACCCAGTGTTCAATTGTTCAATGCTTCCAGAATGGAGTACAGTTGTGTTCTTCCTGAGGCCAGCCATCGTGGCTCCTAGAAAGCCACAAGCTATGGATTGCATGAATCTATTGTGTTGCGGTTGCTCCAATTTGGTCACGTTCATAGGTCAGTTTCATTGTGGGCTTGGCTAATGTCCTATGGTTCGATTCTGCCACCTTTTAGTCCCAGCCAGAGCCAGGCACTCTCCTCATGCCCCACACATCCCAAGCAGAGGGAAAACAACAACATAGGGACAGGGGTGATTTGAGGGAGGATCCTGACTTGTGATGCAAAATCCAGTTTAACCAAATGTTACATTTGTTATGTTATTTTAAGGGATATTTATACCACACACTGTCCCCACTGCAGTGGTCCCCTGGCGCTTTGGCAGATCTGAAAAGCAAGACGGTTCCCAGCAAAATCTGGCAAAAACTTGAAAGCGCGTTTTGGAAAGGGGTCTTGTCCCTTCCTAAATCAACATCCATAGCCGCAATCCGGAGAGAACTGAGCATAGTGTCTTTAAAGACAACAGTTGACATCAGCTCCCTGAGACTCTATCGAAAATGCATCACGGATGAGACCGAGGAAATCCATGGCCTCCTAAACAAGGAGTTAAATTCCGGCAAGGTGCAAATGCTGGCAGCATGGAAAGAAACAAATTCGACCTTACTCCATTCAGTTGCCTGCTCGGAAGCCGACCTCATCTCAAATCCAACCAGAGTGTTTAAAAAAATTGAAAGAGCTTGACTGGATCCAAACCCAGGAGTCTGCCTCAAATAACAAACTACTCGAGCACTTGCCTCCAACATTCCGCAAGCTCAATGAGCCAATGAGGTATCTGCAAAAATTCCCCAACAGGGGGGCACGGAATGCGCTTCTAAGAATAAGGCTGAACTTGGTGGCCACAAATGAAATTCGAAAGATCCGAGGTTTATCCGACACGAGCGCTTGTCGCTTATGCGAGAACAATACCGAATCCATCAGACACTTGCTTCTAACATGCCCGAAAAATCAGATCCTTAGAGGGGCCTACTTGAACCATCTAATCGGGGACGAAAGAGGGTGGGACGAGGTCACCTGGTGGAACAGACTGATCAGTGGAGACCGAATTACTTGGCTCTTGGCAACTGTAAAAATATTGGAGCACACGATGAAAATGATAACTGTTACAGGGTCCCACCCTGGTTAGTTACCGCGAAACCTATTTCTACAGCTCTTCTTTTGTAAAATTCTTTTGAATATATACAAATATAAATAAAAAAAAAAAAAAAGCAAGACGGTTAGGTAAGTTAGTAGGACTGAGTGGGAGAAAGCGCGAGAGAGCTGTGATGTGCTGTTGGCAGCTTCAGCTCGGTTTACACCGCTCGCTGAGCTTAGGTGTGTTTTTTTGGTTGGTAGCCTTCATGTGCTGTTTTGTGAGTCTATTTGTGGTTTGGTTTGTTGTTGTGGCACAGTGAAGTGTGTGGTTTGTTATGCTTTAGAAGTAGGGATGTGTTAAGTTGAGAGTCTGAGAGGTGCACTCAGAGGGGTGAGTTGTTTTTATTACTAGTTACAAATTCAGTGTGATTTAACAACAATGCAATTGCTAACTGGAAAGTCAGACTATCCAAAGTTAGAGCCAAGTACATGCACTTAAGGGAACAGAAGCCTGCCCTTTGGACTCCAGTGGAGAAGATATAGGTGTGCACTATTGTAGACGGAACCTGATTTCCTTATGCCACCAAATGTAGGTGGTGCAGGGCTCTAGTACGAGTCCACCCACTTTTTTCAGAGGGTGGACTCACCCCCCACCCAAGCTGAAATTAATTAAAGCCGACTTCAGGGATCGAACGCAGTCATCAGGTTTGCAGGCTGGACACTTCACCTCTGCACTATATAAGCTGATAAAAAATATCAAACCACTAAAGGTTAAATGTCCCATTTCAGTACGGGAAGTCGTGGGAACATATTTGTATTGGTTCTTTGAGTTTAAAACATGCACACCTTTTAACATTTTCAAAAAAACACTCTTAGAAGAAAATATCCTCTCTTGTTTTTGTGTGTGTGTGTTGATTTTATGAAAGGCAAATGGCATTTGTCATATACAATTTGGGTGGTTATGCAAAGCCAATTTAATGAAATGTGCATATTTCACATTGATATGCACATTTCTGGCGATGTTTCATCCCATTGCGTTTGTTGATGAGTCCCCCCACTTTAATTTTTAGGACTTGACCCCCGAGGTGGTGAAATGCTAGATGGCTTGCTCGGAAGTGCACACAGGGTTGAAGGGCGTTTCTGAAAGTCCCCTACCATGAGATGCTTAGCCATTCCCATACCACGAGTAACCCCTGTGGCCCCAGCTCCAAGTGCTTGTCCTAGTGGGGATGCTTCTGTTTTCATGCTGCCATTAAGACTGTGTCAGTACCTTGGAGAATAAGCCAACCTGTTTCCCAGGGAGATCTCCTCAGTGCTAATCCATGTGACTAGTGAAAGGGGTGACAAAAAAGTGGTCAAGGTCCTCCATGCCAACAATGCCAAGCGAAGTAGGGAGGAATGCCCAGCGCCTTCACGTCCGAGGGCTGATGCTGAGTGCTTGAGTCCCATCGACCGCTGGGCTCACCTGAAAGCTCCCACCTTGCTCCCTCGCATGTACTCTGCGGCAACTATGTGACTTTCAAATGATGTCCTTCCAAGAGGTCGAGCAGTTATGGCCTAAACAGGGCCAAACTGCACAGCCCTACCGCTGCTGTGTAAGTGGCGGAGCAGCAGAGGCGGTGCCCAGGGCCTGCCTCGAAGACGTAGGACAGGGGCTCACAACTCTGGTTCACCACCGTGATGCAAAGCCCCCAGAGTGCCCCTATGGTGGATGGAGCCACTTGCATTGTTATTAGCAAATCAACACAATCAAGGCACGCTGTGTTAACCAGGCTGTTTAAGTACAGGTTTAATATATACACAGGTAACCACTGTGTTGCATTGTGGTCTCTTTGGAAAGTTCACAGTAAGCATAGAGTAGTTGACAGTGTTCAGAGCAGTTACGGCTCATCATTAGGTTGATGGATTTGTTGGTGGAATATTTGTGAAGAATTAATGCCAGCAGTAACTACCATTACCACATGCGGCAATTCTTAAAAATCACCTGAATATGGGAAATTGTCCAGTTTGTCAGGATCCTGTGTGGATTTCATGAAGTAGTACACCGTGCAGTATTTCTGAAAATCTTGATGCAATTTTTCTAACGTTCTTGTTGTATCTATTTCCACCCTCACTTTAGGAGTGAAAATGGATGATGCACAGCAGAAAATCATGACTGCTCACAGGAGTGACTAAACCACAATTCGGAGTTATTAGCAACATATAAGTCTTTGGGTGAAGAAACATGATAACAACAGGGGTACATGCATTTACACTGAGGATTAGGAAGCATTGCTACAAGGATGAATCCAAAAGAGTACATAGGAAAGATGCATCCATACCTCTTTATGTGGAAGAAAGAGGAGGTGAGGGCAGGCGCATGTCACCGGAGCAGTGGGTGCTAGACTTACTGTTGGTGGGTAGGAGGGGGTGGCAGGGTATTACAAGCTTGGGTAAAGGATAGGCCTTTGGCTCACCTTGTAAGGGAGAGACATCCCTACCTGGTCAGAGTGCCAGGTCCGAGAAGTTTCACCCAGCCTTTTCCCCCTCGTGGCTGGCATTTGGAAAGGTGTATGAAGGGGCAACTGGGATTGCACTTGCAGTAATGGAGGGTGTCAGCATTTTGCAGAGGAACATGTGTCTGCGTGTTGAGAATGCATGTGTGCTGATGCATGGCACCTTAAAAGAGACTTTGATTGACAGCCAGTATTCACTTAAATGGTCTTACATTCCTCACCAAAGGGCTGAGGAAATACCTCGCCCCCTAACAGCATGATTGACAGCTATGTTTGTAGACTTTGGGGGTCATTCCGAGTAGGGCGGTAAGGGTTAACGGTCACCGGTAACGAGACCGGTGCTGTTAAACCCTTACCGCCCTATTCCGAGTTCCCTTTGCGGGTTGGTACTTAACATCTGCTTTTTGCAGGCGTTAAAAAACCAACCCGCAAAGGGACCTAGGAGCTAATTACGGCACCGTAATTTATGGTGCCGTAATTAGCACCTTGCCCATTCCCATTGAGCCCTATGGGCCAAAAATGGGAATGGGGAAGGGCCCATGGTGAATGGGGAATTACCGCCCCCGCCAGCCTTGGAATGGGGCGGTAATTCCGCCATTCACCATGGCGGAGTCGGAAAAATAACGGCGTCAACCAAGGCGCTAATAGCGCCTTGGTTAACGCCACGGTCGGAATGAGGCCCTTTGTTTGATACTTGCAAGTACATTTTCACAGCGCAGGCTGTGCATTGCATGTGTCCATCCACAAATAAAGGTGCACACCTTTGTTTCACACAGATGGCCAGTGAAAACATCTTGCTTGTGTCCGAGCTGGCAATCATCGCAGTCATGACTGGCAATTAGTATGTTTGTTTTTATCAGCAGAGGTTCCCAGTGCTTTCATGGAAACCATCTGGATAGCTCACCAGTAAAGTGCTGATCTTTGAGATGAGAAAAAAAAAAACTGCACTTTGAAAGTTTAAGTGGCAGGGCCAATTTAGCACGTCATCCTTTGAAAATTGATAAATCAGGAACAATTAAATGGGGTAATTAGAACAATGGTGATAACAGTGCTTGGAAGTGTAGGCATCCGACATGAAGCGCTATATGAGAACACACAATTATTATTCATCACTTCCTTTATATCAATAGGATGGACGAGTGAAAGAGCTCTTATGTGCAGCTCCTGTTCAATCGTGTAAATGTAAGACTGAACAGCTAACATCTTTCAGTCAGAGAAGGCAAATCCAAGCCAAGAAGATACGTGTTTATGCCAGTGTCCATCCATGAAGGGCCCGCCCAGAAACAGGCAACATTGTGTTTCATATTTAATGGGGAAATTGGGCTGCAGATAGAGATGTAGGGTGGATTGGCACGTGGGGGTTTATATCCCTATTTTACTGTCTAATGTTCGTCAGTGAGGTGATGTCATCAGACATTCAATAATAACTTTAAATCGAGATCATAGTCTAAAAACGTTGTGTAACAAAGTAAACACCATGTAATGTGTCATTTGCATGGTGCCTTTCAACATTAGTATGGTCACAACGTGCTGCAGGTTGAACGCCCTCGGGGGGGGGGACCGGAGTCCAGGTATGGGAAGAATTCGAAGAGATGCTATTATGCGTGCTTGCATATTGGCCAATACAATGATATGAGAGCAGGAGAGACATTATGTGTGCAGCACCTTATCAAGTCTTGTCGTGAACGGTAGCTGCATTCCTCTGGCAGAGATGTTGTGCAAATCGTCTTTGATTGGTGTATGATGGCAGATGTGTGGGGTCTGCAGCCATGCCTTGGGCTAGATTCCCTAGGCATGGAGTGTGAGAGGCTCAGTGCATTGTCTACATTCTAACAGTGACCTAGGTATAACATGATGGCTAGACTCCAAGTCACCTAGCTTTGATTCAGAGGCTAAATTCTACCTTCTCCTAGATTCAAAGCAAAGGCTTCCTTCAACACTCTTCTCAATTCAATATCTGGCTACATTCTTATAGAATCAAAGATTGGCTGAAATTCTTCATTTCCCTAGATTCAGTACCCACGCTAGATTCTTCATTCACCTAAATTCCATACAAAGACTATTCTAATTTCACCTAAATTCAGTAGAATAGCTACATTCTAAATCCACCTGGAATTACTACAATGGCTGTATTCTACATTCAACTGGAATTAAAGTGATAGCTAGATTACATATTACAAGATTCAGTACGCTGGCTATATTCATCATTCATCTGGATTCAAACCTGGCTGCATTCCACAATCACCTAGTATCAATACTATGGAACCACTATACAATTCATCGTGCAATAAGACAATAGTTACACCTTCACAGTAGCCTGGTTGCATGCAAAAAAAGACTGTGTTTTATCTTACCAGGCATTTGTTGTCGACTGGTTTCAAGGGATGTCTGGGGGCTCCCATGGGCAAAACGGGTTAGCTGCAGATGGGAGCTGCTCCTGTGAGCTGCCCTCAGCCAGCCTCTCAGGCAGGGGCATTCTGGTTGAGCCACCAAGAGTGAGTGTCCTCTGGTCATGTGAGTCGACTCAGGGATCAGACATGGACTAAGGAGCTGCCCTTTGCCTCAGGCCCTAACCATCTGCTAGGGTAGGCATTCCTGGGCGAGTCATTGAAGTGGATGTCTTCTGGCCACGTGATTCGGACCACAAACCAATCAAGGACCAGGGAGGGCAGGCTTGGTGTCATGGCCGCAGTATCTTCGTCTAGGCGTGTGTGATGCTGGCAATGCATCGGAGGGACAGGGCCTTCGTATCCTTGTCCTTTACTGCTTTTTATCGTGTGTTCTGTCGTGTTTTCCGCACAGGAGTTCATGTGGGACTCCTGGTGGTGCAGCTCTCTTTTGGTTTGGTGAACGGACCCGTGGGATACCCTTATGGCACCCATGGGTGGGGGTACAACCCTGTGCCCCTAGTGTATGTTTTTGTGCACCTGTGGGTGGCCCATAGAGCAGGATATGGGCTGGTGGCAGCTCCATGCTGAAATTGACAGGTGCGCGGAGTATCCTCCATTTTGGGATACCCCGGCCCTGCCATTGGGATCCGTTGATTCCTGATGGAAAGCAAGATGGCCCCGGTGGCCCCTTGCTTTCTATTACCCATTACCTTGTTTTCACAAAGTCCTGGGAAGCCCCGACTCTGTCCCTTTCCCCTGACTGGCTGTTGGGTGGAAATGCCAAATATGGTGTTGTTGGGAAGGCCCGGCCAGACTATCTGGAGCCTTCGCAGTGATGTATGTTGTGGGTACCTCCTGTGGGTGGGACCTGGGTGAATATTGTGTGTGACAAATAAGCATTCTGTGTTGTGGGTGTCTAGTATCTGGTGGTTGACACAATTACTGAGACAACACTGCCCGAAACCGGTATGAATGCGGCTTGGAGTGTTGAATGGCTCGGTACTTGTCCCAATACACATAACTTGTTGTGAGTGTCTGGAGAGAAGTGAATGGCCTGAATACCTCATGTGCCTGATTGGCTGCCTGCCTGCATGAATGCCCGTAGTCGTGATTGGATGCTTGAGTGTGACCTAGCGGAATGAATGGGAGATCAACAGTATATCTGGGGACCTCTCACTGCTAGGAATCGTGTTCAGAAGCTGAAGTCAACTACGACAAGTAACTGGAGTAACTGACGCTTGACCTTGAAACCCCTGCTGGACGAGAAGGAGTGCTGTGGCTCTCCCTCGCAATCTGAAAGCTGCTGTGTTTCCAAGGACTGACTCAGAGAGGACCTGGTAAGGCGCCCTCTTCCCGAGCTACGAGGGACCATTGTGCACAGCTGATCTTTGCCAACGCTACCTGGTAGACAGACCTTCGACAGGCTGCCGACCCGATACGGGGACTGCTGCGTAACTCCAAGGAGAAGCACTGGGACTGTTGTCCGCCACTGTCGACGACCGCCGTCACTGACCGGAGCCACTGTGCTCCCGTTTGCCTAAGAACTTCAATTGATCATCGGACGCTCTCGTCTGCATCATCATTCGCTTGTCTCCCGCTGGAGAAGGCCCGACCGTCGACGTGCCGAGGAGCATCCACCAGTGGGTTTACGGCCACCTAAAGACCACAGAGACCCCGACAACTCGACGCCCTTGCTGGGCCACAGTTCTTCATCATATCTTTGCGGTCCAGAACTATCGTCACCGAGGTGCCCCGCACGCCTCTTCCTTGCAGGACGCCAACGCTCTGTCGTGGACGAGCACCGCTAGAAACGAAGCTGCCACTTCCCTGCCATAGTTCACCCTGTTCACCATCGGACGTTCGACGACCCGTGACTCCCGCCTTAAAGGGAGGGCACTCAAGAAGGGCCGTCGATTCCCCGACACCGAACGCCAAGTTCCCCGACACCTCTCGACGATCCGTGGCTCCCGCCTGAAAGGAAGGCAGTCAAGAAGGATCGGTCGACGCATCGTCGGAGAACTCTACTCCACCATGTACATTGGGGGGGGGTAAAACCTTAATAGGAAGGAGTAAGGTTATCGAACATTATATGGACTGGGCTTGTGCTATATATCTTTATTTACAGGTTGCCCAGGTGGGGGGATCTCCACACAGAATTGTGCCTAAGCGTAGGGGTCAGAATTCTGCCTATTGTTTCAACCATCTTGCATTCCTTCCTATCTCTATTGCTGGTTTACTCGTTATTGATCTGGGTGACATTTTAACCGTACAGTTGATGCACTTTAATGAGATTCGATAACATTAGTGGCACCACTTTAGAATTGTTTATATTTATCATTATTGACTTCCGAGTACAAAGTGCGTTATTGTGATCGTGTACATACCTTTGAATATTAATTATATAAAGACTGTGTTTTCAGTAATATAGTGTGTGGACATTCCTTTGTGGGGGTTCAGGGACTACACTGTACTTAAGAACCAGCCTGCATCACCTCCTGAGAAGCTAGACCTTGATTGCTCGACCACGTACCAATAATAGAGCATCTTGGCTGAGGTCCTCTGTGCCTCTCCTCTACCATATAGAAAGCGGAAGTACAGACACCCCCTACCAGTCTTTACAGCGTGACAGGAGGGGATTGCCATATTGCAGGAGGGAAAAGAGGTGCGTTGGTCCTCTAGGAGGTGAAGGATGAATGGTGGAGAGTTCCAGATTGTGGGTGCTTGGACGAAGAAGGAGGATCCTCCTAATTTCGTGAAATTGAAAGGGAGGACTACCAGGAGGTGTGCAGAACCAGATTGGTGGATTCTGTTGGGTTGGTAGCATGTGAGTTTGTTTGCGATGAATTCAGGACCTTTCTTGTGTAGGGCACAGTGGGTGATGCACATGGCTTTGAAAGTAACCTGCTAGCTGATTGGAAGTCAGTGGAGCACCCTGGGTGCAGGGGAAATGTGTTCTCCTGCACAGAGGGCAAGGAGGAGCCTTTGCTGCAGAGTTTTGGATCCATTGGTGATTTCTGAGCTGAAAGGCAGGGGTGTAGAGGGAGTTGGTGTAATCTGGATGAGAGAGGATGATGGCCAGAATTGCACAGATTCTGTGATTGTTGGAGAGATAGGGGAAGATTGCCTGAGGATGCAGAGGTGAAAGTGGCGTGATCTGGAGATGAAATTGTTGTGGTGAGAAAGTGTAAGGTCGGAGCTCAGGGTGCATACCAGGTTCTTTACTGAGATGGATGCTGCAAGGTGGAGGAGGCTTGGAAGTTTCGGGAAAACTTCTCATCTTTTTCTGAACTTTGGTCCTGTGAACCATGGAAAGGCCCTCTCCAAGACTTCCAATTCCAGTTGGCTCTGCGGCTGTATGACCCACTGTCATCAGTTAGCAAACCAACTGCTGCCTGGCCGTCCAAGAGCCCATTCCACCAGGGTGATTGCTGCTACCACAGTATTCCTGTCTGATGTGCCCCTGCTGCACATCTGCAGAGCTGCTACATGGAGTTTGATGCATACCTTTAATAAGTTCTACTTTTTCGACAGGGAATACAGGGAGGAATCCAGAGTCGACCAAACAGTGCTGCGCAACCTGTTCACTTGAAGGTGAGCCTGGTGAGGAGATAAGAGATGCTTATGTTAAGCCTTGCCTCCTCCCATGGTTGTGCATGTGTGTACTGCTATGTATAATTTATTCATGTGCATGTGAATCCATGACAGACCATATGCTGGAGAAGGAACAAGTTACTTACCTGTAACTGTTGTTCTCCAGCATGGCTCTGGCATGGATTCACATGCAAACCCTCCCGCCTACACCTCTGCGCTCTGCTCTTGGTCCTACTGCCAGTTGACATGCTACCAAATCTGAAGATGGCTGCCCGAGGAGGGTCTTACTTAGAGGGTAGTCATTGGCTGGGGGAAGTATGACCCAGAGCTCGGTGATTGATTGTTAGGAGAAAGAAAGTTCAGAAATGAAACTGAAACTGATTTTTTCCTTTTACAGAGGAGTCCCAGCCTGACGACGGGGAATATTCATGAGCATGTGAATCCATGCTAGACCCATGTTGGAGACCAACACTGTCAGGTAAGTAACTCGATCCTTCCCTGCCTCAAGACCTCCTAGGTAAATAGGCTCTATCACGCTATAAGGCTATTCTGCAGTAGACACAACCTACATTGTCTGCCTCCGGTCCAATTCCTTCCCTGAAAGGACATCCTTGCAACCTGCTTGGAGTTAATTTCTTCTAGCTGTCAAAATAATCCTTATCCGTACCTTCTGAAATAAAAACATATTGCAGGTTTGGTAAATATGACCAAATATAATGAAAATAAAAATAAAAGCAATCATGAAACATTTGTAAAAACATCAGTCAGCTTCAGTTAGCAAAACACAATCACAATAGTTATGCATACTCAGATGATTTTTTTCAAACCAAAGTTTCAAAAAGGCCTTTTGCAAAGAATGATTCTACCAATTACATCTGGGAAAAGATGTGGCCAAGTGACTGAATTGCAGACTGATCTCAAATACTGGCTTGTCCACTGAACCAAGGTGTGTGCTCCCAGGCAAATCCTTTCATCTCACAATCCTTATCAGCCAAAATTTGAAGTTTCTACAAGGTATTCAACTCACACTGTCTCACTCCTGCTATGGCCACATAGGTTAATTTAAACAGTGACAATTCATATACCGGACGTCACAATGTATTTTGTCTCCTGCATTACTCACTTCAACATTTTGTTTTTATTTAACTTCCCATTATACCTTTGTGTATTAAAGACTCCTTCCATTATAACATTTTGTGTAATATCACTGATGTCACTATTTATGCAAATAAGGGGGGCAAACACATCTTTTGCCACCCAGAGACGCTGCAAATTCAAGGGCTGATCATGGTTATATTTTTGTACAGTAAGGGTATACACATAAAATCTATATGTGATTTATATGAATTAACTTGAAAAAATAGATCGATAATAAAATGTTCACGCAAGGCTGTTATGGAGCTAAGACTGTGGCATCTGGTCTGTCTGGTTCAGGGTGGATCCTATTGTGCAGTGCTGTGAAATATATTTTCCAATAAGCTGTTCATGTTATGCTCTTATGTTATATGGCATTTGTATAGCGCCTAATGCCATTTGTATTGCCTCAAAGTGCTGTGGGGTGAACATCCTTGGTGGACCGAAGTCTGAGGTATGAGAATTGAAATGAGGATTTTTAGAATGCGTGTGTGCATCTCAGCCAGCACAAAGGTAGTGCAGGGTGGCTAGGTGCCTGCTACAGACCCATGGAGATCTGGTTAGTGGATGGGTGCTGTGAAAGACTGTCAGGAGAATAGGCCAGTCAAGGAGACTGATTATGTGCCTAGCTGGACCAATTTATTTTCGTGGGATTCAGCTGCATTCTAATGGCAGAGGTGATGTACGTTATGAAGTCGAGTTGTGAATTGTTGCAGATGTATGCGAGTGGGTGGCTGGGCTCCAGCAGGGATATGGCTATGTTCCATTGAAGTGGAGTGCTATGCGCGCCGGAGAATCAGGCTGATATATAGTTGCAATGACGCTATGCAGATCGTATCCAAAAGAGAACAGTAATGAGATTGTATTGAGAGATGTGGCACAAAACAGTGACATTCAAAATGCTGGCCTATAGCACTATCACTGTCGAAAAAGATGTGGAGCAGTGGCACAAAACACCAGACATATTCAAAGTGCATGCCTACAACACTATACCTTTTGAAAAAGATGCAGAGCAGTGCCACAAAATAACAGCGAGACACACAATGCAAGCCTAGAGCACTAATCAAATACAGAAATGTTGTCTCCTACCTGATGGTTGAAGCAGATGGGGCTTGAGGCTTGGCATGGGCAAGGTCGTGAAGAGAGAACAGGCAAGCAGGTATGGAAGGTGCCCAAGGGAAGGTGCCTTTTTCCTGAGCCCTTAGGCAGCTTCCTGGGCAAGGCTGCCCTGGTGGGGGGTTCAAGTAAGCTGCCCCGGGTTCTGTGGCCAAGAACACCAATCAGAGGCAGCTAGGACAGGCCGTGGGAGGGGGAAGGAGTGGCTGGAACTCAGTCCGGCAACTGTCCTGAGAGAGCACTTCTGGGCTCGTATAACAGCAAAGATATCCAAATGTTCTAAAGCAGGGTTAGTAACTGGTGAAGGAGGCTGCTAGGCCCTGATATGAGAACCGGGTGTCGTGCAGCACGTAATGTGTGACTTGCCTCCCTTTGCTGAGTGTTTATGGTGTTCCATGTACTCAAAAAGGGTTGCACAGGGACTTATACTGAAGACCCTCTGGCCATAATAATAGGTCAGAGATCCAAATAATAAAGGGGAAAAAGCAAAAGAGCGAGGGGGGGTCCCAGAAAGGACCAATAGATTCCCCCAAAATTGAACTCTATCTTAAATGTGTTGTTTTGCAATTGTGTTGTAGGTTCCAGATGATGCAGATCTGGTAGTTTTGTGGAGTTGTTCTTGAAGTTAATATCAGGGAATCCTCCCTCCATACCTTCACTTATGCTGTGGTATGCATAAATGATACAAGTTGAGTTAACTGTTTAACTGTTTAGGTATGGATTTGATCTTAATTATTTTTCTTCCCTAGCAAGCTTAATCAAAAGCCTGACAGAGTGGCTCTTGTTCTGTTTACTCTCCCTTAAGAGCTCTTATGACTCCTAGGGAAGAGGTACCTCAAAGCTACCCCACAGTGTCCCAGACTGGTTACCCTTTCTCTGTAAGGCATGTGGCTAAGCTGGTTGTAGCTTTTTGCTTAGTGCAAAAGGGCTCCACTTGGCAGAAAACGATTAACTTGGACTGTCCCTCCCCCATACTCCATTTCACAATGTGAAGGTTGTATGTTTTCCCAGAAGACCTGCGATGTAGCAGGACTATCCCTTGTACAGTTTTGTGTGTGTCTGAAGAGGTGCTCACTAGTGGTGAGCAAACCCTTGCCGGCAAAGCGAATAGTGCAGAATTAGCACTGGATTCAGCTTCCACACGATCCAAGAAATCAACATTACTTTTCCTCCAGCAATGAAATTCTGACCGGTTTCGTGCAGTTTCGCACAATGCTAGGTGTTTTTTTCCTTGTTAGGTTCATGTCACGTGACGAGAAACTTTGCACAGGTTTTTTTTCCGGTCCATGCTAGTTTTGTGCAGTGGCATGAGAATCTTTGGGCAGTTTTTCGATATGTGATCGCTTCGCGCAGCATCAAAAGAAACTATGTGCAGCTGTTTTACTGATCCTTGCTAGGTTCAAGGCACAAGAAACTTTGTACAGGTCTTTTGGTCGATTTGTTGTAGATTCACACAGTGTCACGAGAAACTTTGCATGTCTTTTCAAACTGTGATTGGTTCACGCAGTAGCACACAAAGCTTTGCATGTTTTTTTCAAACTATGATAGGTTCATGCAGCAGCACAATAAACTTTGTGCAGGTTTTCTTGTTCGATTTGTGGTAGGTTCACAGAGTAGTACAATAAACGTTGTACTGATCTTTTCTATTCATGCTAAGTTTGTGCAGTTGCATGAGGTACTTTGTGCAGCTCTTTTCGACTTGTTCCAGGTTTGCACAGTGGCACGAGAAACTTTGCAGTGGTGATGGAATGGTGGATTTCAACAAAACAGATACAAACCTTTCCGATGTCGCTATAGCAGCCGGGGAATAGAATTTCACCATTTCGCCCTGTACTAGTGGTCACTGGATGCCAGTAGTCAGTTATGACTGGAAGATGTCTTTCTGGGATAGGGTGAATTCACTTCCTTCGGGTGCATGGGTGTTTGGAGGAATGGTCTGCTATTGGCTGACCAACCCTCTGAATGATGCTTGCCATGCAAATGTGATAAAACTACTCCTTTTACCCACTCACCTGGTCGGCCCTTGGAACTTGATGCACTGGGGAAGGCTGAATTTCTGCTCTACCATGCTTAAACTCTCCACCAAATCAGGCAGTGACCCTCTTGTCTCTACAAAAGCACCAGAACGAACAGACTGCACCTCTCATGTGCCCGATCCAGTGGGGACAACTGAATAATTCTCCAAGTTCTCTCTCTGCAGTTTCCGACTGTGCTTGCAATGCTGGATCAGAAGTGAGATTGCCTATGCTGAAGGGACCTGGAGGACTCACCATCAGAGTTTCCGCATCCCAGTATATCAAGCAAGCACCCTGGTTTAATCCCCCCCTTCTGGGAAACATCAGGGTCCCGTGTTGGCCTTGGTATTGCAACTGCACAGCTGAACTGACCTATCAGTCCACCCTTCTGTGGCTAGCTACTAGCTTTGCAAGCAAATCTTCTATAACAATGTTTTACTCAGTCTCCTTAAGTGTACCCCAGCCTCAGAATATGAATGATGTGCCCAAAGAAACCGAGGAACCTTGCATCATCTACTTCAGCGTTTCCACCTTTCAGCTCTTCTGGCATAAACCATTGAGCCGGGAGCAACCAAATCTCAAACAATAATCCTTCCCAAGGATCTTGGGGTCCCTCGTGTAATTGTGTTGTGTCGGCTAAATAGTGTGCACAATGAACATGTCTGGAAACTGCTTTTAGTCTGTTTGAAGCCTTGTCGTTGGCATTGCATTACACAAATCATACATTTGTGCCAATTCACCTTTTATAAAGATTATGATGGGCAGCATAGAGCACACTCAGATCAAAAAATTAAAGATAGAGGAATCTACACCTACAATGTATCAATTGGTGGGACGAGTTCTGAAGCACAGAGAATCAATGCAAAACCAAAAGTGTAATCTATCCAGAGGGAACCTGTGTTCTCCTGCCTCCCAGTCCCCAATCCAGTTGGCAGAGCTGTGTCACAAAAATCCAAGATCCTTTTGCTTCTATAAAGCACCTTGCTAATTGCTCTGCACTGACCAAGAGGAACCGACTGGAGCACCTTACGACTGAAGGAAGGTATCATGTAGAGCTAGGATCCGACCATTCCAAAAATAACCTACAAAAAATGTCTACTGTGGAAAACCCTGTAGGACTTCAAGAAATCCCAGTCTTACCACCCCCTGCATGCTATGCCACTATCATTACTGCCAGGCAACTAGACCTGTTTCATCGGTTTCCTAATGAGTTTATTATACCCCCGAATTGCGTGCACCCTTGCATTACTTCCATTGGCACCAAAGTCAACTTTCCTGCATGGATGCCTTTGACCACAAGAATTGTTACTGGAAAGCCATTGATTGTCTCTGCCTCCAGTGAACTTCGACTTTCAGAAGTATTCAAACAGTTGTGGCATGATCGATGTTGATTAGCAATAACAATGAGGGCAGCCCCACTGGCTTCACTCAACTGGAATTTCATTATGGCAGAGGTATATTCCCTTAACTTTAAATTGGGAATAGTTCTCACACTCCTTGGTCAACCTTAGAGCCCACAGACCCTGATTGTCGATGAAACACTTGGTAACCCTCACTTGTAGGATCATGAGACAGGATCAGTGGCGGCCACTATCATAGGGCGGCAGGGCGCCGCCCCCCCATTTAGGCCACCCACCAAGTGTGAGTGCTGTAAGAAATTCAGAAGAAGTTCAGAAATTCTTCTTCTGAATTTCTTTGGTTTTTCCACCCTGTGTGGGGGCGCTGTGACGAAACACTGGCGACAATTAGTATTGTTGCAGTCGGCCCATGAATAGGATTCCTTTTCATGGGCTGGCTGCAACAGTGGGGTGTGTCCAATTTTGCATTGCTTTTGCTTATAGTAAAGTGTGTGGAACTCATAGCTCCACGCACTTGACGTAACCCTTACAAGTTGGAATCTGGCGGGGCACTTGACGGGTGGCCCCGCCAGTATCACTATGTGCTCAAAGAGCGCAGCGAAGCTCTGTAATCTGCAGGGAGGGAGGGAGTCTCCTTCCCTCCCTGCATAGATACAGTAATATCATTGGCTGTTTGCCGATGGCTGGCAAACAGCCAATGGGATTACTGTATCTGCAGGAGGCAGCCAATGACTTGAGTGTGGGGATGGGATGATAGCCCAGGCTGCATCCACCCACACTCCTCTCTCTCTCTTCCATCGTCCAGTTCCTCGTGATTTGAATGTGTTGTTAATGTTGAGCTGCCCTACCCTGCTGCCCACCAGAGAGAAAGAACAGTCTACACTGCAGGCCGAAGAAGTGTGCCCTCTCGGCCGTTAACCGCAGAGTAAGTACAACTCTTTTGTGGCCACATCAACCTTTACTTGTCACTAGGCCTGTCACTGTCAATGCATCTGTTTGCAGGGACAGACGCTCTCTCCCTGGTCTCAGTTCCTTTCTTGCTTTTTCCTGATGAAATGAAAGGGGGCAACAGAAACAATTTGTGCAACCTCAGCTCCAGGGGTGACAGATTCTGCATCACCAAGAGGGCAGGGGTGCCCACAGTGTACTCCTCTGCGTAGAACCACAGGGGCAAACTAACACTACGGCCAGGCAGGGCACAAGTAAGCAGTAGCCATTGCACATTAACCATTGTCCCCCACGGCTCCAGTCAGTGAAGCCATTTCCGCAATAGGGGTCCGGTCCACCTCTTTGGCTTATTGCATGCCGACGTATTCACGGCCTAGTCTTTGTGCACCTATGATTATCCCCCACAGCAGGCCATATTCTTGGATCGGAGCAAGAGCCACTCTGGAGTTCTCTTGAAACATATAATCCTGGCTTTAGAGGTCCAGTTACTTGCAACAGGTTCATGTTCTGGAGATCTCTAAATACAGGAAAAGGTAGGAAAGCAGAACAAGTCAACAGTTTCTCCCTCTCAATGAAACATCATACATTTTCACAAAAATATTAATTTTATTAAAGGTTTCAAGATAAAAATATCTTATACAATTGAGAAATATTATTCATATTAAATATACCATCAATAACTCTAAGAATATACACAAATATAATAATGACAAAACACATACAAGATTCTAAAAATAGAAAAATAAATGTAAAAGTACATCAATAAGTAATTCAACCTCAGGAGTACATCCTTTTGAGTCAGGTTTCTAATCACTCTAGATCTCTAAATACTTTTAAACAATTTGGTAAAGCTTCTAGATTGCAAACTCAACATGTTTCAGTCCTCTCGATGGTAGTGGGACTTTCTTCAGGAGTAGTCATTAACAGTATTAGAGTTTATCCAAAACTGATGTTGAATCTTCTTTTACTGAAGGTTCATTCAATATAAACAGAGTAACTGTTGACAAAACCCGAAAACAAGAATCAGCACTTAGGCACATATTCTTAGGACACAATAAAGGTGTCTGGAAACATTCATGGTAATTAAATTACCTGAACTCCCTAGTGTAGTTGATCCTTTGATGGAGAAAATAGTCCACATCCGTAGGGCAATTTTATCATGGGGAGTCAGTTTGCTTCCACAAACTCCTACAATTGAATTGATAATACGAGGGCATCATTAGATTGGCCTTTCAACCATAGGACAGCAGTGCACTCATGTCCTGCACAACACACCTACAAGATTGATATAATTAAAACTTTTAGTAGATAGAAAAGTTTATATTTGAAAAACGGTTGTCCTGGAAACCACCTAGAGGATTGCAGAACTTGTTGGAGTTTAGTAGCTCGGTAAACACACCATTAGACAAAGAGAAAGGCATCTTACCTCTATCCAGTGAGGTTAAGACTCAAGGATCAATTTCACAGGTGTAGGGCGGACTGGCTGGTAGTTTAACAGCTGGTCTGGAATACTTTGAACTAGATGTTGTTGATCTGGGTCATTTGTTACTGTCCGGACACTGTCTGTAAAGATTCAGTCAAAGGGAACAGAAGGGAACGCTGCATTAATAGGAATGCAAGCCTCATTTTTCTCAAATAAATTCATTGTATTGCATATGCTCTTTGAGTAGCCGTCTTCCCTATTCTAAAACAGGTATCCTCAAGTAGATATCTCAACCTGATATCGGTCTTTAGTACCGTGACCCTTATCTCAATTTGGTGCCTGTTAAACACCACATTAGCCTCTATGTTTAAAATGCGGTGTATCAGGGAGCAAGAACCTATAAAGGTTATTTATTACATTTACATCTACTATCTAGTGTATTATACCGCCAGGATGTTACCAGTTGTACACTTACCTTAGTCAGTGTCGCGATCGCATGCTATGCTGCCAGGATCCTGTTTCCTCAGCGTAAAAGTTCACACTCTCTCCTTCCTTACAGCTGTGTACCGGTCTCGCGTTATTTACGAAATGAAAATGCCGGAAAAACGCAGCAAAGTTACGCCATCTTGGTGTCTCTAACTCGGGCTATTCAATTTGGCCCAATCCAGATTTGAGTCCCTTTTTAATGTCTACCAGTATTGTAATGTGAACGTAGCATAATCTATGTGTGCAAGACTCGCGTATGTTAACAGTTTAGTCTTGTGCCCACAGATAGACCAGGGAAGCTGTATCATCATATGGTTTATCTGTTAAATCTGGTTGCCCCCATGGCCATACCTTCAATCTGCTGAAAGAAGGTGCCCTGGAATTCAAAATAGGTCAGTGTAAGGCCCAGTTCTATACACCATAAGATGAACGAGCTAGGTACTGGATCGTCATCATGTCTGTTAAGTAAGATCTCACCAATAGTTTCTAAAGTTGTCTGTTGCGGAATGTTCGTGTATAGTGAGACAGTGTCAAGACCTATCAAGTAGGAATTCTCAGAATCATAGGGCAGATTTTCATACTTTTTTATCACATCCTTGGTGTCTTTAAGATAGTATTTCATATTAACCACATAGCCCTTTAAATAATGGTCAGCACAGTTTGAAAGGGGTTCTAAAATGTGTTAATGCCCGAGACTATCGGTCTACCCAGAGGTTTCACTATTGATTTATGAATTTTGGGTAGACAATAAAATTTGGTTATAACTGGTTCAGGATTATTAAGAAACAACCATTCTTGTTTGCTAATCCAACATCTCTCGTGGACTTTTGTTGTTTTCAATTCAATCAGATTTTTCAATTCTTTAGTGGGATCACTTGTCAGTTTCTTATAGTAGTCCACATTGTCAAGTTGTCTAGAGCATTCCTCAATATAATCCTTCCTGTTTAGCATAACAATAGCTCCGCCTTTGTTGGCTCTCTTAATGATGATACTCTTATTCACTGCCAAGGATTCCATTGCTTCCTTTTCTCGAGTAGTAAGCTAAAACTCTTTTTTCAAACAGCATAGACTCAGGAGAAGCCGCATATGTTGGGGGGCAGAAAGTTGAAGGATTCTTAAGACCAGAATGGTTAACCATGTTTGGGTCCAGAGGCTTTTCTGTCTGGTTGCGAAAAATTCTTTTAATCTAATTTTCCGCATGAACTTGAAAAAGTCAGTGCGGAGAAAAAACGGATCATGTTTATTTGAAATGACATATCCTAAGCTTTTATCCAGAAGTTGGAGGACCTTAGACACAACCCCCAGTCCATTCCTTCTCCAATTTACATCAATATCCGTTCTTCCTACCACTAGTGTTTGCATCAGGAACAAAAAGATGTGTTTTGATATTTGTACAAAAAAAGTCAAACTGTCAAGAGGACCGCGCTGAAAAAAAGCAGCTGCTGTCACGGTTTGGGCAAAGATGCCACTCTGGGGTGCATTAATAATCGTGTGTGGCAGTGCACAATTGCGTTGTGCAAACATGTATTGAAATAATACAGATTAGCACTAGCGCAAAATGTTCTGTAATACACGGGAGGATTGCAGACACCTGGCCACGTTTTATGTTGAACTACATCTAAAAGCAAACGTGCCACTTAAACATTATCATAATAGATTAAAAGCAGGCTTGGCCTCGTTCCTGGACTGCCCTGTGGAGAAGAGCAGTGCACTGCCCAATTCTGGGCACTAGACCTCTTGGCTGAGTGATGAGATGGAATAGCTGGGTAGCCACCAAGCTGGACAGAATTTTAGACTTTAGTAGAAACGAATTGCTTTTCATGGAGAATAAGTTCATTTTCCGACAATGTGGGAAAACTGATTGGGCTGGAGTCACTACTGAAATATGGCACTTGTCTATGCCTTTACTCCACGTCCACAGCATATATACATATATATCCTGAGAGGAGGGGAGGGTTTCAGGGGACCCCTGAAATAAGTTGGGTGTCTGCAATTGCAGGCACCATTTTATGCAGGTTTAGTGAGAGTCTCTGCAGAGCACTTATGGTGTGGACCAAGTAGCAGAGGTGTGCCCCTGCGCTGCACCTAGTGTTTCAGGCCCCCACCCAGACCTCACTGCTTGCAGGCTGCGGCGCCTGCGGTGCACTGCGCCGCACCTAGCGGTTCAGCCCCAACCCGACTGAAGTGTGCTTCGCCTAGTGGTTCAACCCCCACTCAGACCTCACTGCTTGCAGGCCACTGGGGTGCGCTGCGCCTAGCAGTTCAGCCCCCCACCCAGACCTCACTGCTTGCAGGCTGGCTGGGGTGCGCTGCACCCAGCGGTTCAGTCCACCCCCTAAGTTACTACCATAACACCACGACTCGCTCGCAGCTCTTTGCAGCAAGAAGGGAAATGTTCTCAGAAAGGGAAGCTAAGACCAGTCTATGATTAGCTAAGCAAAAATAATGATGGAAAGCAGCCATGGTGTGGGGCCTAACGGACCCCAGAAAGTATGTGCAAAATGGGCATAATGGCACAGACCAGCTGCTCATGCCGAAGAACTACTCGAGTAGTGTATAAACCAAGCACAATAGTAATGCATGTGGACGCACTGTGATCACATTGTAATTTAATTTTTTGGGCTGAGGTAGAGCCACGTGGACAGACGAAGACAAAAGGGGGTCAGACACTGGGATCCCTTGTATGGTGGCGCACGTCAGGCTGGGTGTGCGACTATGAAGGAGAATGTGTGGTAGTGTGGCGCCAAGTAGGCAGTAGCTGAACAATGTTGGGCCGGCTAACGGAGGATTAAAGTGTGGCCAAAACTATGGCAAGGCTAGATATTCTGGCAGTGTTCTGTTTTCCAGTGTGTTGGCTTCAATGGAAGGCTGGTTACACAGGAGGTTCATGCCCAAGGCCTCCAGGAGGAAGGGGAAATCCTCCACACACCGCAATGTCCCCAGGCTCGCCCCCACCCCCAGAAGGCAGCGAGGAAGGAATCAGTTTTTTCCTGCACTAAAAGGATTAGGACATCCCTTCCTGGCTCTGGCGCAGAATTTGGGTGGCAGGGGAGTGAGGGTGTGTGGGGGGTAGGGCAGCAACCTAATGGCAAATGACTGCAGGGCTTTTCATCTTCTGTGACTAGTCTATTCTTGAAGTCCTATAAACATTCCTTGTAAGTGCTAATGTCCACTGGGTGACGTGCAGGCCTCCTGCACATGCATTTTCTACAACAGCCTTTAATATTCCATTTTGCCAACGAAAAGTCAACCCAATTGCAAAACTTTACTACGTTGTCTGCTTGTCGAATTGTATTCCCATAAGGCTTAGGGGCTGCATGGCTGTTTCAATGTTATGGGCAGGTGACTTTTTCTTGATAATTCAACCAAGACAAGACTTTTCACACTTCTCAAGTAGCCCCTTGGTCAGGTGTGAATGACACATCCAGCACTGCCTCCACTGTTTGTATTCTCTAACCTGCAGAATCACATATGTTATTGAACAGCAAAACAACAAGAACCAGAAAGGCAATATACCAGTCTGTAACCTGCAGTGTGCAAGATGATTTGGACTACAACACCCATGATCCCTCACAATTGACTTTGCTGGCTGAAAAATGAACATATGGAATTTCAGGGCACTGACTGCTGTGTGAATCATCTTTCCTGCAGCCATAGACACTGCCCAATGTCTGCTAGGATTCTTGGCCCCTTTCATCAGCAGCAGTGGTGCAACTAGACACACATTTCATAGGGGTGGGGGGGGCTCCTTGGGAGAGGGGGTAACTTCACAGACTGTGGGGGATGGTGCAAACTTACTTGTGTGGTGGGATCTAACTTTTTAACATGTTTAAAGAGTGTCTTCTTTTGGTAAAGCTTCAATGTTAAAAGCAGTTACCTCTCTATATAATGTCTGAAATCCCACACTTAAGGACTGCTGTAAGAATGAGCTGCCTTCTGTCCCCTCCTTCTCTTCCAATCACTCCCCTGACATGCAAGTTCTAACCCCATCATCATTTTAGTTGCCTAAAAATGTGTACATATGAATGCAGTTGCAAACAATGAAATGCTTTACATTTGTAATTGCTGGGCCTTTGTTAGTAGTGCAGAGCAAACCCAAGTACTGTGTATCCCCTGCGTCCTGACCTGCCTGCCAATGGCCCTGTGCCTGAGCCAGGTCAAGTCAACACAGCCCAGAATTTCACAGGGTCTAAAGCCCTGTTTGCCCAGAGATCCGCATATAGACTAGTGAGTGATTAACTATAATAATATTGTGCATGATGCAATGCTAGATCACTTAGCCCTAGTAGTGTTAAAAAAGCATCTTTGTCCAGTCGAGACACATTCCTCATGGTCCCTAAACAAACCTCCAGCCTTTCATCCTTCTGAGGTCGATAATTGAGTACCCCTCTGTGGGATAATAGTGTCTTCTTTTATTTCAGCGCTCTGAGACCTACGGGTGTGTAGCGCTATATAAGAAATACATTATTATTATTACTATTATGGTAAGGCTTGATTAAAGTGAGCTGCAAGAGTTCCCATGAGGAGGTTTTGGGCGGGGAGGGGCAGGAACTGGATGGGAATGGCCATAGGGATTACCATGGCCATGGGCGGTCAATGGGTGGGTAAAACATAACGGAACAACTTAAATGTTATGGTTATATCATTAAATTTAAGTTGTTCCGTTATGTTTTTTTTTATAAATAAGGCAACACATTTTGGTGGGTAGGAGGGACTAATCCTTCAAATGTAGGGAGAGTGACTTCAGAGACTTTGGGGAAAGGGCAAACTCACTTGTGTGGGGGCATCTAACGTCTTTTCACATTGTAATGAGACTATTCTGGTGCAGCTTCAATGTTACAATCAGTTAACACTGTCCTTCACGCCTGAAACCATTTTAATACTGCTCTGAGCCTATGTTGCCCTTTCTCAGATCAGTCTCTCGCTTTCTCTTGACAGACCATCGAAAACACCTTGCATGAACAAATCCTTCCAGTCCAGGGTAATTGTGAAAGTAAAAACATCCATAATGCACCTTCCGGGATTTGGTCTTCCCATAGCCTGAGAAGGAGTTCTTCATTCAATGACCATTCACCGGAACAACAAGGCAGGTGAGCTAGCATGAGTCTTTTTTAAGGTTCATTGCTCAGGGCACTCCATGTCTGTCTGGGTTCTTTAGTAAAGAAGGCACACAACTATCTTGCTTACAGGTTTTTTAGAAAAGAAGCCCATGTTTGCAGGAATCAAAAAGGTGGGGTAAATCAGATGAACAGCACAGACTAAAGAATGGTATCTATGGCTAGCGGAGAGGGGGGCATGTGAAAATGGAAAGTCATAAGATATATAAGGCTACAAAGCCTGCTTATGGGTCAACGGAAGCAAACGTATCGTTCATTTGGAAACTGTTTTTGGGAGGATAGGATTGGGTGGTTGTTCCCACCTACCCTATGATATCCTGGTATCTTCCTGTTGAATGGTATACAGCGATTTCAGTTTTAGAGCTGAACAATCCCACAACCTTTGAAACATCACAATGCCTTCTTTCTTTACCATTGCTCCCACAGTGCTTGGGAGGGGTAGGGGTTGTGATGCAGTCAGAAAAATCAAAGTGCATTTCTCCCCACATTGTAAACAATGTTTCTTAGAGCAGTATTAACAGAACAAATTTGGATAAGCACTCATTTGACAAACAAGCTGCAACACATACTGCGTGGCTGGTGTCACAGTTGGTGATGGGCATGTATTTTAACTCATGCATAGATAACAACAGCAATTATACCCAACTCAGCTGTACTGGTGAATGACAAGTACAGCTGTGTTGGGGATCATTGCAGATGTTAGCTATGGCTAGTACCATCAAATTATACTTCTGTGTTATTAAAGAACATAACTTTGAACACTTACTACATGATCCAATATACATAATTACATAAATTTACTTATTAACAGGTGTCACTCTTGCTGAAAATGAATTCAGTGGATCAATTGCTCTCAAAACCCTTTTCCGGACTCACACACAGTGAAAAACTCGAGGTGAAAAGACTAGGGCCTGATCGGCCAGATCTAAAAATGGAACAGTCTGCAAAAGATAGGGGAAAGGCCTACACACGCACATTTACCATGGTTTGGTATGAAAAGAAGACATGGCTCACTGGTAGTGTTGCTAAGAAATCTTTGTTCTGCTTTCCCTGCCTGCTGTTTGGAGGTGAAACGTCCTGGACGAAAACAGGAGTTACTGACTTAAAGCAATTGTCAGAAAAAAGCAAGAGACATGAATCATGCAAATCTCATATTGAGAATATATTACAGCTGCGCATGTTATGAAGTGTAAACATTGCAACACAGTTGGACGATGCCTATCCCTGTAGCATGATGAAGCATAATGAGGATGTGGATAAAAACCGATACATCTTGTCCAAGTTATTCAACTGTGCTCGTTTTTGTGGTGCGTTTGAATTAGCTTTACATGGCCATGATGAAACTGAATATTCTTTGAATCCTGGTGTATTTAGAGGCCTGGTGGATTTTGTATCGAGCATAGACAGTGCAATGCAACTGCATTTATAGAATGCAACAGTATTCAAGGGCACTTCAAAAACAATTCAGAATGAGCTGCTGGACTGCTCACGGTCACCAGAGAGATCATTGTAGAGCAGTTAAAACGCACAGATTATGTGGCTATTCAGGAAGACAATACAACTGATGTTTCCACTAAGACTCAGTCTATGCTAGACTATCGCTACATTGATGAATGATACAGAATTGTTGAAAGGTTTTATGGATTTACTCATCTGAAAGACTCTAGTGTGCAGACCATTACTACTGCTATAATGAAAAAATGTGACAAAGTATTCCCTGAAGATTGCCACAAGTAATTGTGCTAACATATGATGGTGCAAGTGTAATGAAGGGGGTGTCTGGTGGAGTCCTAAAGAAAGTAGCTGAAGTGTATCCAAATGCCCATTATATATATTGTTATGCACACTAGCATAACCTCATCATTGAACAAGCTGCTTCCAAAAAGTTCTAGATGAGGTATCAGATAAAAGACTTCCAAGAACATCTCGCACTCGATGGAGCTACCATATTTGGGTAGTAGAAGCCATATATCAGCATAGGGAAGCACTGCGTAGATGTTTTGAGATCATTGAAAAATTGGATAATTTTGAAGGGGTTACTGTGCGTGAGCCTGGGGATTCATTCGAACTCTGAAAGAGAAGGAGTTCCTTTTCTTCCTTTTTTTGTTCAATGACATAATGCCCCATGTTGACATTCTGTATAACCAGCTTCAGAAGTGAGACATTGACTCTGTGTATGTGCAGAAAGCTACTGCTTTTATCAAGTGCATTGGCAGAGTACGTGAAAGCACTGACAATTTGGAAGCTATACTTCCATCAGAGGCAACTTTTGCAAGCCACAATGTAAATATGACCACTTTGAATTGTTTGGCAAAGGAAGTATGTAATATCATAGTTACACAAGCCCAAGAACGCTTTGCATTTACTAAACACTTGGAGGGGGTCAAATTGTTGCAGAGTGACCTATTTCAAACGCATGGACAGTCTTTTCCCAATGATGCGCTGACTGCAACTGTCCAAGCGTAGCCCATGTTAAACAAGGAAAGACTGCGCACTGAGCTTTCAATTGTTTATGAGAGACTGGAATTCTCTAGTGCGAGTGGGCAATTTCTTTATTAAAATTGTTGGTTGAAAACAATCCCGAAGAAGCTTTTTGTGAGACGATGCAGTTATTGAAGAGTCTGAGGGCTGTTTCTCCACCCTGAAGCAAGTGAAAACATTCTTGAGAAACACAATGACAGGATCATCTGAATGTTTTGGCCATGCTCTCCATGGAAAAAGAACTCATTCAAGAGATCCCTGAATTCAATACACAGACTATTGATAAATGCGCCTCTCTGAAAAATTGACGTGCCAAATTTGTGTACAAACTTTCAAAATGATTGACCTTGTGTGAATGTTCCAGGACAAGCTATTTGCAGTTATTTTGTGGGGTACCTTGAATTATTTGTTTCAGTGGCCTAACATGTTAGAATTCTGTGTAAGGTTGCAGTGATATTTTTGACAGAACAGTGAGAAATGTGAGGTTTCTTTAATCAATGATCAGATTATGATGTTATGGTTGCTGGTTGATATTTAAGCACTGAAAATGGTAAACTATTTCTGTTGCATTTTTCTCCATGCAATATTTATGTGCTATTTGTATGACCTGTGCATTCCACGTGTTTCAACGTTGAGCAACTTAAGCAATGGCAACTCAGCGAGGCAGACATCCATTAGAGGTTAAAAACAAAAAAGTTATATTTTAGCTTAGTTTCTCCCCTTTCAGAAAATGCCTAAAATCCCACCTTAGTAAGAGGATGAAGACCTATGAATGCCAGTAACATCATGACAAACATATATGTTTCCATCATTACTATGTAATGAATTTCTTTATGCATACACCATAATACCAGCTATTCTCAATACAAGCGGCTGTAAAATACACCACCATTAGTATGTAAAACCTAATGCTTTTTGTCAGTAAATTGCACATTTTGGAGGCCATTTTTCAAAAAATTTCACTGGGGGAGAATCCTCTGTTCCCCCCTGGGTGATGTGGGCTCCCGGGTTACGCGCGCTCGCTCACAAATTGCTCCAGGGAAATGTACGCCCCCCCCAGGTTTCAAACTCACCAGCCGCCACTGGACAGGATAAACACATTGGACTGTCACAATTAACTAATAAATAACTAACAAAAGCGTTAGTAACCTGTAAACCTAAAGTGTCTTATTCGTCCAAGGCAATGCCGATACATTTCAACGATATATGAACGGATATTTCCTAAGTGGACTCTATAAAATGTTATACTTTAACTTTATACACGTTGCTCCCTCTCCCGAGATCTTAGCCTTAGCTGCTCTGCAATGTTCATCACTAGGAGAGTCAGGTGATCTATATGAAGGTGTGCTAAAGATTTCCCCTTCATTGCAATACTGACGCCATGCAGATGATTCTGCAGTGGCATTGACAGGGCGTGGCTTGAGGGGAAAGGGAAAGCCCTCCCCCTCCCCCTTAAATGTCCCAGGGCTCGACTGTGTTGAGAGTCGTTCTGGAAAGCTGATGAGCATATTCATGTGTATGCACGTGAGAAATTAAAGAAAAGCTGCATGCCTCTGCAAAAATATGAGTACCAGTCACGTCAGGTAGCAGGAAAGCAAAATGACTCGTGGTAACAATGCAGGTTCTTATAGAACATGTTTTGAGCTATTGGGACACTTGTACGGAACAAGACCAGTGAATTTAGAATCGGGGTGAGAAAACTGTGTCTGCATTATTTGCTGCATAGTTGTGATCAGTTGTTTGCATGCAAATAGATGTTATGTAGCAGAAGAGAATTAATGTACCTATATGCGCTCATCATTTTTCACTTTCCTTCTGGCTTGCCCTAGTTTCAGCTTTTCATCTTCAGTACTATTTACAATTAAGTGAATTTACCCTACAAAAGCTCAAACTTTGATCTAGTAAAGCAAAGAAAAAATTAACAATATTATACATATATGTTTTTTGGAGAATCGTACCTTATACTCAGGGATGTATGGATCTGACACGCCCTGTAGTGTAATTATGACTGAACCATAACAATTGAGGCCAATAAGAACCTGATTGTTATAAGAACCTGATTGTTTGGCCATAGCATTAGCTGTTTGTGTCTGTCTTTGTGCCTGCTCGCATTTAGATGTGCAGCAGTTCCATTCAAAACTGTGCGTGTTGTTTCCTCTGGTCTATAGGTGCTGCTCCAGCAAAACACATTTTCAATGCAGCACTGGTCATTTCCGAATTTCCAGCAACATTGGTCTCCCTGGATTTTGTAATTGACATGCCGTAGCCCCTGGCTCTTAAGAAAATATCCTGGAATGGGAGGTGTTCATCAGGTGAGTCACACTTTTTGGACCCACTCTCGTGTACAGCACACACTGCATGTGCTGTTATGGCTGGGTGTGCTATGTTACAGTCTCTCAGCCTACCTTAAAAATAGCACCGCACGTCCTTCTACGACAACACAGGAGGACACAGCATCTCTGGCAACACTGATGCCTTCAGAATTGATCCCACTGTCCGACCCCCTCCTCTGCCAAATCACTGTGCCGCGTGGCGTGTGTTGCTGCATGGCAAAGCAGGCAGAGTTAGAGTCCTCTGACACCCCTTGCAGTGCAACAATACACCTCTGTGCTTTAATTCTCTGTCCTTCAGAGCAAAGATATGAGCTTGGTGAACTAATATGCACACTCACATGTAATGTAAACGACCCCTCAGGCCACCCACTTACCCGATATTCCAGCCCATGCATGGGGCGCCAGAGGGACAGCCTGCATAGCGGGGAACCCATCTGGTCCCCTGCGTCCGGATCGCCTCCCCGCTCCAGAGGGGTTGGTGGTGCAGAAGGGGTGTGTTGCCAGGGTCCGGCTGGAGCCAGCTGGCCCTGGGGAGAAACGTAAAATATCCCAGGCTGCAAGAGGTCACCCACTTTGCAGCCTGGCAGTGAGAGAGGACTATGAACTGCACCCCCCTCAATTATCACTTTAAGATTGGAGCGGACACGTTTTGTGTTGACCGTCGACATATGTTGGTCAGCACATCCTCAATGGATGGGGGCATTTGGTTGCCCATTTAAGCGGATTATGAGGGTAAGGCTGAAAGTTTGAGTTGATGTGATTGGCACGTTAGGTGCCAACCATCGCTGGGCAGCCTCTATGGCGATCAGCACCTCCTCTGCACTTGGGGGCAGGGACCGAGCCGGAATGAGAGTGATGTCAGGGGAGGGGTCACTGTGCGTCCCTGGGCTCCTTCATACGCAAGCAGTTTGATGAGGGCTGCATGGCCTTGGGTATGGTGCAGGGGAACAGCACCTTTGCAAGGCTGGATGGGGGAGCAACAGGCTTCTCGCTAACGTGGCATAGGAGAACGGATTTTCGATTGCCAGTTTTAGCACTCCTGGCCTGTTCCCCTTGAAGGTGGGGAAGGCTTCCAAGGCTTATCAGCCAGTCCAGGAGCACGCTTTATCTGGCGATAAAACAATGCAAAGAATGAGACACAGCTGAATGAAAACGTGAGAGGGAAACCTACTGCCAGCGGATCCAAAGCGGCAATCTGATCTCTGAAAGTACCAGCCACATGTGGACTGACATTGCAGCTCCATTTTCCCCTGCGCGAGGTAACAGTAGATTTCTTTTTAATACTTTGTTTAGATAATGGTAACCCCACTGCCACCGTTGTTTCCGGACTCGCAGATTACGAGTTATGCAGGCGGGAGGTGTCACTCCCACCAGGTCTGACCTGGCGGAAGTAACACCACCCACCTGCAGACGGAAATGGAAACACCGGCTCCGTCATACTGATGTTGATATTGATATTTTATTTCTATCGCACTCGTACACAAGTGTTTCAGTGCGCGACAAGGCAAGGGAGGGGAAAAGGGGAGAACAAAACAGCAATCATACTAGGCCCAGTGACGTTGAGAACAAACAAGTGCATGGGAAAGGGGGAGAGGAAATGTGCATGCAAGGGGGAGAAGTGGAAAGTGCGAAGAAGAGGAGAAACAGATAAATAACAATAAATAAATAATAAAGGCAATAAACAGTGGTAGTGCAGCCAGCAATTTGCAAGTGTTAGGTTTAAGGCAGCAGACAGGGTAGGTCTGATAAGTGCTGGAAGAAAAAGGGGGGTCTGTATGGGTACAGATACAGACCCCAGTGGCATGGAGGCAGTGCGGGAGGGTGGCAGGGCGAGTAGGTACCTGGGCCCAGAGGACAGAGGGTGGCCAGGTGCGTGGTGCCAAGATAGAACAGATCAGCAGGGCAGAGGGGGAGCGAAGGCAGAAGAAAAGAGGAAGGTCTTGAGATGCTTCCGGAACCGGAGATGGTTCTCCTCAAGTTTTAGAGTGGCAGGGAGGCTGTTCCAGAGGGAGGCCCCAGCCGAAGACAGAGATCTACCCCAGCTCTTTTCTTTGAAAAATGACTGACCCTGAGGGAGGTGGAGGTAGAGGAGCGAAGAGAGGAAAGGTATTTGAGGAGGGATAGCTGAAGGTATTTTGGACCCAGGCCCCAGAAAGCCTTGTGGACAATGCAGAGGGTTTTGAATTTAATCCTTACATCCACTGGGAGCCAATGGAGAGATTTCAGAGCTGGAGAGATACGATCCCAGGGCTTGAGGCCAAGGACAAGTCTCGCAGTCCTGTTCTGGATTAGTTGTAGAGGGCGGAGAGTAGATGCAGGTAGATTTAGAAAGAGGCTGTTACAATAGTCCAAGGTAGAGAGAACCAGAGCTTGGGATACCATGAGCTTCTGGGGGAGGAGAGGAAAGGCAGAGTACCTCTGAGGATGTGCAGTAGGAAATTTTACTTTTTAGAGATCTCAGAGATGTAAGCGGAGAAGGAAAGGGTGGAGTCATAGACGGAACCAGTGTTTCCATTGTCCCCATCCCCATGGAGTCCTATGGGACTCCATGGGAATGGGGATTTACGAAATTCTGCGTCTGGAATTACCGGGTCACTGGGGTTGTAATGCCCCAGTGATTCCGGCAATCATGGAGGCGGTAATTCATTCCAAGTCTGGCAGCAACCTGCTGGTTTTTCTGGCTCGGTTACCGCCAAACTTGTAATGAGGCCCAATGTGTTTGGGTCTCTCCTCTAGTATGGCACATAGAGCTACCTATATAACGTGAATAATCTTTTTAATAAAAAAGTTTTATTGTTTTTTTTTATTATTTGCATAATAACCAACAAAACCAACATCATACACAAAAAGTCTCTCAGTATGGCACCCCAAAATCAAACCTCCAACCCCATGCCTCCTTCATATAAATCTCCCTCCCTCTCCTTGCCCTAAACCACAATCCCATGTAACCCTTTATCCCTTGCCCAGCAGATGGCTACTCCCCCCATCCTTCCCTGTTGGTTTCCCTTGAACCGCAACTCAGCCCATGTCCATCCATCAGGCTCATACCTGTTTGAACTTTTGGGGGCATCTTCTGTTTCTATGTACCGTTTTCCAGTTCTGCACAGTAATCCATCCCCTCCATCCATCTATGTACATTAGGTGGCGTCGAGTTACCCCAGTCAACTACTAAGATTTTCTTACCCATCATCATGGCGGTCATGATTACGTTTTAGTCCCTAGTGTCGAACTCTCTATCCCCAGACATGTAAAAGTGTCACATTGGGGCCAGCTGGTATTGGTACGCTAACAATTCTGGATAGTTTGTCTCTTACTCGATCCCAGAATTCGGGCAATCCGATAACATGTTGAAGAAGGAACCCACTCCCACGCTCATTTGAGACATAGGGGATCCACTGGCCTATCAATTTGGTGGAGGCAATCCCTACTATAGTGCGCTCTGTTAAGTATTGTATACTGTATTGGATGCAATTGCATGGTTATGCGTGCTTCTCTCTGTGAAGATTCGGCCTTGATCCAGTACTCTTCCACCAAGGTTCCCAGGTCCACCTCCCACTTCTCTCTAAGCTTCACCAGAGGTTTAGACATAACATTATTGATCTTCTGATATAACTGAGTTATTTCCTTCCCAATAATTTCCCCCTCAAAAAGGTTGCCTTCAATCGGGGCCCTCTCAGGTACATCCTACATATCTTGTCTTTTCTGGGCCACAACATGTGGCAGCCTAGTATAGGTACAACCATCCCGGCCCTGTAAGTAGAACACATTGTGTAACCTCTGAAATGGGACAAGTTGTTCTTGTACCATGATATCTTCAATTTTCTAAATAACTCTGTCCGGCTATCTTTTATTTGAACGTCTTTATTTTTGGCAGATCTCTATTCCCCAGATTGGAGCTTCCTTGATCACAAATCCCCCCCATCCCATTGCTCGAAGAACTGCTTCATGAGAGCCCAGTATGAAAGCCTCTGGTTGTGTCATCTGCTGTGGTGGCATACGCATCCCATAAAAAAAACACTTGTTTATCGAGATTAGCTGGGAAGTCCAATAATAATGCTAAAAGCTTGAGACCGCCAATCTGCCGCCCAAAACTGATCTTTAATGCAAATCTTGGGGATTTAGTTCCCCATATAATCTCCCTCTGCAGCTTCTCTACGGCCCAAAACACCCCTGTCAGCACCTTCACCAGAATGTTCTGGAGAATGTAAAGGAGGTATGGTAAAGACATAATTTTATATAGATTTGCCCTACTCTACATTGAAATAGGGAGAGTCACCCAGTTTTTGGCCTCTCATGGCATTCCCTGGGAGGTCACCTGGGAATGCCATGGCAGCGTGCATTTGGTAGGAAGTTAGGGGACATGTATTACCCAATGGCTCACAGGTGGAACAAGGACTGGCCCAATAGCAAGACTGCAGATTGAAGTGCTGAACTAATGGTTATTATGGAGTGCATTAAGACAACAACAGAGCAGAAGGGTTGGAACTGCTGCAACAGTACGAAGGGTGGAGGTCCAGTGCCACAATTGGTTGACGGTACTGTAATGGATACAATGCACCACACCTTATCATGGAAAAGATAACATTTGTGTGTGTCACATCAAAACTGCTGGTTGTTTCAGGCACAAGCAAGGAAAAGCAGTTGTTATGGAAGGGGGACATGTATTGTGTAGGTGTTACTTAAGGATATTAATTTAGATTGGAGGAAAGTGCTTACACAATGCAACGCCAGAGTATTGGGATGTCCTACAGGGTTTGACATTGAGGGAGCTGAGAGCTAGTTAGCCACTGATTGTAGCCTAGGAGAGCCTGGTTAGCTTGATGCCAGTGGCTACAAGGTGCGTGCTACCTTTGACTCCAAAGGCCAACTGATGCCAAGCATGCACACCTAGGCAAATGTGACCGTATGTATGAAGACAATTCATTATAAACAATGGGATGCACCGCTACGACATTTAAAGTGGGAGTGATAACAAAGGGGCAGACTGATACCTTTCGACTTTAGGTGAAAGTTTAAATTTGTGGAGCACTATGTATTAACTCCTTGTTCCCCAGAGGTAGTGCCTGGTTAGTTGTTAATGCCGGATACCTACGAGCTGCCTTTAGCTCTCGCTTATCCCATTTCAATATCGAGCCCTCGCATAGGAAAGCAACCATGAGAGGTAAAGGCTATGCCAGGGCATATGTTGGCAGGGCATGGTGCAGGCACACAGTGCCAGGATGGGGCAGGTCGTATATCTATATAGTAGCTCCAGGTGATAAGTAGAGGTTACCAATGTTTTGAGGAGTTGTATTAATGGGATCGCTAATTTTTGTCTGTTTGATCACAGGAGAATGGACTGGGGAGAGGTTTGGCAGACAAACGGTTTGTATCAGGTAACTGCCAGGACAGAGAAGGCATGCATTTATAACAATTAAAAAATGTCAAAACAAAACTCAGGACACTAAAGGCTGAAGTGGGCAGAATCAGTTAGTTTGTGGAGGCTGCTACATCAATGTATGCTGTAAGAGCAGGTTGCTTTAGGATATCCGCATGGTCCAGTTGAACCAAGGTTGTACTTGCAATTTTCGAGTAGGACATGCATATTGCAAAGATACGTTCCAGAAGGACTATCCATAGGCTTTGGAGACAAGGGAGCAGTTCAAGACAGAATGGTGGCAGCTGGTGATGTGGACCAGATGCTCAGGGATCTCTGGGAGCATCCAATCGCTCTAGGAGTTAGTTCCAGGTGCCAGCATAGCTGCATTATGTTCTTGAAGGTGGTGTCTGAAAACTAAATGACTGTCAATGGGCTGCAGTCTGCATTTATATCTCATGCTCGGTGTTGGTGCAGGACGCTTTGTAATGTGACATTGAGCCTGCAAAAGGGAGATTTCTTGGGCCAACTCTTAAGACAAAGAAATTAGTTAATCGATGCTGGATATAGAAGGGTTCAACAGGAAATGGAGGAGAGATCCCAGCTAAGGAGGAATTATACCCTAGTATGTTAAGGGCAAGGGTTGTTCGATGGGCACTCTAACCATAGGGACAGTCTTCATCAACTGTGGAGTGGCTAGCACCCCATACAGGTTATCGGACTGTATTACTGGTGACTGGCAAAGGCCCTCTCAGATGGATGAACAGTAATCACAAAGGGCCACCGGGAATTCCCAGGAATGGCTAGAGGACACACAGAAGTGAATACAGGATAATAGACTGCCACTTTTGACCATATTTGCAGTTGGACTCCTCAACGACTGCTAAGGGGCCCAGGGATACTCTCCATACAGGGTATAGAAGTTGCTTCTCCGGAATGGTTAAGGGCTATCTGGAAGTAGGTAGGGTTATGTGATAGGAAGGTTTAATTAAATTGCCCTATAGATTACACGTGTTTCGGCAAGGTGCCTTTCTCAGATCAGGGCATATCCAGCATTGTTTCTTGTAACCATTACTGAAGGTGTAATAACTGGGATCAATCCCAACTGAAAATGTTGTTTCCGTGTCCCGCGTTGTGGCGAATTAGAGCTGTGATCCCTTCCTATCACATATTCCTACCTCGATTCAGCCTTATTTTTTTCTGGCGCAGTATTATGGTGCAATCACAGCAGCTTGTTTTTTGAGTTTAACAAACGGAGTCGAGGAACTCAAAGTCTCCGTTCTATGACACACCAATGCAACAGCACACATTTTTGCAATTAACCAGGTCGCGGAGGCATACAGTGATATTGACCCAAAAGTTCCTTCACATTAGTCTATCTGGAAGTAGGTAAGACCAGAAGAGACTGGTGTCCCTGGCAGTGGATGAACGGACATGGCAAAGGGCCACCCGGAAGCAATGGTTTACAGCCTGTTCATGGGTAACAGGTGGTGCTGGGATCACCCATTAGTTGACTATTAGATGGGGTGACAGTTCTTATCGAAGGTGTTGTAAACGGTATGATGGGGGTTTTGAGTGACCGCTGCTCTGATGGTTTGGCAGTCCACCTGAGGGGTAACAGGCCTCTGCCTCGGAGACCCCCAGCCAAAGGGTTAGAGCATGGGTTTATCAGTGGAAAGGTTTCAGGTTCAAGTTTGCAAAGTGACTTGACATTGCTTGCATGACCACAGAGCACTGACTACTTAGAGGAAGGTGAACTCTGTAGACTGATCCCCAGTGTGAAGTGGGGTGAAAAGAATAATTGATTGATCGGCAATGCTGGGTGTTTAAGATATACACAGTCCCAAGATTTGAATTTGCTGGTCCCCTGTTTAGTGTTTAAAGAGAACATGGCAAGCGCAGGATCACAGAGTATTGAGCCAGATGAGGAGGGCTTTAGGTTCATGATGGCAAACTCTAATGAACATTGAGATTTTCTGCTTGGTAATAATAGCTATGACGTTATGGTGAATGACACCTGGCTGAACCGTTGTTACTCCCCGACAACTGCAGTGGCCCAGAGGTATTTCCTCCATACATATGTACGGAGACTAGACTGTGCAGGAAGTACAACATCCAGAGTTGGGCTTCAGCTGTTAAGAGCTAGAAACGGAAGTGACAGGGTCACCTGGAAGGTTAAGCAGCTTTAGAAAACACTGGAAGAGAGGAAACACAATGGTGGAAAACGTTCTGCTGATGGAAGTTCTGGGGTTTTATCACGGACAAGTTTTGGGGTGCGGGAGACCTCATACATTTTTTGTTTGATGGGGTGCACCTGTAAGACAGAGGTCACAATGGGTTCCTCCTGGACATTTTTGCAGCTCTCGAGAGGGTGCAAGGTGCATACGTGGCTATGGTGAGTATGCAGAAAGAAGTGGGGACATTGGGGGTTGTGGAGGGACCACCCACAAAATGTGGCAAAGTAACAGGGGCGGTGCTAGAGAAGGAGTAACACTGCGGATGCTGCCCCAAGTGTTAACCACTGGCTGCATGGGGGTTTGAAGGGCACTGACAACATTAGGGACAGTTGGGACTCCTCAGCAACTAATTGCAGTGAACCGGGGTTGTTCGCTGCATACAAGGATATGGGAGTTGACTGGCCTGTCAGACTTTCAACCAGAGGCGGGTGTACTCGCTAGAACTGAGACTGCCCTCCTCCCTATTCAATTCTAGGACAAGGGGGTCTAGGGGTTCAGGAGGTATCATGGTTTTGGGGCCCAGATGTACCGGAAATATGGTTTTACTTGTAAAGAAGTTTGAGCATGATTGTTGCATGCATTAACACATTTTATTTCAGTGATGTTTGCCGTGTTTCTAACATGTTTCTTTCCATCACAGTCAGAGTTACAGGGGCGGTCCTAGAGAAGGACTCATGCTTTGGATGCTGGCGAGGTACTACCCGCTGGCTGCACAAGCCAGAATGGGGTTCGCTGGGCACTGACAGAATTAGGGACAGTTGAGAATCCTCAACAACTGATTGCAGTAGCCCAGGGTTGTTCGCTCTATACAAGGATATGGGAGTTGAATGGCCTGGCAGTCTTTCAACCAGAGGCGGGTGTACTCACTAGAACTGAGACTGAAAATAACTGTCTCACCTGGAAATATGCCAAACGAAAGTGAAGGCTCACCAGTTCATGAAACCCCGGGAATGGCCAGCGTCCACCCAGACAGGTGTTTTGTATGCAGGTGCACTTGTGGCCTGAGTAAGGCTAGGCCCACCTTTTAGGTTGACTCTAATAAAGGGATCATGTTTCTTCCAATCTAAGAATTGTTGTCTGTGTAAATTATTTTGGTGGTATACTGTGATGGATGTCAAGCATTTTGGGGGCTGCAGTAGGGGTTAGCCCTGCTATGCTCCGAAGGACAGAGATTTGTAAAATACAGTAATGTGTTGTTGCACTGTAAGAGAGGACTCTGCTGTCCCATGCAACAACACACGTCTGACCAGTGTCCCTGTGCGAATGAACTGATGGCTATGCTTGGCGATCCCTGAATTTTGAAAGTGTTTAGTGAATGCCCTGACAGACCGTGCCAGGTCATTCTTTAATTGTTGACATTGCAGAGATCGCTGACACCTCACCATTAGCTTCACTGAAGGGAATTTTGATTATGAAAATGGACGTAAGGATTTACCTTGGTGGAGCACACACTTTTCGTTCAGTGGCACAGCCAGGATCTGATAATGGTATACAGTGGTTATAACGAATGAAAAATAACAAACAGCAATTTGATCTGAGCATTTATAACAAAAACACATGTTTTAAAAAATATATATGTAGGGGTAGGGTGAGGGTTTAAAACGGGTTGGGAGGCGTTTAGGGTGGGATTAGTAATGAAGCAAAATGAGGGCTTGGGGGCAGACCCCCATATTAAAAAAATGTGTAAATGTTTAGACCAAAGTGTTGCTAGTTATATATTCATAGTTATAATCACCCTTGGGATTTACTCGACTCTTATTGAAAGCCATCCCATGTAGGAATCAAGGTCACACCATGCATTTTCTTCTTGTAGACTCTTAGCAATTGCTCCAGAAATTGTGTAATTGTATTTATCTCAGACTCAAAAGGACACACCGCCTTACCAGGGACAACCCAATGTTACCCTTTCACTCAATTACCCAAGAAGAAGTGTGGGTGAGTTTGGCTAACATCTATTACCCCTTCCCATCTCTCGCTCTCACCACCCTTTCATGATTTGTGAAATGTTTTATCACTATATAAATCTAAATTCATGTTCTCACACATGCACTATATTTACTATTTTCTCCAAACAGAAACCCCTACAATTGGAGGCAATAATAAAATGAGACAATTTGAACCGCCTTGAATCACTACCCAATCCCTTGGATGAGCCACGCAGTAAGAGTGGTGAAACACATGTAGAGGGCTACAGAGGACTTAAAGCAACTCTAAACAAGGAGACCAAAGAGGATACCATGAACAATACCCAAGAGGATATAGTCACCAATAACAGCAGATAAACATCTGCCTAAACTAAATAAAGATAACCCTAACTGGATTAACTCTAACAGAATAAACCACTGGAACAACAGGGGAAAGATAACCCCTATTGGGAGAAATGTTTCAACATTTAAAGAATGCAACACACCAAGTTTCTGAATGAATCTAATTCAGTCCATCTCAAGTACTAAATGAACTACCAACTTGTAACATATGTAATAAAATCTCTCAGCACAATACTCAAATACAGTTGCAAAGTGTTTTACTTTTTCTAGTTAATTTAGCCACACAACCCACACTAATACCTGAGAGTGCTGGCGCAGGGTGTGATCGTAGACATACTTTTCTCTTGGATCATTGAACATTGGGCAAGAGACAATTTTAAGGGTCAAACAGCGGCAGCACCACCAAACTGCACGTATTCAGCTTATTTGAAATTTAGAGGGTCACCACGGAATAGTCCTATGTCTGAAAACTACTAACTGCAATCACATTTAGCCCTGATAACTGTGTCCAACTCATGTACTTCAACACATATTATATGTTACCAGGTGGGTGAAATTTGCTTTTTGTTAACTAGTTGATACTATCGAGCTGTGGAAGGCATTGCAAAACATGGTGACTGTTTGGCTAACTGCAGTTAACTGTTGTTTTTGCAGCAGTTTCAAAATTGCTTCTTTTTTTATGGTGTGATATTTGGCCATGTTGTCCAAGCTAGCAAAATGCTTTTAATTCAGATGCTACAAAAAAGGATTATTTTGAATAGCAAAATAAATCAATCTTGCAGCAATGCTTTAATTATTTTAAAAACATGCAGTGAATTACATACCAAACACTATGTCCTTTTGTGGCCGATTGTCCAAGGATATCATGTCAGTGGTTGGACGGGGTGTGAGGGCTACATGGGGCAAAGTACCTCAACTGCAGGTTTGCCTTACAGTGAGATTGCAGCAGAGCCAATTTACTGTGAAGGTCCGCGGCAGTGAGAGTGACCATTTTGTGCAGATCTACAAACGTTAACAAAATGATTACAGGACTCAATACATTAAAAAATTTGGGGCTCATTAACATACACATACGGGTAATTTCAAAACATTAACACGAAAATAATAACCTGAGAGACAAGATTTTCATAAACATTTTCTGGGTCTAAAAGGTGCAAACCTTCTACCAGCAAACTTTTGTGAAATATTCCCTGAAAAGCAAAAGCCCAAAATGGAACATGTGCTTTGAAACCTGTGTGTAGTTTTGTGGGTGTGTCTGTCCTAGCAACATGACAACCTGCATTCTAATACTGGTGGCAGGAGCAGTTGAGCAAACTACTTTTTTTTTAATTGCCACACTTAAAAACACCAAAGAGAGGTTGGGGCATCCACTCTCTGAAAAATGCAGGCAGATGCCACCCACCCGTATGTACCCTCGACTTGTTCACTGACAATAAGCACAGGGCCACATGGCCAGGACATGGGAAAACAATACTTCCAGTCCAACCACTATTTTAAAAAGGCTCTAATTGTGTGTCCAACTGCTGATCTCATCCCAAACTTCCCCCTCCCCCACCCCTCTATGTGCTGGCACTTGTGGAACCCTCCAATAGATAATTTCGATTTCCAGCACTGTTTCAATGGACACCCCTGAATGGGATGATGGAGTATCACTTACAGCCATAACGACTGTCATTGCCAGTCAGCTTGTAGCCTGGCAAAGAGTCAACTTCTTATATAGTGCCACTTTGGTAAGAAGAACAATATGAAATAAGCAAATCATTGACGAGTACACCGCAGAATGCAGTGTAGTGATGTTGGAGGCGCTCAACAACTCTAAGCCATCGCCTATTCCAGCGGCCAGCAATCTTTAGCTCCCCAGATGTTTCGTACTACAACTCCCTTCAGCCCTAGTTTTGTATTCTCAATGATGATGGATTGTAGGATCTTAGAAACACCTGGAGAGCCACATGTTCAAATCCCAGGAGTATACAGTTCATGCCTTTCATATTTGAAATAAAGGATTTCCTAGGAAGTGCACCAAAGAGGAAGGGGAGGAAGGATAGCTCCTGGGCAATCATTTGTCTTGGAAGCAAGACAATGCAGCCAACACAGGTTCGAATCCCGATACCATGCTTAGAAACTAGATAGTATTAAACACATTATAAAAGAACAATTATAATCAAGAAGAGACATCCGCATGATGAAGTCATAAAAGAGCGACAGCATCACACGCAAAAATAAAGTTTGCTTCTACAGCCATGATGCCATGAACTTATGATCATGTAAAAGAGAATGGGTGCAAATGGTGAAATTGTAACCTGAGAGCATAGCCCATGAGAATTGCTTAATAATTGCATAACCCTTGCAGAGGGAATGCACAGCTATTGGAAGCCTTAGTGATACCACGTTTCATGTTTATTTCACAGTGACCAATTCCACATAACCTATGCAAAAATATGTATTCAAATATATCTTATTATTCCAAAAGTATTTACCATACAAATAGCTCTACTTAATCTCATATAAATATATGCATGTACAATTCATAACCACAACTCATTAAAACATATACAAGAAATCAAAGTCCAAGAAGCAACAGCATGTTCAGCACAGCAAGCAGTTTCCTAACCGTTAAAGCCTGGCGAAGCAAGGATATCAGGTCCCCCCGATAAGCAGATGTTCAGCTCACAGTGAAAAGCATAGGGCTGGTCAACAAAGGGCCTCATTACACGGTAGGCGGTGGACCAAGGTGCTATTAGCACCTCAGTCCATGCCGGTAAAATACTGGCACCGCCTTGGAGAAAAGGGGAATTACCGCCCTATTCCAAGGTTGGCAGGGCGGAAATTCGCCCTTCCCCCATTGCCCTTCCCCATTCCCATTTTTGCCCCACAGGGCATAATGGGAATGGGGAAGGTGCTAATTACGGTATCGCAAATTGCGGTATGGTAATTAGCACCCTAGTCCCTTTGCGGGTTGGTTTTTAACGCCTGCTAAAAAGCAGCCGTTAAAGTAACAACCCGCAAAGGGACCTCGTAGTAAGGCGGTAAGGGTTAACGGTCACCGGTACCATTACCGGTGACCGTTAACCCTTAGCGCCTTCCGTGTAATGAGGCCCAAAGTCTTCTACTATTCCTCTGACTCATGGTGTTCCCCAGGGCTCTGTCCTGGGTCCTCTTCTCTTCTCCCTATATACCTGCCCCATATCTTTATAGTTTCATCCTTTGGTCTCTCTGCACTTTTCTGTGCTGATGACTATCATCTCTAAGTCTCTTTCTCCTCTTTTTATGATACCATTCACTCTACTTTCTCTAACTGTCCCCTGGCTGTCTAATATTTGATGAACTCCCACTGCCTACATCTAAATGCTTCTAAGGCTGAAATGATTTGCTGTTCTGCCTCTTTAACACCCCCTCCCACCTCACCACCTTCTGTTCTTTTTCATCCTGCCTCTCTTCCCTTTTCCTCAAGTGCCCAGAACGTAGGTGTCAGCTTTGACTCCTCTCTCTCTCCTTTACTCTTTACATTTCTACCATTGCTCATTCCTGTAGTTTCCAACTCTTTAATATCCGTAAAGCACGTCCCTTTCTACCTCATCATGCCACCGAAATCTATATTACTGCCTTAGATTTTTGCCATCTTTATCATTGCTCCTGCCTTCTTGTTGCCTTCTTGTTGGTCTTCCTGCTTCTCATCTGGCCCCTCTTCGTTCTGTTTTCAATTCTTCTATTCGCACAATTTGCCTTACACTCCATCCATTGGCTTTCTTCTGAATCTCGTCTTTTTTTTTTCGCTCCTCTCTATCTCTGCTCTCTTGTTTCCCTGTATGTACCTTCTCATTCCCTTCAATCTCAATCTCTCTTTTTGTTAACTGTTCCTAGGCCACACTGCACCAATCTCACTTTCGCTCATTCTCAATCTTAGCCCGCGAGCTCTGAAACTCGATTCGTCTTCACATCAGATACCCCACATAGTTTTCGTACACAACTCAAATCCCACTTACTTTCTAACGTGTTTTAGCTTTTATCAGAGTTGTTTTTTATGCTAACTATTCATGTCATTTATGAATGTGAATGTATACTGATAATCTGTGCTCAGCGATTTGGCAAATGCACCTAATAAATTAATAAAGACAAATACAAACATTGATGAAAAAACACAACCCTCAAAATAGGCTATAAATTATTCACTGTAATATAGGCATTGGCAGGACAAACTAATAAAACTTGCATTAGGACTTCTCAGAGTGTGTGGCCCAGCAAACAGCTTTCTTCGGCTTCCTGGACAGCTATTTGCCCACTTAGCCGTCACCCATCTTAAAGGTAGAGAGTTCAATTTTGTATGAGAAATTAGACAGCAATCCTGTGTATAATTACCCGATGTTAAATATTCAGAGATGCGGCTAGATGTTATAAGCACATTTCTGTGGTTGGATAGTTTCATGAATACTTTGCTCTCTCGCTACATAGAGTAAATAAATCATCAATAATGCTGATACCATTTCTACCATAGCTTTGATTTCCCAATTCCATAATGACATGTGTGACAGTAACATTGGAATCAACAACACAGTGACTACCAGTAATCATGCCATTGCCACACGAATTTAACTTCTGCAAAAACAAGAGGAAGGATGGCATTTGCTGCAACAAAAAGAAGGAACCATAGTGGAGGAGAAAGAGGGTTCAAGAGATAAACTTGAGAAGGAAACACACATATAATGTAGCTGTTTGTTGAGGGAGTAGGTGAGAAGAAGTTCAGAAGACTGAGGTAGTGCTGCACAATTTATTGGCAAAAAGAAAGGATACATTTTGGCTGGGAGTGTAGCAATAATGGTAATGGTTAAATATAAATGCAAATTCAAAATGAGGTTGACTGGATTGATTAACTTCAGCTGAAGCATAACCGTAGGTTAAAGGCGAGGCACTCAATACACTGAGATATCCCAGTGGTACCTCACAAAAATGTGGAGGTTGATTTAACTGCCAGTAATCGGCCCAAGAGAGTGGATTAAGACAAGTGCAGGTAAAGAGGTGACCTCTTTTCTGACACCGCAAAAAGTGAGCCTCTCAGTTGTTGAGCTAAGAATGTAATAACTTCAAAACACCTTTCCCTACCCCTTACCTGTCTCACCGAGATCCCACTATTTTCTGGGAGAAGGAATGGAAGAGTGGTGGTCAATGGAACAAAAGGGATAGCCATACATTTCCATAGACATTGTGAACAAATAGTATGAACATCAGAAATAAAACACAATACACATACTTTAGGGTTTTCTTATTATTGTTGGCACTTACCAGCGATGATTCAAAGCAAGCCAGACTTATCTGTACACCAGATGTTTGGTTTGTCAAAGTAACACCCCTCAAGAACACTAGCAACATACAGTCGCTGCCACAAAATGCTTCATCTCCAACCATTCTCCCCTCCCCCCTACCCAATCCGGTTTCCGCCCTCAACACTCCACTGAAATTGCTCTCCTCTCTGTTCTCAACTCTCTCCTTTCTGCATGCTACTCTAAGCACTCCTCTATTCCAATCCTCCTTGACCTCTCTGCTGCCTTTTATACTGTTGACCGCCCTCTTCTCCTTAATACTTTCTCTTCGTTTGGCCTTAAAGACTCTGTCCTTAATTAGTTTGTCTCCTATCTTTCCAACCACACCTTTGCAGTCTCCTGGGGTGGCCGCACCTCCCCTACCTATCCTCTCAACCACGGTGTCCCCCAAGGTTCTTTCCGTGGCCCATTTCTCTTCTCACTTTACACTTCCTTCTTAGCTCCTATTATCTCCTCCTTTGGTGTCTCACACCATTTCTATGCTGATGATACCCAGCTCTTCCTCTCCGTCTCCTCTTTCTCTCCCAACATCCACCATAAGCTTTCTTCTTGCCTCTCTGCTATTAAATCCTGGAAGTCCTCTCACTTCCTTACTCTTAATGCTGACAAAACCGAAGTCCTATTCTTCCCTGCCAACACTCTTCCTCCTCCCTCACCTCCCCCTTTCATTATCTTTTCCCCCTCCCAACTCTCCTTCTCTCCTCATGCCCGTAACCTTGGTCTTCACATTGATCCCCACCTCTCTCTATCTCACATTTCTCTTACTGCCAGATCTTGCTGCTTTCACCTTTATAACATCTGTAAAATTCGACCCTTCCTAACCTTTCACGTGACTAAACATCAATCACCTCCCTCATCTTCTCCAGACTTTTTTACTGCTCCACTCTTTTCTTTGGGCTCCTCTCCACTCACCTCTCCCCCCTCAAATCTGTCTGCCACTCTGCCATCCACTCCCTCCGCCTTCTCTCACCTCATGACTCCATCTCCTCTTCTCCCACCTCACTAGGCTGGCTCTTATTTCACTTCCAGCTCAAATTCACTTGCCAAACTTATCAATGCAGTCAGGCCCTTTCTCTCCAGAGAGAACTGCACTAACATAGCCAGAGCCATCACTGGATCTAGGCTTGACTATTGTAATGTACTCTTTCTAGGCACCTCTAACAAAAACCTAGAGAGGCTACAAATCATTCAGAATAGTGCTCTCCGGGCAGCCCAAGGCATTGCCAAAAGAGAACACATCTCGGAGGCTAGAAAACTAGCACTCTGGCTCCCAATAAAAGAAAGGATCATCTTCAAGACTCTGACACTGACCCACAAGTGCATTCACCTTACTGCCCCTGACTACCTCTCCCAAAGGATGCATCCCGTCTCTTCTACGAGACCAATCAGATCACCATATACTAACATGCTCTCTGTGCCATTAGTAAAAAAAGTCAGAGCGGGCGGATCCAGCTTCCCATATCTCGCACCCACTCACTGGAACGCCCTACCCTCCACAATCCGAGGGGAGGCCTCCCTCAGCACCCTCCGCAAAACCATGAAAAACCATCTTATTCACATAAGATGCCTCGCACCAGTCGAATACATCTCATTTGTTCCTAATGCATAAACTGTACTGTAATGACCAACTATACCAACCAAAATGTCAGCTCTATGCTTTGTCGAATGCATAATGTACCACTGAATGACTCTTTGCCTGTAACTAAGCTCTTGCAAATAACAGCGCCTCAATGCCCATGGATTACTTGCGCGCTATATAAATTTAAATAACTAAATAAATACATAAATAAATAAATAAATAAATTCAAGTTCCTCTGTCTAGTCTACAAATCCCTCTATGGTCTTGCCCCTCCCTACCTATCCTCCCTTCTCACTTTCTATAATCCTTCTCGTTCACTCCGCTCTTCTGACCTTTTCCTACTCTCTCCTCCTCTTCCACCCTGCGCCCCTTCCCGCTTCCGCTCTTTCCAATTACTCACTCCTTTCCACAGGAACCGCCTCCCCTCTCTATCCGCTCTTCTCCCTCCTACCCTACTTTCCGCAGTTACCAGTCATTTGGTCGACAACCAAATGGTCGAATGACCATTTGGTCGACACCAAATGGTCGAAATCCAAATGGTCGAATTTTATTTTATTTTTATTTTTACATTTTTATTTTTTTTGGGGGGTGGGTTTGGGGGGGGTTTCCTCCCAACCCCCCTTTTTATATATTAATTTTTTTTTAACCAAACAAAACGAAAATATATATATAAATAAATAAATACAAATTCCGACCATTTTTTTTCGACCATTTGGTTTCGACCAAATGGTCATTCGATCTTTTTTTTCGACCAAATGAGCGGACACCACTTTCCGCACTTCTCTAAAATCTTATCTCTTCCATTCAATTCCCTAACACCTTTTTGCTTCCTCTCTTATTTCTGTTTCTACCACTACCCAGACCTCCTACTTCCTCTCCCACTTTTGTCCCTCTCCACTCACGCTTAACCTCATCAATAATGTAAAGTGGTCCTTGTACTGTTTTCTGGTTTGGATTCAATTGTTATGTAATGCTTGTTGTATTTTGCTTGTTCCTCTTGTAAAGCGCTTTGGTGTAAAGCGCTATATAAAATTTAATAAATACTAAATTCTAAATGTATTTATTTATGTATTTATTGGGTGTTTATAAAGTGCCTATGCATCAACTGGTGTTTCAAGGAGCGACAAGACAAAGAAATGTGGTGGGGGCTGCGAAGAAAACAACAATAATGGTCCTACTAGGCCTTGTGTAATTTGGATCGTGCAAGTGCAGTAACAAGAAGTTCAGGGGGAGGGGATTTGGGATCGGGAAATGCTGGTCGGGGTGGAAGGGATAATGTTAGGATGGGAGGGAAGTGCAGGCAGGGTGGTGGCATACAAGTGCAGGGGGGGAGAAGAGAGCTCCTGGGGGTAGGCAAGTGTTAAGGGGTGGCCAGGTAGGCAAGTGCCACGGGATGCAGGGAGTGTTGACAATCAAATTACTGTTGATACCCACACAGAGGAAACAATTGCCAAAAGGCAGGCACAGGTCAGACAGCTGAGGAATATTTTGAACCATGGCTATTCCAGGGGACGGAAATGACAGGCTCTGTTCAAAATGCAGATAAGTGTCACATGCTAGAAACTGACATGCTATTGCATGATACTTGTGAAAATACCCAGCCAATAGTTTGCCATGTGGAAGTATGTAGAGAGGACCCAGACAATGGGAAAGGCACAATGAGAAATTGGGGTGTGAACATTGGTGGTCCCAAATCAAAGGGGCAGTCAGTGGTTACACTCCAAATGGGTTCTGTGCCAGGGTGAATAGACAAAGAAATTCAAAATGAAGTGGAGGAAAAGGAGGGTAAAATGGCATTTCATATGCCCATATGCATAGAAAAAATTAAAAAAGACCTAAGAAAAGAAAGTTCTGAAATTTGAAAAATTCATTTTTGTATGCAAACTAGAAGAGGTTGAAGATAGGTACTATGCTCCTATCATTATTGAAGAAAAATATAATGCATTTGCAAAGATTGACACAGGTGCCTATGCAAGAATAATGTCAAATGAACTGGTGAAAGTATCAATTAAGGGAGATCCCCACAAAATCATGTAAAGGAGAGGCAAAATGAATGCCCTGTGCACAATTTCAGTGGGGAAGAAATACCCATTGAAGGTGTCACTGAGGTTGACATAAAGATAGGAAGTATCGAATGAGACAGGAAGTGCTGGTGACATCCATTAATGAAATACCCTTTCTCATAGGGACGAATTGCCTGAAGAGATTACCAGCCCTCATTGATGGGGTAAATGGAGTACTGTGGCACTTAGTCAAAAAGCCATTGAGCCCTAAGAAAATAATTACCCAAACCAACAGTGTAAAAGAATGCCACACCGTTGCTAAATCAGAAAGGGCAGTGGAAGTATATGTTCAGAATCGCTGTGTACATAATATCACTGTCATTCTCATGTGTCAGGATGAAATGCGAGGAGAAAAAGAGAAACAGTCTTTGAACATTTATTTGGACCCTAAGAAAAATTGGCAAACAGAAATAGATGAAAACATGTTGCGTTTTTATGTGAATGAAGAAAAATGCAAACCAAGTATTACTCCAGAGTTACATCAAGAAAAACACATTTCAACAATCTCAGAAATACACATGGGAGAAGGGCAATCATGGATCCCAATCCATGTGAATGGGCATTCTGAGATGATTGAAGCCGCTTTGGAGCTTGAGCATGAACAGAGGATCAATAATGAAAAGATACTCCAACAAATAATTGACGGAGAGGAGATTCCAAAGTTTAAAATAAAGAACCAACACATCTTTAGCCTAGATGTTCTCGAGTTGGGACAAATAATTGTAGGAAGATGCATGTTAAAGATTAGAATTGGCTCTAAGAGCATTCATCACAATGTGTGGATCGTGAGCGGAACACTAAACACATTTTAATTGGGAAATGACATCATGCACAGACTGTGTATGGTATTAGACTTTCTATATCAAAAGGTCTGGTCCAAGTTGGGTGGAGCCATACCTGGATTTGAAGAGAGAAGACAAGCTTACCATGGTGCCCAAATGACGCCATATGCAATTGAGCTTCAGGTGAAAAAGGATGTTACTATTCCCGCATTTACCAGACAATTTAAAGTAGCATTAAAAGACAGGAAGGGACAACAGATAAAAGATTCTGATGCATTTGTATACCTATATGAATCCATAAAGCAGCAGGGGTCAGAATGCAGACCTACACCACTGTTAGAGGTTGGGGATGGACTCATTCAAATCCTGGTGGACAATAAAGGCTGTTGAGACATCTAGTTGGAAGAGAATTTAGCATTCGGAATGGCAATACAGAAATCTTACTATACTGCTGAATTCAGTAACCCAGTGATCCGGAACATCCCTGAAAGCTATGTGACTGCACAGGGTGAATTACCAGAATCATTGGAGTCTAAGCCTAGATGAATCTTTCAAGTTCATACTGTGTACCCTTATGAGCCAAATTAAATGGTATGCCGTCATGAGGATGATTGTATCCTATTCGAACCAGGTGAGTCTAAAAGTGAAAAACAGCATATTGAAATGGAGATTAATATTCCAAAATATTTGAGTATAGGGACTCTCCAAAGAGACACTGCCACACGGTTAGAGGAAAGTACAGAGGTTCCTACTTTGGAGGATTTCCCAGAGTTTTTTAAAATGTTAGAGAAGCAGAATCAAGCTGCAGGTGCTTTCACAAATGAAGAAGAAAAAGACCAATTGAGAACAACATTCATGGAGTTGAAATAGGTTTTTCCCAATGATGCCTATTACTGTGGGCTGACGGATTTGCATGTGGCCACACTAGCAGAAGGACATGGTAAGGAGCCAGTATTTGTGCAGCAATATAGGGTACCCCTGGCATGTTTGGAATCACTAGCTGAAATAATCAAAAATGTAGAATCTTGAGGAATAATTATGCCTATTCATAGTACATCAAATATTCCTATATTCCTATATTCCTAATGGCCAATTAGGCGTTTGTGTGCAGATCTATGAGCATTAAACAAAAAGGTACCTGTTTCAAGGTGGCCTTGTCCATTTATTGATCAGGGTCTTGCATTGGTTCACATGTCAAAGGTATCTACCACCTTAGACCTTGCAGCTGGATACTGGTGTGTGACACTAGCAGAAGATATAAAAAAATATATTTGCATTTTCATTTGAGAAATCACAATATGCATGGTCCCAGACCCCTTTTGGGTATGTCAATAGTGAGTTTGGGATATACCTGAACAAGTCACTCCCGGTTGCACCTGAAAGAGGGACAATAGTCTATGTGATGATGCTAACCATTAAATGAAGATCTGAAAAGCCACTTCAATGAGATTAGACATGTACACAGTCAGCCACAGAAGGCTGGTGCCAAAGCATATTTACAGAAAGCACGGTGGTGCAGAAAAAAGGTAAACTTCCTAGGTCATGAAGTGACAGAGCATGGGTTAAACCCCACAAAAGAAAAAAAAAGTGGAAGCAATTCATAAACTAAAGGATCCCACTAAAGTGAAAAGTTTATAGAGTTTGTTAGAAATTGTTACAACATAAAATGTATTGAACATTGTGCAGATATTACACAACCTTTGACAAGATTACTGAAGCAGGGTGCACCCTGGAAATGGGAAAAAGAGCAAAGTGAGACGGTGACCATGCTAAAAGAGTGTCTAATGAAAGCTCCATGTTTATCATATCCAATGATAAACCAGGATTTCTTTGTAGAAATAGTATTCACAAATCAATGCATGTCAGCAGTGTTATATCCAAAATATGTTGCAAATAACAAAACCATTTTATATTCAAGCAAAGCATTGTCATAGGTAGAGACCAAATTTAGTGAGTGTGAAAAGGCGCTTCTGACCAATATCTGGGCATTACAACCGTTCTGTCCCATAATTCATGGGGGGCGGGCGATTGTAGAAACAAATCAACAACCTCTGCAATGTTTGCAAAGTAAGAGCATCAGATCAGTGAGTTTGGCCCAGTCAAGAATAACTTAATGGACATTAGCACTTCAGGGATTTCCAGTAGAAGTGAGATATGGACAAAATAAAAAGAGCCCATTTTCTCAAGCGCTAGCAGAGTTGCATGATTGTGCAGCTGTCTGTGCATCTGATGACACATAGCTAGAGACAGGTTTGAATGAATTTGAGCAATCCCCCCACAAGGCCTTCAACAAAGAAACATATAAGAACTTACCAACGGTATATTTAGATGGATTTGCATATCATGTAGAAAATTATACTGAAAAATAACTTGTAGCAGCAATAGGAAATGTATGGTTTAAATGTGATAGCATTCAAAGAATAAGCATGAGAATAGGCCCTAAAAGCAGTTAAGTGGCAGAACTGGCCGCTATGTATAAAGAAGTATCTACAGCACTAGAAAATAGACTCAAAGAAATAGTTTTAGTCAGTAATTCTGATTATGCTCAAAATTGTTTTGTTGAGCATTTACCTGGCTGGAAGGTGAAAGGGATGCTTGCATATAACAAGAAGCCACTTAAACATGGCAAGATGATTTAAGCTATAGACACACTTATGCCAGAGAATGACCTGATAATACATTGGAGGAACGTATGTGGTCATTTGAAAATACCAGGTGAGGATAAGGAAGGAAATGATAAGGCAGATACATTATCCAAAATTGGAGCTGTATTTGGGAAGTTATTTTCTATTGAACACCTGCTTGGTGAAATACAGGTGGATGTGATAACAGATCTAAAAACTTGTAAAACATTTGTACAGCCTGTGACACAGTGGAGCTTTGATACTCCACATCAAGATTTGATTAAGGCACAAAGGGAAATCTTATTGTAGGCCAGTTTTACGACTATTTGCTAGATGCAGAACAAAATCCACTGACTGAAGAGGATTGCAAAGGGAAAGAGGAATTGAGAGTGCTATTAAAAAACAAAAAGAGAATTAGGTTACAAGATGGACTGATGATTAGAGAATCTGTGACATGCCAAATCCATTGGGTAGTGCCTTTGTCATTTCGGGGATTGATGTTACACCATGCCCAAAATGCCACAACTGCAGGTCACAGAGGTTCACAGAAGACTTTTGAAAATTTAAAAAGATTATGCCTTTTGGCCACACTTGTCTCAAGATGTTGAGCTCTACACCAGAGGGTGTTTTTTGTGTGCACAGTTTCAGCCTGCGTCACAAGCTCATAGAGCACCATTAATGAAAAGGGGTGTGACACTCCCATGGTATTATTTACAAGTCGATTACGTAGGGCCCATGAGGAGATCATCAAGGGAAAGCAGGTACATTCTGACAGGCATCTGTCTAATGTCTAAGTGGGTGGAGTGCATTCCAGCTGCAGACTGCAGTGCGCAAACGGCGGCCACTTTACTTGTAAATCATATTTTTCAAGATTTGGTTTGCCTCAAAGAATAGAATCAGACCGTGGAAGTCATTACACTAGTGGATTAATGACAAAAATGTGGCAAATCTTGGGTGTGAATAGGAAGCTACACCTTTCTTACTGGCCCTCCTCTTCAGGGGGAGTTGAACGGTGTAACAGATCGATAGTTGATATGTTATGCTAGGTTATTTATAAAATGCTTAATACCCACAGGTTTCTAAGCTTGGACCCTGGGATCGAACCTGTGTTGCTCTGTGTCGTCTTGCTTCCAAGGTGAGCACTTTGCCCCTGAGCTATCCGCAAATGTTTGTAGATGAAGCATGATCTAGTTTGGATATACGGCTTCCATTGGAACAAATGGCTCTCAGGTTGTCGCCCTCTAAATCAACAAATCTCAGCCTCCAGGAAATCTTGACAGGAAGAAAAATGGTTTTGCCACAACACCTGCTTTACAGAACAAATGAACAGGTTCTTATAAATGTGCCCACAGTTCATGAATATGTGGAAGAACTGGGGAAGCACTTGCAATATGCATTTGCATTTGCACAGCAACATTTGGAAAAGGCAGGTGACAGTGCAAAGACATATTACGATATGTAGACATCTGTGAGAGAATATGAAATAGGAGACCAGTTGTAGAAATTCAACTTTGGGAAAAATAAGCATAAAAACTCTACATTTCTTGCAGTGTGGCAAGGCCCATATAAATTTATGGATAAGGTTTCACCCTTGGTCTACAGAATTGATAAAAAGGAGGGAGAGTTAACAGTGGAACACTTTATCCATGTTAATCAAATTAAGCACTTCCACCCGAAACATGAAGTCAAAAGACTAGAGCGGATTGAGGCTAGCAGGGAATGAAGAGGTAAATCGCCAACCTGTTAAATAGAATTACCATAGCAGGTGGATGGGTGTAAATAGTGTGAAGATATCAAAATATTTTGAAAAGATAAAAAGGGAAAATATATCAAATTAGTGAACAAAATGATAAATAAGTAACTAAGAGAAAGGGATATTGTAAAAAGGTAAAGTCTCAGTTATTTGCATTATTTTTTATTAGCTGTTGTGTTCAGATTTGATGTGTTTGAGAAGGTTCCTGTAAAATACTATGTGGTATTAGTGTGCTTAATTTATAAAACATTTCAGATGGTACTAAAAAAATGTCTTGGCTGCATGATATGTTATTTGGCACAATGTTCATTTGTGTGTATAATATAAATTGATTTCTGATATTCCAGTGAGAAGGGAAAAGTAAAGGGATTCATGTGTTTGATTCTTCAGTTGTCTTTTCTTTTTACTCTAGAAAAATAGTTTTCCCTGCCAGATCGCCAGATCCCTGGAAGCACTGGATCCCTGGAGGATGCCACTGGAATCGAGTTCCCTGGAAAGCCCCCATGGACAGAAGAAGGGGGTGTAGATGATGACCCTGAAAGATGTAAAGATGGTGACCCCGAAAAGAAGTCCCATCTACAGAGAATGGAGTCTCACTTCACCAAGAACGGTTTCCTGACCAAGTGTTTTTTATTATTTTTACAAACTGATTTTTTTTTTCCTGATTCTTACACCAGACTGAGGACAATGGAATGGTTCTATGGATTTATTTTTGAAAGTGACAATGTTTTCCTTTAATATTTTATTTTTAAAAAAGATTTAAACAAATCTAAAAAACAAAAACAAATACGAGATCACCATTTAAAAGAAGATAAAAGATAAAGGTGAGCAAAAGATAAAGATGAAATAAAATAAAATAAAAGCATTTGTTTTGTTTTCTCTTGCTCAAGAATAGAAATATATACATATATGTTTTTCATGTATGAATATTACCAATTGCATCTTATTTGTTTCTTGACTATTAAGATCAAGGTAAAATGTTCTGAAGATGGGATTATTGCATGTTTATTTTTGTCCTGCAGTGATTTCTGTGGTGTACCAGCAGAAAAATGGAGGGGATGAAAGAATGTAGGCCCTGCATTTTATCATCCACATTTTAGTGAAGGTTTGAATTTTAAATAGGTCCAAGGGTGTGAAACTCATTCATGTCTGTGACTCAAGAGTATGAGACTCAGACTGAATCGAAATAGATGTCAATGCACAGAACACATGCTAGAACATAATCATCTTGCTCCACAATGCTATTTTAATGGGCTGGGTTGCACTACAAAAATGAAACGGACATGAAACTAACATATTAATTTACCAAACCCATTTAACAATCCCTTAACAACATGTAGGGCAAATCGGCCCATGATAAACTGAATGCAGATTGATGGAAATGCATGATGCTCTGGGAATGGAAAATAATAATAATGTAAACATGCAGGCCTAAAGCTGCACTGTTTTAAAGTGTGGAATGTGAGACCTGTTCTGCTAAAGACATTGCTTTGTCGCAGGGCAGGAAGTGCCAGAGAGATGTGACATTTTCTCTTCAGCGAAGCAGTTTGTATCTCGAGCAAAGGCACAAAGGAAATCACATCCTATTTTAATAGGACCAGTTGTCAAGGGGAAGTGTTTTTTGAGTGACACATGGGTTTTAGAAAAGGGTTGAAGCAGAGAAGACTGAGTCATTCTCTCACTCACTGACAAAGGGAGCAGAAGGCTGGTTCCTGAGAGGCCGAGTCTCCTGATTCTTGCTGACTGTCTGCAGTGCAACAGGCTGTATGTCTCTGTCTTGGTTTGTCAGTCCTTAGAAGAGTTGCAGTCTCGAGCAGCCTTATCTGTGAATGACCCTGTGCAAGGTAAGCAGAAAGGCTGGAGAAGGACCACAATATATTGCTAAGAAATAAGAACATTACTGCTTTACCAACATACCACAAAATACAACGAGATACTAAATATGGCACAAAAAGATCTCTAACAGGACCAACATGCGAAGTGTGAGGACGGGGTGGTCCAGGCTCGGTAGGGTTGCACATTCTACCCCTTCTCTCTGCTTGGAAAAGCATCTGATCTGCAGAGAGTTGGAGCTAGAAGACCGAAGGGCTCTAGCCGAGAGGTATTTTGGGAGAGAGAGTTGGATGTAGTGGGGTCCCAGACCCCAGAAAGCCTTGTGGATAATGCAGGGGTATTGAAATTGATCCTCTCAGCCACCGGGGGCCAGTGGAGAGATTTTAGGGCTGGAGAATATGATTCCTGGTCTTGAAGCCAAGGATAAGTCTTGCAGTCCTCTTCTGGATTAGTTGAAGAGGGTGCAGGGAGGATAAAGGAAGTTGAGGAAGAAGCTGTTGCAGTAGTACAGCTTAGAGCGGATCAGATTTCTGGAGACATTGAGTTTCTGTGGGAAGGTGAGAAAAAGGAGAATGTTTCTGAGGAGGTGCAGCTGAAAATGGGCTTTCTTGGCAAGGTCTGGGATGTGATGAGAGAAGAAGAGAGGAGTCGAAGATGATGCCAAGTTTTTTAGCCTAACAAGAGGGTAAGGGGAGTGGATCCATGGAGGGCAGCCAGAGAGTAGGAGGGAAAGAGGGAGAAGGGGTCCCATTGCGAAGAACATCAGTCTTACAGGCATTAAGGCACCGTGCCTGAATAGCAATCAGATGGCCAGGAATGAGAGAAGAAGAAGAGAAGGAAGTGGAGGGAAGTTTGAAGGAGAGCGGGTGGTTGTCCGCATAACACTGGAAGTGAGGAGAGAAGGTGGATATCAAGTGGACAAGAGCGGCAAGGCAGACGTTGAAGAGCCACAGCGAGAGGATAGAGCCCTGAGGGATGCCACAGTCGGACGATGGTGGAGGAGAGGAAAGGGCCCAGTTGAACCTGGGAATTTTGGTCTGATAGGAAGGAGGTCAACCAGTGCAGTGCTAGGTCCATGAAGCCAAGGGTATCACAGAACCGATTTATAAGGGTGGCATGATTGACCATATCAAAGGCAGAGGAAAGATCGAGAAGGATGAGAATGGAGGGAGAGTTGGGTTCATGAATTGAGAACAAAGCATCACAGGAGATCAGGAGGGCAGTTGACATGCATCTGACTTGTGTGAAGATAGACTGGTGGGCGTGGAGGCAACCAACAGATTCAGTGTGGTGGATAAGTTGGGAGATGAACAACATCTCCAAGAGTTTACTCAGGAATGGGGTAATGAAGATAGGGTGGCAGTAAGCCGTGCAGGAGGTGTCGGCAGAAGGCTTTTTAAGGAGAGGGTGCACAAGGGAGTGATTCAGGGGTAGTGGGAAGTAGCTAGCGGTAAAGGAGTGATAGCAGAAATCAGCCAAGTCTGGAGCAAGGGAGGTAATGTTGTTGTTGAATGTTCTAGAGGAGCAGGGGAGCCCCTGTTTGGAGGAGACTTTCATAAACATGACTTGTTTAGAGACCTTATCCTGTTCTATGGGCGAGAAGGAAGAGAGTGATAGGGAGGGCTAAAGGGGGGGTAAGGGAGGCTTGAGAGCGTGGCGCCTTCATAGTGGGGATCCACTGGAAAAAAATGACAGGGCATCATATTCCAGATTGCTCTGCTACGGTACCTAGAACAATATCTCCTTATAACTTGAGTTATGTTTTGCTCCCTAACAGCTTTGCTAGTAACAGAGTAATGGCCACTGCAGGACTTATGCTGCCTTGATGCATGGACACATTATATTTACTGCTTTCCCGCTAACACTGACAGTTTAAAATATGAACATCTTCCTATTCATGGTGACAGCTGCAATCTGTCCAACAAGAAAACCCTAAACTGAACACTAATATAAATACAACAAATCAATAAAATAACAATTGCAGCAGCATATATCCTGAGCTCCTTTGAGGATTTTGCAATGTCCAATTGACTCTCAGTGGTATACCTGGCATCTGCAGCAGAGGGAATGTGCCAACCACAAAACAGGAACCTGGCACAGGGGAAGGAGGAACTCCCAGATATCATGCACGGTGCTGTCAACTGGTCTTCACATGTGGAATTCTAAGATGAGTTTAAATGGGGAGTGGTGGACACTGGAACAATACACACACACTAAGAGGGAAGTCCCTTATGTTGTGGATCACAGCAGTGATTAAGGAAGGCCTGAGGACATGTACCTACTGGCAGGGATAAACCAGGTACCTTGAGCTTTCCCAAATATTGTCTACATCTAGGAGTAGAGCCCAAATAACAAGGCGCAAGGGTAGAGGGGTCAATGTTGTCCTGAAATAATGGGGCATGGGTGGCTAATCCATAATGGGCAAGGCGGTACCAACCTAACACAACCCTTGCACATTATGGAGGAGCTGCGCCAGCCCAGGAGTGCGTCCTCAGCGGCTTGTTGCTGGGTTGGCTTGAACTGTCAAAGGGAAACACGGTTGTACAACAAACATTTCTTTGCTGCTTATCTTTTAAAGATGCCCATTAAAAAATCCTCATCCTTTCTTTCATCAACCAGTGGTTTTATATATTTGTTTAGTTATTTATTATTTGTAAAGCGCGCACAAACCTAGGCATCAGGTTGCCAGGGAGAACCAGTTACATGACGCCCTTAGGTACAGGAAGAAATCGTAAGCATCAGGCAGCTCAATTGGGCAGATTCATTAAAAAGCCATGTTTTGAGGGCTTTGCGGAAGCCCCAATGGGAATCCTCTGATCTTAATTTGAGTGGGAGGGCCTTCCATTGCTTTGCTGCTATAACTGGGAGTGTATTCCACCTGCTTTGGCGTGTTTGAACTTTGGTTGAACTAGTCTTAGTGTATATGGTGTCCTGATGGATCTAGTCGATTGAAATTTGTAAATTATTTTAGCAAGGTAGGGGAGTGCCGATTTGGAACTGCATCTGTGAGGGATGGTTAAGGTCTTCAATAGGATTCTTTCCCTGATGGAGAGCCAGTGTACTGCCTTACGGGCAGCTGATATATGTTCTGATCTTGGAATGTTTAGGGCAGCTCGGAGGGCGGTAGTTTGGATGGATGGGAGTTTCATTAGATTGTGGGCTGAGGTACATGTGAATAGTGCATTCCAGTTATCTAACCTGGCGCCCACCACAGTGCAGGCAATTGTCACGCAGCTGACTGTTGATAAGAAGGGTCTGGAGTCATTTAAGAGTTTGGTAGAGTAAGCTGCTTAGAAGGCAATAGCCTTGACTTGTCTGAATAGGGATAGTGTGGTGTCCAGGTATACTCCAAGGGGTTTGACAGCAGGTGAGACTGGGATTGTTATACCATTGATGATGAAAGCTGAGTATGCAGGGTTACACTTTTTTAGTACATCTATTTGACCGATGATGAGAAGTTCTGTTTTGTCATCATTCAGATAGAGGCCATGGGTCACCATCAATGCTTGAATGATGGCGAAGATGGAGCTTATTTTGGCAGCATTATCAGAGTATATGCCAGAGAGCGGGAGGAGAATTTGAGTGTTGTCAGCATTGATTGTGTATGCTATGCCAAGGGAGTTTAAGAGGTCAAAAAGGGGCTTTGTGAAGAGGTTATAGTGTGTTGGGGAGATGCATGACTCTTGGGGTACACCACATTGATAGGTGAGGGTGTCACACTGACATTCTCTGAGAAAACATTCATTGTTCTGCCTTCTAGGAAGGAGGTGATCCATGAAGCTGCTTCCGGTGAGAAGGAGGCTGCGTAGATGAGGTCACAGCAAAGTATGTTGTGGTCAACCAGATTGAATGCCTCTGACAGACCTAATAGCAGCAACAGGGCAAGTTTAACTTCATCCATGATATTATCCATCTGTTTGTTTTTTTTTTTTTAAAAATCAAGGAGTGCTGATTTGGTACCATGCCCTTGATGGAATCCAGATTGGTGAACTCCAAGTATATAGTTTGTTTATAGATGCTGCTGAATTTGGACATAGGCTGCTCTGTTGAGTATTTTTAGCAGAAAGGGGACAGTTGTGATGGGACGATAGTTGTTTGGTGAGGCCAGGTCAAGGGGAGGTTTTTTAAAAGCAATACGATCCAAGCTTCTTTGATCGTGGTGGGTACCAAACTTGTTGTGAAGGATGAATTAATGACTGCCATGATGAAATGGGCTAGTGCTTCTCCACAGTCTACGATCAATGGGGCTGGGCATACATATGTTTTGCATTTTTAAGGTTTTAAGCTTTTCCCAATTTGTAGGGTTTTTTGGGCAGAGATTGTATTGAAACTGAATAGTGGCGGAGTTTAGGTGTTTGGAAGATGGCCTTGGAGTCAGTGTCAGTGTGATTCAGGGTGGATTGATTGGCGAGAATTCTCTTTTGGAGCATACCGATTATATGCAGCATGGCATTCGAAATTCTGTCACACCAGGCAAGACCAATGTGGAGGGTGGGTAGACTGAGGCCTCTAGTTCCCTAAGTATGGAGAATGATTTTCTAGTGTTGGAGGTGGCGTTGGAAATTCTGGTGTCGGATGTGTTGGCTTTGGCTTGGATGATTGCATTTTTATGCTACTTCGAGAGGTTTATAAATTCTTGTTTGAGTGCGTCATATGGATGGTTTCTCCAGGAGTTTCTGGTTCGTCTGTTTTCAGCTCTGAGTGCTATAAGGTCCTGGGTGTACTAGGAGTTAACATGCGCTAGTGATTTTGCTTTTTTGGATGCTAGCGGGGTAATAGAATCGATTGCATCCACCAGTGTTTTGGTGTGAAGATCCACAGGATTCTTTGTGCCAAAGGTCTCTAGGAACACTGGATTGATGGCATCAAGGAACGGCAAGAGATTTTCCTTGGTTAGCTTGTGGGCACTGCAGACTAAGGAGGGTGCAGCGCATTGAAGGGTGTTTTAGTTTGTAGTCCGGGGGGGACGCTGCACATAATGACATGCTAGTCAGACCAAGGCCATGAGAGAATAGATATGATAGAGATATGACAGTTGAACTTGGCTATCCAGTCTAAGGAGTGCCCTTTTTGTGCGTGGGGGTGTGGATGCAATGAATAAATCCAATGGTGGACAGTGATTTGGCAAGTGAATTGAATGGTAGGTCATTGGGGTCATAGAGGCCTATGTTCAGATTACCGAAGAGGAGCACTTGCGAGGAGGCCTTAGTGTTTTCTTCTAAAATCTGAAGAAGGCCTTCTTCGAATGCGAGGATAGGTCCAAGTGGATGGTAGACCAGTGGGCAGTGATCATTTTGGTGGGGGATGTGGACAGTTTTAGAGATAGGATGTCGAAAATATCGTTCAGTAGGTGTAATACGTAGATGATCTATGCTGAGGAGGGCAACTCTGCCACCTCTGGTATACTGTCTTCTAAAGATAGTGTATCCTGGTGGGCTGGCAAGGGTGACATCTGGCCCTGTGGCAGAAGGCAACCAGGTTCCGTAATTTCGAGGGCATCTAGGTTGTTGACTGTTAGGAGGTCGTGGATGTCTAAAGCATGAGCTGGCAGAGTTTGAGTGTTGATTAAAGCTAGATTGAGGGACGGCTATGGGAAGCAGCTGGTTCTTTGCTGAAGGAGGTTGATGAGGCGTGTGGGTTAGGGGGCTGACTAGAGCGTACCAACATCATTAGTCCTCCAAATGGATGACCTAGCTCACCCCTTTTTGCTAGTTGAAAGGACAGTGAATAGCTTTCGAATGTAGGGCACACCCTCAACCAGGTTTCTTGTAGGGCAATTACACAATGATTCTTTTATTTATTATTTCTTTATTCAACAATAAGTTCAAACAGAAACATAAATAATTCATAACTTTTTACAAAACATTTGATAATTATCACATTGTCTACATTGTCTACCAATATACCTTCAAATCAATCAACTGTGTGTATATTATTATTATATTAAAAAACAAGATTCAATAAATATTCAGAAATTTCCCGCAAATTCTCTCAAAAATGTTTAGGTTCTTTCGTCTCCTAAATATCACCCTTTCAATACTCGACAAAGAATGCATTTCAGATATCCAATCTGATGACAACGGAATTGTTTGTGATTTCCACACCCTCAATATCAACTTTTTACCAACCAGTGCCCCCCCTGAACAAAAACTTTTTTGTGACTCTGTGAGATCGTCCAACAAAGCATTTCCTCCTAAAATCATTGTTTTAAAATCTAGTGCAAGATAATATCCTATCACACACAAACACATTCCACATATATCAGACCAAAATCCACGAATCCTTGAGCAATGCCATATCATGTGTTCCAGTGTACCAACCTCACATAAACACTTTCAACAATCATCACACTCCGACATTCCACGTCTCATCATCCTTTCTGGACTCCAGTATACCCTGTTCAAAATCTTGATCTGTCTAGATCTTTCACCCAAATTCATTGACCACAGTCTCACATTGCTACACATCTACACCCAAGTCTATGACTCCACTCTTCTCTCAAATGCGCATTTTCTTTATATTTGGAAACAAAATGTTTATAAATCCTACTAGCTAGTCCACTTTCACCTTGTTTTCTCGTCATAGTTAAAATATCTAAATTCAGATCCTCCTTTCATTCCACCATCCCAATACATGTTTTCAAACATTTGTAGTCATATTCCAAAAAATTCACAATATGCCACTTCTCAATCACCTCTCCTCTCGTTAGCCATTTGCCATTCTGCCATACATCACCAATCCAATTCACTCCTTATAAGAACCATTCCACCCAGAACAACATCTTTCATTTCTCCTTTAAAGCTGTATTTAACCATATTGAAGCTTGCAGCAAGCGTAAAGCATCAGCACCTACTAATTCATACAACAGTTTCCAATACTTCCTCAATAATTCAGTTACACAATCCTCTGATTCATCTTACTTGTCGCAGTCAAAATTGCTCTTGGTAATAGAGGACCCACCAAACCCATTTCCGCAACAGTCCAATCATTTGGTACCGCACCCAAAAATGGTACCATATATTGACATGAATAAGCTAAATGGAATGCACGAAAATTCGGTAAACCTAGTCCCCCCTTTTCCAAAGGGAGCTGAAGTTTCCACAATTGCAACCTCTGTATTTTTTTTAATCCCAAATGAATGACTGTACCAAAAAGTCTAGTTCCTTCCATATTGAGGATTTAATATCCAAAGGTGACATACGAAGTACATAATTAATTTTAGGTCCAGCGGTCATCTTCAAAGCATTAGCCTTACCCCACGATGAAAACCTCAACAAAGACCACCTCTCCAGATTAGCTTTAAACTCTCTGCACACCTCACCCATGTTTTCTTCAACCATGTTCTCCACCATAGGGGTGAGCCAAATTCCAAGATACTTCATTCTCCTCTTACACCATACGAATCCCAAACTGGAGACAAATATTTTATCACAAGTAAGTGTCAACGGCATCACCTCTGACTTTGAGCAATTTATCGTGTACCCTGCCATCTTATTAAAATCGTCCAATAATCTCAATAAGCTAGGTACAGAATCCTTCAGATCTCTTAGAATTAACAATAAATCATCCGCAAAGAACCATATTTTTTGTCCCATCCCTCGGAAACCATTGCCCTTAATGTCCACATTCTGCCTCAATGCAATAGCCAAAGGTTCTAAAGCCAAAACAAACAACAACGGTGATAAGGGGCAACCCTGTCTAGTACCTCTTTTCAAAGGAAATGGAGTTGACCGCAAACCATTAGTCCTTACATCAGCTGTTGGCAGAGTATACAAAAGGGGTATCCAGGAAATAAAACTCTCTCCTAGATTCTTCCTAGTAAGTACAGACCAAAGATAACTCCAATTAATCCTATCAAACGCCTTCTCTGCATCTAATCAAAAGGCTGCTACATCTTCTTCTGATGATTGAGCATTAAACAATTTCAACAACAACCTTTGTATATTACTTAAAGTTTTTCGACCCTGAATAAAGCCCGATTGATCTTTGTGGACCAAATAACCCATCAATGGAGCAATTCTTGAAGCCAATATTTTTGCTAAAATCTTATTATCAATGTTTATTAAACTGATTGGACGATAGTTAGCTGGGTTTTTAGCATCTTTGCCTCCCTTCAAAAATAATGAAATAGTCGAGGGCGGTAATTGACCTTCTTTCTGGAAACTATGTAACTATCTAACAACAAACCCAGTGCAGAGTCAGGTAGTATTTTATAGAATTTCACTGGTAGACCATCCGGTCCCGGCACCTTTCCCGTATTCAGTTTATGAATTGCCAATTTTACCTCATCTAAAGTAATAGGCTTGTCCAGCAATCCACGATTCTCTCCAGATATCTGTGGGATAACTAGAGACCCAAAAAAAGACTCTCCATGTCCCGTAATGTCCAGTACATTCTCATACAACTGTTTGTAATAGTTCTTGAATACCTCATTTATTTTGATCTGATCAAAAGTACATTACCTTTCAAATCACAAATCGATGTAATGGCACCATCAGAATTCTTCTGACGAAGCCCATACGCCAACCAACTATCATTCTTTTCACCATATTCAAAATATGAACACTTCAAATGAAACAACTGCTTCTCCACATTTACATTCAACACGCCATTGATCTTATTCTGCATTATGCACAATTCCTTTCTTGCTTCTGAGTTATTTCGATCATTTACCAAAACATTAGTCACTTCTTTAATATTTTTTTCCAAGTCTATGGTCTATTTCTCCTCAGCTTTCCTTTTCCCACTCGACAGGCCTAAGACCAGACCTCTCATTGTGCATTTAAATGCCTCCCATACCGTTTTCACACTCATACCTTCTGTCCTGTTTTCTTTCACAAAATAATCTGCTTCATCCCTAATCTTATTCACTAACTCTTCATCTTGCAAAATCGGTGTATTCATCCGCCAATTGAAGGATCTGTGCATTCCAAAATCAAGTTTTGTCCTCAAAAAAACAGACATGTGATCTGTAACAACTAAACTCCCAATATCCCCGCAAAATAATTTTCAGTAATTTTTCCACCCGTAAATATCATATCAATGCGAGAATAGGTACAATATGAATTTCAGTAGAAACTGTATTTTTTTAACTGCGGATGTGTTAGGCGCCAACAATCCTTTAGATCATTCTCCTCCACCATAGACTGGAAAGATATAAAATGAGGATTGCTTCTTTCCTCCCCTCCATTACTTCGATCCATCTTAACACCCATCACTAAATTTAAATCACCCTCCATAATTACGGTTGGCGAATCAAAATCCTGTATAAATTGTGAGACCTTATGAAAAAATGAACCATTATCAACGGATGGCGCATATATGTTACACAGAGTCACTTTACAGCCTTGAATTTCCACCAACAAAACCACAATCCTTCCTTCCTTGACTTTGTTTTGTTTCAGTACCTTCATCAGTACATTTTTGTGTATTAACATCATCACTCCCCTAGAAGTCATGGAATAGCATGAACCATATGCACCACCAACCCACTGTTTCTGCAAACTCTGAATTTCATCTCTCTGTAAGTGTGTTTCTTGCACTTAATATATGTCACATTGCTTTTCGCACATACAATTGTATATTTTCTCATGCTTGTTCAGCTTGTTCAAGCCATTAACATTCCAAAACATCACTTTCAAATCCTGTTTCACCTGAGGCATTATGTCTTTTGTCACAATCCAAGATAAATCCAAACCCAAATTACAAACCAAACACTAAAAAACAGACTGTTATTATATATACAACCCCATCCTCCCTGTATTGATAGAACGCTGACAGCCAAAACTACAGTGAATGAAGCCCAAATCCCCCAGCACTCCCCCCTTATTACAATAGAACTCAAGATAATTAAGATAATTCCCTCTATCACACCCAATAAATTTCAGACTGGTAGTAATCATGCCTAATTCACTTCCAATTAGCAACTCATAGATTAATATGTAACACATTTTTTATTGATTACCTATTGATTCTCACTCCACCAATAGTTCCTCATTCTCTTTCATTTATTTACCCTAGATTCCCTTATTACCCACTACCTCATCACTCTAATTACACCCTAAAAATATATATACAAAGCTCTGTTCCATAATCAGTTCCTATTTTCCATTGACATCCATGAAGCATATAGCCAAGACTCACCCATCACTACACATCTCTTCCTGCAAAATATTTTGCAAATCAGCTCAATTAAATAAATATACACATAGTGTTCATAACTATGCCCTTCAAATGCCTATATATCCCAACATACCTTCCCCCATTCCAGATGAATAACATACCTGTTATATAGGATCTATTGATTTGTAAACCTTATCACCTAGATATCTGGCAAACTATCCACACATAAGCAAAAAATACATATCTTTTGGAAATCCGGTCATGGCATATGGATTCCAAACCTGCGACAATTGTTCTATATAATCAAGTGAATAGAGTCACCATAACACATTACATAGCAATCATCTTCTCTTTGTATTATCCAGAATCATGTCATTACGAATACCACTCTAATAACAATATGGAATGGAATGCGAGAACGTAAGCACCTCAAAGAATACGTGTGGACAGCATGCCACAAACTGATTAGCTCTATGATGTGCTGGTGAAGTGCCGCGCAGATGCACCATTCAAAAGATGCCACCCAGGAACAACAAAGCATTCCGATGATTGTAACAGAAAATATACGCTGCAGAGTATTTTGTGCACACTCGATGTTTGGAGATGTCAGCTGTTCATAAGCTTACTATTTCAATGGAAGCATGAAGCTACGAGTCCCGATGGAATATTGCTGCTCCCGATACGGCCATACACCCTGGCGTGTCTGCGGCAACTCCCTGCAGCACAATGCAGCCATATCAGCACACGCAACGTTACCAAGTCAGCTGATCGCTGAAAGGAGAAGATTCCTTTTTCTAATATTCGCCGGCAATTTCCTGGTCACACTCCATGCCACCACAGTGAGTTTATTTACAAACCTTTTGAACCGTTAACCGAAACTTAAGTACAGCGCCATTTTAAGCCATTAAACCATATATTTAGCGAATGAAAACGAATTAAAAATTGAAGAAGAGCTAAAAAAAACATTAAGCATAACGAGGTTTCATGAGTGCAGCCAAATATGTTGATTATTCCATGTGTATAGATTGAGACCCAACGCAATGTTTCTCCAGCCAGGAAAGTGCTTCTTTTGGGTTATTAACAAATTACCAACCATGGGATTGTTTGCAAATTTGGGGAACTTTTCTAACAACTCTTAAACCGCCGCGACTTAATACAAAAGTAATAACTCAATCGTGTCGCAATGATGTGTGTAGAGAGCGAAGACACAGAGTTCCCCCACTTTTTTTTGGTGGCGCAGTAATGGATGCATGTAGAACTTTATAGTTTCAACCCTGGGATTGGTCAACAATGAGTGGTGTTCCCACGTATTCCATGATAATAAAGTATAATTATGCATGTGTTAGGAATATCGTGAGAGATACTGAGAACTTACTCCAGACGGCAGTTAGGATTTTGACACAGTGGAGTTGAAGAGCTTTGTGGGTGAAATGCTGAGTGTGTGTGACCATAATCTCTATGAAGTGAAGCAATGAACTTTCTTGGTGAGAGAATACCATCACCCTCATTTGTCCTACGTTCAGTATTGATGCTATTTATGTTATAATGAGAAAGGTCAAAACCCAGAATCATTATTGACTGTGTCTCATTTATCAACAAATCCAACAATATCTTGGTCTTTATGTACAGAACAGCTTTATCAGATCTGCAGTGATCAATAAAGTCTACATGGGCGAAATCATTACTAGTAAACACACTTCATGATGGAATTGAGCATAGTAGTCTCAGTATATTGGTGTGATTGACGTTAATGTTCTTACTTTCAGGGAGTATGCTTTCCAATAACAATTGGTAGTTTGTGACATTTGCTTTTTGTTGTGTTGCTGTTTCAGTTGTACTCTCAACCAGCCATTCTTGATACCATCCCATGTGCACTGGTCCTGGTTTAGGCCGCTCTTTACCAATGATTCTCGAACTTTATAGGCATCATGGCCATATCCCAAACTAAAATTCACCTCTTTATTACACCCATTATTAATTAGAGTCGCCTTCCTTGTCGCAATTTCATAGAATTCCGGTTGCACCATAGCTGGGTCATAAGCATACAATGCTTGAGTACCTGTATTAAGACCCACAAAATTGGCTCGTGGAAGAAACCAAGGTGCTAGTCTATTTCCTGTATGGTCTGTTGTAACAGAGCTAGAGTCATTAGATACCCAGGACTGGGAAGCCACCAGGGGAACGTCCGCTGTACCTTGTGGAAGGAGACATGCTGTCAAAGATGTCGTTAAAGATGTATGGGGATTATTAGGCATTGGTATTTTGGGCAGACACATAACTATTGCGATCATAGAAGAAATGGAGCTTTGTTCGTTCGATTCAGACCCCCTGAAGTCTCCCGGATACACAGGGTCACAAAGCAGTCACTGGGTGCATGACAATGGGGGCGATTGAAACTGGGTCCATATTTTTATTTACAGCTTGACCATCTACTACCACAACCCTTCCCCCTAATCCATCATTACACACTCTCAATGAGGATTTCTGCGACTTATCAGACATAGACATCAAGTAAGCTAGACTACCAACCCAGGGCAAAGGACTTTGTGTCTGATTACAAACTTCAAAGGTTTGGTTTGCATGGATGGGGCCAAGCCCCTGCACGGACAGGTCTACTGTCTTTGGCCTTAATGTTTTGCCCGTCGTTCCCAATATGTCAACATCCCACAAAAGGGGGCAGTGACTTACCCTGGCCTACTATGTTCTTTGAAGTGTGACACAGGGAGGATCTAATAGTGTGTCTCTTTTTTTTCCTAGATTTGTGCAGAACTGTATTGACCCAGCAACTTCTTTATTCAACATCTCATTAAAGATGCTCATGCTTCAAATGCTATCATTAGGACCCTCAAAGAAAGACAAGGCTGCTGAGTCTACATCTCCCACCACAATAACTGAATCTTTATCAACAGTGAGGTCTACCGCCTGGGCCTGCAGAATCTTTATCAACAATGAGGTCTACCGCCTGGGCCTGTGTTGGTGGCGATATAGAGTAACTTCTATTTTCACTCTGGATTGAATAATCAGTACCCATCTGTAGAGCCGGGGTATGCAGTGTGATATGAGCATCAAACATTTAATCGCTGAGGACTCCCAGTAGTGTTACTATGGGTCCATTCGGGGGAGGACCGGGTTACAACACAGCTTTCCTCAGTTTTTGAAGTTGTATGTTCCCAAGTACGACCCCCTAGGTCTGCCCATGCTCCAATTCAATAATAAAATCTACCACGCAGGATCCAAGGGCGTAGGGCTCCGCAGTTGTAGTTCTGATTTAGCAGAGCCCTTATCCACCTCGTTGGGAATCTCCTTGGGCAGCCCCAAACCTATAAATCCCCCATCTTCCACAGGTACAGTATAAACTCTCCTGTTTGTAGAACCTTCCTGCACATAAGTGGACAGAAAGGTTTTTGCTACATTGTAAATTTTCACATTGTCGACCTTGGACGGTAAAGATTCCAACAAAATAGAATGTGACTTGGATTCCATTTTCAGGCCCTCATATAGTGAAACAAGCACACAGGAAATGATTAATTTCTAGCAATGCCTCACTAATAGGGGAGTCTGCTTTTTCTTTCGAGGTCTGAAACACTGCTGATAATTTTCGCAACGGTATAAAAGGTGGAGTAGAATTAAAACTAGACAGTGTAAAATCAGAGTTCTAGTTCACATAAAAGGCTTCTGCCGCAGGAGTGTCAATCATGTCAGAAGAATCCAAGTTGAGACGCACTGAACAATTAGAGTTCTTTAGGTCGTGCAGTGGTTCAGAAATGTTCACGTGTTGTAAAAAAGTAATTACCAGGGAACAACACAGTGATTTTGCCAGCATGAGGGCCAAGAGTCCTCGCTGTTTCCAAGGACTTGGGGTTACAATCATTTCCCCCCTGTTGGGACACCACATTGCAATTTTCCGAAAGTGTCATAGAAGACTCTGGTAATGGACGCAAAGTTGGGGTCACTATTTCTTGATCAGTAATGGGGGCCAGATTCAAAGAGAAGATTACGCAGTCAACCCCCACTGAGGACGCGCTCCTAAGGTGCATTGTGCAAGGTCAGGGTAAATATGCACGTGTCAGATCAAGTATTTAAATCATTTATAGAGCAGCTGAATATCTTGCTCGATTCTCGTGGGCAATGCGAGGCAACGGATTACTGAATAGGCTTTCTTCAAAGTAATCCACACTTCCCAGCACACTCCCGCAGAGAATCTGACTTACTTGTATTGTCCACGTATTACCAATGTTGGAATGCTGGAGAAGCAACCTATCCAATGCTGACTGACCACACTGACTGCTCCAAATGCTTTCTCCAACTCAGACCAACACACTAAAAATTTAACAGGTTACTGAGGTGCATACGAATGTGCAGGGGAGGAGCTCCCTCCTGCCTGTTGCCTACTGCTGTTCCAAACAGCTCCAACTTAATTTCACATCCGTACTGTTCATGGCCTGTAAGAATGTCATTGTATTTTCCCTTGTTCCCTCCCTTGCCTTGAAGCACTTTGAAACACTTTGGGCTACTCTGCTTACTTACAAGGACTCACTCAGCTTACCACCATCAAAGGTAAACTGCGGGTCCTGGAATTCAAGGCAGCGCCGCCCTGTAGGTCTAATGCGACAAGACGAGAAATCTGAAGAGGGGAGAGGCGGAAAACCGCAGCTGCCGCCATCACTGCAAAGCACCTAGTAACCTGTCATGTCAAACCAAGACTGTGTTTTCGCACAGCCGTTTCTGACGTGAAATCAAGTGTGCATAGAAGGCATAAACCCAACTCAGACGCCAACAGAAGGAACACTGATCCCACCTGCAGCCACACACACCAGGACAGGGAGGATTCTTTTTTTTTTGTTTAAACTTTATTTTCAAAGTAGAAAGAAAATCAATGTACAAAGTAACACCATATTTACAAAAGTTATATACAAAGTCATATAAACATCAAAAAAATAACACTAGCTTAGAAACAATACCCACCCTAACCCGCAGTACACATCTCGTTACCTACAAAATTCAAATTCAATACAATTCCAAAAATGTCCCCCATATCTTTGCAAACAATCCATTCTTGCCCTGTTTCCTATATAAATGTTGCTCCATAGTTGCCAAATCTTGCATTTCACTCAACCACATTTCTTTCTCTAATGTAGCAGCAGATTTCCAAATCCTAAGGATAATTTGGTAAGCCTAGTCCCCCCTAGGACAGGGAGGATTCTGCTGTGGATGCTGACAGCCATCTTGTATCCGGGGGACAGAATCCCATAACCCCCTGACTTGGAATAGTTAATATCCCCCCACAGGCATGAGAACCCCAAATCCCCATGAAAATCATACTGCAGTAAACATACACGTAACCCCTATGCCAAAAATGACAGCATCATCACACCCTGGCCGGACACCTAGCCAGCCCTGCTGATCAATTTCAAAACCATGGGCACCCACCACCTGGAATCTGAAGCAACAAGCATGCGTGGATTCCAAAACTCTTTTGACAGTCAGAAGGATTCCAAGTACCCCGACAAGAATGGAATATAACAAACCGAATGCTCTGTGGGGAAGGGGTCATTGGGGTTCCTGCAAAAAGAGCAAAATGGGTCCTATGGATGTGCCGATTTTGGTTGAACTTACAGGGGGCAATGGAGGCTGACATTCTGGTGCCAAATTCACCAACAACACTAAAATCTGTGTTAACCCCCTTATCCTGGACTACCAGAGCTCCACATTGATCAGAATGGGGTGGATGGCCTAAGGATGCATGCTTGTAAATGCAATTTTAGCTTGTTCGAATTGACGTCCATATAAAAACTACTTTTGCTGCTGCTGGAACAACAAGTGTATGGAGGATTCAAGGGGGGAGGTTTTAATCTCCCAGGAGGGTACAAATCGAGTCTCATTCGCCTTGCTGAATGTACTGACGCCAGTTTCTGTTTTACTATAGCTCTGTGTGTGATCACAGTAAACCCTGTCGTGGCTTGGCCGGGGAGAGGGGCACAAGTGAGCGCAATGTGTAATGAGTGCCTGAGTACTGGGAGAGCCCTTACTAATAAAGTGCCTCTGGCTAATATAGCCCCAAAGGGCATAAGCACACCACATATACACAAAAGCACACCCCTCAACTACTCCTGCAGCTCTCTACTTCTAGTGTTGCCACTAGGACTGACGTATGTCCTTATTCAGGAATACTAACATATAATGGGTTCTGCCAGCATAGAAATGTATGAACATGTTTTTAATACTGGCACATATTGTGGACAAAGGCATCACGAGAATGTGTTGGAAAGTGATAATGCACACTATGGGTGACTTGCAGCTATTGCATTTTCCCATTGGATTTACCCAACAAAACCAAATGCAAACTGATTGGCTGTTTACCCAGTTTCTCACAGAAGGTGTGCTGTATAATGCACCATGTTAACCCAAATAATGAAAGAAAAATCTGAGCCCCTCTTGATTGGCTCAGCTCCCTTACTATGCTGGGCCGCTCTGGCATATTTGTGGGGAATATTTACTCCCCTCCAGAGAAATAATTCACCAGCTGCTACTAGCCGGCAATCCACACCCAAACCTTCTTTCCCGACGGTTGTGTTATTTGTTAGGAATTGCTCTAGACTAGTCTAGCACAGGTCAAGGGGACACTGGGCCATACCATTACTTCCTAAATATATACAATTAAATAAATATACACAACATCTTGAGCACATGGCAACATATATGGTACATGCATAAGAGATATTCCTTGTACAGCACAACACTGGCCAGGATATACATGAATTAAAACCACACAGTGACTATAATGGCTACAACGCTTTTGTCCTGGTATGAATTACACCATTAGGCATACTCCATGTGCAGTGGTTGCACCTCACAATGTTAACAATATGTATGAAAACTGGTTTCACACGTGCTTTTATAAACTGATACAACGAAGGGGTGTCCCCACAACATTACCTTGGCCATCCTGTGCTCCCTGCGTTTAACAGTGAGTTGCATATGTTATATATAGCCAATTCATTGTCCAGGGTATGGTACTGGTCGGCCATACATAAGAGCGATGTGCTTGAAGATGACATACCATTGAGTAATTATGATTTCAGAAGTACATTTAGTTTGAAAATTCAATGAATAGTACATGTTCTGCAGAAGCAGTGCCTGAAAGTGCATGCATTCCATAGTCCCTATCATGTACGGAAATTGCACAGTTCTATACAATCCAGACTTGATGCCATTTAGTTCTTCTGGCCCCAAAGGGAAGCATAACATGTCGAACTTGCTGAAGACTTTTTTTGAAAAGGTCATTTCGGAGAACCCGCCTACAATGCAAACCGTACCCTGATATGATACATAAGCACAAACGTGTAGTACTCAAAGAAGCTCTTTCTGAGCTTCCTTTTTCAGAATCTGTGAGCTGCCTCTGACTGAACCTATGAGTCCTCCCTTTCTGAGCCTGTGTGTTGAGCCACTGCCAGCCAACGAGCTTCGCTTCATTGAGCTTTTGAGCTGCTTCTTTCAGAGCGTGTGATCTGCCTCTTTCTGAGCCTGTGGGGCTTGTGGGCTGCCTCTTACTGAACCTGTGACTCTTTCTTTCTGAGCATTTGTGTTGAGCCATTACAAGCCAACAAGCTTCCTGTTTCTGAGTCTGTGAGCTCCCTCTTTCTGAGCATGTGAGCTCCCTCTTTCTGAGCATGTGAGCTCCCTCTTTCTTTACTTTTACTTTACTTTAAGTTATTTGTAATGTGCAGGCATGGACCCTTAGGCATTAAAGCGCAGACAGAGACAAACGGACAGGAGACAAAGAGAGGTGGGAGCTAACTGACAGGATAGCTCAGAGGAAATAGATAACTCAAGCTACTGATCATGAGAACAGCAACGTCTTCAGTTCTTTCTCGAGGACCGCTAGGGAAGTCTATCCTCGCAATGCAGATGGCAACAAATCCCATGACCTGGGGCAGCAATGAAGAAAGCTCTGTTCTCTACCTTATTCATTCTACATCTGCAGAGAAACAGGTAGTTCTGGTCACTGGAACTGAGGTTCCTGCCGTCGACCTTCTCCATTATAAGGTCTTGCAGGTAAGTATGCATAAGCCACCATCTGCATTTAAAAGTAATGACCAAGAGACTAAACCTGAGATGTGCCTCATCTGGGAGCCAGTGCAGGCAGCGTCTGGCCTCCGAAATGTGGTCGCGGCGGCGAAGACCCACGACCACCCTGTTTTGTACAACTTGGAGTTTGTTTGTATTAGCTTTACAGATTCCGACCAGGAGGCTACTACAGTAGTCAATCTTAGCCTGATAATTGCTCTTGCAATCGATTCTGTGTTCACCTGGGAAATGTACTGTCTGATGAGCGGCAATAATTTAACATAGTAAACAGCTGCTGAGACGTTACTACCCACATGAGACTTCATTTTCAGCAGCTGGTCCAATACCACGCCAAGTATTTTTACTTTTGATTGCGGTGCTATTTTCACCTCCCCCAATAGGAAACTTATAAGCAGGGTCAAGCTTGGTCAATGTAGCTGTACCCACAATCATAAACTCAGTTTTCCCTCTATTCAGGGCAAGGTTGTTACACAACATCCAGTTCTCTATCAGGTTGAAGACCCTGTTAAGTTCATGTTCATCTTGTGAGTGGGTGCCTGTTAGTGTGATGACGCAATGGGTGTCATCGGCGTAGTTAGAGACATGATCCCTTCATGTCCCAGATATGCAAAGAAGGGGGCCATAAAGATATTATAGATACAGCTTGAAGTACTCGCTCCTTGCAGCACCCCATAATGCACAGGAATGGGAGAGGCCACTGCCTCCTCACGACAATCCCTGCTTTGCCTCTTTACTAGGAAGGAGCTAATCCATTGCACTGCCGAAGGAGAAAAGTTGGCCACTTCAGTCATTCTGGCTACCAAGTCATTCTGCTGCCGAGCCAGTGTGCCTGTCTGTGAGCTTTTTATTTTATTTTTATTTGAAATTTTAAAAAAGGCACGCAACTTGCAGGAAGGACTAACAGAGCTCCATAAAAAATGTTGAGCGCATACACTGCTCTCTACCGAAGCCAGTGATGAAATCCCTTTTCTGCTTTTTAAAGCGGTCTGCACTTTTAGGCCTTTCTCTGCATTATCTATTCCCATATTGGTCCCGGTAACTGTCACCTGACCCTCGCTTACTAGAGGCACTATTACATGTAAGCATACACACACATATCCAAAATCACATGCCGGTGTGGTTTGCATTGGATGAGGGAGATCGCAAAGAGCACAATGGGCCAAATGTACAAACTCGTTTTACAATGGCGCAGTACCATTAAAACACGTTTTGCACATCAGGCCCCTAGAAATCCAGTCCTCTTTTCATGAGAAACTGGCAGGCACGAGGCCTATGAAGAGAAAGAAAAACGCAATAGAAAGTGGCTCAAACACTCACTAAGCTCTAAAATAACTTTAAATATCCTTCAAATCTACCTGATTGCGATGCATTGTACCATATAATACCAAAACTGTATTGGGTATTCCTGGTTTGAAAAATTAAATACATGTCTGTGCGTTATTACTATGCTTAGAAAGTGTACGCTTTGTTATTGGAAAGGGCCTCGTTGGTGCCTGGCATTTTTTCCTCAGAGCACGGAATGGGTTTACAAGGGCTGGCGCCATCTCCCATGAGCTCCGCTTCCTGTCAGCGAGTGTTTGATGACATTCCAATGAGTGTATTTTAACACAATTGCACGTGTCGATGTTGCGCCTAGGAGAGTGCAACAACAGCACATGTGTTGGATTCATGGCATGTGTGTTATCTTACGCTTGGTTTTATTCGGACACAGGTGAAATGCATCGGGTGCAGCATTCTGAAGTGAACCTACACAGAGGCATCATATTGTTTTGCGCTCTCTTGCACTGGACGTCAAGACGTGAAGTGAGACTTGTAAAACCATAACACGCTTGCATCATCTCAAAAAAGCCAAGCAGGTTTACAATGCACACGTACGTCGGTGTTTCCGTTTGGTTTCAGCAGTGACTGAGGAGCAAAGGGAAGATTTTGGGTCATGTCGTTGTTTATAAACTGAACCCCCAGAGCGAGCTCATGTGTTTGTGCTTGGCTGAAGCTTGACAAATGCTGCACCCGGGGAATTAAATTATGCGCCTGCTTTGACACACACACCAGAAACTGGGCCACGGAAGAAACTTAATGAACTGAATTTCTTAAATAAAGCAAAGCCCCTCTTCCCGCTTTGCATGCAATACCCAAGGTAATTCGCAACAAATTCTCTGAACTCAGCATATTTGCTGGTATTTTAAAGTGAACTCAGTGGAAAACAAGTGAGTTAATGATAACTGTGAACAGCTGGTTCTTAAAAAAAAATCTCAATTGGGATCTTAGGATAGGAATTGTTCCAGTCGTGTTAATTCATGTGAAACGGTGGATATTGTATAGTACTCATTCCAAAGGTTATCAGATATTGCAATGGCGTCTACCATAACATTGGAATCTGTGTGTGTATATATGTACATGGGAATATACAACACACGCTAGCTGGAAAGCAATAGAGTGTGTTGCAAAGAGGGCTGGATGATTTAGGACAGTGTACAGGGTGGGAAGAGCCCAATTTCAAAATGCTACTGCGACGGCACATACATTGGATTTCATTATATTATATTTGTTTTGTATTGTATTTTTAATGAGGACTGCGAGCTACTTCAACCTAAAACACTTACAGAATAGTACAAAATATACTGGGTAGTCCAGGCAGGTGCCTTACAAGAGCTTTCCTACAGTAGAGAGTGGGCAAATGATTTGGTGTTCGATGGGGAGGTGAAACAAAACACTGATCAGAGAAAGGTAAAAGACGGGGCTTGCTTACATTCAGATAGCTAGGCAGGAATAGTGACTGCAAGTGCAGTGGTTGTGGACAGGGTCTGTTTGGGGAGGGGAAAAGTGGATGGGGAGCGTGGGTTTGCTATCAAGGTCAACAATGGGGAGCTTGTGGCTTAGTCTATATGTTCGGCATGTTTTTATGCCAAGGAAAGGGAGTTCCAGTGAAGGGGCAGCAAGGAGGGAGAAGGAGGAGAAGATGTCCATGGCTGGCGAGGGACATCCAGATTGAGGAGGGTGGAAGAGTGAACAGTGTGAGTTTGAAAGTAGTAGGATATGGAGAAAACCAGGTAGGGGTTAGTGGTAAGCCAAATAATTCATTTCAAGACAAGAATAATGAGTTTGTAAAGAGACTGGTTGTGTATAGCCAGAATGCAGGCGGTTTGGAGAGGTAATAAGAGCTGGGAAGATTGTAGAGATCGCAGGCAGCAATACCTTTTCTTTTTTAAATGGAGTAACAAGTAGTGAAGGAGGCCTACGAGGAGGAGGCTTCAGTAGTATTCAAAGTGACTAAGGACTGTAGGAGTAGGGGCTCCGAAGTTTAGCATTTCAATGGTAGCTGAGCTTTTCAGCATGCCCATGTTAGTGTGGGTTTGAACTGCAATAGGGGTACAGGGGAAACTCATTTCTGGACTCAAGAGTGTAAGTCTCAGGCAGAATTAAATACATGACAGTTCACAGAGCACATGCTTAAAAGTGCACATTGCTTCAGGATGATATTTCAATTGACTGAGCAGCATTAAACCTAATACTAATATCAATTAACATATCAACCCATCCCAGTAATATGTAACTGAATCCCTTAACAGCATTTAGTGCAAATTAGTGTATGTGAAAATAGCCTGAAGGAAGATTTGGAAAATGCAAGATGCTCTTTAAAATGGCAAAGTAAACATGCAGGCTGAGTTTGTGTGGTAAACTGAAAAATGTGAAGATCATTTCTACTAAAGCAGACCATAGTATGAAGCAGGAAGCACAAGCGACAAGTTTCATTTTTCTGTTGAGAAATGCAGTTAGCACAAGGAGGACAACTCAGAGAAGAAAAAATGTGTGGTGTGGGAGGATCTGATCAGGGAGAGGTAATAAAAAGGGGTTGAGAGGGAGTAGCTGGTCGGACATCTTGGGGCATTGAGAGATGGCGTAACAGGGAGCTGGCTGGAGGCAGACTTCAGTGCAGGCAGGCCATCTGATGTTGAAGCAGTTTCTTATCTGAGTGACCCATGGATGAGGCAGCTAGATGATTGATGAGGATTTCCATGAAGAACTGAATCAGAACCATCGCCAACAGATCTGGGTAAATATCAGTTTGGGGAGGAGCTGCTGTCTTGTTTGTTTGTTTATTATTTATAATGCGCGATCATATCCTCGGGTAACAGGGCGCAGCAGTTACATGAATATGCGAAGCTTGGTTACAACATCAAAAATATATACATAAATACATACAGGTAGAACAAGAGGTATATACATATCTACAGGTGATGGTATAATCCTACTTTTTCAGCCATAGGATGACGTTAGTCCGGAAATTGCGGTAGGGGAGGTCCGTTCTCAGAGTGGGGGGCAGGGAGTTCCACAGTTTAGCGGCTTTCACTGGGAAGCTGTTTCCCCCTATTGTGGAACGATTGAAGTTGGGAATGGAGAGGCAGTGTGTGTATGCTATTCTTGTGGGTCTCAAGGAGGTCTGTCTATGGAATCTATCGATCAAGTAAATAGGGGCAGCATTGTTGAGAGATCTGTGAGTAAGTGACAGGGTTTTTAGCATCATTTTGTCATTGATAGGGAGCCAATTATTCTTTTGGCTGTGTACAGAGATGTGGTCTCTTCTGGAGATACCTAGTGCTGCTCTGAGGGCCTTATTTATTAGGGTTTGAATTTTACTGGTAATGGCTTTGGTAGACCCTAGGTAGAGGGCATTGCATAAGTCCAAGTGAGACAGAATAAGGGCTCTAGCAAGGGTAGTGCAACTGGTATCAGATAGAAATGGCTTGGCTGCACGGATCAGTTTGCACGTATAGGCAGTAGAGGATGCTAATGTGTTCACCTGTTTCTTTAAGGAGAGGTTTGAATCCAAGTACACACCCAGAGTTTTGACCTCATGACCTACTTCAATACTGTTACCAACGATTATAAATGAAGAATAGACATGGCCTAGTTTCTTTAAGCTAGAGGGAGTGCCCAGGATAATGAGTTCAGTCTTGTCATCATTCAGGCATAGTCCGTGTGTGGCTATCCATGCCTGGATGATGATGTACACTCTATTCGCCAAGGCCAAATCCTTTTCATAATCCCCAGAAAGCGATAGGAGGATCTGAGTATCATCTGCATAATTAGTGTAGGTGATACCAAGATGATCCAGATCATCGAAAAGGGTCTTAGTGAAGATATTGTACAGTGTGGGCGAGACACAAGAGCCCTGTGGGATGCCGCAAGAGATAGGTATGGGGTCTGCCGCTGCTAAAGGCGAGAAGACCCTCATGGTTCTGCCATTGAGGAAGGATCTAATCCAAGTGATGGCATCGTTGGAGAAGTGGGTAGCTGTGCCAAGGTGGGTGCATAGGATAGTATGGTCAATGAGGTCAAATGCAGCCGAAAGGTCTAGGAGGAGGAGTAGGGCGGCTTTACTGTTGTCTCTAAGTTCATCGACTTGTGTTTTAAGGTCAATGAGGGCCGTCTCAGTCCCGTCAGTCCCTTGTTGGGGGTAGAAGCCTGATTGTCTAGCTCCTAGAAGGTGGTGTGCTTCCAAGTGCTTCTGTATTTGTACATAGGCAACTTTGTCCAACATTTTTTGAAGAAAGGGTACAGTTGTAATTGGTCTATAGTTTGTAGGTGTGGATGGGTCAAGGGTATTTTTTTTAACAGTGGGAGTACCCAGGATTGTTTGAGATTGGTATGGATGGTGCCAGAGGAGAAGGATGCATTGATTAGCTTCGTGATGAAGGGGGAGAGGTCTCGGGCAGCATCCTTGATGAGCTGTGCAGGGCATAGATCACCCTGACAGTTGGAGGGTTTCAAGTGACAGGATGATTCTTTCTACTTCGAGTATGGAGACTTTGGTAAAGTTAAAGCGGGTAGATTCAGTGTCTATAGTACTCTCAATCGGTATGGGTGAGGGGGTCGTTTAATGAGGCTCTTTTGCTGGAAAATTTGTTTTGCAAAGTAGAGATCTTGTTGGCTAATGTGTTTTGGATCTCGGAGCACCATATTTTATCTTTGGTGCACGTGTCAAGCAGTGCTAAAGGAGTCTCTATTTCTTTGAGGATAGAAAATAGTTCCTTCGTACTAGATTTAGCTCGGGATATGCGCGAGTCGAAAGAGGTTTGTTTTGCTAGGCATATTTCTTTTTTGTAGAGGGCTGAGAGTTTAGTAAATTTGAGCTTCTTGGCTGCTGATTGTAGTTTTTTCCAAGTAGCCTCGCAATTTCCTTTTTGCTGCCTTAGGTTATTGAGGAATGGTGTAAACCATTTGTTCAGGTGCGTTTTGGGCTTACTTGGTCTGAGTTTGAGGAGGGCAATTAGGTCCAGTGAGGAGGACATCATTTTGTTATATTCTTCGACCAAGGTTTCAGGATCCAAGTTGTCAGGGAGCGTGTTAAGTGTGGGGAGTAAGGTCGGGATGAGTCTCTCTACAGTAATACTCTTTTTATTTCTGGTTAGTGTAGGTGAGGCTCTGATGGCTAGTGGGAGTGGGGTCTGGTGGTAGAGAGCATGAAGGACACAAGGTGGTGGTCCGTCCAAGCTAGAGGTAAAATAGCAAGGATGTTGGCGTGACAATTGTAGTCAGCCACCCAGTCAAGTATCCTACCTTTGTCGTGTGTAGGTGCATTACTTCTTTGAGTGACTCCTAATTCTGAAAAGGTATTGGAGGTAGTGCTGGCAGGCTTGTCAGTTGGGTCATTGAAACACATGTTGAGGTCCTCAAGAATAAGTACCTGAGTTGAGTTTTTGAGGTTGTTGGACAAAATGGTATTGATGTACTCATCAAATGTTCCTATTGCACCAGGGGGGCCGGTAGATCAGGTGGATGTTGAGGGTTTGAGCAGTAGTCAGTGGAACAGAGAGCAATTCAGAAGAGAGGATATTAGTGGGGGTGGCTAATCTCATGGAGTACTGCATTTGTGAATAATGGCAACACCCCCTCCTGTGGAGTTAGGTCTGTCTTGTCTTAATATGGAGTAACTGTCCGGGACTGCTAGCATGAGCATAGGGCCTGCTGCCAGATGTAGCCAGGTATCTGTGATGGCAAGGAAGTTGAGGTCTTCACTGAGGATCAGGTTTGCAATTTCCGTAGCGTGAGCTACTAAAGATGTGGCGTTAATTAACGCTCCTTTGTTCTGTGGACTTGTGTAAATTATGTGCGGGTGTTGGACTTGTATTTTTTTATGTTTGTTATGCTTAGGTTGACTATTTCGGGGTATGGAATCAGAATTATGGAGTGGGTTTAAGTTTAGGTTAATTTGGTCAGGCCAGGTTGGCATGGATTTTAGACTAGATGTCGTGGGCATTGACCGAATTGGAAATTCATATATTTTGGCTTATCTGGCTCTAAGTCTTGAATTCCTATCCAGAGTTGGGCAAGGATTGCTTGTTAATAGGGCTTGGGTATCATTCATATTTGAAGGTAAACTGGTGAAATGCGTGTTGAGTGAGTTCATAAAGATAGGTGAGTAAGGTGGCATATTGTAAAGCATAAAATTGCTTATAACGAGCACGAGACAGGCAGCCTGGCTGGTGACCAGGGGGGACATGCTAGATGGTTGGAGGTAGAAATTTCTTAGGTGGCTAATTAGTTAGTAGTCCTATTGCTAGGGATGGGTAATTGATGAGATGAACCTAGTCTGCTCAGAAAGGCTAGGTCAAACGGATATCTACAGATTGAGATGAGCAAGGGGTACAGGGTATCTCTCAGATGCAGGTCAGTAGGCAGCAAGCTAATAGGGACTAACCACAAACTTGTGCATCCAGTCAAGTAATAATAGGCCACATACTAATATGCAAATATATAGTACTAGTAAATGAGCATCGGAGCAGTTGGGACAGGCAATAGCACGGTCATCAGTATAGGGAGGCAAAGCAGTCAAACATGGGAGGTACTAACCTCGTTAAGGAGTGCACAAAGTAGGTATACAAACCCTAAACATAGAAGTGTGGGTCATATGTAAAAGCAGATGCGATAAAGGGAGCATGCACATATGGGCACTGGCATAGTGCTAGTGATAAAGAGGCCAATGCATGGAATTATTGTGCGCTGTGAAAGTGTGCGAAAGCGTGCGAATCGCAGCGCCAGCGGAAAATCGCAGCGCAAGCGTGCGAAAGCCACGCACATCGATTCATGGAAGGCCGTGCGCGTGTAAATCCTGGGATGTGCGCTAAAATCCTGCATGGCGCACGTGGCGCACACGTCATAAAACGGCATGCGCTATGCACACAGCGAAAGCGCACATAACGCGGCACACACAACAAAAGTAGGTGGAACACGGGGCGTAACACGCGAAATGGGGAACAATGCGTGAAAATGTGGGCGTTACGGGGGAAGTACAGGAGGGAAATGCGCGGAACGCCCACACGCACGCCTACAACACGTATTCATGGAATCCAACGGGCGAAATACGTGCGCCAAAAAAGATGCGCTAATCTGGAACATGTACGCCAGCAGGAAGCTGGCGTACGCGGCCCCGCGCAGCATAAAAGTGCACGCAAACAACAAACAAGCTCAGACGCTACGATGAATATACCATTTCTCGCAGCAGTGGTCGTGGGACAACGCAGGAGGAGGAGGATAGCCAGGCCCAGAATTTTTACACCCAGGAACAGCCTTTTTGGGATGGCTGATGACCAGGTGTATTGGAGGTACAGGTTCGCACCACACATAATACTCGACCTGGTGAGTGAGTGGGAGGATGACCTCACATCATCCACCCTGTGCTCCCAAGCACTGCGCCCCTTGGAAAAGGTGCTCAATGTACTGCACTTCTTGGCCACTGGTTCATTTCAGCAGACAAGTGCCATAGTGGGGGGGTGTCACAGGCCACGCAGTCATGCTGCCTACACCAGGTGTTGGCCATCATGACTGCACGCTCTTCAGTCCGCAGGCACATATACATGCCCAGAACACATGCAGAAAGGCAGGCTGCCGTCCAGGACTTTTACGGGGTGGCACACTTCCCTAAAGTGCTAGGTGCCATTGAATGCACCCATGTGGCTCTACGTCCTCCCACGGCAACTGAGCACATCTATAGAAACCGCAAGCACTGGCATTCCATCAACGTGCAGGTAGTATGTGATGCCAAGGGAATTATCACCTTAGTATATGCCAACTATCCAGGGTCCACCCATAACAGTTTCATTTTCAGAATGTCATCGCTAAACCGGGACCTAGAAGCTGGGCGGCATGGCGATACATGGCTGCTTGGTGAGTATAAATGCCTCTGCACATGCATGCATGCATGTCAGATACTGAGTAATGTCACAACCCCACTAATGATACCCATCATCACCTCCCCAGGGGACAGTGCCTACCCTCTGAGCACCCACATGATGACGCCAATTCGGAACCCCACCACACCACCCGAGGTAAGATACAACACAGCCCATATTGCAGCTGCTATTTGCGCCACAGTAGTGTGCAAATTCATAGTGGCAGTATGTGTCCTGCACAACGTTGCAACTCGCTGGGGCCTGCAGGTGGACATGGTGGTGCCCCCACATCCCCAACCACATGCAAGGCTGCTGTGCATGGGCGGGGAAAGGGCACATGGTGAGGCAGCCCGTACGCAGCTGGTGGCTAATTATTTCACCTAAAATCACACCCCTGTGGAGTGCATACAGCCCTGGCACATCCAAGCTGACAATCAATAATGATGACATAAGGGACAGTCAACTGTCACAACCATACCATCCTGAGATTGGTCACCTGGAAGTGTCACATCGTGTGCATCCCTATCTACTGAAAGACAACCAATGCTGTGTCACAAAAAGGCACACATTTATGCTGCATGAAAGACTACCCCCTTGTAAAATACAACATGAAAATAGTGCCATGTCACCCAACCCCTCCCCATCTCAGCTACCCAACACACCATGGCATGTCATGCAATGTGAAACCAAACGAATGAATGCACAACACATGACACAAGTGTCACAAAGTGCACTGTCCCAAATGGAAACAGGCCACAGACAATATGCTCCCAGTAATCAATAACAAATAGCACACATGAACAAATACTTTCCAACACCACAATACAGCAACACAGGATGAAACAGGGCCAAAATATGACAGTACAAAATCAAAGTAGTGCAAGTCTTACAACCTGAATAAGCCAGCACATCGACCCCTTCCAACTGCAGAGGGTTGCTGTCAGGCAAATGTGTCAGCATACTGCATACATTAACTGCATCTGCAATGGAGACGGCCTCGTGAAGACATGAAGAAGGTACCTGTTAATAAGGAGGAAGACATGGATGCCCAAGCACATATCAATACACCATGCAGTGTTCAATACAACAACAATCCCCACTAGGGATGTCCACACAGTGTTGACCACAGACTGCCCACACAGCTCATGGGAGCCCAATGTCACTGTGTAAGTCACTGTCACTTGGTCACACCCTTTCCAAGTCCATGAAAAGGGGAAGCAGGAGGGGTGTGTGTGTGTGTCAGGAACCCAAGCATCTAACCCAAACACAGGACAAGCCTGCAAATGCCCAGCTGGAATACACAGTGGATGCCCACGGGAGCCACACAAGCCAATACACTGTAAAAAAAATGTAAAAAAAAAAAGAAATGGCCATGTGTGGGCCGGGGGGGGGGGCACCCAGGAGGTTCAAGGACAGGGTGCACACCAACACCCACCTGCGTGGATGTTGCGAAAAAAAAAATACCTCCATGGGCTCATGGCCTGCACGGCTACGCCAATGTGGGAGAACTGCTGTCTCTCTCTTCACCCTCTGCTGCTACATCAGGAGGTGGCGGTGCTATGGGAGGCAGCCCACACAAAGCCCTGGTATGGTCCTCCATGGCAGCAAGCATGTGGGTGTGGAAGGTCTCGTTCTGGAGGATGATGGTACAGAGATCCCCATACAGCACCTCATGGGTTGCCTGCATTTCTGCACGCATGGCCTCGCGTGATGCCCGGATCTCCTCACGAGTTGCCTGCAGCTCAGCTGAGAACGAACGTGTGAGCTGCTCCAGCGGCTGTTCTGCCCTAAAATTTCGGGAAGCCTCAAGTTCTACCAGATTTTCCCTGAGGAAATGGAGTTCTAACCTCAGGGCTTCCCTGTGGCCCTGGGACTCTACAGATATGGCTTCGCGCAGAGTCTCCAATGCCACCCGTCGGTCCCTGTTGGACGCCAACATGTCCTCCCTGTGTGATTGGCAAATGGACTCTGTTGCCTGCTGTTGGAGCTCCATCTGCCTTTCAGTGGGGAGAATGGAAGTGGCCACCCCCTCCATTGCCTGAGCCATCATTTCAACCGATGCTCCCTGTTGTGCTGCTATACTGTACATGGAGTTTCCCCATACAGTATTGCCTGGTGGTGCACGCCCACCGCGTCGGCAGGCACCACACCTGTTTGGGGCAAGGCGATCTGCACCTTGCTGTGCTGGCACTGCCTGAGGCTGCAGGACTGCATTCCTCCTCTGATCTGCTGGCCCAGGAACAGGATCAGATGTTGTGGAGTGTGACCCTGCATCCGTAACCGCCAAAGGCAGAGTTACCAACACTGACATCCCCATAGAGGGGTCTACCCCTCGTGCAGGTGGGTTGGACAGAACAGCATCCTTGCCAGAAACACTCACCTGCGACAACACATAAGTATCATCATCTGATTCAGCACCTGAATCATAGAGGTCTGGGGAGGTGCACCCAGAGACACCCCTGGACAGTATGGTCTGCAGGAGGATTTGGTTTTCACCCACCACCACACCACGTCCTCCACTGGTGCCCGGTCATGCCTGAGATTCCTCCTGGGTCTGCACCATCTCCTCCACCTCTACAGCATCAAGTGCGTCATCACCTGCAAAAACATGAAAGACAACAAATGGAAACAGACATGAGCACCATAGCACACACATAGGCCTGACAAGCCAGAGATCCAGTACATGAACAACACATATCCCACATGACTATAACCTTGGCATGCATGCACTGTCAATGATTTGGAAGGGGAGGCAAAAAGCACACACTGAGGACTCCAAGATGGAAAATGAACACATGTGCTGCATGCTGGATAGCAATGTCATCACATATTAGCCTGTGAGAGGCATGGTCAATCCACATACATGGCACACGCCTGCACACAGATGGCAGGTAGCATAGCCATGGTACATTTGACAAGTACAGCCATATGTTAGTGAATGAGTACTGTCACCCATCCATGTGAGATGGACATGATTAGATGAAAAATGCAAAATAGTGTGAAAAATATGCATGTGGCACACACTGCAACACATCCAGTGTGCAATAATACATTGATGGCAGGCATCAGTGGTTGGTCACTTCAACATGACAGAACACAACAGTCATGTTCAACATTCAAACAGTGCCCAAAAATTAATGTGAGCAGGCCCTTACTCAATCAGCCTGAATGGTCAAATCATTCCCATAACAAGGTAATAAATGTGGGCCAATGTGGGCTGTAATCTATGACAGAAGCATGTCACATATGTGGCATTAGGGCAGAAAAATGTGTTGCAAAGATGGGAGGATTGAAACAATCAGGCTGAATGAACACTGAAAAATTAGAACAATGTTGTTGCAAGATGACAGTTCAAGGGCAACTGCAGTAATGTGGCGCTAATTGGATACTGCGGTCAGAAGGGATACTGTCATACCCAAACCCAAGGATGGTGAATGGTTTGGAGGAAGAACATGGGTGACCCATACCACTCAGGAGTACACACCCTCACCTGGCACTCAATCATTACACATCACCCAAGAAACATACACATGGATTACACACACTTGCATGGGCACTCACCGGACAATGCCTCATGATCTGGTAGGTCTCCCACGCCTTGGATCTGTTCCTTTGTGACAAAGGTTCCAGCAACAGACTCATGTCAGTGAGTTGGTCGTCCTCTGGTGGAGACCCACCGCCTCACCAGAGTAGAGGCATGATTGGAAGCCAGCTTGTTCTTTGCTCTGCGTTTCAGGTCATTCCACCACTTGTAGCAATCATCAGCTGTGCACCTCACAAATCCAAGGGCACTAATGTGGTCCGCGAAGGTCTGCCAGTGGGCCCTATGTTGAGCAGGCGTAGTCTTACAGCCTGCAGTCACCAACATTTTGCGGCTATGTGCCGACAAATAGGCCACATGTGCATCAAGTTCAGCGTCATTGAAGCTAGGCTTCCTTGACGTGCCGGAGTGTGTAGTCGTGTCTGGGGTCTCAGCCTGTAGTGCAAGAGCACCCTTCTTCTTCTTCTTGTAAGGTAGTGCGGATCCTGAGTGGCTTACACTGCTCTGGTCATTAGGGGCAGAAGCGCAGGTGGACTGGGTACTAGAAGCCTGTAAAGGCACAATGACCATAGGTCTTGGTGCAGGCATTGGCTGCAGGGTGATGTCAGAAGGGCCAACGTTGGTGTGATGGACCTGGACCGACACTGTCCCGGCTGGGAGACTCAGAGCTGGGGTGGATTGAGCTGCAGCTGCCCCTGCAGCCTCCCCAGCCTGCCTACTTGGTGCAGCAGATGACATTGCTGCCCTAGATCCACATGGCCTGGTGACAGCAACTTTCACCGGCACACGTGGATTAGACTTGCTGACCTGGAAGTCAGCCTGGGAGTCATCCTGTGCCGGTCCAACAAGGGCTGAGCTGGGATGGTGTCAGCTACATTTCCCACAATCATTGGAGGGGGGGAGCATAGGTGTCCCCGATTGGTCCTCCACACACGGGGCTCTAGGGGCACCCTGCAAATCCTGGCCATGACCCTACCGCGCCCACCACGCCCACCTTTTGGAGGTTGGCCACCTTTGCCTCCCTTACTGCTTGGTCGCCTCCAAACCATGGCACTGATGTTGTTGTGCATATGGGAGTTGCAGTAAACAATTGTCCTGGGCAATTGGGGTGAAATGGGTAGGGTAATAGATGGAATTCGTACCCTAGTGCTCTAACAAGGCTGGATGTGACCCCTGGGGGAAGATGACAGGTCACGCAATGCACAGGCACCCCAAAAACAAAAGTACACATGCACGCAACCCCTGGTAGACCACGTGCATGGAAAAATGAACCCGCACTACGCTGTGGTACCCAGAAACACAAGAATAAGTGTACGCGTGTTACATGCAGCCTGGGGTACGCGACACACGGGGGCAACCACAGTTGGAAAATATGTGCGCGACTCACCCTCTGCCTTGAAAAAGAACGTGGAAAAGAAACGTGTGTGCGCATTGGCAACACCCCCGCCAAAAGAAGAAAAGAACGCAGTCTGAGGAAACAGGGAGTACGAACTGGAAACGTTGTGAAGTAATCACGTGTGAACCGACAAGAAGCACAAGAAACACCCGCTCCCTCTCCACAAAAAGCACGTACAAGAAAATAGCATGATACTCGTATCTTTTAAGCCAGCCCACACGTGCAACGTCACTTACGCGCTTACGCTTTAAGGCCCTTTCCTGTAATAGCAGGGGTGACGTGCAGTTTTCTCACGTGCTGAATCACAATGCACCCTGGTTGTGGGGAACGCCTGCGCTTGTCACGTCACTTACGCGGTTACACGCTAAGGGCCTTACCTCGGATTTCATGCTGACGTGCACTTTTTTCACGTGCTAAATCACTCCGTATCAAGCTGGCCACGTGAAAACACATGGAAGACCACGCTCCTGCCCAAAAGGCCATTTTCCTGCCCCCAAGAGCCCCGAGCACGCTCCTACCAGCCATCTGCTGCTCCCTGCCTGCTGCCCACGTGCCCTGCTACTTGGTTCCTGCACGTCAGCCATCTGCAGGGGTCCAGTTGCTGTGTCCACCCCTGCTTGAACAGAAGACTCCCAACTGGGATACCATTGGTCCACAGCCCAGACCCAGGACCCAGTTGCACACCCACGCCTGCCTCAGGGGTCACCATGTCGGGGCAAACCCCATCTGAGACCACTGGCGACCCCCAGCCAGAGAGGCAGAGGGCAACCAGCTTCAGTGAGAAGGAAGTTGGTGTCCTGGTGGACCATGTCCTGGGGCATTATGATGCCCTCTTCGGAACATCATGCGCCAACAAGGAAGGACGGGAGAGGATCTGGGAGGATGCAGTGGTTGCCATCAATGCGGAGTGGGTGGCAACCCACAACATCAAGCACGTCCGGAAGCGCTGGGAGGACTTCAGGTCCAGGACCCTCTACAAGGCCCGGCACCTTGCGGAGGGGGTCCGGGTCAGCATGAGCAACATCCAGATGAGGGTCCTGGAATGCGTAGACCCAGCTCTCCACGCCCAGATCCTTCGGAGGCAGACCCGTCTGGAGTTGAGCGGTAAGTGGCCAAGCATTGCTGTGTGAGACAGGGCATGTTGCAGTGTGCTGGTAGTCTGATACTAGTCTGTATGTGTGGCATAGGCCATGTATGGATGTGTGTGTGTGTGCAGGGACATCATGGTCATGCATGTAAGACCAGTAATGTGTGAACCACATGGATGGTGCATGTGTTCCAATGCAACATGGGGAGCTGTATGCGAAATGCACACATGAATGCATGCCAGTCTCTGTTCTTGCACATGGAGGGGGTGAGGGATGGGTGCTGCTCTCATGTCTGGTGCACATGTGTGTGTGTCTGAGAAGTGTGTGTGTGACTTTGGAACGCCATGATTGCATGACACATGTCCGTGATGATGTGTAGATATGCCCTTGTGCATGGATGCTGATGTTGATTGCAGGCGCCGTGCCTGTTTCTGCATGTGTGTTGCATGCATTCACCCATGTATTGTGGAAGGACAGGGTGGAAGTGACATTTGACAGAGCCACTCATGTGTTATTGCTTCCTGTCTAGGGGAATATTGTACTGTACCCTGATGCTTTTGTTCTCTGTCTCCCTCTACGCAGCTTCAAGTGAAGAAGAGGGTGGAGACGGCGCTGTGGAGCCAAGCGGCAGGGATGTCTCCACCGGGCGGCGACGCAAGGCCTAGCCACCCTCCCAGGAATTGCCATCATCCGGGAGCGAGGGGCCTGGTGCCGCGTCTGCCACTACGGCTGTAGCGGAAGAGCCGGGTGAGCCCCCACAGGAGCTTGCAATGGCAGAAGATGGTGTGGAGACATACAGGTTGGTGGTCTCCACAGAGGAGGAGGAGCCCGCTACTGAGCTGCACATGGGGCCTGGTGGGGGTAGTACCACTGGTGCAAGTGGTGCAGTCCAGGGCCAGGGTCAGGAGGCCAGGGTCAGGAGGCAGCACAGATCCCCGCGCAGGGGCCGGTGCATGTCACTGTCCTTGACCCTGTGACTGCATCACCATGCACCAGCAGGGATGCCCCATCCCAGGCCTGCCCACAGGTAGGGGGAGTGCCACATCATCTGCCTCTCCACTACCTGCGGACGAGGGGTCCCACAACCGTATGGGCTCCGTCCTGGTTGGTGTCGCATTGGTGGGCGGAGCACACACGCCATCACAAACAGCAGCGTCGCGATATGGCACTGTTGGGAGGGGCCCTGGTCGGTGGGTTCCTACATGTGTCGCGCACCCTGGCGGACCTCTCCTCCTCTGTGGAGACTATGCACCAGTCATTCTCCCTGCCGTCTTCCGGCCCAGATTCCACCAGAGCCCCCTGTGGACCTGGCCTGAACAGCCAGCTTGGTGGAGATCCCATCCCTGCCACAGTCGGGAGTCGGCGGTCCAGCAGGGGTGGACACACCAAAAACTGGAGACCAGCAGATCGAGGATGTGCAGGCATCATCGGGCAAGGCACATGGACAGCAGCAACAGCAGCAGGCTCTAAGTGGGAGCAATGATGGCTCGGGGCCATCAACATCAGGGGGGCAGGCATCGGCCAGAGGGCAGGAGGACCCTGGAATGGTGTGTCTTTCGTGTGGCTGCGGTTGGGCCAGCGTATAGATGCGGAGCGGCGGCGGACAGAAGAGGTGCCTCACTATGGTCAGGGCGGAGTTCTCCATGTATCGGGCATTGAGGCGGGCAGAGTGCCTCGAGCAACTCGCAGGGAGTTGGAACAGGCCATGAGTGCATCCCTGCGAGACCTCAGGGCCAGAGCAGAGTCCCGCCTCCGGGACAATGACATGGAGTTCGATGATGCCCTGGCCCGGGACATCACAGAGTGAGCCGCAGGACTTGCCCGCCGCCATTGTATATAGTTAGATAGTGTTAGGTTTCCTTTCTGTTATTATTTAGTTTGGGGCGCTTGGACAATGCCCCACATTTTTGTATATAGTTCTTCATTAGGTAGGGTTTTTTCTAGTTTTCAGCTGAAAGGTTGGGCTCATGGACCCTGGATTTGTACTTTGTAAATAGTTCAACACTGGATTTCACTTATTATTGTGAATTTGTTTTCCCATGGATCAATGGTTTTGTCTTGGTTTATCACTTTGGATTTGTTTTGCCGGACAGTCACTTTGGACCCATGTGCATTTGGATTGATTTTGATTCTGCGTTCACTCATTTTCTTTTTATATTTTGGACATGCAGCTTTTTCTTCATCATTTCCATTCTTGTGTGTTTCATTTAATTCCCTTGCTTTTGTTTTTAATACATTTTCATTTCCTACTTCAATGTGTGGTATTTCCTCTTTGGTTACATGCATGTCAGGATGTGTGTTTTCTCAATCTCATGCACGCATTGTGTGGGTGTAACAGAACTGTGTTGATGTGCATACTTGCCATTTCTGATGTGTCATGTGATAGGGATAACATTGTGGGTGGATGTGATACCTGGTTGTGTGTTTGGACTGGGGTGGCGTGGGGTGTGATGTGGGTGGCCATAAGGCCCATGATTGAGGATCATCATGACGTGGGGGCGGGGGGACGTGAGTCGGGCCCTGCTGGCATGTGACCCTCACTGATGGGGGTGGGGGTGCTGGGGGACATGAGTTGGGCCCTGCTGGCAGGTGACCCTCACTGATGGGGGGGTGGAGGTGCTGGGGGACCTGAGTCGGGCCCTGACCCTCACTGATGGGGCGTGGGGGTGCTAAGGGAAATGAGTTGGGCTCTGACCCTCACTGATGGGGGGTGGGGGTGCTGGGGGACATGAGTCGGGCCCTGCTGGCAGGTGACACTCACTGATGGGGGGTGGGGGTGCCGGGGGACATGAGTCAGGCCCTGCTGGCAGGTGACCCTCACTGATGGGGGTGAGGGTGCTGGGAGATATGAGTCGGGCCCTGACCCTCACTGATGGGGGTGGGGGTGCTGGGGGACATGAGTCGGGCCCTGCTGGCAGGTGACCCTCACTGATGGGGGGTGGGGGTGCTGGGGACATGAGTCGGGCCCTGCTGGCAGGTGACCCTCACTGATGGGGGGGTGCTGGGGGACATGAGTTGGTGATCCGTAGTGCAAGGTGACATGTGGGCTGTCTGGGGGGCGTGCCCATGGTGGATGGGATGCCTGCAGGACATGACCAGGGGTGCAGGGTAGTCCCCTGTGGTGTGGGCTGCCTGCAGGGGCCTGGGAGGACCCACACTGCCAATTCACGTGTAAAACTTCCCGTGCACCCCTGAAATCCACGTACCCCGCTCGCACAGGGCCAATCGAGTGTGTAACTTCCCGCGCACCCCAGTAATACCCGTACCCCGCTCGCAGAGGGACAATTGCATGTGAAACTTCCCGCGCACCCCAGTAATACGCGTACCGCGCTCGGACAGGGCCAATCGTGTGTGAAACTTCACGCGTACCCCTGAAATCCAAGTACCCCACTCGCACAGCGCCAATCGCGTGTGAAACTTCCCGCATACCCCCAAAATCCACATACCCCGCTCGCACATGGCCAATCGCATGTGAAACTTCCCGCGCACCCCAGTAATACACGTACCCCGCTCGCACAGGGCCAATCGTGTGTGAAACTTCCCGCGTACCCCCGAAATCCACGTACCCCACTCGCACAGGGCCAATCGTGTGTGAAACTTCCCGCATACCCCCAAAATCCACATACCCCGCTCGTACAGGGACAATCGCGTGTGAAACTTCCCATGCACCCGGAAATCCACGTACCCCGCTCGCATAGGGCCAATCGCGTGTGAAACTTCCCGCGCACCCCAGTAATACACGTACCCCACTCGCACAGGGCCAATCGCGTGTGAATCTTCCCGCGCACCCCTGAAATCCACGTACCCCGCTCGCACAGGGCCAATCGCATGTGAAACTTCCCGCGCACCCCTGAAATCCACGTACCCCACTCACACAGGCCAATCGCGTGTGAAAATTCCCATGCACCCCAGTAATACACGTACCCCGCTCGCACAGGCCCAATCACGTGTGAAACTCCACGCGCAGGGTTGTATGTGTATTTGGAGGGGTGCGCTGGGAGTTTTACAGGCGTTTTTGTGGTTGGGGGCCTGTATGCTGGTCCACTGGCCTGTGCGCCATGTACAGGATTTGTGTGCTGTGCATGGCGTACGGGGAGGGGTTGGGGCGTAACTGGCGCTGCTGCAGGGTCGCTGCGCCACTCTGCGCCACGGCTGGCAATGGATGTTAAAATCCATGAATACGCTGTGCGCGGAAATTGATTATCGCGAACGCGGCTGGCGCAGACAGTCGCACGCGCACACTGTGCGCCAGCCACGTGTGCCACTTGTGCGCTGAATTCTATGAATTACCCCCACAATGTATACTAAGTCATTGCAGTGGCGTGTAGTCTCCAGTAATTACAGGCCAATCATGTGGGGAACAGATAGCTATATATATAGTAAAGAAAATTAAATACAGTGCTATCAGTTAAGTAGTAAGGCGAATGGGCACAGGCAGAAGCTGTGGGAAGCCAGCAGCCAAAGTGGGAAGAGACGCAATCAGGAGGAGGAGGCAGAGCCCTTGTCCAGTAAACCAAGGATAGAGGTGCAATTTCAAATCCCGATGGAATGCTAACTTTGTGCATGAGCAGAAGAGAGAAGGCAGGCTTGCCGGTGAAGGCACTTGAGTGAGGTGAGCTGGTTAGGTCATTTCATTTTAGGTGATGTCTATTTTTAAACGTACATGTAACCTTGCATTTCTACTTTGAAACGTTTGCTTTATTTTCTTGTTTTCAAAGTGTATTTTTCTTGACAAGTTCCATGAAGCCAAGGACATTTGGTTAGACTTCCACAGAGAAGGACACGGTAAACTATGACAATGTATTTGCACTGTTAAATTCAATGTGGGCATAAATACCACTTTGCAATCTGTTGTTTTTTATCATAAAATAGAAATATGCAATTTACACAGAGTGGCATTTATGCCCACATTGAATTTCACAGTGCAAATACATTGTGACAGCTTACAGTGTCCTTCTGTCTTTTTATGCATATCAAATAACAAGGACCGAGTGCAGCAAAAATGTCATAAGACTACAAGTGTTGCTTTGCAATCTGTTTTTTTAACCATAAAATAGAAATATGCAATTTACACGAAGCAACACTCGTAGTCTTGTTACATTTTTGCTGCAGTCGGTCCTTGTTATTTGATATGCATAAAAGACAGAAGTGCAGTAAGAAATATCTCAAAGCGAAGTAACTGCTGTGGGCTGTCTAGCTAGAGAGCCTGGATGAATGTGCAATATTTCAATTGCCTCCTTTACAAATGTTGAAACTCAGCCAAAAGGGTGTGTTGTGGTATTATACGTAAAATACCATGAGGGGGCACAAGCCATCCATCCAGAGTGTATTAAGTCCAGTAATTTGTTTGCTGTTAGTGACCCTGGTAAAAAACAATTATTTGGCAATATTCCGAAGTTAGTCTCACCACCATAGAAATACCCCAACAAGGTATCACAATATATGTATAAAAGTACCACCCAATACCACCATAATAAAAAATATACCCACAATATATTTACAAAAATACCACCCAATAACACCATAATAAAACAAATACCACGAAGTAATAGGTGTAACCCCAAAATATATCCAACAGGATTAGGATGACTGGGAGTTAGGATCCTCAGAGGGCATCTTCATGATAGGCAGTGCTAAAATGTATAAAATATTATAAGATTGAATGTAATGCTCTCCATTAAATAATGCATACTCGGGATGGCTTTACACTGAAATATCAAGTAATTAATTTTAAACAGACAAAACAGACTTTTTAGATAAGCATCCTATGTTATATGCTTTAATGATAGAAACAACAAATGCATGTAAAAGTGTTTTTATGTTTGATGCCATCTGAAAGAGAAAAATTTAGAACTGTGCAACTTGAAATGTAGTATTCTTTAAGGAAATGATGCACATATGGGTTATTACAAAGCAAATGCACAGACCATCATATTGTTCATTTTCGATTTCAAGTTAAAAAAAATGAACGTGCATGTGTCTGTTACAAGGGACCGCTTATATCTCATTCAGCTTTGACATTCTGTGAATCTAAACTGTGAACTCCATAATACTTGATATAATATGTTTGTGCAGAAGTCAGTTCTTTTGAAAGCCATAATGTCCAGATGACATTATATTTACTTTGATCAATGCATCAAATGTGTAATTGCCCATCTGGGTGCACTTAAGATAGTGCCCTGTTTCCCGACTACAAAAATAATGAATCTTAATGTGAGCTTTATGTTGGGGGTTCATGGTAAATCCATGTTATGTACTTAATAATAGCAGATGTCTAGGGCAGGTAATCGACTCCTGATCTGACAGAGCATTCACTCCAAAAAGAACGTGTCCCTTTCATCAACTGTCTATTTAAATGATCCTAATATTTACCAGAATGCCTTTCTCAAAAGAGAGATTCCATTGATAAAATGGGTGAAGCCACACACGCTCACAACAGAAAAACACACACATACACACACATGCAATTTAAGCTAAATCGTACAATAAATGTGCAACTGACACAGGATATACATTTTGTATTCTAACTTCAGCATCCTTAGTCAAATTAAAACACAAGATACAGATTAACATTCAATGGAAAAACTCAAATCATGCGCATATAAAAATGGCATATTACAATGTATAAATGATGCAGACATGTGCGTATTTTAATAACTCGACTATGCATGCAGTGCCAAAAATCTAAATATGTCTTTGAGTTCAAAATATTCTTACGGACCTGCATATATAATTCTTAATAACATCACATTATAAGAAACATTAATATTCCCATACAATGTGACTTCTCATTTTTGAGGGGCGTGGTTAACTCATGAGTAATACATCCCCTTATGACATTATTGGGCTGAAAGAGCTCAGGAGGACCACCCTGTGTGAAACAAGAGGGGAACCTCTTAAAGTCTCTATCCAGTCCAATAATTCTGCATCAAATAATGCTACATGTCAGTAGCTTTCTGGGTGTTTAAACTCAAAAACATAGGAAGAAGGGAACGTTTTGGGAAAGGAGAAAAACAAGAGACCCTGTTCAAAAGGAAAACAACAGATTGCAATTCCATTTGGAAATATCAGTTGGGAAATCGTCTGAAGAAGGGCTTATTCAGATGGGACTGTATGCAGAGGTCTGTGCTAAAAGAGAAGCAGATTATCTGAGAGGGATTTAAGGACCTGTGGACAGGCAGAAAGGAAGAGCTAACCTAGCGGTGCTGCTGGAAGCCTGGTAATGCCCCTACCTGCCCTGGGTCCTTGAAGAACAAACCAACAGGGAATACAATGATCCCAGAGTATTTAGGCAAATATCCCAAGAATTAATTAAATCCCATAGTAAATGATGTATATTTCTTAATGACATGATATGATATATGATATGATATGGCATTTATAACGCACCTATACACAAGTTTTTCAAGGTGTGACGAGGCAAGGGGGGGAACAAAGCGAGGACAGACAGCAATCCTACTAGGCCAGGTGTCATTCAGATCGTGCAAGTGCATGGGAAGGGCAGAAAGGAAAGGTGCACAGGGGGAAGGGAGAGGGGAAAGTGCAGTACATGGGAAAGTGGAATAAATAAGATAAATAAGACAAATAAATGCTGGTAGGGTGACTGAAGGGATACAGGAAAAACGGTCCCCAAGTGCAGGGGTTGCCAGGGAGGCAGTGCAGGTGGGCAATTGAAGGGGCCTGGGCCAGAGATCAGAAAGGGTGGCCAGGTAACCAGTGCAATTTCAGTCAGGAATTCAGCAAGGGAGGGGAGGGGAGAAAGCAGAAGCAAAGAGGAAGGTTTTGAGGTGTTTCCAGAACCGGAGATGGTCCTCCTCGAGTTTCAGGGAGGCAGGAAGGCTGTTCCAGAGAGAGGCCCCTGCCGAAGAGAGTGATCTGCCACCAACTCGTTGCTTGGAGAAGCGACTGACCCTGAGGGAGTTGGAGGCAGAGGAGCGAAGAAATCGAGAAGGAAGATATTTAGGAAGAGAGAGTTGAAGGTTTTGCGGCCCCAGACCCCAGAAGGCTTTGTGTACAATGCAGAGGGTTTTGAACTTAATCCTCGCAGCCACTGGGAGCCAGTGCAGAGATTTCAGTCCTGGAGAGATACGATCCCTGGGCTTGAGGCCAAGGACAAGTCTCGCAGTCCTGTTCTGAATAAGTTGCAGAGGGCGGAGAGTGGAGGCAGGCAGATTTAGATAGAGGCTGTTACAATAGTCCAGCTTGGAGAGCACCAGGGCTCTGGAGAAAGTGAGTTTCGGGGGTAAGGAGAGGAAAAGGAAGAATACCTCTAAGGAGGTGCAGATGGTAGTGTGACTTCTTAGTAAGGTCAGAGGTGTGAGGGGAGAAGGAGAGTGCAGAGTCAAAGATGACCCCATGGCTTTTAGCCTTGCAGGTGGGAGTGGGAGGAGGGCCAAGAGAGGCCAGCCAGAGAGCTATAGGGAAGGAGGGAGTGTGTGTGCCGATGAGTAGAATCTCAGTCTTACTGGCATTAAGGCAGAGGTTGTTGGCGGCACACCATTCCTGGATGGCAGACAGATAGTCAGAGATGGGGCAAAGGAGAGGAGGAGGAAGCCGAGGGTAGCTTGAAAATGAGCTGGGTATCATCTGCATAGCACTGAAAGTTGGGACAGAGAGCAGCGATGCGGTGGGCAAGGAGTGCCAGGTATTGGTTGAACAGCCAGGGAGAGAGGTTAGATCCCTGGGGGACACCACAGGTAGAGAAAAATATGTCGGAGAGGAAGGACCCAAGTTGGACCTGGGAGGGTCGGTCGGAGAGGTAAGAAGTCTGCCACACCAGAGCCTGACCAGTGATACCCAGGTTATCACGGAGACGGTTGAGCAGGATGGAATGGTTGACAGTGTCAAAGGCAGAAGAGAGATCCAGCAAGATAAGAACGCAAGGGGTGTTAGAGTCGAGGTTGGTGAGCAGGTCTTCACAGATGTTCAGGAGAGAAGTTTCTGTGCTTCTGGCAATTCTGAAGCTTAATGAACACCTAGGACGGGTGTGTTGTTAGTGTGAACCTGATTCACTGAGAATAGTGAGAGTGTCAGGTACTGCTGTCCCTGCATTCCAAAAGAAACAGAACTCCTGAACCCAAGCTATTAAAATTATTAGAAAAAAAGTTATGGCCCCCCCCTCTGCAAAAATGAACACGGCCTAATGACCTGTTCTATTGGAAGGTACCCACTCCAGAGTCTGCAGCCACATTTTAGCTCACTGTACCTTTCAGAAAGGGGGAAAATCAATTTGCTTATCAGTCTTTGTCCCGCCCACTTGAGCAGTCCAGCACTGAAATGATAGGCAATCCTCCTTTGAACAGGACTACCAACAGCAACCCCAGACACGTGTTTCAGCAGAGTAGGGCCTCACCATTGAGGTGGAGCTGTGCCTCTCTAAGCACAGTGAGCAAGGGGTCCACGTCTGGATAAACCTAGGTAACTTAGGTAACCTAGGTTCTGCTGCCACATTTTAACTCACTGTACCTTTCACAAAGGAGGAATATACATAAAAAAATATTAGCAACTAATTCAACACACCAAAAGACATCCGGTTATATCTATGCCCAAACTAGTTTTGTCACAGGTACTGTCCAACATTTTAGATTCAAATTGCTTAAAACATAAGTGAGTTATCTAAAATGAACATATATCTCTAATGTCAATACATGTTTATGATTTCAAGGAAAATGAAGTAAACTGTTTTATTTCCAACTTTAATCTAAGAACGGCTTTGCATTTTTATTTCAAGGGGAGATTGATTTCAGGTAGACAACTATAACCGCATACTGAAGATTGTTTGAACCAACCTTCATGAAAATCAACATCAATGTCTGTTTACAAAGCAAAGTATAAGTATGTGCTCATTGTCTAGGATAGTCATTCATATTTTGATTTTCCATGTATGGAGATGTGTGCAAATTGGAACAAAACAATCAGTGAAACAACAGCAGGCATGCTGTGCTTTACTTTCTGTAAAACAGCTGCCTTTATTCATTTAAATATTGCTGATGACTTCCATGACGTTGTAATTTGGGGATCACTTTTAATTCCTAGATTTGCGATTTCAAACAAAACTAAATATTCTGGCTAAAACTGCCTGTTTTTTTTTTTTATCCCAGATAGTTGGGTGGGATTTTTGCAAGGTGGATGGGAAGTTTTGAATTAGTGTCATTCTTACTCTCTATCTCTATCTAGCACTGAGACATTACGGATGATGAGATGATGGATAATTATCAAGACAAATATTATGCTCCGTCTGCGTCCAGAGGGGAACAGTAACTGGTGTTGTTAAGCAGTAATTCTGGGGTAGGAGAGAATGGCAGATGGAGAGGCTGCAGTATTCATATACACATGTCCCCCACGTGTATACAGTCTCTTTGAGAAGCAGAATTTCCATAACAGATCAGAAAGCACATCCCATCATTATCACATCATTATGTGTCATCCTGAACACAGACAACATCACCACCGCCAGCACCATAATACCCACATGAACCCAGCCTTTGTGCTACTAGCCCACAGTTTATGTCAGAAGTGTGGCATACTTTGCATAAAATAACCAGCAGCCAATTCTGGCACTCTGTCATACAAACTGTGACGAGGGAAGGGAAGGACCAACCTTGGGTACCACATCTATGCAGTCACATATAAAACTGTGAGATGCACTGACATTAGAAGTCAAAAGATCTGAGGTGCATCTTTCATCATATAACAAGACAAGCAGCATGCATGCTCCAGTCCTCACAATTACCACTTAAGGACTTCAAATACATCAGTTCTTGCATGTAGAACATCAAACTGTACCCCCTGTATCAAAGTGGCAAATATCACTGATCCCATCAGCTAGTGTTATCGAAGTGTTCAAAAGTGGGCAGTAATATCCCAGTTCCAACTGACAAACTGTGCTTTCACGATGCTAACCTGTTTATAATGTTGAAATCAGATCTCTTGCCTTATTCATTTGGTTAAAACAATGAATTTTGTCATCTTATGGAAAAAGTCGAATACCACTGGGATGTTCTCTGCCAATTCTTTTTCTCTCAAAAAGTAATAGTAGAGTCATACAACAAGGCTATGGATAAAGTAGGAAGGGTACTGCAGCACTCAGTGGGGCAAAGAGTCAATTTCACCATGGACATGTGAACCAGTGGTCAGAGCATTGACAGCATGGCTGTCACAGTGAATTGGGTGGCATTTCCTTCATCCAACAGTAAAGAAAGCCCCTGGAGTGGTTCAAATGGGCAGAACGTGTGTGCAATTTGGCACCAGGCAAACGTGTCCATGCACAGGTTTCATAGCAGAATCCATGGGGATTTTACACCTTTCGTGATGCAGAGCAGTGGGGAGCACAGTTTGTTTGTTTATTTGTTTGTTTAGTATTTATTATGCGCACCGGACCCTGGGGTATAAGGGCGCAGAAAGTAAGAAGATGTACAGCTTGGAGCATAAATTACGGGTTACAGTTACATGTTACAGATAATTACCAGTTACAGATGCAAGTTTACAATCATATGGTACAGATGCTGTGTAGCAGACAGGCGTAAGCATTTTCATATACAGTGACTGAGGCCTCACAGTTTGCATTTTCTTTGTTTGGGCAGAAGATAATGGATCAAACATGCACGCTGCCTTACACATCTGCAAGACAATAATACATGTCCCCTGCTTCAACTCATAGTGGCACGCTCTATTAGCAAATGTGAGCCTGTGAAGAAAATGGCCAATGTGGACATTTTAGCACAGGTTTACCATGCCAAACATGCATTGTGCTAACTTCCTGCAACTGCAACTGTGCTACAAGTAGCAACTGCACAATCTAAATGCATCAGTGGCTACTCATCGGATCTCTACACATGCTGGAGAGGATATGAAAGCAGTGAAATTAAATTGCAGATTACTGCAACTCTCCAAGTAGTGCTCTATATGGTGTGGCAGATGGACTTCAATACTAATGGATATTGGGACAAAGAAGAGTGAAGTAGGGTTAATGTAACAGATTACTAATGGGTTGATGAGTTGAGGAAGAGTGAGGCAGTGTAATGTAATTGTTTACTAATGTGTACCGGGACAAGGAAGAAGGAGGCAGGGTTAATGTAATTGATTTCTTATGAGGAATTAAGATGAAGAAGAGGGAGCTAAGGGAATGTGATAGATTACTAATTGGTTACTTGGACAAGGAAGAGGAGGGTGGAGAGAATCTAAAAGATTACTAATAGGGCACCGGGAAAAGGAAAGGGGGCAGAAGTAATGTAATGGGTTTCAAATGGATTCTTGAGATGAAGAAGAGGGAACAAGGGTAATGTAATAAATTACTAATGTGGTCTCGGGACAAGGAAGCAGGAGGCTGGGGTAATGTATTGGATTTCTAATGTGATACAGGAATGACAAAGAGGGAGGCAAGGCAATGTCAATGATTAGTATTGAGGTTCTGGGGTGAGGATGAAGGAGACCAGACTAATGTAATGTATTACCGATGGGCTACTCAGAGGAGCTAGTGAGAGGTACGGGGTAATGTAATTAATAACTAAGGAGGTAAAGGGACAAGGAAAAGGGTGATGGGAGGAATGGAATACATTACTAATGCGTGCTGGGACAAAGAAGAGAGATGTGGGGTTAATTTTTTGGATAACAAACAGGGTACCAGATGAGGAAGTGGGAGGTGAGGGCAATGTTACATATTACTAATGCGGTACCGGTACAAAGATGAGCATGTCAAGGTCAATGTAATTTTATGAATGAGGTACCGGGATGAGAAGGAGGGAGGAAGGGGTAAGGCAATATATTACTATTGGCAGCAGGACAAGGAATAGCGAGGCGGTTGGTGATGTAATGGATTACTAATGTAATACAGGTACCAAAGAAGAAGAAGGCAAGGGTAGTGCAATGGAATACTAAATGAAAACTAGAACAAGCTAATGTAAGGATTACCAATGCTCTGATGGGTTTGGGAAGAGTGAGGCAGGGGTGAGGTAATGGATTAGTAATGATGCAGCGGTACAATAAATAGGGAGGCAGGGGAAATATTTTGTTTACAAATATAGTGCAAGTACAAAAAAGAGGGAGGCAGCGGTAATGTAATGTATTACTAATTTAGTCCTGGGATGTGGAATTTAGTCCTGGGATGTGGAAGAGGGAGGTTGTAGTAATGTAATTGATTACTAATAGGAATACAGATACATGGGTAATGTAATGAATTACTAATTGGGTAATGTGATGATGAAAATTGTGTAGGGGTAATGTAATGTAATGGATGACTAATGGGGTTCCAAGATGAAGAAAGAGGGATGTGAGAGTAATGTCATTAATTGCTGATGGGGTACTTGGAAGAGATAGGCAGGGATGATATTATGGATAGCTAATGGGCACCGAGACGAGGAAAAGGGAACTCAAGGCTAATGTGGTGGATTACTTACAAAGTATAGGTATGAAGAACAAGGAGGGGTTATGTAAATAATCAATAAATACACAGATAATGAAGCGGTATAATGTAATTAATTACTAATGGCTTTATGGGATGAGGAAGAGAGAGGGAGGGTCATGAATTACTATTCGGATATTGAAATAATGAAGAGTTTGGTTGTGATAATATTGTAACAGGATAAGGAAGAGGGAGGCAGGGTTAAGGAATTACTTTTGGGTACTACAATGAGCACGAGGGACTCAGGTTTAATGTAATGGATTACAAATGAGGAACTGAGATGAGAAAGAGAGAGGCAGGAACCATTGAAATGGATTACTAATGGGGTTCCAGGACTAGAAAGAGGGTGGCAGAGGTAATGTAATGGATAACGTAAGGGATAACAGGATGAAAAAATAGTTGGTGGGTTGTAATGTAATAGATTAATAGGGTATTGGGGAAAAAGAGGGAGGTGGGGGTCCTACTTACTTACTTATTACTCTGGGTCCTTCTCTTCCTCTGTAATGGATTACCAATGGGGTAATGGGATATGGTAGAGGGTGTGAACATAATGTACATAATGTAGTAGATTACTAATGGGCAATTTAGATGAGCAGGAGGGAGGTAGGAGTAATGTAATGGATTACTTATGGAGTAGCATGATGAGAAAGAGAGAGGCTGAGGTAATGTAATGGATAACTAATGGGGTATTAGAATGAGGAAAGGGTGGCAGGGTGTAATCTAATGGTCTACTAATGTGGTGCCGGGACAATGAAGAGGGAGACAGGGTTAAAGTTATGAACTATTTATTGGGTACTGGGACGAGGAAGTGGAATTCAAGGGTAATCTAATTGATTATGAATGTGGAACTGAGACGAGGAAGAAGGAGGCAGAACTGATCCCATGGATTACTAATGGGGCTCCAGGACTAGGAAGAGGGAGGCAGGGGTAATGTAATGTAAAACTAATGTGGTACTGGGATAAGAAAACGGTTAGTGTGGTGTAATGCAATAGATTATTAATGGTGCACTGAGAAAAACAGAGGGAGTTGGACGTAATGGCCTGACCACTTACGGATTACTCTTGAGTCCTTCTCTTTCTCTTCTAAGTCTTCCCTGAAGTAATATAATGTATTACTAATGGGGTAATGGTATAAGGTAGAGGGGTTAACATAATGTATTGGATTACTAATGGGGTCCCGGGATGAGGAAAAGAGATGCTGAGGTAATGTAAACCTTTCTGTAAAGAATTGACATCTGACAAGGATGTATACACTGTTTTTTTAAATGTTTATTAATAATGGGCTGATGTGGGTAATTCAATCTCAGAAAGGATGGTCTGCTAACTAGAGTCCACTTTATGGCAACTCTGTGCCAAATTAAAGTGTACATATGTGCCCTGGAGCATCAGTGTCCTGATCTGCAGCACATACTCACTAGTGGCACAGAGCAGGTTCAGATGTCAAAGGTGTCCTCCTGACAGCTGGGGTGACAGCAAAGTCACTCAGTACATACAATGCATTTAGACCTGTGCCTCAGCCCCAAAGCTATATTATTATGAGGGTTAGGGTTATAAGGGTTACTAAACTTTAAATATAACTCACACACAAGTTAGGGTATGGTGGCTGATATTTCTCATAAACATTAAATCCACTTTGGTATCATACATATGCCAGTCCTTTGAGCTGAGGCCATTTATAGAGTGGATGGGTCTATTCTTCCTATACTGGCTGACTCTGATGCAAACAGCAGGCCTGGACCCAATGAAAGTTGCCTCTTTTTTTATACTTTTTGAGGGTTGGTAAAACCTGTATCCAGTAATAAAGTCCTTCCACAGTAGCTCTTGAGGGAAACAGGAATCAATGGGCAAAACCTGCACAAATGGACTAACCTCACAAAACTGCATTATCAAATAGCCTTTGATGTCATGGTCTGAGGCATGGTTAGTGTAGACCAGGGGTGCAACAAAATGCGGCCCGTGGGCCAATAGCGTCCCTTCAAGTCATTATTTGTGGCTCTCCAACTCACATGAGTTTAATGATGAAGCGTTGCCTGGGACAAAGTCAGTCAGTCACTAAGTCCATCATGTCAGGTGTGGGAAGCCTCTGTGGTTAATGTTCTGTCTTTGCATCTTGCAGTTTTACTTCTATTTAAAACTTGATTTCAGTTGCATAATACATAAAATCAAAGCGGGAATGCATCATGTGTCATAGTAAAATAAAAAAGTCCATCTTAAAACCCATGTTTTTTTCACTCAAATCCGTACACCGATGCTCATGCCCCTCGCTCATTCCCATGGAGTGTGGCCCACTATATTGAACTTGTGTGGTACATTTGGCCCTCCAGCAAAATCTGTTGTGCACCCTTGGTGTAAACAGAGGTCAGCACAGTTGTGGAAAGGTTCAACCATCTTGTCTCTCTCTGTTTGTTGCAATTGATGGCCGGTAGGTCAGCCAGTCTAGTGAGACTTTAAAACTGAAAAGACTTGACACGCCCACCTCAGACTGTAGTATTTAAAAGTAAAAACAAAAAAAAGAATACATTCATAGATATTCTAGACATTAGGTGTAACCACCTTCTAACCACCATATTGGCTCCTGCCTATACACACCTAAGTCAGCATAAATTGTCCTATCCTAACTCGTTAGTACAGTAATATGTTACATTCGATGTGTATACCAACTGAGATGACCTAATCATGCACTGTTAGTAAGAAGAGCTAAATCTGCCCCACGTAGCAAAAAACTAGATACAGTGCTATTCTCTCCCATGCGACCAGACAACTTGGCACGCCAAACCTTTCCCAAAACCTGCTGCTCTCGCATGGGACCCAATGATCTTGCAGCTATCATGTACCCAACTGCATATGCCAAGGACACAAACCGTTCACTCCCTTCAGTATCCTGGTGTAGAGCACCTAAGAGATCAGTTATAAGTTACTGGTCTTATCATGTGTATCTATCCGGGGGTAGTCTCTGACATATAGTTAGTGCTTAACATGCAATATATGGACAACTAAACGGCAACCCACACACAATGGCAGATGCAAACACCCTTAGCTTCAGTTTTGAAGACATTTCAGACGTCTTTATGGAACCCTCTATGTTTAACACGACAGAGACTGACCAACCATCACCTTCATCAGCATCAGCAGAGGATTTGCTGAAATTGAAGAAAAAGTACTTCCAGACGAAAGTGCATGGACACTTCCTCTGGGAGTTCCTCAAAGCAGACATCATCCCCATGGGTTTAATTGTGAGGAATGAACCAGTTTTTTTTCTGGACAACATGCAATGCAGGACCAGCTTTAGTCACATAGCAACAAAGTGAGTAGGGCCCTCATGCTCCTTACAATAATGACAGCTTATAGGGGTTTTTGAGATAATCCAGAAAGACTTATAGAGAATGAAGAAAAAATGTTTTGCAAAAGACATTAAGTCAAAACTTTGAGAAATCAATCCGCTGTTTGATTAATTTAAAACCACAACATTAAACAGATTTTTTTTTTGCAAAACATATCAAAGAGTTCAAAATGCAGGTGGTCTTTCCATACTTGGCAGACAATTATTTAGAGAATCGCACAGTGACGTTGATAATTTCACTTATGACCTACCACGCCATAGATGCCGTTGGGTCACTTTTTCATATTCTTCTGTTCAGATTCTAATAGAGAGTGGTATGCAGATCAAGACCACTATGCACAGGGCCCCTGCAGGACATACTGCAGGCCTTTGCTTAGCCTGGGGGAGGGGGGGCATAGGACATTCTTGGGCCCTCTACCCAGAAGAGCAAACCCCCCTCACGGGTGTTTATGCGATTTTCACCCACAGAGAAGCTCTTGGAGGAGATAGATCCCTCACTGACAATACCACTGTTCAACCTGCCGGGGATAGCATTATCTCAATTGGAGGAACAAATATTGGTCAAGGGGCTAACCTTTGTCCAAACAAACCCAAATTGGCTTGTTGCATAGTACGAACTCTGCCAGTTTATTAGAAATCTGAGATTTAAATCCTTATTCCGTGTCAATGAACCTATCAGCAATGAGGACGACTAAGGGTTCAAGATCAAATCCAACTTTTGCCCTACTGATAATAAACCTGTGCTGAATCAACATCCGGGACACCAGTGGTCCAGGGATGAATATTGGTTCCTAAACCATCAACCAGCCCCACACCTCTAGTACACCAGAAGGGATCCGTACAGATTGGAAACACAAGCAAATAATAAATGTCCATGTCTAATTTTGGTAACGTGGACAGAACGGCAAGCTTATCTCCGAAAGGACGTGGATGGTTGGTTAGTTGCAACACAGCGAAGATACAATTATTACCCAATGAAGATGCAGGCATTTATCAACCTTCCAGAGAAAAATTAACATCCAAAATGTAGTACCTGTTGTCACAAGGATCCAACCTCTATTTGTGTGTCTGTGCAATAAAAAACTAAAATATAGTCCAAGTGAGTTGGTTCATCTGTGCTCAATTTCAGGATTTTATATAATTAACAGTACTGATACTTCTTTTAATGCCAATTGGTAGTTTATTGCTGTGCTATTATCAATCTTAGTGAGTTAAACAGATCCTCTGTATACTTTTCATTGAGTATTTCATTTTCATCTACTTTGCTATTGTACAATCATAGCCAGTTCAACAGATCATCAGTGCAATTTTTAAAGAGTCATTTATTTTCAGAATAATTAATCATGACCGTTGTTTCAATATTTGTTCAGAAAAAGTCTATTTTGTAGTTCTTCATGTTACATTTCTTAGCTCCATTCAATAGGTCTCTTTTCAAATTGTCCCCCTACTATTTCTCTCTAACCTTGTTATCAAACTGGAAGACCCATTAAACATTGATAAAAGTGAATCAAATCAAATGATGGACAACAAACTTACTTTAGAGCCACAAGAAAACGCTCTACTCAAGAAATGTTTTTTTCTCCTGCAAGCGGTAAAAAGGATCCTACCATTCCTGTCATTCACCAACAAAACATTTACCGTTATTGCTCTTGTCATGTCAAGAGTAGATAACACCAATAGCCTGTACCTGGGTATGCTTGAACAACTTCCGAAAAAACTAAAATGCAGACCAAATGCGGGGCAGCCCGATTACTCCTCAAACTACCCCGAAGAGAACATATCACACATTGCTAAAAACACAACCTTGGCCACCAATAAAGCAGTGAATCAAATTCAAACCAATGTGCATCACGCACAGAGCAATCCACAACCAAGGCACAGAGTTCCTGAGAGACAAACTAAACCTACATCATCCTACAAAGAAACTCAGATCAAGCAACGACATCCGCTTGGAAGCGAATCCCTACAACAAAAGAAAAATCAGTGGATCTTCTTTCTCTCACCTCGCACCAAAAACTTGGAACGACTTAACAAAGAACATATGTAACACAAGAAATCACCTACTATTGAGAAAACTCCTCAAATCCTGGCTCTTCAATGCATAACTAGAAGCACGCCCACAGGGGCATATATATAGCTGAAACGATGATGAGTGCTCAAACCGATCCCTGGGTCACACTAAGCAACCTACTACAAACAGAACCTAAGGAAGACATTCTACAATGTACCAAACTTACCAACTGAGAGATAGATATGACAGGACAAAACTAAAGATTGAATACACAGCTAAACCAGGACGGAAGGACAAGGACGATTTATCAATAGCACCCTGGCCCCAACTACACACAAGCACCAACAGACCACTGACGGGAATATATAGCAAGGGAGTAGAGGACTGCTAATCTACATTACCAATACTTGAGGGGGAATTAGACACACCCTGCCCCATTTTACTAAATTCAAATACAACATAGCCGGGAATGCGTCACTCCTCAATCACAACAATCAGATGATCATGAAAGGAAAGTGGCAATTAAGATTACCTATAGGAATGCTAGATAAATAGAACAAGATCTGCAAGGACTAGGATATAGAACCTATGAATCCAAGCTCAAATCTCTGCATACCTAATTCACCTGAAAATCCACACAACCATTTCTCGCCCAGAAAACTGCATGCACTTCACCACACTGCTGCAACAACAACAAACAAACAACACATAAACTGTACCAACACCACACCAGGTCTTGCATTGGGGTGATAATCACACCAAAGCTCAGCGCACAGTGAAATCTGAACTATAAGCGCCAACAGCACACTACCTCTCTCACTTTCCTACTCCCTCTTCACCCGACTAACCTAACTGGCCCGCCTTTCTGTTTGACAGGTCCGTCTGAGCACCTGGGGACCAATTCCGTCTTTAACATTTAACTTTTAACATTCTCTCTACATGTGTTTCACCGCACTTATAGTGTAGCTCCTCGGGAAAGAACATGTTTATCTTGACGGCTAAAAACAAAAACATATTCAAGAATTTGTTTCATCTTAATAATGAATTACAATATTTGAGATATACTGATTATTGTAAGCATTAATAAACTTGTGTCTACTCACCAATTTGCTTAATTAAATTGTGCACCAGGCTTGTGTCAGATAGACATATTTCTTAATATAGAACTCCTGTATAAAAATAGAATTGCTTGTGTCAGTTGCAATCTTCATGCACTTAACACTTTAAGGGCATGTTACACTTTCATAGGGATGTGTGAAGGGAAAAGCTTAATTTAGTTTGTTTAGTGGTTGCTTACCTGTGGATGAGGATGGATATGCTAGTTCATCCTTTAACTAGATTCTGGAATGCCCAAGTCTCGGTGTTCCAAGATGGGTGCTACATTTTCTTATGCCCACATGTGACGTCATCACATTTGTGTTGAGAATACAATGATGTAATCATGCTGATGTTACAAAGCGTCCATAGGTCAATTGCAGGCCATACCGTGATTGTGGCAAACATTGTCTTAATTAATTAAATAAAATCACTTTTGTAAAAAATAAATGTTCACCATGTTTTATAATTGTTTTACTTTTTGTGCTTTGCACTCATGATTTTTGATTCCTCATTTCAGACCTCAGATAGTTACTATTGGTGATATTATAGTTGTAATCTTACAAATCAACTTGTTTATTTTAACTCCATTCTGGTGTTACTTCACTGCTATTTGAAGTTATGGTATTATAGGTTTTCATTTACACTTGATAAACGTGAAAATACTATGTTTTATATCACACTCTTGTGTCCCCTTGCCTATTTCACTCTATGCAAATGTATTTTATTGGTCTTCCTAGGTAGTAACTTACACATTTAAATTGTGTATGCAGTATATACACACTATGGGCATTGAGTGTCATACAAAGGGTAACAAGATATACTCAAATTATGACAATGAGAGACATAGAGCAAATCAAAGAAAATATTCAGTCCAATTGTTCAAAGAATAAATCAATGAGGAAAAAGTGAAATTAAATAAAATACAATGAATTAAGGGGTATGTGTTTGAACCAAAAGCATCATAATTTAGTTTGATGATGAATCAATGATAGATATGAAACTCATTATCTTTATTTAGACCTGTGAAACGTGTGTCCATAATATTAATCCATTTAGATTATTATTGTCAGAGTAATAGTTCTCTGTTTCCTCCCCTTGGTGGCATGTACATTCTTCTAAACCCACTACTTTCATTGTTTCCAGTTTATAATTTGGATGTTCAGAATTAAAGTGTGCTGCTAGTGGGTAGTGAGTGCTCTTCTGAACACCTACGAAGATATGCTCTCAAATCTTGATTACAACTATCTCTCTGTCCTCATCCTACACAACCTCTCATCTGCCTTCAGTAGAGTGAACAACAGCACCCTGATCGCACATCTCTGTGATACCCTGTTCCTCACTGATCAGGCCCTAGCATGGCAAACCTCCTTTTCCTCTCTGACCGCCCATCCCAGCTGGAACTGGGGTCTTCCGCCTCCCCTATCATGCGGTCTACCTGCGGTGTCCCCCAGGGATCTAACCTATCCAGCTGGTTTTTTAATGGCTACCTGGACCCCCTGGCCATAAGATAGCTACCTTCACCTCCAACTTTCAGTGTTACATAGTTGACATGCAGCTCTCCTTCAGGCTACCCTCTGCCTCTTCCTCACTCATACCTGTCTGTCTGTCCGCAATTCATATATGGTATACTGCAAACGACCTCTGCCTCAATGCCAGTAAGACAGAGATTGTCCTCATTGGGACCCCTACTCCCGCCTTCCCTCTTTCTCTCTGTCCGGCCTCCCTTGGCCGTGCGACTCCACCTACCAATGAGGCAAAAACCTGGGGGACATCTTCGACTCCACTCCCTCCTTCTCGTCTCACATCACGGATATCTCTAAAAAGTCCCAATACCAACTGCACCTTCTCAAAGGTATTTTACCTTTTCCCACCTTCCTCCAGAGGCTCGCCATCTCCCGAGCCCTGGTCCTCTCTAGACGGGACTACTACAGCAGCCTCTTTTTCATACTGCCCTCTTCTACCCTCCGTCTTCTTCAACTCATCCAGAACAGAACTGCAAGATTTATCCTTGGCCTCAAACCCAGGGACTGCATCTCTCCAGTGCTGAAATCCCTTCACTGGCTCCCCGTGTCTGCAAGGATTAAGTTCAAGACCCTTTGCATTGTCCACAAAGCTTTCTGGGGCCTGGGCCCACTCTACCTGCAACACTCTCTTCTTAAATACTCACCTTCACGAGCCCTCCGCTCGTCTTCCTCCAACTCTCTGCGGGTGAGCCGCTTCTCCAAGCAGAGACTTGGGGCAGATCTTTATCCTCTGCAGGTGCCTCCCTCTGGAACAGCCTCCCTGCCTCTCTCCGTCTTGAGCCAGATCTCCATAAATTCTGGAAACTCCTCAAGACTTTCCTCTTTGCCTTCTCCTTCTCTCTCTCCCTCCCCTGCTAATCAACTCTTTCTGCTCTCTTGCTCTCTCTCCGCTTTTTCTGCTCAGTTTAGCTGAATGGCTGCCTGGTGTACCCTCAGAGCTTCACAGGTTCCAAGCTTTCCTCGCCAGTCTCCTGCACTTGCCTCCGAGCCTTGTAATTGCTGCAGCAATCCTGCACTTCAGTTATGAACCATGAGAGTGGTATCCCTCTGCACTTAATCCATATTCTGAAAGGAATGGGTACACGTGTCCCTATTGCACACCCCCGACACACTTCCTTTCTGTTCACTTGCATAATCTGAATGTAGCATGCCTAGTAAGATAGTTTGTCTTGTCTTCCATATGTCTTCAGCTGCCATGCATAGTTGCGCTTTGAAACACTTGTGTATAAGCACATAATAAATAAACAATCAATCAGTCAATCAATTAATCTTTGTTGAGTATCGCTCTGAAATGTTCCATTATTCTAGTGTTCAGGTTTCTTATTGTGCTTCCAATGTACGAATTTTTGTATAGACATTTCATTCCATAGATGACACATTTTCTATTACAGTTTATGAACTGATATATTGTTGTTGTTTTTTTTTTTTTTCATTTGGAAGATCTATGATGCCTGTTCCAGTCATCATTTTAAGACACATTTTATAATTTCCACATTTGTAATTCCCGATTGTTTTGTGTAAATTCAACATGCTTTGCCATGTGTCGCATTTGTTTGGTTTCATAAAGCTGGGGCTGATTTGATTTTTGATGGTTTTGGCTTTTCAATATATTGTAGATGGGTATGGATCCAAGAAATCAGATAAAGTGATATCCAGTTTTCAAATGTTCCAGAGTTTCCTTAAGATATTGCTCATGATATAAGCGTCAGTTCTATAGGTGGTAATACATCTTATTTTACTGTTCATGTGTCTTCTTTCTGTGTGGGCTTCCTTATTGACAATACGTTGCTGTTTATTTTTACCCAATGATAGGCACTGTCCTAACAAGATTGTATACAAATATCTACTTTATTATTATCACAGCAGACAGTTCTAGCACACTACGAAATACATCCCACCCAGTAAAGGAATGCAGACCACAGACAGATCCAAAGAAGGAAAGGGGATGTACTCTGGATACTGACTGGGGGATAGTCGGTATAGTAAATAATGTCAGCTGTTTAAGGATACTTGGCTTCAGCACAAAGGGAGCAATGGCTCTTCTTCAGAGAAGGGCCAGAGGGACAGAACCACAATGTGCCTTGTTCTTGTAGATGTTCTTGGTGCTCGATAAGGTCAAGTCAGTTTCAGGGCGCTTTGAAGCTTCTGTGACAGAGTTCAATACGGGAGACAGCTGCGGGTATCATGCAGCAAGCAGTTTGGTGACCAAGGCTATACAGTTGGCAGCAGACTGGCCTTCATAGCAGCTCAGGGTAAGGATCGTTGTCTCAGTGCTGTAAGGCGGGTGTCAGTAGATGCTTATTGATGCACTTCTACTAGGTTCATCTGTGGGCTTGGAATGCTCTTTAAAGCGGATGGCCCAAAGCTGGGGAGAATGTTGCAGGCAGCTGCCTTGTCCTTAGTTTGTTGCAGAGACTCTCTGGTACGTCCCACCTAGGAAGCTTGCTGCAGAGCATAGCAGGGCATGTTGTATGGTGGCTGCGTACTGGTTCTGTAGCCACTGGAGGATCCTCTGGATTTGGTATCTCCCTCTGATCCCTATGAGATGTTTAGGGGAGGGATCTTGCTTCCCTCTTTAGAGGTCATGGCCTTCCTCCACAGGCGGAAGATGTGAGGCAGACTGTACTTTCAGCTTAGTTCTTATTGTTACTCTTTGTAACGTCTTCAGTAGATCTGCCAAAAGAGGGGCTCAGACCTCTTTTAAAGCCACATGGGCCACAGTGATTGGTGTAGGCTAATCCTACCTTAGAAACCAATCCTGGGTCCCCACCAACCATCTCCTGTGTGTGTTATGTTATAACCAGAGTGCTTTGCAACAGCAAAGGTAAAGGGGTGAAAACATGTAATACCAAGTCCCCCACATCTTCCTGTCTGTTGTGGATCATAGAGTATCTCTGGTTAATGGATCTCTGTGGTTCCTGATTAAAGTGGCAGGTCTCCCTTGAAGCTGTGGTGAAGGCAGTATCTCTGGCTCCTGCAAACCACATCCTTGTACCTTATGAATGGGGTGCCCCTGCGGCTTGTACTACTTTAAACACACAGTGCCAGACGTGACAGCTCACTGTCAATTGATACTTTGGGCAGGATCTGGCTTCAGGTTGACACAGTTGCATATGAAAGGTTGTTGGGGATTCCTGTCTCCTTTGTTAACACGTGCAGCCAGGACCCATCTTGTCCTGTTTGAAGTACATTGTTGTTGTATGTTAATCGATGCCACCAGCTGCAGGGTCCAACAAAAGGACACAGAGGATCCATGGAGTCTTTGTCAGTTAATCATTCTGGCCATGGCAGGGAGAATATTTGGTCCTGCCCCTTCTGGAGATGCATTGTGTACTCCTCCCATCATATCCCATCTAAATATGACAGGGAGACTGTGCCTGTAGGCTTTGTCCACCTAGAGTACACAGGTACATGTGCATGTCATGCAGTGAGCATAGGAAAATGTGTTTGGATTAGCCACACACATTGTCCAGAGCTTGATCATTCAGCATTCAATTTCATTTAAAATTTCTAAAAATCCCAGGTGAGCACACCCACAACATGCAAATTATCCAATTCCTCACAAAAACATCTAAAGAACTACTCGCCTTTGAAAAGTGCATACTCCAGAAGCTGCACAAACTCCAAAAAGAGACAGTCCACAATTAACACAATCTAAGCAACTCACAACAAGCAGATTTAAAAACCTCAACACCAACAGAGACCTCGTAATCAATCCAGCTGAACAGATGGGGGGAGGGTTGAGGTCCTAAAGCAAACCCAATATTGCACCATGGTCATGGATTTGCTGGAGAAGGAAGGGGACTATACCAAACTAGATTGAGATCCTACCATTCATATTAAGCTAGACATTTTGGAAATCACACAATATAGCCTGGAACGTGACAGTATTTCCATCGTTGAGTTTGAATTTCTCAACCATTTCAAAGTTAGAATCCCCTCTTTCTATGTCATTCATAAAATTCACAAGGACAAGGACCATCCCTTGGGATGGCACATTGTGTTGGGCTCAGGCTCATTGTTAGATCCCATCTGCAAGTTCATTGATCACTTTTTAAAGCCAATTAGTGCTAAAACAGAATCCTTTTTACGAGATTCAATGCAAACTTTTCAATGTTTTGAGGGTGAAACTTTTGATCCAAACAGCGATTTGCTTTTCATCATGGACATAAAAGTGCTCTATACAAGCATCCCCCAGGAACACACAATTGAATGTGCCAGGGCTTTTTTGACTAGACCGAACATCTCCCTCCAGGTGTCAGCAGAATTCATCTTGGACTTACTGGATATAACTCTCACTAAAAACTATTTTGTATTTGACGATGTATGGTAGATGAAAAAGTGTGGCACTGCCATGGGGTCCACTTTCACACTCAGTCTTGCTATACTCTACATTGCTTGGTTTCAGGAGATATGTGTCTATAACAACATTAACCCATTCAAACATAAAATCAGAAAATTGGATTGTTTCATAGACAACATAATCTTCATATGGAATGGGTCTACACAATCACTTTTGGACTTCCACATGTGGACAAACCAATGCAACACCAACATTGAGTTTACCATGACTCAGGACCCAGAAGAGATTCACTTCTTAGACCTTACTATCTTTCATCGACAAGGTCAACTGGTGTGTAGTCTATGTGAAAAACCGACGGATCAGAGCACACTACTACATTACAGCAGTTTTCACCCAAAACCACTCAAAGATAATCTACCCTAATCCAATATCTCCAAATGAGACTAATTGCACCAACTTGGAAAATGTTTGCACACATGCAGGCAAACTAGACCATTGTCTAAAAGAAAGGGGCTAACGCTTTAAGATCTCGAGATCATGCAATAGATCCCAGTTCACGCCACGTGTAGCATTACTACAGCCTCACGAGCAACAAAACACAGAAGAAAAGATAAGTGTGACTATGTTCTGCACCAACACCGCACAGTTCCAGGGGTGGATCAAGATATGATGGCCTTTATTTGGCTTAGCTCTCACAAATGAATCATTTGCCGAATGGCACTCAGGAAATCAAAAAATGTAAAGGAGTATCTTACCCATTCTCAATTCCAAAAACAACTCACAAAAGAACACTTTAGAGAAATTGTGGGCCACTATCCTTGTGGCTCATGCACAGTATGCAGAATTTGCAACAGTTGCAAAGCATTTGAGTTCAGGGTAGGACGTGGAAACTTAAACACTTTTCCAATTGTAAAACAAACAACGCAATGTATCGTGTGGAATGCCTGGCTGGCAAGCGCCATATTGGCCAAACCAGTAGGCCCATCTGCAAAATAATAATTGAGCACTGCTCACACATCAGGTGCGGGAAACTGGAAGCCCCAATGGTGGCACACTTCATTGAATACAGACACACCCAATGACATTTTATGGTAGCTGGTCGATGTGGCACATGCTGGGGCTGATGAGACAGACTCTTTGACCAGCAAGGAACTGTGGTGGATCTACAAAACCAAATCAGAGTGTACTGGCCTTAATGAAAATCTGCTACTGCATTGAATTGCTCCTCCATACAAACGGGTTTGGCATTGAGTTACCAACCTAGAGCTATCAACTAACCCCAGGGATTCTCTCAGAATAGAGCAAGTAAACTCAAAGTTGGAACTTATTTTAGCCACTTTTGGCAGCTTCACTCTAACCGCTGATCATCTTCAATCTGGGTTCTAATAGTGACAACTACTGAATGTAAGTATGCACTTTCCGACACACTGTTTTACAAGGGCCTGTGACAGGTGAGTAGCAACATGTCCTCCCGACCACATAGGGTTATTACTATTCACCATCTATACATGATTTACTCTTTGGTTTTTTTTTTTAAATGATCCAGCACACAAAAGCAGTGCTGCTAGCCAGTTCAAACTGGTTGTCAATTGCAGTTTTCGCCTAGTCATCAATTAGAGGGCCTCATATACACCTATTGCACATTATTAAAATGTATTCTCTTGTTAAACATCCAATTGTGCAAGTGTTGTAGCAGTTTATTAATGCATACATTCCATTTTGGGGCGCTGTTAATATTGACAGTGGAGCACCTGAGGGATACATTCCCCAAAACGTGAGCACAGCTTTGGGTTCACAGTAAGAGATCATCATGCACTAACAGCGGTGGTCTAGTTGCAGCGGGCTGTGTGCCCTCCGTGCACACGGACGCATCGGTCTCCATGAAAACCAGACAACTGAAGGCAGAGAAGCGAAGCATGCCGACACACTTAGCTTGTACCTGAATTAAGAGGTTCCCTTGGTTACACATAATTGAACGCAGGGATAGGAAGCCTATATGGAACGGATAAAGTACAGTTACCTATCCACACACTCCCATTAACACAATATGTAAAGCTCATCTAATGAGAGCACACAAACTAACTAGAGTCCCCTGTATTGTTTATATATCCACCTAGAGTCACTAGTGAAGGACGCACCTGAGAAGCTACCCACGTCTTCCACTGACATATCGAGAAGAGGTCCCTACGAAATATTCTGGGTAAGGTGATCTCCTGCTGGGAGCATAATATAGCTATTAACGTTTGTAGAATGCAAAGAGAAAACTAAACCCATTACCTTCTGCAAAACGCTACTTTAGCAATGAACATTTTTCATACACTCCAGGTCCAGACATACAACTGGGAAGGAGCTAGTCCCTCTGACCACCATTGAAAATGATTCCCAATCCATGAATTCTTGTGCCAACCACCTCCACATTCAAGAGAAGAGATTCCCACCACATGCAGGTAAGAACACCTCCAGCGGCTCTGTACTATACCAATTACATCTGGCATTAGTCCCTACTGCAAATATTTTCTTGTATTGCAGCTTTGCAGACACATTGGGAAAGGTTGTTCTGCACCCATTCCCTCCATTGTTGATAAGCAAAGCCATTGAATTCAAATTACAAACCACCAGGCACCGAGCGAGTAAACTATGCAGCTCACCTTTCAAGGTAAGTGACTCCATAGGATTGCTCTATGAGGCTCAGGCCATTTAGTAAACTTTTATTTTCCTTTAACAGAGACATTATATGTTCCTGCAGGGATCACTGTCAAATCACTGTCCTGACGAAGGCGAGGAAGGACATAAATTCCGCCAAAACATCTATACACCTACCCAAGCAGTGGAGGGGCCCACTTCATAAGGATTTGACCTACAGAGAAGTCGAACCCCTAAGTGACCCTTCTTTGATATTATATTTGTTTGCATATTACAACTATAAAAATATTGAACGTACTGACAAATATAGGTGTCTCTTCAAAAAAGTATTTCAAGGCTCATGGAAATAGTACATGAGCTAGCATAATGGACACACATGAAATGAAGACTTGATGACTTTTTTACACAGAAGATTTCTGTGAGAAAGCAGATATTGTAACATTACGGAAGGTCCGTTGGAACAAATCAAATCTACTGTGGGGAATATTGCAGTTTGTTTTATAGAATTGTAAGTCACATGGGAAAATGGTAGCTTTACTCTTTTTAAAACGAATTTGATCCTACACCGCACTCTTTTATTCTCACCTATTACTGTGAACACAAGTTCAGTTTAAATATATTAAACTAGCATGAAAAATGTATATACAGTTTTACGGTAAACATGCCTTATTTATACATACATTTTGAGTCTCAGTGTTTATTTACATTATTATATGATATTTTGAGTTTTTGATATAAACAAACACCAGTTTTCTCCACCATTTAACAAAGGTCTGAGCTTCCACAACATAGCCCTCTATATGATGCTTCAAGAAATAATAAGCAAATAATATAATTATGCATTCTGTCATTGGCACAAGTATGTTGTTCACCAGGCCACCCTGCTGCATACTTGGCAGTACAAAGACTCTCTAGGAGGCGGCAGGAACGAAAACCAATTCAATGAAATGGCAGCAACGCACATCTCAATAATATTGTCTAAGACAGTGTTTTCTCTTTTGTTTAGGCCTGTTGGACATACAATTATAAGAGTGAGGCAGGTGTATTGCATTAATGGAACAAGAAATAGTGAGGTGGGTTTAAAGGATTGCAGGACAATTAATGGGCACTAGGACGAGGAAGCAGGGGGGTACCAATAGGTTACTGGGTCGAGGAAGAGGGAGGAAAGGATAATGTGATGGATTGCTAATTAGGTACGATGACAAGGGAGAGGAGGATGTATGTAATGTAAAGGATTTCGAAAGGGGAAAGATGACAAGGAAGAGTGGCAAAGATAATTGAATGGATTACTGATGGGGACTGGGATGAAGAAGAGTGTAGGGTATTTTGTGTAGATTTGGGGCCTAGCAGTATTTTCTTACCACCAAAAATAAAAGTAATTTAGCGATAATCACTCCTTGCATTCAGATTGGGTTTGGTATTATAGTGGTATCGTGACTATGCATTATTTCAGTACACAGATAGATTTAGTTGATATGCATTTTGTTGTGGTATAGTGATGAGCATAATTTCTTTGTTTTATTTGTGGCCCCAACATACAAAACCCCTTTCTTTTGTTTAGACCGTTCTTGTGATCTCTAGAGGCCTCAGGCTTCTACATTATTCAATAACACCACATTTTCATATGGAGTGCCACTTATGGCTGTTATCACTGATTTATCTACACCAGTGAGCTATGCTTCCATAAAGTATTCACAATGACATGTGGTATAATCACTAATTTATTTACATTAGTGAAACTATTTCCAGAGGCCTCTCTCTCTGCTGACTCATGTACGTCCAGCAGACTATCAGATTGTGTTCCACTCAGAAGTCACACACACATATACACTGAGTGGAACCACGCACACAGCTAGTTATAATTACTCATAACATAACTTTTTCCACATGGGATGCTTGGCATATATTACCTAATAACCTCCACTTTTATCAGGTGATATGGGCTAACTGCACCAGAGAAAAACAGAAGCAAATAGAAGCCTTTACACAGATTGTGATTTACATCAGTTTCATTTAAAAAATCATACATTACCAGTTTTGCGAGGCAATCTTTTCTAGAATAAACATAAGAGAAACAATTGCAAAAAACATGGCATTTCATTAGATTTTTTGCAACAATAAAAGGAACAGTGCATCAGTTGACTTGCATTTCTGAATGGCAACATTAGAATGCAGCTATCGCTACACTGCCTGACTGAAATAGATTTCATACACACACCGCACTCTCACTTTGTATAAGATAATTACCAGCAAATTGTAGCTGTTCAGCACGCGAACTCTGGGCTGGTCGCTTTCTTTAAATGGCTCAGGGCTTCCTTTTTTTAGCACCCGGCGAGGACATGCAGTTCCAATCTGCACTCTTTTGTCCTCCAGCCGGTGCAAATTGACTGGAATCTCCAGCGTGTGAAGGTCAGCAGCACACTGGAACGACGCCTTTTAGCCAGGTCCTCACCGCAACACCCGCCAAGTCCTCACCCAAGCTGTGCAAAATGTTCACTGCCTTTCTTTCTCCCCAGGCTGCTTCAAGAGACCTCTGTTACAGCCCCTACCGTGATGCCTGCCCAATAAGAATCCACTATGTCATACCCTCCTTCTTCAAACAATAGCTCACTTTTCAGTAAGAAACTGTATCCACTAATTTCCTGCTTATTTGAGTTTTGTTTCCTGAGCAAGGACTGTGAAAAGCACAGACAAAGAGAAAGAAAAAAAAAAAAATTCTGAATGTCCGTTTAAAATGAGTTTCAGCCTGCCTCATTTTGCACATGGAGAACACATTCTAATATTAAGAAGTTAGAATCATGTTAGTACTGTTAATTATATTAGTTCATTAGTCCTCTAATGTGTCTCCTGCAACAGAGGCATTTCAGGTGAGAAAAGAAAAAAAAATGGTGTATTTTTAAATGTGAAAAAATGATGTGTTTTTGACTGAGTAGCCTGTCTTCATTTACATATCCATATGTTACACCGGCAACACATGGCTTGCTGTACCGCATTATAGCAATACATTGATCCCATGCAGTGGCGCTGCACTCCAAAAACACGCTATATATTGATCCCATGTAGTGGCGCTGCACTCCAAAAATACGCTATACATTTATCCCATGCAGTGGCGCTGCACTCCAAAAACACACTAAATAATCCTACAAGAGGGAGTATGGGGTAATGTTATGAATTACTAATGGGGTACCAGGATGAGTAGGAAGGTGGAATAGTTAATTTTATGGAATACTAATGGGGTACTGGATGAGGAAGAGGGAGGCAGGGGTAATGTAATTGACAACAAATTGGGTTCAAGGATGAGGGAGTCAGGGGTATTGTAGTGGGTAACAAATGGGGAAGTCAGATGAGTCAGAGAGGCAGGAGTAATGTAATTCAAATCAATTGGGTAGTGGGATAAGGGATAGGCGCATGAGCATAATGTAATGGATTATTAATTTGGTACCAGGACAAGGAAGATGCTGGGAGGTCAATGGGATGTATTACCAAGGAGGTGATTGGATGAGGAAGAAGGAGGCTGGGGAAATGTAATGTAGTACTTATGTGGTACTCAGCGAAGGAAAAGGGAATCATGTGATAATTGACTGAATTACTACTGGCGTACTAGGATAAGGCAGAGGGATGCGGGGCAATGTGATGAATTATTAATGAGGTATTGGTAAAAGGAAGAGTGAGTCTATAGTAATGTTATAAGCTTGAGAATGATAATTTGTATACGATTTTATTAATTGGTATGTCATATTTTTGTAGTTTATCTTGTTTGTATAATTACTTCAACATCCATCTGGATGCCTCCTGTCCCCCCTCTGGACTCTTTCGCAACCTCTGCGACTCTCTCTCACTCTCTATTCTCCCGTCTAGGCCGACTCATTCTACAGGGCACACTCTTGATGCCCTGATCTCCTCTGACCTTCCCCTCTCTGTCCCTCTCTCCACTCCTCTCTCCTGGAGTGATCACTTTCTCCTCTCCTCCCACCTCACCCTCCCTACCCCACAGGCAAAGCCACCCCCATCACTGACACCTTCCTTCTCGGTCATCCGACCCATGAAGCGCGTGTCAGTTTTGGCTTTCACTGCCACCTTCTTGCCCCCTCCTCCCCCTTCGGCTGACTCCCACCCTGACACAGCCCTCTCCACTCTCCACTCTGCTACATCTGATACTCTTGATATCCTTGCCCCTGTCATGAGAATCCGCCTGAAGCCCAAAGCCCAAAGCCAAATGTAACTCCTGGTATGACTCGGATCTCGTCACCCTTAAACGCAAGTGCAGGGTGGCAGAGAGGAAATGGCGTGCTTCATGTTCATCCTCTGACAAACTGGCCTGTCGCCTGCTCCAAAGGCAATACCGGCTCTCCGTTCTCACCAAGAAGAGAGCCCTTATCCAAGCCCGCATCTCTGCGGCATCTAACAATTCGGCCAAACTCTTTAAAATCTGCAAGGAGCTGGCCAACCCTGCTGCAGTCTCTACCTCTCCTGTCCCCTCCCAGGCCCTCTGCACGGTACTGGCCTCTCACTTCATTTCAAAAACTCAGGACATCCTGTCCTCACTCTCCTCCTATAACCTCCCCCCCTCTATTCCCTGCCCTTCCTCTGGCTCTTCTGCAGCCACCCCTCCTCTCTCCTTCTCTTCCTTTCCCCTTTTTTCTGCTGACGAGGTTTCAAGACAAGTCCGATCTATGAAAGTCTTGTCAAAACAGGTCCACCCCTGTTCCTCCAAAACTATCAAGGACCACATTGACTCCTTGGCTCCTGCCCTTGCTGACTTCTGCAATCACTCCTTCGCCTCTGGAGTCTTCCCATCCCTCTCAAACACTCCCTTGTGCACCCCCTTCTTAAGAAACCCTCTTCCGACCTTTCCTGCCCAGCTAACTATCGCCCAATCTCTATCACTCCCTTCCTGGGCAAGCTCCTCGAGAAACTGGCCATCTCCCAGCTTAATCTCCATGCTGAATGTGTTGGTATTCTTCATGACCATCAGTCTGGCTGCAGAGCTGCCAGAGCACGGAAACTGCTCTCCTGAACATCCGTGAGGACCTGCTCTCGAACCTTGACTCTAACATTCCATGTGTTCTCATTTTGCTTGATCTCTCTTCTGCCTTTGATACTGTCAACCATACCATCCTGCTCAACCGTCTCCGTGATAACCTCGGTATCACTGGTCAGGCTCTGGCGTGGCTGACCTCTTTCCTCTCAAATCGACCCTCCCAGGTCCAACTGGGGTCTTTCCTCTCTGACATCTTCTTCTCTACCTGTGGTGTCCCCCAGGGATCTAACCTCTCTCCCTGGCTGTTCAACAAGTATCTGGCACTTCTCGCCCACCACATCGCCGCTCTCTGCCCCTACTATCAGTGCTATGCGGATGATACCCAGCTCATTTTGAGGCTACCCTCGGCCTCCTCTTCTCCTTCCCTCATCTCTGACTGTCTTTCTGCTATTCAGGAATGGTGTGCCGCCAACGACCTCTGCCTTAATGCCAGTAAGACTGAGATTCTACTCATCGGCACTCCCACTCCCTCCTACCCTGCTGCTCTCTGGCTGGCCTCTCTGGGCCCTCTTCCTGCTCCTACCTGCAAGGCAAAAAACCTTGGTGTCATCTTCGACTCCACACTCTCCTTCTCTCCTCACATATCCGACGTATCTAAGAAGTCACACTACCAGCTACACCTCCTCAGAGGTATCCTTCCTTTCCTCTCCTTCCCCCAGAAGCTCACTGTCTCTAGAGCCCTGGTTCTCTCTAAGCTGGACTACTGTAATAGCCTCTATCTTAATCTGCCCGCCTCTACTCTCCGCCCTTTGCAACTCATCCAGAACAGGACTGCAAGACTTGTCCTTGGCCTCAAGCCCAGGGACCGTATCTCTCCAGGACTGAAATCACTACACTGGCTCCCAGTGACTGCGAGGATCAAGTTCAAAACCCTCTGCATTGTCCTCAAGGCCGTCTGGGGCCTTGGGCCAAAATACCTTCAACTCTCTCTTCCTAAATATCTTCCTTCTCGAGCTCTTCGCTCATCCGCCTCCAACTCCCTCGGGGTCAGTCGCTTCTCCAAACAACGAGTTGGGGGCAGATCTCTTTCCACTGCAGGGCCCTCCCTCTGGAACAGCCTTCCTACATCCCTGAAACTTGAGGAGAACCACCTCTGGTTCCGGAAGCACCTCAAAACCTTGCTCTTTGCCTCCGCTTTCTCTCCCCCTCTCCCCTGATAATACTACTGAAACTGCACTGAATCTGCAACTGGGCCATTCACCGTTCTCGGCCCAGCCACTCTCCCCTGCACTGCCTCCACGGCAACCCCTGCACTACGGGACTGTGTCTGTATCCATACAACCCCCCTTCCCAGCACTTGTCTGCACTTACCTCGCACTTGCCACCAGCTGGCCCTTGTTATTTATCCTGTATGCTGTATGCTAATAACCCTGTACTGCACTTTCCCCTCTCCCTTTCCCCCATGCACTTTTCCCTTCCCCTCTACCCTTGCACTTGCGCAATCTGAATGACACCTGGCCTAGTAAGATCGTTATCTGTCTCCCCTTGTTCCCCCCCCCCTGCCTCGTCGCGCCTTGAAACACTTGTGTATAGGCGCGTTACAAATGCCTTATCATATCATATCATATCATATCATATCATATCATCATATCATATCATATCATATCATAACTGTTGTTTTTAATGTCTTTTTTATGATTTGTTCTATAGAACTGTAACACAATACAAAATAAAAAAGGTTATGGATTACTAACATGGTCCAAAAATAAGGGGGGCAGGGCTAATGGAATGGCTTACTAATAAGTTAACTGGATGGGAGGGAGGGATCAGCGTAATGTAGTGTATTACTAATGGAGTAACAAAACAAGGAATATGGAGGCAGGGTTAATGTAATAGATTACTAATGGAATACAGGGATGAGGTAGAGGGAGGTGGCGATTATACTGTGGATTGCTAATGGCATACCTGGACAAGGAAGTAGGAAGTAGGAAATACTGTAATGTCATGGATTAATAATGGGTTAAATGGATGAGGAAAAGGGAGGCAGGGTAATTAATGTATAATGCGGTATTGGATTGTGGAAGAGAGAGGCAGGCGTAAAGAAGTCATTGGATACTGAGATGAGGAAGAGAGAGACAGGGTAATATAATCATTTAGTAATGGTGTTCCTGGACAAGGACGAGAGAGGTAGAAGTAATGTAAGGGAGACTTAATGGGGTCCTGGGACAATGATTAGGAGGGTAGAGGTTATGTAAAGGGTTACTAATGGGTTACAAGGTTGAGGAAGAGGTGGGGCAATTGATCACTAATGGAGTATTGGGATAAAGAAGAGGGAGGCAGAGATAATGACATTAATTACTAATTGAGCACTTGGACTAGAAAGAGGGATATAATGGATTCCGATCATGACACTGGAAGAGGAAGCAGGGGCCAGGTGTGTTTTAATGGATTTGTAATGTGGTACTGGGAGGAAGAGAACTGAGAACGGGGTAATGTAACAGCTTACTACTCGGGTACCATGACAAGGAATAGTGAGGCACACGTAATGTAATTGATATCTAATGGATGAGGAAAAGGGACGTGGGGTGTAATGTCATGTATTACTAATAATGTACGGGGAGGAGGAAAAGGGAGGTGGGGTGTAATGTCATGTATTATTAATAGTGTACTGGGATGAGGAAAAGGGAGGCTAATGCAATGCAATAGATTGCAAATGGGGTAACAGAATGAGGAATAGGGAAGCAAGGGTGATGTAATATATTAGTAATGGTGTATCAGAATGAGATAGAAGGGGGAGGGGCAATGTAATTGATTAGTAATAAGTTGAGGCTGAAGAATTTCAGGCTAATGTAATTCCCTGTCCTGGTACCCCATTATGGTACTGGAAGAGAAAGCAGTAGGCAGGGGTAGTGTAATGGATTACTAATGGGATACTGCAATGAAGGAGAGGGAGGCAGGAGTAACGTAATGCATTACTTGCTAGGTACCATGATGAGCAAGAGGGTGGCAGGAATGTAAAATATAACTACTGTGGTTATGGGTCAAGGTAATGGGAGGTGGGTTGTAATATCATGGATTTCTAATGGAGCAGAGGTAGGAGGAAGAGAGAGGCAGGGCGATGTAATTAGTTACTAATGAAGTACCAGGATGAGCAAGAGGGAGTATGGGGTAATTTGTTGAATTATTACTGGTGTACCAAGACAAGGAAGTAGGAGGCGTGGGCAATTTCTTGGATCAATAATGGGCTAAATTAATTGAGGAAGAGATGGGCTGAGTACTGTATTGGATTACTAATGGGATGCTGGAATGAGGAAGAGGGAGGCGGATGCCAAGTTATGGAGTACTAATGAGGTACAGGGATGAGGAAGAGGCAGTCCGAGGTAATGTAGTGGATTAATGGTGTAATGAGTAGACAAACAGGGAGTCTGGTTAATTAAATCAATTTCTAATGGGGTAGCCGGACATGGAAGAGGGACGCAGGAAATAATGTCATGGATTACTAATGGGGTACTGGGAAGGAGAAGAGGGTGGCATATGTAATGTGGTGGATTACTCAGGGAATTTCAGGAAGAGGAAGAGGGAAGTGTGAGTAATTTAACAGATCACTAATGGTGTACTGGAACAAAGAAGAGGCACATGGGAGCCATGTAAAGGATCACTGATGATGTATCACAAAAAGGAAGAGGGGTGCAGGGTAAGATAATGAATCACTAATGGGGTACTTTGAAAAGAAAAGGGAGGTGAATATAATGTGATGCCTTACTAATGGGAACCAGGATGTACAGGTTGGTAGGGGGATAATCCAATGGATTACTAATGGGATACCGGGACTAGGAAGGGGAAGCCAATAATAATGGCATGGATTAGTAATGAGGTATCAGGATGAGGTTGGGTCATAGGATAATATAGTAGATCACTAACGGGTTACCTGTATGAAGGAAATGGATGTGGGGTGAATGGATTACTAATGGGCTACTTGGACAAGGAACAGTGACACAGGTTAATGGATTACTAATTTGATGCTGGAAACAAGATGAGTTAGGCAGGGGTCTTGAGGTACTGGTACAAGGAAGTGTGTGGCAGTGCAATGGGTACTGGGTCAAGGTACTGAGATTTGGAAGAGTGAGAAGGGGTAATGGACTGCTAATGGGGTACTGGGGCAAGGAAAACTGAAGTGGGATAATGGACCACTCTAATAGTACTAGGATGAGGAAAAGAGAGGTGGGGGTAACAGGGTATAGAGACAAAGAAGAGTAAAGCAGGGTAATGGGGGGCCTGGAAAAATAACAGGTAGGCACTTCTTGTGGAACTCTTATGACTAAGTGTTTTCCACTCAAATGTGCACAGAATCACATCTATCATAGATACAACTGTTTCTATTGTACAATAGAGAGCATGTTTTAAATGAAATGACTGAAAATGTTTTAAATCACAGTCTAATCTCTGCATTTTAATGAACTGGTTTACTTGATGATATAACGCTTCGTGATTATGATGTTTTTTGATGTGAAAGTCCCTGTTAAATGAGACACAGCCTTATAGTCATGGGCAAAGAATACCTCAGAAGAAAACTCTATTGCGACTGTAGTTTTAACTGCTCTCTGAAATACACAGCTTCCTGCCATCAGTGCACTACTTATTTAAAAAAAAAAATAACCCACATTGACTGCAATATTTCCTGTTTCCATTCTTTTCAAAAGCTAATTCTCACAAACATCATATAGGGCACTGAAACGATGCTCTTGAAAAACCAGTGCCTTTTCTGTAAGCCATCATAGGAGATATAATATATAAAAAGTAAACAAAATACTGGTCAGATTAACACTGAAACAAATAATAAGGAATAGCTGCAGGACTTTGGAAGAACCTTTTTTCCTATAAAAACAAAATGAATGGGCTGGGTCAATTTTTGCTATGCTTAATATCTTTGAACCGTTGAACACATTTGTCTAAACGTTCTCCAGTTTAGGGGTGCCCATGCCAGGCACATTTTGGGAAAAATGTAATCCAGATGCGTACAGTGAGTCAAAACATTATTAACTATAGAATGTTCACAAAAGCTAGTGTTTTATCATTCTCACTTTAACTATAGGGTGGCAATATGACATTCATTGCATATTTTCCGTGTTGGAATCTTCAGTTAATTGTATGTACCCTTAGAACATGTACATCTGTTTGTCCACTGTGAGATATCAGTGGCATTGTATTGCACATACATGAGCAAAGGCAACACCTCCCGGCCTCATCCATTCTTCTCACACAAGCCCTTCTTGCTCCCACTGTGCTTACATAGGGTCATTATGGGCAATGCACATGTGGGCATCCCACAGCGAGGCAGGGTAACTGCTGTTACCATCAGCAGCTGGGAGAGGGGCAGCCCGAAAACTTCCCGTGCCTGCTCCACTCCTCCCCCAGCTACGGAGACTCGCAGTCTCAGCAGCACAAAGCCACGAAAGGGTAAGGTGTGAACAGTCATCTCACCCTTCCTCCAAACAGCAAGGTGCTAAGCGCCATAAGGAAAACAACCGTCAGGCAGGGTCCAGGTTCAAAAGATCTGCCCCCACCAGGGGGTCAGACAGTCGGCTATCCGGCCGGGGGCTGCGACAACAGCAGCCCCCACCACATACACAACAAAGACCCAGGGCCTCCCTGGGTCCTATAAATGAGAGCAGCATGCTCAGAGTAAACACAATCTGTTTGTGGACCCTGAACGGGGACCCAAGCAAACAGGAGGTTCACTGTTTACTCAGTGTCTTCCAAATCTTCTTGCTTTTTTACCACAGAACCCGTCCACCCTACAAAAATGGGAGAAGAACAAAAAAGAAGTACAAGGCACTGTACGGTGCACACAACAAGTCGTGGGACACAAGAGGCTGGCACGGGTCTCTCGGGTATTTTGTGTAGATTTGGGGCCTAGCGGTATTTTCTTACCGCCAAAAATAAAGTAATTCAGCAATAATCACTCCTTGCATTCAGATAGGGTTTGGTATTATAGTCATATAGTGGATATGCATTATTTCAGTACACAGATACATTTAGTTGGTATGCATTTCGTTGTGGTATAGTGATGAGCATAATTTCTTTGTTTTATTTGTGGCCCGAACATACAAAACCCCTTTCTTTTGTTTAGACTGTTCTTGTGATCTCTAGAGGCCTCAGGCTTCTACATTATTCAAGAACACATGCTTCCATAAAGTATTCACAATAACATGTGGTATAATCACTAATTTATTTACATTAGTGAAACTATTTCCAGAAGCCTCTCTTTCTGCTGACTCATATACGTCCAGCAAACTATTTCATTATGTTCCACTCAGAAATCACACACACATATATACACTGAGTGGAACCACGCACACAGCTATTTATAATTGCTCATAACATTACTTTATCTGCATAGAAACTTGGCGCTTTAAGCATCATTCCCTGGCATAATATTTTTTTTAGACACCAAATGAAACAGAAACAAAAATACTCTTAGGCAGACTGTGTAATCACAATTTCATTTTACAATGATACATTACCATTCGTGAGACAATCCTCTTCTGAAATAAAAACATGAGAAAGACAAAATGCAAGAACACTATGAATTTATTTCATATTTGCACAAGAGAAAGAAAAAATTACATCGTTTGTTTTGCCTTCAGCTGGCAACATTAAAACGTGTCATTTGAACACAGTGAAAAGCTATCGCTACGCTGCCTGTCTAAAATAGGTCTCATGCACATACTGCACCCTCACTTTCATACAAGATAATTACCAGCGAGTTATAGCTTTTTAGCACGCGAACTCCCCGGACTGGTCGCTTTCTTTAAATGGCTCAAAGCTTTCCTTCAAAGCACCCCAGCGAGGACATGCAGTTCTGATCTGCGGCTCTCAAGCTGATGCTTATTGACTGGAATCTTCAGTCTGGGAAAGTCAGCAATGGACTGGGACGGCACCCCTCAATCAGGAAACCCCATAGAAACTCCAGCCAGGTCTTCCCCGGAGCTGTGTAAAATGTCCTCTGCCTTTCTTCCTCCCCGAAATATACCAAGAGACCTCTGTTACAGCCCTTAAGGTGACGTGTCACCAATGAAAATGTATAATAATCTATCCTCCTCTTTGAACAATGGCTTGGCTTATATGGTTTAGAAACTGTATCTACTCATTTCCTGGCATCCAGATTTCACATCCAGCTAACACAGTGAACAGAGAAAAAAATGAATCCAAGTGCACGTTTAAATGACTTTCAGAGCCTGTCTTTTCCACCTCATGTTGCACTGGAGAACACATTATGATGTTATTTGATTAAGATCATGTTAGTACTGTTAATTATATTAGTTCATTAATCCTCTAATGTGTCTCCTGCAACAGAGGCATTTCAGGAGAAAAAAAAATGGTGCAATTGCTTGTACCGCATTATAGCAATACATTGATCTCATGCAGTGGTGCTGCACTTCAAAAACACGCTAAATAATACTACATATCCCCTCCTTTTTCTGAGAATTTTGGCAGTGGTCCAAGCCATAATTGGAAGAAATCCAACTTGCTCCCTTTCTTCTTTTTTTAAAATGTATGCGTGTTGCGATATATTTCTCTCCCCTTTGTAGCCACTAACATGAGCAACATCTTCATTTTTACTAATAAAACAATAACCATCCTCCCATTATTAGCACCAGGGCAGCTAGAGTGTTCCCCCCATGTTCCCCAATTAAGTCTTTCCACTTCTATTATACCCAGGTTACTAACCGTAATGTTGTTCTTTCTTAGATTAATTTTCACTACCTGTTTCTCTTTATGTTTCAATAAGAATTCTAGGTCCGGGTCTATTGGAAATGCATCCCTTTGAAAAAATGCAATATTTTCTACTTGGCTTTCCCAAATGTCATTCGTAACATGAAACAATGTTAATCCTCCAATCGACACAATTGTATCCTTTGGAACCTGTAAGTAAAAGACATTATATTTCACCTGTTTAACCACATATGTTCCATGATTTAAGTGTACTCCTGTCATGTATTTTAAACAGGTGCTGATCAACCATTTACCTTTGACCATTTTGGCTTGTGCTAATTCTTCACTCCCCATATTGCTAATGATCACTTCACATCCTTCTGATATACTTGGGTCAGATTTCAAACCACAAATAGCGTCTGCAGCATCAGGAACAAACGGTTTACCTGGGCACATATCATTTGTTCTTTAAAATTGACACACATTTCCAGGTTTGGTATCAAGTAAACTTCAGGCTCCCATGACTGAAATGCCACCACTTCTGGAGTCTTAATCTTAATAAATTTGTCCTCTTACCAAAAGCCCACATTGTGTACTCACTTGGTTTGATAAATAAGTTCAGGAGCTACATATGGGATGCATAGTAAGAACCCAATTTCCAGCCTATCCAAGTCCACATATAATGGCATTGCATTACCCATTTCAAATGCAATTTTTACCAGTATCACATCAATCTCCCTCCTAGTCAACCTTTCTATCATTTGATGAATAATATCCTGTGAAACAAAGTACAATGTTATATGTCCTTGAATCAGTTGTGAAATTGCAGTTTGAACTTCTCTCATATAATTCGTTAATAGTCTATCAACAGGACTTATTATATTCAAAATCTCACTAAGTGTTCTGTCATGCTTAATAATCAGCTTAGTTGCCTGTTGCATCACATCCGCTTTTTCATTCAATATGATCGCAGTTTCATTTATGAACCTTACTTGTTCATACAAACCCCCTCTAATCCCATCTAATGTTTTTTGTATTATTTCTAGGTCAACACTCAGTTGTTGTGCTTTAGTACTCAGCGTCCCTACTGAAATGGCATTGGCTGTTGATATCGAGGTACCTATAATGGCTCCAACTATAGACATTACCAATGAGATCGCAAGCATCACTGCACCTCTTTTTCCTCTCCTCTTCTTAATGTCTGCTGAATTCACAAATGTTTTCTCCAATTGCATCAATATATCTCTTATTGACTGCTTAGCGTCCTCTTTTCTTATTTCCAGCCACTCTTTAGTCTGCTCAGCTTTAATTCCAGTGTTGTTAAAATGTTTTTCTATCAAAATATCAGGATTTAATGGTATATAAATGTTCTGGAAAATCATCTTTCTATCACTCATGATGAATCCTGGTGCTTCTTCTACCGCAATACCAGATGCTGGTCCAGGTTCAATGACAACCTGTGCTTCTGAATTTTTGAAGTTCCCTCTGAACATCAACATAATTATCCATATTGTCGGCGTCATCTTCAATGCTGATCGCTTTGCAGCCTTGATCTTCGCCCCCTTCCGGGGCTTCTCCGGAATCCGTCCACGTGGGCTCCAGGACTCCATTGTTTCCCGTGGCCTCTGGTCCCGTGTCCTTCAAGTACAAATATGTTAATATTCTAAATCAAATAGAAAAGAAATAAATTAAGTACATAGCACAATACTAACTTCACCTTTTTACCAAAATAAAACATGCTTTGTAAAATATTTCGCCCTTTTTCCTCTTGCTTTCTGAAATTAAACATAGGTTAAAGAGAAAACAAACATACATAAAACAGCATTCAATATTTAATACATTTTCACTCCAATTTCATAAATATTAGCTTCCATTTTCCATTTTTTTATATATATTTACATATACTACAGTGTTTTTGTGCCATTATCATAATCAACCATCTTTATTTAACTTCTCTGCCACTTCTATTGACTAGACCCATTCACTTTACCGTTTTATGTTCAAGGGACTTTATCTGCTTCTACACGCTCAAGTTGTTTAATCTCATGTTTAGGGTGACATGGTTTTATTTGATTTACGTGAACAAACTGCTCTGTTTCTGTTTCACCTTCAAGTCTTCAACATTTTATAGACCACAGGAGAGACCTTATCTATAATTCGATATGGCCCCTGCCAGGCTGCTAGAAAATTGGAATTTTTCTGTTTACCTTTTCCAAAATGAAATTTATACACCTGATCGCCCACACAAAATTCCTTTACTGACGTCTTTTTATCATAATATGACTTTGCACTGTCAGCAGCTCTTTCTAAATTTTTCTGTACAAAAGCAAATGCATGTTGTAAATGCTTCCTCAGTTCATCAATGTATTCATGAACTGTGGATGCGCTCACGTTTGCTCATGTGTCCTGTATAGCAGGTGTTGTGGTAACACCATTTTCCTACCTGTCAAAACTTCATGAGGGCTAATACCTGTTGCTTTGGCAGGAGTTGATCTGATTGCCATCAGAACCAAAGGTAAGCGTAAATCCCAGCTGGAACCTGCTTCTTCCACAAATTTCTTTAAAATGTCCACAACAGACCTATTGCTGCATTCAATTCCACCTGAAGACGCCGCCCGATATGTGATATGTAGCTTTCTCTTCACACCCAGTATTTGCCATACCTTACTCATTAGAGCACTTGTAAAATGACTTTCTCTGTCTGATTCTATTCTTTGTGGCAACCCAAACCTTGAAAACACATGGTTCACCAGCAATGTGGCTGCTGTTTGCGCACTACAGTCTGGTGCAGGAATAAACTCAATCCACTACGACATAAAACACACCACGCTTAAAATATAACGGTTCCCCCTGCTCGACCTCTTTACAGGCCCTACATAGTCTATTTGCAAATCTGACCATGGAAGAGTTAGGCCTCTTTTCATTAATGGAGCTCTATGCATTGGTGAAGCAGGATTAAATTGGGCACATACGAGACATCCTCTAGTATATAATTCTACATCTTGGGACATATGTGGCCAATAAGCATAATCTTTTAGTATTTCCATTGTTTTCTGTGAGCCTCTGTGGCCTGCAGTTATAGCATCATGCGCATGGTGTAGCATTAACCCTCTGAATGAAAGGGGTACCACCCACTGTATTTGTCCTATTATGGACTTTCTAATCATGAGTCCATCTTGTAGTCTTATTCGTTTTTTATTCTTTAATAACACCCTCAACTCTTCTTTTCCCATACAATCATTTTCTGTTAAAGGGTTTTGTTCAGGATCTATCAAATGATCATAATAGATTCCCAGAATTCGATCATTCTTTTGAGCCTCAATCAGATCATGATCTGGTGTATCATAACTCCACTGTACCACTGGTTGATCTGTCTCCTTTGTCGCTTTAGAACATGTTACTGCATCAATTTGTATTTCACGCAGTAAATGTTCAATAGGCAGCAATTCTCCCATCACAGCCCCAATTTTAGCCAGGTGATCTGCCTTATAATTTCCCTCCTTATCCTCTCCTGGAGTTTTCAAATGCCCACGAATTTTCCTCCAATATATTGTTAAATCATTTTCTGACACCAATTTGTTTATGGCTTGTGTAATTTTTCCATGTTTAAGTGGCTTTTTATTGTATGTAATCATGCCTCTCGCTTTCCAGCCAGGTAAATATTCCACAAAGCTATTTCGTGCGTAATCAGAATCCGTCACCAGGACAATTTCACTAAATTTATTATCACCTGCAGTAGCAATTGCTTTATAAATGGCTGCCAATTCTGCTACCTGACTGCTCCTAGCACCAATTCTCATCCCTATACTCGGGACACCTTCACACTTTAACCAGACATTCCCTATTCCTGACACTAATTGTTTATCACTGTCATTTTCAATGTGAAAGACACAACCATCAACATATACAGTTGGCAAGTCTTTGCATGTTTTTTCATCAAAAGCTTTATGTGGTGATTGTTCAAATTCCTGCCAATTAGGTTCCACTTCTATTTCATTTGATACTGGTTCAGCTGCACAGTCATGTAAATCTGCTAAACCTTGCGCTATTGTGCTTTTTTTTATTTTGGCCATATCTCACTTCTACAGGAAAACCCTGTAATGCTAGCGTCCATGAAGTGATTCTGGACTGCGCTAAATTACCTGACCTAATTCTTTTACTCTCTAAAAATTGCGAAGATTGATGATTTGTCTCAATAATCACCTTTTCTCCCTGAACAATGGGGCGGAAATGTTGTAGCGCCAACACAGAGGTTAATAGGGCCTTTTCACATTCATTGAATTTAATTTCAACTTGGGAAAATGCCTTACTTGCATATGCTATGGTTTTGTGATTCAAAACGTGTTTTTGTGATAACACTGCTGACATACAATGTTCAGAGAAACCTATTTCTATAAAGAAATCCATGTCCTTTAAGGGATATGCTAAACATGGTGCCTTTACAAGACATTCCTTTAATTTAGCCACTCCCTCAGACTGCTCTTTTTCCCATTTCCAGGGTGTATTCAGTTTAAGCAGTTTAGTCAATGGTTGAGTGATTTCAGCATCATTTTCAATGAACTTCCTGTTATAGCCTGTCATTCCTAATAGACTTTTTACCCCTTTCACATTTTTAGGATCTTTTAGTTTCTGTATGGCTTCTATTTTCTTCTTCTGTGGATTTAGTCCATGTTCAGTCACTTCATGGCCTAGAAAATTCACCTTTTTCTTGCACCATTGTGCTTTTTTTAAAGAAACTTTGGCGCCTGCTTTCTGCAATTGGCCAAGAACATGTCTTATTTCATCAAAATGGCTTTTCAAGCTATCATTTTTTATCAGGACATCATCCACATAAATTATGGTTCCTCTTTCTGCTGCATCAGGCCTGGCCTTTCCCAAAAATATGCCACATTCACTCCCACTATTGGCATACCCGAATGGAGTTCTAACCCATGCGTAATGAGTCTTATCAAATGAAAAGGAAAATAAATTATGTATGTCCTCTGCCAGTGGCACACACCAATATCCAGAGGTGAGATCTAATGTGGTGAACACTTTTGAACCATGTACCTGAGCTAATCCCTGATCAATGAATGGCAGTGGCCATCTGGATACTGGCACTCTTTTATTCAACTCTCTCAAATCTGCACACAGTCGCCATTGACTGTTTGGTTTTAACACACCTAATATAGGTGTATTGGATGTGCTATGAATGGGCCTGATGATTCCCCTCGACTCCAAATTTTTAATAATCTCTGATAATGATTCTAAACATGCCAGCGGTAGTCTATACTGGCGTACAAATACTGGGATTCTGCTACACCCTTCCGGAAGTGTGGCCACATGTAAATTAGTAAGCCCACAATCATAAGCATCTTTTGCAAATACATCTTTAAACTCCATAAATATCTTCCTCAATTCATTCCTATCCTCCGCGTTGTCACATGCATCCGCTAACAAAATCTGCTCCTCTACCATTTTGGGGAATTCTGGAAAATGTTCTGGCATGGGAATCTGGCATGGCGCTTTCCTCTAATTGTGTGGCTGTGTCTCTTTGTAAAGCTGCCACATTTAAATGTTTTGGCATATCAGCTTCCACTTCAATGGGCTGTTTTCTATTTCATTTAAGTTAAATGTTATGCAATCCTCTTGATGACAGCACACTGTCTCGCTTGAATCATAAGGGTACACAGAATGAATTCTAAATATCCCTTTGGGCTGAGAGTCCAGGTATTCTGGCTATTCACCCTTAGCATCTACATACTTTTCAGGGATATTTCCAATCACCATGTTATTTAGATCAGCTGTGTAATGTGATTTTTGTATGGCCATTCCTACTGGGGAATTTTCCTCTAAATGAATATTCTGATAACCTTTATTATTCACCATAATTTTTACAGACCCTTCTCCCACATTTACCAATGGAATGTATTCATAATCCAGGCCCTGCTGTTTTATGGATTCATTCAGACACACAAATGCATCAGAATCTTTCATCTGCTGTCCATTTTTGCATTTCAGTGTTATTGCAAACTGCTTTGTGAATGCAGGGACAACCGTATCTTTCCTCATTTGTAATTCAATTGCATAAGGGACCAGCTGTGCACAATGATAAGCCCTTCTTTTGTCTTCAAATTCAGGTACCGGCCCACCTATGCGTGACCATATCTTTTGATTAAGGAAATCTAGCACCATGCACATTCTGTGCATGATGTCATTGCCCATGTAAAAGTCATTTTGTGTTCCACACACTATAAAAACATTATGGTAAATTGTTTTTTGTCCAATGCTAATTTTCAGCATGCATCTACCTGCAATTCGGTTTTCAAAGTCTGGACCGTCCAAACCAGAGACCTACTGGTTTTTCATCCTAAATTTCAGGATCTCCTCCCTTTCCATTATTTTTTGCAACAATTTCTCGTTAATGAAGCTCCTTTCCTGTGCAAGCGCTAAAGTGGATTTTATTGTTTTAGAATAGACATTTATACCAATGTGAACCCATGGTTGCTCATCTTCCATGTGTATTTCAGCAAGAGTGGTAATGTGTTTTTCTGAACCTGCTCTAGCAGCAGAATTCTGTTTGCATGTCTTCTCTTTTAAATAAAAACGTAAGGTGTGCTCATCTATGGCAGTTTGCCATTCTTTCCTTGGGTCTAAGTATATTTGTACAGGTAATTTTTTATTTTCACTCTGCATCTTGTCTTGACACATTAATATAACAGTGACGCTAGGTATGCAACTATCCTGGAGATACACCTCCACTGCATCATTTGTTTTTGCAACGGTGTGACATTCTTTTATATTCCTGTTTTGTGATTTTAGTTTCTTAGGTCTCAATGGTTTTTTGGTTAAGGACACAGTACTCCATTCACCCCATCTATGAGCGGAGATAATCTTTTCAGGCAATCTGTTCCCATTAGAAATGGAATATCACAAATGGATGTGACCAATACCTCCTGTTTCATTCTGTGTTAACCTATCTTTATGTCAACCTCGGTGGCGCCTATAATAGGCACCTCCTCCCCGTTAAAATTATGCACTGGACCTTGATTGTCCTTTACTGTGATCTGATTCTGTGGGGATCTCCCTTCATTGATACTCTTTACTAATTCTTTAGACATAATTGTGGCCTGTGCGCCAGTGTCAATCATTGCAAATGTATGGCATTTTTCATCCACAATGATGGGAGCATAATACCTATCTTCAACTTCCTCTAATACCCATAGGAAATGTGAATTCTTACTCATTTCAGGGCTCACCTTTCTCAGGCGTTTTTCACTTTTGGCTAAGCACATCGGTAAATGGAAAGACATTTTTCCCTCCTTTTTGCTCATTCCTGTGTGAGAGACTTTATTCATTTCCCATGTTCAGAGGTTTTTTGGAGTGTGGCCACCGTTCGCCCATCCATCCAGGTATCATCAGAGGTCACACTATAACCCTCCAACTGAACATGTGTAACAACATCACTTGGCAATTTGTCATTGTCTAATTCTGTGCATTTGTGATTATTCAGTATGATACCGGCCCTTTTAACCTCTTCAAAAATATGTGGTTCAAAGAATTCTTCAGGTGATTGACCTGTACCCTGCTTTTCAGTATTTCTTTTTCCTGCCTGTGTTTGGTCATTGTTCGGATTGCCCAGGGAAGGAGCTGTAGCATCGCCACTTACTCCCGGTTCACTGGTATTCCCCATGCATGAGTCATTTTTCTTAAACATGTCTCTTTGTTCTTTTGGATTTTCAGGTTTTCCTATTTCATTTGTACATATCGCGAATGTTTGATTTAGTTCTAGGTTAAACAGTACCTCTCTTTTAGAAATACTTGCATTTTCTGTTACATGTTCATGTACTGGTATTTTCACTTTTAAATCATTAAGCATCTCAGAGTCATTATGAAAAATTACATCAGAGCAAACTGTCTTTCTGGCGCTGCAGGTATCATAAGTACTTAGTCACTTTTCAAAAGCCCCCGATCATTGCTATGGCCATCTGCCCCCTCTTTTGATGACTGCTTTTGTGTTGTGCAGAGCTTTCCTATTTGCTCAGCCAACATTTTCACTTGGGCCTCGAGGCACTGGAATCTTTCCATCTCTCTAGAATCCTCTCTCTGTGGCCTAGATCGATATTGGTTGTTTTCTCCCTGATTGGATCTATTCTGATACCTCTCACGAGAATGATTTCTATTGGGATGGTTCCTGAACTCTTGATTCATTTGCGGAGGGGAGCGGGGTGCACCCATCCTTTGGTTGAAGTCCCCTGGTGGGGAATCATTGTACTGACATGAAGTGTAGTTCATGTTCTGTCTCATGTCTTGTGTCTCAGGTTGTGGGTACTGGCACCTATGTTGATTCCCATTATCAGCAAATCGATCCACATATCAGGGTCTATCCTGATTACCATATATCATGGTATTGGGATCAAATCTGCTTTGTGTCCCCAATGTCTGATAAGGACCATAATTTCTTTGATCCTGATTTTGTCTCTGGTTATTGTTCATACCTGACATATCAGGTCGATAGCCTGCCCGGGGCCTATCTCCTAAGTACCTGGGGCTGATGCAACTGTCCCTATTACTAGGATCATGTGATTGGAACATTGGTGCAGTGTGTGATGACTTTTGTTGATTACCCCTCTGTTCAGGTGCCAAATTATTTTTACTTGGACTTTGAGCAGACTCAAGGGACATTTTGGCTGACCTGATTTCCATCACTGTTGCTGAGGGTTCTTTAGATTTAGGTCTAATATCTCTTATTTTATCACTTTCTCTACCCTGACAATATTGTACCTCATATAGTTTTGTGCTTTGGTGTACAATCCATTCCAGGGACTTGTCACGGTCAAATTCACAGACCAATTGGGATAGGATGTCTTTCTGCAGCCCATAGAAGTAGGCAGTTTTAAACTCATTGGAATTGGGGTCAAATGATACATCAAAGCGAGAAAATGCTCTTTTTAAGTCTTGTAAAAACTGGCGAGGGGATGTATTAGGCCCAGCAGTGATTGTGTAAACGACTTTCTTTGCCTCCTGCAATGACTGGAAAGGAGAGAAATGACGCCTGATCTCTTTTTCGAACTCCGCCCATGTCATATTCTGCTGTTCATTCAATCCTCTTATAATACTGGCCGTCGGGGCATCTAAAGTTAAATGAAAATATTGCCTGTACTGCTCCTTAGGTATCTGTAGTGCTTTAAAAATGTCATGAACCGCTTCTAAGTGATCCTCAATGCAGCATTCCCCTCCTTTTTTAAAAATTGGTTTGATCAGGGCTTTAGTGGATTTCATTATCTTTATGGGTCTGCTTGTCGCAATGCATGGAATTGCACTACATGGTGACTCAACCCTGGTGTCAGGTGTATGGGATTGGTGGCAGCCCCCAATGGGAGTATCAAATCCCCCAAGGGCGCTGCAACCAACATCAGTCACCGGCCCTGTCACTGGGGCACAAGCCCTTTGGGTAGAAATAGAATTCACCTCAACTCCATTGAATGTGGTACCCTGCCACCTCTCCTAGGACATGGGAATGCACATTTGCTGTTCTAAGACCTTACACCTTTTAAGGTGCCTGTTTGCTTCGTTTTGCAAATAGTTGTTTTCATCACTCATTTTATTAATTACCTCCTGCATGTCGCACATTTGCATTTGGCACTCATTAAATTCTTTATTCCTCTTGTCTCTTTCTTGAAGCATTTTAACCATTTCTTGTTCCGCATTTTGGAGGTCACTTTCTTTGTCATAATGTTCTTTTTGTAAAATCTGCATCTCTGACACAACCTCATCTTTATCTTGTCTAATGTGGTCCACCAATGCTTTTAAGTGTACCAATTCCTGTTCACTGTCCTCAAATTGTTTCTTGCTTTTGGACAATTGAACATCAAAATCTCTGCATTTTAACTGCATGTCTTTTTGGCATACATCCAATTCTGCTCTTAACATTTCCTGATTTTTGCTTTCCCCATCGAAGTCAGTCTTTAACCTGTTAATTAGCTGGGTGTCATTTTCTTTCATTTGCAGGGACCTATTCAAAATAAACCAGATTTTGGCGCATAGCCGTATCAAACAGTCTTTCTCTGCATTTCTATCGACTGCATTTAATAACCTTAGAAGGCAGACCTGAATTATGCTGCCTCCTGCAAAAATATTGTCTAGTTTTTCTTTCTGCACCTCACCCTGAATTCGGTCATGCCATTCTGAGGTGCTGTTTGATGACCACGTCCTATGTGCGAATAACTTTGCCTCTAAATATTGCACTAGGTGTGAGAATGTGGTTTCCCTTTGAGACATTCTGAAATTCGTTTTTAGTGACACACTGCTATTATGAAATGGGTTCCCTTTAATGTACAGATGGCGGTTGAGACACACTTGCCACGCCCAGTGGGTGCTCTATGATCACTTTCCCGGCCTGCAACGCACCATAAATATGTAGGGTATTTTGTGTAGATTTGGGGCCTAGCGGTATTTTCTTACCACCAAAAATAAAGTAATTCAGCAATAATCACTCCTTGCATTCAGATAGGGTGTGGTATTATAGTAATATAGTGGATATGCATTATTTCATTACACAGATACATTTAGTTGGTATGCATTTCGTTGTGGTATAGTGATGAGTATAATTTCTTTGTTTTATTTGTGGGCCCAACATACAAAACCCCTTTCTTTTGTTTAGACTGTTCTTGTGATCTCTAGAGGCCTCAGGCTTCTACATTATTCAAGAACATCACATTTTCATATGGAATGCCACTTATGGCTGTTATCACTGATTTATCTACACCAGTGAGCTGTGCTTCCAGAAAGTATTCACAATAACATGTGGTATAATCTCTAATTTATTTACATTAGTGAAACTATTTCCAGAAGCCTCTCTTGCTGCTGACTCATATACGTCCAGCAAACTTTTTCATTATGTTCCACTCAGAAATCACACACACATATATACACTTAGTGGAACCAGGCACACGGCTATTTATAATTGCTCATAACATTACTTTATCTGTGTAGAAACTTGGCGCTTTAAGCATCATTCCCTCCATGGCATAATATTTTTTTTAGACACCAAATGAAACAGAAACAAAAATACTCTTAGGCAGACTGTGTTATCACAATTTCATTTTACAATGATACATTACCATTCGTGAGACAGACCTCTTCTGAAATAAAAACATGAGAAAGACAAAATGCAAGAACACTATGAATTTCATTTCATATTTGCACAAGATAATTACCAGCGAGTTGTAGCTGTTTAGCACGCGAACTCCCCGGACTGGTCGCTTTCTTTAAATGGCTCAAGGCTTTCCTTCAAAGCACCCCAGCAAGGACATGCAGTTCTGATCTGTGGTCTCTGAAGTCGGTGCTTATTGACTGGAATCTTCAGTCTGGGAAAGTCAGCAATGGACTGGGACGGCACCTCTCAATCAGGAAACCCCATAGAAACTCCAGCCAAGTCTTCCCCGGAGCTGTGTAAAATGTCCTCTGCCTTTCTTCCTCCCCGAAATGTACCAAGAGACCTCTGTTACAGCCCTTAAGGGGATGTGTCACCAATGAAAATGCACAATAATCTATCCTCCTTTTTTAACAATGGTTTGGCTTATACGGTTTAGAAACTGTATCTACTCATTTCCTGGCTTGCAGATTTCGCATCCAGCTAACACAGTGAACAGAGAAAAAAAAATGAATCCAAGTGCACGTTTAAATGACTTTCAGAGCCTGTCTTTTCCACCTCATGTTGAACTGGAGAACACATTATGATGTTATTTGATTAAGATCATGTTAGTACCGTTAATTATATTAGTTCATTAATCCTCTAATGTGTCTCCTGCAACAGAGGCATTTCAGGAGAAAAAAAAATGGTGCTTGTACCGCATTATAGCAATACCTTGATCTCATGCCGTGGTGCTGCACTCCAAAAACACGCTAAATAATCCTACTGGTCCGAGGGGGTAACCTCAGGACCTGGTGCCCAAAAGTATGATACCATCATGATATGTGATATTGTTATTGCCATAACTCATATCTGTACAACAAAATCCTACAGCCTTTTATTGTCAACACTTGATACAAGTTGTGAGCCTATCATTACGGGAGAGGGTTTGGGGTTCGGCCAATACTAATGCATGCATATGGGTTCAGCAGTTATGAGTTGGGCGGCCGTGGTAAAAAGAAGGCAGTATTTCACATGCCGTACTTGGTTACTGCACTCCTTATTATGAGTGTATGAGTCCTTTATCTCACGTGGTATTGCTAGGATCCGCTTAGAACTTGCAGGGCACAAGGTACAGATAGTTCAGTCCTTTACAGAGTGCCCTTTCTATGAGATGGTTGAGTATCTCCGAGACAGCATGCTAGTGTGGGTTTCCCCTAGCAGGCCAGCTGCTTTTCAGCTCCATTGCAAATATTTAGTTGCAAATCCCATCGCTGGAAAGCACCCTATGTCTTGAGCTCTCTGGTGATGCATTCCCCCACACCTGCAGAAACTGGACATCAGGAAGCTGAGGTGAGACGGAAAGCCATATGCTCTCTCTTCATATGAACCTTAGCTGACAAACTATGTCTTCCAATCCAACTCGCTGCTGTGACACCTGAACTGCATCTGCCAACGGGGGCATTATGCAAACGCAATACAAATGAATGTCTTGCTGATGTAACCAATCTTTTCACTTGCTTCAGCATATTGCAAAAATCCTTCACGCAAGCAGTGATTTGCAACCCAGCTTTCTAAACGCACCTTTCACTAAAGCATTCTTACCGAAGTGTCTCCTAACGCAGTGTGCCACAGCAGCCCCCAAGATAATGTGTCTCTGTGCTTGACTTTCTCAACTCTGTCGGATCGCTCTCAGCGCTCTCTGTCTCTCTGTCTCTTCTCTCTCTCTCTCTCTCTCTCTCTCTCTCTCAGCATTGCATGAACCAGCCAGCGCTATTTATCTTTTGCACACAATGTTCAAAAAGTTCACTTCTAAAATATTTAATGTTTCCAAATGTCACTAGGCAAGCTGACAGTGCCGAGGAATAAAAGACATCTCGGCGGCGCCAGGAAGGACGCATCAGCACAGCGTGGTCTTTGCAGGAGGTTGGAAGGATACATTTAACATAGCTGTCAGTGCAGGTTCACAGGCTCTCTCTCTCTCTGCCTTGTTCACTTCTCCTTTGTGTACAATTCACACCGGAGAATGCCACAGGAATGACCTTGCTACCTTATGGACAATAACGAACATGTAAATGACCAAATGATAGCCTTTCCTTTTTTTTGTATTGTATTTTTGTTGTTGTATTCTTCCTAATTATATGCATTCTGTTTTAAAAAATGTATTATTCTTTTATTTTATTTATTGCGCAGTAGCCATAAATGGACTTTTAGCACATTTAAACAGAACAATGTATTATTTGGTTTGTGATTGACTGGTAGGATGAGCCCCTATATGCCCTCATCAGGAACCCCTTCTTTTGCACTTGTGGAATCCATGTGTGAAGGTGTATATTTCAAAATGCTGAAGCCGCTCCTAACCCCAGACCTCTTAAACCCTCCTGCGTGCGACCCACCAGCTCACAAATACGCTGATCAACAACGATTTTCCTTTTTGTTTTGATCTATGAAGTGTTTTTCCAATCAATTTTAATCTTACAGTATTTATATGGAGCTTGTTTCATTTTCATCCTAGGTATTTGAAGAAATCCTTATTATTTCTCTGATATTATGCGTATGATTGTGCAGGCATTTGAGTTTGTTTGTTCATTCGGTCGTTCGTTAGATGTGCGCGTCCATCTGGTTAACGATTACGCTATATGTTTTAATTTGTCAATAGTGGCACAACACCCTGTTTCGTAACTGTACATGCCTGGAGCCAGTGGCGGAAGTTTACAAAAATAAGTAGTGGAAATATGTTCCCTGCTGGCCTGACACCTCTCCCCACAAACCCCATTGACATGCCCCCTCACACGTGCAATCCATAGCCCCAAACAAACACACCTGCTTTTTAAGGGTAAACTTATAAGTTGAAACGTGCACTTCAAATGCAATGCATTGAAGTGCACGTTTCAACTTTTTCCAACGCTTTTATTTTAAAACTATACCATTCCGGAATGGTTTCTTTTTAGAATAAAAGCAGAGGAAAAGACCGGGAGGATAATTCAGGGGCAATGTGCTCACGACACGGAGCAACACAGGTTCGATCCCTGGCTTCGTGCTTAGAAACCTCTGGGTTTTAAGCGCGTTATAACCAATGAAAAATGAAATGACAAGTTAAAAAAATTAGGAAGTAGAGGCGCACAACTCCCAACCGCTCCCGCCCACTTCAACCACTTCTTGGAGCAGGATGCGTCATACTATCCCATCACTTGCACCCAAAAATATTTTGAGAGTCTTGCCCAATGTATTTATAGTACATATGTGATTTAAATCAGTCACTAATGAGCAAAGTATGCATGGCCAAAATGATGATGCAAAGACACCATACTATTTATAGCAGAGTCAGGCCGCAGCCCAGAAAATAAAACAGAAAATGTGCAGTAGGTCATAAGATTGGCGCATTTGAGAAAGATTTACCAAATGATGCTCCTTTGGCATGGTGCAGTCAGGCTGTGCTTGCTTATGTTGCAAAAGGAGAGTTTTAAATGTTCGAGTTATGTACAAATGTGGGGAGCGGGAGGCGTAGGGGTGCTTTTAGGAGCTGTGGGGGAGCTGGTTTTCAAACCCCTGGGTGTTCCGTGAACATTTGCAAAAATAGAGCACTTGGCTCTGTTTCCCCAAAGATGTTCACAGGACACTTTTGGGGAAGTCTGCCCACCCAACCTGTGACACAAGTTTATATATCTTTTTAATTCATATTCAAGCAATCCATAATCACCCGTCCATGTTCATAAATAAATTTGATTAACGAAGAAATTAATATGTAAGGTATTGCCAATAAATGGCAGGCTGAACAACAGATTGATCAGATTTACCGGAATGGTCCAATTGATTATTAAGTGCAGAGCTTTGCCTCGAGAAAGACCTGTGGAGGTCGAAACACGTGTCGGCACATGACTCTGCCATTTGGACACATTCAACGTATGGATTGCTTGAATATGAATTATTCATATAATTAAAACACATAAAATAATATCCAAAATTATTTCCTGCTAACTAACAGAACTTGTATATGGTTTGATCTAAGATGATGTCAATAAGTTGATAGCGCATCCGATTGTGGAGCAATTACTGTTTTTCCTGTTTTGTTAAGTGGGAAAGAGGTGCCCACCTGTTCCCCCGGATGCTGCAGTTTAATTTTGTAACTCTTGATATATTTTTGCAAGCTCAAGCGCTTCAGAATACCTGGTACACCTCAGCTGTACTGTTTCTACTATATATCTTTTTACCCATCTACAGACATGAAAGATGGGCGAGATCTGCACTTTTGCATAGGGTAATTTCAGCTTGTCTCTAAAAAATCTCTCGTCTTCTGGTTCATTGTTAATATTCACAAACATTGTTAATATTCACAAAAAGATGCTGTTGTTATTCAAACTGGTTTTCCAGAACATGTAAACCAACAGTGTGTTGTAAGGCAGACTTAATAATAATTTAAAAAAAAAATGATCTCAATGTGACTGACTAGTAATTGTTCAGTTGTTTTTTTTTTGTCGCAAGAATAAAGATTATATTGAGCTAGAAATAAACAAAAACACCTTTTTATATTAATTAATTTAGTGTGTGCACTTGGAGTGTGTTTGTTCAAACAGACATTCTTTGCGCACACACACAGACACAGACAACACATTACACTTAGAATCAAAAACAGGCCATACATTACATGTGTTTTTGTTTGAATAGTCATAGAGCTGAAGCGCTGTGTGCGAGTAAGTGCAGAGAATGGGTTCCAAAGCTAGTGCACATTGCAAGGAGAAGACTAAGGAAGTCAGGACTCGCATTCTTTCTGAACAATGTATCGGAGAAAGGTTTGCAGAGACACAGCCAGTGGAACCGAGCCATCAGTGTCTTATTGTGTTGTGAGAATCACACACAGTTGATGGGGAATGCGTATGGTTGGAGTGACTGCGCCTGCAAAGAAAAGCGGATAGACAAGACATCTAGATGGAGAAACGAAATGCCAATGTATAATGTGAATGCAGTTTGGTTTAGTAATTATATCTGATATTTATAACATAGCGCCTCTTGCAATTTGTTATGAGTTTGAAGTGCTGTAAGTTGAATGGCCATTCTGCGGAATGTAGTCTGAACAGACAAAAGAAAACGAACATTGCTTTGCATGCAAATATTAAATTGTAATTAGAACAACCGTTCAATATTTAGCAGCAATGACTAGTGAAGTGACGTTGAAGAAGCCAAAGTGTGAGAAGTGTCGAGGTGGGGTGAGGATTTCTAAGTGAGACTATGTGACAGCTGGACTGCATTTCTCATAGGAATCATTCATATTGTATCAGGCACAGCACTACAGGAGGAAAGGGAGTGTGTATAAACCCCAAGGGCAACTGTCTACAGTTAAGGGTTCTGCTACAATGTACATGCAGAACACATGCACAATGAATGGAACACACTCCCGTGCAAATTGCACACACATTTGTGGTCTTCCTGTGTGGGTCTGCACCGAAGCCTTAACTTTAATACATGACAGATCTGCTCAAACACATGTATTAGCATGGAGGGGAGAGGGTAATCATGCATGTACATTTAGGTAACTTGCATTGTATGAGGAAGGGCAAACTCCCTGAGTAAGAAGCCATCTCCCCTACCATATGTCCCACTCGAGTGAGGTTGCCAGCATGCAGTGAAAGACTAGCACCCTTTCTTCATGTAATGTTTCTGTGCTTTGACTGTTACTATGAAGTTATGCCACTCTCTGCACAGCACTTTATACCAACGCCACCTCACTGTAGTGAGGAGCAGAGGAAGAACCTTTTAAGACCCAAGCCAACACAGTTGAATACCAGTGTTCCCAATGAACAGTACTGAGGGGCTTCTCAGCCAGTCTGGTCAGCCAGCCAGGCAAAGTGTACAGTATTGGTGTGAAACAGAAGTGAATCTGTTCCAAGATGAACAAACAGACAAGAGAAATTGTGATCTGGGCAGATTGTACACCTGGATATCATTTTAATGACAACATTCAGGAGGGGTTGTATGTCAGAAATGCAAATTTGTGATGTTTGAAAATCTGGGAAAAGTGAGCCAAACCACAGTTCTTTTTAGTTTTCTCACATATGTTATGATTACCAAAAGATGTTATACTTGACTAAGTCTCCCCCACAGTAGTGTCCTTCAGAACCCCCTGCGATTGTATGTTTGTGCAAAGTGCTTTACATTACCAAGACTCAGCAGTGGCCAGACATTTAAGCCTGCTAAAGTGATCGGGAGCCTGGGCATGCATGTTGAAACCATGCACAAGAAAACACAGATGGCAATGCCCTTCTACTTACTCCTTTTCTGCCCTGCGCGTCCAGGAATAGCCAAGTTCTATAGACGGGGAAGATGGAAGGAAATATGGGCGCTTTGAAATGATGCTAGGATTTCAACCATTGCTGAGAACAACCCTGGAGTGGGCTTCCTGGAGATTTCAGAGGCCTTCTAAGAACTATATTGGAGAAGCGGCAGGAATATCCTTCAACTGAGGATCAGTGATTACGAGTGTTAATCTGCATAATTGAGCCTTTCAATTTCCTTCTGAACAAGGGCTGCAGTTAAAATATCCTGTTAATAGAGAGCAGCATGCCTAAACAGGGGTGTCAAGTATGGTTACCCAACTATGTTTCCAGGTCTACATTACGTTCCTGTGGTTTTATGTATTTAATGTATTTGTGTGTTTAGGGGGAGTGCTACCAGCTCCCTTATTGCTGCTTCAAGCAGCTTCAATAGAATGCTCTTTTGTAGGCCAAGGTCCTGGGCATCAAAGGCACCCATCACGCCCTTCCTTCATTCTGCCCCAGACAAATTGCTGTCTCCTTTTATTGCTGTTGCATGCTATTCCTCCTTTCAATAAGAAGTGTAGTCTCCCCTTGTTATTTGGGGCCATTTTGGCAAGTGAGCCATGGCTCATTCTTTGATGCTATTGGTGGCTTCCATAAGTGGAGTTTCTTTTTTTCTTATTTCTTATTTTCTTATTTGATTTATACAGTACTAACACACTGCCTTGCATCCATTTCCTAGTGCTTTGATACACTGAGAGTCTTGTCAAGCCCAGAAAAGAAGTACATTAATACTTTTGCACCAAAGAGGATGTAGAACTCCACTGGACTTTTCTGTGACCACAGAGCTCTGAGAAGTGTCCTGAGAAGGAGTGACACCTTTAAAGCACCCTCTGTATGGACCAGCTACCTGTTTTTCCTGTAGATCATTTCAAGGAAAAGAATGAAATGGGATGCAAAGTGATCTAGTGAAATGTTTTCTTGTAGGCATCTTTTATACTTTTAGTTATCATGACTGAACTATGTTGTGGAGTAGAGGTAAATGGCCAAAGCCATGTCACTGCCACAGAACCATGGGTGGATGCCAACCGTATGACCCAGAAGGCATGTCTCTGTGAGGGGCACCTTGCCTAAAGTTTGCTGATATATTCCTCATATGACTCAATTCAGTCATTGCCCTGGTTAGAAAGAAAATATGTTTAGTTGGGGAACTCTGGTGCTAAGAAATAATGATTGTTATTTTATTCTTAATAATGTTATTTTTACAGCCCTGTCAAGATATAACCCCTTCTTTCAATTTGCCCTGATATATGTTGACTGCAACCCAAGCAGTGCCACGTATAAAAATAACTCAAGTTCGATGTGATTCTAACTACAATTAAAAACAGGCAGTTTTGCTTTGGTGAGCTAGTACAATAATATCACTATCTACACTGTCTGAATGATATATGATACAACATTTCCAAATTTAAATCGTGATGAATTTCTATGTTAGCCCTACGTTGACTCGTATTGAGTGCTAGCTGCCAGGTGTGGTCATCACAAGCTTGTCACTCATCCTGGTTAAGGTCATTCTCTGAGGGTGAACCATATTTTAGAATGAGGTAACCATCTGAGACCATTGAGTTATTTCTAAAATTAAGATTTACTCTGTCTCTTCTGTAAAGCACCTGACCAATGTCCACTCCACTCAGTAAGAAGTCATATTAGTGGCTAGAAATAGCTCTAAATCGGTCTACATTTCCTTTCTTGTTCTTCTCTGCTGTTTGATGTGCTGTGGAGAAGTCTGTCTCTGCAACCATCCTAGACTCATTAGAGTTAACTGCATGTATTTTCCATTCAATTTACATAGAGATGTATAAAAGGCCAACTCTTAAAGGGTATACATCTAGAGACCATTTTATTTTCTATTGTTTTATTTTATAAATAAACGTGCAGCCCGATATCCTGAAAACCTGGTATCTTTAGATCCTTTCTATGACATACAGGACTTGGGTACCCTCGAGATATGCAATACTGGGCTGGCTTGTTTGCAGTATTAGATCCCACCTCCCTATCTGTTCCAGCAAGGTCTGCAAAGGAGGGAGCTTTTCCTTCGATTTCTTAGAATAAGAGGGCAAGGAGGAGATGAAGCTTAATGGCATTTGTAAATCAAGAGCCTTTTTTTTCTTTGTTTGTGAAAATGCAAAAAAGACCCCTGATAAGTTAGACATAGCAGATGGACACAAAGAGATGTTCTCAAGTGGTTTAGGTTTAAACAATTAAAGAAACACCGGTCCTATACCTATCTCTGCGGTGATGGTTCCCTATTCTACAAAATAACAAACTGGTGCTTGTCATGATGTCTTGTAAAATAACATTTGTCCTCTGTCCCAAACCTATTCTGTCCTATTAATTGACCCTACCACTTTTAAAAGAGAAACATATATTAGCCCCTAGAAACAATCTACTCTCCTCTTAGATTGGGCTGACTGGTGCGTGACTCCCACCCAATTGTGTCTTAAGTTCCTTCCTTTCGATGTTGCAGTGAACCTGCACATGCGCCAGTAATGCCCCCAACACCACCCCTTGCGCAGGAAAAAGCCAGTGAAATGCCCAATACGGTGCAAGGTCCCGCGCCACCCGTGGTCCAGGACACAGCCCCCCTCCATCGCAATCGCACAAAAAATTGGAGCGTACCCCACTCCTGACAGGCAAATCGCATGAAAAGGGCCTCATGTACCCCTGTGAAATCGCGTATCCTGCTCGCACCAGCCAAATCGCGTGAAAAGTGCCTTGTGTACCCCGGAAAATTGCATACCCCACTCACAACAGCCAAATCGTGTGAAAAGGGCCATGCGTACCCCTGAAAAATCACGTCCCCCGCTCGCACATAAAATGCCTCGCGTACCCCCGCAAAATCACATACCACGTTCACGCAAGACAAATCGTGACGAAAGGGCCACACATGCTGCCATCAGCTGTGAACACCGTCTGCCTCGGGGTATGGTGACGGGTGTTGGGGGGCTCCCATGTGGTGTGGGCTGCCTGCGGGGTATGGTCACAGGTGTTGGGGGTGTCCCTTGTGGTGTGGACTGCCTGTTGGGTTTGGTCCCATGTGGGCTGCATGCAGGGTATGGTCAAGGGTGATGGGGGATCCCATGTGGTGTGGGCTGCCTGTGGGGTATGGTCACGGGTGTTGGGGGGTCCCTCGTGGTGTGGGCTGCCTGCAGGGTATGGTCACGGGTGATGGAGGGGGTCCCATGTGGTGTGGGCTGCCTGCAGGGTGTGGTCACGTGTGTTGGGAGGTCCCTTGTGGTGTGGGCTGCCTGCAAGGTATGGTCATGGGTGTTGGGGGGGTCCCTTGTGGTGTGGGCTGCCTGTGGGGTATGGTCACGGGTGTTCGGGGGTCCCTTTTGGTGTGGACTGCCTGCAGGGTATGGTCACGGATGTTGGGGGGACCCTTGTGGTGTGGGCTGCCTGTGGGATATGGTCACCGGTGTTGGGGGGTCCCTTGTGGTGTCGCTGCCTATGGGGTATGGTCACGGGTGTTCGGGGGGCCCTTTTGGTTTGGACTGCCTGCAGGGTGTGGTCACAGGTGTTGGGGTATCCCTTCTGGTGTGGGCTGACTGCGGGGTATGGTCATGGGTGTTGGGGGTTCCCTTGTGGTGTGGGCTGCCTGTGGGGTATGGTCCCATGTGGGCTGCCTGCGGGGTATGGTCAAGGGTGTTGGGAGATCCCTTGTGGTGTGGGTTGCCTGTGGGGTATGGTCCCATGTGGGCTGCCTGCGGGGTATGGTCACAAGTGTTGGGGGGATCCTTTGTGGTGTGGGCTGCCTGTGAGTATGGTCACGGGTGATGGGGGATCCCATGTGGTGTGGGCTGCCTTGCGGGTGTGGTCATGGGTGATGGGGGGTTCCCATGTGGTGCGGGCTGCATGCACGGTATGGTCACAGGTGATGGGGAGTCCCATGAGTTGTGGGCTGCCTGTGGGGTATGGTCGCATGTGGCCTGCCTGCGGGGTATGGTCACGGATGATGGGGGGTCCCTTGTGGTGTGGGCTGTCTGTGGGGTATGGTCACGGTTGTTGGGGGGTCCCTTGCAAAATACACATCCTAAAAAATACTAAAAAAGAAAACTATGCACAAGATGTGGAGCAAAGTCCTTGAACTACAAATCATAAAAAAAGAAAGGCCACCTACCACTAAATAAATATTCAGAAAGGCAGTGGGCTAGTGCTACGACTCACCATTTCCCCCAACAGATCCGGGCAGGGCATCATCGAATACTGTGTCAATTTCCCTGAGGCGGGCCTCTGCTCTACCCTCAAGGGCTCACAGGGACTCCATTGCGCTCCTCACAAACTCCCTGTGAGTCTCCTCTAGGAACTCCACCCGCCTCTCTGCCCGACGCAGGGTGTTCTCCACTGTGGCCATGGTGAGTCGTGCCCCCTGTGCCCTCTGCCACTCTGCACCGATCTGCTGGCCCATTCGCTGCAACACGGAAGACATCCTTGTGCCAAGGTCCATGTTTCCCTCCTCCTCGATGGCGATATCTGCCCCTATCATGTTGAAGGCCCCGAGTCCTACGTAGAGCCTGCTGCTGCCAATAAGCCCTGTGCCTGTGCCTCCAGGACTGCCTCCGGGATGATGACAACCCCCGGGGCAGTCGTGCACATGCCCAGCTGCAAGGTGCCTGCACCATCTCAATTGTCACTGGTCCTGTTGCTGGGGTGACCACTTCTGCTGATCCTCTGACTCCCGACTGTAGCAAGGATGTGGTCTCCACCGGACTGGCTGCCGTGGTTGGGACAGGTCACACAGGGGGCCTTGGTGTCATCTGGGCTGGAAGACGGCAGGGAGGACGAATGGCACACAGTGGAGGAAGAGGAGGAGGGGGTCATATGATTGGCCAGTGCACGTAGCAAACTTGCGACAACGAGCTGAGCTAGCCAGTTCATGAGGCTACAGACCTCTTCGTGATGACGTGCAAGCCCCCAATTGGATGCATGCACGTCAACCCGAAGGGCGCCTGTCTGCCTCGATCCTGGCTAGCATGGATTCCAACTTGTCGTGAATTGCCTGGTCCGCAGGTAATGGAAGATCAGTTGACATGGATACATCCGCTACTTGCAGACGGGTCTGGCCTGCGGCATGCCCGCAGGTGCATACTGATGAAGGCGCATTTTCAGGGACAGGATTAGGGACAGGCCCCTCCATGGTGACCTGAACTGCCTCCTGCCCCCCGACCCTGGACAGTTGCACCCACCTCATCACCCCCAACAGACTCCATGTGCTGGGCTGATGTAGCCTCCTCCTCCTCCTCCTCCTCCACCACCAACCTGGCTGACGCCCCACCGTCTTCTGCATCAGATTGCCTGTCCCTCCGGCTGCCGAGGAGCCCACTCCTGTTTATTGATGCCTGAAGCTGTTTATGTAAATTCAAATATAACCTCACCTGTAACTGATACCATGACTGTAAATTTAAGGTATTTATGTAACTGTAACCTAAGAAATGTAAGATATTTACGTAACTGTAACTTAAGACTTCACAAGCGCCCAGTTGCCTAACGGCTCGGTGCGCTCTACAAATAAATAAACAATACAATACAATACAACCAACTTCACCTTCTTGGGTCTCCCCTCAGCAGCTGCGGCTGTTGTTGCGGACGCGGCACCAGTCCCCCCGCTCCCGGAAGATGTTGATACATGGGAGGGTGACTGGCCCTTGCGTCTCTGCCTGGTGGAGGCATCCCTGCCATAGTGCGCAACGGCGCGGTCACCGCCCTCTTCCTCCATCGCCGCTGTGCATAGGGAGAAATTGAACACAAGCATCAGTGTACCGAACAAATGTCTGCTTGACACAAAACAAATGCACATGAGTGGCACTATTATACGTCACAACCATCATCACTCTCCACAACACACAGGTCAGTGCAAGCAACACACTTGCGCAAACATGCATGCCATGTGCAACATACATTCACATCCATGTAAAAGCCACTGCAGGCACATCAAAAGAGGGGGTGTACACATGCACACACATCACCTGACAGTCATGCATCAGGCCATGTAGACCCCCTGTCACAGTGCACGGGGGGCCAACTGGGCCGCATGAGTCAATCACGAATTGAGACACTCATGTGTCATGCATACATTGTGTTGGCCAGTCGCACACTCACTACTCAGATACACGCACATGTACACCATGCATGTCCTTGATGGTGACATAAGCACCCATGTGTCACACCTCTCGCATGCCCCAGTCCAGACACAGCTATGCAAACATGTGCACCTCATTACATGCCGGTGTGCATCACGCTTTGCAACACATACAACACTGATGTGGGTGAGGCTTGAAAGGACTTACATGCAGCACTCTCAGGGACACACACAAAGACATCTGTACAGGAGGAATGCCAGACATAAGGCCAAGGTGCACACTCCAGCCACATGTCAACATACACATGCACTACGCTGGACAAGAATGCATGGACACTTATCAGTCGACTCCAGTTGGAGCTCCAACTCCATGACCTGAGTGTGCAGCGCTGGGTTGATGCACTCCAGGACCCTCATCTCATGGGGTGTCAACTAGCCCCGGCACCCCACTCCACCATCACCAGACTTGACGAGGCACCGGGCCTTGTTGAGAGTTCTGGACCTGAAGTCTTCCCAGCAATTACGGACATGTTGGTAGTCGTGGGGTGCCAACCCCTCTGTGTTGATGGCACCCACAATGTCCGCCCAGATCTTGATCCGTTCATCCTTGTCAACGCAAGATGGTCCGATGAAAAGGGCATCATAAGGCCCCAGGACTTGCTCCACCAGGATGCCAACTTCTCTGGGAGAGACTGAAAGAAGAAGGGTTTTTTTTAAACCAACTTATAGACCCATGCGCCAAAATATTGATTAAAGGTTAAACTTGTATGGCAGTTAAGTGCAGGGCAGCAAAAAGGGGGAAATCAAAACCCCAACCCCTTGGAGACAACGATACACAAAAAGCTCCACACTTTTATGAAACTGCGCCACATTATATTTTGAGTGAAAAAATGTCTGATTTTAATAGGTTGCCCTTTGTAGATGTCTTCGTCCTCAGATGGTGTCCCACTGCCAGTCACCTGAGTAGAGGCCTACTTTGCAGCCAGCTCGGCGTCAGAGGTCATTCCAATGCTTCATCACATCATCTGCTGTGCGCCTCTCAAATCCCAAGGCGCTAATATCATCCGCGATGCGCTGTCAGTGGGCTAACGCTGAGCAGGCATATGTTTGTTCCCTGCCGTCACCAGCATGTCACGGCCGTGTTCAAACACATAGTCCACAAGCCTGTCCAGTTCCATATTACAGAAACTCTGCTTTCTTGACCTGTTTGAGGGCTGAGCCGTGTCTGGGGTCCCAGCCTGTTCTACTGGAACACGCTTCTTCCTCTTCGGAGGTGGTGCGGACCCTGAGTGGCTTGTGCTGCTCTTGTCAGTAGGGGCTGAAGCGCAAGTGCACTGGCCAATAGAAGCAGGCAATGAAACAACGACCGAAGGTCAGCCTGCAGGTATTGGCAGCTGGGTGCTGTTGCCAGGATCCTGCGCTGCACCTGCCTCGGCATCAAGGGCCGGGAACAACACATTCCTGACTGGGTGACTCAGAGCCAGGGTGGTGCCAGCTGCAGCTGCCCTTGCAGCTTCCACACCCTGGCTGCTCGGGGCAGCAGATGACACTGCTGCCCCAGATCCATGTGACAGCAACCTTCACCACACATGTCTTGGCCTTCCCGACACAGAAATGTGCCTGTGTTTCATCCTGTGCTTGTTCCAGGACTAATCCAGTCTGGGCTGGCTGACCCTGAGCCGGGGTGTTGTCAGCTGCAGCTGCCCCTGAAGCTTCCACATCCTGCCTGCTCGTGACAGCAGATGGCACTGCTTGTCAGGTCTGACGGATGCTCGGGATGGCAGCAGCAGCTGCATCTCCCTGATCTGCTTGTGGGGGGGCATGGTTGCCACTGCATGTGCCTGGAGACCCGGCCCTCGTGAACCACCCTGGCCACGTCATCCACTGTGGCCACCTTGGCCACCCTGGCCACATCTCCCACTGCGGCCACCTTGACCCCCCGGGCCACCCTGGCCATGTCCCCCACCACTGCCACCTCTGGGAGGTCACCCAGCTTTGCCTCCCTTACCACGTGTTGCCCTCCCAGTCATGGCACTGATGTACTAGTGTAATGGAAGGGGCAAACAACAATTTTCTTGGGCAATTGAGGTGAAAGAGGCAGTGTACGTGATGGAAAAGGTATCCCTGTGCTCCTGCAAGTCTGTATGTGACCCCTGGGGAACAATAACGGGTCATGCAACGCTCAGGCACTCCAAAAACAAACCTGCACACGACCCCTCAGTAGCCCATGTGCAATGAAAAAACATCACGCAGTACGCTGTGGCACCCAGAAACACATAACATGCATACGCAGGGAACACGTAGGCTACTATGACCTCGAAAATGGGGTGCACGTCACACAGGGGCAACCACAGTGGGAAAAATGCATGCGAGACTCACCGTCTGCCTGGAAAAATGAAGAAAAACACACACGTGTGTGCGTGTAGGCAACACCCCCGCCAAAACCAGAAGTACGCACTGCCACAGTAGTGATCACGTTGCGCGTGAACCCGAAGTTTCTCTTGCATCGGTCTCCATGAAAAGCACGTACAGTGCACTGGTGTCCTACGCAGCCCTTTAACCCATGCTGAACGGCAATGCCCAACGTCCCGCGCTTGTCACATAACTTATGCGCTTAGGGCCTTTCTTCTTATTACACGCTAACGCACTGTTTCCGCACGTGCAGAGTCACTCTCCATCTGGCTGCCCTCGCGAAAGCACATGGAAGATCCATGCACCTGCTCACAAGGCCATTTACCTGCCTCGAATGCCCTGAGCTGCCTCCTACAAGCCATCTACTGCTGCCAGCCCACTCTGTGTGCCTGCTGTCTATGTGCCCTTCTATTTAGTGCCTGCTCATCATCCATTGCCAGTGATCCTGTTGCTGTGACCACCTCTGCTGACCCTGAAGACTCCTGACTGCCATTCCATCACTCCACAGCCCAGCCCCAGGACCACCTGCCCACCCACACCTGCTTCAGGGGTTGCCATGTCTGACCCATCTCCATCTGAGGGAAGTGGCAACCCCCTGGCAGAGAGGCAGAGGGCTGTCAACTTCTCTCCCAGAGAACGATACACAAAAAGTTCCACACAGCCTAACTGAAGAGTGTTGGGACACGAAAGCGATAGGAGGAGGAGAACAGCAGCACAAATGCAGCAGAAGGGATCCAACCCTGTGAAAATGTTGCCAACAATTGGGATCTAACCCAGTGAATTGGACACTTTTGGGATTTAACCCAGTTATATATTTTTTCTTTCTTCAGGTAGTGTATTGGCCAGGAATTGGAGTGCGTGCCACACCCCCTCTTTTTTACATTGACATGACTGCCATGTGTGACCCAGGTGATGTTGGACTGATACGTGCTTGTTGTCATACAGACTGCATAAAACAATTTCCTGCACACGGAGGCAATCCTCATCACCACACCTGCTCCCTCCTTCCATCACAATCTCTGTGCAGCCTCGCTTGGCCCTATTCTTGCTCCAACCTATGGTCGTGGATAGCCTGTGATTATCTTCCACTCAACAATCACCTTCTATCGTCACATGACTGACGTCTCTGTGTGGTCACCCTTCAAGCTGTTCCTCCTCAGAGGGATGTTTCCTTACCTCTCCATCCCCCAGCAGCTCACTCTGCCTATGGGACTGGTGATTCTGATGGCAGACTACTGCAATGGACAGTACCCGAATTTCTGTGAATATGCACGCTTCCCTATGCAACTCTGCCAGACCTGGACTGTGTGGAACATCCTTTGGCCTTGGTGCAGAGTATCTCACTCAGACTGTGCGGATGGCACAGCCTCACAGTGGCTATGAGTATTAATTCCTGGACCCTGTGCATTCCCAGCAAGTCCATATGGGTCCTGGGCAAGCCATTCATTCAACTCCATCTCCAGTATTCAATTCCTTCTGATGGTCTTTCATCATCCTTTTCCTGCTCACTCAGGGTCAGTTGCTCCTCATGACCATTAGTTTGGGGCTCTTGTCTGTGTTGAGCATAAGCCTCCCTCTCTTACAGCCTCCCTGCCTCTATGCAACTGCTATTGTTGCTTCTCCTGGTCTGGGGCACTTCTGATGCTTCCTCATGTGTTGTGCTTACAGTCCTCCTCTCCCCTGCTGCAGTTGCATATGACTGAAAGAATGCAATTGACACCTGCCCACACTGTCTGCTACAACACGGTAGCCATTTTGAGCCATGCACTGCCTCCGAACCATCCCCCGCCATTGGGGTTGTGGTTTACTGTACCCTACAACCCACTATCAACACTTTACACAGAATGACTGCACTTGCCATTGCACTGCCATCAGTCCACGACATTCACATTACTGCCTCTGTATTCTCAATGATAGTTGATGCCGTACACATGTACTGCGCTGCACCCACACACTTTGAGCCCTGTTCTCCCCTTCCACATTCCTATTCACTTGTGTAATGTCAAAGTGACCTGCCATTGATGAATCCATGTGCCTTCCATCACTGTATTTCAACACCCTAGCGTCGTTGCAGCCTGCGACACATGTGTTTTATCATAGTGATTTCAATGAAATCTCAAATGACATGCATTCTGCATGGCTTACGGACAATAGTATTGAGCTTCCATCTGGGTCTGGTTGACAGTTCGGGCATGGCTCTGCTATGTGCCATCTGTGTGTTGGCATCTGTCATGTTTGTGGAAGGACTATGCCAGCCACGAGCTTGTGTGTGATGTAGGTGCTATGCACCATGCAGTACATGTCTTATTTTGCCAAAAAAGAGCGCCAAGGGACCACTACGGTGGTGATAGTGCACGGTACAAATGTCCTTTAACATTAACATTAACATTTGACTGGCATCCATGTTTGCTTTCATGGTTCCGTTCCATTACATTGGCACGGCGTGCATGTCTGAGTTTGTGTCATGTGTCACATGGCTGCTTCATGTGTTGGCTGTCAACATTGTAATACCTATGTGTGTGGCATATGCTGTTAACATGTGTGGTCATGTCTTCTTTTTGATTTTGTGCAGGTGATGAGGCACTGGAAGCAGTGCAGGAGGAGGAGATAGCAGAGGGGTGGAGTATTCAGCGCCCCAACCAGGCACCAGTGGAGGCCGTGGGATGGTAGCACACGAAAATCCGTTGGTGCTACAGACCATCCTGGCCATGGGTGTCTCTGAGTACACCTCTGAGGAACCCTATGCCTCTGGTGCTGAATTGGAAATTGACCCCTCATTGCTGTCGCAGGTGAGTGATTCTGCTGTGGATGCTGTTCTGTCTGACACACCTGCAGTGGGGGTAGACACCTCAAGGGGCCAGTCAGTGTTGGTACATCCATCTGTGGTGGTTATGGATGCAGGGTCAAGCTCCACACCACTTGTTCCTGTTCCTGGGACAGCTGGGTAAGGGAGGAATGCAGCCCTGCAGCCACAGGCAGCGCCAGCAAAGCAAGGGCCTGGTATCCTTGGGCCCGACAGGTGTGGTGTCCGGCAACACGGTGGCTGTGTGCCACCCGGGAATACTGTGTCGGAGAATTCCATGTATGTCATTGCACAGCAACAGGGGGCATCATGTGAGATGATGGCTCAGGGCATGGAAAGGGAGCCCAATTTCATTCTCCCCCCTGGAAGGCAGATGGAGATCCAGCAGCAGGCAGTGCAGTCCACATGCTGCTCGCACAGGCTGGACATGTTGGCCGCAAACAAGGACCGATGGGCTGGACTGGGGGCTCTGCGCACAGCCATGGCTGCAGAGGCACATGCTCACAGGGATGCCCTGAGGGAAGAGCACTCCTCCCTCAGAACTACTTTGGGTGCACTTGAGATGGCCCGCAGTAGACGGACGGAACAGCTGATGGAGCAGCTGACACACAACATCTCTGCTGAACTCCATACAACCCGGGAGGAGATCTGTGCGTCATGTGAGGCCTTGCATGTGGAACTCCATGCAACCCGGCAGGAGATGCATGCGTCACATGAGGCCTTGCGGATGGAACTCCATGCAACACGTGAGGTGCTGCATGGGGACCTCTGTACCCAGTGTTTAATTTGTAAAAAAATAAGTGCCAGTGCCCAAAAAATATTGGTCCCATAATGCCGGGCACGACACCGCCCGTAGTGCAGGCACGGTGCCACCTTCAGCGCGGGCACAGTGCCGCCTTCAGCACGGGCACGGCGCCGCCCTCAGCACGGGTGCGTCGGCCGTGCCAGTTCAGTGCTAGACCCACCCAGATTGGCCCACCACCAGCCCATCACACTGCTGCTGCTCCATGTCACATGTTTGGCACTGTAGCAACTGCTGGCACGGACTAGTAGTGGGATGAATGGGGAAGGGCACACATGGGTTGAGAAAGTATAATGCTTTAAAGTTGGAAAACACTTGTTATGGTGGGTTTAGTGGTTCCAGCATTCCGGCAAAAAGAGGCAAAAGAGTGCATTTAAACACACTTCTAAGTTCTAGACCACACTTGTTTGATGTCTGGACCATACTTGCTGAAGTGATAATGCATTTGATAAAATGGTTGCAAACCTGTGGATGTTATCTTAGTTTTAGTCAATTTTGTAGAATGACCCCCCACCGCCCGGCCCACCCCCTCCCACCGCACTGTTTCCCAAATGGCTCTGAGTGGAGCTGCGTTGCAATAATTGTCCCGGGACTCAGGATAGCTCAGCAGCAATGTGCTTGATTGGAAGCAAGACGATACGAAACAACGCAAGTGCGATCCCCGACGCCTCGCTTAGAAATATCTGGGTATTAAGCGTGTTATAAATACGCAGCAAAGACATGCTACTCCTGTAACTGCGCCTCAATGCCCCTGGGCTCTGTGAGTGCTTTCAGTCACTGTTGAACTGTATTTGTCTATACCCCTTGTGCCCCATCTGACAGTCTGTTAAAGTACACCAAGTATTGTTAATCGGTTACCTCAGGAAGAGCACCCTCCCCTAAGCCCGTTCCTCAGTCACCTCATCCAGGTGTTTTGTGTAATCAATTTACTCTCAAGCCCTTATCAGTCATCAGATCTCATAAATGCATCCCCCTCCACCCTTCCTTCAAGCATGAGCATGGTGTTGTATAACTTGGAAAAAGTCATTTCTGCAAGGCATTCTTGTGAAATGAACGGCCTGTGCTACTTCTGCTTTAGGGCCTTTTTCCACCTTAACACATATTAAAAAACTAAATATGTTTTGTCACCCAATAATCAGGAGCCAGAGGAGAATGCATATTCGGATATCTCCTTCCCACTGACATGTTCTTGACATACTTCACTAAACTGCGTGGTGTAACAGACACCCACCTCTATCTGAGGATTCCGATCTCATTCAGAGCACATGCTCGGAGCATACTGAACCCAGGTTAAGGGGCCACATCTGGTGTATAAACCACACATCAGGATAGAAAACATGCGCTGGAATTATGTAAAAAAATGACAGCAAAAGACGGTTGAGAATTCTACACAAATACTTAACTAGTGCTTTTATTTATGACAACAGATTAGTGGGCACGTGCACCATGTTTATCCCGTCTAATTTCCATGCGTATATCTTTGCCTGAAATGGCATTTCAGAAGTTCATCTTTGCATGGGCTTTTCTCGCAAAGTGCAGCCGGTTCGGTTTAGGCCCAATACGTGCACCGTTGCGGACCTGGTCCCCTCGCTGAAGCTTGTTTGTGAACTAATGAGGCCCATAACATTAAAAGGAAGAACGGAACACCCAGGCAAAAATGCACAGTTCATGTTTTGCTTAGATGAATGCTATCCAGGGTCGGACTTGAGCATACAATTATCGAGTTGGGCTCGGCACCAATGAAAAAGTGGCCAAAGTTGCAAACGACATTTCATTCCTTTTGTGACAGACTAGTGGGACCACGCTGCTGCCCGTGCCCCGCCGGGTCCTGGGCCTTGCCCTGCCTTGCCTCAATCTTGTAAGCTACCTTCCGTGGGGCTGCCACCGCCACAGCCATGCTGAGCCTGATGACAAAAATAGGCGCGTGCACAGTGGCCCCACAGAAGTTAAGATTTCAAAGAAAAAACGTATATTTGGGTGGCTGGGGCCCATGACTTCCAAAGTGATGGGCCACAGCCGCCACTCAAAATAAGTTATTTCTTTTAAAACCTACCTTCCGTGGGGCGGCGCCCCAGCCACCGGCACCACGGAAGGCCAGCTTTTTAAAGAAAAAAGTAAAAACATACTTTGGGCACAATCCACAGGCCCGGCCGCCCCACAGCAGAGTCATCCGACTCAGTCTGGGGCAGCCGGCAGCCCCTGGTCACAGAAATTTGGCCTCGGCCTGGCACTGACTGCAGTTAGCAGCACACTGCAAACAGGTCACACAGACAGAAGCCCGGGCGGGCTCCTGGTGGGGTCCTGAATCCTGGGCAGTCAGGACACCACCAGGGGACCGTGCCGCCACCCGAGCACCGACCTGGGCCTTGCCTGATCACTTGACTGTGACAGGCTCAGGCTGCACCGCACGCAACAAGTGACTTACTGCTTTGCCGGCTGGAACTTTGTCTCCTGTCGGGGCCTCAGGATGGGGGGAGGGCCAGGGGTGCACACTAGCACCCGCACAAATGAAAAAGCAGGCAGAGGGGGCCCCAGGAAGCAAGTCGGCCGCACCACCAGGGCAGGCTCTCTCTCACAAGTCAGGACCGACGACGCCACGCCTCGACACCTTCACTTCACAGTAACTCATGAAATGAAGGTGGCGCTGCGCTGCCTCCTGTGGCAACAAGTCACCATGTAATTTCACTGGCTCAGAAGAACAACCAATGAAAACTGCACATTGTGTTACTATACAGAATGTATCAAATAATGCAAAGTAACAACAGAATGGTAGTTTTCATTGGCTGTTGTTTAACAGTTTATTGTTCATTGCTATTGTTGGCCCCTCCCAGGCCCAGCCAGCCATGGCCTGCAACCTGCAAGCACGAGAGAGTTAGAGATCAGAATGACAAATCCCAATGATTTAAAATCGAATCAAAGCGAAGTGGATGAACAAATAAAGCAATTGCACATGTGCTGGCCCCGCATGAGTTCTGGTGCCCAAAAAAGAGTGCCGTTGTTGTCCACTGGCAACCACCCCCACAAATTAAGCACTGTCTGTACCATAATCACACAGAATCAGACCTTTCAGGCCTGCATGCTTGCTGCCTTTGAGAAGCATACCAGGGTTGTCCATGGTCAGCCTCCCTTGCCACGCTCACCTTCTCATGTTACACTGGAGGGTGCCGACAGCTGCGATTGCTCTCCCACTATAGGCTAGCCGTGCAGGCCATGAGCCCATGGATGTTTTTTTTTTTAATTCTCAATATCCTCCCTCCTGGATGTGCCCCCCCCCTTGGACCCCAATGGTCATTTTATTTTTTATTTTTTTGATCTAGTGTGCATTCATGTAACAGTGTGTTGCTTTGTGTGGCAACGGTAGGCATCCACTGTGTGTTCCGGCTGGGCCCATACTGGCTTGTCTCGTGTTTGTGTTTATGGCTTGGCGTACAGACACATATGCCACTCCTGCTTCCCCTTTCCATGGGCTTGCTTACAAGGAGGTTAGCGTGTCACATTAACTTAGACAGAGGCATTGGGTTTACATCATTTCTGTGGCCAGTCTGAAGTTCAAACTGTGTATACACTCCTTGTGGGATTCATGATTTTTTGACCAGTGCATGCTTATCATGCGTTTTGCTTTGGATATTGGTAAATGTGTATTTTGTGATGTTACATCTTCATGTATTACCTTGCCTGTCTCCATCATTGATACACTTCATGCTGTATGCATTACCCTGCCCCCTTTAGCTAGCAGAGACCCACTCAAGATGGAAGGGTTCCATGTGGTGGCTTTGTCACATTGAGGCACTTGTGCTATTGTGATTGGTCACTGCCTGACATTGTCACTGTTGGGTATTGTGTTAATGATATGTTTTGCTGGTAAATGGATGTTCCTGTGTATGGTTTAATTTTGATGTGTCCGAGGGAATTGTTTGGACATATTTCCATTTGTCAATCACGTGTTGTGCATTTATTTTTGACTTTTTACATTGCGTGCCATGGTGTGGTGCATCGGCCGGGTTTACATGGGTTTTGGGAAGGTTTAGGTGACATGCCAGTATTTGGATGTGCTGTTTTGCATGGGGTTGGTGGCATACTGCATCTTGAATGTATGCCTTTTGGTCACACAGGATTGTGTTGGTTTAAGTAGCTAGGGATGCACACAATGTGGCACTTCCAAGGACTCATTCTCAGGGTGGTAAGGTTGTGACAGTTGATTGCCCCTTTTTCATCATCGATTGTCACCTGGAATGAACCAAGCCTATGGGCACTCCGCAAGGGGTGGGATTATAGGTGAAAAATTGTGCCACAAGCTGGGTACGGGTAGCCTCGCCACGTGCCCTTTCCCCTCCGATGCACAGTGGGCGTGCATGTGGGGGAACCACCATGTCCACCGGTATACCCTGCTGTGTTGCAACATTGTGCAGGACACACTACTGGTGGTGCATATAGTAGCTGTCCGCCGGAGCGGTCAAGGGAGCGGAAGTGTGACTTTAGCACTCCGAATGTGTGCTCCACTATGGCCCTAGTTGCAACATGGGCTGCGTTATATCTTACTTGCGGTGGTGGGGTGGGGTTCTGTATTGGCGTCATCATGCAGGTGCTCAGAGGGTAGGCACTGTCCCCTGGGGAGGTGATAATGGTTGTCATTAGTTGGGTTTGTCTATTTGTCTGTGTGTGACATGCATGCATGTGCACAGGCATTTGTACTCACCATGACCCATGTGTTGCCATGCCTCCCAGCTTCCAAGTCCTGGTTTAGGGGTGACATTCTGAATATGAAACTACCATGGGTCATAGACAGCGGTAATGATTCCCTTGGCATTGCATACGACCTGCAGGCAATTGCGATATGTGTGCTCAGTGGTCCTAGGTGGACGTAGGGCCACATGGGTGCAATCAATGCCACCAAGCACTTTGGGGAGGTTTGCCACCCTGTAAAAGTCATGGACCATGGTCTGCCTTTCTGCGGGTGTTCTGGGCATGTAAATGTGCCTGCAGACTGAGGGGCGGGCAGTCATGATTGCCAACACCTGGTGTAGGCAACGTGACTGCATGGGCTGTGAGACGCCCCCAACTATGCAGTTGTACACTGAAATCACCCAGTGGCCAAAAGATGCAGTACATTGAGCACCTTTTCCAAGGGGCCCAGTGTTTGAGAGCACAGGGTGGGTGATGTGAGGTTACCCACCCATCCCACTCAGTGACCAGGTCTAGGATGATATGGAGTGGAAACCTGTACCTGCCATAAGCCTGGTCATCAGGCATCCTAAAAAGGCTGGTCCTGGGTAAAAGAAATGTGGGGCTGGCTATCCTCCTCCTCCTGCGGTGTCCCACAATCACTGCTGCGAGGAATGGTACATTTATCGTAGCTGTATACGCATGTTTGTTGTTTGCGCACACTTTTATGCATTGGCTTTGGTGTGCAGGGGCACTTCTGCCTGCTTTCGCCAGGCATACGTGCTTCTGAGTTTACGCATCTTTTTGCTGCATGCCGGAGAGCCCTGTTTGATTCCATGAATACATGTTGTTAGCATGCGTGTGGGCGTTGCGAGGATGTTACTGCGGTGCTTACACCGTAACGCCCACATTTTCGCGTGTTGTTCCCCATTTCACTTGTTCCGCCCCCTTTTTAGGTGCCTGCACTGGACGGTGTGTGCCGTGTCGCCCAAGGCGTTTGTGGTGTCGCAGTGGTGTATTGGACCCATGCGGATTAAGCGCAGGTCTCAGGTAAGCCACACGCAATGTGTTCCATGAATACGTATGCGTGCGAAAAACAGGCGCTTGTGTGTGATTTTACACACAAGCGCCCGTTTTCGGCGCACGTTTATTCCATGAATTACCCTGAAGAAGTGTAGCAAGTTCATTGTCTCTTACATTCCTGTTGAAACACATGTGCTGGTACTGGATGGCCTTGCTGTAGATGCTCGACCGTTATGTGTGGCTTGGATGGAACTTTGCCCTTTTCAGTTATTTTTTCCTTTCCTTATGTTTTCATGTACACAACTGTTTCCATTTGGCCATTCCTGCCATCTGAGTTAGTTGTATCTAGGACGTGTTAGCGCTTTAATGGTATATTCCATGAGGAACTTGATGTGTTGGTGGAAGCCATTCAGTGATTAATGGAATCTGAACCTTTTGTACAAATCAAGAACATATCTTCAAGGTTAGGTATGTTAGTGGTTTCGGGGACCGTTGTTGTATGCATTCTTAGTCATGGTTTGCCATGAAGAAGTCAGCATACTGAGGTGCCAGAGCCATTACACTCTTTTTTATAAAGTATCTTTTCTGTTTGTATGAATCTCATATAATATCTGATGCCTGTGGTTCGGGTGTCTATGATGGTGTTCACATTTTCAAAAATATCTGTCATGCAGCAAGTTCATCTTCATATGGAGTGTATTATCCTCAGATCAAATCCTAACTCTTGTATAATTTTGTTTAAAATATGACATGTGTCTCCTATAAATCGTATTCACTATATCAAAAAGATGCCCTACTTCCCTTATGTTTGTGATGAAAATGTGGTTAACAATGAGGAATCACTGAAACTACACAACCTTTTAAACAAGAAAATGTCCTTTGGTAGAAAAGATAATTACAACAAATACAATAGCCTAAATATACTAACTCCATGAATGATACCTTACACAAAAATAAAGGATGCATGGATGAACATTAAGACAGTGTTGACATTATGTGTTGATATTCTGTCATGATTTGCTCCCAATTCGGAGGTTTGCCATTTGGGTAAAAAAAGAGAAAAAAAAAGAAAAATCGGTGACCCCCCTTTTGCTAAAAGGAGGAATTATGAGAACATATACTAGTGTCTAAACTCAGCATGACCCTACAGTGAAAGCCCCCCTTTTGGTGAACTGCCAGAAGGTCCCATTAACTATTTTTATTTGAATTTGCAAGCTTTATTTTTATGTTCTCAGAATGAAAGCAATTTAATAGTTTTATTAAAATTGTGTTTATGGTCACAAAAATGCTTTGGTGACCTATTAGGAAAATCATTCCTCCATTTCCCAAATTGGATCCATGCCATTCTTTGTCTCACAGTGTAATTTGGCCGCTTTGGTACTGTCATTGCATTTCACAGTGTGAAAGATAGTTGGCATATTTTATGATTAAATTGTAGTTTTACACTATAGAGACATGTATTTAAAGAACCATGACAACTACAAACAAAGGTTGTCTCCACCTTTATTGCAAGGAAATCACTTTAGTGCTTTAGGTACAAAAAACATTGGCGAATAACACAAGGTTTTACCTGCCTACGTGAATCTCACTAGTATATTTACTGAAGCATTAATTTCCATAATCAACTGTAGGTAGGTACTATGCATGTTACATATACTCCTTCTATGATTGATGTATATTCATTCATTCTTCCTAATTCCTTGAGGAGTGTGGGGTTGTCAATCCTTCGGCAACTCATACAGGTTTGGATTAGGAAAATAAAACTCTCATTGATTGTGCACTCTTCTCTCAGCATGTGTGATCAATTTTCTGTGAACATGTGTGTGTGCAGCTTTCAATCTATATGTGTGCATCTTTCTATCTACATATGTTGCTACAGCTTTCATTATACATATGTGTGTGTGTACTTTACAATATATTCCTATTTATTTGCCTTCAGCCCTGCAGGTTTTTGGGCTGTGTGTGTGATATTCCCAATCAACAGTTACCATGTAAAGTCCCTTTGCCTGTCACATTACACATGGGTCTACCAAATGCATTTTCAGGATAAGGGACTTCAGGGGTTTAACCCTGTGCACAATTTTCTGTCATTAGAATGAATTATCTGGGCTCATTTCGGTTGGGCAAACATAATATCTATCCCTAGCCTCTCACTCGCTACAAATATGCCTAATATCACATTAGACAATAGTTTGTCATGAATAAACTATGGTTCATATGGTTGTAAACCGGCATGAGCCAAGAATTTTATTTTAACTTAGTTTAATTTTACCAACCCAATGAGCATTCAAGTGCACAAAATACTTTCTGTATTAAATTGTTCCTCTCAATACAAAAATGCATTGGGGTCTAAGGAAATTGCACCTCACTTGGTGCACAATTTAAATGCGAAATACAGGGCATTTTCTTTAACACTTTGCTTGCATCTTTGTCAAATTAGGAGGTTTCTAAACGTTCATTTTATATGTGGCTTCTCTTTTGGAAAACACAGCTTAGTCCCTCAATCCAGAACTGTTGCCTCAGCAAGGTCCCTTTTCAGATGGCTGTCTAGAACACACTTTCGAATATGGGGTGATCACCTCTCTCTAGAAGGCCTTCTGTCTCCAGCCTCTCTAGGAATCAGTCATCCAGATGATTTCAGCTCCCCTCCCCGGCCACCTACTTCCAGGTGTTTCCAGAAATGTTAAGTATTCATCTACCAATATTCATAGTACAAATCCTGTCAATTCTTTGTACAAACTATCTCATAATCATTGGTGCCATATCATGTCGCATTGGAAAGACGAGTACGTCCCTCTGAGTCCAATGACTGCAAAGTGGAAGGGAAGTCCTTACGTTACAGTGTGGCATCTCATTTAATGTCAATACATTTTGATATCAATGTGTGAGTTAAATAAAATACAGATCAATTAAATCTACATGTGAACTGTTGCTGTGCATCAAATATTTCCAGAGATAATAATTTTTCCAATTATCTTCATTTTTTCTCCATTACGCCCAAGGCAAATCCTATATATGCTGCAGGATATCATTTTACGTATGCATTACAATGGCCCTCATTACGACCCTGGCGGAGGACCATGGTGCAATTTGCACCATGGTCCATGGCGAAGAGCTGCCAACTCCGCCATGGGGGCTGGCGGACTTACCGCCCCATTCCGACCTTGGCGGGGCGGTAAGTCCCCATTCCCCATTTACCCTTCCCCATTCCCATTTTTGCCCCATAGGGTATAATGGGAGTGGGGAAGGCGTTAATTACTCCACCGTAAATTACGGTGGCGTAATTAACAACAGGTCCCGTAGCGCCATGGATTTTTCCGCCCGGAAAAACCAGGCGAAAAAATCGCCATGGCGCTACGGGAACTCGTAGTCTGGCGGAAAGGTACGCCATGCATTACGCTGGCGTAAAACCCTTTCCGCCAGGGTCGTAATGAGGGCCAATGTGTTTTAAACTGGTCGGACCTTCCTACCTAAAGATATGTATTTTCAAACAATTACATTTTTTATTTGAATTGCAAATAAAATGCTAATTTTGACCTGGAGATGTAACTGGCACTGCATAAGAAATTTACTATTTTCCATTTTACTGAGCTCTGCGTGAATTTGATACAAACTAAACATGGGGCCTCCTTACAAGGTCGCCGGTCCGGAAACAACAGTGGTGGTAAACCCGCTGCCACCGTTGTTTCCAGACCAGCAAACTACGAGTTCTGCAGGCAGGTGGCCTTACTCCCGCCATGTCTGACCTGGAGGGAGTAAGGCCACCTGCCTCCAGACGGAAATGGAAACACAGGCACCGTTAATGACGGTGCCCGTGTTTCCATGGTCCCCTTTCCCATGGGGAGTAACGGAAAGTCGGCTCTGGAATTACCGGATCACCGGGGTTGTAACGCCCCGGTGATTCCAGCAAGCCCGGAGCCGATAATTCACTACGGGTCCGGTGGCCGCCTGCTGGTTTTTCTGGCATAGCTACTGCAGGAAGCGTAATGAGGCCCACAGTCTTATGACTAGAGCCTGAAGAAATCATTTAGAACAAGCCTTGCCTAGCATGTGATTCTTACTTGGGTTCCTATTACAAACATTCCTAAGGTTTGGGCTGTTGGATTTAGGTGAATGCAGTTACATGTTCAGGCATGTTACTTTTCAAGTTACAATATTATTCAGAATGCGATGGACAGCATGACAAAATACAATGGACCTTTGAGTAATGCCTGATTTCTACATTACACTTTGCATTGTGTTATATTCGAATTCAGAAGTGCACCTTGTAACAACAATATTAGGAACATGGTACAGTGATGAAATTCTGGATATTTGTATTTATAACTCCAATAAACATTCTGGGGCCTGCTGAATTTGTTTGGGTGAGGGAAACACACTCTTTTTTACATATGCATAGCTCCGACACAAATTGCATTTTCACATGAGTTCACGATTAAAAGGAAAGTAATACATTTTAAAGTTACAGATATAATTTCTCTGCACATCGCATCCTAATTATAGGAATATGCAGAGAATATGCTGAAAAACTGAGGTTACTTTAGGCTTCAGGGCTGCAAAATAAAATGTTTTGTGACCCAGGCTGAGTTACTTTGCTGATAATCGCATTCCAGATGCTTGGGTATTAGTATTTTTCTAAATGTGGCAGAAGTTCCAATTTCCATTTACAATTTTCCACATGTCTATCATTGATAATAAACTGTATTTAAAAGGGCCTTTGAAATGTTCACAGACTGTGAAAGTTTAATTTACGTTGGGTGCAGGCGCATTTATTTGCACCTTGTGTTTTAAAGGGGCACCCTTTTTTATCATGGCAGCCAGCAAGATGCGCAATCCAACTTGAGCATAATTTTGTGAATGGAGCCTCTCTCTCACTTTCAGAAAGACTTTGTTTTGACAAAAGATTGATTTAGGTGGCTATCCTTTGGGTCTAATTATGTTATAACAGAATGAAGTTTCTTACAATGTATTTTTGGATACTTTGAAAATTGCACTGTATTTCCCAGAATTCAGTGTTAGTGCACTTATTCAAAGTTTCTTTTTATTTAATTGCATTTAATTTTATTTATGATGATGGCATTTGTGATGTCATCTTTGATGTCCTGGGTGTTAGTGTTAGCAGTGCATGGCAGTGACGCGAGTTGTGGTTGCATAGCTTACAATAACTGGCAAATCTCTTGGGTGTTTTGATTTCACTTGTAACAATAACATCCATAATGTTTTTTTCAAAGAATTTCAAAGGTTTCTTTAGTGCAACTTAACCATAGCGTCTCTTTAACAAAGTTTTTTCGATTAATTGCATAGGTTTTATGAGTGAAAATGTTTTGTGATGTTACATCATTGTACATAAATTATAAAGAATTCCTCTTTTAACATAGACAAAAGAATTATAAACCTCCTTTAACAAACATATTTTGTGTAATGCATACTGATGTGTGTCGTTATCAGCAGTGCATGCTGGGGATGCAAGTCATGGTTGAATTGCCAAGGACGTGAGGCTCACCCATGACCCCAGCCCCACCTAACCACCCCATTATCCAGTGCACCTACCCGGCATCTTAGTTTGGTGCCCACTATACCCTCATAATGTGACCAATGGAGAGTGCACATAGCTGACAGCTATGGCCACTCTCCACCATCTATGGGGCATGGGCTTCGGCCATACTGCATGCACCAATAAGTAAATCAGAGTAGCATTCGTCCTTGCTGAGGGCCGGGCCCACTAGCCAGGCTCTATTATATCACTATGTTTTTGTACTTACATTTTGTCACTTTGGAAAAAATAAAACATCAGACACATTTTGAAAAGCATCCCTTCAGGTGCTTGCTGATGCTCCTCACACAAGTTTGCTGCAATCCCGATTCCAAATTTCAATCCCTCCACGGACGTGCGACAAAACCAAAGATAAAAAGAAAAAGAAACGGGACATGAAAACTACGATTTTACGTAAAAGAGATCATTGGTAGCAAACTAACTGTACATTCTTATGTATATGTAAAAGCATAGAAAGCGTGGAGTTGTGCAGAAAGCTGAAATATTAAGCTGAAGCATTAGTATCAAGGGTTATTTTGCCAGGAATTAGTGAAGCTGTCCTGGATTGAAGTTGTGTTAAGAGTTTTATCTCAACCATACCATAGAGATACATGTTGGTGGTGTTAAATTTTAAATTAACTGAATTCATCTATTTTTCAACGTCCGAAAGACATTGAGCCAAATGGCCAAACGTCATTCTGAGATGACAGAGAGTCATATAGCTGGGTGCCTTGTGGATGCATTTGAACTTTCATTGTATATCGCAGAATGCAGTGTCCTGGCTCTCTTTCGCTAACCTTGGGCCTCACTACAAGTTTTCCCGCCCGGAAATAACGGTGCCGATAGACTTACTGGCACCATTGTTTCTCGACCGGCAAGCTACGAGTCTGCTGGTGGGTGCTGTTTCGCCTGCCAAGTCTTGCCCTCACGGGCGGAACGGCACCCGCTAACAGACTTTGTCGGAAGCACCGGCACTGTTGCGCACAGTGCTGGTGCTTCCGTCCTCCGCATTCTGCTACAGTCCTATGGGACTCGAATGGGAATGGGGAGTGACAATTGCCACTGCATGATTTACCGGACCACCGGGGCTGTAATGCCCCGGTTATTCCGGCATGTCAGGTGACAGTAATTCATCACGAGTCCGGCAGCAGCCTGCTGGTTTTACTGGCACGGCTACCCCCGGACTCGTAATGAGGCCCCATGTCTCTTAAAGGCGTTGGCACTGTCATTATCTTTGTCTACCGGCAGCTGCAAGACTCTCACAATGTCTTATGTATTCCTTGGTACTTTTACTATAATTCCCAGAATGATATGCTCAAGCTTTCATTGTTGTGCAGTCTGTATGGGATGCCGTGGCACTTTTCCAACATGCACTGTAAAATCCAACCTTTTAATTGTTTCATCCACTTGTCCTTTTACTTCTTTTTGCTCCATCTTGATTTTTCCTGTAGACTTGCAGTATCAATGCCTTTTTTGACGTTTCACACCTGAGCTCTGCGTCAAAGCTGAAGGTTATCTTTCAAACACAATTGGGGCTGATTCATAGAGTGGTTTCCGCGGGTACTGTGCCATTATAAAATGCTTCTGTGAATCAGGCATAGTGTCTCTTAGGCTTTTCTACTTTCACTACATTTATAACAGCGCAGCTTCAGTGCTCTCACCAAGGATAATTTTACAAAAATTGTAAATTGCGTGCAAGGGACCAGCAATTCTAGGAATTAAATGCTGTTGGGTTCGCTGTGTCGGGGGGAAATTCTGCCGGGGTCGGCCGGGCCGTCCGCAGACCTCCGGGCAGGGAGGCCCCAACTCCTCCCGTGTATATCTCGGATCGAGACAGAGTATGAGGCACACACAAGAAGCAAGGCAACTTCTGCTGTTTATTATGCAAACGGCAGGGATGGGTCAAGGAGCGTACGCGTTCGTCCTGACACACACACAATCGTAGGGCTCGCAGGCCCTTTTTACTGTAGTATGACGCGCTACTTGCGTCACTTCAGAAAGTTAACAAAAAACCTATCGCCACTCTTAATTGGTTGCTCGAGTGGTAGGGTTAGTATAGTACACATATAGAGAATGATATTAGTGGTCAAGGTGTAGTCAGGTGGTATATCTGGGTTGTCCCTATAATTAGATACATAAGAATTGTTACATGAAGACCCCTGAGGATTGGCTGATGTTACTGACGTCTGAGATAAGAGCCCCATGTTCTGATTGGTGCATCCGTGAGCTCCCCAGCCTGGGACCACCGTTGTTCCCAGCTCTCGGTGTACCTGTGTTTGCAACAATGTTTCAATATGGGTACGTGCAGACAATGTGAGGATTTATTCATAGGTGGAAGGCTGACCGCTCCCACTGTAGCAGATGTCCATTGAGCCTTTCAAGTGTATCGGCCTATGTCTCGTAGCGAGGGACCCAGACGCCTTTTTTTCTCCTGGGCTTTGGCATCTCGTCAGGTTCGGCTTGGTCACGTGAGGCGGGACCGTGTTTGAGGCAGAATTCTGCACAATTAATATTGCTTTTCCACTGTGTGTCTGGTTTAATTTGTAGATATGACTTTAACGTTGGTACGCGGAGTGCGAGGTTGCAACATCGTGCCTTTGATGATTTGTTCTTGGATGTGGGTTTGCAACATTGCGACCTTGGCTGGTTGCTCCACCAGGCTCATTCTGCGGGATCAGCAACCTGACTTTTGCTTTGTTAATGTCCACGGGAACTCTTGCCTGAGGCCTACTTGGGCCTGGTGTATAAGTGATCCATTTCGGGCATGGGTGCTTTAGGTTATAGTGGCATATATTTCCATGACCAGTATCGTGTTTCTATTATACCTCTCATGGTGGTAACGGGTTTCAAGAGAAGCGTGAGCAAGCGGCTTTATAGATGAGTTCATGATGCATCTTGCGTTTCTGCATTCTGAAAGCCTATGTAAAAATAATAAAGATGCACGTCCGTGAATATGCCTGTCGCCTACGTCAGAGCACTGAGTATGTTCTTCATGTAGATTGGTGTGGAAATGTTAAGTGTGTATATTTGTACAGATGTGCTTCCCGTTGTCTAGGTCGTCATGGCATCTCTAACGACGTGTGGTTTTTAGTCTAGCTGATCCGAGCCGCAGGTGTCGGCATGGCCAGTGCGGGCTGCTGGGCAGGCAGGTGGACACATCCGTATGTTCCTGTACCAGGGTACCTGGTCGTCTGGTAACTGGACAAACTCTTCTCGCGGCGGGTGTCTGGGCCGTGACCCTCTAGGCCAAGCGCGAGAGGTGAAGGACGGGAGCCTGGTCTTCCATTCTCCCACTTCAGTCCCCCCTCTGGTCGACTTGTCGACCACAAACATATCCTTCTCGTTATCTCCTCTTACCCTCCATATCTTAGTTATCCCTCCGAGATGTCCATAATGGTTTACATGATCTTCAAATGACCAATACATGTATTCACATGTTCCTCCAGGAGTACAGTATACCCATCTTCCTATGTAGCTCCTGGGGTTCCTTGGGTTCTCGATCTTCACTGATGGTGGATCTAGATGGTTGGTGATGATTTGTGTGCGCAGCTTCTCCCTCTCTTGTATTATCACCCCTGTATGCTGGCCATCATCTGCTGGCATCAAGGGGTGCATTCCCACCATTTCCAGCAACTCGTCAGTCGTGCGTGCCTTCCGGGCTTTCCAAAATCTAATTATGATCAGAGTAGCTCCAGCCAAAATAGTACACCCCACTATTATTTTCAGTCCATCTGACAGCCAAGATGGCATCCATGACCATAATAGTGAAAACCAGCTCTTATCCTTGTTTACACCGTTACTCTCGTCCATCATTTTAGAGTGCATCTGGGCCAATTGTGAAACTGCTTCTGTCAGTGTACCATTGTCAGCATCGTTGGCAGGTATGAACGTGCAGCAAGATTGTCCTATCTTTGCACAAACTCCTCCTTCCATTGCTGTGAGAAGGTCCAGTACATATCTGTTCTGTAGTGCTACCATCCTTACAGCTCGCAGCTCCTCTTTAATTGCGTTGAACCCATTTACTGTTGAATTGATGGTCATCATTAGTTCCCATCTGGTTATTTGGAGCCATTTTGCGTTTGCGTATGCCTGTAGTCCCGGATGTATTATTGAGGAGAAAAACATTGCTGCTCTGCTGAATAGTCTGTGTTCTGGCGGTATTGACGTTAGTTCCGTTTCCGACCTTCCCCACAGGTAATTTCCTGTCAGTGGCTCTCCTTGTCGTTTTCTCCTATTTAGGACAGTATCCTCGCTGTTGGTCTTGTTCTCTTGCTCCTTCTGGAGTGGTGCAGATCTCTTTCGTCTCTTATCCCCTTCATCCATTTTAGGAAATTTCGCCACATTGACATGCTTCTTAGGTACCACTAGTGATGGTACATTGACGTGTACCATTGTGCACACACCATTCCACAGGGGAGGCAGTGTATGATATGCCTTTTCTCCACAGGCCCAATAATGGTCCATTATTACTGCTGTTCCCGCACCCCCCTCAGGTAACTCCATCACACTTGCACAATTGGTGTTATATCCTACGTCCACCTCTCCTTTATGCTGGTAGCATACTTTGGGCGCAGTCAATGGTAATATTGTTATTGGGTCTTCATCTTCTTCTACCCACGTGAGCATTGGTACGTACTTGATCCACGTCGTCCAACATCGATGATTGTGTGTCTCGATGGTTGAGATAGTTTCTTTTGTTACCATGTTGCTGCCAATTACTCCTATCTCCCAGCTGTTGTCCAGATACACCTTTCCTGTTATCGTCAGTAGCGGCCTTTCCCAGCATCCTTGTTTACCCGGAACTTCAGTGGCGTACCAATCACATGGTAGATACTGCAGTGTTACCTTCTTTGTTTCTCCTTTTGCAGGGCCACTTGTTATGTACCTGAATGCTTCAGCATGTAAACTGGTCTTGTGATAACTCAAATAGGTCTTGAGGAAGTTGTTTTCATATGGGTATGAGTCTCGCGTTTTCCATGTCATGTGCACTACTGTTCCTTGAAATCTTCCTTTCGTTTGGAACAGGGCCAAATATATTATGCACTGTGCTGTTTTTTCATCTATTTCTGTGGCAACAAATGTTCGTGAAGCGCTCATGGCGTATGATATTAATGAGCAAACGTAACAGCTATCCTCAGTTGTCTGCTTACCAATGCGGGTCATGTGCTGGTACCATATGTTGTTTGTGACGTGTGCTGAATCTTGTACATAATTATCAATACCTTTATTGTCTGAGTATGTGCTGCGTTTAACTCTATTTTGCTTGGGTGCAATGTTGCTATTACCACCTGACGTAACACCTGTTGCAGCAGAGGGCGGGGGTATATTAAGTTTGGGTGCAGCAATAAAATCGATAGCATAGCTGTACTGCCAGACAGAGGCAGCCAAGAACCCGGTGATCATAAAAATCCCTATTATTTTTATTACATATGCTAATTTCACCGGCATTTTGCTCTTACCTTGCTGCAGTCCTGGCAGCTTATTCTTGCGACGTTACAGTTGCCCGCCTAGAAATTCTCAAAAGTGCTCGTTATTAAATGTTAGTTTTAAGCTCTCCCTATCAAGTAGTCATTCAGTGCCCAGGCGAAGAGCTGCTCCCACGCTACTCTAAGTGATGGGTCTCTTAAGACCGGCAAGTATGGGTGGAGGTGGGGCATGTGATATTCTATGGCCAGGAGGAAGGCTGTGTAGTAGACACGTACCCTTCTCCTTTTTAAGTATGTTGGCCTCTTTATTTCGTATACGAACTGGTGTGACAATTCTTCTGGGTAGTTATCGTCTGGCAGCACCATCTACACCTGCACACTGAATTTGTTAATTAGCTTTCTTAACAATACAATATTACGCAGTTCCTGTATGTGCGAGAGAAAAAAGAGAACATTCACGTGTTTACATGTGTATTAGTGCAAGCATGTCCTTCAGTTTTAGTTACAACTGTACTTAGCAGTCAATGGGGGGGGGGTTTGTGCTCAAATGGCGGAAGTATTTTTACTCTTTGAGCGAGTGATCATGGGGTGGGCAGTATGGGGATCACCCCCTTCTTCGTCAGTTATTGTCTCCGAGGGAACAATTGGGTCGTTGTCTGTGGTGGAACTTTCTTCCGCTGTAGGGGATGTGGTTGCTGTTCTTCCAATGGACCTGTCGTTGGCGCTGGGGCGGGTCTGCAGTTTGTAGATCTTTACGTCATGTAGGTGGTTCCAGGCACGCTTATCCTTTAGTTTTACTGCTCTTGTTGATACGTCCTCTACCAGATGGGGGCCAGTGAACCTCTTCTGGTTCCACTTTCTATTGAAATTGCGAAGTAGTACGTGGTCACCTTTGGCAAGTTTGCACGAGTTCTCCTTTCCCAATTCCGTACTTTCGTCTTTTTCTTGATTGCTGGTAGACCCGCCCCGTGTGCGCTCGAGCTGTTGAGACACAAACACGACACTAGTAATCAAAGAAGACACATATTGATACATTTCATCACCTAACACATTCGCTGAACTTTCGTGGTCGGTGAATGCCCTTGATGTTGGTGTTAGGGGAAGGCGCATTTGACGTCCAGTGACCACTTCGTGAGGGGTGAGGTGGTGGTCGGACCCTGGCCTGTTTCTAAGTTCAAACAATGCTAACGGAAGGCAATACAACCAACTTTTCTTTGTTGTTTGTTGTATTTTAGCAATTGCCTCCTTCAATAAGCCATTCAGGCGTTCACATACACCATTAGCCTGTGGGTGGTATGCACATGCAAATTTGTGTTTAATGTTCAGCAGGGATGTGATATGCTGGAACATTTCATTTGCGAAATGGGGGCCATTGTCTGATCTTAACACCTCGCACACTCCCCACCTGGGGAAGACCTCCCTTACTATGAATTTGGCTGCTCTAAACGCATCAGGGTGTGAACAGGGCCCTGCTTCAATCCACCTAGAAAATGGGCATACTACTACAATCATATACCTATTACCTTGACATATGTTGATCATATCAACATAGTCAATGTGAAGGTGCCGAAAAGGTCCTTCTGGCCGGGGTATGGTACCTCTTATCACTTTTAAAGTATGACCGGCCGTAAACTGTTGACATGTGAGGCAATTGCTGATAAAATTTGACACATGAGAGGTTAACTCGGGACAAAACCAATCTTCTCTAATTCGTGCTGCAATTATTTCCTTGCCTGTATGGGCAGGGTGATGTAATTGGCTCAGGGCGGTATTTAACAGTGCCAACGGTATTACAACTTTCCCAGTGCCACCCTGGCGCCATAGTGCGTCAGTTGGTGACATTGTGCATCCTCTTTTCACCCATACTTCTTTTTCGGCCATTGGTGCAGCCGCTTGTAGTTCCATAATCTGTGTGGCTGGGAGATGGGTGTACCCTTCTCTTATTAACATCTCCCTAGCTATTCCCCTCCCTCTCCCTCTCTGTGAGTCTGTGGGGTTCCATATCTCACCAAAATATGCAGCATATTTCGCATGTGCGTCTGCTGCTGCATTTCCTTTTGAGACGTAGTCTTCTCCATTGGTGTGTGCGGTGCATTTTACTAGGGCTAGTTCTTGGGGGTCGTTTATTACTTCAATTAGTTCAGCCAACAAGAGGGCATGTTGTACTGGAGTGCCATCAGCTCTCCTGAACCCTCTTCTTCTCCATTTTGATAGCCCTGAGTGGACAGTGGATGTAACATATGCACTGTCGGAATATATAGTTACTCTTTTATTAAAACTTTCCATTAATGCCAATATTAGTGCAACGAGTTCCGCGGCTTGAGCAGAGTAATGCTGTGGTAATTGTACACACTTCATAGCCACACACACCGGCGCCTCCATCATTTTTACTACTGCTGCCCCAGTCCTTCGTATCCCATCTCCTTGATCAATAGTTGATGACCCATCAATAAACAAAAGCTCACCTCCCTCTAGTGCGTTTTCTTCAACTTTCCTAGTACATGAGTACATTTCAGTTACTTGGGTGCAGTCGTGGGCGTAATCTCCCTCTTCAATTACTTCTGCTAGGAACCTTGCAGGGTTAACCGTGCTACATCTAACAATTGCTAGTTCAGCTTTAGACAAAATAATCTCATAACCTGATGCCCTCTGTGTTGTTAGTGTGGACTTAGGTTTATTCAATATCGCAAATAATGCATGTTCCACAAATAGTGTAGTTGGACACCCCATAGTTATTGCTGATGCTTTTTCTACTGCAAAAGCAGCTGCAGCAAGACCTTGTTCACAAGAGAAGTGGCCTAACATTATAGGGTCTAAGTGACCGCTGTAAAATGCTACTGGTTTATAGCCCATGCTAGTTTTTTGGGCCAACACTGCTTTCATCACTGCTGAGTCGCAATGTTAAAATATAAAGAAGCGCCGCTCATAGTCTGGGGATGCCAGTACTGGAGCAGTTGATATCGCGTCCTTTAATTCGTCAAATGCCTCCCTCATTTCCATAGTCCATCCCAACTTTTTCTCCCCTTTATTTGCTTCCTTCAAACCCTCAAGCAGGGGTCCTATGTATGAGCTATAATCAAATACCCATGCTCTACAGTAGTTGCACAGCCCCAGAAATTGCTGCAGTTCTCTCACAGTCTGTGGCACGGGAGTGCTTGAGATGGCCTGTGCTCTTTGTGGTGCAATCCTTCTTCCATGTTGGGATATCAGTTGGCCAATGTAAAGTACCTGTTCCTGACAGTATTGTATCTTTTCCATGTCTACCTTGTACCCCTTTTCAGCCAATATTGTCAACATTTTTAAGGAGTCCTCTCTACATTTGCTTTCGTTTGTACTGCAAATTATTATGTCATCCACATACTGTAACACTGTGCTTTCCACCTCAACGTTACCCACATCCATCTGTATTACTCTATTGAAAATTGAGGGTGATTCACAATACCCCTGTGGTAATCTGGTATGTTTCCACTTTGTATTTCGGTAAGTGAAGCTTGTCAAATCTTGTGAGTCTGGGTGTAATGGTATTGAGAAAAAAGCATTTTTAAGGTCAATCACTGTAAATCGTGATGCTTCTGCTGGAATGCCACACAATATTGTGGCCGGGTTTGCTGTTACTGGATACTCTGCTTCTACTATGTTGTTCAAGGGTCTGAGGTCCTGTATGAAGCGCCAAGACCCCCCTTTAGCCTTGCGCACCGGGTACACAGCTGTGTTACATGGTGATTCTGAGGGGACCAATATGCCATTGTTTATAAGGGCCGTTATGGTTTCATATATGCCCTCATCAGCCTCTTTTGACAATGGGTACTGTTTCACTCTTGGTAGTATGGCACCTTTTTTCAATTTTATCCTTACACCCCCTATGCTTTTTATGCATCCCACGTCATAAGGGCTAATAGTCCATAATGATTTGGGCACCTTTGACATATCCTCCTTAAAAAATGGGACTGGGGTGCCTGCGGGTGCCTCAAGTGCCATTGCAATTTTCTGTGCTACTTGTTTGTGAGCCACTCTTAGCCATATTTCTACACTCATCATGAACACCATTTCATTTTCTTCCTTTTCTTCTGAGAACAGCTCTTCATCTGACACCTGGGTCAGCCTACACCCTTCTGCTAGTGCTATCACCGCCCTCCATGCTCTCCCTTCTTTATCTTGGGCGTGCACAGCAACATAATCAGCCGTTGCAATAATGCTCTCAATGTCCACTACAAACACCTTCCCTTCTAGTTCATTAACTGGTGTTTCTGGTCGGAATAGATAGGCTGCTGGTCTCCTCCATATTTTCCCTTCTATCCCTGGCATCCATGCAAATGCCATGTCTGTGCCATATTGGAATATCTCGCCATCCAGTGGCTCCGCCCTAATCGCTGTCTGTCCACAGTATGCTTGCAAAATCTGTCGTGCTGCGAGCATGTTAATCCCTGGAGTAGAGCAAATTATGCCATCCTCTGTAAAGGAGATCGTCATATTCAACCTGTTCATTATGTCTCTCCCCAGTATATTTACTGGCGAGGCACTATAATACAAAAGTGGGACTGACAGATCATAATCTCCAATAGATAAGGGAACGTTATCAGTAAATGGAACCAACCCTTTAGCCCCAGAAAATCCTTGGGTGTTCATGGCTTCGCCTGACATCTTAAATTTACCTTCCCTTATGCAAGACCGGGTTGCCCCGGTGTCAACAAGAAATGATAATTTTTTGTCACCTATCGTTACCTCTATGCGTGGCTCCTCCGCACTATTAGGTGTTACTGACAGGATGGGACACACCAAGGCCGTCTGTGGGCTGGCCTATTGGGGGTACAATGATTGGCCATTCCCTGTGTAAGGGTTGTGTCCCAACACCGACACCCCACCCAATTGTGTTCGTTCAATTTGGGGTGGTGGTTGTATTAACGCCACTTGTTGTTGTGGCGGCGTCAGTTGCTGTGTTATTTGTTGTTGTGGCAGTGAATAGGTTTGTGGCTGTCGTGTTTGTTGTTGTTGGTCACTCCCTTGTTGTGACATCTGCTGTTGGTTTATGCCCTGCTGTTCTTGTGAGGTCCTAGGTTGTACTTGTTCATTCCATGCTGGTGTTCCTGGCCTGACCCTACATGTACGTGACATGTGTCCTAATAGTCCGCAGCTCCAACACACAGGTGGTTCCCTGATTTGCCATGGGAAGCTCCCTGTGTTGTCCTGGTATACGGGTTGCCCTGTGGGGTAGTAATTTCTCATTCCCCCAGCCTGTTGCTGGGTATTATATCCATATCCTCTCCCCCTCATAAACCCTCCTCTCCCTCTGTTATAACTATAATACCCAGTTCCTTGCATTGGGTACCCTCCTCCCATGTTCGGTGTGTGTAATTGCAGAGGCGGCACTTGCTGTATTACACCTTGTGGGGGCGCTATTTGAGCTGGATCTTGTGCAGCCACTACTTGCGTTGGGCTTTGGGCCATTGGTGTGGGCGTAGTTATTAGTGCCCCTTCCATTGTATATTTAGTAAGTTTTTTCTGTACTAATTTGGCCTCTTCTGTTTTCCTGTCCTCCTCCTTTTGTTTCATTTTTCCTTGCCATGTCCTGCAGTGATGTACTATAGTCAGTTGTATTTCTGGCCATGGTTTTGCTTCCATTCCCACTACTTTCTTTAGCTGTTTCTGAACTCCTTCTGGGAGCCCTTGTACTAGTATATGATAAAATATGGCTGGTGTTTTGTCCCATTGTTCTCTAGTTTCCATGCGCCACTTCTCTTGAATATCCTGGATATAATCAACAGGATCCTCATTTTCACCCATCTTACGGGAAGTAATGGCTCCTATGTCTGATGTGTCTGGGTACTGCACTCTTAGTGCCTGCCATAGCGCATGTCTGCAGTTTGCAAATGGTGCCCCATCATGCGATGTGTTTGTTATTGTTACCCCATGGAATCCCGCTCTTTTCCAAATGTCATCCGCTCTATCCCCTAATATTGATATTAACAGGCCCTTCACATCTCCTACTGCTAGTTTCTGTCCTGCGGTGTGTTTTTCCATTTCATATATCCACTTACCCGCACCTCCACTTAGTGATGGGAGCCTACATTTTATATTTTCCTTATCCGTATGTTTCCAAGGTACATACTGTGGTCTAACCCCTCCTCTCTCCAGCAGTGGCATTAAATTCTGTCTTGTGTCACCCTTTACGCTCCATGATATTGAGTCTTCACACCCCTCCTCTTCCCCCATTTCTTTTACTACTTCAAATTCTTCCTTACTACCTCTGCCCCTACCTCCCTCTTCTTCCTTTCCCCTTCTTTCATCATTTCCTGTGTTCAATATGGGTATGTTTATTTGTCTGTCTTGCCTGCGACTAGGGAGGTCCCTAAGCCGACATGCATAAGGTGTAAGCTCGTTCATGAAGGGCGCGAGCTTTATTCTGTGCAGAGAGCGTGCGGTGGTTGAACATGTAGGTAGTGACGTGGGAGGGCGGCGTGATGGGGATGTGGGTGGCGTGGTTTCATTGGTTTGTGTTTCCCCTATTCTTTTCGTTTCCTCCTTACTTCTCTCCAGCTCCTCCCCTCTTCTACTTATCCAGGGCGAATCTATGTTTGTTCTAGTGAGGTACAGTTTATCTAAGCTTTCCCTTTCACTCTCTCTTCCATCCTTCTCCACTCCTTCTTCCTCCTCACTGCAAAAATCATTTATAAATGGCACCCCCCACTCTGCCTTTTTTCCTTTTATTGTTACTGTTTTCAAATCTATTAGGTCTCTTTCTCCCCTTTCGTTGTTACCAACTGTCCCCCCTAGTGCTGATGTCGTTGCTACCTCCCTACTTTTATATACATCTCCCCATCTTTCACTCTCCCTACCCCTCCCTTCTCTTCCTTCTTCACTTCTCTCCTCCATTTCCCTACTATTTTCCTCCCTTTTCCTTTTTAATTCCTCCATTACTTCGTTGCTCATCTGTTCCAATATCCTTTCATCCTCCCTCTTCCTTTCCCATTTCACCCTTTCTCTTTCTACTATACTCTCTATTACCTTCCCCTCTTCATATTTTTTAGCTGTCTCAGATATTATCCTCCTCCTCCATATTTCCATTTCTTTTTCCTTTTCTTCTTCTTCCTTCTTCTTCTCTCTCAGCACTACTCTTGATACCCTATCTGCTGCTGCTTTTACCCTTTCAGCTTCTCTCTTTTGCTCCTCACTTCGTTCCCTTAATCTTTCCAATTCGTCCTTACCTTCTTTCCTTTTCCTCACTCTCTCTCTTTCCTCCCTCTCAAGTTGTTTGATCAGTTCATTCTGCTCATCCCTTAGTTTTGCTAATCTTTCCTCCAAAATCTCTTCCTTCTGCCGTAGTAGCTCCTCTCCCCTCATTTCACTCTCTCTGGCACTATCCTCGTTTGTTCTCCTTACCGCCTCCCTTTCTTCTCCAGTTAGTGAGCCTCGTAATTTCAACAATATCTGTGCAGCTACCCACTCATCGTTTCCTATCTCTACAGTCTGCTCTTCTCTAATCCTCCCTTCCCCCATTGGTATCTTCCCATGAGCCACATATGGTGGAGGGCTGTATGCCGGGTTTGAGTATCCTTCAGCCGCCCTTAACTGTCCTTTTATTTCTCCTAATTCTCTTAAAGGGTACAACCCTCCTCCCTCTGTTTTCACTCCCGGTGTTATGGGTATCTCATTGCTCGGTTCCTTTTTTATGTCGTCTGATTTATCAACCTTTTCTCCTCCCTGTCTTTCGTTCCCCGTATTCTTTGTGCTTTCGCACTCCTTTTCCCCACCCGTTCCTTCTTTCTTAATCTCCTTTTCTTCCGGTTTTTCCCCCATAGTGAACATTCCATTTGGTCCTGGTCGAGACCCCTGGAACATCCTCCATAAGTTAAACACCTCCACGTGGTTTGCCAACTTCTTCCCCTTGTATGTATTGTGCAGATGGTTCAGTAGTGAATGTTGGGCATATGGATCGAAACTACCATTAGGCGGCCATGGTGTTAACATTTTGTTGTCTGTCCCCTGGGTCCACTCTATGCTGTACTTAATTAACTTCTCCCTGTGTGGTGGCAGTGTGGTGCATATGTGCTGTAGTGGGGTAGTGAGGGTGTTCCCCCACCCTCCCGACCCTCTCCCGTATGACATGGTTGCACTCCCCTTGTTACCCTCCCCCTTACTAGCAGTTTACAATATACAACCTTGTATTGCTTACCTCGCCCCGCAAGTGTGGGGACTTACGACAATCCTTTGACAAATTATGCAATAATAATAAATATGATGTTATATTATATTCCTTCCCCTACGGCCCCCTGCGGCCGAAGCGCACGCAGCCCCCTGCGGCTGCGTACCCCTTACGACGATCTTATACAGTCGTCCTGTTTCTCCGTTCTCCTCCCCCTTTTACACTTGCCGTGGCCGGCATTCTCCGTGCGCAGCCACGCCCCTTTCCCCTTCTTCTTTCGATCCACTGGTTTATAGTTTATCTCCGTATCAGCTCCTTTATCATGCTTCTCTTCCCCACCACTCTCAAACCCAAGGTTCCTTGTGCTCGCGATATCCTATTAAATCCCTACTGGTGACGTCACCGATTTCTTCGAGCTACTGGTATATTCGTGTTATGTTCTTTAAATTCAAAATACACTTGCAATCTACCCCGCTAACCCTACAGCTGTCTTCCTGTCTCTCCTGGAACAAGGTAATCTCATCAATACTATAACCGGACTGCGCACGCTGCGTCGCCTCGCGTGTGATACGCCCCTCAACAGGAGGGCTTAACCAGCCAATTATCTTCCGTTTTGGGCAACTACGTAACTAGCCACCGCCCACAGGGAAACGTCATCTACCTATCGAGTTTCTTGCTCGAACAATAGGGAACCTCATCTACTCATTGAATAATAAATATCAAATCGTAGGAAACCACACACCCACCCTCACACGTAGTCGCGATTTAGGCCAATCAGTGTCTTACGAGCGGCTGCACGTGATGTTTTCGTGCCCCGCCCCCCTCTTTCGCGTAACGTTAGCCGCCTGCTCTCGCACTCGTCTCGCTACCATTCATTCCATTAGCAACACTCAGTTAAACCTTCGCCGCTTTACAATACCTCCCTCCTCCCTTATTTACTTCCTCCCCCTCCCTCACAATTTCGCATTGCTTGTTGTGCGTGTCATGCTCACCAAGTTCTCTCGATGCAGGGCCGCTCGACTGCGTGCACCCCTCCAAGCGGCTCGCCACCTCCCCTCGTCTGGACCACGTCTGGACACTCGCCGACCGCGGGCGGGATACTTCTCAACCGGCTCCCGAGGGCCAATATCCGGATTGCGCTGTCCGGTCCTCTCGCAGCTCCGCGATGGTCCTGTAGTCCTCAGAAGGGGGCAACGGCAGAGGGGGCCGCGCCGCCGGGCCTCCTCGCAACGGGAGTGCCTGGAAAAATTAAAAATAAAAGTCGATCTTAAACAGATCTCAGCAGTGCCTCCAACTTGTCGGGGGGAAATTCTGCCGGGGTCGGCCGGGCCGTCCGCAGACCTCCGGGCAGGGAGGCCCCAACTCCTCCCGTGTATATCTCGGATCGAGACAGAGTATGAGGCACACACAAGGAGCAAGGCAACTTCTGCTGTTTATTATGCAAACGGCAGGGATGGGTCAAGGAGCGTACGCGTTCGTCCTGACACACACACAATCGTAGGGCTCGCAGGCCCTTTTTACTGTAGTATGACGCGCTACTTGCGTCACTTCAGAAAGTTAACAAAAAACCTATCGCCACTCTTAATTGGTTGCTCGAGTGGTAGGGTTAGTATAGTACACATATAGAGAATGATATTAGTGGTCAAGGTGTAGTCAGGTGGTATATCTGGGTTGTCCCTATAATTAGATACATAAGAATTGTTACATGAAGACCCCTGAGGATTGGCTGATGTTACTGACGTCTGAGATAAGAGCCCCATGTTCTGATTGGTGCATCCGTGAGCTCCCCAGCCTGGGACCACCGTTGTTCCCAGCTCTCGGTGTACCTGTGTTTGCAACAATGTTTCAATATGGGTACGTGCAGACAATGTGAGGATTTATTCATAGGTGGAAGGCTGACCGCTCCCACTGTAGCAGATGTCCATTGAGCCTTTCAAGTGTATCGGCCTATGTCTCGTAGCGAGGGACCCAGACGCCTTTTTTTCTCCTGGGCTTTGGCATCTCGTCAGGTTCGGCTTGGTCACGTGAGGCGGGACCGTGTTTGAGGCAGAATTCTGCACAATTAATATTGCTTTTCCACTGTGTGTCTGGTTTAATTTGTAGATATGACTTTAACGTTGGTACGCGGAGTGCGAGGTTGCAACATCGTGCCTTTGATGATTTGTTCTTGGATGTGGGTTTGCAACATTGCGACCTTGGCTGGTTGCTCCACCAGGCTCATTCTGCGGGATCAGCAACCTGACTTTTGCTTTGTTAATGTCCACGGGAACTCTTGCCTGAGGCCTACTTGGGCCTGGTGTATAAGTGATCCATTTCGGGCATGGGTGCTTTAGGTTATAGTGGCATATATTTCCATGACCAGTATCGTGTTTCTATTATACCTCTCATGGTGGTAACGGGTTTCAAGAGAAGCGTGAGCAAGCGGCGTTATAGATGAGTTCATGATGCATCTTGCGTTTCTGCATTCTGAAAGCCTATGTAAAAATAATAAAGATGCACGTCCGTGAATATGCCTGTCGCCTACGTCAGAGCACTGAGTATGTTCTTCGTGTAGATTGGTGTGGAAATGTTAAGTGTGTATATTTGTACAGATGTGCTTCCCGTTGTCTAGGTCGTCATGGCATCTCTAACGACGTGTGGTTTTTAGTCTAGCTGATCCGAGCCGCAGGTGTCGGCATGGCCAGTGCGGGCTGCTGGGCAGGCAGGTGGACACATCCGTATGTTCCTGTACCAGGGTACCTGGTCGTCTGGTAACTGGACAAACTCTTCTCGCGGCGGGTGTCTGGGCCGTGACCCTCTAGGCCAAGCGCGAGAGGTGAAGGACGGGAGCCTGGTCTTCCATTCTCCCACTTCAGCTGCATGTAATTTGAAACATTTACAAAACTGATTGTTAAATCAAAGAATTAAAACAGGTGAAGCCAACTTTACTCTCGCATTTTAAGCTCAGTTTTGTAACAAACATAAATGTGACTGCTAAATATGATTTGCCAAAGGATTCCTATAGAATCTGGCTGCTTTTAGCAGCTGCTAAATGGAGGTGGATTCCAAACGAATCAGTGGCGTAACATGCAAGCCATAACGAGGGGGCCCCACCACAACTCAGCAACACATCATGGGTTGTGCAACACTCTGGTCCGGCCTAGATTGCCACGCTTTGCAATACGCAAGAGCGTGCTGCTGCAGGGGTACGCCGCACAGTATAGACCAGTCTAGAAACGTAATAACATACTACAGTAAAGCATGCCAGGCCACATTTAGACATACCTATACTCGTTTCACCAAAATGCCAGTCGAAGCAATAGCATTTAGCATGGCTATTTATCACAGATGCCCAGAAAAATATACAATGCTGCAGTAGGAAACGGCTCGACTGGCAGCACCCAAATGCTAGTCTAGCCAGATGATTACAATTAGCAAGACTGCTTTATTAGAGAGGCCCAGTTAAAACAAAGTCAAGCCAGACTAAGAAATTACTGGACTGACTGCACCAAAATGCCTCTCTAGCCACTAATACCACATAGCAAGCCTGCTTAGCATGGACACGGATGACCATTACAATTTATCACACAATCTTCATCCCACCAGAACAACACACACATCCCCTCTGCCTCCCACCCCCATCCCCTGCCCCAACCCCCAAAATCAGCTTCTCGGCCCAGAATTACCTGCACGTCCCTTTTTCTTGTCCAAGCGCTTACGTATGAGGCTCCTTGCCTCATAGGTAAGTACTGGGATGAGAAAGAGTGGGACTAGTGGCAAAGACAATTACAGGTAACTAAGCCAGTCATTAACTCCATGTCCCTCTACCCCATCTCAGTACTTATGTAGGAGTCAAGTGCCTTGTACACAAGTATTGGGACGAGGAAGAATAGGGCTATGTGTAATAATCCCTTTGACATTTTGGGGTAGGTTGACTTGACCTGGCTGACCTACAGAGCCATTGCCGGACAGAACAGGACGCAGGTATTAAACGGCACCTGGGTTTTGCTGTTAACAAAGGCCCAGCAATTACAAACGTAAAGCATTTCACTATTACTACCTGTATTCAAATGCATAATTCTTTAGGCAATTGAAATCTTGATATGGGTTTAGTACTTGCATGCCAGAGAATTGATTGGAAGGGTGGAGAGGGGGAAGGAGACTTCTTATTCTCACAGCAGTCCATACGTGAGTGCTTTTCAGAAGAAGAGAGTTAACTGCTTGTAACATTGAGATTACACTACAATCGTCTCATTAGAATTCATAGATAAGTTAGATGCCCTGCACAAATAAGTTTGCCCCTCCCCACCGTCCGTGATGTTAGCACCTCTCCCAACAGTTGAAGTGCTAGCACCCCCCCTGAAATGTAGGTTTTTGTTGCACCACTGAACACAAGCACACACACCATTCAGCATACACACACATCTACACCCAGTCACCCATACACTTAGGTGTGCACCCTTTCACCATACAGGCACACCCAGGCAGCCACCAATACATTTAAGGGTGGACCCTTGCACCATACGAGCACACCCAGGCAGCCAGCCATACATTTAAGTGTGAACCCGTTCACCATACACTCACACAGTCAGCCACATATATATTTAAGTGTGCAACCTTTCATCATTCACGCACACCCAGGCAGCCACCCATACATTTAAGTGTGCACCCTTGCACCATACACTGAACACACCCACCACCCATACATTTAATTCCCCACTCTTTCACCATACACTCACAAAGGCAGCCACCTATACATTTAAGTGTGCACCATTTCACCATACAAGCACACACAGGAAGCCACCCATACATTTGAGTGTGCACCCTTTCACCATACACTTCACACACAAACCTAGCCACCCATACATTTAAGTGTGCACCCTTTCACTATACACTCACTTCTGCACACGTCATGGGTTTGAGGGACGCCCTGTTACTTCGAAAAGAGATGGTTTCTTTTTTAAGTCAATCCAACTTCATTTAAGGACGGAACAATAATGGAAATAATTTCTTTATGAAGGCAGAGTGAGTTCCAAAAGAAATGATTTCTTTTTGAAATCTTAGAGCTCCCCTACCCCATGACATGGAAGACTCCAGCCTAGAGGATTCCATGTCATGGGGTCGGGGAGCCCTCAGACAAATAAATAGTTTCTTTTTGTAGTCACTCTGCCTTCATAAAGCAATTATTTCTGTAGCAGAAATTATTTCTTTATGAAGGCAAAGTGACTAAAAAAATAAATTATATATATTTGTTTGGTTTTGTAGTGCAAGGGGGACCACCTCCCAGGAAATGTGGTGGCGGGGCCTACTCCAATCAGAGGGTGCCGGGGCCCCCGTACCGCCAGTGAAAGGAATACATTCGTTTTTTGCCTGCATGAAAATCTCATGCTGGCAGTAAACGAAATGTACTTTGAAGACTCAGCAGGAAAGCACGGAAGAAACGTTAATGCCACTTCATTCCCTTTCCACACATTCAAAGACATTTGAAATGGGACATACTAGTAAATAAAGAAAAGTAATGCGCATTGTTTTACTGTGCATTGTTGATTTACTGTTCTGCCCCATATAAAATTACCCCCACAATGTCTCATAGATGCATTGATACTTTTCAGAACTCAGTGTTTTAGGAATCCCTCTCTCACAGCCTATGGCACTTGGAGTACATATCCAAACACACACCTGCACTCTCAGGGCCCAATTAATGGAAAAGTGTGCATAGATCCCGCAAACCTGCGTGCCGAGAATGAACCCGCACAGCCGGTCGCGCATAATAAACTCTGTGCGCCGTGTGTATTCATGGAATTGCCCAAGCAAAGTGACTCCATGCGCAAGTCGCTGCCGGAATGGCCACGAAATGCCCACACGTAGAGTCATCCAGCCATGGAAACAGACCTTTGAACACTGAAAAATAGCCTGCATACACCCCTAACCAGGTCAGCACCACAGTGGGGGTTAGTGGGGCCCTCTGTAAGTATTCCCAGCACCCTCTCAACATGCATACCACGTATCATAAAAATCATCATGTTCTAGAACACATGCATGTGAACCCCCGTAAACGGCCCCTGCACCCCGCTACACTGCTTACGGCCCCCCCAAGTGCAAATGGAACCCTGACTGCATGCACGCACCTCTAAAGCTGATGCCTGTTCTTACCTCTGCATGGAGATTTCTATGTGCAAGTGTCTGTATGCCTGCCTTCAGCAGAGACGTGCCGAGCCTGTGCAAAGTCCTTGCACTGTACTCATAGTACAAAAATGTACCACGCAGGTTATTCAATGAATCTTCAAAATTACTTTTGCGTGCGGTTTGGCACGCAATGTCTCTATTTACTGCTCAATTAATTCCAGACTCAACTCATGTAATCATGCCTCCTGGGTCTCCAGGGTCGGACTGGGACAAGAAATAGGCCTGGACACCAAAAAAAAAGTGGCCCACCCCTCGCCTCAAAAAAGTGGCCCACCCCTCGCCTCAAAAAAAGTGGCCATCAAACCATCATTCGTGAATCATGTCAATTCACGACTTTTAAAGAAAATGCTACATATTTAGGGTTCATGTGTCTGTTACATTCCAACACTCCAGACAACGCCTCAATAGCCAATTTACACATCACCGCCTGTCCCTGGCCCCTTTCGGGATACCAGTGTCCCTATGACCTCCACAAAGATACTGTGGGGTGCTTCCGAACTGCACACAGCAACAAAGGCTAGCCATCATCCGGGGTCAGACTGGGCCATGTAATCGTCTCAGGCACCAAAGAAAAAGTGGCCCGCACTTGCAAATGGCTTTTCATTCCTTTTGTGATACTGTTTGAGTAGTATTCAGGGAGAGCTTTTTGATAAAGTGACATGCAAATTGTACTTTTTAAAGAATATTTATTCAGCAACACTGGTCAAAACTACTAGTCGCAGAGTGAATCAACTCATCAAACTGGCCCACATGGGCCAATAAGGGTCCCACTTTGGCCAAAAAAACAGACCCACACCAGCATTTTGTGTTTTTGGTTGGCCCTGGGCCTATTGTCCTACAGGCCAGTCCCGGCCTGCTGCCAGCTCCACTGACTTTTCAGTACTGACACTTTTTCCCTCATTTTTTTCCCAAACAGTTGGGAGCAGAGAGACAGAATACGCAGGAGCGTCATCGAGGTCAGAGGGCACAGATAAAAGGCACGGGCTGTGTTATGTAAGGCACTGGCTATGTTATGTTGTGTTACTCGGTCATGCACCTTGCCCTGTCGCCACTTGCGTGGCCTCTCGGTGCTATGATGGGGGACATGACATGCAAGCATTTGGAGGTCGCTGGATATTCTGTCACTTGAGGCCCCACTTTCAACCTGCTTTTTAAAACTGTCCAACAGCCCACAACCCTAAAACTTCTGAGGCCGGCTCCGCCCCTGCTCCTGTGTGAACCGTGCCACTGGCAGATTCAGAGCTGTAGGAAAGCTGTGCAGGGGGGCACCTACAGCAGGGGAGCTATAGAAAATGGGTGCAGGGGACGCCTGCAGCAGGGGAGCTGTAGGAAAGGGGTTTGGAGGGTGCCTGCAGCAGGTCCCATAGGACGCTTCTGAGGGAGGCATTCTCGTATCCTGCCGCTTCAGTCAAAAACACACCTATTATTTAGGGGCTCACCCTGATGAAGATCCCCCCCCCCTTAGGCTCCAACACCCCCAAGCTCTAGTGTATCCCAAAAACATAATGAACGTCCCTTCCCCCTCAAACTCTAGTGCCCAAATACGCTAGTGTATCCTCAAACCCCCATTAGCGCCCCTTAACCCTCAAGCTCTAACACCCAGACCCCTACACCCTAGGGTATCCCCAAACCCTGATGAGCGCCCCTTCCCCCTCAAGCTCGAACACGCCTAAACCCTAGAGTATACCCAAACATTTTCTGATGAGTATCATCCTGCGTTTCCCACTTCTCCCCTCCCACTAACCTCACCAAGAAGAACCCCTAATTCCAAACCTGCTAGAGCACCCGGAGACCGCACGAATGGCAGCGGAGCGCTGTATACAGCCCAACAGAACATCTGCTGGCTAAGACCATGCCACAACAAAGAGGGGGGGAGGGTGACATCCATGGGGAAACAGAATCACCAGACCGGACCCGGACTAAAAAAAAAGTGCACATTGGGAGACACGACACACTTGGCAAAAACGACTTACCATCAGGACCACCATCAGAACTAACCTAACCCGGACCGCCGCATCCGCGAAAACGCACGAAACTAGCTGGCAGGTGTTGGCCGGGGCTGTATAGTTAGAGTATAACTACAGTTGTCTTGTGAGTTATTGTGCGCTACAGCGTCCGGAAGAGCCACTCGCGCTACACAACAGAAAATATGCGTTTATAAGAATGGAAATGTGGATATGTTTTATTTCTTTACAGATAGAATTGCTAGTGAACTGTTTGGTTAACCAATGTGGAAAATTATAAATGAAAGAAGCATATCTTTACAAAATCTTGTATTTGTTCTGCTGTTATATGTGCATATGTAAGTAAATCACATGCAGTGACGTTGCAACACGTGTGCAATCCATTCACATGATTTTGTGTGCATTTTTAGCGTGCTGCTTTAGGAACGCCTTGCAGAATTCCTGTTACGGAATGCGATGTTGCCGAATACTGTGATGGCTTTTAAGCACATGTCCAGCTGATGGATATTTTCAGGATGGAACACCATGCAATAGGAATCGATCTGTATGTTATAATAACAACTGCTATGACTTTACTAAACATTGCAAAATGATATTTGGCAAGGGTATGTTATTGTTGTCTACTGTTTGACCTTTTATAGGAAGTATATGTTCTTTTTTACTCTAATTACTCGTTTTTGTGGAAATACAATGTATATTTGGATTTGTGTAGCTTTTAAGTCACTCCTTGATGAGTGAACTGCTTTATTCACAATGTGCCATGTGATTCCATCCTGCCTCCATGGTATCCAACTGTAACTGACACTGGCCACTAGGAGGCTCCCACACTAGAAAAGTTCTAGAACCTTGGTATATACAGTCAGACGATGCTCCAATGCCATAGCACAGCATTTGCTCGTTTTCAGCCCAACATAAAAATAATCCAAATATCCCTACCATGTACAAAATAACTTGAGAGGCATTTCAGAATACAAATGCGCCCACAGATCTAATTAGTTTATAGCTGCATGGTCTTTGAATTGTGTTTCCCTTTCTTGTCTCTCTCGCACCAGCAGAACTATGTGAGTCGGTGAATGAGAGATAACCAACCACCTCACATCTAAACAGTCCTGCTGTTTTCTGCTCCTAGCCATCGTAATCACAGTAGACACCTGAGTTCTCAATACATCCACCACAAATGGGTCCTCAGTAGAATAGTTCTCTTGTCTCTTGTGACTGCTATCACTCTCACAACATTCCACCTCGTCAGTTATCTATCTGCATCACTGCATGGAACTACCAGTCACATCCACTAGTGGTGGGCTGCATTTGCCAAACCCATTATACGAGAAGAGTCCTTACCTGATTGATTGCAGCACAGTGGGAGGCTAGCTGTTGGCTGCGGACTGTGGCCTGGGTGGGTACCACTGTCTTGTCACTGGCAGCCGCTCTGACTCGTCGTTGCCTCGCCTGCTGCCTGGTGGTCCTCCTCAGTGTGGCTGCCTTATGTGTGAGCACTGGGCTGGCGGCCTCCAAGTTGTCTGGTGAGGTCCACTGGTGTGTTGCACTGCAGTGTGGGGCTCAGCTGAGCTCTGGTGCCTGGTGGCTCTCTCTCAGTCTCTGCCCACCACTTCCCGATGTCACATGTGCTGCCCTGTGGTGTGACTGTGTGGCGTGCACCCCAATAAATTATGTCCAGCCAGGGCCAGGGTGGGCCAGAGGCCCAATAGCATAGTCAATCACGTTGTCACGTGCGTCACGTGACGCCGTGGTGGACCTGGCGGCACAGTCTATTGGGCGGGCACGAATTTTCATTGGCTTGTTCTTCCGCAGTGGCCCGCAGGCACAAGTGGAAGTTGCTTTCAACTTTGCCAACAAGTGCAACAACAAATTTGTTGTTACTTCCTGCAAAGTTGAAGCAACTAGTGTGAAATGTGTCACTAGGCCCCAGTTCAGCCTCGCAGGCAGGCTGTCCCCCCAGGGTCAGGACTTGGAGGGCGGTGGCAGGTGTTACAATTGCTTTAGTGTTTGCAATTGCTTCTGCCGACTCCCACCACAGATCAAACTATCGTTCAACTCGGCTGCCGCTGGCCTGAGCAGAGCGCAAGCCGAGCACCACACGGCACCGGCCCCCTGCAGTGGCGGCACGGCCGCCATGATGAATGATGCTGCTTGCTGCACATGCATCATCAATTATGATGCATGCATGATGCAATCATCAAACCAAGGTAACAGCATCTAGTGTTACCTTGCTATTTTCAATTGTGCCCAGAGGGCAGACTGCAGACAGTGCCGCCGGCGCCTCCTGGCTCCTGCCCTGTCCAGCCCAGCCCCAGGTGGCCCAGCCCCCCCATGAGTCTGACTTGACTTCCCAGCCGCGGTCGGCCTGCTGTGACTGTGAGCCTGTGATGACTCAGGCAAGCTGCTCCACGTGGTCCGCGGCGCCGGCACGCCGCACACACACTGTTACTGTGGGCAGGGCAGGCCAGGCCTGTCAGTGCCAATAAACAAATAACATTGTAATTTAAAAAAAAAAAAAAACTGGCCCAAAGGTGGCTGCTGAAAAACCAGCCCCAGTGGACCCCAAAGTCGTACGGACACGGGTCGAAAGACCGAAAGGGCCAGTCCAACCCTGTGGGTCTCATATCTCTTGATTAACTCTATAACCAGTCTCCTGGGTGGGAGCGGGTCATTAGTTGTTGCCAGAAGGGAGACATTGAGAGGGGTGCTTGGTGAGTGCATACTCAAGACTTTCCTCCCCTCTTGGAAATGACTGTGGACAACTTGAATGTGTCTCTATCCTGCTCCCAACATCTGGTCCTGCCCTGAGCTGACCTGGCCAATCGGAAGCTTTATGTTGTATCTGTGGTGTTCGCTGCTTTCCTGGCAGTTTCTCTGTATGACATGCATCTTAGTACAAGTGCTTATGGAATAGACCCAGGCCTTGATGTACATAGCTCTTGTTTTCCTGGCGATATTTCCTCCTCCTCCTCCTCCTTACTAGTATTATCATCTTCTCCATTGTTCCTGGGTTCTCCTGAGATTTCTTCCATCCCATCACCTTTTCTTGCCAACCTTTGACTTCCCACTAACAGCACTCATTCTTGCGTACGTTCACCACCTGCTGTTAACACTCCCTGAATTGCCAATGCCTCCTTCACTTTACCTGTTTCTAGGTTGCCACCTCCTTTACTGTCACTGTATATTTTACTTCACTTTCTGCTCTTGATGTTACCACCTCTTTTAATACCACCACTTACTTTCTCTCCCCATCAGATGTTGTTGCTTCCTTCGCTATCACCACCTCCTTCATTTCACTCTCCCCTCCAGATATTATCACCCTCAACAACACAAGTACACACCAAGACACCAGATAGTCATACAGCAATAGCCACCTGTGACTCGGGATACCTTATGGAAATTATCTAACCAGGGTGCATAACCACAACCCACCCCAACATCACATAACACACTAACACCAATACAAATACTAGCACACACCTGGGGCACTGAGTTTTACACATACGGTTACAGCACATAGGGCCTCCCACACCAACTCCCACATGCAAAACAACACTGAGGGGTCAGCGCATGTACTTAAGAATAAGAAAAGGACATTTAAATAGTTGAGACCATGCATATCCTGGACAGTCAGCACAGCCCTTGAAGAAGAGCAGAGCTCGAAACATGTGTTGGCTTGTCAAAATGAAACTTACCATGTGCTATAGCATTGACTAGTCATAAGTTTATTTAATTTGTTTATCATTATCAAACTCATTTTCAGGACATATGTGCAGTGTGACTGTGTCATCCACTTTTTCTCACTTTTAACTATTGGAGAATGATCAGAGGATCCACTACAGGATGCATTCACTTGCAGCTGGTCCCTCTGCATTTATAGTTGGATTTGAATTACAGTGTTTAAGCGCTGTGGCTTTCAGGTCTTATCTGCTCTTGAGATACACCAACACTCACAGAGGACAGGTCCTCCTGGTTCTGAACCTATCCTCTCATCCTATCCCCATTAACCTCCCCACACCCGCTCTCTTGCCAATCCAAGCGAGCTCCTGGAGATTGCCTGTGGGTGGCAACGTGTATGGTATAAATCAACATAACATAGCATAACACCATCTTCTTCCTCTAGGTTATTGATGTTACCCTCTCTTTTAGAACGGGAGAAACATAGTCATGTTTAAACTTGTGACTAGAAATTATAGAGGTTTGTTGGGGTGGGCGAGAAGAGGAGAAACAGAGATGTTGAAGGGATGTAGAGAGCAGTCATATGAACAGGGTCTGCCTGGGTAAATGGATGAAGTAGAGAGCGGTTTGATAGAGTTACCTTCAGAATAGGTAGTTAAGTTGTTGAGGGAGGTCAAGAAGAGATCAGATAGAAAAGAGAAACGTTAGAGACAACCCGAGTTATTTGGGATGTTGAAGGTTCCATTGTGAGATATTGGGGCATTTGTAGGTAATAAAGCAGGATGCAAGTCCAGGTCATGGAAGAAAGAGATAAAGTTGCTAGGGGAATGTTTATTTGGAGAATGATGAGGGATTGGGACCAAGCGGTTTGGTGGCAGTATCCGGAAAGGTGTTGAAAGGGGCAGATTCTATGGCCCTATTGAAGAGTAAGTAAATACCTCCACATCTCTTAGCCACCCAAGGAGATTGAGCAACAGTAGTAGAGTTATTGTGTAGGGCATCAAGTGAGACCGTAATGTAGGGCAACTGAGATTTCTGTTATGCCCCTGAACCATGCTCTGGGAGTTATGGGAGTCAAACTACTCAGAAAGGAAGGACTTATTTTGCAAATTGATTATGCATTTCTTACCCCAAGTCTCAGAGTTGTTAAATAATAATAGAAGGAGAGCATAGAGGGCAGAGTTTGAGGATGCTTACGAATTGATCGTATCCCGATTCATTGCGAGTAAACAGCTTGCAAGAAACCTGACCGAGATAAAAACTGTCATTTGCTTACTATCAATATGAATGCTCGTAAAACGTAACACATTCAATACTAAACACACATCGTTATATATATATTCATAATACAAGTTAAATTATATGCGTATGCAAGATGCACATAGTATTCAGCCTTTTGCATCATGTTGCAGCATTAGTGAAAGTAAATGAAAGTGCGCTTTAGGTCGGTTCAGAAACAAGAAGTAAAAGGAAATGAAACGTTACAATGGGAACCTCAAATCATTACAGCGCATATATACATGCGTGTAAAATAAGCATACATTCAGAACGGGAGCTGTGAACATCAGGACGCATACATATATAACCATAAAGAGATTGAGCGTGTGTTTAATTGTTAAATAAAATAATATAATATTCATAGTACTTGATGTTTTTTATTCCAAACCAACAAAGAGTGTGCAGAAGAAGATTCGACCGAGGAAAATCTAAGAAAGAACAAATTTAAAGGTGAATGCAGAACAAGAATATCCGTAAGGGCAATGGAAAGGTCAATTGTGCAGAAGGTAAATTTGGACCACGATTATGAGCTCAATTAGGACAAAAGATCAATTGTAAAAGGTCAATTTGGGTTATAGCGAGTTTGAGAGGGAAGGTGAGTGGGATAGTTTTATTTCAGAGCATGACTGAGTGGCAATATGCGTTTTGTGGGAAATGGGAAGGACAGGGGTAGAGATGACAATACCCCTGTCCTTGGGGGAGTTACTGCGCCTAGAAGCAGCAGAGCTTCAGGGGTGGTAAGCCACAGCACCTTGGTCAACTTTAGTTTATTCAGAAGTCGAGCATGCAGATGCAAATATGCTAGTGTCAGTTTCATGACTGGCGCATCGCACATGGCAAGCATGCATGGTAACCACTGCAGCCCTGCAGGAGAGAACACTCAGCAGGCCCATGCACAGCCTTGTGATGCTGGGTACTGCCCCTTTCTTTTCTGGTATGCAGCCAGAAAGGGATGTGCCTGTGAGGAATTCAACCTTCTGCATGGTGGGTGTGCGCTTGCCAGGGCTTTTTTTTTACATTTTTTTACTGAAATTGAATGATGGTAGGTCAATCTGAGGAAAATATATAGAGCTAATCTGCACAGATTTTCCTATGCTCACCGCATGACATACGCACAGACCCATGTACTCTGGGTGAACACAGCCTACAGGCAAAATCCCCACTGTCATATTTAGTTGGGATATGACAGGAGCAGTACACAATACATCTCCAGAAGGTGGGCCCTATAGCAGGTGGTAGTGATTAACAAAATTAACATACAAATGGAGTGTACTTCAAACAGGCCCACATGGGGCCTGGCTACAGAGGCTAACAAAGGAGACAGGAAACCCCAACAACCTTTCTTATGCAACTTTGTCAACCTGAATTAAGCTTCCGCCCTCAGTATCGATTGACAGTGAACTGTCATGCCTGGGAATGTGTGTTTACAGTTGTCCTCTGGGCAGGGGTACCTCATTCATAAGGTATGAAAATTTGATTTGCAGGAGCCGGAGAGTCTGGTCTCACCACAGCTTCCATGGAAACCTGCCACTTTAATCAGGAACCACAGAGAGCTCCATTAACCAAAGAGGCCCTTTGATCCACAACAGACAGGAAGAATACCTGTGGTCCATTTGGCTTTAAAAGGGGGTGAGCCCCTCTTTTGGTAGATCATTTGAAGACTTTTCAAGGAAAAGCAAGAAGAACTCATCAGTGGACCCTAGCTGAAGGCACAATCTGCATTACAACTTCTGCCAGTGAAGGAAGGTGTGGACCTCCAAAGAGGGAAGCAGGATCTGTCCCCTTAACGCCTCCTAGGGTACAGAGGGAGATAGCAAATCCAGAGGACCCTTCAGCAGTTCCAGTACCCAGCCAGCATACAGTGTGCCTTGCTAGCCTCTGCAGCAGGATTCCTAGGTGGGAGACTGACAGAGAGTCTCTGTACCCAAAACCAATGACAAGGCAGCTTGCTGCAACACACTCCGCAGGTTTGGCCATCCACCTTAAGGGACGACACAAGCCCAGAGAAGTGCCTTGATGAGCATCTGCCAACGTCCACCTTACAGGACATTTTTGGGCCACATAAGTTCCTCGAGCTGCAACCGACTGCAACACTGACCGTTGTCCAGCCGCAGTCCCTTAAAGACATCTGAAATGTCTCGACCAGTGCATCAGAACTGCCAATCAGCCATGAGACAGTTATTCCTGACCCTGAGCCACCGTGTGGGCCAGCCTGCAGCTGTTTGTCAATCTTCGCTCACCTAACTGTCTTGTCATCTGATAACCACAGCTGACTCCCGTCTTGAACTCTGCCACAGAAGCCTGAAAAGTGCCCTGAAGTCGACTCGACCCTTTTGAGCACCAAGAACCTCTAGAAACACAAGGTACATGTAATTCTTTCCCCCTGGTCCTTATACAAAGGCCCCTAGAGACATTTGAAGACCCACTGCTCCCTTTGTGCTGAAGCCAATTATCCTTGAATTGTTGTGATTATTTACTTTACCGACCAACCTCCTGTCAGTATCCAGAGTGCATCCCTTTTCCTTCTTTGAAACTGTATGTCCTCTGCATTCATTTAAAGGGTGGGTTGTATTACATAGGCCCTCATTACGACCCTGGCGGAAAGTGACTGACCGGACCGCAACAGCGTAAATAGCGTTTCCGCCATTGCACGAAGGAGCAAAGTGCGGCCCATTCCGACCCATCGGGCACGAGCACCACGGCATGGCGGAAGTGCAAAGTCCGCGATGGCGGAAATGACCCCAAAACGGCCCACACCGCCGCCGTACGGCGCCCTAGGTGCAATACCGCCACCCATCACAGCGGACACCGCAGAGTGCGCCTACCGGAAAGTACGGTGACCGGAAATATACGGAAACGGAAGTGAAAACATGGGCCCGGAACGGGAAACATCCCGCCGTACACCTATAAAACCACAAAAACCACACAACCACTAAAAACACTACCCCGAGACACACCCCAACCCGTCATCCACCCTAGCGAAACCAAGAAAAATGGGAAAAGTAGCGAAGAAAGCGTGCGACCGCAAGCGGCAGGTCCACTTCTCCCGTGAGGAACTCACCGTGCTAACAGAGACCCTCCAGGAGAATGCTGCCATCTTCTTCTCCACGCAAATGACCAGGACGGCACTTGCGAACAAGAAGGCCATATGGGCTCTGGTGGCACAGCGGGTAAGTGCGGTGGGGACCGCACCCCGCAACCCACAGCAATGCAGAAAGCGATGGGACGACCTGCGGATACGCGTCCGCAGCATACTCTCTGCCAACCGCAACATTGCCACAGCCACCGGGGGAGGTCCTGAATCACCCATCAAGTTGACCCCCTGGGAAGAAATCTGTGCCTCCACCATCGGAATGGAGAGCATAGAGGGAGTCGGAGGGATGGAGAAAGGAGTGCAGACATCCGAAGATTCAGGTAGGTGGGCCAGATAAAACAATGCTAAATCCACAATGTCCAATCATGTGAAGTACCATGTGTCCACATAGTGCAACAGAAACACATGTCCAGGAGAACGTCCACACACATCGCCCTGATAGCGCACTTTAAAACTCACAATAAATACATAAATAATTAAAAACCCCTAAAAAACGCACTACACGTGCAGCAGGCACACCCTAACTGCAGGCTGCCAAACAACTGCACCCTCACTCCACACACAAATGAAAGCACCTCCAAGGCCCCGACCCAAATCACCCTCAGGTTCCACCCCAATGCATGTGATACAATGCCATTCCAATACCCACAGACCCATTAATAACCCTCGCCCTCCTTTACTCCACCACAGGGTCTGATCCAAACGACGAGCATCAGGACACCCCTACCAGCGCACCTGCAAAGAGGGCCAAGACCAACGGCCAAAGACCCTCCACCTCAGCTGCACGCATCAAGACACGGCAGCAGCACACATCAGGTGGAAGCACAGAGGAGGGAACATCAACAGGCACCCCAGCAGCCAGCATGCCCACAACACCACCACCACAGGTCCCCCCAACGGATGCCACAGAAGGCACTGCCTCTGGTGGCAGCAGCACCATAGGTGACACCCCATTGATGGCAGCATGCTCCGACACAGAAGACGGGGATGTCGAAGTCAGATCCATCCATGACCTGTCCCATTCCCCCTGTCTGTCCCATCCCGTACAACATGAGGATACCACGCAGGGGCACCCACAAGACGACGACTGGCCATCCCCCACAAGCCCTGTGGCAAGGCAACATGAGGTCAACAGCCCCTCTGTGACACCCCCGCAAATGGCCATGGCCCAGCAGAGGCAACAGTCCCTCGACCAGTTAATCGTGCAACAGCAGCAACTGGCCACGCTCCTCAAGGACCATGCCGATGAATGTGGGCGCACTAAGGCAAACATAGAAACATCAACTGAGACACTCAGGGCAGAAATGGAGAGAAGTACAGAGACACTAAGGGCACAAATGGAGAGTAGCACCGAGAGCCTGAGAGTCCAAATGGAGAGTAGCACCGAGAGCCTGAGAGTCCAAATGGAGAGAAGCACCGAGAGCCTGAGGGGGGAACTGCATGCGACGTCCAAAGACATATGTGCCGAACTTGCCGCAGTGCGCCGTGTGCTCACTGAGCTCTCACAAACCCTTAGGGACATGCATGGACGTGAGCAGGCAGACACATCATCCGTAGCAAGTTCCGTCCAGGGCAGCCCCCAACGTAGATCTGGGAGGAACCTGCGCTCCACAGGCAGGGGTGCCCCTGACACCCGCAGAGGGGGCTTGCAATAGCGACAGCCCACTGACAATGAGCATCTTTGGACACTGGTGTTCGGGGGGGAGGTAGGAGGGTGGAGGGGGTGTGTTGGGCTCACTTGGGTGGCGGGTCGATAGGGTGTTCAACATGATATCACATATGCCATAAACAGTGCACGATCAACCAATGAGATGTGTGGACAATGATCTTTGTGTACTAGGCCATCATAGGCGTACAGTCCATATTGTGCATGTACCAGACACACACAGTGCCACGAGTCCCGTGTCCATGTATCAGCCACCAGGCGTGAGTGCTAGAAGCATGCATCAATGAGATGCTGACGAATGTCACGGCCCTCCGGTGCCTCGCAGACTCCTTGAGGTGCTGCCACATCCCCACCCTCATCATGACCATCATCAGGTGCTTGCAGTTCTGCGTCAGGGGGCATGGGCACATTTCTACGTACGCACATGTTGTGGAGCATGACACATGCCATGACCATCTTTGCAACCTTCTCATGGCGGTACAGGAGTGCCCCGCCAGACCTGCTGAGGCAGCGGAAACGAGTCTTTAGTAGGCCGAATGCCTGTTCAATGACTACACGGGTACGTGAGTGGGCATGGTTGTAGTCCTCCTCATGCTGGTCCCGTGGGTTCCGGACTGGTGTGAGGAGCCATCTCTTCAGTGGATACCCAGCATCACCTGTATGTGGACGATAAACGTATGATGTGGAATGCCATTGCTACGTACGCACACCCCCCCCCTTCCTGCCAGTTCATTGCTGCATCACATACCCCACATCATCATGCATGAAATGAGACTCACCGAGTAGCCAGGATCTGTTCCCTGCGTGTCGCTCCATGTAGCGTGGTATAGTAGAGTTCCTCAAGACCATAGAATCATGGGTTGATCCAGGGATTCGGGCACAACAATGTGTAATGATCCTGTTGGAGTCACACACCATTTGTACATTCAGGGAATGAAATTGTTTTCGGTTGCGGTACTGGGCCTCCATGGCATGTGGGACGACCAATTCCACATGGGTGCAGTCGATGGCACCAATGCAACCCGGTATGCCGGCAAGTGCATGGAATCCCACTTTTGTGTTGGTAATTTCCTGCTCCGAGCGTGGTAGAGAGATGTAGTCGTCTGCGTGCTGCAGGAGGGCATCGAGCACTTGCAATAGTGTCCGTGAGAACAGTGGCTGAGAAATGCCATGCAACTGTCCGACTGTGTGCTGGTAGGTGCCTGTGGCCAGGAAGTGTAGTACAGACACCACCTTCAGTAGGGGTGGGATGGCGGTTGGGCTATCTATCATGCTGACAAGGTCAACGTGTGTCATGTCCACTATTGCGGCTATGGTGTCCCGGTCCAAACGGTAGAGGGTGTGGATCTGCTCATCAGTGAGGTTGAACGGATGTGCTCGGAGGCGTGGGATTGCGGGCTGCCTGCGTGGTGGTAGTGGCTGTGCTGGCGGCCCTTGCTGGCCCTGCCTTGCCCTCCTCCTCCTCCTGCGTCTCCTCCGTGCGGCCGGTTGTAGTTGGTGTTCGTCTTCTTCTTGGAGTTGGAGTACTTGCAGTGCTATCAGGTCCCCCAGGGCCAACATCGCGAGTCCTGCCGGTAGCATTTCGGAGTGGGTGTGGTTGTGGGAGGAGACTGGGTGTGCAATTTATGTGTTTTCAGGCTGTATGGCCTCCACCTGTGGTGATTCATTCCACCTGTGCAAGCTGCTCTCCCCTTTGGCCGAGCACGTCCCGCACACAACGCTGCAATTCGAGGAATGGCATCTTGCTATTGCAATCATGTATTTGTACCCGATGGCCGTGTAACATTTGTTGATATGTACATTCGGCTATGGTCCCATTGTTTCACATACAATCTTTGCAGTCGCGAACAGACTTGTGATGGGTCAGTGGAACGTAGTACTCGAGTAACGGTGGGCCCTCATGCATCACTGTACCGAGTTGCAACGACGGGCGGGGCGTCCCATTAGTGGGCGATGGCAGTTGCCATTTTCACACACAGCCGCACTAGATGGATTAATTTGTGATTTCAAACGGCCACAGATGCCTTTTCGACGTGATGTTGCAAATGAGGAATTCGAAGGGCGGCGCTTTCGGTTTTCAGCTAGCGGAGAGGAGATGCCCACAGGTCTGACTGCAAATATAACGTTCTATTGTTCGATGTCCTTGAGACAGGGGCCATGGCGAGGAAGCAATGATTGATATGAATAGTTTTGGATGCGCAATAGTGACGTGGGCGATGAGGCCGGACGTTCCCAAATACATGTAACTTCACAACACTGGAATTACGGGCTGGGGCACTGTGGATTTTGCAGGCTGCATAACGCACAGACTCAATGGAAATTTCGAATGTTTTGTGAGTAAATATTCAGGCGTTTTTATAACAGGATGAGGGAATGATGAATGGATGCATGGGCAGGTGATTTGATACAGGGTTTGCCATGTACAGGGCTTCTTGGAATCTATCCGACTCCCCTGCGCTATGTGATGCAGGGCTGCCATAGTGGGACCATCGTCTATCTGGCCTTGTTGAGCCCTCCCTGTCTCGACGCGCCTTCAGACACTTGTGTCCATGCACGTTAACATTCCCATCTGATGGAATCTGTTTTGACAGACGCATGCACAGGTACACTCGTTTGTGATGGTGTTTACACCTCGATATAGATGGTTATGAGTCGCAAGTGGTTTTGGGGTGGTGATGATCCTTTCGAGTGGGCTAGCATGCATATGACTGTGGATTTAGTGTGATCATTGAAGTGAGTTGTTCGAATGTAGTTCTGATGGCCATTCTGTTCTTTTTCTTTTCTTTTGGTTGACAGGTATCTCCTCCCCTTTTGCCACTGCCGTCTGTATGCCACTCCTGCAGATGGCGTTTACTCCCGACACCTGCTGCTTCGTGTTAATCAGTGGAGCAGCATTACGATCTTATGGGACGATCGCCAATGGGCCACATGCCCTTACGCAGTACTAGTGGCTCGGAGCAACATTTCGGCCTTTCAGCTGGACTAGTGGCTCCCCATTGGGACGGGCCTGCGGTTCTGTGCGCTTCCATGTTGCCTTTTCGTACGTGAATGTGGCTCTGTGTACCATGATGGAACAGGGCGTCACACAAGTAGTAGCTGGTCATTCCTTGCGGATGCAGCCCACAATGGTGATATGTGTTTTGGAGTTCATGGACTAATGGCTGTATGGGCTTGGTGAATTAGTTGTGCATTAAATTTCCATTCTGATATGGGCCGTGTAGCGTTCTTCTTTGCGAGTGATGTGGCATATTCCTATTTGGGGAGCGATGTATTGTGAGGAGATCTGCATTGGGTTCCAGCTTCGGAGTTTAGTCGCGTGGTACTGTGCTGGGCGCGTTTGCCTACGGAGCACAGTGAGGTCAGGGATGGGGGCTGCCAATATGACTGTTTGAATGTTGTCATGCTCAGGGGCGGGGGATTGGGTTTTGTGTAACAGATGCCGGTCAGCCAGGTGGACTGGTGGAATGTTGTGATTTTCGGAATATTGCTGGTCACAGGTGCCTGTGTTTGCGTGCGTTTCTGGGGGGGGGGACTGTGGTCATGTCCATTGGAATGGCTTCTGTATTCGTGCCATCTGTGCCCTGCAGCTCCCATTGGCCCCTCTTGTGATTCTTTTGTTCGTTGGCATGCATGGGTGACTTGTACATTTCACTGGTTGCATTGTGTGACTTCATTGCACCTACGGGGAGTTGTACTTTGTGGGCAGGGAGCGGTGTACAGGCACTCAGTGGGGCCGTTTACGGTTGATTCGCGATGCCGTACTTCTCACCATGGCGGAATGGTGCTTTCCGCCATGCTTGATGGCGTTAGGTACATGTCCGCTAGGGTCGGAATTCGCGTACCCTTGCGCCATGGTGGTATTTACGGTTTGGCATGGCGCGCGCGCGCGTACTTGGTGCAGTTAGCGTTGGCGTTCACTACGGTGTCGCTAATGGCTTCGTACTTTGCGGTGACGGGTCATAGTCGCACCGAGCGCTATTCGATGGCGGTATTGCATTTCCGCCATCGTTTTCCGATTTCCGCCAGGGTCGTAATGAGGGCCATAGTGTTGCTAGAACTGTCTGTTGTGATAATAATAAAGTAGACATTTTATACATCCTTGACTGGACAGTCCCTTTTATCATTGGGTAATAATTGTATTTTTGCTGTGTTGCGGCTCACCAACGATCCACTACCTTTTGGAGATAAGCCTTGCGTTCCGTCCAAGTTACCAAATTGGACATTGACGTTGTGCTTGTTATTCCAATCTGTTCAGATGTCTTCCGGTGTATTAGAGGTGTGGGGCCAATAGATGGTTTAGAAACGGATATTCACCCCTTGACTACCGGAAGTTGATTAATCACATTAGTGGCAGGCGGTCAGATCTAGTTGGAACCTTGCACACAGCTTAGTCACCCAGTGATAAAAGCACTGTTGTAGCCAATGTTTAAACATGCTAGCTATTTGTAATAATCATGGATCTTGAAATAAAGACTGTGGAAGGCCAAGGACGTCCTGCTTGTCCTATGTCAAGAGACAGGACTTCCCCACATCACCAAGGTTAATAAACCTGAGTTGCTGACCAGCTTCCAAGCTTAGGTAGAAGCGCAGTTGGCTGGGAGAATGACCCCAGGGGACAGGCTCGGCCCTGTGTATCCAAATGAAGAAGACCTTCCAGGAGGGGTACTGGAAGATGACGTGGAGGACCACATGTGCAGTGTTTCTCGCCAACCACCCTTCCGGGGCAAGCATGGTTTCTCAACTCTCTAGAATGTCAGTGAGGTCAGGGGCTATTGTGGCATCCTGCTGGCCCCAGGCCTAAGTACAGTCTCTATGTGGCCCAGTAACTATTGCAGGTGTTAACAATGTAGCGGCTAGTAAGCTCCTGTTGGAGGAGAGGAGACTAGCACTGGAGTAACAAAAATAGAGGGACCAGGTTACCATAGAGCTGTGCAAGCTGGCACCTAGAAGAGAAGAAGGAGGCCAACAGATTGACCTCTTGTAGTGGCTCAAAACAAGAGTGTCCGGGATAAGCCCTGCCACCACATGCCCAAAGACTTAGGGCAGGCTTATGTAGCGGGGAAGGATGTTTGACTGGTTTGAAGTGCTCAAGCTTTCGTTTCAGCTACAGTAGGTGGACAAGATACTGTGGGGTGCAGCCTTGATGAGTCGCTTACTGACACCAGGGACTAATGCAATTATTCAGTTAACACAATCTCAATGTCACTTGGCCTAGTAAGATCCATGTCTCTGTCTTCCCTCTGTTCCCCTTTCCTTGCCTCATCGCGCCTTGAAACACTTGTATATAGATGCGTTACACATGTCATATCATACCATATCATAATGCCCGAGGAAAGGCCTGTTTATGAGAGCATGAAGGCAGCGCTCCTCATAAAGTTTTGTAGAACCCCTGAACAGTTATCTGAAGAGCTTCAGAGAGCTTAGAAAGAAAAGTGGGCAGACATTTGAAGCGTTCAAACAATTCTTGTTGAAATATCTGAGTGGGTTGATGTCTGGTAACAAAGTTGACACATTTAAAGGGATGTACAATTTGATTTTGTGTGAGCATATCTTGATGAATTGTGAGGTTGAACCTCACCAGCATCTTGTAGAGAATACTTTTACAGACCCTAGCAAGCTTTAAAATGCAGCTGACACGTTTCTGAGTACTCAAGTCCAGAAAAAGGCTCAGGGGAGCACACCCAAAGCAGAATAGAAATCTTTAGACACAAAAGTTAACAAGGATGGGAAGGACAAGGCAAGGCATACTGCTGAGTTGTCTACTCCTCCATGAGAGTGGCCAGTAGCCTCTGTGGGCCCGACTCTGGTAGCAGGGGACTCAGTGACTTCAAAGTTGCCTGGCATAATGCAGGAACCTGAGGTAGAGGACCAGGTGAGGGTAGGTCTGAAGAGCCTGCCCAAGCTGGATGAGTTTACATCAGCTGGTGGCCCAGATCAGAATGACTACTTTAAAACCCAGAAAGAGTGTCCCTCTGTGGTGGGCCTGCTGAAGCAGGCAGAGGAGTAGGCTAAGGGAGAGGCCCCTAGACTGTTCAAAATGTGCTGGGAGGGTGGACTCCTGTACAGTGAGCCAAAAGAATCTGAAGGTGAGGGCACCAGAAGGTTGTTTATTCCCCAATGCCAAAGAAAGTTCAGTTTGGATTTGCCTCACCAAATTCCTTTAGCGGTTCACTTAGGATGAGACATCTGACCGGTTGTCTGTGCACTTTTACTAGCCACAGTTTGTCATAAAAGTTAAGGAATTTGTCCGGTCCTGCCCGACTTGTCAAGCTTCTGGCAAGTAAGGTGGCGCCATAAAGGCCACCTTAATTCTAGTACCCATGGTTGGGTAGCCTTTTGAGAGGATGGGCCTAGATATTGTGGGTCCTTTGGCTCCTCAAACCAGCTCAGTGAACAGATACATCTTAGTGGTGGTAGACCATGCCGCAAGGTACCCTGTGACCATCCCTCTGAGGAGCAACAAAGCCCCTGTGGTTGCAAAGGCTCTGATTGGGATAGTCTCCTCTGTTGGATTCCCCAATTAAGTAATGTCTGACAGGGGATCAAACTTCATATCAGTGTATATGAAGGCTATGCGGTAAGAGTGTGGAGTCACCTACCAGTTCGCTACATCCTTCCATCCACAACCAAATGGGCTTGCTGAGCAGTTCAACAAGACCAAGAAAGGCATGATGGGTGGCTTAGAAGAGCACCTGAGGAGAAAATGGGATATTCTTCTGCCATGCCTAATGTTCACCCGACAGGGAGGTGTCGCGCTTCTTTTTGGACACCCTGTATGAGGTACCCTCTGTCTAGTGAAAGAAGGATGGGAGGGCAACCGCTCATTACCCACACAAGCTGTGGTGGTCTATGTACTTGGCCTTCAGTCTAGAATGGCAAAGTACATGGAACAGTCAACAAAAAACCAACATGCCACTCAGGAGCTGATGAGGCCACAGTGACAGCCTATTCTCCAGGCCAGTGGGTGTGGATTATGGAGCCTGCCAAACCCAGTGCCCTACAGGTCAAGTGTATGCTGGAAAAATTCAATGAGTTAAATTATCTCATTAAAGTGAAAGGACGTTAACCGATGTGCAGGGTCTCTCACATCAACAGCTAAAACCCCATTAAAGCCGGGATCACTTGGTCATGGCGTTAGTGACTGATGGAGAGACTGGGGAGGTGACTGATCCCCTCCCAGAACCCCTGCACACTGAAACCACAGATGGGTCAGTTGATCGCGTCAACCTTGCAACAGACCTGTCAGAACAGGAACTGACAGACAGTTGCTGTTTCCTGGAACAGTTTGCTGGTCTGTTTACGCTGACTCCAGGTCATGCAGATTGGTGCACCCATGATCTGGACATTTGAGACAGTATGCCATTGAAGAACAGGATTCACTGGATGTCTGATAATGACAGGGACACCATCAAGGAGGACATTTCCAAGATGTTGTCATTAGAAGTGATAGAGCAATCCCACAGTTCCTGGGCTAGCCCACTGTTTCTGGTCCCAAAAAGACCAGTGGTGGGAAGATTTTGCTTTTGTGTGGACATCAGGTAGCTCAGTTCTGTCATGAAGGCACAAGTGCTCACCCCATTCCTCAGGCAGACAATCTCATTGACAATCTCAACGCTGCCAAGTACATGATTACCTTTGATGTCATGGCAGGGTACTGGCAGGTCGGCTTGACAGACAGAGTGAGAGAGAGGTCAGCATTCTCAACCCGAGAAGGAAATTATCAATTCACTTATATGCCGTTCGTATTGAAGAATGCCACTGACACTTTTCAGAGGATGGTTAACCAGGTTTTGTCTGGACTGGAAAACTTCAGTGTTGCATAATTAGATGACATTGCTGTGTTCAACCACACCTGCGAAGATCACTTATACCAAATGAAACATGCCCTGCAGAACGCATGGCTGACTATCAAGGCCAAAATGTTGCAGATAGCACAGGGCACAGTGATTACTTGGGCCACCTGTTCAGTGGAGGTAGGTAACAACCTCTCATTGTGAAGGTGCAGGACATCCCCACCACACAGACATAGGTGAGAGACTTTCTAGGTCTCAATGGGCACTACCTATTGTTCATCAAGGGGTATGGGACCATTGCCATGTCTCTGAATGATGTAACTTCCAGGAAAATGCCAAAGAAGGTAACTTGGACCCCACCTGTCAAACCTCCTTTCAGGATTTAAAGAATGGATTGTGCAGGACCCCAGTTCTGAAAGTGCCAGACTATGGTCAGGAGTTCATTATCTAGACATATGACTTTGATTTTGGGATTGGAGCAGTGTTAGCACAGCTGAAATCTCACGGGGTAGAGAAACCTGTTGTCTACATTAGCAGGTGTCTAAAAAATTAGAAAGGAGCTGGGCCATTGTTGAAAAGGACAAATAGCAGATCTCTATGGGCCCTGTTAAATGAGAAACAATCAATGGCAGCCCTTATGAATCCGATACCAGAAAATGTTTGGGCAAAACACTTTACAAAATTATTCAACGAGACACAAACTATGGAGAAGAATAATACTAAAGAAGAAATATCATGCCCATGGGAAATTAAATTTGACAAGGAAGAGATAAAATCTTTAATCAAGAGAGCAAGCTCGTCAAGAGCCCCTGGCCCAGACGGCTTGTCAAACGCAGTGCTAAAAGAAGATCCAGAAAAATGGGCAATTTTCTGCGAAAGACTCTTTAAGCGAATTGTGAAGCAAGGACAAATACCAAGATCTTGGAAAATGGCCATCATTGTCCCCATATTCAAAAAAGGCAATAGAACGGATCCCAAAAATTACCGCCCAATCGCTTTACTAGATTGTGTCAGGAAAATTTTTGCCACAATTCTGCTCAAACAATTAAAGACCTGGATAAACGACTCGAATATCTACGACAAAAGACAATCAGGCTTTGTCGAAAATGTTGGGTGCAACTTAAATCTTCTGATCCTAGGCCTGATGAAAAGAAGAGCCTTCACAAATAAACAAAAACTGTACATAGCCAGTATAGATCTTAAACAAGCATTCGACAGTGTGAACAGAAGCCGACTCTGGGAAAAAATGGCTTCTAAAGGGTGCCCTCCTGATCTCCTAAATGCAATAAAAGAACTGTATGCTGAAACTTCAATAAGAATTAAACTGGACCAAGGCGGAAATCTTTCGAAGGCCATAAAAACAGCAAAAGGCCTAAAACAAGGATGCCCGTTAGCAGCCACCCTATTCTGTTTCTATATTGAGGACTTGCAACAATGCTTTGGAGATATCAGGTCTTTTCCACCAAGATTAAACTGTAAATCAGTTAACCATCTGCTATATGCAGACGATCTGATAATTTTAGATCATACACAAATTGGTCTACAGCGTGCATTAAAACAGGTTGAGAAATACATAGAAAACAATGACCTAGAAATAAATGCAGAAAAAAACGAGATATTAATAATCAGTGACAAAAGATGGAAAAAGACCAAAAATGAAGAATGGAAAGTGAATGAAACCTGGATAAAACCTTGTGAAGAAATGAGATACTTAGGACTACAAATAAGTGGGATAAAGAATGAAGAACCCTGGAAAAAGATGCTAAAGACAAAAACTAAACAGCTAACAACCCAAGCAATCATTATCAACAAAAGATACGGAAAATTCTCTCTATGCCCAGTGATTACATTCTACAAATTAAAAGTAATTCCCACACTTATATATGGAGCAGAAACTGGCACAAATATCCCAGAGAAATTCTGGTCCACTTTAGAAGGTCTTTTTTGGAAAACCGTCCTTTCAATACCAAAAGCGATTCCAATCTCGGTAATCCGCCATGAACTAGGCCTAACATCAATATATATACATATACGTTACAACCAATTGATGCTGTACAGAAAAACAATGATCAACCTGATACCTCCCCAATTTGAAATATTGGTCAATTCCAAGAACTATGATGAAAAAGTAATAGAAGATTGGAAAAATGGAAATAAACAAACCCTGACAGAATTTGGCATCAAAATCGAAACCCTAACGGAGAAACAAATAGTTGTAAAAAGAACGCTGTGGGTGGAGGACTGGTCGAATACTGAAACGAAACGAGCTTCGGCGAAAACGCGCACGCTTCTGAAATCCAATTGCGGTGTGATGTCTATTATACCAGATTATCTGAAAAAATTTCCTAGTTCAAAACAAAGAGATCTGTTATTACGTTTCAGACTAAACATTTTAGGAAACAAAACGACAAAAGCAAGATACACAAAGGAGAAAATATGTACAAAATGTAGACTGTGCAAAAGAGGCGAAGAATCTCTAATTCATCTAGTGCTATTCTGTCCAGAATTAGGAGACTTGCGAACCTTTTTTTAGCAAGTAACATCACTGACTTATGCGATCTAGATGCGGAGAAATGGTGGAGTTTAATATATACCTGCCAATCTCCAAAAATAAACTTTGCAACAGTCAAATTCCTTGAAAACACCCTAAAAAGACTTGATCAGATTGATGAGGAAAATACAGCATAAACAATGAACTCGAGCGAACGAAAGGTTGTGCTGAGCCAATGTTAGATATTCATGCGTCATTTAAAACTATTGATCTAACAATTTTATCTTATCCAATACTGTTAGCAATAGAAATTCACCTTAAGTACTCCATTTGATTATAAAAGGAGGTTTTAAACTAATTTAATTTCTTGATTGTTAGTTAATGCTATGTTAATTTGCAACTAACATTTTGTTATCATTTATCAGCACTGACTCTGTAAATTGTTTTTTTTTTTTTTTGTAAAATTCAATGTGATTGCATTAGGACAGATCTCTCTTAATGAAATATAATGAAATATAATGTTTTACTGATGTGAAAGGTTTGAAATAAACCATATACACTTAAAAAAAAAAAAAAAAAGATTCTTACATCTTTGGGTCACACATTACTATCCAAACTGACCACAGGCCTCTTCGATGGTTAGTGGACATGGACTACAGATATTAGATATGAAATTCAGCAAATGCCAGGCACCCAGCATGGAAATGAAGATGGTCTCAGCCGGTAATTTTGTCTTGATGATGAACCAAACTCTCAATAGCGTGGTGGTTCACATGTTGAGGCTGTGGAGCATGTGAGTAAATCGACCATTCGCATGGTGGGTGTGCGCTCACCTGGGCTTTTTTGAAATTTTTAAATGAAATTGAATAAGTGTAGATCAACCTCTGGAAAATGTTTATGGCTAATCCGCACACATTTTCCTTTGCTCTCTGCATGACATACACATAGACCTGTGTTCTCTGGTTGGACACTGCTTACAGACGTATTCCCCCTGTCATATTTAGTTAGGCCATGACAGGAGGAGTGTACAGTGCATCTCCAGAAGGAGGAGGACCAAACCTCCCCCTGCCATGTTCAGCCTGAATTAACTAACAAGGGATCCATGGATCCACCATGTCCTTTTGTTGTTAACATACTAATAGAGTGTACTTCAAACAGGCCCACATGGAGCCTGGCTGCAGAGGCTAACAAAGGAGAAAGGAAACCCCAACAAACTTTCATATGCCGCTAAGTCAACCTGAAGCCATCTCCCGCCCTCAGTATCGATTGTCAGTGAACTGTCATGTCTGGGACTGCGTGTTTACAGTAGTCATCGTCGCAGGGGGACCCCATTCATAAGGTAGGAGAATTTGATTTGCAGGAGCCAGAGAGTCTGGTCTTTGTGCAGCTTGAAGGGAGACCTGCCTCTTCAATCAGGAACCACAGAGATCTCCATTAACCAGAGAGACCCTTTGTTCTACAACAGACAGGAAGATCCCTTTACCTTTTCTGTTGAGGTACTGTCTGCCTTACATGTTCCAACAGGTAATGAAGGCCAGGAACTCCACAGAGGGAAGCAAGATACCTCCCCTAAACATCTCCCATGGAACAGAGGGAGATACCGAATTCAGGGGACCCTCCAGCAGAACTGGTACACAGAAAGCATTCAGCATGCCCTGCTACGCTCTGCAGCAAACTTCCTAGGTGGGAAGTGCCAGAGAGTCTCTGAACCCGAAAACAAGGACAAAGCAGCTGCCTGCAACACACTACTCAGCGTTAGGCCATCCTCCTTAAAGAGCAAAACAAGCCCAGGGAAGAAGCTGGGAGAAGTGCCTCGACGAGCATCTACCTCTGTCCACCTTAAAAGACATTGTTGAGCCAGTCAAGTTCCGCTAGCTGCAACCGACTGCAACACTGACCACCGTTGTGAACCCATAGTCACTTAAAGGCATCTGAGATATCTCGACCAATGCTTTAGAACCATCAATCAGCACTGAGACAACTATTCTTTACCCTGAGCTGCCATTTAGGCCAGCCTGCAGTCATTCGTCCAACTTCGCAGACCAAACCATCATGCTACCTGATACCCACAGCTAACTCCTGTCTTGAACTCTGTCACAGATACCTGCAAAGTGCCCTGAAGCTGACATGACCCTGTCGAGCACCAAGAACAACTACAAGCAAAAGGTACATTGTCGTTCTGTCCCTCTGTTTCTTCTGAGAAGGCCTCTAGACACATTTTAAGACCTATTGCTCTCTTTGTGCTGAAGCCACGTATTCTTGAACTGTTGCGATTATTTATTATACCGACCACCCTCCTGTCAGTATTCAGAGTGCATCACTTCTGCTTCTTTGAAACTGTCTGTCCTCTGCATTCCTTTACAAGGTGGGTTGTATTTCATAGTAGTACCCGCCGAGGGGCAGTGAGCTTGAAAAAGCAAGCTCATTGTCCCTCACTTTACCAGAATGACAAGGCTCTGAATCACTGCCACAGCTCTGGGTTTCTTTGACACTGGCTGCTGTGGAAAGGTAGAAGAGACTTCAGGTAGTCCCCGCTCCCTGTTCCATGGCAGCCATTTTGTTTGTTTACATAACATTCAATGGCTGCCAGGAAAAGGGAGAAGGGACCATGTGTATTCCCTTCTCCCGATCCCAAGCAGCCTTTTTTTTTTTTTTTTTCAAGACTCCATATAAAGTGCAATTAGTACCCCGGTACATTGTGCCAGGGCACTAATGCCAATATGACCCTTGGAGGGGGGCATTACCAGTCATGTAATGCCCTCGGGGCTCCATTAAATCGCTTGCTACGCTTGTGCTTCTAACTATGGCACTGGGGCATTACCGCACTTGTAATGCCCCCCCTCCTCGGGTCATATCGCCGTATATATGGTCGTCTGGAACGGCCATAGGTGATTTTTTGGGGGTGGAAAATTTTGGGGGGTTTTGGGAGCAGGGGATGTGGGGTATCCCCCGCTCCTTTAGAAATAATGTGGAGGTTACAGGGGTGTCCCCCGCAGGTTCCATGCCTTAATATCACCGCAAAAATATGGCCATATTTTTGTATGGCGATAGTTTTGCGGGGATATTGACACATGGAACTGATCATTTCTATACAACCTTGACTGGACAGTCCCCTTTTATCATTGGGTAATAATTGTAGTTTTGCTGTGTTTCGACTAACCAACAATCCACGACCTTTCAGAGATAAGTCTGCTGTTCCATCCAAGTTACTAAAATTGGAAAAGTGGGCTTATAATGTGCTTGTTATTCCAATCTGTTTGGATGCCTTCTGGTGTATTAGAGGTGTGGGGTTGATTGATGGTTTAGAAACCGATATTCACCCCTGGACTACTGGTACCCATAAGTTGATTTGTCACAGTGGCAATACACAGGCACTTGACAGGCCAATAACTCACTGAATCTTAAACACACGCTGGCATATGACTGCAATCACTGCTGCACAGATGCAAATGTTATTAGTGGGGGAAGAGGCACCGAGCACAGAAGGGACAACAATACGTTAGTCAGCAGGACCACAACTGGGACCAGGCCAGGGAAACCTGTCCTACAGAGGAAGAGTGCCTTTGCTGAATGCTAGCCTATAGAAGTTGATCTTCCTGCATTGTTTAACAGGTTTATAAATTCACCAATTAGTTTTTCTGAACTTGCCCATTACGTTTCTCTCGGAAGAATACACTTTTGCACTATTTTGTGTGGCTAGAAAGTCAAAATATCACATCTATAAAATTCTTAGAATCAGAAAAAAAAGTTATAATAATGACAATGGGCCTCATTACACGGTAGGCGGAGGACCAAGGTGCTATTAGCACCTTGGTCCATGCCGGTATTTTATACCGCCTTGGTGGAAAGGGGAATTACCGCCCTATTCCAAGGTTGGCGGGGCGGTAATTCCCCCTTCCTCCATTGCCCTTCCCCATTCCCATTTTTGCCCCATAGGGCTCTATGGGAATGGGGAAGGCGCTAATTACGGTGCCGCAAATTGCGGTACCGTAATTAGCACCGTGGTCCCTTTGCGGGTTAGTTTTTAACGCCTGCTAAACAGTTAAAGTACCTACCCGCAAAGGGACCTCGTAGTAAGGCGGTATGGGTTAACGGTCACCGGTATCATTCCCGGTGACCATTAACCCTTACCGCCTTCCGTGTAATGAGGCCCAATGAGATTTAAAAAAAGAAGTAAAGAATGTTGTGTCTCTTTTCAAGACCCAACTCGTATGCTATCTTGCCTGGTATTTAAACATTGCACATCTGCCATGAGTAGCGTACACATCACCCCCTAAAAACTGAAATATGTTGACACTGTGGGGATTGGCAGTCGGTGGTGACAGCTGTGAGCGGCAACATGAAACAGGTGTGAAAGAAACTATTAGGACCATGGAATATATTTTTTGACAAAAGAAGCTCTTGCCCTGGTGATCGAGACACTTGGAGAAGTGAGGATCGACCTGGTCATTTTGGCCATGTATTATTAAGTAAGAGAAATAATGAGACTGCAGTTAAACCTTGGCATGCAAATGAATAAGGATCTGTGACTGGATTTTTGTAGTAAACCATAGTTGACTTATCATGTCAATGTGCCTCATTACGACCTTACCAGTCCGGAAACAAGGGTGCCGGTAAGCTTACCGGACCAGCAAATTACAAGGTTGCGTGCCGGGGTCTGCTGCGGCCACGGTAGGCAGAGCAGCCAGAGAAGCACAGTTAGCAATGGTGCTGGTGCTTCCGTGAACCCATTCCACGGAATGGGTACTTACATCTACCGGCACCAAGCCTCGCGGTCCGCCGGGACTTGTAATGTCCTGGTGACACCGGGAAGCTAGGTGGTGGTAAAATGTTACGAGTCCGGTGGCAACCCATTGGTAGCACAGGCAGGATTCCCGCCGAACTCGTATGAGGCCCAGTATCATGACATGCCACACCTTTTGGTGTGGAGACAAACAATGTTGTCTGTGATATAAAAAGTGTGAATGGGTGTAGTGCATTTTTCCCGTTGGTGGTAGTTTGTGCTATACTGGCTTGACCACATAAACGGGGCTGTTGCTGGGTACTAAGAATTTAATGCTAAAATGTTCTCTGAACAAACATTTAAAAAATGTTGTTTTTGCTCTGATTTGTAGTTGTAAATGCTGCTTGTTATGCAGCCTTTTGCCCATCACCCGAGCAAAATTGCCTGTCTCCGTTTCACTTAAATTGATCCGCACAATGCAAGGATTTCATAATTCAGGTTCTCCCTTGCTCTAACTTTGAAAATTAAGCACTTGTTGGAGTTGGAACAGTTCGACCCTCTAGGTCTGAAATACCCATCTCTTCCTGTGTGCTGTTCTGTCCCCCCTTTATGATGCTTAGCTTACCACGGTTCTCATATGTTAGTCACACCATGTTAGCACAATTTTGCTGTATTTTGATTTGTTCTAAACGTAGAATGACTGCTCACAAAGGCAAACAATGATTGATTGCTTGGTTGGTGGGCAATCAAAAATATTTCAGCAGGCATGTTTTCATTGTGAAGAAAACACTTTTGCAGCCCTTTAATGAGTTGTCATACTTTCTGACGAAGGCAGGGTTCTGTTATTGCAAACAGGTCAGCAGATAGAGGGAATCAGAAGGTATTGTCGTTTCTTCTGGTTATTTATAGCATGTTCCTAGGTTGTCCAGTTATTTATAGCAAGTTCCTAGGTTGCCCAAGGCTGTTTTTAGTGAATTTCTGGGGTAGAGCAGAAGCAGAGACAGAGATTGTTAGTTGGGAATTGCTGCATAGAGTTCCACTGCTTGAACTGGCAGTCTTCACCGGCAATACATGAATGACTCCATTATGCACACCTGGGAAGGTGGGCCCTGCACACTCACGAGAAACAAGAGAATCCCCAAGACACAGCAACCAAATCTGCTATCAAGGAAAATAAAGTCCTACTACTCCCAAAAAACACAGACGCAAAGCAATATACCAGCTGCTCGACCGGAGCTATTCGGCCAATTACTTGACCCCAGTGAACACTCCCCAACTCATACAACTGATCACTATATACCAAGTCTGCAGCCACAGACCTCGAAACAGGGCAGCAGAAGCAGAAGAAGACCATAACTGCCCAAGATATGACCTGGACTTCACAAAAGACTAAGGGCCTGATTCACAGAAACGTTTTATAATGGTGCAATCCTGTAAGAAAATGCTCTGTGAACCAGGCCCTAAATGCAGTACCCCGTACATGAGGGAATAGGCACTGCCACTGCAAAGAATTCTTGGGAAACATCAGAGAGTGCACACCACACATCAGTCACGAGATCTGGCAGAAAAAAACTGGGAGATATTGGCATTAAAAAATCAGCTCTACATTGGATCACCTCCTTTCTCACTGATAAAACTGAAATCACAATCTTGGGCCCCTTCTATTCCTGGCTTCACCCACTTACCTGTGAAGTACCCCACGGATCCACACTCTCACCTCTACTTTACCAATATCTACATGACACCCCTACTTGATATCATCAATACATCTGGTATCCTCTGCTACAGCTATGTGGAAAACACACAAATAATCCACACATTTGTGGACCACTGATCACCAAACTCTGCAAACATTAAATACTGCCTTGCACAGGTGGACACATGGATGGCAGAAAACTCAATCCTAGTAAAATAGGGTTAAGGCTCTGTTATCCTACCGGATCTAACTCCTCCACAATCCTGTGGTGTGCCCAAACCCATCAACCATAGTAAGAAATCTTGGAATGAAACTGGACAACACCCTCACACTTCATCCGCAGGTGAAATCCGTCATCGGAAGCTGTTTCTCCCAGCTGCGCATATTACGCTGCACCTTACCTTACTGAGCATTCACCCACAGGGACATGCCCATCATTTCTCTAATACTATCCAAACTAGACTATGCAAACAGCCTCTGTCTCAGACTCCCAGATTACCTAATGAGGAAACTTCAAAGAGTTAAAAATGCATCATCAAGGCCACTTCTCAGAATGAAGTGATTTGAACATATCATGCCAACATTAAGCACTCTCAACTGGCTACCCATCAAAACAAGCATTCTTTGTATTTTGCATTTATAGGCACCAGGGTGCATGGAGGAGAGTGCAACGTTATAAAGGAGGATGTGATGAGGTTTGAAGGTGTGCAATGGAATGAGAAGGGGAATAGAGCAACAGATGAAGCCAATGATAGATGGTTCAGATGATGAGCACGAGGAAGTGAATGAGACGGTGAGAGAGTAAGAGAAAACTAAGGGCTGAGAGCAAAGGTGAGAGTTGGAGAAAATGGAATAAGTGGATATCTTCCAGTGCGATAGAGTAAGAGAGAGAGTGACAACGTGTGCAGAGAGAGAGAGAGACAACGTGCAGAGAGAGAGAGAGAGGGAGATAATGTGCAAAGAGAGAGAGGCACCACTTGCAGAGAGAGTACAAATATTGTAAACATAGATGATGCAGCAGCAATAGAAGCCTTTGCGGCAACATCTAGGAGAGTGGCCTTCATTTTGACACTGAACATAAACATAGCGCCCATTGAGTGTAGATGCTGAGGCACTGGACCTAATGTTTCAGGTTGCACCGGGCCACTGATGAGGACGGCTTTTGTTCTTAGCCTTTATACTTGTTCTTTTGGCCTTCACACAGAGCCAGCCCATGGCTATGTTGGTTGGAGGCTATGGAACGGCAGGCGCAGTAAATGTGCATATTTTAAAAGGCAAGACTCTACTCCTCTTGCGATAATGCTCAAATATGAGTCTAAAGTAACATAAATTGATGACAGAGTGCCTACAGAAAAGAATTGCATAGATCACTAAAAAGTTAACCAGCGTAAGAAACACAATTCCACCCGAACGTGTACAAAACCCTGACATGAGTATTGCATCTGAACCCAAAATCCACACAGTGAACGTAACCCCTTGCTCCACTAAGAATAAGTGGTCTACAGCTGACAAACGTGCCTCCAAAACTCATAACAAGTCACCAGAAGATAGTGCGCCAGATGCTTTGATAGAACAAAGTGAAAACAAAACCTTTGAAAATTGAAAATGTGATAATTCTACTTCAGCAAGAGAGGCAGTCCCTTCTCTGGAATTAATAACATCGGAACTAGACGAATACTCAAGTAGCATTCACCATCTGGAAAAAAAACCTCCGATTGTTAACAACTTGGCAAATCTGACCATTGTTAAAACCAGGGACAACTCTGTACTGTTAAGACTAATTAAAAAGCTGCATTGATGATACCAGAGCACAGACACAATGACTATTGATTCCAAAGCTTAAAAACTTCCCATGTTTGGAATCAGGACTAAAACAGTCATTTTGTGTTCCTAGAATGCGATGGCTGCAGGTAGCTCATGAGGGCTGAACAGGCCCTGGGCTTGACACCTGCTGGTAGGCGGTGTGCACTCCCATGGTAATTTCACTGCTTTGCCCTCAATTCAGTCAAGGATTTCATTGGCTCTTGCACACAGTCAGGGCTCTTCCCTGGGTTTCCCAAGGCATATGGGTGGACACTGGACTGGCAAATGAAGACCAATACTTTCCTGAACTTGGGGCACCAGCATGGTAGCAATGTTCTCTAACCCATTCCCCAAAGTGATCACCTATCCAATGATTTCTTTGTCCTCTCAGTCATAACCTTCTGGGGACACAAATACCTTTAAAAACCAACCAACAATTGTTTTAGTGGCGCCTTGCAACTAATAATAAAGTGCAACCCTTTCTTCGAGTATTGACAATAACAGCTTACCTTCACATTTGTTTATTTGTTATTTGTCAAACTACCTCTAAAGTGAGGAGTGATCACTGCACAGCTTGTACTTACTATTTACACATCCTCAGACATGTGTTCCTGAGGACTGTGTGGGGGACACATAGCATGGCCCGTAGATGATTGTTAAATGCGATATACGAGAGTGCCATATTTAAAGGTGTAAGCAACATAACAGAAAGTCCCAAATGCTTGCACAAAGTGTTGCAAAACAACAGAAATAGGTGAATATATCCAAATAGAGTCAACAAACTTGATATATTAATAAGCCCAAAAAGCTGGCAATGACATCATTAAAAATAGTATGAAACACTTACTCCAAAAGTTGATCTCATATTGTAAAGCACCAAATGACAACAGTGGTGAAAAAACCTAAAATGAATGCTTGCCATCCTGATCAGCCTGCACCTGATGCCTGAAGGCTCAGGAATGTTACCGGAGAAGCCTCTGCATTAGCATTAGCTTTCCCCAAGAGGCCGGTATCGCTTGGTGCTGGTAATCAACTTCTCTCGAAAACAGATTACTCTGCGGCAGATTTCTTCTGGCAGGAGTTCAACTGACAAAGGATTGGTGCATAAAAAGCAAAATATAAAGGCCATCTAGTTGTGTGCATTTATTTCACTCCTACTTCAAAGTGTGCACAGCCCCCCGGCAACACAGCAGGCTGGCAGATGTGACGGTGTAGACCCGGTTGATGCTTCAGCCATTTCATCGGCAAGCACCAACATTTCCATGACAACACCAAAAGCACCAGAACTCTCCTTTCTCCTTTTTCTTTACTGTACCAATGTTTTTGGTTTTGTGGCTTAGGCCTCAAAGCACCAAAACGAAAAAGGGTTCATTGCAAAACTTTGTGCATCGCCCATCATTCATACCGGGGAGGGTCTCCTTCCTCCTTCACATGTAAGTTTCAACAATACACTCCATGCAGAAACCTTAGGTAAAGCAATAATGCACTTGTGCTAGTCCTGAACTTCAACAAGAAATGGCAAGGAGGATACTAATTATCAGTTTTGGCCACAAAACTGTAGAACACCCTACCCAACACTCTCCGCCTGGAGGAGAACTACCGACTTTCAGAAAACAGCTCAAGACTTAACTTTTCAAGCAACTAATTTGAAAGAAAAGGAAAATAATAGCAACCAAATAAACCGTGCACCAACAACTTGGGCTAATTCAGAACAGGTATTTTTCTAAACTATTCTACCATCTGTGGGAACCAAGCCGACTCATAGAATCTCTTGAGCATGGCACTGGTCTGCATCTTTAATCTCAGTGAAATAATCTACCAGCAAGAGCCAGGAAGTGACAACACCCTCACCCCCACTAATCCCCACTCAGTGGGGGGGTAGCCCTGATCTTTCCTGATTGGATTCCTGCCTCTATCATTCCCACTCAGACCTAGTTCTCTTTTGAATGCCTTGTCTGTAGGCTCTCTCTCTCTCCTAGCCATTCTCTTATTGTGGCTACTATCTATCGGCCTCCTGGTGAAATCACCTCATTTCTCTCTGGCTGGACGGACCTCTCCTCCTCCCTCCTGGCCTCTACCACTCAACTACTCCTGCTCAGTGACCTCAATAGCCATCTAGACTCTCCTTGTTCCTCCTCTTTACACTTCCATGACCTCTGCGACTCCCTCTCTCTGTCCATCCTCCCTTCTGGCCTGACTCACTTCACAGGGCACCCACTTGATGTCTTGATCTTCTCTGACCTCCCCATCTCCATCCCTTTGACCACTGCTCTCTCCTGGAGTGATCATTCCCTCATCTCCTCTCATCTCTCTCTCTCTCTCTTCCCCCCAGGCCAAGCCTCCCGCAACACTGCCACCTACCTTCTTGGACATCAGCCCATGAGGTGTGTGCCATTTGAGGCTTTTGTCGTCACCTTCTCTCTCCCTTCCCTTCTGGTTGACTCACATCCTGACACAGCTCTGTCTCTGCTCTACTCTTCTATTTCTGATACTCTTGATGCTCTTGCTCCTGTCATGAAGATCTGTTTGAAGTCCAAAGCCAAGTGGAATTCCTGGTATGACTCTGACCTAGCTACACTTAAACGTAAGTGTAGGGCGGCTGAGAGGAAATCGAGGTCTTCTTGTTCATCCTCTGGCAAACTGTCTACTCCAAAGGCAATACTGACTCTCTGTCCTCACCAAGAAGAGAGTCCACATGTAAGCCTGTGTCTTTGTGTCATCTAACAACTTGGCTGAACTCTTTAAAATCTGTAAGGAGCTTGCCAACCCTGCAGCAGTCTCTACCCCTCCTGTTGCCTCCCAGGCTTTTTGCAATGCCCTTGCCTCTCACTTTATCTAAAAAACCCAGGACATCATTTCCACCTACTCCTCTCCTCACCCTCGACTCCCCTCTTGATCTTTGCATACTGACCCTCCTTCAGCCTCCCCCCACCCTCTTTCTCATCCTTTCCTCTTTTCTCCCCTGATGATGTTGCTGAACAAGTCCGATCTATGAAAGCCTCATCAAAACAGGTTCATCCCTGTTTCTCTAAAACCATCATAGACCACATAGTTACCCTTGGTCCGGCCCCGATTTCTGCAACCATTCCTTTGCCTCTGGATCCTTCCCCTCCCCTCTGAAGCACTCCCTCGTCCATCCCCCTCTCGAGAAATCCACAGCTGATCCTTCTTTTCCAACTAACTATAACCCAATTTCCATTACTCCTTTTCTGGGAAAACTCCTGGAAAAGCTAGCCATCTCTCAGTTTAACCTTCATTCCGATTCTGTTGGCTGCCTCCATGATCACCAGTCTCGCTTCAGGCCTGCAAAAGCCTGGAAAATGCTCACCTGAACATCTGTGAAGATCTGCTCTCCAACTTTGACTCTAACATTCCCTCTGTCCTCATCGTACGCAATCTCTCTTCTGCTTTCGACACGGTCAACTATACCATATTGCTCAACCATCTCCGTGATAACCTGGGTATCACTGATCAGACTCTGGCCTGGCTGACTTCTTTCCTTTCTGATCTGCCCTTCCAGGTCCAAGTTGGGTCCTTGCTTTCACCTATCGCCCTCTCTACCTGTGGTGCTCCCCAGGGGTCTAACCTCTTGCCCTGGCTTTTCAACCAATACCTGGCAACTCTTGCCCACTGCATTGCCATTTTCTGCTCCAATTTCCAGTGCTATGCTGATGACACTCAACTCATTTTCAGGCTGTCCTCGGCCACCTCATCTCCTTCTCTCATCTCTGATTGCCTCACTGCCATTCAAGATTACTGTGCCCCCAACGATCTTTGTCTGAATACCAGCAAGACAGAGATTCTCTTCATTGGCACACCTTCACCCTTCTTTCCCCTCACTCTCTGGGCTGCCTCCCTTGGCCTTCCTCCTACCCCCACCTGCGTGGCTAAGAACATCTGGGTTTTCTTTGACTCTACACTTTCCTTCTCCGCCCACATCTCTGATGTCTCAAAAAAGTCAAATATCCTTCTGCACCTCCTCAGAGGTACTCTGCCTTTCCGCTCCTTCCCCCAGAAGCTCACTGTCTCCCAAGATCTGGTTCTTTCTAGGTTGGACTATTGTAACAGTCTCCTTCTAAATCTACCTGCCTCTACTCTCTGCCCTCTGCAACTAATCCAGAACAGGACTGTGAGACCTGTCCTTTGCCTCAAGCCCTGGGATCGTATCTCTCCAGCTCTAAAATCTATTCATTGGCTCCCAGTAGATGCAAGAATCACATTCCAAACCCTCTGCATTGCCCACAAGGATTTCTGGGGCCTGTGTTCAAAATACCTTCAGCTATCTCTCTGCAAATACCTCCCCTCTTGATCTCTTCACTCCTCTAACTCCCTTAGGGTCAGTCGTTTTTCAAAGAAACACGATGGGGGCAGATCTCTGTCTTCAGCTCGGGCCTCCCTCTGGAACAGCCTCTGCCACTCTGAAACTTGAGGAGAACCATCTCTGGTCCGGAAGCACCTCAAGCCCTTCCACTTTGCTTCTGCCTTCACCTCCCACACCCCTGCTGATCTATTGTCTCTCAGCACCGTGCACCTGGCTTCCCCTCTGTCTTCTTGGCCCAGGTACCTGCTCACCCTGCCACCCTGCCACCCTCCCGCACTGCCTCTGGGCCACCCCTTGCACTGGGGTCTATATCTGTACCCATACTGTCCCCCCTTTTTCTTCCTGCACTTATCACACATACCCGGTCTGCTGCCTTAAACTCAGCAATTGCCACTTGCTGGCTGCACTACCCTGTTTGTTGTCTTTATTATTTATTTATCATTGATCTGTTTTCTCCTTTGCTCCGCACATTCCACTCCTCCCCTCCTCCCATGCACTTTCCGCTCTCGCCTCTCCCATGCACTTGCGCGTTCTCAATGTCACTGGGCCTAGTAAGATCAGTGTTCTGTTCTCCCCTGTTCCCCTCCCTTGCCTTGCCGCGCTCTGAAACATTTGAATATGAGCGCAATATGAATAAAATATCAATATCAATATCATTAACTAACTCTACACTCCTAAAATATTGCATCCTTACACCTACCACACACCTACAGATGACCTGCTAGGTCTAGTGTATTTAATGAATTCAGACCCTATCCATCTTCTATCAACAACCATGCTGTTAATTTTTGCACTGCAAAATCCGGGGGCTGCTCATATGACTAACATGCCCTTTTGGTACCAACCACAAACAAAAAAGAGATTTTCGTATTGACACAATATTTAATGGGTACTTCCGACCTGCATCCATCAACACCAGAGGTTTCTGCATCTACCTTTCTGCTATCCGACTAACACACCCTGCCTCCTTTCTTACAGAGCCATGTGCAGCGAGACAAACATTATTGATAGAAGGGTGCTATATAAAACCGCTTTACATTGCATTACATATGGCCTACATGGAACACTATAGTTTCCCCCTATCTTGGTGGTGCCCTAAACAGCTGTCTCAATTTGATGAAGCCCTGCCTTGATGTCTTCTTCAACTTTCTTTTTGTTTTACATTGACATAGCTATCGATGACATGTTGGAACTAGAGAGCTATATGTGGGCAGCTGTGGGTTCCTACTAATTTATCAACTTGAATGAATATTTTCCATTAGGATTTGCGTCTTTCATACATTTGATACACGTTGCAGGGATGTCTCTGGGGATCCCCCTGGAATAATTGCTTTGGTACATTTAAAATATATTTTGATGACACTTCAATTATGCTCTGAAAGCTGTCATTTCCCAAGTAGCATTAATGGCAAATAAAAGATGTCTGTCAAAAATCTGCTGGAAATGCCAATGCTTCCTACAGGTTTTCTTTAGAGCCGTCAGTGGATTTCCGCAGCTTGCATTTTCCTGAAATATAAGAGAATTCATCATTTCTTTCAATATGTGCTGAGCTAACCCGATCTAACATATGCATTTCCTAACCCTGCTGGGCATTAGGTGTGCCCGCCACGGAGCTCTACTATGAAACCTTCTGCAGCAAGCTGATTTTCTGACAATATCAGCATGAGGGTCGCAGAGAATGCTATTGTCTGCCTGCAGAACACATTCTCTGAGCAGCAAAACTCAGGCAGATAAGAAAAAACAAGTGACGTTTCCAAATCGACGTTGCAATTGCTTTGAACATGTTCATAACTATGTTGAATACGTTCAATTTCCTCTACCAGAACTGTATGGTGTCAATGGCAGGTTTCAGATGATGCAATATTGGGGTAAGGGATGAATCCATATACCTTTATACTTCTTTCTTGTTTTTTTTTCCTTTGGTTTTAACATGAGTCAAGCAGTGGGACTAGAAACCCTCTGAGTTTTAAACTCAGTCAATAGAAGATTGTACATTCTTCTGTATTGTGGTACAGGATAAAGCACTGCCCCTTTATACTTCTGTCGTGTTCTTGTCTGAGGTTTAAACATGGGGGAGGCAGTGGGACTAGACACCTACTGAGATTTAGCCTCAGTTGATTGGAGTTTCTTCTGTTCTGTGGTACAGACTACTGCATACATCTCTTTAAACCCCTAGTGTGTTCTAGTCTAACTCTTTAAACAGGGGGCCCTGGGACAAATGATTTTCTGAGTTTCAGGCTTAGTTTGGAGTCTTCTTCACAGTCCTGGATTGCACAAATACGCTTGATCTTTAGTGCACAAGCTTAAAGTGATGGGAATCAGCAAACTTGTTCATCAGTTTTCTTCCATAATTTATTTTTGAAAAAGCTCTAAAGAATAACTATTTCGATGAAGTCAAGGGGCCTCATTACAAGTCAGGCGGAATGGGTTAACGGGCTCCACTAATGGAGGCGGGCCTGTTAACACCATTCCGCCTGATTACGAGGTCCCCCCGCGGGACCCGGTAAGGACGCCTGGTAAAGCCAGGTGTCGTTAGCGGGTCCCACGAGGGGAAGAGGGAGAAAACAACGGGCCTGTCGTAATCGGCCCTTTGTTAGCTCCCTCCCCCATTCCCATTGAGCCCTATGGGGGCTCAAATGGGCATGGGGAAGGTCCAGGTCCGGGTTCCCAGAGGGAGGAATTACCAGGCCCTCCAAACTCGGAATGGCCCGGTAATTCCCCATTCAGGGAACCCGGACTTGGTTTTGGTGGCAGCCATGCCGCCAATAGCGGCATGGCTACCGCCAAAGGCGTAATGAGGCCCAATGTGTCCATCTTTCTTTCTTGTGTCTAGAGTATGTATAAGGCAATATGTGTTTGCCAGAGCAAGTGCAAAGAAAGGTTTGCTATCGTGATAGTCCAGTTTAAAAATCACACACAATTCAGGTTTTGATAACCTTTATTGTACTAACATCCTTGGTCGAAGTGTATGAAAAGAAGTAGTGGAACTACGTTCCCTGCTGGCCTGTCCCCGCTCCCCACAAACCCCATTGCCAATGCCCCCTCCCACGCTCTACCCAAACCCCCACTCAAATGCACCTGTTGTTTAAGGGAATGTTCAGTTCACTGCACTGAAGTGCAAGTTTCAACTTCTTCCTACACTTTTATTTTAAAAACGAAACCATTCCAGAATTTAAAAAAGAGGAGCACCGCTCCCAACTGCTCCAGCTCACTTAGACCACTAACATATTATTATAATGCCTAACTTTAGAAACATATTACATTCAACAGTTGCATGCGAAAAATATGTTTTCTAAAAATGCAACTATCAGCTTGAAATGTGAACTGTTTTGAAAACATGAAATGTGTTCCGTGCTCTGTTGTGTTTGAGAGTCCAAGTCTGCGTGCAGTGCATACTATTACTTCATCCCATAATGTTTAAACTGCTCCTTTTATTTGCTTTGAGAATTAACTCTCATGTGGGTTTTTCTTAATCACTCATTTCCCTCTGCACCATTTGATGAAGAAGCCTATGCGACTTTGAAATGTAATTAACGCATTGCTCTATCTCTGCAACATATTTTCACTTAGTACAATAGATGGTACCAAAACCCTCACATTTTCCTGTTGTCCTACTTTTTTGCACTTCCGTGTGTCTTTGCATTTGCAAACAGTGCCTGGGTACACAACCAACACCCTCAAAATTGCCGGTTGCCCTACGTTTCGCACTTCCTTTCGTCTATGCATTTTTCAAACAGTGCCTGGGTACAAAACCAAAACCCTCAAATTTGTTGGTTGTCATACGTTTTTTCACTTCCTTTTGTCTAAGCATTTGCAAACAGTGCCTGGGTACACAACCAATACCCTAAAAATTGCCGGTTGTCGTACGTTTTTGCACTTCCCTTTGTCTATGTATTTGGAACACAACCAAAATCCTCAACTATGTTGTGTAGTTGTCACCCTTTGAGTTTCAAGAGCTAAAGCATCTGTTTATTATAATTGTGATTTCAGTATTTATATATTCTCAGTTTTGTCATTTGTTTCGTGCCATGACTGTCGAAGATAGTGAGAGAATGATGCGAAAGAGCACATGGTGGCTAAGGGTTGAGAATGAAGATACTAGAGTTACTTCTGGAAGCCAGGTCTTCAGGTCCTTCCCAAATAAAAAGGTAGGCATGTTTAAAATGGATGGGGTGCAGCTGTCAAGGAGGTCCACATTTCAGTGCCAGCCGAGGCAAAGGCTCTGTCAGATTTTGTTTTTTGAGATGCAAAGGAGTAGGGAGTAGGATGATGGAATGTGCCAGTGCTGTGTATTAGTGGTGCATTTGCAGATCTATACAATGTGCTAAGATTTATTTTAGGTTCCTTTTCGCACAGGTAACCAGTAAAGAAGCACCAGGTGAGCTGTGATTTTTGTGATCATGATAAAGTACCAGCCTTGCTTTTCCATTTTGGGCAAGTTGGAGGTGCTCGAGCTGACACTATAGGACACCTAGATAGAGGGTGCTGCTACAGGTGAGTGTGACGATATAAAAGTGGTTATGGCTGTTACTATGTTTGAAAAGCAGAGAAAGGTGAAGATTTGGCAGAGAAGCTTGGACTGGAAAAAAACTGGTACCAATGACAGTGCTCATTTGGAAATTTATAAGCAAAGTTTTAATGTTTGGGAGTTTAGCCGATGGGTGCTCACATGGCTGCACCTCGCCATTGCTCAGGCTTCTCAGCTGAAAACTGCAGGAGGGGCAGCATATCCAGGGGCCTCTGAGATTCATATGACGAACTGCTGGGTGTTGTAAAATGGCGTGCTTTCACGGCTTTGTGTGTTGGGAATATTTGTAACATGAGTCACATGTTACTTTGGGCTCTCCCTGACCACTTGCTCCCTGCCTGGAGCTTTTATGGGGCTTGGTCATTCTTGGATGAAGAAGTCTTGCGTTGCTTGCGTTAAGAGTGCAGGGACGAACAGTGAGGGACTCAGGTGTCTGCAGTATGCCAGCCTCATGCATTTCAATAAAGGAGAACACTGTGGTTTAACTGAGGGCAGTGGAGAGTAATTATATCTTCCAAAACACTCCAACAATTCCCCATACTGACATGATGGTGAGCCCTGGCAGGAGCTGATGCTCTTCCCTTACCTCTATTGGAGAGATTATAATGAGTGGAGAGGCTGGAGTTAGTGGTTGAAGATAGTAGGGAAGCATTCCAGCCAATCTAAAACAATGTTCCTTCTGCAACAAGCAGCAGGGTTCTGGGGATATAGATGTGAACAGCAGAAAAGTTTGCAAAGGTCTGAAGGACATTATGGTGGCTATTTAGAGGCTACATAACAGAGAATGAAAGCTACAAAGAGAGAGCTTTGGAATATGAATGATCAGTTGGGCACCATTGATGAGAAGGTCACTGATGCCTGAATCTGTGCATCTTGCCTTTCGGGCATTTAATGATAATTTGGTGGGAGTCATGATGCTCCATAGCAAATAAACCTGATCTGAGAATGCGAGGGTGCAAGCATTTGTGTTCCAGTGTTTCTGGGTTCAGTTTCCAAGACAAGCTTGCACAAAACGCTACAGACAGTTTCATGGTTACCTCTCGGATCAGGGAAAGGCAAACATGTTTTTTCTTTTTTTCACTTCTATTTCATTTTTCATGCTCTATTTATATTTTTCAAATGTATATAAAATGACATAAAACAGTCAGCAATATTGTTCACAAAAAAACATAGGTCATACATAATATTAGTAACTGGCGAGGGTCAATCAGAATGAAACAAACATTCTGATTGGCCCTCGCCGGGGCTTTACCCAGCCGGGAATTCCTTGGCCGGGATTCCATTCCATTCCTTTGTTCCTGGTGGGGGGCAGGGTAGCCCCTCAGCCAATGAGGAGGCTCGAAATGGGGCCATCCCCGCTCCAAACCTCCACACAACTGGAGGCTGCCAATCGCCCCCCGCCGGGGATTCAGGTATGTATTTTCTTTCCTCCACCCCTGCAAACTATCCCCTCCACACCATCCCAAACCCACTTACCTTCGTTCTCTTCCTTTTTTGGGAGCGAACGGGCTGGGAACACTTCTGTCCCCAGCGCGTCCTCTACAGATGGCCGCTATGTAAAGGTAAGACGGACTCCATTTTCCCTTTCCCGGTGGCCATTTTCTTTGACATTTTTTTTCTGCTATTAGTACCACGGTATTGCGGGTCGGAGTACTAATAGCAAAAAGCCCCCGCCCGCGTGGGCATTACCGAGTTATTACATGTTTAACATTACTAAAACTCTGATAAGGTAGCATTCATTATTTTACTATCCAAATGACATGATTATAAATATGCATGCTGCAACCATTGCCTATGTTTATGTATGATTAGGTTCCTGAATTAACAACAACACTCCAATACAATGTTGTTTAGATGAGTACATTCTTTAATATATTAAGTAGTTCATAATAGGTCTTCCGACTACCCCTGACATCTTGTTACCAACATTATCAACACAACCCCTTGTAGGGACTTTTTATCATAATTAATTTCACATGTGATGTCATCAGTGATGTCATCAATGACATTTGTGATGTCATCTTTAATGTCCTGGGTGTTAGACTTAGCAGTGCATGGTGGCAGGGCAATTTATGGTTCCCTAGTGTAGCATAACTGGCATATTTCTGAGGCTTTTCAGTTTTACTTGTAACCATAGCGTCCATTTGGCAACGTTTTTCATTGAATTTCATAGTTTTTATTAGTGCAACTTAACCATAATGTTCCTTTAACAAACTTTTTTCAGTGCATTTCATAGGTTTTTACCAGTGCATGCATTTTCCTACAACTTACTAATATCATACTTACCCCAATATAGCAACAATTTACAAAGTTTCACCTTAAAACTCAGCCATTTCCCACCTTCTAGCATCATTTTGACCTTCTGTCAGTGCCACGTGAGCATGCGCTCATGCGCGGCATGATGACGTGTCCGCGATCACGTCTGCACCCATACTGATTCATTATCCATTAACAAAGCACATACTTGGAAAAATATTCACAAAACTGATATTTATCTCAAAAATGGCATCAGCTATTGCCATCCCTCCTCCTCAAGAGCCACCAGCTGGAGGACCTACAGAACAAATAAAGCACAGTTCCTCCAAAGACAATGAAAAGGACCAAGAAGATGAAGTAGAGCAAGTGCCTACCTCTAGCACCCAGAGAGAATCTTGGGTGTGGCAGTCTTTACCACTGTTGGGAATGTACCAAAGGCTAAAGCTACCAAAGTGAAATGCACAGAGTGCAACACTCAGTCGCGGACTACCTGGAGAGCACTCCTACGGGACCACCTCCATGTGCAGCCACACCAAATCCAACCACTGCAATGCTCTCAGAAAGGCTGGTCTTATTAGTAGGCTGTCTTCCTCCACCTCATCTTCCTCAACCAATACTGTAAACACACAGCCTACTTCTGTGGGACACACAATCCCACCAGCTATCTTGCAAGCAATAAAAGAGGCTGTTGATCCATATCTTTCTAAAACAACAGTCCTCTGTATATACTGCAACACACCACTCTGCAGGGGGAAGCAATTTCAAAGTGATTTAGAAGCTGTATTTAAGGAGCATGAGACACTGCACCCTACCATAGAAGTAACACACACACAACATCTTCCTCTGACAACCTCCCTCTTCATATTATTGCTTGCTGCCTCTTCCCTCATTTCCCTCCCCACCTTACTGTATAACCTCTCCTGCAAAAAATAAATACATCAAAAATAACAAATGAAAGGTTCCTTTAGGAACCACCTTTCACAGTAAAAAAAAATAGAACTAAAAAGAAATCTTATAGACTCCATCTACTTTATATTTCTCAGTAAAGTACATAGACTCAATAAGATTTTCCAACAATTCCCTTAGCATTTTGTGTTATGCTAATGGAAATAATGTGGCATTCAGGGAAAATGGCCTGGCAGCCCATGTTATCGGGCCAAGCAAAGCGAGTGCAGATAATGAGGACTCCGGACTGTTATCCCCTGTTCCAGCCCCTGCAATTAGGATGAGGGACATTAGCACCCCGGGCTGTTAAAAAATAAATGGGATTATTCTTCCTACACTGGGATGCCTGCCGCGTCCCACTATAGGAAGGACAATCCTTTTCCAAGATGGCCACTATGGAAAGGGAAGCCGGGGCTCTGTAAAGAGCCCCTCTTCCCTTTCCATGGCAGCCTGCAGAAGGCGAAGAGAGAATCCTATGACCATATAACCACAAGCACATTATTTTTCCCTTTCAAACCTATCCCCCTTTCGAATAACTTTACCACATAGCCGGTCCCAGGTGGACATGGTCACTTTAACGCCATTTGTCATCCCTCGTGGTCATGGCCAGTGGCCAGATTGTCCGGGTCATGACCTTATGTCATGACCCGGATAGTCTGGCCACTACCCATGGCCACAGTTAATACCTCAGTCACCAATGGTATATCACTATTATTTGTACCTACATTATGACACTTGTCAAAAAATAAAACATGGGCACATTTGCAAAACCATGCTTTAAGGTCCTTGCCAATGCTCTTTAAATGAGTTTGCTGAAAATAGGCCCATGTTTTATTTATTAAAACGTGTCAAAATATATGTACACACAATAGTCATATAACTTAGCCCCCACTTGACAAAATCCATTCAGACTTTACGCAAACATTCAAGGTTGAGTCTGTAATCTTTCTGAAAACTTGTGTCCAGATTCGTCAAATCTAGAATCTAGAAATGTTGAGACCACCCCCTCTAATTTAGCCCCGTCTTGACAGAATCCCACCAACGTTACAAAAACATGTATATCTAGATTCAAAATCGTTTTGCTAACTTTTGTGCAGATTTGTCAAATGGCGCGGCGCAACATTTGTAAGCCTTTACAATATTTTGGGACCCCCCTTTAGTTGTATTCCCTCTTGACAAAACAGCTCCACACTTTACAAAACCATTCAGAATAAGGTGTAGAATTAAATTCCAAAATTCCTTGCAGTTTCATTGAGTGGTGCCAAAGTTATAAGCCATCCAAAAACTGCTTTTCACCAACCCTGTAATGCAGAAATAGGCATAGATGTCCCCGAACATCCGAAGTGTTCGCAGACATTACAGGAATGCCCCCCGAAAATCCGGACTGTTCAAGGATTTCGGGGATGAACACCTGTTTTTTGGCTTCTTACAGCCATATCCTATCCCATCTTCTCACCTCCCACAGATTGTTTGATAGGTTTGACAAGTTCAATGTTGTGTTTATTGATGTGTTTTTACTGCGATGTTCGCGGACACCAGCGGCTGTCTGCAAATGCAACATGGCGGGTGTTTCAAAAAATCTGACACACTTCACACTTTTCAGCATCCAATCAGTGGGTGTGTCCGATGTCCGCAGACATCACGTCGCCCTCTAGGGCAATCAGATGCCCATCCACAGACTGCACAGGGAAGTGAGTCCGTAGACCGAACCCAGATATCATTATTTTTTTAACCTTACTTTTGGGCCATTTTATAAAGAACTAGAGGTCTGATTTACACCAAATTCACAAAAGCACGCTTTCGGGACCAATCCGCCGCCCCTGCTGCAAATTTGTAAAAATTCATGCAGCAGTTTGGGCTGTAGATGTGAGCAATTTATTTTTCCATTGTGTCTATGGAAAAAACTGAAATGTTAGGACCTCCCTACAACTTTGCCCCCCCCTTGACGAAACCTCACCAAACTTCCCAGAAAAATTCTGTTGGGATCATATACTTTTTTGCAAAGTTTGGTAACGATACGTCCATGAGGGGCAAAGTTATAAGCCACCCAAAAAGTGCTCTTCCTATTTGTTAAAGGGATGTTATGGTTAAGTTGCGCTACTAAAAACCTATGAAATTCAGTGAAAAAAACTTTGTTAAAGGGACGTTATGGTTAAGTTGCGCTACGAAAAACCTATGAAATTCAGTGAAAAAACGTTGTTAAAGGGACGTTATGGTTCCAAGTAAAACCGAAAAACCCTTGAAATTCGCAAGTTATGGTAAGCTAAGCAACCATAACTCGTGCCACCACCGTGCACTGCTAAGACTAACACCCAGGACATCAAAGATGACATCACAAATGTCATTGATGACATCACTGATGACATCACATGTGTATGTACTTCTCATGAAATATGTGTAGAAGGGATTCTTGTTATGTTGCGAAAAAAGTGTCAAGAATCATTGCAAGAAATATACCCTAATAAGTGCATTGAACAATGCATTGATATAAATGGGGTTCTATAAAGCTACTCATACAGAAACATAACATTGTGTGCAGCGTACTAGATGAAGGTATGATATTCGTAATGTTAATATGTTGAATAATGAAATCATAATTGTTTTCTTAATAGATTTTTGTGTACTGTGAAATATGTAATAAGTAGCTAATAAAACCTATGTATTACATAATTGCATTACTATAGACAAAACACAAAGACACAAGAACACATACCAATATGGGTATATACAGGGAAAGTGAAGTTAGCAAAAAAGCACAAGTAGTAGCAGAAACAATTCATAACTTAACTGATTAGTTTCATGCAAATAAATGATTGCTCTGTTTCAAAGCTGCTATTTACCCTATGTATATGTATCACTTGATGTGATTGGACCCTAAGGAAAGTAGTGTGAGTACAATGTATACAAATATGACCATATACAGGGAAAGTACAGCCATAAAAAAAAACCAACAGAACTATCAGAAAGTGCTCATAAGTCTAGTGATTATCTTTATGCACAAAAAGGATTGCTGTCTTTCAAGCTTGTGTTTTCCCATATGTATATGTTTCATATGATGTGACTGTACTCTAAGGGAATTACTGTAAGAACCTACTAGAAGGATATGTCTACAAATAAAATAAAATTCTTAGTTTCTGACTGTTACTGAAGAAAACCATGTGGCCTAGATATGTCAGCAAAAGATAAAATAGTGAGCCAGGCATGTGATGTCATCAGTGATGTCATCAATGACATTTGTGATGTCATCTTTGATGTCCTGGGTGTTAGTCTTAGCAGTGCACGGTGGTGGCGCCAGTTATGGTTGCTTAGCTTACCATAACTGGCGAATTTCAAGGGTTTTTCGGTTTTACTTGGAACCATAACATCCCTTTAACAAAGTTTTTTCACTGAATTTCATAGGTTTTTAGTAGCGCAACTTAACCATAACGTCCCTTTAACAAAGTTTTTTTCACTGAATTTCATAGGTTTTTAGTAGCGCAACTTAACCATAACGTCCCTTTAACAACGTTTTTTCACTGAATTTCATAGGTTTTTAGTAGCGCAACTTAACCATAACGTCCCTTTAACAAAGTTTTTTCACTGAATTTCATAGTTTTTTTAGTAGCACAACTTAACAATAATGACTTTGACATTATATACATGTCAGATGGAACTGACTAGATCTCTTCTTATGAACTTGATGTCCGCGAACTTATTTAATGTTCGCGGACATGTTCGGAGAACAGTACCACTACCTAAAAACTGTGGGGGGGGGGGTGGTGGGGTATGTTTGATTGTTATATCATAATATATGAACATTTAACAAATTCAAAAAGCAGCACACAAACACATTATATATAGTAATACATAAGAAATGTAACCAATATATGTAACACACTAACCATTCATTTAAATACAATATGTTCTGAAATGGTATATACCACAAGAAGATAAATTGGCTTCCAACATAATTACCTCACAGACACAACAGAACTGAGAACAAGACCTGACCCACTGAATACATAGGACTTATCTTACCAGAAATAGTAAGTGTACTTCATTTTACTCATATATTTATAAACTTTCTGTAGTAGATTAAAAAATATATTATCTTTTTTTTTTTTTTCTCACAGAAATGTCTAGTACTCTGGAATGGCTAGAGGACTTATCACAAGATAGTGAAACTAATGGTAAACACTTTATAATATAAACCATTTATTTATTGTTTTTTTATATACATTTAACATATATACATACGTACAGAGCATACCAAAATAGAAAAAACTTCAGAAAACCCTGGTATGGATAACAGTCTTCACGATATAGAAGAAAAAATGGATGTATTGTTGGATAATTTTAATAATTTAAAAACTTTTGTAGAAAATAATTTCAAACCAAAAACCTTGTTCCATTGCCCCAGATGTACTTGTCCCTCCTCACCATATCCCAGTCAATTATCCCCAAACCCTCTCCATAATCCAAAACGTTTTAATGAGACTTCCATCCCTTCTTCACCTAATACCAATCATGTTGAAACCCCAAATTCTCCTGTTTTTGTTTCTGTTTCTGCCTCACCTTCTCTGTCATAAATTATGAATATATGTTAAATAAAGTTTAATTTTTATATTGTATTGTGAATAGTTTCCATTTTTTAAAAAAAAAAAAAATAAAAGTGTCCGCGGACAGTGCGAGTGTTCTGAAATGTTCGTAAATAAACGAAAATGGAGGTGTCCTGAAGAACAACACACCTGTTCGTACTGTTCGCTAGCAAGTTGAAACTGTTCTAAAAACACACGTGGTGTCCTGAAATATTCGTAAAGAAACAAAAATTAAAGTGTTCTAAAGAACACTATATCTGTCCGTAATGTTCGCTATCAACTTAAAACTGTCCTGAAATGTTCGTAAATAAACGAAAATGATGTGTCCTGAACAACAGTACAACTGTTCGTAGTGTTCGCTAGCAACATGATACTGTACTAAGAACACACAAGGTGTCCTGAATTGTTCGTAAACAAACACAAATTAAAGTGTCCTAAAGAACACTATACCTGTCCGGTACTGTTCGCTAGCAAGTTCAAACTGTTCTAAGAACGCTATTGGGGTCCTGAAATGTTCGTACATAAACGAAAATGGAGGTGTCCTGAAGAACACTATACATGTTCGTAGTGTTCGCTACCCAATTGAAATTGTTCTAAGAACACCACTGGTGTCCTGAAATGTTCGTACATAAACGAAATTACACGTGTCCTGAAGAACACTATATCTGTCCTTACTGTTCGCTACCAAGTTTAAACTGTTCTAAGAACACACGCGGTGTCCTGAAATGTTCGTTTCATGTGTGACGCACTTTTAATTACTTCAGAACCCGAACAGTGTCTGCAGGACATCAATGCGCATGCGCTAACTAATCTCTGTGCACTTGGTGTCCTGCGGACAGGCGCTTCCTTCGCGGACTAGTTCGCGAACGGATCATATGACCGTGCCCACGCTCATCGTGTGTCCTGAAATGCGGACACTGTTCGTGTCCCCGAACAATTTAAAAGCACATTTTCAGTTAATCCATAATATTTTTCAATAAAATCTCACCATGGCACAAGTCCCACATAGCAATCTTGAGTTTCTATATACCTTTTGAAACTTTCCGAGCCTTTTTTTGTGTTGGATCTGTCCGCGGACAGTGCGCATGTCCGCGAACCGCGCACAAGCACCCCTATAAAAGGCCACGCCCAAGAGCTTATTCCCATTGTGTTTCTGGCTATTCTTCAGAACACAGTGATTTTTGCTGCCACCTGCAGACTACACCATCATCGAGATGGCATCCTTGGCTGCTGAACTGCCACTTGGTGCTGCACCTGCTTCAGCACCACCCCCTCCACCACCACCACCTCCCCAAGGACCTGAAGAGGGGAACAGGAGTGAGGATGCGGAGGAGGAAGAAGAGGAGGATGAGGATGAGGTAGAGGAAAACCCTACTACCCGCACTATGCATGAGTCTTGGGTGTGGCGGTTATTTACCATTCATGGTAATGTTCCTAAGGCTCGTGCGAACCGTGTTACCTGCAATGAGTGCAAAATGATACTCAGTCGCGGGAAGCACGGTAAGTACAGCTTTGGGACCACTACTATGAAGCGACACCTGAGGTCATTTCACTCTGGCGCTATTCGCAGGGTTGTACCTTGCGAAGAACGTAGCAGGTTGATTTCCTCTACTTCATCCTCTGTTTCTGATCCTGTCACCACAAGGACCACCTCTGTGGGACAGCGTCTTCCTCAAGCTGCCTCACAGGCCATACAGAATGCTGATGACCCTTACCTTTCGATGGTCACATATGTATGTATTATTGTGACACAGTACTCTGCAAGGGGGAGCGACTTCGGAGTGCTTTTGAGACTATCGTCTCAGAGCACGAGAAGACCTGCTCACTACCCAAATAAAACCCACTCTACATCTTCCTCTCTCAGCTCGCCCTTTCTTATCCCTGTGGTTGGTGTCCCCCCTTTTACCCTCCTTTACCCTCCTCTCCTAGTATGTTGTGTCTGAAAAAACAAAAAAAATACAAAATCACAAAAATCAAAAAATAATAAGGCTCTTTTCAGAGCCGCCTTTCCCAGTTAAAAAATAGAAGTGAAAATAAATGAAGCAGGGCTCTTTGTATTTTTTAGAAGTCCGCGGACAGTTCGCAAACATTAAAAAAAATGGGTTGCTACTCCATCACAAACATTGTAATTTTCTCTGGAAAGAAGTGGTGGCTCTGAAAAGAGCCTTTGGGTGGTGTTTGTAAGTCAAAAATTGTAAATGCTTAACATCTACTTCAGAATCGTTGTTGTAATTCCAAAAAAGGTTGTAATGCATTTTGTACATTTCTCAGAAAAATCTGATTGCCAGCATAAGTAAGATGGACTCCATCTCTGCGAAAAATGTATGTACTACAAAACATAATATTTTCATTGTGAAAAAAAGACATGCCAAAATCTCTTAGAAAGGCACAAACAGCCTTATTAACATTGCGCCTTGCTTTTTCCATTTGTGGACCAAATGAAAAAGAACAAAGCCACATTTGTCTCTGCGCAATCCATGAAAATATCACTTGAGAATTAGGAAACATGTCCATAACCTTCCTAAGTCCTTCTTTCATAGCAAATTGCAAAAAAATTCCAGTCACATGTCCTAAACTGTTCCCTCCACAATGAATTACAATTATGTCTGGATGTTGCTCTGTCTCCAAAGTAGCACAGAGAGGTAGCAAGTCCAACCACTTCATTCCACATACTCCATGCCAGTGTACTTCCACATGTGGGAATCCAAGATCTACAGCTACTCCATAGCTTTCTGCATGCACCTTCAACCAATGTATCCACGAATCTCCTAAAATCCAAACAATCTGTTTTCTGAAACACACAGCCATAGCTATCTTTTGTTCTCTCAGCAAAAAGAGTATCTGAGAAAATCTCTCCTGGACCAACACACCCACCAAACTTTCCTGACCAATCCCTTTCAGTGTTTATTCTCATTTGCATGACTTCTGAACCCAAAAATCCCCAGATGTAACTCCCGATGTCCGCGAACTACCGCCATGTCCGCGGACATATCGTAACATGAACAGCCCTTCTACCATTTCCACTACACTCTCTCTGCCATTCCCTCATTGGATGCACCTCAAAAATCACATGACCATGCACCAATCACATTCAAGACCTCTACATCTAACTGCATCATCATAGATCACCACTGCAAATGTACTCTGAATCTCTCTGAGTACAAGTGTCATATCATTAGCAAGCAGCATCTACCAGAAATACTGTACAAGTCTTCAAGATTTCTACTTGCAGCTCCATGCATATCCATATGCATGAACACAAACTTCAGGTATGCATATTTTCTGTATAGTAGATGAACACATTTTCAAACAGACTTTTACCTTGTAAAATCTGACAAAATGAATTGACTGTACTTTTTTCAATTTCCTAAAATCAACTATCACTTATAAACCTTTATACTATTTACTTGCTTTATACACACACACTCAAATCATGTTAAACTAACATTTTTTAAATGAAATATATAGACTACATATATTCAAATAACATTGCATGCAAACACAATCTATGTTTAAACCGTTATAAAAATACTTATACAATTTCATATTTTTTGTTTTTATTTATTTATTTACTTAATTACTTTAAATTAGACATGACATTGAGGCGCTATTACCTAGAACAGTTTACTTACAGAAATAGTGGTATTCACTAATATATTATAAATTTCACAAGACATAGTAAAGATATTTTTTTTTTGCTACAGTTAGTCATTCAATACAATTTGTTCATTAAGAACATATCATATGTACTGAACTCAACTTCGCTTCCTCTATCAAAATGTAAAACAAACCAAAAAACAATTAACAGACAAGCAGCTATCAGTACAGATAAAACTACTTCTTCAAATTTTAATATAGTGCAAAGTAAGCATACCAAGAAAAGTATTTTATCCAAAATATACCGTCACAAAGTCCTTCAAAATCTTATAAAAACAGGAGAGAAATCAGGTTCAAAGCTTAAAACCTATCGTAGGAAATTAATCTTAGAAGCATTGATGGACAGTGCAATTCTTCTCAATAGAAATGTATTTATTTTACTGTTAAACAAAATGAAACCACTAACAAAACTAATAACTAAATTACAAAAAAGACTTCTCAATAAGCGAAATATCAATAGAAACAACTATCAGCGGAGGTGAATGGAATCACACTACAAGCACAGAACCATATTTTAATGAAGAAGCGTACAAACAAAAGCAAACGAATACAATTGCCATACATAGCAGTGGTCGAGGTTATGAAAAAGTGAATAATACCATAATGGAACAAGAAGTACTTCTTACAAAAATATGCCCTGAAAACTTAGAATTACCCCTCCATTCAACTGAATCAGAACATCTAGTGTACAAATGGCCATGCACGTCAATGTGTAACATTCCCAAACAATGTTTTAAATCTTTACGCCAATTCCTCAATAAATATGTAAAAAGCAAAGACAAAATCAAAATTAAATTACTGCGAAATATAGATACCTGTCCAGTGCGCAAGTACACAGGACTACAAGGACATTCATTGGCCTGCATTACAAGACCTACTTGTAAAACCACTTTCCATGATATCAAAAGGATATCAACACATCATTCAACTATAAGAAATCTAGTCTATAAACTGTACTATGCTAAAAGTCCTGCTTTAGCACTAGCAAAGTTAAATAACATCCTTCTACATGGTACAGCAAAAGACCTACTTGAAGAAATTCACTATATCCAGAAAAAATATTTTGGAAGTGAAAGCCATTTACAGAATGAAATAGCTTTAAACAAATTAAGCAACAATCCTACACATGGCAACCTTTTGCTAAACACATACAAAAAAGAAATACTAAAATTTAAAAGTACATCAGCTGAAGTACCAAACCATGTATGTGTATGTTGCTGTAGAATTTTTTATAAAAGTAACACAAAAACTGTGGACCTATCATACAAAATAGAAGACAATGAAGATTCTAAATGGTTTGAATTAGCTCTCTACCTTGTAGCAGAAAAGAAATATGAAATAACTGAGCCCTTAATACTTTGCAGTTATTGCACTACAAAACTTGACAACAACCAAACTCCTTCACGTTCTATCACAAATAATTTGGAATTATACCCAGTACCAAAACCTCTACAACAACTTAATTTATATGAGAGCATCATAATTCAAACAGTACACCCATTTCAAGCAATAATATGCCTTCAACCAAAAACAGCAAAATTTCCTCCCTCTGAATTGGTAAAAGGCATTCGTGGAAAAGTGGTTCATTTACAATTAAATCTAAAAGAAAATGTGCATACTATAGGAGTGCAACGTCCAATGCAGCAATCTTTAATTATATTAGTAAATGGAGTACCTACAAAAGACAAAAAAATATGGCAACAGCTAGTAGATTTATATAAAGTTAGACAAGCCTTCCAATATATTAAAGAGAATAATGAATATTACAAAGAAATTAATATTGAAGAAAACTTGAAACATACAACTGAAATAATTCAAGAAACACAAGAAGCTGGTCAATTTGAGCTACTAGATCCTGCTACAATATCAAATACTTTAGACCATTATACAATTCATCCTTTGCACTGTAATGACACCGTACAAGATGTACTGGAAACTTACCAAATGCGTCAAACAAAAGGATCGCCAATCAGTATATGGGAAAAAAGTATAGAAGCATGTGCTTTTCCTCTACTCTTTCCTACTGGCAAAGGAGGAAGGTATGATGATACACCTATTCAAATATCAGCTTCAGAATACCGCTCATTACGGATGTATTCTGAAGATCCCAGATTTAGACAAAATGTGGAATACATATTCCACCTACTCTTTGAAAGTGAACTAGCAACTTTATGTTACGGAGTTGCACACATATTAAAATCAGGATCACACTTTTAAAATATGACAGCCACACAATTATTAGAGAAAGTGCAGCAAAAGGATGAGGTTTTACAATCAAATATTACAAATCTATTAGCAAATATGCATGGTACTAAAGAGTACTGGTTTCGATGTCATGGAGATGTTCGTTGTATGATCAGAAACCTTGGCCCACCCACTTGGTTTGTTACATTAAGTTGTGCAGAATATGCATGGGAAGATTTACATGATTTCCTACGCATATCAAATAAAAACAAAACAAACATAGATATTCGAACACCTGGAGAACTCTGTTTTTTGGATCCTGTTAATGTTTCAAGATATTTTCACCAACGCTTCATTGCTATGCTACATTTTATTTGTAATAAAACTGTTTCTCCCTTGGAGAAGTGCAACACTTCTTTTGGAGAAAAGAATACCAAGCCAGAGGAGCACCACATATCCACATGCTTTTATGGATTAAAGATGCTCCTAAATTTGGTCAAGACAGTGATGCCACTGTTTTACAGTTTATTGAAAAATATGTCACTTGTGAAATTCCATCAGAAGCCACAAATAGTGATCTTCATGCACACATTTTACAATTTCAAAGACACAAATGTGGAAAATATTGTCGTCGCAAATACAAAAACAAAGGCAAATACTACACCAAATGCCGATTTGGTTTCCCTAGACTAGTTACAAATACAGGTCAAGTAAACAACCTCATGTCTTCAGTTAGACATAGTGTTAAAGGTAAGTCACCTAAAAATACATATTACATAAAAAGAAAAGAAGAAGAAAAATATATCAATGATTATAATGCAATCATTGCCCACTTATGGAATGCAAACATAGATGTGCAGTACATTGCAGACAATTCTACTGCAGTTGCACGATATGTCACAGCATACTTAACTAAAGCAGAAAAGACAGAGCTCCAAGACCTCTGGAATGACCTGTCATCAGATAAAACAGTATCTCAGAAATTATACAGCTTGGGCATAAAAATACTCACCCATAGAGAATGTGGATCTTATGAAGCAGCTGATCGTTTAACTGGTACTTCATTGTATGGTAAATCTGAAAATATAGTATGGCCAAGTCTTGGTCCAGCTAAATCTAGAAAAATAGTTCTAAAATCATATGAAGATATAGAACAATAGCCAAACATGATCCCAACAGCCAAGACATTTTAAAAAACAATTCATTGGACACATACTACCCAAACAGAAGTAATACTTTGGGAAACATGTGTCTATACCAAATAGCCCAAAACTACACATACATAAATAATATGAAACCTGATGAAAAAAAAGGTAAATATAGAGTGACAGACTGTGAAGGCAGCTTAGTTAAACTCACTAAACCAAATTTAATTATTCATATCAAATTGTCATTGAAGACTCCTCAACATAAAGAAGTATATTATATGTCCCTGCTACAACTCTTCAAACCATGGAGAAAAGAAGAACAATTACTAGATAACTATGGCTCATATGAGGATGCTTTCAAAGCAAATGAAAGCACTATAACTGATGTAAACTTTACACAGTACAAAACAATGTTGCACAATGAACAGGAACATGAAGAAGAACTCCAAGCCCAACTAGATAAGGATACTCCTGGCAGTAGTCAACCTTCTGTAACAGGAAGCTAAGAACCACTGGGAGAACCACTAATAACAAATGAGGCAGAATTAGCTATGATAGAAGTAGAAAACACCATGTGTCAGTATGAAGATAAGGAAGACTTAACTATACTACAATCAAAACTAAACAATGAGCAAAGTAGCATTTTTCAAGAAGTAACAAAACAAATTGCACATGGTGTAAAACATGAAAATAAAGAATGTTCCTGCCATAATTATAAACCTATACTACTACACGTCAGTCGTGAAGCTGGATCTGGCAAAACATTCCTAATCAAAATCATTAGTAAGTTCCTTCAACAATTGACAAACAACAAACTGTCAGCTGTTGTCACTGCCCCCACAGGTTTAGCTGCCTACAACATAGGTGGTGTTACATTACACCGATTACTACTATTACCAGTAGAACATCAGAACAAATTAGACTATTACAAACTTTCTGCAGAAGCTGCGATGGAATTACGCAGAGTATTGAAACAAATGAAAATGCTACTAATAGATGAAGTGAGCATGGTCTCCAACCTGATGTTAGCTCTGATTCACCTCAGATTACAAGAAGTACTCAAAATAGACTATGAAGAGCTCTTTGCAGGAAAACACATTATTGTTTTTGGAGATCTGCTTCAATTAACACCAGTAAAAGGTGAACCTTTTTTTAAAACATTAGGACACAAACTCTGCCATAAAACTGTTGGCAGCATTGGAAATGTCAACCTTTGGCAACATTTCCAATAAAGAGAATTAACAGAAAACATGCGCCAATCTGCAGATCTAACTTATTCCAACATTTTAAAAAGTTTGAGAGTTGGTATACTTTCTAAAGAAGCAGAAGCAACATTGAAAACACGGCACATTAATGCACTTTATGGCGATAATGCATGTGCTACAGATGTTATGGAACAATTAGCCCAAAAAAATGTCAATACTATGGCCTTAATGCCAACTCTTGCAAGCTGTCTCAAATTCAATGAAATAATGTTAAGTAAAGAAATGCAACCAATAATAGAAATTACCGCCACAGCAAACTAAATGTACATGGTATGACACTACCCATGTGTGACCAAGCCACAACAAGACTAAATAATTTAGAAAAATCAATCTCAAACACAGCAGGCTTAGAAAAGATGTTAAAATTATCCTTAAATTGCAGAGTAATGCTTAAACGTAACCTTGACGTGGACCAAGGACTATTTAATGGAGCACTGGGTACAGTTGTTGCCTTTCAAACATACCCACGTGACAACAAAATTCAGTTTGTCAATATACTCTTTGACAAACTTTCAGAAGTAAAAAGGATAGGACGCTCAACAGCTAGATTCCTTCTCTTCAAAGATATGTATGTACGCAGAGAACAATTTTCTCTAACTCTTGCATACGCAGTCACGATTCATAAATCACAAGGTCTTACCCTAGACAAAGCAATGATAGATATTGGTAACACAGTCTTTAAAGAAGGCATGAGCTACGTAGCACTATCACGCTTACGTACACTTGACGGTCTATTTCTAATCAACTTTGATGCAAGTAAAGTAAACGCTGATATTCCTTGCATTTTAGAATATAATAGACTTCGCTCAAGCTCACTATACACTCCCCATTTAAACACATATTCTGTTCCACAAAAACTAAAACATTGTAAAAGAAAACTAAATCAAACAGAAATGCAACAGGACGTCACTGCAAACCCTCCAAAGAGAGTAAAAGAAACTAATACTTCATCAAGTACCACAAACAAAAAAGAATCAATTAGAGAAAGTAAACCAGGTACTTCTTTAAAGAAGGAAGACAAACTCCAAAGAAAGCAGTTAGATACAGAACTACCTGGACCATTTAAATTCTCAAATATAGTTGGTGTAAGTTGCTATGCAAATGTAGCAATGAATATTCTATTTCAATTACCACCAATTGTTGACAACATTTACTTACACAGTACAGACCCTTTGTGTTTGCAAATGTTAGTACTTCACAGAAATTCAGCAAACAAGCCTGACAACACATATAGTGTTTTTGGAATAAGACGACAATTGGACTACTGTGCTGGAATGGTGAAATTCACTATAAACTCACAGGAAGATCCACAAGAATTTCTAATGTAATTACTATTAGTACTGGAAAACAAAAACATACCTATAAATGAAATCTTCCAGATTTCATACATGTGGAAACATACATGCACTCTGTGCAACAATGTGACACAAGAAGAAATTCCCAATGAACGCTTCATATATATATCAATACCAAATTGTGAATCCATTCCATTTCAGCAACTTGTACAGTAGATTATGCTCTACCTGCTATTCAGATAATCGCTCCACGTTAGTAATACAAACATATAGTAAATACGTAATACTAATGCTTCTACGTTACAATGCAGATGGTACCAAAAACAACTGCAAGCTGACTGGATTCACACATAGTCAAATATCACTTGGTAAGAAAACCTTCACAACAATAGGTATAATCTACCACGCAGGAGCCACAACCAATTCAGGGCACTACACGGCATATATAAAAAAGAAATGTGGATGGTTTGAATGTAATGATAGTACCATTACTCTAAAGCAGAGATTACCAGCAAATCTTACAAACGCTTATTTGATGTTCTTAAAACCAAAATTTGATAAATAAACTGTATTTAAACCTTTAAGTACATTTGTGTTAAAAAAATATAAACTGTTAGAATACTCCAAAAGCTATCTAACTGCTCAAAGATTCTACAACAACTAATCAGATAAATGAATACCACTAAATTAGACCAAAAAATACACAGTTAGAAATCGCCAATTGGTATCTAACTGTCCCAAATTATAAATTTGTGTTAAAATAATATAAACTGTTAGAATACTCCAAAAGCTACCTAACAGCTCAAAGATTCTACAACAACTAATCAGATAAATGAATACCACTAAATTAGGCCAGAAAATACATAGTTAGAATACGCCAATTGGTATCTAACTGTCCCAAAATTTAACAATATACAAATAGATAAATCAAAACCACTAAAATATATTAAAAAAATAGACAGTTAGAATACGCCAATTGGTATCTAACTGCTCCAAAATTTTATAATATCAAAACAAAGGAAGAATCTGTTACTGCTCCAAAAAAAATACAACAAAGCAAAGTATAAAGCATTAGCCAGAAACAACAAGTGAACATTGAAAACAAACAAACAAATAAACTGTAGCATAACAGAAAAGGTTTTTTTTTAATCCAACATGGATTTTTTTTTCTTCCACAGACCCAATGATTTTAGCAACAAATACTGAAACTGAGCAAATTGCACAGTACTCTGATTTGTACTCTACTAAATATGAAGGTTGAAAAAAAATAAAAGTATATTGCTTATACAATGTAATAAGTCATTACAAAATACTAATACTAACATGCTATTTTCTTTTATCACAGAAATGAAGAAGAAAAACATGGACTCCCATTACTAGACCAAACAGTAAGTATACAATAATAAGGACAACCATAGCAGCATATCACATCCATAGTATCTAATACCTTTGTTCCTTATACATTTGTTTTTCACCCAAAGTTATAAGCAAATATGAATGTGATATGCTGCGGTGGTTGTTGCCAGGGCATACAGTCTTGGGTGCATGGCTAAACCTCGAGAGCTAAAACTTGCGGCCTCGTTACCAGTCTGGTGGTAGCCGTGCCAGACAAACCAACAGGCTGCTGCTGGACCCGTAATACGGTGACCGGGTAATTCTGGAGGCAGAATTCTGTAAATCCCCATTCCCATGGAGTCCCATAGGACTCCATGGGGATGGGGACCATGGAAACACTGGTTCCGTCTATGACAGAGCCGGTGTTTCCATGTCCGCCTGCAAGCAGGTGGTGCTATTCCCGCCAGGTCAGACCTGGCAGGAGTGACACCTGCCTCCTGCAGGTCAGAATCAGCCGGTCTGGAAACAACGGTGGCGGTGGATTTATCGTCACCGTTGTTTATGGAATGGCTGATTTGTAATGAGGCCCTAGATCTTTTTCACATCTGCGTCCTCCACAGTACAGTGACAGGTTGGCTATTGTTGCATGGTATATAGCATTTTTGCAGAATGGCAAATTTTGTGAATATGTTTTTGATGCATTTTTTCCGTTTATTTACCACAAACCTGTAGATGGTAAGTTGTGGTAAGGTATATAGTGGGGTGAGGTGTGGGTTAGAAGGGGGCATGGGAGCTCGCCCCCTGCTGTTTGTGGTATAAAAAAAAATAGCATCGGCAACAATACATTTGTCGAACTTGCCATTCGGCAAAAAGAATGCAGCAAAGATTCAGAGAACCATGTTGAATAGAATGACAGGTGTGCAGGCACAGCATGTATTTTTTTGTTTTACAGTTTACAAGAACTGTTGAATTAGAACAGGTTTGTAGCTTGTGAATGTAATGCTTCAACAAGGACTTACTTTAAATATTCAGTGCAGGAGAAAAAAATAGGAAATATCAAATACATAGATACAATTGTGTTTCAAAGGAAATAATCAAAACTATACAATCTGTTTTTGTTGGAATTTCAAGACAATTATTCCCATTTGTATTTTAAATTCCTTAAAATGATTCAGTTTATAAAAAAGTTGTGCACAATTTTAAGCAATTGAAGAATCGAAATCCACCATTTTTGCATACCCCGTTTTCAAGAAAAACTTACCAGTTCAGATGATTTCTCAGATTGCAACACATTTTCTAAAGAAAAAACAAAATGCAATTGCAACAAAATATGAATAATGTTTTCCTGATGACTTGTTCAATTCTTGCTATCAATGTTGTTCTCCTGTGCTGGGTTCATGCTAAATATATATAGTTATAATAAACAATAATACTAATAATACTAATAATACTACTAATAAAAATAATAATGATGATGCAATGATATTATTATTATTATTAGTAGTAGTAGTAGTAGCAGTAGTATTATTATTATTTGGATTTTTCATAGCATGGAAAATCCAAATAATAATAACACTGCCCAGACTAATGTATAGTCAATGTTTATATTTACTTGTTTTCCCTACAGGTAGACCATACAATCAATACAGATTTACTCTACTGAAAAATCTAATTTAAGTTGCCACCTTTAACAGCTGGAGCTGATGGGATGTTGCCTATATCTGAAAAAGCCAGCAGTGTGGCACACTATGGAATCAAACCCTTCCAATTCTTCTGAGAAACCTACTGCAATCTGGTGTACCGGGGGCAAGCAAGAGGGCCACAACTGGCTGTCAAGCAGCTAACAAGGCTAATTAGAGAGACCCCCTTTATTTTCAATTGTGGAAGAAGGACTGTGCCTCTCCTAACTCGTACTCCAACAGTGGAGGGGATCATTGATGGGGAAAGCACTGGATAACAAACAAGAAGGCCAGGCCTTAGTAGCAGGCAATGCCATTTCTTTTGGTTAAGGTAGGGATAGTGGAGATGGTGGGCATAAGGGCGTGCATGTGTCCCCCTATGTTCATTCAGGTGATCATGACAGTGACCCTCTTCGGTGAGCAGTGAGACCTTGTAAAGACAGTAACAGCCGTTTCGAACAATGCATAGCTTCCTCCATTTATGAGCATAATGATGATACTGCTCTTAGCATTTGCACTGAATATGTGATTGTAACTAGTGGGACTGATCAAAGGAGACAATGACCCTCATTACCAGAATATTATGGGTGGTAGTGGAACGGTAGGTTCCCATTCCCGTGGAGTCCCATTCCACGGGAATGGGAAAACTGAAGCACCAGCACCGTTTGGAACAGTGCCTGTGCTTCAGTGATTTATCTGCTGGTAGGGGCCTCGACTACTGGCAGGTCTGGCCTGCTGGTAGTTCCCGACCGGATCACTTATAATGAGGGTCAATGACTGTTTTACCTATAAGTTCAATCTGTTTACCCAAGAAAAGAACACTAGTGCCAGATATAAACACCTGTCTGTTAGCATAACAAACCCAGGCATCTATTACCACAGAATCTACCATTACCAATGGTAGTAAAATAGGATGATCTGTTATTGACTTTGCTACTGTCAAAGGTCAACATTGAGCAATCCCAGCTGGTACGGACTAAGGTCTACAGAATGGAATGAAGAGTAAGACATGCTCTAAGAGAGCCATAGAGCAGAGTGCGTGAGAGTGTGGAGAGAGGAAAAGAAGAATGGTGCCGCTCAGCCACTCTGGAAAGTGAGTCCAGAGAGCTGCGAGCAGATAACCTTCTCAAGTGCTCCCAAAAATAAAAAGTTCCAGTGGACTTAAAATCTCCTAGAAGTCTTGTGATGTGGCACCAGGAACACCGACTTCCAAGAATGTTAGTGTGCTAGGGCACCTGAAAAACTCTAGAAATTCTAGAGTCAAAAGTGATTCTACACCCGGGCTGTCATGACATTATCTATGCAAAACAAAAAAGGTGATGCTTGAACTTTTAGAATTCATCTTAAACCCCTGGCAATTGTTCTGGGCAACCCTCAAGACCATCATTGGGCAGCCTTCTAAGGGCCTCGTCACGAGGTGGGTCGGTAGCCCTTAAATGTGGCGATAATGGTATTATTACCATTATTAGTCATGATCACCCTATAAAGTATGGCCAATAGCCTACGGCTACCATATGAATTTGAGATACAATTGAGAAGTTCACATTCAGGGACTTAATTGGGTATCCCTCACACCATGTGGAGACTGCAGCCCTCAATCTTTAAAACTACATAATCTCTGTTGTTGTGCTCTTGTGCCCTTGGTTCCAGGTTTGTAGTTTGAGAAACTTCCCTACCGGGAACAAGTCACACAGGAGCCTGACCTAGGCCGCAGGGCAATGAAGGTGCACAGTGAGCTCCAGATCAATTGCCCAGATCAAGGCCTCATTAACCCTAGTCCCCAGCCGGTACACGATGGGTAGGCTCTCAAAGCATGGCAAGAACACAGCAGCTCACCCCACCAGGCTAATCTGCGGCCAGAGGAAGAGAGTGCCTGGTGTTGTTGCTTTGGCGCTCCTGTCCACTACTGTAGGATATGAAACCAGCTCTCTCTGCCAGCCCTTGAAGATCTAGTCCAGATCGGCCTCAATCCTTTCCCACCCTAGGAGTGCTATATTAAGAGGGGGACAATAGTGGCTTCGGGGCTCCAGGAGCGGTCTTCCCTCACCACGGTTCCACTTGCCTGATATATAGGCCGGGAGTGGGGGCACAGCCACTTCGGTGCTCCCTCAGTGGGCAAGGACTGGTGCAGAGCACGCACTTCTCAGATGTCGGGAGTGTGGTCCCTCTGCCGGTGATCCTGACTCGATGCTCCACTCAGGACTGCTCCCAAAGCAGGCGCCGTGGGGCACAGGTGTTGTCAGTGATGTTGGCACACTCCCCACACCAGCAGGGCCGGCCCCTAGTGTCCTCCTTGAATGAGGTGGCACACCTCCTTCTCTTCTCGCCTCTTGGGTATTTGGTGGGCTACTGGGGCCAGGCGAGAGCTACACAGAGCCGCACAGCAGTCGGATCACCAGAAAGTCAGATTTGGCTCAATGGATCACTGAGGGTTCTGCAGCAGAAACACCCATTTCCAGCGTGAGTCGTAGTTTTTAACAGGGTGGCAGTGCCAGGCCAAAGAAAGCTGGTGTCAGAGCTCAGGCCCAGCAGAGCGCAGCAGTTTTGCAGACTGCTCCGCAGCACCCCTCTTAAGAAGTACTTCTGACATTTACGCAACGGTTGGCACTGCAACACATCCCGTGGGTCCTGGCACACATGGTCCATGACATTAACCATTGAAATAGTTCTGGCCTCTAACAGATCCACAGTTACCTCCACCTGCAATACAAAGCTCAAAGTGACTGGCACATGAGCAACCCACAGGCCAACCTCACTGCTGCTCTGCTTATTACCTCACAAGGCAAACATGCAGTTTCGTTCTATCAGCTGACCTAAACATGATTGCCTGCGGATGCAAAGAGAAACACGATTTTAATCATACCAATGTGGTCAGTTGTATGTTTTGCAACAAGATGTAACAACATATTTACTCATTTTGCATCCCAGAATACCAAGAGCAACACATGGCGTTTCAATATAAAAATACCTTTCGGCTGGGGATCAGTCAATAGAGGTTTTGTAGTGATTACTTGAAGCTCCCCACCTTGAGATTTCAGAGCATTTACAATACCCACCGACATGTGGCAGTCTCTTTATTTATATATATTTTTTTTATTTTTACATTTATCGCAGCGCACAAAACCCAGAGGAATCTAGGCGCTAGTTACAGTACAAGTGCGGTAGAACAGTCCAAAGTGTAGGACTGAGTATGACCGTTTCAAACATAGTGCATTAGAAGCAAAATGCTACTAGAGTCCAAGTAGGCAGATTGCAGGTAAAGTCTGTTAGGAGGCAAACACAGCGCTTTGGTGTAAGGCGCTTTATAAATCAATAAATACAAATAAGTACAAATACATTGGTGAGGATACAGAGTCTAGTAAAGCCTCAGCTCATGGTGCAGGGGCGACTTCACATGAGCAAAACAGGCATAATAGGCAGGTGCAGTCACAATCAGTGAGTAAAGGCAGGGGCACACAGGTCACTGTAGGGAGTTGCGATGCCATGAGGCATATGGGTGGTTGCAATAGCGCATAGTTAAAGAATAGATGATTTCAGGGTAATGAATGAAGTAGTTTGATTCCGTGCAGCAAGGATGGATACGACTTGCATGCCGGGCAGAGTTTTGTATTTCAGGCGAGACAGGCCCTGTCTGTTAGGAGTAGATCAGGTGCAGTGGAGTATCCGGAGAGTGTGAGGTAGTATGGATATAGTGGAAGGATGCCCATTTTTGGGAGTTTATTGTTCTCATTGTTGCTAGGCCTAATGAGAACAAAACAACACCTCTCCACTCTCTTAATGGGTGGTGCTACACAATAAACACACTGAGCATGTGTCTGGGTTTGGCAGAGAGTATCATGCAGGTTTGGAGTGAAATCAGTTATGCCATGTCCCAAACAGTGTACGTGTCCAGCTTTCCCAATCAGCATCAGTGGCACTGACAACTGTGGGCAGTGGCAGGCCCATTTTGCCTATCTTGCCCCCCAAGTGTTTCTGGGTGGGGTGCAACACTGACAGCACTCATTTATGGGCAGGACCCCCCTGGACTACATCACGTACAATTGGGGAATTAACTGCCTTCATTGCGGGAAGTCAGATAGCATTTGGGAGTTGCCCCTTGTAGTGCTGGTGGGAAACCAGAGGAGGTACATGGAGCCCCATCATGCTTCCCTCCTTTCGGAATGAGGTAGTCACCGGAGAGGGACTGGCCTCTCAGTGGAACTTACCCCCCTATCCCTTGAAGGAGGCAGTAGTCTATGGGAGAGCTAGAGACATTAAGTAAACACTTTATAGGACAGCTTGAGAACTTTAAAGGCAGACTACAGCCCTCTGAAAGAGAGCAACATCCTCAGTGGGTAACTGCATCCTGTGGGAGAATCCATACATCTTGTTCGGTGACTGTGCCCTGGGCATCCAGAGTGTGTGCAGTGCCCGGTGAACAACATGAGAACCGTAAGGGTAATTTTTGGCCCTGTGGTAAATAGTATGAACCTTAATGGGTGCCTCTGCCTTGTGAAAACATGGGAACCTTAATGGGTGGCTGTGCCCTGCGTGAGAATCTGTGAACCATAATGGGTGGCTGTGAACAATGAAAACCTAAGGATGTTTTGAGGTGGCCGCACCCTGTGGGAGAACATCTGAAACGTAGTTGGTGTCTGTGCCCTTTGAAAAACCCAAGAAACATGGCCGTGATGTGTCAAAAACCCAAGAACCTTCTGGAGTGTCTGCACACTGTGGGAGAACCAGAGAACCTTGGTGGGTGGCTCCATCCTGTGAAAACACCTAAGAACCTTAAGTGGTGGCTGTGCTCTGTGTGAGAACCTGAGAACCATTGCTGGTTTTGGTGTAGTGTGAAAACGTTAAGGGGGGGCTGCACTCTGTGGGAGAAGTTGTAAACCTTTCACAAGTGTAAATCAGGATTAAAAAATATTACATGCACTTCCGTTAAAGCAGCAGGGTTTGTAAGACAGGAATTGATCAGGGTCCATTAATCACAGTCACTTCTGAAGCTATCGGTTTCCCAACCACATACATCACAAAAGAAAAACACACCACTTTTTAGTGTTGACATATACTGGCCAACAAATCATCAACTGCATCTTAGCAAGTGTTAGCTATGGTTAGGTATGTTCCATAATCTTCTGCAATTAATACATTGACCGCTCTTTAAAAAACAAACAAAAATAATAATGTCACGTAGTGCCGATCAAACTAAAAACTCTCTGAGACTGTGTACTGGGAGAGGGAGAAGCTTGGTGATTCACAGCTGCTTGCAAAAGTGCTGCTGGCCAGACGGACCACTTGCGGTTCCATTACTGTAATTGGAAATCATCCCTTGCTACGGGTGAAGTGTCCCCAAGATCGGCATCAAGCAGCTGTGTGTCTGATTGTCTGCTCTCTGTTCATGTTGATGACCCATCTGTATTCAAGATGCCTGAGTCACTGAGGAGTATGTCCTGCAGATTCGATTCCCCACAGCCTCCACCCAGACTGCTCACAAAACTTTGAACAGTTATCAGTGAAGCCTGATGATGCAGCCAATGCCCGCAAGATTGCCCTGCCCGGGGTAGTTGTCGACATGTGGGCTACTTGGTGTTCTTCCTACTGCCTGCATTCTGGCACAAAATAATGTTGAAAGCCCTGCAACAAGCAATCAGTTCAGATTTAACCAGATTCTCCTCCTTGTCATGCATGCAGGGACTGCAATGTATCCCCTAAGGAATACAAAAGAAAAGTGACTATTTAAAAAGAAAATAGCATAAAGAGATAGCCTGCAGGCACTCAATGTTACCTTTAAATCCCAGTACTCATGGATTACCAAGCAAGATTGAAAGTGGGTCCCTCACTAGCCATGTCACATCAGAATCACCTGTCATTATTATAATAATTGTTATTATTTTATAATTAGTTATTTATAACGCACTTAATACCGAAGAGGTTTCTAAGCAAGGACACAGGATTCGAATCTGTGTTGCTTTGCATCGTCCTACTTCCAATACAGGTGTGTTGCCACTGAGCTATACTAACCGTTTCATGAGGCAGGCTGTCAGCATGTTGGTCAGGTTGAGCTCAAGTAGCTACAATATGGGGCTGATCTGCTTGATGCCCCCCTCAAAAGGTTGTAGCAAGAGAAGCGGTCACTGACATTGTTTTAAAAATGCCTTAACAAGAGCTCAGTTGTGTGTGTTATCTGGTAAAGTGTGTGACTACATGGTAAAGATCATGTACAAATCAAGGGAGGAGCATTCAGTTGCTAATTAGTAAGGGAGCAAGGACATTTAATTAATTATGTGCTGCAACAAAGCCCAACTGCAAACTACAAGGCATCCTCCTGCATACATGGGATCAGGGTTGGAAGCCGGTGACGGAAATGTTTGAGGGAGAAAATACTGAAGATTATTTTTCTGAAATAACCTTCAGTCTCTCTTCCCTGAACATTTGCGACTTGGCCCCCACCCACATTCACCTCCCATGCAAACCCGTAAACCACCCACCGCCCCACGCCAGACCACTACTTACCTTGCGGCGGCACCATTTTTCTGTGTGCTGCTGACTCGCTGTGTCCCTGCAACGCCTGTTCCCTTTCACTTTTGCTTTATGGGATCGGCAGCAGGAGACACCCCCACAACCCCCAATCACAATATAGTCAACAAGGGTGCAGGGGACACCCCCACAGCCCTTTGCACCGAATGGGGGATGAAATGAAACCTACACTTAAATAACTATATTCACGAAAACAGGGAAGGAAAGTCATCAAAGTCCAGGGCAAAATAAAAAACGATTTAAAGAAGACTATACCTATGGAACTATTCACAAAGGCAGCCGGCTCGTCCTCATCCCCAATGTCTCCCAACCTATTGACCAGGGCTGAATCACACTCCATGTACTCCTCCAGCAGCTCAACCTTCTTTAATTCCTGGAGGGCTTGCAGGGTGGAAAGCATATGCAGTTCTGCGTCACGCTCCACCCTGCAAGTAGCTACCAGGATGGTAGCTCTCCTCCTAGCCCAACGAAGCTCAACCTTAACCCTGGCCACCATCACCTGTGCCTAACGTGTCCTCTGCCTCTCTGACAACAGTTGCCTTTTGTACTCATGGAACACAGAAAATAATGCCGTCAGCAATCCAACATGGTCCTCCTGCCCCGCAGTTGTCGCCTGCCTCCTTGTGGTGGACTATCCTGTAACAGTCAGCTGTAATGTTGCCACCTGCTGCGGTTGAGACCTGTGCAGGCTTCATTGGTACGTCCTGTGACTTGATGGTCTTCGTCGGGGGCGTGCACCACCTGCATTGCTCTGCGTTGCCCGCTGTCCCTCTATTGTGCCCCTTGGTTGTGCTTGGGTATGCTCAGTGACACCCACCTCGGGCAGGGTTATAATCTCCACCAGACGGGCATTATGGGTGGGACTGGTGCACAGGGGGCCCTGCTGGTATGTGTCCCGGAAGGTATCCTGGAGTATGACTGGTTTGCAAAGGAGGAAGCCGAGGAGGAGGTTGCAACATTGAACAGCGCACAGAGTCCACCAGGTATCAGGCCTGTTGCCAGCAAGGCAACAATATGGTCCAGCTCTTTGTGATGATGGACAAGCAGGTCATGAGTAGCCTTTCCAACATCACGTATGTCTCTGGTACACCTCATCAGGGCCGGAAGCAGGGGTAGCATATGTTCCGTTGTTAAAACTGATATAATATTGTTTCGTCCTCATTGTATATGTTGGCCTATGCCCAGTCGCTCTGCGAGGAAATCTGCATCACAAGGTTGTAACCTTAAGTTAATCGAGCCTCCATTTTAGGTTAAAGCCGCCATTTTAGTTTATCGTGCAAAGTCACCCTGTGGCCTAAAATGTCCGACCTGTGTTCTCTTGTTCTTACTTAACCTCTTCAACCTCTGTAGGAGAGTTAATGTCCAACCTGCCTGCAGGCTACATGTTAGGGTCATGTAGACCTTGTCCTTTGGAGACCTCGGGATCAGGGGATTACTTGAATCAGGCGATGCCAACCTACAAGTAAATAAGAACAATAACGCTATTTAAACATGACATTCGAAACATCTGTTTGACCTGCATTGAAACAAATATGTAAAGAGCGTAAAGTTAAACCCAGAGAATAATAGTGCTTGTTAGTAAATGTATTAAGAAGTAAACCACATGCACGAGATATGTAAATTAGGAATGAACCTGGCGCGAACCCTAGCCCAGTTCATGATTAACTTGTAGGAGCCTGGACATGGTTATGAAATAAACTGTATAAATATGCTGATGTCCAGCTAGAAATTCCTGTTCACTGCTCACATTGAACCTTCTGGTGGTCTCTGTGAAGTACTAACGGCCAAATAGCTATTTGTGTACTTTGTTTCGTAAACTGTTCAGTATTGCAATAAAGATTCTGGGAATCTTTACAAGCCTGTGTTGGTGTATTTCTCTTTGCATGGTGTAAAAGCCTTAATATTGTATTTTCTGATTCCACACTGTGATGGACACATCAGCCGGTAATGGAATGTTGGTCTTGTCCAGTGCCGCATCAAATGGCCCAGGGAAAGAATTTTGCACGGTGGCCTCCGCAGCCTCATGCCCCTGGCACAGGGTTGCAACATGCACTCTATGCGCAGCACCCCCACTTGACCCCATGGGTTGTGCTGTTACGGTCACCTCCTCCACCTCACCCTCTGTCAACCTGGATGCCTCCAGGGATGCCTCCATGGATGCCTCCATGGTCACTTCAATTGTAGATAATGTATCAGTAGTTACTGGAGGCAATGCAGCCAACATTTGGTCAGAGCAGGATAGCTGCTCTGCTGGCTCTTCAACTGTAGGCAATGAAAAAGTATTTACTGGAAGCAAAGCACTTCAGTTTTGCCCAGAGCAGGATGGTTGTTCTGCTGGCAGTGCCTTTTTTGGCTGGTTGTACTTACCTGTTTCCTCTCTCTCTTTGTAATGTTGCTTCTGAGCACCCCATAAATACTTCCCTGGTTTACTCATTTTGTTATTTAATTAATTTGTAAATGCTTTATAGTTATTATGTTTAGTGGTTGAAGTGTCACTTGTAAGCTATCTCTATTCTAGGGCTTCGTTGGCCTAAGCATGGAGAAATATAAGAAATGATTCATGCATAAAATACATGCCAACATTCAGAATTATCAAGAGTGCAGTATTAATCAGAACCAATATTAAACGTTCAATAAAAAAATAAACATAAAGCAATTATTTTACTCATATGTACAAATGGAAAAAATGTGTTTTTTTTATTTGTGCTGTTTCATTTTACTGTCACTGACATATATATATATATATATATATATTTTTGTGTGCTGGTCGTGCTCACGGGCGACCTGCCTCTGTTTTTGTCACTGTATATATATATACATATATATATATATTACATGGCCACGGTAGTGGCCATGTAGTTATGGTTAAGTTGCTGTTTCCATAGGAAGAGCACTTTTTGGGCGGCTTATAACTTCGCTCTCCCTAGACGGATCCTCACCAAACTTTGCAAAAAAAGTCACTCTAAATTTTTTTGCAAAGTTTGGTGAGGATTCGTCCAGGGGGGGCAAAGTTATAGGGGGGGTCCCAAAACTTTTTTTTTCCCATAGACTGAATGGGAAAAAAACTTTGCTCGCATCTACAGCCCAAACCGCTGGACGGATTTTCACCAAATTTGGACCAGGAGCAGAGGCTTGGTCCCGAAAGCGTGCTTTTGCAAATCCATCCAGTAGTTGTTTTTAAAATGACCAAAAAGTAGGTAAAAAAAAATTAGTGATATCTGTGTTCGGACACACTTCCCTGTTTGCTCTGCGGACAGTGTCCTGATTGGCCAATCGGCTTGCGTGATGTTCGCGGACATGCAACGTGTTTGCTGATTGGGCGGTGTGGAGCGTGAAGCGCGTCAGATTTTCGGTAGCGCCCGCCATCTTGGATTGGCTGTCGTCCGCGGACAGCGCGGTGAAACTTTGTTCAAAATTTGTATTTAGTAGAGTGTGTTGGTGTGTAGGAGTGTTTGGGGAGGTTGGGAGTGTATGAGATAGGATGAAAGTTGTGTTTTTTATGTGTTAGACGTTCTTTTTGTGTTCGATTTGTCTGCGGACATCACAGGTGTTCTGAAATGTTCTAAATAAACTGAATGGGGGGTGTTCTGAGGATTCAATATGTGTCCGTTTTGTTCGCAAGCAAACTGAAACTGTTCTAAGAACACTCACAGTGTCCTGAAATGTTCGCAAATAAACAAAATGGGGGTGTCCTGAGGACGCTGTCCGTATTGTTCGTTGTCAAGTTGAATATGTTCTAAGAACACTCGCGGTGTCCTGAAATGTTCGCAAATACACAGAATCGGGGTGTTCTGAAGACGTTGTCGAACACTCGCTGTGTCCTGAAATGTTCGCAAATATGAATGGGGGTTGTGGCTGACAAGTTGAATGTGTTCTAAGAACACTTGTGGTGTCCTGAAATGCTCGCAAATAAACAAAATGGGGGTGTCCTGAGGATGCTGTCCGTATTGTTCTCTGTCAAGTTGAATGTGTTCTAAGAACACTCGCGGTGTCCTGAAATGTTCGCAAATAAACAAGATGGTGTGGTTCTGAAGACGCTTCTAAGAACACTTGCGTTGTTCTGAAATGTTCGTAGGGGGTGTCCTGAAGATGCTGTTTGTATTGTTCTCTGTCAAGTTGAATGTGTTCTTAGAACACTCATGGTGTCCTGAAATGTTTGCAAATAAACAAAATGGGGGTGTTCTGAGGACACTGTCTGTATTGTTCGTTGTCAAGTTGAATGTGTTCTAAGAACACTTGCGGTGTCCTGAAATGTTCGCAAATAAACAAGATGGTGGTGTTCTGAAGACGCTTCTAAGAACACTCGCGGTGTCTGGGGAATGTTCGTAGGGGGTGTCCTGAGGACGCTGTCCGTATTGTTCACTGTCAAGTTGAATGTGTTCTAAGAGCACTCGCGGTGTCCTGAAATGTTCGCAAATAAACAAAATGGGGGTGTTCTGAAGACATTTCTAAGAACACTCGCAGTGTCCTGGAATGTTCGTAGGGGGTGCCCTGAAGGCGTAGTCCGTATTGTTCGCTGGCAAGTTGAATGTGTTCTAAGAACACTCGCAGTGTTCTGAATTGTTCGCAAATAAACAAAATGGGGGTGTCCTGAGGACACTGTCCGTATTGTTCGTTGTCAAGTTGAAAGTGTTCTAAGAACTATCGCGTTGTTCTGAAATGTTCATAGGGGGTGTCCTGAAAATGCTGTCCGTATTGTTCGCTGGCAAGTTGAATGTGTTCTAAGAACACTCGCGGTGTCCTGAAATGTTCGCAAATAAACAAAATGGGGGTGTTCTGAAGACATTTCTAAGAACACTCGCAGTGTCCTGGAATGTTCGTAGGGGGTGTCCTGAAGGCGTAGTCCGTATTGTTCGCTGGCAAGTTGAATGTGTTCAGGGCATAGAGTCTTGGGTGCATGGCCATTTGGCAACAACCACCGCAGCATATCACATTCATATTTGCTGAAAAACAAATGCATAAGGAACAAAGGTATTAGATACTCTGGATGTGATATGCTGCTATGGTTCTCCTTATTATTGTACCCTTACTGTTTGGTCCAGTAACCGGAGTACATGTATTTCTTGTTAATTTCTGTGATAAAAGAAAATAGCATGTTAGTATTAGTATTTTGTAATGACTTATTACATTGTATAATCAATATACTTTTTTTTTGGACCCTCATATTTAGTAGATTACAAATCAGAGTACTGTGCAATTTGCTCAGTTTCTGTATTTGTTGCTAACATCATTGGGTCTGTGGGAGAAAAAAAAAATCCATGTTGGATTAAAAAAAACCTTTTTCTGTTATGCTACAGTTTATTTGTTTGTTTTTAGTGTTCACTTGTTGTTTCTGGCTAATGCTTTATACTTTGGCTTGTTGTATTTTTTTGGAGTTGTAACATATCATTTTTTTGTTTTGATATTATAAAATTTTGGAGCAGGATACCAATTGGCGTATTCTAACTGTCTATTTTTTTGATATATTTTAGTGGTATTAATTTATCTATTTGGATATTGTTAAATTTTGGGACAGTTAGATACCAATTGGCGTATTCTAACTGTGTATTTTTTGGTCTAATTTAGTGGTATTCATTTATCTGATTAGTTGTTGTAGAATCTTTGAGCAGTTAGATAGCTTTTGAGTATTCTAACAGTTTATATTTTTTTAACACAAGTTTACTTAGGGTTTAAATACAGTTTAGTTATCAAATTTCGGTTTTAAGAACATCAAATAAGCGTTTGTAAGATGTTCTGGTAATCTCTGCTTTAGAGTAATGGTACTATCATTACATTCAAACCATACACATTTTTTTTTTATATATGTTGTGTAGTGCCCTGAATTTGGTTGTGGCTCCTGCGTGGTAGATTATACCTATTATTGTGAAGGTTTTCTTACCAAGTGATATTTCACCATGTGTGAATCCAGTCAGCTTGCAGTTGTTTTTGGTACCATCTGCATTGTAACGTAGAAGCATTAGTATTATGTATTTACTATGTGTTTGTATTTCTAACGTGGAGCGATTATCTGAATTGCAGGTAGAGCATAATCTACCATGGTTTGCATTTTGTACAAGTCACTGAAATGGAATGGATTCACAATTTGGTATTGCTATATATATGAAGCGTTAATTGGGGATTTCTTCTTGTTTCACATTGTTGCAGAGAGTGCATGTATGTTTCCACATGTATGAAATCTGAAAGATTTCATTTATAGGTATGTTTTTGTTTTCCAGTACTTGTAGTAAGTACATTAGCAATTCTTGTGGATCTTCCTGTGAATTTATAGTGAATTTCACCATTCCAGCACAGTAGTCCAATTGTTATCGTATTCCATAAACACTATACGTGTTGTCAATTGTTATCTTATTCCATAAACACCATACGTGTTGTCAGGATTATTTGCTGCATTTCTGTGAAGTACTAACATTTGCAAACACAATGGGTCTGTACTGTGTAAGTAAATGTTGTCAACAATTGGTGGTAATTGAAATAGAATATTCATTGCTACATTTGTGTAGCAATTTACACCAACTATATTGAGAATTTAAATGGTCCAGGTAGTTCTGTATTTTTTTTGGAGTTTGTCTTCCTTCTTTAAAGAAGTACCTGGTTTACTTTCTCTAATTGATTCTTTTTTGCCTGTGGTACTTGATGAAGTATTAGTTTCTTTTACTCTCTTTGGAGGATTTGCAGTGACATCCTGTTGCATTTCTATTTGATTTATTTTTCTTTTATAACGTTTTACTTTTTGTGGAACAGAATATGTGTTTAGGTGGGGGGTGTATAGTGAGCGAAGTCTATTGTATTCTAAAATGCAAGGAATATCAGCATTTATTTTACTTGCATCAAAGTTGATTAGAAATAGACCGTCAAGTGTACGTAAGCGTGATAGTGCTACATAGCTCATGCCTTCTTTAAAGACTGTGTTACCAATATCTATCATTGCTTTGTCTAGGGTCAGACCTTGTGATTTATGAATCGTGACTGCGTATGCAAGAGTTAGAGAAAATTGTTCTCTGCGTACATACATATCTTTGAAGAGAAGGAATCTAGCTGTTGAGCGTCCTATCCTTTTTACTTCTGAAAGTTTGTCAAAGAGTATATTGACAAACTGAATTTTGTTGTCGCGTGGGTATGTTTGAAAGCCAACAACTGTACCCAGTGCTCCATTAACTAGTCCTTGGTCCATGTCAAGGTTACGTTTAAGCATTACTCTGCAATTTAAGGATAATTTCAATATATTTTCCAAGCCTGCTGTGTTTGAGATTGATTTGTCTAAACTATTTAGGGCCTCATTACGACCCAGGCGGTAAATTACCGCCTGGGCCGTGACTTTACCACCATGGCGTAAACTGCGTTTACGCCATGGTGGTTGGCGGACTTACCGCCCCATTCCGACCTAGGCGGGGCGGTAAGTCCCCAATCCCCATTTACCCTTCCCCATTCCCATTTTTGCCCCATAGGGCATAATGGGAGTGGGGAAGGCGTTAATTACGCCACCGTAAATTACGGTGGCGTAATTAACTCCATGGTCCCTTAGCGCCATGGATTTTAACACCTGCTAAAAGCAGGTGTTAAAAGCACCATGGCGCTAGGGGACCTCGTACTCAGGCGGTAAGGGTCGGCGCTGTTAACGCTGCCGTAAACCCCTTACCGCCTGAGTTGTAATGAGGCCCTTAGTCTTGTTGTGGCTTGGTCACACATGGGTAGTGTCATACCATGTACATCTAGTTTGTCTGTGGTGCTAATTTCCATGATTGGTTGCATTTCTTTACTTAGCATGATTTCATTGAATTTGAAACAGCTTGCAAGAGTTGGCATTAAGGCCATACAATTGACATTTTTGTGGGCTAATTGTTCCATAACATCTGTAACACATGCATTATCGCCATAAAGTGCATTAATGTGCCGGGTTTTCAATATTGCTTCTGCTTCTTTAGAAAGTATACCAACTCTGATACTTTTTAAAATGTTGGCATAAGTGAGATCTGCTGATTGCCGCATGTTTTCTGTTAATTCTCTGTATTGGAAATGTTGCCAAAGGTTGACATTTCCAATGCTGCCAACAGTTTTACGGCAGAGTTTGTGTCCTAATGTTTTAAAAATAGGCTCACCTTTTACTGGTGTTAATTGAAGCAGATCTCCAAAAACAATAATGTGTTTTCCTGCAAAGAGCTCTTCATAGTCTGTTTTGAGTACTTCTTGTAATCTGAGGTGAATCAAAGCTAACATCAGGTTGGAGACCATGCTCACTTCATCTATTAGTAGCATTTTCATTTGTTTCAATACTCTGCGTAATTCCATTGCAGCTTCTGCAGAAAGTTTGTAATAGTCTAATTTGTTCTGGTGTTCTACTGGTAATAGTAGTAATCGGTGTAATGTAACACCACCTATGTTGTAGGCAGCTAAACCTGTGGGGGCAGTGACAACAGCTGACAGTTTGTTGTTTGTCAATTGTTGAAGGAACTTACTAATGATTTTGATTAGGAATGTTTTGCCAAAACCAGCTTCACCACTGACGTACAGTAGTATAGGTTTATAATTATGGCAGGAACATTCTTTATTTTCATGTTTTACACCATGTGGAATTTGCTTTGTTACTTCTTGAAAAATGCTACTTTGCTCATTGTTTAGTTTTGATTGTAGTATAATTAAGTCTTCCTTATCTTCATACTGACACATGGTGTTTTCTACTTCTATCATAGCTAATTCTGCCTCATTTATTATTAGTGGTTCTCCCAGTGGTTCTTGGCTTCCTGTTACAGAAGGTTGACTACTGTCAGGAGTGTCCTTATCTAGTTGGGCTTGGAGTTCTTCTTCGTGTTGCAGTTCATTGTGCAACATTGCTTTGTACTGTGTAAAGTTTACATCAGTTATAGTGCTTTCATTTGCTTTGAAAGCATCCTCATATGAGTCATAGTTATCTAGTAATTGTTCTTCTTTTCTCCATGGTTTGAAGAGTTGTAGCAGGGACATGTAATATACTTCTTTATGTTGAGGAGTCTTTAATGACAATTTGATATGATTAATTAAATTTGGTTTAGTGAGTTTAACTAAGCTGCCTTCACAGTTTGTCACTCTATATTTACCTTTTTTTTCATCAGGTTTCATATTATTTGTGTATGTGTAGTTTTGGGCTATGTGGTATAGACACCTGTTTTCCAAGGTATTACTTCTGTTTGGGTAGTATGTGTCCAATAAATTGTTTTTTAAAATGTCTTGGCTGTTGGGATCATGTTTGGCTATTGTTTCTATATCTTCACATGATTTTAGAACTCTTTTTCTAGATTTAGCTGGACCAAGACTTAGCCATACTATATTTTCAGATTTACCATACAATGCAGTACCAGTTAAACGATCAGCTGCTTTATATGATCGACATTCTCTATGGGTGAGCATTTTAATGCCCAAGCTGTATAATTTCTGAGATACTGTTTTATCTGATGACAGGTCATTCCAGAGGTCTTGGAGCTCTGTCTTTTCTGCTTTAGTTAAGTATGCTGTGACATATCGTGCAACTGCAGTAGAATTGTCTGCAATGTACTGCACATCTATGTTTGCATTCCATAAGTGGGCAATGATTGCATTATAATCATTGATATATTTTTCTTCTTCTTTTCTTTTTATGTAATATGTATTTTTAAGTGACTTACATTTAACACTATGTCTAACTGAAGACATGAGGTTGTTCACTTGACCTGTATTTGTAACTGGTCTAGGAAAACCAAATCGGCATTTGGTGAAGTATTTCCCTTTGTTTTTGTATTTGCGACGACAATATTTTCCACATTTGTGTCTTTGAAATTGCAAAATTTGTGCATGAAGATCACTATTTGTGGCTTCTGATGGAATTTCACAAGTGACATATTTTTCAATAAACTGTAAAACAGTGGCATCAATGTCTTGACCAAATTTAGGAGCATCTTCAATCCATAAAAGCATGTGGATTTGTGGTGCTCCTCTGGCTTGGTATTCTTTTCTCCAAAAGAAGTGTTGCACTTCTCCAAGGGGAGGAACAGTTTTATTACAAATAAAATGTAGCATAACAATGAAGCGATGGTGAAAATATCTTGAAACATTAACAGGATCCAAAGAACAAAGTTCTCCAGGTGTTAGTATATCTATGTTTGTTTTGTTTTTATTTGATATGCGTAGGAAATCATGTAAATCTTCCCATGCATATTCTGCACAACTTAATGTAACAAACCAAGTGGGTGGGCCAAGGTTTCTGATCATACAACGTACATCTCCATGACGTCGAAACCAGTACTCTTTAGTACCACGCATATTTGCTAATAGATTTGTAATATTTCATTGTAAAACCTCATCCTTTTGTTGCACTTTTTCTAATAATTGTGTAGCTGTCATATTTTGAAAGTGGGATCCTGATTTTAATATGTGTGCAACTCCGTAACATAAAGTTGCTTGTTCACTTTCAAAGAGTAGGTGGAATATGTATTCCACATTTTGTCTAAATCTGGGATCTTCAGAATACATCCGTAATGAGCGGTATTCTGAAGCTGATATTTGAATAGGTCTATCATCATACCTTCCTCCTTTGCCAGTAGGAAAGAGTAGAGGAAAAGCATGTGCTTCTATACTTTTTTCCCATATGCTGATTGGCGATCCTTTTGTTTGACGCATTTGGTAAGTTTCAAGTACATCTTCTACGGTGTCATTACAGTGCAAAGGATAAATTGTATAATGGTCTAAAGTATTTGATATTGTAGCAGGATCTAGTAGCTCAAATTGACCAGCTTCTTGTGTTTCTTGAATTAGTTCAGTTGTATCTTTCAAGTTTTCTTCAATATTAATTTCTTTGTAATATTCATTATTCTCTTTAAGATATTGGATTTTTTTGTCTTTTGTAGGTACTCCATTTACTAACATAATCAAAGATTGCTGCATTGGACGTTGCATTGGACGTTGCACTCCTAGAGTATGCACATTTTCTTTTAGACTTAATGGTAAATAAACCACTTTTCCACGAATGCCTTTTACCAATTCAGAGGGAGGTAATTTTGCTGTTTTTGGTTGAAGGCGTATTATTGCTTGAAATGGGTGTACTGTTTGAATTATGATGCTCTCATATAAATTAAGTTGTTGTAGGGGTTTTGGTACTGGGTATAATTCCAAATTATTTGTGATAGCGCGTGAAGGAGTTTCGTTGTTTTCAAGTTTTGTAGTGCAGTAACTGCAAAGTATTAAGGGCTCAGTTATTTCGTATTTGTTTTCTGCTACAAGGTAGAGAGCTAATTCAAACCATTTAGAATCTTCATTGTCTTCTATTTTGTATGATAGGTCTACAGTTTTCGTGTTACTTTTATAAAATGTTCTACGGCAACATACACATACATGGTTTGGTACTTCAGCTGATGTACTTTTAAATTTTAGTATTTCTTTTTTGGATGTGTTTAGCAAAAGGTTGCCATGTGTAGAATTGTTGCTTAATTGGCTTAAAGCTATTTCATTCTGTAAATGGCTTTCACTTCCAAAATATTTTTTCTGGATATAGTGAATTTCTTCAAGTAGGTCTTTTGTTGTACCATGTAGAAGGATGTTATTTAACTTTGCTAGTGCTAAAGCAGGAGTTTTAGCATAGTACAGTTTATAGACTAGATTTCTTATAGTTGAATGATGTGTTGATATCCTTTTGATATCATGGAAAGTGGTTTTACAAGTAGGTCCTGTAATGCAGGCCAATGAATGTCCTTGTAGTCCTGTGTACTTGCGCACTGGACAGGTATCTATATTTTGCAGTAATTTAATTTTGATTTTGTCCTTGCTTTTTACACATTTATTGAGAAATTGGCGTAAAGATTTGAAACATTGTTTGGGAATGTTACACATTGACGTGCATGGCCATTTGTACACTAGACGTTCTGATTCAGTTGAATGGAGGGATAATTCTAAGTTTTCAGGGCATATTTTTGTAAGGAGTACTTCTTGTTCCATTATGGTATTATTCACTTTTTCATAACCTCGACCACTGCTATGTATGGCAATTGTATTTGTTTGCTTTTGTTTGTACGCTTCTTCATTAAAATATGGTTCTGTGCTCGTAGTGTGATTCCATTCACCTCCACAGATACTTAATAAGTTCTTTCTGTTGACATTTCGCTTATTGAGAAGTCTTTTTTGTAATTTAGTTATTAGTTTTGTTAATGGTTTCATTTTGTTTAACAGTAAAATAAATAACTTTCTTTTGAGAAGAATTGCACTGTCCATCAACACTTCTAAGATTAATTTCCTACGATAGGTTTTCAGCATTGTGCCTGATTTCTCTCCTGTTTTTATAAGATTTTGAAGGACTTCTTGACGGTACATTTTGGCTAAAATACTTTTCTTGGTATGCTTATTTTGCACTATATTAAAATTTGAAGAAGTAGTTTTATCTGTAGTGATAGCTGATTTTCTGTTAATTGTTTTTTGGTTTGTTTTACATTTTGATAGAGGAGGCAAAGTTTTTGTACTTGAAACTTCTTGTGTTTCACTAAATGACTGTATTAGCTGTTTTGTTTCAACTTTTTTTACAAATTCTGCTAGAGATGGATGCTTATGTTGGACACTTTTATTTTCATTTGCTCTACTTTTGCGTTGCTTTCTACGGACTTGACTTTTGGTAGGCATTCTTTAGGGTCTGTTGAAAAAAATAAAGAAGATATGGGTTGGGGTGTTCTGGAATGTATGTGTGCTGTGTGCATGAGTGTTTGTGTAAGATAATAAAGATGTATGTAATGGTGTGTGATTGTGCATTGGGAACTACAACTAGTAGGGATAGGTATTCTTGAATTTAGGTGTTACTAAACTGGGGTTCAGATGACAAAAAAAAAGTAAGCTAGTGGTTCGAAAAGTACAAATAGTAAATCTAATGTATACAATTAAAACAGTTGTTTGTTCTATAATATGAAAATTGTAGCGATTCAGTTGGGTAATTTGTGTGTCCAAAAATAGGAATTTGTGGGCCATTCTGGCTGTAAATCGCTGTTTAAGACATAGAGATTTTTGGACAAAATGGTACACAATCTCTATTTTTAGGCACCGAAATAGCTTGTATTAATGTTATAGTATGTTTGATTAATAATACAAATATTATGGTGATATTCTACTTACTTTTTTTCTTAAATTAACAGGTAACTTCTCAGTTCTTCTTTGTTCTTCGAATTCGGCTGCTTCTTTTCAGGAGACTGGTCTTCACTGCAATTGTAAAAAATTCAAATTAGTAACTTTGTTTGTATATAGCGCTGTTTTTAATTTAGATATTGATTTTTTTAATTGAAATCCTCAGTGCCTTCTTTAAAACCATTAAACTAATGTATTTACATAAGATGCATTGCATCAGTTCAGTACATATGATATGTTCTTAATGAACACATTGTATTGAATGACTAACTGTAGCAAAAAAAATATCTTTACTATGTCTTGTGAAATTTATAATATACCAGTGAATACCACTATTTCTGTAAGTAAGCTGTTTTAGGTAATAGCGCCTCAATGTCATGTCTAAATTAAGGTAATTTATGTAAATAAATAAATAAAAACAAAAAAATATGAAATTGTATAAGTATTTTTTAAAGATTTAAACATAAATTGTGCTTGCATGCAATTTTGTTTGAATATATGTAGTCTATATATTTCATTTAAAAAATGTTAGTTTAACATGATTTGAGTGTGTGTGTATAAAGAAAGTAAATAGTATAAAGGTTTATAAGTGATAGTTGATTTTAGGAAATTGAAAAAAATACAGTAAATTCATATTACAGATTACACAAGCTAAAAGTCTGTTTGAAAATGTGTTCATCTACTGTACAGAAAATATGCATACCTGAAGTTTGTGTTCATGCATATGGATATGCATGGAGCTGCAAGTAGAAATCTTGGAGACTTGTACAGTATTTCTGGTAGACGGTGCTTGCCAATGATATGACACTTGTACTCAGAGAGATTCACAGTACATTTGCAGTGCTGATCTATGATGATGCAGTTAGATGTAGAGGTCTTGAATGTGATTGGTGCATGGTCATGTGTTTTCTTAGCTACATCCAATGAGGGAATAGCAGAGAGAGTGAAGTGGAAATGGTAGAAGGGCTGTTCATGTTACGATATGTCCGCGGACATGGCGGTAGTTCGCGGACATCGGGAGTTACATCCGGGGATTTTTGGGTTCAGAAGTCACGCAAATGAGAATAAGCACTGAAAGGGATTGGTCAGGAAAGTTTAGTGGGTGTGTTGTGCCAGGAGAGAGTTTCTCAGATACTCTTTTTGCTGAGAGAACACAAGATAGCTATGGCTGTGTGTTTCAGAAAACAGATTGTTTGGATTTTGGGAGATTCGTGGATACATTGGTTGAAGGTGCATGCAGAAAGCTGTGGAGTAGCTGTAGATCTTGGATTCCCACATGTGGAAGTACACTGGCATGGAGTACGTGGAATGAAGTGGTTGGACTTGCTACCTCTCTGTGCTACTTTGGAGACAGAGCAACATCCAGACATAATTGTAATTCATTGTGGAGGGAACAGTTTAGGACATGTGACTGGAATTGTTTTGCAATTTGCTATGAAAGAAGGACTTGGGAAGGTTATGGACATGTTTCCTAATTCTCAAGTGATATTTTCACGGATTGCACAGAGACAAATGTGGCTTTGTTCTTCTTCATTTGGTCCACAAATGGAAAAAGCAAGGCGCAATGTTAATAAGGCTGTTTGTGCCTTTCTAAGAGATTTTGGCATGTCCTCTTTTCACAATGAAAATATTATGTTTCGTAGTACATACATTTTTCGCAGAGATGGAGTCCATCTTACTTATGCTGGCAATCAGATTTTTTTGAGAAATGTACAAAATGCATTGCGACCTTTCTTGGAATTACAACAACCATTTTGAAGTAGGTGTTAAGCATTTATAATTTTTGACTTACAAACACCTCCCAAAAGCGCTTTTCAGAGCCACCACTTCCTCCCAGAGAAAATTGCAATGTTTGTGATGGGGTAGCAACCCAATTTTTTAAATGTTCGCAAACTTTCCGCGGACTTCTAAATAATACAAACGGCCCTGCTTCATTTATTTTCACTTCTATTTTTTAACTGTCAAAGGCGGCTCTGAAAAGAGCCTTATTTTCTTTTTTTGATTTTTGATGTTTTGTATTTATTTTGGTTTTTTATACATGACACACTAGGAGAGGAGGGGAAAGGAAGGTAAAGGGGGGGACAACAACCACAGGGATAAGAAAGGGAGAGCTGAGAGAGGAAGATGTCGAGTGGGTTTTATTTGGGTAGTGAGCAGATCTTCTCGTGCTTTGAGACGATAGTCTCAAAAGCACTGCGAAGTCGCTCCCCCCTGCAGAGTACTGTGTCACAGTACATACATACAACTGTGACCCTCGAAAGGTAAAGGTCATCAGCATTCTGTATGGCCAGTGAGGCAGCTTGAGGAAGACGCTGTCCCACAGATGTGGTCCTTGTGGTGACAGGATCAGAAACAGAGGATGAAGTAGAGGAAATCAACCTGCTATGTTCTTCGCAAGGTACAACCCTGCGAATAGCCCCAGAGTGAAATGACCTCAGGTGTCGCTTCATAGCAGTGGTCCCAAAGCTGTACTTACCGTGCTTCCCGCGACTGAGTATCATTTTGCACTCATTGCACGTGACACGGTTCGCACGAGCCTTAGGAACATTCCCATGAATGGTAAATAACCGCCACACACAAGACTCACGCCTAGTGCGGGTAGTAGGGTTTTCCTCTACCTCATTCTCATCATCCTCTTCTTCCTCCTCCGCATCCTCACTCCTGTTCCCCTCTTCAGGCCCTTGGGGAGGTGGTGGTGGTGGAGGGGGTGGGGGTGGTGCTGAAGCAGGTGCAGCACCAGGTGGCAGTTCAGCAGCCAGGGATGCCATCTCGATGATGGTGTAATCTGCAGGTGGCAGCAAAAATCGCTGTGTTTCGAAGAATAGCCAGAAACACAATGAGAATAAGCTCTAGGGTGTGGTCTTTTATAGGGGTGCTTGTGCGCGGTCCGCGGACAGATCGAACACAAATAAAAGTTTGAAAAGTTTCAAAAGGTATGTAGAAACTCAGGATTACTATGTGGGACTTGTGCCATGGTGAGATTGTATTGAAAAATATTATGGATTAATTGAAAATGTACTTTTAATTTGTTCGGGGACCCGAACAGTGTCCGCATTCAGAACACGCGATCAGCGTGGGCGCAGTCATATGATTCGTTCGCGAACAAGTCCGCGAAGGAAGCGCATGTCCGCAGGACACCAAATGCACGGAGATTGGTTAGCGCATGCGCGTTGATGTTCTACGGACACTGTTCGGGTCCTGAACTAATTAAAATTGCGTCACACATGAAACAAACATTTCAGGACACTGCGTGTGTTTTTAGAACAGTTTAAATTTGCTAGCGAACAGTAAGGACAGATATAGTGTTCTTCAGGACAGGTTCAATTTCGTTTATGTACGAACATTTCAGGACACCATTTGTGTTCTTTGAACATTTTCAACTTGCTAGCGAACAGTAGGGACAGGTATAGTGTTCTTTAAGAAACCTCCATTTTCCTTTAATTACGAACAATTCAGGACACCGCGTGTTTTCTTAGAACAGTTTGAACTTGCTAGCGAACACTACGGAGTGTTCTTTAGGCCACTTTAATTTTTTTTTTTACGAACATTTCAGGACACCGCGTGTGTTCTTAGAATTGTTTTATCTTGCTAGCGAGCAGTACGAACAGGTATAATGTTCTTCAGGACACCTCAATTTTCGTTTATTTACGAACATTTCAGAACACCTGCACTGTCCGCGGACACCTACATTGTTTTTTTTAAAAAAAAAACGAAACTATTTACAACACAATATAAAAATTCAACTTTATTTAACATATATTAATAATTTATGACAGAGAAGGTGAGGCAGAAACAGAAACAAAAACAGGAGAATTAGGGGTTTCATTATGATTGTTATTAGGGGAAGAAGGGATGAAAGTCTCATCAAAACGTTTTGGGTTATGGAGAGGGTTTGGGGATAATTGACTGGGATATGGTGAGGAGGGACAAGTACATGTGGGGCAATGGTACGAGGTTTTTGGTTTAAAATGATCTTCCACAAAAGTTTTCAAATTATTAAAATGAGTCAACAATAAATCCATTTTTTCTTCTATACTGTGAAAAGTGTTATCCATAACAGGTTTTTCTGAAGTATTTTCTATTTTGGTATGCTCTGTACAAAAAAATATACATATATGTATGTTATATGTATACAAAATAATAATAATTAAATGGTTTATATTATAAAGTGTTTACCATTAGTTTCACTATCTTGTGACATTTCTTCATGTGGGAAATGTTCCTCTAGCCATTCCAGAGTACTAGACATTTCTGTGAGAGAAAAAAAAAGATAATATATTTTTTATCTAATACTGAAAGTTTATAAATATATGAATAAAATTAAGTACACTTACTATTTCAGGTAAGCTATGTCCTATGTACTCAGGGGGTCTGCTCTTGTTCTCAGTTCTGTCGTATTTGTGAGGTAATTATGTTGGAAACCAATTTATTTTCTTGTGGTATATTCCATTTTAGAACATAGTGCATTTAAATGAATGGTTAGTGTGTTGTATTTATGGGTTACATTTCTTATGTATTAGTACATATAATGTGTTTGTGTGCTTCTTTTTGAATTTGTTAAATGTTCCTATGTTATGATATAACAATCAAACATACCCCCCAGAGTTTTTAGGTAGTGGTACTGTTCTTCGAACATGTCCGCGCACATTAAATGCGTTCGCGGATATCAAGTACAGTAGAAGAGATTCAGTCAGTTCCATATGATATGTATATAAAGTCAAAGTAATTATTGTTAAGTTGCACTACTAAAAACCTATGAAATTCAGTGAAAAAACTTTGTTAAAGGGACGTTATGGTTAAGTTGCACTAATAAAAACCTATGAAATTCAATGAAAAAACTTTGTTAAAGGGACATTATGGTTAAGTTGCGCTGCTAAAAACCTATGAAATTCAGTGAAAAAACTTTGTTAAAGGGACATTATGGTTAAGTTGCGCTACTAAAAACCTATGAAATTCAGTGAAAAAACTTTGTCAAAGGGACGTTATGGTTCCAAGTAAAACCGAAAAACCCTTGAAATTTGCCAGTTATGGTAAGCTAAGCAACCATAACTCACGCCACCACCGTGCACTGCTAAGACTAACACTCAGGACATCAAAGATGACATCACAAATGTCATTGATTATATATATGTGTGTGTGTGTGCCATATTGCTGCTGACAACAACAAAAAAATGCCACTGCATTTGCAACAAAACACCATAAAATGCCATCATATTTAGTAAAATGCTACATATACTCTTACCGTCCCTGCCTGGTTCTGTGCTTGAAAACTCAGTAGGGAAAAAGATTGATGAACAGAGAGAAGGTGAAAAAGGAATCTGAGATAGAAAGAGACAGGGTAAATAAGAAGAACAGTGCAAAAGAGGAATACAAGGGAAATGGGAGGGAGTAGTGAAAGAAGGAGGAGTGCATGTAGAGGGAAAGTAGCCCCACATGAGACAATGTGAACCACCTCTTACATTGCTTGTCAAATTGACGTAACTTTAAATATACATTCTGCTGATCATAGTCACAATCCTCCTGTACAAAGTGCCCACGCTGTCTGACTGTGCACCTTGAAGACTGTATAGAGACATAGAAGAACTACTGTAAATTGACAGATGTACACACAATTGTTTTATGTGTGCTCATCACTCTGAGCTGTGAATGCTACCAACCGCTCTCCAGAAGACCAACGTCACATGTGAAGAGGCCTATCCAGTCCAGATACACTTTATTTCTTTGCATTCTGGTACCTATAGTTTGTGCACATGTAGTGGAATATGTTATGGGGAGTGGGTACAAGAATGCAAAGCGAGAAACAAGGCTGGGACATTGTGTACGTGAATTTACATCTCTACTTAAAAACTGTCATGCATGGTAAATATACAATGGTAGAAAAGTAGTGGTCAATTGGCCAGTATTTGATTGTTAGGCAATAGACATTTCTATGCCATGATTCCTTCTAGGCCAGCCCTTGGCAAAAGCCATACTACAAGCCCCTGAATATGCTAACGGCTGTTAACTGAAATACCAGACTTGGGGGGGGGGGGGGTATTTCCTATATCACATGGAACCAATTAGTGCATGAAATGTATTTCTTTGACTACCCTCTCTCTAGATCTTTCAGGCAAGTGTCAGAAGACATGAAAGTTTTAACTTCCATCACCTTGCAAGTAAGCTTCTTTTTGTCCTGCATTTATTGACTATTGTAACTGAAAGATTATTGTTAGATGTCTACACTAGGACATTACCAGCATTACTGACCATAACATGTTATTACCCGGAAGTTGGCAGACTACATTTATGCAGCTAGACAGTCCAAGTTATAATGATTTCCACATTGCAGGATGCAGGATCCTCTTCATAACACCCTTAAAGGTTCTGGCTAAGATATGACCCCCTTCCAGCAGTTTATAACCCACTAAAACGTAATCAGGATAGGCTGCAAGGGCAGTTTTGTGTCCATATGAATAATTCCCTTATGTTTGCAACTGAAGGTACCCCCCATTTTGAACTGTATGAATTTGATTAATGTATGGATCCCTTTATTGCGCCCTGCTATATGGAATGTTCCTTATACATAATAGCATTTTAGCTGCTTTTATTTTACTGTGGGCTACTCTCTGCCACAAGGTGAGTGACCCAATCAAATGGGTAATGCTTATGTGATGGATTCTTTGCTTGCTGCACACTTGCAGGAATATGACTATTACACATATCATGTATCTCTGTACTGCAATATAGAATGCACCTTCTGCATTGGTTCTTTTGTGCATTATATTGTCGATTATCAGCCGACCATTAGGCAAAAATGGACAAAGTTCATATTACGATTGCACAAATTACAGATTCCTGTGATTTACCTTGATTTTATATTATGGTTCATGGTGTGTCTTGGTGTCTTTATGTTTTGGGTTGTATGGTAAAATTACTGAAATAAATCAGGAACGAACATCATTTTTTATTATATCATGAAAGGATAAAATACCATGTCGGCCAAATTGGTTGTAACTAGATTCATATCTATGAATGTGCAAAGACACATTTCTGGAGCAGGTCTCCATCACAGCAAAGTAAGTTGCCATGCCAGCATTGTCTTGTGTTTTATGGTATGCTGTCTGTTATATATATTTTCAGAACACACTTCACTGAAAAATCTCTAAATGGAAATGAAAGTATCAGACAAGCCAGTGTACATTATGTGCTTAGGAGGATTGAGGCTTTAAGAATTGTCACATATATGTCACATCGAATATATCGGCTAATTCTTATGTTTCCTAAATGCTCTTTCATTTCATGAAAACTAGCATACATTGATTGTGTCCTCCCTGCCCATGTGTCGGTAACTGCAGGTCCTATGGAAGATCCATGGTGGCTCATTTCAAAATGGAAACACCACGAACTTCTGAGGCCGCTGTTATGGTGGACAGATTATAATGACGAGGTTTCCTAATGTAAACTCTTTGTGATTTCCCTGGGTTTATCATGGATGGTCCAACTTCATTATTCCCGAAGCATATCCCCTCCCCACATCAGAGAGCTGAAAGCAGGTTAAACAGGCCACAGATAACACCTTTTGAAGAGGCTGGGCTTTGGCTATCAAAATCACGTTGAAAGCGACACAACCTTTATAGTTTGAGGAGATGGGTGCCTCCCTAGGCAGAACAAGCTGCACACCATCCATCAGTGCTTCTCTGTGGAGTCATACTCTTGGAAAAATCCCAGTCAAAGCAATGGTTCCAGGGCAGCCAGGGGGTAAATAGCTGAAGATTACCAGGCCGGCAGACAGTGGAGCTGACGCCCTAAACGAGAAATTAAGAAAAGGGCATGCCCTGGGTCGTTTTGTATAGAATGAACATGATTTGTCACTGAACTGTTAACTGAAAAACGAATTTATTTACAGACATCAATGTATTTAGAAAATGGACCAGACAGAGCTTTATTTGCATTATGCAGCAGACAGGACTACCTGAGAATTCTGACCCAAAATACATGTTTGCAGGGACCCTTGTCATGATGTAATATTGGGAGAGGCGGCTCTTGACCAAATCACCTGCCCCTTTACCTGGGCCTGCCCACTTTTCAGAGGCTTCCCTCAATTTCCTATATCAGACATATCAACACCCAGGGTAGGTAACAGGCTGATGGAGCGGAGTTCTAGCAAAGTTTGTCTTGCCTGGGCACTGCAAGAGCTCTCTGACCAGATATGCACTCTCGCCCATGAGAAGCCAGAACTTCAGAAGAATTGGCTTGGAGATAAAAAGCCTCACATCCTGATCCTGTACAGAAGCTGTCCACATTGGTATGTATGTCTTGCAATTCACAATCATTTTACTCACTCAAAAGCGTTTTTTGCAGAATCACTATCACAGATTGAATGTCATTTGTGATGTCATTTTTGATGCCTTGGGTGTTAGTCTTAGCAGAGCACAGTGGTGACGTGAGTTATGGTTTCTTAGCTTACCATAACGGGCACATTTCTGGGTTTCAGTTTTACGTGTAACCATAATATGGATCGGTTGTTCTTAGTGCAGTAAGTAAGTATAACGTCCCTTTAACAAAGTTTTTCACTGAATGTGCTAGGTTTTGCTTAGGAAAACTGTACCATAACGTGCATTTAACAACGTTTTATCACTGAGCTTGATAGGTTTTTAGTAGCTCAACTTAACCATTATGTCCCTTTAACAACGTTTTTTCACTGAATTTCATAGGCTTTTACCAGGATAACATTGGTTTGTATAGATGTACCATACAGTATAGCAAATGGATGTCTGCATGCCAATGGGCACAGTAACCACGGACTGTGCGTCTGTGTGTGCATAGCGGCTAGCATTCAAACTGCTAAAAAAAGCAGGGGTTCTCTTACATAGTGGTACCAATCAGCAAAGACAAGGACAAGAAACAATTACAAAGAGCACCAGGTATGTCTATTGCAAGGAAAAATAGAGTAGGTCTGCAAACTCTGTACTTGTGAAACAAACAGAGCAAAGACATAGGGCCTCATTACAAGTCAGCCGGTCCGGAAACAATGGTGGCGGTAAATCCGCCGCCACCGTTGTTTCCTGACCGGATGATTTCAAGTCCTGCAGGCAGGAGGTGTCACTCCCACCAGGTCTGACCTGGCGTGAGTAACGCCACCTGCCTGCAGGCGGACATGGAAACACTGGCTCTGTCATAGACGGAACCGATGTTTCCATGGTCCCCATCCCCATGGGACTCCATAGGAATGAGGATTTACAGAATTCTGCCTCCAGAATTACCGGGTCACCGGGGTTGTAATGCCCCAGTGATTCAGGCAATCACGGAGGTGGAATGGTATTATGGGTCCGGCGGCAGCCTGCCGGTTTTTCTGGCACGCCTGCCGCCAAACTCGTAATGTGGCCCATAGAGTATACACCATAATGGAATGCATCAATAAGCGAAATAACTTCTGCATCCAAAACTATTACCGTACTGCTGCTTTACATAGGAAGAAAGAGGAAATGGCAGAGTAAGGACTGCAAAGTATTGAGCGCAGAACATCAGTACAATGCCGTAAGTACACTGAAGTTTCTCCTCTAATTGCACAGCTTGTGCAGTGTAAAATAGTCGAAAACCAGGAATTTTTTTTTTGTATGCAGCAAAGCGAAGCACCCTGGAATGGCTGGAAGAGAATGGATTATCCTCTTGACAAAATGAGTTACGATAATAACGACATTGATAGGCAGCACAGTCTAAAAAGTAAGACAGTTAACATGTATTGCTTCATATACACCTGAAAGATATGTCCATCTTTAACAGGACATATTGGAAATGAAACTAATGCACACAATCAACACCTCTTCCACATCATCATATGGCCATAGGAAATGAAGGAAAGTCTGTAAAAACCAACCTAGACAGCCTGGATGCCAAAATGGAACAATTGCTAATCAATTTAGCCTCCTTAAAAGATGTTGTACAAGGACATACTATGGTAAAAATAAAATACCACTGCCCCACCTTCACGTGTACCCCTTCTCCATTTCCCAGCCCACCATCCCCAACAAAATCCCTGCAAGCAGAGATGTTACGATGAGACCTCAATCCTTGGCTCCCCTCATGATGAACTTGTTCACATGCCCAATTCCCCTGTGTATGTATCCATTTCTGCTACCTCTTCCAATAGTGTCTATGGACCTCATCATGAGTTGGGCGGTAACCCCGGTGCTATTAGCCCTACCGCTATACCCCCCGGCACCGGATCACGGGTTTAGCAGAACTGGTATTGCCCATTCCCCACTGAGCCCATTCAGGAATTCCCCATTGGGCTCAATGGGGAATTTTTGCACTCTTACCGCAGACGGATTTCCCGCCGGCGGTAAAAGCACAACATTTTGGCAGATTTCCCCCCAGCTCAGAGCTGGGGGGAAGTATGCCAAACCTGTGATTTGGCGGACCCTTAAATGCAGTGGTAATAGCACTACCGTTGCATTTAAGGGTTACCGCCCAACTCGTGATGAGGCCCATATCTGTTAGAAATTAAAGGCCTAGATGTAAAGTGCTGCTGAGTGTGTGAGTGGCTTTTCCTTTTATTTTAAAAATGCATTCTGAGTCTGTGCTGCACAATACTGTCGAGCATTCCTGCAGTTAAGCAAAATAGAGGTTTCCTAGGGACACTGCAACTGCCCGGTGTATGCACAACCACAATGCAGCTATCCGTAGGATGCCAGTACTGGCTACATGTCCACATATTCTGATGCACCTTTAATTAGTTGTGGGCGCGCATGTCTCTCCATTCCACAGCTATTCACATGCGTATGTCCTCCTCTGTGATCTGGTAACAATGCCTCTGTCGAGCATGGTGGTAAAAAGTTGTAATGTACTTTCAGTTTGAGGCATCCACCCACGTCCTACAGACATATGTGCACATGAACATTGTGCTTGCTTTAGCCTACAAACACCCAGCTTCTGCGAAAATGGACGCTGGACTTGTGTTGCACTTTTAATGAGTCCGGGGAGGCCAACCCTGTTCGTAGGACACCTGTGCACATGCACACAAAGTATTCCATCCAATAGACTTCCTGCGGACAGCCATCCCATTTGAGAACATTTACGACATCAGTATGTGTCCGCATTCACGCTGGGCATGGGCGCTCATTTGCCGGACACAACTCGAACCCTCAGACATCGGAAACGTACTGTGTTCTGCAAGGTAAGTTGTGTTATTGTGAAAGTACACGCTTACAAACATCCCACACTGTGCCATTGTACATGCACGTATTTGTTTGAACAACTTAGGCCCGCTTTCCAGTTCCAAGGGCTCCACAGCAGCCCTACAAAAGGGCACACGCCAGAGCTGCTCCGCATTTTGTTTTTGGCTTTGCAGAGCAGAGTAGCGGGCCACATTGGTTTGTGCTGGAATTGCTTTCTGATCAATTCTGCTGTGCTATATTACCTTTGCAACTAATGGAAAACATGGCTGCTGTCTCTAAGCCAGCAGCACCCACACCCTCACTCTCACCACCACCACCTCCTTCCAAAGGGCCTGGACAAAGGTACAGGCATGTTGATGTACATTGGAAGCAAGAGGAGAACGAGGAAGATGTAGAGCAAATCCCCAATATCTTCAGCCAGCGTGACTGCTAATTTAGGGATGTCTTGAAGGCATTCTAGCTGGTAGTCTGGGATACCAGGATAAAGTGTGTTGGAGCAGTCAAATGTACAATTAATTGGCATCCCGTAACATTGGGCAGGTCCACTGACATATTCGACGATGGAGCTTTCAAAGTTTGAGAATCAAACTCTTAACAACCTCTGAAATCTGGTGTTTCTGGAAAGTTACTTCAACTGCCCAGAAGAAACCAATACTCAGCACATGTGAAAACAAAGTGTAATTACCCCAAAGGGTTTAAGATGGGGGATATGTGGAAGGACCAGAGAGAATGCGTCTAGGTCCAAACAAAATCAGTTCAGATTTTGAAGGATTACATTAAAGTTGGTTATTCAACATCCAGCGCTGCACTTGTCGAAGCCAATTGCTCAAAGAGGAGATATCCACTGAACAGGACTGCATTTGAGGTTAATCTAGGAATTGTAACACTATGGATGAAATCGTAGACCCCAATCTCTGAGGAGAAAGACCAACAGTTGTATATAGATATTAAGAGCAAAGGAGAGAGAGGTGAGCCTTGTTGTACTCCAGAGGAGAGACTAGAAGAGTCAGGGAGAAATGAGCTGAGAAAATTAAGCTCTGAAAAACCTGCTGGGATCGACTGAAAAGAAAAGAACAGAACCAGGTTGGTGCCAGTTCTGAAACAACTGCCATTTCAGATAGTTAGTATGATCCGGTAATCCACAATATAAAATGCTGCTGATAAGTCAGTCATCACTAGTATAGTATGATGTCCTTTGTCAGCGCTTATAGGAATATCATCGCAGATAAAGGTCAAGGTTGTTTGAGTGCTAGAGAATGGGCACAATCCAGACTGAAGTGGGTCAAGTAAAGACAAATTCTCCACATATTTTCGGGGAGTTGGGCAGACATTATTTTCTCTGTAGTTTTAAATGTGAAAGTAGACTACTTTATTTAAGCAAAGTCAAATGCAGCACATCACCACCCAGTACCTTTCACTGGAAGTTCATCTCCAGTTCAGAGCCAGATTGGCAAAGCTTTGTGGGTATGCAAATTAAATCCCATGCCAAGTCTTTGGTCCAGGACAATGTTTGTGTCTATAGGGCAGTGTGTGAACATCAAAAATAATTGTCTTAGATTTATAGGTGATGTTTAAGCAACAGGATGGATTAGTTTGCTTGACAGACAGGCAGCAGCCGAGTTGTTAACCTATTCCCAAACAACTAACCCAGCCACCTGAAATGCAGTTCCACTATTCTTCTATCCTTTTGGAGTGCTTGATCCAGCAACTTTGACAACCACTCTATTAGGCCTTTCAGCACGCTATTCTTGTTAAAAACAGTATCCCATTATTTGTTTGCGTGTAAAGAGATACCACATGGTATTACATTTCTGAGTAAACATGACAATTTGCTTGAACTTTCACACTCATCCTCCTCAGGTGTGGGGGAGAGGTATATGCCCCAATGACAACAGCTGTTGCTGGTGAGGGGTCCATTGTGTCCACTGGATTAAATTTGCTTGATCCTTTGGCTTTAGTTCAATGGCCTTGTCCAAGTAAACATGGACAGACCACAAACTATATAGCTAGCAGTTTAGGCACACATGCACAGTTCAATTCAAAAGATTCAATCTTTGCCTCATGCAAATAGATGCAAAGGGATGCCCTAACTAAAGTCCACTAAAGGTTCAAAAGGAAATAATAAACACTAGAGTTAGGGGCACTGGATGACATCATGATGGGGTTGATTTTCTTTGTTTGTTTGTTTATTTATTTCTAATGCGCACCAAACCCAGAGGTAACAGGGCGCAGCAATAGGAAAATGCAAATCTTACAAGGTTACAGGTAATTCACAATATGACACAAGCATGTACAGATAAAGTCATTTACAGACAAAAGATATATAACATGCTCAGTTTATATACAAGTCAGAACTATACAGTACAGTACCCATAATTTTAGCAAGGATAGGCAGCGTCAATGAAGTGTAGTGTAATATAGGCAGTGGAGAAAGACCACCTAACCTACAGTCACGTTGAGATGGGTAATGTATCTTTTTCTAAAATGTAAGTAGGGTTGGTCTGCTATTAACTCATGGGGCAAGGAGTTCCTTCACAGGAAAGCTGTTGCCACCAATCTTGGTAAGCCTAAATCTCGGTATCACCAGGCAGTTGGTGTTAGCAATTCTTGTAGGCCTTCTAGAAGTTCTTCTCGTCAGTTTGTCTGTTAAGTAACTAGGTGCAACATTGTTTACAGCTTTGTGGGTCAAGGATGCCATTTTTAACTGTATTCTATTGTGGGCGGAGAGCCACTTGTGTTGCTGTCTGGTTGAGACATGTGAATTATTTTGTTCATGCCTAGTGCCGCTCTTAGAGCATTATTTTGCAGAATTTGTAGTCTCTGAATGATTGCTTTGTTGGCCCCACTGTAGAGAGCATTGCAGTAATCTAGCTTAGAGAGAATTAATGCTCTAGCCAAGATAATGCAGCTTTCGTTTGTGAGAAATGGCTTGCCAGCTCTAATAAGATGACATGTGTAGGCAGTGGTAGAGGCCAGAGATTTCAATTGTTTGTCAAAGGACATGATGGAGTCGAGGTAGAAGCCAAGGGTTTTTACCTCCTTGGATACCTTAATGATATTTCCATCAATGGTAAATGAGGAATATTTGTGTCCTAATTTTTTGATGTTGGAGTGAGACCTAGAATTATCAACTATATCTTGTCATCGTTCAGGCATAGACCGTGAGTGGCCATCCATGCCTGAATGATGAGGTATACCCTATTCACCAGCGCCAAATCCTTGCAGTAATCCCCAGAAAGCGGGAGGAGAATCTGTGTATCATCTGCATAGTTAGTGTATGTGATACCCAGAAGGTCCACATCATCGAACAAGGGTTTGGTGAATATATTGTATAGAGTAGGGGAAACACAGGAGCCCTGAGGTACACCACATAAGATCGGGGAGGGGTTTGCCTCCGCTGATGGGGAGAACACCCTCATGGTTCTCTCACTCAGGAAGGATTCTATCCATTTGATAACTTCAGTGTCGAAGTGGGCTGCTGAGTCCAGGTGCCTGCAAAGGACCTTGTGGTCGACCAGGTCAAATGCAGCTGAGAGATCAAGTAGTAAGAGCAGTGCTGTCTTCCCTTTGTCTCTCAGCTCATCGATCTGTGTTTTCAAATCAATCAAGGCAGTTTCTGTTCCATGTAGGGGGGCAAGCCAGATTGTCTTACCCCTAGGAGTTTATGTGACTTGAGATATTTTTGAATCTGTGTATTTGCAATTTTGTCAAGTATTTTAGTAGAAATGGTACTGTCATAATAGGGTGGTAGTTGGTAGCAATAAGTGGGTCTAAGGTTTGCTTCTTTAGGAGTGGGAGAACCCAGGGTTGTTTTAAGTTGGCAGGGATGGTGCCAGAGGAGAATGAAGCATTGACCAGTTTAGAGATAAATGGGGAGAGGTCTCAAGCGGCGTCTTTTATGATCTGTGCTGGACAGATATCTCCTTTGCAATTGGATGGCTTAATAGTTTTTTCTACCTCTAGAACAGATGTTTTGGTAAAACGGAATCTGTTAATCTGGGCAGTTGGTGTATCGCTAAGTGGAATAGTATTGGCGGAGTGTGATAAGTTCAGCAAGTCTTTCTTTAAATTTATTTTGTTTTGGAGAGTGTTGATTTTATTAGCTAAAGCCTGTTGGATATCTGAGCACCAGGATTTATTTTTATTACATTTGTCATTTGTGGAGATTGGGGACTCAAGTTCTTTTAGTATGGTAAATAGTTCCTTCATACTAGAATTAGATTTGGCAATGCGTTCATTATAGGAGTTCCGTTTTGCCAGACATACTTCATTTTTGTAGTGCGCAGAGGTGGTTGTTAGTTTATTTTTATTCTCAGTAGAGGGGCATAGTCTCCAGGCAGTTCGCACTTTCTCTTCAGTAGATGAAGGTCCTTTAATTGGGGGGTGAACCACTTGTTAAGGTGAGCTTTAGCTTTACTTGCTCTTAATTTGAGTGGAGCAAATTTGTCCAGTGTAGTAAGCATTATTTTATTGTATTCATGCACCAGGGTACTTGGGTCAAGATTATCGGGCAGTGCGTTTAAAGTAGGGAGGATAGCAGGAATCACTTTGTCTATAGTGATGTTTTTTTTGTTTCTAGTTAGACAGGGTGGAGCCTTATGTAAGGTCGTCTTTTGGGGTTTGGTAGTATATAAGGTGAAGGTCACCAGTGAGTGGTCAGTCCAGGGTTGAGGCTTGATAGCAGTAATGATTCTTATACATTTGTAATCGGCTATCCAGTCTAAGGTTCTACCCTTTATATGGGTAGGTTGGTTAACTTTTTCCAACAGGCCCAGTGCATTTAGGGTATTGGCTATGTCTAAGGCATGCTTGTCAGCGGGATCATTAAATCCTAAATTAAAGTCCCCTAGAAGCAGTAATTGGGAAGTTGGTTTAAGGTTGGATGCAAGTATACTATGCAGATCTTCGTCAAAGGTCTGTAAATCAGGTGCATAGTAAGTCATTGGGAGTTGTTAAGAGGTAGTTTTGCTGTGAGAATTTCACATGATTGCACTGTTAAGAGTGGGACTAGTCTCAATGATAGTCTCTCTCTAGATATGATGGCAATTCCTCTCCTCGGGTTCCATCTCTATCTTGTCTGGAGATGGTATAACCATCTGGTATAGCTAGCGATAGTGCAGGTCCTGCGGCATTATGCAGCCAGGACTCTGTTATAGCAAGGAAGTCCAAGTTTCCTTCTGTGATTAGATCAGCTATGTCTATGGCATGGGCCATAAGAGATTTTGCATTTAGAAGTGCCCCCTTAAGGGGAGGAACCTCTGTTTTGGTTGAGGTCTGGAAGGGAATGGGACTATTAGGGACCCTAGTCTTAGGGTTAGCTGTCCTAGTCTGATTCACGGTTGAACAGACATCCAAAGTGTGCGTAGTGTTAGAGTTCGTACTAAAGTGGCAATTTGTTCTCTTATTTGAGGGTGGTTGAGAACTTGTAAAAGTTTAAGATTTCTATTAGTTGTAGTACATGGGATAGTATCGTAATTTCCTGAGCCCATATCGTGTAGATATTTAGGAGGGTCAGGGCCAGGGTTATTTGAGATCATATTCTGTTGCCTGTATGGGGCTATTTCTGATTTAACAGTCGGGATCTCATTAAGATAGTTTAGAATATTAGTAGCAAGGTGTATTGTAGCAACCATGGTATAAAGGGTGACCATACTGGGGCTGACTATGTACTCACTGCTCTAGCGAGTGGTAGGGCGTAGAAACTAGGTACATATGTAGCATGTTAAAACACAGTAGACTAGATACAGAGTCCACTGTTAAGGCACAGCAGTAGGCTAAGTGCAGAATTCAACTGTTGAGGTACAATAGACTAGATGCAGAATTCAAATGTTAAAGGCACAGTGGTAGACTAGGTGCTAAAATCACCTGTTAAGGCGCAACAATAGACTAGATTCTAACTTCAATGTTAAGGCACAATAAGCTAAATGAAGAATTCAACTGTTAGGGCACAATGGACTAGGTACGGCATTCAAATGTTAAGGCACAACAGTCGACTAGATGCTAAATTCAATGTTGGGGCACAACAGTAGATTAGAAGCAAAAATCAAGTATTAAGGCACAATAGGCTGAGTGCAGAATTCTAGAGTTGATGCACAGCAGTATGGAAGCGGCTCTCTAACAGTAGGGTATGCTAAAATGATACGGTACACTTGGCTGAGTGTCTTACAATCATAGTAAGGTAACTATAAAGTTCAACTGATATTTCACAATGTACTGGGTGTCATACAATTACAGTAGGGTAACTAGCAAGTTGGATAGCATGTTAGTAAATATGCGTGACCGATATCTAGCACACAGACTGTAACCCAGCTCCAGTTACATGTGGGCTGACGTGCTATTGGAGCTACGCGGGCATTTAGTTTGAATCAGGTTATTATATGGAGATAGCATAAAAGCAAATCATAGTGTACATAGAGAAAGGTCAGGGTATAGGTGTGTGTAACTCCGATATATGCGTGGACTAGGTGTTGGTCAGACAGCAAGTTGGGTGCTAAAACAGCGGCTATAACAGGAGGTGCAATTTGTCTATATTTGCTCCTACAGCGGCATGTGTAGAGAAGCAGAACTGTGCATCCTCTGATCGCGGGTGGCGTGATCTCTTGAGAGCTGCTCAAATAATAACAGTGAAGCGGCGGAGGTGGGAGGGGGGTGGGCACCGTGGTGGTGAAGCCGCACGTATTAATTTTGGGCCAAAGTTTCGGGCAAAGTGTTGAAGTATGATTGATGGCACGTATAAGACAAAGGTCTAGGTCTTACCTGGATAAGAGGTTCCGAAGTATAGGGACCCAGGAAGGATTCTTGGGATGTTAGGGCAGCGTTCCTGGCCCAGGCTCAAATAGCTCACGACAGGCTCAGGACAGGGGTGCCTTGTTGGGTAGCCTAAGTGGGTGGACTGGCGTTCGCCTACCGTAATTTCTGTGGCCCAATCACGGCGACTCCAGCCTGCAGAGGCTGAGAATTCAAAGGCAAATTTTACGGGAGGCCAACTTTAAGTATCATCTGCCTTGTGGGAGCTAATGGAGGCAGAGCTGCATAAACGAATTTCGAGGGCATCGGAAATAAACTTTAAATCATGCTGACTCAATGCAGCTTCCAGCCATTTATCAGGTGCAATGCAGATTTCAAATCTGCTCAGTGCAGAAAATGTCCCATGAAGATGCGGCGGCCTGGGCAAAGCGGGAATGCCTCCCTGGCCTCACCTGAAATGGGTGGCACTGCTCCAGCAGTGGCATGAGGCACCAGCACCTCCGAAGTCGAGTTGGAATGAATGAAGGGGGCTCAGGCTCAGGACAGGTGTTGCCTTGTTGGGTAGCCTTGTATTTGTATTTTTGTATTTTATTTATTTGTATAGCGCACCAGGCCCAGGAGCAACCGGGCGCATCACTTAGTTACAACATAAGAAAAACACACAGAACCATAATTACAAAGTTTACAAGTATAATACAGAATTTACAGGTATAATAATAGCAATGAGAGGACAAGCAGATTATATATACATGTACAAATTAAGCAGAGAACCCAGAGCTAAATGTCCTGGGCGGCCAGCCAGGTTTTCGTAATGTTTTTGAATCTCGGGAATGAGGGTTCTGCTCTAAGCTCATTAGGAAGCGTGTTCCAGAGTTTAGCTGCCAAGATAGGGAAGCTAATTCCACCTGATCTTTGGAGATTGAAACATGGAACCTCAAGGCAGTTTAAATGAGCCATTCTGCGGGGTCTAATGGAGTTGTGGAGGGCAAATCGGTTGGCCAGGTAGCAGGGAGCTTGGTTATGAAGGCATTTGTGGGTAAGAGCCAGGGTTTTCAGGGAGATACGGTGTGGGACTGAGAGCCAGCGAATATATTGCGTCTGGTGTCGGATATGTGTTGGCGCCTGAGAATGTTGAGGGCAGCTCTAATCGCATTGTTTTGGACAATTTGCAACTTGTTTAGGTTGCAGCAATTGGTGCCTAGGTACAGTGCATAGCAGTAATCAATTTTGGATAATACAAGAGTTCTAGCCAGGGTGACACAATTGGTTGCGGAGAGGAAAGGGCGACATGCTGTAATAAGCTTGCAGGTATATGCTGCTGCGGAAGAGACTGAGTTAGTTTGTCTGGTCAGGGATAGGGTCCAGTCAATGTAGATCCCTAGGGTTTTTGTGTCCTTGGCGTTTGGGATAATATTCCCATCGATGATGAAGGACTTGAACGCAGGGTTGAGTTTGGTAAGTTTTTGTGGCGAACCAAGAATAAGGAGCTCAGTCTTTTCATCATTAAGACAGAGTCCGTGTTGAGCCATCCACGCCTGGATGACCTGGTAGATGACATTGATAGCGAGGGAGTCAGCTGTGTAGTCACCTGAGATAGGGATTAGTATCTGGGTGTCGTTGGTGTAGTTGGTGTAAGTGACACCCAGATAGTCCAAGATATCGAAGAGAGGTTTGGTGAACACGTTATACAATGTGGGTGAAACACAAGATCCTTGTAACACGCCACAGGAGACAGGTGCAGGTTTGGCGGCTACTAGTGGAGAGAACACGCGCATATATCTATTGTCTAAAAAGGAGCTAATCCAGGTTGTAGCTTTATCGGAGAAGTGTGCAGCTGATTTAAGGTGGTGGCAGAGGATTTCATGATTGACGAGATCAAAGGCCGCCGAAAGTCTTTTAGATCTTCAATCTGTGTTTTTAAATCTATGAGGGCAGTTTCAGTGCCGTGACGTGGCCGGAACCCAGATTGCCTAAGTCCCAAGGGTTTGTTAGATTCAAGGTAATCTTGAATTTGTAGATATGCTGCACAGTCGAGGATTTTTAGTAAAAACGGGACCGTGGTGATTGGCCTGTAGTGGGTGGGCTGGCGTTGTACTTATTGACCTGCCAAGCAAGACTCCTAGTCGCACCCTTTCATTTCATTGCTTTCCCATCCCTCTGAAAAGTATATTATTTATGTATTTATTTATTTTCATTGACTGGGGGGTCGTTTTTTTTCCACAGACCCCACCATTTGCATTTCTAGTGCAACTTACATAGCAGAATTAATGTGCATGCTCTTATTTTCAAATGTTTACAGGATTTGAGGTTTTGTAGGAATAGGACCATCATCAGTCGGCCTTAATTGCTACTCAATACTATAATTTAAGCAATTGTCAATTATAATGTGTATTTATTTATTTATTTTATAAGCTGATGTAGCTCTTGCTGCAAAGCATGTGATTCCTCACTCATTTCTGACTGGTACATGTTGTGGGAAGAGCTGTTGCAGGTGGATCTGTAGGGCACTGTATGGATAACCATGGACCGCTTCTAAATAGGACACTTGCAGTAGCATGAAATGACGCCTGACAGTAGGAATAGCACATTTATGCACACAGTTGTGGTGATATAAGGCTTATACTTCATTACTAATTGCACACATCATGTACCATAATATCATTGGGAGTGCATAGAGAGACTGTGCAGTGAGCTGCCTCAAATGCCTTTTTTCTTCTCATTGGAAACTACTTCTAATATCTGTAAACTCTTTTGGATATCTGTGATCTTATCAACTTCTGGGATTAAGCTCTCTCAATCCCCAAAGCATCTAAAAACTACCCTGGGCCGCCCTTTTAAAAAATCTATATAGAAACTTACATATTTCCGTTCTACTGCTGGACAATACACATTAAACTCTGGAGCTCCTGTCTGCAGAACACGTTTGTCAGATATAGGAACTGAGAACAACTCTACACACGTATTATAACCATGAAACAAATGTCTACCATTCAGTGATAACCCAGTTTCCTACCCATCCCAGCAAATCCTGTTGCCTACTAATACCACCTGACCTTGTCCTAGTTTATTAAGAAATTGCAGCTGAAGATGGTTGAAGGAGATATAATTTCAAAATTGATATTATTCCTAACTATAAATACATTGGTTATCCCATGGGCAGTCATCAAATACCTGGCTGAACTGTCAGGTGGTCACACTTCAAACCCTGGTTGGTGTGTAAGCCAGCCCCAGTTCATCCGGCCCAAGGGCAAGGCATGATTATGTTTGTGGGGGCTCAGACATCTTTCATAGCCTTCTACTGTGAAGATGCTCTCTTGATGTCCACAGATCCATATGCTGCACTGCCAGAAATATTGCCACAGACACAGGTCTTCCACTACTCCTCAATAGTCTCCCCTGAATCTTGGCCAGCTGTTACAGTTTGCTTCTTCTGTGATACGCAGGAGTTTAGAATTCAGGTAGTCTTGCACCTCTTCAAATGCAATGTCCCATTGAAGCATTCCATCTCTCAGAGGACATACAACTGCATTAGAGCATCTCTTCTGATTATACTGAGAGTTCCTATAATGTGCAGCTCCCCAATGCTCATGTTGGTGTTAGAAAACTGTGCCCCAGTGATAAGTCATGTTGCTCTCTCTGATTTCCCAGTATTGGTTCTACCCGCAGACGCAGGTCTCATCCTAGGCTTTCTGATCTTTGGTTTCTGTACTGGGCTGACTTATCAGGCCCAACCCCATACCATTGTGGCTCCAGAGTTTAGAAAGGTAAGTAGTCCTTGACATATGTTAACCACGACAAAACAGCCAGTAGAAAGGAGTAAGAGAGTACAGAGTCGGTTTTAGTTAATACTCCAATTAGGTCAACCAATTAGTAATTAGCTTAAGTGCCTTACAATGCTCACCAGCAGTGCTTTGCATAAAGGGGAGGCCTACCCCCTCTCGCCGTTGGCTCAAAGGCCCTTTTGCCCACAGTCGCTGGCCACATAGTTAACAGGCAATTTAAATAACTCTCTCAGGCAAGTACTGACTTCAATGCAAACAAATGAGAGTATTTTCAAAATGTTTCAAATGTATTGCAAAGGACGGCTCAATGGCTCTTTAGCCCACAGTTACTTTTTCACACTGTGTGCTTTGCTAGTGCAGTTCATAGATGGATTGCAAGTCCAGCGCAACACAGCCGCACAGCCACGCAGTCCACACCGTCAACACGGACTGCAACGACTGCTACTCAATGCTACTCTGTGCCCCTCTGCGAGTAGCAAGGATTTTTTAAGAAATGTTCCACCTCCAAGAATTGTCAGCAAAAACAGAGTGACAGACCAAAAGCTTCTTGCACTGACTGCTACTCCATGCTACTCCATGCCTTCTGTTCTTACCAATCTAGAGTGCGAAATAGAATAACACTAATGTGTTTGGTCTGAGACATGTGATGGGTCAGGGTACATTTCAGAACCTAGGGTTGGATTAGTAACCGTAGATTCAATCTTTACCAGCATATTTGGGGGCGTGGGTTAACTTTGTTAATTTTCACTCTGTATTTAAGGCATGGAGGTAGTCCACATCAGATATACAGGTAGGGAGACCTTCACAAGGATAAGAAAGACACATAGCAGCCACTAGGAGGAAACCTGGTAACACATTCACCCCATCATCCCAGTGTTCCATAAACCCACATGTCCCTCACTGCTAGTGTATTATGTACTTTTTCCTGTCACCATGGACAGGTCCTGTTCTCAGAGGTGGTGGCAATGTTAGACAGATGATAGCATTGCATCAACTCAGAGAAAGAGACAAACGAGATATTAGATACCAGGAGAAAAAACGGTGTAATTGAGTTACATACAAAAGACTTCATTTTTCTTCAGCTTACAGGTGCAGAAGCCTGCTTGCAGTGGGTCATATGGACCCACTTCATGTGCTGCTGCACTTTAACAGCCAGGTTTGATACCAACAAAACATGTAGCGGTCCCTTCCAATGTGGAGTCAAAGTTGATTTCCTCTAATGTATCTTCAGCAGAACAGAATCATTTAGTTATACAGAGTAGCTGGGCATAAGTGGTTCTCTATGCAGACTTGGTTATGGACAAAACTGACAGAAGAAATGAAGGACTTCACATACCCGAGTAATTTGTCTTCAGTCAAATGCAGGATATCGTCAACAGGTTTTACAGGTGGGGATAAGGATAGCCTCAGAGGTTGTCCATATAATATCTTGTATGACCTGTACCCTGTTATACTGCTACAGGTACTTTTCATATGGAACAACACGAGGGCAATAGCATCCCTAATCAACCTCCCTGTTCAACTTCTATCCCGTCTCTTGGCATATTTTACTAGTGTATTCATTATAACATTGTTTTGCCTCTCTACTGCACCTGCTGGTTGAGGATGGTGTGGAAAGTGTAAGATGATTTGTACATTCAAGGAAATCAGGAGTGTTTTCACTACGCTATTCACCAAATGCAATTGGTTGATTTTAATACTTACAGGCACACCTGGATACACAATCTCCTACGAGTTTCTTATCGACTGTTACAGATTTTGCCTGTCAACCCCCTCCCACTGCAAGAAAACATCAAGAATTACAAGAAGATTCTGCCAAAAATGACAAGGAGGAAGCTGGTTAAAATCAATCTGAAGGCCCACAGATCTGCTATAAGGGTAGCAGGTACAATTTACCCCACATTATTCTAGAAACATATGGTGCATTGCTTACAATATTCTTCAGCCATCTTAAGGAATGTGACGGCAAACCTAATCGCTCCTTCTCTTCCAACAAGAGCCTGGTGATGGTTCATCCTGCCAAGGTGTAACAGTAATATTTTTGGTGGCCCTATTTGACCTTGGCCATCTAACCACTGAGAGTCTTCATGTTATTGACATGCCCCATATTATCCAGGTATGCTTTTAACTGGAGGGAGTGCTATCTTTATTTGAGCTAAATCTTCCATAGTCTTATATTGTGAGGGGTCAGGACTGGTTTTAAGAGACAAAACAAATTAATCTTCTGAATCAAATACAGCAGTCAATGTTGCTGTCCTGTTTGCAACATCATTGCCACAACCAATTTCATCATCTAGGAGCTGATGAGAAGCACGCTTTGGTGGCTATCTTTTAAGGCTACTTAATGACATCGAAGAGAGCCTTCACATGCAGGCTATTTTTTATGAGAACCTGTAAATTTACGTAATCTTCTCTGCTTTCAGAGTTGACCAATTTCCTGGGCTACCCCAAAGGCATAGCTGAAATCAGTGTAAATGTTAATAGATTGTAAGGGCTAGACTGCAAGCCTCTGTGAGTGCCACCAGCGTGCTAACATGTGCAGAAGTGGCCTGAAGAAATGTCCCACTTTCCATGACTTCGTCAGGCTCACACACTGTGTACCCCACAACCAGTTTCACATGTTGGTCTCAGTAACACTACCCATCAACGAATTAGACCAGGTCTGCCTCATGGAAGGGAACATCAATTAAGTCAGTTTGGTTTGTTAATAAGAAATTGTTTATAGCTAAACAATCATGGGATTCAGTGACATGCCATTTTCACCATCATGGGGGGCGGGCAGCAGAGATGATGGGTTCACACTGGGCACCTGGTTAAAATAGCATTGGAGAAATTCAAATAAAGGATTTTGTATTTGCTATCCCAGGATGAAGACAAGTGCTGCGTTTTGATTTTCAGCAAAGATTAGACAACGTAGTGTAGCACTGCAACCTCTAATGGAGATCCCAATACAATATGCTGACATTGTTCCACCTCTAGTGCAGCTGCCTCAACTAATCTTGAGGGAGGTCTCTGGGTAAGAACTGCAAAGGCAAAGCCATTTTACTTGTGACAATATAGGGTGAACTCTTTCTTGTGATCAGGAAGTCATCATATATGTTTAGTGGGTAGACTGTTGATTATCCTGGAAAATCACTGTAGTGGGTCTATGGTGTTAACGTGGGCATACTGTTGCATGGGCTTGTCACCATTTGTTGTATAGGTGCCTTACAAAATATCCAATAAATAAATAAATCCAATCTCAGCATATTCTAGGATCCACTATCAACAATACCTGACTATGCTTAAAAATCCTCTCATCCATATGATAGTTTGGGGTTTTAGAATTGGGTGTACTGATTTTCAAAAGGGAGCTATTAATCATAGACCCTTATAAGGTTTTGACCCAAATAGTGAACTTTGCTATATAAATGCAATTTCTGCATAGAAGACGTGTGTCCTTTCTCTGAAAGGGTGGTCATCCTTTCAAACTTGCATACTTCACAGGATAGCCTCACTATCCTGTGAAGTATGCAAGTTTGAAAGGATGACCACATAGTAGTAGACTAATACCAATTTTCCAGGGAAGTTTATAACATCAAAATCTTTATTCAGTTTCTCTGAGAAAGTGTAGGGAATTCCGTATAACCCTGGGGTAATCTTGTCCAAGTGTAGTTAATTCCTTTATGAAAAATGCAAATAAATACTGGTGTTTGTTCTGTATGGGGGCAGAAAATAATAATCAGCACAGGTCCACTATCATGAAATGAGTAGCTTTGGTTGGGATACATGACAATATTATTGCTAGGTTTGGCAAAACCTGGAGTCAGGGAACTACCACAGCATTAACAGCTCTCAGGGCTTGGGCAAAATGATAATTGGTCTTCACTGGCATTTTGACAGGCAATATGAGAGTTATGCATGGACTGGTGGTTGGGAAAATTATACCTGGGTTCAGGAGTGACTCATTGACCGGAGAAATTCTGTCCTCTCCTCCACCTCAGATATTAAGGGTTATTGGGTAATGCATGACAGTTTCTTAAAAGGGTCAACCTTTAGCCTAACGGGTTCAGTAGTTTGAATATATCCTACATAATTATCATGGACTGACCACAAAGAAGCAGGTATGGAGTTATTCAATGCCTTTAAATCATGTGACCATTCACCCTCGCTTGGCTGCATTTACTCCAGGTCTACCTGCAGGGTCACAAAGACAACCTCTGCATGACTATTTGGAACATATTTGAATACCCCATCCAGGCTGCAAAATATAGTGCATCTAAGCTTTCACAAACAATCTCCACCTAACAAATTAACTAGTGATCTAGGGCTTAGAAGGATGGCATCTGTGTCAGTGATCGGTCCAAACATTCTCATAAGGGGTTTAGTGACTGAGTGTATGACTGGAGCATTGCATATTCCCACTGCCTTCAAGCTATGAGTGGACACTTACACATCAAGAAACCGGTCCATCCACAGGGCTGACTTACTGTTCGCGGTGTCTACTAGGCAAGTTACAGATATTCCTTCCACACTACATTATTCATACAATTCATCCCAATCTAGCATGATTCAGGCATCTTTTGGACTCTCAGTCTCCTACTTTTGTCGGGAAGGGTCTTAATCATTCTGAGAATTGAGAAGGGTATGGGGTCAAAGTCTTCAGCATTTAAGTTCAAGAAGCGAGTTGTGGTTACCTGGTTTGCACCCAGAAAGAAGTCAGGATTTTCTACAGGGGGGTCGTGGGTTTTGTTTTGCCCTGATTGTCCTGCAAGTAAGGCCTCTGTGGTATATGTGGGCATTTGTTGATCCAGTGTCCCACTTGCTTACAGTAATTACACACTAGAGGGTTTGTCGGTGGTCCCTGTGCTCCCTGTAGTCCCTACTGTCTTTGCTGGTCCTGGTTACTCCACCATCTCTGTTTGTCATGTTGGCCCAACTATCTCATTGAGTCTTGTTGAACCGGGTAGCCTTCCACCTTCCCTACGAATGCCATTTGTCCATGGTGTGGAGCTCCTCTTCCACTACTCTGTGGCTTTTTCCCCTCTGGAGCCACGTTCTGTGTGTTCCGTTCCTTCCTCTAATTTATGCTACAAAGTGATTCTGCTAGGAGTTTGTTCTTCCATTTAAAGCACTCACTCTTTAAAAGTGCTTGCTCCTTCGGTAGCAGACTGGCTACAAAAGAGTTGGCTATAGCCTGAAGTCTCACATGGATTAGTAATACATGAATGTTGGGTAAACACCACTTGGAGTCGTTCTAGATAATCTGCTGTTGATCCTCCTTTTTTGTGTTTACAGTTCCAGTTCCTTGTCCAATCAGTGTTCCAGGGACACATCTCAGGGAATAGCAATGAATATTCTTTCCCTATCTTAAACAAGGGCATCACTTGTTGCTGGATCTGCGTTGGGCCAAGCAGCACATCAGTAAGCCACTGTCTGGCTTTGAGTGGCATCTCCACCCTCATGAGCTGGTTAATGCTGCCCAAGTGGGGTTATAACACTGGATTGCTGTGTGCAGCTGACCTATGAACTGCTTTTGTTCCTTTCTAGTATTTTGAAATTCCTTAGCCAGGTTTTGCAAGTCACCTGGTGTTCATGGAACATGTAAGGTAACACGGGTGGGCTATTGCTGCCTCTACTCCTTGTTTCCTGCCAGCACATGCTTGGAGGTCCTAGGGTCTCTTCCATACTCCATGCCTCCACTCATCTGATGGGCTGTAAGAGATAAGTTACTCAGTCCAGAAAGTGTCAGTGTAGAGGGTCTATCAGTTTGGGGTGGAGCGGCAGCTAGAACCTAGACAGCTCCCAGCACCTGCACCCTTTGCCCCACCTGCTGCTGACCTCTTCACACTGCAGCACTCACATTGGTCAAATACTCTAAAATATCTTGTGCAGTCTCATTGTCCTGGTCTTCTTGTTCTGTATCTGCCTTTCCCTGTACAACCTGCGGGCTCATTTGTATCGATTTCACAAACACCAATGTTATCCTGGGTTTCAAAAGGCTAGAGTAAAAGTCCTTCTACCTAAAATGTGAAAATAGATTAAGCCATTTGAGCAAAGTCACACACAGCACTGCGCCCTCCAGTAGCTATCATCTGGAAGTTCACAGGCAGATGGGTAATGCATTAAGGCTATGCACATTAGTACAAATGCCAACCCTTTGCTCCAGGAAAATGTTTTTGTCTCAAGGGCAGTCCTTGTTTAAACATAGCATTTTTCAACCAAAGACAGACAGTTCTCAAGCCTTCATACAACTGCATTCCGATTTTAAAAAGCCTGGGAAGACCGGCTATCGGGTGATAATTGTATGATAACAGTTGAATCTAGCTGCAATTTCTTCAACATGTGATATATGCCTTTTCGAAGTTGGGGGAACAACACTGTCTTTTAGGGATAAAATAAAATGCTTATTTATGTGAGAAACTCATGGTGGCAAGAAGTAAGACAAACAGAAGTGATCACAGTTCAAGGGAGTTTATTGAACAATAAAGGCTATTTGCAGGTTGGGAAAACGCATAAGCTAAACCTAATCTTGGATGGGAGCAAGCGTCAACCATCAAATAAAAAATAAGGCAGTCCTAGTGGTGCTGTGTTAAAATAAACAAGCCCTATACTACGAAACCTATTGCCAAACCTTACAACTAATACAAAAAAGGGTGTGGGATAGTTCTTAAGAAAAGAAAGAAGTGTTCTTCAAATAATGTCAGGTTGCGGTAGCCTGGGTCTCCCTTCCCCATGTTTTGTGCACGGGGTAAGGTAGGATCATGGAGCACAGAAGTCTCGGGTTCTCCAGCACAAAATAACAGTTCCAATGGCAGTCCTCATGACCGTCCATGGCCAAGTCTCATTTCCTTTAAAAATCTCTTGCCTTCAAGGGCCTGATGTGTTCAACATGCAAAACAAAAGTTTCTTTAAAAAACAAATAAAGTTCAGTTTCCAATGTTCGTTGGGTGATGGGTTCACACCCGGGTACCTCTCTTCTGGGCGCTGACCCTTCTCAATTCTTTGACTCAATGTTCACTTGACACAGTAGTGGGGCAATAATGATTCACCCCCTCGGCCTCCCTCTTCTGGGCGTAGACCCCTTTTTACTTTCAGCCTCCCGCCACCTGGTTCACTCTAGCTTTCTCTTCTCCGGGTTCACTTTTGCCATTTTTGCTTTCAGCCTCTCTACACCAGTTTCACTCTGGCTTTTACTTTCACCAATCTTTGGATGCCAACTTTTCACCCTGGGATAGCCCTCTGCAGGCTCTGACCCTTCTCGACTGTGAGCCTCCTTCCATGCCGGGTTCACTGTGGCTCTTGATTATGGTGATATTGGCTCACCCCTGGTTCCCCCTCTTCTTGGCGCTGACCAATCTTGACTTCACATTCACTTTACTCCCAAGTGTTACTGGTTTCACGTCTCTTGCTTTCTTTCAATGCAGGATTCCTTGCTTTCTCTCAATGCGGGATTCACTTCCCTTGCTTTAACATAGATCAAAATCTTTCGATTGTACAGGGATTTTACTAGACCTCTGTATGACCACTGTCGGGGTGATTATCCGCGGACCTCCGGGCTGGGAGGCCCCAACTCCTCCCGTGTCCCCAAAAATGAGTATGAGACACACACAAGAAGCAAGACTAAGGGGCTGATTCATGGAACAAACGTGCGCCGAAAATCCCAGCGCAAGCAGGTGCAAGGTGGCGCAAGCGTGAGAAAGCAAGCGCAAGCGCACGCGTGCGATTCAAGGAAGGCGCTGCGCTTGTTTCCCACTGGTTGTGCGCCAAATCGGTGCATGTCGCACGCGCGCACACACGTCATCAAACGGCGTGCGCTACGCGCATAACAAAAGCACACATAGCGCAGCGCACACAACAAAAGTGGGCGGAACAGTGGGCGTAACACGCGGAATGGGGAATAAGAAGGCATAACTGGGGAAGTACTGCAGGGAACTACAAGGAACGCCCACACGCACGCGAACAACCCGTATTCATGGATTCGAATACGGGAAACCCGCGCAGGGCAAAAGACGCACACAGGCGTGAATGCGTCCGCCACATGAAGGCAGGCGGAAGCGTCCCCGCTCACAGTATAAAAGTGCACGCAAACAACAAACACGTATATACAGCTATGATAAATGCCCCATTTGTCGCAGCACTGATCGTGGGACACCGCAGGAGGAGGAGAATAGCTAGGGCACACATTTTTTCACCACGGACAAGCCTTTTTGGGATGCCTGACGACCAGGTCTACGGCAGGTATAGGTTTCCACCCCGTATCATCCTAGACCTGGTCAGGGAGTGGGAAGATGACCTTACATCCCACACCCTTTGCTCCCAAGCATTGAGCCCCTTGGAGAAGGGGCTCATGTCCTGCATGTTTTGGCCACTGGGTCATTTCAGCTGACTACTGCCATAGTGGGGGGGGGTCTCACAGGCCACGCAGTCACGCTGCCTACACCAGGTCTTGGCAATCATGACAGCGCGCCCCTCAGTCCGCATGAACATATACATGCCCAGAACACCCGCAAAAGGCAGGCCGTTGTCCTGGACTTTTACAGGGTGGCACACTTCCCCAAAGTGCTTGGTGCCATAGATTGCACCCATGTGGCCTTACGTCCACCTAGGGCCACTGAGGACATCTACCAAAACCGCAAGCACTGGCATTCCATCAATGTACAGGTGGTATGCGATGCAAAGGGAATCATCACCTCTCTCTATGCAAACTACCCTGGCTCCACCCATGACAGTTTCATATACAGAATGTCCGCCCTGAGCCGGGCCCTGGAAGCTGGGCAGCATGGCGACACATGGCTCTTAGGTGAGTACAAATGCCCTTGCACATGCATGCATTCACACACACACACACACACACACATACACAAACCCCAATAATCACAACCATTATCAGCTCTCCAGGGGACAGTGCCTACCCTCAGAGCAACCACATGATGACGCCAATCCAGAACCCCACCACACCACCCCAGGTAAGATACAACGCGGCCCATATTGCAACCAGGGCCATAGTGGAGCGCACATTCGGAGTGCTGAAGTCACGCTTCCGCTCCCTTGACCGCTCTGGCGGGCAGCTACTCTATGCACCCCCAGTAGTGTGCAGGATCATTGTGGCAGCATGTGTTCTGCACAATGTTGCAACACGGCAGGGTGTGCCGGTGGACATGGTGGTGCCCCCACATCACCAATCACAGGCACAGGCGCTGCCCATGGGTGGGGATAGGGCACGTGGCGAGGAAGCCCGGACCCAGCTTGTGGACACATTTTTCACCTAAACTCCCAACCCTGCGGAGTGCACACAGGCCTGGCACATACCAGGTGACAATCGATGATGACAAAGAGACAGTCAACTGTCACAACCTTACCACCTGAGATTGTTGCCATGGAAGTGCCACATGTGCGCATTCCTAGCTAGTTAAACACAAGCAATCCTGTGTGACCAAAAGGCACACATGCAAGGTGTGAATCACACACAACTGCAAAATAGGCCATGACTATCACTGGTATGTCACTCAAACCCTCCCAAACCACAACATGACATGGCAAGCAATAGCCATACACCAACACAGTACCAATAAGGTACACATTGCCATGTGAAAAATGTAAATTGGCATCAGACGATGATGCCTGACATGGAATCAGATGAACTGACTGACCAACAACCTCCCACCCAAAATAAGTCATACCCAAATGCATTCCAAAAGTCGTAGTTGTAACATAACAATGAATGCCTGTCTACATGTGCATTGCAAAATCAACACTGCAGCTTCTGTGTGCCGTGTCCACCTCCTGCAACACACTGCTCAGTGCACAGCACAGTTAACAGCCATTGCGTGTGATGCACACTCTGAGCATCACATCTAAGCGACAAACCACATCAAAAAGCAAATTAGGCATGTACAGGATCCACAATTGGTCATAGGACATGTGCTGCAGGGACACAGTGGGCACCAGAAGGAAAACAGAGTGTACACGTGGACATGGAAGGGTGGTTGTACATGTAGTGCATTATAGTGCGTGTGTGTGGGTCAGTAGGGACATGCACTCAACATATGCATGTGCAATCAAGTGACCATCAGTGTCCTCTACACATCACATGTGAACATTCACCATGTGTACACCCCAGCATGTCAAACCACAACTATACCCTCACACCTGAAAGGTAAACACAACACATGAACAGGCATTGATCAGCAGAACACATCATGTACATAGGATACCACAATTACAATGTCAGGGTGCCCATCACACTGCAGGGCAAGGCAACTATCACCAACAAAGCACCCCCTCTCCCTCACAAATCAACATGACCCACTGAACAACTGCACCAGGGTTATGGAGCCTTCATCCTTGAATTTCACCTGGCCACAGGATCACTTTCCCCTTTGTCACCATCTCACACCTTGTGTGTAAAAAGTTGCCAGCACCCTCAGAGTCCACCTTGATTTGCACAAACACTACATCCAAGAGAACTCAAAGCAGGCCAACACAGAAGCCAAGCAAAAAGCCTGCAGGCAGAAAAACTAACCAGAACAGCCTCCAGTAGATGACTTGAAGTAGCAGTACCTCACAAAGGCCAAGTACTACCACAAAGACGTAACAACCAAGTAGCACAGTAAAACAATGTCACAACAGGATGTGTACCATGTGTGGTACATAACATAGAATGATGCACCACCAACGGATGTGTACTGTCAAAGTTCCTGTGTTCAGGCGCAGGAGTGGCATGAACCAACCACCCCCACCGTGGTCTGGGTGGCGGCAAGGTCAAACTCACACAGGCCTCTGAGACCCTGGTGGGGAAGGAGGGTCAGGTATATGCAGTCGGGATAGGCGTTGGCATACTGGATAACCGGAATGAGGGGCAGGAGAGGGGAGTAGGATTGACGCGGGAAAGTAGGGAATGCCCAAAAATATAGTACTCACATTAACACATACACAATCATACCAAACCTGTTCATCATGCACATAGCAGCAATTCACTGAAATGGAAGTCAAAGAGAAACTTATCTCTGGGGTGAGTCCTGGCCTCCTGCCTGCGCACTCTCAGGTCCGGTTACAGGAGCACTTCAATGCTGCAAAGAGAGCCACAGTTAAAAATCTGTGTGTGCCCATAACACACAAACACACCACCAAATATGCCCCAAAGTAACAAACTACTCCACAAACAGACAATCTGGTGTGGATGCTTCAAACCCATACGTAACATTACCCCTGAGATGGTTCATAAACAGTCAATGCAGTAAGTCGTGCGCCAGTGGGTGCGTGGCAAATGGAACACCAATGTGTCACGATTCACACAACATGAAATGTTCCCTGGGTAAGCAGACAGACGCATATAGCAAGGTATGACTTCAGAACAAGTTGTGTTCCACCATGACCGAAATAAAGTAGGCAGTGCATGTTTCAAATTCTACATGGAAATGAAATGCACTGCACCCGAGTCTGTCCCTTGCTGTCTGTCCCTGTGAGCTGCTTCTTTCCATGTCTCGGAACGCTACATGGGTGATACAAGTGCCTCAATGGACCATGGTGGACCGGAGGGTATGTGCCACTGCCCCTGTAGGTGCCCCAGACAACCTTACAATCAACTAGCAATGGGTCCACCAACACATCTGAGCTGTATTGTGCGCTTCAACACCAATATTCGTCAAAGCTCACCCTCAGTGCTGCTACTAAGCATGCATGTGCAACTGGCCTGGTGGGAGGTTTGCTGAGTTGTGCCCCCCCTGTGCTGCTCACCTTGCCTGGAGTCCCTTGAAACACGTCAGCAGTTTTAGGATGTATGATTGCAATCCCTGTGCCTCTGCTTGCGCACACATGTGCATGTGGGCACCACCAAACGTGTCTAGATTCCAGACGTCCAATGGCCCATGTCTGCTGGCAAAGGTGGTCTGGAGGCTCATTCCAGTGCAGAAAGGGCATGAAACACATGATTAATGCTTTAGATTCATCTGTGTGTGTCTCTTCAAGCATCACATCACTGGACCATGCCAGAGACGTACATCAGAAATCACACCATCAGTCCGTCTTTCACAGCCAAATTGTGGAACACACTATCTACGGCATGAATTGCAACAAGCACATGTACAGTAAAGATAAGAAACATACTACACAATGCATAGCAATGAATGTACACATGAATCATGAAAGACCCCCATCTAGCAAAAGCAGAACAGTGGTCAACAACACCCCAATCATCCCCACTAGAGGTGTTAACACAAGTTCCACAGCAGCAGACATGCCACAGATATGACAGTCCAAAGCCCTTGTGTAATAGGCTGTCACACCGAACCATCCTTGCGAGCCCATGGATAAGGGAAGCAGGAGTGGCATATGTGAGTCAAGGACCCCAAGCAGCAAACACATACACAAGACAAGCCTGAAGGGCCCAGCTGGAACAGACAGTGGATGCCTTTAAAAGCCACAAAGCACCACACTGTCACATGAAAGCACAATAGATAAGCAATTTTAAACTATATTAACTAATTATACTAACTATGAAAAACCTACATTACCTAATTAAACTAACTATCAAACAGAAACTTAACTAACTAAACTAAAAGAAAAATCAAAAATGGCCACATACGACCCGGGGGGGGGGGGGGCACCCAGGAGGGGGGAGGTACAGGGAGCTGCTCAACACCCACATGCGATGATGCTGAGCAAAAAAAAAACCTCCATGGGCTCAGCCCGACCTATGTGGGAGATAGATTGTCGTCCGAGTCTGGCTCATCCTGGAAAGGAGGACGTGGCACAGTAGCCTAGCCATGCCTAGCCGCAGCTTGCCCCTTGTCGGCAGCAAGTCTGCCGGACGGGTAAGCCTGGTTCTGTGTGGTGATGACATGTAGGTCTGCATGCAGAACCGCCTGTGATACACGTGCTTCCTCTTGCAAGGTAGCACGTGTAACACGGAGTTGCTCCTGCAAGGCCTTGCTGGACAACCGTTGCTCCTCCCGGCAAGCCTGTAGCTCAGCCGAGATGGTACGATCAAGCTGTGCAAACCTCTCCTCTGACCGCTCCGTCTGGGACATCAGAAGGACACCCAGAGTGGATTTGAGGGAAGCATACTCCTCCCTCAGGGCCTCCATGTGTGCCTCTGCGTGAGCAGCAATTGCTTCACGCAGAGACAACATTTCAGCCTGGCGTGCCCTGTCTGAGGCCGCCATGCCCAGCCTGAGCAAGCGGGCCGTGGACCGTGCCGCCTGCTGCTGGAGAAGTACCTGCCTAGCATGGGGGAGCACGGATCGGCCACACGCTCCATGCTCTCAGCGATGTTCTCCATTGCTGCCCCCTGCCGCTCTGAATTGGCAGTCATGTCTTGCTCCCACTCAGTATACTGCGGTTGCGCATGGCGACCGCGTTGCTGGGCTTGACCCCTGCGGGACTCAAGGACCAGGTGTCCTCGTCGTGTTGGCTGTCTGACCCCTCAGTGCAGGTGTCACGGACAGAGGAGTGTCCACATCAGAATCACTCACCCCTGACACATGGACCTGATGCTCATCCAACTCGACATGGACGTCAGAGTTGTCATCAGGGCTGGACTCATAGGCAGCCAGAGACAAGATTGACTGTAGCACTTGGGGCTTTTTCATGGCCTACCACCCCACGACCCCCACTTGTGCCGGGTTGATGTAGTGATAACAACCCTGTGCCTGGCATGACAACACCATCCTCCGGCTCCATTGCGTCATCATCTGAAAAATAGAGAGAAAAAAGGTCACTACACATGTCAGAAGCACACAACACACACTGACAACAAACACATCAGGCAGACATGTGACACACAAAATAGAACCTGGCATGCATTCTGGGTCAACTTGGAATTGCTTCTGTGATCAGACCTGTTGAAAGGTGGCAGTTTGCATTGAAGTGGGTCTATGCAGTGCAGCAAATGTGTATGTTACTCACTACCTACATGTACAAGTACTTCATGGTGTGTGCCAGAAAATGTGAAGGCAGTGCAAGGTCAACTTCAGGCATCACGTGCAATATGCATTCAATGGGTAGCATATCTACAAGCAAAGCACCCGTCCACCCAAGTGCAAAAGCAGGGATGCCTAGCATGGTATCAAAAGGCTGACCATAGACCTGTGTATTAACAGGCAGTGTTGACTAGCATCAACAGCTTCATGTGAGTCAAGTGACAACACTGCAAATGATGATGGGACAGTAAGCAGGACACATGATGAAACGTCTGGAGGCCACCCACGTGTGAAGAAGACACTACACCAGTTGGACAGAGTCATTGGCCATTAAAAAGGCTGAGGCCTGTGACCCATCCAGATGGTCAGACCCTAAACATGTGGGCAATGCAGTACTGAGCCACAGTTGACATGGGAAGGCTGATGAAATGCCATGCAATGTATGTCACCTAGGACTTGTATTACAGTGATCATCCAGTCAGGGACACATAGGGGCATGCGTGCAATGCACATGGAGCATGAATGGGCACTCATGTCCCTGCGGGGCATCTGACCTCTGCACAGTACAAGTGAGATACCCTTCATCAAGTACTAAGGCTGTACCGCACAGCATATGTCTGGCAGATTGGTTGAGGGAAGTTAGCATGTACAAAGGATGCATGAACAGGGAAGTACCCAACGGCAGTATTGAAGCAGACCAGTACAAAGGTGGAATTGGGGTGCAGAGCGGGGGGTGGAGGGGCAAGGGAGCATGACTACATGGAGTACCCGCATGCAGGCAGAGGACACATGCACGTCAGTCATGCTATGACATCGTGCCTGGGCTGAGAGGAAGGTCACACCACGCTACATGCAGAAGGGCCAGTGAGCTGGAACATGGACCGGAGGGGCATACTGGTAACAAGCATGTGAGTAGGGTGCAATAGTGGTGATGCGGACAGTCCCCATCTGCTCCACATGTCCACCAGCCTGCAGAGCAGACATGCATCACGGAAGCATTGCATTACTTGCACATCAGAACCATGTACAAGTCACATGTAGTGGCAATCATGCACAACACATCCCACAAGTAAAACACACACGTCCTCAACAAACACGCATCAACACTCACTGGACTGGGCATCAAAGTCCGGCATCTCTCCCACTCCTTTGACCGATTCAGATGGTATGAACTCCGCAACGAGTGACTCGTGCGAGGTGAGGACTTCCTCCTCTGGTGCAGGCCCACCGCCAGTCACCAGTGTCAAGTTGTAATTTGAGGCACGCTTAGCCTTAGCGCTGCGTTTTATGTCATTCCAACGCATTTTGCACTCTTGCGCCGTGCGCACCTCATGGCCGAATGCACTGACATGATCGCAACATGCTTCCAGTGGGTATCACGTTGCGCATCCGTAGTCTGACTATTGGCACCCACTAGCATGTCACGGCTGTGTCCCCGCACGTAGCCCACGAGGAAGTCCAGTTCCTGGTTGCAGAAAGGCTTCTTCCTCGACGTGCAGGAGGTTGTGGCAGTGTGTGGGGTCCCAACCTGTGCTGCAGGTGCAACCTTCCTCCTCTTGGATTGTGGCTCAGACCCTGGCTGGCTAATGCCACCCTGACCCGTATGGCCAGTGGGTTCGGTGGATTGACTCAAGGGAGTGGCAGGTGGAGGGACGACCAAAGGCCTGACTTCTGTCAGTGGCAGCTGGGAGCCCTCTAATGGACCCTGCGCAGCAACATCCGCTGTGGCAGGGTCATTGACCGCAACTGTCTTGGTTGGCAGACTCACAACCGGGGTGTTGTTGGGTGCATCTGCCCCTGCACTTGCCAACACCCGGCTGTTCGGGGCAGCAGATGACATAACTGCCCCAGGGACACGTGTCTTGGTCAGGGCAGCCCTGCGTGCCCCTACGGTTTCCCTCCTGGCCTGTTGAAAATCTTCCAAGGGCTCCTCCAGTGGCAACGCAGGCTGCGCTGGCAGACCCTGAGCCTGGGTGGCGGTGTCCACAGCTGCACCTGCAGCTACCACTACCCTTGGGCCTGTGGCAGTCGATGGAACGGACTGCCGTATCACACGGGCGCCAGTGCCAGATGCAGAAGCTGCATCTCCCGGAACCACAGGGGATGGTGGCATGACTGCACCGACACATGGCACAACATCGTGCTCAAGTGGCGCACCCCTGCCTCTTCCCCCTCTGCGGCTGCCCTGGACAACCTGGAGTCCCCCTACTCCCTGGTCACCCCAGCCATATCCCTTACCACGCCCACCATGAGGAGTACGCCCAGCTGATGCGCCCCTCACCTTTGGTGTCCTCCCAACCGTGGCACAGATGTAGTAGTGCCGGCACAGATGGAGTAGTGCCAATGGGAGGTGTACACCACAATTGACCTGGGCAATTGGGGTGAAGGGGGTGGGAAGCATGATGTTAACAGCCCCCCTGCCCCTGCAAGGCTGTATGTGACCCCGGTGATGTAGTGACGGGTCACGCAACGCTCAGGCACCCCAAAACTGCTGGAAAACCGTGCACGCATCCCTGCAGCCTACGTGCGAGGAATCAACCTCCCGCAGTACTCTGTGGCACCCAGTAACACGAAAAACGCATACGCATGGGGCACACAGGCTACTATGACATAAAAAATGGTGCGATACACAGGGGCACCCACAGTGGGAAAAATAGAGTGCCTTTCCGCGAATTACACGCTGACGTGCAATTTTTTCACGTGCCAAATCACTCCATATCAAGCTGGCCACGCGAAAACACACGGAAGACCACCCTCCTGCCCAGAAGGCCGAATTACTGCCCCCCAGAGCCCTGAGCACGCTCACACCTGCCATCTGCTGCTGCCTGACTGCCTGCTGCCCACGTGCCCTGCCATTTGCTGCCTGCACATCAGTCAGGGGTGTAGTTGCTCTGACCACCCCTGATGGAACCGAAGACTCCCGACTGGGATTCCATCGCTCCACAGCCCAGCCCCAGGACACAGTTGCCCACCCACTCCTGCCTCTGGGGTTGCCATGTCCGGCACAACACCATCTGGCAGCACTGGCAACCCCCAGCCAGAGAGGCAGAGGGCCACCAGCTTCACTGCCACCGAAATTGGTGTCCTGGTGGAGCAAGTCCTGGGGCACTATGATGCCCTCTTTGGAAGTCTGCACGCCGACAATGAAGGACGGACCAGGATCTGGATGGACATCGTGACTGCCATCAATGCAGAGGGGGTGGCAGTCCGCGACTTACATCATGTCAAGAAGCGCTGGGAGGACTTCAGGTCCCGGTCCCTCAACAAGGCCCGGCGCCTCGCTAAGGCAGCCGATGCCAAGGGGCGCCGGGGCCAGCTGTCGAACCATCAAATGAAGTTCCTGGAACGCATATGCCCAGCGCTCTATGTCCAGATCCTTGAGAGACAGACCCATCTGGATTCGAGCGGTAAGTGTACATGCATGTTGATAGTACGCTGTGCGTGTCGTGGTGTGCCAGTAGTGTGCAGGTTGCACATGTGTTTATGTAGGGCCATGTAGGGATGTGTATGAACATGGCTGTGAGGCTGCCACATGTGAGTCCTCTCAGTTGTGAGACACATTGATGGTGTATGTGTTGGTAAGCATGCTGGGCAAATGCAGGTGTGGGAGCACACATGTTTGCATTTCTGTGTATGTACATTGGCATGGTTGTGGCATGGATGGTGGTTCATGATGCATGTATCTGCACTGTGTACATGTGCATGTATGTGTATCTGACAAGTGTGCAACTGTGATGCAACATGGATGCACGTGACTCTGATAGGTAGAAGGATGAATGGCAGATGTGACATGTATGGCGATCTCATCACTGCAACAGTTGGAGGAGATGTAGACATGCATGCAAGTGTAGTTGCGTGTGTGCATGTCTAGTGCACTCCTTGTGTTTCATGTGATGTCAGGCTCACCTTTGGCTGTTCATGCAGTTGTATGTGTATGGATGGTGCTGCCTGGTGCAATATTGCTGTTGAAATGTTCATGTGTGTGAGTTAAAATGACATGTGTGTCGTGGAGTGTGTTGCCGTGTCTGTAGTTAAACGATGCCCCTCATGTGCAACTGTCATGTGTGTATCAGTACATTGTACAGTGCCCTGATGCCTGTCTCCTATCTCTCCCTGTATCCAGCGTCAACTGATGAAGAGGGCGGAGAGGGTGCTGTGGAGCACAGCGGCAGGGATCGCACCGCCAGCCGGAGACGCAAGGCCCGGCTCCCCTCCCAGGTTGTGAAGTCGTCGGGGAGTGAGGAGTCCGGTGCCACGTCCCAGGCCGCAGCTGCCGAGGGTAGGTCCAAGAGTCGGAGGTTGGAGTTGGACTCCTCGGCAGCAGAAGGGGCAGATGAGACCCCACAGGGTCCGATGGAGGAAGATGGCACGGAGTAATCCAGGTTGGTGGGGGGTTTGGTGGAGGAGGAGGCCGTGCAAGGGACAGGGACGGGGTCTGGAGGTGGGGATTCCACTGGTGCTAGTGGTGCAGGGCAGGGGCAGGGACAGGAGGCAGCACAGGCCACCGCAGAGGTGACTGTGTGTAATCCTGTCCCCGATCCTGTGACTGCATCATCCCGCACCAGCAGGGATGCCCACGTCCAAACCCGTTTTCAGGGAGGGGATCCGCTTACAACAACTGGCCCTCCTCTCCCTGCGGACGTGGCTATCCAGGACCGGGTTGAGCCTGTCCTGGGTGGGGTGGTGTTGCGTCAACAGGCCATGCGAGCTGACCTGCAGTCTTTTCATGAGGAGACTGTGCGTCTTCTCGGATGGCTCGTTGACCGCATTGACCTACTGGGACAGCTCACCAGGGCCGGATTCCTCTGTTTTCTGAACCTTGTTCTGACCCCCTCCTCAACTGAACCCCCTATACCCCAGTCGTCCTCCATGCCATCTTCCCACCCATGTATCACCTGGGTACCCTGTGGAGCTACCTCTGACCCTGTGGCCAGGCTGGTGGAGGACACATCCCTGCCACAGTCGGGAGTCGGATGTCCAGCAGGGGTGGCCACCTCAACAACTGCACCCCAGCCGGAGGAGGATGTGCAGGCAGCAAGAGTCAGGGCACAGGCAGAGGCACAGCAGCAGCAGCAACAAGGTGGGAGCCATCATGGCTCGGGGCCTTCGACATCGGAGGGGCAGCCATCGGCCAGAAGTCAGGAGGACCCAGGACTGGAAGTGTCTTCCGTGTGGCAGCAGTTAGGACATGCTATAGATGCGGAGCGGCAGCGGGCAGAAGAGGCACGGCTCACGATGGTCAGGGCGGAGAACTCCATGCGGAGGGCCCTGGGGGGGGCAGAGTGCCTCGAGGCAATTCGCAGGGAGTTGGAGGAGAACATGTCGCCGTGCCTGCGAACCCTCGGGGCCATGGAAGAGGACCGCCTCCAGGACATTGAGCAGGAGTTCGATGATGCCCTGGCCCGGGACATTCAAAAGTGAGCCGTCGGACTAGCCCGCTGCCCTTGTAAATAGTTTTCAGAGTTAGGTTTCCTTTACGTTTTCCTTTTATTTGTGGTCAATGGACTATGCCACCCAAATGTGTATATTGTTATATTTTTAGGTAGTTAGTTAGGTAGGTTTTATTTGTTTGGTTGGGATCATGGACCCTTTGCATCCTTGGACAATGGATTGTATATAGTTGGCCTATGGATTGATTTTTCTTTTTTTTAAATATGAACATGAAGCAATGGATTTTTTTTACATTTACTTTGGATTTGCGTTGTTGGAGGGTGACTTTGGACTGTTTTTCTTTCAAATTTATATGGATTGGTTATCATTTTCATTCAATCATCTTTTTCACATGCTTTTCATTTCATTTTTCATGTTTTGGTATGCTTTCATTTCATTTTTGATTTCATGTACATATTACGTTTTCATTTTTTAATTCCATGTGTGGTATTCGCTCATTGGGTTGATGCATGTGAAAATGAGGGTTTACACAAGCAATGCCAACCAGTGTATGTGTGTGACGGACATGTTTTGATGTACATAGTTGACTTTTGATTTGTGTCATGGGATCAGCATTTCACTGCTGGGGGGTGGGGGTGTAAGGGGACATGAGTGGGACATGAGTGGGGGCCTGCTGTCAGGTGCCCTGCACTGCTGGGGGGTGGGGGTGCAAGGGGACATGAGTAGGACATGAGTGGGGGCCTGCTGGCAGGTGCCCTGCACTAATGGGGGGTGGGGTTGCAAGGGGACATGAGTGGGACATGAGTGGGGGCCTGCTGGCAGGTGCCCCTCAGTGCTGGGGTGTGGGGGTGCAAGGGGACATGAGTGGGACATGAGTGGGGGCCTGCTGGCAGGTGCCCTGCACTGCTTGGGGGTGGGGGTGCAAGGGGACATGTGTGGGACATGAGTGGGGGCCTGCTGACAAGTGCCCCTCAGTGCTGGGTGGTGGGGGTGCAAGGGGACATGAGTGGGACATGAGTGGGGGCCTGCTGGCAGGTGCCCTGCACTGCTGGGGGGTGGGGGTGCAAGGGGACATGAGTGGGACATGAGTGGGGGCCTGCTGGCAGGAGCCCTGCACTGCTGGGGGGTGGGGCTGCAAGGGGAAATGAGTGGGACATGAGTGGGGGCCTGCTGGCAGGTGCCCTGCACTGCTGGGGGGTTGGGGTGCAAGGGGACATGAGTGGGACATGAGTGGGGGCCTGCTGGCAGGTGCCCCTCAGTGCTGGGGGGTGGGGGTGCAAGGGGACATGAGTGGGACATGAGTGGGGGCCTGCTGGCAGGTTCCCTGCACTGCTGGGGGTTGGGGGTGGGATTGCAGGGGGTCATGCGTTGGTGATCAGTAGTGCAAGGTGACATGTAGCTTGGCTGGGGGGCATGCCCATGGTAGATGGGCTGCCTGAAGGGGCAGTGGAGGGTGTAGAGGGAACACCTGGGGGGACCCAAACTGTCAATTCACGTGTAGGACTCCCCTGCACCCCCGAAATACACGTACCCTGCTGAAATCGTGTGTGAAACTTCCTGTGAACCCCGTAATACACGTACCCTGCTGAAATTGCGTTTGAAACTTCACGCGAACCCCACTTATACACGTACCCCACTCGCACAGGCCCTTTCGCGTGTGAAACTTCCCGCGAACCCCGTAATACACGTACCCTGCTCCAATCGCGTGTGAAACTTCACGCGAACCTCAGTTATACACATACCCCACTCGCACAGGCCATTTCGCGTGTCAAACTTCCCGCGAACCCCGTAATACACGTACCCTGCTCAAATCGCGTGTGAAACTTCACGCAAACCCCAGTTATACACGTACCGAACTCGCACAGGCCCTTTCACGTGTGAAACTTCCTGCGAACCCCGTAATACATGTACCCTGCTCCAATTGCGTGTGAAACTTCCCACAAACCCCGTAATACATGTACCCTGCTGAAATCGCATGTGAAACTTCACACGAACCCCAGTTATACACGTACCCCACTCGCACAGGCCCTTTCGCGTGTGAAACTTCCCGCAAACCCCGTAATACACCTACCCTGCTGAAATCGCTGTGAAACTTCATGCAAACCCCAGTTATACACCTACCCCACTCGCACAGGCCCGTTCGCGTGTGAAACTTCCCGCGCACCCCCGAAATACACGTACCCCACTCGCACAGGGCCAATCGTGTGTGAAACTTCCCGCGAACCCCAGTAATACACGTTCCCCGCTTGCCGTGCTGGTACAGGGTTAGCGCACCCCTTTGCGCTGGATTGGGGATTTTAATGGCTTTTCCCTGCGCGACGGGCGTTCTTGGGGGCGTCACTGGCGCTGCTGCAGGGTCACTGCGCCACTGTGCGCCACGGCTGGTTTTGGTAGGTAAAATCCATGAATACGCTGTGCGCGGATATGGATTTTAGCGCACGCGGCTGGCGCAGAGATTCGCACGCGCACACTGTGCGCCAGCCGCGTGCACCACTTGTGCGCTGAATTCTATGAATTACCCCCTAAGACTGCGGTTTATTGCAACGGCAGGGATGGGTTTCTCGTATGCATTCGAGAAAGCGCAAAAAAAGTCACTCTCAGAGGGGCTCGCAGGCTCTTTTTACTACATTATGACGCGCTACCTGCGTCACCTGAGAAAGTTAGTGCAAAAACCTATCGCCACTCAGGATTGGCTCTCCGAGTGGTAGGGTTAGTATGATTAGCATATAGAGAAAGTTGTTATTGGAAGGGACCAGATCAGGTGGTATACTTGGGCTGTCCCTAACATTTGTTACTTCAGAATTGCAACAAGGGGGCCCTTGGTGATTTGCTATGAGAAATGGCGTCAGTAGTGAGTCCACCTGTGTTCTGATTGGTTCTCCCGCGAGCCCCCAAGCCTGGGACCATCGTCGTTCCCAGCTCGCGGTTTACCTGTCATTAGCAACAATGTGCAACTATGTGTTTTGTGCAAACAACGGGCAGGTCTGCTCATAAGCTCATAGGCGAATCATTCCTGTCGCTGTAGGTGTCCATCTTGCCGCTTTGTTGTTGCAACCTGTGAGACCCTGACTGCTTCTCTGTCTCGTAGACTTGGCACCTGGTCAGTTCGGCTTGGTCACGTGTGGAGAGACCGTGGCTGGAGCAGAATTATCAGCATTTGATTTTAGCATTCTGCATCTGGAGGCTTAGCATTTGCAGGTATAACCTTGGCGCTGGGCCTTTGGCATGCGAGTTGCAACATTGTGGCCTTGGCTGTGGGCCTTAGTTAGGGGCTTGTTCTGCCGGACCAGCACTTGTATTCCGTTCTGAAGGGGTTTTCGTTTGCAAGGCTCCAACCTGGGGACTCTTGCTCATGGCCTACTCGGGCTCAGTTCATGGGTCCCTCGTGGTCGTGGAGTGACAAATCGTCATATGCAGCGCTAAGTATACGTGATAGCGTCTTGTAGAGATATGAGGCAAGGAAGCATCAGCAAGCATATACACGATCTCTTCAGGCGTCTTGCCTTTCTGCGGTGCTGTAGAAGGCCTATGTGGAAAATAAAAAAGATGCGTGTTCGTGAGTGTGACGGTCCGCTATGTCATAACACTGAGTATGTTCTTCGTATAGGTTGGTGTGTGAGTGACCAGTGTGCATGGTGGCACGTGTGCTTTTGTCTGTTGGCTATGTCGTCATGGCATCTCTAACGATGTGGATACTTGTAGTCATTGCTCTAGTCGAGTTCAAACATGCCGCAGGTATCATCTTGAGCCATGGGGCCTGGTGTTGATCTTACAGGTGGGCATACTCCTCTTATGTGTAAGTTCTTGAACCAAGGTATTTTGTCTTCTGGCAAATAGGCGAAATCATCTTGTGGAGGGTGTCTGGGCCGTGATCCCCTAGGCCATGGTCTGGATGAGATTGGGGGGAGGATGTTATCCCATTCTCCCACTTCACCACTTTGACCTCTTTCAGCGATTCTCCTACGGCCTTCTGATACCCGTAGTTTCGCTCTGATGGGGATCAACCAGAGTCTCTTGAATTAGCACACACGTGGTGCCGGTTTTCCTTCTGCAGCTGGTCTCCCCTTAACAATTTTTACAGTTCTTTACACAGTTCATTAAACTTGGTTCAGACTTGCCACTCTGCGATTCTCTCACTCAACACAGCATGTTTTTTATCGATACTCCCCTCGACTCACCGGCTGTGATAAACCGCTTGGCTTTTGGCTTTCTTGGAGTCACTGCTGGTACTACAGGTGCAGGAGCTTCCCTCGGTCCTGCTTATGGACATATGTTTTCTCTGTGTACCGTTGACATCTGCTGCAAGACACTTGTGCCATTGTTCGTAGTCTTAGGCTCTCTTGCCTGAATGTTTCGCGGGCCTGGGATGAAAAGGGCAAGGTCACTTTTCTCCTCACTACCCTCTCAATTCCTGCCGCCTTTCCACTTCTCTTGAACTGTCACACCAGTGCAGCTGTCATGCTGTCTGCCATGCTTGTACTGTGCTCTCTTACTCCAAGGAAAGGGCCATCAGGTGTGTGTGATTGAAGTTAATTGCCTGACTTTGCCTGACACTGGGGTTGGGGCGTGTCAAGTAGACAGGGTTTACATTAGTCCATTGTTTTGGGTGTTTAAAGGTGTTTGTGTCAGAACAGGGGGGGGGTTGGAGTATTTAAGTATCCTACAGGATTGGAATGGAAAGAGGTGTCATGTGCTGTTATGGCTTTCGTATTTGGGTTTGGGGCGATCTAGGAAGGGTAGATTTTGGAGGGTGTTTGAGATAAATGAGAATTACCTGAGTTCGTATTGTGACCTGAATTTGGAGGATTGTGCGAAGTGTAGTGAATTTGTCAAAGCAGCCTGAGAGCTTGGAAAGTGACAATCAGATGCACAGGATTGGTAGGGTTCTTGAAGGAGACAGGAATAACTGGGATTGTGAAATAAATCAAGGGGTTTATGGAAATGGTAGTGCCTAACACAAGTAGAGTGGGTGTTCGGGACAGAATAACTAGAGGAATGTGAAAAAGAATGTCCGGGGGTATCTGGGTAAGAACCAAGGAAAACAGGAGTCTGGGAGTTGTGGTTCGAAACAAGTTTACCAGATGTGAATGGATTATTGGCTTTACTTTTGGCTAAGGAAGATTCAATGGGTGGAAGAGATGATGAATGGGAAAACCTTATAAAAGTTTCAGAGACTTCATTCCCCTCACCACCCTCCTCGTGATGGTACTGCATCTTACCTGGGGTATTCCCTCAAGCATAACCCCCTGTTCCCCTATCCACCCCCGGGAACTGGATCCAACCGCGATGGCCGTGTCCTGGCCACCTGAAGAGATTCTCGAGGTCCTACTGGGAGAATACCCTCAGGTTTCTCACACTTACAATTAGGGCAAAATTCAGAGGGTATTGAGAGGCAATTATTGCCTGACTATCACCATAGGCAATACAAGTTGTAGTCAAAGAACTAAGGAGGACAATCACTTCAACTAAAGTCATTTGAAAAGAGACGGAGAAGGATAGTAACAGAGCACAAACTGATGGAAATGTTAGGTGCCAGAAAAGGATTTAAAATGCTTTTGGTAACACATCATCCCAACATAGTGGGGTGATGTTGTACAAAGTCTACTAGTGATTGTAAATCAGGGCTATGCAATCACCACGCCAATGTTTTATGATTTAAATACAGTCCTGGGTAAACCAGGTTTACCCACACGCACGCGAACAACCCGTATTCATGGATTCGAATACGGGAAACCCGCGCACGGCAAAAGACGCACACAGGCGTGAACGCGTCCGCCACATGAAGGCAGGCGGAAGCGTCCCCGCTCACAGTATAAAAGTGCACGCAAACAACAAACACGTATATACAGCTATGATGAATTCCCCATTTGTTGCAGCACTGATCGTGGGACACCGCAGGAGGAGGAGAATAGCCAGGGCACGCATTTTTTCACCACGGACAAGCCTTTTTGGGATGCCTGACGACCATGTCTACGGCAGGTATAGGTTTCCACCCCGTATCATCCTAGACCTGGTAAGGGAGTGGGAAGATGACCTTACATCCCCCACACTTTGCTCCCAAGCATTGAGCCCCTTGGAGAAGGTGCTCAATGTCCTGCATTTTTTGGCCACTGGGTCATTTCAGCCGACTACTGCCATAGTGGGGGGGGTCTCACAGGCCACGCAGTCACGCTGCCTACACCAGGTCTTGGCAATCATGACAGCACGCCCCTCAGTCCGCAGGCACATATACATGCCCAGAACACCCGCAGAAAGGCAGGCCGTTGTCCTGGACTTTTACAGGGTGGCACACTTCCCCAAAGTGCTTGGTGCCATAGATTGCACCCATTCGGCCTTACGTCCTCCTAGGGCCACTGAGCACATCTACCGAAACCGCAAGCACTGGCATTCCATCAATGTACAGGTGGTATGCGATGCAAAGGGAATCATCACCTCTGTCTATGCAAACTACCCTGGCTCCACCCATGACAGTTTCATATACAGAATGTCCGCCCTGAGCCGGGCCCTGGAAGCTGGGCAGCATTGCGACACATGGCTCCTAGGTGAGTGCAAATGCCCTTGCACATGCATGCATGTCACACACACACACACAAATACACAAACCCCAATAATCACAACCATTATCGCCTCTCCAGGGGACAGTGCCTACCCTCAGAGCAACCACATGATGATGCCAATCCGGAACCCCACCACACCACCCCAAGTAAGATACAACGCGGCCCATATTGCAACCAGGGCCATAGTGGAGCGTACATTCGGAGCGCTGAAGTCACGCTTCCGCTCCCTTGACCGCTCTGGCGGGCAGCTACTCTATGCACCCCCAGTAGTGTGCAGGATCATTGTGGCAGCATGTGTCCTGCACAATGTTGCAACACGGCAGGGCGTGCCGGTGGACATGGTGGTGCCCCCACATCACCAACCACAGGCACAGGCGCTGCCCATGGTTGGGGATAGGGCACGTGGCGAGGAAGCCCGGACCCAGCTTGTGGACACATTTTTCACCTAAACTCCCACCCCTGCGGAGTGCACACAGGCCTGGCACATACCAGGTGACAATCGATGATGACAAAGAGACAGTCAACTGTCACAACCTTACCACCCTGAGATTGTTGCCATGGAAGTGCCACATTGTGTGCATCCCTAGCTACTTAAACACAAGCAATCCTGTGTGACCAAAAGGCACACATGTAAGGTGTGAATCACACACACCTGCAAAATAGGCCATGATTATCACTGGTATGTCACTCAAACCCTCCCAAACCACAATATGACATGGCAAGCAATAGCCATACACCTACACAGTACCAATAAGGTACACATTGCCATGTGAAAAATGTAAATTGGCATCAGACGATGATGCCTGACATGGAATCAGATGAAATGACTGACCAACAACCTCCCACCCAAAATAAGTCATACCCAAATGCATTCCAAAAGTCGTAGTTGTAACATAACAATGAATGCCTGTCTACATGCACATTGTGCATTGCAAAATCAACACTGCAGCTTCTGTGTGCCGTGTCCACCTCGTGCAACACACTGCTCAGTGCACAGCACAGTTAACAGCCATTGCGTGTGATGCACACACTGAGCATCACATCTAAGCGACAAACCACATCAAAAAGCAAATTAGGAATGTACAGGATCCACAATTGGTCATAGGACATGTGCTGCAGGGACACAGTGGGCACCAGAAGGAAAACAGAGTGTACACGTGGACATGGAAGGGTGGTTGTACATGTAGTGCATTATAGTGCGAGTGTGTGGGTCAGTAGGGACATGCACTCAACATATGCATGTGCAATCATGTGACCATCAGTGTCCTCTACACATCACATGTGAACATTCACCATGTGTACACCCCAGCATGTCAAACCACAACTATCCCCTCACACCTGAAACGTAAACACAACACATGAACAGCCATTGATCAGCAGAACACATAATGTACATAGGATACCACAATTACAATGTCAGGGTGCCCATCACACTGCAGGGCAAGGCAACTATCACCAACAAAGCACCCCCCGTCCCTCACAAATCACCATGCCCCACTGAACAACTGCACCGGGGTTATGGAGCCTTCATCCTTGAATTTCACCTGGCCAAAGGATCACCTTCCCCTTTGTCACCATCTCACACCTTGTGTGTAAAAAGTTGCCAGCACCCTCAGAGTCCACCTTGATTTGCACAAACACTACATCCAAGAGAACTCAAAGCAGGCCAACACAGAAGCCAAGCAAAAAGCCTGCAGGCAGAAAAACTAACCAGAACAGCCTCCAGTAGATGACTTGAAGTAGCAGTACCTCACAAAGGCCAAGTACTACCACAAAGACGTAACAACCAAGTAGCACAGTAAAACAATGTCACAACAGGATGTGTACCATGTGTGGTACATAACATAGAATGATGCACCACCAACGGATGTGTACTGTCACAGCTCCCGTGTACAGGCGCAGGAGTGGCACGAACCAACCACCCCCACCGTGGTCTGGGTGGCTGCAAGGTCAAACTCACACAGGCCTCTGAGACCCTGGTGGGGAAGGAGGGTCAGGTATATGCAGTCGGGATAGGCGTTGGCATACTGGATAACCGGAATGAGGGGCAGGAGAGGGGAGTAGGATTGACATGGGAAAGTAGGGAATGCCCAAAAATGTAGTACTCACATTAACACATACACAATCATACCAAACTTGTTCATCATGCACATAGCAGCAATTCACTGAAATGGAAGTCAAAGAGAAACTTTTCTATGGGGTGAGTGCTGGCCTCCTGGCTGCGCACTCTCAGGTCCGGTAACAGGAGCACTTCAATGCTGCAAAGAGAGCCACAGTTAAAAATATGTGCGTGCCCATAACACACAAACACACCACCAAATACGCCCCAAAGTAACAAACTACTCCACAAACAGACAATCTCGTGTGGATGCTTCATACCATACGTAACATTACCCCTGTGATGGTTCATACACAGTCAATGCAGTAAGTCATGCGCCGGTGGGTGCGTGGCAAATGGAACACCAATGTGTCACGATTCACACAACATGCAATGTTCCCTGGGTAAGCAGACAGACGCATGTAGCAAGGTATGACTTCAAAACAAGTTGTGTTCCACCATGACCGAAATAAAGTAGGCAGTGCATGTTTCAAATTCTACATGGAAATGAAATGCACTGCACCCGAGTCTGTCCCTTGCTGTCTGTCCCTGTGAGCTGCTTCTTTCCATGTCTCGGAACGCTACATGGGTGATACAAGTGCCTCAATGGACCATGGTGGACCAGAGGGTATGTGCCACTGCCCCTGCAGGTGCCCCAGACAACCTTACAATCAACTAGCCATGAGTCCACCAACACATCTGAGCTGTATTGTGCGCTTCAACACCAATATTCGTCGAAGCTCACCCTCAGTGCTGCTACTAAGCATGCATGTGCAACTGTCCTGGTGGAAGGTTTTCTGTGTTGTGGCCCCCCTGTGCTGCTCACCTTGCCTGGAGTCCCTTGAAACACGTCAGCAGTTTTAGGATGTATGATTGCAATCCGTGTGCCTCTGCTTGCGCACACATGTGCATGTGGGCACCACCAAACGTGTCTAGATTCCAGACGTCCAATGGCCCATGCCTGCTGGCAAAGGTGGTCTGGAGGCTCATCCCCCTGCAGAAAGGGCATGAAACACATGATTAATGCTTTAGTTTCATCTGTGTGTGTCTCTTCAGGCATCACATCACTGGACCATGTCAGAGACGTACATCAGAAATCACACCATCAGTCCGTCTTTCACAGCCAAAGTGCGGAACACACTATCTACGGCATTAATTGCAACAAGCACATGTACAGTAAAGATAAGAAACATACTACACAATGCATAGCAATGAATGTACACATGAATCATGAAAGACCCCATCTAGCAAAAGCAGAACAGTGGTCAACAACACCCCAATCATCCCCACTAGGGGTGTTAACACAAGTTCCACAGCAGCAGACATGCCACAGATATGACAGTCCAAAGCCCTTGTGTAATAGGCTGTTACACCAAACCATCCTTGCGAGCCCATGGATAAGGGAAGCAGGAGTGGCATATGTGAGTCAAGGACCCCAAGCAGCAAACACATACACAAGACAAGCCTGAAGGGCCCAGCTGGAACACACAGTGGATGCCTTTAAAAGCCACAAAGCACCACACTGTCACTTGAAAGCACAATAGACAAGCAATTTTAAACTATATTAACTAATTACACTAACTATGAAAAACCTACATTAACTAATTAAACTAACTATCAAACAGAAACTTAACTAACTGAACTAAAAGAAAAATCAAAAATGGCCACATATGACCCGGGGGGGGGGGGGGCACCCAGGAGGGGGGAGGTACAGGGTGCTGCTCAAGACCCACATGCGATGATGCTGAGCAAAAAAAAAACCTCCATGGGCTCAACGCCTGCACAGCCCGACCTATGTGGGAGATAGATTGTCGTCCGAGTCTGGCTCATCCTGGAATGGAGGACGTGGCACAGTAGCCTGGCCATGCCTAGCCGCAGCTTGCCCCTCGTCGGCAGCAAGTCTGCCGGATGGGTGAGCCTGGTTCTCTGTGGCGATGACAGGTAGGTCTGCATGCAGAACCGCCCGTGATACACGTGCTTCCTCTTGCAAGGTAGCACGTATAACAGAGAGTTTCTCCTGCAAGGCCTTGCTGGACAACCGCTGCACCTCCCGGCAAGCCTGTAGCTCAGCCGAGATGGTACGCTCAACCTGTCAAACCTCTCCTCTGACCGCTCCCTCTGGGACATCAGAAGGACACCCGGAGTGGATTTGAGGGAAGCATACTCCTCCCTCAGGGCCTCAGGGCCTCCATGTGTGCCTCTGCGTGAGAAGCAATTGCTTCACACAGAGACAACATTTCAGCCTGGCGTGCCCTGTCTGAGGCCGCCATGCCCAGCCTGAGCAAGCGGGCCGTGGACCATGCCGCCTGCTGCTGGAGAAGCACCTGCCTAGCAGGGGGGAGCACGGACCGGGCCACACGCTCCATGCTCTCAGCGATGTTCTCCATTGCTGCCCCCTGCCGTTCTGAATTGGCAGTCATGTCTTGCTCCCACTCAGTATACTGCGGTTGCGCGCGGCCAGGTGTCCTTGTCGTGTTGGCACCACCCGCGGTTGCACGACTACATGCCCCCATCGACGTGATGTCCAAGGCACATCAGTGACTTTTGTGGAGGGTGACCCTGCGTTCCGATCCACCACGGGCAGAAGTTCCAAGACTGTCTGACCCCTCAGTGCAGGTGTCACGGACAGAGGAGTGTCCACATCAGAATCACTCACCCCTGACACATGGACCTGATGCTCATCCAACTCGACATGGACGTCAGAGTACTTATCAGGGCTGGACTCATAGGCAGCCAGAGACAAGATTGACTGTAGCACTTCGGGGTTTTCGTGGCCTACCAACCCACGACCCCCACTTGTGCCGGGTTGATGTAGTGATAACAACACTGTGCCTGGCATGACAACACCATCCTACGGCTCTGTTGCGTCATCATCTGAAAAATAGAGAGAAAAAAGGTCACTACACATGTCAGAAGCACACAACACACACACACACTGACAACAAACACATCAGGCAGACATGTGACACACAAAATAGAATCTGCCATGCATGCTGGGTCAACTTGGAATTGCTTCTGTGATCAGACCAGTTTAAAGGTGGCAGTTTGCATTGAAGTGGGTCTATGCAGTGCAGCAAATGTGTATGTTACTCACTACCTACATGTACAAGTACTTCATGGTGTGTGCCAGAAAATGTGAAGGCAGTGCAAGGTCAACTTCAGGCATCACGTGCAATATGCATTTAATGGGTAGCATATCTACAAGCAAAGCACCCCTCCACCCAAGTGCAAAAGCAGGGATGCCTAGCATGGTATCAAAAGGCTGACCCTATACATGTGTATTAACAGGCAGTGTTTTCTAGCATCAACAGCTTCATGTGAGTCAAGTGACAACACTGCAAATGATGATGGGACAGTAAGTAGGACACATGATGAAACGTCTGGAGGCCACCCACGTGTGAAGAAGACACTACACCAGTTGGACAGAGTCATTGGCCATTAAACAGGCTGAGGCCTGTGACCCACCCAGATGGTCAGACCCTAAACATGTGGGCAATGCAGTACTGAGCCACAGTTGACATGGGAAGGCTGATGAAATGCCATGCAATGTATGTCACCCAGGACTTGTATTACAGTGATCATCCAGTCAAGAACACATAGGGGCATGCGTGCAATGCACATGGAGCATGAACGGGCACTCATGTCCCTGCGGGGAATCTGACCTCTGCACAGTACAAGTGAGATACCCTGCATCAAGTACTAAGGCTGTACCGCACAGCATATGTCTGGCAGATTGGTTGCGGGAAGTTAGCATGTACACAGAACGCATGAACAGGGAAGTACCCAACAGCAATATTGAAGCAGACCAGTGCAAAGGTGGAATTGGGGTGCAGAGCGGGGGGTGGAGGGGCAAGGGAGCATGACTATATGGAGTACCCGCGTGCAGGCAGAGGACACATGCACGTCAGTCATGCTATGACATCGTGCCTGGGCTGAGAGGAAGGTCACACCACGCTACATGCAGAAGGGCCAGTGAGCTGGAACATGGACCGGAGGGGCATACTGGTAACCAGCATGTGAGTAGGGTGCAATAGTGGTGATGCGGACAGTCCCTGTCTGCTCCACATGTCCACCATCCAGCAGAGCAGACATGCATCACGGAAGCATTGCCCACGAGGAAGTCCAGTTCCTGGTTGCAGAAAGGCTTCTTCCTCGACGTGCAGGAGGTCGTGGCTGTGTGTGGGGTCCCAACCTGTGCTGCAGGTGCAACCTTCCTCCTCTTGGATTGTGGCTCAGACCCTGGCTGTCTAATGCCACCCTGACCAGTATGGCCAGTGGGTTCGGTGGATTGAGCCAAGGGAGTGGCAGGTGGAGGGAAGACCAAAAGCCTGACTTCTGTCAGTGGTAGCTGGGTGCCCTCTAATGGACCCTGCGCAGCAACATCCGCTGTGGCAGGGTCATTGACCGCAACTGTCCTGGTTGGCAGACTCACAACCGGGGTGTTGTTGGGTGCATCTGCCCCTGCACTTGCCAACACCCAGATGTTCGGGGCAGCAGATGACATAACTGCCCCAGGGACACGTGTCTTGGTGGGCAGCCCTGCGTGCCCCTAAGGTTTCCCTCCTGGCCTGTTGAAAATCTTCCAAGGTCTCCTCCAGTGCCAACGCAGGCTGCACTGGCAGACCCTGAGCCTGGGTGGCGGTGTCCACAGCTGCACCTGCAGCTACCACTACCCTTGGGCCTGTGGCAGTCGATGGAACGGACTGCCGGGTCACACGGGCGCCAGTGCCAGATGCAGAAGCTGCATCTCCCGGAACCACAGGGGGTGGTGGCATGACTGCACCGACACATGGCACAACATCGTGCTCAAGTGGCGCACCCCTGCCTCTTCCTCCTCTGCGGCTGCCCTGGACAACCTGGAGTCCCCCTACTCCCTGGTCACCCCAGCCATGTCCCTGACCACGCCCGCCATGAGGAGTACGTCCAGCTGAGGCGCCCCTCACCTTTGGTGTCCTCCCAACCATGGCACAGATGTAGTAGTGCCGGCACAGATGGAGTAGTGCCAATGGGAGGTGTACACCACAATTGACCTGGGCAATTGGGGTGAAGGGGGTGGGAAGCTAGATGTTAACAGCCCCCCTGCACCTGCAAGGCTGTATGTGACCCCGGTGATGTAGTGACGGGTCACGCAACGCTCAGGCACCCCAAAACTGCTGGAAAACTGTGCAAGCAACCCTGCAGACTACGTGCGTGGAATCAACCTCCCGCAGTACGCGGTGGCACCCAGTAACACAAAAAACGCGTATGTGTGGGACACGCAGGCTACTATGACATAAAAAACGGTGCGATACACAGGGGCACCCGCAGTGGGAAAAATAGCGTGCGCGACTCACCGTCTGACTAGCGCGATGCAGAAAAACACACGTAGCCAATACCCCCGCCAAAAGAAGAGATACGTCCTTGATAGCTGTGAAGTTGTGATGGCGCGCGAAACAACACGAAGCAGCAACACACGTCGGTCTCCACGAAAGGCACGTACAGTGAACTGCTGGCCCTGCTCACCTATAACCCGCGCTGAAGGAAATGCTCGGATTACACGCATTCACACGGGGACGTGCATTTTTTTCGTGCGCGCGCTAATCCACTATGCCCACGTCATGGGGGAAACGCCCGCGCACGCCTGCGCGTGTCATGTCACAGAAGCGCTTACGCCGAAGGGCCTTTGGTCCAATGAAATTGCTGATGCGCTTACGCGCTAAGGGACATTCCGCGAATTACACGCTGACGTGCAATTTTTTCACGTGCCAAATCACTCCGTATCAAGCTGGCCACGCGAAAACACACGGAAGACCACGATCCTGCCCAGAAGGCCGAATTACTGACCCCCAGAGCCCCGAGAACGCTCACACCTGCCTTCTGCTGCTGCCTGACTGCCTGCTGCCCACGTGCCCTGCCATTTGCTGCCTGCACATCAGCCAGGGGTGTAGTTGCTGTGTCCACCCCTGCTGGAACCGAAGACTCCCGACTGGGATTCCATCGCTCCACAGCCCAGCCCCAGGACACAGTTGCCCACCCACTCCTGCCTCTGGGGTTGCCATGTCCAGCACAACACCATCTGGCAGCACTGGCAACCCCCAGCCAGAGAGGCAGAGGGCCACCAGCTTCACTGCCACCGAAGTTGGTGTCCTGGTGGAGAGAGTCCTGGGGCACTATGATGCCCTCTTTGGAAGTCTGCATGCCGACAATGAAGGACGGACCAGGATCTGGATGGACATCGTGACTGCCATCAATGCGGAGGGGGTGACAGTCCGTGACTTACATCATGTCAAGAAGCGCTGGGAGGACTTCAGGTCCCGGACCCTCAACAAGGCCCGGCGCCTCGCTAAGGCAGCGGATGCCAAGGGGCGCCGGGGCCAGCTGTCGAACCATCAAATGAAGATGCTGGAACGCATATGCCCAGCGCTCTATGTCCAGATCCTTGGGAGGCAGACCCATCTGGATTCGAGCAGTAAGTGTACATGCATGTTGATAATACGCTGTGCGTGTCGTGGTGTGCCAGTAGTGTGCAGGTTGCACATGTGTTTATGTAGGGCCATGTAGGGATGTGTATGAACATGGCTGTGACGCTGCCACATGTGAGTCCTCTCAGTTGTGAGACACATTGATGGTGTATGTGTTGGTAAGCATGCTGGGCAAATGCAGGTGTGGGAGCACACATGTTTGCATTTCTGTGTATGTACATTGGCATGGTTGTGGCATGGATGGTGGTTCATGATGCATGTATCTGCACTGTGTACATGTGCATGTATGTGTATCTGACAAGTGTGCAACTGTGATGCAACATGGATGCACGTGACACTGATAGGTAGACGTATGAATGGCAGATGTGACATGTATGGCGATCTCATCACTGCAACAGTTGAAGGAGAGGTAGACATGCATGTAAGTGTAGTGGCGTGTGTGCATGTCTAGTGCACTCCTTGTGTTTCATGTGATGTCAGGCTCACCTTTGGCTGTTCATGCAGTTGTATGTGTATGGATGGTGCTGCCTGGTGCAATATTGCTGTTGAAATGTTCATGTGTGTGAGTTAAAATGACATGTGTGTCATGGAGTGTGATGCCGTGTCTGTAGTTAAACGATGCCCCTCATGTGCAACTGTCATGTGTGTATCAGTACATTTTACAGTGCCCTGATGCCTGTCTCCTATCTCTCCCTGTCTGCAGCGTCAACTGATGAAGAGGGTGGAGAGGGTGCTGTGGAGCACAGCGGCAGGTATCGCACCGCCAGCTGGAGACGCAAGGCCCAGCTCTCCTCCCAGGTTGTGATCTCGTCGGAGAGAGAGGAGTCCGGTGCCGCGTCCCAGGCCGCAGCTGCCGAGGGTAGGTCCAAGAGTCGGAGGTTGGAGTTGGACTCCTCGGCAGCAGAAGGGGCAGATGAGACCCCACAGGGTCCGATGGAGGAAGATGGCACGGAGTCATCCAGGTTGGTGGGGGGCTTGGTGGAGGAGGAGGCCGTGCAAGGGACAGGGATGGGGTCTGGAGGTGGTGATTCCACTGGTGCTAGTGGTGCAGTGCAGGGGCAGGGACAGGAGGCAGCACAGGCCACCGCAGAGGTAACTGTGTGTAATCCTGTCCCCGATCCTGTGACTGCATCATCAACACCAGCAGGGATGCTCACGTCCAGACCCGTTTTGAGGGAGGGGATCTGCTTACAACAACTGGCCTTCCTCTCCCTGCGGATGTGGATATCCAGGACCGGGTTGAGCCTGTCCTGGGTGGGGTGGCGTTGCGTCAACGGGCCATGCGAGCTGACCTGCAGTCTTTTCATGAGGAGACTGCGCGTCTTCTCGGATGGCTCGTTGACCGCGTTGACCTACTGGGACAGCTCACCAGGGCCGGATTCCTCCGTTTTCTGAACCTTGTTCTGACCCCCTCCTCAACTGAACCCCCTATGCCCCAGTCATCCTCCATGCCATCTTCCCACCCATGTATCACCTGGGTACCCTGTGGAGCTGCCTCTGACCGTGCGGCCAGGCTGGTGGAGGACACATCCCTGCCACAGTCGGGAGTCGGACGTCCAGCAGGGGTGGCCACCTCAACAACTGCACCCCAGCCGGAGGAGGATGTGCAGGCAGCAAGAGCCAGGGCACAGGCAGAGGCACAGCAGCAGCAGCAACAAGGTGGGAGCCATCATGGCTCGGGGCCTTCGACATCGGAGGGGCAGCCATCGGCCAGAAGTCAGGAGGACCCAGGACTGGAAGTGTCTTCCGTGTGGCAGCAGTTAGGCCATGCTATAAATGCGGAGCGGCAGCGGGCAGAAGAGGCACGGCTCACGATGGTCAGGGCGGAGAACTCCATGCGGAGGGCCCTGGGGGGGGGGCAGAGTGCCTCGAGGCAATTCGCAGGGAGTTGGAGGAGAACATGTTGTCGTGCCTGCGAACCCTCGGGGCCATGGAAGAGGACCGCCTCCAGGACATTGAGCAGGAGTTCGATGATGCCCTGGCCCGGGACATCCAAAAGTGAGCCATCGGACTAGCCCGCTGCCCTTGTAAATAGTTTTTAGAGTTAGGTTTCCTTTACGTTTTCCTTTTATTTGTGGTCAATGGACTATGCCACCCAAATTTGTATATTGTTATATTTTTTAGTTAGTTAGGTAGGTTTCATTTGTTTGGTTGGGATCATGGACCCTTTGCATCCTTTGACAATGGATTGTATATAGTTGGCCTATGGATTGATTTTTCTTTTTTTTAAATATGAACATGAAGCAATGGATTTTTTTTTTTACATTTACTTTGGATTTGCGTTGTTGGAGGGTGACTTTGGACTGTTTTTCTTTCAAATTTATATGGATTGGTTATCATTTTCATTCAATCATCTTTTTCACATGCTTTTCATTTCATTTTTCATATTTTGGTATGCTTTCATTTCATTTTTGATTTCATGTACATATTACGTTTTCATTTTTTAATTCCATGTGTGGGATTCGCTCATTGGGTTGATACATGTGAAAATGTGGGTTTACACAAGCAATGCCAACCAGTGTATGTGTGTGACGGACATGTGTTGATGTACATAGTTGACTTTTGATTTGTGTCATGAGATCAGCATTTCTCTGCTGGGGGGTGGGGGTGCAAGGGGAAATGAGTGGGACATGAGTGGGGGCCTGCTGGCAGGTGCCCTGCACTGCTGGGGAGTGGGGGTGCAATGGGACATGAGTGGGGGCCTGCTGGCAGGTGCCCTGCACTAATGGGGGGTAGGGGTGCAAGGGGACATGAGTGGGACATGAGTTTGGGCCTGCTGGCAGGTGCCCCTCAGTGCTGGGGTGTGGGGGTGCAAGCGGACATGAGTGGGACATGAGGGGGGGCCTGCTGGCAGGTGCCCTGCACTGCTGGGGGGTGGGGGTGCAAGGGGACATGAGTGGGACATGAGTGGGGGCCTGCTGGCAGGTGCCCCTCAGTGCTGGGTGGTGGGGGTGCAAGGGGACATGAGTGGGACATGAGTGGGGGCCTGCTGGCAGGAGCCCTGCACTGCTGGGGGGTGGGGGTTCAAGGGTACATGAGTGGGACATGAGTGGGGGCCTGCTGGCAGGTGCCCTGCACTGCTGGGGGGTTGGGGTGCAAGGGGACATGAGTGGGACATGAGTGGGGGCCTGCTGGCAGGTGCCCCTCAGTGCTGGGGGGTGGGGGTGCAAGGGGACATGAGTGGGACATGAGTGGGGGCCTGCTGGCAGGTGCCCTGCACTGCGGGGGGTGGGGATGGGATTGCAGGGGGTCATGTGTTGGTGATCAGTAGTGCAAGATGACATGTGGCTTGGCTGGGGTGCATGCCCATGGTGGATGGGCTGCCTGAAGGGGCCGTGGAGGGTGTTGAGGGAACAACTGGGGGGACCCAAACTGCCAATTCACGTGTAGGACTGCCCTGCACCCCCGAAATCCACGTACCCTGCTGAAATCGTGTGTGAAACTTCCTGTGAACCCCGTAATACACGTACCCTGCTCGCACAGGCCCTTTCGCGTGTGAAACTTCCCGCAAACCCCGTGATACATGTACCCTGCTGAAATTGCGTGTGAAACTTCCCGCGAACCCCGTAATACACGTACCCTGCTGAAATCGCGTGTGAAACTTCACGCGAACCACAGTTATACACGTACCCCACTTGCACAGGCCCTTTCGCGTGTGAAACTTCCCGCGAACCCCGTAATACACGTACCCTGCTCCAATCGCGTGTGAAACTTCACGCGAACCCCAGTTATACACATACCCCACTCGCACAGGCCCTTTCGCGTGTGAAACTTCCCACGAACCCCGTAATACACGTACCCTGGTCCAATCGCATTTGAAACTTCACGCGAACCCCAGTTATACATGTACCGAACTCGCACAGGCCCTTTCGCGTGTGAAACTTCCTGCGAACCCCATAATACATGTACCCTGCTCCAATCGCGTGTGAAACTTCCCACGAACCCCGTAATACACGTACCCTGCTGAAATCGCATGTGAAACTTCACACGAACCCCAGTTATACACGTACCCCACTCGCACAGGCCCTTTCGCATGTGAAACTTCCCGCGAACCCCGTAATACACGTACACTGTTGAAATCGCGTGTGAAACTTCACGCAAACCCCAGTTATACACGTACCCCACTCGCACAGGCCCGTTCGCTTGTGAAACTTCCCGCGCACCGCCGAAATACACGTACCCCACTCGCACAGGGCCAATCGTGTGTGAAACTTCCCGTGAACCCCAGTAATACACGTTCCCCGCTTGCCGTGCTGGTACAGGGTTTTAATGGCTTTTCCCTGCGCGACAGGCGTTCTTGGGGGCGTAACTGGCGCTGCTGCAGGGTCACTGCGCCACTGTGCTCCACGGCTGGTTTTGGTAGGTAAAATCCATGAATACGCTGTGCGTGGAAATGGATTTTAGCGCACGCGGCTGGCGCAGAGATTCGCACGTGCACACTGTGCGGCATCCGCGTGCACCACTTGTGCGCTGAATTCTATGAATTACCCCCTAAGACTGCGGTTTATTGCAACGGCAGTGACGGGTTTCTTGTATGCATTTGAGAAAGCGCAAAAAAAGCCACTCTCAGAGGGGCTCGCGGGCCCTTTTTACTACAGTATGACGCACTACCTGCGTCACCTGAGAAAGTTAGTGCAAAAACCTATCGCCACTCAGGATTGGCTCTCCGAGTGGTAGGGTTAGTATGATTAGCATATAGAGAAAGTTGTTATTGGAAGGGACCAGATCAGGTGGTATACTAGGGCTGTCCCTAACATTTGTTACTTCAGAATTGCAACAAGGGGACCCTTGGTAATTTGCTATGAGAAATGGCGTCAGTAGTGAGTCCCCCTGTGTTCTGATTGGTTCTGCCGCGATCCCCCAAGCCTGGGACCATCGTCGTTCCCAGCTCGCGGTTTACCTGTCATTAGCAACAATGTGCAACTATGTGTTTTGTGCAAACAACGGACAGGTCTGCTCATAGGCGAGTCATTCCCGTCGCTGTAGGTGTCCATCTTGCCGCTTCGTTGTTGAACCTGTGAGACCCTGGCTGCTTCTCTGTCTCGTAGACTTGGCACCTGGTCAGTTCGGCTTGGTCACGTGTGGAGAGACCGTGGCTGGAGCAGAATTATGAGCATTTGATTTTAGTATTCTGCATCTGGAGGCTCAGCATTTGCAGGTATAACCTTGGCGCTGGGCTTTTGGCATGCGAGTTGCAACATTGTGGCCTTGGCTGTGGGCCCTCGTTAGGGGCTTGTTCTGTCTGACCAGCACTTGTATTCCGTTCTGAAGGGGTTTTCGTTTGCAAGGCTCCAACCTGGGGACTCTTGCGCACGGCCTACTCAGGCTCAGTTCATGGGTCTCTCGTGGTCATGGAGTGCCAAATCGTCATATGCAGAGCTAAGTATACGTGATAGCGTCTTGTAGAGATAGCAGGCAAGGAAGCATCAGCAAGCATATACACGATCTCTTCAGGCGTCTTGCGTTTCTGCGGTGTTGTAGAAGGCCTATGTGGAAAATAAAAAAGATGCGTGTCCGTGAGTGTGACGGTCCGCTATGTCATAACACTGAGTATGTTCTTCATGTAGGTTGGTGTGTGAGTGACCAGTGTGCATGGTGGCACGTGTGCTTTTGTCTGTTGGCTATGTCGTCATGGCATCTCTAACGATGTGGATACTTGTAGTCATTGCTCTAGTCGAGTTCATCCATGCCGCAGGTATCATCTTGAGCCATGGGGCCTGGTGTTGATCTTACAGGTGGGCATACTCCTCTTATGTGTAAGTTCTTGAACCAAGGTATTTTGTCATCTGGCAAATAGGCAAAATCATCTCGTGGAGGGTGTCTGGGCCGTGATCCCCTAGGCCATGGTCTGGATGAGATTGGGGGGAGGGTGTTATCTCATTCTCCCACTTCACCACTTTGACCTCTTTCAGCGATTCTCCTACGGCCTTCTGATACCCGTAGTTTCACTCTGATGGGGATCAACCAGAGTCTCTTGAATTAGCACACACGTGTGCCGGTTTTCCTTCTGCAGCTGGTTTCCCCTTAACAATTTTTACAGTTCTTTACACAGTTCATTAAACTTGGTTCAGACTTGCCACTCTGCGATTCTCTCACTCAACACAGCATGGTTTTTATCGATACTCCCCTCGACTCACTGGCTGTGATAAACCGCTTGGCTTTTGGCTTTCCTGGAGTCACTGCTGGTACTACAGGTGCAGGAGCTTCCCTCGGTCCTGCTTATGGACATAAGTTTTCTCTGTGTACCGTTGACATCTGCTGCAAGACACTTGTGCCATTGTTCGTAGTCTTAGGCTCTCTTGCATGAAGGTTTCACAGGCCTGGGATGAAAAGGGCAAGGTCACTTTTTTCCTCGCCACCCTCTCAATTCCTGCCGCCTTTCCCCTTATCTTAAACTGTCACACCTGTGTAGCTGTCATGCTGTCTGCCGTGCTTGTACTGTGCTCTCTTACTCCAAGGAAAGGGCCATCAGGTGTGTGTTATTGAAGTTAATTGCCTGACTTTGCCTGACACTGGGGTTGGGGCGTGTCAAGTAGACAGGGTTTACATTAGTCCATTGTTTTGGGTGTTTAAAGGTGTTTGTGTCAGAACAGGGGGTGGGGGTTGGAGTATTTAAGTATCCTACAGGATTGGAATGGAAAGAGGTGTCACGTGGTGTTATGGCTTTCGTATTTGGGTTTGGGGTGATCTAGGAAGGGTAGGTTTTGGAGGGTGTTTGAGATAAATGAGAATTACCTGAGTTCGTATTGTGACCTGAATTTGGAGGATTGTGCGAAGTGTAGTGAATTTGTCAAAGCAGCCTGAGAGCTTGGAAAGTGACAATCAGATGCCCAGGATTGGTAGGGTTCTTGAAGGAGACAGGAATAACTGGGATCGTGAAATAAATCAAGGGGTTTATGGAAACGGTAGTGCCTAACACAAGTAGAGTGGGTGTTCGGGACAGAATAACTAGAGGAATGTGAAAAAGAATGTCCGGGGGTATCTGGGTAAGAACCAAGGAAAGCAGGAGTCTGGGAGTTGTGGTTCGAAACAAGTTTACCAGATGTGAATGGATTATTGGCTTTACTTTTGGCTAAGGAAGATTCAATGGGTGGAAGAGATGATGAGTGGGAAAACCTTATAAAAGCTTCAGAGACTTCATTCCCCTCACCACCCTCCCCGTAATGGTACTGCATCTTACCTGGGGTATTCCCTCAAGCATAACCCCGAGTTCCCCTATCCACCCCCAGGAACTGGATCCAACCGCAATGGCCGTGTCCTGGCCACCTGAAGAGATCTCGAGGTCCTACTGGGAGAATACCCTCAGGTTTCTCACACTTACAATTATGGCAAAATTCAGAGGGTATTGGGAGGCAATTATTGCCAGACTATCACCATAGGCAATACAAGTTGTAGTCAAAGAACTAAGGAGGACAATCACTTCAACTAAAGTCATTTGAAAAGAGACGGAGAAGGATAGTAACAGAGCACAAACTGATGGAAATATTAGGTGCCAGAAAAGGATTTAAAATGCATATTTGTAACACATCATCCCAACAAAGTGGGGTGATGTTGTACAAAGTCTACTAGTGATTGTAAATCAGGGCTATCCAATCACCACGCCAATGTTTTATGATTTGAATACAGTCCTGGGTAAACCACGTTTCTGTAATATATAAAATATCCAAGCAAAGTCTAAAATTAAATCTTATAATGGGGTACCATTGTGAACTGGAGACCTAGTATCAGAACCTGCATATTACAAAGAAAACATTGATTCACTCACCAGCAGTGGGACCTGCTGACTGCAGAACAGCATCATACAGGCTTCGTGCCAGCGCTTTGCGCTGACGTGAGTCTTTTGAGCCTGAAGGGCGCAGACGGGTGATGTAATCCTGCTGTGACTCAGAGATGAGAAGGAGATGGCAGAGGAAGAAAATAATAAAGCAAAAGAAGAATTGGTCCAAGAGTGGATGAAAATAGGGAGCAAATTGGAGGGCAGAAATCATGCTGAATATCACTGCAAATAATGCGTACCTTGTGAACATAAACCTGCATAAGGGCTCGAAAGCTGTCCTGTCCAAACCTTCTCGAAAAGAATTGTGCAAATGGAGAAATGGCACATGTTATAAATAGGGTAACATATTCTATACACCCTAGAAGAGCAACTAAAACAAAGAGCACAAAAGCAAACTCGTGCTATATCCCATAGTGCTGGCAAAGTAAGCAGGTGGCTATGTCCCAACGTGTCCTGATAATTGGGTTTTGTTTCCTCAGCAGATTTGGGGAATTGTAAGAGTTAGTGCACAGTATAACGTTAGCTGCATGAAGGACTCGATAGCGTTACCCAGCAAGCGATATTAAATCAACTACATTACACATCAGACGGGGTGTCGATCTTTAGTGGCGAATCTATGAACACATTTTGCAGATGACATTTGGAAGGAACATTAAAAAAAAATGAATGAGTATCATGCAATAACGCCAGAAAATATTGGGGACAAGTGTTTAGGAATGATAGGTGCAGAAATTACAGGCATTCCGTGTAGAAGAATAGAAGCAGATTGTAGAAATAAGGAAGATGACTTTGTTTATATGGAACAAATGTGTGCACAATTGATAACAGAGAGTAAGACTTTGTTAACAGCTGGAAACACCTGAGGAAGGAGAGTGGAGGAATACATTCCTGTCTTGGCATAGTTCTCATTAGTCTTGATATGGCGCAAGATGATGGAAAAGTAGAAAAATAAATATCTTGTGAAGAGGTACGAACAAAAGGACAGTGCTGATCACCTCAAAACAAAGCTAAAACAATGTAAAAATGCAATATGAAGAAACATCAAAGAGTAGCGAGATGGGAGAGAAGGAAGCAGAGGAGAATCGGAAGACCAACAGTGGTGGCTGGTGAACTTTTAAGGGGGTGCGGCGTAAAATAATTGAGCGAGAGAGGGCAGCGAGCGAGTCCGACTCAGCAAACGGGTGTCCGGGTGGGTTCCCCTTCCCACCCCTCACCAAAGAATTTTGGGGGAAATTACGAGTGGAAATTGTGCATTTTCCAGCACAATTTTAAAGAAAAGTTGGACAAAACAACCTAAAATACAAGCAGTTCTCAGAAGAGAACTCACACAGTATACTACTGCCAGAGATGACAGGTTGCTGACAGTACCCTGGGCCATTTAGCAGCAGTAAATCAAGTATCTGCACATCTCCTACAAGGGCACGAATATGCTTCCATCATTAGGGTTAGTGCTGGGTAAAGTGTGCTCCCTTTAAAAATGTGGCTACTTATTTAATTTTCCTGCAGGAATTTCACCTGTCTTAAATAATGTGACAGATGATTTCATAATCCATATTACTCTTCCTGGGTATGTTAGTTAAAAATAAAAAAATACAATCCGAATGTTCTGCAAATCATCAGGACACCACACAAAGTGTATTTAAGTGTTGCTCAAATTCTCAGTAAGTTGCTAATTGGATATGTAATGTGCCAGTTGCCTTGGGTGATGCTTAAATACACCAGAGCACTCCTAAATGTGTCCACTTAAGACACCATCCTAGTTGTAAAAGAAATGGCTTGCAACTTTTTACATTGCAAACTGAGTTAAAGCTTTCCCGGTCCAGTTAATAACACGTTGTTAATGCCATACCATTGAAAAAAGTGATCTCATATTAGCGTTACCCCAGTTAGGCATTGCCATGCAATTCCAGCAATAGCATCCCTAGTAATGTTGCCCCACGTAGCACATGCTCATGTTGCTATCCACCTTGTGCCGTGAAAACAATGTTACCTCAGTATCAACCGCAATAAAAGCACATTAACATTCTTGTCCTACCTGCGGAATGCTTCTGCTTCTTTTCTGCATCAGCACTACAACAGTGAACACAGAAATGCAAGCTTAATGCCATACACTGATAACACAAAATAATTCAATAGCTACTATTTAGTAAATTGGTACTTGTGGCGCCCAGATAAAAGAAATTGAATAAACTCAATATTAACTTGTTTACTTGTTCAATGTTACAAAATTACATTTTTGCAAAAAAGGATATCCATATCCAGAATAGACGATAAATAGAAAACAAAAATCAAAATAGAGAATGCCTCATTATATTAATTTTTGTATTTTATGGTTGAACAAAAATGTACCTTTAAGAGATACAAAAGAGGAAAAAAAGAAAAACTTAAATATCACAAAAAAATAGAAATACAAAACATTAATCCAGCGACCCTCCCCTATACTTTCCTAAGAATCAAATCCATAACAAAAAACATTATGATCAAAATAAGAAAGATTTGCATACAATTTGTATACAATCCACATGTCAATACATTTCAAAACTTCCCATCTATTCATACATTTTAAACAAACCTAATAGACAAGAACCTAAAAACCCTCCAGTTATAAAACTACTGCTTATACTAAATTACCTTCAATTTATAGCCACCCCATTGCATTTTTCACTAACAATTTCACTTGAATAACTACTCGAATTTGAGAGATTTTAAGAAGTTGATGACTGCAATTACCATGGAGGTTGTATGACCTAACAGACATGCGGACCACACTTGCTCACCTTCTGCCGTTCAAAGAGTGATAAACATTATTTTATTGGTTCCATCTTAACCCCTGAACTACTGGACAGACTATCAATACATACTTTATGGTTTCACGCTCGGCCATGTCCTTACAAAAACGACAACTCATCTGATCAGCTTACAAATGGCCAAGTCTGATCAAAATCTGTTTTTTCTGGCACAAATTCCAGCGAAGGTGTCGAAAGGCATGCCTTACCAACTTAGCTTGATAAATTGCTATAGAGGGGGCTAGTGTTGCTTGTTTCCTATACTCCCACGTTAGATGGCATAATGAGGGATATTCATGCATTTTCTCAATATTGCCAGTCCAGTCGTGTTCAAATAACTGTTTCTTAACTCTGCAAGGATAAACTATTAACTCCACGACAGAGCTACTCACAATGACAGGGTGATACAATATTCAAACAACTCCTTCAACCATTTGCTGGTCCCAACTTGAGAATGATTTTCAAATTCTCAACCAGGGAGCCCACAACTGGACATAGAATTGTTCTCACCAAAGAAAATGGGGGTCATTACGAGTTGGACGGTAAGGGTTAACGGTCACCGGTAATGATGCCGGTGCCGGTAAACCCTTACTGCCCTATTCTGAGGTCCCTTAGCGGGTCCCAGCTGGAACGGCTGGTTTGACCAGCCGTGCTCTGCGGGTCCCGTTAAGGGACCTTGGAGCTAATAACGGGCCCGCAATTTGCAGGCCCGTTATTAGCACCTTCCCCATTCCCATTGAGCCCTATGGGGGATCAAATGGGAATGGGGAATGGTCAACTGAATGGGGACTTACAGGGTACCCATAATTCGGAATGTCCCGGCAAGTCCCCATTCAGCCAGACCGGACCCGGACCCAGGTTTGGAGGCAGCCATGGCGCTAATAGTGCCATGGCTACCTCCAAACTCGTAATGACCCCCAATATTTCCACTGCGCTCGCAAGGAAATAATTCCCAACGTATACCGAATTGCATATACTGGGACTAATTTGGCAAAATGTCTAATTAAACTTTTTTGTTGTTCTCCACGTTTCATGTACTAGATGAAACATTGAGGCACACCAACAACCAAACATCTCAATGGAGCTTAATAAACTTTCAGATGTTGAAATATGCAGTTTCAGTTTACAACCAGTATCAAAGTGCAAAACCTAACCATTGATACGAACCACAAATCAAAACAATGTCCTATTTAACTTTCTAGTTGTTTCAAAGTTTCAGCATACAGAATATATGTTCAAAGGTGGACATTAATACACACCGACCATAACAAAATTCAACATAGCTCAATAAACCTTTCACTTCTTCTAAAATACAGTTTCAGTTTACAAATATACAGCAAACACAAAATCTAACCTTATATACAAACCACAAACAAATACAAAAACTCTTATTAAACTTGTCAGTTGTTTAAAAGTGCAAAGTCTCATTTAACAAGGTTAGAAAAAACTGGACCACAGAAATATACCAAAAGTAAAAAAAAAAACACTCCTTTTTAAACATATTAGATATTCAAAACTGTGCAATATGTTCATGTATTACAGATATGTGAATACATATGTGCCCATATATGTATATGCAAACCGGAGGTAGAAGGTGGATATCCCGTAATAATTAGTGATCATAAACACATTAGTCTATATTTATCTATTTGGAAAAATGTGGTTTCTCAAGTAATTCTTCGTAACAAACACTTCAAACCAATCCAGCACAGCAAATGGACTGACAAGTAAGTTATTCACTTAAACAGAAATTTTAGTCGGTCTTCCGTCGTGTTTCTCAGGAAAGTTTTTTTTCCATTTGAGAATGGAGAGGCACTGCGTGGAAACCGCTGTTGTCATTGGTGTTGTGATGAGTATTTTCAATAAAATAACTGTCACTGAGAAGGTGTCCTCAATATTATTGTCTATGAATTAATCATATAAACGAAGAGCACCCTTGGCACGCTGAAATACAAGCCTACCATACATAATGGATAATTCAGTATGCCGTTTTCTTTTTTTAGCGTTGGGTATGCTTCTATAGTTTTATTCAGTTTCCGCTCGGAAAGATCGGTGGTGTTTCTGAAAGAGGTCACCCTGCAACAATGTGGCACTCACTAAATGTTCTGTGAACGTAAAGCGTTCTTTGACATTTTCACTGATTGTATCACAAACTTAATTTGCTGCTTGATTTAGGGTCTCGAATTTAAGTTGTGGATAAACAAAGAAAGATTCCTTTGGTAGTACAGCATTTAAGTCATCTGTGGATTCCCACAACTTGCCGATGTTACTGACAAAATATGCTGTCTCCTTCTGTATATAGATACAGCATACATTTTTCGCTTTTGTAGTTGATTGTACAAAATGTCAACATGTGACATTATATCATAAAATAAGAAGAGGAAGAAGAGGAACCTCTGGTCCCGAAGAGTTTGGATACAAATATTGGCTTTAACTACAGCACTAGCTCCAACCACCCTGTTGAAATAGTTTCAAAGCATTTGATTAGATCTTCTCTGTGCTCATACAAAATACCGATAGTACGAAGGTTAAAGTTCCCCTCTTGGAAGTCTTCTTGCCACAGTTTCCTGAAGAACTTGCATACTTTTCGGGGAACATGGAAAAAATTCTGTAAAGCCTGTCAGACATCCAAGGAAGACTGTCACCAAGGAAACCTAGGATACAGACTGTTCCACGATTATATTAAGCGTGTGGGCATGTCAACGGATGAAGTGTGCATTTGGAAGCACATCCCTGATCTTTTTTGGACTCCACCAGATGCTCCACTCATCACATTGGCAACACCATAACAGCTATAACTTTCTGTTTATTGCAGGGCTCTGGAAAAACAAGATTAAGTTCTTCAAGCACCGCTGTAGAAATTGTTTCTGCCAAAGAGTCTGTTAGCTGATTAAAACAAAAAAATCTTTCGGCTACTTTGCTTTTTTCATCAATATACCGAAAGATTAATACAAATTAAATCTTGGTAGAGACATCAGTTGTGTCACTATCTTCAATAGCAACAGATTCTGTACTTCATAACTCTTGAATAATAAATTACCTTGTTACTCGCAACATACTGTTCAGCTGCTCATTCTGGATTGATTTATAGGTGCCCTTAAACACTGTTGCATTTTTCCGACAAAATCCACAAGTCCTCAAAATACTACTGGGTTTGAGGAACCTTCAGTTTTACCATGGCCAAGTAATGCCAATTTGAAGGTCACACAAAAACAAACACAGTCAATTAATTTGGATAGAATGTACCAGGTTTTGTCTACGTCCACATTGTGCCATTTCATTCCCAAATTATACCCTTCATCCAACTATGCGTCAATAAATACGTCCATACATAGCAAGCCTTAGAGAGTTGACCAACTGTGATTTACAAAAATAACGTTTTTTTTTTGTGTCAGATAGGTGTTTCAAGTCAGTGGGCCTCATTACGAGATTCACGGTAAAAACCAAACCTTACTGGCATGGAGGCAATACCATTTCCAGTTAGCACTGATACTGCTAACAGTGGCCGATTGCGAGAATCCGTGCATGCACATAGAGGCATGCCAGTAATGTCTGTACCGGCATGCCGTTAATGACCCTAAAAACCCTGTTAGCGGTATCATGCAAAGCGCTGTCACCTCCTCTGCCTTCACCCACCCCTAAATAACGGCCACCGGCAATAACGGGCACCGGCAATAACGGGTCTGGCAATACCGGGCCCGGCAATACCGGAACCAGAAGTAACATCATTGCGCCGGAATGGGACATGCGACGGCGGCCATCTTGAAAAACACAATCCATTTCAATCCTCCACACACAGGACCTGGATCCAGAAACCACCACTTACATCTCCAGCACATGCTTAAGGCCATTAAGAAAGGTGCCTCCCGTCAGTGCAAGGTGCGCTTTTTGGAGGATTAACTGAATATGTTGGGAGACACTCTGGCCCAGAATGGTGATGTGGTCTTCGCAGCAAAAAAAAAGGAGATATGGGAGGAAGTGGCCAGAAAGGTCAGTGCTGTTGGCACCACCCCCCTGCACCGTCAACAATGTGAAAAAGAGGTGGGATGACCTACGCCTCTGTGTGCGGAACATGCTATCGGCCAATTGGAGCCACAGTCTGGCAACAGGCAGCGGGGCCAACTCCCCCATCAAGCTCACCAGCTGGGAGGAAACATGTGCCAGTATGATTGGCATGGAGGCCATTGAGGGAGTCGGAGACATGGAGCGTGGAGTACCGTCATCGGCAGATCCATTGCAATCCTCCACACACAGGACCTGGATCCAGAAACCAACACTTACATCTCCAGCACAATGCCCAAGGCCATTAAGAAAGGTACCTCCCGTCAGCGCAAGGTGCGCTTTTCGGAGGATGAACTGAATATGTTGGCAGACACTGTGGCCAAGAATGGTGATGTGGTCTTTGCAGCAAAAAAAAAAGGGAGATATGGGAGGAAGTGGCCAGAAAGGTCAATTCGGTCAGCACCACCCTCTGCACCATCAAAGAAGTGAAAAAGAGGTGGCATGACTTACGCCTACGTGTGCAGAACATTCTATCGGCCAATTGGAGCCACAGTTTGTCAAGAGGCAGCGGGGGAAAACTCCCCCATCAAGCTCACCAGCTGGGAGGAAACATGTGCCAGTATGATTGGCATGGAGGCCATTGAGGGAGTCGGAGACATGGAGCGTGGAGTACCGTCATTGGCATATGGAGGTGAGTGTCCATACAAACCACTGGAATCCAAAGCATGATGATGCGCCACAAATGTGACAGCAATATAAGCCAATGCATGGGCCATCACACACACATGGACACATCCCTGTCTAGATGCTGTCCGCAGCACCGTCACATCAACATGCATGCAGCATGCCAATGCCATACCTGAGACACACCCCACAAACAGCTAAACGGCATGTGTCACACTGCACGCAGTCCACAATACAAAGTTATGACACAGCATACACCACCTGACACATGTGAGAACCTGACGTATGCCTGAATAACCCCCCCATATAGCAAGCAACCTGTATGTCACAACTCCAAGACAGCAAATCATCACATGCGTACAACTGCACTAATACCAACGTATGCATGATGCATGTACAACCATCACTGATGCCGTGCTTCTCTCGGTCCCCCACAGGCACAGAATCTGACAGTGATGCTGAGGATACAGTGGCACAGGCCAGGACACCATCCAAAAAGGCCAGGGCCAGGGATGATGGCACAAGGCCATCCACATCAAAAGTCACTGTCAAGCAACAACTGCCACCCAAGCCAATACCAACATAAGATGCCAAGGCACAGAGGTGGCATAGAACTGCTGCAAAACCAACAGAAGGGAAACAGGTGGAATCTACCGACCCTGAGGCAGTGACAGACGGGACCCTGTCAGCCACAAACAGCTCCATAGAGGAGGCAGCAGCCACAGTGCGAGTGGAGATGGAGTGGAGATGGAGGAGAGTGCCAGGCTGAGGAATGTCTACCTGAGGACGACAACATGTCCATGGATGTGGTATGCACACCGAGCCCCCAGCAAATCCCCATCACACCCCACTGAGCACCCCCGATAGCACTCCACTGGACTAGTCAGGAGGAGAGGCAATCCATGAGGTCTGGAGCCCCCCAGAGGACACACCTGCATTGGGCCCCTCGGCAGATGTCCCATCCACCTCAACAGGCATCTGGGATGGAGAGTGGTGCATGGCCCAAATTGAGGGGCGGCAGCAGGAGCTCAGAGGGCTCATCAAGCAGTATGTTTCTGATGGTGCCTTGACAAGGCAGGAGGCACGTGAAAACACTGCAGCCATGACAGGGGCCATTGAGTCAAGTACCAGGCCGATTGGCGAGGAGCTGTCAGCAGTGACGCAGGTCCTGGCCAGGATTGCCCAGGCCTTGGAGACTCAGCATCCTGCCCCAACATTGGAACATGTGGGCACGGTGTCATCCACCAGCTCTACCCAAACGAGCCCCACACACCACAAGGCTCTCTGACATGCAGCCCCCAGAAGCCGACATAGGCTGCCAGTATCAGGGGCAGCCTGCATGTGCACACTCATGACTCAGATTGCATAGCATGACTATGATTACTCACCATGTGTGGGGGAGTTGAGGGGGATAGGGAAGAGGGTGTGTGAGGGAGTTGTGGGGGGAGGGGGTGGGGGTGTGTGGGGGAGTTGTGGGTGGAGGGGAGGGGAAGGGGATGTGTGTGAGGTGGAGGGTCAATGCACTTTGTATATATATCACATGTTTAATACACCCGTTGTGTACAGAAAAAACACATGACTGGACATTACTTATTGTGTATGTGTGCTCTATTGGTTTACAGTGCACAGTGTCCATGTACCCCCACACCCAGTGCCCAGAGTCCCACATCCATGGCACACTCTGAATCCATGTGTCTTAGAAATATTGGCCTATCACAGACTGGCACACAGCACATCCCTCATGTGCATCGCCACTTTGCTGAAGCACAACCCCTTCTTCTTCATCACCTTCATCCTCATCTGGTGGTTGCTGGTCAATGTCAGGCGACAGAGGTATGTTCCGTCGGATGCACATATTGTGCATCATGGCACATACCATGATAATCTTGGCCACCTTCTCATGCCCGTACAGTAGTGCCCCACCCGACCTGCTGAGGCAGCAAAACTGTGCCTTTACCTGGCCAAAGGACTGCTTGATCACCACACAGGTACGTGTATGGGCGCGATAGTAGTCCTCTTCATGCCTGTTAAGTCAAGATACACCAACACCATGGCTGTAATTCAGCTCTTCGAAGAGTTACAGTGTGATTCCTGCTCTAAACTTTTGGTCACTATTGATATTAAAACCTTGTATATGAGTATACTGCAAGATCCAGTCATAGAATGTATTAGGGAACATCTCCTCCACAGGATCATCCCTCTGGAATGGTCTCCCTGCCTCTCTTAGGTTTGAGCCAGATCTCCTTAAGTTCCATGAGCTCCTTGAAGCCCTCCTTTTCTCTTCTTCCTTCCCTCTGCCCCTCACCTGCTAGCACCCCTATCTGCTGCAGTGACTAGCTGCCTAGTTCCCTCTGGGTTCTATAGGGTATGAGCCCCCCCTTGGCAGTCCACCCTTCCTCCTCACAGTTAGCATGTAGTCCCTCACCCCCTGCATCCTATGCAATACCTGGCACTTGCCCTCAAGGCCCATCCTTAGCATTGGCCTAGCCCCTGTGGCCCTCATCCCCCTCTTACACCTCCCTTTCACTTGCACCCTCTCCTCTTTACCCTGCACGTCCCTTCCCAATGTGGCACTTCGCGTCTCGTGCAGACCTACAGTTCCCCCACCCCTCACCCTCCCTCTTACTTCTTGCTACTGCACTTGCACGATCCAAATGTCAAAAGATCTAGTAGGGCCATTATTGTTACTTTTCTACCTTGTTCCCCCTCTTTTTTGTCTTGTGGTGCCTTGAAACACCATGTTGTTGTATAGCCATCTTACAAATATCCAATAAATAAAAATAAAATCTCACCCAAGACAGTCTACAGCAATGGGTTCCAACAGCATTCATCAACGTGTTAATGTATTTAGCTCAATACAAATAAACCTTTTCACTTTGAGAATCAATTCTATCTCCAAATACAAGGGACTGCAATGGGCACAGCTTTTGCACCCTACCTTGCAATTTTGTTCATGTCTGCGTTCAATGAGCAATTTGTCCTCATGGTAACTAATCCCTTCCTCTCCAAAATGCATATGTGGCACCATTATATTGATGATCTTGTCTTCTTTTGATTAAATACTGAAGGGACTTTAAGGGATTTCCTGGACTGGCTCAATACGTGTAAATGTAATGTCCATTTTACCATGGAACACACAGAGACCATACTGGCTTTTTAGATTTGGTTTTCAAGAACGAGCAGGGAGTTCTGGCGTGCTCCTTATATAAACAACCCAGTGAAAGGAACAATATCCTCCATTTCAACTGCTTTCATCCTAGGAGTACTTAGAAAGCTTACCATAAAGTTGTTTTTCGCATCTACGTCAGAACTGTATTTCAGCAGGTGACTATCACTTCCATGCTAAAAACTTAATTCAACATTTGCACGCTTAGGGTTACCCTAAAAAGCTTGTATCACAATTGTTGAAGAGGGCACACTTCACCCCATGTGAAACACTTTTTACAACAAAAACCAGGGACACAATAGAAGACAAACTGGTTTGTGTTCTCATACACAATACCAACACATTTGAGCTAAAAATATTAGTGAGGAAATATTGGTCTTTAGTGCAATCATGTCTGTCTAAATAATAAATACTGATGTTCGCTTTTAAATTATCAAAACATCCGAGAGACCATTTGGTACATTTTCAATCCATGATATGTCAAACTTTCAGTTCTAATTGAAACCTATGCCTCATTCAAGGCCATTTCCTCTGTGGGAATTGCACTATGTGCAAATTCACCAAGAAAACTGCTTTGTTTTTGGTTGGAGATAGGCAATGGGAATTGAGGAATCTAACCAATTGTAAGACAGCTCTGGTGGTTTGCTGTATCGATTGCCCCTGTACTTTACAATATGTCGGAAAGACATTACGAGCAGTTTATGTCTGTATATTGGAAGACAGGTCGGGAATCTGCTCCAAAAACAGTACAGCCACATTGGTGTCCCACTTCCTAGAGCACTAACACTCAACAGATGATTTCACCTTGTGGGTCATAAGATCTAGTGAAAAAGTTGCCAAATCCCCAACGTGTTTGACTCATCAACAACACGCAATGGATACACAGGATGAACACCCATTTGAGGGGCCTGAATTAATATTTAGTTTCACCAGTGTGATACTCACTTCATCTGTTTACTTCATTACCATAATTATAGCAGCGTGATGCAGTACTTTTTTAATTTGCGTTATTACAAATTGGAGTTGGCCAACTTATAAAAATGGTCTCTATACTTTTACATCTTATCACCCACATGTGCCAACTATATTTCCTGCCCTATATGTTTTCCTAAAGTGAGTTTGTTTGATATATTACATGATTGACAATTTCTTTCCAGTTATTTATGGTAGGCTGAGACACTTTAGCTACAAGCATGCTGTTTTCCCCACTTTGTAACTTCCTTTACTAATGGAGGCAGCCTAGATCCAAAGCCTAGTTTGGTCTCACATTCTAGTAGCAGAGTGGTCACGTGATTTTTGTGACGCTTCACATTCCAACAGTGACAGTTAGAGCCACGGCCAACAGCTACCATATCATTCCACATGGCACGCCACTGAGCTCTCCCTGCAGTCCATGTGATTTGTAACCATAGACTACGGTAAGTTTCTGTCGCTCAAGGCACATGTTGTAAATGTGGCAGCATTCAGCAACCATTGTATTTATTAGTAATTCAGTCATTCTTGTTTATCCGTACTAGTGATATGCTTCCTTAATTAACCAAGCAATGCCTGTTTGCGAAATATATGGTACATTTGGCTCTTGTTTCTTTTAAGTGAGCAGTTTACATCATTTCTTTTGTATCAATATGTGGGCACCTTTGCTCCTTTTTCACATAGGTGACTATTTCCATAGGTGACTATTTCCCTTTGTTGTTTATGGCACAGTTGTTTTGCTCTGTTTGGGAGGTGGTGCGGTACACACGCTTTACAAGATCTGCCTTCTCTACAGGTTAACCTTGCCATCCGTGAGTGTAGGGTAAATTGAGTCTGCCTTTTACTTATAGCGGGGCTGATGGTACACATGGTGACATTCCTCTTTTTGATATAGTCTTAAGTGAGACGCTTTGCATGCACCCATGGGTATGGATTTGCCCACATCTTGACAGGTGGCTAGCCCTGATTTGGGTTTTTAGATGCTTTATATGGTAATTTTGAGGTGTGGATCGCATGCAACCTTTATTATGTTGAGAATAAGTTATTTATTTTTTCAAATATGTATCATGTGTTCCACATGCTCCTCTTTACTTCTGGCCCTGAGGAAGGCAGAGTTTCGTATTTCCTACTGTAGAAACATATGACTGAATAAAGAACTAGAGGACATACATTGAGATCCACCATTGTTTATATACTGAGTGCTCTCTCATAAATAGGCCCTGATTGTTAAGGCCTAGTCAGATTACATTTGTTTTTTGCCATTGTTACTCATGATAGGGGGGCACATTGGGGGCCACATATTATTCAATTAGTACACTTATCTGGATTATTTTGTAGTATCAAATGTTGTCAATATCTCCTGTGCTAGCAGAATGCTTCTGTTTCTGTTAGTACAATGTTGCTGTATTTTATTCATGTGTGTTTCAAATCTGTGACATTACGAGATGTGCATTTATTGCATCAATATGATACATTTTCTACAAAAAATGTGTTTGTTTCAGACACTTACTGATTTAGTCTGATTGTTTTTTCTGTGCATGATTTGTTCACCATTCAGGTTACTATAATATTACCATTAATAGGTATATCATATTAAGTAATAGTTGTCTCATTTACAGACAGGATTACAATTATTACTGGTGGGAACATTCCATTTGTGGCAGTGCTGAATTCCACACAGACTTTAAGATACATTCCATTTAGGTCAGAAACTCACTGGTAAGTACACATAAGAAGATGATCTGAATCTGGCCCATGCCTGCCATCCTAGCCTTGACATGATCAGGTAGGGCCTTGCCAGGTCAACTCTGCGAGGTGCTGCTTTGTTCCCTAGGTGTAGCAAGCAAGGCAAGCACATTTGGATATATACCCTTTCACTTAGGGAGACCAACTGGAACCAACACGCAATGGCAATGCCAAAAGCTTGGGCTTTTGAGTACACATGGGAGAGGCATTTGCCAGATACTGCCATCATGGTATCACCTGACCATAAGATGGAAACATCTGATAAAGGGTGTGAGCATCTAGACATATGATATCAAATGTCTGTCTAATATCCATAACCAATCCAAAACTGTTAGCTTTGTGATTAATTGTTTTAGCTAGACCTCCGGTGCAAGTAACAGATGCAAGGACATACATATTGCCTATAAATCAACTAGATGAAAACACAAACTGTGAAGAGTTTTAAAAAAAAATTACAATGGGAGCTCATTTGCAGATGCAATTGAGGCATTAAACAGTCAAATTGAGACTTAAATATAACACTAACAGGCCATATACAGACACAGTTTTGTGTTACTTTGTGACAGAGCTAGCTGAAAGAGTACCCCGCAGAGTATGTTTCAGCAGGATGGAAAAGGTAGTTGGTGGGAATGACATAGGAATTAACATGGCAATGGGTGAGTAATTGACAAAATGCATAACATCCCAATGCCATCCTAGTTATGTTCCAATGCAATCATCTTGGCTTACACCTAATATAATTTGAGAGTGTCCTCAACTGTTTAGCAGCTGCTGCAGAAATCTGTGTCCAAGACTCATCACCTGTCATTAATTGTTAGATACAGTAAACCATCTTATTAAGCATGATGGTGAGTCAGGGGTCACCTCAAAATACTCAAAACAAATTACAAAAGTTGTCAAAAAGTAGAGCATACCGGTGCAAGACGTAACACAGTTTTATTCAGGGTCCCAGACCCATCTGGCACAGCAAATTTAAACACATTGTGGAACAGAACTGCATGAAATGTGCTGTCAAAGAAACGCCCCTAAAGTGAGAACATTTATACAATGCAAAGCAATTAGTATTTGTACTCTCCCCACACAAAGCTGATTGGTTTTCGCACTTTAAACCCTTATAGTATTTGGGTCCATGATCCTTCTCACACTGCCCTCAATTGCAATTTAGACATCACTATCCACCCCCAATTTCCAAAACAGAAAGTTAATTAATTGAAACATTTGAGATGACCAGTGGAACATTATTCAGCTGCCCTGGTCGCCTCGTCCTGATTCTCATGGGAAGACCTGCCCACCATGTCACCATCAGAGCCTTGAAACATGGATGCACTGTTTCACAAATGTTGCATATGAAGGACACTCTAACCCTTTTCCCAAGCAAAATGTACTGCAGAGCAATTTGAAACCGCTGTGTTTCTGTTAGGCTCCATTAGAAGATTGCATTTTACATGTGATTTTGAATCATACAATGGTCATACATTCATAGCTTGTTGGTGGAACCTGTTAGCTCTAATCTATGACCTCGAAAAATAACAACCATTGTGTACTTCTTTCAACACTAACCTGGGATCGCAGACTATGCACTAAGTCACCAACCACCGTGGCTTTTCTAGCATGTAAAATGCTAAAACACGTTTTCTACAAAAGCAAGCTGTTAAGGCCTATTTACCAAGTTTCGTCATATCACTAGTTTTTGTTTATACGTACCTGCGCCACTGTATTAACGGATTCGTTTTGGTATGGGTTTTATCAGGATAGGCCCCCTCCCCTTTTACAGTGCTACTCTCGCAGCTGAAAAGTGTGTTCCTTTTTTCCTATTGGATGTGCATCTTTATTACATTATTCCCCCCTTTTATTAATGTATTAATAACTAAATCTTTTTTGTCCTTTCGTTCCTTTTTAGCAATTTCATTTGTATGTATCCATATGTTTTCCAGTCTGGTCACGTTTCCCCAAGTCTCCTCCCAACCATTGAAATCTTCCCCCACCCACACACACCCTATCCCATCCTTTAGGCATTGTATCGAGAACTCTTTATAATTTGCAGCTGTATTAAAATCCATCCATCAGGATCCTCCCCCTCAATTTCCCCCATTATTTTGTTCCTAATCTTCATTTCAAAACCATTTTCGTCAACACTCAAGTGTTACATCAAATGTCCTTTTTGCTTGTTAAAATATCATTTAATAATGTTCTTAATAACACAGACGGTGATGAGAATGAGCACCAGCATGGGAAAGTCACTTGAAACAATCTGTAAAGCCAAGTGGGTACCCATGCGAAGATGCTGTCCAGCCAGTTTTGCTTGCATTCCATTAACGTTGCTTGTCATCTTTCCCTGTAGTGTCTGCATCTCTTGTATGGCTACACTTAGAGTTCCATTTGTGGTATCACCATCAGGTATTGAAGTACAGCAACTTTTCCAAAGCTTAGTGCACATACCTCCTTCAATGGGTGTTAGGAGGGCCAGTACAAATCGATTCTGGAGGACCACTAACTGCAGAGCCCTCATTTTCTCCTTAATTGCATTTACACCTTGTGCTGTTGAATTCGCCAATTGCAGCAATTTGTACCTGGTCAGCTACAGCCATTTCGAATTTAGTGAAGCCTGTACTCCTGGAAACAACAATGAAGTACAGAAGGTAGCAGCTGTGGAGAACAGGCAATGCTCATCTGTGATAGCAGCCAGGTCCTCAGCACTTTTTTGAGAAATATTTATTTTCATGTTTCCTTCTCTGCATGATTTTTTTTGTTGCTCATATTGCTGTGCCATTTTTCTCTGTAGTGCAATATCATTTGCATTGCTATTTCAAGGGACCGCCAGTGCAGGGCTGTGCAATGTAAGGAGAGCGCACACTCCACTGAAGTCAGGTGGAACCTGGGCAAATGATTTGGATCCGTAGGCCCACCAAAAATCCATTATCGCTGCTGTTCCACACGAGAGTACTGCATTCTTCACCACCTTGACTCAGCCCGAATTAGTTCCCAGAAGAATTGACCAATTTCACCTGATATACAAAGGAGATCATGTAAAGCTGCCTGTATCGACAGGCTGATGTTTCTCATGTAAGCATTGTTTTCAAAACCCACCAGTCTCTCAGCATGACACTGCATTATTCCCCCTTTCATGTGTTCCCTTATCATACAGCTCACTCTATTTTCATCAGTGGCCTTATATTACATCAGGAGACACTTTGCCCTTCTTCACTTGTGTACTGCAATTGTTTATTGTCTCTTATTTGTAACTCCCCCTCTTCAGGACCTGGTGTTACGTATTCTATTACCTTGTGCAGCATTTCCTTGTTTTACATAATTCTTGTAAATTTCACAAAATGATCTTCAAATACCTGCTCCCCATTCATCCACCCGCTGAACTGTCACCTTGAAACAGACTTCTGGTTTTGCATAAGGACAAGTGCTTCCTCATAAGACATGAGCCAGTCCCTGGGGAAATGGGGCAAGACAACCTTTGGGGCTCCTACTACATGTGGAATGAGAGAGCAGGTGTAGCATGTGCCGTTTACTCTCTGTTTCCCAACATGCATAATTTCATCGTTCCAAAGATTTCCAGTTAGTGAACTATGCTCTTCTTCAGTGACATGGTGGAAGCCCTCCCCATTCATCATAATCATTTTTCTCCTGTTTCTTTTGTCATTCATTTGTGTTTCACTTTTTTCTTTAATTGAAATATAACAAAGTTTTTATCCTATACCAAAACATATTAACATCATCACGCTCCAAAAAACGGAAGAGTTCCAAAACACTGAAAGCTTGCTTTTCTTTGCTGCACATTTTCCATTAAAAACATCATCATCACCATCTTTTACTGTTTTTTGTAAATACGAATGGCTGTAAAAAATGTAAAGAAAGTTCTGCTATACTTCCTATTATGTTGTGCCTTGAGAATCAGTGCTCTTACCTTAGCAAACGTCAGTGATGTGGAACCATCCTCGCCAACCCTGTAGCTTTACTGCAGTGTGTGTTGAATAGATGATGGTATGTGGACCGGTGAAGTGCTCCTCTTTCCACTTCCAAGTGTGATTCCTGATGAAAACTCTATCACCTGGATAAAGGAGTGCCGCCTGAGGTAAGTGTCCGTTTTAGTCACCTGAGTGTCCACATTCAATTTTAGAGCTTCTCTGCTATAAAATATATTTAAGGGGCTTGGTTAGCTCTTTTAGATAAATATCCAACCCCCCCCCCCAGAATAGTAGAGGAAGAGTGAGATTCAGAGGTTGTACATGACCGCGAATAGGAGCATTCATTCTCCACCCATGAGGAGTCAGTTGATGATCCTCTCGAGACATATTTCTTAGCGCAAACAAAGCAAGAGGCCAGCAGTGCACGCATGATTTTTCAAGCATGTCCGTAAGCTTAGACAATCGCATTTTAAAGCAGTCCATTCATTTTTTCTACCAAGCTGTTGGCTTGAGGATGTGCTACGCTCACCTGGCTCCCACAGGGACGTCGGTCGGACCCGGACTGCTGCGTCCTCCACCAACGTGATGCGTAGTGCAGAGATGACAGACTGGACTGGCCCTCCTAATCTCGTCTGCTTGACCCGTAGAAGGATTCTCCTGCAAGTGGAGAGAAGAATTTAACCACCCGTGGATTCTAGTGATGGCAGCTCCCTACTCTCCCCACTAATCACCTCCGAAATCCCCTTCCAGTACTCTCATCTTATATTCTTGAAAGATGAGCTCTCCATCCTGCGTGGATTGCAGGGGCGCGTAGATACCAGTTGCTTCACTAGTTAGAAGGCGTTGGGGAGTTCCGGACGAGAGTTGACTCTGAGGTTCCTGGCAAGGACCAGTAAGTATAGAGTTCATAGAGTTCAATATGTCCGATGTTCACTTTTGTCCCATTCCTTTCTTATCTTGCAGTGGAGTTCGAGAAAAGATGGTCTTGTGGCTGTAGATGGCGTTCAGGTGAGAGTCTGTATTACCCGATGCTGTCTGGTAAATGATGCATGTATTTAACGTGTTGTTTTCTCTCCGTTTTCAGATGCAGCGTTTGAAGAAGTGGAGAATTAAAGAATAATGCCTCCGGTGGTAAATCAGGTAAGTCTATGGTGGTAAGAGAGATTGTATTTGTTGGCTCTCTCGGCTCACCTTGTTATTTCTTTTGTCCCCAGATGCTGGAACCCGGCGAAGAAATGATGGAGGCAGCGCCGGATCGAAAGGTGCTGTGAGGACTGGTGAGTATGGCGCGGCGCTGCAGCTGGCGATGCAACGCGTGTAGAAATAATGCCCTTTCCAGGTGCTGAGACGTGATGGTTCCGGAATCAGGTGAGAAACTGGAATAAAGTTTGTTTTCTAACCTTGCCTTTACTTTCCTTTTTCTCTAGGAGCTCCGGATTCAGGACGGGCGTGGCAGAGGTCTGAATGCTGACTTGCAGGCACGGTGATCGTTACGCTGCTGGATGCAGAATAATGCGAAGCGTGTGTTGCTGGTCAGACCTGGTTTAATGGCCTCAAATGTAGTCCCAGGTAAGAAGTACCTAGAACCACACCCGAGTAAAAAATAGTCCCTGTAGTAAAATAGTCCCCTCCAGGCTTCACGTTGGGTTGGAGTCATTTGCAGCATGGTCTGCCTGAGGTAAGTAATGACTATGATCCTGGCGTCTTAGGTGCCAGGACTGATTTCTGCTATGAACCTGGCGCCTAAGGCGCCAGGACTGAACCCAGATAGCCCCTAGACGGGGCTGCTGAGGTTTTATTAAATATCTGGATGCCTGCTCCCCGGGCTGATGGGCTTGGTCCAGATGCCTGGGGGTAGGCATCATGACAGGATGCTAAACCAACCAGAGGTTATGCTTTATGCCCAGGAGTGTTGTTATTTCTCTTATTAAATCATTAGCACCTTTCTGCCCATTATCAGAACAAATTTCACCTGTGATCATCCACCTCGGGAACACCTCCCTCACAGGAAATTTAGAAGCAGAGTAGGCATCATTACGGGCACAGGAACATGCCTCAAGCTAGCATGAGAACGGATACACAACTACAAGCATGTACCTGTAAGAAGTACATCTCTCTAGCATATCAATATAGTCAATATGCAAGTGCCCAAAGGGGTTTTCCAGTCATGGCAATGTGCCTTGTACAACTCTCAACGTGTGCCCTGTCAGAAACTTCTGGCAGGTCATACAGTTATTTATGAACTCAGCACTACACACATACACATTTGGCATTAACCAGCCTGCATGACAACGTTTCCTGTGCTATCCTGTCACCAGACCAAATCAGTTGGGGACAAATAACATCCTCTCCTTTTCCAAAGATCTTTTTCAGTATCTGATGCTTCTCCCTGCAATATTGGGGTCTCGTTAAAATTATCTGGGAATGCATCATTTTCTTTGCTCACTTTTAATACTGCTATTAGCAGTATATTTTCTTTTTCAACAATGAACATCAAATGTGATCCCTCTGGCAAATACGCTGCTTCTTTTGCCGCTCTAGTTTCATAGTGTGAGAAAATCTTGACCTCCTGTATGTGCTTTGCACTTTATTAATGCCAACTCTGCTGGGAATGGTAACATTTCCATTAGTTTACTCAGTAACCCTTCATGCTGAACAGGAGTGTCATCACTTTTTTAAATCCTCTCCTTTCCTATCGTGCTAACCCTGAGTGCACTGTGGAAGTGACATACGCTGATTCAGAGAATGTGTTCACTGCCTGGAACAATGCCTTGTCCTGTTGTTTGTGTTCTGTTCCGCTCGTGTTTTAATTGTGCCTCAATGCCCTTCTATGCATTATAAATGTACAAATAATATGAAAAATACACTATCAACTCCTCCCCTTTTTGTACTCACTGTCTATGTCCCAGCACTGTGAAACCTGAATGCCTCTGCCCTGTGTTCTGATCAATGCTGGAACTTCCATCAATGATAATCATGCCTCACCTTCTATCACTTCCTCCTGAACCCAGGTGGTTTTGTTCACTCCTGTATGTGCATGCTATGGAGTCATGTACATAGTCCCCTTCCTCTATTTTGTCTGCAATGAATTCTGCTGGGTTTATGGTCCATATTTTACCACTTCTATTGCTGGGTGGGTTAGTATTACCTCATACCCTGAAGATCTCTGCTTTTTTTTTTACTCCAGTACTGCAAATAATGTGTGTTCCACATAAAAAAACTACTGGGCATCCCATAGTTATTGTGGAAGCCTTCTAAATAGTAAATACAGCAACAGAAGGGCCTGCTCACATGGGAAATGTCCCTGCATTACTGCATCCAGTGACTCACTGTAATATGCAAGTTGTTTGTGTCCCTGTCCTTTTTTCTTTGTCAGTACTGCTGTCATTATTTTTCCATCTGAATGTGAGAAGAGGTGAAATGTTCCTTTGTAAATGGAAGTTGCTAACACTGCTGCATGTGCTAACTCATATTTTAGCTTATCGCGGTTTTTGCCCATTTCAGCTGTCCATGTTATCTGTGTTTCGTTTTTCTGTGCTTCTTTTAGTGCTTGAAACATTGGCTGGTGTACATGGAGTATTCTGCAATAGTTGCTCAAGCCCAAGAGCTGCTGCATCTCTTTCACTGTTTTTGGTCATGAAATCTTGTGTATGGTCTCTACTCTTTCTGGTGCTATTTTTATCCCGTCTGCTGACACAATGTGACCCAAGTACACCACCTCTTTTTGAATGTACTGTCATTTCTCAAAGTCCACTTTGTAGCCTTTGCCTGCCAGCAAAGTTAATGGTGTCACTGAGTCCCCTCTTTCATTAGGCTGCATACCAATAAGTCATCAACATACTGAACTACTGTGCTTGCAACCTGAAAAAAAATTCTCAAGTCTATTTGTATTACTCTGTTAAAGATATGAGGCCCTTCGCAAAACCCCTGAGGCATTCTAGTATGTTTGAATTACTTGCTGCGATACGTAAAAGCAGTGAGATACCTGGAGGCTGGATGTAGTGCAATTGAGAAAAAGACATTTTTTAAGTCACCTACTGTAAAGTAGTATGCCCCTGCGGGAATTCTGCAAAAAATCATCGCATGGTTGGGGACCAAGGGATACTCTGTCTCAATAATATTGTTCAGAAGGCATAAGTCCTGTATGAAACACCACGCCCCTCCCTTTGCTTTCTTAATTGGATAGATAGCTGTGTTGCAAGGTGATGAACTCACCTGTATTATGCCTTGCTGCCATAGGGCATGCAGTTTCTCGCATATGCCCTAATATGCTTCTCGTGAAAGTGGGTACTGCTTTAATGTGGCAAAAGTGCTCCTTCTTTTAATTTGATGTGTACTGCCCTTTCCCCTTTAAGTATTCCTAGATCATGTGCTCCTGTTGTCCAAAAGCTCTTGGGCACATTTTCCAAATCCTCCTGCAAATATTGAGCTTTCTTTTTTTACTGTCTGCCTCATCTGTGGCACTGTTCATTCCTTTATATGTGTCAGGCTGAGATTCTGGTCTTGCGTCTGCGGAAGCTGCTGAACCCCTGACAATCCACCTAAAATGTAGCACTCAGAGCTCTGGACAAATTACTGCTCAGTTTGCCACACTTCAAGGGGAAAGGGGAAAGGGACAAATTTACAAACACCAGGCTGGAAGCTATCGACTAGCTGGTTAATCACCTGTAGTTGAAACATAAGCATATAAAAACACTTCAATTTCTCATTGAGTCACTGACCTTAAAATACTATATCCTTTACTAAAAAGTTGTAAAGACCATACCTGGTACTTCTCTTCAAAATGCCCAGAGAAGTGATTCAGTAGAATAGACTTCCTTACTAGTTGCCAAGAAACTCAATGATCATTCTGCCTTCTTTGTTAGGTCCTTGAATGCATTAGAAGTATTTTCCAGTAACTTCTTAATCTTCAATTTACTTAAACAAAGTCTTAAAGTTATCTATGAAGTAAAGGAAGTTCCAATGAAAACCAATTTTGTAGTTTCTTCTTCTTTTTTTTTTTAATGTTAAGATAGTCATTAAAAAATGAAGAGCTTGAAACTTGTGATGAAAAATTCACGTGGCGAAATTCACACACAAGCGCTAAAATTCAAGTCGCAAAAAAAACACGCACGCACGCTATTAATCCAAGACGTGGAAAATACGCACACGTGCTAAAGTCCCACGTAGAAAAAACAGGCACATGCGCTTTAGTTTCACGTAGCAATGTTCTAGCACACGCGCAGTAGAATCCACGTAGCAATATACTCGCGCACGCGTGGTTAATTCACGTAGCAATGTTCTCGCACATGCGCGGTAGAATCTACGTAGCAATATACTCGCGCACACGCGGTTTAATTCACGTGGCAATGTTCTCGCACACGCGTGGAAGAATCCACATAGCTATATTTTCGCGCACACGCGGTTGAATCCACGTAGCTCAAAGTTCACGCTTGCGCTAACACACACACGGGCTGTAGCTTATTAACGGCTCGAACACGCGCTAGCTTTGAAAAGTCACGTAGCTTAAGAAAACATGTGCGCTCGCGCTTCAGTTTATGCATTCGTAAGAAGATCGTGTTTGCGCTCTTGAACCTTTAAAAAACAATTTAACCTTTTTACAAAAATTTAGTAGAAAGAGAGTTCAGAACTAAAGTAATCTTCCACTTTGAAATAATTTAAAGGCACTTATCTCTTGAAAGAGTCTTGAATAAGTTCTTCTCTCAGAAAAATTGAATTTTCGCACTCCTGTCCTGTGTCCCAATCAACTCCAAACTCAATTTCTGTTATTTTCTCAAAGAAGCCGCTCGACCGCTTGAAACTTGAAGCCCCAGATCAAGTTAAGCAGGAGCAGCTTAGCACACGCCCTCTCAGCTGGGCTACGACAATGAAAGGCAGTTTAGAATGGTCACAGTCCTCTCTATAAACAATCATCAGCTAATCAGAACTTAGGCTGAGAACTTCCATCTTGGCTTGGGGCATTTTCCATATTCTGCAATTAAGGTTAAAGGATAGTTCCGGGACTTTTTTTTTATTGTCCCTACGGGTCGGCCATGTGTTTGTAAGCATAAATCGGTAGATCGTAGGAAACTTTCCTATGGACCTTACCCGACTTTTCGCCCATTATCGCACTCGAAATCAGCCTCCATTTTGTGATAATCCTATCATTCCGCCGCATCGACCTGGCTCACCTGCCTTTGCGGCACTAAATCAAATCCCCCGCCCCTGAAACAGACTTTATCAAAACATTCATATTCCCCGCCTCTATCCGTGACGTGACTGTGCTGCGTAGGCAAACGCGCCCAGGCGTCTTCTACGCGACTCCACACAGACCCCGGAAATCAACACAGATCAGCTCACAATACAGCGCACCACAATTCGGAATATGAAACTGTACTTTGAAATCAAACCGCAAGATTGTAAATGTGGTAAAGTACATTTATTTGACATCAAATGTTTAGAGAATATTCAGCGATTTGCATTTTTATTTACTCATGTTCCAAAAAGTTCGTATTGAGGAACGCGATGGTCCTTTGCTGTACACAGGGTCTTAGAGCATCTCACAATACAGCACCACAATTCGGAATGTGAAACCGTGGTTTAAAAGCAAACGGCAAGATTGTACATTTGGCAAAGTACGTTTATTGGACATCAAATGTTTAGAGAATATTCAGCGATTTGCATTTTTATTTGCTCATGTTCCAAAAAGTTCGTATTGAGGAACGCGATGGTCCTTTGCTGTACACAGGGTCTTAGAGCATCTCACAATACAGCACCACAATTCGGAATGTGAAACCGTGGTTTAAAAGCAAACGGCAAGATTGTACATTTGGCAAAGTACGTTTATTGGACATCAAATGTTTAGAGAATATTCAGCGATTTGCATTTTTCTTTGCTCTCGATCCAAATTAGTTCGTCTTGAGGGAAGCGATGTTCGTGTGCAGTACACAGGGTGTTGGTTTACGATAAAAATAAGCTCTTCTGTCGCACTGATAATCGCATGGCTGTTCCAACAACGAGGCACTAGGCCACCACAACGGTAGGTATGTTGCATCTAACCGTTAGTACCGCGTAAGGGCATACTTGTACTTGGCGATCGTCCCATAAAATGGTCAGGGTGGTAACGTTGTTCACGCGGAGAAGCAACTGGCGGCTGTAGAAGCCGTCCGCCGGTGTCTGGTACTCGTGACACAGACAGTAGTGAATGATGTACCTAAAAACATAAAAAATGAAATTAGTCTCACCATCAGATCCTTATTAAAATTATTCATTTCATAGCGAGGACAGCGCTACTGGGTGTACACAAGTGTTTAAAGGCGTGGCGAGGCATGGAGGGGGGGGGAGTGGAGTACAAGGTAAGTAGCATAAAATAATAAATAAATAGGGCCAGCTGGTGGCAAGTGCAAGGTAAGTGCAGAACAAGTGCTGGGAAGGGGGGGCTGTAGGATACTGAGACAGTCCCCCAGTGCAGGGGTTGACAGGGAGGCAGTGCAGGTGGAGAGTGGAAGGGCCCAGGACCGAGGTCGCAGACAGTGGACCAGTTGTAGCAGGGGAGAGGGAGAGAGAAAGCAGAAGCAAAGAGGAAGGTTTTGAGGTGCTTCAGTAAAAGAAGATGGTTCTCCTCCAGATAGTGCGCGGTAGAAAACACTATGCCACATAGAACGAACAAGTACAACTGAACCCGTCTTTAAAGCCACTGTATAGTAATGAAATTGCGGTATAAACTCATCAAAAGTTACTTACATTATATTTGCATTTTCCATTGTGTCTCTGTGTAGGGCAGACCCGAAACACCACTCCTTCTTTGCCGACGTTACTTCTTCTAATGAACGTGGCTCATCGTTTCGTTTCTGAAATTTTATTCATTATCTTTTCTTAGTCTTTCAGGATGGTCCCGGCCTGTCAAGGTCAAATCACAATAGAACCTTATATTGGGTCGTGGGCCTTTCCGCCACCCGAGCAAAACATCAAAGCAGCTGACCTTCACTTTGAGCGAGCACACATTTCTAGTTAGCTCCAGTTAGTGTAAGGGCATCTTGTCTGCGTGCCTTTTTTTTTATTGTCCCTATGGGTCGGCCATGTGTTTGTAATACGGAAACATTCTATAATTTTTGTAAAAATGATTTATATTACTGTTTGGTTTAATTGCAATGGGCCTGCAACATGAGGAGACTCGAGAGAACAGACAATCGAATTACAATCATTTAAACCGTGATGTGTATTTCTCAATGAGCTCTGCTTTAGGTGGACATGGAACAGAGGCAATGTTGGGTGGCAATGCAGTTGTCCCCTGCATAGGTTCGTTCACCACTCCATGTATGTGCCTATCGAGGACATCTACGATAAGTCTCTCAATAAACTCATATTGCATATCCTCAAACACTGGTTTGATCACCCATTGTTTACTTCTTTTAGTGAAGGCCTTATTGTAGCGAAGCGTCCCTAAAGTTCCGGTCGTCCTACTTTGTTGACGGCCAACATTATGGTTATGTGCCAAGACCGCTAGAAGAGTCCGATTTATCATGCCTTCCATGCCAAAATGCAATCTTTTGGGCCTGTACTTTAGGCACATATTGTGGAACACCTCCAAATCTCCTGTGTGGCAGAATTCCGTGAGTCCCCTCAAATCTCTTGTTATAGTTTTATCAAATACAATCTTTTCAATGGCCTTGTGAGTGGGTGATGAAGGAATCAACCACTTCTTCTTCCGTGCCTCCTCTGTGGACAAATGGCCATGTTCACATTTGTGGAAATGCTCATTTGTCGACCATTGATGTACGTTGCTACAGTGCAACATTACTGACCGCCATTTTTCCAGTAGAATTTCCAACGACCCTTCACATGTTTTTGAGCTCCACCAAAGATGGTTGCTGATTGACTTGGACCACTGTGAAATACCTTGCATATCTTTTTTTTTTCCTGCAGCCGACAATTTTTTATTGATTGTTTTTGCAAGATGCCATACGTCAAATTGGTGATTTATATTTTTGTACTGTTCTCTCATTGTCTTGGCAATTGAAACGTGTCTGTCCGTGGCTATCAGGTCGATCACCATTCCCCGCGATTGTAGTTCTTGCAATGATGCTACAAAGCCAACTTTCTCCATGGCCACTGAGGATGTACTTTGTGACACCTGCACGACCACCGAACTCACAATTTTCTTACTTTCCATGTCCTGAAAGTGGTAGGTGCAGTACTTGGCTGAAAATCCTGGACTGTCGCATTGTCCATCACCGGCTAGCCTGAAGCGTTTGCCCGCGAATGTACTTTCCATTGACATTTTTTCCATTCTCCAAGCTTCGCTGATGGCTGGAAATAGATAATTGGTTTGGTATTTGTAGAACTGACTTTTCGCAATGAAATGGATTCCCACAAACTGAAAGAAATACTGTAACTTTTTAAAACTTGAACCACTAAAAAGTGCGGCCGCTGCACAAAGTAGATTGCCTGCTGGCAGTTGCCCCAGCATGGGTTGTGCAGACCATGCGAACGGATGATATTGTGTACAGGTGGCATGTATTTTAAGGTTAGTGCCTCGAATTGCACGAGTCACATTAATCAATGGCTCCCCACATACTTCCCCACCAACCCAATGCCCACATTTCATCATCATAATAATATCCATCAAACAGCTATCGAATACAATGAATTTGGCCTCTTTCCTTATACTGTCACTCTGCATCCCAGCTGGTTCGGCCTGTAACGTTGAGGACATGTCACTCGCATGAAAGGTACAATCTCTGATATCGTCTTCCGCTATGCTGAGTGATATTGATGGTGTTTCATTGTCGTCCACTTCATTCTCTTCCATTGCAACATCTGTTCCTTGTCCGGAGATGGGAGAAAAAAACAATGTCTTCAACTTTCGCGTGCTCTTATTTTTTGCGGGTGTGGATTCTGTGAATTGATCTACGACTGCATCCAAACTACCAGGAGGACATTCACTATCAATGGCTGGTGGTGGTATAGCTCCGTTGTCAATCACTTCATATTCTTCCCATTGGCACGATGCATCTCCAGTCTCAAGTCCCTGCCAAAAGGTTTGACAAGCAACATCTCTCGTTCGCTTCACTGTCTGTGTAGATCTAGTTCTTACACCCACTCGCAACTAGAGGACAGATTAGAAAAGGGATGTTCAGTTTAAACACAACTTACAGTATTGAACTATTGACAGTGAAAGACAACATAATATAGTGAACAGGACACTAACCTTCTTTTGCTTTCTTTTCTTTGAAACTTTCTTTCCTCGAACTTCAACATCTGGACGCTGTTGCTCCGACTCGTGTGTGCATGTCTCCACTTCCTCTCGCGCTGCAACGACTATACTTTCATGATAAGCACATCCATCACTCACTGAGGCTCCATCGACTCGCTGAAACATAGAACTTTCATTAGTATGTATAATAATATTGAAAACACAAAATGTACTTGGGGACCAATACCCATACGTACATCTCAATAGCAAAACACGAATGAACGCATTGTGTAGAACATTCAAACGACAATAGTTCACGCATTGTTGATCTAGTTAGATTGAACTGTCAAGATCCATACCTCGGGCTCCGCATAGACTTCCATTGATGATATTATTGAAGATGACGCTTCAGCAACTCCCTGAAACACAGTAATTGCATTAGTATGGTTTTCTATTTTGTTAAAAAGAACATAAACTTTGTGCAGGCGTCAACAGCTCATCTAAATAGACCTGCACAATCTTTGATCAGTTGTCTAAAATAAATAATGGATATCTAAATATGATTCGATTTGCTCCATCGTTGGAAGTGTCACCACCCAGAGATCTGCATCAACTACTAGGGGTGATGTTCTTGTTGAAGAAGCTCCGTCAGCTCCCTGAAACATAGTACTTGCGTTAATAAAGAAGGAAGTATAGCGGATGTAATCACGTCATTTGATCTCGCTTGATCGATCTGTCAGTATCCATACCTCGAAATGCATAAGAACATCAAGGGACGCTGTAACTGCGGTGCACACTTCTGCAAGCTGTTGCGCCGACCCGTAACTGCACGCTCCCCCTTCTTCTTGGACTAATGCTCCATCGACTCCCTGAAACATAGGACTTTCATTAGTAATGAACACAATATTGAAAAAAGAAGACACATACGAGGGCGACGACAGAAGGACATATCAATGGCTAAAAACGAAAGAAACATTGTGTGTAACAATCACGCTACAAGAATGCAAGATCTGATGATCTCCATCGATGGAACTGTCCTGAAACGTACCTCGAGCATCTGAGTGACATCTACGGTTGTCGTCAATGCGTTGGACTCCTCAGCATCTCCCTGAAAGACAGTACTTGCATTATTTTGGATAACAATAATTATAACTGAAAACAAAGACTAGAGGACGAGTACTGTGGTGTACCATTAGGTAAAATAATTACACGATCAATTAAAACTATTGATTTACATGCCTAAAACAAGTCAGTGTCAGAATAGCTAAGTAAGATTACCCGATAGGCGCTTGAAGTGGCTGATGACTGCAATAACGACACGGATGGAGAATCTTCAGCCTTCATATTGAGTGGATACATAAATGGGGAAATTATTGTTAGCTAATGCTACACACTACCGCAATGCCGAGAGATAAATACGTAAACTTGACTCACCAGTGGAGGGATGTGGACGAATAGAGTGGGAATAGCGGTTGAGAGCAATTTTCGCCTCGCTCGCGGTGTTTTCGTCCTTATTAGCAATGATGTGGAGTACATGTCTGGGCTAAAGTGCCTGCTGCAGATGCGGTATCGATCACCCCTCTTGTCCGCAAAGACTTCTAGGACTCTACTTTCTATCTCAGAGGCTGGATATCCGCAATATCGGACCCATTCTCTTATCTGATCTATTGTCTTAGGGAAAACATGCATTATAGTACCTTCAGATTTGTTATGGGTCTTCGAAGGGCAACCGCCAATGGAACAGGCAGGCATTATGGAAAGTTCTGAAAAGTAAAGATCAACAATTCTCTATGAATACCAATGTGTTAAAACATTAAATGACACATAAAAGGTTCAATGCAAGGTCCGTTTTGGTTCTTGGAACTATACATGTTATTCACATGCGGATAAGTATTTCAATAACTTTCAAAAAATAGAAAAAGTAATTTGACTAAACTCAGAACATGTGACTAGTTCCTTGCATGTACTGTCGTGAACGAAAAGAAAACATGGATGCAATTTGATGACTACTAGCAAATAGATATAAATTAAAAAATTGGACGCAAAATGATTATGGTACATGGACTTACCTTGACGAACAAACAGTTAGATGCAGGGATCAGAGTAGTTTCTTGTCGTAGAACAGGGAGCAGTTCACAGGTTGCAAACTGACAAGTTTGCTCAAAGTGGTCACGGAAGTTCACAGAGACGAAGAGCAGATAACCAGCACCTTCACGGGTTGACTAGCAAAGCGCAAAGAAGTTCTCATTAGAAATATGAAGTGGGTTATAAAGAATTCGAAACAGGGGTGTGTTTGTGAATGAATGACGTGTATATGTCGTGGCATTATGCGGTCTGCAGGGGGCCGTCCAGCGTGAGGGGGGATGCTTGGCAGGAGACACGGGGTCTGGAGGTAGACATGGGAACAACAACCCATGCTCTATAGACCACTTTGAAGTGTACATGGTCTTTGGCACCTCTTGGCCTTTATCGCTCCCTGACAGCTCCACTTGCCAGCACAAGTACCCCGGTGCGAACTGCCTTTGATAGGGCGGGGGGGTGGATCGGGGCGGTGGTCGTGCAGACAAGACACAGGAAGACTCGTGAATGGAGACACACTTATGTGGATTGCAGGGGGCCGTCCAGCGTGAGGGGGGATGCTTGGCAGGAGACACGGGGTCTGGAGGTAGACATGGGAACAACAACCCATGCTCTATAGACCACTTTGAAGTGTACATGGTCTTTGGCACCTCTTGGCCTTTATCGCTCCCTGACAGCTCCACTTGCCAGCACAAGTACCCCGGTGCGAACTGCCTTTGATAGGGCGGGGGGTGGATCGGGGCGGTGGTCGTGCAGACAAGACACAGGAAGACTCGTGAATGGAGACACACTTATGTGGATTGCAGGGGGCCGTCCAGCGTGAGGGGGGATGCTTGGCAGGAGACACGGGGTCTGGAGGTAGACATGGGAACAACAACCCATGCTCTATAGACCACTTTGAAGTGTACATGGTCTTTGGCACCTCTTGGCCTTTATCGCTCCCTGACAGCTCCACTTGCCAGCACAAGTACCCCGGTGCGAACTGCCTTTGATAGGGCGGGGGGTGGATCGGGGCGGTGGTCGTGCAGACAAGACACAGGAAGACTCGTGAATGGAGACACACTTATGTGGATTGCAGGGGGCCGTCCAGCGTGAGGGGGGATGCTTGGCAGGAGACACGGGGTCTGGAGGTAGACATGGGAACAACAACCCATGCTCTATAGACCACTTTGAAGTGTACATGGTCTTTGGCACCTCTTGGCCTTTATCGCTCCCTGACAGCTCCACTTGCCAGCACAAGTACCCCGGTGCGAACTGCCTTTGATAGGGCGGGGGGTGGATCGGGGCGGTGGTCGAGCAGACAAGACCCGTTTGCCGCAGGGCCTCACCAAGGAGAGGCCATCTAACTGAATGTAAGAGGATGGCTGCAGGATCTACTACATGGAATGCAGGGGGGTGAGTTTATAAATACCTCACCCTCCCAGGAGAATATACACTAGATTCATTTAAAAAATCAAAACAACCATTGTTAAAATATATGTTGGGCTTTATTTTAGATTTTAATTAAACATAAATAATAAACATTACACATTGTAAAGTTGAGGTTGCAGCACATCGAGGGAAAATCCGCGGTATTGTCCACTGTCACTGGGGAAATGTTGTCTAATGGCAAGTACCGCACAGGCAGGTATTACTCTACGAACGCGGTGTCCGAGCCTCCCGTGAAGCCACCAAGTGAAGCAACGATAGGCCACCAGCCTGTACCACCTGTGAAAAAAAAAGATGCAAACTGTATTAAACTGACCAAACTTTCTTATCAATGTCGATTCAGGTAACACATGTCATTTTTCTTAGAAAAAAATTATATCTAGAAAATGCACTATATGGAACAAATTTACATGCGTTCGAATGATATGTAAATGTAATTTTATATGTGGGAGACGACCATGAAATAGTGGTGGCATCACTGACATCACAAACAGAGTATACTTACTCGTTACTCGGATTACGCGGACGAACAGTGCCGCGAAGTTCGTGCATAAGCACCATCATCATCCTCAACACGGTCCGTGAGAGGCAGGCTTCCCTGAACTCTGGCAGCTCGGTGATGCATTGCGGACTTTGCTCGCCTTCCTGCAGACTTTGCTCGCTTTCCGAAATGTAGGCCAAGCACCCGGAATTTTCACGGCAGCAGCAGTTCTCCTCCTCAGTTGGCATTAGCTCGCACCGATTGCACGTGCACCAGGTGGAGACGCCGTCCATGCGACATGGTCCAGGCTCTTCATCCGTTGACTGGTCCTCCCAACTGCCGTCCGAATCCCCATCGTTTTCGCGTGCTTGACTTTCCAGTAGTTCTTCCTCGGTGTACTCGGGCTCGTACATATACGGCATTATTGTGGCCATTGTGCGGTAAAGATAGTAAAATAATTTACAGAGATGGTACAGGTGTTCACACGGGCTACAAGCGGCGAAGGTAGCTGACCAGAGCACTGAAACGAGTCACAGAATACTCAAAGTAACACAGAGAGAGGAATGGAATCGAAAATCTGCTGCTGTGTGTTGTGAAACGGTCTGTTTATACTTATTGGGGAAAGAGGCGTCCTGCCATTTCCATGGCAACACGTCAATAGCTGAGGCGCAGCGATTGTTGACACGAGACGTGCTTGAAATGGGCAGTACGCGTCTGCTGATGTCAGGCTCAGGGGCGGGGGATTTGATTTAGTGCCGCAAAGGCAGGTGAGCCAGGTCGATGCGGCGGAATGATAGGATTATCACAAAATGGAGGCTGATTTCGAGTGCGATAATGGGCGAAAAGTCGGGTAAGGTCCATAGGAAAGTTTCCTACGATCTACCGATTTATGCTTACAAACACATGGCCGACCCGTAGGGACAATAAAAAAAAAGTCCCGGAACTATCCTTTAAGGCCAAATTGTCTGTTTCAAAATAAAAACCCATCATAACTCACCCAAACCCTTCCATACTATATATGTGTCACACCTGCCCCAATGTATGTGAAAATATGTCCATGTATGTAATGTCAATGTATGTAACACCTGACCAATGTATGTATGTAACACCTGACCCAGAGTATGTAAGGATATGTCAACCTGACAATATGTACTGGTCAAGGTATGCACAGCCTGAACACCACCTCTTCTTCCTCATTGTCTTTTGTTGCAAGCAATTATGTGTCACTTACTTCTGTCAATATCAGTGTGGGATCAATACATAATACTGATCGCCATTTCATGTTGTTCTCATCAGTAGCAAACAGTATAATTATGTCTTTCTGTACTCCCACTTCCTCCAGGTACAGAAAAGTGTGTGTGCCTGAACTGACCGAGGAGAGATACTTGGGTCTGAACAAACATGTGTTGGACAGTCAGAATACCTTCCCTTCAATCCCTGGCAATCATCCCAATAACATGTGTACCTCGTATAGAAGCAAATCTAAGTGTGTGGGTATCCCTCTCATGCTGGGTGCCTAGTATGCCTGAATCAGTGCAGCCACCCATGCTGGATACATTCCCGAAGTGGTGCACACCATACCTTTCTCTGAAAATTAATTTGTGGCATTCAATTTGCTGAGAAGGTCCCTCTCCAGAATGTTGATGGGAGTGTTGTTTGAATACAGTAATGTTGCTAAAATATGCTGTGGCCCTATGCTCAGTGGTAAATCTTTTGTCAGCTGCACTTTCAAAATAGTCCCTGAAAACCCTGTGTGTCCAAACCTTTGTTAGATAATGGAAATCCTTCTTCCTTGATGCATGATCTTGTTGCCCCAATATCTATAAGAAATGAAAATCCCCTCTGTCCTATCGGAACTGCTACCTCCATTTCTTCCCCAGGGTATTCAGTTACTGCTAGAACAGGACACGCTTGCACTGCCTGTGGGCACCCCTATTGAGAAAATCTGTTTGTGGATGAAGTAAATGGGTTACTTCCCACCATTGTCACTCCTATGTATTGGGGTATGGTATTCTGTCCCAGTATTGTTACCCCTTCTGGTATATGTGTCTGCATTGGTGCCTGAAGAACAGTCACTGTACCTTGAGTTCCTGCCATTTCCCCACCTTGTAACTGCACTTGTGCATGTGTGGGCACACTCTGTGTTTGTGTGGGCTGTATCTGTAGTTGCTGTTGCTGCAGTATTGCCTGCACCTGTTGAGAAGCCCGCTGCTTACTTGTCTGCTGTTGTTACCCTACCTGTGCAATAAGTGGTCAAGTTTGTGCAAAATGCCCAAAATTCCCACATGTGAAGCACTGCACTCCTGCACTCCTAGTGTCACTCCCCTGTACCCTATTCCCCTTCCAAGTGCATAATATCCTCTCCCAGACTGATACTGTCCCATGCATTCTTTCCTCCACCTGCCTGACCTCTGGCTACTGTTGATTCACGTTTATGATTGTGGTCTTATACAGCATCTGCACCGTTCTCCACTGCTGGTTGGGTGATACCTGAGTGTAACCTCCTGGTTGCATTACTGCGGCCACTGGAAGCCCTCCTTGCTGAGCTTGTGGAATGACAACTGGTCCTGTGAGTACTGCTCCCTCCATTGGTATAGTTGCCTGCTTTTTCTGAACTAATTAATTTTCCACTTGGATAATCGACTGGTTCATCTCCTTCTCCTGCTTCCTTTCGCAATAGTGTACAATTGTTGCCTGTATCTCAGGCCACCTCTTCACCTCAAGTCCCACTATTGTTTCTAAAGTTGTCTGCTCATCTGCGGGGAGCCCCCTCACTAAGGTGTGGTAAAACAATGGTATTTTTTCATCCCATGACTGTTTATTTTCCTGGGTCCACATTTCTTGTTTGGATCGTATGTATTTTGTGGGGTCCTCATCCGGCTTCATTTTACAAGGCAACATAGAACCCATGTCTGATGTATCTGCATACAGCTCCCTTAGATCCTTCCTAACATATGTTCCATAGTTATGAAGAGGTGCTCCATCATGTACAGTGGAGCTTAATTGTACCCCGGCATATACAGCTTGTTGCCAGATTTTGTCACTTCTCTCCCTGTCCAATACTGCCAATAAACTCTGTATGTCCCCTATGGCGAATGGGGTTCCCGCTAACTATTTCTCAAAAACATAAATCCACTTGCTCACCACTGACATTAATGAAGGTAAACTGTAAACTAAATTGCCCCTGTCCATTGAATGCCATAGCATGTAGTGAACCTCGCCCCTCGCTTTCTGTAAATGGGGAAACTGTGTGCAAGCTTTGCGTTTATTGCTACAATGTGGTATCTTGGCTACCACTATTCTTGTTTTCCTATTCCAAAGCCTATTTCCCAAGTCATCCAGTGACTTTTCTCTTTCCTCCTCTTCTCTCTCATTCCTTCTCATTTCCTGTCTCCTGGCTGTCAAATTGTGTGTGTCTGTTTCGTCACCCCCTGATCGATGTCAGCACTGTCTTCCAAGCCCGACATGGTGTGCCTTTCATTTGCTGCATCAATTTCGCTATTGTCCCCGTCCTGTCCACAATTGTCTATTTTAAATTACATGCATCCTGCTGTCCACCCCTGTTCATTGGCTCCCTTCTTGTGTTCCTTTCCTTTTTCCTCTATTTCCATTTCCATTGCATTTTCTGCTTCCTTGAACACACCGTCAAGTTGTTGTTGCACACAATTTTTATGTCATTTAAACATTTCCTACTCCCTTTCTCATCCTTGCTAATGGTGCTTATGTCACCCTCCTCTTTCTTTGCATGTGTTTCCTCCTTGTTTAAAGACACTCGCTTTGGATTTTTTTTTTCCTTTTCTTTGTACAATTTCCAAACCTCCAAAATGTCTTTAAGCTTTGCATCTTTGTATGTAGCCCACAAGTGTTAATACATAGTGTCCAAAATATCGTTATCAAACGCTCCCGCCCCGGGCCACTCTCTATAATACTTTTCCAGTGTGTCATGTACCCACTCACAATGGTACTTGGCTATTTTCTGATGATATTGGGGCAATTTTCTACACATGATTAATTGGTTCATCCATCCAATAGGACGTCATCGCCCCTGCTTAATCCCTATTCTTCTCTCCCTTCTTCCTCTTTTCCTTCATGATTTTACCCTGTAAACTCTCACTACTTTTTCAATCGCTCACACTCACTCAGTTTTATACTTACCACTTCACTCGATCACAATGTTTTCATTAAATTTGCTCCGCCCTTCTTCACTGGCCCTGCACTTTCATACCTCACATTCAATACTTGCACACACTGGCCTTCTTCACAGGCATGTCTTGTTACATCGTATTAGTACAGAGATGGCCCTCTCTCCAGGCCCTCTGCTTTAACAAAGATTCCCTATGTTAGTATGTTAGAAAAAGCGGTTACTCCTCTCCTCAGTCGACTCTATCATTTCCTTGCGCTATGCGGCTTTGCAGCTATTTACAAGTTATTTCGGCTCTGGCTCTTCCGTTTTTTCCAAGCCACATGAAACAAATAATACGATCACTTCTCACAACACAAAAACAAAACAGGCCTTTGCTACTTACAAAACACATGCGCACATGACCCTCGAAACAATTCTTCCCCAAAGAAAACAAAATTGACTCCACTACGCGCATCTCTTATCTAACAAGGTCCACCACTTACTATGCTGCACTCTGCTCTAGCACAGTTGTGCCACTGTCCACCTGCTCCCTATTGGAGCGGCAGACCTTGCATCAAAGACTATTATGGTCAATCGCCCTCTCCACCACTAATGAGGGTGCATCCTGTACACCATAAAAAGAATCCCCTCCAGCCCTTGCTCTTTCGTGCACGGGTACTCTCACGTATCCTTTTCTGAGATGCTTCACTTCTCTCGACCTCAAAATCTCCCTTTAAAGCACTGTGCTTCAGTTGGAGTGAAGGCAGCGCCAGACCAGGTGGACCTTTGGGAACTCTGCGTCCATGTACCTCCTCATGCTTCAGCTCTTAGTACTGGCCAACAGACGCTGCCCGGCACTCCTGCGGGAGCACAGATGGAATTTCCACGCCTTGGTCGATAGGCTGATATATCTTGCTGGGGCCTCCAAAAATGAGTCGGGGGTCGCCTCAAAAAACTCACCAAGAAAAAAAGGAGTGTATGCCAGTGCAAGAAGTAACACGTTTTTTTTGAGGGCCCCAGACGGGCTGGGACAGCAAATTCAAACAGATCGCCGAACAGAACTGCATGAAAAGGCTCTGTCTGAGAAACACCACTAAAGTTAGACGTTTTATACAATGCAAAGTAATTAGTATGTGTGATCGTGCAACATGAACAAATCTCCTCACACAAAACTGATTGGCTTTTGCACGTTCAACCCTTGTAGAAAAGCATACATTACATTTAGTAATTGGGTCCATGAGCCTTCCCACACCGCCCTCAATTACACAACTTGTGATGTCACAATCCACCCCACATTCCCACTACACAAAGTTCATTTATTGAAACATTTGAGACGACCAATGGAACTTTATTCAGCTGCTCTGGTCGCCTCGTCCTGATTCTCATAGGAAGACCTGCCCACCATGTCACTGTCAGAGCCTTGAACCATGGACGCAATGTTTCACAAATGTTGCATATCGGGGACACTCTAACCCTTTTCCCAGGCAAAATGTACTGCAGGGCAATTTCAAACTGCTGTGGTTCTTTTCGACTCCATTAAAAGATTGCATTTTACAAGTGATTTCGAACTATAAAATTGTCATACATTCATAGCTTGTTGGTGGAACCTCTGAGCTCTAATCTATGACCTCGAAAAATAACAACCATTGTGGACGTCTTTCAACACTAGCCTGGGATTGTAGACTTTGCACTTAATCACCAGACACAGTGGCTTTTCTAGCATTGAAAATGCTAATACACATTTTCTACAAAAGCAAGTTGTTAAGGCCTAGTTACTGCGTTTCGTCCTCCCACTAAGTTTTGATTTCCTGTGCCACTATATTAACGGATTCGTTTTTGTATGGGTTTTATTTTGCAAACATCCTTTTACAGTGCTACTTACACAGCTGAAAAGTGTGTTCCTTTTTACCACGTTCGACTTGCATCTTTATCACAATGGAGTGAACAGTTATATTTCCACATACAAATAAACATACTTTAAATTACAGAAAGCAACTTGTTAGGTTTGAAAAAATAGCGACCTTGTAACTGAAAGGCTGGCTACATGTAAGCAAGATGAACAGTGCAGTTAAAAAAGGCAAGCCAGGATCAGTGGTTGGGTTGACATTCTTACGGCATTCTTGGCCCTTTTAGGAAAATAATGTAACATTTGCTTTGAATGTCATGGAATAGCAGCCCCTCGGAGTTCATGCCTTTTACTAGAGGTGCAGGTTATATATTGTCCTGCGTTCTCATTAGAAAGAGATACATGTAAGGTCCTGGCTCAGGGATTAGAATAAGCAAACAGATCTGTGGTTCTGAAAACGAATCTCCAGCAACGTATTTTAAAAAAAAAGATTGCACTGCATGATGTGATATATTCTTATCTGACCTTCCAATACATGTTTGAAACCTTGACTTGAGTAGAAATGTTTCTTCAAATGACGCTTGTTCGTAGTTCTCATGACCCGGGCATTCGTGCCTGTGTGCCACCAAAGATCCAGCGGACTGTTTGATTCTGTACAATCAGAGCGCTTGCTCCCTTTGGCTTCAAAGCGGCCTCAGGCGGCTACCAAGGATTTCAATAATTGAAGCAAGAATTGATGTTTTACAGGCAGGGCTCCAAAACCTGGAAACCTGCTGAGATTGCAGTGACCTTGACCAAGATGAAAAAAACTGACACAACACGCACAACCTTAACAATGTTCTTGATGTGCCTCCCCCAGGAAAATGCGGGGTCAGAAGGACACCAGAGAAGCAGCAATTTGAGAGGAGACAGACATAATTTTCAATAAAGTACATTGGAAACTGGTTAACAAGCGCTAACGCTGGCTGGTACATGCCAGAGACGGATGCAGAAAACAAGAGACAATAAGTACATTGCGAGATTAGAGAGGGAGCTGGGGTTTAGGGCAAGCAGATGGGGCAAGATGAATGGCAGTGGAGGTGGCATGGGAGGAATAGATGGGCAGAATGCAGAGTGGCACAAGAGGAAGGCAGCAACAAGAGCTGTGAGGAAAGAGTGTTACGCACAAAGGAAGAAGTGGCATAATGAGAAAGGATAAAAGGAAAAGGGGGCGAGAGAGCAGAACCAGAATAAAAGAGCAGGCTAGGAAGGAAGAAAGCTCATGATGTCTACTGCATCTATTTTCATCCTCTATAGAGGAAAGAGGGTAATCTATGTCAGCGTGCTCGCAATTGTGGGAAAGGGGGCCCAGGGAGATGATGCATTTACCCTAGTTTCTCACAGCTTGATACAATTAGGGAATTCATTTAAGAAACCGATAACAGAGTGCAATGGCCTACAGCACACGCGCCCACATGCCAACATTGGGCAACGGTTTCTAGGGACACCAATGTCATAACTTTGCACAGACCCGAGCCCAGGCCATGGGAGCAGGGGAAAATATTGTGAGAGGCTCCCTAAGGAAACATACTGGCCTGACCCGTTTGTTCATTCTCTCCTTCTACGAAGTGAGAGTTTGTGCCCCTGGCTAACAGCACTCAGCTTCGGCGATTCTGAGGATTCCTATGTACGTCCTTCATAACCGTGCTTGTGAAGTGAACACAAGAAAGTGCAGATATGAAACTGACGGATTATGGAAGGTCCTAACTCAAGAAATTCAGAGTTCTCTCCCAGTAAATGGGGGATTGCAGAATGGTAAGACAAATCTATTCATCAGACTGAGTTTTCTTCCCTTTTTCCACTTCAACTAGCCTCTAGCAGGGTCTTCAGGTAAGCAATGCAGGAGCACACAGTATTACCCCTCGGCTTGTCGCATTCTGAAATATTAAGGGAGAGTCTGGAGACGGGTCCACTGAGAACCCCCCCATGAGGAGGCAGCGCTCTATGCTGCATGCCAGGAGCAAGCAGTTACGAGAGTGAGTGTGTTTCCATAAAAGGAGCATACACATTAGGACACAGACTCTATAGACCTGTCCTATTGAAGACGCATTCCCTGAACTACTGGCAGACAAAAGCTAGGCAGTCAAAATCTGGCAACTCAATCAGAAGTGTGGTGTAATGAGCTCTCACAAGTGATTTTCTGGGACATTGCAAATAAGATAAACCTCTGAGTCATCTGCCTCCTCACTGTCCTTCAAGTCGTTCCATCTAACACAGAGGGCCTCCTCTGGTGGCACAACCCCCTTTTTGCCTGCAAGGGGGATCCCACTTCACCTCCCTCCTTCTTGGAACTTACCATCTTGATCCAATACTTTTCAAACTCTGAGATGTGAATAGGCAAGATGATGGCCAGCTCGAAATATTGACCATGAATCCTAACCCGCACATTCACCTAAGGGTACTTACAGTACAGCCTGCTTTTTTGTCCATAATTAACTCTCTACTGCCCTGTCTGGCGATTTTCCTCCTGCAATAGATGTTTCAGGCTATCAGAGCCACTAATTTGAGTGTCACATTCAATCAGCAGCACCAGCGTCAGATATGTGTCAGGTAGATATGTGCTATGCTCAGGCCCTGAGTGGGAAGAATTGCCATCTGGCAATGTATAGCTCCATGCGAAAAGCACAGTGCATATGTGCCCGGCTGCATATGTCGCTTGATCTGCAGCACCTTCTCTCCATTGTTCATTGGCACAGAGAAGGTTCAATGGCCACACAAGCACTTTTAATAGCTTCTGTGTCAGACAAGTTACTGTAGTACAGAGCCTGCATTTTAAACCTGCACCTCTGTTGCAAAACTGCATATTTATTATTATGGTGGCAGTTTAATCTTTAGACGTAAGCCATACTTGAGTTTGGGGTGTGTCATCACTGTGATGCCAGTCCAGCAACTGTGTGTATTCTCTCCAGACTGCCTGTCTCTGCTTCACCCAGCATGACCATGGAGCGGGGTGGACTGCCTCTCTTTGATCTTTTGTCATGGCAGGTAACAACACTCTCAAGCGGACAGCCCCTCAGCAGGAGCTGCCTTTGGAAAAAGGACTCAAAGGGCGCACCTTAAACAGAAAGGAACAGAAGGACTAGCCTCACACAGGGGTGTTGCATACCAAAGGACCCTTGATGTTGTGGTCTGGGACAGGGTTAGCGTTAGTGCAGTCAGAAGGGGATCGGCACAGTTGGGGAAGGATTCCACTATCTTGTTTCTCTCTGTAGCTCTCCCGTCTCATTGGGTATGATGCAAGAAGATAAGAACCACTTGTGGCAAGCAGCCTTGCATTTTATTAAGCCACTGTGGACTTTTGAAATACAAAGAAGAGGTCTCCCACCCCTTCTTCGATTCACTTTTTGCCCAACCAGCAATTATGGAAGAAATCATGTAGACCACTCTTGGGAGAGTTAACCTTTCCAAAGCCCTCTGCCATTGAGGTGGAGTGCTCCAAGACAGAGGCATGCTCTGCTACCTACCCACACCCAGTCCAATATACATATGAGTTGACTTGGACTGAGGACCAGGACATACCACTCTGCTTCTAAATGTCTCTAGGCTGGGAAAGTAGAACCAGAAAGAAATCACTCTATCCTAAAGTCGCTGCAGTGGATGAATGGCTAAGGTAGCCATGCCTGGATTTGAGACAGCGACCTCCAGTATTGCAGAAAGATAGCTCAGCAGGTTGCGCACTCACTGCTGTGATCTGAGTGTGATCTGAATGTTGCAGGTTCGAATCATGGCAAGGCCAACCATGCCTTTCATACTTCCAATGTTGATAAATAAGTACAAACTTCAGTTGGCTGATATTTTATGGAAATCTGTTATATGTACAGTGCTATATACATAGAAAAACATTAAATATGGAAGCAGATGATCATTCTTTAAATAATTAAATAATGGAGCACATGAACATAAGTTACTGGGATACGATGAGGGTGGGGTTTTGTCCTTTGCAGAAGGTATTGGGAAAACTCCATATATGAACTTCATCTCTGAATGCCATTTTCCTATGATATCATCTCCCGCATGTACAATACTTTTTCATTATAAGACCCCCCCTTACCTTTTGGCTCAAACCAGCATTGAATATTTTCACATGCGTGATTGAAATTATCGCCCTGCTCCATACCCTCTTGGGGTTACTGGAGCAAGGATGTAGGTTTGCATCCAGCGTATTCAGCCGGCCTAAACCTGTGTGAACAATGGATTGCTGTATGACAACAGGAGTGCTAATAGGGTCAGTGAATGACTGCAACTCTGCTGATTCGGCTGATGTGTAAAGACTCTCCCGGAAGCAGTCTCGACCCTTCGGTAGGTTACCTCATGCTGTGTTTTCCATGAAAACAGAAAATTGACTCTCATGCCCATGACTGGGGCCATTAGTCTCACCCAAGGTGGACGAATGTTCCGGCAAAAGGCTTAGGAAGAGTGTTTTAGTGAAGATCCCGTAGTTATGTGATCAGGAAAATATATAGACACTGAGGGCCTCATCACGAGTTGGGCGGTAACGCTGGTGCTATTAGTGACGGCGCTAATAGCCCTACCGCCAAACCCCCTGGCGCTATTAGCACCGGATCACGGGTTTGGTGGAAGGGTTATTGCCCATTCCCCATTGGGCCCATTCGGGAATTCCTCATTCCCCATTGGGCCCAATGAGGAAAATTCGCTCTATTACCGCCGGCAGATTTCCCGCCGGTGGAAATCGCGCTGAAAATCTGCAATTTTGCCGCAGATTTCCCCCCAGGTCAGAGCTGGGGGGAAATCCGCCAAAGCCATGAGCTGGCGGACCCTTAAATGCGGCAGTAATAGCGCTACCGCCTCATTTAAGGATTACCACTAGACTTGTGATGAGGCCCTGAGTCTGGAAAGTGGGTTAGATTACTTAGGTCGGGATGCTGGGGTTGCAATGTTGCGTTCCTTGACTTGCAAGCCAATAAATGAAATCTCTGCTCGCCATCTCCGAAATAAGTGACTAGCTTTCTTCCACAGATTGGCACATTGACTCATATATCTCACACACTGTGTACTCCCCACCAAGCTTGCGGACGACCTCCTCTGAAACTCCCCACATGCACGATATGTAAGGAAGTGAAGGGTCCCATTTAAAAACTCCAGGGTGTGCTCGGAGGAGGCAAGCCACAGATCGATGCACTCAAATCTACAAAAGGGGAGCCGAGAATTTTCATGATAGCTAAACAAGACTTTGGGCCTGTTAGATAAATTCCAGACACTTCTCTATTACCTCAGTTACATTAAATTGCATGCTCTTTGGCTATACACCAGAAGGATGAGTGCTACACCAGGCGCACACCAGATACTTGTAACACTGTAAATCATGAACTGAATAGATCACGCAATAACACACCACCACATATGCTCGTAGCTGTACTCTTTACATGAATATTGTTAGATCTGTTAGCAAAACCACAAACACTTCCATATTCATTGGTTATAGGTGAGAAAACAACATATGTCAACAATTTGCACTGGTGAACGGTAGAAACTGACCCGAATTTCAAAAAAACCCTGGAATTCCTGTTTGTTCTGAGAAATCCTACTGACGCAGAGTTTGAGTGGTCTGTGGTGTCTGCATTACCGGCTCATAGATTTTTGCCTTTTGGAATCCAGCCTTTCTCTGACTTCATTACTGAGGATACATCTAGTTACCAGTGACATATAAAATATCATCTGCCGCGCAGAGCGCCTTCCACAGTGGCGAGGTTTAGTGGTCTGTGGTGCCTGCGGGACCGGCTCTGGGAATTTTGCCTTTCGGAATCCAGTCTTTCTTCTGGCTTCATTACTGAGGAGGAGTCTACTTACCAGTGAATTATAAATTATAATCTGCTGCACAGAGCGGATATGTTAAGTGGTCTGTTGTGTCTGCGGGACCGGCTCTGACATTTTTTGCCCCTTTTTTTGCCCCTTTTTTTGCCCAGTGACTAATTAAGCAATATGACCCGAGCGGCAGGGGCAATACCTGAGTCGGTAATGCCCCCGCCGCGAGGGTCATATTGCTATTAGTACCCCGGCCCGCATTATGTGCGTGACGGGGGCACTAAAAACATTTTTTTCTGTCCCGAAACAACCAAGAAAATGGCCGCCGGGAAAGGGAAAACAGAGTCCTTTTTGATCCTTTTTCGGAGCGGACGCGTTGGGAACCCTTGTGTTCCCAGCACGTCCGCTCCCAAAAAGGATCAAAACGGAGGTAAGTGGGGTTGGGAGGGCGGGAGTTGGATGAGGAAAAAAGTAAAAAATAAAAAAAAAGTGCCTGCGTCCCTGGCGAGGGACGAGGGAAGCCTCCAGCTGTGTGGAGGCACGGAGCATGGAATGCCCCGCTCTGCACACAGCTGGAGGCTGCCATCGTCCCCTGCCGGGGACGCAGGAGCAAGAAGGTAAGTGGGGGGAGGAGGGAGGAGGGAGGAAAAGTAATTAAAAAAAAACCTTACCTGAGTTCCCGGCATGGGGCAAAGGCAGCCTCTGAGCCGCGGGGAGGCTCTGAGCAGGGATGGCCCCGCTTCCAGCCTCCTCATTGGTTGAGGGACTGCCACAACCCCCACAGAGGACAAGGCAGCTGGAATCCTGGCCGAGAATCAAAGGATCCTCGGCCGGGTAAGGACCCGGCGAGAGCCAATCAGAATGCGTGTTGCATTCTGCTTGACTCTCGCCGGGTACTAATTAAATATGATCTCTTTATTTTATTTATTTATTTGCATTTGTTAAGTGCACTTGCAGCCCATAAGGCATCGAGGTGCTGTTACAGAGGATACACCGATTTAAGATTACAGAAAGGTGCCAGGAGGGCTGTTAGCTACATATTGGCAGGCATACATGCAGTGGATGATACATCTTCAAGTTTGACAAAAAGTCTAGTTTTGATAGCCTTACGAAAGACTAGGTGGGACTCAATGAGTCTTAGGTGAGGTGGCAGAGCGTTCCAGTGCGTGGCTGCTTGGGTGAGGAAGCTGGAGCCCCCAGCGCGCACTTTACGTGAAGTATGCGTAACAATTGAGTTAGCATAAAGGGATCTCAGAGGTCTTGTGGCAGTGTGCCTGATAATTCTGTTAGTCCGGTAAGGAGGGGCAAGTTCATGAAGGCATTTGTGGGTGAGAGCAAGAGTTTTACAGATAATTCTCTCTTTGACAGGAGGCCAGTGTACTTGCCTTCTGATTTCGGAGATATGGTTTCTTCTTGCGGTGCCGGTGGCTGCCCTTAGTGCATTGTTTTGGGCTAGCTGGAGTTTGGCCAGGTTTTTGTTGGATGTCCCCACGAGAAGGGCATTACAGTAGTCTAGTCTTGACCCGATGATTGCCCTGGCAATTGTGAGGCAACTTTGACAGGCCAAGAAGGGCCAAGCTGCGTTCAGGACTTTGGAATAGTGGGCTGAGGATGCAGTGATAGCATTGACTTGTCTATCCATCTTCACACAGAGCAGCAAGGTTAAGTGGTCTGTTGTGTCTGCGGGAATAGCTCTTGGATTTTTGTCTTTCGGAATCCAGTCTTTCTTCTGGCTTCACTACTGAGGAGGAGTCTACTTACCAGTGACAATAAAATATCATTTGCAACGTGCATCGCAGCACAGATTTGTGAGGTTAAGTGGTCTGTGTTGCTCGGTGGTGGATCTGGGTAAACCAGGTCCAGTGTAAGTGAGCTCTGATACTTTCTATTCATTGCTGGTTGAAGCTTGAACACTTCTCATACTGCTGTTAATGTCCTGGTCATTTAAGAGTAAACCAGGCATTTTACCAGTTTTACCGGTCTATAACTCTTTATGAAAACAAAATACTTAAGAGACCTGGAATGAGACCTCCACTCCCCTTTTCCTATGCTCTAAGGTGTCATTAGAAATGGCAGCACCAGCTGACACACCATCACTTGGCCGGTAAACTCATACACAAGGTGCAACCATCAGTCCACTGCGTCTCTACAGTGAAAGTGGATGGGGAGCGTGTACATTCCCCATGCCTGACACCTCAGGTTCTCCACAAATATCATGGGCAGGGCAGCCTTGGTCAGCAGTGACATATAAAGCCACAGAAACTCTGTTGGGTAGTCAATTTATACCTGCTCCCCCTATGTTGCTGTAGAGGCTGCCAGGTTTTCCTCAGTCTGCCAGACACTTTTCCAGCTGGGTAGCCACTTACGATCTCACAGGGGGCACCTATTTACCACCTCAAGTACCTCAGCAGGGCAATGCGTTAGCGAGTCATGGCCCTTACCTGCCATTTGTGCCCGGGCCGACTCTAGCCCCTGCCTTTAATATGACAGCAGTGAGCTTGACTCAACCTGTCATCTCAGCCCCACTATATGCCCATTCCTACCAAAATCCAGTAGGGGAGAATTTGAGGATATCGTCTGCAATCCTACACACAAGGGGCTCCATGGAGTCTGAAGCAAGAGAAAATTTTATTCAAGGAAGGCCCTTTTCAATTGTTATCTGACCCTTGTGAATCCAACTCTGGGCCTTGGAGCCAGTAACCTTTGTCGTGCTCCACAAACAACATTTTCTACAAGAAGCAAGGAGGTTCCATTGACTGCCAATCTTAGGAATCGCCTACTTCGGAGCGAGGAGTGAGCACCTACAAATGAAAACCTGTTTCTCAATAGCAAAAATCTAATGACCCTCTCGAGTAAAATTCACGGCCTGCAAATCTTGACTCTGCAAGACAGAGAATTTGTGAAATTGCCAATACTATATAGCTCAACAAGCTGTACATTCTATCTTTTGTCTCACTGGTGGTGGTGGAAAGGGTCCTTCAAGAAGCATGGAGCTCTGCAACCTGGTTTTTGATTTAAAGGTTTTTCAAGAACAGGTGCAAAATGGAGACTTGTTTTAGTTTGGGGCTAAGGAGATGGAAGCCAGAGGGTTATGCTATGAAGATCATAAGGAGCAATTCTTCTGCCCATCTCAACCTCAAGGTCAAGCCATAATTACAAGAAATTGAATGTATGGCAGTCAGTGAACGGGGACAGTCAGTATTGAAGTATGGTTAACATATCAAACTGCTCAGTTTTATCTTGGAACACACAGGTTACACATCTTTTTCCTTACACACAGCAGGTACAGAGGCAGTAACCTCAGTGTTCATACTCCTCTTGCAAGAATCCTGGTTAAGGTCTGACCTACTTTTGCATGGGTACACTATTTTTACTCATGCTGCCTCAATAAATCCTAGAGGCTGTCCTAAGAGGGCGGGGGTGCTCTGCATTTCAGTATGATCTAATATGGACACTAACGTGATCAGTATGGACAGGAAATTATCGAATTGTATGACAATTGTTATTAACAATTTTCCCCAGAGGTGCTGCTAGGGGGGTGCTAAGGGGGCTATAGCCCCTGGTCTTTTGGTTGTATCTCCGGATAGAATCTCTGGAGCTACAGCCAAAAGGCTAGCGAGCCCCCAGTCCCGACAGTTCTAACATCAGCGTAGCCCCGGGTCTTTTCCAGACCTAGCAACACCCCTGATTTCCCCATGCTAATATCAGCACATTGATTGTTAATATATAACGTTTTGAGATGGGCATGGTAGAAGGTGATGTCTTTGCCACCCAGGCCCCACCTTTGAAGCATCTTTAGGAAACATTGGCCAGCAATTGAGAGGGAGAGCTGGCATGGCCTTACTGGGGGGACGAGTGTGTGATGGCCTATCAAACATTTTGTCTGTCCAATCCCAAGCTCTCCAGCAAGTTGAACTATTGGTAATTTTTTCATGGAACGTGGCCATCATTACATCCAGACTGGATACCCCAGAGACCTTGTAAGTTTTTGAGAGGTCTGACGTTTTCCTATTACAGGAGACATGGGCAGTGTTGGATGCACTGGTTGATGGCTGTGTGGCCTATTGTGTGGCGGTGCAGCAAAAAAAAACAGGGGGTGCTGCCAGAGTGGTTTGTGCATTCTGGTCAATCCACATCTTATCAGCAAACTTCACGTTGGAGCGCTTTTGTCTGTCTTTGCAGATGGTGAGAATTTACAGGGTGTGTGGGAATTATGTTCTGGTGTCAACTTTTACACAGCCCCCATGCACAGTTTTCCAAGAGATGCCTCTTGGTGTTTCCCTCTGTGATGGAGGGTTTGGTTAACTGTGCTGCCATGAATGCTGTATTTCTCATTCCGGGGTGGGATTTAAACGCTAAATTGGGTGGTGGTTCAGGAAATGCCTTATTTGACTCCTGTGAGAATGACCTGGCAGGGATACCGACCCCCATCATGAGGGATGCCAGAACTTGTGTGGAGGGGCTCAGGTTATGGAAGCTCCTCTATGATTGGGAGTTGATCTTGGCCAATGGCTGTATTTCAGATGATATCCTTGGCAATTTCACCTTCTCCTCAGCTTTGGGGGCATTCTACGATTGACTACATATGCGTCATAGTACAATTTTGCGATTGTGCTGTCGGCTTTAAGGTGCAGGGCAATATATGTAGTGATCACTTCCCTTCTAGGCTTGAGGTCAAATTGCAGGGTAAGCATGTATCGTTGGGTCTGTCCTATGAGCCGGAAGGTGTTTCCTGATGGCCAAAGACGAAGAGTAAAATGGCAGGCAGTGGATCAAGAGAGTTTGCAGAGGATATTATTGTAAATAACTGGCGGGAGCTCCAAAAATGTTTTTCTGGTTGTTTAGATCAGAGCACCATCATGTCTGATTTGTTATCACTTTTGTCCAATCTATCAACCGCATTTACAAGGAAGGCTGGCATGGGTAAGGTGAAGTCACAACCAGATTGGTTTGTCTCAGACTGTTTGAAATCTAAGTCTAACTTGCTTGATACCTTGAATAATCCCCTGTCTACCAAGTGAGACATAGGGGGTCATTACGAGATTCACGGTAGGAGGTTAACAGGGCCAGTAGATCTGCTGGCCCTGTTAACCCCCTACCGCCTCATTATGAGTTCTCCTAAGCGGGTCCCGCAAGCAGACCAGCATGCTGTCATTAATGGGCCTGTTGTTAGCATGCTCCCCATTCCCATTGAGCCCTAAGGGGGCTCGAATGGTAACGGAGATGGGTTCCTAGAATGGGGAAATACCGGGCCCTCCAAGGTCAGCATGGCCCGGTATTTCCCCATTACAAGAACCCGGATCCGTTACCCGAAATGGGGGTAGCCATGCCGCAAATAGCACATTGCTACCTCCAAAGTCGTAGTGAGCTCCATATTCACTGCCCAGGCCACCTATAAGAAGGTTATTGCCTGTAGCAAAAAATGAAATTGAAGAAGAGACATGGGAGGAGTGTGTTACCTCTTCTGTCACAAATGATACCAAACCCTTCTGGGATATAGCAAATAATGGGCCATTTTATAAATTTAAGTCAAGCGGCACAAGAGGTTATGGTTTCTGATCTGGCATGGGTATCCCACTATTTTGCCTTATATTGTATTGGTCACTTGAGTGTGGTTGCCGAATGGCCACAAATCATGGACCCCTTGCAGTTATCCTTAACAGAAGGAAAAATAGTTTTTTTCAGTAGGGGAGATTTTGTCAGCAATAAAATGCCAAGCTGTAACTAGGTCCCCAGGCCCGGATAATTTTCCAGCTGATCTGTTTTTGTCGAAACTGGATCTGTGGGCTCCTATTTTGACCTTGCGGTTCAATGCCATTTGTGCGGGGGAATGCAACCTGCTTCCTGGGCTCGGACAGTAATTCATCCAATCTACAAAAAGGGGCTGAGGGCACTATGAGCATCATATAGACCAATCTGCCTTTTGAACCCTGTGTTTAAAATCATGGAAAGGGCTCTTCTGGGGAGATTGGAGTCTTGGGCGGAGTGTAGTAAAATTCTCTCCCCTATTCAGCTGGGGTTTAGACCAGGCCTTGGAACTGCTGAGCAAGCCCTGCATATCTATCTGGTGGTGACTCATTTGCTTTACATTAAGGAGCAGCCCATTTTTTCCTGCCTTCATGGATCTGAGCACCACCTTTGACAAAGTTAATCGTGATAAGCTTTGGTGTGTGCTCAGATCCATGAATTTCCCTAGTGCCCTGGTAGATCTTTTGGAGAGATTGCATCTGTCAACAGTGTCTTTTCTGAGGAGTGGGGTAGGCGGATGTTGCACTGGCTGTTTTCAGGTGGAGCGAGAGGGTGTGCCAGTGTTGTGTGCTGGCTCCCCTGCTCTTCTGCCTGTATATAAATTGTCTATACAACCATTTACTCATATCAACACTGGATTGGCCAACAGGTGTTTGCCACTGCTAGACTATGCAGATGATACAGCATTGCTGGCCCATACCCCAAGAGCCTTGTAATGTCTTATTGGTGATTATTCTGTATTCATGGACTTCCTGAACCTAAAAGTTAATACCCAAAAATCAGTTGTCATGGTTTGTAGTAGGGGGAAGCGTCTACCCAAATTCCAGGCCTTGTTTAGCAAGGGTGTGTTAATCCCCAGAGTGGATAGTTTTGATTAACGGGGGGTTAGATTTTCATCGGATTTTAGCGCTCAAGGCCATGTAAATAAGCAGACTGCAATATTTAAACAGGCAATTGGGGGGGTAGATAGAGCTATGGGCATTATAATGGCAAAGCTACCTCTGTTGCTAGGTATGGCATAGAGTTGTGGGGGTATGGCAAGACTGAGCACATCCAGGTGCTAAAGAGCACCTTCTTTAAAAGATTATTGGGGCTTTCTCGATCGGCTCATAATTTTGCAGTGCACCAGGAATTGGGCTAGAGTTTTCTTAGTGATCTAATCGCAGCCCAGCGTGTAAGTCATTGGCTCTGGGTTTGGAGGAACAGCAAATCTACTCTGACACATGAGCTAATTAGATATCCGGTGCCCAGGGACCCCCTACCCTAAGATTCCCTGACTTAGGCTTGTAAAAGTTACATTGGGGAGGTGGATGCCGCACAATGTTTTTAAGTGACAGATGTCATGCCCCTCAGGGTCTTAAAGCCTGTGAAAGCCAGGGTCCTCCAGCATATTTTTGGACAAAAGGGAGTCATACAAGATTATGAGGTCTGCCAATAGGAAACACATGATCATTGTGGGCCCAGGTCTCCAGAAGTACCTGTGGTTGGTCCAGAATCCATTGCAGAGTATTGTTATCACCAGGGTGAGGTTTAACTGCAGTGGTGGTGGCCTGGTCTAATGGGAATGAGAGTCAATTGTGTGTCTTTTGTGAAGCACCCAAAGAATATTTGCCACACTTTCTATTGCTATGTCCATCTTTTTCGCCCATCAGAGAGTGAGACCAGGGTTGCAGGGTCAGGGATTTTGTTTTTATGAGCCGGGTCTGTGTTACTTGCTATGGGCAGAATCAATTTGTGTGGACAGGGCTCTATCTAATCGGTGAGGACATTTTTATTGAAATTTGTTTGAAGTTGTTTCCTTGTGTATTTTTGAAACGTTTTTATGGTTTTATGTTGTTAGGATCTTATTTTTGTGATTTGTAATTATGTTGTTCATACTGCTGTTTTTATGGGAATGTTTTGCATTCCCGAAATAAACTTTACAACAGACGTTGATATGTATGACCCCCTGGATATAGGACAGCATCTTTAAGAGGTGGTATCAAAGACACCTTGGAGAGATGGCATAGTATGAAACCAAGTGCGAAAAATACAAGTACTACAATCCTTAGACACATTACTGTCAATTAACCTGCAACACCTTAAAAGGAAATGAAGACACGCCTGAGAAGGTAAAGAAATACATGCTCCCTGAAGATTGATGGAGTCATGAAAATGTACATTTGGAGGAGCAGTCAATGCGTGAAAACTTGACTGGCAACAGAGTGTGCGCCTTGTCGCCAATTCTTGACAAATAGTATGAAACCAGGTGGTAAAATCCTTGTTGGGGTGGATTTTATTGCCCACTGCCTATCACCCTGGGTGATACATTTGCTTGAAAATGTTCCATCGCAGTTTAGGAAACATTCAGTTGTGGCAAGCAAGTATGCATTTGATCTGATAAATCATGGGGTTGGTTGGGTTGACACTATGGTATTATATAATTTAGAACCACTCATTCCTAACGGGAAAAACATCCTTCATTGATAATATTACGAGGCAGACTGGCATAATTTAGAACCTCTCATTCCTCCAGCCTTGATTGCATATTTTCTACCAATACTCTCCATTACCTAACAAGTAATTATGAGATCTAAATTACATTGTTAAGTGATTATGACATGTTTAATGCTACATTTAACATTAATCCACAAACAAGAAGTAAACCAGCTTCAAGTAGGGCAACAGTTTGCACCTAGAGTACTCAGCAGGTATAGAAACACTAACCTCAGTGGACATATTCCTCTTGCAAGAAACCTGGTTAAGGTATGACCAGAGCAATCATATCATCTTGACGCAGACCAATATATAGAGAATCTGTGAGTGCATTGAGAAAACAGGATGAAGTTTCTGTAATTTACTCAATAAATGTAATGGGACACTTCAGTTTTTGTTGCAGATAGTATGACCTCTCCTATATAGGCCTAAGTGAGTTTTTGAATAGACTGGATCTAAGTCACATTTATTAGATATATGTATCCATGATGAGAAGAAGGCCTTACGGTATAAGATTTCTTGCATCAGGTACAACAGGTCTACCTCTTTGTATACACATAAAGCTGAAATTGCTACGGTTACATCTACATATAAAAACTGTCTGGGTCAACATAAAAGCAGTATATTATCAGCCAACTGGAGGTTGGTCTATAAGTTAATTAAGACCAAGGATTCCTGTAAATTCTGGTGCTTACATAAAACCAGAGAATTGGGTTTGGAACCTTGGTTAAATAGTCGCTGGATATGGCAATTGCCCTGCAGCATGGTAGTACCCAAGAAAGATTCTCCAATAACTGCTGGACACAATTAGATGTTAAAGCTGGTCGATTTTAATGATGCGTTGGTTAGGGCACAGTTGCTGCCCTGGTTTGGCACAGTTGCATGTTGCTTGCATGTCAAGAATTGCCAACACATGTTTCCACGTAGGGTCTTTGTCAAGGCGTGGATGAGCAGGCCTGGTGGGTCCTGTTATCGGTAGCTAATTAGCTTCTAAACCCTGGCAGGGCTGGGTGAAAAGTTGACCCTCAACATTTCACCCAGTCCCACCGGCTGGGTGAAAGTATGACATTCTCCAAGTCTTGGGAGGTGATAAATTAATTGCCACCATGAGTAGTACGAACATTGCCGACATTATCGACAAATTGAAAATCTCTGTGCGCCAGGACCTGATGGGTTAGCAAACATTCTTCTGAAAAGTAGTCATTTGTCTGAGGTATTACACATAATGTTCACTGAGATCCTGCATGGGAGAGTGATCCCGGATAGCTGCATGTATTCAATTCTTATCCCAGTATAATAAAAAGGACTGCACAAAGACCCTTGCAATTATCGATTGCTTGCCATGCTGGATTCCAGTAGCCACATTTGTGCAACAATCTTCTTAAAACTACTAGAGGAATGGGTTGAAACCTGCCATCTTCTTAAGCCACAACAACTTATCTTCTGAAAAGTTTGCTGAACAGTGCGAGCCATGTGGACACTCCAGGTGTTGTTGGCTGATGTTTGTAGTGGGACAGGTGGTGTGCTTTACCTCTATTTTGTTGAATGCTTTGCCGCTTTTGATTCTGTAGCTCGAGAACGACTCTGTAGTAAATTAATCTACTTGGATATTGAGCTGCAATTACTCCATTTTATTCAACTCTTATATACCAAAACATCAGTCTTAGTGCATTTATCACAAGAAGGATCTGTCAAGGCACTGGTAGCTACTGACAGGGGTCTTAACCATGGGTCATTTCTACACCCCTGCTGTTCAATTTATACTTGGCTGATATGGGGATTGCTTTAGACCAGTGCTATAACTTTCCTCTGCGCCTAAGTGGTACTTCTACAACATGGATCGGCTATGCAGATGATATTGTGATTTTAGATTGCACCCCGCTGGGTTTACAACATTCTCTGGATGCCTTGTTACAGTAAGCAAAAAACAACTATATGAAAATTAAATCATCAGAAGTCAAACATTTTACAGCTTCAGTGCAAGGGCAAACAACCTGTGAATTATAACTGCTACATCGATGGGATCAATTTGGAAAAGGTTAGCTCTCATATTTGGGTTGCCACTTTCCTGGGTCCCCTTTCTCAATGGCATATGGGTGGCCGGGGTCTACAAAAGTGATTAGTAAATGGCAGGTCCTGTAAACCTTTATCAGCAGGGCTGAGGGAGAATCTGTGGAAGGCTTCTTGGAGGTCTACTCCAAGTCGGCCATCCCAAGCCAATTGTATGGACTAGAAACTGCCTCAGGTGTCACTACCACCTGGTTAAACAGGATCTAAGGGAAACTATTGAAGTCAATGTTAGGACTATCTGAAACTGTTTTGGTGGAGGCCATGATAAAGGAGCTGGGGTTGTATCACTCTCTATACTATGGAAGTTGAGATTTACAATTTTTCTAGTTGAGATTTACAATCTTTCTTGCTGGAAAGACCAGTACTTCTCAAAATACTTTTTTTGTCGTTACTGGAAGCACATAGGTCTTTTAAACCAGGTAATTTGGCCAATTTGAGTTTGTTAAATATTGTCATTAAGCATCTATAGAACTCTGCTACTCGAGGATAAGATCACCCCTGGGCCTTTCCTGGTTGAGCACAGGTAAAATCATTACTATGGGATCGAGTGACAAATCTTGACTTCCTGTCCCTTCATAAATGCTAAACCGAGTTTGTCAAGCAGGGGTTTTCCTGGTATGAATCTCAGTCATCTCATAAAATATTGCAGTATACCACTACAATGTTTTATTCTATACTAACAGCTGAATATTCTGCCTCTTTGTGAGGTTACCGGGGCTTGGGCAAAGGAACCACGTGAATTGCAGCTGCAACAGGGGCTATGGTACATTCTGCGCAGTCCATGGGGTAATGAATCAGATCAATTCTGGGCTCTGGTATTTTCTGTTGAATGTTTGATTATTGTTGCCGCAGCCTATCATGTCTTGGATATTGCTATAACTAGATTGAATCTAGACACGGCACAAACTGCTAGGTCAATCCCTTGACGTACATAGTGATTTCCTTAATCCATCTTTTACTTATCACACATCAATGATAATAGCCAGTCATTGTTGATTATTTTACCTAAGACGAGGGAAAAGATACCCAAATGATGGTTTGATTGTATTGGAACTGTATTGTAATCTTTTATCATTTTATTGGTTGGAATTGTTTTGGATGAATGTATGAAGGATATTTTATTGGTTTGTTTTATTTAAGTAGTGCATTTTTATTTCTTCGGTAATTTTCTCTTTTGTGTAGTTTTCTTGTAACTTTGATATGCAAAAGGCTTGAACTAGCCATAAGCATAAACAAAAAGAAACCCTACTGACATTCATTAATAATGAGTGTAACACTGCTTGAAACAAAACAAAAAGGTCTGGTGACCCCTCTACACAGAATGAACACAGTCAAATAACTCTTCTATGGGAATAACAGGTCCTTAGGCCATGTTCGTTCTCGCAGAGAGGCACCCGTACCTCTTTTGATATGTTTCAGGAACTTGAGGTTGGTCACTTTAAGTTACCTAGGGTTATCCAGACGTGGACCCCTTACTAAGTGTGCTCACAGAGGCACAGCTCCACCTCACTGATGAAGCCCGATTAGGCAGAAAAACTTGTCTGGGGTTGATGTTGGTACTCTTGTTCAAAGGAAGATTGCCCAGCATGTTGGTGCTGGACTGCTCAAGTGGGTGGAACAACGACTAATATGCAAATGGGTATTCCTCCTTTGTGAAAGGTGCAGTGAGTTAAAATGTGGCTGCAGACTCTGGAGTGGGTAACTTCCCATAGAACAGGTCATAGTGCATGTTCGTACTCGCTGAGGGACGCGCATACCTCTTTTTCACTGCATGAAGCAAGTTCACCCTTAGTTATGCACTCACACGCTTCCTATTAAGCTAGCGAGGAGATTAGGAGGCAACATAGCAATTTGGCTATGATAGAAAACACACTATAGATGCAGCTTCAATTCACATTTACCCCCTGTCCTCCTCTAAAGTTGGGTTGCAATGGGATTAGATATCACATACTCTCCTGCATAGCAGAACAACCCCAATAACCCATTTTAATTCAGGCAACTAACTTTATCCCTATGCAGTTATGCCTTTTGGGTCAGTTTGACACCTTGCCAGAGCACCCCTGCAAGAGCAGAGATTCCCAGTAAATGCTGTCCATATTAATACTCACTGTACTTCACTTTGTTGAACCCAGCCTTCCGGCCTGTCTTCATTCTTGGTCCCACTCGGCAGCAGCCCCCACCTTTCAGCAGACGGAATCTCAGGACACTGCACTGCTCAGAACTTTGTCACTGATATCCTCACTGCTCACAGTGCCCAGCTCAAGGTCCCAGCAAGGTTTGGCCTTCCATGTCCAGGGAATTCGGTTACTCCTAAACCTCAGAACTCTTAGCAAAATTTGACAGACAAAAACTCCAGGCCTTGCTAGAAGCCAGTTTGAAAGTTATAGCAAGCCAAAACAAGCCACACACTCTGTGCAACTCAAAGCATAAACAGCCCCAAAAAGCCCCTTGTTCCACCTGACAGACCCGTATATCCCTTCTCCAGAATCTAACCAAGTCTGGTATATCACAAATAGATCATCAACATGTGTACCCACTTATCTGATGAAATCAGCTGTTGCCAGCTTCCCCTTTCATGAATTAACTTCCAATTATCATGTGTCGTAACATTCAAGAACCTACTATTGCCTTCTAGCACCTATCTCATCCCCTTTTGGCATCAACTCACCCTCCTGGTTTTTGGAAAGCTGCATCCCTGCCCATTGTTTCATCCTGTGCTGGGAAAAGAAATTAAACATCCCATCCTCTCTTCCTGAGCTCCTGCATGAACAATGACCATGTTTATTTCTCAAGGCCTCATCGTCTTATTACATTGCGCATCTCATCTTGCAAACCGGCTGTTGACCCTTTAATGTCTGCTTTTATTTTCTGAACCCAACCCTTGTCCATGTACATGCCATAATGTTAATATGTGAAGGCCTCCAGCTCACACATCTAACTCCCTTGGTTCACGCTCAATACCTCTTATTAGTACTAATATACTAAATCACTCACAGTTCATACTGCAATACAAGAATTTGATGGAATTATAGGCACACAATGGCACATAATCTCCCTACATCTCCCCTCTTATTCTGCAGTGGGCACTGCTTAAACATGGGGACTCTACAGAAGAACTAATCCTAGCTAAAAATCATGTACTCCATTCAACTGTATCTTTCTTCTTTCAATGGTCGTTAATTCAAAAGACATGGTATGCAATTTTATCATAAGCATAATCAGCCATATTATGATGAATGCCATGGACACGCCTATGGTCACCAATCCCTTGCCAGGTTCCCCATCTGTGAACATCCCCATCTATCAAACCCAAATCACTCATCATGAAATTATGCTCATGTATGTTCAACTCAATTGTACATTTTTGTGATTTAATAAATACTGAAAGTCAGAGTCTAGGGGAAACTTTTTTCTTTGAACAACTCATTGTTTTCCACCTTACCATCCCACAAGCTCCAATCCACATGAAATAATGTTAGCCCCCCAACTGTTACTACAGTATCTTTGGGTATTGTCATATAGAAAACATTGTACTGTGATGGTTTGACAACAAGTGAACCTTGATTAAGATGTGTAACTGTATAATTAATTTCACAGGTAATTAACTGCCACCTATGTTTATTCAATTTGGCATGTGCTAGGTCTTAGGTTTTGGGTTACTTATAGACACTGTGCACCCTTCGGCAGCACCCTGATCCACCCACAACCCACAAATTGCATGTTTTGCATCAGGCACAAATGGTTTCCCTTGGCATATGTAGTTCTGCTCTTTAAATTCTATACAGGTATCTAATGTTGGAATTAGATATACATCAGGCTCCCACGTTTGATAGGCCACCATTTCAGGAGATACAATTTTTACATATGTTTCACTCTGCCAGAAACTCAGATTGTGCACCAACTTAGTCTGATAAATTAGGTATGGTGATATATGGAATGCTCAACAGGAGCCGCATCTCGATTTATTCCACATCTATATAAAGGGGAATCCCACTTCCCATTTCAAATGCAATGTTCTACTGAATTGTTTCTATCTCTCTATGTGTGATCAGAACCATCATTTGCCGGATAATATCAGATGACACAAAGTACAAAGGAATGTGAGACTGTACCAGCTGAGACACCCCATTTTGAACCTCCTGCAGAAACAGTGTCAAACCTTCCATAGGATTTACCACATTCAAGATGTCATTCAGTACTCCAACGTGCTTGATTGACTGTTGAGGGCCAACACAGTTTGATTTATGCATTAACTAACTCCTTCTGCCCCATTTTGACTTTATCCACTGTCTGTTGTATTATTTTGAAGACTTGGCCTAACTCCCGGGGCTTTGTCATCCAATGTGCTTATTAGCACTGGATTGGCTTTTGACACAGTTGTCCCAACAATGCTCATGAAAGTCTTTTCCAACTGTAGCAGAATCTCCCTTACTGCTCTTTGAGCCCCTTCTGCATGCATTTGCACCCATTGTTTCACTTATGCAGACTTAATATGAGAGGAAATACAATTATTTTCTGAAACCAAATCCGGATTCACACTGATGTAAATATTCTGATATAATAGTCTCCTGTTTCCCAAAATAAAATCTGGGGCCTCCTCCACTACAATTCCTGATGTGGGTCCTGACTCTATCCAAACTTGCCCATTTGCTGGTGTGGCACGTGTCCAGGTAATAAGCATGTTATTATTATTATTATTATTATTATTATTATTATTATTATTGTTATCGTTAATATTATTATTATTATTAAGTTTTATAAAGCGCAACACGCCTCCAGTCCTCAGTGCACAGGCGGGGGGACAAAGAGTCAGGTGAGGTGAACACTGACAAGATACAAGGTAATCACAAAGAAAGATCTGATAAGAACCAAACTAAGGTCCCAAGAGTATCTGAGGTCAGCCCATGAGGATGACAGGCCAGGACTCGGGCAAACACAGATTAATCATTAGTATTAAACAAAAGAGTCTTCAAAGATTTCTTAAAGGGGATGAAGTCCGAGCAGTTGTGAAGTTCACTAGGAATGGCATTCCACAACCTAGGTGCAACAACGTTGAAACTTGTGCCGCCAAAACTCTCCAGCTCAGAGCGTGGCTGAAACAGTTTACTAGAGCAGTTAGAATGAAGGCATCGGCTGGAGGGAACATACATAATCCTTTTAATCAAGTAGCCAGGGGCTTTTCTGCCAGACCTGTGTGCGTCAAAGTTAACAACTTATAATTGATACGTTGTTTAACAGGGAGCCAATGCAGAGATCTACAAGTGTTGGTATCACGGTCTCTTCTTGTCAGATTGCAAACCGCACTCACTGCGTTATTCTGAGCTACTTGCAAAACCGCAATGTTTGATTTAGAGGTATTAGCTAGGAGGCTATTGCAGTAGTCAAGTCTGGAATTCAAAAGGGCAGTGGCAAGAGAAGCTGTGTTAGGTTCGGACAAGTATGGCTTAATTTACCTAATTAGCCTAGTAGTGTAGGCAGAAGAAGCCTTGACCTGTCCCACATTTTACTTCATATTAAGATTAGTGTAGAGATACACACCCAGGGTTTTAACCCAACGACTGACGTTAATAAGTCAGTCAGCAATTTTAAAATGGGAGTATCTCTGGTCAAGTTTGACTAGACGTTGGCTGGATCCTATAAGCATGACTTCAGTCTTTCTCCCATTAAGGGCCAATGAGTTAGCATTCATCAATTTTTCAATTAAGTCATACATGTCAGTGATAGTTAGTTGGACTTTGTCATAGTCACCAGTCAGTTTAAAAAAACACCTGAGTATCATCGGCGTAATTGGTGTAACTTACGCCGATACTATCAAGAAGATCGAATTGGGGGCGAGTGTACAAGTTGAAACGTGTGGAGGAGATACAGGCTCCCTGTGAGACACCACAAGTAAGGGTTTCAGGCAATGAGTGAAAATCAGCAGAGGAAACACGAGCAGTTCTGGGTCCTAGGAAAGAGGCAAACCAAGAAAGTACAGGTTTTGAACAATTAGCAGTAGTAGCCAGCCTCTTGAGCAGCAATGAATGATCAATCAAATCTAAAGCTGCTGAGGGTCGAGCACCATGTGTAGCATGATTTGGCCAGAATCGACAACTTGGGAGAGGTTCACCTTTAAATCAAGCATGGCCATCTCCGTGCCATGCAAAGCTCAAAAGCCAGATCGATAAGTGTCCAACAACCGGCAACCCTCGATATGACTCTGCAGTTGAAGATGCGTGACCTTATCCAGAATTTTCAAGAGAAAAGGGACATTTATTATACAGTGATAATTATTCACAGAAGCAGGTTCAAGGGTTTTTTAGGTGAGAAATCCAAACATTTTTCAATTACATGTTAACCAGTGAAGTCGTAAAGGAGGTATTGACGATTCTAGTGATAATCGGTGCCAAACAACAAATGTTCTCCGCAACATAACTTGGGGACATATATCACCAGGTCAAGAAGAAGGTTTGAGAAATGTAATAATGTGGATCAGATCGATCGCTGTCATTTCTCTGAAGTCAAATTGCAGTGGTGCAGTTGGGATATTCTCAATATTGATACTAGAATAGGTGGGCGATACCAACTTAAGTTGAAAAGCTTCAATCTTGGCCAGGTGAGTATTCAGCTTAGTACTGAAGCTAGATTGAATACCAGAACACCAATCATCGCTTTTGACAATAGCCTGATAAGGATTACTTTTCCCCTCAAATTCTCTCAGTATGCCAAAGAGTTCTCTTTGAGAGGAATTAGCAATCCAGATCCTATTCTAATAATAGTCGCGCTTGGCACAAACAATGGCATTTTTATAGTCAGCAACTACAGTGTGGTAAAGAACACAATTATCCATGGACAGAGCTTTCCGGCACAATCTTTCTATTTGTCATTTCTGCTTTCTAAGTTCCAATATATCATTAGTATATTTTTAACCCTAACAATTTTCCATCATCTGAATTTCTCTTTTGCACCCGCCAGACTGCTTCTGCCTGCCAGACTCCTACTCTTTTGGTCCCTAGGACTCCACTTTGCTCTGTACTGAAGCCTCCTCCATGCACATCTGGCTCCAGGGACCCCTTTTTCAAGGGAAATGAACTAAACATTCTAAACCAGAAGAGAGAGACAGACAGGGTAAGTACTAAGCAATGATACCTTTTCCATTTGGGGGTTCTAATTTCCTCACCAGTTCTCTAGAAGGAAGTCTTGCACATATATTTATACATTCCTATTTTTACTTATCTATCCATTAGCTCTTTTACTCACATTCTCACATGTTCCCCTGTTTATGTATACACCCTTACTTTGCATTCATTCCTTCAGGCATACCACTTCAAACACACCTACGTACCTGCTCAAATAAATGAATGTACCCCTTCCGTGAGCTACCACAAATTGGCTTACTCACATCGATTCTATTGTGACCATTACACCTATCATTCACTGCTGGTCTCCCCAGAATGTTCCATCCTTTGTATTTCATCTTTCAGGTGAGATTTCTTTTCTTTTTGTATTCACATGGACAAATTGTTCTGCAGTCAGATCCCCTTACTTTGTCATTATTCTGTACACTACTGGCGAATCCTTGTCCACAATTTTGAATGGGCCACACCAGAATGCCATAAACTTGGCATTTGTACTGTTCTCTTGCATGAAATTGAACTTATACATCTGGTAACCTATTTCAACCTTCCTAAAAGATGATTTCCTGTCATGGTATGATTTAGCACCCTCAGCTGCTCTTCCCAGATTTCGCTGCACAAATGCAAATGCATGTTGCAAATGCACTCTCAACTCTTCCACATACACATGAATTGTGAATGCATTCACCAAGACTTGCTCATTGGCTCTGAACAACACATGTTGGGGAGGTATCACTTGCCTGCTAGTGATAATCTCATGTGGACTGCAATTTGTAGAGTGTGATGATGTCGCCCTAATCGTTATCAGTATCAAAGGGAATCACAAATCCCAACTAGACCCTGCTTCAGCCACAAACGTTTTTAAGAATAACAATTATTGATAGGTTGCACCATTCTACGCCACCACTAAAGATGCTGGTATGAAATATGTAACTTCCTTTTTACTCCCAGAATCTGCCACATCTTGGTCATCACTGCACTGGTAAAATGGCTTCTACAGTCTGATTCTATTCTCTGAGGTAAAGCAAACCTAGAATATATGTGGTTCACTAACAACATAGCTGCTGTCTGTGCACTACAGCCAGAAGCAGAAATACATTCCAACCACTTTGATATCAAACAGGTAAATGTTAGCATGTACTTGTTTCCCTGTGATGACCTTTGCACTGGGCTATTAAAACCTATTTGCAAATCTGACCAGGGAAGTGTCAGACGTCTCTTCATCAATCATGTTCGATGTGTTGGGGAGGTGTGCTGGAATTGTGCACACCCCAAAAACTATTGTGTATACAACTCCACATCTTGGAACTTATGCGGCCAAACAGCATATTCCTTTCATATTTCCAATTTTTTCACTGAATCTATATGGCCTGCTGTTATTGCACCATGGGTGTAATGTAGCATTAACCCCCAAAATGACACAGGGACCATCCACTGAATCATTTGTTTATTCTTCAACATCACCCTCAATTCCTCTCAACCTTCTCTGTTAAAGGATTCTGTTCTGCATCTAACATATGATTGTACAACATACCCGTGATTGGGTCTTTTTTTGTGGTCTGATCAAGTTCTTATCAAGCACGACAAAGCTCCAGTACACCATTGGTTGATCACTTGTTCCCTGAGTTTTGGAACGTGTTACCACGTCCACTTGGATCTCACTGAGCAAGTGTTCAATAGGAAATAGTTACCCCATCACTGCTCCAATTTTGGCAAATTGATCAGCCATGTCATTCCCTTCCATATCTTCCCCTGGTGTTTTGGAATGCCCTTGTATCTTCCGCCAGTGAATTTTCCTCTTGTTCATGGAAACAAGGTTGTCAATAGCTTGAATCAGCTTTACAAAATTGAGTGTTTTTTTTGCTACAAGCGAGTATGTTTCCAGCCATACTGGGTTCCTTGGAAGGTGAAGGCAAATAGGTTTTGTATATCCTTTGCTAAAGGCCCTTGGATTTGTGCAAGGCCTTGGCCGATGAGTGGGAGGGGCCAAATTGACACAGCTACCTTCTTATTCAGTTCCCTTAAGTCTGAATACAATTACCATTGACCATTGGGCTTCAACACAACTAATTAAGGTGTTTTTGAGGTACTGTGAATGGGTCTAATGATTCACCTGGACTCCAAGTTCTTAATTATTTCTGACAAAGGGCCTCATTACACGGATGGCGGTGGACCAAGGTGCTATTAGCACCTTGGTCCATGCCGGTAAAATACCGGCACCGCCTTGGTGGGAAGGTGAATTACCGCCCTATTCCAAGGTTGGTGGGGCGGTAATTCCCCCTTCCCCCATTGCCCTTCCCCATTCCCATTTTTGCCCCATAGGGCATAATGGGAATGGGGAAGGTGCTAATTACGGCACTGCAAATTGCGGTACCGTAAATAGCTCCCTGGTCCCTTTGCGGGTTGGTTTTTAACGCCTGCAAAAAGCAGGCGTTAAAGTCTCCAACCCGCAAAGGGACCTCGTAGTAAGGCGGTAAGGGTTAGCGGTCACCGGTACCATTAACGGTGACCGTTAACCCTTACCGTCGTCCGTGTAATGAGGCCAAAAGACTCTAAACAGGCCATGGGTAGCCCATATTGTTACACAAATACAGGTTCCCTACCATAGCCTTCTGGTGTTGGAGCAACATGCAGATCAGTACACTCACAATCTTAGGTGTCCCTTGCGAATACTTCATTGAATTCTTTGAATATTTTTCTCAATTGGTCTTTCTCCTCTTCATTTTTGCATGTAATTTCACAAATTCAAAAGATAAACTAGGCTGGGAGTACCCGATCGCTTGCTGTAAACAATTAACCGGGACCTAAAAAATTGGAATCCAGCAGCACTTATGCTCTGACTTTACTTCCACCTTCAAGGGAATATGCTCTAGAAATCAGGAAACAAAACTGGCAAGGCAAGCACCTGCGAAGGACGTCAACGTGTTGTATGTAACTGTGTTAGTCAGACACAGCACAAACAACAAAGCCTGGCCATATGCTGGACATTCAGGCTTGCTGAGTTCTCTGCTGCATCTAACAACACGGCCGAACATTTCAAAATCTGGCCAATCCTGCTGCAGTTTCTATTTTTCCTGTTCTCTTCCAGGTTCTCTGCATGGTGTTGGCCTCTCATTTCCCGACTAAAACTCAGGACATCCTGTCCACCCTCTCTTCCTCTACTTCCTCTTCCTCCACCTCTACCACTCCTGGCAAGTCTGAGGCTGTCTGTCCTCCTCCTTTCTCCTCCTTTCCCCTGTTCACCTCTGACAATAGTTCTAGACAAGTCTCGTCAAAGCAGGTTCTATCCTGCTCATCCAGAACCATCAAGGACCACATCAACACCATTGCTGCAGCCTTGGACGATTTCGGCAATCACTGCTTTGCCACTGGAACTTTTCCCTCCCCCTTAAGCACTCTCTTGTGAAGACCACGGCTGATCCTTACTCTCCGGCTAACTATTGCCTGATCTACTTCGTTTCTTTCCTAGCCAATCTCTTGGAAAAGCTGGCCATCTCCCAGCTTAATCTACATACTGAATCTGTTGGTTGCCTCGATGACCACCAGTCTGTCTTCAGAGCTACCAGAAGCATGGAAACTGCTCTCCTGAACACCCATTATGACTTGCTCTCCAATCTTGACTCTAATCTCCCTTCTGCCCTCATTCTCCTCGATCTATCCTCTGCTTTTGACACATTCAACCATGCCATCCTGTTCAATCGCCTCCGCAACAACCTTGGTATTACTGATCAAGCCCTGGCCTGGTAGACCTGCATTCTCACCGACCAAACCTCTCAGGTCCAACTGGGGTCCTTCCTCTCTTCTATCGCTCTCTCTACTTGTGGTGTTCCCCAGGGGTCTAACCTATCTCTCTGGTTCTTCAACCACTACCTGGCACCTCTTTCCCACCGCATCGCTACTTTCTGCTCAAATTTTCAATGTTATACGGATGACACTCAGCTCTATTTCAGGGTCCCCTCAGCCACCTCTGCTTCTTCTTCTTTCATACCAGACTGTCTGGCCTCAATTCAGGAATGGTGTGCTCCAATGACCTCTGCCTTGATGCCAGCAAGACTGGGATCCTCTTCATTGGGACACCGACTCCCTCCTTTCCTCTCGCCCTCTGGCCGCCCACTCTAGGCCCTCTTCCTGCTCCTTCCTCTAAGGCTGAGAACCTTGGTGTCATCTTTGTCTACATCCTATCCTTCCCTCCTAACATCTCTGACATCTCTAAAAAGTCAAATTATCAGCTGTACCTCCTCAGAGATGCTCTTCCTTTTCTCACTTTCCCGCAGAAGCTCACTGTTTCCTGAACTATGATCCTCTCTAAGCTGGACTATTGCAACAACCTCTTTCTAAATCTTCCTGCCTCTACTCTTCCACCTTTACAACTTCTCCAGAACAGGAATGTGAGACTTGTCCTTTGCCTGAAGCCCAGGGGTCATATCTCTGCAGCTCTGAAATCTCTTCACTGGCTCCCCGTTGCTGCAAGGATCAAGTTCAAGACCATCTGCATCATCCACAAGGCTTTCTGGGGCCTTCAACCGCTCTGCCTCCAACTTTCTCTTCCAAGACATCTTCCTTGTTGAGCTGTCAATAATCCACCCCCAACTCTCTGAGGGTCAGACGGTTCTCCAAGAAGAGAGTTGCAGGCAGATATATCTCCTCGGCTGGGGCCGCCCTCTGGAACAGCCTCCCTGCCTCTCTCAAACTTGAGCAGAACCACCTCCGTTTCCGGAAGCAACTCAAGACCTTCCCTTTCGCTTCCACTTTCTCTCTTCCTCTCCCCTGCTGAAGCACCTGACTGCTCCATCCACTGGTCACCTGGTCACCCTCTGAACTTGGGTCCAGGCTCCTGCATGTCCAGTTTCCCTCACACTGCCCCCGGACTCCCCAGCACTTAAGGGTGTGTATTTGCAACCCTACAGTTTATTGTCTCTGCACTTATGAGCCACCCGCTGGCTGCGCTTGTGAGTTAACTGAACTTCCACCTTCCACTCCCCCCTGGCACTTCTCCTCTTCCCCGCACTTGCATGAGCTGAATGAAACAAGGCCTAAAAATATTGTTATCACATCCTCCCTTGTTTCCCCCTCCTTGTCTTGTCGCACCTAGAAACACTTGTGTATAGGTGCTTTATAAATGCCACATCATATCATACCAGTCAACATATTTAGGAAATACTCATTCGTCCGTTAGTACAGAACTTGATACAACCACACACTGAGATGGTACCACCAACAAGCAATTGCATAGCAGACTCAACAAGACACAGGGATGACCATAGACGCTGATGCTGGACCAGGTTCACCAGCACCAGCCATAATTGCTAGGATATAGATGTAGGACTGATAGAACTGAACTGGATGCAGCAGTACTCAAATAAGCAACTGAAGACCTGTGCTTTCTTCTGATTGTGTGGCAGTATCTCTTTTGAGAGACACCACTCTTACTTCCCCCTGTCTCATTTTCATCCACTTGAAATAGGATGCAATCATCCTGATGATGACAAATGACATAATTTGGTTCATAAGGGTACACTGGCTGAATCATGGAGATCCCCTTTTGTTGAGAGTCTAAAGACTCATTACCCTGTGAGGTGGCATAGCTTTCAGGAACATTCCCAATAATGGGGTTGTTTACACCAGCACTATAATATGATTCTTGCATTACCATCCCTAATGGTGTACCTCCTTTCAAGTAAATATCCTGACTTCCTTTGTTATCCACAAATATTCATATGGGACCATCCCCAACCTCCACTCAGGATGTGTATTCACATTCTAGCTCCTGCTGTCTCATGGCTTCTGTAGCGTTCTGGCCAAAGACCACAGAACCCCATTTACCCCATCAATCAGAGGTGACAGTCTCTCCAGACAATTCATCCCTTATCTAAATGGGGTCTCCACAATGGGTGTGACCACCACCACCACTTCTTGCCTGAGTCTATGTTTCCCTACATTGATGTCAACTTCAGTGGCACCTTCCACTGGCACCTCTTCCCCATTGAGAAATTATGCACAGGTCCTTCAATCTGTCTTAACTTCATCATGTCTTGTCGGTATCACCTTAATTTATGCTATCCAGAATTTTCTTTTCCTGTGCGCGCGGATCCACCATTGCAAATACATTGCATTGCTCTTCTACTGTAATAGAGGCAAACTATCTGTCTTCACATTCCTCAAGTATATATACATGGACACCAACCTTTCCCCAGGAAACAGTGGGACACACTGGGCATCCTGGGTATTGCAGCAATCCCTCTGTGTGTGTAACTACTGTAAGCAAACAGGACACATGAAGAGTGGGTGCCCCTATTGAGTCAAGCACAACAAATTCCCCAATTCACAGGCACAGGGTTTCAATGTGGCTCCTGGCACACCTGTGTTGGTGGGATTTCCAAATCAACCTGCTACTCCCCCACCCAAAAGCTTAGTGTTTTACCCATTCCGGTCTGCCACAACCACTGTTAGTAGATACTAATCCTTCCTTTTGACTCAAACCAAGGGATGCTCTCACTATTGATCTTCTGATAATCATAGAGCAGGAAGGCCCCTATGTTACGTGTGAAGTAAAAGAAAATAATGCGCCCTGTTTGATTGGTACCGGTGCCAGTAGATCTGCTCTTCATTCTGAATGTTTTCCTGATGTCCCAATATACAATGTCCCAATGTCCCAATATACAATATACAATGAATCTCTAAAGGCAGTGGTCATTTCTAATATTCGTGTGGTTTGTCGAGTGACAGAGTCTCGCACTGTAACACTGGTACTTTTAAATGACACCCATTTATTTTGTTTAGCCCCACTTTTCCAGTCAACATGCTGGATAAGGATTTCGTATGCAAACTCAGGTGCACAGTACTCTCCATTCATAGTATACCAGACAGCAGAGCTCTCTTGAACTCCCATGAAGTATTATTGGGGAGGACCATTAAACTACCATCCTCACTTAGAGTTAACATTTCTCACATACATATCAACATATCAGACAGATAAGAGACTGATTTATTATGTCAGTCGTGTCCACTCGTGGGTGAAGGAAACACTTCTGAAAATACCTTTGCAGACATGCCATTCTCTGGAACCCGGAGGTAGTGGGATGGTCAGAATCTATCAGCAGAAGTCTGTCCTATTTCCCAGGTGGAGGGCCTTTTCAGATGATCCTAACTATCAATAGAGTGGTCAAGGTGCATGAGATCTGTGCCTGGATTCACGTTATCCCTTGCAAATGTGCAGTGACACTATTAAGTGAGTAACATGGGCAATACATGTTTGTTGTCTCTGGTTATCTGTTGCATTGTTGTCTTGTCCAGTCAGCTTGGCTGTTCAACACATTATGGATGAGGGAAAGTATTTAATTTGTTGCAAATGGTGACAACCTCAGATATGAATCCTGACCCTGGTATCAAAGGAGAAATGTTCTGACATGGCAAGGTGGGGGTTGTTTTACTGGAAACTGGGATTGTGGGGTTGATCTTTTTCTAGGATGTCTACCTATGTCACTACAATGCCAGTCAGGTTACGTTCCCCATGCATGCAAAGTACTTCCTAATTGGCTTTTGGATGAGGACTATGCCTGTACACTGTTAACCAGCTTTTATACAATGCCCCCCATACAGTTTCAAAACCTACTACTATGAGAATAAATCGCTCTGAGCCAGTTGAAAAGATGGTTGTACTACCCAAATTAACACACATTCTTGACATTGATTCACTGTTCTGCATTCTAGAGATAAGGGGTAGTGGATGGGGTGAAAAACATATTAGTTCAGGAATGGATCAGCAGCTACAGCAGTGGTAAGTGCTTGCAGCCAAAATTTGAGCTGGGACACTTATACAGGTTTTATCAAGTGACACTGCCAGGCGGATGTAGGATGTAGAATGTATAAAGTGAAATGGGAGAGAGCTTTAATGATGATGAGTTTTTGTTTTGCTTTCTGTTAATTATATCGGATTCCAGGAATAGCACACGGGCGATGAGGAGGTGTTCAAATGATTCACAGGTAATATGTGAATAGGGCCCAGGGGAGAGTAATACGTTATAATACATTGTTTACTTTTGTAGAATATCTGCGTTGCCATGACATGGGAGTTACTGTATCTTGTCAATAACTCAAAAGTAGTTTCTCAGTTGTTAAGGCACGACACTGCCATTCAGATAGTTAGGTTGGGTTTCTAATATTTTATTATAAATGCCAACTTAGGCACCATGATATTCTCTTCCCCTTTATCTGATATCCGGGTTGCCGCAAACCCTGATTACAGCAACAGTTTGAAGAATTGTTTGTCAGAAGGGGTAAAAGAGAAACTTTGGGCAGGGTATAGGATGTTGCAAATAAAGTTCTTACAGCATGGGGGATCTACCAGGCCAAGGGTTACAAGGCTGGCGTTAATTAGACTGATGGACAGGACATACTACTGGAGCATAGTTGAGAAATATAGACACTAACACCAGAGAGCTCCATGCCATTGGGACCAGTAGTACCATTACCTGAGCTGTGTTGGTCCAACTGTTGAAAAGCACTGTTGCAGCAGGACAGAAAATGAAATGGGATATTGCCTGTGAAGAACTGCGAGATTATCTCAATAGCCAGTCCCTCAGCATGAAAGAAGATGCTTTGCATAACAGCTGGCCAGGAATCCTCAATAACAACTCTGGAATCCTGTGAGACCTCTGCTCTTGTAGACGCCTGTAGAATCACAGTGTGCGGCAGAGACGAGTCTGTATCTATAAAGCAAAGGGCTCTGTAAAAGGACTGTGGGAACTGACCAGTAAGATTATTCTTGGTGCAAGGGCAGGCTGCAGCTGGAATGGGTACCCCACAGGGACGTTTGGGAGATTGAAAACCCAAATGCCGGGCCCAGTATTAAAATTATACTCCACGGAGCACTCCTGACTTTTGGATAGGTATAGGCTCCTTTTGGAAATGATGGCCCTTGAAATCTTCCCATCTTAATGTATTAATATTAAGAAAGAGGGTGGGATTTGCTAGTGGGTAGTAGGGTTTTTTGGGACGAGATGGCATCAGGGGTTACTCTGCATGTTAAATGGTTGTTCAAGAAACAGGCTTTCTGTGTGAATTCGGTTCCTTTGCCCTCGGTGGATATCCATTTTGTCTTGCAGACTCAAAGTTACCAGATTGATGTCTTTTGGCCAGCAGAGGTAAGGAGGTTGGTAACACTGCATTTGGAAATTTCTTCTAAGTGACCTAAAGTGGTGCCGTAGCAGTTTCATAATTTGCTGCAGTTATTGATTGAGGTTGGAAGGATTACAGATGTGAAAAAGAGTTTACAGGTGCTGAAAATGATATATGATGAGGAGAAAAAAGTTTACATCTAGACCACTACACTGTCACCTTATGTACTCCCTATAATGTCATATGTTGGGTTGGTAATGAAATGACTGAGTATCATTGGGCCTCATTACAAGTTTGGCAGTGTGTGAGAAAAGCAGTGGTAATTCTGTTACGGTTCTTATTTGGCAGTACAGATTTACCACCATTTTCCCCACCAGCAAATTTTTATTTTTGGCAGATTTACCAGCAGCAGAAATTTCGCTCTGTAAATCCACTGGTTTTGGTAGAAAAGTGGCAGATGCACCTCCAGCTTGCTGCTGGCAGTAAATTCTCCACTTTACCTCCAGAAATGGGCGGATTTACCGCTCTGTAATTCCACCAGTGGTAAATCTACCAAAAACTCTCACAGAGTCCACCGGGCCAAATGGTGGAAGCAGTATCAATTTTGGCAGTAATACCACATAATTGCCGTCAGACTCGTATTGATGCCCATTATCTCAACACTGCTGTGTGGCTGACTCTCAGTGGGTTAATGTTAGTGAATGGCCCTTCCAGGCACTTGTCAAAATTGAAACCTGAACAGATATACCCTATCCTCATGATGCAGAAGCTACATGAAGAATCAATATAGGTGCAGGCTGAGATTGAAAGCTTGACGACTCTTTGAGTTGAATACATGCTTTAGGGTGTGATTTAGGGGTGGGGGCAGTGAAGGTCCTCTCCGCATTGGCCCAGACCTCAGCATACAATGCCTTGTACAAAAAGGGATACTGTTTGAAAAATGAAACGACAACAAATATATATTAGTTGCACTAATAGCACAAAAGAGGGAAATGTGGAAGCAAATGATTACTCTTTAAATAATTAAATGAGTGAGCACATGAACATAAGTAACAGGAATATGATTAATGTGGTCAACGATGGCCCTGACCCTGTCACACTAAAAAGAATATTGCGAGTACTTCAGACCCTGAAAACTCCTATGAGAGAAAATAAGGGAGTTAGATTGGCAGAAGATGAAATTACAAAGAGACCACCTAGCCTGTTTCGCTGGAGGAGGAAAGACAGAGCGTAAAAATCTCAATACATTCAGTGGAAGCAGGGAGAGTTACCAGACTCCCTGGAAGGAGCCATGAAGAACTGTGATTTCTCCTGGGCCTAAAAGTAACCAAAGGGAAAGCAACCCAGAGAGTTCACTATGGCCTGTTGGGGAAAATGTCTCTAAATGCAATGTCCCCTCCATAATTATGGACCACCAAACATTTTGCTTTTGTTACAGTATCCTGACCTGACCTTTTACAGTGGAGCACATCATTCAGCTGCACTGCACTGGGCTTTTGCTCATTGTTATGGAGAAACTGACAGGTCTTTCAGGCTGTCATTACTGTGAAACTTTGTTTCTTTTAGTCTTTCAACTTTGCTGCCACTTTTGGAAACATTTTATCTTTGTGCAAAGTACAGTACCACACAGTTGGGTCCTTGTGCTTTCGGGCCTAGACACCCTATAAGGATTTTTCGGTGATTGGTGTACAGTGTACCTAGGAACAGTCTGGTGGCAGCAGTAGATTTTCTTTATATTTTTGTATTTTTACAACTTTCTGTCGAGCCAATACTGTGCTTACCATGTTTGGCTCAGGTCTGTTGCCAGTGTTTTCCTTGGCCGTGCCAAGAGTTCCAGGAGCTCCTTTGTCTGTTCCTTTGGCCATTCTGTCCTTTGGCCTTCACCCTGGCCTTCTCCTAGTCTTCCTTACCTGGGACTTCCTTATCTGGGCATGACGTTAGCCACGAAAACTGATTCTTTTGGGGGTTCCTGCAGGTCATTTCTGTCAGTACCCAGGAAGTAGGCTGGGACTGTCTGGTCCCAATGCACCATATTGGTAGCAGGATGTCTGGTGTGCACAAGAACATGAGAAACCCAGTGGTACCTGATTGGACCACTGCTAGTTTGCTTGCATGGGGCAGATGTTCTCATTGGTTGGCTGGATGCGAGCACTCAACAAACATTGGATATGAGGAGGGGTCCCGAATGCCGTCCAGTAGATCAGCTACAGGTCAAAAACTGAGCTGGAGATGGATCCAAGTATCTGGAAGAGCCAAGCAGAACAAAGGAAGATCCTGAGACATGCAGAAGTTGGTTGGCACCTGAAACCCATTGTTGTCCGAGTGGAGCCCTGCTTTCTGCTTGCTCTCAGAAGACCTGCAAACGTGCCTCAAACTTTTAGAGTCTAATTTGAACTGTTAAAGATACGATTGAGAAACAAGGGAGAAAACCAGCAGCAGAGGAGTACGACACCAAGTGGGTGCTCAAGCAGGAAACTCTGGCTAATTAACCGAAGGTAGAAATACTACAATAACCAGAAGGCCTTAGGAAGATGCAAAGACAGGTCAAAGTGGTCATACAGAGGTTTCGTCAAATCATCTGTGCCGTCGAAAGTCTTTGATCGAGAATGAACTGTGAAAGCTAGGGGAAGTGAATCTCACGTGTTGAAAATTAAAACATGAACTTTGGAAATTAGCAAGAGTGAAACCGGACAAGGGATGCTAATGAAAAGGGTTGGAGTCTGAAAGTCCTGTGAGGTATTATTGGTCAAATGCGATGAGAGTGAACCCGGCAGAGTGAAGCCAACAGCTAAATGTTGGCGAGAGTGAACCAAGCAGATGGACGCCAACACCCAGGGGCAAAACCCAAACACCTGTTTAAAAAGATGTTAAGATTTGTCAAAGCAAGAAGTATTGCAAGACAAGCAGAAGGGAAGAGTCCCCCTTTGGGGATCCAAGGCCAGCCGAGGGAGATCCAGAGGTGGAAAGTTACCACCGAAGGTTTGCTGAAAAAGGAACTGTTTTGTTAATTAGTTGAGTTTTGAAGGGTCAGCGACCAGAAGAGGGGGACCCAGAGGTGAAGTCAACACCCAAAGTGTTCTGAAGGGTCAGCGCCCAGAATAGGGGGACCCGAGGGTGAATCCCTCACCTAAAGTATTCATGAAGCAGAACATTTGTTTGATGGATACATCAGGCCTCAAAGGCAAGAGACTTTTTAATGCAATAAGACTTTACTATCGAAGAACCTGATAGCTGGAACTGAGCTGTAGACTCGTGCTGAGAAAGCTCAAGCAGGTACTGTGCCAGCTGATATGGAACTGTATCTAGTACGGGGAAAGCTTGTGTGTGTGCTGTGCTCCAAAGTCCCACCTTGTCCCGTGCTAAACACGTAGGGAAGGGAGACCTAAAGGCAATCACATCCTGACTTATTTTTTTAACACTGTTTCCTTTATTTTGACACCCTATCCTACACCATTTCTGTAATTAGTTGTAAGCTATTGGCAAAAGTTTTTTCTTAATATAGGCCCTTTTATTTTGACACAGTGCCACTAGGACTGCCTTATTTTTCCTTCGATGGTCGACGCTTGCTGCCATCTTATATTTTGGTTTAATTTAGGCATTTTTCCACCCTGCATTTATTGTTCAATAAACACCCTTGAACTGTGATCACTTGTGCCCGTCTTTAATGTTGCCACCATGAGTTCCTTACAGTTGCTTGTGTGGTATTTTACTAATGCTTTTCATTATTTGTTTGTGTTGATTCTTGAGCCCCTAATAAATAGAATATTTTATTATACTTCTGTCTAATGGTCATTCTTGGTATTTCACTGTGTGTGCTCATTGTAGGCCTCTGATAAACCTCACTCCCCCTGAGACCTAGCCTTGACTGCTCTCCAAGCTACTGAGAATTGGTCTGGCTATCATCTCAGAAGTGTCAGCTGTTCATCTAACAAGAGTGGCATCCTAAACATATGTCCACCAGGGCAGAGTTAAGAAACCCATTCTAACACGGCCCAGGCAACAGGAGTCCAGATCCTCTGATTCAGGGAGGTATTTCCAATCTTACAGAGATAGGGAGCACCTAGAGGACAGGATAGGTAGTTTAAATACCAGCTCCGAAAGTCACTTGCCTCAGGTGCAGAGAAAACAAAGACAGTGAAACAGAGAAAGGGCTTTGTTAAAGGCCCACTCAGGGAGATTTAGGGCATAAAGATCTTCCGGACCCCTTACCATAAGAATGCCAAGTATTCGGTGTGGGAGCACATGGAACTTTATGAGAAAATGATGTTATCAGTTGAGATCAGAAATTATGTAAATTGTATAACATTTGCTAAATGGACATTCTCACCTGAGTACTCCAGCTTCTTTACAGGACTGGAGGAAAAGGACTATTATAAATTGTACACCTATAAGGGGGCCATTTTTAAACATTTCTCCACAGATAGGAACCCACAAGAGGCCGGTATTGCTGCATGTATGGCTGCAAAAATGGTATTAGCCAATGTGTTCGTTTATAATTGATTGAATGGTACATTTGACTGAATTCGGCCACTACCATTCGATCGATTATAAAATATACCGAAAATGTGGCAATGTGGGGAGGATCAGGTGCCTTGTGAGCTTGTGCAGGATTTAAAACGAGCATTTGTTCAGACTTCCAGGCAGGTGAACTCAAATATTAGGGAGTTTGTGACCACATATTTGCATGCACTTCACAAATACATTATTAACCAATCAGTGCATGATTTTCATGACCGCAGGCACCCTGAACTGGTTAATTAAGCAAGCCACCAGGATCTATCAGGTCTTGAAGCCTACTGAAACTAAAAGCTCCCCTAAACGCCAAAACCATCTACCACACATGCCGCTGCAAAGGCGGCAGAGGTGAGAACTACCCTTCCTTTGGACCTGGAGACAGGGGGCCTAAAAATTCTCCTCCTGCCAACAAGCAGAATGGAAGGCAGAAGGGGCCCATGCCCCAGTCCAATGGAATGGTAGACAGGCAAGGGTACAGAACACTGATCCCTTTGATGCAGCCACCTATGTAAGCCCTCCGTAAAAGGGTACCAAACCTATCCTGGGGTATTTGTACACTCCCCTGGTACAAGGGGGGAGGCGGGGCAACCCAGTCAGTACTTCCCCAGGAAACGTCCCTCCAAACCTCCCCCAGGAGAGAAGTATCAATCCACCTCCCAACCTGAACATTTCCACAGTAACCCCTGTATCAGACCTTCCAGAATAATCCCCTTCTTTCTCCCTGGTTCCTGGGCAATATAGCCCTCCTCCGGGGATAAGGAAAGATCAGGATGGCAAATTATGGGGACATTTCCAGTGCCTAAGCTACTCAGGGAGAAGGGACAGTTACCCTTTTTGGGAGCTGCAGAGATATGACTCGAGACTTCCTTACAACCCAGAACAAGTCTCACAGCTGGATTGACAGGTCCAGCAACTGACCGACGACCTGGGGCGCATGCTGAGGGCTTAGTCAAACCATCAACCCAACCCTGCTTCCCAGAATTCCCCAGTGCCCGGGTCTGATGCCCCGGGGGAAATGACAGGAGAAAATGTCTGACAAGCCACATGTTCCTGAGCGGGGAGCCCGGGTGGCGGGGAGATGCCTACACCTAGAGGAAGCTTCCTTTCTCACCCAGACAGAAATCCCGAACACCTCTCAGCCCGAAAGTGACTCTTCGACCCCTCGGAATTCAGAACCCAAAGAGCAAAGGGTAAGTAGGAGAGATCAAAGAAAATCCCGCTTTGTGGAGGGATTTAAGATCATCCCCTTTGAAAGAGAAGAGTCTCTGCAGGATGAAGGCTGAAACAGGTATTCCTGGACTTCGGTGGACTCATATGATTGTGGATGCACATCTATTGGTTCAACCACCATACCCACGGACCCAGAGATGGATCCAGTATTAGTTAAACAATATTGGTTACCTCTCGCATCCATGGGGTCACTCACAGAACAACCCGATAATGGGGATACTAAAACCCAAAGGCCAATGGAGACTATGTGCAGGCCTGAGGGAGTTGAGCAAACAGATCCATATGTCAAGATGGCCAATTCCTACATTGATCAAGGGCTGCCACAGATCCAATGCTCTAAGGTGTACACAGCCATTGATTTGACTAACAGCTACTAGACAGTACCTTTGAGTGGGGAAGACCAATACAAGCTTGCCTTTATCTTTGGGGGAGCAGCAATAAACATGGACCCGAACCCCCTTTGGATACATAAACTCCAACAATGAGTTCAACATCTTTCTGCATGAGGCCATGCCTGATTTGGGCAAAAGGGGAAACCTGGCCTATATAGATAATGGTCTGATCAAGAGCTCATCTGTGGAGGAACACATAGCAGAAATCTGCTATGCTCTGACCCAGTTGCAGACAGCTGGAGCTAAACTTTCCTTTCGGAAGCCGATTAAACTTCTTAGGCCACGAAATTACCCCTGAGGGTCTCAATCCCCAGGTGAAGAAGTTGGAAGCCTTATTGAAATGAAAAGACCCTACCACTCTGTGAGAATTATGAAGCCTTGTTGAACTCATTGAAGACTACGTAGAAGTCATTCAATCCTTGGTCCATTTTTTAAAGGCTGGAGTCAAGTGGGAGTGGGGTCCAGAACAACCTGAGGAAGTTAAACAACTGAAAAGAAACCTTTCCCAAGCTCATTATTTGGCTTACCCCATCCAGAATAAGGAGTTCTTCTTGGAGACAGAGTTCTCAGATAACTGGCTAATAGTGGTATTGTACCAAAAACATCTCAAGGTCAACAAAGTCATCTCGTACGTGAGCAAAAACATTGTCCTCTGTGTTGGAAAAGTTCAATGACTGCCAGAAGGCACTCATGGCAATGATGTGGGCAATGAAAAATAACTGCCCATTCATCCAGTTGGAGCACATCATAGTAGAGACTCCTCACCAACCCTTGCAATATTTACAAAGTGACATAATCCTGGCGGGGAATGTAAGTAATTCCAGAATTACTTCCTGGATTCTGTCCATGTAAGGCTTTCATGTGGAGGTCAGATATTGCCAAAACAAGAAGAGTCCTCCAGCACAGCGATTGGCAGACTTGCAAGCTTGTGGACGAAAGTCTAATGACCAAAACAACATCAAGGCGTATTTAACTTCCTGCACACAGTTTTTGTGGATGGGTGCTCCTACCATGTTGGTAATCATGGGGGAAAATAACTAGTAGCTGGCATTGGGAATGCCTGGATAAATGATACCCCAGAGCACTCTGCTGGTTGCAAAACAGGACCCTTAAGTGGTCAGCTTGCAGAGTTGATGGCCATTTACAAAGCCATCCTCACTCCACTGCACCACCAACTCAAGGAACTGGTCATAATCACTGACTCTGATTATATGTGGAATGGGCTTGTGGAACACCTGATTAAATTGAAGAATCAAGGCATGCTTTGTGCCAACAACAAACCTTTAAATCTTGGAAAACTGATCCAGTCGATTGAGGATCTGGTGAACTCTAATGAGATGACCATCTATTGGATGAAGATAAGGCGTCATTCCAAAATCTAGGGGCCAGATAAGACTGGGAATGACCTGGCTAACCAGTTGGCTAAAAGCAGAGCTCTGCAGGGGGATTTTATTGATACAGAGTCCCTGCTGGCTGAAATCCAAGCTGCTGCTGTCACCCGGTCACAAACTTCTCCAACTCATCAAATATGCCGTAAAAGTGGATCTGTGGGTGTTGATGAAGTTTTCCAAGTTGTTCCGGACCCAAGACAGTTTGTTGGTACAGAGATCCCCATATGGATGTGACCAGTGGGTAGTACCTACCTCTTACAAAAAGAATGATGTGAAACCACACCCATGCCGCTGCCACTGCCAGTCATAGGGGGTTTCATACAACATTGTAGTTCTTGTGTGATGTTGAATACTTCAACACATGGGCCAGGACTTGGACATTTATTTAAAAGGGTTTCATGTGTGTGATCAACTTCAACCCAGTTCACTCACACACAGAGCTCCCATACAAAAAATGGGAATGACACTGCCTTGTTTAGGTCTGAAATTCGATTTTATCAGGCCAGTGATTTGCTCCTCTAGAGGTAACAAGTAGATGTTGGGCCTCATGCTGATTTTGCCGGTCCAAAAATGAGGGTGCCAGTTAGCACACCGGTACCCTTGTTTCCGGACCGAAAAACTGCGGGTTTGCCTGCTGGAGCCGCTGTGCCCAACAGGTCTGACCCTGCCTTGTACTGCGGTCACGGTAAACAAACCTGGTGCTTCCATGTTCCCACTCCCATAGAGTCCTATGGAACTCATGGGAATGGGGATTCGCAAAATTACTGGCGCCTGACTTCCCGGCCGCCGGACTTGTAATAGCCCGGTAGCACCGGGAAGTCAGGCAACAGTCATTTTTTACATGTCCAGCTACAACCCGCCGGCAAAACCGGCAGGTTTACCGCTGGACCCATAATGAAGACCGTTGACTGTAACCTGCTTGTTCACAAAGTGGAAAGAATGCCTGCCTGCCCCGAGTTGTAAGTCAGACACAGCTGCTGCACTAATGAACAACCACATTTTCTCTCGTTTTGGCTTCCCACAAATGATTGAGTGGAACCAAGGAAGTCATTTTACCAGTGAGGTGATGGCAAAGATGTGGGAGATGCTTGGAGAAAAAATAATAATCCGCATTGCCTATCAACCAGCCTCAAGCAGGGATTGAGGTAGAGAGTTGCAACAAGACAATTGTGAGCATCTTAAATTTTTTTGTGGCAGACTCTGGGCCAAATAGGGACATTTCATTACTGCTTGTCCTGATGTCTATTAGGTCTACACCATCTTCAGCAACTAAAATATCTCCATTTGAGCATATGTCCACACAAAAAATAGTGTTACCTCAGCATCTGCTCTATGGAACTCAGGAGCAGAAACTGATAAATGCATCTATCACTCATGAGTGAATTGAAAATTTAAGGAAGCACCTCCAGCACGCTTTTGCTTATGCTCAGCACAATTTAGAAAAGTCAGCTGAAGGAATGAAAACATATTATGATCTAAAGACCACAAAGAAGGAGTACGAGTTAGGTGACAAGGTTTACCTGTACACCTTTTTTTGGAGGAATCAGACCAAGGGACAGAGATGTCTTCTGTCTTGGCATGGTAACTTTGAAATTGTAGATAAAATCTCACATGTTGTCTACAAAATCTGTATCCCAAAAGGAAAACAGATGTAAGAGTAATGGGTAAATATCAATCAGCTAAAAGCTGTCATCCCTGACAAGTTTTACAACTGATTGAGGAGCCCAAAGAAGGTCGAGCAGAGGAACCATATCAGGAATATGAGGTAAGGATGAAATCCATGGATGGAAACTTATAACAGGTGAGTAGTTTAATTAATATTCATCGGAAATGTTAATAAGGAAGTTGAAATGTGATGTCTTTTATCTGCAATGTCATATCCCTTTCTATGAAAATGTTTTTTCGATTGCATATTTTCCAGGGAAATATGTTTTGCATTAAAGTAACCTCCCTCCCTTGTAGCCCGGGGAACCGGAAGAGTGGAGTCTGGGGAGGACTCCAGCGACCAAGGAAAGGGAGACCCAAGAAAGGAAAGGGTTCCATGACCATAACCCTGAATGAGAAAAGCACAGAGGTGGAGGCCGGAGCGCCCACTCCCTAATGAAGGAAAATGAGCAGGACTTGCTCTAAAACAAAGGACTTCTGATGAAAACCCTACTTTCCCCTGCTCTTTCCCACAAGTGATTCAGATAAACGAGCCTGGGGGGATTTGTCAGGTTTAATGACAGCCCCAGAATGTCACAAATCAAAGGCCAGGTTAGACCTCAAATTTGAAATACATTGTTCTTATGGTAAGGCACACTGGTGAATGATAATCCTGCCTTAAAACTTCAATACTGCTAAATGTGCCTTGCAAATCCAAATACATGTATTTATGCAGTTGACACAAGGAATATGTGAAGATGCGAAAGGCACATTGTTGGTTGTGAAACAAAAAGAGACATTTTTCCTTGAAACTGCCACATATCAAAATGATGTGCCCCCTTACATATCATCTCACTTTTATTTATTTATTCACTCATACATTTCATTGTAAACACAATTAACAATCTCTTTGTTCTCAGATACAATACTTAATGAGCCGAATGATCAAACTCTCGAGAGAGCAATATATAGTTACCTGTGACTGAATACAGGTTTCCAAAGGTATAGGCAGATTCTCTCAAAGGTCTGTCCCTGTGACTGATTAATGGCCATTGAAAAGCTAAACATATAGGAATTTTTTTTCTTTTGAATTTGAGAGACATATTTGTATTAGATAGAACGAGAGGTATGCATGTTATAAAAACAGTATCTGAGTTTAATCATTGATTAGACGGGCCTCTATGATGTGTTTTGTAGACGCGTAATTGTCAACCTTGTTCAATTGTAGAGTGTCCATTGCAGAGTCCCCATGCTGGCATAAGATTGTGTAAGTAGCATAATTACAGTGCATAATTACAGCACCTACTTTCAGTTATAACTCATGAGAAGGCATTCATTCAACAGTATTTTGCTCTTTAGAGACTGAAACATTGAGCCAGAAATGAAATGTTCATTGACACTGGAACCTCCGTGCCCCGTGTGAAGAGTAGTGGGGCTGGAAAGAAGTAACTTGAAATTATTCTGAATTTTTGGGATAGTGGAAGGTGAAGGTGACTGCGTAGAACCATGCTCATTCTGTTTGTTAAAATGATTGCTGTTGTTGAAGTGGAAGGGCACAAAGCAGTGCACTTTGCCATTTGGACAGCAGAAGGTAACCTAACACTGATAAATTGTGTCAGCTGTGTACAGAAACATACCTCAGCATTTTATATGTATAGAAGTTCATATGTTTCATGTCGTGTGACTAAGGCACACTGTTCAACCCATAAACTGACATCATGTTAAATGAAATTGCGCATTGTGAATGACAAAATGAACATGCAGGGTTTTACTTTCAGTTGCCCCATTAAAAACGGATGCCTTGTGAAAGGAAAAAAAATACACTGATTTAAAATGGCACTAAATAATGATGGGGAGATGCAATATATTATCATACATAAAAGGCTTCACCTGAAAATAAATGCAAAGGTTGAAAAGAGTATTTTATTTCAGACGCAACATGCAAGTCTCATATGACCCCAGGAAAGTCACAGATTTAGTTTTCATTTCTTGAAAAGATAGTCAGTTGCTGGGCAGAACACTCAGGCATTTATGAGGGCCTGGTCTCTGGGAGAAGAAATACAATGACTTTTAGCCATGGAGAAGAAGGCTAATTAGGCAACTGCAGGCTACATCAACATTGCAGCACACAAGCCTAGACCACGTGTTTCATGGGAATTGAAACTGACATGGTGCAATGGGAGTGAGATATGCATATCTGTTTGAACATTTACATTAGTTTAAATGGACTATCATAAATGGTCATTTACTGAACACTGATAAGTCACTCAGAGTCCATACCTGTGTCATTGTAAAGCTTGTGATGAGTCCGTTATTCTGATTTATTTGTATTTGAATCTGATTTTTGATAGCCCTGTTACAACCTAAAATGGGTTTCTAGCTTTATCAAAAGTGTTATGACTCTGAAGGTTTAGGAGCTGTTTGAAGATATCTGGTTAGAAAATGTCACATTCCTGACTATGATACTTTTTGTGCAAAGGGTGAAAAACTATTGAACGTGAAAAACGCTGCCTTAATAAAAATAAGTTACACATATCCGTCATGGTTAGGGGAACATTAATATCTATGTTTTATGGCATTCATTGGCAAATTGCTCATTGTTGCCATGTAGGGACATTTGAGTTTAAAAGCTTACATGTAGAAAATGGAACTCAAAGGGCCTATCGACAGAGATGGGTTGGATCTTGGGAGGAGGAAGAGAGGGTAATCCCCAATGTGAGCTAATTAACGGACATGTTCAATTTTAATAAGTGGAGGTGTGGTTTATAGAGTAAAGAGCTGTTCCTCTATGGAAAAGGGACAGATAAACAAACATCCCTAAACCCCATCTAGCAGACAGACAATGGGCCTCATTACGACCCTGGCGGAAAGTTACCGCCAGGGCCGTGACTTTACCGCCATGGTGCTAACTACGTTAACACCATGGCGGTAAGGGGATTTACCGCCCCATTCCGACCTTGGCGGGGCGGTAAATCCCCAATCCCCATTTACCCTTCCCCATTCCCATTTTTGCCCCATAGGGCATAATGGGAGTGGGGAAGGCGTTAATTACGCCACCGTAAATTACGGTGGCGTAATTAACACCAAGTTCCCTTACCGCCATGGATTTTTACACCCGCTAGAAGCAGGTGTAAAATCCGCCATGGCGGAGAGGGAACTCGTGATTGGCGGTAAGGGGTCGGCGCAGCTAACGATGGCGCTAACCCCTTACCGCCAGGGTCGTAATGAGGCCCAATATGCCTCAAAAACAACCATCTTGGAGGAAGAACTGCCTAACATCTTGAAGGGTACTTGCCTATAATACATCTAGGTGAATTCTGAGTTAGCTGCCACAAGTTACCTTGGTGGAGAGGTCTTACAATTGATGGAGACTTAACACCGCTTGGGAGACAGAAACTGGGAAAGGCTAAAAACTGATGGGGACCCATGATTAAGGAGAGCCAAATGAGGGATAGATGCTGGTGATTATGTCTGACTGAAGTGTTTGACTAGAACCTGTGCTGTCCCAAAGAGGAGCCCTGCCATGAACAGATGTTCCCAATGTAAGTAAATGTATCTAAATGACACCAAATGTGTGGGGTCCTGCCTGTCTTAATTAGTTTCCCTTAATTGTGGGTGGGTGGCAAATTGTATAGACTGAATATTAATTTAATTAAGTCCCAAATAGATTGACACAAGGAGGAGCTCAGAGGAGTTTTTAACCTCTGCCCCTTTTCCTAATGGGAAGTTAAGTTATAGTCACGTAAAGTAATTGCGGTGCCTTTAATTTTCTTGTCAACTCCAGACTTCGTTAATGAACAGGGGTGCCCTGGCCACAAAGAAATCCCAACTGTCCCCATTTCCCAAACCTTGTCTTTAAACCAAAGGTGTTCCTGTGCAAAAATGAAATTCCCAACTATTACCACTTCCCAGATCTTCCTTTAAACCAATGGGTTCCCTTACCCCAAAAAGAAATTCCTAACTGTCCCCACTCTCTAGACTTGGCCTTTAAACAGAGGGGTGCTGCATATCTCTGATGCCTGGGCTTTGGCACTGGGGAGAGAAGTGCTTTGTGAAGTGAAACCACAGGTAATTCTCCAATGAAAAATATACACTCTTTTCTGAGAGTGATTTAGTGACCGTGATAACGGAACGATTTTGCATTGTTTTTGGGATAAAGAAAGATTCTATAAAGAAAATTATTTTCATAGATCTGTGTGAGTTCAAATCTGTTAGCATTTTCTAGTGTTTAGGGAATTGACACGTACAAAGGGCTGCATGTGTAATTTGTATTTTTGGGAAAAGCAAAACCGTGCAGTTGTTTTAAATGTAAATCTTATCAAGTCATGTTAACCTGTTTATTACAAAAAGGAAAAAGTGCGTTTTGTATTGAAGCTTTGTTTTGTGCCACAGAGAAGGTGGCGTGTGTAATCATTGAAACCAATTATTAATTGAAATGATACATATATTACATGGCCACAGTAGTGGCCATGTAGTTATGGTTAAGTTGGTGTTTCCATAGGAAGAGCACTTTTTGGGTGACTTATAACTTCGCTCCCCCTGGACGAATCCTCACCAAATAAACTATATGGCCCACTCTGAATTTTATTGCAAAGTTTGGTGATGATTCGTCCAGGGGGGGCAAAATTATATGGGGGTTCCCAAAACTTTTTTTTCCCATAGACTGAATGGGGAAAAAACTTTGCTCGCGCCTATAGCCCAACCCGCTGGATGGATTTTCTGCAAATTTTGACCAGGAGTAGCGGCTTGGTCCCGAAACCGTGCTTTTGCAGATTTGGTGAAAATCTGTCCAGTAGTTTTTTAAAAAATGACCAAAAAGCAGGTCATAAAAAATTAGTGATATCTGTGTTTGGTCCGCAGACACACTTCCCTGTTTGCTCCACGGACAGTGTCCTGATTGGCCAATCAGTTTGCGTGGTGTCCACAGACAGGCGACGTGTTCGCTGATTGGACAGTGTGGAGTGTGAAGCGCGTCAGATTTTCGGTAGCGCCCGCCATCTTGGATTCGCGGACGTCCACGGACAGCGCAGTGAAACTTGGTTCAAAATTTGTATTTAGCAGAGTGTGTTGGTGTGTAAGAGTGTTTGGGGAGGGTCGGAGAGTATGAGATAGGTTGAAAGTTGTGTTTTTTTATGTGGTAGACGTTCTTGTTGTGTTCGATTTGTCTGTGGACATCACGGGTGTTCTGAAATGTTCTAAATAAACTGAATGGGGGGTGTTCTTAGGACTCAATATGTGTCCGTTTTGTTCGTAAACAAGCTGAAACTGTTCTAGGAACACTCGCAGTGTCCGGAAATGTTCGTAAATAAACAAAATGGGGGTATCTTGAGGACGCTGTCCGTATTGTTCCTTGTGAAGTTGAAAGTGTTCTAAAAACTCTCGCGGTGTCCTGAAATGTTCGTATATAAACAAAATGGGGGTGTTCTGAGGACACTGTCCGTATTGTTTGTTGTCAATTGAAAGTGTTCTAAGAACTGTCGCATTGTCCTGAAATGTTCGTAGGGGGTGTACTGAAGACGCTGTCCGTATTGTTTGTTGTCAAGTTCAAAGTGTTCTAACAACTCTTGCGGTGTCCTGAAATGTTCGTAAATAAACAAAATGGGGGTGTTCTAAGGACGCTGACCGTATTATGTTTGTAAATAAACAAAATGGGGGTGTCCTGAGGATGAAGTCCGTAATGTTCGTTGTCAAGTTGAAAGTGTTCTAAGAACTGTCGCATTGTCCTGAAATGTTCGTAGGGGGTGTCCTGAAGACGCTGTCCGTAATGATCGCTGGCAAGTTGAATGTGTTCTAAGAACACTCACGGTGTGCTGAAATGTTCGTAAATAAACAAAATGGGGTTGTTCTGAGGACGGTGTCTGTATTGTTCGATGGCAAGTTCAAAGTGTTCTAAGAACTCTCGCGTTGTCCTGAAATGCTCGTAGGGGGTGTCCTGAAGATGTTGTCCATATTGTTCTCTGGCAAGTTGAATGTGTTCTTAGAACACTCGCGGTGTCCTGAAATGTTTGCAAATAAATAAAATGGGGGTGTTCTGAGGACGCTGTCCGTATTGTTCGATGGCAAGTTGACAGTGTCCTGATTGGCCAATCGGTTTGTGTGGTGTCCGCGGACAGGTGACGTGTTCGCTGATTGGACAGTGTGGAGTGTGAAGCGCGTCAGATTTTCGGTAGCGCCCGCCATCTTGGATTCGCCGACGTCCGCGGACAGCGCAGTGAAACTTGGTTCAAAATTTGTATTTAGTAGAGTGTGTTGGTGTGTAGGAGTGTTTGGGGAGGGTGGGAGAGTATGAGAGAGGTTGAAGGTTGAAAGTTGTGTTCGATCTGTGGACATCACGGGTGTTCTGAAATGTTCCAAATTAACTAAATGGGGGGTGTTCTTAGGACTCAATATGTGTCTGTTTTGTATGCAATCAAGCTGAAACTGTTCTAGGAACACTTGCGGTGTCCGGAAATGTTCGATGGCAAGTTGAAAGTGTTCTAAGATTTCTCGCGTTGTCCTGAAATGTTCGTAAATAAACAAAATGGGGTGTTCTGAGGACGCTGTCCGTATTGTTCGTTGTCAAGTTGAATGTGTTCTAAGAACACTTGCGGTGTCCGGAAATGTTCGTAAATAAACAAAATGGGGGAGTTCTGAGGACGCTGTCCGTATTGTTCGTTGTGAAGTTGAAAGTGTTCTAAGAACTCTCGCGGTGTCCTGAAATGTTCATAAATAAACAAAATGGGGGTGTTCTGAGGACACTTTCCGTATTGTTTTTTGTCAAGTTGAAAGTGTTCTAAGAACTGTCGCGTTGTCCTGAAATGTTCGTAGGGGGTGTCCTGAAGATGCTGTCTGTATTGTTCGTTGTCAAGTTGAATGTGTTCTAAGAACACTCGCGGTGTCCTGAAATGTTCGCAAATAAATAAAATGGGGGTGTTCTGAGAATGATGTGTGTATTATGTTTGTAAATAAACAAAATGGGGGTGTCCTGAGGACGCTGTCCGTATTGTTCGTTGTCAAGTTGAAAGTGCTCTAAGAACTCTCGCGTTGTCCTGAAATGTTCGTAGGGGGTGTCCTGAAGACGCTGTCCGTATTGTTCTCTGGCAAGTTGAATGTGTTCCAAGAACACGCGCGGTGTCCTGAAATGTTCGCAAATAAACAAAATGGGGGTGTTCTGAGGACGCTGTCCGTATTGTTCGTTGTGAAGTTGAAAGTGTTCTAAGAACTCTCGCGGTGTCCTGAAATGTTCATAAATAAACAAAATGGGGTGTTCTGAGGACACTGTCTGTATTGTTTGTTGTCAAGTTGAAAGTGTTCTAAGAACTGTCGCGTTGTCCTGAAATGTTCGTAGGGGGTGTCCTGAAGATGCTATCCGTATTGTTCGTTGTCAAGTTGAAAGTTTTCTAAGAACTCTCGCGGTGTCCTGAAATGTTCGTAAATAAATAAAATGGGGGTGTTCTGAGGACACTGTGTGTATTATGTTCGTAAATAAACAAAATGGGGGTGTCCTGAGGACGCTTTCCGTATTGTTCATTGTCAAGTTGAAAGTGTTCTAAGAACTCTCGCGTTGTCCTGAAATGTTCGTAGGGGGTGTCCTGAAGACGCTGTCCGTATTGTTCGATGGCAACTTGAATGTGTTTTAAGAACACTCGCGGTGTCCTGAAATGTTCATAAATAAACAAAATGGGGGTGTTCTGAGGACGCTGTCTGTATTGTTCGATGGCAAGTTGAAAGTGTTCTAAGAACTCTCGCGTTGTCCTGAAATGTTCGTAAATAAACAAAATGGGGGTGTTCTGAGGACATTGTCCGTATTGTTCGTTGTCAAGTTGAATGTGTTCTAAGAACACTTGCGGTGTCCGGAAATGTTCGTAAATAAACAAAATGGCGGTGTTCTGAGGACGCTGTCTGTAGTGTTCTCTGGCAAGTTGAATGTGTTCTAAGAACACTCGCGGTGTCCTGAAATGTTCGCAAATAAACAAAATGGGGGTGTTCTGAGGTCGCTGTCCGTATTGTTCGATGGCAAGTTGAAAGTGTTCTATGAACTCTCGCGTTGTCCTGAAATGTTCATAAATAAACAAAATGGGGGTGTTCTGAGGACGCTGTCCGTATTGTTCGTTGTCAAGTTAAATGTGTTCTAAGAACACTTGCGGTGTCCGGAAATGTTAGTAAATAAACTAAATGGGGGAGTTCTGAGGACGCCGTCCGTATTGTTCGTTGTCAAGTTGAAAGTGTTCTAAGAACTTTCGTGGTGTCCTGAAATGTTCGTAAATAAATAAAATGGGGGTGTTCTGAGGACGCTGTGTGTATTATGTTCGTAAATAAACAAAATGGGGGTGTCCTGAGGACGCTGTCCGTATTGTTCGTTGTCAAGTTGAAAGTGTTCTAAGAACTCTCGCGTTGTCCTAAAATGTTCGTAGGGGGTGTCCTGAAGACGCTGTCCGTATTGTTTGATCGCAACTTGAATGTGTTCTAAGAACACTCGCGGTGTCCAGAAATGTTCGTAAATAAACAAAATGGGGGTGTTCTGAGGACGCTGTCTGTATTGTTCTCTGGCAAGTTGAATGTGTTCTAAGAACACTCGCGGTGACCTGAAATGTTCGTGAATAAACAAAATGGGGGTGTTCTGAGGTCGCTGTCCGTATTGTTCGTTGACAAGTTGAATGTGTTCTAAGAACACTCGTGGTGTCCTGAAATGTTCGTAAATAAACAAAATGGGGGTGTTCTGAGGACGCTGTCTGTATTGTTCTCTAGCAAGTTGAATGTGTTCTAAGAACACTCGCGGTGTCCTGAAATGTTCGTAAATAAACAAAATGGGGGTGTTCTGAGGACGCTGTCTGTATTGTTCGATGGCAAGTTGAAAGTGTTCTTTGAACTCTCGCGTTGTCCTGAAATGTTCGTAAATAAACAAAATGGGGGTGTTCTGAGGTCGCTGTCCGTATTGTTCGTTGTCAAGTTGAATGTGTTCTAAGAACACTTGCGGTGTCCGGAAATGTTTGTAAATAAACAAAATGGGGGTGTTCTGAGGATGCTGTCTGTATTGTTCGTTGTCAAGTTGAATGTGTTCTAAGAACACTTGCGGTGTCCGGAAATGTTAGTAAATAAACAAAATGGGGGTGTCCTGAGGACGCTGTCTGTATTGTTCATTGTCAAGTTGAAAGTGTTCTAAGAACTCTCGCGTTGTCCTGAAATGTTAGTAGGGGGTGTCCTGAAGATGCTGTCTGTATTGTTCGTTGTCAAGTTGAATGTGTTCTAAGAACACTCGCGGTGTCCTGAAATGTTCGCAAATAAATAAAATGGGGGTGTTCTGAGAATGATGTGTGTATTATGTTTGTAAATAAACAAAATGGGGGTGTCCTGAGGACGCTGTCCGTATTGTTCGTTGTCAAGTTGAAAGTGCTCTAAGAACTCTGCGTTGTCCTGAAATGTTCGTAGGGGGTGTCCTGAAGACGCTGTCCGTATTGTTCTCTGGCAAGTTGAATGTGTTCTAAGAACACTTGCTGTGTCCTGAAATGTTCACAAATAAACAAAATGGGGGTGTTCTGAGGACGCTGTCTGTATTGTTCGTTGTCAAGTTAAAAGTGTTCTTAGAACTCTCGCGTTGTCCTGAAATGTTCGTAGGGGGTGTCCTGAAGATGCTGTCCGTATTGTTCGCTGGCAAGTTGAAAGTGTTCTGAGAACAACCCAACACTCTATGCCCTGGCCACAACCACCGCAGCATATCACACTTATAGTTGCTCATAACTTTGAGTCAAAAACAAATTTATAAGGGACTAAGTTACAAGAAACTATGGGTGTCTTATGCTGCGATGGTTGTGGCCAGGGCATAGAGTGTATAATATACTTACTGTTTGGTTTCGTAACTGGAGTACATGTATTTCTTGTTCATTTCTGTGATAAAAGAAAATAGCATGTTAGTATTAGTATTTTGTAATGACTTATTACATTGTATAATCAACATTTTTTTATTACCCTCATATTTAGTAGATTACAAACCAGAGTACTGTGCAATGTGCTCAGTTTCTGTGTTCATTGCTAAAATCATTGGGTCTGTGGGAGAAAAAAAAATCCATGTTGGATTAGAAAAAAAAACTTTTTCTGTTATGCTACAGTTTAATTGTTTGTTTGTTTTCAGTGTTCACTTGTTGTTTCTGCCTAATGCTTTATACATTGGCTTGTTGCATTTTTTTGGAGCAGTAACATATTATTTATTTGTTTTGATATTGTAACATTTTTAGCAGTTAGATACCAGTAGGCGTATTATAACTGTCTATTTTTTATATATTTTAGTGGTATTGATTTATCTGTTTGGATATTCTTAAATTTTGGGACCGTTAGATACCAATTGGCGTATTCTAACTGTCTATTTTTTTATATATATTTTAGTGGTATTGATTTAACTGTTTGGATATTGTTACATTTTGAGACAGTTAGATACCAATTGGCATATTCTAACTGTCTATTTTATGCTCTAATTTAGTGGTATTCATTTATCTGATTAGTTGTTGTCAAACCTTTGGGCAGTTAGGTAGCTTTTGGAATATTATAACAGTTTATATTTTTTTAGTACAAGTTTACTTAAGGTTTAAGTACAGTTTAGTTATCAAATTTTGGTTTTAGGAACATTAGATAATTGTTTGTAAGATTTGCTGGTAATCTCCGCTTTGGAGTAATGGTACTATCATTACATTCAAACCATCCACATATTTTTTATATATATGCAGTGTAGGGCCCTGAATTGGTTTGGCTCCTGTGTGGTAGATTATACCTATTGTTGTGAAGGTTTTCTTACCAAGTTATATTTGACCATATGTGAATCCAGTCAGCTTGCAGTTGTTTTTGGTACCATCTGCATTGTAACATAGAAGCATTAGTGTTACGTATTTACTATGTGTTAGTATTACTAACATGGAGCGATTATCTGAATTGCAGGTAGAACATGATCTACCATGGTTTGCATTTTGTACAAGTTGCTGAAATGGAATGGATTCACAATTAGGTATTGACATATGTACGAAGCATTCATTGGGGATTTGTTCTTGTGTCACATTGTTGCAGAGAGTGCATGTATGTTTCCACATGTATGAAATCTGGAAGATTTCATTTATAGGTATGTTTTTGTTTTCCAGTACTTGTAGTAAGCACATTAGAAATTCTTGTGGATCTTCCTGTGAGTTTATAGTGAATTTCACCATTCCAGCACAGTAGTCCAATTGTTGTCTTATTCCATAAACGCTATACGTGTTGTCAGGATTGTTTGTTGCATTTCTATGAAGTGCTAACATTTGCAAACACAATGGGTCTGTACTGTGTAAGTAAATGTTGTCAACAATTGGTGGTAATTGAAATAGAATATTCATTGCTACATATGCGTAGCAACTTACACCCACTATATTTGAGAGTTTAAATGGACCAGGTAGTTCTGTATCTGACTGCTTTTTTTGGAGTTTGTCTTCCTTCTTTGAAGAAGTACCTGGTTTACTTTCCCTAATTGATTCTTTTTTGCTTGTGGTACTTGATGAAGTATTAGTTTTGTTTACTCTCTTTGGAGGATTTGCAGTGACATCCTGTTGCATTTCTGTTTGATTTATTTTTCTTTTATAACGTTTTACTTTTTGTGGTACAGAATATGTGTTTAGATGGGGGGTGTATAGTGAGTGAAGTCTATTGTATTCTAAAATGCAAGGAATATCAGCGTTTACTTTACTTGCATCAAAGTTGATTAGAAGTAGACCGTCAAGTGTACGTAAGCGTGATAGTGCTACGTAGCTCATGCCTTCTTTAAAGACTGTGTTGCCAATATCTATCATTGCTTTGTCTAGGGTAAGACCTTGTGATTTATGAATCGTGACTGCGTATGCAAGAGTTAGAGAAAATTGTTCTCTGCGTACATACATGTCTTTGAAGAGAAGGAATCGAGCTGTTGAGCGTCCTATCCTTTTTACTTCTGAAAAGTTTGTCAAAGAGAATATTGACAAACTGAATTTTGTTGTCACGTGGGTTTGTACCCAGTGCTTCATTAACTAGTCCTTGGTCCACATCAAGGTTACGTTTAAGCATTACTCTGCAATTTAAGGATCATTTTAATATATTTTCTAAGCCTGTTGTGTTTGAGATTGATTTTTCTAAACTATTTAGTATTGTTGTGGCTTGGTCACACATGGGTAGTGTCATACCATGTACATCTGGTTTGTCTGTGGCGCTAATTTCCATTATTGGTTGCATTTCTTTACTTAACATTATTTCAATGAATTTGAAACAGCTTGCAAGAGTTGGCATTACGGCCATACAATTGACATTTTTGTGGGCTAATTGTTCCATAACATCTGTAGCACATGCATTATCGCCATAAAGTGCATGAATATGCCGGGTTTTCAATATTGCTTCTGCTTCTTTAGAAAGTATACCAACTCTGATACTTTTTAAGATGTTGGCATAAGTGAGATCTGCAGATTGCCGCATGTTTTCTGTTAATTGTCTGTATTGGAAATGTTGCCAAAGGTTGAGGTTGAGTTTGGGCCTCTTTACACGGACGGCGGTGGACCAAGGTGCTATTAGCACCTTGGTCCATGCCGGTAAAATACCGGCACCGCCTTGGAGGAAAGGGGAATTACCGTCCTATTCCAAGGTTGGTGGGGCGGTAATTCCCCCTTCCCCATTGCCCTTCCCCATTCCCATTTTTGCCCCATAGGGCATAATGGGAATGGGGAAGGTGCTAATTACGGCACCGCAAATTGCAGTACCGTAATTAGCTCCCTGGTCCCTTTGCGGGTTGGTTTTTAACGCCTGCAAAAAGCAGGCATTAAAGTCTCCAACCCACAAAGGGACCTCGTAGTAAGGCGGTAAGGGTTAACGGTCACCGGTACCATTAACGGTGACCGTTAACCCTTAATGATTTTGATTAGGAATGTTTTGCCAGAACCAGCTTCACCTCTGAGGTACAGTAGTATAGGTTTATAATTATGGCAGGAACATTCTTTATTTTCATGTTGTACACCATGTGCAATTTGTTTTGTTACTTCTTGAAAAATGCTACTTTGCTCATTGTTTAGTTTTGATTGTAGTATAGTTAATTCTTCTTTATATTCATACTGACACATTGTGTTTTCTACTTCTGTCATAGCTAATTCTGCCTCATTTATTATTAGTGGTTCTCCCAGTGGTTCTCTGCTTCCTGTTACAGAAGGTTGACTACTGTCAGGAGTTTCTTTATCTAGTTGGGCCTGGAGTTCTTCTTCGTGTTGCTGTTCATTGTGCAACATTGTTTTGTACTGTGTAAAGTTTACATCAGTTATAGTGCTTTCATTTCCTTTGAAAGCATCTTCATATGAGTTATAGTTATCTAGTATTTCTTCTTCTTTTCTCCATGGTTTAAAGAGTTGTATCAGGGACATGTAATATACTTCTTTATGTTGAGGAGTCTTTAATGACAATTTGATATGATTAATTACATTTGGTTTGGTGGGTTTAACTAAGCTGCCTTCACAGTTTGTCACTCTGTATTTACCTTTTTTTATCAGGTTTTATATTATTTTTGTATGTGTAGTTTTGGGTTATGTGGTATAGACACATGGTTTCCAAAGTATTACTTCTGTTTGGGTAGTATGTGTCCAATAAATTGTTTTTTAAAATGTCTTGGCTGTTGGGATCACGTTTGGCTATTGTTTCTGTATCTTCGAATGATTTTAGAACTCTTTTTCTAGATTTAGCTGGACCAGGACTTAGCCATACTATATTTTCAGATTTACCAAGATTTTGCCCAAGCTGTATAATTTCTGAGACACTGTTTTATCTGATGACAGGTCATTCCAGAGGTCTTGGAGCTCTGTCTTTTCTGCTTTGGTTAAGTATGCTGTGACATATCGTGCAACTGCAGTCGAAGTGTCTGCAATGCACTGCACATCTATGTGTGCATTCCATAGTGGGCAATGATTGCATTATAATCATTGATATATTTTACTTCTTGTTTTCTTTTTATGGAATATGTATTTTTAGGTGACTTACCTTTAACATTATGTCTAACTGAAGACATGAGGTTGTTCACTTGACCTGTATTTGTAACTGGTCTAGGGAAACCAAATCAGCATTTGGTGTAGTATTTCCCTTTGTTTTTGTATTTGCGACGACAATATTTTCCACATTTGTGCCTTTGAAATTGTAAAATTTGTGCATGAAGATCACTATTTGTTGCTTCCAATGGAATTTCACAAGTGACATATTTTTCAATAAACTGTAAAACAGTGGCATCACTGTCTTGACCAAATTTAGGAGCATCTTTAATCCATAAAAGCTTGTGGATATGTGGTGTTCCTCTGGCTTTGTATTTTTTTCTCCAAAAGAAGTGTTGATCTTCTCCAAGGGGAGGAACAGTTTTATTACAAATAAAATGTAGCATAGCAATGAAGCAATGGTGAAAATATCTTGAAACATTAACAGGATCCAAAGAACAAAGTTCGGCAGGCGTTAGTATATCTATGTTTGTTTTGTTTTTGTTTCATATGCGTAGGAAATCATGTAAATCTTCCCATGCATATTCTGCACAACTTAATGTAACAAACCAAGTGGGTGGGTCAAGGTTTCTGATCATACAACGTACATCTCCATGACGTTGAAACCAGTACTCTTTAGTATCACGCATATTTGCTAATAGATTTCTAATATTTGATTGTAAAACCTCATCCTTTTGTTGCACTTTTTGTAATAATTGTGTAGCTGTCATATTTTGAAAGTGTGATCCTGATTTTAATATGTGTGCAATTCCGTAACATAAAGTTGCTAGCTCACTTTCAAAGAGTAGGTGGAATATGTATTCCACATTTTGTCTAAATCTCGGATCTTCAGAATGCATCCGTAATGAGCGGTATTCTGATGCTGATATTTGAATAGGTGTATCATCGTACCTTCCTCCTTTGCCAGTAGGAAAGAGTAAAGGAAAAGCACGTGCTTCTATACTTTTTTCCCATATCCTGATTGGTGATCCTTTTGTTTGACGCATTTGGTATGTGTCCAGTGCATCTTCTATGGTGTCATTAGAGTGCCAAGGATGAATTGTATAATGGTCTAAAGTATTTGATATTGTAGCAGGATCTAGGAGCTCAAATTGACCAGTTTCTTGTGTTTCTTGAATTATTTCAGTTGTATCCTTCAAGTTTTCTTCGATATTAATTTCTTTGTAATATTCATTATTCTCTTTAAGATATTGCAAGTCTTGTCAAACTTTTTGTAAATCTACCAGCTTTTGCCATATTCTTTTGTCTTTTGTAGGTACTCCATTTACTAAGATAATTAAAGATTGTTGCATTGGACATTGCACTCCTAGAGTATGTACATTTTCTTTTAGATCTAATGGTAAATAAACTACTTTTCCACAAATGCCTTTTACCAATTCAGAGGGAGGTAATATTGCTGTTTTTGGTTGAAGGCGTATTATTGCTTGAAATGGGTGCACTGTTTCAATTATGATGCTCGCATATAAATTAAGTTGTTGTAGGGGTTTTGGTAGTGGGTATAATTACAAATTATTTGTGATAGCACGTGAAGGAATTTGGTTGTTGTCAAGTTTTGTAGTGCAGTAACTGCAAAGTATTAAGGGGTCAGTTATTTTGTATTTGTTTTCTGCTACAAGGTAGAGAGCTAATTCAAACCATTTAGAATCTTCATTGTCTTCTATTTTGTATGATAGGTCTACAGTTTTTGTGTTACTTTTATAAAAAGTTCTGCGGCAACATACACACACATGGTTTGGTACTTCAGCTGATGTACTTTTAAATTTTATTATTTCTTTTTTGTATGTGTTTAGTAAAAGGTTGCCATGTCTAGAATTGTTATGAGTTTGGTTTAAAGCTATTTCATTCTGTAAGTGGCTTTTACTTCCAAAATATTTTTTATGGATATAGTCAATTTCTTCAAGTAGGTCTTTTGCTGTACCATGTAGAAGAATGCTATTTAAATTTGCTAGTGCTAAAGCAGGACTTTTAGCATAGTACAGTTTATAGACAAGATTTCTTATAGTTGAATGATGTGTTGATATCCTTTTGATATCATGGAAGGTGGTTTTACAAGTAGGTCCTGTAATGCAGGTCAATGAATGTTCTTTTAGTCCTGTGTACATGCGCACTGGACAGGTCCATATTTTGCAGTAGTTTAATTTTGATTTTGTCTTTGGTTTTTACATATTGATTGAGGAATTGGCGTAAAGACTTGAAAAATTGTTTGGGAATGTTACACATTGACATGCATGGCCATTTGTACACTAGATGTTCTGATTCAGTTGAATGGAGGGGTAATTCTAAGTTTTCAGGGCATATTTTTGTAAGGAGTACTTCTTGTTCCATTATTGTATTATTCACTTTTTCATAACCTCGACCACTTCTATGCATGGCAATTGTATGTGTTTGCTTTTGTTTGTACGCTTCTTCATTAAAGTATGGTTTTGTGCTCGTAGTGCCTCCGCAGATACTTAAGACGTTCTTTCTGTTGACATTTTGTTTATTGAGAAGTCTTTTTTGTAGTTTAGTTATTAGTTTTGTTAGTGGTTTCATTTTGTTTAACACTAAAATAAATAACTTTCTTTTGAGAAGAATTGCACTGTCTATCAACGCTTCTAAGATTAATTTCCTACAATAGGTTTTAAGCATTGAACCTGATTTCTCTCCTGTTTTATAAGATTTTGAAGGACTTTGTGACGGTACATTTTGGCTAAAATACTTTTCTTGGTATGCTTACTTTGCACTATATCAACATTTAAAGAAGCAGTTATATCTGTAGTGATAGCTGATTTTCTGTTAATTGTTTTTTGGTTTGTTTTACATTTTGCTAGAGGAGGCAAAGTTTTTTGTACTTGAAACTTCTTGTGTTTCACTAAATGACTGTATTAGCTGTTTTGTTTCAACTTTTTTTTTACAAATTCTGCGCGAGATGGATGCTTATGTTGGACACTTTTATTGTCATTTGCTCTACTTCTGCGTTGCTTTCTACGGATTTGACTTTTGGTAGGCATTCTTTAGGGTCTGTTGGTATGGGTTGGGGTGTTCTGCAATATATGTGTGCTGTGTGCATGAGTGTTTGAGTAAGATGATAAAGATGTATGTAATGGTGTGTGATTGTGCATTGGGAACTACAACTAGTAGGGATGGGTATTCCTGAATTTATGTGCTACTAAACTGGGGTTCAGATGACAGAAAAAAGTAAGCTAGTGGTGTGGAGAAGTACAAATAGTAAATCTAATGTATACAATTAAAACAGTTGTTTGTTCTATAATATCAAAATTCTAGCGGTTGAGTTGGGTAATTTGTGTGTCCAAAAATAGGAATTTGTGGGCCATTCTGGCTGTAAATCAGTGTTTAAGACATGGGGATTTTTGGACAGAATGGTGCACAATCTCTATTTTTAGGCACAAAAATAGCATGAATTAACTTTACAAGTGTTTGAGTAATTATACAAACATTATGGTGATATTCTACTTACTTTTTTTCTAAAATGAACAGGTTACTTCTTAGTTCTTCTTTGTTCTTCAAATCCGGCTGCTTCTGTCCAGGAGAATGGTCTTCACTGCAATTGTAAAAGAAACAAATTAGTAATTTTGTTTGTATATATATGCCTTTAATTTAGACATTGATTTTTTTAATTGAAATCCTCAGTGCCTTCCTCAAAACCATTAAAACTATCTTATTTACATAAGATACGTCGCACCAGTTCAATACATATGATATTTTCTTAATGAACAAATTGTATTGCAATGACTAACTGTAGCAAACAAAATATCTTTACTAAGTCTTGTGAAATTCATAATATACCACTGAATACCACTATTTCTGTAACTAAGCTCTTCCAGGTAATAGTGCCTCAATGTCCTGCTTAAATTAAAGTAATTATATAAACAAAGAAATAAAAAAGTATGTAATTGTATAAGTATTATTTTTTGAGATTTGGACATAGAGTGTGCATGCATGCAATTTTCTTTGAATATGTGCAGTCTATATATTTCATTTCAAAAATGTTAGTTTAACATGAATTGAGTGTGTGGGTGCATAAAGAAAGTAAATAGTATAAAGGTTTATAAGTGACAGTTGATTTTAGGAGATTGAAAAAAGACAGTAGATTCATTTTACAGATTGCACAAGCTAAAAGTCAGTTTGAAATGTGTTCATGTACTGTACAGAAAATATGCATACCTGTAGTTTGTGTTCATGCATATGGATATGCATGGAGCTGCAAGTAGAAATCTTGGAGACTTGTACAGTATTTCTTGTAGATGGTGCTTGCCAATGATATGACACTTGTACTCAGAGAGATTCACAGAACATTTGCAGTGCTGATCTATGATGATGCAGTTAGATGTAGAGGTCTTGAATGTGATTGGTGGATGGTCATGTGACTTTTTAGCTACATCCAATGAGGGAATATCACAGAGAGTGAAGTGGAAATGGTAGTAGGGCTGTTCATGTCACGATATGTCCGTGGACATGGCGGTAGATCGCGGACATCGGGTGTTACATCCGGGGATTTTTGGGTTCAGAAGTCATGCAAATGAGAACGAGCACTGGAAGGAATTGGTCCGGAATGTTTAATGGGTGTGTTGAGCCAGGAGAGAGTTTCTCAGATACTCTTTTTGCTGAGAGAACAACAAATAGCTATGGCTGTGTGTTTCAGAAAACAGATTGTTTGGATTTTGGGAGATTTGTGGATACATTGGTTGAAGGTGCATGCAGAAAGCTGTGGAGTAGCTGTAGATCTTGGATTTCCACATGTGAAAGTACACTGGCATGGAGTACGTGGAATAAAGTGGTTGGACTTGCTTCCTCTCTGTGCTACTTTGAAGACAGTGCAACATCCAGACATAATTGTAATTCATTGTGGAGGGAACAGTTTAGGACATGTGTCTCGAATTTCTTTGCAATTTGCTATGAAAGAAGGACTTGGGAAGGTCATGGACATGTTTCCTAATTCTCAAGTAATATTTTCACGTATTGCGCAGAGGCAAATGTGGCTTTGTTCTTCTTCATTTGGTCCACAAATGGAAAAAGCAAGGCGCAATGTTAATAAGGCTGTTTGTGCCTTTCTAAGAGATGTTGGCATGTCCTCTTTTCACAATGAAAATATTATGTTTCGTAGTACATATATTTTTCGCAGAGATGGAGTCCATCTTACTTTTTTGAGAAATGTACAAAATGCATTGCAAACTTTTTTAGAATTACAGCATCCATTTTGAAGTAGGTGTTGAGTATTTATAATTTTTGACATACAAACACCTCTCAAAGGCTCTTTTCAGAGCCACCACTTCCTCCCAGAGTAAATTGCAATGGTTGTGATAGGGTAGCACCCCAAATTTGTAGATGTCCGTGGACTCTCCGCAGACTTCTAAAAAATACAAAGGGCCCTGCTTCATTTATTTTCACTTCTATTTTTTAACTGTGAAAGGTGGCTCTGAAAAGAGCCTTATTTTTTTTTTTTTTTTATTTTGTATTTTTTTTGTTTTTTTTATATACGACACATTAGGAGAGGAGGGGAAAGGAGGGTAAAAGGGGAGACACCAACCACAGGTATAAGAAAGGGCGAGCTGAGAGAGGAAGATGTAGAGTGGGTTTTATTTGGGCAGTGAGCAGGTCTTCTCATGTTCTGAGACGATAGTCTCAAAAGCACTGTGAAGTCGCTCCCCCCTGCAGAGTACTGTGTCGCAGTACATACATACAACTGTGACCCTCGAAAGGTAAGGGTCAAAGAATTCTGAATGGCCTGGGAGGCAGCTTGAGGAAGACGCTGTCCCACAGAGGTGGTCCTTGTGGTGACAGGATCAGAAACGGAGGATGAAGTAGAGGAATCAACCTACTACACTCCTCGCAAGGTACAACCTTGCAAATGGCCCCAGAGTGAAATGACCTTAGGTGTCGCTTCATGGTAGTAGTCCTAAAGCTGTTCGAACCATGCCTCCCGCGACTGAGTACCATTTTGCACTCATTGCAGGTGACACGGTTCGCTCAAGCCTTAGGAACATGCTGTTCGTCATCAATGAGATTTGTGATGTCATCTTTGATGTCCTGGGTGTTAGGCGTAGCAGTGCATGGTGGTGGCGCGAGTTATGGTTGCTTATTTTACCATAACTGGCGAATTTCAAGGGATTTTCGGTTTTACTTGGAACCATAACGTCCCTTTAACAAAGTTTTTTCACTGAATTTCATAGGTTTTTAGTAGTGCAAATTAACCATAACCTGCCTTTAACGTTTTTTTACTGAATTTCATGTTTTTAGTAGCGCAACTTAACCATAACGTCCCTTTAACAAAGTTTTTTCACTGATATATATATATATATATATATATATATATATATATATATATATATTCTCGCTGTCGCTGTACCCAGGTGTGGATTGGTGGCACAGGGGGAGAGATCTACTTGGCTAAATATGAGTCATAGATAGGGCTAGATGAACCAAGTTAAATGCTGTATTGTGGTCCATCTTAATTGAGGGCAGAGGAACTCCCTATGTTGCCATGGCCCCCAATATATCATTACAAGATACCAAGCTATTCTATGCTTCTTACAATTCATAGAAAATCTGTTATCCCTTGCTAAATTCTTTTTTTTTTTTTACATGGCGAGGTGGGCAGGCCAAAGGGAGAACTCATAGAGGATAAATCCCTTGTGGGTTAGAACTATGTTTGTACCCTTAACTCTGCATTAGCAGCTCCATCATAGGGAAGACCAAGCAATAATTGTATTAGACAGATCATCTGTTAAGTATTTGGTGTTGCCATCTGTTGTCATTGAACCATATGTGTGGCAGTCGCATCCAGATATTTCAGTGCTTCCATGTGCCAGTGCAATCCCGAATTGCTAAGCGTATAAGGTTTTCACAAATGTACCTAGTGCCTCAAATATGAAACCTTAAAAGAAAGGACCAAACCTGTTTTCCACATTTTAGTACATAGGCTTCGGTCGTGCAAATCCAGCACTAACGCATACCATGACAGAAAGTTGGGATTTAGCATGCTTTGGTCAGAACCAAGGAACATTTATGCTCTATTCATCCTTGTTAGACATGTAACTTCTACGTCACCGACTCACAGCCCTGCCCTTTAGGTTATATTAAGTTCTGCTTCTAGTGGAGCTTCTGCGCCTTTTCTGGGTGCATTACCAAAATGTTGCACTGGTGCAAGTGCACTTTACATTAGAGCAAAAAAATCTCGAAGCGCAAAAATCACCCTCTTCTTCCCCCACTGGTATTTCTTGGAGAGCCTTCTTTCATAAGTGACGATATGTAGCCCATTTCCGATGCCTCATGAAATGCAGTTTTCATTATTTTCACCCTGAAGAAAATGGGTAGTGCTCTGTACTTTTTCCATGCATTGTCTTGGCTATGTTAAGGCTATCTATCCCATTTATCACCTGTACTCCAAGTTCTATCAGTGGTTACATTTATGCACATCTGTGCTCTTCAGACAGGTTACATATAGTCCATGGGATTGTGCTGTATTGTTTCCTTCCTCCTACAATATGTACATTTACCTTTCTCATGGCATCCCGTTTTTTTCAACCTGCTTTTGAGTCCTGTGTGTCCTATAGATTGCCTATACAATCATATATCATATTTCTTAGGTCATTTCTCATGTCGTGTAGTTGTGTCCCATTTCTCTTTCCATCGTCTGACCATCCTCGTCGTGATAATTGGCTTCATTAAATTTTTACTGAGTGTAATAATGATAGCCATGTTTCTCGCTCCATTCCTTCTTGAACGGATTTCTCATTCCCTACAGTTCCAGAGAGGCACAGTATCTGCACCATTGACAGCTCCATTCCATCCTTAGTACTTTGAAAACAATCTACTGTTACAACATATCTATGTCCTCTACCATGTTGTATTGACTGGAATATTAGATTTCTCTTCCTTGTTTCTTGCCTCATTTTTTTAATACCAATAGTCTTCCCAACGAGTGAGTTTATGGGTGAATAATAATTCTGTGTTCATACACGACCTTAAGAGCTCTTCCCTACTCCAGGAAGTATTAACTGCTACAGTTAACGCTGATATAGGTATGGGCTCAATGTGTGGTTCTTTCACCAGTTTAAGCCGGTTTATCGAAATAAATGCACTATTGAACAATTGATCAAAGCTTTACTTAAAAGGAAATGGAAACGTGATGAATTGTGTATATTTCTGATGTCAAATGTTAAGTTCTCTAGTGGCAATGCTGGTTGTGTTTTTCTTAACACCTGCTCAGAAACCAATAAAGAAAAGGGAATTTTCTGGACTGAGATCAATGTGAGGCGGCTTGGGTTAAAATGGTAATGTTTGGCAGTGTGGTTCAAACCTAAACAAGACTATCAATCTCCTGCAAGGTCCCATCCTCTCCACAGTGATCTTCAATCTATATGTGATCCACTAGGAGCCCTCCTGGCCACACGCAACATCCACATCCACCAATGCGCCAATGACACACAGCTATGCCTCAAGATCGACTCCATCAAGGACATCCATAAATTCAAAACCCGTCTCTCGCTGATCCAATCTTGGATGTCCAGTGCATACTTGAAGCTCAACGCCTCCAAGACTGAATTTCTATTCCTCACTCTGAGGGCTTCACACACAAGCTCATCTCCTGCGCCAAGTCCCTTGGGTTCCACATTGACAAACACCTTTCCTTCAAGACACACCTAGCTAAGAAAATTCAGACATATTGGTATCAGCACCCCCTCCTGCAAAAAGTCAAGCCCTTCCTCCAGCACTGGTCCTATCCCACCTGGGTGGGGGCAATGTACTCCTCACCGCATCCTGTCATCCTCCCTTGTGCCCCTGAGAAGTGTCCTACATGTAGCCCCACGCTTCTTCAAGGGTCTACACAGATACAACCACATCCCCCCAGCCCTCATCACACATCACTGGCTCCGACTGCATGCGCAAATCACCTTTAAGTCTTGCTGTATCATCTATAAGGCAGTCACCCACAAGTCACCAAGTTTCCTTGTGTAGAAACTCCATAAGAAGCCAGTACATATGCAGACTTGATATCTGCCACTGCAAAAAGGAAAAGACCCTCTGCTTACAACCCAAGACTATGCAACTTCCTCCCCATCGGCATCTGACTCTCCCCCACACTCCTACAATTCAGAAAAGAACTCAAGACCCACCTCTTCAAGGAGTCTCTCCTCCTCAGCACCTACGCCATAACGTCGCTCCTCACACCACCTGAGTCGCTAGATGCCAAGAAGAAAAACAAGCCCTAACTGACCTGCCCAATAATAGGTCAATAGTCATCAAACCGGCCGACAAGGGGGGTGGAATTGTCCTGCTGTCTACCGCACAGTATAAAGCTATGGTTATGGTGCTACTCGCAGATGAGGGAAGTTACAAGAAAATCAAACATGATCCCATCCAGACCATCTCTAATGAAATCATAGAAATGGCCCAGTATGCCCGAGACCGCCAATGGATCTCCACCAAGGAATTTGAGTTCCTAACTACAAACCAGGGATGAATCCCCTCCATTTATGCGCTTCCGAAGATTCACAAAAATTTGGAGAACCCACCCAGATGCCCAATTGTGTCTGACTGTGGTTCAGTGTTAGAACCCTTATGCCAATTCATTGACTAATTCCTGAAACCAATCAGATTTATGACACCCACATACCTACATGACACCACCCAGACCATCCAACCCTTTGACGGTCTCCCATTTAATAACAACACACATTTAGTGGTGACGATGGACATTTGTTCCCTATACACTAGCATACCCCAAACAGAAGCCATTGAATGTATGCGCAAATATCTAATTAAATCTAATCTGCAGAATAGAGTCCTGGAAAATGTTATAACAGAGCTACTTACCTTAGCACTTTCCAAAAACTATTTTGAATTTGACAGACAATTTTACTTCCAGATCAAAGGAATTATTGAGGGCTTCAATTTTACAATGCAAGCCGAGGCTTGTGAATTGGGTGTGTCTGGGCAAGAGTAGGCTTTATGGATTCTAGATCCTTGACACACTCATTTGTTTTGGTCCGGTTATAGGAAATGTTTCTTGGACAAATTGACAAACTCGCTTTTCATAATTACCATGCCCACCTACGTATGTTTAGTATTTTATCTATAAAGAAGATGAGTCGCATCAAAGAGAGTGAGACTAAAATCTGCGCACGCTTTACGGCAAAAAATTGCCCAAACACAATTCAAATAGAAAATACAGTTTTCATGACTGATATAAAATAAAAAATACATTTTTCATGACTGATATAATATGATTCATTTGAGAACATCAATAAGATATGTTTCATAAGTAAGGTAGCAATTCTCAATACAGTTAATAATATGCATAAAGATATAACAAAAATAGTGTCATTTATATTTATACAGATAATGTATTTTACAATTACTCAAAATTAAAATAAAAAGAAACTAGTTAATTAATTCCTTGTTTCAGAAAACAAGATATACACTTAAGTTAGATAGCGGTTTCTAAGTATATCCTTTTCTGTCAATATGACATGCTTTGGGCTTTGCTGCCCTTCATCAGGTATATCAATTCATAAGTTCTGTAAAATAAATAAATAAACTCATCACTGTGTGTTTTTTAAGTAACTATTGTTATGCCTATTCTGGCCTGAATAGTTGCATAGGGTCACTGACTTGAGTATCCAAGAAATGTCTCTTGTCTCGGAAATAGCTAACACATGAAGATCTATCTATTTCAGTCTTCTCTGTAACCAGGTAGGTAGAATTTGAAGGTGATTCAAATAAACTGGATATAATTGTGGGAAATGGTGGGCCAGATATGGGACCAGTCGCTACAATATAGTGCTGGGTTCCACATCATGACCCCTTATGAAGAATGAGTTAAATGCACTGTCGTATAGAACATAAATGAGTGCTCACCTCGATGCAATGTGCAATGGAGTCATTAACTTGAGATAAAGTCAACTTCGTGCAAGGCACTGAAATTTCACTGCCGGTCCAGTATGAGAATGAGATTGCTTCATGTGGTTACTGGACTGCACGTGTCGGAATTGTCTGGGTGTCAAATTTTCTAAAAGAAGATAGTATATATGGAATTACATTCTTACCGAATTCGCAGATTCACCTCACCTAAGCTCACCGTCTGTTAGTCCAAAATGCTTTAAGAACGTTAAGCTTCTTTAATGTGCTGTTGTTTTACGATCCTGAAAAAGTGGGATCCTGGTTTAGCATATTGTTGTAATGTGGATTAATTCCATGAGAGAAGAATTACGATGTTGGATGGTTTACACACCATATTCTAGAACATGGCCGGGAAGCCGTGATGCTGTAGTAACTCGTCCATCCTGACTTCTATTTCTGAAATTAGCCTTTGCTTTGTAATCCTAGAATGGGGGGTTCCTAGTTAGGTGTGTTGCTATAACGTGGATTAATTCCTGAATGAAACAATTACAGTGAAAGTAAGTTTACATACCGTAGGCGAAACCGTGGTGGGGAAGCCGCAACACTGTAGTAGCTCGTTTTTCTTGGTCAGAATGTGGTCACGGTTGTTGTGGAAACTGTTGTGCATGCGTGCAGACTTGTTAAGAATCACATGCTGCCTTGTGCATTCACACAAAGAGCGCCATATTTGAGGTGAATAAAACACATTGATAGCTTACTCAATGGATAATTTCCATATGTGCGTGTTCTCTGAAACACTGTTCGTGTTGCTTGAGGCAAAGTTCTTTGAAACCAAGATAACGTTAGGTAAAGGTTCTTCTTAAGCATGTGGAAATTTAATGAACTTTTAACGCACTTTATTTAGCTGTAATGTACAGCGATGTTGCATGTGTGTATTTTATCTAGTCATCGACTCAAATAAACATCCCAGAATGAATTTCAGAGTGGTGCATTCTTCGCTTTAGCTTGGCTGGGTAGTGGGAATGCCACTTGTCTTGGAGTCTGCCACTCTCGTTCCTTCCTTTTAGTGTGGACAGTTTATTTATTAAGTATGTACACAAGACATCCAAATCTCAAGGATGCATGCACTCAGCACTCTTTGTAATTTATATGTATCTCTTGCAGCAGACAAGAGGAAGTGACTGTCGGAGGCGGGCGTGAGATGGTGATTCAGTGAGTTTGTTGCGGCTTGACGGTGCGGCTTGATGGTCAATCAGGCTGAGAGGTTCTTTCCTTTAACCTTGAGCGGATCAGAGGCGAGGTGAGCGAGGATTCCAGTCAAGTCGAGTCGAGGAGGCTGCTGTGCTGCATAGTTATACCCTTGGTTGATAAATATGCAGTTACTTAGAGCATCTACGCTGGTGAATGACAGAAATAAGGAGAGTGAAGCAGACAGAACTTCACCTGGGACTTACACTACTGGGACCAGGAATGAGTCTGGGTCTCACAAGACAGAGGTAAAGGTGAGTCAACCGAACACGAATCACGCATTCCCTGTCTCTGTTGTCATTGGAGCAAGCATGACGGCGTATATAGACGCACACCTGAAGGAAAGGCTGGCCACTTCTATAGCACCCATCCCCCCATGCCAGCTATGCCAGCCATCTCAACCCCAGCCCTGGCAATAGTCCTGCAGTCAATAGTGCTTCATGGGCAGGCATCATGGAATTGACACATGCCACAACTAACATCTATGGGGGGGGGTGGTTGCAGTGAAATCTTATAGGGTGGACTGTCAAAGTGATCTATCTAAGGACTCTCTGAACGCAATAGAATGTTTGTTACCTGCAGATCACCCCTCTGCAGAACTAGCAAAGGTGAACCAGATAGAGTCATCAATACGCTCTTGTACCCCACCCACAAATCCAGCGGGATTGCCTAATCCGGGAGCGGAAACATTCCTTCCATTTACAGTGGGAAAGCCACCAGACCCTATGGGTGCATCTAAACAAATACAGTGGTGGCCCAATAAGAGGGGTGAGGTGCAGAAAAACACACCTGCAACAAGAAGTTCTATTAATAGAGGGCCTGCTTATCAGTGGAATCAGCCGCGGAAGCAGCTTGTATGCCCGCTGGAAGAACAAAGAATTATCTGGAAACCCAAGGGGGTGACAAGGGCAGAAATTTCAAATGGTATGAGTATGGGTTTCTCGTACCGAGATCAAATTCCGACAGATAAGGGAAGCACATGGTCTAAAGATAATCGTGCATTCGAAATATCAGATCAACTACTATTAGAAAGCACCTGCCAGACTGAGTTAGGAGGTGTGTATTCTACTAAAAACAATGCTTTGGAATAGCAGTCACGTGATCCATCCATAAAGGTTACAGTGACTTCTTCTGCCCATTCTAACTGTGTTAGCCTGAAATCACCCCCTGCAGACGGAGTTTCTAAATATATGTTTTTGGCCTAAAATAGAAGGGATCATAGACTTTACAAGCTTTACAACATTGACTACCATCTTGGCTCCCTTCATGAAGCTTATGAGCAGGTGGGTGATCAGTTAAGGGACCAGGCGACGATGTTGGCCATGCGACACTCTGAGATGATTTTCGTCTAGGATTTTGTAACGGCCATTCAGAAAGATTTGGATTCCAGAACTGAGAAAGTAGCGGTATTGCTGCATACAATATTGGACCCTCTGATCAAAGAAAAAGAAAATAGTCGAGTGCCTAGACTGTTTGACATGCAAGACCTCCATGATGCTACCTTATCATCCTCAAACTCCAACTACCTGACAACTAAAGGGCTGAGCCCTGGTTCGAAGGATCTCTTAGGAGATCCAGGTGGCAAATTAGGCTCAATAATGGTAAACAACGGAGCTTTTAGGATTAGTGGATATTGATACTGCCTTAAGTGCAATTAGGATGGACCCCTATCAAAGGACAGCTGACGAACATTGCAGGAATGGATTCGGCAGCTCAGGAGAGTTTGAATCTGGTAGAATCTCTACATGAAATGGCACTTTCGAATTCAGTTGAATCCCAGTTGGATGACAAACAAGGCAAGGTGTGGGAGAGCTCCCGAAAGGTTCCAGTCAGCTATGCCCAATATTTACTAAACCGAGAACAATCCAAAAATCAAGTACGACTAAGGCCACCACTGATAAAGGTTGTCTTAAACAGAAGGAACCAGAACCAAAACTGATGGTGGCTAAGACGCTAAATATACAGAAGTCTAAAAACTCAAAATTGCCCTCAAATCAAAGAGCTAAAGGAATCCGAAAATGTATACAAAACATTACGATACCTGCAGATACAAACCAACCCAGCTCAAAAGGAAAAGTAAAGCAATTGTTAGAAAATCAGATGATATCAATTACAAGTAAACATCCCTCGGCGTAGGTACAGGAAAGAGTATCGAGAGAAGATGACTCTGATGAAAGCCCATCCATCGACTTGATGGATATATCTACATATTCAATCTCAGACCAGAGTGTGACCAATGATCATTCTCAGGAGATTGACGACCAACATAACGGCGAAGCTGACCAACATAATGAAGACGACCTTCAAGGACCGGAAGAGAAAAGCATAAAAATAAATCAAATACCTGAGTGGCACAAAAGACCATCGGTCCCGATTCAATCATTAGACTCATCTAGATTCAATATTATCAAACATCGAACTCTTTTAGAGATAGATAATCCAGAAAAGGAGGGTGAATGTCAAATAAATTCTTGTGTGACCTGGCAGATGGATGGAATATCACAGTTTGATGAAAGCTCAGAAATTAGGTCTTGCCCGAAAACAAGAGGATATACAGATGAAATGGAGAAGAAAACAGAAGAAATCCAAGCCCGTCCTATGAGAGAGAGTGCAAATAAGGAAGTAGTCCATTCAATCTCTCACGAAGTTGAGAATGTATCCCTGGCAGCCATTGAAAAAACATATGTAATTTCCCCACTGAAATTAACACGACCATCATCAAGAATAAGTTGGGATGGAGATCCTAAGACTAATCGCCCCTCAAAAGAGTACCGGGAGAGACCCGGTTGGCCAGACACCTATAGACAGCACAATACTAACCATCAAGATGGCTTATTATTAGAAAGATTGACAAAATCATCCATCTGATCCTAAATAGAGCAAATGTATTAAGATTATTCCATTACGTGCCATCTTTAAGACTGTTGACTTCTTATGACTTGGCTATAGTAGAATTTTCTGATGAAGTCTGAACAGACATAGTGACTATTTATCCAACTACCCCTCTGATTAGCCAACTCCTGAAAAAATGTTAGACCTTTAGGATTTGACTTGATGGAACAAAAGTTTTGAACAAGATCACCCAAAAGAACACCATCCAAACAAAGAGAAAATTACAACTGCACCCACACTGAAAAAGCTGGCAGATATAACGAAAGGTTACACTCGAGGGAGCGTACACATGGCCGGTATGTCAGGAGAGAGGATCAAAATACATCTAATACTAGAAAGGAAGTGCAAAGGTCAGAGATCAAAGGAACATATGATAACTGGAAGTGGCAGAAAAAAATAAAAATGTTGTAGCCTCTGCAACCAACTGAAACTAAACCCTTGACGGTGGCACGCTGGAATACTAGGGGACATTCCCATCTGTTCACCAAAGGGGTAACCAAAATTAAAGAACATGATTTCATTTGTCCTCAGGAAACATAGTTAAGGACTGCACCACTCATAGATGGATATTCAGTCTATTTAAATCCTACTACCAAAGGGATAAAGGGTAGACCTATGTCAGGTCTAGTGATCCTAGTAAAGGACCAGCTGCAATTTTCATTTGTGGAAAAAATAATGCCAAACCCTCTTATTCAAATACTAGTGGGAAAAATAAATTTGGAAGGCAGCAAGAACAATAAATAGCCTTAATTTTCCAACTCAGGTGGAGAATCAGATAAACAGCTGTAGAACCAAATGGAAGGATCCTTGCTTCATATTATGTGGTGACGTAAGCTGTGTATGCTTGGACAAAAATAGTGTAAGCAGTTATGTTGAATCCCAGAAAGATATGTTACCCAAAAGAAGAGGATCACTGTGGAAAAAGACCATGAATTCAAAAGATCTGATTATTCTAAATGGTAACATTTGTGGAGACACACCAGGGAAAATCACCAGGAATGGAAAGTATAGTGGACAGATTATATCTGCATCTCCAGAACTATGGTTTTAATTTCAGATGCCATGAGGGTGGAACCAATAATGTTCAGCGATCACAATCTATAAAGCTTCTCCCTATCACCTGCCACCCAATATAATGGACAATTATATTTACCAGATGTGAAAGTCACCATGGGGCGAAACAGATTGATAATTGCAGCTCACCATCTCAAAGGTCTTTCAGAACAACTTACATCTGTTATCACCCAGTGCAAACAGAAAGGGGAAACCCAAAGGGTAGGCTATCTAGGTCACTTTTCCGCATTTGAAGTGAAGAAGAGTTGGCTGAACAGGCCACAAATCACCCACTGCCATGTCTATGACCAGATGGTGGCCTCTAAAAAGAAGATTCTGAAACAAAAAACTGTGAGTCTCAATCAAGAGAATTCTTCTCAAATTGGTCAATTAAAACAGAAGGCCTGTCAACAATATCATAATTGGTTGAGACTTTATAAGTAAAATCTTCTGCGAAAAGATGCAGAAGACATGTTAGCCAAATTAAAGCCAGGGGATACGACGGGATGTGGGCGATAATGAATCGGTCAGATACACCAAATGATGCTCTACAATTGACTTCTGTACCGGCAACAGCTTGGGTAGCCTATTTTGAGAAGTTTTATGTCCAATACCAGGAGACTGACTCTGTTACTCTGACCTCTTTTCTCGAGGATAGTGAGTAGGCCTCTATTGAATTCGACCCGGAATCGATCCTTGAGATAATTTTGATAATTAAAAAATCATCTAGATCTTGTGCTCCGGGACGTGATGGCTTGAGTAATGCCATCCTAAAGCAGGACAAGCCTCAATGGGCTACATTTCTTTCCATTATGTTTAAATATGTTGTAAAATCTCAAAGGATCCCGAGTTCTTGGAAAGCTTCAATAATTGTTCCAATTTACAAAAAAGGTGCAAGATCCGTTGCCTCGAACTACCGTCCCATTGCTTTGCTAGACATTCCAGGGAAGATTTTTGCTTCATTGATTCTAAAGTCCTTGGTCAAATGGTCAATAACATCTGGTAACTGTGACATGTTTGTTTGTTTGTTTGTTTTATTATTTGTAATGCACGCCAGACCCGGGGGTATCAAGGCGCATAAAGCAGTAAGAATATTTTCAGCTTGGTAACACTGCTGTACAAGGATATACAATGGAGCAATATCCAACAAATTTAGGTCAAAGGTCATATTTACAGTTTAGTAACAGTGCTGTATGAGAATACACAGTGGTACAATATACAAAAATGATTGGGGTCAAGGTCAAAGGCTCAGAAGGATAACAGGGATCTTTCTAGGTAAATTACAGTACCGTACAGACATGTAAGAACTGGTTGGAGTCGAAGGAGGGTACAATAGGCAGAGGTGAGGATGGAGGTCGGGGGTTGGGAGCAGTGGGGGAGGAGTGGGGGAGAATATATACATAGTAATAGCATAGTAATAGATAGTGTCCATACTGAATTTTAGTGATCATTTTCTTTGATCCAGTTAATGATGTTATGTCTAAAATTAGGGTAAGTTTGGTCTTTCCTTAAGGCTGGGGGTAGGGAGTTCCAAAGCTGAGTGGCTTTAACTGGGAAGCTGTTTCCTCCAAATCTGGCGACTTTGAACCTGGCCATTGTCAGGAGGTTGGTGTTAGCCATTCTTGTGGGTCGGTTGGCTGCTTGTCTATTAAATCTTTCTATCAGGTAGCGTGGGGTGGTGTTGTTTAAACACTTGTGTGTAAGTGAGGCTGTTCTTAGCAAAATGTTATCTTTGATGGTTAATCAATTATTCGATCTTCTTGACTCTGAAATATGCTCTTTTTTGGATAAACCTAGTGCTGCTCTCAGGGCATTGTTTTGTAGAATCTGTATTTTATTAGTGATGTACTTGTTAGCCCCCAGATAAAGGGCAATACAGTAATCCAGTTTCGATAGGATCACGGCTCTGGCCAGGGTGATGCAGTTGAGTGCAGAGAGGAAAGGCTTGGCAGCTCCAATTAGCTTATAGGTGTAAGCCGTAGCAGAGGCCATGGTATTGATCTGTTTAGAGAAGGAGAGTCTGGCGTCAAAGTAGATACCTAGAGTTTTAACTTCCTTGGCGACTGTGATGGTTTTGCAATCCATGTTGAAGCTAGTGTATTTGTGGCCGAGTTTATTGATATTGGGGATAGTGCCGAGTACGATGAGCACAGTTTTGTCATCATTCAGGCATAGACCATGAGAGGCCATCCATGCCTGGATGATGAGGTAGATCCTGTTCACCAAGGCCAAATCCTTGTCGTACTCTCCTGTCAACGGTATGAGGACCTGGGTATCATCGGCATAGTTGGTGTAGGTGATACCAAGACCATCCAGATCATGCAAGAGGGGCTTAGTGAAGATGTCATACATGGTTGGTGAGACACATGAACCCTGTGGCACCCTGCAAGAAGTGGGAATGGGGTCTGCTGATGCAAATGATGAAAAGACAAGTATGGTCCGGTATTTCAGGAAGTATTGTATCCATTCTATAGCTTCCTGTGAGAAGTAATCAGCTGAGTGCAGATGGTTGCAAAGGATTTTATGATCAACCAGATCGAACCACGCTGATAGGTCGAGTAGGAGCAGCAAGGAGGTTTTTCCCTTGTCTCTGAGGGTGTCGATTTGGGACTTACATTATATCAGCGCAGTTTTGGTCCTGTGTTGGGGCCTGAAACCTGATTGACGAGCTCCTAGGAGATGGTTTTGTTCAAGATATTTCTGAATTTGGATGTATGCTACCCTATCTAGGATTTTTAGCAGGAAGGGCACTGTGGTGATGGGTCTATAGTTGGTGGGTACAGTTGGGCCTAGGGAAGGCTTTTGAGGAGTGGGAGGACCCAGGACTCCTTGAGGTTGCTGGGGATAGTGTCAGTGGTAAAGGATGCTTTAATGAGCTTTGAGATGAAGGGTGCTAGGTCTCTAGTGGCATCATTAATGATTTGCACTGGGCATGGTTCTCCCTGGCAATTGGAAGGTTTAAGGATGAGGGTGACTTTTTCCACTAATAGGATAGACACTTTGTTGAAGCTGAAATGGTTGGTGGGTCTGTGTGAGAGTATGGGTGTGTTAGGTTGTGGGATAGAGTTATGCAGGCTGTCTTTTATTATGGCGATCTTATCCTGGGGGGATGCTACTTTGTTGGATAGGGCTTTTTGAATGCTTGTACACCAGTTTTTGTCCTTAACACAAGTGTCTGGCGCTTCAATAGGGATTTCTAGTTCTTTAATGATTTTGAATAGTTCTTTTATACTTGAGTTGGCTCGCAGTATTCTCTTGTTATAGGGGTCTTGTTTGCCTAGAAGTATTTCCTTCTTGTGTTGGGAGGATATATTGCTAAGGTTGGATCTATTGACGTCTGAAGGTAGTTGTCTCCAGATCGCTTCACTTTTTCTTTTTTTCTGTCTAAGTGATTTAAGGTGGGGAGAGAACCAGGAATTCAGGTGCATTTTGGGTTTACTCTTTCTGAGATTAATGAGGCAATGGAGTCTAGGGCTTCAGACATTATTTTGTTGTATTCGTCAACTAGGATGGAGGGCTCAGTGGACTCGGGCAAGGAGTTTAGTATCAGTACTATAAGTGGTACAAGTTTCTCGGCTGTAATATTTTTTTATTCTTGTTGGGAATAGAGGGGGCTAAAGGGTTGTTTATGGAGGGCTGTGTTATGGATTCTAGTGAGAATGCTAGGAGGTGATGGTCCGTCCATGGCTGAGGGGTGATGGATGGGATGGAGGCCCTGCAGTTATAGTCTGCCACCCAATCAAGGATTCTTCCTTTGTTGTGGGTGGGCAGGGCAAGCAGGCTTCGTGAAGGGGGTCAGCCCGACATTGAACATTTTCATCATAAATCTGCTGAAAGCCCGAACTAACAGAAACAAGTATAAGAAGATCTATCTTGCGTTCATTGATTTAACGCATGCTTTTGATACAGTAACACGTCCAAAGCTTTGGAAAAGCTATATCATTGGCGCTGCCCCGCCAACTTGCTGGCACCAATAAAAGATCTCTATTCAGAAACCAATTTGAAAATTAGATTGAATACTGCAGGCCTTTTGACTAAAGCACTTTACTTAAATAAAGGTCTTAAGCAAGGCTGCCCGTTGGCCCCTGAACTTTTTAATCTCTTCATCTCTGATATGGACCAAGTCCTCAAGGATACATGATGTTTTCCTCCTCGTCTAGCTAACACCATCATTGGGAGACTCCTGTATGCGGTTGATGTAGTCCTGGTCGACCAGACCCAAATTGGACTACAGAAACAACTTGAAGCCCTCCAACTTGACATCAAATCAAATGGTCTCTCTATTAATCCACAGAAATCCAGGATACTTCCATTGGGACATCAAAAGGTGGGAGGAGGAAAGAAACTCATGGAATGGCACCTAAAGGGTGAAATAAATCCTGTGGTGCATTCATTCACCTATTTAGGAGTCTGCTTGAACACCATCATCACTGATGCGCCCAGATGGGAGTCTCCAAGAAGAAAGGCACATAACCTGGCTGGACAGGGGAGAATACTTTTAAAAGGATATGGCAGGTTTTCGATGTGCCCACTGATTTCATTCTACTGCTTAAAAGTGGCCCCTATCCTGATACATGGAGCCGAAACCTCCTTCACCTTTAATGCAGAAAATTAGTCAAGATTAGAAGGTTCATTTTCGAAATAAGTACTGGGGCTACCTAAATCCACCCCAGTACAGGTGATCCGCATGGAACTGGGGCTGACGTCACTAAAGGTGATTGTTGTTTGGAAGTCACTCTCCTTTTTCAGAAAGTGTGTAGAAGAGAGACCAAAGGGAGGCTTTGCAATTCTAAAAAAAGGCCTTACATGAAACTATGCAGACTACTTTGAAGAAATGGGACAAATCTGTAAAGATATATTATCAAATCTAGGAGAATCTGAACCAACTCTTGTCCTAAACCCAGACAAAATGAAGTGCAAATTGTACATCCAGGACTGGATCCTCACACAGGACGAAAGAGCCAAGTACAAATTCGATTGGAAACCCTTGGAAGAATTGTGAAGCTTAAATACTGTACCAAAATATTAACAAACCTTTCCGAATTGTTTTTTTTAGGAAACAGTTTATTTGATTCTGAGCAGATTTCATGTCGGAGGTGATTGGCAAATTTGGACATATATAAGCGGATGAATGGTGGAAGATTCTTCAGGTCCGCGAAAAAATACCCATAACATTAGCATTTTTTTTATTTTTTTTATTATTTTTTTGTTGTATTAATAGTTTACAAAAAACCTTATACAACATTTAACATATACAAAAACAACAATTTGCATTGGTTAGACTGCTAATAACAATTTTTGAAAAAATTGCGACCACCACAGACTTTTCAGATGCAATGGACAGATGATTTAACGGATTACCTTTCTTTTGGTTTTTCAGCAGTTTTATGTTTTATTTTTTGACAAATAGTATTTTAACTGACGTAACTGGCTATAACCATTTATAAACTAATAAAAAAAGTAAAAAGATGTATCTCTGGTCATGAAGAGCCTGGACACTCCAGCTCCACCGTGAGCAATGCAGAATGGAAACAAAAGAAACCTCTTGAGTAGTATCTACCTCTAGATTTTTCAATTCCATCCTCACAACATTTGAAAATCAATAACATGGAGCAGCAGACCCTCAATTATCAGACCATCCTTTACTGACAGATGCAATTATGTGAGTCAACAACAGAGGTATTTGGCAGAGCCAAGCAGCATTAAAGGCAATGCAACATTCCAAATTCATCCCATGTGTCTCGCTGAATTTTCTCCTGTGATTACCAGGGGAACATTAATGATATTTTGCCCCCAGTTCAGGTACCTACTTCTCTGGGGGCCATGGAGGTTTAGGGGAACTACGATAGTGATGGTGGCTTCCACCACTCATCAAAGAGAGTGTCAAGTGTGGTCTCTCGGACATCCCAGAAGTCCCACCAGACTCAGGCCTCAGTCAGGTCCCAAGCTTCTTTCAGGTCAAAGTTTCCATTATGTCCCAACTGTGTTGTGCTGGGCACATGAGAGCTGACAGGAAGATCCTTTGTGAGCAGAAGCAGAGGGCCTATAGGCAGGATTAAAGAGAGGCAAAGAAGGTGGCTGCAGCTTTACCAGAACAGAAACAAAGGAATATGGTAAGTTTGGAGCTGTCTAGACTTGAACTGGAGAATCAGATGGAATGCAGAACTTTTAGTGGGGGAGGTAAGAATCTCCAGTGGTTGCACCTACAGAGAGCCTAGGCACCACATCCCTAAGGACTCGGTCCAACATTATGAAGTGGGGAGGGACATCTTTGATTGTTTTTATGGACTGGAACTCACCTTCCACCTTCAGAAGGTGGAAGAAGAGTTGTGGGATGAGGCCTCTATGTGTTGTCTTCAGACGGCTGGAGAATAATGTGATTCTTGAGTTGGCCCGTTCATAAGAAAATGAAAAATGCTCTCTTCATGAGGTTCTGCAGAGAGTATCTCAGGAGCTTTAGAAAGCTCACAAAGAAATTAGGTAAATCATTTGAGGCATTTGCACATCAATTTGTGAAATATCTAAAATGGATGGGTCACAGGTGACAACGTTGATACTTTTGAGGGCATATTTAATTAGGTCGCATGCAAGAGTATCCTTGAAAATTGTGAGATGGAGTTACCCCAGCCTTTCGTGGACAAGAGGATCACAGAACATAGAGTTCTGGTGAAGACTGGTGGAAGTTATGTGAGTACTTAAGTTCAGAAATAGAGTCTGCAAATACATCCAAACAAGATAATAAGAACAAACATAAGTAAGAAAAGGACAGAGGTTGTGGCCATTCTTCCAAGAAGCTACCCAAAAATGATAAAGGGAAAACCTCTAACATTGAAGCACCCGCACCCTCAACACCCAGAGGTTGTTTTCTGTGTAGGGAGATAACACATAGAAAGGGTGATCTGCCCTGAAAGGGGAGATCTAAACAGCCCATGGTGTCTCTTGGATTCCTGGAGGGGGAGGCCAAAGTTAATATGGGTATCTTTGTATATGAAGGCAGTGATTGGTCAAAAGTTCCTTAACTGAGTGGGAACAGTACTGGGTCTTTTCAGGGGCCACTGTTCCCACCAATATTCAGATAAATGTGGACCGAGTTTCCATAAATGGAGAAACATCACCTACTTTTTGTGATACTGCTGTGAATATCACAGCTGTCAGCCAAGATTGGGTGAAGGAAAGGCACTATATAACAGGACCAAAACAGCTGGTAAGAGGGTAAGGGGATTTGATGGACTAAAGTACTCTACAATGGTATAGCTTCATTGTAGAGGGTAACACATTCTTGCACCATCTTGCGGTCAAAGACGCCATTTCAGTATGATGTTTGCTGTGAAATTACCTCCTTGACCCAGACATAGATGAGGCAGCAACTGGTTTGCAAGCTCTGAGAGCAGCAAAGGTGAAAACACTTGAGCCATGTTCAACTAGGGAGTCAGAGACACCAGTCTCACTGGTTACTCCAGTCCAGACCTGAAGTCCCCTTAGGTGCCTACTCATCTGAGAGAGAGCTCAGTGGCCACAGAAGTGACTATTTAGTGATCTCATTATTGCCTACTGACATAGAAAATTACCCAGGATGGTGGACATGGGAGCTGCAGACCTGAAGGGCCTGCCAGAATTGAAGGACTTGTCTTCAACTAGAGTCCAGGCTCAGTTGCTTTGCCAGGTACAGAGGGACTGTCCAGCTCTGGTGGGTTTTTAAAGGCAGACAAAGAACAGGAGCAGGGTGGAGGTCCTGATCCAATCCACAAAGGGATCAGGTGCAGAGCGAAATCCCTAGCCTACTCCAAAACAGAGAAACAGTACAAGGTGAAAGCTATGACCAATTTGAAGAGAAAGAGATAAAGATTTCTGAGTAATGGCACAACAGGGGGTGGTTGTTCCCGCAGGCCACATGAGTTTCCTATTATATGTGGACCATGACGCACTTGCTGATCACTTGGATGTGACTGGGATATCTAGCAGCTTGTCAGATCATTTTAGTATTGACGAGATGCACACCAGCCCCACTTAAGTTTCCCTTACCTGTAGTTGTGGGGTCATGTGAGAGGAAACATACATTCACGTAGGTGTGTACTGTAAGGAAGTCATGGTATCAAAGTAAGCCAGACACAAGTGATCACAGTTCAAGGGTGTTTATTAAACTGTAAAAATGGGTATGGCAAAGACCTAATCTAAACCTAAAACTAAGATGGGAGCAAGCTACGACCATCAAATAATAATAGTACAGTCCTAGTGGAGTCTAGTCAAATAAAAAGGGCCTATACTAAAATAAACTATTGCCAATCCTTACTGCTATGCTACAAAACAGTGTGGCATAATGTTCACAAGAAAAGAAAGAAGTGCTCACAAAAGAATAAATCGGGATGTTAAAGCCGGGGTCTCCCTTCCCCACATGTTTAGCACTGAAAAAGGCAGGACTCTTGAGCACAGCACACGTCTGTTGTTTCTCTGGCATGAGCTTACAGGTCCTTTTTCAATATCAGGGCCTACTGTGCCCAAGTCTCTTTCAAACAAAAGTCTATCGTAAACAACAAACAAAAGTTCCTTTGGTTCTTAATCTTCACGTGGGTGATTACTCTTCGCCGTTGGATCTCCCTCAGCCGGGTTCCGATCCTTCTCTCAACAATAGCCTCCCTCAGTCAGGCTCAGACCAACCATTCACTGTGGACATCCCTCAGACGGGTTTTACGCTTGTCGACACAATGTTCACTGGTGTTTTACTGTACAACCTAATTTGCAGGCATCCCTCAGTCGGGTTCATAACTGCCTAAATGACACAGTTCACTTTCCTTCCACAAATTGTCAACAACTTTTGATGGTACCAGGGGTTTGACTTTACCGTTTTATGACCACTTTGACACTTCATGCCGGCCTCCCCTAGGCCTCTTGGTGTTTTTAGTTTCCACAATCCTAGATCAATAATTTCTCTTTCTTTAGGAGAGGGGTACCAGTCAGAGACATTTGTAAGGACACCCATGTGGCGCCGGACTGCTCTTTCTCTGGTACCAAGTTCATTCACAAAAAGACCTCTGTCTATTATCTTCTCTCTTTATGTCTATTGTTGCCACTGCAACCTTGAACCTAACAAGGTCCGGTCCACTCTCAGTCTCTTCCGACTCACCGGCTGTGCTGAACTGCCGTGAGAGTCAAGGATGGTACCACAATGGTAACCACTTTTCCCCACCCTGGCTATAAGTACGGGAGAGTCCCATGTACCGCTGACATCCATCACACCATCCGCCAGCTGCGATTCCCAGTCTTAAGTTTCCTTTATCTGAAGCTAGTTAGGTCTAGGTTGAAAAGGGCAAGGGCAATTCCCTCCATGTCGTCCTTTCAGGTTTCAGCACCTTTCTCCACTGCTTGAATTGCCGTCCTGGAATAGCTGCTTCCTTGCACATTCGGCTTTGCTCAAAGAGCGCTCTCGTGCTCTGCCTTTTATCCCAGTAGGGAAGGGAAATGGCAGTCACGTGTGTGTGGTTATCAGCAATTGCTTGACTCTGCCTGACCCTTGTGCTGGGACATGTCAGGAAAATGGCTCTGGTCTTAGCATGTTGTCTTTCACGATGTGAGAAAGTGTTTGTGTAATAAAGGTGGGGGGTAGAGTTTCTAAATATCGGATAGGGTACGATGGGGAAAAGGTGTCATGAGGAAGGGGATACTGAGTCTCACCCTTCAGTGTCCCACTTCCACTCCCTGAAGAGCCCCCATCCAGGTGATCCTCCAGGACTGGTCTACCCCCTGGAACGGGATCCAATAGCGATGGCCATGTCCTGGCCACCTGGATGACATCTTTCTGGGGAGTAGTAGGTGAGGCACCTTCAGGTATCTCACAGTACCCCCAAAGAGGTCATAGCTGACAGGGGACCCCATAACTTATCTCTGGAGCAGAGACAGAAAAACCAACAGCTCTCTGCCTACCAAACAATTTTTCAGCACTGGAAACCTGGCATGAGCAAGGTGTCAGTTCAAAAACTCACAGGCTATGGGCAGGGAATTTTAATCCAGACAAGCACCAGTAAATCTAGAATTGGAGTACGCTCAGTGCAGTTGCACTCAGAATTTTCTGACCAGATGTGGGATGTATTGACCCACTCCACTATGCTATGCGGCATCATCCTGATAGAATGGTGCAAGTAACTGCAACATTGGCAGCAAAACTACTGTATTAGTATCAAAGGGCTCCTGGTGAGAGCAACCCTATTCTGCCCAGGAAGGCTAAAGTTACTAGAACGAAGGTGAAAGGGTTGAAAGAACAATCTTACTATGTATCCTCCTCCCTTCTATTTTTCTTCCCTGATACAGCACATCTAAGAGTATGAAAACACACTCGAAGAAAGTTCCAAAACAACATTTTTTTATATTTGGAAAAGTTTTTGAATTTCTATTTTTACATATAGAACATCATATTAAAGACAACACGTAAATTGCATGATCAGAAACAAAACAGAAGCCTGTATTTAACAGGATGGTGACATTTAACAAAACGTTATTGCAGTTACTACTGTCGCTACAGCCAGTAGAACGACAGGCGTCAAACAAGAAACACAAAACAATTGATAGGGATAGTGTTTTGTTTTGGTTAAAAAAAACTGTCTTTACCAAAACACAACAGTATCCCTAACAATTGTTTTGTGTTTCTTGAGAACTGTACAATTTATTTGTCCTGATCTGTTTGATTACTCTGTGTTTGACGTCTGTCGTTCTACTGGCTGTAGCGACAGTAGTAACTGCAAAACGTTTTGTTAAATGACACCATCCGGTTAACTACAGGCTTCTGTTTTGTTTCTGATCATGCAATTTATGTTTGCTCTTGTGCGATTTTGAGACCAGTATCTCAAGGGAGGTTTCTAAGAGCAAACCATAATTTAATAACTTCCAATTTAATAATTTATTCTGTAAGTATTAATAGGAATAAAAGTGACCCTAAAATATCTGCATTGTATGATCCCAATCTCAAGCCCATCCCATCTTTAAGTCAAAACCATAGTTTTGCTAGAACCATCTTTGCGCTGACTCTTTTCTCATCTGAAGAAGTCGAGTATCCACAACAGGCGTTTTATGCTGATCATGTGACTGTAAGATCCACCGATGGCATTCGCTTTTTCATAGTCATCATCTATTGTAATCAAACCATCTGTCATTTTCAAAGTGCATCTGTTTTCAATTCTCGCGCCTATTTTGCAAAAATGCCTCTTACTAAACCCTCTATAACTCCCTCAGTTATTATGATAGAAACAAAATTTCAACTGCTACTTGTACCTAACATCCGTAGCTATCCATTGCAAAATAGTGTGATTCTCCCGTTATCGCGAATATCGCGCAAGGAAAAGTTTGCCGCGATTTTATATTCTGAGAAATTTTCAATGTGTGAAATACCTTTAATTTGTGTCCGACTTGGACTTCAAATGTTTTCTTCTGACTAAATCATTGCTTGTGATTGTTTGCACCTATTCAAGGCGACTCCCATAGGAATTTATAAAAAATTAAGTATTTTTGACCACATTTGGTGTTTGTGCTCAGTCAATTCCAAAGACAATTTCAAAGCCATCTGATAGCTGAAAAGTCAATTCCGTTTTTCTCTTGTGTTTGAAGGGGGAAGGTGGGAGTGATATTCTGTTTGATTTGTGCTATTCCTGAATACCTGCTCTCTCCTCACATCTATTTAATTGACTATTGGTGGGTTGAGGGGTGTTGCATGGGGAACTCCTAACCATAGTGCCATCTGTTCCAAACCAACCCAAAAGTATTCTTTTCTGAGCTGCATTTGTTTTTGTGGTCATCACTTGGTTCCTAGTACATTAAAGATATTATTCAGTGTTCTGTCAGCCAATTGGTGATTGTTGTTACCTATTCAAATATATTGGGATTCATTTCTAAATGCATAAATAAATGTTTACCTTTGCAAACTAGCCTTATTCCTGGTTCAGTGTGACCGGGGGGGGGGTCTCAGGAGAAGGGTGTGATATGAGTGGTATATCGTTCAGAATATTGAATTTATAGATAAAATAAATAAGGGTTTCAGTTGTGCACTACACACTGGGCTTGACTTGGGTGTGTGCTGGATTGAAATCACTTACAGCTTGGGGTTCTCGGTGCCGGGATGCTGAATTTGACATACCACTCATGACAGTTGATAGTCTAACACAGCATGCTAGCCTACGGAGTATATACACCTTGTTGGGTTACCATATTGTGATACACTGTACAAGCACCCCTCAAAAGAAATTCTCAAAGGAATTGGGCCTGTTTGCAAAAGTAAAAGAACGTCAGGAGGAAATTAATATTTCCAGAATGGGGCCCCCATGGAAATCAATATTACTAAGGGACACATACTGCACAAATTGTTTGTCTGGGGTGAATGCCCAGAACACGACGAACAGGTATGGCTGCAGGGAATAAAACAGCAAATCATTGAAATCAATCGTGATACTTGTCAGGACAAGGGGCCATTACATCAAGCACTTAGCGAATTGTATATGACCCCTAAAATAAAAGAGGAGCAATGCAAAATTGCCACAATAGCAGCCTACCTGTACCTGCACATAGGAGTCATACAGAAAAAGTACACAGACCATGTAGATTTCACAAAGAGGCAAGGGGAAGCACTACAGATAATCCAGAGCAATCTGGACTCTGCAGAGCAAAGGCTCCAAGATCGCAAAGAATCTGAAACAGAGGCTAGGCAATATGCCACCAAGCTCCAAGAATATCTAGCTCTATTACTGAAAAAGAATGCAGAGCAAGATGCCCAGGTACAGACACTGCAAAAAGATTGTCAAGAAAGGTTGGATTCTCTACAACAGAGTCAAAAAAGCTGGCACAACAGTTAGATTTTAACAGGGCCTGCACAGAGCAGGTAGTCACCCTACAACACCGCCTAAAATCCTTGAAAGAGGAAAATAATAAATTAATTATTAAAGACCTAGAATCCCAAGCAGCGTTTGATGAGGAGTGCCAGAAAGCTGGGGCACTTAAAAAGCAGAGAGACGACCTGGCTGCAGAGAGGGGCACTCGAGGTCAGGAGAGGGATGCCTTAGGCCTGGAAGTCAGCCATTTAAAAACAAAGTTGGTGGAAAGTAAGCTGGCCCTTCAAGAGTTTGGGGAAATCAGAACTGATTATGAAAAGCTGTTAGAGCATACCAGGCGGGTGGAGGATGCTTTGGCAAAGAATAATCAGACCAGTAAGGACAAAACTCAGGAGATGAGTCTCCTGCAGCAAGAATTGCCCCAATACTCCCAATGCAGGCAGGAAGCACAGACAATGAGGCTCTCTGTGAAAAGAATGCCATGCTCCACCAACAGATAGCCATGCAAGAACAAATCATAGAGACCTGTAAGGCCTTAACAGAGGAACAAAAGGGTCAGATTTTGGCATGTCATCAGGGAGTAGGGGCTGGAAGAGATGAGGTAAGATGGGAAAGAGAAACCCCTGAGCATAACCTCAGAACCCCTGGCATCAGGGACTTTAATCCCTTCAATTCCATGGAATCTGCCACCCTCATGTCCACTGGCTCAAATGAACCAAGGGCTACGGGATGGTAGACTTCAACACAATGGGGAATATGGGACTGACAGAGCGGCACCTCCTAGAAATGGATGTGCAGGCATCTATGTACAGGTTACCAAATATTAGGGCCATCCTCTCTGATAAGGGAGACTCCAGGGAGGGGTGAATCAGAGAGCTGTGTCCTCAAAAAGATCACCTACCAAGAGATCAGTCAGTCAAATTTGGTCTGGAATTCCATCAGACTAGGCCCACAAAGAGCATTTTAAAAAACTCTTCCCAGCTAGGACAGTAGAGGGAGGCGGGGTACTCAGCCAATCCTGGGAGCAATGGAGAGTCAGAAGACTCTTCTGAGCTCCACAGGTTTCAAGAGACTAGGCCCCCACATTCTGCCAGCCATTCCCAAGCCTGTAGAATCAGGGAGAGCCTAGAGGATCATATGGCCACCTCCGGTAGCAGTGCCTCTGAGTCAGAGGATGAGTGGACAAGGCAGACCAGAACTAAAAAGGCCAACAAAACTAAGAGAGCCCTACTGAAAGATCCCCTGAAGCAAATCAAGGCTATTAGGAGTGGCATAGCGCCCTACCATAAAGATGCCAAATATTCAGTTTGGGAGCACCTTGAATTGTTTGAGAAAATGATGGAGCCTTACCACCTGAAGGACAGCCAAAGCTGTATTCAGTATGTCAAGTGGACATTTTCACCTGAATACTCCAGCTTCTTTGTGGGGCTGGAGGATCACAACCATTCAAGACAGTCCACCTATAGGGCAGCCATCTTAAAGCATTTATCAATGCATAGAAACCCTCAGAGGCCCGCAAGGCGGCCTACAATCTGAAAATGCAGGGAAGACCAGGCCCCATAAGAATTTGTCCAAGAGCTGAAACGTGCCTTTGAGCAGACCACCAGGAGGGTGCGCACAGGCAGTAGGGAATGTATCAATACCTTCTTTCACGCCCTCCCTAAATGCATTATGACCCAGCTGGTGAGGGACTTTCATGAGAAAACATCACTAGGCTGGGTCATTGAACAAACAACTTGCATCTACGAAATGCAGAAGCCAGTATAAAAATAAAAGTTCAAATAAAAGCCCAAAACCAACCAACACCCCTGCTGCTGCTAAGGTGGCAGAGGGGAAGGTTGCCCCCATTTTAGATCTGGAGATGGGGGGGCCTAAAAACATTCCTGCGCAAAATCCTACCAATCCAAGACCCAGAAGGCCCTCGGGCCAATCCCAAACAGGGAGTCAGGGAGGTAACCCCACAAATGGGACCCCTAACTCCCCTGACTAAATCAGTCCCCTTTACAAGGGCAATAGACCCATCCTGGGCTATGTGTGGACTCCCCCAGCCCAAGGGGGAGGATCCAACCAGGCAGCCGCCAACCCTGGAAACTTCCCTCCTAACTTTCCCCAGGAGGGCAGTAATCCCCCAAATGCAGGGGTGAGTTTCTTTCACTGCTACCTGCCAAACACCAATCCCCAAAACAACCCTTCTTTCTTTCCCCACTTTCCTGAGCCCAGGCAGACCAATCCAGCAGAGGGGAGGCCAAGGGTGGAGGGGTAGCAAAATTATCTCAACCAAAGGTATTATGGGAGAAGTGACAGTTACCCTTCCCGTGATCAACTAAGGGTAGACCAGATGACCCCGTACCAGCTAGAGTGGGTGTCCCAACTGGAGCGCCTGGTCCAGAACTTGGCACGGGATCTGGGTCGCATGTTGAGGGCTCAGAAAAACCCTCAAATGAACATGGCGGCCCAAAAACCCTCAAATCAAAGGTCTGGTGCTCCAGAGTAATGGCGGGGGGAGAACCCTGACAACCCACCGGTTCCCAGGGAGGAGGCACAGAGGGAAGGGGGTGTAAAGTCTTAGAGGAAGCTTCCTTCCCCACTTGTGAAAAGCCCCTGGAAACCCAAGAACTGGAACCAGAATCTCCTGCCCCCGAAAGTCTGCAACCTAAGGAACAGAGGAAGGTTAGGAGAAACAAAGAGCCTAAGAAGACCCATTTTGTGGAGGAGGTTCGAATCTTCCAATTTGAAGGAGAGGGATCCTTAGAGGATTCTGGGAAAAAGATCTTCTCCTTCAGGGATGGGGGAACTTCTCCCAAAGAAAAATGGGTCTCAAGAAATCCTGATCAAGACTGGGTAGATGTGGTGACCAAGTTAGAACCGCCCAACATTGAACCCCAGAATGACCAGCAAGAAAGTCACCTTGTTCAAACCAATTCTGGTGACTGCCTCTAAAAAGTGGGGGGCAGCCCAGAATCAGAACCAGGGGGGCTTAAAACTCCCCCCATATCGAACTATCCTGTTTTCTTTGCAGATCCCCAAGCTCATACCCAGGATCATGCCCAAACCTATTCTGGGGACTGCCTCCAAAAAGAGGGGGGTGGCTCATAACCAGAGGAACAAGAGTCCCTAGCTCCCCAAAGCCCTTCAGAGGACTGTCTCCAAAAAGAGGGGGGCAGCCCTGAATCAGAAAGGGAGGCGCCCGAGACCCCTCAAATCACTGAGTATGAATCTGTGTGCTCAGATACCCAAACGATCCAACTCCATTCTGTGACTGGCTTCTAGAAGGGGGAGCCACCCAGAACCAGCCCAGAGGAACCCCAAACCTCACCAACCACTTCTGTTGACTGCCTTCAGAAAGGGGGGGCAGCCCAGAAACAGAACAAGGGGAGCCCGAAACTCCCCAAATAGCAGTGTGTCAAAATTCTTTGCTAGATTCTTCAACTCTGACACTGTCTCTTGACCCAACTATCCCGATGTCAGAGTCAGAAATGAGCAAATTGACCATCAAGCTTAGCCAGAGCACCCATTACCTTTGCCCCTTGGAGGAGAAGGGAGGTAGATGCTATGCCTCCATCCAGGTGCAAGGGCAATGTGCAATTCCAGCACTGGTGGACACTGGATCCCAAGCAACTTTGCTGTCAAAGAGGATCTTTGAGCAGCTAAATTCAGGAAGGGGGGAGAAATACCAAATTCCTCTCACCCCTCTTCCTGGACAGCTCCAGAACTTTGACGGGAAGGAAATTCCTGTTGAAGGGTCTGCAGAGCTGGAAATTAAAATTGGACGACACAAAATGAAGCACCCAATCCTAATTGTGGTGCCAGAGGGAACCCCCTGTCAATTAGGGAATGACATCCTCCTCAGGCTGTTGCCCCTCATAGATTGTGTAAACAAGGTCCTCTGGACCCAGACCCACAGGCCAATTAAATTAAAGAAAAGCGTCAACCATCTAAGTCTACATGGCACATGCCACATGGTTGAACAAAAGCCGTACCTAATTAGGTTCTACTTTCAAAACAATGACACACCAAACGTCATCTTCATAACTGTGGGACAACCAAATGGTGATGTGAACTCTTCTCCATTTCTGCAAATCAAACTGCCTTCCAGGCTCAAGTGGCATTCCACCCTGGAAGGAGATAAATTGAAATTTTATGCTGATGTACAATCTGAAAATCCCAAGTCCATAGCCAAAATTGGCATCAAACCAGCACAGAACTTAGCCGGCATTCTGAAAAAGGGTGAACAGCTCTTCCTCCCTATTCAATTAAATGACGGGAAGGTGTCTGTCCTCGCCTGAGTTGACTTGAATAGCGAAGAAAGCTTCATCAGCAAAGCATTATTCAAAAAACTCCTAAAAGACCAGACCCTACCCGCTGTAGAGTTAGTGCAGCAAAGGGTACTGGACCTGGAAGCGCCCGCTCCCAACATCCTCTGCTTAGCAGTTGTATGATTAAAATTTCTAGGGATGACAAAAGCATAATAGATGCTTATTGGGTTGTGCAAGGTGTTCCTTCCACCTTTTATATGAGCCGTGACCTCCTCAACCAACTTGAGATTAATTTGGACCCTAGTTATTAATGGGATTTCAGAAATGGTGGAGAGGTGACCATCCAAGGACTCACCTAGTGAATCCACCTGTTAAAACCATTAGTGAACATAGATGGTGAATATTGCCAATTGTAATCAATGCAAGTGTCTTTCCCGCTGCTGACATCCCCCGAAGACGCGTGGACACAGTAGTGGGAACATTTCCATAACCACGCTATGTTCTATTTTCTAGCACTTGGACTAAGAATCATCCCAAGAATTACCAAGGAGGACCACTTGGGGACCGGGAGGAAAAACCCAAAGAACCCGGACTGTCACTCCATACTCGCAACCAGAACCAGCAAGGAGAGCGGGTCGCCTCAAGCACTGACGGGAGAAGCCACTGAAGTTCTCCACACGGACAAAAAAAGAACAACCCAATCTCCTGACTTCCCCTTGATGGGAGGTCAAAACCAAGTCAGCAGGGGGGCTCTGTGGGATGTATTGACCCACTCCGCTATGCTATGCGGCATCACCCTGACAGTCTGGTGCAAGGAACTGCAACATTGGCTGCAAAAATCTTGTGCATGCCAAAAACCTAAAAAAAACTACAAAAAATGCATTCTCAAGCACACAAAATGATGGAGGCACAACCTGCCCCCCATGGTGCATGTGTGGTGGAATAGAGCACACAGTGCAGAAAATGTGCCAGTGGGCTCCATGACCAGCCAACAGAGGGCAGAGAAAGAAGCAGCGCTTTGGAAATGAAACTTCAAAAGGTGCCTATAAATGACATTTGCTTTGTGCTAAAAAAACCAAAATGCCTATAACACAACACTTCTCAACATTGAAAATCTTGTTTGGCGCTAAAATTCATGTAATCTAATGAAGCATTGTGAACATACAAAGTCCTAATGTGAAGAGCAAAACATTCTTCAGAAAAACCAGATTGTCTGTAAACTGACAGCCCTTGTCAGAATCTGAGTGCAGTATCCTGGGCTACCTGAATGATAGCTCTCAGAGGAGTTACTGATGAAACTTCATAGTGATCTAAACTAAAAAGTCTGCCGGATCAGCAAACATAAAAAGGATTGTGGCTAAAAAGAATACAGATCTCAGTTGCTTTTATCCCACAGAGTTAAAGCTAAGAAAGTAATGAATTTATGTTTTATGCAACAAGTTTGTTTTTTTCTCGATTTTTAATTAAGAATAAATGAGCTTGGCTGAGCTGCAACCCTTTGGAAGTGGACAAACAGGTTTCTTACAGGGGGAGGGATATCCTCTCAGGTGAAACTCACGGGGAGATGATAATTTTGGGTTAACTCAGACTTTCGTCTGCAGAAAGAGAATGAACAATAGCAGGCCCTTCAGCCCAGGAAGTGAAAATGTGAAGGTGGTCATAAACTGCTCCTGGAAGGGACTCACAAGGGATAGGCCTGTTCCTGGACTGCAGGGAGAAACAAATGGGTGGTCCATTTGCTGTTAAGCATGAACAAAGAACATTTTTTAAAGACTCATAACTTGGGATTCAAAGTGGTGAAAAATATACCAAGGACATATCTGTTAGTCTAAATTTTGGCTGAACGTTTCGAGAGGCGGCAGAACCGTGTATCATGTTCTGGAAAGGAGTGGCAATATATGTGGTTTTCTGTGAAATGTATCAATATTAGAATTGTGAAAAATGACACACACATCCCCGTGTTGAACGTGCACAATTGTGGTAATTTGCAGAAAATTTGGAAAATGTGTTCATGGTGAAAAGGACAAAAATCTGTAATAAGGTGAAACAAGAACCCACAGCTGCGGGATTTTGAGGAATAGCTACTACATAAAATATAGCATCTTTGTGTGTGATTTGTGTAAAGATGACCAATGCAGAAATATGTATTTAGGATGAAATCCGATTTTGAGACCAGTAGCTCAAGGGAGGTTTCTAAGAACTGTATAGCAAACCATAAAATGTGACATCATCCGGCCTTAATCCAATCACTCAAATGGAAGGCGGAGATGAAGTTTTGATCCAATCCCAACTCACAGGGGCAGCTTAGCTAAGCCGGCCCATACACCCATTTGTGATGTCATTTTAAAGCATAAATAGAGACATCTGACAACACATAGGGACTGACTGATCCACTCACTTTCCTGATTCCGGCAAAGCACTCTGATCCAGCATTCTACATCCAGCCTTTAACATCCTTCCAGATCCAGAAGCCAAGATTCTTGCCAGCAGTAGAGAACTATTGATTTCAGCAAGGTCCAAATCCTCAAACGTATTCTCACCACCCAGTGAAGCGCTGTGGGGTAAAAAGGCCTTTTGAACTAGTATCCTGAAATTCCCTGGCTTGCTACCACAAGGATTGCCCAAAGTACTTGCTATCCAGCTGATTGAACTACCCACAAACAAGAAGGGCAGATCTTGTGCAAATCCAGTGACCAGCCTAGCTGATCCGATCCCGTGCCTGATGCGCTGTTCTTCCTAGGCAGATCCAACCCTTGGCCAGATCAGATGGTCCAATTTAATAACTTATTCTGTAAGTATTAATAGGAAGAAAAGTGACCCTAATATATCTGCTTTGTATGATCCCAATCTCAAACCATCGCATATATAAGTCAGAACCATAGTTTTGCTAGAACCATCTTTGCCCTGACTATTTTCTCATCTGAAGAAGTCGAGTATCCACAACAGGCGGGTTATTCTGATCACGTGACTGTAACATCCACCTGTGGCATTTGCTTTTTCATAATCATCATCTATTGTAATCAACCCATCTGTCATTTTCAAAGTGCATTTCTGTTTTCCATTCTCACGCCTATTTTGCAAAAATGTCTCTTACTGAAACCTCTATGACTCCCTCAGTTTTACCTAACATCCGTATCTATCCATAGAACCCAAAACTGCATTGCAAAACAGTGCGATGCTCCCATTATCGCGAATATCGCGCAAGGAAAGGTTTGCTGTGATTTTACATTCTGAGAAAATGTACATGTGTGAAATAGCTTTCATTTGTGGGACTTTAAGATTTCAAATGTTTTCTTCTGACTAAATCATTGTTTGTGATTGTTTGCACCTATTCAAGGCAGCTCCCATAGGAATTTATAATAATCTAAGTATTTTTGACCACATTTGGTGTTTTTGCTCAGTCAATTCCAAAGACAATTTCGAAGCCATTCTGCAGCTGAAAAGTCAATTCCATTTTTCTCTTGTGTTTGAAGGGGGAAGGTAGGAGTGATATTCTGTTTGATTTGTGATATTCCTGAATACCTGCTCTCTCCTCGCATCTATATAATTGACTATTGGTGGGTTTAGGGGTGTTGCAGGGGGAACTCCTAACTATAGTGCCATCTGTTACAAACCAACCCAAACGTATTCTTTTCTGTGCTGCATTTGTTTTTGTGCTGATTACTTGATTCCTAGTACATTAAAGATATTATTCAGTGTTCTGTCACCCCACTGGTGATTGTTGTTACCTATTAAAATATATTGTGATTCATTTCTAAATACATAAATAAATATTTACCTTTGCAAACTGGCCGGATTCCTGGTTCAGTGTAACCGGGTGGGGGGGGGGGTAGGGTCTCAGGGGAAGAGTGTGATATGAGTGGCATATCGTTCAGAATATTGAACTTGTAGATAAAATAAATAAGGGTTTCAGATTTACTCTACATGCTGGCCTTAACTTGGGTATGTGCCGGATTGAAATCACTTACACAGCCCATTGCCTACCTTGACAAATGGCTGAGGAGGTCAGAGAAACATTGGGCATGCCTGGGGTGAATCCAGAACTTGGGCATTAAGATTAATCCTGAACAAAGATTTAAAATGGACATGATGCTTAACATGCTAATGCAGATGGCAACTAGATATTGCCTCACTTTGAAGATGAACCTGACCATTAGAATGTTGGTTGTCAACCTTTTTGGCTGGAGGGCATGTGAAGAATTGCAATCTGCAAGGGTGTTGCAGCCATGACATTTTTGATTTGTATACATTGATTACATGATTCAGTTAATTCCATCACAGAAAGGGTGATCTGTTAGCTAGATCCCCCTTTCACAGGCTCCATGCCAAAAGCATAGTGACACATGTGCAATTCTGTGCAAGTCTCCTGATCTGCAGCACTTGCTCTCCAATGGCACATTGCAGGTTGAGAGGCGAAAAGTGCCCTTTGACAGCTGCTGTGACATCCAGGTCACTCCAGTAAATAGACTGCATTTAAAGTCTTCAGGACTGTTCTAAAACCACATAGTCATGAGGAGTGACTACTCAAGTGGCAGTTAAATCTTCACATAACTATTAGAAGCCATGTTTGATTTATTTTATATATGTGGCAACACTGTCTAGGCCAGCTATGGAAGGAAGCTATGGAAGTATTGAGTGTATTCTGGTCAGACAGGCTAGCCCTGCCACCCGGCAGGGCAAGAGACAAAACAACTGTGCCTCTCTGTTCATCCTATGTTAGGTATGCTAACACATCTCTCCTGGGAAAGAGCAGTAAAAAAGCTCATCCTACACAAGGACTAGCATCACACCAGGGTGCTGCATACCAAACGGCCTTTGATTATGTGGGTCTAAGAAGGGAAGGAATTGATCGGCACTATTCAGATTAGTCAAGTTTAAGAGTCATATTACAGAAACTTTGCATTGATTGCATTGATTCAAGTGCAATTCGTAGAAGCACAAAAGCTGGCTTAGTTCAAGAACCAAATAATATCAAGACATTCTTGCAACACAGAAAATTACTAGGACTAGGGTAAACATTGCCTTAGTGCAAAAATATATTTAAAAAAATATGTATTTTAGGCTATGGCAATTTGTGTCCAATTTTTAATAGCAATTGGAATTGCACCACTGCATTATTTCTGTAACACTGTCCTTAATCCCCTATGGTTAATTAGAATATATGCCAACACTAAAGGTACACCCTCAGTCCACTGATTTTAGTGTACGTATCAAACCACTAGCAGTGCTTTTAGAAACATTCTCCCTCAAATGCCAACGCTAAACAGACCATGCCAAAATACCCTTTAACATAGACACCAATCATCACAACACTGAGATCACACATTGCCTGCGAGCACTGGAAGACTTGATCCTCCAATCTGCCCGCGCGAGTAAGCTATTTTAAGTGAACTATCCTAAGCTTTATTAAAACATAAAAAGGAATACACAACATGTACTACATGTAATCTTAAACATTGTAACCTGGATAATGTGCTGGTATCTCATGAAAACAACCCTTTCTCTGTGATGTTATAGCACATTACCCCTGTTTCACCTGTCCCACGGTGTTTTGTAACGTTAACCTCCTTCTTCTTTCCTGTGTTATTGCATTGTCCTCTCTTTCTTCCCCTGACATTCTTCAAATTCCCTCTCGTATAACCTTTCAAATGTAATACTCTTTGAAGCAACACGTGATGCAAATGGGCACTTTTTTGAAAAACAATAATTACATTAAAATAAAATAATTATTCTCTTTGAGACCGTGTTGATGTTATGTTTCAGAACTTTCTTTGACTCAAAGCCAGATGTGGTTATTATTCTTTTGTCCGAATACTCTGGTGCATTTGAAAGTACCAGTCACAACCACTTTGAAAATATTAGTCTTTCTTTTAGCTGACATTGGGGTATGTCATTCACTCCAATTGTATAGTTTATTTCCTTTTTGTTTTCATTGTATGTCTTTTTACTATTCAAATAATGGCTTTGGAGTTATGATGAAAGATGGGCTCATGTCTTTAATTTCCGATAGTAAATGTCCTCTTCTTGTGTGGGGCAAGGCACTGGAGCTTCCTCTATTTTGCCATAGCCTTTGTTTATGGATATAGTTTGAAATGATGGTGAGGATAAACCATGGGCTCCACATTCTGAGTTTCCATTTCAAAACAGTACACATATGTTGTCTTTAACATATTATGTGTGGCTGTCTTTACTAGAGATGGCCAAACCAGCTTCAATCTCATGTAAACCTATCTAAACAATGGGAGCCTGTATGTTTAAATGATTCAAACCATTTCTAGCTGAACCTCCAAATGAATTCAGAGTCAAACCCCAACTAGAAAGGCTGGAATAGGTATTAGTACTTGTGAGGTTATGTTATGTCATGTTGTGTGAAAAAAGTTGTATACAGCATATTATCTCTTCAGAAGAAGTTTCTTGGTGCTGACAAGGAAAGATGACCAAATGGAACTCAAAAAGGCAGGAACATAAGAGGTCTATAGATATCCCAATGATATCGCAAGCTCAAACCTATGTAAATATGTGTGCGTTTTCATTTGATTTAATTTGAATTTATTTCATTTCATATTACATTAAACTGGTATAAAACCTTCTTTCAGGTCGAGCTGGTTTAAACTTTTTTTTAAAATTATTTGTATGTGGTTTGTACATTAAACCTTTACAAATTCATTACATCTCATCACAAAACATAGACAAATAGACATAAGAAGGACGTTTCTTAAAACCAAATGCATTTGAGATATAAATAAATAATCCACATGCATATAATCCTAAAAAAAGACCTTAACCCATAAACCAGTATTTCAAGCAAAACAGGACATTACCCCATAAAACAGTCTTTCAAACAAGTCTGTTTAAGTTTAAATAGGCATGAAATGGCGATAGGAATAAGTAATCTTGACTTGTAGGTTGGATATTGGGACAAGTGTCCGTATAATGGTCCACATCCATTGAGATTAAAAGAAAGAACCGTGAAATGCTTGGAGACGCCATGACATATTAGCAGTTAGTATCAAACAGGCCCAGCGTGTCTGCACAGGAAGTGGAGGCACACAGTGAGATGCGTATGTGAGACACGAAAATAGGAACAAGGGGGTAAGTGTACAGGCAGATAAACTAGCCACAAGTTGGTAGAATATGGTTGTGTAGTTACTGAAGTGGCAGGCAGCATGTGAATAAGAGGGTGAAGTATTTATCCTCTGTTTCCTAGAATGAACAAAGTGTCTGTTAAAGGCAAGCCATGCTGGACCAAAAGGTTGACTTATGACAGAATGAATCATCTAGCTTGGGCGTTAAGGAAGGAGCCAAGACACATGTAAGCATTGGGCTTCCATTGTTGGGCTCTGGGATGAACTAATGCGTATGAAAAGTACATCTGTTCATTTGGTTCTCATTTACAGCACGACGAGAGGTGTGGCGTGTAAAGCACAAGAAATAAAAATAAACATTTTTAAAGAAAAGATTGAGAAGAATAGTCTGAACCCTACGCATGAAGTATGGATCAGATGCTATATGAGGAGGACTTGCCATTATAGGAGTAACATCATCTCCTTTATGAAGTGTTCGCTTAATTAAAAAAGATATTTGTTATTTCTCAGGTAGTGTTTAAAAAAAAGGGTAAAGAAGAGTTTAGAATGTTTAGAATGTTTTGTGAGATGTCATGACATGTAATCGTTATGAAGACCGGAGCTACGCATTGATAAATAGTAGGTCTAAAATGAAAAAGAACTGCCGAATTTTGATTGCTCCTAGAATTGTAGTATTGTTTTTACAGGTTTCTAGAAGAACTAAACATATTACAAAGAAGATATACATATCTATGGGACAAAGAATAGGTCCTAAATGCCAGCTTCCCCTGAAGAAAATCCTAGTACCGTATTTTCATAATTCTATGAGGAACGAAACACGGTGGGTCTTTGTTTGTTTTGTTTGTTTGAATATTCCCAAATAAGAGTGGATGTGTGTGTAAGTAACCAACTGACCATGAGGGCATGTGCAGTAAGAATGTTTTTTATTTTAAAAAAAGCAATGTAGACATGATGGAGGTGGAAGTGCTCAGTCATAAATAAAAAATGTATAGAATTATAGTCCCGTTTTCAGGTGGACATGTTTAGAAGTGTTTTATCATATTTCAGTATGGTTTTTCAATAAAGGATATATTTATTATAAATAAAACACTACCTGGCGAAGTTAATCTAAATAATTAATTAATTCGAATTTATTGCTAGATGGGTCTTGTAGTATTTGGCATATGCATTCTAGGGGTGGCCACTCTAGTTAATATCCCTATGCCCTCTATTGAGTTTATGTGCATTCTGCAAATTCCTTCAGCAGCAGTTGCTGATGGTCAAGATAGAGCAGGATATAATCGAGGAACTCGATGGCATGTCCAACTGACTTGATGCCATAAACAACACTTGCAAGGACATAGACTGACAAATATTCTGGCTGGGCGCCGCCATGGAGAAAGCGACGGAGGAACTTCTGGGAGTGTCAGCCAGATTGATGACTGATGGTGAGGCATGGCGCACTGACAAGGAGACCCGAGATTGTGGACAGGACTGGGCACATGACTGCCACCCCTCCTTGTATGCCGCAGCCTGCCTGTAGGGCAACCACTCACCAGAGTGCCACTCAGCCTGGAGGCAGCCAAGCCATTGAAGAGGACAGCTTAGCCTCCCTGGCATCCTAAGCATCTCAGGCTGAGGCACAGGCCAAGGGGTGACATAGGAGGCTGAGGAAATGGCCCCTGACCCCCACCTCGGGCTCATCTTATTCCTCTCCCCCTAAACATCCTCCTCCTGAACCCCTTCCCCTACTGCCCCACATATCACCAATTTCGGAAACCCACCACCCCAAAGCACGGCACCATCACACAAACCCCTGCACATTCCCCACTGCCACTTGTACAGCACCACACACACACTTGCACAAATAAACTTTGTACATCACTGAATAAAGATAATAGTTAACAATACTACTTGTCCACTATGACCTGCAAGAGGCAGAGACATGCAGTGGCTGTGAGTGGAGGGAAGTTGAACTGTGCATGTTGAGTTCTGTTAAGAGACACATTGTGAACAAGTTGGCACATCCATGAATATACATTACACATACAACAGCACTACACACAAACCTGAACCAAGGCAATGGTCTATGTACTTCTTTGTTGTTTCAGTAGTCGGCATGTGTCCATTAAGCACATACATGCATCAGTCATGTGACATCGGATGCTTTGCAATATTCCAGTCCCAACACAATGTGTAGCGATATCAGTATACCGATCAACCTCATATACCCACATGGCTTATGCACATAGGCTGAACAAGTGCAATATCACACGCAGGAGTGAACAAACAGTGTTGCTGTTCACAGGTTATATTGTCACATGCAAGGTTGCACAACATACAGTTGACAGTCACATTTCACATGTGACCCACTCACCTGATGCATGTGCATACATTGTGATGCAGGTCCTGCCATATTGAAAATACACACATCTTAAACATATAGCAGCAAAGTCACACAAACATGTATCAAGCACACAAAGAGAGGGCCACAAAGTGTGCAGGCCCGGACTCACAGACATTCAGTAGTTCAGGCCTCAGCAAACACTTCAACACTTGATGACACTCAATGAAAATGTCATAATTCCGAGCATACATTATCCTGCCTATATCTCATGGGAATCATGAACATGACATTCACAGTCAAAGGCAATACACCCAGCCACTACTAACAGTCAACTCCCTGAGTGGATGCAATGACAATCACAGGAGTCATCCACATCAGTGGACCAAGGCTAGTGCAGTTCACTCATCAATGATAGGTGATGTTTAATACCATGACTTATAGGTACCCATGGCACATATATGCCAGTGGGCCACCACCGCATCCAAGTTATGGTGTATGATGCAAGTGCCCATGTATGAACACTGGATCACATTCCTGACTGACAGGGTCAATCTGTCTGCAGCATATGCACAGGTAGCACAGTACATGGCAATGTCCTGTCGGTTAAATGCGTGCAACACAAATCACTGATTAAAAGTAGAAGCAGCATACACATGTGGGACATGAACATGCCAACACAGCGTTGCATGCAATTGTAAATCTGCATGTGTGCATGTGTGAACACCACCCAACGTTTGTGGAACAGTCCAAGCTCAATGCATGCACCACTCCCGGTACACATGTGGAAGCCGTGAACACACTAAGGCTGACACAGATTGCCTGCCACCCCATGGTGCAAATTGCATCTCAGTCTGGCACCATGACAGCAGTGAGTGTGCTTAGCAAATACAGGGCTCGCTCGTCACATCAGGGCCGTCAGTTCCAGTACATGTGGTCGAAATCTGACATGCAAGGGAGTATGAAACACTGTGGAGGCAGGGATTACCCACAGGAGGTTCCCTCCAGTCTGTGCAGCAGGACCACAAGGAGCATGGGCAGGCAGTCCACCACAGAGGAAACGGTGGAACATTAACCTCCAGAGAAATCCATGAGAAGGGTGCAACATAGGCTAGCAGTACACCAGTGCACCCTGCCAAGCGCAACGTCCTCACTGCCCCTGCAGAGGACATCATGGACACGGAAGAGGGGGAGGACCCTAAATAGAAGGGCAACCCTGACTCACCACCAGCCATGACTATTCCCACCAAGCAGTCGGCATCTGCCAACCCGACTAACCCCCACACCACAGGGTGACTCTCCACCTTCAAGGGATGACTTCCCCTCTCCACCTACAGGGTTGTGAAAGGTCACCTTCACCCAACTGGAGGTGGAGGCTGTGGGGCCAGAGGTGCTCAACATGTATGACACCTCACCGGTCGCAAGGTGGCAGCACACGCTATGTCCTGGGCCAAGGTCGCATGCCACATCAGGATTCTTGGAGTCCACAAGCACAACGTGATGGAGGTGAAGAAGAGATGAGATATCCTTAGGTGGGTCACTGACATGAAGGCTCAGAAGTTGCGTCCTGAAGGACCAGAAGATCGATCCTGGCCCATGCTGTGGGCCTCATCAGCCCCCTGGAAGTCTGGGTCCTATGATCCTCTTTGGGATACTGCTGGATTACAGGTGGGAGGGAACATTGCAAGTATGTATGTATCTGTGTCTCCCAAAATGAACAAATGTGTGCAGAGCTGTGTGCATTCGGAGCCCTTGCATGAGCATTTGCATGTATGTCTTCCAGACTTAGCATGGGGTCTGCACGCAGGTCAAGGATGTCAATACAAGGCTATCCTTTAAGACATCGAAATCTTATGTAAGAACACTTCTTTACTAACATGTCTCCCTCTATGTGTGTTGCTGCAATCAGTGGGAAGGGATGGGTTCTCAAGTCCCATGTTGGACTCTGAATGGGCATTGCCTCTCCTTGTCTCTAGATACATTGTTGTGTTTGCGGAAGGTGCAGGATATGTGTCTCAGAAAATTGATTTTTCTGTGAAGTGACAGCCATTCAGTTTCCATTTGGTGGGTTACTGTGGATCATTAACAGTGACATATACAAACTGATGTACCCACAGCTGTGCTATACATGGTTACTGATAGATGCATGCTACCTCTGTGATGCTATCTGTGTAAGTTGTAATAAAGTGTACAGTCTCCCCAGGCACCATGAACATGTCTGTGTGTCATACATGGTGATTGCTGTTCATACTGCTGCCATTGTGTAATCATGGCAATTTGCAGCTATGAGGAGTGGCTATGCAGGGGTGGTGGGTGCAAGGGCCATTTTGGGGAGGTGTGATATTCCTTGAAGATCATGCTGTGGTCCTGTGGCAGTCTACTGATAAATCAACTGTGATAGAACTGGTCAACCTTGGCAGTGCTGTACTCAAGGTAATCATGGGTGACTCATATTCAGTTGTGTGTAGGGTTGGACATGGGTTGTCATGTTGGGTGGATGGATGTGGGAGGCTCACATTTAGGTAGAGATGTTGTCTGTCCTGTGTGTGGGTGGTGCTGTACTTCCATGTGTGGGCGAAGGGGAGTTGTTGCCACTCTGTTGTTGAACCTTTCAGGTGCATCCACGTTGTTCTACATAGTGCACTCTCCCCCTAATCTCTCATGCCAGGCAGTACAGGTATGCAGTGTGCATTATAATTTTCATATCTCCATCTGTCCACACTATCAGAGCACTCCATGCCAGCGATGATGTGGCATCATGAGTTGGTTGATGTGTGTGTTTGAATGCATTGACACTATTGACATTCTACTTGTTGGAGCCTTCAGTTACATGTACTTTTTTCATCAGTGCATCCCCAGTATTATTGTCATTTCCTATCCTGCCTGGCTATGGTCCTGTTTGAGAGCCAGGTCATGTTGACCCACACTCACTATTGTTTTCAATGGTGTTATGCCCCATTGTGTGTAAGGTCGTAGCACCACTGTATGTGGCATAATTCACATCAGAATCTGTACTTTCCTTGGTAATTTTGGTTTGGGCTCCACACTCGGCTCACCAGTGTATGCCCCACTATCACGTCAGTGTGCAGATGGTAATGTGTATGCCTTACAATGTTCTGCTTGGTAGGACCAGTGCATCTTGCACAATGCTTGGTATCACTTCATCAGGTCGGGGTCCATCATGTGTCAATCCCAAGATCCAGCCACTCCCAGTGTTCCAGCCGTAAATGGGACAGTTTTGGGTGGTGGGATGTTTGCTTTGGTCACTCTTTGGGGCACTTATTGTATGTGGTCTGTTCAAACCCCATGTGTGCACCAATAGTTGGCCCTGCGTGCATGTGACTTAATTGTGGGTAAGGCTCTGCCCGTGTGTAACGGACCAACAACCATGCAACATATGGACCTCTGCCCCTGCAGCGCAGGTTTCATGTGCTGTGTGTGTGGTGTAGTGCTTTCTTGCCATTGTTTGCTTACTGTCAAAGGAAGGGTTTATGATGTTCTGTGGGTTGGGGGTTGTAATCTCTGCATAACTACAGGCATTTCAGGCCAGTCAATGTTGATTTGTTAATCCGCAAATGTGTCGTCTTTGTTACAGTGCTGATGAGTGTTTGAACTCTGTTTCGACTGCACTGTAGTTGTGTCACAATCTGTCACGTGCTATTGCTCTTTGTTGTGGGTATGACATGCAGATGATTGCTGTGGGCCCGCATGTGTGGTGGCGCGGGTGTACGTGTGGACACTGATGCAGATTCCAGTTTTGCATAGGGGTAAATGGTTGTTTGAGTGCTGCTGTGTGCAATAGTCCATCTGCTGCTCCCCACTTCCTCCATATTCATCATGAATAGTATTTTGGTGATGTGCTATTGATTGGCATGTTCATAGGGTTGTGTGTATGTGGCCATTGGTTTTATGTGTTGTATGAGGTTCCGAGTGTTGAGACACGCATGTGCCTATTTGTTGGCATGCACACATGTGTGTTTACATAGGTGTCTCAGGTAGTTGACTGTGTACAGGCCATGCCTGGCACTTGTCTTCCTTTCATCATAGACACTGTCTTGTGTTCCTCTCAAGCTGCATGCATGCTCATGTGCAGAAGCTGTTGACCAGCTGCTCTCACTCATTCTGCATTCACACTGGTGCTCCTCCAGGTCGGTGGATGGCACGAGACTCTGGCCCGAGGCCAGGTACAAGTTTGGCATGTAGACCTTTGCTCACTGCAATCTTATGCAGGATGCAACACACTTGCATGCTATCACATATGATGTGTGGCATGTACAGGAATACCCCCAAGTGATCTAGGCACCTGAATCATGACTTCGGGCTGCCTATGGAACTTTCAATGAAGGCCCTGCTGTCCCTGTGTGCCGTACTGCCCCTTTCCTGTTGCATACTGGCGGCCCGCCTGTATGGTTTAATGAGGTAGGTGACCAATGGGTAACTAGCATCAACTACATGCGGAAGCACATAAATGGTGTCAGTGTGCAGTATGTGTTCCTTTGTGGGTAGTGTAGAATGAATGGTAGTTGCATTTGTGTGAATCCAGTGATGGTGTGCACATATTGTAATGGTTATGTGCTTCTCTGTGTGAATGTGAGAATGCATGTGGGAGGTAGGACATAGTGGGAATTTCCTTACTTACCTAGCAGCCACATGTCCACGTAGTGCCAGGATTCCAACTTTGCACACCAGCTGGACAACTAGAAGATGAGGCTGTCGTGGATGAAACCCAGGAAGTTGTCATGCACATCCATGAAAAGGCCAACAACATCACATACCTGTTGTGCATTGATGGAGCTCCAGTGGTGCTGGTTACGGTACATGTACACATTGGCCTGGGGGGTACATAGTGTGACATGGGTACAGTAATGGCACTGATGACCCATTTGAATTGGTGCGCTGGACAGAATCTGAGTATAACCTGTCTTTGTTCCTCCATGGTCGAGGGCATGTGGACATTGTGTCAGCTCCATGAGATGATGATTGCAACTGCCTGGTGTAGGATGCGTGAATGCGCCGCCTGGGAGATGCCAGCAGTGATTCCACTGGGCCTCCAGAAAGAGCCAGTTGCGAAGAAATGCAAGGCAGCCAGGAGCTTCAAATGAGCTCCAACGGCATGTCAAAATGTGTGGTGGGGACAAACCAGCCTCCCAGTCCTGCAACATGGCAAGTGATTCCTTCTGTATACCTATGTGCCGGCCATGCCAAAGAGGGCGACCACCTCCCTCTGTCTCCTCCTTGACAGGGGTGGCAGCGGCAGCCACAACAGCATCGTGCCATTCCTGCACATAGAGCGCTATCGCCAGGTCACAGGCATACATTTTTTGTGATGATGGCATGGAGTGGTGCTGTTTATTTATTTAACATTTAACATTTATAAAGCGCTCACACAGCCCACAGGCATCGAGGCGCTGTTACAGGAATTGTTTGTTTTTCTTAGTTGTGTAATTGTGTTGTTTTTTTTGTCTTAGTTACGTATTTATAACGCGCTTAAACACCCAAAGGTTTCTAAGCGCGGACCCGGGGATTGAACCCGTTGTTGCTTCGTGTCGTCTTGCTTCCAAGACGCGCACGCTGCCGCTGAGCTATCCTCCCGGGCTGTATTGTTTCATGATGGGATGTGGAGTGTCATGGTGTGTGTACTGATGTACCTAATTGCTGTATGTGTTGATTTGTCCTTGCTTGTGTGTGATGTTATGAAGCTGTGCATTTGTGTGCGGCTATCCGGTGGTTCTTGTTTGGTAGCATTGTTTGTGTGTGTTTAGCATGTGGGTTTCGTTCATTTTGCAGGTTAGTTGTATGTGTTCCACTTAAGATGTAGCAGTATGTGTGCCTGATGTGTTGGCTTTTGGGAGTCCATACTCATCTTGGTTGACTTAGTGGTGATTACGGTAGTTGTGGTTTATTTCATGGAATTGTGTTGGCTATGTATTTTTATGCACCTTATTTGTTTTTTACATGGGTTTGATTTTTCGTAACTTCCGCACTGGGTGGATATTCTGCAACAGCGTATGCTGTTTTTCTGGAATTATTCCTTTCTGTGGTTTGTTTGTAAGTCCTCTTCATAAATAGGTGTAAATTACCTCCACATAACTTAAGACTTATTTTAGACATAAGTTGGACTACGACACTTATCTTTCTTAGTAAATGTGAGCCAGATATCTTTTGGCAGGTGCATGCACATATCTATGGGGTCTATGAAGCGTGCAGACTCTCTACATTCGGCAGACTGTATTAAGACAACACATGGGAATATGGGTCTTTATTTGGCATATGATTACTAGACCTGGCGTGTGCAGCTATGTTTGGCATAAAATGGCAGTAATTGGCCATATGAGACTGCAGTGGACTATGCATGGCAGTGCCCCAAGCCTATGTTGCTCTAGTGGGTTTGCCCTGTTATACCATGACACTCTCAATGGCAAATCAGGGCAGCACCCTAGTTAAAATGTGGTTGGTATGTAAAACTGTCCAAAGTCTGCTTCAGTATTCATTTGATATTTTGTGAAATGTAAGTGTATGCATGTTTTTTGTTTACATCTGTCAGTCACTTCAGGTGATGTCCTCCAAGTGAAATGACATTTGATGTTATTTCATGCCATGAAGGGTAAAGGCCATATGACAAGACTTCCGTTGTTGTCATCGGATGTGTGATGTCACTTCTCCTACACCTGGCATTTTCTGAATTGACATCCCTGTGCTGCTTGATATTTGTAAACGTGCAAAATGCCACATGTGTGGCTCGTAGGGCTGTGCGAGCATTCAGTACTGAATTGTGACAAAATACATCTTATTTACAATGAGAGGGTAATTACTTCATTAAGACAGTTAAAATGCTGTCAAGTTCAACAACAGAGTGCAGGAAAAAAAGCTACCCATGCGCCAACGTTTCCTTCCTTATCTGTCGAGCTTGTCAGGACTTCGAAGGAAGCTTTATAACATATGTTGCTCTTTATTTAACAGCATTTGAAATGTGTCTCCCTTGTGCAACCTTCATCCAGGTCTGACCCTGTTATGTCAGAAATTAATGTAGTCGTTTTCTGGCCTCACCAGTATTGTCCAAGCAGTAGTTAGCGGTATGAATTGCTGGAGAATGACGCAACGGCCCTGATCTTTGATTCTGTGGTTCCAATTCAGCGGTCTGAGGAGTTCCATCCCTCACTGCTTACGCTGCAGGGAATGTTAATATCTAAAGCACGCTGCTGACTTCAAGCGACACGCCGATACGCAGCATGCAATTGTTCAAACAACCGGATCCAAAGCAGCGTTATAAATTTACAGACTGTATTGAAAATTCTGTCCGCACCACAGGCCTCTTTATAAATCATAGCAAAAAAATAGCACGGTAGAGAAACAGCGCACCTGCGACTGGACAACATATTTATCATTCCCAGGTCCAGCGCGGAGCGTAATTCACTTAGGCTCCGGAAACTACAGAGCAACAGGGGCAGTGGGCAGTTAGGACGATATTTGTCAAAGAGAGGCTGTTCACCGCTGAAAATGTGAAATGTAGCATTCATTTGCGTGCCTTGCACTTCAGCATAATCCACTTGGGTTGCACAGTCCCTGGGCTCTAGGTGAACAGGTCCCTCCACAGGAGTTTCCTGAATGGTCGCAGTGGAACATGTGCCGTTTTCTTTGAGGGGGCGGTGTGATTCTCCTAATGGGTGGTCAAAGAATGGAATGAGACTAAACAAAAATGTGTATTAAATAATAAAATGATGTGGGCAATTCCATCAGTGAAAGGGAAATCTGCTAATCAGATGCCCCTTTCATAAGCTCCAATGCAAAATCAGAGTGTGCACATGTGTTCTGCCGCATCAGTATCCTGATTCACAGCACCTGCTCTTCTAGTGGCACAGAGGAGGCTCAAAGGTCACAGGGGCCCTCTTGACAGCTACAGTGACATTCAAGTCTGTGCAGTGCAGGGGCTATTTAAGATATTAACCCACCCCACCCCCCAAAAAAATGCATAACTCTAGAGACCCTGTCCTTGTGGCACACTGAACTGTAAATATCGTAATGTAAACTGTAACGTCTATCTGAGGCCTTAAAAAATAAATAAATAAACTGTAAATATCAGCTGTACCTGAGTTAGGGTATGGTTTTTGGCCCATCCTTCAGCTCTGGCCAGTGAGCACAGCCTTAATCTGTGACCACTGTATATTTTAAAACACTACTGGGCCACTAGCCATGGCCTTCGGCTGTGTCCACTGTACATGTTCCCCCATATGTTTTTTCTGGACCAGACACTATACATGTCTTTTGGACCCGTAGCCAGGGCCTAGACCTTCATCAGTGAGCATGGCCTTCGTTTTTTCCATAACCGCGGTTATAGTGGCAAAGTACTACAAAGAACTGTGGCTATCTATATGTGCCCGCAAATAACTGCAGTTACCTGTAAAAAGCATGCTAAATCCAAAAACTATTCCCTGCTCTCCCAGGCCCTCGCCAAGTGCCCCCTTCCTCTTGGCATTCTCCCCCATCCCCCTCAGGTCCTCTTTCCACACCTTTCCCTCTCCCATTCCCCCAACACTCATTGTTTCGTATGACGTACTTTCATTCCTGATCGTTTTTTTTTATAACTCTAGTTATCCCACCTAATTGCTGCGATTATGTGAAAATGTTCAAGCTCTGAACCTGTTCCTCAGGACCCCCAACTGCCCAATTTCACCAGGTGTCTTCTTTCTCCCTCCCCACCTCGAGCCTGCTGCTTTTGCATCCTTTTCCCCCTCCAAATGGCATTTTTACCTCTTTTTCCATATTTGACTAGCCGCAGTTATTCCCGCAATAACAGCGGTTATCCTATGCATCGAACAAAAAAAAAATGTTGGCTTTTCATTTCTGGAAAGCCTCTCTCCTGCAAAGCACCATGGGAGATATAGCTATAATTATGGGAGAAGGGAGCACCCCCTTCTCCATCAAATATTTTAAAAATTGTTGGATGCAATAACCCTAAACCCATCCGGAAAATGAGTTAAACCTTCGAGCCCAAGTTGTTTCATACCTGGTCCAATTCTATCCAGCGTTTATGGCTGTGCGCTTGAGTTTTTCTCTATGGTAAAATGAATGGCGACTAGGCCGCAACAGTATTTTTTAACTTTATTTTTTCATTTGTTGACAGATCTTGGCCAAAATATCCAGTCTGGGGGATGAGGGCAGGGGGTACAGGGTGGAGGGGGGCAAGGCTGTGAGTCCATTATTTGTTTGCAAAATGTTAGCCAATTCCATCATATGAGTCAAAAGTTATTAGCCATTAATTGTTTGGCTTCCTATGTAAATCAATACTCAACTTTACTACTATTTTAATTCTATATTCTAATTCTATTGCTAATAACTTTTGATTCGCTGGACGGATTTGGATGACATTATCAAAACAAAAAGTTTGACAAGCACCCCCACCCCCCAACCCCTCCCACAAACTAAACATTTTTGGGAACACTACATTATAACATGAAAAGGTTAATAAGAAAACAAAACACCACAGTTTCACAGTTTTCAGCCCATGCATTTTCCCATAGAAAAAAAGAGAATGTGTTTAACCGCTGTAGAGTGAAAACCGATTGGCAGATTTAAACCAAATAAGAAGTAATTTGGGCATAAGGCTTTTATTTAACTTTCTTGATGGTTTGGGCCTGCCAATCCAGCCAGTAGATTTTAAAATATTCAACAGGGAATGGGAGAACTGGAGTCCCCTGCACCCTAAAACCTTTATATCAGTATTGGTGCTTTGTAGCATAGAGGCTGAGAGAGTCTAACCATTTTTTGACTTGCTGGGCGGATTCAGATGCCATTTTCTTTGGATGATAGTTTCTCAACCAAGGGATTGTCAAGGGCTTCCCAAACTGGACATTTTGGGAACAATTTGTCAAACAAATGGAAAAGTTATTAAGAATGGTGGGAATAGTGTATAGTAGCCACAGCATGTACACCTAGTCGGTCCAAAAGGAACATATTGGGGGATCATGTACAGTTAGTTAAAGTGCAGTTCATTTGACCAGATTTAACACAACAAAACCCTTGAAATTCAGCGGATGTGGGAAGTCATAACCATCTTAACTCGGCAGGTTACTGTAGCAAAGCCCATGAGCACATACTAATTATAAAATAATGGATTCACCATGACATACAAAATGGCATTATGGGGGCATCAATGTGAGCGTGTCAAGCTAAGTTTGTCATGACACCCCACATCCTCTGAATATCAAGGGTTTTGTTGTGTTAAATCTGGTCAAATGACCTGCACTTTAACTAACGTTTTTTCAATGAATTGAAGGGAGCGGCTGTCACCACCCTATATTTAAAGTGAGTCAGACTCCAATATGAACCTCAAAAGATTCTATTTTTAATTACCTATGACTTCTGTGATGTATTTGGCTGATATTTAGTAGTTGATTAGAGTTGGATAGGCCCCTACAGAGTGCAAAGTTTTGTAAAGATTTGTTAAAATATAAAACAGATATTAAGAAGACAAAGATAAATGTTGTGGCCTAATCCCCATTCATTTTCTCAATTTTTGACAGACCACACAGCTAAACCGCTGGACGGATTTGGATCAGATCCAAAACAATTTGGGCATGAAGCGTTTAAAAGGCCTTTTTGTGGTTTGAGGTTACTCCGTGCAGTTGTTTTTTAAATATCTGACTGTGAAATGGGGGGCATCCCCTTCTCAAAAATAGATAGCTATATCTTGGGTGAATTGCCATATATAGATGAAACTGCCACCATGTGATGTTCTCAATGTGAGAGATAGCCGTGGCTTTAGCAGAGGTTCTCAGGAAATGAAAAGCAGGAAAAAAGCCATTTGCAGGTCAAAAACATTCAAATACCATCAGTCTAGTGGTGGGGTGGTGTTAAGAAGACACCACATTAAGTTTGAGCAATGGAGAGGGTCTAGGGACTTAGTTTGAAACACAATTTTTTTCTGTAACCTCGGCTTTAGCCGCAAATAGCCGACATTTAATAGCAAACTGTGTCACGAAACAGCAGGTGTTGTGGGGGCAATGAGAGAGAGCATGGGATGAGGCCATTATGGGTGTGTGGGGAGCAGGCACAGAGGAGGGGGACAATTGGTGAGGGCCTGGCAGGACAGGAAAACATTTTCTTTTCTTCACCCTTTTTTCTGATATTCACAGCTATAATATGACTGGAGATATCCAGGGGTATCAGTAGCTCTGTACCCACAGCTGTAGAAAAAAAAGAAGAAAATAAAAAGATATTTTACAGCTAAAGTGATGTTGGGGGTGAAAAATCATTGGCCAGGGTAAAGGCCAGTGATGCTATAGGCATCAGGGACTCTCATCCTTGCAGTATCCACAACTGACCTTGCTCAGCTTCTAAGCAAGGAAGCGGCCGGCACCCTCAGGCCATGTTGCCTAATAAACGGGCACAAGTTACAAGACCACTTAGAGCAACATGGGCTGAGGGCCTGTCCCCTTCCATGCTCTGAACAACACAGGGTTCGGGTTACTGCATGGTTGGGAGACAGTCCACAGTCTGTCACAAATGCTGTGCAATTTCTTAGTTTTAAATAATATCTCAGAACTCACTAAGACAAAACAGAGCATCTGCATGTTTTTTTTAAAATGTCCTGCTGACTGTCTTTTAAAGTATTGCACTTAGAAGCCATTGTTTGCCTTTTGCTATTTGTAGTTTTGCAGTCACAATGGGTGGGAATAATGCCACAATTGGAAACATTTTGCCTAACATAGTTCTATAAGGATTTATATATTTGAATGGCGCTATGGTATTTGTACTTGTCAAGTTATCTTTATAAAGCAGAGTATTGTTGAAAGCGAGACATGGGGTGAGGAGGGGAAATGAAGAGAGGGTAAGTATGGCATCAGTATTTGCCCAGGATGTGGAAAGCGAGGTTGCACTCCTAGGCACTGGTGCAGTTATTTGCCCCTGAGTGTGGCTGCTTTTCAGGGCACTAGTAACAGACACATGTGGGTGGACAGTGTAACTTTTTTCAGAGGGTGGACGCAACCCATTGTTTTTTTTTTGAGGTTGGCAAAGTTGCTCAAGTATTTGGCTACTAGGATTTTACTCAGGTTGTCATGTTTCCAGTGCAGACACTTACCCACAAGACCACAAGCACTTGTCTCATTTTTGGATCTTGTTTTCCAGAGAATATTTCACTACAGATTGTTGGGTTTAAAATGTAAGCACCTTCTATACTTTGCCAGCATATTTATTGCAAAATGTCCTCTATCAGTGTATTGTCTTCTGTTCATTACTTTTTTTTAAAGTCCAATGCAATTTTTCTTTTCGCACTTTCTTTATCAGTCTATGATTGATGAATGTCTTTAAGCGGTGGGTTGTGTTTTAAAATATAAAGTGGGCACGGACAAAGGCCATGGCTAGTGGTCTGGTAGTGTTTTAAAATGGACAGACCTCAAAGCCTGCAATATTTTATACATAACAGTACCACTATCAAAACAGGTAAAAATCAGTCTGAGATTGATTATTTTCTTTGAGCGATGGGTTTTAAGTGTTTTAAAATATGGAGTAGGCCAGAACGAAGGCCGTGCCCACTGGCCATGGCCAAAGGCATGGCTAGTGGTCTGGTATTGTTTTAAAAAGGATAGTGGGCATGCCCACTTTCCAGGGCCAAAGGCTTTGTGTAGCGGTATGGTAGTGTTTTAAAATGGACATTGGGCAAGACCAAAGGCCATGCCCACTGGCTATGGCCAAAGATCATAGCTAGTGGTCTGGTAGTGATTTACAAAATACAGTGGACATGGCCAGGGACCGTGCCCACTGTCCATGGGTGAATGCTAAAACTGTGGTATAACAAAACCTTGTAAATTCAAGGAAAAAAACGTTAGATGCAGGGACGTTAAGATGAGCAATACATTGTAAAAAAAACTTTGAAATTCTAGGAACAATCTTTAGTTGCAGGGAAGGTTGGCTGTGCAACAGGAGCGCAACGTTAAGGTGGCTTACGCTGAATTTCAGGGGTTTTGTTGCATTAAATGCTCACCTTAACGTCCATGCAACTAAAGTTTTTTCCTTGAATTAAAGGGCGATAGCAGCCCTGTAGTTATGGTTAAGTTGCTTAAGCCATAGGAAGAGCACTTTTTGGGCAGTTTATAACATTGCCCTCTCTGGACGAATACTCATGAAACTTTGCGAGAAAAAAAAGTACATGGCCCTATCAGATTGATTCTATGAAGTTTGCTGAGGTTTCATTAAGGGGGGCAAAGTCATAGGAGGGTCACAAAATGTGTGGTTTTTCCCATCATCACAATGGAAAAAAATGTGCTTAAGCCTACAGCCCAAACCGCTGGATGGATTTTCACCAAATATGCGACAGGAGCAGTGGCTTGGTCCCGAAAGCGTGCGTTTGTAAATTCTGTGTAAATCCATCCATCCAGTAGTGATATCTGGGTTCGGTCTGCAGACTTACTTCCATTTTGCTCCATGGACGGGTGTCCGATCTGTCCAGTGAGTTGCGTGAAGTGTGCGAACATTGGGGCGCGACAGCTGATTGGATGGTGAAAAGGGTGGGGTGCATCATATTTTTAGGAAACGCCCACCATGTTGGATTTGCGGACAGCCCCCGGTGTCCGCTGACATCGTGGTGTAAACATATTCAAAAACACAACATTGCACTTGTGAAACTAATGAAACAATCTCTGGGGAATTTAGGGTGATGAGGAAGGGATGGGATACAGCCATAAAAAGCCAGAAATCGGGTCTTTCTATGTTCCAATGTTTGCGGACAGTCAGGGCAGTCCTGTGGTGTTCAGGGGGCATCTATGCTTATTTCTCCATTACAGGGTTGGTGAAAAGCAGTTTTGGGATGGTTTATAACTTTGGCGCCACTCAATGAAACTGCATGACGTTTGGGAATTGTGTGGTGCTGATTTATCAAGAGGGAACAAAATTACAAGGGGGTCCCAAAATATGGTAAAAGTTTATAAATGTGGTACCATTTGACGAATCTGCAGAAACGTTTGCAAAAAGATTTTAGATCTAGATATGAACGTTTTTGCGAGGTTTGGAGAGATTGTGTCAAGAAGGGACAGAATTAGAAGAGGATCTCAACATTTTTAGACAGCTTACAACTTTGTTGCCGTTTGACGAATGTGGACAAAAGCTTTCAGAACGATTATACACCCAACCTTCAATGTTTGTGCAAAGTCTAAATGGATGTTGACAAGTGGGGACTAAGTTATATGACAATTGATTGTATGTAACTTTTGACACTTTTGAAAAAATAAAACATCTTTGGATTTGCAGCAAACATGTGTAAGGAGCATTGGCAACGACCTGAAAGCATGGTTTTGCAAATGTGTCCATGTTTTATTTTTGAAAAGTGTCATAATGTATGTACAAAACAAAATTTATATACCTTTTGTGACTGGGGTATAGCCTGTGGCCATGGGCAGTGGCCTAAGGCCATGTCATAGACAATCTGGTTACTGGCCATGACTACGAGGGACCAGCAATCGGGTTAAAGTGGGCATGGCCACAAGGACCAGCTATGTGATAACATTTTTAAAAATTGGGATAGGTTTGAAAGGGAAAATAATGTGCCCATGGGTACAGGGTGAAGTGCTGGATGCGATTGCAGCAAAGAAGCACAAGGACGGTCAGCAAGAACTGGAAAGCATGGTTTTGCAAATATGGCCTGTGTTTTTGTACACAACACAGTGATATAACATCGGTGTCTGGGTAATGGGCCTGGTCGTCAGCAAGGAGAAATGTGTACTGTAATTTGATTATTGGGGCAGCCGGCATGGCCAAAGCAGTAGGTTTGAATGGGAAAAAATATTCTGCTTGCGGTTACGTCCTGAAGTGGTGGACTAGACTACAACAAACTTGCACGATGAGCATTAGCATGGACCTGAAAGCATGTTTTTGGAAGTATGTACTAAGTAGAAAAACGAGTACTATATATTTGGTATCTGGGTAGTGGGCTTTGTCCTCAGCAAATGCAAATGTGTACTCTGATTTGCTTATTTGGGAATGTGGCATGGCCGAAGCCTATCCCGCATGGATTTGGAGACTGGCCATTGGTTACATTATTAGGGTATACTGGACACTGAGCTAGGATGCACTGTAGGGACAGTGGGCCTCATTATGAGGTGGGCGGTAAGGGATTACCGGCACTGGTAAGGGCACCGGTGCTGGTAATCCCTTACCGCCCTACTATGAGTTCCCTTTGCGAGTCCTTCCTTAACGCCTGTTTTTTTCAGGCGTTGAGGACGGGACATGCAAAGGGACTCTAGAGCTAATAACCGTACCGCAATTTGCTGTACCGTTATTAGCGCCTTCCCCATTCCCATTGAGCCCTATGGTGGCTCAAATGGGAATGGGGAATGGCCCTGGTGAATGGGGAATTACCGGTCCTGCCAACCTTGGAATGGACCGGTAATTGCTCCATTCACAAGGACGGAGTCGGTACGAGTTTGGAGGCAGCCATGGCGCTAATAGCACCATGGCTACCTTCTACCTCGTAATGAGGCCCAGTGAATAGTAGAGGTGGTTTGGTTTGCCTGGGGTCATAGTGGAGCCTTATGCTGTAGGAAATTGAACAATGATTTCCATCCCCAGCATGCGCTGCAATAACGACACCATCAGTATGTTTTGCAAATAATATTTTTATTAAAAGAGGTTTATAGTTCTTTCATATGTATGAAAAGAGTAATTATTAATATCTAGTGATGTAACACCATGAAATATGTTCACTTATAAACACCTATGAAATTGACAGAAAAAACATTGTTAAAGGGATGTCATGGTTAAGATGCACCCCACCCTTGGGACTCCTCTGCTCCCGTAGTTACCCAACGGTGTCCTACGTTGGCATAACTTGGCGGCATTTGCCGCCTGAGTTCTCATGAGAATTTGCCCATCTGTACTGCTAGTTCTATTTATGCACCCTTCTCAGTGCACAATGCATCTCTCTGCATTGCGCCAGAGCTCCTTAAGTTCCCGAAGCTCCTCATGACCTTCCTCTTTGCTTCCTTCCTCTCCCCTGCTAACCTCCTTTGTTTTTCTCTGCTGCTCATTCCTCCTTCCCTTCCTAACCCTGTTCATTTGTTACTGATTGGTTGCTTGGCTCACCTTCAGAGCCTCACAGTGTGAAATCAAAAAGAAGATATCGAGGCTGAGTACCCCAAAAGGAAATACACCAAACACGGGTTACAACGAAAGATGCAAATTTATTTATTCTATACTGAACAGTTTCAAAGGACAAAGCAACAGATAGCTATCAGGCCTTCAGTACAACACATCGAACTCCAGCCCTGTTTGGTGTGCTCAGTGAGTGGGGCTGTACATCAGAATAGTCGCACCTTTTATACAATCCAAAACATGATGTCCAGCCCACCTACAAGTTAATACATCACAGATCTGGGGTTTGTGCCGAGTTCATGCATTTATATGTCCATAGATTATTCCTAATACATTCATGACAAGTTACAACATTCATGACAAGTTACAATAGCCACTTCTGGTTGTTCTCGGGGCTGCCTAGGCCCTCAGTCTATTTCAATTGGTCTTCCATTAAGGCCTTCGGGGTCTCCTCGTGGACAGTCTGTAAATACTCGTCGTTTCGTACCAATGGCAGGCATGGTTGTCTGATTGGGTACCGTGCTGCCCAGGGTTGCCTGGTTATGGGCATTTCAACAGGTATTGATCTTCTGATGTACACAGGGAAGCGGCCCATTGCCGCCCTTTGTTGGTTCAGCTGTTCCTCGTACGTCACATACCACGGGGAGTACCTTACTGACAACTTGCACTGGGGGGCAGGGGTGCAGGTCATATCTGGGACCTCCTCTACAGGGGTGGTTCACAACTTTGGGAGACTTTGGTCAGAAAGAGGGTTCTTAACTTCACATGGTGCAAAGATCCAGCATGGCTCCCTAATAGTACAATTGCTCTCAGCGCTTGCACTCCCTCCATCATGCGTACATCATGATGATGGTCATCATGGCTCATGGCCCTACACATGTATGTGCACGCAAGATTATGAAAATTGTGGAAAATGTATGGGTGAATGACAAGATCTCTAAGGTAGCTGAAAGTTTTGTCCAAAACTGCATGATCTGTCTACAGCATAATCTGGGAAAGGGAACATCAACTCCTAGGGGAAGTTTTGGTCCACCTTCTGTCCCCTTCAATGTCATACACTTTGATTTTATCGAAATGGAATGGTGCAATAATTTGAAATACATGTTAGTTGTCACCTGTGCTTTTAGCAAATGGGTTGAGGCTTTTCCAGTTAAAGACACTACAGCCATGACTACTGCAAAAATTATGTTAAAGGAATATTTTCCTAGGCTCGGGCTACCAAGAGTCATCTGGTCAGATAACGGTCCGCATTTTATCACTGCTGTAATTCTGCAGATATGTGCGGGATTACAGATCGACAAATGGTTCGATTCGGCCAGACACGCTCTGAGTGCCGGACTAGTAGAAAGACACAACGGCATTATCAAGAACAAGCTTGCTAAGAGGTGTGCCGGCACCAAACTAAAATGGCCGGACGCCTTACCGATTGTGTTGTTATCCATGCGTACAAGCCCTCAAACTAAGACTGGGCTCTCTCCCTTTGAGGTGGTAATGGGGAGACCTGCTAATATTTGGAACCTTCCAAAATGTCGTTCTTTGAGAAATATTGAAAATGTACTTCTTTCAGATTACTGTAGCCAGTTGACTAAAAACTTGTATTTGATTTATCCCCAGGTGCGAGAGGCTTTACCTGTATGATACGAGGGCCCAGGTCATAGGCCCGGTGACTGGGTTTTGACAAAGGCATTGGAGCGATCCTCTTTCCTTGCACCTCGGTGGCGGGGCCCCTTCCAAGTCCTGCTGGTCACACAGACTGCGGCGCGGGTTGCAGACTGGAAAAACTGGATCCACGCGACTCACATCAAGAGGATTCCACAACCAGTGCCATACGATATGGAAGAAACAGTACCCCTCACCAATACTGCGACCAATGATCCCAAAGCAGTAAACAACATTGAGAGTGTATCAGAGACTCTCTCTGAGCCTGTGAGGCCTGGGAAACAGCCATTTTGTCTCCACGCTCTCCAAACGTTTTGTTTCCGGAAGCTGTTGTTCTGGATCTTGCATCTTCACTTGCTCTTGATACGTCGCTTCCAACAGGAAGTGACGACACATTGTTCTCGGATCAATCAGTACCAGGGACAACAAGATATAATCTGCGTCCAAGGAAATAGACTTACGGCACGGTTTGGCTGTGCATTCAGAGAAGAAGAAAAAAAATCATCAAGGGCTTGCTTTTGGCCCAAGTAATTATTTGGAAAAGGGGATTCTGTTGGCTAGGGTTTGTGGAAGGACTAAGAAGTCACTCGGCCTGGAGGTCGCCAGCTAAATAACAGTGGCATGTTCGTTTGAAGATTACAATGCCTGCAAATGCTACCGCTCGTACAGGACTGATAAATAGACGTGTGACCAGCTGTGAAAAAGGACAAACGTTTTTGGGCCCCGAAAACATACTGCTTTTTTTTGTAATGTTAATTTGTTTTATAATAGTCATTGTTTCAGACTTCTGGTATCTAGAAGAAGTACATCCACTCGAAACCTTGTTACCGACTGAAAATGTACCCACAGTTTCTACTCCTTTTGTGCATCTGCACACTCTTATCTCCTAGGGACTCTCAGCACAGACAGAGATACCACAATAATACGCTATTACTCATCATGAATGCTACACATGCTATCTTTAATAAGTCCAACTGTTGGGTCTGCTCGCATTTACCGCAACACGGGGATAAGGGGCTAGGTTGGTATATTCATCCTTTACCTTTGACAACTGCTTGTTATTCTTCTCTTAGAGCACTGTTCTTTGGCCGATGGAACGATAGCATCTCAGGGAATTTTGACGGTACTAACTTGAATAATTTTGAGAAGCGTGTTCTTACGCCCCTGGACTGCTCACTTTTTGCAAATAGGAACAAGCTTAATCTTGCTTCTATTAGGCCTTCTGATAGGCTGTCATGATGCCTACACCCGGGCATCAGGACCAAGGCCCTGAGCTCCGGGAGCAGGCATCCAGACAGCCCCTAACCTCAGCATCCCCGGTTAGGGGCTGTCTGGATTCAGTCCTGGCGCCTTAGATGCCAGGCTCATCATGGAAATCAGTCCTGGCACCATAGGCGCCAAGCTCATAGACTTTACTTACCTGATGCAGACTATGCTGCAAAAGAATCCAAGCCTACATGAGGCCTGTATGGGACTATTTTGTTACAGGGACTATTTTTTACTCGGGCGTGGCTCTAGGGAACTTCTTACCTGGAACTAGTTTGGAGGCTATTTAAACCACACCCGAACAGCAGCACATGCTTCGCGTTATTCTGCATCCAGCAGCGTGACGCTCACCGTGCCTGCAGCCAGCATCCAGTCTTCTGCCACGCCCGCGTGCCTGCAGCCAGCATCCAGTCTTCTGTCACGCCCGCCTTCAATCCGGAGCTCCTAGAATAAAGAAGAAGAAAAGGACAAGGTTAGAAAACAAACTTATTTCAAATTCCTCACCTAATTCCGGAACCATTTCATCTCCGGACCTGGAAAGTACATCAGTCCTGCACGCGTCGCTTCGCCAGCTCCAGCACGGCGCCATACTCACCAGTTCTCACAGCATCTTTCGATCCGGCACTGTCTCCATCATTTCTTCGCCGTAATCCGGCACCTAGGGGACACAAGAAAAAACAAGGTGAGCCAAGAGAATCAACAAATACAACCTCTTACCACCATAGACTTACCTGATTTACCATAACTCAACTGTTATTCCATAACTCTCCACATTTTCATCATATGCTGCATCTGTAAAGAGGGAGAAAGACAACACGTTAACGCATGCAATAGTTACCGGACAGCGTTGGGTAACACAGACTCTTACCTGAACGCCAGCAGCAGCTACGAGACCTTCTTCTCACAAACTCAGTTGCAACTTAATGAAGGAAGGGGATAAGAGTGAACATCGGCACATTGAACTCTTTGAACTTGATACTTACGAATCCAGCCAGGGACTTCAGAGTCAATACTTACCGGAACTCTCCCAACACCTTTAAACCAGTGAAGTAACTGGTATCTACGCGCCCCTGCAAGACACGCAGGATGGAGAGCTCATCTTTTATGAACATAACGTGAGGTTACTAAGGGGATATCGGAGGTGATTAGTGGGGGAGAACGAGAACAGTTGGGAGGCCATCACTAAAACCCACAGGTGGTTAATCCCTGTCTCCACTTGCAGGAAAATACTTCTTCGGGTCCAGCAGAAAAAACTAGGTGGGCCAGTCCAGACAGTCATCTCTGCACTACGCATCACGTTGAAGGAGACCGCAGCTGTCCAGGTCCGATCGACACCCCTGTGGGGTCCAGGTGAGCGTAACATAGACTGTCTCGTCCTTTTCAATCTTTGATTTCTTTCAAGATGGCTCCTATAGGTAATAAGGATGCCACGCCTCCTTCTTACGCATTTAACCATAGCCCCGATTCAGTTTTTCTCTGCATACAGAGGAATGGAACTCAGTCAATGGGAGATTTTAAAGGTTGCGCCAACGTTGCGAATTTGACTGGGGAAGGCAGACCTTTGTATGTAGGCGAACCTGTCTACTTTGTCTGCGGTAATGTAGCATTTCCATGGTTAACCAGGAGACTAGCGAGAGTACTGGATAGAACCATTAACCGGACCACTGACATACTCTATAATATGACTCTAGAAGAGAAAGCAATAAGGTTAGTAGAACTTCAGAACCGGATGGCATTAGCTGTCATCCTAGCAGAACGTGGAGGGGTGAGTAAATTAGTGGGGTCAGCTTGCTGTGTTTTCATGCCAGATTCCTCCCCAACTATCTTCAAGGCAATACAGAATCTGCATGTCCTAAATTCAGAAGTGCATGTTCCCGAGGGAAACTGGGATCTTAGCGCTTGGTTCTGGGACTTTTTGCAGTCATGGGGTTGGAAGGTGCTTTCAGTCTTGCTGATCATTTTGGGAATTCTGCTGTTCCTTTGTTGCTGTATACAGTGTATTCCTAGTATATGTTCGATGTTAGGAGGATGTTGCGCACAGGTGATGGGTACATTAGGACGCAAGGTACACGCCCCAGACAAGAACTCCAATGAGTATGTGCTGAAAGAAATGTTGATAACTGATCTAATGGCAATAGATATTTCCGATAGTGATTCAGTGTATGGACGTTGAGACGTGGAGTTGTTCATAAAGTGATTAGAAGTAGTTTAGCGCTTGGCATAGGCCAAAAGGAGGGTTTGTCAAACGGGAAACATATCGTGCCTCCTATACTGTATGACTATATGTATATTGGCCTACGCCAAGTCGCTTTGCGAAGAAATCCGCGTTACAAGGTCTTGACCTTAGATCTGTGTAAGCCGCCATTTTAGGTCCATCAGCCATTTTAGATTCTCTCTCTGAAAGTCATCCTGTGTTCCAAAATGGTGGACAGTGTCATTCCGAATGTAACATGGCCGTCTTGACCTCTGTGTACAATCTAATATGTAAATTTGCCTGCAGGCCACATTTTGGGGTCATAAACTGAGACCTTGTCCTTCGTTGACCTGTGTATAGAGGATTACCTGAGCCAACAAAGCTAATCCACAAGCACATGTTAAACACAATGTATTCAAATACTGAAATGTGAACACTTGTTTAACTACATTGTATAAGGATGTATGTGAAGGATCAATGTGTAATCCGAAGACACACTGTATGACAGTATCGACAATTGCGAGGAGAATTGTAATGGACGAAGGGGAGAGACACTGTGAAAACGTATGAGAATGGTGAGAATGGTGCCATGAGACAAGACGGAAGCAACCGCCTTATTGAACGTGTGTAAATAAGCTACAAACGCAAGATGCTAAGTAATCGACACCGCCTGCAATGCTTAAGTAGAAGAATAGAGCGGCATGCGCCAACTATTTATGTCTACCTCAATACAGCACAATGTACACGTTCAAATCCATTTTGTTTGAGCAGAAGAAAGCCCAGGCGGCCTAGGCCCAACTGGCGGAGTTTCACCTCTAGGTCCAAGCTGAGGAAAAGAGCGGGATCGAAACTTCACAAAGGATGGCTCATGCCGGGGAAATCGAGGTCAACCTGAGACGGGGAGGTGAGCATGAGCTCACGAGGCTCAAACTTCAGAGCACGCCAGCCCACCCGTGAAGGTCAAGATAAGAGAGGCCCATGCAGGTGGCCAAGCGAGCACAGAATCAAATGCACGAAAAGACTGAGAACTGAAGCAGATTCACGGTGGACCAACACGTGACCAGACAGGCGCGAAGATGTACCACCGCCTGATGTTATTCAGAACCAGAGGGTGCCATAATTTTTCCTGATAAGAGACTACATATCTGAGGCCATACCCAGTGAATTAATTGACACATAGCCCTAAACCACTGATTGATGGAAGGGAGGCAGGGTGAATCTTGGGACACCAGGCACCAGAGTGTCTATTCTGCATGCTGCTAACTAAAAGTGGAGATTTATGTTTAGGGGTGTAACTCACCCAATCACAAGGGACCATGTAATCTAGGGTCCTATAGACATTGTAACCAATGAGACGTCGTACTTGTAGTGACGTCAATCACGTGTGGTGTAGAGGGATGGGCCTAGACGCCCAACCGATAAGAGTTATCCAATCCGTATGCCTTATTTTCATATACAGCTATAACACCTATACTTAAGTTACCTTTCCCAACCAATTATATTGCATGATGATTTTTTATAGAAGTTGGATGACAAAGTTTGCCCATAAAAGAGGCTGTTGTACTGAAGTTCGAGGAAGTCGGGGCGAGACAGGTGTTTGCGATGCTGCTGATTTCCATAAGCTGATCTATGTATCATTAAACGGACTTCCCTTTGCCAACTTACTGAGTCCCTAGTATTGATTTGTGCTGGAGTATGTAAGTCCTGAACCCTGTCCTCACACTGTGCAGCTATCTTATATTACAAGTTTTCGAGGGTGAGTGCTGACCAATGGGCCCATCAGTAATTACTTCTCCTCGTCAACACTTGGTATCGTGAGGATGGTTTCGGCCATCGATTATTGATAATCGATTAATATAGTCACAAGACACCTTTAAACCGATGGCGCGAAGTAACTCTGGATCTTCGGTTACATCGCAAGTTCTTTCGGTATTCTGGCTGAGTAGGCTGAGAAGCTGCCATGGACAGTGATAGGGCATATACTCCCAAAAAATCTGCAGTGGGCCTGAAGGAACCCGCTTTTCCAAGCATAACCCTTTTCATTCCCACGGGAAGCGTATCGGACGAAAACCATAAAGCGGGAAGAGGATGGGGCAGTGATCCCGGAGATCCATTGAGGAAAAGAGACGATCAGTGAGTGAAACAACGAAACTTGTTACCTTGAAAAATGACTTATAGGCATTAGAGCAAGTGGGGGAAAGGTAACGGAGTGTGGCGGAGAAAGATAAATTAGTTAGAGGTAGAGAAGACGGTATATATATAGTGGATTAATGACTCGAGTATGAAAGGAAGATATATATAATAGGATTCCAGGGGGGCACCTGAGCTAAAAGGTAATAGAATACCAGGGGAGCATCTGGGAAAGGTAAAAACATAAAAGTATACCGGGGGGCACCCGAGATTAAAAACGGTAAGGAATACCAGGGGGGCACCCGAGAGAAAACTGTAAATTCGCCTTGTTCCTGCGCTATAAAGAGTGGTCAGAAGGAACTTGAACCCAGAGCCCACAGAGAGGGGGACGCTAGGCTACGATGACGTTTAAAGACGTCATAAAGGGGTAGTTCAAATCCCATGACGGGGTAATAATTAGAACGCAGGTATATGTTGACCAGCTGGTGTCTGTCTAGTCTGTCAAGCGTCTGTTATAAGTGCCTTGCTATATGTGAAAGCGCAATAAATGTATTGATGCGAAAAATGTGTTGATGCTTGAGTGAAATGCATTTTGGTTTTTGCGATTCTGTAAGTGAGAGGGGATCGCCAGTGAATTGATGGTTTCTTTTGAGTAAATTGATGGTATAAATTCTGGCAGAAAAAAGTGGATTGGAGCTTGCGGTTGTGGTGCTCGCTCATATTGGTGGAGAGACTTAAGTTATTGTGTAAAAATTGTGGGTATTGAAGTGAAAAGATGGAGGAGGTCACCCCGCTTATGCATCTCTGTAAGCAATTGCCAAAACATGCAGAAAAGCTGAAGAAATACAGCCAAGAGTGGGTTAAGGGCACCGCAAATAAAATGTTTATGCCGTGGCCCCAGAATGGGTCATTGTCTAAGGCTATCTTACAGCACATGACCATGTTCCTACATGCCACATATAGCGGGAAGAAACTCGAGAAACGCCTTGCCGTTCTCGAGTTATGGAAGATGTTTGAACAAAGAAAGGAAGAAGAACCACCTGCAGACTGGATATTAAACGTATGTACAGAGGGGGGTGAGACGCCTACTGCGCCACCGGCCCCGCTGGAACCAGTCATTTAGGGAAGCAGGTCAGAGGGTCTTTACCCGCTACGAGAGCTCAAATCAGCCACGGGGTACAGCAACCCCGCGTATGAGTCACCTGCATACAGTAGTGACGAAACTAATGAGAAGGAGCGGGAAACCGTTCCCGCCCCCCGCCGTCCCGAGGGACAAGGAGAGGCACAGAGATGGACGAAAGGATCAGGTACAGACTAGTGTACCTCTCGATAAGGAGAGAGATGGAAAGAACCAGAGAGAGAGTGATGAGATGACATTCGCAAAGGACGAATGGATGGGAGGACAGATATTGTTAAAATTAGACGGAAAGGGGAGTGATGATGCAAGGCCACGAGAAAGGCCTGACGAAAAGCAGAGAACGGAAAAGGATAGGGAGACAAGGGATGAAAGAAATAGAAAGAAGGACAGGCTGAGGCAAGAACAACTTTATTGTGAAGAGCAAGAAATACCACTCAGTCACACTCAGTATGCAGCCTACGAAAAATACAGACTGAATAAGTTGAAGTTAGAGGAAGAACGTAGGGTGCATGAAAGGAAGGAAGAGATTAGAAAGCCAGAGGAATGTAGAGACAAAAGGATGCAGGAAGTAGATAAGATTAGAGAGGACGCAAGGAAACACAAGGAAACAGATGAGGAAATAGAACGAAAACATAGACAAAGGGCGCAAGACTTAGAATATTTGCAGCGGGAAGTGAAAAAACCCAATCCTGTTGTAGACTGGGAAGACATACAAGAGTTCTTTCTAGCAAGTGATGCAGTACCAGGTACAAGCAGGACAATTATTGATGATGACTTCGAAACCAGAAGCATCGGGGAAGCAATTGATAAAATATATGATGAAATGGGACTGGACCGAATCTCCCAAGAGGGAAGGGAAGATGAGCGCTTAGAGAGCACTCAGTTATATGACACTGAGGATGTCACCCAAAGTAGTGAGAGCAGGGGACGTTCCCTAGATAGACTAGAAGATAGGCAGAACGAAGATGATGCAAGAAGTTGTGCAAACTGGGAGTATTTGGAGTCTGACTCTGATGGTGACGCGGAAGAAGCAATGTATGACGAAGGGAGACAGCGCGAAAGGGAACCGAGGGGTACAATGGTCAGAGGCCGGCGAGTCCATAAGTAGGACATCGAAGTCCGCTGGACAGTCCAGCAGACATGAAGAAACACCCCACGGTCAGAGGGGAGCATCGGCACCTGCCTATACAGATAGGTTAAGGGCGCTGCCAGGTAGAAAGCAAGGCGGGAACGCCACCCCAGCAAGAGACTGAGGAGGTAAAGAAAAGGGAAAGGAGGATTGCGCATTCCAATTCCCACTGCTAGAGAAAGGGGGAGTAAGACCGCAATATATTCCATGGCCACCCATGGACCGTGAAAATTTAAAGAATAAGCTTCCAATGTTGACATCGGGAGCCGGGAAGTGGATACATGAGCTAGAAAAAATGACGGGGGGAGTCACTCTAGCCATAGGGGACATCAAGGGTCTCCTAATTGCTATACTCAGAGAAAGAGCAGACCATGTGTGGAAGAGGGCAGGCTACCCTAGGGTAACCATAACTAACACCTCTCATGACGGAGCGCCATTTAATAATTGTAGAGCTGCAGTGTGGAAAGCGCTGCGAATGCTACACCCTGACACATCAGACATGGGAGTCATTATGACTCGGAAGATGAAAGAGTCAGAGGATCCGTTGCTTTATATCCAGAATTTTCAAGACGCGTGGGTGCTTGAAACGCATGAGTCTTGGACAAAATCTATCCCTGTATTCTATCATATACTGTGCCAAGGGTCACCAGAACCGGTGCAAAAACAACTCAAAAAATCGGTAGGAATAGAAGCTAAACCGTGGGCCGAAATCCAGTTGACAATTGCCCATTATTGTAGGCTGTTGAAAGAAAAGAATTGAAAGAAAGAGCCAACATGTAAGGGAGAAGAGGCAAAGCTGGTGCAAAGGAAGCTCACGAAGTATGCGCTCGAGGAAGCCATGCTAACAAGCCCTGCCAATTTGAGTGCGCAATGTGCCACTAACCCGCCACAGAACAATCAGGGTAATGTGGGATATTATCCGAGAGGAAGGGGATTTGGAGGAAGAGGATTGCAGAGTAATCAGGGAGGCTTTAGAGGTACCCATGGAGGTTTTCAAAATGTTCAAGGTGGTATCCAGAGTGCACCAATGGGCAGTCCAGCTATGCCAGATGGACAGGTGGCCTGACCACCGCCAGTATGTTGTAAGTGTGGAGTGACAGGACATGTGGCACGCATGTGCAGAAGCCAAGGCATGTGACAGAACAATCAAGGGATGGGGTAGGCACGGTAAATAAACCGGCTACCCCACAACAGGACAATGCACAAAACTATACCGTGCAGCAGCAGGCAGCTGGCTTGCAACAAGGTGCACAGCAAGGGTTTCAACCCTCGAACTTGGGGAACTTGCAACAGGGGCAACCCCAGCAGGCACCACCGCCAGTACCACAAGGGATGAACAATGGGGGTGTTCCGCAAGCTTATAGTGGGCCGAACCTATACATAAAAAAGGACAGCTCACGGGAAACTCGGATGTGCTCTATCCTATTGGTGACACCAGACCCTAATGGGGAACCAAGGGTAGATTTCACCATAGGAGGAAAAGAGTATTCTTTGTTAGTTGACACGGGCGCGATGCATTCGTGCATAAGAGAAGGCAAGTTTTCCTTGTCTGGCGAGGCAATAGACACGCAAAGTTTCACTGGAGCTCATAGTAGAGTTCCCTTCACAGACGCTCTCCCGGTCTCCGTGGGAGAGCATGAAATGAATGTGCCTTTACTGTACTCACGTCAGTCCCCAGTAAACATCATGGGTCAAGATCTAATGACAAAGCTGAATATGTCAATCTCATTCACTGAGGATGGCATAGTGTGCTCCATGCCAGGAATGCATTATTCCAACGTATGCGAAATGATCAGAGCATACTCGGGACGTACAGCTATGAGAGCTTTACCGCTGGAGCCGGAGGTCTTCGAATATGGCGTGCGAGTGCTCATGGCGGGATTGTTGGGCCTCGCAGTCAAAACTATGAGGACCCCTGATGAGTTTCATTTTAGACCAAGGATACCCATGCATAAAGAAGAGGGACAAATATTTCCTTTGGTAATACAGGTTGCCGCAGTAAAGGGGAAGGTGGTTTTAGTAGAAGGATACGACGACGAAGGATACAATGGTGCGCAGTTATCACCATTGAAGAAGGGTATCGAGTGACTGACATCACAGATGATGATCTGTTCGAAGAGCACCCTGACTTAGAGGAGACACGGTGAAAGTAAGTCTCATATTCTGGGTCAAAATGATCAAACGAGAAGTGCCACAGAGAATGATGCTAGTGATGGCACGACCAGAATACTTTGAGGAGGACATGGCCCAGGTGCCAGTCACAGTATGGACAAAAGGGCCTTATGAAGGAGGCAGGAGAGGTGAAGATTAAACTCAAGCCTGGAGCGTTTCTACCAAGAGTGCGACAATACCCCTTGTCCAGAGAAGCGGACAAGGTTATTGCGAAGACAATCTCTGCCATGATGGAGCAGGGCATTCTGGTAACCTCAGAATCACCCTGTAACACGGTGATCTATCCTGTCGAGAAATCGAAGGGAGGCTCTTCCAGGATTTACGAGCATTGAACGACATAGTAGAAGCCGAGTTCCCTCTAGTCCCTAATCCATCCACTATTTTGTGCAACATACCCACGGAGGCAAAATATTTTACGGTGATCGATTTGAAGAATGCATTTTTCTCTATCCCATTGCACCGTGATTGCAGACCTGACGTCATTTACTTTCAGATAAATGCACCTGAAAAGTACAAGGCTGCCACAGGGGTATTGTGAATCTTTGTCCATTTTTAACCGAGTCCTGCAAATGGACCTAAGTAACATTGCGGTAGACAGTGTTGTTTTGCAATATGTAGATGATATTCTGATCTGCAGCACCACTGAAAAGCAATGCCGACACAACTCTGCTATTGACCATATTAGCTGAGAAGGGATACAAGGTGGACAAGGACAAGTTGCAATACTGCCAACAGAAGGTGTTATACATAGGGCAACTAATATCACATGAAGGGAAAAAGGTAACACCAGAGAGGGCTGGACCTATCATGAACACGGCTAAGCCGCTCACGGTAAAACAAATGCAGAGCTTCTTAGGCCTATGCAATTATGTCAGAGCATGGGTCTTCGATTACAGCTCATACACCAAGCCCTTGCTCCAGGCCTTAAAGAAAGCCCAGGCAACAGAGGGAAAAATTGAATGGACTGAAGAAATGGAAAAGGGGTTTGCAGAACTAAAGGGGGCAATTTGTAACGCCCCAGTTCTCGGGATCCCCAATTATGCAGAGGAATTCTATCTCTTCTCTCATACCGATGTCAATTTTATGATGGCAGTGCTCGCTCAGCGAACATCGCTGGGGTACAAGCCCCTAGCGTATTACAGTGGGAGCTTGGAACCGGTCATGAGGGGCCACTTCCCATGCGAGCAAAATTTAGCAGCCGCTGCGTTTGCCATCGAGAAAGCATCATCCATTGTGATGGGATGCTCCATGACATTATATGTTGAGCACTCATTATTTGCCATATTGGAGAACCCAAAGGGCACCTTGACGTCGCAGAGAGAATCTGCATATGAGGTGATTATCTCAAATCCATCGATCAAAATAGTGCGATGCAAAACTGTGAACTCTGCTATGTTTATTGCTGAGCCAGTCACAGAGGGAGAACCTGTGCATGACTGTGCCAATTATGAAGAGTTTTATGATGAAACCCCAGAATAAGAGAGAATGTTCTGCCAAGCGGAGAAGTCGTCTTCATTGACGGGTCATCGAGAATTGACCAAGAAGACGGGAAAAGGTACACAGGCGTGGCCGTGATCAAACACATGGCAAATGGAGAGTTCCAAGTACTGGTCAGTGCACGAATACCATCCCACTGTTCGGCACAGGCTGCGGAACTAGTTGCATTGATACTCGCCATCGAGAATCACGCAGACCAGGAAGTAACAGTGTACAGTGACTACGCCTATGTGACGTCCACCGTGCACGTGGGCCTGGCACGATGGAAAAGGAGCGGCTACCTCCGAGCGGACGCCACGCCAGTGCAACATGCAGACTTGTTGGACAGGCTGATAAAAGCACTACAGCTCCCAGTGTGCATAGATGTCGTCAAGTGCGCCACTCACACCAAGGGAACAGATTTCGTGTCACGTGGAAACCATGAAGCAGACACGGAAGCCAAGCGCATGGCATCCAAGGGTGAGACAATCATGGAAGTGAAGGTGGCACATACCCATGAGCGAATGATGATAGCCCGAGCCACTACAGAAGCCTATAGCAATATGGGGCAGACACAGTTAATGGAACTCCTGGGGGAGGCACCTCAGGATGAGAAGAATTTATGGAAGCGTTGAGGGTGTTCTTTAAACCCCTCTGATAGGTTATGGAGGCAGGACAGCACTGGTAAACCAGTAATGCCTGTCACCCTCCTAAAGGTAGCGTTAGAACAGCTCCACTACCCGTTCCATATGTCAAAAGAAAATCTTGCTGCAACACTCTCAGAAGACTGGTTTGCGACGAATTTAGTGGAGCATGTTGCATTCTTTATGGTCAATTGCATAATTTGCCAGCAATTCACCTCTGGGCACACATTGAAAGTGATGAGAGGAATCATTCCCAGACGTGAAGGGCCTTTCCAGCACCTGCATATCGACTATGTCGATATGATTCAGGTTTGTAATGGGTACAGGTATTTAATTGTCGTGGTGTGTCCATTCTCTAGATGGATAGAAGCGGGGCCCTGTACACACCCTGACGCTGCCTGTGCTGAAAAGTTCCTGGTGAGGGAGGTTTTCCCCAGGTGGAGGGTGTGTGAGGTTATGAGGTCAGACAACGGGCCCCATTTCGTAAACTCAGTATTTGAGCAGATTAGCTTGTTGCTTCGTATAAAGCACAAGCTCTCGTCGGCGTATCACCCAGAAGGAAATGGCATATGTGAACGCCTCAATGGCCTCTTGAAAGAGAGGATAGCCAAACTGAACCTCACATTAAAGAAGGGATGGCTGCACTGCCTACCACTGGCATTATATGCGTTTCGGAACCAGCCAGGCTCCGTCCATCACCTCACGCCGCACGAGATTATCACTGGTAGAAGGATGAGAACCCCTCTTACCCCCCGAGATAGAGCTAGATGTGATGCCCAGCCCGCTAGGGAGGTTCTGGGAGTAGAAATGAAGAATTACCTTGACTGTCTTACATCTAGTACATCTGTTATATCAGGCCAGCTGCAGCGACGGCGCGAAGGGGACAGTACAGCACAAACCACAACAGACAATGCTGATGCAGGTGCAACTCTCAGCCTAGGCGCAACACTTGTCTTCCCGGGGGACAGAGTTCTAGTAAAGAACTTTACGAGGAAGAAATGGGACGAACCATAATTTAATGGCCCTTTCATCGTAGAGGACTGCACCCCGTCCTCTGTCAAGCTCCAAGGAAGAAGAGCCTGGATCTTCCTGAATGACGTCAAGCCCTTTATAGGAGAAGGCGCTCCTACTGCATTCACTGTGGAAGCTACAGACAACGGGGAAGGACCACAGCATGTGCAGACAAGGTGTAGTGTAAGGAAGAAGGACGCACAAGCAGAAAAGACAAACTGAAGAGCTTGCTGTGAAAACTGTGGCTATACATTGAACTTTTCTCTAAGCACTGAATGAGATACAAGACTTTTCAGACAAACACAATGTGCAGCTGAAGTTGCAGGGCAAAGGAAAAGGTTGCATACTTTGAACCTGCAGTGACACTGATAATTTAAACACGTAGAGCCACAGAGTAGTGGACAAAGAACTCTAAGACTCTGGTAAGCAACAGAACTGGATATTCCTGAGAACTGAAACTGTTATCCTAAAGGACCCAGCATAAAGACTTTGTTCTCAAACTTATGGTACACCCCAGCAGAAGCCTTAAGTGGGATGTGCTCATCTACTTCCAGTTAGTGACATTGACTTATCCATCACTCATAGGGAGAGAAACAAGTGTCACAGAATTCATCCAAGATCCAGAAAATAAGAAGGTAATCAGGCAACTATTGACTGTCATCGCAGAGGTCTTCGCCGAGTTGCCTGAGCACAGTGACTCAAAGACCAATGCTCCCGCCTCAAGCAGTCATTGACGAAGTAAACCTACATGTTATTCTTTCGAATCATTGTGGAGTGCCCAGAACTTGTCGGGAGGACCGCAGATATGCTGACGTTCATCAGAGATCCCAGAAACAATCATTTTCTAAACCAAATATGGAGTAAACTGAACACTGTGGTAGCCCTCCACGCAGCAGGCAAGTGCAAAGACTGCTCAAAGCAAAAGCGAGGCGTGTGATCGGGACAGCAAGGCGAAGCAAATGCCACTGTCCCCCGCAGACACACAGCTAGCGCACAGTGTTCTAATTAGACTCATTGCAGACTATCCAGAAATGGTGGGAAGACCTGCTGACGTTGACGTTGCAACGTTTCTCAGAGACCCAGTCAATTTCCCACACATGAAAACCCTTCTCCATGGAATCATGCTCCAGGTGGAGCTATCTAACTTCCAGCATGAATACCTCAGAGGTTCCAGTGAGAATTTCCGCCGTGGGACAGATCAGGGAGATAAGCAAAGAAACTGTTCACGACAGCACAAAACCTTGTGATTGAGACTCTGCAAAACGAATAAATGTCCATGTCCCCTGAGGACAGCCTACTTGCCCACAATGTCCTCTTCGGTTTAGTAAATGACTTTCCGGAAATGGTAGGGAGACCTGCCCAGGTTGACGTCCTCACCTTCCTCAGAGACCCTGCCAACGCGAGAAAGATAGGAACACTCTTCTATAGCATACAGCTACAAATGGAACTGTCCAACTTTCAGAGGGAGTTTCTGAGAGAATTCCAGTGAAATTAGTCGGCGAGGGACAGATCGAGAAGGCAAGGACTGATCACACTGCAAAAAGACCGGTGACCTAAGAGACAGAGAATCAGAGCAAATGTCATTATCACCTGAAGATAGCAGAATTGCCTTCACAGTCTTCTTTCACCTCATCGAGAACTTTCCAGAGCTAGTGGGTAGACCCATCACTGTCGACGTGCCCACGTTTCTCTGTGATCCAGCAAAAAATGCACAACTCAACAGACTCCTGAGAGCTATTGCATCACAGCTGAGAAGCAATCATGGACATCCGCTGCTGAGAAGAGCCTTAGAAAGGAGTGATCCAAGATAAAACCTTTTAGAAGCCCCAGCCGGGGGCAGAGGAAGGAAACAAAGACACATTTCTTCACGCTTCCAAGGTAGAACAAATCGAAAGGGGATAACTACATCCTGAACTTCTTTTCCTATTTTTCTTATTTTTCTCTGTTTTTCATCATCATCCCGCAGTGGAGTAAATGGGGGGGAGAGAGACTTTGCAGCAACTCGACCTCGAAGAACCAAGCGAAAGGACCAGAGCAACGAACTTCACTGCCGTGTTTACCTTTTTTCCACCTTTTTCTTATTTTTTCCTACCTTCTCATATGTTCACTGTTATTTTTATTTTTGTTTTTATTTTTCAATGGTTTATCTATGCCTGATGTGCAGCGAAGCCATCCATTTATGGTGTCACTGCGAACAAATTCCTGCATGTCCTCAAGGCCAAGACGAATTGGGAAGGGGCCCTGGAAATGCATTGTATACACAAATGCAGGAAGAATGTGATGTGCTAAAAACGGTAGTCTAACCTTTTTCCATAGTCTAGCAAAGGATCTGTACTCCATAACTAGAGACTTCCGTCATCACTCACAAAAGGGGGGACATTAAACTGCACCCACCACTTTAGTGTTTGCTGAACTTAATCAAGATAAGAAAATAAATAAACTGTTGACTATGCACTTGTTCGAGATGGGGGCCCAAAACAGTAATTTAGCTGTGCCACCAGTGGAGGGGTGCCCCCGGTTCCCTGGAAGGAGATGCTGTAAGATATCTTTCAAGGCCGTCATATGTATGTGCATAGTGATTGTTGTAGTATTTTTGTCTCTAACTGTCAAAACTGCTTTTCCTATTGGTGCACGAAGCATCCCAATGTCCCAAGCACCCAGACCTTATATTGTCATCCCTGTTCCAAGAAAAACTGATGATAAAACAAACGATTTACAGTTGAATGTAATTAGCAGCAACACGTACACACTTGAAGTAATGAATGGTGAGAAAGGCTGGAGACAGGGTCAGCAAGGAATGAATGCTAACATGGCACTGTCCACGGCACACACCCATACACTGAGTGCACACAAACAAGGGCAAGTGTCAATGACTACAAAACCGCAGGCCAAACTAAATGAAAGGGAGAAATCCCCGGTGGAACAAGCAGCTCCAGAAAGCAGGGAGCAAAGTGAGAAACCGAACCGAAGTGAGATAGCACAATCACTCAATGAAATGGAGGAAGCCGCAAAAGAAATCACTGAGAAAACGCATGCGGTAGTCATTATGTGTTCCCGCTCATACGTAGAGCAAAAAAACTACATGAGGAGTTGAGCAAGAAAACTACAGAACCTGTAATAATGAGCACGTCTGCTCCAACACCAGAGATAAGCAACAGGCCTACAGTGCCACCACGCATTCGTAAGATAACGAGCCAATGGTGGTCGGTAGAGTTCTGCAACAGAGTGTACGAGGGAAAGAAAAGAAATTCAAGCCCTTCCTCTACTATGACAGTGCAGGAAGTGAGACCTGCCCCACCAAGGATAACGCCCGAGAGACTGCCTGAACGAAAGAGCAGTACAGACACATTCAAAGACATAGTGTTGGCCAACTACAGAAAAAAGTTAAGAATCAAGAGAAGCCCATATGAAACGGACACTGAACTAAACGACTACCTGGACAGCACAGCCCATCTTGGAAACAACATATGGTACCAGCACATGAAGGATGTTGGACGAAGGCAACCAGAAGGAGAATGGTTCGTCTGTGCACTCCTGCCATATAGCATGAGCAAGTCCAAAATCTTTGTTGCAGTAGAAGTTGACGTCCCCACGGCACACTGCATGTCACACGTAACAATGTGCAACACCAGAGGGCAGTTTATGGGAAGAGACGCCTCACTGATATGGGCCAACGAAAAAGACTTCCCAGATGAAGACGGTTTTGTCCAGGACATCAAAACAAGAAAAAGGGCGCACACCAAGAATCACGATATTAGATATGAAAACCCTGATGTCAAAGGATCGGAATTAGATGGGAAATAAACCCAAGACTGAACGTCCAAGGAAAAACTGCAGAAGAGGCTCAAACCTGGAAAAACAGAGGCCAAATGCAGATCTGGGGGTCAGTGGTTTCCCCAGACGGATGGGAAAAAGGAGTAGTAATCTGCCGAGCTTGGATGATCCTCGGAGCCTGCAAGGAAGCAGTAGAAAACTCACAGAGGTTATGTAAACCTCTATGGCCAAAATTGTCAAAGCTGTTAACATGGGTCGAAGACAGGGGAGGACCCCTGAAAATAGTAGCGTTGGAGAACCCGAAACTGTGCTTCAGAAATAATGGTACAAGGAAAATGGGGGAAAATCAAAACTGTGGACGAATATATGAGGCACCAGGAATGGCACAAGGAACCGCAGTCCTGATGGACCGCTATTGGGTGTGTGGATCCTAAGCGTACATAAGACTGCCAAGAAATTGGGGGGGCATATGTACATTGGTCACTGTCCATGTCCCTGCACTTGTGATTCCAAAAAACGATCTGAATCTGGACAGCTTCCCGAAAGCAGATGCTCATCTGAGAAGGAGGAGATCCGCAGAACTGATATCCAGAATGAAGAGAGAAAACTACGTTTTCTGCCAAATCAGAAGAAGGATTCTATGCGATTCCATACGAACACAGGCTGTTCAGCCTCACTTCAACAGTATTCACCACGATGCACCTGCCACACATCCAAATTCGAGTGAATGCTAAATGGTTGCAGATAACCAGATGGGAGTTACTGCAGACAATCAACACCACAATAAAAAGACTCAATGCGATCAAAGAAGAGCTGAGAGCGGTTAGACTGATGACCCTCCAGAACAGATAAGTGCTTGACATGATCACAGCAATGGATGGAGGTGTTTGTGCAAAAATCAGAGAATCATGTTGCACATTTATTCCATCATATGACAAAGAAAATGGAACCCTCACAGAGGCCATAAGCATGTTAACGACCCTGAAAAACCAGATGACTGCGGAAACAGATGAAGTAGATGATGACTGCTGGTTTGGGAACCTATTCTCATGGGTCCCGCAATGGATGGCAGATATATTCAAGTTCCTGGGAGCTTTGATATCAATGGTGCTGCTAGGATTCTGTGTTATCAAGATAATCATCACACATTGCCAGAAAACTGCAAAGAAGGCAGGTATAATGAATCTTTTGAACAGTTCTCTAACTTCGTTCCTTTCCTTCCTGAGATGATGGCCGGCATCGTGGATGGCGACGTGCTGCTGAGATGAGAAGTGCTGAAGGTGAGTGAGAGCGCGATGGGACCCTTTCGTATTTGTATTGAACTGAGTTCTTTTTCTGTGTCTTTTAGGTGCAGCGACTTTTTCAGCGTGGATGCCGGTTATGAAGAAGAAATGTGGTGAGTAAGCGCGGTATGCGGCGCCTCTAGATTTTTAAACGCTAAGCTGGAGTGTCTTTTCCCTCTTGCAGATGGATGAGAAGTTCCGGAGACAGAGTTCCCCCAGAGCGGCTAGGATTCAGGTAAGCGTTTGAAGCTCGTACAGTCTTTAAAAATAAGCGAAGATTTGCTGAATGCTTACTAATGCCTTTTTCTGTTCTTTTCCGTTTTCCTTAGGAAGCGGAGTGCCTGGATGGGAATGACACCGCCAAAGATGCCCGCAGAACAGAAGAAGTGATGAATGATGGGCAGAAGCGCCGTAAGGTAAGGCTGTTCCTAACGGTGTTCTTGTTCTTGCAGGAGCTGAGCGCAGAAGAAAGATGAAGGCCTACTGGAGACTGATCCGAACACGGTGAGTGTCATGCTGCAGGTGCAGAAAACACAAAGCATGTTTTTCAGCCTGGGCGTGGCTTAAATAGTCTCTGGGTATCCCAGGTGTCTCTGGGCTGAACCACACCCAAACGACTTGACTGCACATGCAGTTCTGGGAACCGAAATATGTGGGGGCATCCATCCTGTCCCCATCAATGCACTACAAGTACAATCCCCAATGTTATCCTATGGGAGTGAGTGAGTCTGGTGCCACAAGCGCTAAGTCTGACTCCAAGTGGGTCTTTGGAGGGATGGAGAGGCCCTTGAGGGCCATGTAGTTGATTGTGGCCTGGCTCCAGTATGACATCTTGGAGGGCTGGGGACATGAGGGGCAGGAATCATGACAGTTGTTGTGGTGAAATCGTCAAACGCACCTCATCCGAAGAACAATGAATTACAGCATTTAATTCCTTCAACAGATTCAACCCCAGAAAATTCTCTCCACAATTCGAAGTCAAAAGGAATGGACAATGTTCCATAAACAGGCCCAAAGAAATAGGTACCGAAGAAACTGGACAGACAACTGGTGTGCCAGAAAACCCCACAGAAACATTGGTTTGCCCTGACAGTGGAATGTTTGGGACCCGAGAATGATCAATGGAACACTTCGGTGCCCCTGTATCTATCAAGAATAGATGTTTCCTATTTGCCACTAACATTTCAACGTAGGGACCTATCTGATTAACGAGAGTAGGCGTCAGTTCCAAACCCTGCTTCGGGATATCCTAGCGAAACAAAATGTCATCAAAAGGAAGTTCTTCAGAGAGGTAAGCGGCAGAAGTATGGTCAAAATGTTTCTATTATCCACACTTGGTGCCTGTTTATCCTGCGAAAAAGGTTGCTGTGGATCCTGTGCAAACTGACCTCTATCAAGGCCCCCTACACCCGGGCGACTTCTGGGTCGTCTACCCATATTCCCAAATGTGTTATTTGACCTTTGTCGAAGGACCGGGCATTGTGCACGCCAATGAACCTCTTGCCTACAATAGGCACACTGGTTAATTTTTTAAGGACCCAAGGGCACATTTCCTTGTGGAACATACTGATCTCTAATTTGTGAATTACCCCCTCTAGGGCCTGTAACAATTTGCTTTAATAATACTCTTCAAATCACCTTTTCTCTTTTCGACTCTTTCCTTTTCATTATTGACACTATTCTCATAGTACTGAGCAATATACAGTACTTCTGATTGAAACTTCGCCTGACAAGCGCTCTCAGAAGACATAATCTGTGACTGGTTGTCAGGCAACAATCCACGCACAAATTTGTCTATGAATAACCTTTTCCCAGACTCTGTGCCTAAGTCTTGTCCACTGAAATCCGAGAATACCTGTTCGAACCGATTAAAGAACTCGGTAGCACCCTCAGACTTCCCTTGGACACAGGCCGTAAGCTTGTCTCAAATAATTCTCTTTTCGGGAATTATAGTTTTCAATTTCGCAACGATTCTGTCGGGTAAAGTTAATATCAGCTGTGGCGGTCTCTCACCAGCTGGTCTTTCTCCAACGAGTCTAATTATGTTAACCCATGTATCCCCTAACCCTTCTACATCATCTATAGTCCTAACCTGTTTCCACAAATCTACGGGCAGGAGTACAGGAAATAACAAATCAATATCACTTAAAGTGAATGCTGAGGATTGCAAAACGGACTCGATTTCTTTATAGAACCCTGTCGGATTTTTCCTAATGTTGGGAATATATTGCCTAATAGTGTTCACCTTCTGTCTCGAAAACGGGACGTGAACAAACTGTGACACATAATGTGCAGGCATTTCCACAGCTGCTGAAACATTAGCAGGGATCTCAAACTTTGGGACAAATATCGGAGGAACCTCTCTCATAGGCAACTGAGAAGTAGGCAACTCCGAACGCTCACTAAGCAACTGAGCCAAATTGAGCGCTAAAGTAGTCAAAGAAGTGTCAAGTGAAAAGGCTCTCTTGTAAATACTTAATAACTCTGTGGGACAACTAATCTTTCTTTTTACACACTCATCCTGTAGGTATTCTACCATTACCTGTATCACTTTCCTCTGCATTTCTGGCGTATGCTGACTATACATGTCATATACTTCAACTGGAGTTATCAACGAGTCTGAGATCCATCTAATCGCGTCCTTTGTGCAAATTTGCATTTCCTCAGATATCAATTTGCGACAAGGAAGGAACCGCTTCTGTACATACATACTATCTTCATCTTCATACCGTAATCTTTCCAGCTCCTTTCTATACTCAAATACCCTCTCAACATGCTCTTGTACTTTCTCCACAGTTTCTCTAGAGAACGCTAAGGTGTTCAGATCCCTCAACCCTTGTGGGAGATCTGTATTGTTTAATCTGTCCCAAATTACACACAAATGAATCCCTAACCCCTCAATAAAAACTTTTTTCTCAGGAAAATTGTCCATATTAGAAAGTGTGGCAAAAACATTAGCTTGATCATCCCTCTCCATACAATGTTTAGCCCATGCAATCAACTCATGTTTCTTCTCTGGAGGTACAGTATTGCAAGTGACAACCCTTGATCCCGCTACCTGATCTACTACAAGCGGTGCAGGACCACTTGGAAGAGGGAGAGCAGGCAATTTCAACGGAGGTACTATCATTGGTGCAATAGGCGCAAGTGGAGGAGCAGGTGCAGGAGCAGCAACAAAAGGAGGAAAAACGACTGGAGGAAGAGGAACAACAGGAGGAGCAGGAGGAGCAGGAATAACAGCAGGAAGAGGCAAACCAGCAGGAAGAGGAACATACGGAGGTGGCGCAGTGGCACTAGGCTTCGTTCATTTAACAATTTATAGATAAGTTTGTCGGAAACATGAAAGTCTTTAGAAGGATAGATTTTCTGAATGCCAAGTGAGAAAGCCCTATCCATATTCCTAGCTGACTCAGACTGTTTATCTTGGTCATATACAATGCTTTTTTGGCGTTCGTTTTATGACGGCGCCCATGTTTTTCCCTACTCTTAAGCTGCTGTAAAGCTTCTTTTTTCCAATTCTGTAATACATCGAATGCTGCAGAGGGATCTGTACAGTTTGAGAGGGTTCTGACTTCTTCATTCTCTCTCTACCACTCTTTCTCTTTCTTGTCCTATCAACTTCCTCTGGAGCAAAGCACTTTGACTGTGACATCAGAAGGACAACGTCCACACATTTCAGGAGCAGGGTTTGGATACCTAAAGCAGGCTAGCTTTAGTCTAATCACCTGGGGACATTTTCCTATAAAAGAACTGGTCTCCTGCCACTTCTTTGAATTATCTTGTGAATCATCTTGAAGAATCTTTGGATCATCAGTTGAGATGATTCTGTTGTAAGTTGTTGAGAGAGCAGTCCTTTCTAAAGTCTACACTTGTGAGGTGAAGGCAGATGTTGCAAAGGCAGAGGCAGTTTCTGTCCCTAACCATCCCCAAGGACCATTGGGTATGATCTGCTGCAGAACAGGACCTAGTTCTCTTCCAGCCACAGTGGTACCCAGGACATGACTGTGTTGGAGGACCCTTGCATTTGTATTTGTATTTAGTTTATTTGTATTGCGCACCTGGCTCGGAGGCATCTGGGCACATTTCTTATAAGTACATAGTTACAGACACATAATACAAGATGGTGGGAGCCACCATGTATACAGAACAGTATTTACAGATATACAGGAGTACAGGTAGGAATAATATACAATACCAACTAGATATAAACTGGTTAAATAAGAACAGGAATATATTACAGAGTAGGTGTGCAGACTATACAAAAATTACAATATAGTACAAATGTTATACATGAAAAACTGAGGTGATGCATATACACAGGTATAAATCCTATGACAAATGAACAAGGCCGATAATAGGCACAAAGTGTGGGGTAGAGATAGGCGTATATAGGGGCATAGTGCTGTGCAAACAGACAGATTTTGGCTTTACTCTTGAACGCGTGATAGGACGGTTCAGCTCTGAGTTGGTTAGGAAGTGTGTTCCATAATTTGGCAGCAAGGACTGGGAAGCTAGACAGACCTGCTTTTTGCAGCTTAAATCTAGGTGTGTATAATGTGTTGGCTTGTGCAGATCTCAGAGGGCGGGAGGAGGAGAGGGTGGAGAAGTGGTTAGCTAAGTAAGCAGGAGCCAGATTGGCACTTATGGGTGAGAGCAAGGGTTTTAACAGATATTATGTGAATGACAAGGAGCCAGTGTAAGCTATGCCTGGTGTCAGTGATGTGGAGTTTCCTGGCGATGTTGAGGGCCGCCGTGATGGCATTGTTCTGGGTTACCTATAGCTTGTTAATGTTTCTTTGACTGCTCCCTAGATAAAGGGCATTGCAATAGTCGATTTTAGCCAAGATGAGAGTTCTGGCCAGGATAATGCCATTGGCAGCCGTGAGGAAGTGTCTGCATTCAGCAATAAGTTTGCATGTCTAGGCAGAAGCCGATGCCGCTGCATTAGTTTGTCTCTTGAGGGATAAGGTTGAATCAAGATAGATCCCTAGGGTTTTGGTATCATTGGATACCTTGATTTTATTGCAGTCGATGATAATTGATTTGAAGGACGGGTCCAATTTATTGAATCTGTGGTGGGAGTCTAAAATGTGTAACTCAGTTTTTTCATCATTTAAGCAGAGCCCATGATGTGCCATCCAAGCCTGGATGACTAGGTAAACATTGTTAAGGGCTTTTGAATCTGTCGCATAGTCACCAGTAATAAGTAAGAGTATATGGGTGTCATCAGCATAATTGGTGTAGGTGACACCCAGATAGTCGAGAGAGTGGGTTTGTGATGACATTATACAATGTGGGTGAGACACATGATTCTTGCGGGATCCCACAAAGGACTGGTGAAGGTTCAGCTGATGCAGAGGGGAGAAGATGCGCATAGGTCTGTTAGCCAGAAAGGATCTGTTCCAGGAGGTAGCTTCATCAGAAAAATGGGTCGCAGTTTTGAGGAGGTGGCAGAGAATTTGGTGGTTGACCAAATCAAATTCTGCCGATAGATCGAACAAAAGTAGAAGGGTCATTTTACCCTTGTCATTGATATCTTCGATTTGTGATTTTAAATCTATGAGGGCAGTTTCTGTTCCATGCCTCGGTCGGAATCCAGATTGTCAGAGGCCAAGGCGTTTATTGGATTCTAGGTAATCCTGGATTTGTAAATTGGCATTGTGGTCCAAAATCTTCAGTAAAAAAGGGTACCATGGTGATGGGTCTATAATTAGATGGGTTGCTAGGATCTAAGGTAGGTTTTTAATGAGTGTGATAACCTATGCATCCTTGAGGTTGTCAGGGACAGTGCTAGATTTGAAGGAGGCATTGATAAAGGTGATTATGAAGGGGGCCAGGTCATGGGCAGCTTCCTTGATGATGGGGGAGGGGCAAGAATCACCTTGACAATTTGAAAGTTGAAGTTTTTTTATCATGTTTTCCACTTCAAAGAAGGTGAGAGGTGAGAAGCAGAACGGTTTGAAGGGGTGTTTGTTAGGTGGGATTCTGTTGGTGAGGAGGTCAGGTAGCGAGTTGGAGAGAAGGCTGCATTTTTTGGTGTTGATTTTACTTTGGAGTGTGGAGATTTTGTCAAGGGGGGATTTTTGGATGTTAGTACACCAGGCGGTGTCAGAATTGCAATTGTCAAGCAGGGCTATGGGAGATTCAAGTTCTTTTAATATCTTGAAGAGTTCTTTAGTGTTGGATTCAGCCTGAAGGATGCGCTTATTGTGAGAGTCTTTTTTTGCCGTGAATATCACTTCTTTGTAGTTAGAAGAGGCTAACATCAGGGAGCTTTTATTAGCATCCCTAGGAAGACTTTTCCAAAGTGCCTCAGCGTTTCTTTTTGCTTTACGTAAGTCTCTCAGGTCTGGTGTCAACCACGAATTGAGATGAGCACAGGGTTTAGGTTTCCGCAGTTTCAGTGGGGCTATGGTGTTTAGTGCTTTTAAGATAGTTTGGTTGTAGGCATCTACTAGTACTGTAGGGTTCAAGCAGGATGCTGATACTTTATTAAGGAGGGGAAGGATAAGGGGGAGCATTTTCTCTTTTGTAATGCCCTTCTATTTTCTGGTGCTGATAGATGGTGCAATATTTTGTTTGGGACTTTGGTAGCAGGATTTAATGGAGAAGGTAATTTTGTGATGATCTGACCACATACAAGGTGTGAGAGACACCGTATTGATGCCACAATTCAGATCAGAGATCCAATCAAGAGTTCTACCTTTGATATGGGTAGGTGCATTAATGTGGTGGGTAAATCCTAGGTCTGATAAGGTACCGGCAAGATCAACGGCTTTGGAGTCGTTTGGATCTTGGAATCCATGGTTGAGGTCTCCCAGTAGTATAGTTTGGGACTTAGGTTTGGTATTGTCTGCGAAGAGGGATGTAATATCATTAGCAAAGGTAGTGATAGGCAAGGGATCTGCTGGTTAGGAATGGGCCTGAGTTCAAGGGATTTTTTAAAGATAAAGGCAACGCCACCACATTTAGCGTGGGGAGAGTTCCTATCACATCTTATGATGGCATAATTATCCGGGATGGCTAAGGACAAGGAAGGTCCAGCTGTAGCATGTAGCCATGTTTCGGTAATGGCTAGGAAGTCAAGGTCTTGGGTGAAAATAAAGTCGGCAATGTCAAGCACATGAGCAAGGAGGGATCTGACGTTCACGAGGGCCCCTTTGACCCTTGTATCTTTAGCAGGGTTAGTGCTGTCGTGGAGGGGAATAGGGGCGTCATTAAAGGTTAGAGGTGTGGTGTGGGTAGGCACAGATAATGCTGAGGGATTACCCTGGACAGAGTGAGGTTTGGTATTAGTATGGTGGTGTGAGTGTTGGGTTTTGTGGCAGAATCTAGAACCTTGTCTGCAGTTCCTAAGGTGGAGCGCGCAAGGTTGATAAGGAGTGGGCTTAATGGTGTAGTATTCCAGCCATAAGGCAGGTGAGCTCCGATATGGGTTGGGGCAGTGCATGGTGCAAAGATGGTCAGTAATGTGTGAGTACAAAGTAGAGGTGGGTGAGGTTAAGGAATAGTGTCTCAGGTGGGGAGGGGGAGAGTTGTGTGTGTGTTGGGCCTACAGTGAGATACAGTGTTTTAGGTGTAAGTATCGCATGAGAGTTGACGGTGGAGGGCTTTCTGCTGTAAGTTTTAATGAGTGTCAGGAGCGGAATTCAGAATGTCAGAAGGAGCCAATACATTGTGTGGGCACACTTGGATAGACAGTGCAGTATGATACAGATTTGTAGTACAATAATGTCAGAGGCTCCCAATAGTAAATTAGAATACTAACAGTAATTTACGCAGTTGATAGTAGATAGCAGGTTTAAAGACAGAGGTACAGTCAACAGTTATGTGCAGGAATATGGGACACTTGCTGCTAGTAGAATGGGTTGTTCCAAGTAAGCAAAGCAGGTTATAGGTCGTATTTGGAGATTATACAGTATCAATAAGGGAGTGATAGCACGTACGCTGGCTGCAAAATAATGGTCAGCAGTGTCAAAAAGCACAGTGTAGGTCCAACAAACAGGCTAACAATAACAGGTGCAGTAGGTTGCCGTACAGGCAGTGGACAAGAATATGGCGTACCTGGCTGTACGTTGATAGAGACAGAGACTGCCCATATACACATGAATCACAATGATAAAGCACAGTTATGGCAAGCGAATGCAGACACATCGATTAATCATTAAAGTAATAGATAGTATACAACACCTTAAAAATGTTGAGTGGTTACTATTTCGGGAACAACGTGAACATCAGGGATTCAAAGTAAATCATTAAGTGGGTCGTATCGCTAACATCATCGGCACATCAAGGTGATGGAAAATAGTCGATGTACGGGAACATGCTGGTCAATATTGAAGGTGAGACCTCTGGCGACTATTAGTTTGAGTCAGAATGGGGAGAGGACATGTATCAAACAAACGGTACAGGCTTATGCATTGGGTCTGAGTATAGAGCGGGCAGGTAGGTTGGGACTGTGCATGATCACAGTGACTCAGTTGGCTTTGTGGGCTCTGACCGTCAGTTAGCTCGCATGGAGTACGCAAACAGATTGGGGCTTGATTTTATAAAGACTACCGGTGTCAATCGTACTCACGTGCACTACGTTGATGCAAGTAGTCCCGGTGACCAGTGGTGGGCAACACCGAGGGTCACGGTACAGAAGAGATATGGAGTAGCTTTGCCTGTGACACTCGGTGGTGAACAGGGGGAAAACAGGTCCTTATAATGGCCTTGGACGTGGCCGGCTCTTCTGCTGATATTACTGTCATTGCCTAGCAATGAAACAAAGCCTCGTTTTGGTGCCACATTGCACCCGACATTTTGTGGAAATGAGCAAGTCAGCGCGGTGCTGTTCTGGGATGGATGATGCTACTATGAGTTGGCTTCAGCGGCAAATGGGGATCAAAAGGTGCCCAGAGAGGGCTGAGGTGAGGATCGCCTCACCGAATGTATGCTGGTCAGCTGGCTTCAGGCATCGAGATGTTGCGTAGATGGGCAGCTGGTCCGCTGCTGGTGTGTCAATGGTGTAGATTGGCAGCAGGGCAGCTGGTGGGTGCTCCTGCCCTCTCCACTGCAGGATGGGCAAACACTAGCTAAAATGGGGGCAAACAGGCTATCCTCCTCTTTGTTTGGGAGCAAGGCAGCAAGTACCAATCTTGTCCCTGAATCCTTGAAGTGGGACTCAGAGCTACCTAAAAGGTGACCTGCTGCTGGAACAAGACAACCTCTATGCCAGCAACAAGGGTACCCAGGACCTCACCTTGTTTAAGGGCCCCTACAGAGCTGTACCAGTCTCCCCCTTGTTTGGGAGCATGGGAAAAGGACTCATTGGGCCTCATTACGACCCTGGCGCTGACGGAATGAAGGGGGCTGGTACAGGACTGTCCACCTTCATCCCATCAGGGCTGATTACGAGGTTCCCTTTGCCGGACCCGGATCAGACCTCTTGTAAAACCAGACGGCTTTTCAGGGTCCTGCGAGGAGAAGAGGGAGATAACAACGGGACACTCGTAATTCGGCACATTGTGTCCCTGAGCCACTGGATTGGGACTCACTGCAGCCTGAGAGCCAAGACCAGGGGTGTACTGGCCTTTAGAGATTTTTCAGTATGCCTCTGCACCCTGGGCCTCTTTTGTGCGGTATTTACACATTTTCCCATTGGAAAGAATTGGGCTTGCTGAAAATGTGCAATATGGGGCCAGTTTGAAAATTATTTCCAGGGCCTCTTTTGGTTCCCAGTCCACCCCCTGCCCAAGAGCTGTGATCCTAGTGCTTGAACTGCTTGGAGCAGGTTCTTGTATTAGGCGTTAATGCAAATAGACCCAGTCCTACATACATTCTTTCCTGAGTTCCCGGTGTTTGCATATAGGAACAGCCAGGTACTGCCTAATACCTTGGTGAGGGCAGCTACCATATCACCAAACAGTCCTTTGGCACGCCACACAGGCATACAACTGTATGGGAACTGTCAGCATTGTGGGAACATAATTAAAGGAAAACAATATTGCACCCCCTCACACAGGAAGAAAAAATGATCTGAAACACTCTTGCACCTGCAACTCCACTAATGTAGTATATGCTTTGAAGTGTCCATGTGGTTATTACTATGTGGGCATGACAACATGCAAAGCGAAAGTCTGATGGGAGGGACATAAATCGAATATTAGAATAAAGAGCCTCAAATCTCCAGTAGAGACTCACTTTGTAGAGTCAAGGCAGAAGGTGGCACAGCTTAAGTGTGTGATTCTAGAACAGGTATAACACTCCAACAGAGGGGGATATTTACAGTGAGAACTGTTACAGAGGGAGATAGTATGGATAGATTTATTGGACACACTAACACTGCATGGCATAAACTGTGAATGGGCTCTCATGTGCTTTCTGTGAGATAGGGGTATAGAACTAGGCATTCAGAGAGAGACAGTATGTGGTTAATGCGAGAGATAGCTGAGGTACCATTTAAAAGTAACAACACATTTTCTGGAGGTCCACACTAGATTGTAAACAGTAATCACCTGCGAGAGAAGATAACAGGTAGCACACAAGAATGTGAGCAGGTATAACCTATGAGGAGAGGGACTTGAATATTTTAAGTGTGAAATTGCTCTCTTTGAATTTGATTCAAGCATGTTGAGAGAGAGTGTGAGCGGTTCATACCTGCCAGTAAAGATGCACTATCCAATATGTTATCCAGTATGTTGATGTGTCTGTGAGGAGAGAGAGACTGGAATATTTTAAGTGTGAAATTGCTCTCTTTGAATTTGATTCAAGCATGTGGAGAGAGAGTCTGAGCAGTTCATACCCGCCAGTACAGGTCCACTAACCAGTATGCTGATATGCCTTTAGGGAAGTTACAGGCAGCTATCTGGTGCTATTTTAGTGGTAATGAAGCAATAGTTACTTAGGTGGTTAAGGCTATCGTTACATCAATAAGGCATGCGTCTTCGGGCCGACTTGACACAGTAACCAACTTACTTTCTTGACATCTACGGTACATGTGCCTTGTTAGCAAATGTGAGTCAGTACATTTTGTAAGTATATTGCATAATGGGAGCATTTTGTTAAGTGCAGCTGCTTTGATGACTAGGAGAGCTGTACTAAAAGTGTGAGGGTTTGGAATTTTTTGACTGATCGAATACATCGATCAGTATTGCAACATGAATGATCAAAATAACTTGCTGTGACACTCGTGGGTTGTAAGAAGAAGTTGAATCCATATTTAAGATGGTCGCCAGGTGGGTGTGATATGACATGGTCACGTGACTTCACCTGCCGCCATGCTGTTGTCATGGACTGTGTTGGTACATAGAGAGGGCGGCGGGACACCCCATTGGTGTTGCCGGTCTGCTGCCTTGCGGTTAGTCTACTTGAATAGACACAGTGAGTATTTACCAGTATGGATTCAGGCAGGGAGATCCTAATCCAGGCGGAGTATCCTACACGCAGTTAACCTGCACCCGCCTGGGTGGGTTGCACATAGATACATGAGTAAAGACTTGCAATATACACGCTTAACCACAGAGTTTACGTGAGTGAGACATTTGTCCCAGGGGCTCTTTGCTACTTCCACACATGTTTTGAGGAGACTATTTGATAAAGGCAAGTATTGGAAAGTAGAGTAACTATTCAGTTGACAGGAGGACTGTTATATATCTTTTTGAAATTAGGTTAGTGTCTCCTTGTTCAACTCTGAAGAAAGTGAACATAGTCTTTGTGTAGCCCAGCCCATGAACATCGACTGAAGCTGGTTAGGAGGCTTTGTGTTGTAATACGAAATTGTATTGTTTTGGGGAACATTATATCTTATTTCCCTATCTAAAAACCCTGATTTTTATTGGGAAGGATGTATATTTACTTTGTCATTTTTAACCAAACTGCTCTCATTTATATCATAGAATAAACTGGTTTCTACCTCACTGGGGTAGCTTGAATGTGACTGTGATCACCAGCAGAAGCCCAGGTGTGTGTGTCTTTTTGTCCTTTGTGGGATGTTTTTACCCATGCATCCGAGCCCTACCACAAAAACTGTGCAGTACTGGCATGGAAAACATCATGATGGCCAGAGCTTCCCAGAAAATGCCCAGGGAAATGCATGAAGAATAGGCTGCCACCCATTTTTGCCGATGTTATGGGCACAGAAGGGCACTGCCTAAAACCACCATTGGACTACCCACACAGTAGCCTGAAACCATCGGGAATGGCAATGCTGATTGCCAAAAGCAACCTAGAACTGTGGGGAATTCATTTCTTAAATCCCAAAAATGGTTGCATTACCAGTACTCACCACTATCAGAAAGCCAGCGTTTTAAAACAACACCAGACATTTGTGTAAAACTGAATAAATGAACCCAAAGCAGGCCAAAGAAAGACTTACTGAGAGGTGGATACAATGTAAAGTTATATTCTGAAGTGACTTGAATGTTCATAACAAAACTGGCTGAGCTCTGCAGGTCTGCAGCGGCTTAAACTGAAACTGGATTTAAAATTACCAAAAATCGAAATGTGTAAATAAACTGAGGGACAGACTTGTGACTGCCACATGGTTTGTCACTGTTAAAATGTCATAGTTTTGAACTTAGAATAAGTATTCTAGCTGCATATGTAAAAATTGTCTTGACTTAAACTGGGGAACAAAAAGTGACATTTTATCTGAAACCTGGCTTAATGAAACTGAATTTTGCCCACCAGCTACCGCCGACAGGAGTTGAGACTTGCACAACAGCTGTGTTCCCAGGCCTAGCTGCCTTTTGCTGCTCCCACCAAAAGGGATATGACACTTCTCTGATTGAATTACCTGGGCTCTGCAGGAAATTGAACAAAGCCCTGTCCTGACTCAGGCAAATGTTTTATTATGGGGGTCGTAAAAGTGGCTTCCTCCTGGAAGGAAAGGGGAGGAGCACTACCTGTGAGAGCAAGCTGGCTTGGCAGAACTGGAAAAACCAGAAATTCAACCTTGTGCTGGGGGAAACCACACCCCTTTGGGGCCAGAACATAAATCTAAAAAGATGGATCATTCATAGAGCGGACTTGTGAAAATTTTATAAGTGATATCATTATTCTTGTGATTTTTCTGTGCACATTTGAAGACGTGGTAGGACCCGGTGGTATGTTCAGGGGGGTTTTAGCGGAAAAGAGGATATTACCCTAAATGTATGTATGTTAAAAATCTGACACTCCACCACCTAATGCCCACACACCGTGGGCACATCTGTGTAAATGCGGGGAAAAATCCAATATTGGTAACCCGACTAAAAAGTTAAATATGTTGCCATTTTTGAACCCAAGCTCCTAGGAAGAGCAGATTTGGGACAGAGACTACCTCATGTGATAGGTAATATGTACATGCAATGACAAACCACTATGTATTTGAGAAATGTGCATTTTGAATCAAATATAGATTTGTGGGCAAACTGACCAGGGGAGGATCCTCTGACCCATAAAACCTACAGCATCACTCTGACTCACAGTTCCTTCCCCAATCATGGGAGAGGGGAGAATTGGGCCAATGACAAGTTGAAAGAGGGGCTGGCTAGTGATGCTGCACACACACCCAGTTTCAAAACACATAAAAGCAGACAGTCAGGACAGATAGAGAGATTCAATTCCATTTGCTGCGGAGCATGCTGATCGACAACTTCACATCCAGAGATCCAGACTTCAAATCCATCAATCTCCAGAACCTATAGCAGTACCTAGAAAGCAGAGCAGTATCCAGAATCCAGAGAGGCTAGACCAGCAGAGCAGAGCTGACCCAGACCGCTGTTAGCAGAACCAGAGAGCTGACCCAGATCACTGTGAAGAGACCCAGACCAGACCGGAGTCCAGTCCAAAACCTGTCCAGATCCGTGGCAAGGCCTAATTCAAAAATATATTTTGAGTACCTAGCAGAACTGTGCAGAACCAATCTCTTAGTTAAAATAATATAATTCAATCTATTTTAATCTAACCAGAACTGCCTAAAAGCTGTCACCTGTCATTTTCTCTCTGCAAGCTGTAACCTGTCGCTTTGAACTTTTAAAATTTCATATCCAAAAAAACTACCTTTATTTAATTGTCCGTATCTCTGGAACCGTATGGGCTAGGAACTTGGTTTAACTTTCCTCTGAAACCGACTTCCTACTCCTTATACTTTCTCCGTAATCACGAATCTCGCACTCGCGAATTTTACCGCGATTTGCGATTTGGTTAAAAATCCAGCCACGTGTGAAAACAGCAGCTTCCTTGCTTTCCTTGCTAAAAATTCGTTTGCCTCTTAAGAACCATCCCTGAATCATTGCTAGAGTGAGCCTGGACTAATATTAACTAGATACCACTCACCCTGAACCTCTAGAGGGAATTAATTTATTTTAAAATGTTTTTATTGGCATTTTGGAATTATCATTACATCTTCGTCAAACTCCCTCCCCCTCAGATTCCTTGTGCCATTGTACAACTTTAAAACATATTCAACTGGTTCTCAAAAAACAACAACAACAAACTCGAACAAAACAGTTTTTGAAAAAGCTTGAATTGTCTTCATGTTGGACGAGTGTGGCGATTACATTATCTTGGGTCCCCTTGATGGCCTGTCCATGTCCATTCGGTGGGGAGGCGGGTGGGGTAGAGCATTCGACCTATCAAGTGGCGTCTCCTACTTTACTGCAATATGAGCTTCGCAGTCCGTGCTACCTTGCACCACTCGTCCCGCCTGTTGGTTCACGGGGGCATGTCATCGGAGGGTAGGAACATATCTCTCACCACAGCCTTCCATGCATCAAAATTGGCATTAGTACCACCCTCGTCCCCGGCGATCCCCATCCCCCATGCTTCTGTTTCTGCGGAAGTCCATCGCTCCATTTCCCTCTTCCATCTCGTGTATTGTGGGCCTTTTTTTGACTTCCACGACATCGCTATCTCTCTCTTTGCCAGTATGCATGCCATGTCCATCACCCGTACGATGTGCTTTGATTTGCTCAACCTGGGATACATGCCCAGCAGGCATTCCTTCATCGTCCACTCATAACTACTTAATCCGCCCTTCTTGCAAGTCTGTTTGATGTTGGCCCATAGGATGCCTACCTTTGCACACCCCCAGAACATGTGTATCAGGCCTGCTTCATCATTAGAACACCATGGGCAGTGCGCCTCCGCAAGTCGTTTGAAGCTTGCCACCCTTTTCGGAGTCATATATGTTCTATATAGGACGTTTATTTGAATCAGCCTGAACCTGGCATTCCTGGCCACTGCCTTTGGGTATTGCAGTGCCTTTCCCCAGTCATTGTCTGAGATCTCCCCTCCGGTGTCCAATTCCCATTTGGCCCTCAGTACGGCCCCGCGGGGGTTGGGCCTGTCGTTCAGCTGCACGTAGATTCTCGAGACTGGCCTCCACCCGTCACCAAGATTGTACATCTCTGTCACTAGTGGGGTCGGGGCTGGTTCCTCTGGCCAGTCAGGCCATCTCACCTTCGCCTCGTGCTTAATTTTCTGGTACCATAGAAATTGCCCCATAGGTAGGCCCTCTATCTCATGCAGTGATTCCAGCTCCCTGAACTCTCCATCCCCATACATGTCCCCCAAGCGCATATACCTAGGCCCTCCCACTGTCTAAGCGTGTTGACATCAGCTGGTGTCATTCTCATGCCTGCCATTAATGGAACTTCCGGGGAGTAGGGATTCCTCAGGTGTGTGATGGCCTTAACTCTCTCCCATACCCGTCTACCCAACACAGCCAGCATCGGGGCTCTGCCTGCCCGATCCCGAGGCGCCCAGATTATTTCCTTAAGGTACATGGGCTTGACGAGATCGCTCAGTAGACCGGTTTCATTGGTGACCTCATCTGACAGCCATTTGGTAACGTGGCTGAGCTGGGCAGCCAGGTAGTACCTTTCGAAGTCCGGGAGCTGTATGCCCCCTGCGTCATGCGGAAGGGTAAGGATATTCAGTGCCAGCCTGTGACGTGCCTTCCCCCATATGAAGTCTTTGATCTGGGCCTCCAACTTTCGGAAAAAAGGTGGTCTGATGTAGTAACAAATGGTCTGGAAAAAGTATAGGTAACGAGGCAGTATAATCATCTTTACTATTGATGCCCTGCCCATCATTGAGAGTGGTAACCTAGACCAGAATTTCATTGAGTTATGGAGCCCATGAGATACCGACAGAGTGTTATGTTCGTGCGTGAGTTCAGGTGTGTGTTTGATATTGACCCCCAAGTATTTAAACATTTCGGGCTGCCACTGCACCCCAACCTGCGGTAGGTCGTCTACTCCTACCCCCCTCAAGCCCGCCAGTGGAAACATGCATGACTTATGTAAACTAAAGTGTATCCCTGAGTAGCGAGCAAAGTTACGTAGCACCTCCAAAATTGTGGGGGCATTGTATTCTGGGTCTGTCAGGTAAATCAAGACATCGTCTGCATATTATGAGATAACGTGGTGCTCCCTTCCCAACCGTATCCCAGCATCCCAGAATTGCTTCCTTATATAGATTGCGATTGGCTCCAGCCCCAAGATATAGAGCATGGGCGAAAGGGGGCAGCCCTGTCTAGTGCCTCTCTGTATGTTCCATTCCCTGGATACCCATTTGCCCGTCTTTACCCTGGCTGTTGGGTCATTGTAGAGTACCTTGACCCAGCGCACAAAACCATCCCCGAATCCGAACTCCCTTAGCACCTCTACCAGCCACTCCCAGTAGATGGAGTCGAATGCCTTTATGGCATCTAAAGACAACACCGCCATGTGCTCCCGGCTTCCTTCTGTGTGCGCTATAATGTGCTGTAGTCTCCGCAGGTTGGCCGTTGTGTTGCGGCCAGGGACAAAACCATTCTGATCCTCGTGGACCAGATAACCTATCACCTTGGATAATTTCTTGGCCAGGATAGTGGTCAGTATCTTGCTATCGTAATTTAGCATAGCTATCGGCCGATAAGAGTCGCATTCGTCAGTTGGTTTGTGGGGCTTGGGAATCGGGACTATTAGCGTCTCCCTCATGGTCTTGGGTAAGGTTCCCATCTCGTAGGCTTCTTGGAATACCTCGTGTAGTAGAGGGGTCAGTGTCGTCTCGTATGCCTTGTAGAACTCCGGGGGGAGTCCGTCCGTTCCTGGGGTCTTGTATGTGGACAGGGATCTAATAGCGTCAGTGATGTCCTCAGGCGTAAGGGGCTCTTCTAATGAGTCCCGCTGTTGGTCAGTCAGCCTGGGGAGTCCTATCTCTTCCAGGGTGTCTTGTATGTCCGTCAGTGGTACTTGGGTGTCATGTGCGTAGAGTGTGGAGTAGAAGTCAGCAAAGGTGGTATTTATTGAGTGCTGGGTTGTTCTCATCACTCCCTCCTTGTCTCTTATCGCGGTCACTGGGTGTTTTGGTTGCTCGCGCCTGCACAGCCAGGCCAGCAGCCTACCTGGTGTGTCCCCATTCATGTGTGCTCTAGTGGTGCGCGTTGCATGATCAAAGTTTGCCAGCCGCCCCCACGCCTGGTGGCACCTCGTCCGAGCCTCCTGCAAAATCTCCTCCTCCCCTCTAGTTCCGGCATTATTAGCTTCTCCCAGCCTTATTTCCTCCTCCCTCTCCTCCAGTTCCCTCTTCAGCGTTTTCCTGACTCCCGCAGTCCCAGCAATAACTTCTCCCCTCGTTACCACCTTCAGGGCCTCCCATACTGTGCTCCAGCGGTCCACACTGCCATTGTTATTGGTAACAAACTCCTCTAGTTTTTCTCCCAGCTCCTCCTTAAATGTTGGGTCTTTCAGAGCCTCCGTGGGCATTCGCCATAGTGGGATAGGGGGTCTTGGGCCCTTCAGGGCCAAGAGCATAAGCAGGGGGGAGTGGTCCGAGATCGATCTTCCCATGTATTGTATCGATCCCACCTGAGCTAGGTGCGCTCTGTCTATAAACATATAGTCGATTCTCGTGTGGAGGTTGTGTGGGGAGGAGTAAAATGAGTATCCCCTGTCTGAGGGATAGTGTTCCCTCCAGGCATCTGCAAGGTCTAACTGTTCCAACAAGTTGTTTAGCACCCTTGAGGTCCCACCCGTTCTTTCCAGTGGGGGTTCAGACCTATCTAGGTTCCCATCCCTCACACAGTTGAGATCCCCGCCCCATATGTAGAGGCAGTCTCTGTTTCTCGCCAGTTTCGCCTGCAGCCTAGCGAGGAAGGACGGAATACCGTGGTTCGGGAAGTATGTGTTGACTAGGCAGATTTACTGTTGCTCCAGCACACCCCACAGTATCAAATATCTCCCCTCCGTGTCAGATTCAGTCCCCAACACCTGAAAAGGCACCCCAGGGTTAATCCAAGTATACACCCCCCTAGCGAATTTGGAATACGGGGCCCCCTGTCCCTGACCTTCCCAGTGCTCCTGTAGCCTCGATTGGTCCTCCACTGTGAGGTGAGTCTCTTGGAGCATCGCAATGTCTACTTTCTTCCTGCGTATGTAGGACCTAATCCTGTTCCGGCGTAAGTAGGACCCCAGCCCCCTCACATTCCAAGATAGAATTCGAAGTTGCATTGCCATGCATAGGGCACCCCCCCCGGGGGGCTCAGTTTGGCTCTCGCCCTCTCACCTTTTCTCTTGCAACTCCGGTTCGTCGGCCACCATTCCTTGTTCCTCGTTCCGCATGAAGACCGTAGCATCAATTTTAAACTACTGCGGGAACCATCGCAGCTCAAACAGTTAACTTTGTGAACTAACAGTCCAACGGTCCAATAGGTCGGACTGTGTAACTGCAAACTGCCCCCAGCAGTTGCAATAAACGTGCAGCGCTCGGGGGCTCCCAAGCTTTCTGAGCCTCTCCAGGCTTTCCGGCGTGGGCGTTGTGCGGGACTAAGACCTGCACATGTCTCGTAGGGGTGGGCCATTAACATGTCCGCTTGTGGTTTCGGGTGCTCCTGTCCGATACAGCTATCTTTATGTTGTAACCCCAGGTGCAAGCTAAAAGACTGCCTTGTGCTATAGTGTGGGGTCTGACGCCAGTATTAGTGAGTCCGGTTACTTGTTCATTTATTGCTCGTTTTCGGAGATTCCTCGTCGTCGTCCGCCAGGTTGTTGTTCTCGAGCCACATGTTTGCGGCCGCTGGGGATTCCAAAAAGACTGCTTTTCCTTTATAAAGGACCTTGAGGCGAGATGGGTAGAGCAGCATGTATTTAAGATTAAGTGTCCGCAGCCTCGCCTTTACTGGAATAAAGGAGTTCCTGGCTCGTTGCACCGCAGAGGTGTAATCGGGATACATGACTATCGTGGAGCCTTGCTTTCTAATCACTCCACCTTCCCGGGAATACCTCAATATTATTTCCCTGTCCCGGAAGTTGAGGATCTTGGCTATAATCGGTCGCGGGTGCGGGCCGGGTGGTGGGCGCTTTTGAAGAGACCTGTGGGCCCGCTCCACCGAGAAACCTTGTGACAGTTTACCCGCACCAATTTCCTGCTGCAGCATTGTCTCTATGAAGTTCGTTGGGTCCGGGCCCTCCATATCCTCGGGGACACCTAGGATCCTGACATTGTTGCGCCGAGCGCGCCCCTCTGCATCCTCAGAGCGCGCCTCCAGCCTCGCTACTTTCTGTTCTAGGTCGCGGACCTGCGCTTTCAGTTCTGTAGTGTTTTCTACATTTTCTTGTAGGGTAGCTTCGTTAGCGTTCACCCTCTCCGTCAGGTTGCGGGCATCCTGGCGCATAAGCTGCATGTCTGATTTTACTTCGTCAATCCTATTTTCGATGGAGATGCGGAGTTCTGCTATGGCCCGGAGGACCTGTGTGTTGTCGGGCACCGCTTCTGGATTCGTAGGTCCAGTGTCAGCGGTGGGGTCAGGTTGCAGCAGCTGCCTAGGCCTTACCGTTGTGTAAGAGTCCATCGTTACTGATTTGGGTTTGGCCTTGGGTGGCGACATCACTTTCCTTAGGGGGAGCGTGCGGCTTCCTCCGTCCTGCGGGCACCTGTATGGTTGCTTGTCGTGTGGTCTATCTGATTCAGCCCAGTTGTGGGCCCTGCAGAGAAGCACCGTGGCGGAGTGCCGTCTCCTATCCCCCGTCTCTCGTGTGCGGCCGGTGCTCGTGCCGCCGTGTTCCGAGCGCCCCTCTCGCTCCCAGAACCACTACCAGGGGGGGCGACCAGGTCGGCGGGGGAGCGCCGAATCAAGCATGGGCAGGATCAAGGTCTCTGGTGATGAGCGGTAGGAGCAAGCGGAGACGGTTACCAAAGTCTCGTCGCATAGATAGCATGGCCGCGGTTTGCGCTGGAGTCCGCCATCTTGGGGGCGCCAGGGGCACTTCCCTACTTCCCCGGCCTTCGAAGTCGCGGCGTCCAATTTCCTCCGGGGTCGGATCGCATCAGCAGGAGGGGGGTTCCCTTCGGGCAGGTGCCAGAGCACAATTGCTGCGTGGGCTGGGAGTCAGGTTCGGGCCACTCGCCTGAAGGTGCGGGGAGCCCCAAAGGCCGCCGCCATCTTGGCGGGTAGAATCGCCTCCTTGTTACGCTCGTGTCCGATGTTGCGGGCCCCGTTTTCCTTCGGAGGTCAGTTCGCATGTGTCGAAATAGGGCCCTCTCCCAGCAGATAGTGACTGTCTGGATGTTGTACGGTGTGGGAGCTGATTTCGCGTAGCTCACTTGAAAGCCCGGGCCGCCATCCGGGACTCCGCCATCTTGGACGCGGAGGGGTGCCTCTTCTCTTGGCTCGTTTCTGGCACCACCAGCTCCGATTTCGATCGGGGGTTGAAGCGTTCCAGTGCCAGGGAGTTCTTCTTTCGGCAGGTGTTGTTTCCTCGACGATTGTTTAGCGTAAATAACTAAATTCAGGCGTCGCTAAGGATCGCGGACAGGAGCTTCGCTGAAATGCGACTTCACAGCATGCGTGCTGGCCACGCCCCACTAGAGGGAATTAAAAGCATTTTAGCATATTTTTCACTTCATTGCCAGCACATATAAAAGCATTTTAGCATATTTTTCACTTCATTGCCAGCACATATAAAAGCATTTTGGGCCTGTGTTTCAAACTTCTGTAGTCTAAGCTTGCTGGGGTGAACTGAATTACATTTGATTGTATTTCTGAGAACTGTGTGCTTTCCTTCCATTTCCTTGCATTGCATAAAGGGGGGAGTGGATTGCCAGAGAAAAGTGAATACATTGTTTTGTTGAAATCATATTGAGTATTTCTTAAACTTGCAAAACAGAACTACTTCTTGGCTCAGTGGGGTCAGGGGGATTCCAAGAGAGGGATGTTATATAGGGGTAGTCATCCAGAACGCATGAACTGGACGTAAAGATATATCAATAAGGGTTTCCATTCAGTATCCCAGACTAGGCATTGACTTAGCTGTAGTGTTGAATTGAATCCTCTTACACCTTTGACATATAATTTTGCCCCAAAACACCACCAGCATAATTGCATAACTGGCACATCATCTGTCTCTTTTGTCATTCTCTGGCGATAGTCCAAGGAATATTAAGCGGGTATGGAGTCTGAAGTTGCGTCTGATAATGTTTGAGGGTATCACTGGTTTCCTCTATGATATATCCCTATTTCCTGTCAACACCGATGGATCGTGTTCCACTCCTCTTATTTCAGGCCCTTATGTTGCAGGTTTTAATATATGAGCCAATTTGTTATTAAAATGCTTTGCATACCAAAAACATTGTCCCCCCACAATTTAACTGGTGGAAGCTCACACTTCTGCCCTCCTTCCTCTCATCTCTCAAGCATGCACTTCATGGCACCAAATCCACGTAGAGCCAATATGCAATTTAGCTAAGAGTGCAGCATACAACCACACTAACTCATTCCCATGGTAGCTGAATACACACATTGTTAGTGCACTACTGTGCAGTAGTTGGCAAAGTCATTGTGTGTTGTACTATCATGTATACAATACACAGGCACACTCATACATAACAAATGTACATGGTCCTATAGAATGTATATACCTAGAGAAGGGCAAGAACTGGGTGGTGAGATCCATGATACCTGCATCAAAAATGACAATGTGGAGGGCGAAAGACTAAGTTGTGTGTCGCATAAGCTGGCACTGTCCAGACACCCGATACCCTGACACACACTTTTGGTTCTGTGGTCTTCGAATTCAAATCAGAAAGGGTATCTATCCAGCATTGAGCTTACTGTATGCATTCTTTAAAGCCCCACTGGGCTGGGGAATATGTCTGATTGACAAACACAAATCACACAGGATCAGCAAATCTTGAGCAGCCAAACCAGGCTGCAGCCATGCTTAACTGCATTGATTCTCATTAGACAGGTGTGTTGTCTTGATTGCAATTTGGAAAAACACTGTCCACAGTTTCATTTTATCTTTGCGGGGGCAGCACCCCGAAAACACACCGGTTCCCAGGGAGGAGGCACAAGGGGAGGGGGGTGTAAACCCTTGGAGGAAGCTTCCTTCCCAACTTGTAAACAGCCCCTGGAAAACCAGGAACCGGAAACAAAATCTCCTGCCCCTGAAAGCCTGCCTCCCAAGGAGCAGAGGGGGGGTAGGAGAAACAAAGGACCCAAACAGACCCACTTTGTGGAGGAGGTACAGGTCTTCCAATGTGAGGGAGAGGGATCCTCAGAGGATCCTGGGGAATGGACCTCCTCCTTCAGAGATGGGGGAACTCCTCCCGAGGAAAAATGGGTCCCAAGGGATGCCAATTCAGACTGGGGAGATATGGAGACTGAGCTACCGCCACCCATCATCGCATCCCAGAACCCACAATACCAAAATCCCCTGGTTCAAACCCATCTTGATGACTGCCTCCAAAAAGGGGGGGCGACCCAGAACCGGAACCCGGGGAACCCACAATGGCTCTGATCTCCAGTTGCCAACTTTTTCTTTCAGATTCCCAAGGCTCTCCACAGAATTCTGCCCAAATTTCTTCTCTTGCAATGTCCAAAACCAGAAAGTTTACCCACCAGTTGTCCAAAAATGTGCATTATCTGTGCCCCCTTGAGGAGAAGGAGGGAAGATATTATGCTCCGGTACAAGTACAGGGGCAGGGTACGATTTCAGCACTGGTGGACACGGGATCTCAAGCTACCCTTCTGTCCAGAAGGGCCTTTGATGAACTGAATGCAGGAAGGGGGGAGAATTAGCGAATTCCTCTCACCTCTCTTCCTGGACAACTACAGAACTTTGACGGGAAGGAAATTCCTGTTGAGGGGACTGCAGACTTGGACATTAAAATTGGGCGACACAAGGTGAAATACCCAGTCATAGTAGTGACTCCAGAGGGCACCCCTTGTTTACTAGGGAATGACCTCCTGAGAAGGTTGTCACCCCTAATAGATTGCGTAAACAAGGTCCTCTGGACCCAGACTAGCCGACCAATAAAATTAAAATAGAGTGTCAACCATGTTAGTTTAAACGGCACCTGCCACATGGTTGAACAAAAATCTGACCAAGTAGAATTTCACTTCCAGAACAACCAAACTCCAGACGTGACAGTAATAGCAGTAGGACAACAGACTGGTGATGGGGGTCCTCTCTATTTCTGAAAATCAACCTTCCTTCCAGTCTAAAGTGGTACTCCACGCTGGAAGGAAACACTTTAAAATTCTTTACTAATCCACAATCAGAAACTCCCACTCCTATAGTCCAGAAAGATGTGAAATCAGCTCAGAGCCTGGCTGATATTCAGCAAATTGGAGAGCAGTTGTTCATCCCTGTTCAGTTAAATGATGGGAAGGACTCTGTTCTCGCTCGAGTGTGTGTGAACAACGGTAAGAGCTTCATCAGCGAAGCCATGTTCCGCCAACTCCCAAAAGATCCAGCCATTCCCACATTCAAACTGATAGACAAATGGGAAATGGACCTGGAAGCACCCAATTCCAAACATCTCCTGCCAAGCAGGTGTATGCTCAAAATCTCCACTGGCAACAAGAGCATAGTCCACAATTGTTGGGTCGTGCGAGACGTCACTGCCGCTTTTTACTTAGGCAGTGACATTCTCAATTGCTTTGCCATTGGTTTGGACCTAATAAACTTCAAAGCTTGGTCCCGATTAGCGGATGATCCCATGGGCTTTGATGATCCAGAAAAAGCATTTAGGTCAGCTCAATTGCTACCTTATGCAGTTGAAATTCAGATCAAAGAGGAAGTCACCATCCCAGAAAGGACCCGACAATTCTCCCTGGAAGTGAAAGCTAAAAGGGGACAACATTTGAAAAACCCTGATGCTTACATACATCTAAACGCTTCTCTCCAACAGCAAGGGTTGGGGGTAAACCCAACACCATTAGTCAACATAGAACATGACACCATTCCAATAGAGGTGGATAACAGCGACTTAAAGAGTATTACTCTAGCCGCAGGCACCATTATTGGAATGGCGGTTGATGACCGACATGTTTCCATCGATTTGGGTAATGAACTGTTAGGGCCAATCCCCAAGGACTGCTTTGACAGTGACAGTGATGACAATACAACACCAGACAGGATTTTTACCCGGCATGGGGGGAACTTCCTGGTGTACACTTCTTGCCCTTATGGTAAGGAAGATGTGACTTGTGACTTCAGGAGGGATGAGGTGATTTTCAGGTCCATGAGGGCTGCCTTTCCCACCTGAAGCCTCCAGTCCAAATCAGCACTCTGACCAGGGACTTCTCCACCCAGCTGGAGGAGGCCGCTGAAATAGCCAAACCAGAAGTCTTTCCAGGCTTCAGGCAGATGGTGGAAGAGAGAGTCAACCTAGCGGATGCCTGTGTGACTCTGGAACAAAAGCAAAAGTTGAAACAAGTTTTCTTGGATTTCCAAGATCTCTTTGCGGTAGACTCATATGACTGTGGCCGCTCCGACATCCACACAACAACAATCCCCACGGACCCTGGCATGACTCCAGTGTTTGTGAAGCAATATCGTTTGCCTCTCGCATCCATGGAGTCCCTTACTGAAATAATTAAGAACCTTGGGTCCCGGGGAATAATCCGTCCAGTTCACAGCACCTTCAATAATCCGGTGCTGGGAATATTAAAGCCAAACGGCCAGTGGAGACTCTGCGCTGACCTTAGGGAGCTCAACAAACGGGTCCATACTTCCCGATGGCCTCTGCCCTACATTGACCAAGGGCTGGCCCAGATCCAGGGGTCACAGGTATTCACAGCAATAGACCTGACCAATGGATACTGGACCGTGCCTGTCAGTAGGGAGGACCAATACAAGCTGGCTTTTACCTTTGGGGGCCAGCAGTACACATGGACCCGGACTCCCTTCGGATACCTCAACTCCGGCAATGAATTCAACATTTTCCTACAGAAGGCCATGCCCGACCTGGGTGCAAGGGGTAACCTGGCTTATGTAGATGATGTCCTCATCAAAATTTCATCTGTGGAGGAACACATAGCGGAGATCCGTTATGTTCTGACGCAGTTGAGGGCCGCCGGAGCAAAACTTTCCTTTCAGAAAGCACAGTGGTGTAGAACCCGTGTTAATTTCTTGGGGCATGAGATTACTCCTCAGGGTCTCTGACCCCAGGAAAAGAAAGTGGAAGCACTTCAGAAACTGAAAGACCCCACAACTCTGTGGGAACTAAGGAGCCTCCTTGGACTGACTAATTACAGCAGAAAGTCATTGAGTGCTACGCAGAGATCACCAGACCCCTGATTCATCTCCTGAAGGGGGGGTCAAGTGGGAATGGGGTCCAGAACAAGCTGAGGCGGTAAAACAACTCAAGAGAAGCCTCTCACAAGTGCCTTGCCTAGCTTACCCTGTCAGAAACAAGGAGTTCTTCCTGGAGACGGGGTTCTCTAATACGTGCTTGACGGCGGTATTATACCAAAAGCATGACAAGGTTAATAAAGTAATCTCCTATGCGAGCAAAACTTTATCCTCTGTGGAGGAAAAATTCAACGATTGTGAGAAGGCACTCCTGGCAACGGTGTGGGCATTGAAGAATTACCGCCCGTTTATCCAGGGGGAACACATCATAGTGGAGACTCCACACCAGCCTCTGCAATATCTCCAAAGTGACAGAATCCGGGCCGGAAATGTGAGTGATTCCCGAATTACTTCCTGGATTCTGTCAATGCAAGGCTTTCCTGTGGAGGTCAGATATGGCCAAAAGAAGAAGAGTCCCCTCGCGCAAGGTCTGGCTGACTTGCATGATTGTGCCAGAGAAAACTGTCTCGAGGACGAAAGTCTAAAGATCAAGGACAACACGGAGGCATACCTTAATTCCCCACACAAAGTCTTTGAAGAAGACAAGTGTGAGGGAATGCCCACTGTCTATGTGGATGGATGCTCTTACCATGTTGACAACGACGGGGAGAAAGAACTGGTGGCTGGCGTAGGGAATGCATGGGTGAAGGAGTTTCCCGAACCCTCCGCTGGATACAAAATTGGTCCCCGAAGTAGTCAGGTGGCAGAATTGATGGCTGTGCATCAGGCCATCCTCACTGCTGTCCAGCATCAACTCCACGAACTGGTCATAATCACAGATTCTGATTATGTACGGAACGGGTTCGTGGAGCACCTGGTTAATTGGAAAACCAGAGGCATGTTATGTGCTAACAACAAACCCTTGAAACATGGGAAGTTGATCCAAAACATTGACGATCTGGTCACCTCGAATGGGATGACCATCTATTGGAAAAAGATCAAGGGTCATTCCAAAGTAGAGGGACCAGACAAAACTGGAAATGACTTAGCTGATCAGCTGGCCAAAACCGGGGCCATCCAAGGGGATCTAATTGAGATTGAGTCCCTGTTGGGGGAAATCCAGGTCACTGTTATCACTAGGTCCCAGACAAATGCTCACAATGATCTTTCCACTGCACAATGGAGTAAGGAGACCCCTGATGCTGATTTGATTACAGCTCAGAAAGGGGATCCAATTATTGGTAAGTTTTACCAACACCTTGAGGACCCTGAGAACTTTCCCCTGATGGATACCGATTACATTGGGAAAGAGGACCTAAGAGTGTTGATGAAATGTCCAAAAATGTTCCAGATCCAAGACGGTTTGTTGGTAAGGAAATCCAAAGCTGGCCACGATCAGTGGGTGGTTCCTACCTCATTACGAAGCCTGATGTTAAGTCACGCCCATGATGCGGCCACCACCGGTCCTAGGGGGTTTCACACAACACTGGAAATCTTAAGAGAGGTTGCATACTGGCCACACATGGGGCAGGACCTTGACCAATACTTGAAGGGGTGTCTTGTGTGTGCACAATTTCAGCCATCATCCCTCACGCACCGTGCACCCCTCCAAAAGAGGGGGATGACACTGCCATGGTCAGATTTGCAAATCGACTTTGTAGGCCCCGTGATTCGCTCTGCTAGGGGGAATAAGTACATGTTGACTGTGACATGCTTGTTTACCAAGTGGGTGGAATGTCTCCCAGCCCCAAACTGCAAGGCAGAAACGGCAGCTGCCTTGATGATTAACCACATATTTTCCCGTTTTGGTCTACCTCAAAGGATTGAGTCAGACAGAGGTAGCCACTTCACCAGTGAAGTGATGACAAAGATGTGGGAGATACTGGGGGTCATAAGGAAGTTGCATATTGCTTACCGGCCAGCTTCTTCTGGGGCAGTAGAGAGATATAACCGAACCATTGTGAGCATATTAAAGAAGTTTGTGGCAGATTCGGGGCCAAGTTGGGATATCCGATTACCTCTGGTCCTAATGGCCATCAGATCTACCCCTTCATCTGCAACCAAAATGTCACCATTTGAGTTGATGACTGGACGCAAGATGGTGCTTCCTCAGCATTTGCTCTACAGGACCCAAGAGCAGACACTAATAAATGCCTCCACAACTCATGAGTATGTGGAGAATTTAAGGAAACACCTTCAAGATGCTCAGCAGAATCTAGAAAGATCAGCTGAGAGTATGAAGACCCACTATGACCTGAAAACTTCCAGGAAGGAATATCAGGTGGGAGACCGGGTCTATCTATACAATTTCCAAAGGAACCAGGCCAAACAGCGAACATTTTTGCCTACATGGAAGGGACCCTTTGAGATTATAGACAAGATCTCCCCTGTGGCCTACAAGATCCGTATCCCCAAAGGCGGTTTGGCAGAGGGGGAAGACAAGTGGGTCCACATTAACCAGTTGAAGTGTTGCCATCCCAGGCACACTCTGCAACAACTGGAGGAATCCTCTGGAATCCTAGAGGGTACTGTCTCAGATTAATTCAGTTCTAACTTAAAATATCCTACATATGACCTATCAAATTCTGAGTTTCTCAATGGGGGTGTTTTCACTTTTGAATGCAAAAAGAAATGTGCATGTTCATATGTTTTGACTATAAATTTATATGCCACCCCACTATATCAATGGTGGGGGAAAAATGTCTATGAATAGGTATTGCCACGCTTCCTTTGTCGTCCTAGGAGAAAGAAAACCTTGAGACTGGCCAGGGAGGACGATCCGGAGACCGGGAGCAGAGACGCAAGGGGCCCGGGGTACCGCCCAATCTTCCCATCAGGACCGGCGAGGAGAACCGATCGATCCGACCGGATGGAGAAAAAGATGCTGAACTGTGCCATCTATTGGAAGAAGATGAGGAAACATCCCAGATCTTGCGAGTTCCATCAGTGAAACAGAATGGCCATCGCAAGAGGGGGGCTTGTGGGATGTTTTTACCCATGCATCCGAGCCCTACCACAAAAACTGTGCAGTACTGGCAAGGAAAACATCATGATGGCCAGAGCTTCCCAGAAAATGCCCAGGGAAATGCATGAAGAATAGGCTGCCACCCATTTTTGCCGATGTTATGGGCACAGAAGGGCACTGCCTAAAACCACCATTGGACTACCCACACAGTAGCCTGAAACCATCGGGAATGGCAATGCTGATTGCCAAAAGCAACCTAGAACTGTGGGGAATTCATTTCTAAATCCCAAATTACTCACCACTATCAGAAAGCCGGCGCAACACCAGACATTTGTGTAAAACTGAATAAATGAACCCAAAGCAGGCCAAAGAAAGACTTACTGAGAGGTGGATACAATGTAAAGTTATATTCTGAAGTGACTTGAATGTTCATAACAAGACTGGCTGAGCTCTGCAGGTCTGCAGCGGCTTAAACTGAAACTGGATTTAAAATTACCAAAAATCGAAATGTGTAAATAAACTGAGGGACAGACTTGTGACTGCTACATAGTTTGTCACTGTTAAAATGTTATAGTTTTGAACTTAGAATCAGCATTCTAGCTGCATATGTAAAAATTGTCTTGACTTAAACTGGGGAACAAAAAGTGACATTTTATCTGAAACCTGGCTTAATGAAACTGAATTTTGCCCACCAGCTACCCCCGACAGGAGTTGAGACTTGCACAACAGCTGTGTATCCAGGCCTAGCTGCTTTTTGCTGCTCCCACCAAAAGTGATATGACACTTCTCTGATTGAATTACCTGGGCTCTGCAGGAAATTGAGCAAATGTTTTATTATGGGGGTCGTAAAAGTGGCTTCCTCCTGGAAGGAAAGGGGAGGAGCACTGCCTGTGAGAGCAAGCTGGCTTGGCAGAGCTGGAAAAACCAGAAATTCAACCTTGTGCTGGGGGAAACCACACCCCTTTGGGGCCAGAACATAAATCTAAAAAGATGGATCATTCATAGAGCGGACTTGTGAAAATTTTATAAGTGATATCATTATTCTTGTGATTTTTCTGTGCACATTTGAAGACGTGGTAGGACCCGGTGGTATGTTCAGGGGGGTTTTTCAGTATCCCAGACTAGGCATTGACTTAGCTGTAGTGTTGAATTGAATCCTCTTACACCTTTGACATATAATTTTGCCCCAAAACACCACCAGCATAATTGCATAACTGGCACATCATCTGTCTCTTTTGTCATTCTCTGGCGATAGGCCAAGGAATATTAAGCGGGTATGGAGTCTGAAGTTGCGTCTGATAATGTTTGAGGGTATCACTGGTTTCCTCTATGATATATCCCTATTTCCTGTCAACACCGATGGATCGTGTTCCACTCCTCTTATTTCAGGCCCTTATGTTGCAGGTTTTAATATATGAGCCAATTTGTTATTAAAATGCTTTGCATACCAAAAACATTGTCCCCCCACAATTTAACTGGTGGAAGCTCACACTTCTGCCCTCCTTCCTCTCATCTCTCAAGCATGCACTTCATGGCACCAAATCCACGTAGAGCCAATATGCAATTTAGCTAAGAGTGCAGCATACAACCACACTAACTCATTCCCATGGTAGCTGAATACACACATTATTAGTGCACTACTGTGCAGTAGTTGGCAAAGTCATTGTGTGTTGTACTATCATGTATAAAATACACAGGCACACTAATACATAACAAATGGACATGGTCCTATAGAATGTATATACCTAGAGAAGGGCAAGAACTGGGTGGTGAGATCCATGATACCTGCATCAAAAATGACAATGTGGAAGGCGAAAGACTAAGTTGTGTGTCGCATAAGCTGGCACTGTCCAGACACCCGCTACCCTGACACACACTTTTGGTTCTGTGGTCTTCAAATTCAAATCAGAGAGGGTATCTATCCAGCATTGAGCTTACTGTATGCATTCTTTAAAGCCCCACTGGGCTGGGAAATATGTCTGATTGACAAACACAAATGACACAGGATTGGCAAATCTTGAGCAGCCAAACTATGCTGCAGCCATGCTTAACTGCATTAATTCTCATTAGACAGGTGTGTTGCCTTGATTGCAATTTGGAAAAACACTGTCCACAGCTTCATTTTATCTTTTCAGCGTTTACTTTTACAATTGCCATTTAAGGACTGTGAGCTTCGCCTATGTCAGTGTCTTTTCTCCTAGAAAATAATTGCTTTCAAGGATGTCGGGACCATTTCAAAGAAAAAGCTGAAATGCCACGACAACTGTCGCCACCCTGATCCCTCTGTATTCAGCACAGCACTGCATTTCCCCAGGCCAGACTGGATGTAGTACATGCAGGGCCTGCATAGTTTTTGGGGCACAAGGTGTGGAAAATGTGCCCTCAAACCAAATACATTAAGGGTTGCAAGAATCTCTGTTTCCCCCGAGGGACATCATTTCACCAAACGCCAGGGGTAGCGTAAGTTACATCACACGACCATTGACCTCGGTTGACATTACAGCAAGTGATATCCTTTGACCCAGCCCCCAAGTGACATCACGGGAAGTGAATGCACACAACCTTCAGATGGGTGTAACACCTGTGCTTCCACCCAGAACATTCAAACGCACACTATCACATCCTACCCATTGACCAACCATTCACTCACTCATACACCTTCTCTTACATGCACTCTCACTCCATTCTCCACACATGCACACACCCACACAGAACAAACACACACACTATCACATTTCTTCTCATTCATCCACCGCTCACTGACCTATAGCACATACATACATCTGACACGCACCTCACACATGAAAAATACACATCACAATAAAAAAGAAAAGCTTTCATATCTGTTTTTCCAGCTTCGGTCCATCACACCAGGCCACCAATGGCTCCTCCATGCTGCTCACAAACAGGAACCAGGAAGCTGGGAGAGCTTCCTGAATCCTGTATAAGAGCCACGAGGAAGCCGGGGGTGAAGGGGTTGGAGATGAACGTGGCCTGTGACACGTGCCACATGTCATGGTCAGCTCAACCTACTGAGTGCTTCCTCCTTGCACTACAAGCACCGGTCCTGGCCTCACCTTGATGGGTGAGGACTGGAAGGGGTCCCCCCACACACCTACTGTGGTGGAGGCCCTGCTATTCATGTGCCAAGGCGTTTCCATTAAAACAAAAAATACGTTTTCTTTTTTTAATACAGGGATGGCAAGGGAGACCACATGGGTAGCAAGGGAGACCTGGCAACCCCCAAATGGCATCTCGTTTTCCCCCTGTTCTTTTGTCCATGTCCCAACACATAGCTTCATAGACTGCTGTGCTAGTAATCAAACTAAGCAAGGGAAGCCCCTTGAAGTCTCCCGAATCCCTCCATCTGTGCTGAATTCAGAATAAGACAAAGTGGCATTTCAAGGGCAACATTAGCAGTAAACAATGATGAAATTATTGTGTTCTACCTTAGGTACAGGACACAATTCAACAGGTCATAGTATAGAGTCAGGGATGCAGATCAGTAGCCATATTACAAAGGTACAAGACTATCTCTACATAGATACAGAACTTAGATTTGCAGATTCACGCTCAAGCATATAAGGCGCTCTATAAATAAATAAATCAATCAATCAATAAATAAAACAAGATGGGAAGCAACAAGAAAGGTTCACTTATTATAGTATGGGTAGATAATGTGTATCATAATTCTCTGGGAAGGTGCACATAGCTAACAATACACTCAGATTCAAGTAGTGCAGCCTTAAACTAACCAAGAAATACATTTCTTTGTTTTGTGCAATAAATGGATTGTGTGACAAAGACAATGTCAAAAGGCTACTGGTTAGGTTTTGGAGACCATGAGGGATGGCAACCATTGCCTGCCCCAGCCCAGTGGTGAGATAATGGAGAGCCTCTATGGCCTCGGTACCATCTGTAGGCTCCTATGTCATTTCATCTGGCAGGCCAAGAGATCTCTGAAATGTTCCCAGCAGTTTGAAGGAGATATGTTTGAAGGAGGCCTATTGTTGCCGGAATCAACAGTATTCTCCAGCAATTATGGATATACATAGACTATTGTATACAACCCCTAATACATAAAACATGTATGTATGTTAAGGATACTACACACTTCTTGCAATATCTCATTGAAATAGAATATAATGACAACATCTAGTTTACATTAGACATAAGGAGTTTATAGACATCTATCCCACATGATCAAGGAAGAGAAGCGGTATAATGGCTGTTGCTACAGGAGGGAGATATTCCAGGACAAAAGTAATGTATTCTTATACTATTGCAATTCATTGGTGAGAACTCCTACTTTCACTACAAAGAAAAATTATATTTGCAATTAGCGGGTACCGTTATGGGTTCCACGATGGCACCAGTTTATGCCCATACATTTATGAATAGATTTGAAACAGACAATGTTCTTAATCATGGCATATGGCAACACAAAATAGGATTGTGGATGTGTTACATCGATGACATTTTTGGAAGCACTGAGGAGAGTCTACAAGAATTATTTCTGTATCTCAACAAGATAGACCAACGTATACAATTCACTTTTGAACACTCGAAAGAAAGATACACTTCCTAGATGTGAATGTGACAACTACAAACACAGGATATAAGACTAATGTCTATCAGAAGCCAACAGATAGGAACAACCTCCTACTCAGGTTTAGTTTCCATCAGCCTAGCCTCATAAAAAATTTGCCATACAGTCAAATGTTACGAGTAAAGAGGATTGTAAGTGAAATAGCAGACTACGAGGAAGAAATAGCTAGAATGGGAGATACATTTCTGAAATGAGGGTATTCAAGAACAGAGATCGAATTGGCAGAAACACGGTTGGCACCTCAGAGAAGAGAAGAGCTGTTGAAGCCGAAAGAAAAAACAGAGGAAGTGACACCAATGGTGGTTGTATCCAAATACTCAAGACAAAGGGCCTCATTACGACCCTGGCGGTAAGGGGTTTACGCCAGCGTTAGCTGCGCCGACCCCTTACCGCCAATTACGAGGTCCCTTAGCGCCATGGTGCTTTTAACACCTGCTTTTAGCAGGTGTTAAAATCCATGGCGCTAAGGGACCATGGAGTTAATTACGCCACCGTAATTTACGGTGGCATAATTAACGCCTTCCCCACTCCCATTATGCCCTATGGGGCAAAAATGGGAATGGGGAAGGGTAAATGGGGATTGGGGACTTACCGCCCCGCCAAGGTCGGAATGGGGCGGTAAGTCCGCCAACCACCATGGCGTAAACGTAGTTTACGCCATGGTGGTAAAGTCACGGCCCAGGCGGTAACTTACCGCCTGGGTCGTAATGAGGCCCAAAGTGATCGAATTAACATTATCATAAAAAAGAATTGGAGGACGCTATTATGCAATCAAAGAGTGGAACCTTTGTTCAGAGAGCTGCCGACTTTTGCATATCAGAGGAGCCAAAATCTTAAAGACAAGCTAGTTAAAACTAGACACATAACTACAAGCAAGGATACAGAACATACTGGAACATATCCCTGTTTGAATTGCAGTAACTGTGGATACATGTAGAAAGGCAACATCATAAATCATCCTCATACAGTGGAAAAGATCAAACTCCGGAATTTTGCTACCTGTGCAAAACCGAATATTTTCTACTCGATCAAATGCCCATGTGGCCTGCATTATGTTGGTCAATTAAGGAGAACTGCAAAAATAAGGTGGAATGAACACAGGTCATGTATACACAATCACAATGTTAACTGTGCAGTGGCACGCCATTGGAATAAGAAGAAATACAATCTGGCCCAGATACGTTTTCAGATTCCGAAAGTAGTAACAAGAAGAGATCCACATGAGAGTACACAGAAAAGTCTAGACCAAAGAGAGACTTTTTATGTAGACAAACTTAGAACTCTGACACTGAAGGGCCTCAATGAGGACATTCATTTTGTTTGTTTTCTGTGATCTGACAAATACCAATTTAAACTATGTCGTTTACAGTTTGATATATCCTTTGTTTGAATAATGACTTTCTGAAATGCACGTTATGACATATAACCCATAGGAATGTGTATTGTAACCCATAGCAACTTGTACATAGGAAGTGTTAAAACTATGTATGATTTTAGGGGTGTCTGAAAAAACATGGAACTCTGACACCGAAGGGCCTCAATGAGGAAATTAATTTTGTTTGTTTTCTGTGATCTAACAAATACCAATTTAAGCCATGGCTGCTTATAGTTTGATATATCCCCTGTTTGAATAATGACTTTCTGAAATGCATGTTATGACGTATAACCCATAGGAATATGTATTGTAACCTATAGTAATGTGTACATAGGAAGTGTTCTAACTATGTATGCTTTTAGATATGTCTGAATAATTACGTTTCAAATTCACATTATCACCTGAAACTTATAGGAATATGTATTTCATCACCATATCACTCTTTTAGACATGCAAGGGTTAACAGTATGTTATTGCAACAACAGGGAGATTATTCTGTTCCCTCCCTTATCCTTATGGATTACATGGATTAAGAGAAGGGTGCACTAATGGTTATGCGATTATAGACAATTCCCTATTGACAAGAAGCTTGTGCTGTGCCTTTCACAGTAACATTTCTGATGACCATCCTTAATGAATGTTCCTTTAATGCATTTGTGATTAAAATAGTTACAGTGCACGATTAACCATGCTTAATGGGTATAGGTACACATTTTTAAATAATATACTCAATTTAAAAAAATGGAACACAAATTTGGCGTAAACCAATAACGCGATGAGCTGGACATGTGGGGCGTATCTCAATTGCTAAAAGTACATTTCGCATATGTCAATGCACAAATGTTGTGTTGTTCCGTGTTTCATGTTGGTTAGATAGCATATCCATTTGCTTGCACGAATAATGAATGAGTGATGTGGAGTTCTGTGTTGCATGTTGGCTAGACAACAGATCTATTGGCTTGAAAGCAATATCACTGAAGCGTTATAAATATACAAACGTTACAAACATTGCAGACAGATAGTATTCTCGAACAGGTATACCGCACTAGATTGCCATGGTGACCTCGTATCCCGCCCTCCCATTTCCATGGTAGGGTGGGACATGAGGCGCAACCTGGGAAGCTGCTCACAGCTGACGGGCGGCGCCTGGTGGGTCACCGGGCAACAAATAATGCTTGTGAGCACTGCACGGCCATGCGGGTGTGCTCGGAGAGCTGTGCAGCAATCTGAGAGAAAATATACAGGTGAGAACGAGGTTGGGTACATGACTTACATGGGTTTTCTGTACATGAGTGTGAGAGGATTCTGATTAAGATATTTATTACAGGCTGTAACGCTCTTTAGGAGACGCCATCACAGGGGAGACTAGACACTGAAAGCCCCCACACGAACACAAAGGTATGATATTGACAGCTTGGCAATTTCACATTTACCATAAGCAGCCATTTTTGAAAAACGTATTGAGTGTATATGTTCTTTTTCTCTATGTTTATCGTATATTACTTGTACATTTTGGAACATTGGACACAAATGAACACATCTTCGGTATGTACTCATATATATTCGGGTGTATATTTTGGAATATATCAGTTGACATATGGCTGGGTCCACAATATATGATCCAATGTAATAAATTGTTTTGATAATTTTGAACATGTAGCCCTGATGATGGTTTGTTGCACCGAAATGCATTGGCTTAATTGTGTTCCATATCGACCACCTGGTCTTTTTGCATCAGTAGCAGTGTGAATAAACACGTCTTGAAAATCTTATTTAATTGAAGAAGGCGCCTTATATTTTGGATTAATTGAAATTACTGATGTTTTGAAAAACACAATATTTAACCAAAGGAAAGTAGAATCGAACATTGTAAATTATTGAATACATTTGTTTGAAAGTGGAAGGAATTAATAGAGCTCTGAAAGGAGCAATTTGTGAGCACCAGACATATTTAGGTGGATCCCACCTGATTTCTTTGGTTTGAAGCACATAATTTGCCACTTAGGACCCTGTGAACACAGGCTTCTGTGAATAACCTGATAACACTAATTGTAACCTAAGCTGCATGAAGGACAGGTGCATTAGTGTCGTTGGTGGGGGGTGCCATGAGTCAGGCCCATATAGAGACAGTGGGGGCCCATGGCTCCAAGATGGCAGACGGTCCTTATGTCTCCTTGCTACGTGGAGCCACATGGTCTGCAGAACAAACAGCCACATGGGACATTTTAATTCTACTCTTGTTCGTTTTTGCCAATTAGAAAGCATGTTCCTGAATTCTTAATGGCTGTAGGTTTCCCGCTCATAAGCCCAATTATTGCACAAAGTATAAAAGAAAGGACAACCACGAGGTAGATGTGGGAGTTAGAAGATACTGAAGAGAGAGAGAGTTCAGAGGAGGGAAAGGGTGGATGTGACTTAGAACTACTCTTCTAAAGTAGATGAAATAACTGGTAGAATACTAGTGTGTTTAACAGAGTGTTTACCACATGTGCTCTAATCCCATCAGCTTGTTGTTTCGACCATGACTCCTTTTGCAATGCGAATAAAGTGCCTATAGTATATCAATTTGGTTTTGAGGTATTTGTTGATCCCATTAGCAATTAGAATGGTCATTATCAATATGTATGAACAATATTAATGTGGACAAGTCATAGCCTGAGACTAAGTACGTAGTATGGTGTTGTGGCAGGCAGGGTAAATGTCAACTTCAGGTGGACAAGATGGCCCTTGCATGCCAATGATATCAACTGTTTTCAATATAGAGTTAAATACCACTTTTGGGGGAGGGGAGGGCAGGGCTGTCAACTGCCCTCAATCCAGTGCAGGTAGGCCCAAGCACAGCTTTTCAGCCCTGCATACAATTGAAAGTGGTATTTATCTCTATTAGCACTCAAAACCACCATTGGGGTGCTGATACTTTTTTTTTTTTTAAGAAAACCAGGCAGTGCACAATACATGCTTTCCTCAAAAAGAAATTACATATATGTCTGCAATTGGAAATCATTTTTTCCAGGACATGGAAGTTAGCGAGGAGGTGCACCAGTGAGTGGCCATGGGGGGGTAAATGTGTGGCATTCCAGTGGATATTCAGCCTTGTGTACCGTCTCCAGCGTTAGGTTGATAGGGCAGAGAGCACAGTGGGCCGGCTTGGAATTATGGTGGCTAGGTGCAGATTTCACTTACCTTCCTGGCATCCACATTGGAAATCTCTTTCCCACATGTTCTAATAAATAATGCAATCATAATGGTAGAGCTCTAGAAGTTAACTACAGTTTAGGGTATTTCACTAGCTATGTCGATGTACAGACTGGATGGAACTATTAATCACTGCTTAGTGTAAACATCTAGGTAGCTTTGTGTATTCATTATGTGAGAGGTATGAAAGTAGGAGATTTAACAGAATGCATGCCGTAGTGGGCAGAACACTGGGCAAACTTGGTGAAATATTGTAGATTGTGACATCTCACTTTCAGGGTAGATGGTTTAAAGCAACAGGGTGACAAAATATAATGTCAAAGAGTTTGCGATCAGCTCATGGGGTCAGCAACAGTTGGACAGGTTTTGCAACCAGCCGGTCACAGCACTAGGTTTGCCCTCAAAAGCATTTGGTCATGTGATCATGTACATTTTCAAAAGAATTAACTCGTCAATATGTTGCATCTTCCCCTACAAAATGAAATTTAGTTGATGCTATGAGATTTAGATACACTGAACAAACTTTTACTGAAAAGCATGGAGGCATTGCAGTGTTTTACTGTAGCAACACAGTTCTTATGCATTTAACAAACATTTGTAGTCATCAAATTGCAGGACTATCTTTAAAAAATTAAAAAGTTAACACATACTGATCTTTGCCAAACAGGATATATTTAGCTTGATAAAAGTATCTTCCCGATTAAGTCACAAACCTTTTGTTTGCAAAATTTCAGCTGAATCTGTCATGCGAATCAAACGTTATTAGCAATAAATGTTTTGGGTTTCCTATGTATCTCGATACTAACCTTAACCTAACCTTAACTATAGTGCGGCGACCGATGCACTATAATGTAGTCGGCCTATTGCTCATAGTCACTGTTATGTTAATGGATGATAGATGTCAACTTAGTTATAGTGTGGTTCTAATATATATTTGGCCTTTGTCCCTCCAGACTATATTTTGGAGAAATTTCAAATAATGGTGCCCCCAGTCCCACACAATATGTATATATCTCCCATGACAAATTGCAGGACAGAGGTTTTTTTTGTGAGCGGTTGCAAGAGTAATCCCACAGGAAGCTGAAAAGGGAAATTGTTCAAAACAATATTTTGGAGGGAAAGGAGTAATTTGATATTAGGGGGCTGAATGGAGAGAGGGAACAGGGACCGCGTGAGTAGTTGAAGACTTTGACAAGGGCTGGAGAGCCAATTTTGTGGCATATCATTTACGTCATTTTTTTGGAAATCCGGTGGGATTCCTGCCAGAATGTCACATGACGTGCTCAGAAATGACAATTTGGGGCTCATTACAGGGTTACCAGTATCCTGGTGGTAAATTTGCTAGGATACCAGCAAATGGAATTACTGTTACCGTCACTCGGTCTGGTGGAATGTGAACTGGATTAAGGGTGTGCCTAGTGACGTTGCAACTCCCCATTCCATGGAGTCCCATAGGACTCAATAGGGGAGTTTTGTGAGTAATACAGGCACCGGTATTACAGGCTCCTGTAATGCCAGAGTTTTTTCCCAGTAAGGTGGCGGAATGATCTCCAGCTTTTATCTGGAAGTAATTTGACCACCTTCCGGCAAACCTGTAGTTGGCCAGTGCGGAAACGTGCAAGCAAACATTAATGACAGCATGTTAATTCCATACCAGCCAACTCGTAATGAGGCACTGTAATGTGTCTTGCGAAATAACAGGTGAAGGGGGATAATAAGATAGTATCAGAGAGGAGACACAGAGTGGGTTGGTGGTTGGGGGAATCTAGAAAAGTTGAAGAGTGCATATTAAGAGTGGCAGTAGGGATGCAGAAGACTTTTACATTCTTTTGTGTTTTCCAGTTACCACACAATCAGCAAAGGCTGTGTTACAGCAGTAAAAGAAGGCAGAATATAGATAAACTAATTGTATTTCCATGGGAATTTGCCATGGAAATTACCAGAGAAAGGAAGGGAGGAGGAAAAAAGAAGGGGCATGGGCCACTGGTCATGACCGAATGCCAAGGTCTGTGGTCTATGATCCCGCAGTTGTATTAGTGCAACTAGGACAGGGGCCAATGGATCTGGTTATTAAGCAGTAACAGGCCAAATATCATAGGTGATGCTCTTTTTGACTAATTGATGCATTGTGGTAATTGGCCACAGTTGAAGAGCTTCACAGTCAGATGTAGTTATTTGTCAGTGAGGGGGATATGGGTCATGGCCACTGGCCATGGTTGTTTTGCCTAATTGTTGCAACATAGACAGGGACACATCAGAAGGCCAGTGGTATGTGGTTAGATTCTAGGCATGGAGAAATGGGCATGTTGGCCCTAGGTCCTTTTTAACATTTTTTGCAGCATGAGCACTGACTGGGCTCTGGAGAAGGTATAACATTGAAAAACTCACTCTATGAATAAATGAAAAATGTAGTTAAAAAAAAAAGAAAATTCGGGGTGTGTAGGAAGTGAGATGGAATTTGAAAAAATGAGGTTTAAAAAGTAATGTGTTGCTTTTTAAGCAGATGAGTGTTTTGTTGTGTGCAATGCCACATTTACATAGGACTTTAAGGGTTGCTAACCATTTCACACTATGGAATGCCATTCTCCTTCCACTTATACTGGAAATTTTGATTTGCTCAATGCTTTTGATCAAGTCCTGGTGAACACTCTTAAACTAGGCAGTTTCTGCCTTTGTTATTTGGCTTATGCAGATGACATTGTCCTATGCGATGTTACACCAATAGGACTTCAAAGATCCCTGATGGCCTTGATACTTATATTGTAAACTTGGATATGAAACTAAATGTCAGCAAATCAAAAATGGTGGTTATTAAAACAACTAAACAATGTAGTGTTTTATTGGTTTTTAGATCACCTCCTCTTAGAAATAGTGACTAGTTTGAAATAGCTATGGGTGACCTTTTATCCAGAAAAGGCTTAACAGGCTTGTTTAATAATCCTAGAATATTAGCCACAGTAGGTGCCACTGAGCTGCGGCTGCTGAATAAAAGATATTGATGCTTATGGCAGTAGCAGTGGCTTCATTTCTCTGCAGGCCCAAGCTAATTGGAGACTTCTGCAGCTCTATAGAAATCTCCACTTCAGACAGCTTATTTATGAAATTGAAGTTAGAATCTGAACATAGAATAGAAGGGAGTGGAAGCACATTCTCATCTTCAAGTCTCAGTGCTGCTTGCCCCTGTTCCATTTCCATCTGCCCCATGTGACAGGAGACCGTGTTTTAGCTCCTTCTTTGCATTTAATGATATTAAATTAATAAAACTTGCCACTCATAGTGTCTTTCCGTCATACCTTAACAAGAGCTCTCCTCGCTTCTCACATTCTTTGTATCTCCTTGACCCTGGGCCAGAGAGACTTCTCGATCTTGCCACGATTTTCTTCTGTTTTCTATGCTGCACCATATTTTCAGCCCTTCTCTTTCATGGGTCCAGGCTTACTTAAGTTGCGACATTGAATAACCAGATTCTATACATGTATATATTTTTTGGCGGCACTGCCTGCAGTCTATTCACTATGTATAGCCAGCTTTCATGATTACTTAGTCTACTTTTGTTAATGCATCCGTAGAGTTATAAAATGGCTTATATTTTTTTCAGTGCTCCTCTCATGTGCAATCTTCATTCCGCAAATGAAAGGTTATTCCATTCTTTATTTCATCATCAGATTCCATAAGGCCTATACATTCTCTCCTTTGACCATTCTTCTTAGTGCGTTGTTCTCACCTCATGTGACGCCACCCATTTTCTCTTTCATTCACCTTTACACATCTTCAGGGATCTTTCTTAAGAGACTGTTATCTCTCCGTGGGGACATCTTGCAGGGCTTTCTCAATGGATACATTGTTTTGAAGATCTTTTGCAGTATAGGTATCATTAATGGCTTTGTGCATGTTGCAATTTCCAGCTTCCAACATATAGGCAGAATAGGGGCGGGACCTCTGCTAGAGGCATTTGGCTCCTCCTCTACACTCCCCCCTCTGGTTGATTCATCGACCACTGTCCCATCAGTTTTCATAACTAGACATCCTCGGCTGAAAAAGTGCTTCTTTGGAGCCCATATCTTCATTACTCCTTTTAGTGATCTTGCTGATTTTACATGGTCATCAACACTCCAGGTCATGTGACAACATTGTCCATTTGGGCTGGAGTAAATCCATCGCCCCGCATAATTCTTGTGGTTCCTTAGATACAGGAACTTCATTCCCTCAGGTGCTAGAATGCTTGCTTCTATATATTTTCTGATTTCTTCATCTGTCAGCTCCTTGTGTCCAAGCCCAGACTCAACATCGATCATGACCTTCATTACTACTGCTTTTTTGCTGTCTTCTAACACTGTGTTATTATTATCCTGATCACACAGAATCCAAACATGATCATCACCAGTAGTGCTACAAGAAACTTGAAGATATTTGTCATCCATTGTGGAACCCATGAGAAGATCATTGCAAACCAGCTGTCATCTGCAATATGTTCTACTTCATCTTCCACCTTGATGTGGAAGTTCATTAGCAACGTCATGACCTCTGGTCCCATACTTGTCATTGCGATAAGGTATGAATGCGCAACATAATTCTCCAATTTTGGCACAAATACCTCCATCCATTGCTGTAATCATGTCCAGGACATACCTATACTGGAGAGTCATCAATCTTATGGCTCTCAATTCTTCCTTGATATGGTTGAATCCTTTTATAGTAGTATTGATTTTCTGCAGGAGCTCCCAGTGAGTGATTTGCAACCACTTCACATTAGCCATCGTCTTGATCCCTGGCATTAAGATAGTCGTGAATACCGCAGCAGTCTGACTGAACAACCAGTGTTCCTGCGGAATAGCATCAAAGGCTTCTATTGACTTAGCTGAAAAATAATTCTCCATTCTTGTCCGAATGAGAAATCCAAATGAGCTTCTCTTCCTCATATGAGCATCTGCTTTTAGAAACTCTCCAATGTTCAGGTCAATCTTTGGAATCACTAATGCTGGAACATGAATAAGTATTATGGAACACAGTCCTCCCCAATCCTTGAGCAATTTCATATATGCTCTTGATCCACAGGCTGAGTAGTGATCCATTAACACTACTGTTCCATCCTTCATGCCTGGTACATCATAAATTCAGCCACACTGCTGATTTGTTCCAAACGCATGCCATTGTTTCTAAAACACAAGAATGCACTAGCTAGATGTACTATCTGCAAAGGTCCTCCTTTATCATTGACCCAGTCAACAAATTCACAATTTTTGGCCAATGATGCTTGCATTCATTCTCTGCAGTGTCTATAACTGGTTCATACAATTCTGTTATTGCTGATGCTTTACATATGATCAGGACTTCGGGAGTCATCACTGTTCCCTGCAGCTGACCTTTTTCCTTGAATCTTCGTATTTCTTCATGGTTCTTTCCTTGACAATTTAGAATTTTGTTTTCTTCTCTTCTGATTCCAGCTCCATTTATTCTAGGCTGACAATATCTTATCAGTCGATTCCTGGTCTCTGATTTCTCTCTTGTATTTAAATCTTGCACATAGTCATCTTCTCTTGGAGATGTCTTCTCAGTCACCCATGCCAAGGATGCAGTTCGACCCTTGAACTGACCTCTCATCTGGCATAGTGCAAGGTGCCTCAGGCAATGAGTTTTCTGGACTGCTACTTCTATAGCTATAAATATCTTGGAAGTTCCCATAGCATAAGGTATGAGAGCACAAACATAGCAACTCTCCTTGGACGTTCTCTCTCCCACATTTTCATGTGTTGATTTTACATGTTATTACCCAAGTGTGCTGTACTGTCTAGATAATTATTTAATTCATTATCATCTTCCCTTGTGCTTCTCCTGTAATAATCAAGAAGCAAATCAGAAATAGTCCTCTCTTCAGAGAGAAGCATATGAACATTTGTCTCAGCAGTAGTCAGCACTGCACGAGCTACTGGAGTGGGGAAAATCACAAAAGGTCTTGGCCTTTTCGGTAATAGACAATTCTGCGTGGGTCACTGTAGTGGGAAGAGTCAAGGGGATTTCTACTTTGCTTGGACCAATGAAGTAAACAGTATGGATCAAAAGAATCGGAAAAACAAGGATAAATGCTGAGCATACACATATTATACACCAATACATTAACCCCCACCATTTACGATTCCCTGAACGTCTTTGGGCGTGTTCAGTTTCAAAAACAGTGGTAAACTTTTGACATACGATGCAATTTGCTACATAAAATGCAACATGTTTTAACAGATTCGGTAAAAACCAGTCCTCCGCAGTAGTTGCTACAAGTTACATGCGCAGGGTAGTGCAGCTGTTCAAGAGCTACCTTTAACAATCTTACTGGCATCATCAGCTTTCCAGTGCTGTTTTGTTGCCATAATGCTTCTGAAGGGAATAAAGAACAACCCATTAGTTTCCATAATTCTTGCTCTTCCTGTGGTGCACTGCCCTGAATTTACATCAACTGTGTTCTCGGTAAATGATTAAACCCTTCATTTACTACCATAATCGTTACTGCTTTCTCCTTTACATCTGGAGTATCAAAACTTGAAATATCTGGCAAATGGCCTCTACGTCCGTGGCTTCGTTCCCACGAGAAATAAAGTCAGTTTGCTTAGTATGTGCTGCGCATTTAACTATTGCTATGGCTACTGGGAGCTGTATTGCCTTAATAATCCTGCCCAATTATGCTGCGTGTTGCACTGCAGTGCCATCCGCTTGGAGGTAGCCCTTCCTTTTCCAATGTGCTGGTCCTGTGTGCACGGTTGACGTCACATAGGTGGAGTTACTGTATACTGTCACTTCCTGCCCTGCATGATTTTAGAGCACCACCAATTCTACCGCTTGTACTGAAAAGTGAGACGGTAGCCTTGTACTTGCTACATTCTCAAATTCGCCGTTTGCTGTATGTCTTACCACAGCTGTGCCTGAAGTCCTTTGTCCACAATTTTCGAATAACCATCAATGAAAAGTATCTCCCCCCTGTTAACGCATACTCTTTTACATGCGGTATGTCATTGTAAAACTCCTTGTAGTTTATGCAATCATGCTCATGCTAGCCCTCTGCCACAGGCTCAGCTACAAACTGTGCATGGTTCGCAATTTTACATCTGACTATTTTAATAGCTGGGTTCAATGTGATCGCCTCATAGGCAGAAGCTCTCTGAGATGTCAATGTGCCCTTAGGTCCTAGGGCACCCCATTACAATACTGGTATACTTCTCAATTGCAAATGTGGCTGCCACCAGCATCTGTTCACAAGGAAAGTGTCAGTTCATAAATGGACCTAGAATCCCACTGTAATATGCCAGAGGTTTATACCATAGTGTAGTCCTCTTTGTAAGTACTGCTGTCATGACTGTCCCATTTTTGTGTGAAAATAAAAAGAACGCCTCAGCATTATTGGGAATTCCTAAAATGTGAGATGTACACATTTCTTTCTTCAATTCTTCAAACCATCCCCCATTTCCTCAGTCCATTCTATGTTCTCATTGTTTACCTGCATTGTTTACCTGTGCCTCCTTTAGAGCTTGCAAAAGGGGTCTTGTGTGAGTGTGAGCTAACACTTCCTTGAGTTATGCAAATGTACCAGTCATTTCAGGTGTCCATATTATAAGGCTGTATATTTTATGTGCTTCTTTTAATCCCTGAAGAAGGGGCTTTGTAAATATGGAATAGTCAAAGACCCAGGCCCTGCAATAGTTGCACCAGCCTAAGAAGGGCTGCTTCTGCTTCACTGTGCATGGCTGCAGTGTGCTGTGTATGGCCTCTGCCCTCTCTGGAGTGACTCTCCTGCTGTCTAAAGATTGTATCTGTCCAAAATACACAACTTATTTTTGGCAGTATTGTAATTTCTCCTTGTCCACCTTGTATTCCTTCTCTGCCAGTAATTTCAGGACTCTTTTCTGCACTGGTCCTCCATTGTGCTTCACACCAGGAGGTCATCCACATACTGAATTACTGTGCTGAGTGTTTGCAAGTTACTTAAGTCCATCTGGATCACTCTGTTGAACACACTAGGTGACTTGCAATATCCTTGTGGTAAACAAGTGTGTTGGAACCTTCTTCCACTATAAGTAAATGCAGTGAGATTTTCAGAGTCTCAGTGCAATGGGATGGCAAAAAAAACATTCTTCAAATTGGTAACTGTGAAGCATATCACCTCTGTGGGGATGTTACACAATATGGCGGCTGGATATGATGCATGTGGAAACTCTGCTTCTGCTATATTGTTTAAGAGGCAGAGATCTTGATTAAATCTCCAAGCCTCACAATTCGATTACTTGACAGGGTAAATGGCGATATTGCAAGGGGAGTCTGACATGTTTATTATGCCTTATCGTTATAATGCATGGAGTGTGTCACATAATCTCCCGTCTGCTTCTCATATGCATTGTTTAATCCGAGGCAATATTGCCCCTTTCTTAATTTTTATGCGGACCACCCCTGCTCCCTTTAATAACCCTACATCATGGCTTCCACTGGTCCATAGTACCTCTGGCACTTTTTTCAAATTGTCCCGAAGTGAGGTGATAATGTACCCACTATTTGCATCCTCTGGGGGACCTGTCTCTCTTCTACATTCACCTGACATGGGATGCACATATGAAATACCATCTGTACCTCCTCTTAACCCTCTGAAACCAGCTGTTCATCTGTCAAGTCTGTTAGTCTTAATGTTGGATCATTGCCACACTGTATCCTTCTCATCTGTCGCACATAAAATTACCTTGTCCTTCCGTGTGAGTGCTGCCTCTAAATGTCTTGTGAGTGTTGTTTCTGGTGCCAATTCTTTGTGTACTGCTGGCCTGAACAAATACTCTTTGGCCAATTGAAATACCTTGTTGTACATTCTGGGTGCCCATCCCAGCAATACTTGTACCCCATGAAGGAAAAACTTGGGGTGACACGGTGAACCTGGCCGGGTTCTGTGTGCACAAAATGCTTGTATGATTGCTGCGATTCACTTGAAGAAGATGCCAGGCATTGAACATACAATGCCATTCTCCGAGAATGAAATTGTCATATTTAATTAGCTTATTATGGCTCTCCGTATTATGTTGATGGGTGTGCCTTTTAACTGCAGCTGCAGTAGAGAACTACTATTTGCTGTGTGCCTATTTATTTAATTGGTTAATTTCTTATTTATAACACACCTAATACCGTACCTGAGTTTGGTTTCTAAGCACAGATCTGGGATTCAAACCTATGTTGCTCTGCATGGTCTTTCTTCCAAGATCAACGCGTTGACCCTGTGCTAGCCTACACCTCTAGCAAGTCTTCTGTAGTTGGAACCATTACAATGCCCCAGAAAATCCCTCTGTGTCCATTACTTTGTCCGACAGGGGAAATATCCCCTCCTTAAATCAGGATTTGGTGGCTCCTGTGTCGACCAAAAATGAAAAATCTTGTTGTCCAATCTTCACTGCTACCTCGGGTTCCTCTTCAGGGTCTTCAGTCATTGAAAGAATTGGGCACACACTTGTCTTCTGTGAGCTGGCCTATTTGGTGTTTGTGCCTGATCCTGGAAATGGGAACGGGTTACCCCCAAGTACTGTCACTCTTTTGTAGTGTGGCACTGTGTTCTGAGCTAACAATGTGCTGCTCCCCCTGTACGTACACTCTCGCTTGAGCCTGTAACACATTCTTTGGTACTGTTGCTTACTGTTGAGTGTGTATCTGTGATGTCTAAGCAAACACAGGCCATTCAGGTTGAACTGCCTGTGTGAGGGGCACCTGCTGTGGTTTTACCTGTGCTTGCTGTGGCTGCATGTTTGACTACATGAGTTGTGCCTGTGGCTGCATTGGTTGCACATATTGCTGCCCCCCCACCCCTCCTTGGCCATACTGTGGCTGTTGTCCATGTGTTCAAGCAAAGTGCCCCCTATCCCTGCACAGAAACATGGTCCTCCGAATCTGTGTCCCGCTCTGCCAAATCCCCTCCATCTCTGTGAGTAGCCTCTGCCCTGCTGATGATATGCCATCTGTGGGTAATGCCCTTGTGGCTGATACACCAATAATGGGGATGCCATCCCTGCTGCTGGAACCCACCCCCCTGCTATGGCTATACTCCTCCCTGCAGCGCACACCCTGTCGAAACCCCCCCCCCCCCGCGTTGGCCAGGAACTGCTTCAAGCTGCCCTGGAACACTGTTTGTAAGTACAGCCCCTTCCATGGGCAGTTTTGCTAATTTCATTTTTACCAACTTTGCCTCTCCCTTTACTGCATTATATGCTGCGTCTTTCTCTCTTTCCTGTTTACTCTTACAAAAGTGTATGATGTGGGTCTGTATTTTTGCCACCCCATTGCCTCAATCCCAGCCACCTTCTTTAAAGATGCTTGGACATCCGTGGGCAGAGCGTTGAACAATATATGATAGAATATTGTTATGTTCATGTCCCATGTTTGTCATGTCTCTAACATCCACATCTCCCATATCTGTTGTATGCATTGTGTAGGGTATTCATCTGGTTTCATTGTGTGTGCCAAAATGGCTTGTACATCGGATGTGTCTGGGTACATAGTCCTCAATACTTTCCACACTTGTGATATGATATGATATGATATGATAGGTTATTTATAACGTGCTTAATACCCAGAGGTTTCTAATCACGGACCTGGGAATTGAACCTGTGTTGCTCTGCATCGTCTTGCTTCCAAGGCGAGCACGTTGCAGCTGAGCTATCCTCCCGAGACGTGTGTGTGGCAGTTATCAAAGGGCGCACTGTCATGCATACTATTACTCAATTTGACCCTGTCATATCCTGCCTGTTCCCATATAACCTTTCCCCACTGATTGGTTCCCTGTTGTTCACCCATCAACCCCTATCCCATTGCACTAGCCTCACCTCCCTTCTCAGGCCTTGGTGTCAGACAGGCTTCAAAAAAACTCTACCCAACACTGTGAATATATTTTAATTTGCAGTATTTGATTTGTTTTTCCCTTCCAATTCTCTTTGGACATCGAAGTGTCCAAAGAGCTCTGTGGCCTCGAAAGTATGTCATGCAGAGACTCCTGGGGGACAGTGTTCTCTTGGGAAACTTAATTCTTGCAACATTGCAGTGTACTGTTTCTGCTGAGCTGTCAACACTTCAACACTGAGAATTTTTTCTGGCGCTGAGGAATAGGCAAATACCGGGTCCAGCAAGGCCGTAATGACCCGGTAATTGCCAATTTCTAATCGCCGGAAAAAATACAACTCTGGCGGCAGCCGTGACTGTTTTACAGGCACGGCTACCGCCAGGGTTCTAATGGGGCCTGTCTTCCTTATCACCATTCTATGTGGACAATTCTTAGGCAAAGTTTCCAAGCCTTTTCTGATACTTATTTCTTTTGTTTTTACTCCACTTTTGCAGTGCTATAATTTTTCAGTGCCATTACAGGACAATGACAGAGGTCTGTAAAATGCATTATCATCCCCTTCCATGGTTATGACCCGTAACATTGATTTGGACACATACAGTCGGAGTGGGCCAATAACACTTGCTATATCCCTTTCTCCCTGCACTGTAATGGCACACTATGACCATGCACACAAATAATAAACCCATGCTGAAAACATTGCCTTTTCACAAACAGAACAACAAATATTAACAACAGATTACCCATATAAAGAAGGGTGAAGTTATCTAAAGATGCTCCACTGCAGGAGGACAATATTTTATTTATTAAACAAGATAAGGTATGGACAACCATGATATGAGCATGTGCTAATTCATTGCTTTGCTAGAACATTTTAACTAATTAATAAAATAAACAATTTGTTCTCGCTAACACAGAAGTTATGTTACCCAACGTGAAAGACTGACCCTATTCACAATTACCCACAGTACTCGTTTAAGGGCCCAAGAAAAGAGTGATCTTTTGCACAGACAGCAATACCATTACCAACAGGATCACCTGCAAACTTGTTTAATAACGCTATTATCTCTCTCAGTAAAAAAATGCTAGTGTCAAAGTATTGGAAAATGAAAAAGCTACTTTGATTACTGACAAAACCACTCCTCTTAGTGGAAGGCAATTTTTAGTCCTGGGTATGGTGAAATAACAAACACTAATCATAAACTTTGTCTGGTAGGAAAAACTATGGCGATAACTAAGGTCAATTTATTTTAGAAAGAATTTAGCACACACACCATGTTATCACCAGTGGTGCTGTTACTGTTGCTTGCTGTAGGGGACACAATGTCCACTAAGAGAAGTAGAAACCACGTACCTCGCAGAATGCTCAAATGACAAGCTTCTACTACTTAGTACCACCTGCTTTCAAAACATGCAATGTGGCTAAGCACCCATGTCAGTGTCATAATCCGTAAACAGGCTGAACTAACAATTCAAACATAAAATACAGAAAACAAAATATTTACAGGGTAATTCATGGAATTAATGTGCGCTGAAAAGGGGAGTGCAATCGTGAAAATCGCAGCACACGTATGCTAAAGCCACGCACGCAGCCGTTTGTCAATTCATGGTATGTGCTGCGCGTGTTTACCCCGGGATGTGCGCACACGGGCACACACATCACTAAACGCCATGCGCGACGCGCACAGCGAAAGCGCACAATGTTTTGTGCACACAACAAAAGGGGGCAGAACACAGGGTGGAACACGTGGAATGGGGAACAACGCATGAAAATGTGGCCGTTACGAGGGAAGTACTGCAGCTAAAGGCTTGCAACGCCACACGCACGCTAACAACACATATGCATGGAATCGAACAGGGGAAACCTGTGCGCCAAAAAAGACGCGCTAATCGGAAACATGTACGCCTGCAGGAAGCAGGCGCAAGCAGACCCGCGCAGCATAAAAGTGCGCGCAAACAACAAACAAGCTCATACGCTACGATGAATATACCGTTCCTTGCAGCAGTGGTCATGGGACACTGCAGGAGGAGGAGGATAGCCAAGCCCCGCATTTATTTACCCAGGACCAGCCTTTTTGGGATGCCTGATGACCATGTCTATGGGAGGCACAGGTTTCCACCACTAATAATCCTCGAACTGGTCAGGGAGTGGGAGGATGACCTCACATCACCCACCCTGTGCTCCCAAGCACTGAGCCCCTTGGAAAAGGTGTTCAATGTGCTGCATTTCTTGGCTACTTAGTCATTTCTGTGGACAAGTGCCATAGTTGGGGGTGTCTCACAGGCCATGCAGTCACGCTGCCTGCACCAGGTGTTGGCGATCATGACTGCACGCCCCTCAGTTCGCAGGCACATATACATGCCCAGAACACCTGCAGAAAGTCAGGCCGTGGTCCAGGACTTTTACGGGGTGGCACACTTCCCCAAAGTGCTTGGTGTCATTGATTGCACCCATGTGGCTCTACGTCCTCCCAGAGACACTGAGCACATCTATCGAAACCGCAAGCACTGGCATTCCATCAACTTGCAGGTTGTATGTGATGCCAAGGGAATCATCACCTCAGTATATGCCAGCTATCCGGGGTCCAGCCATGATAGTTTCATATTCAGAATATCACACCTAAACCGGGACCTGGAAGCTGGGAGGCATGGCGACACATGGCTCATTGGTGAGTACACATGCCTCTGCACATGCATGCATGTCAGACACTTAGAAAGGTGAAAACCCAACTAATGACAACCATTCTCACCTCCACAGGGGACAGTGCCTACCCTCTGAGCACCTACATGATGACGCCAATATGGAACTCCACCACACCACCCGAGGTAAGATAAAACACAGCCCATATTGCAACCCGGGGCATAGTGGAGCGCACATTCAGAGTGCTCAAGTCACGTTTTCGCTCCCTTGACCGCTCTGGTAGGCAGCTGCTATATGCGCCCCCAGTAGTGTGCAGGATCATAGTGGCAGCATGTGTCCTGCACAACGTTGCAACCCGGCGGGGCGTGCCGGTGGACATATCCCCAACGAGGGGGGACATATCCCCAACCACATGCATAGCCACAGGAGGGGAAAGGGCACGTGGTGAGGCAGCCCGTACCCAGCTTGTGGCAAATTTGTTCACCTAAAATCACACCCCTGTTGAGTGCACACAGGCCTGGCACATAGCAGCTGACAGTGGATGATGATGACAAAAGGGACAGTCAACTGTCACAACCATACCACCCTGAGATTGTTTACCTGAAAGTGCTACATTGAGTGCAGCCCTAGCTACGTAAACACACCCAATGCTGTGTCAGTAAAAGGCACACATTCCTGCAGCATGAAGGACTACCCCCTTGCAAAATAGTACACCCAAATAATGCCATGTCACCCAACCCCTCCCTAACCTCATCTCAGCTACCCAACATACAATGGCATGGCATGCAATGGGAAAGCAACCACATGAATGCACAACAAATGACACAAGTGTTACAAAGTGCACAGTCCTGAATGGAAACAGGCCAGAGACAATTCCCTCTCACTAATGAAAACGAAACAGCACACATAAAGAAATACTTACCAGCAAGACAAAACTTCAGTACAGGGCCCAACAGTGGCAACGTATGACAGTAAAAAATGAAAGTAGTGCAAGTGTCACAACCTGACAAAGGCAGCACATTGACCCCTTCCATCTCCAGTGTGTTGCTGGTAGGTAAATGTGGCAGTGTACTGCATACAACATGAACTGCATCTGCAAGGGAGACCGACTCGTTAAGACATGAATAAGCTACATGCAAATATGCAAAATGTCCTGTATGGAATACAATATACAAGTCAACCATGCAGCGGAGAAATCATCAGCAATCCCCACTAGGGGTGTATACAGTTTGGACTACAGACTGCCCACACAACTTATGCGAACACTTGGAAAGGGGAAGCAGGAGTGGTATATGTGTCAGGAACCCAAGTTTCTAACCCAAACACAGGACAAGCCTGCATGTGCCCAGCTGGATCACACAGTGGATGACTACAGGAGCCACACAAAGCAACACACTGTGCCATGAATTTACAATCTGAACGAAAATAGTTAGCAACAAAAAAGGAAATGCAAATTTAAAAAAATGAAATTAAAAATAAGAAAAAAATGAAAATGAAAAGTAAACAAAATAAATCAAATACAAAATAAAAATACTAAGTAAATTAAAAAAGAAAAAAGAAAATATAAAGAAAATGAAAAAATCAAATGAAACATGAAATGAAAATGAAAATAATAAATTGAAAAAATAAAAATAAAAAATAAAAATCCAAAAATGAAATTCTAATTCAAATTTTCTATTCGTAATCAAATATGAAAAACCAAAAATAAAATTACAAATAAAAAAAGTCAAAAAGAAAAATTAAAAAGAAAAATCAAAAATGGCCATGTGTCGACCAGGGGGGTGGGAGGGCACCCGGGGTAGGAGGGCACCCAGGAGGGAGGAGATACAGGTTGCACCCCAACACCCACATGCATGGATGTTCCAAAAAAAAATCCCTCCATGGACTCATGGCCTGCAAGGCTACCCTATAGTGGGAGAACTGCCGTCGCTGTCATCACCCTCTGGTGGTACATTAGAAGGTGCGCGTGGTATGGGAGGCAGACCACGCAAAGCCCTGGCAAGCTCCTCCAGGCAGCAAACATGCGGGTCTGAAAGGTTTGGTTCTGCAGGATGATGGTACGGAGATCCCCATGCAGCACCTCACGGGTAGCACGGATTTCTGCCTGCAAGGCCTCGCGTGATGCCTGGATCTCCTCACGGGTTGCCTGGAGCTCAGCTGAGATTGTGCGTGTTAGCTGCTCCAGCTGCTGTTCTGACCTTGTACTCTGGGACACCTCAAGTGTACCGAGAGTATCTCTGAGGGACCTGTATTCTAACCTCAGGGAATCCCTGTGGGCCTGTGACTCTGCAGATATGGCTTTGTACAGAGTCTCCAGTCCAGCCCGTCGGTCCCTGTTAGACGCCAACATGTCCTCCCTGTGTGAGCGGCACATGGACTCTGTTGGCTGCTGTTGGAGCTCCACCTGCCTTTCGGGGGGAGAATGGAAGTGGCCACCCTATCCACGGCCTGAGCTATCATCTCACACAATGCCCCCTGTTGTGCTGCAATAGTATACATGGAGTTCTCCCACACAGTATTGCCTGGTGGCGCAAGGCTACTGCATTGGCAAATACCACACCTGTTTGGGGCAAGGTGATGTGCACCTTGCTGTGCTGGCACTGCCTGAGGCTGCAGGACTGCATTCCTCCTTTGATCTGCTGGCCCAGGAACAGGAGCAAATATAGTGGAGTGTGACCCTGCATCCGTAACCGCCACAGGCGGACATTCCAACACTGAATTCCCCATATAGGGGTCTACCCCCAGTGAAGGTGGGTTTGACAGAACAGCATCCCTGCCAGAAACACTCATTTTACTCCTGCCCCTGCACCATCTCCTCCTCAACAGCATCTAGTGCCTCATCACCTGCACAAACATAAAAGAAAAGTAATAAAGACAGGCATGAGCAGCATAGCCGACACAAATAGGCATCACAATCTACACATCGAATACATAAATGACACATGTCACACATGACACTAACTCTGGCATGCATGCACTGGCAATGACGTGGAAGGGGACTCTAAAAGCAGACACTGAAGACTCTGAGATGGAAAAGCAACACATGTGCTGCATGCTGCATAGCACCTGCATCACACATTAGCCTGTAAGTGGCATGGACAATCCACATACATGACACATGCCAGCACACAGATGGCACGTAGCATAGCCATGGCAGACTTGACAAGCACACCCATATGGTAGGAAATCAGTACTGCCCCCCCATCCGTGTGAGATGGACATCATGAAATAGAACATGCATAAGAGTGTGACAAAACACGCATGTGTGACACGCTGCAACAAAGCCAGTGTTTACTGATACAGTGATGGCAGGCACATGCATACATCAATGGTTGTTCACTTGGATATGACAGAAGTCAATTGTCATGTTGAACATTTAAACAGGGCCCTGAAGTGATTGTGTGCAGAGCATGTGTAGGTGCACAAAAGTCAATCAGCCTGATGGATGAAATCATTTCCATAATAAGTAAAGAAATGTGGGGCATTGTGGGGTGAAATCTATGTCTGAAGTATGGTGAATTTGGGGCAGAACAGCGCAAAAATGTGTGTTTATCATGCAAATGATTCCATCAATCAGGCAGAATGAACAGGACAACAGTATCAACAATGTTGTGGCATTATGGCAGTTGAAGGGCAAGTTCAGTAATCAGGTGCAAAGTGTAAACTGCGGTCAAAAGGGATACTGTGAAACCCAAACCCAAGGGCGGGGATGGTTTGGAGGCACCACATGGGTGACCTATAGCAGTCATGACTACACAGCCTCACCTGGCACTCAATCAGAAAACATCACCAAAGCAACATACACATGGTTTGCACACACATGCATGGCCACTCACCGGACATTGCCTCAAGATCTGGTAGGTCTCCCATGCCTTGGATCTGATCCTCTGTGATGAAGCCTCCAGTGATTGACTCATGTTCTATGAGTACTTCCTCCTCTGGTGGAGACCCACTGCCAGTCACCAGAGTAGAGGCATGATTGGAAACCAGCTTGTTTTTTGCTCTGAGTTTGAGGTCATTTCACCGCTTTGAGCAATCATCAGCTGTGCGCCTCATGAATCCAAGGGAACTAATATGGTACGTGATGCACTGCCAGTGGGCCCTACGTTGAGCAGTCATAGTTTTTCACCCTGCAGTCACCAGCATTTCGCGGCCATGGGCCGAAAAGTAGCCCACAAATGCGTCAAATTCTGCTTCCTTGACGTGCCGGAGGGGTGAGCCGTGTCTGGGGTCCCAGCCTGTTCTGCAAGAGCATGCTTCTTCATCTTGAGGGTGGTGCGGACCCTGAGTGGCTTACACCGCTCTGGTCGGTAGGGGCTGAAGCACAGGTGGACTGGACACTGGAAGTAGGCAAAGGCACGGTGATCAAAGGTCTCACTGCAGGCCTTGGCTGCTGGGTGCTATTGCCAGGACCCACCTTGGTGTGATGTTCTGTGACCAACACTGTCCCAGCTGGGTGACTACGACTGGGGTGGATTGAGCTGCAGCCTGGCTACTTGCGGCCTGTGAGTCTTCCCGTGCCAGTTCGGTGAACAATATGGGCCGGGTTAACAGGGCCTGATTTGGGATGGTGTCAACTGCATCTCCCCCACCCATTGGGGGGGCATAGGTGTACCTGATTGGTCCTCCACACACTGGCCTCTTGCGCTGTGAAAACAGAATCAAAATATCGAGGCTGAGTACCCCAAAAGGAAATACACCGAACACGGGTTAGAAAGGAACATACAAAGTACTTTATTTTATACTGAATCCAGTTACAAAAACAGAGAAAAATCAGATAGCTATCGGCCCTCAGTACAACACAACGAACTCCAGAGTGGTTCAGTGTGTTCAGTGAGAGATGTTGTACATTAGAATGCATTCGCTTTTTATACACTTGGTGGGTGCGATGTCCAGCCCCACTTTGGGTTAATATTCCTTTTAATACATCACCGATCTAGGGTTTGTGCCAAGTCTCAAACAACTGTCTATAACTGGTTTGCCTTTAATACATGTATCAACAAGCCTATCCAATAACTGTGTATTCTAAGATTTTCCATGCAGGCCGTCTTAAACATGAATACAATGTAGTTAAACAGATGTTCTTCGTTCAGTATTTGAATACATTGTCTCAACATATGCTCGTGGATCAGTTTCATTGCACGAGTAATCCTTCTACACATAGGTCAACGAAGGACAAAGTCTCAGTTCACGACCTCAACAAGTGGCCTGCAGGCAAGTTACACATTAGCTATGTACAGAGGTCAAGACGGCCATGTGGTATTCTGGAATGACATCGTCCACCATTTTAACTCACAGGGTGACTTTTACACAGCGAATCCTAAAATGGCAGTTTGACCTAAAATGGCGGCTTACATGGATTTTAATTTCAGGACCTTACAGCACGGATTTCTTTCGCAAGCGACTTTCGAGCAGCTTGGCGTATGCCAATATTAATATATTTATTACAATAGGAGGCACGATATACTTTCTCTTTCGACAGTGCTACCCTGCACATCCTGTTCTGGTCCCCTACTGCAGACACCTCTTGGAGGTCGGCCATCTTTGCCTCCCTTACCACTTGGTTGCCTCCCAACCATGGCACTGATGTTCTTGTGCGAATGGGAGGTGCAGTAAACGATTGTCCTGGGCCATTAGGGTGAAGGGGGCAGGGTACTAGATGGAATACGTTCCCCTGTGCTCTAGCAAGGCTATCTGTGACCCCTGGGGGAATATGACGGGTCACGCAACGCTCAGGCACCCCGAAAACAAAATTTAACGTGCACGTGACCCCTGGTAGCCCACCTGCGTGGAATAAAGAACCTGCACTACGCTGTGGCACTAAGAAACACAAAAATAAGCGTACGCGTGGTACACGCAGGCTACAATGACCTCTGAAACGGTACGCCACATACGGGGGCAACCACAGTTGAAAAATATGTGCGTGACTCACCGTCTGCCTGGAAAAAGAACGTGAAAAAGACTCACGTGGGCACGTTGGCAACACCTCCACCAAAAGAAGAATTGAACGCTGTCTGAGTAAACAAGGAGTACGAACTGCAACCGTTGTGAAGTAATCACGTGTGAACCAACAAGAAGTACAAGAATCAACCGCTCGCTCTCCACATAAAGCACATACAAGAAAATGGCGTCCTACGCATACCTTTTAACCCTGCCCACACGCGCCATGTCAATTACGCGCTTATGCGCTAAGGGCCTTTCCTCCAATTACACGCAATGATACCCGGACGTGCAGTTTTTGCACGTGTGGAATCACTATGCACCCGTGTGGAGGGAAACGCCCATGCGCTTTTCGTCACAGACGCGCTTACGCCCTAAGGGCCTTTCCTCCAATTACACGCTGACGTGCTGTTTTTTCACGTGCCAAATCACTTCGTATCAAGCTGGCCACACGACAACACACAGAAGACCACGCTCCTGCCCAAAAGCCCATTTTCCTGCCCCCCAGAGCCCCGAGCTGGCTCCCACAAGCCATAAGCTACTGCCTGTCTGCCTGCCTGCTGGCCACGTGCCCTGCTATTTGGTGCCTGCATGTCAGCCATCTGCAGGGGTCCAGTTGCTGTGACCACCCCTACTGGAACAGAAAACTCCCGACTGAAGTTCCATCGCTCCACAGCCCAGCACCACGACCCAGTTGCCCACCCACACCTGCCGTGGGGGTTGCCATGTCGGGGGAAACAATATCAGAGACCACTGGCAACCCCCCAGCAGAGAGGCAGAGGGCTACCAGCTTCAGTGCCGCAGAAGTTGGTATTCTGGTGGAGCAAGTCCTGGTGCATTTTGATGCCCTCTTCAGAAGACCACACTCCGACAATGAAGGACGGAAGAGGATCTGGAAGGACATTGTGGCTGTCATCAACGTGGAGGGGGTGGCAGCCCGCGACATAGCACACGTCCGGAAGCGCTGGGAGGACTTCAGGTCCAGGACCCTCAGGAAGGCCCAGTGCCTCTTGGAGGCAGCGCAGGCAGAGGGGTGCCGGGTCCGCCGTACCGAAAACCAGATGAGAGTCCTGGAACGTATTCAGCTAGTGCTCCACCTCCAGGTCCTTCAGAGGCAGACCCATCTGGAGTCGAGCGGTAAGTGTCCATGTGTACTGATTGGACACAGTGCATGTTGAGGTGTGCCAGGAGTGTGCAGCTTGGACACATGTCTGGAAAGGCCCATGTATGGATGTATATGTGTAGGGAGTCCAGTCATGTGTGAGGCACATAAATGGTGTATCTGTTCAAATGCATGATGGCCAAATGGATGTGGGTATGCACACATGTTAGCATTTCTGTGTATATACTATTGCATGGTTGGGGTGTGACACATGGATCCTGGTGTCACCTTTATGTACGTGCATGGTGTACATGTGCGTGTGTGTGTATTTGACATGTGTGCAACTGTGATACACCATGGATGCATGTGACACCAACATGTAGGAGGCTGATTGGCAGATCTGACATAGTTGCCGATGATTGCACTGTGACAGGTGGTGGAGATGTACAGATGCATGTATGTCTGGTGGCGTGTGTGCATGTGTTCGGCACTCCCTGTCTTGCATGTGACGTCAGGCTAGCCTTCGGATGTTCATGATGTTGTATGTGTATGGATGCTGCTGCATGCTGCAACATTCCTGTTAATTTGCACATGTTAATTTGCACATGTGTGTGGGTTCAAATGATATGTGTGTTGGGGAGTGTGATGCCATCTGTGAAGTTTGACACTGCCACTCATGTGCAAATGTCATGTGTGTATCAGACCATTGTACAGTGCCCTGATGCCTGTGTTCTGTCTCTCCCTGTCTGCAGCGTCAACTGATGAAGAGGGCAGAGACGGTGCTGTGGAGCACAGCGGCAGGGATCCCACCACCAGCCGGAGACGCAAGGCCCAGCTCCCCTCCCAGGTTGTGATCTCTTTGCAGAGTGAGGAGTCTAGTTCTGCGTCTGCGGCCGCAGCTGCCGAGGGAAGGTCCAAGAGGCAGAGGTCAGAGGTGGACTCCTCGGCAGCAGAAGAGGCAGCTGAGCCCCCACAGGGGGCTATGGAGGTAGATGGCATGGAGTCATCCAGGTTGCTGGGGGGTTCGGTTGAGGAGGAGGCTGTGGAAGGCCCATGCACGGGGCCTGGAGGGGGGATTCCACTGGTGCTGGTGGTGCAGTCCAGGGGAAGGGACATGAGGCAGCACAGGCCGCCACGGAGGTGCCTGTGCGTAATCCTGTCCCCGCTCCTGTGACTGCATCATCCCGCACCAACAGGGATGCCTTCGTCCAGACCAGTTCTCAGGGAGGGGATGCGCGAACAGCAACTGGCCTTCCTCTCCCTGCAGACGTGGCAATCCGTGACCGGGTTGAGCCTGTCCTAACTGGGGTGGCGTTGTGTCAATGTGATATGACTTGTGGACTTCTCGTGAGGAGAATGCACATCATTTCGAATACCTCATTGACCGCGTCGACCTACTAGGACAGGTCACCAGCGCTGGGATCCTCTGTGTGCTGGATCTTCTACCGACCCCCTCCTCAACTGTACCCCCTATGCACCAGTCGTCCTCTGTGCCATCTACCTGCCCAAGAATCACCTGGGCACCCTGTGGAGCTTCCCCTGACCCAGCGGGCAGGCTAGTGGAGGATATATCCTTTCCACAGTCGGGAGTCGGAGGTCCAGCAGGGGTGGCCACCCCAACAACTGGACTCCAGCAGGAGGAGGACATGCAGGCATCAACAGGCAGGGCACATGCAGGGCAGCAGCAGGCTCAAGGTGGGAGCGATGATGGCTCGGGGCCATCAAAATCACAGGGGCAGGAATTGGCCGGAGGCCAGGAGGACCCTGCATTGGGAGTGTCTTCAGTGTGGCGAAGGTTGGGCCAGCGGATAGATGCAGAGCGGCGGCGGGTGGAGGAGGCACGGCTCACTATGGTCAGGGCAGAGAACTCCATGCACAGGACATTGAGACAGGCTGAGTGCCTCGAGGCAACTCGCAGGGAGTTGGAGGCCGCCATGACTGCATCGCTGCGAGACCTCGAGGCCAGGGAAGAGGCCCGCCTCTGGGACATTGAAAAGGAGTTTGATGATTCCCTGTCCCGGAACATCAAAGAGTGAGCCATAGGACTTGCCCGCCACCTTTGTACATAGTTCTTTAGTGTTAGTTTTTTTTTGGAGTTAATGGACTTTGCTCCACTTCATGTAGGACTTTTTGGTAGGTTTCATTTATTTTGTGGATCATGCACCCTTTGGACTTGGTTTGTATATATTTGAAGACTTGCACATACTTTCTTTATGGACAATTCCCATGGATCAATGGTTTTATTTATTTTAGATTTTTATTTTCATTTTGACAGTGGCGATAGACCACTTTTATTTTTTCATGCTGTGGATTTTTGTTTTTCATTGGATTTTCATTACTTTTTGTTCATATCTGTCATTGTTTATTGATTTTCAAGTTTGATTTTCTTTATGTAATTTCATTTGGTTTTTAATACATTCATTCTGAGTTCATGATTGGTGTTGTGTACTATCATTGGTTTTGTGCATGTCTCAATGAACATTGCCTCTGTCATGTGTTGCCACTGTGTGGCTCTGTTGTGCATTTATGCATGGGCATGGTGGTTCTTTTAAGAGTGTCATGCCATGGGTCATTTGGGAGTGGGTGCTGTGGATGGTTGCATGCTTGTACTGGGGGGCAAGGGCGATTTGGGTTGGCATTAGGGCCACAGGTCTGTTTTGTTAGGACATGTTGTTTGGTGGGCCATGTGTCGGGGCCTGCTGGCAGGTGCCCATCAATGGGGGTGGGTGGGGGTGAGGGGACATGAGTCAGGGCCTGCTGGCAGGTGCCCATCAATGGGGGTGGGTCGGGGGTGAGGGGACATGAGTCGGGGCCTGCTGGCAGGTACCTGTCAATGGGGGTCGGTGGGGGTGGGGGACATGAGTTGGGGCCTGCTGGTAGGTGCCCGTCAATGGGGGTGGGTGGGTGTTGAGGGGACATGAGTTTGGGCCTGCTGGCAGGTGCCTGTCAATGGGGGTTGGTGGGGGACATGAGTCAGGGCCTGCTGGCATGTGCCTGTCAATGGGGGTGGGTGGGTTGGGTGGGGGACATGAGTTGGGGCTCCCATGTGCATGGTGTCATGTGGCCTGCCTGCAGGGCATGGGCAGGGGTGATGGGCTGCCTGTGGGGCATGTCCAGGGGTGGTGGGCTGCCTGCGGGGCATGGACTGGGGTGTGGGCAGGTCCCCTGTGGTGTGGGATTCCAGCGGGGCATGGGGATGGGGGGCACACCCGGGAGGGCACACACTGCCAGATCGCGTGTGAAACTCCCAGCGCACCCTGAAATACAGATACCCCGCTCACGCCAGTCCTATCGCATGTAAAACACCATGCGCTCCCCCAAAATACACGTAGCCCGCTCGAGCCAGGCCTATCGTGTGTAAAACTCCCTGTGTACCCCCGAAATACACGTACCCCGCTATTTGCTAAAGAAAACAAAAAACAAGCTTCATCAAACTCTTTGCTAATATATTAAAAGTATACATATTACCATCCCATACATTTAAAAAAAAACACAATCTGGTACAAATAAATAAAATGGTACTTACCTAGTTGGTCTGGAGAAATTGGCCTTTACAATAGGATAAAAGAGCAACAATCTGTAGAATTGACTTTGGAGAAAAATAAGGATCTTTCTTCCCTTCAATACAAGTGGACATCACTTTAGAAGCTAAACAGGTTATGAACTTTTACAATGGGGTCTACAGTTAAAGCAAATATGACGATTTCATGGGCAAATGACACACTATGTTTCAAAATATCCAATGAGAACTAAGCAAGATACATTTGACCCAGCAGGGGAGCAGTTAATAAAGAGACAAGAAATGCGATGTTTATTTTATTATCACTCAGTGAAATCCTTTCTTAATGTACATAATGTTTTTTTTATATTTAATTCCAAATATTTCATTTTGCTTGTTCATGGTCTTAAGATATGAGCAGATCTGCGTCCCATAGAGAGAGAGTGCAGTGCTTTATTGAAGATTTCTTTTGAAAATATGGATCTGGATCCGGTTGAATGAGCATATTATCCACTTTGAGCACTCTAGTTTTTCTCTGTTTTCCCCTCCAATCAATTATCTCATGAAATAAGCAGCAGATTTTACAGTAACAATTCATAGTCCATCTTGTATAGGATGGTACATTTACTTTGCAGTGCTGTGACAGTTATTGAATGGGGATGATAGGGACAGGGAATTTTGGGGGGTCCAGCACCTAAGACCCCTTCATGTGTCATGTATATGGATACTGGCGCTGCCATCTGTCGCAAAAGGCCTACCAGCGCTTTCTATGGCCAGTGTTCTCTAGTTTCTGTTTCATAACTCCAACTCTCACAAGGCACCTGGAAGCAACAAAATCAGCCAGAAATTGAACTGGGAATATCCCTGCCAAACAGAATCACACAACACTCGACCTGACAAAACCAGACAAATCCCAGGTGAATGGGGGGCCAGCAGAAAATGAACTGGGCGTGAGAAGAGACAGGACTGCAGATGGACAGGAGAGACACAAAATCCCCCCCAAAAATGAATTGTCAACAAGACTGACCAACACCTAAGAAGAGCCACAAGGACAATGAGCATCCTGAGCCCCTGGCACTGTAAAAACTAAAGCTATGGTATGTCATATCCCAAGAGCAAAGCAGATCAAACAACCTACGTTTTCATGGAAGGCATCGAAATGGTTGATGTGTTTGTTTATTTGGGAATATGTGTTGATAGATCAATGTAGCTGGGAAACTCTGCTCAGAAGGAGTTCCTCGACTCTAGCTTGGAAAAGTGAGGCAGTGTTAAACTTCCCAAAGCACTTTGGTGATCTATCTGTGTCAAGGTCTCTGGAGCAAGATGTACTGACCTCACTAGAGGCCCAGCAAATTTCCTTGGTTCCGATACTCTAAACAAATGTCAATAAATGTGTGTTTGCATGAAATATGAACCATTGTATCTGCGGTGCTCAAACCAAATAAATGATTGTGGCTGCATAGAAAGATTGGTCCATTCAAGAATCAATATCCTCAGAGTAAAGGGCAAGTCTGTTAAAGCATTATTTAGAATCTAAAATTCTTTTTGGTTTTGAAAACTATTTGGATATATTGGAGGTAAAATAATTTTTGCTAGTGTTAAAATGTAGGTAAGGAATTCATACATGCCTCTGCCTCCAAATGTGGCACAAATGTATCTTTAAAATGTAACCATTGAATATGAAATGTTAGCATATGTTCTGTTTTTATGTCAATTATCTGGGGAACTTAGGAATTGGTGAAAGCCATTTGTGCCTGTGCATTGCATGAAACCACTTCTGCTTTACTTCTATGTAAAGCCACAAATTATTTGAGTCAAGATAAGGTAATTTCCTCAAATTTATTAACGGCATCGCAAATAATATCGCACCCTATTCAGGCATATGGTAATCAGTAGTATTAATCTAATGATGCATCATGAATTTGTTGTTTAGGGGATTTGAGTATTTATACAAGTTGTTAACCTTATGTATTCAAGGTTGAGAATGTTTAACATTGTTTAATATCTACTCTTTTTACATATATATATTTATATGTCCATGGGTGATATATGTGTGCGCAGAATGTTATAGTACTGCTTTCATAATTGCAAGTTGAATAAAAATGGCCTCATTATATTTTTGGTGGTATCCTGTCAGGAAATACGGCGCGATAACACCAAACGGAATTAGCATTACCGGCACTCGGTCTGGCAGAATTCCGGCCAGATTGCCAGTGCCATGATGGGCAGTTCCTCCCTTTTCCATGAAGTCCTATAGGACTCCTTGGGGGGAGTAGCCAGTATTACCGGCACCAGTAATAGCAGTTCGGTTAATCCCAGCAGTTCTTGATGGTGGCGTGCTGGAATTACCTCCTTCTCCAGCCGAAGGTAATTCTGACAACTCCACCATCAAACTGGCCGGTACAGTAACATGCCGGTAAATGGAATTACCAACATGTTAACACTTTATTGGCCAATTCATAATGAGGCCCACTATGAATTGAATGGTAAAATGGCTCTCTCTCCAACTTTCCATGAAAGAAACATTGCAGTATTCCATATCACTGTATCCTCACAGTACCATTATGTTTGCTTAAACACTTGCCTGGAAAAGAAGTAGACCCTTACGATCACCAATAGAGAAACCAAAGAGCAACATCAACATGCAGTTTTAGCTTATGTACATGCCCATATTATGGCTTCTGTCTCAAACACATACATCTAGCATATTTCATCACACATTGTCAGGCATGTTGGCGTACACCTCACAGACTTTGGTCATATAGTCTTCTTGTAAAACATAATAAAATCAATCAGAATACATCACATTAATCTTTAAAACTCACACACAATATCTCTCTTTTCTGAGACACCGTTAGGTATTAGAAGTATATAATATTTAAAAAGTGTATTTACTCACCTGTCCTGTTTCTAATAATTTGGATGCATCCATGAATAACCACAAAAATCCAATAATTGGGTTTTGTCTATCTCATAATTTGTATGGAGCCGTAGATCATCACATATCTCCTCTAATTCTGATAAACCCCTTAATACAGTAACAGCTAGAATGTCTACTTAAACCTCTACATTAGCTTAGAAACAGTACGCTACATGTACAACTCTAAATGAATATAACTGTTACAAAAAGAAACCATCTCATAATCAAACGGTTTTCAATGATACAACTTTAAACATGAGCCATCATCACATAGCTCGAATCATTTGAATAAACACCTACCACAAGAACTGACAATATGATCTACTTAAACATCTCTACATTACCTTGCCTATTATCATTTCCACTGTAATGATATTTAGCTGTGATGGACCAATTCATATTCTGAGGGTAACACTCTTTGTTTTGAGATCAACAAGTAGCAAGGCATAATCATTTATAAGCTATGAAAAGTAATATTTGAAGTGGTCAATGGTCATTTGGTAGCAAGGCCAAAGCAATCTCACTGTATAATGATTATTTAACCTGGAAAGGATCATCATAGGAACATGCACAATACATATGTAATTGACAACCTTGTCTGCTCCACAATAATACTGCTAACAAAGTCTCTGACTAGGCATACTGTTGCAGAGAATTGTGAGGAAACAATAAAGCCTTATTCAGATTAGTAGACAGCACAAAGATCACAATCATTACTTAAAGGCCCTTTGACTCAGCTCGTCCCATCAAATTCGTATTTATTAGCTACCTCAAAAAGAACCCATTATACTGTGTTCTCCTCTGTACAGAATCAGAAGCTGTTTAATAAACATTCTACTTATTAAGAGATGATTGGATCCCAAGGCTCCTCCTTACTTCTTTTCACTGTATCCATCTTTCTAGCCCAACAGAAAACATGGCTTGTATACTGTAGGGTATTTTGTGTAGATTTGGGGCCTGGCAGTATTTTCTTACTGCCAAAAAAAATGGTAATTTGGCAATGACTACTCCTTGCATTTAGATTGGGTTTGGCCTTATTTCCTTTCAGATGTAATTGACAACCTTGTCTGCTCCACAATAATACTGCTAACAAAGTCTCTGACTAGGCATACTGTTGCAGAGAATTGTGAGGAAACAATAAAGCCTTATTCAGATTAGTAGACAGCACAAAGATCACAATCATTACTTAGAAACAGTAATACTGGCTTGTATACTGTAGGGTATTTTGTGTAGATTTGGGGCCTGGCAGTATTTTCTTACTGCCAAAAAAAATGGTAATTTGGCAATGACTACTCCTTGCATTTAGATTGGGTTTGGCCTTATTTCCTTTCAGGGGCCATTCCTTATTTCAGTATACAGAATGAATTGATGATATACATTTTTTTTTTGGTGGTATTTTGGTGAGCATAATTTTCTGTTTTATTTGTAGCCCCAATATACAAGACCCCTTCTTTTTGTTTAGACTGTGTGATCACTAGATGCCTCGGACCTGAATTCATAGATACCACAATTTTCACATATAGCATTCTCAATCCCCTGTGGTATTATCACTAATTTATTTACATTAGTGAGATTATGTTTCCATAGGCCTCTTTTTGCTGATTCATGTACACTCAGCAAGAACTATTGAATTATATTCCACTCAGAAATCACACACACAGCTATTTATAATTGCTAATGACATTGCTTCATCTGTATAGGAAACTTGGCACATGTATTATTTGAACATCTTTCCCTTTCTTGCAGGATATTATTTTAGATGCACCAAAACAAACAGAAGCAAAAACACCCTTAGACAGACTGAGTGTTATAACAATTTCATTTCAAAATAATACATTACCATTTTGGTGAAACAGGCCTTTCTGAAATAAACAGAAGAGAAACAAATGCAATAATACAACAAATTTCACTTTACATTTGCAACAAGAAAAAGAAAAGTTACATCAATAGGACAGCATTTGCATTGCAACATTATAATGTGGCAGTTAAACACAGGAATTCCCTATTGCTATCTTTCCTTCCTGGGAAACACTTCATCCAAGCGGCACACCCTCAATTTACTTTTGATAATTACCAGCTATTTGTAGCTCTCCCACACGCAAACTCCCTTGGCTGGTTGCCTCAGAGGAATTAACCAGGGTTGCCCTCATAAGCTTGCAATTTGAAGGGCATGGCGAAAACACACAGTTTTCAAGCCTGCACCAAATGAGACCAGAAATAGCCAGTCTCTGAAGGTCAGCAGCCCGATTCCTCACAGCATTTGTAAAGGCGATCTCTTCACCGCAGCTCCGCAAATGTGATCTCCACTTAATTCTGTCAGAGCTCGTCCAGCAAACCTCTGTTACATCCCCCAGGCTTACATAGCCTGTCTTTAGATATACTTCCCTCCAATCATATTAACAGAAAGTGTATTAGGCTGCCACCCTTGTTTCACAAACAATGGGATCTTCATACTGTAATAACTGTTTCTGTTTGATTTCCTGTTACCTTTCCGTCCTTCACATTATAGCACAGCCAGGGAAATCAGAGAAAAATGCACATTTAAACTGAATCTCAGAACATGTCTTTCCTGCCTCCTTTTTCTACATGGAGAGCACATTATAATGCTATTTAGTTAGCATTGGTGTTAGTATTTGTTAATTAAGTTAGTCAATTAGATAACTAATGTGGTCTCCTGTGAATGAGGCATTTCAAATAAGAAAGAGAAAAAAAAATCTATTATGCTTTTAAATCTGTAACCTGTCTCCATTTGCATACCCATATGTTACACTGGCGACATATGGCTGGCTATATGTGTGCCACATTATAGCAAAAATGTGATCCCATGCAGTGGCGCTGTACTTCAAAACACAATAAATTATACTACAATACTTTACCACCACTATAGACTGCATCCTGTGTGATGAGTTCACTGTAGACACCGTGCAAGGTGATGTTGCTTCCTAGAAGATATGTGTTTCATTAATAACAATACTGAATAACATAATGTAACAATTGCATTCAGATTTATTATTCCTAACAATTAACCAAACACCCATTACCTGTGTGCTGTCAATTTCAGTACAGCTATTTACAGATTAAGGAAGCAGAGGTCTGTCTCGATGCATGCAAGCTAATATTTCTGCACATCACCCAGCTATATTGTATTTCAAATGAATACCCAACAACGCAAATTCCAGTTTACTAATGTAACCTTAAATTGAACAGAAGAAAACAAAGAGAAAAAACTGTGAACAGCAATAAGAAAAAACATGTAAAGGACCCATTAAAGAAAATATCGATGACATCAAAGCAATAGTAGAAACAACATGCACAATGGAAACAACGAAACAAGGCTATGTTTGCATAAAAAAGAGAATAAAATCAGTTTCTCAAGGAGTTATCTTTGACAGTTTGATCATCCTCTAGCCCTTTTGTACGTATGAGGAAATCTCAAGTGCCTGAGGAGGTCATCCCATTGCAGTGCATTATCTAGATAGGACATGGGGTCTTCATGTCGTATTTTGGGGTCTAGACATTGGCATAAAATTGCCCATACTTCTCAAAATGTGAGCTAATTTTCTTTTTATCTGTATATCGCGCTTTCATATGAGGAAATTCTCTATTGCTCTAACCTTCAGTCCTGACAAGTAGATATGTTTGAAGTGCCCATAGTTTCAAATGCATATTTTTTAATTCATCAGGATGAACATCACTCTTCTGTGCCAGTGCCTTTTTCCGTATCTGAGATGTCATGTAGTCAGCTGACTCTTGCAGTATTTGGGAGAATATTCACTGAAACATCAGATATCTTTGCATTGACGTTCAACCAAAAAAAGAGCATCTTTGGGTCAGAACCATAAAATACGAGTGATATTTGCCTCCTGTGAAAAGAAATCTGAAGCAAGGCACACATTAGTTCAAGAGGAAAGAGTCAAGATTACTATGCTCAAAGAATGGTTGGGGCAGGTGGCAGGGGAAAACATAGACAACTCTGGCACAGACGTTGTACTTACAATATTGCAAACTACAATAGTGCCTGAAAGTCAAGGACACTGATGTCCTCTACACACCATCTATAGAAAACAACTAAATATTGAACATACTCAAGATACAATGCAATTTATAAAGCAAAAGGTCCACAAACATTAGAGATAAATCAATTGCAAAATTATAAATCAAGACTTTGAAGGCCGTTATGCTACCAATATTTAATGTTCAAATATATCCATGGATCAAGCTTGCCACTTTTCGGGACTATGTGTCTTCATCAGGAGCAGAATAGTTCATACCAAAGTTTCTTTTACTCAAAGTTCAATCTAAAATAGTAAAAGAAAAGAGACCATGAAATAAAAACATCATTAAGAAAAGACTTAAGATGACAGAATTATATATGCATGAAGCACATCTTACACTAGTCATACCTCATGATTATCTCAATCAATTCAGTCGTATATAGTAGTCGATTTTATGGTCATAATGCTAGCACTGAATTTTGGTTTATCATCATTCAGATGATCTCTGTCTTAGTCCTGTATTAATGATGAGGGTGATAATATGGCGTCCCTATCAGATCAAAGACATTACATGATTGTCAGAAATAACCCCCTATGTTCAGCCCAATCTTATTACTAATTGCAGGTGCTAAAGAGGGAGCAATCTGATCGAATATTTTGTTGACTGAAAAAGAAGAGAGTTACTTTGACTATGCCTGTAACATTGCGTGGCCCTCTACGATGGCCAAAATGTTGACAGTAAGCTTTCTATGTTCATGACGTTTTGCTTGCTGTGTTAGTTCTCTGTGAACCGATTCTCCCCTTCGGATTGAAGCTGCAGTACCAGAATTTGTCTCATCTGATGACTCTGGACTATCCTCAGTGTCAGCGGAAATGCTCTTTTGTAGTCCACTGTGGGACGCTCAGGCACATGGATCAATGTGTGGCTCCTTCCGGCATCAGATCTGGTAAGTCAAACAGTCTGATGCTGCATCACCTTTTATAGAATGACCATTCTGAAATTCCAGATGTGCTCCATGCTGTGATCGCGGCACAGGTTTTGGGATTGTATGCAATGCCGAGAGTCTTGGAGTTAAGAATGTCACCTCGGCAGCTGCTAGCACCTCCCCCCCCCACACCACCACCCCCCTTTGCTAGTAGTTTGCCTTTTTTCTTTGTGGACAAGCTTCAACAAATCCTGGGCACCATAAAAAACAATACTTAAGCAACTGCTCCCGACTCTTCAGATACCATAATTAGTTTTGCTTCCTCCTTTGCTTGTTTTCAACTGGCATGTCCTAGTGGGCATCATGTCCAATGTTCGGAATAAGATGGCCTTATTCAGGCCTCTGGGTGCCTGGCCGCTGTTTTTTGAAGAGTGAAAAGTCCCAAGTACGTTTTTAGTAACATATCCATTCTGGAGATTTCAACATTTCATTGGACATTCCTAGAGACAAGTCTACTAGCATCTTTTGTGGTTTCTGAGATGGCCTTACTGTTGAAGTCCAGCATTCTAGAACTTACCCAACAGACTTGTCTATCTTAGATGCGTTGGTATCTACTCAGTTGATTCACCCCATATCTCTTGCACTGGCATACCTTTGACTCATAACTCCCTGTTGAGAACTACCCTTGCCAAACCCAATATGCTCCTATTTATTAATGTATTTATTCATTTATTTGCAAAGCGCCAATAAACCTATTGGCATCAGAGCATACATGTATGGGTAGTAATAAACAGCAAGAACATAACCCTTGACTCAACTGGAACCCAGTGAAGTTCACGACACATACTTGAAATGTGATCTGTGCGTGGAAGATTTTAGATTATTATTATTATTATTATTATTATTATTATTATTATTATTATTATTATTATTATTATTATTATATTGGTATTATGAAGTGTGGGCCTAACTTGGAGAAGTAACAGAGCACTTTACAGAGGTATGCCCCAATACAGATACACAATTGAGCACTTTACAGAGGTGTAAAACATTACAGATGCATAACAGAGTGCTTTTCAGTGGTAACAACAGAACAGATATACAGAGTGGGGTAGGATACAGAGAAGGGCTACAACTGTACCGGTGGCAGGGAGGAGAGGGGCAGACGGCATCTAGCGAGTCAAGTGGTATGAAGGGTAATGTGATTGCCCAGGTTTTGAGGAGGAGGGACTCCTTGAAGAGGTGGGTCTCGAGTTATTTTCTGAATTCTAGGAGCGTAGGGGCACGTCTGATGCTGACGGGAAGGACATTCCATAATCTTGGGGCATAAGCAGAGAAGGCTTGTTTTCTGGTCCTTTCCTTTTTGCAATGGCGGATTTCAAGTCTGCACGTGTTCTGGATTCTGGTGGTGTGCTGTGTGCCGCAGATGCTCAGTTTCTTCGTGAGGTAGCTGGGTGACTTGAGGGCGACTGCCTTATAGATGATGCAGCAAGACTTGAAGGTGATTTGTGCATGCAGTGAAGGTCGATGAGGGCCTGGGTGATGTGGTCAAATATGTGTAGACCCTTGATTAGGTGGGTGGCCACATGTAGGACACTTCTGAGGGGCACAAGGTAGGATTACGGGATGCCTTCGAGGAGTGCATTGCCAAAATTCAGGTGCGATAGGACCAGTGCTTGAATGGTGGATCTAAAGCTGTCCGCAGGGAGGATGTGCTTGACTTTTCGCATGAGGGAGAGCAGATATCAAGCTGTCTGAGTTTTCTTATCTATTTTTGTCTTGAAGGAGAGGTGTCTGTCGATGTGGAACCCAAAGGGCTTGGCGCATCATGTGAGCTTGGGTGTGAAACCTTCAGAGTTTATGGTTGAGAGCCATGTCTGTATGTCTGGGTGTTCCGAGTTTTTGGTGAATAGTAAGAATTTGATCTTGGACGGGATGAGCTTCAATTATGCACTGGACATCCAAGACTGGATCCGCAAGAGTGAGGTTTTGAACCTATGGATATCCTTGATGGATTTGATCTTGAGATAAAGCAGTGTATCATCGGTGTATTGGTGGATGTAGATGTTGTGTGTGGCTAGAAGGGCTCCCAGCGGCTCCATGTATAGATTGAAGATCAGTGGGGAGAGGATGGAACCCTGCAGGACTCCACAGGTGACGGGTAGCATTGGTGATCTAAAGGAGTAGGTAGGACTTGAACCAGCATAGGACAAGTTTGCTGATCGCCATGTGCCTTAGTAGGGTGTCCAGAAGCACATGGTGGTCTACTGTGTAGAAAGCGGCCAAGAGCTTGAGTAGAACCAGGAGGCAGAGGAGGCCATTGTCAAGTATGTTGAGTGTGTTGTCGACCACCTGTATGGTTGCAGTCTCCGTGCTGCATCTGGGTATAAATCCAGATTGTTAGGTTTGGAGGAGATAGTTGGTGTTTATGTGTTGCTGCAGTTGTGCGGCTACTGCTTTCTCGATGATTTTTCCTAGGATTGGAGGATGGGTGATAGGGTGATAGTTATCTAGCATGTCGGGATCCAGAGTAGGTTTCTTTAGTAGAGGGAGGATTTGTCCTATTTTTAGGATCAATGGAAATGTGCCTTGAGTTAGGGAGCTGTTGTTGATCTCCAGGTAGGGAAGGAACACTTCTGCAGGGAGGGTCTTGAGGATGGATGCTGGGAGGATGTCATCTGTATGTGATGCGACTTTGAGGGTGGCCAGGGTTTCTATGAGGTCCTCTATCGAGAGTGTATTGAATGTTGTCCAGGGTGTGGAGAATTCATGAGGAAGGAGGTGAGGTGGGTCTATGGATGCAGAGCTGGCATCTATGTGTTGGGGAAATATTGCTGATTTTGTCGATGATGAAGGTGTTGATGGAAATGGAATTTTTGATGGAGTGTTTTATGGCTGGGTTGGCTAGCGGGTTGATGCACTGCTTGATCACTTTGAAGAGGGCTCTGTTTATGTTGTCAGCTTCTGCTATGGTATTCTGATAGAAGGAGGCTTTGGCTATGTTGATAAGTTGTCGACGGGTTGCTTGAGGTTCCTTGAGGAGCGCCAGGTCAGATGCTGTCCTGGAGCGACACTAGGTTTTCTCTTGACACTTTTGCTGAGATTGAGTTCTTGTGTGTACCAGGGTGCTGATGGTTTTGTTTGCAGGTGTGTTGTATCAGTGGCGCGTGTTGGTCGATGGAGGCTGAGAGGGTGGCGTTGAGTGCTTCAAGAGAGGGTTGCAGTTCAGTTGGCGGTGTTTGACCATTTAAGGTGGAGGTTGGCAAGGTCTTCTGTGAGGGCTTCCACTGGAATGTTCTTGAAGGACCTGAAGGTTTATCTGGTGGGTTTCTGCTCTTATTGCTTGACTGGGGTGGTGTGCAGAATGTTGAAAGGCATGGCTAGGTGTTCAGACCAGTCAAGAGGGAGAGGCGAGTGCACAGCCCCATTCTGTGTTGTCTGAAGCTCTGCCAGACTATCTAAACTAGTGTCCGCCAAGAGACTACCACAGTAGTAAATCTTGGAGCAGAGGTCCTTCCTCTCTGCTATCTTTTTCTCTACCTGTGGTGTCCTCGAGGGATCTAACCTCTCTCCCTGGCTGTTCAACCAATACCTGGCACTCCTTGCCCACTGCATCCCCGCTCTCTACCCCAATTTTCAGTGCTACGCGGGTGACACACAGCTCATTTTCAGGCTACCCTTCCCTCATCTCTGACTGCTGTCTGCTATCCAGGAGTGCTGCCAATGACCTCTGCCTTAATGCCAGTAAGACTGATATTCTACTCATCGGCACACCCACTCCCTCCTTCCCTGTAGCTCTTTGGCCGGCCTCTCTTGGCCCTCTTCCTGCTCCCACCTGCAAGGCTAAAAACCCAAGGGTCATCTTTGACTCCACACTCTCCTTCTCTCCTCACATCTCTGACGTCTCTAAGAAGTCACACTACAAGCTACACCTCCTCAGAGGTATTCTTCCTTTCTTCTCCTTCCCCCAGAAGCTCACTGTCTCCAGAGCCCTGGTTCTCTCTAGGCTGGACTATTGTAATAGCATCTATCTAAATCTGCCTGCTTCTACTCTCCGCCCTCTGCAACTTATCCAGAACAGGACTGCAAGTCTTTTCCTTGGCCTCAAGCCCAGGGATTGTATCTCTCCAGGACTGAAATCTCTGCACTGGCTCCCAGTGGCTGCGTGGATTAAGTTCAAAACCCTCTGCATCGTTCACAAGGCCTTCTGGGGCCTAAGGCCTCAATACCTTCAACTTTCTCTTCCTAAATATCTTCCTACACAAGCTCTTCGCTCATCTGCCTCCAACTCCCTCAGGGTCAGTCGCTTCTCCAAGCAACGAGTTGGAAGTAGATCTCTTTCTTCAGATGGCGCCTCCCTCTGGAACAACCCCCCGGCCTCCTTAAACTTGAAGAGAAACATCTCCGGTTCCAGAAGCACCTCAAAACCTTTCTCTTTGCTTCTGCATTTTCTCCCACCCTCCTCTGCTGACCTCCTGGCTGTAACCAGAACTGTCAAATTACAAAATGAAGTCCAACGCGCAAATCCTTGGTAGTATTAATCAGGTCAATCCAAGTGTCTTTGGAAAAATAATAATCTCCTGCAGAACAATTCTGGGGATGTGGTAAATAAAGTCTTTATATAATAAAGGCAAGTCCAACGCACACTTCCTTGATAGTATTAATCAGGTCAATCCAAGTGTAGTGCTGCACCTGAATATACACTACCCGATCTAAGATTTTCAACAGAAAGTGTACATTTGTAATTGCCCTTTAGTTTGTATCCACAACTGGATTGAGATTTGGCTTTTTCAAAAGTGAAGTAGCCCAGTCTTTTTTTTTTTATAACATATGGAACAGTTGCCATAGAAAATTAGGTGTTAATGAACTTGGCAATCAGCAGAATCATAGCCGTACAGCATTCCTTGACCACAACAGCAGGCATGATATCACCCTTGCAAGATGTAGGCTTCAAAGCTGCAATGATTTCAGAGACCTCCTTCTCAGATACAAGCACAAATGTGAAAGTAGGATGACCCATTAAAGATAAGCAAGGTGCTGGAGCAGGACATGGAAATTGTTACATCCTAGCGAGGATATTAGTCTGCAGATTATGAACCTTACTTAATAAAGCATTTTGGAGATCAGAATCCTATGCTTGATCCTTGGTCACTGTAGTTATACGTTGCACCTTAGGTGTTTCTATATCTTTGAAGATTTTGAAAAAAGTGCTGCACTGTCAGATTTTTCCTTACCTATTTTCGCTTCATAGTGATCTGTTTATGACAGGATAATAGCATTCTTGTATTGACATACAGCACTCTTATATGCCTCTTTGCTTTCCTGAGAGGGAGATGAAGTCCAATGTCTTTGACACTTTCCTTTGTATGCTCTAAGAGCAATACATTCTGAGGAGACCCAGGAATTGGTAATGGGGTGAATAGTTAGAGTTCTGAGTTTCTCTGGTGCCAGTGTATTAAGTGATCCTGAGAGTAGGCTGTCATAATGGTCAACTAACTCATCCACTGACACCAAACTACTAAGATGAACTGTATCAGTTTGCAGAAGGGGAAGCATAGCTTTGTTTGTCAGCTTACGTTGGTTGTACATTTTTGCTTGTCAGCTTACGTTGGTTGTACATTTTCGCAATCTTATTTCTAGCTGGTGGATTGGACTGAATTTTGCCAGTAATAACTTCAAAAGAGACCAGAAAGTGATTGACCATAGGCACTGATGCACTTGAACATCATGAATATGAATATTCAAGTGAGCAGCCAAATCAAGGGTTTGCCCATCTCTGTGTGCGGATTCTCTAACAGGGAGAATAAACCCAAGGTTGGGCAATGCTTGTTCAAGATAAGCAGCACTATTATCTGCTAAATTGCCCAACCGATAGTTAGGCGCTTTAGCCCTACCTTCTGCTTCCCCTACTGCAACAGGTTCTGCCTTTCTTAGCAAAAACGAAAAAAGCCATTACTTCAGCTTTTAGTTAAACCATCTCACCTCTTACATGGAACTTTGATCTGCTGTCATCTTCTGCCTACTAACGGACATAGGGGAGGACTGGCACATTTTGGCCTTCACACAAGACAGTTTGAGGTGCTAGGTTGAAATGGCCCAAGGCCACAATCATTCCCCACCCACAAATTCCTGTGCAACAATACCAATACCAACCTATTCCCCACCAACACATTGGGCCTCATTACGAGGCGGGTGGTAAGGGATTACCGGAACCGATAAGGGCACCAGTGCCGGTAATCCCTTACCGCCTACTACGCCTACCTGGTTTTTCCAGGCGTTAAGGACGGGACCTGCAAAGGGACTGTGGAGCTAATAACGGTACCGCAATTTCGGGTACCGTTGTTAGCACCTTCCCCATTCCCATTGAGCCCTATGGGGGCTCAAATGGGAATGGGGAAGGGCCCTGGTGAATGGGGAATTACCTGTCCCGCCAACCTTGGAATGGACCGGTAATTGCTCCCTTCACCGGGGCGGAGTCGGTAGGGTTTTTAAGGGAGCCAAGGAGCTAACAGCTCCATGGCTACCTCCAACCTCGTAATGAGGCCCATCCTCTGTGAATCCTGCTACTTGCCAAAAGACATCACCATGTGACTCCTCCCTTCATTGCCTATTACCCCTCTCGCTAGGGTTCCAATAGCCAAGCAGCCTGGGCATCCCCAGGAGGGTACTGTAGTGAACCTCATCAATATTGCCCTTGCCTCCATCCATGCTGATCCATGCTCATTAAACTGTTGCTCACGCCAAAGACATTTCGGGCCTCATCTCTCACAACAATCCTAAGGTGCTTCATCACCGAAACGTGGTTAGCCCCATATTACCACCATGCCGTCTTACCCCTGTCTGCTGCATTCAACATGCTGACCATCCAGGAAGGGCATGAGGCAGATTGGCAATCATCACACAAGTGTTTGGCTACTATCTTTCATCTCCTCTTTCAGAAAAAGTTTGTGAATCACTTGCCTGTCAGTTCCCTTTATCTCACAAGAAATACATCACCTTCCACCTCATCTACAGACCACCTCACATGAGTGAGAGATCTCCAATTTACTCTCCACCACCAAAATAGCACACACCAATGTCTTTCTCAGAGACCTGAGTCCCACACCAACAACTACACTTGAAGAATGCTTTTTGCACTGACCGGATCAGCTGCGCAGACTCTATCACACAAGATTGGTCTGACTATGCTACCATCCCACTGTCGATCAACTACTCGACCATGGGCTACAAATGTCATGCTAAACCCCCCCCTTACTCAGCTACTCATTCAAAATCTTCCCGGTCAATGAGCTAGAAGCAATGTTCGCAGACTTCACCACCACCGGCAATAGCCTGTTCCTAGAATTGTTCAAGAACTCACATATGAATCTGCTGGACACTCTTCACGCCCCAAAAACCACCAGGGCTAAGACTAAGCAATCATTACTTGGTACAACCCCGACCTTGCCCCCAACAAATGCTAAAACAAAGTCCTAGAAAAACAGTGGTGCAAAAAATGTAACACCCCACAGCCTTAGCCCCCCTGCACTTCCTGCACTGACAATATCATCTGGCCTCCATCATTAAACACATTTATGGGCCCAGAGCTCAATGCACTACTAGGCATCATTAATGCTTCCATCACAGAAGGGTCATTCCTAAACAACCTCAAGACTGGTCTTATATGACCTCATTTGAAAAAAGCAACCGTATACCCAGACAACCTGGCCAACTATTGGCCGATTACAAAGCTCCTGTTTATTTGCAAACTCGTAGAAAATGTAGGAGTTACACAAATACTCACCAGAATTGATTAACTATACCTCTTTAACAAATATTAGTCAGGGTTCCGTACCAAGTGTAGCATCGATAAAACCATCATGCAGGTGGTTGATGATGCCCTCCAAATAATGGATACATGTGACTCATGCCTTCCTTGACTCTCGCTGCATTTGGCACCATCAACCACTGCATCCCCCTCCTCCTTCTTGCCAACAAGATGGGATTCTCAGTCCTGCATTGGTTTACCTCCTACCTCTCAGGCAGACACCAGGCTGCCCAGATGAGCACATTGTGTTCTAACAGATTCAAAATCTCCTGTGGAGTCCACCAAGGCACGATCCTCTCAATGATTCTTTTTAATTAGGAGTCTCTGGGCACACTTCTCAAAGATTACAATATAGCCATCCGGGAATATGAGCATGATACTCAGCTTTACATCAGAGTAAAAAGCTGACAGAATATCACTTATCTCCATGAGTAACTAGCCATCATCCAGTGCTGGATGATGTCTAGGTAATCGCGGCCACAGCCCTCCATGTTATGTCTCTGCCAGACACAACATGAAGAGTTTTGGCTGGGCACTTTTAGCACTGCTGTCTGCTCTTGGAAAACAAAGAGCTAAAGATGCCCAGGAGACTTGGCTTTTGCTGGGCTCCCAAGTTTCCCTTTATTGTACAGTAGGCTTTTCACTTCATTGCATGGCGTTACAAGGGATTACCATGGAGTTTGTAAGGGCGACATATTATTTGTGTTTACAAGGATGATGGTGTCTGTGTCCTCCTCAACAGCTAGGCCATCACTTCGCCCCTTGCACCACCTGACTCGCTAGACACAGCCCAACCCTCTCCTCCCCACCACCCGGTACATCTGTACCCCTCCTCTGTGCCCCTCTGTATCCTGCCTCCCCGCTGTGTATCTCTTCTGTTGTTACCTTTGAAAAGCGCTCTGTTATGCATCTGTATCGGTGTATACTTCTGTAAAGCGCTCCGTTATGGATCTGTATTGGTGTATATCTCTGAAAGGCGCTCTGTTGCTTCTCAAAGCTAGGTCCATGCTAAAATAATACCATAATAATAATTATAATAAAAGAGCAATCGGTTCTTTCCAAGCAGGCTTGATTCTGAATGATTTTCGTTTGTTTTTTACATTTTACATCCCTAGCCCAGGGAACCAAAACCCTGCCAGAATGGAGGTATGGGGAGCTACAACATTCAAAGAAGGTGGATACATCAAAGAAACTGACCACACCTGATACACTCTTTTAATGAGAAAAGATGGCATGCACCTGAAGGCCTAATATCTGATAGCAAAATAGCGATCAAAAGATGTAAGTAGAGTGGCATGATTGACAGTATCGAAGCCAAAGGATAGATCCTGCAGGAGAAGGGCATGGCATTACTGAGACACTACTCAGTACTTCTCTCAAGGAGGGCATTAATTGAGATTGTTAGTCATGAAATATAAGCCAAGTTTGGAGAGGAATACCTTCTCTTGGATTTTACCAATACATCATTTGCTCATCAGTTGCTGGTCACGGGCCAATCCCTAGCTAGAATGTTAGGGTCATCAGAGGGTTTCAATGGAAGTGTTACAGCACAAATACTTTAAGTTAAGGCCATTATTTTCTGAACGGTGCAAATGTTATCTGCAGGGTAGAGCAGATCAAAAGCAAGTAAAAGAGGAATGCAGGACAAATTATGGTGTTTGAAGCAAAAGGATGGCCTGTTTCAACATGGGTGTTAATGGCCGACTTACCTTATCCACAAAAAAAGAAAACAATAAAGGCATGGAAAGGAATGGGCCCCCAGGAGCCACTCTGTGAATCCCAAGCACATCAGCAGACTTGTTACTCGGCAGCTGGACGCATGTAAGCAGGAAACCCCTTGTACCTTCGAATGAGCACTTGTAATCCCTTATAGAGGCATTTCAGGCAATCTAAATATGTAGAATGTGGTGTAATATTACTGGGCCGATTCTATTTGCCTCTGTTGAGGCATGGGCGTGCTCTTAGCCTTGCCCCTCGTTCCACCTCTATCATGTGATTTGTGTATATATAGACCACACAGTGACTGCTACCACTTGGCGGCGAACGAATGCCCAAACCTTAATGTCTGTCTGAAGTAAAGCACATTCTGAAAAAGTCAATATTTAGTTGCATGTTCCTGGTGACACGTCTACTGCTCTGTTGCATGATTTCAGTGATTTCAGTGATGCCTTTCCTGAAAAATTCTGGCATTCCCCCACATGCATGTGGGTGGTGCCACCTTATATGGCTTGTTAACTGAGCAGTTGATTCGCTGGGTCCTGCACTGGACAGGTAATTCCTTACTGGCAGCTCATCATTGCAATTCCACTATGGTCCCACCTCCTGCTCCTCCCACTGCAGCAGGTTGTGTCTTTCTTAGAGCTATACAAGCCATCACTATTGCAGCCTTTGATGACATCTCACCGCTAACCCGGGATTCCGACCTGTTGATTATAGGACTAAGTACCAAAGATATGATTCGCAGGTGTACTTTCAGCACTATCAATCCTGTGTGCATCCACACTTCAAACCTATTCATTTGCAAACAGTATCATACATTTCTTTGAAAAAACATTACTCATGGAATACTGACAATAGCAAGTGTGGCACGGCTCTTTGATGAGTTATTTATTGGCAGTCCTCAAATGGACCATGTTTTATTTCTATCATTTTCCAGTGTTTAAAAAAAACCTTTTCCTTTAAACTCTCAAACAAAAAAAAACATTAACCTGGTAAACGTTTTAGTTGTAGAACTGCAAATTAATTCTGCCCATACTCTGCTCCCCAATCGAAATGTACTTAGAAAAGCACAAAGGGTATCAGAGTATTTGTGCTTTGCAGCTCTACGCTCTAGATCTTCGAACTATTTTGTCACAATCTGCAGTTTCCAACATGGGTATTTTACCCTTCCGGCTGATGCCTTAATTGTCCATTTAACTGAAGAGAAGGGAAAGAAAAACAAGAAAAAACCTGTTTGAGTGCTCTCAGGAAGGCAGGAGGGGATGGGTTAATGTCAGGAAAAGTAGGTGTAGTCCAGTTGAAACTCGGGGGTTCAGGCCTGTCCTTTTGCAAGATCAGTGGAGGCACAGTGGAGGCACAATCATCCACATATCAAGATTGTGCCTCTAAAAGGACAAACGAGGGGGAGACACAAACATTAAGGCCCTTGTGCCATCCTGAGAGTGCTCTAACAGGGTGGGCTATTTTTCTTTCCATTTTCTTCAGCTACACTAACCCCATGCCCTACTTAACAAAGTACGATTCGACCAGAAAGACTGCAAAGTGTGGGGGAGTTCAACATCTAATGCATACCTCTCTGAGTAAAACCACAAATCAGCTACACAGACACACATAGCTAGCACGGTCTTTCCCTGAGGGACTGTTTAAGCTGTAATGTTTATCAAAGACTTCATTCCATCTATGCCTGAAGAAGTGGAGAAATTCTGCGAAAGCTTGCAAACAAGGAAAATAAAGGACTTTGATCGCCTAATTAAGATATCAACTCATTATTTCTTTTGGATCCTCTCTCTCTCTCTTTCTCTCTCTCTATATATATATTGACTGAAAAAACTTTATTAAAGGGACGTTATGATATGATATGATATAGCATTTATTAAGTGCCTATACACAAGAGCTTCATGGTTAAGTTGCATTAATAAAACCCATGAAATTCACTGAAAAAACGTGTTAAAGGTACTTTATGGTTACAAGTAAAACTGAAAAACCCTTGCGATTCACCAGTTATGATATGATAGTTTATTTAACGCCTATGCACAATGTGTTTCAAAGTGCTTCAAGGCAAGGGAGGGAACAAGGGAAAATTAAATGATATACTTACAGGCCATGAACAGTAAGGATATGAAATGAACTATCATACTCGGCCTGACGAGATTTCAGATAGTGCAAGAGCTAAGACATAGATAAGGAAGGGAGGGGAAGAGTGGGAAGGAAATGGAAACAGACGGGTGACTACCCTACTAGGCCTGACAACATTTCTGGTAGAGCCGTAGAAAACAAAAGGTGAGGGAGAGGAGTGCAGAAAGGTAGGGGATGAACAAAACAAGTGACTAGACCTAGCGGGGGCGGCATGTAAGGGGGGGGAGTAGACAGACGAGGTTGCTATCATACTAGGCCCAGGGACAATTCTGATAGAGTAAGTGCATAGAAGAAAGTAAGGGGAGGAGGGGAGGAGATAGGAAAAGGGAGAAAGGGAGAGGAGAGAACAGAGAGTAAGCAGTCAAAAAGAGTGCAGAAGCAATAGGGGAGAGCAAATACAATTGCATAAGTCAGTAGTAACACATAATGTTGCAAGCCTGGATACACAATATAGATGGGAACAGCATGATTCAGGGCCACCATGAGAAAGGGTGATGCACTGTGAATCAATGACATCCATAAAAGTCAAATCCAGCATTGACCACAAGACAGTGATGGTGAAACCAGTGCGTATAAGGACAGACTCCTGCAGAAGTAGGCTCAAGGGGTGTAGTGGGAGCAGGGTAGAAGAATCAAGCAAACAGGCAACACCTATGTGCGAGAATGGGGGGCACAAGGGAACATCACGGGGAGAACATATGGGTCGGGATGGCCTGTGGGGACAGAGGGAGTAAACACATGTTGGTGCATGCTTACCTGCTGTCTGAGCAGGGGTTTGGGCCCTGGATTCTCCTGGTCCAAACAGGTCCAAACAGAAATTGCCCTTTTCTTTGACTGCCCTTTACTTCAGACACCCAGGTGAGAGACGGCCTTGATCTAAGAGTTAAGAGAAGGAAGGAAGAGGCAGGGCTAAGAAGGTGGGCGGTGGTTAGGTCAGGTGACCTAGATCCACTTGCACCTGCTCCGCATCTGCAAAGGAAAAGAGGCTGAAGGGCTCCTTAAGTAGGGAAAAAGAGCGGCAACCAGGAAGGCCCCAGGTGGATGGGGCTTGCTAAGTAGGAAAAAAGAGCGGCAACCAGGAAGACACCAGGTGGGCGGGCTTAGGCAGGTTACCAGGATCCACTTGCACCTGCTCCCCGTCTGCAAAGGAAAATAGGCTGGAGGGCTCCTTAAGTAGGGAAAAAGAGCGGCAACCAGGAAGGGACCATGTGGGCGGGGCTTGCTAAGTAGGGAAAAAGAGCGGCAAGCAGGAAGGCACCAGGTGGGCGTGGCTGCTAAGTGGGGAAAAAGAGCAGAAACCAGGAAGGCACCAGGTGGGCAGTGCTTAGGCCAGGTGACCTAGATCCACTTGCACCTGTTCCCCATCTGCAAAGAAAAAGAGACTGGAGGGCTCCTTAAGTAGGGAAAAAGAGCGCCAACGAGGAAGGCACCAGGTGGGCAGGGCTTGCTAAGTGGGGAAAAAGAGCAGCACCAGGAAGGCACTAGGTGGGCAGTGCTTAGGCCAGGTGACCTAGATCCACTTACACCTGCTCCCATCTGCAAAGAAAAAGAGGCTGCAGGGCTCCTTAAGTAGGGAAAAAGTGTGGCAACCAGGAAAGCACCAGGTGGGCGGGGCTTGCTAAGTGGGGAAAAAGAGCAGCACCAGGAAAGCACCAGGTGGGCAGTGCTTAGGCCAGGTGACCTAGATCCACTTACACCTGCTCCCCATCTGCAAAGAAAAAGAGGTTGCAGGGCTCCTTAAGTAGGGAAAAAGTGTGGCAACCAGGAAAGCACCAGGTGGGCGGGGCTTTCTAAGTGGGGAAAAATAGCAGCAACCGGGAAGGCAACAGGTGCATGGGGCTTAGGCCAGGTGACCGAGATCCACTTGCACCTGCTCCCCATCTGCAAAGGAAAAGAGGCTGGAGGGCCCCTTAAGTAGGGAAAAACAGCATCAACCAGGAAGGCACCAGGTGGGTGGGGCTTGCTAAGTGGGGAAAAAGAGCAGCAACCAGGAAGGCACGAGGTGGGTGGGGCTTAGGCCAGGTGACCTAGATCCACTTGCACCTGCTCCCCATCTGCAAAGGAAAAGTGACGGGAGGGCTTCGTAAGTAGGGAAAAAGAGCGGCAACGAGGAAGGCACCAGGTGGGTGGGGCTTGCTAAGTGGGGAAAAAGATCAGCAATCAGGAAGGCACCAGGTGCGCATGGCTTGCTAAGTGGGGCAAAAGAGCGGCAAACAGGAAGGCACCAGGTAGGCAGTGCTTAGGCCAGGTGACCTAGATCCACTTGCACCTTCTCCCCATCTGCAAAGGAAAAGAGGCTGGAGAGCTCCTTAAGTAGGGAAAAAGAGTAGCAACCAGGAAGGTACCAGGTGGGCGGGGCTTGCTAAGTGGGGAAAAATAGCAGCAACCAGGAAGGCACCAGGTGGGCGGGGTTTAGGCCAGGTGACCTAGATCCAGTTGCACCTGCTCCCCATCTGCAAAGGAAAAGAGGCTGGAGGGCTCCTTAAGTAGGGAAAAAGAGTGTCAACCAGGAAGGCACCAGGTGGGCGGGGCTTGCTATGTGGGGAAAAAGAGCGGCAATCAGGAAGGCACCAGGTGGGCATGGCTTGCTAAGTGGGGAAAAAGAGCGGCAGCCAGGAAGGCACCAGGTGGACAGTGCGTAGGCCAGGTGACCTAGATCCACTTGCACCTGCTCCCCATCTGCAAAGGAAAAGAGGCTGGAGAACTCCTTAAGTAGGGAACACGAGTGGCAACCAGGAAGGCACCAGGTGGGCAGGGCTTGCTTAGTGGTGAAAAATAGCAGCAACCAGGAAGGAACCAGTGGGCGAGGCTTAGGCCAGGTGACCAAGATCCACTTGCACCTGCTCCCATCTGCAAAGGAAAAGAGGCTGGAGGGCTCCTTAAGTAGGGAAACAGAGCGGCAACTAGCAAGGCACCAGGTGGGCAGGACTTCCTAAGCATCAATATCTAGCGCCACCTCCGCACGCTGCTAAGACTAACACCCAGGACATCAAAGATGACATCACAAATGTCATTGATAACATCACATATCTCGGCCACTTCTTTTTGTTCACTAACATATGTAGGCCACAGGATTCTTTTTCACTGATAGTGACAATTGTACAATTAAGAGGTGTTACATATATACACATTAACCTTGTTGTATGTTATTAAGGCACTTTCCTTTTTCACGACCATTGGCAATGTCCCACAGGCTTGTGCAAGCTAGGTTTGATGCACTGAGTGCAAACTTGTACTCAGTTGCGGGAAACCTGGCTGCACCACATTGACCCATGCGACTGCTCTGAGAAAGTAATACCTTTCTCAGGTAAGAGCAGATTGACTTCCTCCACCCCATCATCTTCATCTGCTCCTGTCACCACAAAGGATACTCCTTTTGGGCAGTATATCCCAACGGCGGCTTCACAGGCCATACAGAATGCTGTTTACCCTTACCTTTCGAGGGTCACAGCGCTATGTATGCATTGTGAAACAACAATCTGTAGGGGGGGAACAGTTTCAGACTGCTTTCAAGGCTGCGGTCACGGAGCATAGAAAAACACTGTCACCTACCTGATTAAGACCCGCCCAACATCTTCCTGTCACCACCTACCTCTTTGTCCTTGTGTTTGGTACCCCTTCCCTCTTTTCCCTCCCTACCCTGCCTCCCCTGAAAAAAGGACAGAAAAATACAAAATCGAAAAAAGGCAAAAAAATGGAGCCACCTTTCGCAGTTAAAAAATAGAAGTGTGAAAAAAAGCCACACGCCCCTGTACAGCCTGCATAGTCCGCGGACAGCTCAGGAGTCCACAGATATCCACAAAATTCCAGCTGTGGGACAATTGAAATAATTTAAATTGTTTTGCATTCAAAAAGGGTGGCTCTGAAAATAACTTTTTTGTGTTTTTGGCTTTTAGATTTTGTTGTCATTTTTTGGTTTTACGAACTGAACTAAGAAAACATTTAACTGAATTTCATTATTTCTTCTCACTTTCACAAAAACTGCTTCGAAGCAGTTTGAATGATTTCCAAAATAATCTTATTACCCACATCAGCTAAATGGACTCCATCTCGCTGACAAATGTCGGCCCTATCAAATATAATGTTCTCATTATGAAATGATGTCATGCCAACATCTCGAACAAAAGCACACACATCTTTATTGAAGTGGTGCCTCGCTTTTTCCATTTGTGGACCAAATGAACAGGAAGGCATCCACATCTGTCTCTGTACAATGCGTGAAAAAAACATTTTTGAATTAGGAAACATTTCATTCAACTTTCCCAATGTGACGTGCATTGCAAACTGTAAGGAAATTCCAGTCACGTTCCCCAAACTGTTCCCACTACAATGAATAATAATACTGACCTGTATCTGCCCCGCTTCTCCATTCCCTAGTGAACCATCTCCAAACCTTTAAGAAGAAACAGATGTTTTGACGAAATATCCATCCCTTCTTCCCTTCAGAAATCTTCTCCTCATAACCAGCCCGTGTTGAATCCTAATTCCCCTATACTTGTGTCAGCATCTGCTTCCCCTGCTATTTCTTTGGATTGAAGTGTGTGTGGGTGTGTTTGGAATGTTTTTGTATAGTAGTTGTAGTTATAGAGTTTTGTGGATTTTTTTTTTTAAAAAGACTTAAAATGTTTGCGAAAAGCGCGCCTTTCAACCTATCTGCAAGGAATGGAATGTGGGTGTTGTAAAGGCAGTACACCTACCCTTACTAATGTCAAGTAAGATGGAGTTGATGTTTGACAGCAACATCTGTTCAAAGTGTGCGCACATAAAGAGAAAGGGGCGTCCTAATGACATTATACCTCGCCGTGCCGCTTACAAACGAAATGAAACATGTTCGTAGAACACACCAGGTGTCCGGGATGGTTGTAAATGAGCAAAATGGGAGTGTGTTAAGGACAGTATACCTGTCCGTATTGTACGCAGCCAAAATGGTGGTGTCCGTAGAACAGGCGCGGTGGCCGCCAAGTTCTAAGTCAAACAAAATGGAGTTGTCCTAAGGACACTGGACCTGTCCGTACAGTGAGCATATCATGTATGCACATGCGCAGTACAACCGTAAGTATAGCGAACATCGCACCTGTCCCTAACTGTCCGTCTCACTTGTGTCGCATTTTGAAATAGTTTGAGAACCCGAACCCTGTCCGTAGGACATTTGCGTGCATGCGCACGTTTGTTACTCTGCATTTGCTGTACAGCGGACTCCCATTTCTGTCGCGGATGTGTTCAGGACGTCATCATGTGACCGCACCCACGCTGAGCGTGTGGACTAATTTGCCCAGTTTGTGTGCTTCCGCAGCAGTACAAAAGAACTTGTAGACACAAGGCAAAATGTTGTAGAGTGTAAAAATATCATTTCACATATCCCAGACATTAGCTTACCTGAGGACTAGTTGTGTAAAATGTTCATACCGCTTTGCAGGGATGAAGACGGTCACGAGGCACACCCCTCCACCCCTATAAATGGCACACCCCCAAGCACATCTTCATTGTCCTTCTAGCTGTAGCAGATTGAGGTGTATTGCCTTTACTGCTGTAGTGACCAAAAGGAAAGTAATCGGCATGGCTTCCATGGCTTCTGTTTGTTCATTAGCCTATGCATCACCCCCAAACCCGGCACCACCACCACCTGCCCAAGGGCCTGCAGAAAGATGTACGGGTGAGGATGTAGAGAGTGAGGAAGAAGAGGAGGAAGAGAATGAAGTGGAGGAACTCCGCACTAGGAGCACTAGCCGGGAGTCGTGGGTGTGGCGGTTGTTTTCCGTTTATGGGCATTTACCAAAAGCATGTGCGAACCTGGTGAGGTGTAACCAGTGCGAGGTGGTGCTGAGTCACGGGAGACCTGGTGTGTACAGCTTTGGTACGACAACCATTAAGTGACACCTCACTTCATTCCACACTGCGGACATTCGCAAGGTGGTGCCATATGAAGAGCGTAGTCGATTGAGTTCCTCCACAGCATCCTCTGAGTCCGATCCTCCCACCACAAGAGACACTCCTGTGGGGGAGCGCCTCCATCCAGCTGCCTCACAAGCCATTCACAATATTGTTGACCCTTACCTTTCAAAGGTGACAATAGTGTGTATATATTGTGACGTAGTACTCTGCAGGGGGGAGAATATTCAAAGTGCTTTTGAGGCCACGGTCACGCAGCACCAGAAGATCTGCTCCTTTCCTAAGTGAAGCTCACCCTATATCTTTCTCTGCCCACTTGCCCTTTCTTATCCCCTTGGCTGCTGTCCATCCCTTACCCTCCTTTGGCCTCCTCCCCTAGTGTGTCGTGTGCTGAGAACCAATAAACGAGAAAACAACAAAAATTTCACAAAAGGCTCTTTTCAGAGCGCCTTTCTCAGTTTAACAATAGAACTATGAAGTGACCGTTGTAGACCCCGGCGAAGTTGTGGAAAAGTTTGCGGACAGTCGTAGGGAAAAAAAGGAGGGTGCAAGGGGAGCAAACACAATCAAGTGTACGCTGGGAGTAAGTGGTGGCTCTGAAAAGAGCCTTTCGGTGGTGTGTTGTGTGGGTCAAAAACTGTGGATTGGAGAAAACAGAGTGTCACATAGGTTACTGTGAATCCAACAGAGGTCGCAATGCATTTTGTACATTGCACAGAAAAATCTGATTGCCAGCATGGACTCCATCTCTGTGGAAAATGAAAGAGCTGCGAAACAAAATGTTTTCATTGTCGAATGAGGACATGCCAACATCTCTTAAAAAGGCACAAACAGCCTTATCCACGTTGCGTCTCGCTTTCTCCATTTGTGGAACAAAAGCGGAAGAACGCAGCCATATTGTCTTTGTGCAATACAGGAAAAAAGTATTTTACAATTTGGAAACATATCCATGAGCTTTGCAAGTCCTTCCTTCATTGCAAATTGAAAAGAAATTCCAGAGACATGGCCTAAACTGTTTCCTCCGCAATGAATGATAAGTATATCTGGAGGACGCTCTGTCAGTAAAGTAACACAGAGAGGTACCAAGACCAGCCACCTCATGCCACGCATGCCATGCCAGTGCACTTCCACATGAGGAAATCCGAGATCTGCAGATAAACTGCAGCTTTCAGCATGCACCTTCAACCAATGTATCCATGAGTCTCCCAAAATCCAGATAATCTGTATGCGAGCATGCAAAGCCATGGCTTTGTGGTCTCCTGTCAGGGAGAAGACAGGTCTTACTAAATCTCACCGTTCAGAACACACCCACTAAACCTTATTGACCAATCCCTAGGTCCGCTCATTTTCATTTGCATGTGTCTCCACCCCAGAATTCCCGTTGGTGATATGCGCTGGCTGCAAACTACCGCAATGTCCGCGGACATGTATAGGATCAGAGCGTGACGACGGTACATTAAAGTATTATTCCCCTTTCTCCCCTTTAAGGAGGCCTCTCAAAAGAGCCGTTTATTTATTTTTGGGCAGATACCTTACAGACATCTGTTATTTTGTTTATTTTTTTCTATTTTTTGTCCTTACTTTACTCCTACAACCAATACAGAACATTCTCTAAAGCAAGCCTTACATTCCAAAAGAACATTGCATTTCCCAAAGAAGATAGCGCAACACCATCTGCTTCAAATTAATATGCATTACTTGGAACAATGTTTTCGTGGCTGCAGAAAAACATACCAGCGCGTAACATAAACGCACGCATGCCGCGGTTAATGATACACCTCCCAATACTTTGATCTGGACAGAAAAAATAATTGTTGTCCCATTGCACTCTAGGGAGTGAAGCAGAAAAAATTACTTTCGCAGTTGGAAAGATGTTCATGAGTGCGTCAACCAACTGTCCCAAATCTGCCAACAAAGTACGTGCAGTCACGTAGCCCAAATGGCAAGCACCGTAGTGCAAAATTACCACATGAGGAGAGGTCATCGTACGTATGTGTCTGCAAACTTGCAGAATAGCCACAACATTGGCATCAGTATCAGCGTTCCACACCACCTCCACTACTCTCACATCGAAATGGTGTGCCACATGCCTACTCTCTGCATAATGTTGTAAGCCATGGACAAAAATGTCACCAAGCACCAAAACCCTGACCCTCTCCAACTCTGCCATCTTCACTGTACGCACCGTCTTTGGACACAAAAGAGTAATGTGAACATTTGATTGGCTGATGCCTACAGTCCACTTTCCATGCAGGATTTGCTGTAGAAACCCATATGTGACACACCCTACCCACGGACAAGCGTTGCCTACGTGCGGCATGCAACTCTTAACCAGTCCTTTCACCATTTCCACAGCGGTAGCAAAGCAAGTCCCTCATTGGACATGTTGTAACTTGACTCGTGAAGAATATATGGGCCTCTGTCCCCAAGTTCCACACAGAGAGAAAGAAAAATGACTCCCTGTACGAGCCTTGAGGCCATAGGTGGTTGTTGTTGTTTCGCAGGACCAGACGCCGCTGAGGACCCCAGAGCTGGGGAATGAATTGGGTATTAGTACAAACAAGCACAGTACTGTCAACAATATAACAGTTATTAAAATAGGGCTTACCTAAGGGTTATATTCTAACTGTCAGGAACTCTGAGGCTGTGGTGCAGGGAAGCGTTGGTAATCCTTCAAAGCCAAGGCACCAGAAACTCAGCGCTGGCTACCACCTGATGATTCTTAGAAGTATTCTTAAAACTGTGGTAACGTAGCAGTTCGAGGAACTCTGGAGAGCGTAGAATACTTGACAAAGCAGATACGGGTAATCAAATCAATCCGTGAAACGTTAGCTGAAGTCCAAAAGGTCTGTAAATCCAAGCAGAAACCAAACGCCAAATCCAAGGAACAAGAAAAACCAGTCCATAATCCGTAAGCTTGAGATCTGTAACCAAATGAATTTAACGTGAATCGAAAAAGCCAAACAGTGTCGCGAACAGCTGTGAAGCGATGAGTGATTCAAAGTGCGCCGCTTTTATACCTGCCGACTCCTGACCCCGTGAGCGGAGCTCAGGGCACGTGGCCGAGAGTTCGGCCCGGAACCGGGAAGTAGTTGTCGTCGATTACTCCTGCTCCAGCCCTCTCGCAATCTCCATGGCAGTTGCCAGCGGAAACGACGGAACAAATAATATCACGCTCTGACAGAGCCTGGAAGTTGGTGACGCTTCTCTCGCACCACAGGTAGCGTGATCATGTGAAGGGCTGACTGTGACTTGGAGATTCTCACTGTGTTATGTGTCAGGGAGTCCCCGAGGGTATGAGTGTTCTGTAAGGCGGTGTGCCTGGTGTGCCTGACCTTCCTACTGCGCATGACAGGACACAACTAAGCAGTCACACAACCATCCACCAATCACATTGAAAATCGCTAAATATAACTTCGTCATCAACATTGCGAACTTCAAAATTACTGTTGCTAATTCTGAATGGAAGTTGCTTATCATTGCAAAGCACCTATTTCAGAAGCTACTGTGCAAGTGTTGCGAATTTCTACGTACAGCTCCATGGATGCGCACATGCATGAGTATAGAGCACAGGTATTTATATTTCAATCAGAGAACATGTGCAACCTTTATGGTTTAATGTAAAACAAATTAATGCTGCTAAATGTGCATAGGCAATACATACCAACGCTCCCCCTTTCAAGTGCAAGATGTCCCATTTATCATTGACACACCACACAACTTCTTACTGTCTTCCACATAACCTATACTAACGTTGCAGGGATGCCTATTTAGGGCAAAACTTGATTTTGTATTAGAAAATGTTGGAGTTGTATAGTGTGTACATCCTACAGTAATGCTACTTACAATGTAATCGTATGACAAAAGTAACCACTCCCGATTGCTGCGGTGACATCTCCCTTTGAGGGTCTCCCAATTTTTCGGCATCGTGCTTTTAAATTGCAAGTGGAAAATTTGTTCCCATCTACTACTGTGCCCTATCGCTTACAAACCTCTCTCCTATTGATAGTACACCTTGTAAAAAACAAGGCATTTTCATAACCCTAAAAATGTTAGCAAATTTGAAGGACTTGCAAGTAACATATTGCAAATACCATGCAAAGCCTGCACAGACTGAAGTGAAATGCGCACATGCACTGGGTTCAAATATAAAAGGAGAATGCTCTGACGAACGATGCACAATTAATGTGTGCAGTATCAGCACTGCTGTAAACACACAAAGTAATCAATTTTGTTTTTTTGAATCGCAGTGAAGACTACTCGCCTGAGAATCAACAGCATCTACAGACGACATATCCAAAGAAACCTGGTCATTTTGCAAAAAAAAGTATGTACAGTACTACCTTTATATTGTAACTACTCCTCAAAGAGGCTGCATGGGTTATTTGTTTAATTTGGGCACCAAAGCAAACATTTATTTCTGAACCATTCTACCTACAAATATCCATTTATTGAACAAATAACGTACATAATCCTTAGAAGGTTAGATTTAGAAAAGTAGTTGCTGTTGCAAGTTTATGGCATTTTGTTTATTAATAATGCTTCTCGTCACCACTAGCCCACTTTGTAGTCTCATCTGTAGCACATTGTACTAGTATACAAACAGTAAAATAGCCTTACCAAATCATTGCAAGAGTCCAATACACATTCACACACCATAACAAAGAGCTTCCCCATCAGACTCATGCACGCATGCACACAGCACACATACATTATACAACAGACCAAAGTATGCCTTCTTTTTTCAACAGACACCAAAGAATGCCTACCAAAAAGCAACTCGGTAGAAAGCAATGCCGAAGTAGAGCAAATGAAAATAAAAGTGCCCAATCTAATCATCGATCTGTTGTAGAGGTTGTAGAGAATGTTGGAAGAAACCAGCTAATGCAGTCAGTTAGCAAAACAAAAGAAGCTTCAAGTACCGAAACTTTACATCCTCCATCAAAATGTGTCACAAAACACAAAAACGTTGGCAAAAAATCGGCTACCAGTACAGCTAACAATGCTCCTACTAATCCTGATAGTGTAACAAGAACCCATAGCAAAAAAGTATTTTATCAAAAATGTTTCATCACAGAGTCCTTCAGAATCTACTAAGAAGAGGACCGAAATCATCCTCACCCCTTAAAACCTACCGTAGAAAGTTAATCCTACAAGCTCTCGTGGACAGTGCAATCCTTCTCAAAAGGAAGTTGTTTATATTAGTGTTAAATAGGATGAAAGCACTAACAAAACTAAGTACTAAACTACAAAAGAAACTGAGCAATAAACAGAATGTGAAAAGAATAATTTCTTACATGTTTGTGGTGGTGAATGGAGTCACACAACAACCACAGAACCATATTTTAATGAAGAAGCATACAAACAAAATCAAACAAACACAATTGCCATCCATAGCAGTGGATGAGGTTATGAGAAAATCAATACTACCATCATGGAACAAAAAACAATGCTTACAAAACTATCTTCTGAAAACTCAGAATTACCTCTCAATTCAGCAATACTACACCGTCAAGTATACAAATGGCCATGCACATCAATGTGTGCCATTCCAAACAAAGCTTTCAAATCTTTACGTCAGTTCCTCAATCAGTATGTAGAAGGTAAAAACAAAAGTAAAATGAAAGCGCTGCAAAATATCGATATGTGTCCAGTGCGTAAAATACACATGACTACATTGAAATTCATTAGCCTGTATTTCTGGGCCTATTTGCAAAAGCACCTTCCATGATATCAAAAGCATATCAATACACCATTCAAGTGTAAGAAATCTAGTGTATAAAATATACTATGCAAAAACTCCAGCTTCAGAATTAGGCAATTTAAATAACACTCGTCTGCATGGTACACCCAAACACTTACAAGAAGAAATTGACCGTATTCAGAGAAAGTATTTTGGAAGTGAAAGCCACTTACAAAATGCAATAGTTTTAGAACATAGTAGCAACAATTCTGCGCATAGCAACCTTCTATTACAAACATACAGAAAAGAAATAGTAACATTTAAAAGGTCATCGGCTGAAGTACCAAACCATGTGTGTGTGTGTGTTGCCGCAGAACCTTTTACAAAATGAACACAAAAAATGTAGACCTAGCATACAAAATAGAAGACAATGAAGACTCTAAATGGTTTGAATTAGCTCTCTACCTTTTAGCAGAAAACAAATATGAACTAACTGAATGCCTAATATGTTGCAGTTACTGTACTACAAAATTAAACAACAACCACACTCCTTCACGTTCTATAACAAATAATTTGAAATTGTTCCCACTACCAAAAATCCTGTAACAACTCAATTTGTATGAGAGCATAATAATTCAAACAGTTCACCCATTTCAAGCAATTATACGTCTTCATCCAAAAACAGCAAAATTACCTCTGAATTGGTGAAAGGCATTTGTGGCAAAGTAGTTTATTTGCCATTAGATCTAACGGAAAATGTACAGACTATAGGAGTGCAACGTTCAATAGAGCATTCTTTAATAGTCTTGGTAAATGGTCTACCAACAAAGGACAAACAAATTTGGCAACAACTAGTGGACTTACATAAAGTTAGACAAGCATTGCAATATCTAAAAGACAATGACGAGTACTACAAGGAAATAAATATTGATGAAAGCTTAAGGGAAACAACTGAAATAATTGAAGAGCCATCAGAAACTGGACAATTCGAACTTCTGTATCCTGCTACAGTATCCACTCTTTTGGACCATTACACAATTCACCCATTGCATTCCAATGAAAGCATAGATGATGCACTAGAAACTTACCAAATGCGACAAACCAAAGGATCACCAATGAGTATATGGGAAAAAAGTATAGAAACACATGCTTTTCCACTGCTATTTCCTACTGGCAAAGGTGGAAGATACGATGATGGACCCACTCAGATTGGGGCATCAGAATACCGCTCTTTACGAATGTATTCCCAAGATCCCAGATTTAGACAAAATGTGGAATACATATTCCACCTACTCTATGAAAGTGAATTAGCAACACTATGTTACAGAGTTGCACACATTTTGAAATCTGGAACCCACTTTCAAAATATGTCAGCTACGAAGTTAATACAAAATGTACAGGAAAAATATGAGGTTTTACAAGCAAGTATAACAAATTTGTTTGCAAACATGCGTGGTACAAATGAATACTGGTTCTGACAGCACAGAGACATGCGTTGTATGATCAGAAACCTTGGACCACCGACTTGGTTTGTTACGCTAAGTTGTGCAGAATGTGCATGGGATGATTTACATGAGTTCCTATGCATAGCAAACAGCAACAAAAACAACATAGATATATTAACACCTGGAGAACTTTGCTCTCTAGATCCAGTTAATGTGTCAAGATATTTCCATCATCGTTTCATTGCCACGCTACACTTTATTTGCAATAAAAATGTTCCTCTCCTTGGAGAAGTGCAACACTTCTTTTGGAGAAAAGAATATCAAGCGAGAGGAGCACCACATATTCACATGCTGTTATGGATCAAAGGTGCACCAAAATTTGGTCACGACAGTGATAGCACTGCTTTGCAGTTTATCCAAAAATATTTCACTTGTGAAATCCCTTCACAACAGACACATAATGAGCTGCATGGGCAGATTTTACAATTTCAAAGACACAAATGTGGCAAATATTGTCGCCGTAAATACAAAAACAAAGGTAAATATTACACCAAATGCTGCTTTGGTATCCCTAGACCAGTTACAGAAACAGGTGAAGTAAACAACTTCATGTCTTCAGTTCTACATAGTGTTAAAGGTAAATCACCTAAGAACACGTTTTACATAAAAAGAAGGGAAGAATCAAAATATATCAATGATTACAATGCAATCATTGCCTTCTTATGAAATGCAAACATAGATGTGCAGTACATTGCAGACAATTCAACTGCTGTTGCACGATATGCTACAACCTACTTAACAAAAGCAGAAAAAACAGAGCTTCAAGACCTCTGGGATGACGTAGCATCAGACAAAACATTATCACAGAAATTGTACAGCCTAGGCATAAAAATGCTCTCTCATAGAGAATGTGGTGCCTATGAAGCAGCAGATCGTTCAACCGGTACTGCTTTGTATGGTAAATCAGACAACATAGTATGGCTAAGTTTTGGTCTTGCAAAATCTAGAAAAAGAGTGCTGAAATCATATGAGGACATAGAAACAATTGCCAGAAATGATCCCAACAGCCAAGACATTCTAAAAAACAATTTACTGGGCACATACTATCCTAACAGAAGTAGTACTTTGGAAAGCATGTGTCTATACCACATAGCTCAAAACTTTGCATACAAAAATAATGTAAATCCCGATGAAAGCAAATGTAGATATAGAGTGACCGATTGTGAAGGGAGCTTAGTGAATCTTACCAAACAAAGCTTAATTAATAATGTAAAATTGTCATTATAAACTCCTCAACAGAAAGAACTATATTACATGTCTCTGTTACAACTTTTCAAACCATGGAGAAAAGAGGAAGACATACTAGAAAACTATGGGCCTCATTACACGGATGGCGGTGGTCCATGCCGGTAAAATACCGGCACCGCCTTGGTGGAAAGGGGAATTACTGCCCTATTCCAAGGTTGGTGGGGCGGTAATTCCCCCTTCCCCCATTGCCCTTCCCCATTCCCATTTTTGCCCCATAGGACTCTATGGGAATGGGGAAGGCGCTAATTACGGTACCGCAAATTGCGGTACCGTAATTAGCTCCCTGGTGCCTTTGCGGGTTGGTTTTTAACGCCTGAAAAAAGCAGGCGTTCAATTCCCCAACCTGCAAAGGGACCTTGTAGTAAGGCAGTAAGGGTTTACCGGTACCGGTAAAATACCAGTACCGGTAAACCCTTACCGCCTACCGTGTAATGAGGCCCTATGACTGCTATGAAGATGCTTTCAAAGCAAATGAAAGCGCTATCACCGATGTGAACTTTACGCAGTCCAAAACAATATTACACAATGAGCTGCAACAGAAAGAAGAACTTCAAGCCCAACTAGATAAGGACTCTTCCGACAGTAGTCAACCTTCTGTAACAGGAAGTCAAGAACCACTAAGACAACCACTAATAGCAAATGAGGCTGATGTAGCTATGGCAGAAGTAGAAAACACCATGTATCAAAAAGATACAGAAGACTTAAATGTACAACAAACAAAGATCAGCGCACCATTTTTGAAGACGTAACAAAACAAATTGTACATGGTGTACAACACGAAAATAAAGAATGTACCTGCTAAAATTACAAACCTATACTGCTGTACGTGAGTGGTGAAGCTGTATCAGGGAAAACATTCTTAATCAAAATCATCAGCAAGTTCCTTCAACAATTGACAAACAACAAACTGTCAGCTGTTGTAACGGCCCCCAAAGGTTAAGCTGCCTACAACATAGGCTGTATCACTTTACACCGATTACTACTGCGTCCAGTAGAGCATCAAAATAAATTAGACTATTACAAACTTTCTGCAGAAGCTGCAATGGAATTACGCAGAGTATTAAAACAAATGAAAATGCTACTAATAGATGAAGTGAGCATGGTCTCCAACCTAATGTTGGCTTTGATTCACCTCAGATTACAAGAAGTACTTAAAAGCAACAATGAAGAAGTCTTTGCAGGGAAACACATTATAGTTTTCAGAGATCTTCTACAATTGACACCAGTGAAAGTTGAACCTATTTTTAAAACCTTAGGCCACAAACTCTGCTGGAGAACTGTTGGTAGCATAGGTAATGTCAGCCTTTGGCAACATTTCCAATACAAAGAATTAACTGAGAACATGCAGCAATCTGCAGATCTCCCTTATGTCAACATCTTAAAAAGTATTAGAGTTGGTGTACTATCGCAAGAAGCACAAAAAGAAAAACCAGCACATTCATGGCGATAATGCATGTGCAACTGATGTTATGGAACAAATAGGGCACAAAAATGTCAATTGTATGGCCTTAATGCCAACTCTTGCAAGCTGTTTCAAATTCAATGAAACAATGTTAAATAAAGAAATGCAACCAATAATGGCAATTAGCGCCACAGACAAACTAGACGTACATGGTATGACAGTACCCATGTGTGAGCAAGCCACAACAAGACTAAATAGTTTAGAAAATTCAATCTCAAACACAGCTGGGTTGGAAAAAATATCAAAATTATGCTTAAATTGTAGAGTAATGCTTAAACGTAACCTTGACATTGAGCAAGGGCTAGTTAATGGAGCACTAGGTACAGTTGTTGGCTTTCAATCATACCCACGTGACAGCAACATTCAGTTTGTCAATTTTCGCTTTGATAAACTTTCAGAAGCGGAAAGGATAGGGCGCTCAATTGCTCGATTCCTTCTCTTCAAAGACATGTATGTACGTAGAGAGCAATTTTCTCGAACTCTTGCATATGCAGTTACCATTCATAAATCCCAAGGTCTTACCCTAGACAAAGTATTGATAGATATAGGAAACAGTCTTTAAAGAAGGCATGAGCTACGTAGCATTATCACGCTTACGTACACTTGACAGTCTATTGCTAATGAACTTTGATGCAAGTAAAGTGAAAGCTGATATTCCTTGCATTCTAGAATACAATAGACTTAGTTCACTGTACACCCCTCATCTGAAACAATAGCCTGTTCCAGATAATGTAAAATGTGGTAAAAGAAAAGTAAATGAAACAGAAATGCAACAGAATCCAACAGCAAATTCCTCAAAGAAAAGTAAAGAAGCTAAAGTTTCAGCAATTACCACAAACAAAGAAGAACCTATTAGGGAATGTAAACCACGGCCATCGGCAAAGAAGGAACAGAAATTCCGAAAAATGCACCCAGAGACAGAACTAGCTGGTCCATTCAAATTTGCAAATAAAAGTGGGGTAAGTTGCTATGCAAATGTAGCAATGAATATTCTATTTCAATTGCCACCAATTGTCAGCAATATTTACTTGCACAGTACAGACCAACTGTGCAGAAAAGAAGCAATCCTGACAACACATACACAGGCCGATTCATGGAATTAATGTGCGCTGAAAATTTCCGTGCAAGCATGCGAAAGCGTGCGAATCGCAGCGCAAGTGCGAAAATCACACGAAACCCATGCACAGCGATTCATGGAAGTCCGTGCGCGTATAAATCCATGGATGTGCGCTAAAATCCTGCGTGGCGCACGCTAGCGCACACGTCTTCAAACAGCGTGCGCTACGCGCACAGCGAAAACGCACATAGCGCAGTGCACACAACAAAAGTAGGCGTAACACGGGGCGTAACACGCGGAATGGGGAACAACGCGTGAAAATGTGGGCATCACGGGGGAAGTACAGGAGGCAAATGCGCGGAACGCCCACACGCGCGCCTACAACACGTATTCATGGAATCGAACGGGGCTAATGCGTGCGCCAAAAAAGATGCGCTAATCCGGAAACACGTACACCAGCAGGAAGCAGGCGTATGTGGACCCGCGCAGCATAAAAGTGCGCGCAAACAACACACAAGCTCAGATGCTAAGATGAATATACCGTTTCTTGCAGCAGTGGTCGTGGGATACCGCAGGGGGAGGAGGAGGATAGTCAGGCCCAGAATTTTTACACCGAGAACCAGCCTTTTTGGGATGCCTGATGACCAGGTGTATGGGAGGTACAGGTTTCCACCTCACATAATACTCGACCTGGTGAGTGAGTGGGAGGATGACCTCACATCACCCACCCTGTGCTCCCAAGCACTGAGCCCCCTGGAAAAGGTGCTTAATGTACTGCACTTCTTGGCCACTGGATCATTTCAGCGGACAAGTGCTATACTGGGGGGGGTTTCACAGGCCACGCAGTCACGCTGCCTACACCAGGTGTTGGCCATCATGACTGCACACCCGTCAGTCCGCAGGCACATATACCTGCCCAGAACACCTGCAGAAAGGCAGGCTGCCGTCCAGGATTTCTACGGGGTGGCACAATTCCCCAAAGTGCTAGGTGCCATTGATTGCACCCATGTGGCTCTATGTCCCCCCCAGGGCAACGGAACACATCTATAGAAACCGCAAGCACTGGCATTCCATCAACGTGCAGGTAGTATGTGATGCCAAGGGAATCATCACTTCAGTATATGCCAACTATCCAGGGTCCACCCATGACAGTTTCATTTACAGAATGTCAACCCTAAACCGGGACCTAGAAGCTGGGCGGCATGGCGATACATGGCTGCTTGGTGAGTATAAGTGCCACTGCACATGCATGCATGTCAGATACTGAGTAATGCCACAACCCCACTAATGATACCCATCACCACCTCCCCAGGGGACAGTGCCTACCCTCTGAGCACCCACATGATGACACCAATTTGGAACCCCACCACACCACCCGAGGTAAGATACAACACAGCCCATATTGCAACACGGGGCATAGTGGAGCGCACATTCGGAGACTCAAGTCATGCTTTCGCTCCCTTGACCGCTCTGGTGGTCAGCTGCTATATGCTCCCCCAGTAGTGTGCATGATCATAGTGGCAGCATGTGTCCTGCACAACGTTGCAACACGCCGGGGCCTGCGGGTGGACATGGTGGTGCCCCCACATCCCCAACCATATGCACGCCCGCTGCGCATGGGAGGGGAAAGGGCACGTGGTGAGGCAGCCCATATGCAGCTGGTGGCTAATTACTTCACCTAAAATGACACCCCTGTGGAGTGCACACAGTCCTGGCACATACCAGCTGACAATCAATGATGATGACATAAGGGACAGTCAACTGTCACAACCATACCAGCCTGAGATTGGTCACCTGGAAGTGTTACATTGTGTGCATCCCTACCTACCGATACACCACTAATGCTGTGTCCTTATAAGACATACATCTATGCTGCTAAATTGATTACCCCCTTGCAAAATACAACATGAACACAGCGCCATGTCACCCAACCCCTCCCCAGCTCCGCCACCCAACACACCATGGCATGTCATGCAATGTGAAAGCAAACAAAGCAATGCACAAGACCTGACACAAGTGTCACAAAGTGCACTGTCCCAAATGGAAACTGCCCCCAGACAATATGCTCCCAGTAATCAATAACAAACAGCACACATGAACAAATACTTACCACCAACACAATACAGCAACACACCATGAAACATTGCAAAAACATGACAGTACTAAGTCAAAGTAGTGGAAGTCTTACAACCTGAATAAGCCAGCACATCGACCCCTTCCAACTATAGAGTGTTGCTGCCATGCAAATGTGTCAGTGTACTGCATACAACATGAACTCCATTTGCAAAGGAGACAGCCTTGTGAACACATGAGGAAGGAACCTGCAAATTAGGAGGAAGACATGGATGCACAAGCACATATCAATACACCATGCAGTGTACAATACAACAACAATACCCACTAGGGATGTCCACACAGTATTGACTACAGACTGCCCACAAAGCTCATGGGAGCCCAATGTCACTGTGTAAATCAATGTCACTTGGTCACACCCTTTGCAAGCCCATGGAAATGGGAAGCAGGAGGGTGTATGTGTCACGAACCCAAGCATCTAACCCAAACTTAGGACAAGCCTGCGTGTGCCCAGCCGGAATACCGTGGATGCCCACGGGAGCCACACAAGGCAACACACTGGAAAAAAAATAAATAAATAAATGGCCATGTGGGAGCTGGGGGGAGGGGGGGCACACAGGAGGTTCGAGGACAGGGTGCACACCACCACCCACCTGCGTGGATGTGGTGAAAAAAAAAATACCTCCATGGGCTCATGGCCTGCACGGCTATGCCATTGTGGGAGAACTGCTGTCGCTCTCTTCACCCTCTGCTGCTGCATCAGGAGGTGGTGGCACTATGGGAGACAGCCCACGCAAAGCCCTGGTATTGTCCTCCATGGCAGCAAGCATGCGGGTCTGGAAGGTCTGATTCTGGAGGATTAAAGTGCGGAGATCCCCATGCAGCACCTTACGGGTTGCCTGCACTTCTGCACGCATGGCCTTACGTGATGCCCGGATCTCCTCACGTGTTGCCTGCAGCTCAGCTGAGAGCGAATGTGTGAGCTGCTCCAGCTGCTGTTCTGCCCTAACATTTCGGGAAGCCTCAAGTTCAAACAGACTCTGCCTGAGGTTATGGAGTTCTACCCTCAGGGCTTCCCTGTGGCCCTGTGACTCTATTAATATGGATTCGCGCAGAGTCTCCAGTGCCGCCCGTCGGTCCCTGTTGGACGCCAACATGTCTTCCCTGTGTGATTGGCAAATGGAGTCTGTTGCCTGCTATTGTTGCTCCATCTGCCTTTCAGGGGGGATAATGGAAGTGGCCACCCTCTCCATTGCCTGAGCCATCATTTCTACTGATGCTGTCTGTTGGGTTGCCATACCGTACATGGAGTTTTCCCATACAGTATTGCCTGGTGGCGCATGGCCACCGCGTCGGCGGGCACCACACCTGTTCGGGGCAAGGCGATCTGCACCTTGCTGTGCTGGCACTGCCTGAGGCTGCAGGACTGCATTCCCCCTGTGATCTGCCGGCCTAGGAACAGGATCACATGCTGTGGAGTGTGACCCTGCATCCGTAACCGCCAAAGGCGGACCTAACAACACTGAAATCCCCATAGAGGGTTCTACCCCTGGTGCAGGTGGGTTGGACAGAACTGAATCCATGCCAGAAGCAATGACCTGCGACAGCACATAAGTCTCATCATCCAACTCAGCACCTGAATAGAGGTCTGGGGAGCTGCAACCAGAGACACCCCTCGACAGTATAATCTGAAGTACCAAAGTGTTTTCACCCACCACCACACCACATCCCCCACTGGTGCTTGGTCGTGGCTGAGAATCCTCCTGGGTCTGCACCATCTCCTGAACCTCACCAGCATCAAGTGCGTCGTCACCTGCAAAAACATGAAATACAAGAAATGGAAACAGGCATGAGCACCATAGCACACACATAGGCCTGACAAGACAGAGATCCTGTACATGGTTTACACATTTCCCACATGACTATAACCCTGGCATACATGCACTGTCAATGAGTTTGAAGGGGAGTCAAAAAGGCAGACAATGAGGACACCAAGATGGAAAAGCAACACATTTGCAGCATGTTGTGTAGCACTGGCATCACACATCAGCCTGTGAGTGGCATGTCCAATACACATACATGACACATGCCAGCACACAGATGTCATGTAGCATAGCCATGGTAAATTAGACAACTACAGCGATATGTCAGTGAATGAGTACTGTCACACATCCATGTCACATGGACATGATGAGAAGATTAATGCAGAATAGTGTTGCAAAATATGCATGTGCCACGCACTGCAACACATCCAGTGTACAATAATACAGTGATTGTAAGCAGATGTACACATCAATGGTTGGTCACTTCAACATGACATTAAACAACTATCATGTTCCACATGCAAACAGGACCTAAAAATAAATTTCAGCAGGCCAATACTCTCTCGCCCTGAATGGTCAAATCATTCATATAACCAGATAACTAATGTGGCACAATGTGGGGTATAAACAATGACAGAAGCATGTCACATATGTGGCATTAGGGATGAAAACAGCATATGAAAAATGGGATGATCTAAACAATCAGCCTGAATGAACACAGAAAAAATCATAACAATGTTGTTGCAAGATGATAGTTCAAGGGGAACAGCAGTAATGTGGGGCTAATTGGCTACTGTGGGCAGAAGGGATACTGTCATACCCAAATCAAAGGCACGTGAATGTATTGGAGGAAGCACATGGGTGACCCATAACACTCAGGAGTACACACTCTCACCTGGCACTCAATCAGAACCCGTCACCCAAACAACATACACATGGATTACACACACATGCATGGGCACTCACCGGACAATGCGTCGTAATCAGGTAGGTCTCCCATGCCTTGGATCTGTTCATCTGTGATGAAGGTCCCAGCAACAGACTCATGTTCAGTGAGTTTGTTGTCCTCTGGTGTAGACCCACCGCCAGTCATCAGAGTAGCGGCATGATTTGAGGCCAGCTTGTTCTTTGCTCTGCGTTTCAGGTCATTCCACCGCTTGCAGCAATCATCAGCTGTGCGTCTCACAAAAACAAGGGCACTTATGTGGTCCGCGTTGGTCTGCCAGTGTGCCCTACGTTGATCAGGTGTGGTCTTGCACCCTGCAGTCACCACCATTTCACGGCTATGTGCCGACACATAGGCCACAGGTGCATCAAGTTTGGCGTCATTAAAGCTAGGATTCCTTGACGTGCCGGAGTGTGTAGCCATGTCTGGGGTCTCAGCCTGTAGTGCCAGAGCACCCTTCTTCCTCTTTTTCAAAGGTGGAGCGGAGCCTGAGTGGCTTACGCCGCTCTGGTCAGTAGGGGCAGAAGCGCCGGTGGACTGGGTACTAGGAGTGTGCGAATGCACAATGACCATAGGTCTTGGTGCAGGCATTGGCTGAAGTGTGATGTAGGCAGGGGCAACGTCGGTTTGATGGACCTGGACCGACACTGTCCCGGCTAGAAGACTCAGAGCTGGGGTGGATAGAGCTGCAGCTGCCCCTGTAGCCTCCCCACCCTGCCTTCTTGGGGCAGCAGATGACATCTCTGCACCAGATCCACGTAGCCTGGTGACAGCAACTTGCACCACCACACGTGGCTTAGACTTGCTGACCTGGAAGTCAGCCTGGGAGTCATCCGGTGCCGGTTCAGGTGCCACAATGGGCTGGTCCAACAAGGGCTGAGCTGGGATGGTGTCAGCTATGTTTCCCACAACCATGGGGGGGGCATGGGTGTCCCTGATTGGTCCTCCACACATGGGGGTCTAGGGGCACCCTGCAAATCCTGGCCATGTCCCCTACCGCACCTACCACACCCACCTTTTGGAGGTCGGCCACCTTTGCCTCCCTTACCGCTTGGTCGCCTCCCAACCATGGCACTGATGTTGTTGTGCGTATGGGAGTAGCAGTAAACGATTGTCCTGGGCAATTGGGAGTGAAAGGGGTAGGGTACTAGATGGAAATCGTACCCTAGTGCTCTAGCAAGGCTGTCTGTGACCTCTGGGGGAAGATGACGGGTCACGCATCGTACAGGCACCCCAAAAACAAAAAATAACGTGCACGCAACCCCTCGTAGACTCGGTGCATGGAAAAATGAACCAGCACTACGCTGTGGCACCCAGGAACACAAAAATAAGCGTACACGTGTTACATGCAGCCTACAATTACCTCTGAAGGGGTACGCGACACACGGGGCAAGCACAGTTGGTAAATATGTGCGCGACTCACCGTCTGCCTTTTAAAAGAACGTGAAAAAAAAGCGCGTGTGCGTGTTAACAATACCCCCGCCAAAAGAAGAATTGTATGCTGTCTGAGGATACAGGACAAAAGAAGAAGTGAACGCAGTTTGAGGAAACAGGCCCAAAAAAAAAATTAACGCTGTCAGAGGTAACATGGAATACGAACTTGAAACGCTGTGAAGTAATCACGCGTGAACCGACAAGAAGTACAGAATTCACCCACTCGCTCTCCACGAAAAGCATGTACAAGGAAATGGGGTCCTACATGTACCTTTTAAAGCAGCCAACACGTACAACATCACTTACGCGTGTACGCGCTAAGGCCCTTTCCTCCAATTACACGAGCTGACACTCGGACGTGCAGTTTTTGGACGTGTACGATGAACATGCACCCGTGTTGAGGGAAACGCCCGCGCGCGTCACGTCACATACGCGTAGGCCCTTTCCTCGGATTACACGCATTCACACGCAGACGTGCAGTTTTTTCACGTGCCATGAGCCACTATGCCCACGTCACGAGGGAAACACCCGCGCGCAACATCACTGATGTGTTTACGCGCTAAGGGCCTTTCCTCGAACTACATGCAGACGTGCAAGTTTTTCACATGCCAAATCACTCTGTATCAAGCTGGCCACGCAACAACACACGGAAGACCACGCTCCTGCCCAGAAGGCCGAATTACTGCCCCCCAGATCCCCGAGCACGCTCCCACCTGCCATGTGCTGCTGCCTGCCTGCCGCCCACGTGCCCTGCTATTTGCTGCCTGCACATCATCCATCTGCAGGGGTGCAGTTGTTGTGACCACCCCTGCTGGAACTGAAGACTTCCGACTGGGATACCATCGCTCCACAGCCCAGCCCCAGGACCCAGTTGCCCACCCACACCTGCCTCTGGAGTTGCCATGTCGGGCACACCACCATCTGGCACCACTGGCAACCCCCAGCCAGAGAGGCAGAGGGCCACCAGCTTCAGTGCCAGGGAAGTTGGTGTCCTGGTGGAGCAAGTCCTGGGGCAGTATCATGCCCTCTTTGGAAGTTCTCACGCCGACTATGAAGGACGGACCAGGATCTGGATGGACATCGTGACTGCCATCAATGAGGAGGGGGTGGCAGTCTGCAACATCAAACATGTCAAGAAGCGCTGGGAGGACTTCAGGTCCAGGACCCTCGACAAGGCCCGGCGCCTCTTGAAGGCAGAGGATGCCAAGGGGCGCCGGGGCCACCTATCCGACCACCAAATGAGGGTCCTGGAACGCATATGCCCAGCGCTCCACGTCCAGGTCCTTGAGAGGCAGACCCGTCTGGAGTCGAGCGGTAATTGTACATGCATACTGAATGGACGCTGTGCGTGTCGTGGTGTGCCAGTAGTGTGCAGGTTGCACATGTGTTTTTGTAAGGCCATGTATGGATGTGTATGTACAGGGGCGTGAGGCTGACACATGCGAGTCCTCTCATGTGTGAGACACATGGATGGTGTATGTGTGGGTAAGCATGCAGGCCAAATGCAGATGTGGGAGCACACATGTTTGAATTACTGTGTATGTACGTTGGCATGGTTGTGGTGCCACACATGGATGATGGTTCCAGCTGCATGTATCTACACTGTGTACATGTGCATGTGTGTGTATTTGACAAGTGTGCAACTGTGATGCAACAGGGATGCATGTGGCACTGACATGTAGAAGGCTGAATGCCAGATGTGACATGGATGGCGACATCATCACTCTGACAGTTGGTGGACATGCACACATGCATGTAAGTGTGTTGGGGTGTGTGCATGTGTTGTGTACTCCCCGTGTTTAATGTGACGTCAGACTCACCTTCGGATGCTGATGTGTTGTATGTGTATGGATGGTGCTGCCTGGTGTAATATTGCTGTGGAATTGCTCATGTGTGTGAGTAGAAATGACATGTGTGTTAGGGAGTGTGATGCCATGTATGAAGTTTGACACTGCCACTCATGTACAACTGTCAAATGTGAATCAGTCCATTGTACAGTGCCCTGATGCCTGTGTTCTATCTCTCCCTGTCAACTGATGAAGAGGGCAGAGAGGGTGCTGTGGAGCAAAGCGGCAGGGATCGCACCACCAGCCGGAGACGCAAGGCCCGGCTCCCCTCCCAGATTGTCATCTCTTCGGGGAGTGAGGAGTCTGGTGCCACGTCCCAGGCTGCAGCTGCTGAGGGTAGATCCAAGAGGCGGAGGTTGGAGATGGACTCCTAGGCAGCAGAAGGGGCAGCTGAGACCCCACAGGGTCCGACGGAGAAAGATGGTATGGAGTCATCCAGGTTGGTGGGGGGTTTGGAGGAGGAGGAAGCTGTGGAAGGGACACACACAGGGTCTGGAGGTGGGGATTCCGCTGGTGCCTGTGGTGCAGTGCAGGGGCAGGGACAGGAGGCAGCACAGTCCGCCCGGAGGTGCCTGTGTGTAATCCTGTCCCTGATCCTGTTACTGCATCATCGGGCACCAGCAGGGATGCCTACGTCCAGACCCGCTTTCAGGGAGGGGATGGGCGCACAACAACTGGCCTTCCTCTCCCTGCGGACGTGGCTATCCGGGACCGTGTTGCACCTGTCCTGGCTGGGATAGCGTTGCGTCAACGGGGCATGAGAGTTGACCTGCAGTGTTTTCGTGAAGACACTGCACGTCATCTTGGATGCCTCTTTGACCACGTTGACCTACTGGGATGGGTCACCAGTGCTGGATTCCTCCGTGTGCTGGACCTTCTTGCGACCCCCTCCTCACCTGAACCCCCTACGCGCCAGTCGTCCTCCATGCCATCTTCCCACCCATGTATTACCTGGGTGCCCTGTGGAGCTGCCTCTGGCCCAGCGGCCAGGCTGGTGGAGGACACATCCCTGCCACAGTCGGGAGTCGGACATCCAGCAGGGGTGGCCACTACGACAACTGCACCCCAGCCGCAGGAGGACGTGCAGGCAGCAAGAGCCAGGGCACAGGCACAAGCACAGCAGCAGCAGCAACATGGTGGGAGCAATGATGGCTCGGGGCCTTCAACATCGGAGGGGCAGGCATCAGCCAGAGGACAGGAGGACCCAGGATTGCAAGTGTCTTCCGTGTGGCAGCGGTTGGGCCACGCCATAGATGCAGAGCGGCAGTGGGCAGAAGAGGCACAGCTCACAATGGTCAGGGCAGAGAACTCCATGCGGAGGGCACTGAGGCGGGCCGAGTGCCTCGAGGCAATTCGCAGGGAGTTGGAGGCCAACATGTCATCGTACCTGCGAACCCTCAGGGCCATGGAAGAGAACCGCCTCCAGGACATTGAGCGGGAGTTTGATGATGCCATGGCCCGGGACATCCAAAAGTGAGCAGTCGGACTAGCCCGCTGCCATTGTAAATAGTTATTTAGTTAGTGTTAGGTTTCATTTTGGTTTTCATTTTTTTTTTGGGCACTTGGACAATACCCCACATTTTTGTATATAGTTCTTCATTAGTTAGTGTATTTTTGTAGGTTTCATTTGGACAGTTGGGCTCATGGACCCAGGGTTTCATCCTTGTAAATAGTTGGAGTGTGGATTTGTCGGCATTTTCTTTTTTGATTTTTCCATTGATTTTACTTTTTCATTTCTGTTTGGATTTGCTTTGTTGGAAGAAGACTTTGGAGACATTTTTGATTTCATATATTTTGGATTCTGATTTCCTTTTTTTATCATTATGTGACATTCTGCATTGTTTTCCTTATGTTCATTGGTTGGTATTTGATTTTCTTTCACCACATTTTTCATTCAATACATTTGTTCCCGTACTTCAATGTGAGGTATTCTCTCATTGGTTTCATGCATGTCACGATGTGGGTTTTCACATTCACTGGCACCCATTGTGTGTGTGTGATGGACATGTGTTGATGTACATACGTGACATTTTGGGTTCTTTCATGTAATGTGCATTTCAATGTGGGGTGTATGTTATGCTTGGTTGGTTATTTGGGCAGGGGTGCATGCCGTGGGATTTTGGTGGCATGAGGGCCATGATTTTGGGTCATGTTGACATGTTGGGGGGGGGTGAGTGGGGGCCTGCTGGCAGGTGCCCCGCACTGCTGGGGGTGGGAGTGCTGGGGGACATGAGTGGGGGCCTGCTGGCAGGTGCCCCTCACTGCTGGGGTGTGGGGGTGCAGGGGGACATAAGTGGGGGTCTGCTGGCAGGAGCCCCTCACTGCTGGGGGATGGGAGTGCTGGGGGACATGAGTGGGGGCCTGCTGGCAGGTGCCCATCACTGCTGGGGGTGGAGGTGCAGGGGGACATGAGTGGGACATGAGTGGGGGCCTGCTGGCAGGTGGCCCCTACTGCTGGGGGGTGGGGGTGCAGGGGGACATGAGTGGGACATGAGTGGGGGCCTGCTGGCAGGTGCCCCTCACTGCTGGGGGGTGGGGGTGCAGGGGGACATGAGTGGGGGCCTGCTGGCAGGTGCCCCTCACTGCTGGGGGGTGGGAGTGCTAGGGGACATGAGTGGGGGCCTGCTGGCAGGTGCCCCTCACTGCTGGGGGGTGGGGTAGCAGGGGGACATGAGTGGGGGCCTGCTGGCAGGTGCCCCTCACTGCTGGGGGGTGGGAGTGCTGGTGGGCATGAGTGGGGGCCTGCTGACAGGTGCCCCTCACTGCTGGGGGGTGGGGGTGCAGGGGGACATGGGTGGGGGCCTGCTGGCAGGTGGCTCTCACTGCTGGGGGGTGGGGGTACAGGGGGACATGGGTCGGACATGAGTGGGGGCCTGCTGGCAGGTGCCCCTCACTGCTGGGGGGTGGGGGCGCAGGGGGACAAGAGTGGGGGCCTGCTGGCAGGTGCCCCTCACTGCTGGGGCTTGGGGGTGCTGGGGGACATGAGTGGGACATGAGTGGGGGCCTGCTGGCAGGTGCCCCTCACTGCTGGGGGGTGGGGGTGCAGGGGGACATGAGTGGGGGTCTTCTGGCAGGTGCCCCTCACTGCTGGGGGGTGGGAGTGCTGGGGGACATAAGTGGGGGCCTGCTGGCAGGTGCCCCTCACTGCTGGGGGGTGCAGGGGGACATGAGCGGGGGCCTGCTGGCAGGTGGCCCTCACTGCTGGGGGGTGGGGGTGCAGGGGGACATGAGTGGGGGCCTGCTGGAAGGTGCCCCTCACTGCTGGGGGTGAGAGTGCTGGGGGACATGAGTGGGGGCCTGCTGGCAGGTGCCCCTCACTGCTGGGGGGTGGGGGTGCAGGGGGACATGAGTGGGGACCTGCTGGCAGGTGCCCCTCACTGCTGGGGGTTGGGAGTGCTGGGGGACATGAGTGGGGGCCTGCTGGCAGGTGCCCCTCACTGCCGGGGGGTGGGGGGTGCAGGGGGACATGAGTGGGGGCCTGCTGGCAGGTGGCCCTCACTGCTGGGGGGTGGGGGTGCAGGGGGACATGAGTCGGACATGAATGGGGGCCTGCTGGCAGGTGCCCCTCACTGCTGGGGGGTGGGGGCGCAGGGGGACAAGAGTGGGGGCCTGCTGGCAGGTGCCCCTCACTGCTGGGGCTTGGGGGTGCTGGGGGACATGAGTGGGACATGAGTGGGGGCCTGCTGGCAGGTGCCCCTCACTGCTGGGGGGTGGGGGTGCAGGGGGACATGAGTGGGGGCATTCTGGCAGGTGCCCCTCACTGCTGGGGGACGGGAGTGCTGGGGGACATAAGTGGGGGCCTGCTGGCAGGTGCCCCTCACTGCTGGGGGGGTGCAGGGGGACATGAGCGGGGGCCTGCTGGCAGGTGCCCCTCACTGCTGGGGGGTGGGAGTGCAGGGGGACATGAGTGGGGGCCTGCTGGCAGGTGCCCCTCACTGCTGGGGGGTGGGAGTGCTGGGGGACATGAGTGGGGGCCTGCTGGCAGGTGCCCCTCACTGCTGGGGGGTGGGGGTGCAGGGGGACATGAGTGGGGACCTGCTGGCAGGTGCCCCTCACTGCTGGGGGTTGGGAGTGCTGGGGGACATGAGTGGGGGCCTGCTGGCAGGTGCCCCTCACTGCTGGGGGGTGGGGTTGCAGGGGGACATGAGTGGGGGCCTGCTGGCAGGTGGCCCTCACTGCTGGGGGGTGGGGGTGCAGGGGGACATGAGTGGGACATGAGTGGGGGCCTGCTGGCATGTGCCACTCACTGCTGGGGGGTGGGGGCGCAGGGGGACAAGAGTTGGGGCCTGCTGGCAGGTGCCCCTCACTGCTGGGGCGTGGGGGTGCTGGGGGACATGACTGGGTCATGAGTGGGGGCCTGCTGGCAGGTGCCCCTCACTGCTGGGGGTGGGGGTGCAGGGGGACATGAGTGGGGGCCTTCTGGCAGGTGCCCCTCACTGCTGAGGGGTGGGAGTGCTGGGGGACATAAGTGAGGGCCTGCTGCCAGGTGCCCCTCACTGCTGGGGTGGTGCAGGGGGACATGAGTGGGGTCCTGCTGGCAGGTGCCCCTCACTGCTGGGGGTGGAAGTTCTGGGGGACATGGGTGGGGGCCTGCTGGTAGGTGCCCCTCACTGCTGGGGGTGGGTTTACTGGGGGACATGAGTGGGGCGTGGTGGCAGGTGCCCCTCACTGCTGGGGGGTGGGGATGCTGGGGGACATGAGTGGGGACCTACTGGCAGGTGCCCCTCACTGCTTGGGGGTGGGAGTGCTGGGGGACATGAGTGGGGGCCTGCTGCTGGCAGATGCCCCTCACTGCTGGGGGGTGGGGGTGCAGGGGGACATGAGTGGGACATGAGTGGGGGCCTGCTGGTAGTTGGCCCTCACTGCTGGGGGGTGGTGGTGCAGGAGGACATGAGTGGGACATGAGTGGGAGCCTGCTGGCAGATGCCCCTCACTTCTGGGGGGTGGGGGTGCAGGGGGACATGAGTGGGGGCCTGCTGGCAGGTGCCCCTCACTGCTGCGGGTGGGGGTGCTGGGGGACATGAGTGGGACATGAGTGTGGGCCTGCTGGCAGGTGCCCCTCACTGCTGGGGCTTGGGGGTGCTGGGGGACATGAGTGGGGGCCTGCTGGCAGGTGCCCCTCACTGCTGGGGGGTGGGGGTTCAGGGAGACATGAGTGGGGGCCTTCTGGCAGGTGCCCCTCACTGCTGAGGGCTGGGAGTGCTGGGGGACATAAGTGAGGGCCTGCTGGCAGGTGCCCCTCACTGCTGGGGTGGTGCAGGGGGACATGAGTGGGGTCCTACTGGCAGGTGCCCCTCACTGCTGGGGGTGGGAGTGCTGGGGGACATGAGTGGGGGCCTGCTGGCAGGTGCCCCTCACTGCTGGGGGGTGGGGGTGCAGGGGGACATGAGTGGGGACCTGCTGGCAGGTGCCCCTCACTGCTGGGGGTTGGGAGTGCTGGGGGACATGAGTGGGGGCCTGCTGGCAGGTGCCCCTCACTGCTGGGGGGTGGGGGTGCAGGGGGACATGAGTGGGGGCCTGCTGGCAGGTGGCCCTCACTGCTGGGGGGTGGGGGTGCAGGGGGACATGAGTGGGACATGAGTGGGGGCCTGCTGGCATGTGCCACTCACTGCTGGGGGGTGGGGGCGCAGGGGGACAAGAGTTGGGGCCTGCTGGCAGGTGCCCCTCACTGCTGGGGCGTGGGGGTGCTGGGGGACATGACTGGGTCATGAGTGGGGTCCTGCTGGCAGGTGCCCCTCACTGCTGGGGGTGGGGGTGCAGGGGGACATGAGTGGGGGCCTTCTGGCAGGTGCCCCTCACTGCTGAGGGGTGGGAGTGCTGGGGGACATAAGTGAGGGCCTGCTGCCAGGTGCCCCTCACTGCTGGGGTGGTGCAGGGGGACATGAGTGGGGTCCTGCTGGCAGGTGCCCCTCACTGCTGGGGGTGGGAGTGCGGGGGGACATGAGTGGGGGCCTGCTGGCAGGTGCCCCTCACTGCTGGGGGGTGGGAGTTCTGGGGGACATGGGTGGGGGACTGCTGGTAGGTGCCCCTCACTGCTGGGGGGTGGGGGTGCAGGGAGACATGAGTGGGGGCCTGCTGGCAGGTGCCCCTCACTGCTGGGGGTGGGTTTGCTGGGGGACATGAGTGGGGCGTGGTGGCAGGTGACCCGCACTGCTGGGGGGTGGGGGTGCTGGGGGACATGAGTGGGGACCTACTGGCAGGTGCCCCTCACTGCTTGGGGGTGGGAGTGCTGGGGGACATGAGTGGGGGCCTGCTGCTGGCAGATGCCCCTCACTGCTGGGGGGTGGGGGTGCAGGGGGACATGAGTGGGACATGAGTGGGGGCCTGCTGGTAGTTGGCCCTCACTGCTGGGGGGTGGTGGTGCAGGAGGACATGAGTGGGACATGAGTGGGAGCCTGCTGGCAGATGCCCCTCACTTCTGGGGGGTGGGGGTGCAGGGGGACATGAGTGGGGGCCTTCTGGCAGGTGCCCCTCACTGCTGAGGGCTGGGAGTGCTGGGGGACATAAGTGAGGGCCTGCTGGCAGGTGCCCCTCACTGCTGGGGTGGTGCAGGGGGACATGAGTGGGGTCCTACTGGCAGGTGGCCCTCACTGCTGGGGGTGGGAGTGCTGGGGGACATGAGTGGGGGCCTGCTGGCAGGTGCCCCTCACTGCTGGGGGGTGGGAGTTCTGGGGGACATGGGTGGGGGCCTACTGGCAGGTGCCCCTCACTGCTGGGGGGTGGGGGTGCAGGGAGACATGAGTGGGGGCCTGCTGGCAGGTGCCCCTCACTGCTGGGGGGTGGGTGTGCTGGGGGACATGAGTGGGGCGTGCTGGCAGGTGACCCGCACTGCTGGGGGGTGGGGGTGCTGGGGGACATGAGTGGGGGCCTGCTGGCAGGTGCCCCTCACCGCTTGGGGGTGGGAGTGCTGGGGGACATGAGTGGGGGCCTGCTGCTGGCAGATGCCCCTCACTGCTGGGGGGTGGGGGTTCAGGGGGACATGAGTGGGACATGAGTGGGACATGAGTGGGGGCCTGCTGGCAGTTGGCCCTCACTGCTGGGGGTGGTGGTGCAGGAGGACATGAGTGGGACATGAGTGGGAGCCTGCTGGCAGATGCCCCTCACTTCTGGTGGATGGGGGTGCAGGGGGACATGAGTGGGGGCCTGCTGGCAGGTGCCCCTCACTGCTGGGGGTGGGGGTGCTGGGGGACATGAGTGGGACATGAGTGTGGGCCTGCTGGCATGTGCCCCTCACTGCTGGGGGGTGGGGGTGCAGGGGGACATGAGTGGGGGCCTGCTGGCAGGTGCCCCTCACTGCTGGGGGGTGGGGGTGGTGGGGGACATGAGTGGGACCTGAGTGGGGGCCTGCTGGCAGGTGGCCCTCACTGCTGGGGGTGGGGGTGCTGGGGGACATGAGTGGGACCTGAGTGGGGGCCTGCTGGCAGGTGCCCCTCACTGCTGGGGGTGGGAGTGCGGGGGGACATGAGTGGGGGCCTGCTGGCAGGTGCCCCTCACTGCTGGGGGGTGGGAGTTCTGGGGGACATGGGTGGGGGACTGCTGGTAGGTGCCCCTCACTGCTGGGGGGTGGGGGTGCAGGGAGACATGAGTGGGGGCCTGCTGGCAGGTGCCCCTCACTGCTGGGGGTGGGTTTGCTGGGGGACATGAGTGGGGCGTGGTGGCAGGTGACCCGCACTGCTGGGGGGTGGGGGTGCTGGGGGACATGAGTGGGGACCTACTGGCAGGTGCCCCTCACTGCTTGGGGGTGGGAGTGCTGGGGGACATGAGTGGGGGCCTGCTGCTGGCAGATGCCCCTCACTGCTGGGGGGTGGGGGTGCAGGGGGACATGAGTGGGACATGAGTGGGGGCCTGCTGGTAGTTGGCCCTCACTGCTTGGGGGTGGTGGTGCAGGAGGACATGAGTGGGACATGAGTGGGAGCCTGCTGGCAGATGCCCCTCACTTCTGGGGGGTGGGGGTGCAGGGGGACATGAGTGGGGGCCTTCTGGCAGGTGCCCCTCACTGCTGAGGGCTGGGAGTGCTGGGGGACATAAGTGAGGGCCTGCTGGCAGGTGCCCCTCACTGCTGGGGTGGTGCAGGGGGACATGAGTGGGGTCCTACTGGCAGGTGGCCCTCACTGCTGGGGGTGGGAGTGCTGGGGGACATGAGTGGGGGCCTGCTGGCAGGTGCCCCTCACTGCTGGGGGGTGGGAGTTCTGGGGGACATGGGTGGGGGCCTACTGGCAGGTGCCCCTCACTGCTGGGGGGTGGGGGTGCAGGGAGACATGAGTGGGGGCCTGCTGGCAGGTGCCCCTCACTGCTGGGGGGTGGGTGTGCTGGGGGACATGAGTGGGGCGTGCTGGCAGGTGACCCGCACTGCTGGGGGGTGGGGGTGCTGGGGGACATGAGTGGGGGCCTGCTGGCAGGTGCCCCTCACCGCTTGGGGGTGGGAGTGCTGGGGGACATGAGTGGGGGCCTGCTGCTGGCAGATGCCCCTCACTGCTGGGGGGTGGGGGTTCAGGGGGACATGAGTGGGACATGAGTGGGACATGAGTGGGGGCCTGCTGGCAGTTGGCCCTCACTGCTGGGGGTGGTGGTGCAGGAGGACATGAGTGGGACATGAGTGGGAGCCTGCTGGCAGATGCCCCTCACTTCTGGTGGATGGGGGTGCAGGGGGACATGAGTGGGGGCCTGCTGGCAGGTGCCCCTCACTGCTGGGGGTGGGGGTGCTGGGGGACATGAGTGGGACATGAGTGTGGGCCTGCTGGCATGTGCCCCTCACTGCTGGGGGGTGGGGGTGCAGGGGGACATGAGTGGGGGCCTGCTGGCAGGTGCCCCTCACTGCTGGGGGGTGGGGGTGGTGGGGGACATGAGTGGGACCTGAGTGGGGGCCTGCTGGCAGGTGGCCCTCACTGCTGGGGGTGGGGGTGCTGGGGGACATGAGTGGGACATGAGTGGGGGCCTGCTGGCAGGTGCCCCTCACTGCTGGGGGGTGGGGGTGCAGGGGGACATGAGTGGGGGCCTGCTGGCAGGTGCTCCTCACTGCTGGGGGTGGGGGTTCTGGGGGACATGAGTGGGACATGAGTGTGGGCCTGCTGGCATGTGCCCCTCACTGCTGGGGGGTGGGGGTGCAGGGGGACATGAGTGGGGGCCTGCTGGCAGGTGCCCCTCACTGCTGGGGGGTGGGGGTGCAGGGGGACATGAGTGGGGGCCTGCTGGCAGGTGCCCCTCACTGCTGGGGGGTGGGAGTGCTGGGGGACATGAGTGGGGGCCTGCTGGCAGGTGCCCCTCACTGCTGCGGGGTGGGGGTGCAGGGGGACATGAGTGGGGGCCTGCTGGCAGGTGCCCCTCACTACTGGGGAGTGGGGGCGCAGGGGGACATGAGTGGGATATGAGTGGGGGCCTGCTGGCAGGTGCCCCTCACTGCTGGGGGGTGGGGGTGCAGGGGGACATGAGTGGGGGCCTGCTGGCAGGTGCCCCTCACTGCTGGGGGTGGGGGTGCTGGGGGACATGAGTGGGACATGAGTGTGGGCCTGCTTGCATGTGCCCCTCACTGCTGGGGGGTGGGGGTGCAGGGGGACATGAGTGGGGGCCTGCTGGCAGGTGCCCCTCACTGCTGGGGGGTGGGGGTGCAGGGGGACATGAGTGGGGGCCTGCTGGCAGGGGCCCCTCACTGCTGGGGGGTGGGAGTGCTGGGGGACATGAGTGGGGGCCTGCTGGCAGGTGCCCCTCACTGCTGCGGGGTGGGGGTGCAGGGGGACATGAGTGGGGGCCTGCTGGCAGGTGCCCCTCACTACTGGGGAGTGGGGGCGCAGGGGGACATGAGTGGGACATGAGTGGGGGCCTGCTGGCAGGTGCCCCTCACTGCTGGGGGGTAGGGGTGCAGGGGGACATGAGTTGGTGATCATATTGCAAGGTGACATGTGGCTTGGCTAGGGGGCATGCCCATGGTGGATGGGCTGCCTGCGGGATATGACCAGGGGTGCAGGGTAGTCCCCTGTCATGTGGGCTGCCTGCAGGGGCTGTGGAGGGGGTAGAGGGGACACCTGGGAGGACCCACACTGCCAATTCACATGTAGGACTCCCCGCGCACCACACTGGATACATGTACCCCGCTCTGACAGCAAAATTGCGTGTGAAAATTCACGCGCACCCCAGTAATACACGTACCCCGCTTGCAAAGGGCCAATCGTGTGTGAAACTTCCCGCGAACCCCAGTAATACACGTACCCCGCTCGCACAGGGACAATCGCGTGTGAAACTTCCCACGATCCCCAGTAATACACATACCCCACTCGCACAGGGCCAATCGCGTGTGAAACTTCCCGCGAACCCCAGTAATACATGTACCCCGTTCGCACAGGGCCAAACGCGTGTGAAATTTCCCGCGAACCCCAGTAATACACGTACCCCGCTCGCACAGAGTCAATCACGTGTGACACTTCCCGCGAACCCCAGTAATGCACTACCCCGCTCGCACAGGGCCAATCGCGTGTGACGCTTCCCGCGAACCCCAGTAATACACGTACCCCGCTCTCACAGGGCCAATCACATGTGAAACTTCCCGCAAACCCCAGTAATACACGTACCCTGCTCGCACAGGGCCAATCGCGTGTGAAACTTCCCGCGAACCCCAGTAATACACGTACCCTCTCGCACAGGGACAATCGCGTGTGAAACTTCACGCGATCCCCAGTAATACACGTATCCCACTCACACAGGGCCAATCGCGTGTGAAACTTCCCGCGAACCCCAGTAATACACGTACCCCGCTCGCACAGGGCCAATCGCGTGTGAAACTTCCCGCGAACCTCAGTAATACACGTACCCTCTCGCACAGGGACAATCGCGTGTGAGACTAACCGCGCAGTGGGGTACGTGTATTCGAGAGGTGCGCGGGGAGTTTTACAGGCGTTTTCGAGGTTGTGAGCCTGTGCGCCATGTACGGGATTTGTGCGCTGTACATGGCGCACGGGAGGGGTTGAGGGCGTAACTGGCGCTGCTGCAGAGTCGATGCACCACTCTGCGCCACGGCTGGTTTTGGATGTTATAATCCATGAACACGCTGTGTGCGGAAATGGACTTTAGCGCACGTGGCTGACACAGAAAGTCGCACACGCACACTGTGCGCCAGCTGCATGCGTCACTTGTGAGCTGAATTCTATGAATTACCCCGACAGTGTTCATGGAATACGGCAAGAATTGGACGACTGTTCTGGAATGGTGAGGTTCACTCTGAACTCAAAAGAAGATCCACAAGAATTTCTAATGTACTTATTATTAGTATTGGAAAACAAAAGCATACCTGTAAATGAAATCTTCCAGATTTCGTACATGTGGAAACATACATGCACTCTCTGTAGCAATGTGATACAGGAAGAAATCCCAAATGAGCGATTTGTGTATGTTTCCATACAAAATTGTGAAAGCATTCCATTTCAGCAACTTGTACAGAATGCAAACCATGGCAGATTATGTACAATTTGCAATTCAGACAATCCCTCCACCTTACTGATACAATCACATTGTGCCTACATAATACTTATGCTTCTACGTTATAATGCAGATTGTACCAAAAACAACTGCAAACTGATTGGATTCACACACGGTCAAGTGTGACTTGGAAAGAAAACCTTTACAACAATAGGTATAATCTACCATGCATGAACTACAACCAATGTAGGTCACTACACTGCATACATTAAAAAGAAATGAGGATGGTTCAAATGTAATGATAGCACCATTACTCTAAAGCAAAGATTGCCAGCTAATCTTACAAATGCGTATTTAATCTTCTTAAAGCCAAAATTTAATAAATAATGTGTACTTCAAGATTGCCAAAAAATTATGTGAAAGGCTACAAACAGTTAGAATACCCAAATGGTATCTAACTGCCCAAGTGTATATAACAATGACACAAATAAATGAATATCACAGATTTTTAGGAACAAATGCAGTTAGAATATGCCTACAGGTTTGTAACTGTTGTTAAAAATCGGAAGGAAGGCAACAAACATAACATTAATTTGAAAGATGAAGGAACAGTATATAACAAGGACACAAATAAATGAATATCACAGATCTGTAGGAACACATGCACAGTTACAATACGCCTGCAGGTATGTAACTGTTGTTAAAAATTGGCAGGAAGGCAACAAACATAACATTAATCAGAAAGATGAAGGAAACACTCAAAGGAAACAAGGAAGTAGTTAGTACCATAGCAATAGAAGGGTTTTTTTAATCTGACAAGGATTTTTTTCCCCAGACCCAAGGATTGGAAAATCAAACACAGGAACTCAGCACAATGCCCAGTACACTGGTTTCTAAACTAAATATGAGGGTAAAAAAAACTGTCTATTATGCAATGAAATAAGTTTTCATAAAATGCAAAGACTAACATACCTTTTTCTTTTATCACAGAAATTAAAAAAGGGATACTTCCTCGTAGTATGAAAAGCATTTCAAAAATATATGTGGATTCTGAACAAAGTGAGGAGTAAGTATATTGGCAGTCATTTTCTACACATGCAAATCTACACGTCCAATCTATGGTAGTAATATGTTTCAGTGTCTAATCTACGACCTACGCCTTACGACCAAAGTACAAAGAGTATACTTCCTAGCCACAACCATTGCTGCATATCGAAACCATGGTCCTTGTAAATTAGCTACTTATAATTTTACTTTTGGGACCATCGTCTGCAGCCATGCAGCCAAGACATTAGGGCATGCACACAACTAGCGCATTACACCACTCCCATATTCACTTATAACTCCACTGCTTATGACTTCTGTCTTGGGTGCATGGCCTTTCGGCATGCAGTCAAGACTCTGGGTCCTGGCCAGAAACACCACAGCATATCAGAACCATTGTGCCTTCTCATTTCGCTATATACAAAGTTGGTTCGTACTAATGAATATAACAATACCCATAGGAAAAAGTATTGCAATTATGGCATGTTGTCATTAATTCTAACAAAACCCTCAATGTCTTTGTTAAAATCCTTGTCTTCACCAGGGAGTCGCAGAGGGTGGTGCAACAAATAATGAGCTGGGTTATCCACCCCCACCCCAAACAGCAGGGTCATCACATATTCCTGGAGCTACAACAAACACTGTTCCAGTCGTAAGGGAGGCTGTGTAGCAGACCCCTGCATGATCAGGACCAATGTTTTGTGATCAGTGCAGACTATCAAAAATGTAGAGGTGGAAGTGCCTGCTGCCCCATAAAACTGCCATGGCCTCCCTCTCAATCTGTGAATACCTCTTCTTGATGGGGGTGTGGGCTTGGCTTGCATATACATCAGGGTGCCTTTCACTGTGGGAATCCACTGGGATAAGTACCGCATCCAGCTCTACAAGTCTGACATCCACCACTTGGTGATCCTGGGTGGGTCAAAGTAGGCCATCGTTGTATCAGCAAAGAGGTGTGCTTTGTGTTCCACAAAGATTCTAGAAAGAAAGATATTAAATAAAACAAACAGATTGCTGTTCCTCCTGGCCCCACTGCCAATCGTGGTCCTTCTTGGATAGTATCCTAATTAGTTCTGTCAGGGCCCAAATCAGGAACAAGGCATCCACAAATGTTCCCTATTCCCAGAAATCTGGGCACCTCTGATGGGGATACGGAGGGTAGTGTATCCTCTATCTCCTTGACCTTACATGGATCTGGTGATAGAGCGTGTGTATGGAATACAAATCTGAAGAAGTCTATCTTCTTTGATTGAAGGAAGTGGCCCTTCCTTCTATTAGGTGTAAAACCATGTTTCATAAGGCACCAGCATACCACTGATAACGTCGTCATGTGTTCTTACCTTGAAGCAGCGAAGATGAGGACATCAACACTCATGTTTAAGTCTCTTGGTGCCCTGCTAGCAGACCTCTGATGGTGTGTTGAAACACCTCATCAGCAAAGCACACTCCGAAGCTAGGCTGCTTATAGTGAAACAGCAACATAAGTGATAAGAAGGTTATAATGGCTCTCAAGTCAAAGTGTAGCAGCACTTGATGGTACTGTGTGCTTAAGGCAACAGTTGGTAAGATCTTTGCTTTTTGTAAATCTGTTAATATGTCATTGAGAGTAGGGGTGGCATGTATTTCATGCTGGATTACCCTATTTGCGAGTCTCATGTCGATGCATATAGTCATCCGCATAAAATGTTCCCCTTTCTATTATTCATGACATCATCTTTCCCTGTGGTGGTGGAGCTCCTCTTCCCTTCTGGTCAAAACTCATATATCACTTCACAAAATTGTTTTACCTTGTCCTAAAGGGCCTCCCCTCATCTCTTTATTCACGCATAGAATACACACTAACAAAAATTGACCATTCCCCCCCTTTTTTCCCCCCAAGAATGCACTCATGTTCTAGGTGTTTTGTGCAGTCCTCCAATGCTGTGTCACTCTCAATTGCATGCACAGCTGGGCACAGCACCCCACTCCAAGGATCAGGCAGGCCTTCAGGAAAACACAGTGCCTGCAAACCCCTCATTGTGTGCACATGAAGTGGTAACTGCAGGTAGGTGCTGCAGCCCAGAATGTGCTGGAGGGGATCCCCCATCCTCTCAGGGGTTCTGGAAATCACATCTGGGTCACCAAAATGTAAGGTAGGCCCAAAAACCGATCAATAAAAAACAATTAATGCAATCAATAAGTACTGCATGATTTTGAAGAATAACAGATTATTTATTACTTGCAAATATGCCCCGCAGGGTCAGTCAGCTCCAAAATGCTATTAGTCCACCCACATTTGAGATGAGTATTTAAAGACAAAAATGAAAAAGTTAACGGTTGTTACAGATATCAAGTTTGTGTTAATTCTACACTCCCTATTGCCTAGTACCTATACAAAAATCTAAACACAACCTATAGAACCCATTGGTTAGTAAAACTTCCCATGATTCTCTAAGTTCAGCCCCCTACAAATGACCTAATTGTGCAGTCAGCAGACAATACTCAATTTTGATTGCACAATATCATTCACATTTCAGTTGCTACAATGGACTTTTCTCATTGGCCCGGACAACTTTGTGAAGTGCATACCCTCGAAACAATTCAATCATGTTGGAGGTGTGAACAGTCTGACCAACATGTTAGATACAATGACATCCTCTCCCATGAACTCAGACACCCGGCAAAATCGGACAGCTCCCAGACCTTGCGATGGGTTGTTCTGCAACACTTTTAGCAACTCCCATTTTGAAACATGTTGCTTCCCCTTACACAAATCCTCCTAGCTGTCCCCTGAGAATCAGATGAATTCATAAAAACTCATCTCAGGCTCCTTTCTTTGGAAATTAATTCTTCATATTTATTCATGCTACCTGGCATTTCTTACTATGGACTCAATTGTCCTGACTCCCAGAGGGGGCAGTATTACTACAGCTTAATTTGGTATTTTGGCAATGGCACAGCTCCTTGTTCTCACCAAGATCAGCCCTTCACAAGTATTGTACTAATCTAATGCCAGTAACAAAACCGTGCCCCTGTGAACTGCTAGGGCTTTGCAACATTGACTGATATCTGTGCTGCACTTCCCCCTTCCTCCAGGGACCTTGGCTATCTGAACACTCACTGGGGAAACCAAGAATAACATCTAATTAATGAACTGGATAGAAGCTCAAAAATGTGGACTTTTGCTTATTAATGAAAAAGAGCTGCAAAATCTGTGTCTAGTTCAACATCGCTGAGCGCTGGCAAATGTGGCCCCTATGCTAATAAATATCAATATCTATGTGCAGGTTTTGTTTTTTTCTGGTCTTCTGGGTGTTGGAGGTCTTAGTGCCTTCTGGGACACTTTCCTGTTTCAGTTCTGTTAATTGCCTTTGGATTGGGGGTGTGTTTCACAAGCTCGATTACTTTGTGAGGCAAATACTGCTCTTTTTTTTTCTTGTAACCTGATGTGCGCATCCTGTCTATCACCACTTGTATGTTTTGCTTTCATATTTTTAACACGCATCTGTGACTGAAAAATAAAACAAAGGTCATTCAAAAAATGAAAAACACTAAAAAGCAGAACACTAAAAAGCAGAACCACAAAAGGTTAAACATTCATATGAAAAAGTGGCTCCATGATTAGACAATCTAACAAAGATATGCCTGCAGACATTAACCAAATTATCTTCCATCTCCACCCATGCCTCCTATACTTGACTCTACCACACATTTGCCCTAGGACTCTAACTTCCCAAGCCACATTTAGATATTACCAGACAACCTGGACTCTGCCTACCTTGGCCCTGCGAAGGATTACCAGGCTTGTGACTATATCCACTTGTTTTTTGTTTGTTATAATATGAATAACATTCAAGCACAAGCATGTGTGTTGCTCATGGTGCCTTAGCAAAAGCGTCACCCACGCTATGTAACCCTACTGTCAGATGAAATAGCGGATACCGACGACTGTAAGCAAGCAGACTACTTATATTTTATTTATTGGTTATTTGTAATGCGCACTGTACAGCAGAATTGTGTTTCAAGGTGCATCAAGACAAGGGGGTGTGCGAGACACAGGGATGAAAAAGTGAAAGACAATGACAGAACATTCCTACTACATCTTAGGGCATTCTGAATGAGCAAGTGCTATAGGATGGGATCAGGGGAGAGGGGGAGGAGGGAGACTGCAGGAAGGGAAGGGAGATAGAGGACAGAGAAAAGCGTCCCTACTAGGCCAAGAGGAGATTTGCGTCCTGCAAGTGCTATAACATGAAGAGGGCAGAGTGAAAGGAAGGGAGGAAGGTTCAGGAAGAGAATGAGGGGAAGGAACAATAAGTGCAACAAGAAAAAAACAGGTTCAACATAGACTGTACTGAGCCATGACTCTGCTGCCTGGGAAATTACAAAGACTAAATGTATATTTTGCTAAGGAAAAAGATGCATGAATGGCCTTGACGACCATGCTCCCAGTAGAGAACAGCAACTGCCTTTGAAGTTGAGGTAGCCACCTGGAGTACCAAGCTTTCTGGAATAGGGTGTCTGGAGAGAAATTCAGGGTGAATGGATGAGGGTCTGTATTTTATCACCAACTCATTCTCCACAGCAGGAGTGGTGTCAGGTTTTTGCCAGTCCTCCAAAATAGTGTTCTTGAGAGCTGAATGAAAAGGCAGCACATGTTCTTTTAGAGGTCCTTCATCAATGATGTTTGTGAACCCTGAACTATATCCTTTGCAGGATGCCCCCAACACATACGCAGTGACCTTGTTCATCACTGTTCTGTAAGCCGGTCCGATAGCACAGCGAGTAGAACGCACACTTTGATATCTGTGCAGAGGCTGCTGACGCAGGCTCTAATCCTGGCAGAGCCAAACTCAGCCTTTCATCCTTCCGAGGTTGATAAATAAGCACCACACACCGTGGGTAATAATAAGCAGCGCTCAGGTGCCAGAGGGTCTGTAGCGCTATATAAATGCTAAATTATTATTATTATTATTATTATTATTATTATTATTATTATTATTATTATTATTATTATTATTATTTGGATGAGCAGTTATGTCAGGTGTGGTGAATTTCACCTAAGGGGAGGTGTCCATACCACTAGCTTCATTAAGGCGTGTAGCCAAGTCCTCCACACGAGATTGATCAGCAATTGATATGTATTCTCATCCCATGATTCTTATTCTGTGTACATATGTCACACAAGCACTTTTAAGCAGCCCCCTTTAAAGTTAATGTATCTTAAAACTTTAATTTGCCCTCTAAGGATTTTGAATCGGTAAATGTCATGCTCAGTGTCTTCTACTTTGCATTATCAACAATATCCTAGAAGTGGAGAGTGACATTGCAATATCATTTACTTGGCCTGCAAGGATTAATGGGTATGTACTAAATTACTAAATTATATTATAACTCGCTACTATACAAAAAACAGATTGACTGAGAAATTTTCCTACCAAACAACGCAAGTGCAGGATATGTTGCAAACAATCATGTACAACTTTCAAAATAATTGTAACCATGCCGATTCATGACATTTTATGAAACTGCACCTACTATAATGGTGAGACTTTAAAATGTGCTTGCAAGGTATTGTGGGAATGCAAATATCCCAGTTAGTATTTTACTGCTTCAATCCCTCACTTTTTACAGACCTATGTCAACTAGTATTTGAGGCATGCACAAAAGTCTGGCAAGAGTCTGGAGGATACGGGTTGAAAGGCACAGGAGAACACTCCTTTGGGTAAAGAACAAATCATCAAATTTCAAAAACCCATTAAGACATTTCAGCAGTACAGTACATTAACGGACATGTTTTGTTTGTTGACCAAAGTATAGGAAACTCTAGTAATAGTCTAAGTAACTGCACCTTTTGTTTATTTCTATGCTCAGATGCTGAGGGCATTTTAATATAATCATGTGTTCTGAACGTATTGCCTTACATCCGCATGCATCTTGTTTAACTGATAATAGTGAATTGCAGAAGAAGAGTCCCTTGTTAAAGAAAAAGGCACTCAATCTTTTGTATCTCTGAGCATAGCTTCTATTAACTTAAATGACAAATATATGTGATTTTCTTCAATGTGACTCCATAACAAACCCCAGTACGTCTTTTGTGGAATGTTGTCTCGACTGTGGTGAGGAAAGGTGGGAAAAACTATAAGCTGTATTATGTGCTCGGTCATTTCACTTGCTATGTGAGTGTTAGAAGCAGTGCTCTGATAAGATTTGACTCTTTTTGGAATCAAATGATTTTCAGGGATTAAAGAGTAATTAGCTTTGCCAGTCGGAATTCTTCATGCTTAAATGTTCTTTCTCCTTAAAATTCCCTTTGTGGTCGGGTAGTAATATTATTAGAGTTCATTCCTATGCCACTGCTCTTCTGGTCACTGATTAAATGAAATATCAGTGGAGCTGTGTGGATGGAAGCAGAGGGTAGGTGTCTATATGTACATTGTTTTCTATTTTTGTCGGGCACATTTTCCTGTTTTTAAGGAGTAAAAATGAATGGTGTGTACACCTGTAAGCTGTAAGACTCGTTTTGAGTAAGTGTTGTCTCAACTCACAGGACAACATAATGTAGATAATTAGCAGAGGCACAAGAATTCTGGGGTCAGAGTATTCTGTGGTGCAGTTCCTCTGATGCAATTAACATCCTTACACAAATTATAAGAGGCAAGTTATCTTGCTCCTTGTATCACTTGATTAAAGTGACATATCAACTCCTACTGGCATATTTTCTGACACATCCCATTTAGTTGCCATTATTCTATCTACAAATATTGTATTTTGTCTGTATTGTCTGCCAGGCTCAGCACTGATATGCAATTTCTTTTTTTTAGAATGGCATGAAAAATGTTCTGCATTGTCTCTGGCCAATGTTGAGAAATGAATAGCCACAACTAAACCTATTGTTTATACTGAGCATACACTGTTTTCTTTGGTGCACACATGTTTTCCTCTACACAGGAGTAAGTTTGGTAGGTACTGCTAATATACCCTATAATTACATATAAAAAATTTGGAACAGGCATATTTCCAGCACTTTTTTACGCAGATGATGCGGTACTGATAGTCAATACCCATATTGGTCTAAGACACAATTTGAACATTTTTGTGAAAAAATGTAAAGAACTTTCAATGGAGCTCAACATAGGGAAAACTAAGGTGATTTATTTATTTTTATTGCGTTTATTTATATAGCGCAAAAGACGAAAGCCTGTGGGTATTGGGGTGCTAAACAATACATATGTACATAAAACAAAGGGGGAGACAGGGGATGCAACTGTTCGATTACTGGTTCAACAAAATTAGCAAAACAGTGCTGTCTTCAGGTCCTTCTTGAAGACAGGAAAAGATGAGCATGCTCTTAGATTGGGGGAAGCTCATTCCAGAGACTTGGGGCTGCATGAGGGAATGACCCTCTTGTCAGGCAGAAGCATTTGGAACACTGCATCATCAAAAGGGAGGTGTTGTTGGAATGCAAGCTCCTGTGTGCAGGCAGCCAGTGGAGATGTTGGGCTAGGTCAGCTGGGCCCGAGCCATAAAGGCATCAGTGAGTTATGCAGTGCACAAGGGACAGAATTCGGCTGTTCACTGGTAACCAGTGCTGGGCCCTTCTGGCTAGTGAGACATGATCTGCACTCACCAACCCCTTTACAGCATGCACAACATTATTCTGAACCACCTGAAGTCGAGAGAGTTCTCCTCTGGTTACTCCCAGTAGAAGGCTAGTGCAATAGTCAAGCTTGGACCCTATGATGGCACGTGCAATTGTAGCACACTTGGTAACACTCAAGAAGGGGTGAAGCTGGGTCAACAATTTAAGATAGTAGGAGGAGCAGGAGACTAGGCTTCTCACATGTGCCTTCATTGATAAATTTTGGTCAAGAATGACTCCAAGGGTCTTGAGCTTGGGTTGGGTTTTAATGGAGCATCCAGCTATGTTAAATTGGCAATATTTCTTTTACCAATTTTTCGTAGTTGGGGCGTTGTGCCCACAATCATCAATTTTGTCTTTGAGTCATTTAAGGCTAGTATATTCAACTGGATCCAGGCTTGTGTTTTTCATACATACAATTTAGGGCAGTGGAGTCGGTGGCGTAGGCCCCTCATAGTGGTATGAGGCACTGAGTATCATCGACGTAGTTTGCATAAATGGTCTCTGTAGCATCCAGTTTTTGAAACAGGGGCAGCATATAGATGTTAAATAGTGTAGGAGATATACAGGAGCCCTGTGGGTTGCCACAGGATACCTGGAATTCCTCTGCCAGTGAGTCTGAAAGAAACCTCTTGCGGCCCATTAGATAGAAATGACTGAACCCAGTTAGCTGCTTCGATAGAGAAATGTGCTGAGTCACATAGTCTGTCCGCAATGATGGTATGATCCACAAGATCAAATGCTGCGGACAGATCTAGTAGCACCAGCAGATCCGAGTTCCCTTTATCAAATATCGTGAACATATTGTACTTCAGGTCTAAAAGAGACGACTCAGTGCTATAGCCTAATTGAATGCCTGATTGTTATATTATATTTAGAGTCTAGGGTTTGGCCATATTCTTTGCCAATGTTCTATGGGAGCCCGATACCCGTTATCTTCCAAATATTTTACTTCAAGCTTGCCATGAATTGCATAGTTTGCATAGTTTGATGCTGAACTTGCTAGATCCAATAACTTTAAAATAAATTGTTTTCTATGGTCAGCAATATGGCAACATTTTCATGCCCCCACAGTGAGGCATCATAGTTAGTAGTTGGCTTAATCTGAGCATGATATACTTTCAAAAGCGGTCCTAGCAGTTTCCCATGACATATGTGCATATTGTGAAATACCCCTTCCAGTGCCTGAGTCATTTTAGTTCTCTGTCTCAATATATGTGTCACCCACTGCCAGTTTTCCTCAAATCTTATGCCAAGATAATCATACTCTTGCACCATTGGAATTAGACAACCATACCTATCCATTCCATGCATCCTGATTTGTTGTCTTCCTCTCCCTGCCCTGCATACCAAAACAGATGATTTTGATTAATTCATTTTCAGATCTAAATTTAATATAAAATTAGTGTAAACATCAATTAATTTCTGTAGGGCATTGGAAGTTTGAGCAATACAAAAAGTGTCATCTGCATAAGCTAAAAGGGGGAACATTTTATTACCCACCCGTAGGAAATCCGCCTTCGACTCTACAGGCGCTTTATAAAGACTGGGGGCCTCATTACGCGGACGGCGGTGGACCAAGGTGCTATTAGGTGATATTAGCACCTTGGTCCATGCCGGTAAAATACCGGCACCGCCTTGGTGGAAAAGGGGAATTATCACCCTATTCCAAGGTTGGTGGGGCGGTAATTCCCTCTTCCCCCATTGCCCTTCCCCATTCCCATTTTTGCCCCACAGGGCATAATGGAATGGGGAAGGTGCTAATTATGGCACCGCAAATTGCGGTAGCGTAATTAGCTCCCTGGTCCCTTTGCGGGTTGGTTTTTAACGCCTGCAAAAAGCAGGCGATAAATTCTCCAACCCGCAAAGGGACCTCGTAGTAAGGCAGTAAGGGTTTACCGGTACTTGTAAAACACAGGTACCGGTAAACCCTTACCGCCTACCGTGTAATGAGGCCCTGTGTGTATAAAGTGTGAACAAAATCGGGGCCAATACACATCCCTGACGGGTTCCTGTAACCACATCAAAATAGCTGGTACATCGTCCCTGTTCGCCATAAAGGATGCAAGCCCTAGTGACTTCATGCACCAAATGCAGGACCCTCAATAACCTACTGGTACACCCCATGGATGCAAGCACCACCCAGAGTTTGGTTCTAGTAACCTTTTCAAACGTGGTGCTTGAAACCATGAACGCCAGGTAGATTGGTTCAGAATTTGCAAAAACAGAATTCGGCCCAACCAAATATTAATTTAGAGCCTGGTCGCATGTCCCCACACCTGGTCTAAAACCATACCGTGCACCTGCCACTGATTTGGCTGCAATCCAGATCTCAATATGACCCAACAATATGCGACCAAATATCTTGAAGGAAGTATCCAGGAGCGATATTGGCCTGTGCGCTAGTGGGCTCCCACAATGTCCTTTTTTGAAAATTGGATATATCATTGCCTCTTTCCAAAAAGACGGAAATTTCCCTGTGTACAAAAATGGGATAAAACATGTTCAACCGCGGGTCCCGTAAATCCACCCCCCCTTATATAGATCCGCAGGAAAGCATCTAGGCTGGGCGCTCTATTGTTTGCTTGTTGGTTGATTGCAATTTCTACTTTACTTAGAGAGAATTGGATCATTACACCCACGCCTTTGCCTCAACATGGGTTTACCCCAATGCATGCTCTCTTTTATGAAGTGGCCCTCTCGCTACAAACTCCCACAATTTTTTGGAGTCATTTGTGGAAACAGAAATCAACAACTCCTCCCACGCTTGTTGCTCCAAAAATGCTTTCCTTTTCTTTAGTGCTAATTTGTATTTGGCCCTGGCCAGAGAGATTTCTCCCCTACAACTAGCCGGGTCCTTCAGGACCAACAACAGACGCTTCTTTGTTTGCAACCTTCAGCAAACCAACTGTTCATGCCCCTGTTGTTCTTTTTAAAGTGAAATTGCAACATGTTTGTGAGGGATCCCCTCAACTCCTCATACTTTTTTTTTACTTGTCTTGGAGACTCAAAGTTATCAAACAGGGGCAGAATTTAATTTCAGTGTAGGGATACAAATTCATGCTGTGTGGTCCCATTGTTGCATTTAGTCCATTTCAGTCTTCGCTTACAGCGAGGTTTAACCTCACACCGATCTAACTGAGGAAAAACTGCTGTCGACTGAATGCACTACCATTGTTTAATGGGACTCAGTGGAAAATGGTCACTACAATGTTCCCTGATTACCTCAAAAGATTTTATCAAATTCCAATGGCAAACACGCATAAAAAGGTAAACTATTGTGGACGATCCCTGTGCATTTCTAGAAGTCAGAGTCCCTGGTACATTTGGTGTTACTCGACCATCCATGGACCATAAACCCCACTCCAATAACCAACGGCCCACTTGTAGGCCCGTAGAACAGGTCCTTTTGTCCAGCATCTGTGTGTGTGCAATGCTATAGACAGAGTCCTCGGTATCATCATACAAATCTTCCAAAATCCCATTGCCCAGATAAGTAGACCAAAGCTGAAGCTAAAAACAGAGCATTCATGCTAAGTACATGCGAATAGGAATCCAAATGCATTTGGGTAAAACTGAGAGGTGAGGAGGATGTAGAGATGAAAGGGCTCCAGGTCATTTCCTAGCATGGAGGATTACCTATAGTCTGGTGTCTCTGAAAGGGCTACTTGGAGGGGTGAGGGCTCAGGATCAGTCACACTCCACCTAGCTGGCACGTGAATGGCCCTGGCTCAGACCAAACTGCCTTTCAGAGGCAGATACATTTCTTCAAATGCGGATGAGAAATGGGCAGCTTGATTTAGGTGTCAGCATAATATTTGGTGATTTACAAAATAAAAAGCTGCTGATAGGTCAAGTAATGGAAGCAGAACCAGCTTCCCGTTGTCTTTCATGTCCTCAATTTGTGTTTTGAGGTCAATGAGGGCTGTTTCGGTTCTGTGCCTGGGTCGGAAATCTGATTGTCTGAGGCCCAATAGTTTGTTTGATTCCAGGTATTCTTGGATCTGCATATAGGCTGTACGGTTGAGATTGTTCATCAGAAATGGCACAGTATTGATGGGTCTATAGTTGGTAGGTATTCTGGCATCCAAGGTGGGTTTTTTAAGAAGGGGGATAACCCAAGCATCCTTGAGGTTGTTGGGGACAATGCTGGTGTTGAAAATGAATTCATAAGGGCATTGATAAACAGTGCCAGTTCATGCAAGGCCTCCTTGACGATGGGAACCAGGCATGAGTCACCCTGGCAGTTGGAAGCTTTGAGTTTATTGATAATATTTTCAACCTCAGGAATGGTTAGTGGTGTTAAACTAAAGGTGGGTGATGTGGGTCATTCTGGAGGCTATTTTATTTGTCGTTCATTTTGGCTTGGAGTGCAGAGATCTTTCCAAGGAGCGCTTTTTGGATATTAGCACACCAAGTGCTGTCTTCGCTACAGGGGTCCGGCGGGGCTGAGGGAGTATCAAGTTCTTTTAAGATCTTGAACAGCTCTTTAGTGTTAGATTCAGCTTGTATAATGTGCTTATTGTATGTATCTTTTTAGCTTGGAAAATGGCGTCTTTGTAGTTGAGAGATGCAATGAAGAGACTATCCTTATTAGTGTCAGTAGGATGGCTTTTCCAGCGGGCTTTGGAATTACGTTTTTCTTTGCGTAGTGCTCTCAAGTGTGGTGTGAACCATGAATTGAGGTGTGCACACGGCTTAGGTTTCCTAGATTTAATAGGTGCTCTAGCGTCCAGTGCTTTCACCATAGTCTGATTGAACATATCCTCTAGGACCGTAGGGTTTGTGCAAGATAGTGTCAATTTGTTCAACATTGGAAGGAGGAGAGGGCCCAATTGGTCCTGCCAAGATGAAGGAGGTTCATGGTGTGGCGGCTCCTGCCAATTCCTCAGAAGTTTCAGGCTTCTTGGTGATGGTGCACTATTGTGCATGTTTTGTAAAGTGCCTACACACACTTTCTGAGCAGTTGCATCACCTAACCAAGAAGAACTCATATTTTGAATGGACAGCTCTGAAAAAAAAGGTGTTCAGATATTGTAAGTATGCTTTGACACTGGGCACAAACGTGGCCTATTTGTCCCCGCTCTCCACTGCCAGGAACCGAAAATGTACCCACAGATCAATTAAGTAGGTGACTGAACCCACTGTTCTATACATATTGATGGAACTTTCATACCTGTTACTATTCCCTAATCTAATTTAACAGAGGTAGCTGGCTAACGATATTCCTTGTAGACTTTAAAGCTCCACACCCCTAAACCTGTTGACTTACCAAGGAGGGTGGAGTAAGATTGTATCCAGGTCACACCATTGAAGTCAATGGGAAGTAAACCAATGGGGTCAGGTGGCACGTCTCGCTCTCCGAAAATGCACCAGCTACTTCTAGTTGCAAGTAACTGCTCCTGGTGTGGCAACCATATCTGGCGTAAACCTGCTTAAAAATGCACTGCAATGCGTACAGGCTGCCTGAGGCATTTACGAACGATATAAAGCTTTTAAAAAACAAATAATACAAAGGGAGAGAGAGAAGCCGAATTGATGCACATAGGCACACACTAACTCTTAAGAGGAATTGCAACTGTTTTGTAATACTACCTGCCTCACAGTTGGCTTGTGGAATTTAGAGGAGACTGAAGATAACTTCTCTGTGATCCACAGACGAAAGACTCCAAATAAGGGCACTTTTAAAGTTCAGTATAGAGTGAATAAAACAAAGTGGCTCTATTGAACTCAAAATTATAACTCAAATGACTACATTATCAGTGCAAGCCAAGCACGGGTTATTCTTTGCTTGTGGTTGCTGACAGAAAGCCTACTGTGACGCACCAATATCTAAATAGGGCACAGGAAGTTAAATATTCCTAATTGTCTATACAAATGAAAGGCACAGAGTGAGAGCCTTACTTGCTTTCACTGCTCGTATCTTTTGAGCATGAGCTAAGTGGTACCAACCCGTCCTCTTTGTAGGACTTACACTTCTCCCCATCTCACATCCTGCCGCCGTAACAAATGACTGCTGGTTAACAATGTACCGCCATTTTTCACAGCAGCATCTATGAAAAATAACTGTGCCAAAGCATAGTTCAGTCCCCCTTTGGCGACGCAGGGGTGTGGGGCTGTAGCTTCCATTAGTTTGACACCAGAGTTGTCTATACTGACACGACGCCTTCCTCCTACTTCTCTGTGATTTGTGCTGTCTAATGTGCACAGGAGTTTCCCACGCTCACTGGATTGTGTCTGCACCAATAGCGTCCATGTCATCTCTGCACCCCATCAGATCAAGGAAGGGGCATACTCACGTTCAAATCTTTAAGAGCCCAGGCACAGGGGTCTTGCAAATATTGGTCTTAAACCACCCCCTGATATTTGGCCAAGAATCTTTGTTTTTTATTTTTTTTATTTGGGGAAGTTGAAGAGGAAGATAACCATGGCAAGAGGCGTACCTGGTCCCCATCTATAAGACGGGTACTATAGAGAACCTAATTATAGAATTACAGCTTTACTGGATAGCACTAGTAATATCTGCGTCTTTGCTCCTACAAGACAGACGAATGGATGAAAGAGAAACACGTATTTTTCCTGCTGAGCAAACAGGATTTCGACCGGTGTGTCCATGACAGGTCATATGGTTCTTCTATTAACCTTGACCAGTAGAGCAAATGAAGCAGGAGGGCTGCTGCTGTATGGCGGATATATGGACTTCCCTGCTGCTTTTGAGAACGTTAAAAGACGGACATCTCCTATGGCATAAACTAAGCACGTGGGGTCCTGATCCAGGTCTTTTGAAATGATTGGCATAATTGAACACTGATGCCTACCTCCGAGTTAGACAAAACCAAAATGGGCCATGCACAAAAGCCATCCCTTCTAGGCGAGGACTGGGCTGGGCATTGTGCCCGCCCTCTAAACAGTGCCGAGGAGGGCGATGCTCTGCGTGATAGGGGTGCTGTTCCACTGGAATGCATCACTCAACTATGAAGCATTTGTGGACGGCATTGCTCTGCTAGACCACACCCAGAAATCATTGCAGAAAAGTACAGGTCTAGTAAACGAGCAGGCCTATGCACACACACTTAATGTAAACACAGAGGGATCTGAAGTGATGTGTTCCAATAAACAATGCTGCAGCTATACACTTGGAAAATGGATGGACAGACTCTCAAACCTGTCACTTCCCAAGTGCCAAGGACGAGTATGCTCGTCCTTTTTGCATAGGCTTGCATAATAGCCTGGCACTTAAGAGATTAATTATTTGGGGGTTGAACTAAACTGCCATATGTTTTTTGAAGAATCCAAATGAGCTTTTACTAGAGAATGGTAAGGAAATCATGCTTGCTTTGCGTCTCTTTGACAAACAGTATGAAGGTTTGTCGCTTATCCCATTAAATAGAGCTCGCACACATGGCCGGGTCCCTTCTATTCTAAATGAGTGCAAACTAGTGATAAAGGAAAACTGGCTCTTATGTAATGAAGGGCTACTTTGGCGTCCTGCGCTGGCTATTCAGAAGAGCACACCGATCGAATATATCCGATTGGAGCTCAAATTGACCTCCTTGTCACTGTTTGTCTGAGGAGGTTATCATTTTCTTGACATTTAAAATTTGCAGAAACCAAGATTCTTTTTGGTCTTTGCAGTAAAGTGAGGAAAACAAGAGGCTAATTCTTTCTGCGTGAATTTGCGTTAGTCACTTATTTTGCATGGTTTGCAATAGCATATTATTTTATTTTCAAGAAATGATACCAGAAGATACTTCTTACCAAAGCAACAAGAACTACCTGTTCCATCGTGACTATGCTGACTACTCAAGACATCCTCTGTATCATAACCACTAATACTAAAATATTTCCATTGGTCATTATGCAGTTGGAATACAAGGGGAAACTGCCATGTATTCAATTACTCAGCACCAGAATTTGAATTAACATTTATAGTTTGCCTACAAGAACCTTGGCTAACAAACCTTCCAAGCTGCGACGGCTATATCACTCTCTTGAATCCTGCAATAAAAGGCTCCTCTGGCAGACCAGCATTGTCCTATTGAAACTAATTCAAATTCTATCACAATGGACAATCGTTGTTACTAACAACATAAATCCTTGAATACAAAATACCATTATTCGAATACAAGCATATGGTTATAACAATCCTGACCGTCTCATATCAATCATGAACCTGTATTGGAATCCAGCATCGCTAAACGATAGCAAATTCTTAGATGGTGTGTTTCTAACCATCAATCAAACACTCATAGAACACCAGCACATAGAATTCATTGATCTAAATATACATCTATATAACAAACTTAGCCAACGGATGGAGTACATCGATTTGTCAATGTGGGCAAAAAAATGACACAAAGAAACCTCGATTCTAAATCTGAAACAAGTAGACCAACCAAAAGACGCCATGGGCACAACCCTACCTACATGGGATGGTGGCAAGACAACAGCGATAATAGATTATGTATATCAGTCAATAGATCTACTGGAATCAATTACAGAGACTCAAATCAATCTATCAAAAAGAAGTGATCATCACCAACTAATAGTCACCGGTTCTGGACCCACACAACCAAAAAAGACTGACTTCTGTATACAGACAGAAGTCGCTGGCAATAATTACCAACTGTGACTAACCCAAGAGCAAATAAGAGATCTCACAGATCGAATACAACTAACAACAATGCCAGATATTGACAAACTCAATTACGATACCTTCTTGATTCCCTTTCTACAGCCAAGGAAGAACCAAATGAAACTACATAACCATTATTACGATACTGCAATCGCTCAGAAAAAAAAACAGATGCGTAAGGACATCCGCAACCTAAAACCTACAAATGGAATTTCAATTTCTGCACAGAAGAAAAAAATAAAACAAAAATACACAAACTGGAGGAAATCATATCAGGCAACACTGATACAAAACAATGCAGAAGCCATGATGAAAGCTTACAAGAACCACAACCCAAGACAACTGTGGAATCTGCTGAACAATAATGAAAGCAATCAACAACTCTTGATAGCAAACGTGACTAAGCAAAAGTGGATAGACCATTTTGCAAACATATATAATGATTCAGATACTACCACGCCGCCGGCGTTAAAAACCGCAAATAAATCATGGAATGTTCGTTATGACAAGGAAGACCTGATCCTGATCTTTGACAAACTGAACACCTCACGTGCCCCGGGTCCTGACAGTCTGTCCAATGCAATTCTAAAACAAAATGCGGATCTGTGGATTTGCTTCATGATGAGACTCATAGAAACCATCAACAAACAGTATACAATCCCTCCATCTTGGAGAACAGCGATAATCGTCCCCATATACAAACAAGGGGTGCATGACAATCCACAGAACTTTAGACTGATCGCATTATTAGACCCATTGGGCAAGATCTTCGCTGCATTGCTTCTTAAAAAACTTAAGGAATGGGCTAAGAAAACGAAGCGATTTGCAGCGAGACAGACGGGATTCACTTCTGGTGTTGGTACCAATGTAAATCTCCTTATAATGAACTTGGTCAAGTACGAAGCAATTGAAAAAAAAAACACAGATATACGCTGCTTTCTTGGACCTACATATGGCATTTGATTCCATACCAAGAACAAGACTATGGGAAAAACTGTCAGCGTGGAATTGTCCAGCGGAGATCCTGGAACCAATAAAATTACTATACTCCAACAAAACAATTGCTGTGAGACTTTCAAAGAATGGCACAACTACCCCCATGATAAAAACAATGAAAGGACTAAAGGAGGGCTGCCCCCTTGCAGCCACCCTATATAATTTATACACAGCAGACTGTGAAGAACATCTCAATGACTTGGCTCTGAATCCTCCAACACTGAACTCTTTCCCAATCCCAGCATTGCTCTATGCTGACGACATTATCCTATTAGACAAAACCATCTCAGGTTTACAACAGAGTTTACATCTCATGGCAATCTACATGAAATCCAACAATCTAAGGATCAATACGACAAAGACTAAAGTCATGGCATTAGTAAAACTTCCATTTAAGAAACATCCAGCATTAAAATTCTCTATTGATAAGATCTGCCTAGAAGAAGTATCGACCTGCAAATACCTCGGCATCATGCTAAATCAGTCTAAAATAGGAAAACAGTGGTTCAACAACGTGGAAATGAAAACTCAGTCATTAGCCAGACAAGGTTGTGTCCTACACAGGAAATACAGCAAATTCTCATTTAAACCCGTCATAACATTCTATAGACAGAAAGTAATCCCGGTAATTACATATGGCAGCGACACAATGATCCACTCACAATCCAACAATTGGGTAAAATTTGAAGCTATATTCTGGAGAATGATCTTAAGGCTCCCAGACTCATATCCGATGGCCAGAATTTGCTATGAAGTCGCAACCCAATCCCTATCCTCGATAGTGACATGGAAACAGCTCGACCTTTTAAGAAAACCTCTGACAAATGATGAAACACCGGCCACAGCAATTCTGAAAAATAATCCAACTGCTTTTCACAATACATCTTTACGGAAATGGAAAGAACATTTATTCCAACAATTAAAAGACGAAGAAATATTGCTCGAAACCCTCTTGAAAAGACCCCAACTTGCAAAACGTAAATTGGCAAATAATGACTGGATCAGAACATGTCATGCCAAAACTTTACACTCAAGAAATCTTCAAAGCCAATCGGATATCCGAGCCCTAAACTAAATCCTGAAGTACATGGAACAATTTCCTGATGACAACATCCGCACAGTGTACATGGGGATTCATCTGAATAACTTACCTACAAGAGACAAGCTGGCAACGACACAGCAAATCACGAAAACTGATAGCCATTGCCGGTTCTGCAACGATAGAGAAGTACCAGAAACAATCTATCATCTAGTAATGATCTGCCCAGAATTAACGACCAAGAGACTGAGCTTCTGTAACTTTTTTAAAATATCGATCCAACAGATGGACACGGAAATGCGTTGGTCATTATTATTGAACGGACGTGAAAACAAACTAATTTATACAATAGTTCAATTCTTACAACACATTTTAGGATTACATCCCGGAGCTCAACAGAAAGCCACGTGAAGATACTGATGATTCGCCTAATTGATGCCGAAAGTGACAACAAGAGATCTCCTTATTGTCTTTATATTCCTTTTTTTTCCTTCTCAATTGAATTGTTAATAATTATAATTTCGTGTATCACTGAGTTCTAAAAATGAAAAGTTTGTAACAAACTAAATCATTTTAATTAAAAGAATATATATATATCTATATATATTATTTTAAAATTGTCATTTGTGTGGTCCTGGATAAGATCTAAACACCAACTCGCAATGAATCAACATGTTGCAAGATTTTCATTGGCATTTTAGAGACGTAGGTATTAATTGTATAGGAACGAAATGTTGAACGGTTTCTTTGTTGTGGGTCATGCAATTATTTGATTTTACTTAATAGGCTCGATTCAAGATAATGCATATCAATACTGTGCAAAATAACTCTGCCAACAGCATAGTACAGCCCCACTTTGGTGACGAGGGGAAAACTTTCATTGGACTATCACCAGAAGAGTCGAACTATCAGCACTGTACTGAAGCTACTCCTTCCCTCTTTTTTAGATGTGTGTTGCCCAATGTGGTACAGGTGTTTGCTATCCTAACATGCTGTACACACCACCATGTCACTCTCCTGTATCCCTAAAATACAATGTTATCTCCTCACTTCTTGACCTTTCTTTCCCATGATCAGCATAACATGTCTCCTAGCAATGGTACTGGTATTCCTACAGTACACCATCTAGCCTACATCCACTCCCTCTGCATCTCATATTTTATGTAAATCATCATAGAATGTGCCACTGTCTCAAGTACTGCATGCAACTCACAGTGTCCACTACCCCTAAACTATATTCTCTGCATTCAGTCATTGCCCCATTCTCAACCTATTAAGTATTGTGTCTCTTCTCTGGCTCATTCTAAGACTCCAACGCCCATTCTTGCTCTAAACTGTCTCCTGTACTCCATATTCATGTCTGCCCTTCTTCCCTTCAACCCACCTTTTTGCCACATTTAATATTTTTAATAATCACCATTACTTTACTTCAAGGTTGACACCTGCATTTTATATATTTGTAAATTCTTCCCTTTTGAGGTTCAAATTCTGTGAAATATACAGCAACTCTGGAAGTGTATGACTAAATGTGTCCTTATTGGTCCACCCACTAAAAAACAACTTGTCTAACAATGGCTCAATGATATGCACCTGGAAGGATTTGATCCACAACTCTCAGACTCAGCAACATCCTTCGGCTTCACAATTGACAGCAATCTCTCCATCCAGAAACACATAATGATAATTAATAATAATTTGTTTCTTATATAGCGCTACACACCCATAGGTCTCAGAGCGCTCAAATAACAAAAGGCATTATTATCCCGCAGAGTGATACTCATTTTATCGACCTCGGAAGGATAAAAGGCTGAGTTGACCCTGCCGGGATTCGAACCTGCCACAGCAGGCTGCACACAAATATCAGGGGCGAGCTTAGCTCGCTGTGCCATCTGACCAAGAAGGCCCAAATAGCGCTGTGAAAACAGAAAAATAATATGAGGCCGGGAAGCCCAAAAGGAAACACACCAACACAGGTTACAAAGAAACATACAAGTACTTTATTTCAGGTTACAACAGTTACCAAGTCAACTGACAAACGGATAGCTATTCGGCTCTCAGTATAACATAACAAACTTCAACGAGGGTTCGATGTGTTCAGTGAGAGACCGCACATTGGGATACCCGGGCCATTTATACAATTTGTCCAGCCCTTGGCCAACCCTCTTTCGGGTTAACCATTCTGCGAAATACAATACTGGTCTTAGGGTTCCTTGCCAGGTCAACCTTTAATATATGCATTTTGATTAGTTTTGCTGATATAAGTAGTACATTTACATATAGGTCAACAGTAGAACATGGTCTCTGTTTGCAACCCCGACAAGTGGCCTGCAGGCATATTAATTATTCAGCTGTACGGAGGTCACAACGGCCAGAATCTTATTCGGAATGTCATTTGGCCTCCATTTTGATGTTCAGGGTGACTTCTACATAACAAGAGAACCTAAAATGGTGGCTTAATCCAAGATGGCGGCTTACATAGATTTCTCCGAGGTCAAGACCTTGCCGTGGAGTTTGTTCGCGCATGATGTTTAGACAACTTGGCGTAGGCCAATATACATACAACTATTATAATAGGAGGCATAATATTATTTCTATTCCGACAAACCCTCCTTTTGGCCTATGCCAAGTGTTAATACCATTTCTAATGTCTTTGTAAATAACTCCATGCATTGTCGTCCATACATCCTGAATCATTATCTGTAATATCTATAGCCATTAGGTCGTTCACCAGAACCTCTTGCAACACAAACTCTTTAGATGCTGTATCTGGGGCATACACTTTATGTCCTATCGTGCTCATGGCCTGAGCTCAACATCCCCCTAGCATTGCACATATACTAGGTAGACATTGGATACAGCAACAAAGGAATAGCAGAATTCACAAAATAACCAGTATGACAGAAAGCACCTTCCAACCCCAGGATCGTAGGGAATCCCAGAACCAAGCACTAATACTCCAATCTCCCACAGGAACATGCACTTCTGAACTAAGGACGTGCAAGTTCTGTATTGCTTTAAAAATTGTCGGTGAGGAATCTGGAATGAAAACACAACAAGCGGACCCCACTAATTTACATACTCCACCACGTTCTGCCAGAATGACATCTAATGCCATCCGATTTTGGAGCGCTACCAATCTTATTGCTTTCTGTTCCAGTGTCATATTATAGAGTATATCCGTGGTCCGGTTAATGGTTCTCTCCAATACTCTTGCTAGCCCCCTAATATTTTCAGAATTTGCTATCTGTCCCCAAAATGGCACAACTGATTTTGTTATATCTCCCAATATTTGCCCAGGGGTATCTCCATTCTCGTCCCGCCGTGGGCCAGCCTTAGAAACTTCCTTTGTACTAGCTATAAATACCCCAGGTAACAGTATCCCTAAATAACAGGTTCCCTGCCAATCCTTGGGCAACCAGGGAAATGCTGTACTACCGCAAACGAAATAGAGAGGCCCCCCTACATACAGAGGCCTGTTCTCCCTGGTAAAATTTACAATGTTCACACAACCTTCAAAATCTCCCATTGACCGGGTGCCATTCCTTTGTACACAGAAGGGAACTGAATCGGGGCTATGGTTAATAGAGTAGGAAGGAGGCACTGCGTCCTTATTGCCTATCGGAGCCATTTTAAAGGAAATTAGAGTTTGGAAAGGAAGAGACAGTTTATCAGATGGCCTAATAGAAGCAACATTAGGCTTACTTCTATTTGCAAAAAGCGAGCATCCCAGGGGAGTCAATACACGTTTCTCAAAATCATTGAAATTAGTTCCATCAAAGTTCCCTGAGATGCTATCATTCCAACGGCCAAAGAATAGTGCTCTAAGAGAGGCATAGCAAGCAGTCGTTAAAGGTAAAGGGTGAATATACCATACTAGCCCCTTGTTCCCCTGTTGCCGTAAATGGGTGCAGATCCAGCAGTTACTCTTATTAAAAATGGCATGCGTTAAATTCATTATTATCATTAAAGTGTTATTATGATACTTTTGTCTATGCTGGGAGTCCCTAGGTGACAAAGTATGAAGGTGTACAGAGGGAGTCAGAGCAGTAGGTACAATTTCAATTGGCAAAAGAGGCTCTAGAGGATAAATTTCTTCAAAGTACCAAAGTCCCACGGCAGTAACTATACAAATTCCAATTACTATCATCACAACACAGCAATACGTTTTCGGGGCCCAAGCACATTGTTCATTGTCCGAGTTGGTCACCCCCTTATTTACAAGTCCAATACGAGCAGTAGCGGTGGAGGTGGCAGGCATCGTAGTTTTTTCAATCGACGACCCCAATGTTCGTTGCTGGCGACACTACGGTCGCGCAACTTCTTAGTCCTTCCACAACCCTAGCCAGCAGAATCCCTTTTTTTCCAAAATTTTCCTTGCAAAAACTCTCAATGACTCTTTTTTTTCCAGATGCACAGGCAAAACCTGTGCCGTAGTTCTATTTGCTTTGTCGAAGGTCGTACCTGGTGGTTCCCGGTACTGTTTGATCCGGAAATAAGGTAACATCACTTCCTGAGGGAAGCAACCTATCAGAGGCGACGGAAGTCGCAGAACCTGAAACAATGTTTTCCGGAAGTGACTTTTCCGAAGAGTGCAGAGACAAAATGGATGGTTCCCCAAGCTCCACGGGCTCAGAGAGATTCTCCGACACACTCACAGCGCTATTTGCTACTCCAGGATCTGAGATTGTAGCATCAGCAAGGGGTTCTGCTTCTTCTGTAACGTGTGGCGTCGGGTGAGGAAGTTTCTTGACATGCGTCGCGTGGATCCAATGCTTCTTTCCAGCCACCCGCACTGCTGTCTGGGTGACCAACAGCACCTGGTAGGGTCCCCGCCAGCGAGGCGCGAGACAGGAAGACCTTTCGTAGGCCTTCACCAGGACCCAACTTCCAGGCTGAATATTGTTTCCTGGGCCTGTAAACCGTACAGGTAAAGCTGATCGAACCTGATGATAAATGAAATACAGATTTTTAGTCAACTGGTTACAGTAGTCTGCAAGCAATATATTTTCAACATCTCTCAACGCTTTAGGCTTCGGAAGACCCCAAATATTAGCAGGCCTCCCCATCACCACCTCGAATGGAGAGAGCCCCGTCTTAGTTTGAGATGTGACACGCATGGCTACCAACACAATAGGTAAGGCGTCCGGCCATTTCAGTTTGGTGCCGGCACATGTTTTAGCAAGCTTATTCTTTAGGATACCGTTATATCTCTCTACCAACCCAGCACTTTGAGGATGTCTAGCCGAATGAAATCACTTTTCGATGTGTAATGCTGTGCATATCTGCAAGATTACTGCTGCAACAAATTGTGGACCGTTGTCCGACCAAATTACTCTTGGCAACCCAAATCGTGGGAAGAATTCCTTTACCATAGTCTTCGCAGTGGTCATGGCAGTAGCATCTATAACGGGGAAAGCCTCAACCCATTTACTAAAGGCACAAATGATTACAAGTATTTTAGATTGTTACACCGTTCCATCTCAATAAAATCAAAGTGGATGACCTCGAAGGGGACAGAAGGAGGCCCAAAACTACCCCTTGGAGTTGCTGTCCCCTTCCCCACATTGTGCTGCAAGCAAATCATGCAATCTTGGACATAACGCTGTGCAATTTTCAAAATGTTATCATTTACCCAGACTCTTTCTAACATTTTCGTGATCTGCTGTGCACACACATGCGTAGGACCGTGTACCATCGTAACCATCGCCAGCACATATTAATTAGGGAGCAACCATTTCCCTTCAGATGTGTCCACCCAACACCCATCTTCATCTAGTTTCCCCATCCCTTCGGCCCACTTCTTAGACTCTTCTATTGTGGCATCAGCTTGGATATCTCGTACAGACCCAATACCCTCATCCATTACATAGGCATCTCTTGTTTCTCTTAGAGCATACATGTCTGTGCTAAGGTCTGTGGCCGTTTGCCTGGCTATCTGGTCAGCAAAAGCGTTCCCTTTCCCCACATCATCTATGACCTTACGATGCGCTGCACATTTCATGTTCGCTAACTGACTAGGGAGCGCGAGTGCCGAGAGCAATTGCACTATCAGGGGGCCATGCTGAATCTTGGTCCCATGTGATGTTAGGAACCCTCTTTCCGACCAGAGCCTCCCAAAGTTGTGACCCAGCCCAAAGGCATACTGGCTATCAGTATATATATTTACTGTACGCCCTTCGGAGAGTTCACAAGCTCGGGTCAACGCTATAATCTCTGCGGCCTGCGCGGAGTTATGCGGGATTCTCTTAGTTTCAACAACCATACTCAATGTAGTGACTGCATAAGCAGCTGTAGATGTACCATCCGGAAGTTTGAAGCAGGAGCCATCACAAAACAGCTCCCCTTCCGCATTAACCAAAGGAGTATCTATAAGGTCTATCCTGCCCTTTGTTTCCTGTTCAGTAGTATACAGGCAGTCATGTGATTCTTCATCACCGCAAACAGTATTTTGCGGGAAAGGTAGGAGTTCAGCCGGATTAAGAACACAACACCTCTTAATTTGAAAGTGGGGGCCAAACAAAGTCAATTCATACCTCGTCAGCCGTGCAGAGGTGAGGTGCTGTGTTTGGGTTTTATTCAATAGGACATCTACAGAGTGAGGTACCATCAGGGTTAAATCATGGCCTAGGACCATTCCCTCACTCTGTTTTACAGACGCGGCAGCAGCGACGGCTCTCAAACATCTTGGCAAAGCGCATGCGACAGGATAAAGGGCGGAAGAGTAGTAGCCGCACGGTCTATTCTTCCCTCCGTGTTCCTGTGTTAACACAGCCAAAGCACATCCATCACATTCATGCACAAACAACACAAAGGCCTTATTGTAATTTGGAGTACCCAGAACCAGTGCAGAGCATAACGCGGTTTTGAGAAGCTCAAATGATCGTTGATGTTCCGACTTCCATGGCAGCGGCGAAGAAATGCCCTTTTTCGTCAAGGCCAACATCGGTTTTATCACTAGTGAGAAGTTCGGGATCCACAGCCTACAGTAAGAAGCCATACCTATTAAGGCTCTGACTTCCTTCTGTGTATTTGGGACAGACATGCCAGAAATGTGTTTTATTCTTTCAGATGTCAATCTTCTCCCCTCCTTTGACAGGAGATAGCCTAAATAGGCGACCTCCTGACAACAATATTGAAATTTCTTAAGCGAAGCTTTATGACCATGTTCAGCCAAATGAATAAGCAACAATACAGTGCCATCTTTACAAGCACTTTCAGAATCTGCAGCTAAAAGCAAGTCATCGACATACTGAAGCAGTGTACAAGTAGATGGCAATTCAAGGGTGTCAAGCTGCTCTTTCAAAGCCCTACTATAAATGCTTGGACTTTCAGTATAACCTTGAGGTGCATGAGTAAATGTGAACGAACGCCCCCCCCAAGGTGAAAGCGAACAAATATCTACTATCCTTGTGTATAGGAATACTGAAGAAAGCATTCTTCAGATCCACAACACTAAAGTGAGTAGCTGTAGCAGGGATCATTGTTAATATCGTTGTCTCATCAGGCACAATTGGAAATTGTGGGGCAACAACTTTATTAATAGCGCGTAGATCAATTATGAAACGGAATGGGATTGCATTGTCGCCTTTCTTGTACACGGGTAAAATCGGACTGTTACATAAACTACCTGCAATCTCTTTGATCACTCCTCGATGCACAAAATCGGAAACAATGCACTTCAAAGCATGCTCGCCCTCAACTGATATTTTATATTGCGGAATTCGTGGTAGTTTATCTCCATGTTTCAAAACTATTTTAACGGGCTCAACCTGTAATACCCCGACATCATTGTCGTCAACCGCCCACAAACATTCTGGGACAACGCTAAACTCAGGAGGCAATGGTCGAGTCAGAAACTGAGAACTGGGAAGTTGCTGTGGTGAAATCGTCAGTCGCACTCCGTCAGAGGAACAATGAATTACTGCATTTAATTTCTTCAACAGATTTAACCCCAGCAAATTCTCTCCACAGTTTGAAGTCAAGAGGAATGGACAGTGGTCCGTAAAGGGACCCAAAGAAACAGGCACCGGTGAAGAAACCGGACAAGCAACTGGCATGCCAGAAAACACTACAGAAACATTAGTTTGCCCTGACAGTGGAATGTTTGGAACCCGAGAATGATCAATGGAGCACTTCAGTGCTCCAGTGTCTATCAGGAACTGATGTTTCCTATTCCCCACTAACAGTTCAACGTAGGGACCTTTTTCACTAACGGGAATAGGTGAAGGTTCCAAACCCTGCTTCGGGCAATCCTAACGAAACAAGATGTCGTCGAAAGGAAGCTCTTCAGAAAGGTAGGCAGCAGAAGGGTGATCAAATATGTTTCTTGTGTCCACACTCGAAGTCTGATTATCCCGTGAAAAAGGTTGCTGAGGATCTTGTGAGAACTGACCTCTATCAGGGCCCCCCACTCCGGGGCGACTTCTGGGTCGTCTACCCATACTCCCAAATGTGTTGTTTGACCTCTGTCGAAGGACGGGGCACTGTGCACGCCAATGACCTTCCTGGCGGCAATAGGCACATTGATTAATATTCACAGGACCCAAGGGGACGTTCCCTTTCGGAACATACTGACCTCTGGTCTGTGAATTACCTCCTCTGGGATTTCTAACAATTTGCTGTAACAATACTTTAGTCTTCAAATCTCCTTTCCTCTTCCCGACTCTATCTTTTTCATTATTGACGCAGTTCTCATAATACTGAGCCATGTGCAAAACTTCAGATTGGGATTTTGCCTGCCAAGCGCTCTCAGAGGACATAATCTGTGACTGGATGTCAGGCAGCAATCCACGCACAAATTTGTCCACAAACAACCTTTTCCCAGACTCTGTGCCCAAGTCCTGTCCACTGAAGTCAGAGAATACCTGTTCGAATTGATTAAAGAATTCGGTGGCACCTTCAGATTTTCCTTGAACACAGGCCGTAAACTTGTCCCAAATAATTATTTTCTCAGGAATTATGGTGTTCAAATTTGCAACAATTCTATCAGGCAAAGTGAGTATTACCTGAGGTGGATTCTCACCAGCTGGTCTTTCCCCATCAAGCCTAGTTATGTTAGCCCACGTATCTCCCAACCCTGGCACATTGTCTATTGTTCGAACCTGCTTTCATAAATCTACGGGCAGGAGTACAGGGAATAGCAAGTCAATATCACTTAGGGTGAACACAGAGGACTGTAAAACGGACTCTATCTCTTTGTAGAATCCTGGCGGATTTTTCCTAATATCAGGAATTGATTGTCTAATAGTGTTCACTTCCTGTCGCGAAAACAGGACGTGAATAAATTGTGATACATAATGTGCGGGAATGTCCACAGCGGGTGCACCTGTCCCAACGTTAGCAGGAATCTCAACCTTTGGGACAAATGTCGGAGGAACCTCTCTCAGAGGCAACTGAGATATAGGTAATTCCGATCGCTTACTAAGCAACAGAGCCAGGTCGAACGCTAAGGCAGTCGAAGAAGTGTCGGGCGAAAAAGCCCTCTTACAAATACCCAATAACTCTGTAGGGCAACTAACCTTCTTCCTTACACATTCATCCTGCAGGTATTGCACCATTACCTGAATCACCTTCCTCTGCATTTCTACTGTATACTGACTATACGTGTCATACGCTTCATCTGGCGGTATCGATGAATCCGAGATCCATCGAATCGCATCTTTGGTACAGATTCGTACTTCCTCAGATGCCGATTTACAACACGGAAGGAACCGTTTCTGTACATACATACTGTCATCTTCATCATCCTCATCCCGCAATTTTTCTATGTCCCTCCTATACTCAAATAACCTCTCAACATGACCATGTACTTTCTCCTCGGTGTCCCTCGATAGCGCTAAAGTATTCAGATCCCTCAACCCTTGTGGGAAATCTGTATTATGTAATCTACCCCTCATTACACATAAATAAGTCACCAAACCTTCAATAAAAACATTTTTCTCGGAAAAATTGCCCATATTTGATAATGTGGAGAAAACATCAGCTTGATCACCTCTCTCCATACAATGCTTAGCCCATGCAAATAATTCCCGTTTCTTTTCTGCAGAGACAGTATTTCGAGTGACAATCTTTGACCCCGCACCCTGATCAACTTCAGTCTGTACAGAACCACTCGGGAGCAGAGGTGTGGGCAAATTCAATGGAGGTGCGACTATAGGCGCAAGGGGAAGGGGTGGTAGAGTAGATGGAGGAACAACAACTGGAGGAATAGGAATAGGTTGTACAGGGAGAACGGGAATAACAGCAGGAATAACAGCAGGAATAACAGCAGGAATGGGCAGAGCACTAGGGAGAGGATCATACGGAGGTGGCGCAGAGGCACCAGGCCTGCGTTCGTTTAACAATTTATCAATAAATTCTTCGGAAACATGAAAATCTCTAGAGGGATAGATTTTCTGGATACCGAGTGAGAAAGCCCTATCCATACTCTTGACTGACTCTGAATGTTTTTCCTTATCATATAACAACGCCTTTTCGGCATTCGTTTTATGATGGCGTGCATGTTTATCCCTACTTTTAAGCTGCTGCAACGCTTCTTTTTTCCAATTCTGCAAAACATCAAATGCTGCAGGTCTGGCCTTCTTCTTTAACAAGACCGATTCTAGGTATTCAATACGGGGGATCTCGAAACTACCATTGATTGGTCACTAAAATTCAGAGGCATGTCTGGTTTGTCTGTGCCAAATATCATTAAATACTATACTTCCAATGACATGCTTACAGTACATAGTACATGCCGGCGACCCCTCCTCTGGTGCCGGGCGGCTAAATTCCAAAGATTGTCGATTGCTGCGGAACAGTGCCCTAAAGCAGCTAGACAATTTCCCAGGCATTTCACAAAAAAATGGTGTTACCCGGTCAATAATTGTGTCTGCAGATACAATACGCCAAATTCAAATTGTCAGGGTTAAATTAAGAGTCGGGTCACGACTACACCTGACCAAACCTAAGGAGGACCGTACGGTTTACCAAAGAACTTACCTAACGAATTTTAACTTGTGTTTGGTGGTTTCGACAAATCTGTCCGCCTCAAAAAATAGACCCTCGTCAAGATGCTGTGTCAGACCACACGACTATCGTCCAAGGATCGGATCGTGCAGCGCTGCCGAGGTATCGCTTCTCGCTTGGTCGGGCCCGCAGAATCACACTGTCGGATCCCGGTTCGATAGCCTGCGTCAACCTTCAATGATCCGGCATCAATCTTGAGGGTCCCTATTCGGGCGCCAACTGTGAAAACAGAAAAATAATATGAGGCCGGGAACCCCAAAAGGAAACACACCAACACAGGTTACAAAGAAACATACAAGTACTTTATTTCAGGTTACAACAGTTACCAAGTCAACTGACAAACGGATAGCTATTCGGCTCTCAGTATAACATAACGAACTTCAACGAGAGTTCGATGTGTTCAGTGAGAGACCGCACATTGGAATACCCGGGCCATTTATACAATTTGTCCAGCCATTGGCCAACCCTCTTGCGGGTTAACCATTCTGCGAAATACAATACTGGTCTTAGGGTTGCTTGCCAGGTCAACATTTAATATATGCATTTTGATTAGTTTCGCTGATATAAGTAGTACATTTACATATAGGTCAACAGTAGGACAAGGTCTCTGTTCGCGACCCCGACACGTGGCCTGCAGGCATATTAATTATTCAGCTGTACGGAGGTCACAACGGCCAGAATCTTATTCGAATGTCATTTGGCCTCCATTTTGATGTTCAGGGTGACTTCTACATAACAAGAGAACCTAAAATGGCGGCTTAATCCAAGATGGCGGCTTACATTGATTTCTCTGAGGTCAAGACCTTGTCGTGGAGTTTGTTCGCGCATGATGTTTAGACAACTTGGCGTAGGCCAATATACATACAACTATTATAATAGGAGGCATAATATTATTTCTATTCCGACAGCGTAGCTCATAATCTCTAACCTTTGAAAAATCAAACCTTTCATCCTACAGCAGGACTTCCTGACCGTAGCGCAGGTCCTTGTTGTCTCGAACATTGATGGGGGGAATGCTCTCCTGACAGGGCTCTTGCTGCTCATTTGGCTCACCTAAAAGCAGCCCACCACACTGCAGCACCTCTTATTACGGGAGCATGTACATTTGACTGAATTATCCCGATTCTACAGGAACAACATTGACTTCCACTACAAGCCAGGCTACTGTTCAAGATTTCATGTATCATCTACAAAGCAGTTATGTTTAGCACACCAGCGTACCTGGTGGCTAAGTCCCACATACTTGGTGCCACATGCTACTCGCGCAGAAAACTGACCAATTGGCTTTAATCACAACTCGTACAGTACTCCACTGCTTTTGAGCTAGGTCCACACTTTAAACAATAAAATAAATAAAATAAATACAAATCCTTTTCCTTTTCTCAATGGGATTTCTACACCCACGTTGTCCCTTTTGGTTCCTTTATACACTGTCAAATCCGCTACCTCATTTCCCAGAATCCTGCTATCTCTGTGAATCCAGGGCATTGACACATTTATGACACATCGACTACACTTTGCCAGACGCTGCCTGACATGAAGTACAATATCCATTATTTTCAGCTGGAATTGAAAGTATTCTGATATATGAACCCGCTCTGATCAAGATGGAGATGTCTTTAGACTATAGTTCCAATAGAGCTCACTCCTGGAAAATGAGCATGTCCATTCTAGACAAAGAAGGTGTAGTGGATTTGCTGGTAAAGGAGGAAATGCAGTTCCTAACAGGCAATAGGAATGGTGAGGTTAAGGGTGATACAGTGTGGGTGCCTTTCAAATGCATGATGCCTCATCAAGACTCTCTAGTCTTGATGACTCTCTCTTACCAAAGGAGGAAGGCTTGAGCGACTAAACTTGACTCGCTGAGTACTTTGATCAACACATTCGAAAAAGACCTGATGACACACCCGGATGAGGGCAGGAACAGAGAATTTGTTAAAACAAAATATGTGCTTAATAAGCAGTGAAATGAAGGTGCAGAAAAGACTATGTTTAAGGCTAGGTGTGCTTATTATGAGGGTGGAAGGATTTGCAGTTGCCTGTTAGCACACAGGTTGAGAGTTATCAATGGAAGCAGAGCAATATGTGCTATAGCGAGGCAGTCTTGGGGGATAACTTATGATCATCCCGTGATCAATGAGGAATTCAGTAAATTTTATGAGGGCCTTTATTCTTAGTCGCTTGCTGCTGATTGGGGACATCTTTCTTTCTTGTAAAAACAAGGGCACACCCCCTATGATAATTAAACATGCAACAATAACAGTTCTTCTTAAAAAAGGATGTAGCTGTAATGGGCTTAGAGCACATCACACTCCAGCCAGGTACTTTTTCCACTGATAAGGAATGCGACGGACAATAAACATTTTTTTATCTTTATTTATCCATGGATTCTACTTTGAGAAGGCACCCAAACCCGTCTCACATCCACATTAACAAATACCCTGTGTCGCAATGGACTATGAACCCGGCCGGTTTGTAACAATGAAATATTTATTAATTTTAGAATTCACAGAAAATCAAGCACATCAAAATTAGGGCAACAACCACCACTACTCTGGCTATACAATGCAACAATTATACAACACAATTAATTCAAATTCCTAACATCATCTACATAAACCTTTAATAGAAAGCGTAAGCAAATGACTTTTCTTCAAAATGACAGATGGCACACAGGTTATATGCACTCCCCCTGCAACACTTCCCCCAAACACACACTTATGAAATTCTTTGTGGATGGAAAGTAGTGGCAAGGATTCAGGGGAAAATCGATTTTTTTAATTCAACCCACCACACCAGGATGGGAGGCCACAAATGAATTGAAAACCTTCAAAAGCAGCAAAATGGCATACTCAGATTTTACTTGTTACTTGTAGATCAGTTTACAATTGCAGTGGGAAAGCTATGACAGAGATGTGTGTGGCTGCATTTAAGAGACAAGAAAGCTTACAGACTACTGAACAGGGCACCAAAGCAACGTGACACAGGTAAGAAAATCAATTTTGAAAGGAAAAGAATGCAAAAAAAACACACGCGTCAGAATTGCAACTTCTTAATTACAAGCTTTAAAATGATAAGCAGCTAAGAATTTGGGCTTAGCTGTCAAAATCGAAAATCGGTTTTTGGATGAGAAACAGAGGCACATAATAGACAGGATTCTGAAGGAAAGGGAATATTCTTAGTGGGATTATGTTTTTTTTTATAGGGAAAAGGCTAATAGGAATTTAGAGAAAAGCACAATACATGGGCAAATTCATTTTTTGTTGCACTGAGGCTATATTTTAATGACTATATTATTAAGGAAAGGCAATGAGCATGGATATTTCAAAAATGGTACTAAGGACCAACATATATAACTGAAATAATTATAAAATGAATACGCTAACAGATATGGACTAACACAGAAAGGTGAATAGATGATACTTGCAATTTGGGATTTTGGATGGGATTTTAATAGGATTTGAATAGGATGCAAGGATAAAAGAGCGAGATATGCAACTGTTGGGTACTGGGTGATACGAAACTTACAGGATAAGCTTGAGTTTGGTAACGTGTACAGCCAGCGAGGTCTCTGGACAGCGGGCCAAGGGATCTGGTCACTGAGACAGCAGGGTCAAGGGATCCGGCCACTGGGACAGCTGGGATATCCTGGAGGGGATCAGCTGGGCAAGGTCTGGTCACTGTGGACAGTGGGATGGATCAGCTGCCTTTCCTCTTTTCTCCCTGGATTATTGGGTATGGCTGGATCTGGAAGGGTGGTTCTGCCTGGATCTGGATGGTCCTGCCTGGATGGAATCAGTTGCCTCTGGATCTGGTTTTTGAGTTTTTGAATCTTTGAATAGTGGGATGTATCTCTGATTTCCTGGATCTTGGGGTCTGGTTTTCAGTTGCTGGTCCCTTGTGTTTCTCTGTCTCCCTCTTATATAGGCAAAGTGACATCAGAGAATTTTACAAGCTGGGTGGAAGTACTCTGAACTTACCCCTCCACTAGCATAGGCCAGTCTACAGGTGTTCCCTCCTCCCTCCAGGCTCATTGGTTCAGGGGAACTGACATCATTTTATGTGTGTGCATTTACAACCTTTCTTTGTTTCACCACAGTTACTTTTTACCAAAATATGTTATGGAGCAAAACTTCAAATCCATCCTAGTCGCATCATAAGAAACAGATATGCAGATTCCATATTTCACAGGGAATCAGACACTCCGATTGCCAACTCTGTGTGATTTTGCATTGCCCTTGGCACATTTTCATCATTTTTCAGAGAAACATAACATTGAAAATTCTGCAAATGGCTACACATATGCCCACCACTATATTGCATATCTTCACCAGGTTATATATCAGTATCATTTGTACTTCACCCAGAAATGCATTTTTCCTGCCATTGGTGTTACAGAGATGCTAGGAACATATGCTTAGTCTCTTTAGATATAACATTACAGCTTATTCAGGACATTGCGAGAATGTCTTAATCTAAAACGTTATTTAACGCCAATGGGCTGGATTAGTCACAAGTGTGGGCAGTCTTTCTAACCCCCACAGCCAAATTGCCTTCCCCTGGGTCAGTTTGAATAAAGGGTTTCCATGATGCCGTTTGAAGCTAGGCTGTTGGGAACGGGCAGGGGTGTGAAAAGAAAACACACCATTCGGTGAAAATGCTGGTTCCCCTTGGGTCATTTGTTCCTTTCACTAAGGATGCCGGCTAGTCTGACGAGGTTGCAAACACCCACACTTTGGCCCTTTCATATCCATGAGGGCTGGTTCACTTGTGGAGGTAATTCTGTTCCCATGGAAGGCAGGGAACCTTTGAATTAAGTGCCTGGGCCAATCCTGTTCTCCTGGTTTCTACATTTTTTTTCTTCTTTTTTTCAACAGAAACCAAGTCTTTTTGGGAATAAATATAATGTACACTTTAGTTAGCCATGTCACTGCATACCCCCCATATATACAATACTGTTTCTGTGTGAGCAACACTGTCATTTGTCAGTTCACTTTTAAACAGCATTTTCCTGATTTTCAGAAGAGCAAATTCACATGTGTGTTTATTTCAGTTAATTTTGAGTTTACCAATGTAGTTTCTACAGCACACAGTTTCTTGTTAATTAAATTTCTGGAGTGCTTTTACAGATAAGGTCAGTTTCTGGACACAGAGAGATATACAGCCAAGCATTTCTTTGAAATTGACATGAGAAAAAGAAACACTACGTTAATTCTTTCATTTACTGTAGTTTGTGCGAAATGGGTTAGAGAAAAAGAAAACACAATCCGTGTTTAAGTGGAAAACCCAATTCATTGCCTTTCAAGTGATTTCCCAGTACATCAGCTTGTCGAACGGGAAATTATATCGTGCCTCCTATACTGTATGAATATATGTCTATTGGCCTACGCCAAGCTGCTTATAAGCCACTTGCAAGGATATCCATGTTGCAAGGTCTTGACCTTAGATCAGTGTAAGCCGCCATTTTAGATCTATCCGCCATATTAGGTTCTCGCTCCTAAAGTCACCCTGTGTTCTAAGATGGTGGACAATGCCATTCCGAATGCAACATGGCCGTCTTGACCTCTGTGTATAAACTAATGTGTAACTTGCCTGCAGCCCACATGTTGGGGTCATGAACTGAGACCTTGTTCTTTGTTGACCTGTGTGTACAGGATTACTTGTGCCAATTAAGCTAATCCGCGAGCATATGTTAAGAACAATGTATCCAAATACTGAACTAAGAACACTTGTTTAAACTACATTGTATAGATGTTTGAGAAGGTCTTTATAAGAAATCCTAAATTACACTGTTGCCATTAAGGCTTGTTGGTGAATGTATTAAAGGCAAACCCTAAGTGTACAGATGTGTGAACTCGGCACGAACCCTAGATCTGTAATGCATTAACTAATATTAACTGGGAAATGGGTTGAACATCATGTTTTCGAAGGTATATAAAGTGCGACTATTCTAATGTAGAGTCACACTCACTGAGCATACCAAACCACGCTGCAGTTCGTTGTGTTGTACTGAGGGCCGATAGCTATCTGTTGTTTTGTCTTTTGAAACTGTTCAGTATAAAATAAAGATCTTTGTATGTTCCTTTGTAACCGTGTTCGGTGTATTTCATTTTGGGGTACTAAGCCTCAATATTTTCCCTTTGTTTTCACAAGCTATTCTGGAAATGTATTGCCTCACCTCTTGGTACTCAGCAGAAATACAGCATGCCATGGTGGGATTCCATGAAGGGCACAACTTTGTGATGTTTTAAAATGAATTCAAGAGCAAATTACAAAGCCGTCTTGGATGTCATGTGTGCAGCTTTAATATAAAGAAAACAGAACAGCAAATGTGGTGCCATTCTGCATGTCGGTCATTTTCAGATGATGTAAATGGAGGTTAAACAATGCAGAGCACTTCTTTTCGCGGCATTCTTGTGTTTAGTGCTTGCCACACACATGCGCCATGGAAAGAAAAGCGCTGCAGTTTTTCTGCATTATTTCCACGCGGTTTTTGCTTGAAGGGGATTTCTGGAAGGGCCTTACATGTACGCCACATCACCAATAACTGTAGGGAGTTACAAACCTACCAGCCTCATTAACCTCAGATAATAATATTTTGTCCAAGGCCTTTGCGCGTAGACCTGAAGGTGAAATGCCAAAACTAATGGACCCAAATTAGGCTGGTTTTGTTAAAGGGAGACACTCAGCGATGAACATGAGCAAGTTAATACCGACGTTGTCCGAAAGTGGCAAACTGAAATACGGGAGTGGCAGCGCTCTTGTTAGATGCAGAGAAGGTGACCATGCCAATTTGGACTTCCTGTTTTGACTCTGGAAAGTATGAACTTTGGGCCTGAATATTTGAGTTGGGTCATGCTCTTATACACCGGTTCTACTGTTGATATGAGGACTAATGGTATTTGGTCTAAGAAATTTGACTTGAGGCGGGGTACCCGATAAGGGTGTCCTCTATCACCCTTGTTATTTGTTCTAGCCTGGCAACTACTGGTGATTGCTATCAGAGACGAAGGGCATATAAAGGATGTCCAGTTCAATGGGGTGATGCAAAAATTTTGGCTGTATGCAGACAGCCTATTGCTGGTGGTATAGGATTTCACTAATCCAATATCATCATTGATGGGGAAGATAGCAAGGTTTGGTCAATTATCTGGATACAAACTTAATTGGCTCAAATCAGAGGCTATGCCTTGTTGTCTTACTTACACCAAAACAGATTTGATGAACTACGGATTCAGAGGGTGCCCTCAAAAAATGCCATACTTGCTAGACTGGCTAACTAGTGATCAGAATGAAATGATGGGGTAAATCTGAAAATGGCCGTGGATAAGTTTTGTTGGATTTGACAAGGTGGGAATCTCTCAAGTTGTCACTCGGGGGCAAAGTTAATGCACTGAAGATAACGCAGCCCCTCGGATCAACTATTTTCTCAGCAGAATTCCTCTGCCTCAGTCAAAGTTTGTGATGAGGAAGATTGGTACATTAATATAATCCTTTTAATGGGATCACAAATCTCCTAGGCTGAAGCTATGGAACTTGCAGCTTCCAAGTTGGTTACCAGTCAAATGGTCGAAAACATTTGGTCGACAGACAATTTGGTCGACACCATTTGGTCGAATGCCAAATGGTCGAATTTTTTTTTTTTTTTTACCCTTTTTTTGGTTTTTTTTGGAGGGGTCCCCCCCCAGCCCCCTTTTTTTCTTTTTTATTTTTTTTCCCCACACGAAAACCCACAAAACACATATATATATAAAAAAAAAAAAATTCGACCATTTGGCATTCAACCAAATGGTGTCGACCAAATTGCAGTCGACCAGTTTGTTGTCGACCAGTTGACTGGACACCTTCCAAGTTACAGAACAGGTCTGGCCGTGCCTAATTTCTTCAAGTATCACCTTGCTTTTACGGTGCGCCACATGTTTATCTTCTTAAACGACCATTTTGATGAATGGTCGGTGGCAGAAACTAGCAAAAGTGGTCCATTGGAAATTGCTGCACTGCTGAATAAAAGAAATGGCAGTAAGAGTGCCTCCCCAGTCCCAACAGAAGTCCTACGTAATTTCTGACAGGACTTGTCAAAGCTTTTAAAACAAGAGGTGTTGCTTGCAAAAGGGGCATCAATTTGGATAAATTCTTCTATCAGGCTGAATAAAAAGATGTTATTCTGTCCTAATTGGTTTCTGGGAGGAATATGAAAAATTAGAGACCTATTTCAGGATGGTAATTGGCTGTCTTTCAAGAGTTTGAGGGCTGCCTGTGCTCTATCTGACTATACATTTGGAGAGTATAGGACTCTCAGATCTGCTATACCAATGGAGTGGTTTGCTGATTTTGACCTTGGTCAGACTACTGTTGTATTGTGTGGAATGGTTAATATGGCCTCTGCTGTTTACAAGCTTGTATGTGGTGCACTGGAATGAAATACTAAGCTTCTGGGCATGTGGTCAAATTGCCTTTCCTCTGAGATGATGGCATCGGGGTGGGAAGCACTCTTGCGGAATATACCGAGAATGTCTGTTAATGTCAGTGAAAAAGGGAGGCAGATCAAATTGTTTAACAGAATATATTGGGCTCAAGAGAACATGTGCAAACAAGGTCTCTGTGTCTCCAGCTCATGCTAGGGGTGTAAACATAAAGTTGGATCATTGAGGCACATGATGTGGGACTATAACAAAGTGAGAACCTTCTGGAGTGAGGTCACAAGGAGGATGAACCAAGTTCTGGATATGGATGTGGAATATGAGTTTGACACCCTGTTCTTGTGAGATGATGCACAGCTTGAAGGTTTGTCCTGCCCGCAAGTGAACTGTCTTTTCAGAGCTCTATTGTGGTCAAAATATTTATTCTGACGAACCGGCCTACAAAATCAGTGTGCAGTTAGGAGATGCATACTCTTTCCAACAAGGAGAGGGTTTTTCTTAGGTACCACAAGAAAAACAGCATGTTTGAACATATATGGGGCAGGCATTTGGAGTTGCATTCGGAATGTTCTCTGCCTAGTGTGCTTTCTGGAAGGGGTAGTTTCATCTTGTTACATGTTTTTCTTTTCTTTCACCCTTATATTGTCTCTGGTTTTGTATGTGTATGTTTCAATTGTGCAGTGCCTATGCATTATTAATTTAAAAAAATCATTCTTTCTCCTTCATCGTACACTATTAAAAGCAAGGTTCTTAGTAAATCACCCAAAAATATACAATTTCCCACCCACCACTCTAAAACTCTCCCGACTACCATATGTATAGCTGTCAGCTCGGCCATACAAATAGTCATGCCATTGCTTAATATTGCGATCATAATCTCTTCTCTGCCTTTAACAAAGTATGCCATAACAGCTCTGTCACTTTCAGGATTTTTACATCCATGGGCCTCATTATGAGGTGGGCGGTAAGGGATTACTGGTACCGGTAAGGGCACCGGTGCCGGTAATCCCTTACCACCCTACTATGAGTTCCCTTTGCGGGTCCTCCCTTAACGCCTGGTTTTACCAGGCGTTAAGGACAGGACCCGCAAAGGGACTTTGAAGCTAATAATGGTACCGCAATTTGCGGTACCGTTATTAGCGCCTTCCCCATTCCGTTTGAGCCCTATGGGGTCTCAAATGGGAATGGGGAAGGGCCCTGGTGAATGGGGAATTACCGCCCCCTCCGCCCTGGTGAATGGGGCGGTAATAGCTCCATTCACCAGGGCGGAGTCGGTAAGGATTTGGAGGCAGCCATGGCGCTAATAGCGCCAGGGTTACCTCCAACCTCGTAATGAGGCCCATATGTGTCAATATGCCTGTGCTCCTTCCCTATTACATGCTGCCGACCTATTTTTTTTTTTATTACCCATCTGTTCACTTTCTTTTAGATATCTCTTTGGTTAACCTGGTATATACATTTGGTTTTGTCATTTCCTATGAAATGCAGCATGACTGTATCTACATCGTGCACCATTTTGCCATTCATAATTCCATTCTTGCTACCCTTTGCAACACAAGCTCCTCCTTCCCCAGCTCTGGTAAGCTCTCGTAGCCTGTGTTGGAAATAAAGGAACACTGCAGGATTTGCTTGGAGTACAAACCTTATATATATGCAAGTGCACAGACAGTGGAAGTCCTTGACAACAATAATAATTGCAACACAAGTTCAATGTAATCAATGTAATGAAGCAAAAAAGCTGTAAACACATTATTGTACCATCCAACAGGAGAAACAAAACAAGCTCTTTAAAGTGTCATTCAGCAAATCTCTCCCCTGCTTAAACGGATCCACTGTCCTTTACAAAATGGCCTCTGGTGTAACAGAGCTTTGGGCGGAATGCAAGGGTCAAGCATATCCGAGCAGCTGACTGGCACCTGCGGCCCTCTCCTGTACATTTCTACATGACTTCTTCCTGGCACTGAATAAGACTTGGTCCGGCCAGACATATAAGGAAAAACTAAAAAAGTTGGTAATGCCAATGTTAACATTAATAAAAATGCTCATCTACATTTTATGTTTCCCAAATACAAAGAAAGTCCATCACAGTACAACTCAAACTATGCCTTGCACTGAAACAATACTTCCCAACACCCACACTTTAAACATTAGTTATCTAACATCACGACTACAAAGTAAACCTTGTGAGTAGTGCTGTAGTGGAGAGTAAAGTTTAATTTGGTGTGTGACAAACCTCGTTAGACTAGTGTTTGTCGTAACCTTATCAATGACATTTCTAACTTTTAGAGTTCACTTTTAATAGGTAGAAACCGTAGCCCCTTGTATTTTCTCTTTACAGTATGTATATTTATAATATGTGTACTTACCTATGCCACTTTACTTCTTGATTTTTTCATTCTTGCAGTCAAGACCTGGCCTTTTGTCAGGCAAGTGCCCTGTGATGAGAAGAACATTTCAAAGAAATGAATGCAAACCTTTTCTTAGGTATTAGGCAGGCCACACGTGAAGGGTACCCGCCAGTAGATGAAACTATTGTTTAGGGTTCACGCTCTAACCCGTGGGTGTTATTGATGCAGGAGAAAAATGTCAGTGTGATTTCTTCAATTGAACCAGTCCATCTGTGAGCGCGTGTGTGCGTGTGTGCGTGTGTGTCTTGCTATACTGTTTAAACTGGGACTCGCACCCTGGTTTTCAGGTCGCCTTCCTACTAAACCACACCGGAGTACAGCTAAAGTAAATGTGATATGTCTTGCATTGCGAGTTTACCATACGAAACATTGTGAAGTCGAATCTGCTTTCAGAGCCCAGCGCCGACAGTTCAAGCCCTTTTATTTAAAAGTGTTATTAGAACACGGTTTCCCATATAATATGATTATTTACAGACGCTCTAAGAATCATTGATTTCAGGCAGCTATCCTTCTCATTACAAATACACAATAGTGTCCTTTGAGTTTCAGGAATCCCAATGTGTATTTTTTTTTCTCCATAGTTCTCTTCAAGATATGTTCCCTACCTATGACTTTCCTTTCCATTGCGTATTGTAGTGAGTCCGCGCACTTTTTCCGGAGGTGTACCCTGTTATTACAGCTGCTATAAGTGGTATTGTCTTCAGCCTTGGTCTCCGCACTTCCCCCCGCCATGCCACCTTGAGCAGCGTTCTCTCCCCAGGGTGCTGGGAGCCCAGCTTGAAGTTGCGCGCGCAGCCTCATTATCTCCAGTCAGAAAGATGAAGGATAATATCAGAGCGAGCTATTTATCAAAGGGACAGCTCGCGGCAGAGGAATGGGCGCTGCGGGGCCATGCATCATATATCTAACATGGAGCACGCACTGAAACGTGTGCCCCTCGCAAACTCAATAATTGATGACCAGCTATTTCCACCCCACCCGTATATACGGGCCCAAGCACATGTCTCCATAGAAACGTAGGTGCGCGCTGCCGTCAACCACTGAGTCAACATACCACAAATAGGGACAGGACAGAATGCAGCGCTGGCATTTTAGAACACCAGCTATTGTTTCCGAACATGTACAACACAACACAACACACACGTACCTCACGTCAGCTCGAGCACACTTGGCCATATTCCATAGACAGTTCCAATGCCAGGCAAGTTTGCACCAGATGCGGGAGATCTTGAACAGTTGAAGAGACGTTTTGCAACAACACGTGCACTGAAGGACAAGTTCTGAACACCATTTACAACAAATGACACATGAAAAGATGACATTGTGCTTTTGTTATTTGCTCCATGTAAACACCAAAGGAACAAAGTTATCTGACATCAGAGCAATTTATATAACCCGGTCTCTGGTCTGGTTATTGGAGCAGAAAGAAAGCACATGGTGTGTGGACATTTCAATTCGATGATTTGTGGACATTTCCTCTAAATATCAAGGTTTGACCTCAATCTAAATCGGGTGGTTTTAGATTAGCCGTCTCCCCTAAAGATTTTTGGGAGCATTGGAATTGATATTTGAGGCAGGGAGACATGAAAGCAGTCGAGGAGGATAATTCACTAGAAGTCTCGCCTCAGATCTAGGAGTTGGAGCTCTCATCTCCCTGACAGAAGAGGCCCTCCATCTGAAGCCTTGGTGGTGCAAATGATGGTAAGACTGGTTACCCTGAACTGGCCTATACTTATTTCTGAATGAGGGGTGGGACAGGGCCTGTAGGTAGCACACGAGATGGAGACGTTTGTTTGTTTTGAAGCAGCAAATTGAAATTTTCATTTATTGTGACCTTGGTGGATCATCACAAATGTTTTGAACAAATCAAACTACCACTATTGATCAAGGGTGAGACAGTCAGAAGATGTTCTAAAAGCTAGTTTGTCCAGAGTGCAACCAGGAGATCTAGCTTCAAACGAGGTTATTTAATTTGATTATAATACTGCTCAACCTCTATTTTATAATACTCCAAACCTGCCTAGGAATACCAGTCCGTATAGTAGATCAACATCTACTCTTTGGTGGCGCCGCGCCTTAGAAGATAGTCCATATATAATGGATAGACATGCACCCATACTATTAAAAAGCATTTAGCCAGCATAACTATTTTCATGCATCTGTGAACTCCTTTCTTGCATTCCCTCCCTCTTATGTCACGCTTGCTGCTAAACCCAGGCAGGGGGACAATATACCTCGGACAAGGATGCAGTGCTTTGAAACTGCTACAGTGCAACCGGACATAACATTGTGTGATGCTGGCTACATCACTGTATCTTACTCTGTCTTCATTTCTTACCCTTTTCCTTACCTGACACAACTGGGAGGCCTTTGAAAGAGCCTAGAATCTCCATTATGCACTATTTTAAAAGAATGATATTTAAATCACTGACGTGTCTAGGCAATTTACTGTTAGTATACTTTGAATCAGTAGGAGCTGGTCATAGGCCCTTTTTTTGGCATTGTGAACACAACGTTTCACTGACTGGACTTTATTGAGACATGTCAGGACCAGGCTAGCCCAAGATACTTCAGGTTTTGTGGCTGCAAAGGCAAGAAGGCAATGAAGCGAGAGCGAAGTGAACGAAACTATTGACTGGGGTGGAGTTGTTTATAAGAGGCCCATGTCTAGGACCTCAGTGTGAGCCAATAAAATGGTGGAACTGAGCTGCTGCAGCCCTCAGTATAATTAATGCAAATGAATATCTCTGTCTCTCGCTCTCACACACACACAAAAGAACAATCACTCTATTTATTTTTCTCAATGTCCGTCTCTACAGACAGCATGAGAACTTAAAATGTTGCTATAACCAGAAAACTGGAACTGAGAGTTACTGCAATGTCTGGGGGTAGGTGATCATTTTGGGGAAGAGGTTTAGATGTATCATTTTATTCATTTTATTTATTTGTATTTATTTGGCATGTATAGAAGCGCACTAAGCTCTCAGGCATCAATGCGCTAGTTGCAATCATTAGCATAGCTTATAAGGTACGGTTAGAATCGTTAATACAACTTAATAAGTAAAGAGCACAGGCATGCAGGGTAAGTAAAGGGTTGCGAGTTTGTAGAGGATCGCTGCATCGATCAACTCTGGGACTCTTGGGAGAAGAGCAGTGTCTTGAGCTGTTTGCTGAAAGCCCAGTAGGACTACTCCAGTCTTAAGGATGGTGGTAGGGTGTTCCAATTGTTGACAGCAATTTCCCAGAAGCTAGAGCCACCCGCTCCTGTGGTCAAAATCTTGAGGTGTTGAGGCGATTTGTGTATGATGATCAGGTCCTTCTTATGTCAGAGGTTTTGGATAATTTGCGTGCAAGGTACAAATGTGTGGGTCAAGGACAGTGTTTTGAAGCAGATGTGCTCTTGTACTGGCAGCCAGTGTGCATTTCTCTTGGTTAGTGACATATGTTATTTTCAGAGCTGCCCATAGAGCATTGTTTTGTATAATTTTAAGCTTGTTGCGAATAGTGCATTGCAGTAGTCCTAGAGCCTATCAGCGCTCTTGCAATGGTGAGGCAGCTTTCTGTGGAGAGGAATGGTCTGCAGGCATAGATACTTTTTGTGGTGTAGGCTGCTGAAGAGGCAATTTCATTGACTTGCCTGGAAAGTAACAGGGTGGAGTCTAGGTATACCCCAAGGATTTTGACAGTGCTGGAGGCCTGGATAGAGATGCTGTCAATGTTGAAAGATTGGTATGCCGGGTTTAGTTTGTTTAAGATGGGTGGTGAGCCAACCAGGAGCAGCTCAGTTTTGTCATCGGTGAGACATAAGTCCTCATTACAAGTTTCCCAGTCCAGAAACAAGGGCGCCGGTAATCTCACCAACTCCCTTGTCCCCAGACCGGCAAACTACATGTTTTCCTGCCGTGGCCACTGTGCCGACAGGTCTGAACCTGCAGGCGCAGCCAACACAGTAGGCAGACTGTTCATGGAAGCGTTATCCCTGGCTGAAGGGTGACAAGGTGCAGCGGTGTTGTGAGCCTGTAGGGGCACTGTGCCAATGGTGTGGATGGCTAGTGCAGGACTCGACTTAGCTAGATTAATTAGGTTGGGTGCAGCAGGCGGGACTGGCATTGACGGTGAAGTGGGGATGGGAGTGGATGTATGAGGTGTAGTCATACTGCTTACCAGCTTGGAAGGTGGTGTGCTGCTGCTCAGGGCATGGATGGGCATGGATGAGCGGCAGTCAAGTTGTAACATCGTCATGGGAGCAGTTCGCTGGGTCTGGGTATTTGGAGCGGAATGCTTGGCAAGCGGGTGATCTCTGGAAGCTGTTGGGAATTTGCGCAAGGTGTTGTGTGAGCCTGGCCAGGTGGGGATTAATCAAGATTTCACTACCAGACGCGCAATGGCATATTACAGGAGGAGGTCCGGGGGTGAGCACAGGATGTCCGGGCAGACAGCGAAGTCGCATGGTGAGACCGATGCACAGGGCAGTGAGATTTTGGGAGGTGTGCATATGCATTTTACTTGCGAGCATCCTAGATGGTGGCTTAGGCATAGGTTCGGGCAGAGAAGCGACGTATTTAAATACACAGGGTTCCAGGAAGGCAACGGGGGATATATTTGTGGAGAATGGAAGGTGCATCTTCATACATAGGGTCTCATTACAAGTTTGGCGGTAGCCTTGCCGGTAAAATTGGCAGGCTGCCACCAAACTTGCAATTTTTTACGGCTAGGCCGCACCCGGAAATTGCACATTCGCGGGCACCGGAATTAAATGCTCCCCATTCCCATTTGAGCCCCAGAGGGATCAAAGGGAATGGGGAGGTCGGATACACCGGCACCATTCAGAATAGTGCCGGCACATCCGACATGCTACTGAGTTGAAGCTGCCAACAGAACACCACTCCTCTCACTATCCTACTCCCTCCTTCACCTTACTAACCCATCCCACCTTTATCGTTTACAGATTCGCCTGAGCGCCTGGGGACCAATTCCGGTGGTGACGGTGCGCGGTACAAATACCTTTAACATTTAACATTTAACATGACCCGAGTGTGTCACTCTCTGATAAACAGCAATACGCTTGAAGCTAATCAGACAGAGGGTGAGAATCCAGCTCGGCGTAGCCTCGTGCTAGAAGTTTTACTGGAGAATGGAGGGCCTGTGGCTCTTAGGGGGTCTCTAGAAGTAGAGAAGGCAGCTCCTTAAGTCAAGACCGCCGCCTTAGACTGGGAGTTAGCCACACATGCAAGACGATGTTCTGCACAAACTGCACAGCTCTGCAATCGACCAGGCAGGCACTTTGGAGACGATGCTGCAATAGAAGGGAGCACGTAACATTGTTTCAATACAGCTGTGGTGCGCTCAGTAGACTTGGCTCCATTGATCCGGGTGCCTTATTTCTTAGGTAGGAGGATAGTCTGGATGGTTGTCAGGTTTAATCTGCGATTAGGTGCTCTGGGGACACGATATAGGCACTGCGGGTCTGGCAATCTCCCCCGCCATCCCTCCGTCACCACCCACCCCCCGCAGCCACCCCACCCACAGTGTAGACAGTGTTCTGTGTTTATATTGCCTGACGTTTTTATTTTCAGTCTGGAAGGGAGCCATAGCCCCGGAAACTGAACTCCATCCATCCATGTGATTGGAACCGCAGAGGCAGTGGCGATGGCTTCCACCTCACCTGGGCTGTCAGTGTGCCTCGCACAATACACTGCTAACCATGCTGCTCGATATGCTCCTGCTCTTCCTTGCTGTTTTCTGGAATGCATGTGCATGCTGAAAATTGTATTTGCAAAAAAAGAAAAAGTCGCTATGTAACAATATTAGCATGGGTTATTTTGTATTATTATCAATATCACTGTCAGTATTTTTACAGCGGGCACACCTTTCTGGGTTTGTTGCATTCTGGGTCTGTGCACGGATGGACCGAGCTATGCTCATTCTGTGTAATACGGTGCGAATCCCTGTGACATCACAGTTCATTAAAAGGCCATTGGCCGTTCTAGTCCAGATGCCCTGGTTTGCTATTGGGGAGGGAGGGGCTGACCTCAGTGTGTGGAAAAACAAGCAAGAACGCCATTTCCAAGCGGAAAGTGGAATACCTAGGGCACAGATTCCTGTGCAGAGGGTAACGCCAAAGAAGACCATAGTAAAGGTGATAGAAGGCGTCACAAAGACCAGAAAACAATGACCAGCTGAGGTCATTTGTAGGATTAGCATATTACTAGTCAAAATGTGTTCCTATGTTTGACAAACGCATGTGCCATCTCACCACTCTTCTATAAAAAGGTGTGACATTTGAGTAGAGAGAGGATCAGGAACACAGCTTTTTGAGTGACAGGTAGCCTCTGCACCAGCAGTGACGTGCCCAAGCATTGCCACTGTGGATGCTAGTGGCTACTCTTTGGGTTCTGTGTTATCCCAAAAGTGTACGGGTGAAGAGTGAAACCACCAGAGCAAATTTACTCACTTATGGAGAGGGAATTCTAGACATGTGAGTGGTTTCCAAGGTCGGAATTCAGAATCGGCAAGGGTATACGGTTCAGAGGAGTTTGGAGGTGGAGAGTGTGGACGCTGTACAGATGAATCTGACTGATTAAAAGGTTGTGAACTCACCCCACTGGTTGGTGTGATGGATCTGAAAACAAGATGTGTTGGCAATGAGGAGGCAGTGACGCAGACCGAACCATGTGAGTATGTTGGATGTAGCTGAAGCACATGATAGCGACGCAGTGCCGAGGCAGAGCAGATTGTGGTCAGCACTGATGTGCAAGTACTATTCAGGCACTGTGGGTGCAATTTTAGAGAAATTCCGCACTGGATGGAGCAGGAGCGTGAGCGGACCACCGGCAGCAGCTCAAGTGGAAGCACGGTGTAGTGGCTTGATGAAAGGACCTCAGAATGTCAATACCACGATATACGTAAAGGACAGGTAAGGTGCAAAACGCTGGCCCGCAGCACCGCTAATAAGCTCACTAGGGCTTACTGTACTGGCTTACTGTACATCCACCAGAAAATATTTAGCATATGCCCGGGCAACCTTCCATTGCATGACAGAGTGTACGGAATATTGACATAATTATGTGAAGACCGTAGAGCAAGATGTTCTTTCAGCAGACAAAAGGATATTGTTACTACTACATGCTTTGGGTCTGGCGGGACAAGGAAAGTATGGAGAATTGCCTCCTTTGACTGCAAATGAAGCAGGGGATTTGAGCACTGACGAGAGGACAATACGCCAATTGGATTTGTATTATGCACCAGAAACTAACATTGCTATAAATAGATTAATCTTCTCATCAAGGGCGCAAAACGGGAGAGAAAATAGAGGAATATGTTTCTGCGCTAAAAACATTGTCATTGTCGTGCAGGTTTGGTGCAGAAATAACGGCGGATGAATTGATCAGAGATCAATAAATCATACACACCAATGATTCAGAGATTCAAGAAAGGCCGTGGATGGTTGGGGATCCCACCCTGGCCGAGACAATTGCAATCTCCAAAAAGATTGAACATACTCAGAGATGTGCAATGGAGATTAAAACATCTAGGGAATAAGTGTTATACAGCAAATCAGATAATGTAGAAAGTGCAGAATCTGGACAAGTGAATATAGTGAAAAAGAAGACAGTCCTTACCCAGACAAAGGAGAAGGAAGAGAAAAGCCTGAAAAGAATAAAAGAATCTGAGAAGGATTTGAAGAAAATATGTAAGGGGAGGAATGCTCCAGAGGGTGACTTTGACAAGAATATATGCATTCGATGTGGAAGGATTGAGCACTCTGCAAACTCTATACAATTTCCTGCTTTAAGCAAAGGTGTTCTTTACACTACATGAAAGGACATGTTGCAGTGGTTTGTAGGAACAGGAAGAGGGTGAACATAGTGCAAGGAGGGGAAGAAAGCAATAATGATGAAAGGGTGATGGTAGTGCGGAACCATGGAGATTTAGAGTGTCCAAGTTGTGAAGTCATGGTAGAAAATTGGAAAAATGAAGATGATAGTCAATAGCTGTTCACATTATACCATTGTGATAGTCAATAAGTGGAAAGAGCTTCAAGGTTTCGGGGTGCGATCAAAATTGCATGCACTTGACAAAAGAAATCCAGGTGGCTTTGAAGGCACGAAGATTGAAATGTTGGGATGGTTCAGATCGGTGGTACACGTGAAGAATAGGTGTGCGGAATACAAATATATGTGGCAAAGAAAGGAGTAAATGGCCCTCATTACGACCCTGGCGTTAAGGAGTTAACGGCGCCGTAAAAGGTGTCGGCGCCGTTAAACCCTTAACACCTGATTACGAGGTCCCTTTGCGGCTCCCATCCTTAACGGCTGGTCTGAACCAGCCATTAAAGTAGGGACCTGCAAAGGGACTTTCGAGGTAATTACGGTACCGCAATTTGCAGTACCATAATTACCGCCTTCCCCAGTCCCATTGAGCCCTATTGGGCAAAAATGGGAATGGGGAAGGGCCAATGGTAAATGGGGAATTACCGCCCCGCCAACCTTGGAATGGGGTGGTAATTCCCCATTTACCATGGGCGGAATGGGTAAGTTACCGGCGTTAACCATGGTGCTATTAGCGCCTTTGGTTAACGCCGGAGTCGTAATGAGGGCCAATGTGTTTGGGTGGTGTGATCAAGCTGCATTCAAAATAAGACCTAACCCATGTCTGATGGAACCTGTGTTGAGCATTCAGTCAATGGAGAAGTCAGAACAAGAATTATTTCCAGAGGTTTTCTCTCTGGGATGTATGTATGTATGCATTATTTTTGTAAAGCACTTGCCATGGACAAAAAAGGCTTCCAGCTGCTATTGGGACAGAACGTCTAAAAGGTTACTCTCATAGGATTGTGTTAAAGCTGGGACTCAGCCAGTGGTGCAGAAGTCCAGACCATCACCATTTGCGTTGAGAGAAAAGGTAGAGGAGGAATTGAGTAGACTGGATACAGAAGGAGTGATATAGAAAACAGTCTTTGGCATGGGCTAGTCCAATTGTGGTAATAATGAGAAAGAAGGGGAAGCTAAGGATATATGTTGATCTGAGAGATGTGAACAATAACTTATTAGTAGACCGATTGCCTCTAATTGCAGATTTATTGAATTGCCTAAAGGGCTCACATTTGTTTTCAACATTGGTTCTCTCGGCAGCATATCATCAGACTAAAATTGCAAGGACATTACATCATGTATTATCCCAGTCGGAATGTTTTGTTACTGCAAAATACTATTTGGGTTGTCATCTGCAGTTGCAGTGTTTCAAAAATTTGTTGAAGGATCTGCCAGGAACTCTACTGTTTCAGAACAATATTTTGGTGTATGGCAAAAAGAGGTGTGAGCTCGACGGGAGATTGTATGCAGTTTTGGAGATATTGAGAGAGAAGGGTTTAAAGTTGGAAGTGAACAAGTGTAGGTTCAGAGAGAATGAAGTGGAATACCTAGGGCATATGAGGGCTATGGACCTAAGTTTGATGCTATGGTGGCAGTACAAAGAGTGAGCGCACCTAAGAATAATGATGGGTTGGCTGAATAATACAATAGGTTTATAAAGAATTTTGCAAGCATTACTCAGCCTACAATATGGTAGTTAAAGAACAACGTTGATTTTGGGTTGAGTGAGAAATGTGAAAGGGGTATGTGCGAAGTCAAGGAAGGCATATGTTCAGCACCTAATCTAGGAAGGTTTGTAGTGGGGAACCAGAGAAGTTGATGGTGGATGCCAGTAGGAAAGGGTTGGGAGCGGTGCTCCCACAATGGATACAAGGAGATGAAAGTGTAATATGTCATGCCTCTGGTGTGTGTGTGGAGAGTTAATCACTTTCACAAGCATATGTGGGGTGCGCCATTCGCAACATGTTCCAGTCATAAACTGTTGGTTGAGTTAATTACAGTGAAGGGTATGAACAGAGCGTCTCCATGGTTGGTGAGGTTGAATTTCAAATTGCAGGAGTATGATTGCAAGGTTGAATATGTACCAGTGTGAGAAATATGGTAGCAGATTTTCTTTCAAGATTTCCATTTAGAGGTAGTGAGCAGGGGATAAGTGAAGCAGATGAAGAGGTGGTGGCAGTGTTGCAAGGTGTGGTAGGCTAGGAGGAATGGAAAGATGTGTTACGAAATAATGATGACATGCATCTACTCGTGAAGTTCATTAGAGAGAGTTGTTCAATGAAGTTGGAGGTTAGCTCGAAATTGTTACCATTTTTTGGAAATTAAGGATGAGTTGTCATTAGAAGGTGATGTAGGGGGAGATTCTACAGGATCCTACAGGATCATTGGGGGAGAGGATAATATGTACGACTCATGAGGGACATCCAGGAATTTGTGGTACGAAAAAAATATAGTGGGAGAAAAATATTGGTGGCCTGGTGTTCATTTGGCAGTGGAGAGATATGTGTGAAATTGATGGCCATCCATTAATTCAGGCAAACATTGTAAGGCGATGAAGAAAAGCATTATACCAATGTAGTTTCTGATGGGTGCTTGGAAGAAGGTAGGTGTAGACATTTTCGGGCCATACTGAAACATGCGGGCAGAGCCGAAAAAGATTCTCAGGGTAATTCATAGAATTTCGCAGAAAAGTGTCGCAAGCGGCTGGCGCAGAGTGTCCGCGTGCGATTGTCTGCGCCAGGCACGTGCGCTAAAACCGATTTCCGCGCACAGCGTATTCATGGATTTTAGGCTCCCAAACCAGCCGTGGCGCAGAGAATCGCAGCGACCCTGCAGCAGCGCCAGTAACGCCCCCAAGAACGCCCTGGCGCAAGGAAAAGCCATCAAAATCGCTAAATCATCGCAAAGAGCTGCGCTAACCCTGGACCAGTTCACCGGGCTGGCAAACAGCAAACGCCAAGCGGGGAACGTGTATTTCAGGGGTGCGCGGGAAGTACCACACGCGATTGGCCCCGTGCAAGCAGGGTACGTGTATACCATGGGTGCGCGGGAAGTTCCACACGCGATTTCAGCAGGGCACGTGTATTCCAGGGGTGCGCGGGAAGTTCCACACGCGATTCCAGCAGGATACGTGTATTTCAGGGGTGCACGGGAAGTTCCACACGCGATTGGCCCAGTGCGAGCAGGGTACGTGTATTCCATGGGTGAGCGGGAAGTACCACACGCGATTTCAGCAGGGTACGTGTATTCCAGGGCTGCGCGGGAAGTTCCACACGCGATTCCAGCAGGGTACGTGTATTTCAGAGGTGCGCGGGAAGTTCCACACGCGATTGGCCCAGTGCGAGCAGGGTACGTGTATTACATGGGTGCGCGGGAAGTACCACACGCGATTTCAGCAGGGTACGTGTATTCCAGGGCTGCGCGGGAAGTTCCACACGCGATTCCAGCAGGGTACGTGTATTTCAGGGGTGCGCGGGAAGTTCCACACGCGATTTCAGCAGGGTACGTGTATTTCAGGGGTGCGCGGGAAGTTCCACACGCGATTGGCCCAGTGCGAGCAGGGTACGTGTATTACATGGGTGCGCGGGAAGTTCCACACGCGATTGGTCCCGTGCAAGCAGGGTACGTGTATTTCAGGGGTGCGCGGGAAGTTCCACACGTGATTGGCCCAGTGCGAGCAGGGTACGTGTATTACATGGGTGCGCGGGAAGTTCCACACGCGATTTCAGCAGGGTACGTGTATTCCAGGGGTGCGCAGGAAGTTCCACACGCGATTCCAGCAGGGTACGTGTATTTCAGGGGTTCGCGGGAAGTTCCACATGCGATTGGCCCAGTGCGAGCAGGGTACGTGTATTACATGGGTGCGCAGGAAGTACCACACGCGATTTCAGCAGGGTACGTGTATTCCAGGGGTGCGTGGGAAGTTCCACACGCGATTCGAGCAGGGTACGTGTATTTCAGGGGTGCGCGGGAAGTTCCACACGCGATTGGCCCAGTGCGAGCAGGGTACGTGTATTACATGGGTGCGCGGGAAGTACCACACGCGATTTCAGCAGGGTACGTGTATTCCAGGGGTGCGCGGGAAGTTCCACACGCGATTCGAGCAGGGTACGTGTATTTCAGTGGTGCGCGGGAAGTTCCACACACGATTTCAGCAGGGTATGTGTATTTCAGGGGTTCTGGGGAGTACTACACGTGAATTGGCCGTGTGGGTCCTCCCAGGTGTACGCTCCACAACCTCCACGGCCCCTGCAGGCATCCCACACCACGGAGGACTACCCTGCACCCCTGCTCATGTCCCGCAGGCAGCCCATCCACCATGGGCATGCCCCCCAGCCAACCCACATGTCACCTTGCACTACTGATCAACAATGCATGTCTCCCACCACCCCCACCCCCCAGCATCCAGGGGCACCCTCCACCAGGCCCCCACTCATGGCCCCTATCACCCCCACCCCCCCGCCACCAGGGGCAGCCTCCGCCAGGCCCCCACTCATGTCTCCCACCACCCCCATCCCCCAGCAGTGCAGGGGCACCCTCCACCAGGCCCCCACTCATGTTCCCTGCACCCCCACCCCCCAGCATCCAGGGGCACCCTCCACCAGGCCCCCACTCATGGCCCCTATCACCCCCACCCCCCGGCCACCAGGGGCAGCCTCCACCAGGCCCCCACTCATGTCTCCCACCACCCCCATCCCCCAGCAGTGCAGGGGCACCCTCCAACAGGCCCCCACTCATGTCTCCCACCACCCCCACCCCCCAGCAGTGCAGGGGCACCCTCCACCAGGCCCCCACTCATGTCTCCCACCACCCCCACCCCCCAGCAGTGCAGGGGCACCCTCCGCCAGGCCCCCACTCATGCCTCCCACCACCCCCACCCCCCAGCATCCAGGGGCACCCTCCACCAGGCCCCCACTCATGTCTCCCACCACCCCCACCCCCCAGCAGTGCAGGGACACCCTCAAACAGGCCCCCACTCATGTCTCCCACCACCCCCACCCCCCAGCAGTGCAGGGGCAGCCTCCACCAGGCCCCCACTCATGTCTCCCACCACCCCCACCCCCCAGCAGTGCAGGGGCACCCTCCACCAGGCCCCCACTCATGTCTCCCACCACCCCCAACCCCCAGCCACCATGGGCAGCCCCCACCAGGCCCCCACTCATGTCCCCTATCACCCCCAGCAGTGCAGGGGCACCCTCCACCAGGCCCTCACTCATGTTCCCCAACACCCAACATGACATGCATCAAACCAATGAGATGATACCACACAGTGAAGTATGAAAACAAAAATGTATTAAAAAAAATAAGAATGCAAAAGAAATGAAACAAACTACAATGGCAATGAAAAAAAGATAAGCTGCATGTCCGTTTAAAAATATGAAAACACCAAATCCTAATCCAAAAAAATGTTGTCCAAAGTCAAATGAAAAATAAAATCAATCCAATGAAGAACTATGTACAAAACTTCGAAGGGTCCATGAGCCCAACTGAACAAAGGAAACCTACAGAAAACCCTAACTAAAATGCAACTATATACAAAAAGTGGAGCAGTGTCCGTCGACTCCAAATCATAAGAACAAACAAAGGAAACCTAAAACTAAATAACTATATACAAAGGCGGCGGGCAAGTCCAGCGGCTCACTCCGTGGTGTTCCGGGCCAGGGCATCATCGAACTCCTGTTCGATGTCCCGGAGGCGGTCCTGTTCCATGGCCCCGAGGGTCCGCAGGGACGACGCCGTGTCCTCCTCCAACCCCCTGCGGATTGCCTCGAGGCACTCGGCCCGCCTCAGGGCCCTCCACATGGAGTTCTCCGCCCTGACCATTGTGAGCCGCGCCTCTTCCGCCCGCCGCCGCTCCGCATCTATGGCGTGGCCCAACCGCTGCCACACGGAAGACACTCTCTGTCCTGGGTCCTCCTGCCCTCCGGCCGATGCCTGCCCCTCCGATGTCGAAGGCCCCGAGCCTTCATGGCTCCCACCATGTTGCTGCTGCTGCTCTGCCTCTGCCCGTGCACTGCCTCCTGCTGCCTGCACATCCTCCGCCGGCTGGGGTGCAGTCGTAGATGTGGCCACCCATGCTGGACGTCCGACTCCCGACTGTGGCAGGGATGCCTCCTCCACCAGCCTGGCCGCACCATCAGAGGCAGCTCCACAGGGCACCCAGGTGACTGATGGGTGGGAAGATGGCACAGAGGACGACTGGCGCGTAGGGGGTCCAGTTGAGGAGGGGGTCGGAGCAAGCTCCATCAGACGGAGGAATCCGGCCTGGGTGACCTTTCCCAGCAGGCTGCCGTGGTCAACGAGCCATTCGAGATGACGTGCAGTCTCTCCATGAAAAGACTGCAGGTCACCTCGCATGGCCCGTTGACGCAACGCCACACCAGCCAGGACAGGCTCAACCCGGACCTGGATAGCCACATCCGCAGGCAGAGGAAGGCCAGTTGACGTCAGCTCATCCCCTGCCTGAAAACGGGTCTGGACGTAGGCATCCCTGCTGGTGCAAGATGATGCAGGGACAGGATCGGGGACAGGATTGCACACAGGCACCTCCGCGGCAGCCTGTGCTGCCTCCTGTCCCTGGTCCTGCACTGCACCACTAGCACCAGTGGGATCCCCACCTCCAGACCCCGTCTCTGGTGCTTGCACGGCCTCCTCCTCCACCAAACCCCCCACCAACCTGGATGACTCCGTGCCATCTTCCCCCGTTGGGCCCTGTGGGGTCCCAGCTGCCCCTTCTGCTGCCGAGGAGTCCAACTCCAACCTCCGCCTCTTGGACCTCCCCCGGGCAGCTGCGGCCTGGGACGCGGCACCGGACTCCTCACTCCCCGACGAGATGACAACACGGGAGGGGAGCCGGGCCTTGCGTCTCCGGCTGGCAGTGGGATCCCCGCCGCTGTGCTCCACAGCACCTTCTCCGCCCTCTTCATCAGTTGACGCTGCAGACAGGGAGAAACAAAACACAGGCATCAGGGCACTGTACAATGGACACATACACACATGACAGTTGCACATGAGTGGCATTGGCAAACCTCAGACATGTCATCACAATCCCCAACACACATGTCATTACAACTCGCACACATGAGCCATACCACAGCCATATCGCAAATGCCACCACCATCCCTACACATACAACAGCATGAGCAGCCAAAGGTGAGCCCGACATCACATGCAACACAGGAAGTGCACCACACATCGACACACACCACCACACTTGCTTGCATGTGTACACCTCTGCCAAGTGTCGCACTCTTCAGACGGGCATCCATGTCACATCTGCCAATCAGGCTTCCACATACCGCTGTCACATGCATCCATGTTGCATCACTGTTGCACCCTTGTCAAATACACACACATGCACATGTAGACAGTGCTGATACATGCAGCCGAAAACAACATGCATGCGTGACATCACGGACATGTCTACTTACATACACATTCATCCAAACATGTGTGCCCACACAACTCATTTGGCATGCAAGCCTACACACACAAGCACCATCCATGTCTCACACATTACAGCCCTCGCATGTGTCAGCCCCACGGCCCTGTACACCCCCACCCATACTCGACCCCATACAAACAGATGTGCAACCTGCACACTACCGAATCATCACCACACGCACTGCTCACAATCAGGATGCATGTACACTCACCGCTCGACTCCAGACGGGTCTGCTTCTCTAGGACCTGGACGTGGAGCGCTGGGGATATGCGTTCCAGGACCCTCATCTGTTCTTCCGACAAGTGGCCCCGGCGCCCCTTGGCATCCGCTGCCTTCAAGAGGCGCCGGGCCTTGTTCAGGGTCCTGGACCTGAAGTCCTCCCAGCGCTTCCTGACATGTTGTAAGTCGCGGACTGCCACCCCCTCCGCGTTGATGGCAGTCACGATGTCAGTCCAGATCCAAGTCCGTCCTTCCTTGTCGACGCGTGAACTTCCGAAGAGGGCATCATACTGCCCCAGGACTTGCTCCACCAGGACACCAACTTCGGTGGCACTGAAGCTGGTGCCCCTCTGCCTCTCTGGCCGGGGGTTGCCAGTGGTCACAGATGGTGTTTGCCCTGACATGACAACCCCAGAGGCAGGAGTGGGTGTGCAACTGGGTCCTGGGGCTGGGCTGTGGAGCGATGGAATCCCAGTCGGGAGTCTTCGGTTCCAGCAGGGGTGGTCACAGCAACAGCACCCCTGGCTGATGTGCAGGCAGCAAATGGCAGTGCACGTGGGCAGCAGGCAGTCAGGCAGCAGCAGATGGCAGGTGGGAGCGTGCTCGGGGCTCTGCGGGGCAGTAGTTCGGCCTTCTGGGCAGGAGCGTGGTCTTCCGTGTGCATACGCGTGGCCAGCTTGATACGGAGTGATTTGGCACGTGAAAAATCTGCACGTCAGCATGTAATTCGAGGAAAGGCCCTCAGCGCGTAAGCACGTCTGCACGCAGACGCATTTTCATTGGACAGAAGGCCCCTCAAGCGCAAGCGCCCCTGTGACGTGACGCGTACAGACGTGCATGCGCATTTCAGCGCGCGTGAAAAACTGCACGTCCGCGTGTAATACGAGGAAAGGGCCATGCGCGTATGCACGGCAGCACGCATATGCGATGTCATTGGACCAAAGGCCCTTAGCGCGTAAACGCGTCGCCAGGGTATGCGCGTCTATGAAGTCATGTGCACGTTGAATTGGGCACACGTTTGAAAATGTTGCGTGTTAAAAAAATTAAAGACACGTCCGAGTGTCAAAGCGTGTAATTGGTGGGAATGGGCCTAGCGCGTACACGCGGCAGTGACAAAGCGTGTAATTGGTGGAAATGGCCCTACACGAAGAAGTGACAAAGCGTGTAATTGGTGGAAATGGCCCTACACGCAGAAGTGACAAAGCGTGTAATTGGTGGAAATGGCCCTAGCGCGTACACACCACGTAAGTGACGCTGGACGTGTGGGCCTGTATAAAAGGTACGTGTAGAACACCATTTCCTTGTACGTGCTTTTGGTGGAGAGCGAGTGGGTGAATTCTGTACTTCTTGTCGTTTCACACGCGATTTACTTCACGGCGTTTCAAGTTCGTATTCCCTGTTACCTCTGACAGCTTTTTCTCTTTTTTCTCTTTTACTGGTTTACCCGGGCCTGTTCCCTCAAACAGTGTTCCCTTCTACTGTTGTCCTGTCTCCTCAGGCAGCGTACAAATCTTCTTTTGGCGGGGGTGTTGCCAACCAAACGCGCTCCTTTTTCACGCTCTTTTACCTGGCAGACGGTGAGTCACGGACGTATCTAACATCTGTGCTTGCCCCGTGTGTAGCCAACCCCTTCAGAGGTCATTCTAGGCTGTGTGTGACACGCATAAGTTCATTCTTGTGTTACTGGATGCCACAGCGTAGTGCAGGTTTTTCTTTCTGCACACGTGGTCTAGGAGGGGTTGCGTGCACGTCATCTCCCTTTTTTGGGGCTCCTGTGCGTAGCGTGACCCGTCATCTTTCCCCAGGGGTTACATTCAGCCTTGCTAGAGCACTAGGGTACAATTACCCTCTGGTACCCAACCCCTTTGACCCCCAATTGCCCAGGACAATAGTTTACAGCCACTCCCATAAGCACATTAACATCAGTGCCATGGCTGGGAGGCGAGGATTCCGTAAGGGTGGCAAAGGTGGAAGAGCCACAAGTGGTGGCCGTGGTGGATCCGGTAGGGGACGTGGTCGTTACTTGCAGGGTGAGCCTGTCCCCCCATGTGTGGAGGACCAGTCAAGGGCACCCATAATCCCCCCCCCTCCCGTTGAGGCTGATGTGGCTGACACCATCCATGCTCAGCCCTTGTTGGACCAGCCCATTGTGGCACCAGACCTGGCTGACTCCATAGCTGACTTCCAGGTCAGCAGGCCTATGACACGTGCGCTGGTGCACATTGATGTCATCATGCCACGTGGGGCAGCAAGGTCATCTGCTGCCCCAAGTAGGCAGGGCGGAGAGGCTGCAGGGGCAGCTGCGGCTCCATCCACCCCAGCTCTCACACACCCAGCCAGGACAGTGTCGGTCCTAGTCCATCCTGCTGACATTCCCCCTGACACTATTACTCTTGAGCCAATGCCTGCACCAACTCCCATGCTGAGTGTGCAATCCCACACTCCTGATACAGAGTCCACCAGGGCTCCTGCCCCTAGTGTCCAGAGCGGCGCAGGACACTCAGGATCACCACCACCTTCCAAGCGGAAGAGGAAGAGTGCTCGTCCGGCACAGGCTGATGCCCCAGACACGGCTACACAGTCCGGCCTGTCGAGGAAGCCCAGCTTCACGGATGATGAACTGAATGCACTTGTCGAGTATGTGTCCGCACATGATAACGAGATGGTCATTGTTGCAGGATCCAAGACCACACCTGCACACGCCAGGCACACTGGCAGACCATTGCGGACATCGTAAGTGCCCTTGAAATCGTGAGGCGCACAGCCAATGATTGCTATAAGCGCTGGAATGACCTAAAGCGCAGGGCAAAGAGTAAGCTGGCCTCAAGTCATGCCGCAACTCTAGTGACTGGAGGTGGGTCTCCAGTAGTAGACATGGAACTCACTCCACATGAGTCAGTCGCTGGGACCTATGTCACGGAGGAACAGATCCAAGGCGTGGGAGATCTGCCTGATTACGAGGCATTGTCCGGTGAGTGCACATGCATGTGCGTGTCATCCATGTGCATGGTGTGTGTGTGAGGGCTTCTCTTTGTGTGCCAGGTGAGAGTGTGTGCGCCTGAGTCGTATGGGTCAGCCATGTGCTTCATGCAATACATCCTGCGCAGCTGCATTTGGCCATAGCAGTATCCCTTCTGCCAACAGTAGACATCTAGCCCAACTGCACGCCAGTTGCCCTTGAAGTGTCACCTTGCCACAACATTGTTGCTTATTTTTCACTGTTCATTCCGTCAGATTGTTTGCATTCCACCACTTTTACTAGGCATTTCGCAGTCCTGTAGTCACATGTCTGACATGGCTATGGTAAAGTGGAGTGACTTTGTTACCTGGATATCATTTCTTCACACATGTCCCTGTGCAACTGGAACATTTTGGACTGGCAGCTCCAGGTGAAAAATCTGACCTGTTTGAATTAGAAAAGCTATTGCATGCGGGAACTGGACTGAATGAATAGGTGCTGCCCTCCTCTCCATCTTCACTCAATAGCATTGGTACATGCCATCTGTGTGATGGCATGTGTGTTTCACCTGGCAATCACAGGCCAATGTGTGATGCCACTGCCAGGCAGCATGCAGAAAATGTGTTCATGTTCCATCTTGGTGTCATCAATGTGTGCCAATTGCCTCCCCTTCATACGCAGTGAGGGTGCATGCATGGGAGGGTTTTAGTCATGTGGGACATGTGTCGATCAAGTACTGGTTCTCTTGCTTCTCAGCCCTCATTGTGTGCCATGGTGCTAATGCCTGTTTCCATTTCTTTGTTTTTATGTCTTTGCAGGGGAAGACGCACCTGATACTGCTGGGGTTGTGGAGATGGTGCAGACCCAGGAGGGGTCCGAGGGCCGACCAACCACCAGTGAGGGACGTGGTGTGGTGGTGGGTGAGAACCCACAAGTGCTGCAGGTCGTGCTCTCAAGGGGTGTCTCTGGCTGCACCTCCCCCGAGCTGTACTCAGGTGTTGATTCGGATGATGAGACTACGTGCCGTCGCAGGTGAGTGTTCCAGGGAGGGATTCTGTTCTGTCCCACCCACCTGCACCAGGGTCAGAAACCTCAATGGGGATGTCAGTGTTGGCAGCTACGCCTTTGGTGGTTACGGATGCAGGGTCACACTCTGCGACATCTGATCCTGTTCCTGGGCCAGCAGATCAGAGGGGGAATGCAGTCCTGCAGCCTCAGGCAGTGCCGGCACAGCAAGGCGCAGTTCGCCTTGCCCCAGACAGGTGTGGTGCCCGCCGACGTGGTGGCCGTACGCCACCTGGCAATACCGCATGGGAGCAATCCATTTATGGTATGGCAACCCAACAGGCAGCATCATCCGAGATGATGGCTCAGGCCATGGATAGGGTGGCCACTTCCATTGTCCCCCCTGAAAGGCTGATGGAGCGACTACAGCAGGCAACCGACTCCATCTGCCAGTCACACAGGGAGGACATGTTGGTGTCCAACAGGGACAGGCGGGCGGTACTGGCGACTCTGCAGGAGGCCATCTCCATAGAGTCCCAGGGCCACAGGGAAGCCCTGAGGCAGGAGCTCCTTCACCTCAGGACAACTCTTGTTGAGCTTGACGCTTCAACAGACCAAAGGACAGAACAGCAGCTGGAGCGTCTCACCCGTACGCTCTCAGCTGAGATGCAGGCAATGACGGCGGAGGTCCGGGCATCCCGCGAGTTGTTGCATGGGGACCTCCGCACACTCATCCTCCAGAACATGACCTACCACACCCGCATGCTTGCAGCCATGGAGTAGCAGACTAGGACCTTGAGTGGGCTGCCTCCCATAGTTCAACCACCTCCGGATGCAGCTGCACAGGGTGATAATAGCGACAGCAGTGATACTCCCACAATACGGTAGCCGTGTGGGCCATGAGCCAATGGAGGTGTTTTTTTTTCCCAGGATCCACACAGGTGGGTTTTGGTGTGCACCCTGTCCTCGGACCTCCTGGGTGGCCTCCCCAACCCCCCCGGGCCCATCAATGCCCATTTTTGATTTATTTTTATTTTTATTTTTATTTTTATTTTTAATTATTTTTTTCCCAAATTTTTTGGGACAATTTGTTGCCTTCCGTGGTTCCTGTGGGCATACGCTGCATTGTGGCTGGGCACATGCAGGCTTCTCATGTATTTGGTTCAGATGCTTGGGTTTGAGTCACACACACCCCTCCTGCTTCCCGTTTCCATGGGCTTGCAAAGGGTGTGCCCAAGTGACATTGACGTACATGGTGACATTGGACTCCCACTACATGTGTGGGTAGTCTAGTCAATACTGTGTATACATTCCTAGTGCATATTGCTGTTGTGTTGTACACTGCATGTTGCATTGATGTGTAACTCATCATCTGTGTTTACCTCCCAATTTGCAGGTCCCTTCCTCATGTCTACACAAGGCCCTCTAGTTTGGAGATGGGGTCCATGTTGGCAGCAGTGCACCTACAACTCTACATGGCGCCAACACTGCACAGTTGGTAGTGGTGGGAGTGCAGGCATTTCCAGGTGGTGAGACTACTAATTTATTACATTTGTGATGTCATGTTAATGGTAGTACCTGCTCAAGTTTGTTGTTGGTCCTGCATTACTGTGAGCATTTCAGGTGTTGCAAGTTTCAATTAGGGACACTGTACATTGTGACACTAGTGTCATGTTGTGGGGATTACTTTGTTTACCTGCAAATAGCATGAAATGGCACGGTGTGTCGTGTGGCGGTGCTGGGGATGGGTTGGCTGACATGGCACTGTCCTCTTGTTGCATTTTGCAAGTGGGTATTCATTTTAGCTGCTTGAATGTGTTTCTTCACATAACTGCATTGGTGGTGTCTGTGTGGGTAGGGATGCACACATTGTAAAACTTCCAGGTGAACAATCTCAGGCTGATATGGTTTTCACGGTTGATTCTCCAGACATTCAGGATCAGTGTCAGGTTGAGTCATCATTGATTGCCAGATGGAATGTGCCAGGGCAGTGTGCACTCCACAGGGGTGTGATTTCTATGTGAAGTAATTAGCCACTAGCTGTGTACGGGCTGCCTCCCCTCGTGCCCTTTCCCCTCCCATGCGCAGCGGCTGTGCATGTGGTTGGGGATGTGGGGCCACCACCATGTCCACGGCCAGGCCCCGGCGTGTTGCAACGTTGTGCAGGACACATGCTGCCACTATGATCCTGCACACTACTGGGGGAGCGTACAACAGCTGCCCGCCAGAACGGTCAAGGGAGCGAAAGCGTGACTTTAGCACTCCGAATGTGCGCTCCACTATGCCCCGGGTTGTAATGTGGGCTGTGTTATATCTTACCTGGGGTGGCGTGGTGGGGTTCCGAATTGGCGTCATCATGTGGGGGCTGAGAGGGTAGGCACTGTCCCCTGTGGAGGTGGTGATTGGTATCATTGGTGGGGTTGTGACCTTGCTCAGTATCTGACATGCATGCATGTGCAGTGGCATTCATACTCACCAAGCAGCCATGTATCGCCATGCCGCCCAGCTTCTAGGTCCCGGTTTAGGGTGGACATTCGGTAAATGAAGCTGTCGTGGGTGGACCCGGGATAGTTGGCATATACTGAGGTGATGATTCCCTTGGCATTACATACTACCTGCACGTTGATGGAATGCCAGTGCTTGCCGTTCCTATAGATGTGCTTTGATGCTCTGGGGGGACGTAGAGCCACATGGGTGCAGTCGATGGCACCTAGCACTTTGGGGAATTGTGCCACACCGTAAAAATCCAGGGTGGCAGCATGCCTTTCTGCAGGTGTTCTGGGCAGGTATATGTGCCTGCGGACTGATGGCCATGCAGTGATGATGTTCAAGACCGGGTGTAGGCAGCGCGACTGCGTGGCCTGTGATACCCCACCCACTATGGCACTTGTCCGCTGAAATGATCCAGTGGCTAAGAAGTGCAGTACATTGAGGACCTTCTACAGGGGGCTGAGTGCTTGGGAGCACAGGGTGGGTGATGTGAGGTCATCCTCCCACTCACTCACCAGGTCCAGTATTATGTGTGGTGGAAACCTGTACCTCCCATACACCTGGTCATCAGGCATCCCGAAAAGGCTGGTTCTGGGTGTGAATATTCTGGCCCTGACTATCCTCCTCCTCCTCCTTTGGTAGCCCACGCCCACTGCTGCTAGGAACGGTATGTTCATCCTGGGTCTGAGCTTGTAATTTTGTTAGCGCGCAAATTTATGCGTTGCGCGTGTTGTAGGCGAGCGTGTGACCAGCGCACCCCTGAAATCCAGTGCCCAGTCCAATAGCGTGTGGAAATTCCCGCGCACCCCGGGATACAGGTGCGCTGATGTACTTGCGTGTGTAAGTGCCCGCGCACCCCTGATGTACACGTACATAGGCCAATGCGTGTACGCGCACTTTTGTCCAATTACACGCGATTACGAATCGACGTGCTGTCCAATTACACGTGATGACACTCTGACTTGCAGTCTTTCCACGTGTGCTCTGTCATCACGTGCTGTGTTGGAAACACCCGTACGGGTCACATCACAGACGCGCTTACGCGCTGAGGGCCTTTGGTCCGAATAGAATCGCGTATGCGTACTGACGCGCTTACGCGCTAAGGGCCCTTCCTCGAATTTAACGCTGACGTGCCACGTGCCAAATCACTCCGTGCCAAATCACTCCGTATCAAGCTGGCCATGCGAAAACACACGGAAGACCACGCTCCTGCCCAGAAGGCCGAATTACTGCCCCCCAGAGCCCCGAGCAGCCTCCCACGTGCCATCTGCTACTGCCTGCCTTCCTGCCTGCCTGCTGCCACCGTGCCCTCCCATTTGGTGCCTGCACATCAGCCATCTGCAGGGGTCCAGTTGCTGTGTCCACCCCTGCTGGAACTGAAGACTCCCGACTGGGATTACATCGCTCCACAGCCCAGCCCCAGGACCTAGTTTCCCACCCACACCTGCCTCTGGGGTTGCCATGTCGGGCACTTCCACATCTGGCACCAGTGGCAACCCCAGGCCAGAGGGGCAGAGGGGCACCAGCTTCACTGCCACCGAAGTTGGTGTCCTGGTGGAGCATGTCCTGGGGCAGTATGATGCCCTCTTTGGATCGTCCCGCGCCAGCAAGGAAGGACGGGAGAAGATCTGGGCCGACTGAGTGGTTGCCATCAACGCGGAGGGGGTGGCAACCCGCGACATCCAGAAGATCAAGAAGCGCTGGGAGGACTTGAGGTCCAGGACCCTCGTGAAGGCCCGGCGCCTCGTGGAGGGGGGCCGGGGCCGCATGAGTTCCATCCAGATGAGGGTCCTGGAACGCGTACGCCCAGCGCTCCACGCCCAGATCCTTGAGAGGGAGACTCGTCTGGAGTTGAGCGGTAAGTGTCCGATCATTGCTGTGTGAGACAGGGCATGTTGCGGTGGGCTGGTTCTCTGATACTTGCCTGTATGTGTGACATAGGCCATGTATGCATGTATGTGTGCAGGGACATCATGGTAATGCATCTGCGACCAGTGATGTGTGAACCACATGGTTGTTGCATGTGTTTAAATGCCACATGGGGAGCCCTATGCAGATTTCAGACATGAGAGCATGCCAGTCTCTGTTCCTGGACATGGGTGGGGGTGAGGGATGGGTGCTGATGGCAGGTACATATATGGTAGCCTTGTCTGTGTGTCTGACCTGCGTGTCTGTGACTTGTGCATGCCATGGATGCATGACACATGTGTGTGACAATGCACAGATTCACTGCTGCAGCATAGTTACCCTTGTATCCGCTGTGTTTGGGGTGTATGGGGCCAGATGGATGTGACTGAGGTGAAGTGTGTGCATGTGATAGGCATGACCCATGATGCATGTGAGTTCCATATCATTGTATGTTTCAAGAGTCCATTGGACATGTATGGAAATGTCCATGGCATGCACCATGCCTGTTAGTGTGTGTGTTTTGCCTGGACTGACCCATGTGTTGTGGAGGGACATGATGGAAGTGTACTTTGACAGTGGTACTCATCTGCTATTGCTTCCTGTCTAGGGGAACATTGTACAGTACCCTGATGCTTGTGTTCTTTGTCTCCCTCTACGCAGCGGCTAGTGAAGAAGAGGGCGGAGACGGCGCTGTGGAGCAAGGCGGCGGGGTTGCCCCCACGGCTGCAGCGGAAGGGGTGGGTGAGCCCCCACAGGGGCCTGCTATGGTGGAAGACGGTGAGGAGCCATCCAGGTTGGTGGTTTCCACAGAGGAGGAGGAGGCCGCCACAGGGGCACACATGGGGCCTGGTGGGGGCATCCCTGCTGGTGCAAGTGGTGCAGTCCAGGGCCAGGGGCAGGAGGCAGCACAGGTCACCGTGGAGGGGCCTATGCATGTCGCTGTCCCTGACCCTGTGAGTGCACCACCATGCACCAGCAGGGTTGCCCAGTCCCAGGCCCGTCCACAGGTAGAGGGGATGTCCATGTCACCTGACTCCGCTCCACCTGCGGACAAGGGGACCCGTGTCCGTATGGAGAAGGTCCTGATTGGGGTTGCGATGCGCGCGGGTGCAATTCGTGATGACGTGCGTGCTTCCCGGGAGGAGCACGTACATCATCATGAAGAGCACCGTGCCGACGTGGCCCAATTGGGATCTTCCATGTTCGGGGATTTCCTGCATGTGTCGGCCAATCTGGCGGCCCTCTCCTCCTCTGTGGAGGCTATACGCCAGTCGTTCTCCTTGCCGTCTTCCGGCCCAGATGCCACCAGGGCCCCCTGTGGACCTGCCCTGACCTATGCAGCCAGCTCGGTGGGGATCCCATCCCTGCCACAGTCGGGAGTCGGAGGTCAAGCAGGGGTGGACACCACAGCAACTGTACCCCAGCAGATGGAGGATGTGCCGGCATCATCAGGCAGGGCACGTGCACGACATCGGTGGATTCCATCAGCCTGGATGCCGTCATGCTGGCAGAGGCAGTTGCGTCGGAGGCAGCAGCAGAGTCAACGTGGGCGGCATCATGGCTCGGGGCCATCAACATCGGAGGGGCAGGCATCGGCCGGAGGGCAGGAGGACCCAGGACAGGAAGTGTCTTCCGTGTAGCTACGGTTGGGCCAGCAGATAGGTGCGGAGCGGCGGCGGGCGGAAGAGGAGTGGCTCACGATGGTCAGGGCAGAGAACTCCATGCGGAGGGCCCTGAGGCGGGCCCAGTGCCTCGAGGCAATCCGCAGGGGGTTGGAGGAGCAGATGGCGTCGTCCCTGCGGACCCTCAGGGCCATGGAACAGGACCGCCTCCGGGACATAGACGAGGAGTTTGATGATGCCCTGGCCCGGAACACTACGGAGTGAGCCGCTGGACTTGCCCGCCGCCTTTGTATATAGTTCTTTAGTTTTAGTTTTCATTTGTTTATTATTATGATTTGGAGTCAACGGACACAGCTCCACTTTTTGTATATAGTTGCATTTTTGTTAGGGTTTTTTGTAGGTTTCCTTTGTTCAGTTGGGCTCATGGGAGACATGAGTGGGGGCCTGGTGGAGGGTGCCCCTGGATGCTGGGGGGTGGGGGTGGTGGGAGACATGAGTGGGGGCCTGGTGGAGGGTGCCCCTGGTGGCTGGGGGGTGGGGGTGGTGGGAGACATGAGTGGAGGCCTGGTGGGGGCTGCCCCTGGTGGCTGGGGGTGATTGGGGACATGAGTGGGGGCCTGGTGGGGGCTGCCCATGGTGGCTGGGGGGTGGGGGTGGGTGGGAGACATGAGTGGGGGCCTGGTGGAGGGTGCCCCTGGATGCTGGGGTGTGGGGGGGTGGGGGTGGTGGGAGACATGAGTGGGGGCCTGGTGGAGGGTGCCCCTGGTGGCTGGGGGTGGTGGGAGACATGAGTGGGGGCCTGGTGGAGGGTGCCCCTGCACTGCTGGGGGTGGGGGTGGGTGGGAGACATGAGTGGGGGCCTGGTGGAGGGTGCCCCTGGATGCTGGGGGGTGGGGGTGGTGGTAGACATGAGTGGGGGCCTGGTGGAGGGTGCCCCTGGATGCTGGGGGGTGGGGGTGGTGTAAGACATGAGTGGGGGCCTGGTGGAGGGTGCCCCTGCACTGCTGGGGGGTGGGGGTGATAGGGGACATGAGTGGGGGCCTGGTGGGGTCTGCCCATGGTGGCTGGGGAGTGGGGGTGGGTGGGAGACATGAGTGGGGGCCTGGTGGAGGGTGCCCCTGCACTGCTGGGGGGTGGGGGTGATAGGAGACATGAGTGGGGGCCTGGTGGGCGCTGCCCATGGTGGCTGGGAGGTGGGGGTGGTGGGGAACATGAGTGGGGGCCTGGTGGAGGGTGCCCCTGCACTGCTGGGGGGTGGGGTAATAGGGGACATGAGTGGGGGCCGGGTGGGGGCCATGAGTGGGGGCCTGGTGGAGGGTGCCCCTGCACTGCTGGGGGCTGGGCGTGATAGGGGACATGAGTGGGGGCCTGGTGGGGGCTGCCCATGGTGGCTGGGGGGTGGGGGTGGTGGGAGACATGAGTGGGGGCCTGGTGGAGGGTGCCCCTGGATGCTGGGGGGTGGGGGTGGTGGTAGACATGAGTGGGGGCCTGGTGGAGGCTGCCCCTGCACTGCTGGGGGGTGGGGGTGGTGGGAGACATGAGTGGGGGCCTGGTGGAGGGTGCCCCTGCACTGCTGGGGGGTGGGGGTGATAGGGGACATGAGTGGGGGCCTGGTGGGGGCTGCCCATGGTGGCTGGGGGGTGGTGGTAGACATGAGTGGGGGCCTGGTGGAGGGTGCCCCTGGTGGCTGGGGGATGGGGGTGATTGGGGACATGAGTGGGGGCCTGGTGGGGGCTGCCCATGGTGGCTGGAGGGTGGGGGTGGGTGGGAGACATGAGTGGGGGCCTGGTGGGGGCTGTCCATGGTGGCTGGGGGGTGGGGGTGGGTGGGAGACATGAGTGGGGGCCTGGTGGGGGCTGCCCCTGGTGGTTGGGGTGTGGGGGTGGGTGGGAGACATGAGTGGGGGCCTGGTGGGGGCTGCCCCTGGTGGCTGGGGGATGGGGGTGATTGGGGACATGAGTGGGGGCCTGGTGGGGGCTGCCCCTGGTGGCTGGGGGGTGGGGGTGATAGGGGACATGAGTGGGGGCCTGGTGGGGACTGCCCATGGTGGCTGGGGGGTGGGGGTGGGTGGGAGACATGAGTGGGGGCCTGGTGGGGGCTGCCCCTGGTGGCTGGGGGGTGGGGGTGGTGGTAGACATGAGTGGGGGCCTGGTGGAGGCTGCCCCTGCACTGCTGGGGGGTGGGGGTGGTGGGAGACATGAGTGGGGGCCTGGTGGAGGGTGCCCCTGGATGCTGGGGGGTGGGGGTGGTGGGAGACATGAGTGGGGGCCTGGTGGGGGCTACCCATGGTGGCTGGGGGTGGGGGTGGGTGGGAGACATGAGTGGGGGCCTGGTGGGGGCTGCCCCTGGTGGCTGGGGGGGTGGGTGTGGTGGGAGACATGAGTGGGGGCCTGGTGGAGGGTGCCCCTGGTGGCTGGGGGGTGGAGGTGGGTGGGAGACATGAGTGGGGCCCTAGTGGAGGGTGCCCCTGGATGCTGGGGGGTGGGGGTGGTGGGAGACATGAGTGGGGGCCTGGTGGAGGGTGCCCCTGCACTGCTGGGGGTGGGGGTGGGTGGGAGACATGAGTGGGGGCCTGGTGGAGGGTGCCCCTGGATGCTGGGGGTGGTGGTAGACATGAGTGGGGGCCTGGTGGAGGGTGCCCCTGCACTGCTGGGGGGTGGGGGTGATAGGGGACATGAGTGGGGGCCTGGTGGGGGCTGCCCATGGTGGCTGGGGGTGGGGGTGGGTGGGAGACATGAGTGGGGGCCTGGTGGAGGGTGCCCCTGCACTGCTGGGGGGTGGGGGTGATAGGGGTCATGAGTGGGGGCCTGGTGGGGGCTGCCCATGGTGGCTGGGGGGTGGGGGTGGTGGGGAACATGAGTGGGGGCCTGGTGGAGGGTGCCCCTGCACTGCTGGGGGGTGGGGGTGATAGGGGACATGAGTGGGGGCCTGGTGGGGGCCATGAGTGGGGGCCTGGTGGAGGGTGCCCCTGCCCTGCTGGGGGTGGGGGTGGGTGGGAGACATGAGTGGGGGCCTGGTGGAGGGCGCCCCTGGATGCTGGGGGTGGTGGTAGACATGAGTGGGGGCCTGGTGGAGGGTGCCCCTGCACTGCTGGGGGGTGGGGGTGATAGGGGACATGAGTGGGGGCCTGGTGGGGGCTGCCCATGGTGGCTGGGGGGTGGGGGTGGGTGGGAGACATGAGTGGGGGCCTGGTGGAGGGTGCCCCTGCACTGCTGGGGGGTGGGGGTGATAGGGGTCATGAGTGGGGGCCTGGTGGGGGCTGCCCATGGTGGCTGGGGGGTGGGGGTGGTGGGGAACATGAGTGGGGGCCCGGTGGAGGGTGCCCCTGCACTGCTGGGGGGTGGGGGTGATAGGGGACATGAGTGGGGGCCTGGTGGGGGCCATGAGTGGGGGCCTGGTGGAGGGTGCCCCTGCACTGCTGGGGGCTGGGGGTGATAGGGGACATGAGTGGGGGCCTGGTGGGGGCTTCCCATGGTGGCTGGGGGGTGGTGGGAGACATGAGTGGGGGCCTGGTGGAGGGTGCCCCTGGTGGCTGGGGGGTGGGGGTGGTGGTAGACATGAGTGGGGGCCTGGTGGAGGCTGCCCCTGCACTGCTGGGGGGTGGGGGTGGTGGGAGACATGAGTGGGGGCCTGGTGGAGGGTGCCCCTGCACTGCTGGGGGGTGGGGGTGATAGGGGACATGAGTGGGGGCCTGGTGGGGGCTGCCCATGGTGGCTGGGGGGTGGGCGTGGTGGTAGACATGAGTGGGGGCCTGGCGGAGGGTGCCCCTGGTGGCTGGGGGATGGGTGTGATTGGGGACATGAGTGGGGGCCTGGTGGGGCTGCCCATGGTGGCTGGGGGGTGGGGGTGGGTGGGAGACAGGAGTGGGGGCCTGGTGGGGGCTGCCCATGGTGGCTGGGGGGTGGGGGTGGGTGGGGGACATGAGTGGGGGCCTGGTGGAGGGTGCCCCTGGATGCTGGGGGGTGGGGGTGGTGTAAGACATGAGTGGGGGCCTGGTGGAGGGTGCCCCTGCACTGCTGGGGGGTGGGGGTGATAGGGGACATGAGTGGGGGCCTGGTGGGGGCTGCCCATGGTGGCTGGGGAGTGGGGGTGGGTGGGAGACATGAGTGGGGGCCTGGTGGAGGGTGCCCTGCACTGCTGGGGGGTGGGGGTGATAGGAGACATGAGTGGGGGCCTGGTGGGCGCTGCCCATGGTGGCTGGGAGGTGGGGGTGGTGGGGAACATGAGTGGGGGCCTGGTGGAGGGTGCCCCTGCACTGCTGGGGGGTGGGGTAATAGGGGACATGAGTGGGGGCCGGGTGGGGGCCATGAGTGGGGGCCTGGTGGAGGGTGTCCCTGCACTGCTGGGGGCTGGGCGTGATAGGGGACATGAGTGGGGGCCTGGTGGGGGCTGCCCATGGTGGCTGGGGGGTGGGGGTGGTGGGAGACATGAGTGGGGGCCTGGTGGAGGGTGCCCCTGGTGGCTGGGGGGTGGGGGTGGTGGTAGACATGAGTGGGGGCCTGGTGGAGGCTGCCCCTGCACTGCTGGGGGGTGGGGGTGGTGGGAGACATGAGTGGGGGCCTGGTGGAGGGTGCCCCTGCACTGCTGGGGGGTGGGGGTGATAGGGGACATGAGTGGGGGCCTGGTGGGGGCTGCCCATGGTGGCTGGGGGGTGGGGGTGGTGGTAGACATGAGTGGGGGGCTGGTGGAGGGTGCCCCTGGTGGCTGGGGGATGGGGGTGATTGGAGACATGAGTGGGGGCCTGGTGGGGGCTGCCCATGGTGGCTGGAGGGTGGGGGTGGGTGGGAGACATGAGTGGGGGCCTGGTGGGGACTGCCCCTGGTGGCTGGGGGGTGGGGGTGGTGGGAGACATGAGTGGGGGCCTGGTGGAGGGTGCCCCTGGATGCTGGGGGGTGGGGGTGGTGGGAGACATGAGTGGGGGCCTGGTGGGGGCTGCCCATGGTGGCTGGGGGTGGGGGTGGGTGGGAGACATGAGTGGGGGCCTGGTGGGGGCTGCCCCTGGTGGCTGGGAGGTGGGTGTGGTGGGAGACATGTGGGGGCCTGGTGGAGGGTGCCCCTGGTGGCTGGGGGGTGGAGGTGGGTGGGAGACATTACTGGGGGCCTGGTGGAGGGTGCCCCTGGATGCTGGGGGGTGGGGGTGGTGGGAGACATGAGTGGGGGCCTGGTGGAGGGTGCCCCTGGTGGCTGGGGGGTGGGGGTGGTGGGAGACAAGAGTGGGGGCCTGGTGGGGGCTGCCCCTGGTGGCTGGGGGGTGGGGGTGATTGGGGACATGAGTGGGGGCCTGGTGGGGGTACCCATGGTGGCTGGGGGGTGGGGGTGGTGGGAGACATGAGTGGGGGGCTAGTGGAGGGTGCCCCTGGATGCTGGGGGGTGGGGGTGGTGGGAGACATGAGTGGGGGCCTGGTGGAGGGTGTCCCTGGTGGCTGGGGGGTAGGGGTGGTGGGAGACATGAGTGGGGGCCTGGTGGAGGGTGCCCCTGCACTGCTGGGGGTGGGGGTGGGTGGGAGACATGAGTGGGGGCCTGGTGGAGGGTGCCCCTGGATGCTGGGGGTGGTGGTAGACATGAGTGGGGGCCTGGTGGAGGGTGCCCCTGCACTGCTGGGGGGTGGGGGTGATAGGGGACATGAGTGGGGGCCTGGTGGGGGCTGCCCATGGTGGCTGGGGGGTGGGAGTGGGTGGGAGACATGAGTGGGGGCCTGGTGGAGGGTGCCCCTGCACTGCTGGGGGGTGGGGGTGATAGGGGTCATGAGTGGGGGCCTGGTGGGGGCTGCCCATGGTGGCTGGGGGGTGGGGGTGGTGGGGAACATGAGTGGGGGCCTGGTGGAGGGTACCCCTGCACTGCTGGGGGGTGGGGGTGATAGGGGACATGAGTGGGGGCCTGGTGGGGGCCATGAGTGGGGGCCTGGTGGAGGGTGCCCCTGCACTGCTGGGGGCTGGGGGTGATGGGGGACATGAGTGGGGGCCTGGTGGGGGCTGCCCATGGTGGCTGGGGGTGGTGGGAGACATGAGTGGGGGCCTGGTGGAGGGTGCCCCTGGTGGCTGGGGGGTGGGGGTGGTGGTAGACATGAGTGGGGGCCTGGTGGAGGCTGCCCCTGCACTGCTGGGGGGTGGGGGTGGTGGGAGACATGAGTGGGGGCCTGGTGGAGGGTGCCCCTGCACTGCTGGGGGGTGGGGGTGATAGGGGACATGAGTGGGGGCCTGGTGGGGGCTGCCCATGGTGGCTGGGGGGTGGGGGTGGTGGTAGACATGAGTGGGGGCCTGGTGGAGGGTGCCCCTGGTGGCTGGGGGATGGGTGTGATTGGGGACATGAGTGGGGGCCTGGTGGGGGCTGCCCATGGTGGCTGGGGGGTGGGGGTGGGTGGGAGACAGGAGTGGGGGCCTGGTGGGGGCTGCCCATCGTGGCTGGGGGGTGGGGGTGGGTGGGAGACATGAGTGGGGGTCTGGTGGGGGCTGCCCCTGGTGGCTGGGGGGTGGGGGTGGGTGGGAGACATGAGTGGGGGCCTGGTGGGGGCTGCCCCTGGTGGCTGGGGGGTGGGGGTGATTGGGGACATGAGTGGGGGCCTGGTGGGGGCTGCCCATGGTGGCTGGGGGGTGGGGGTGGGTGGGAGACATGAGTGGGGGCCTGGTGGGGGCTGCCCCTGGTGGCTGGGGGGTGGGGGTGGGTGGGAGACATGAGTGGGGGCCTGGTGGGGGCTGCCCCTGGTGGCTGGGGGGTGGGGGTGGTGGTAGACATGAGTGGGGGCCTGGTGGAGGGTGCCCCTGCACTGCTAGGGGGTGGGGGTGATAGGGGACATGAGTGGGGGCCTAGTGGGGGCTGCCCATGGTGGCTGGGGGGTGGGGGTGGTGGGAGACATGAGTGGGGGCCTGGTGGAGGGTGCCCCTGGATGCTGGGGGGGTGGGGGTGGTGGGAGACATGAGTGTGGGCCTGGTGGAGGGTGCCCCTGCACTGCTGGGGGGTGGGTGGGAGACATGAGTGGGGGCCTGGTGGGGGGTGCCCCTGGATGCTGGGGGCTGGGGGTGGTGGTAGACATGAGTGGGGGCCTGGTGGAGGGTGCCCATGGATGTTGGGGGGTGGGGGTGGTGGTAGACATGAGTGGGGGCCTGGTGGAGGGTGCCCCTGCACTGCTGGGGGGTGGGGGTGATAGGGGACATGAGTGGAGGCCTGGTGGGGGCTGCCCATGGTGGCTGGGGGGTGGGGGTGGGTGGGAGACATGAGTGGGGGCCTGGTGGAGGGTGCCCCTCGACTGCTGGGGGTGTGATAGGGGACATGAGTGGGGGCCTGGTGGGGGCTGCCCATGGTGGCTGGGGGGTGGGGGTGGTGGGGAACATGAGTGGGGGCCTGGTGGAGGGTGCCCCTGCACTGCTGGGGGGTGGGGGTGATAGGGGACATGAGTGGGGGCCTGGTGGGGGCTGCCCATGGTGGCTGGGGGGTGGGGGTGGTGGGGAACATGAGTGGGGGCCTGGTGGAGGGTGCCCCAGCACTGCTGGGGGCTGGGGGTGATAGGGGACATGAGTGGGGGCCTGGTGGGGGATGCCCATGGTGGCTGGGGGGTGGGGGTGGTGGTAGACATGAGTGGGGGCCTGGTGGAGGGTGCCCCTGGATGCTGGGGGGTGGGGGTGGTGGGAGACATGAGTGGGGGCCTAGTGGGGGCTGCCCATGGTGGCTGGGGGGTGGGGGTGTGTGGGAGACATGAGTGGGGGCCTGGTGGGAGCTGCCCATGGTGGCTGGGGGGTGGGGGTGGTGGGAGACATGAGTGGGGGCCTGGTGGAGGGTGCCCCTGGTGGCTGGGGGGTGGGGGTGATAGGGGACATGAGTGGGGGCCTGGTGGAGGGTGCCCCTGGATGCTGGGGGGTGGGGTTGCTGGGAGACATGAGCAGGTGTGCAGGGTAGTCCCCTGTGGTGTGTGCTGCCTGCAGGGGCCGTGGAGGGTGTACAAGGAGTACCTGGGAGCACACAGCCAAATTGCGTGTAGAATTTCCCGCGCACAACTGAAATCCACGTACCCTGACAAATCGCATGTGGAGCTTCCGCCCACCCCTGAAATCCACGTACCCGGCCAAATCGCGTGTGGTACTTCCCCCGCACCCCTGAAATCCACGTACACGGCCAAATCGCGTGTGGAACTTCCCGCGCACCACTGAAATCCATGTACCCTGACAAATCGCGTGTGGAACTTCCCGCGCACCCCTGAAATCCACGTACCCGGCCAAATCGCGTGTGGAACTTCCCGCGCACCCCTGGAATCCACGTACACGGCCAAATCGCGTGTGGAACTTCCTGCGCACCCCTGTAATCCACGTACCCGGCCAAATCGCGTGTGGAACTTCCCACGCACCCCTGGAATCCACCTACACGGCCAAATCGCGTGTGGAACTTTCCGCGCACCCCTGTAATCCACGTACCCTGACAAATCGCGTGTGGAACTTCCCGCAAATCCCTGGAATTCACATGCCCTGCCAATTCGCGTGTGAGACTTCCCGCGCACCCCTGTATACACGCACATGTATTTTTTGTCAGCGGGTGTCCGTGTTTGTGGGTACCCCTTTGCACGTCATTTGTCCTGGAGGGCCACAGTATGGGACATTCATCATGGCAGTATATAGGTGCTATTTGTTGGCGCACTTTTTGGCGCACATTTCTTACAGGCGCAGAGACGCTACCGCCTGCTTTCTTGTGGCAGTCTTGTTTGTGCCTGTGCGCTGGTTTGAGCGTGCGCTTTTTTGCCCTATTCTATTCCATGAATACGTGTTGTAGGCGAGCGTGTGGGTGTTCCGCGCACTTGTACCCTGTACTTCCCCCGTGACGCCCACATTTTGGCAAGTTGTTCCCCATTCCGAGTGTTACGCCCCGTGTTCCGCCTACTTTTGTTGCGTGCGCCGCGCTATGTGCGATTTTCGCTGTGGCCTGTGCGATTTTCGCTGTGACCTGGCGCACGCAGTTAGATGGCCTGTGCGCTTACGTGCGCCGCGCACTTTATTATCGCACATCCGATGGTTTTCGCGCGCACGGCCTTCCATGAATTGATGTGTGCTGCTTTTCGTGCGATTTTCGCACTTGCACTGCGATTTTCGCTATTCCACTGCGATTCGCACGTTTTTGGCCCCTTGCGCCGCGCTAATTATTCCACGAATCGGCTTCTCTGTGTATTATCATATGGGGACCAATGGTTTGGTTGAGTGATTTAAAAGGATGTTGGTAGACATTATTGAACAGGCATAAAGAAATTGAGCAGATGTTTTGGAGATGGTGGAAGAAAGGTTGTGAAGTGTGAGGATGTATCCCAATAAGTTGACAGGTCAGTCTCCTTTCAGTCTTATGAGAGGAAGAGATCCAAATACCAGATTAAAGGATGTGTGTGTTCTTAATCGTACTTGAAAAGGTGTGGTGTATTATGGAAAGGTCAATTGACAGATTAAATGTGTTCAGGACAAGTACAAGAGAGGGATGGAGGTTGAGGGGAGGTCAAATAATAATTGGTGAAAAGAGATTGGGTGAGGATTAAAAGTGTCCAGTTTGTAGGTAAAAGGGAGTCAATGTTTTTGAATCCTGTGCACGTAAAGCAAGTGTTTTCGAATGCTGTGAGGTGCGAGGATGGGTCAATATTGAACCACAACAGAGTAGTGAGATGGAATGGTAGTGGATTTGGGATGTTGTCAAAGAATAATAGTAGCAAGTGATGATGATGTAGGATGTGGGATGATGATGTGTTGGTTGGTGAAGGAAGCAAGAGTAGCTTGTATATAATGGAGGATCCCTTGGAATGTATTATGGAGGAGTGTAGAAGTATTTCTGGGGTTGAAGGTGGAATGAAGACTTTGCGTATACCACTGGTATGTTTAGAGATTATGTCACGCAGTGAATGGTTGTTGAGTTCAAGACTGAAATGTGTAATGTTCAAATGCATTAAGGCTTAAAGTTTTTTTTTTAAATTCAAAATTTATTGATTTTGTACAAGCTCAACAGTCACTTACATCCGAAATTCTTCAGTAAATAATTAGAGGGAGCATGTAAGACAAGTACCATCTTCATATATCATATGCAGTAGTTCTTGAAAATTAAGCAGTATAATGAATAAGATTAACAAAACCCAGTCTCGCCCCCCCTCCCCCCTCCCCCCCCTCTCTAATATCTCCAAATACGTGATTGAGAAACACCATTAAACAATGAGACAACACCAGAAAGCTTCGAGTATAAATATGATATCCAACCAGGACACATAACATGACACAAGGAGCCGCCACAACAAAAATCTTCGTTTGTTATCATTATTGGCACAAATCTCAACAATATACTGCACACATTGGCCCTCATTACAACCCTGGCGGAAAGTGACTGACCGGACCGCCACAGCGTAAATAGCGTTTCCGCCATTGCACGATGGAGCAAAGTGCGGCCCATTCCGACCCATCGGGCACAAGCACCACGGCATGGCGGAAGTGCAAAGTCCGCGATGGCGGAAATGACCCCAAAACGGCCCACACCGCCGCCGTACGGCGCCCTAGGTGCAATACCGCCACCCATCACAGCGGACACCGCAGTGTGCGCCTACCGGAAAGTACGTTGACCGGAAATATACGGAAACGGAAGTTAAAACATGGGCCCGGAACGGGAAACATCCCGCCGTACACCTATAAAACCACTAAAACCACACAACCACTAAAAACACTACCCAGAGACACACCCCAACCCGTCATCCACCCTAGCGAAACCAAGAAAAATGGGAAAAGTAGCGAAGAAAGCGTGCGACCGCAAGCGGCAGGTCCACTTCTCCCGTGAGGAACTCACCGTGCTAACAGAGACCCTCCAGGAGAATGCTGCCGTCGTCTTCTGCACGCAAATGACCAGGACGGCACTTGCAAACAAGAAGGCCATATGGGCTCTGGTGGCACAGCGGGTAAGTGCGGTGGGGACCGCACCCCGCACCCCACAGCAATGCCGAAAGCGATGGGACGACCTGCGGATACGCGTCCGCAGCATACTCTCTGCCAACCGCAACATTGCCACAGCCACCGGGGGAGGTCCTGAATCACCCATCAAGTTGACCCCCTGGGAAGAAATCTGTGCCTCCACCATCGGAATGGAGAGCATAGAGGGAGTCGGAGGGATGGAGAAAGGAGTGCAGACATCCGAAGATTCAGGTAGGTGGGCCAAATAAAACAATGCTAAATCCACAATGTCCAATCATGTGAAGTACCATGTGTCCACATAGTGCAACAGAAACACATGTCCAGGAGAACGTCCACACACATCGGCCTGATAGCGCACTTTAAAACTCACAATAAATACATAAATAATTAAAAACCCCTAAAACACCCACTACACGTGCAGCAGGCACACCCTAACTGCAGGCTGCCAAACAACTGCACCCTCACTCCACACACAAATGAAAGCACCTCCAAGGCCCCGACCCAAATCACCCTCAGGTACCACCCCAATGCATGTGATACAATGCCATTCCAATACCCACAGACCCATTAATAACCCTCGCCCTCCTTTACTCCACCACAGGGTCCGATCCAAACGACGAGCATCAGGACACCCCTACCAGCACACCTGCAAAGAGGGCCAAGACCAACGGCCAAAGACCCTCCACCTCAGCTCCACGCATCAAGACACGGCAGCAGCACAAATCAGGTGGCAGCACAGAGGAGGGAACATCAACAGGCACCCCAGCAGCCAGCATGCCCACAACACCACCACCACAGGTCCCCCCAACGGATGCCACAGAAGGCACTGCCTCTGGTGGCAGCAGCACCATAGGTGACACCCCATTGATGGCAGCATGCTCCGACACAGAAGACGGGGATGTCGAAGTCAGATCCATCCATGACCTGTCCCAATCCCCCTGTCTGTCCCATCCCGTACAACATGAGGATACCACGCAGGGGCACCCACAAGACGACGACTGGCCATCCCCCACAAGCCCTGTGGCAAGGCAACATGAGGTCAACAGCCCCTCTGTGACACCCCCGCAAATGGCCATGGCCCAGCAGAGGCAACAGTCCCTCGACCAGTTAATCGTGCAACAGCAGCAACTGGCCACGCTCCTCAAGGACCATGCCGATGAATGTGGGGGCACTAAGGCAGACATAGAAACATCAACTGAGACACTTAGGGCAGAAATGGAGAGAAGTACAGAGACACTAAGGGCACAAATGGAGAGTAGCACCGAGAGCCTGAGAGTCCAAATGGAGACTAGCACCGAGAGCCTGAGAGTCCAAATGGAGAGTGGCACCGAGAGCCTGAGAGTCCAAATGGAGAGAAGTACCGAGAGCCTGAGGGGGGAACTGCATGCGACGTCCACAGACGTATGTGCCGAACTTGCCGCAGTGCGCCGTGTGCTCACTGAGCTCTCACAAACCCTTAGGGACATGCATGGACGTGAGCAGGCAGAGACATCATCCGTTGCAAGTTCCGTCCATGGCAGCCCCCAACGTAGATCTGGGAGGAACCTGCGCTCCACAGGCAGGGGTGCCCCTGATACCCGCAGAGGGGGCTTGCAATAGCGACAGCCCACTGACAATGAGCATCTTTGGACACTGGTGTTCGGGGGGGAGGTAGGAGGGTGGAGGGGGTGTGTTGGGCTCACTTGGGTGGCGGGTCGATAGGGTGTTCAATATGATATCACATATGCCATAAACAGTGCACGATCAACCAATGTGATGTGTGGACAATGATCATTGTGTACTAGGCCATCATAGGCGTACAGTCCATATTGTGCATGTACCAGACACACACAGTGCCACGAGTACCGTGTCCATGTATCAGCCACCAGGCGTGAGTGCTAGAAGCATGCATCAATGAGATGCTGACGAATGTCACGGCCCTCCGGTGCCTCGCAGACTCCTTGAGGTGCTGCCACATCCCCACCCTCATCATGACCATCATCAGGTGCTTGCAGTTCTGCGTCAGGGGGCATGGGCACATTTCTACGTACGCACATGTTGTGGAGCATGACACATGCCATCACCATCTTTGCAACCTTCTCATGGCGGTACAGGAGTGCCCCGCCAGACCTGCTGAGGCAGCGGAAACGAGTCTTCAGTAGGCCGAATGCCTGTTCAATGACTACACGGGTACGTGAGTGGGCATGGTTGTAGTCCTCCTCATGCTGGTCCCGTGGGTTCCGGACTGGTGTGAGGAGCCATCTCTTCAGTGGATATCCAGCATCACCTGCATGTGGACGATAAACGGATTATGTGGAATGCCATTGCTACGTACGCACACCACCCCCCCCTTCCTGCCAGGTCATTGCCGATTCACATACCCCACATTATCATGCATGTAATGAGACTCACCGAGTAGCCAGGATCTGTTCCCTGCGTGTCGCTCCATGTAGCGTGGTATTGTAGAGTTCCTCAAGACCATAGAATCATGGGTTGATCCAGGGAATCGGGCACAACAATGTGTAATGATCCTGTTGGAGTCACACACCATTTGTACATTCAGGGAATGAAATTGTTTTCGGTTGCGGTACTAGGCCTCCATGGCATGTGGGACGACCAATTCAACATGGGTGCAGTCGATGGCACCAATGCAACCCGGTATGCCGCCAAGTGCATGGAATCCCACTTTCGTGTTTGTGATTTCCTGCTCCGAGCGTGGTAGGGAGATGTAGTCGTCTGCGTGCTGCAGGAGGGCATCGAGCACTTGCAATAGTGTCCGTGAGAACAGTGGCTGAGAAATGCCATGCAACTGTCCGACTGTGTGCTGGTAGGTGCCTGTGGCCAGGAAGTGGAGTACAGACACCACCTTCAGTAGGGGTGGGATGGCGGTTGGGCTATCTATCATGCTGACAAGGTCAGCCTGTGTCATGTCCACAATGGCGGCTATGGTGTCCCGGTCCAAACGGTAGAGGGTGTGGATCTGCTCATCAGTGAGGTTGAACGGATGTGCTCGGAGGCGTGGGATTGCGGCCTGCCTGCGTGGTGGTAGTGGCTGTGCTGGCGGCCCTTGCTGGCCCTGCCTTGCCCTCCTCCTCCTCCTGCGTCTCCTCCGTGCGGCCGGTTGTAGTTGGTGTTCGTCTTCTTCTTGGAGTTGGAATACTTGCAGTGCTATCAGGTCCCCCAGGGCCAACATCGCGAGTCCTGCCTGTAGCATTTCGGAGTGGGTGTGGTTGTGGGAGGAGACTGGGTGTGCAATTTATGTGTTTTCAGGCTGTATGGCCTCCACCTGTGGTGATTCATTCCACCTGTGCAAGCTGCTCTCCCCTTTGGCCGAGCACGTCCCGCACACAACGCTGCAATTCGGTAATGGCATCTTGCTATTGCAATCATGTATTTGTACCCGATGGCCGTGTAACATTTGTTGATATGTACATTCGGCTATGGTCCCATTGTTTCACATACAATCTTTGCCGTCGCGAACAGACTTGTGAAGGGTCAGTGGAACGTAGTACTCGAGTAACGGTGGGCCCTCATGCATCACTGTACCGAGTTGCACCGACTGGCGGGGCGTCCCATTTGTGGGTGAAGGCAGTTGCCATTTTCACACACAGCCGCACTAGATGGATTAATTTGTGATTTCAAACGGCCACAGATGCCTTTTCGACGTGATGTTGCAAATGAGGAATTCGAAGGGCGGCGCTTTCGGTTTTCAGCTCGCGGCGAGGAGATGCCCACAGGTCTGACTGCAAATATAACGTTCTATTGTTCAATGTCCTTGAGACAGGGGCCATGGCGAGGAAGCAATGATTGATATGAATAGTTTGGGATGCGCAATAGCGACGTGGGCGATGAGGCCGGACGTTCCCAAATACATGTTACTTCACAACACTGGAATTACGGGCTGGGGCACTGTGGATTTTGCAGGCTGCATAACGCACAGACTCAATGGATATTTCTAATGTTATGTGAGTAAATGTTCTGGCGTTTTTATACCGGGATGAGGGAATGATGAATGGATGCATGGGCAGATGATTTGATACAGAGTTTGCCATGTTCAGGGCTTCTTGGAATCTATCCGCCTCCCCTGCGCTATGTGATGCAGGGCTGCCATAGTGGGACCATCGTCTATCTGGCCTTGTTGAGCCCTCCCTTTCTCGACGCGCCTTCAGACACTTGTGTCCATGCACGTTAACAATCCCATCTGATGGATTCTGTTTTCACAGACGCATGCACAGGTACACTCGTTTGTGATGGTGTTTACACCTCGATATAGATGGTTATGAGTCGCAAGTGGTTTTGGGGTGGTGATGATCCTTTGGAGTGGGCTAGCATGCATATGGCTGTGGATTCAGTGTGATCATTGAAGTGAGTTGTTCGGATGTAGTTCTGATGGCCATTCTGTTCTTTTTCTTTTCTTTTGGTTGACAGGTATCTCCTCCCCTTTTGCCACTGCCATCTGTATGCCACTCCTGCAGATGGGTTTTACTCCCGACACCTGCTGCTTCGTGTTAATCAGTGGAGCAGCATTACGATCTTATGGGACGATCGCCAATGGGCCACATGCCCTTACGCAGTACTGGTGGCTCGGAGCAACATTTCGGCCTTTCAGCTGGACTAGTGCCTCCCCATTGGGACGGCCCTGCGGTTCTGTGTGCTTCCATGTTGCCTTTTCGTACGTGAATGTGGCTCTGTGTACCATGATGGAACAGGGCGTCACACAAGTAGTGGCTGGTCATTTCTTGCGGATGCAGCCCACAATGGTGAAATGTGTTTTGGAGTTCATGGCCTGATGGCTGTATGGGCTTGGTGATTTAGTTGTGCATTAAATTTCTATTCTGATTTGGCCCGTGTAGCGTTCTTCTTTGCAAGTGATGTGGCATATTCCTATTTGGGGAGCGATGTATTGTGAGGAGATCTGCATTGGGTTCCAGCTTCGGAGTTTAGTTGCGTGGTACTGTACTGGGCGCGTTTGCCTATGAAGCCCGTGAGGTCAGGGATGGGGGCTGCCAATATGACTGTTTGAATGTTGTCATGCTCAGGGGCGGGGGATTGGGTTTTGTGTAACAGATGCCGGTCAGCCAGGTGGACTGGTGGAATGATGTGATTTTAGGAATATTGCTGGTCGCAGGTGCCTGTGTTTGCGTGCGTTTCTTGGTGGGGGACTGTGGTCATGTCCATTGGGATGGCTTCTGTATTCGTGCCATCTGTGCCCTGCAGCTCCCATGGGCCCCTCTTGTGTTTCATTTGTTCGTTGGCATGCATGGGTGACTTGTACATTTCACTGGTTGCATTGTGACTTCATTGCACCTACGGGGAGTTGTACTTTGTGGGCAGGGAGCGGTGTACAGGCACTCAGTGGGGCCGTTTACGGTTGATTCGCGATGCCGTACTTCTCATCATGGCAGAATGGTACATTCCGCCATGCTTGATGGCGTTAGGTACATGTCCGCTAGGGTCGGAATTGGCGTACCCTTGCGCCATGGTGGTGTTTACGGTTTGGCATGGCGCGCGTGCTTGGTGCAGTTAGCGTTGGCGTTCACTACGGTGTCGCTAATGGCTTCGTACTTTGCGGTGACGGGTCATAGTCGCACCGAGCGCTATTCGATGGCGGTATTGCATTTCCGCCATCGTTTTTCGATTTCCGCCAGGGTCGTAATGAGGGCCATTGTCTTTACAAGGCATGCTTGGCTCCGAACCCAGACCAGGCACTTTCGACATCAGTAAGATCTCCGCGTAAAGCGGCAGTCAGGTAGTCCATTCTATAGAGAGTCGGGGCAACCCCAAGCCATTCAGTTTTACTAGGGAGCTTGGGCCTCTTCCACACCATAGTGAGGCAGGCTCGTGCAGCCATCAGTAAACCTTGTACCATCCTAGGTGCTTTTACAACTTCGTCCCCTGTTTCAATCAGACCAAACAAGATGAACATTGGCTGCTTTACCCTTTCTTCATCGTCCAGATCCCTGATCCAGCTAAGAACCTCTGACCAGTAGGTCTGGACCATGGCACACCCCCACCACATATGCCAGTAACCAGCCCGCTTCCCACAGCCCCTCCAACAATATGGGCTAACCCCCTGGTACATTTTGGCAAGCCTGGTCGGGTCGTACTGCCATCTATACAAAAGTTTTATGGCATGGAGTTTGTACTGGCAGGATATTGAGGATTTTGCAGTGCGTCTGCAGATGTTTAGCCACAGCTTTTCGGAGATTTGTCTGCCCATATCTGCTTCCCATCTGCCCTTAAGCACCAATGAGGGGGAGATATCAATCTCGATAAGGGCCGAATACATAGCGCTTATCAGACCACTGGAGCCCGTACATCGATCAAGGATCGTTTCAAATGGGGTAAGATCCCTCTGCAGCTGGTCCTTCCAGATTGACCTTGTCATAACCCCTTTGAGTCTCAAGTTCAGGAAAACTGAGAGCATGCCTATGCCAAGCGCCTCCTGGAGGTCTTGTATGGTTATAAAGGTTCCGTCGCGCCATAATTGGCCCGCTCTTTCCAGCCCCGCTTGGTACCACGTTTCATAGCTTCCCGGTTCTGGGATTGCGTCTCGGATCCCTGGTGACCAAAGGTGACCCAAGGGAGATGGCCACGTCGTGACTCCCATCATTTTCCTGCCTGGTTTCCAAATTGCCCATAGCGTGCCTAAGATAGGGTGGGATCCGATTCTTTCACGCAACTGGGATCTGGGGACCCATAACCATTCGGGTACAATAAAGGGACGAAGGTGATAGTTATCCAGCGCTATCCACTGGGGTTCCGAACGTTGCCTAAAGTGTGGGACAAGAACTCTAAGTTGCGCCGCCCTGTAATATGTTTCCATGTCCGGGAGGCCTACTCCCGCGTTGTCTTTGCGGAGCTGGAGTAAGGGTCTTGGAATTCTGGGTCTCTGGCCCTGCCACAGGAAGGACAAAAACATTTTTCGCACATCCATGAAGTATTCCGGGGGCATCCTAACGGGGACCATCTGGAACAAATATAATATCTTAGGGAGAAAGACCATCTTTATGGCATTTAAACGGCCCATCCAGGAGATTGTGAGCTTGGACCACCGTTGGCTATCTTTCTGTAGAGCGTGTGACAGTGGTGGGAAGTTAGCTCCATATAAGGAGTCAAGGTCGCGGGTGACATTAATGCCCAAGTAACGGAGTGTAGTGAGGCTGACTTGGACTCCTAGCGGGGCAAAGCGTACGATTTCGGAATCCCTACTCTTATCAATCGGGAGGAGGACTGACTTCCCTGTGTTGATTTTTAGGCCGGCCAATGCACCGTATTCCTCAATTATATCAAGGGCAGCTGGGATCGAATCTAAGGGGTCGGTCAAGTGAAGCAATATATCATCCGCGTATAGCCCCAGTTTGTACTCCCTGTCTCCCACCGTGATGCCCTTAACTCTATCGTCACTTCTTAGTTTCTGCGCCAATGGTTCAAGGGACATCACAAACAATATTGCTGACAATGGGCAACCCTGTCTCGTACCTCTTTCAAGGGGGAACCACCGTGAATATCCTCCATTCACCGCCACCGATGTCGTGGGGGAGGTGTACAATGCTTTAATGGCGCGGCATAGTTTCGGTCCCAACCCATATGACACCAACACTCTTTCTAAAAAGTCCCAGGACACTCTATCAAAAGCCTTCTCAGCATCCAACGACAAAAGAGATGGGTCCCCCTTCATTCCCTGTGCCTCGTGTAGTAAGTGGAGTGTTTTCCGCATGGTATCTGCGCCCTGCCTGCCAAGAACAAAGCCAACTTGGTCAGAGTGTACCAATCTAGGAAGATATGTCTCGAGCCGAGCCGCAATGACTCTAGCATACACCTTAGCGTCGATGTTAAGAAGCGAGATGGGTCGATAAGAACTACAGTATTTGGGATCTCGACCTTCCTTAGGAATTACAGCCAGGAGGGCCTGAGAGAAGGACGGGGGGGCCTGACCTGTATTGAAAATATGGTTAAACAAGGATGCTAGGAAGGGGGCAAGGAGGGTGGAAAATGCTTTATAGAAACCCGGTGTAAATCCATCATCCCCTGGGGCTCTCCCTATTTTCAGCCTCTTAATGGCACTCTCCACTTCTTCCTCAGTGACCGGAGTATCTAGGGATTCGGCCTCCGCACCTGTGAGGGTGGGAAGACGCGCTCCCTCAAGATATGCGTCTACGCTTCCTATAGGGGGAGGATGGTCACACATATATAGATCTTCATAGAAGTAGGCAAATGCCTCCTGTATGTCCTTCGGGGACGTGACCGTCGTATCTATCAGAGTGCCATCAGTCCTCTCAATTCGATCAACCCATCTCTCCGCTCTCTGCGCACGGAGGCGAGCTGCTAACAGAGCATCTGCTTTGTCCCCCTTCTCATAATATTTTTGCTTAAGGCACTGTAAGGTCTGTGCTGTTTTGCCAGCAATAAGAATCCTCAATTCTTCTCTGAGTTGTTTAGCTTCAGTTAAGTACCTAGGTCTGTCAGACGGGGTGGTCTGCGCCAAGTTCTGAGCCACGGCAAGCTTCTCCCTAATGCCCCTTTCCACCAGGGCACGTTCCCTTTTCCTTCGGGCCCCTTCCCTCATAAGGATTCCCCTCCAAGTAGCCTTGGCTGCTTCCCACACAGTTACCTTCCCTACTTCCCCTGTATCATTAGTGGGAAAGAATTGCTCGATCTCTTTTTCAAAGGTCTCCTTAAAGACCGGGTCAGCCCAGAGGGATTCGTTACACCTCCATTTGGTATTGCGGGGTGACAGCTCATCCCAGGATATATCAATTGCAACCATGTCATGGTCTGACCATGCGGAGGGATATATAGTAGCAGCTTGCAGCACAGGTAGAAGATCGTTGGAGAGAAAGATATAATCGATGCGTGTGAGTGTGTCGTGGGGGAGGGAGTGAAAGGTAAAACCTCTGTCCAACGGGTGTAGATGTCGCCAGCTATCTACAAGGCCATAAAGATCAAGGGTAGACTTAATTTCAGCCTCAGTTCGAGTGTTGGGCGGGTCTAATGCGTCTGCCCTGGTCTGCCTGTCAATAGAGCTGTCCATCCATGTGTTAAAGTCCCCGCCCAGGACCGTGTGCCCCTTAGCCATGTTAAAGACCTTTTCAGAGATTTTGTGAAGAAAACGATTGTGCCCTTGATTGGGTGCGTAGAGCGTGGCCAGAGTGATTATTATGCCCCCTATATTACCTACAACCGTGATCGCCCTACCCTCAGTGTCCGTCCATATGTCAAGAATTGTCATTCGGAGGGATTTGCGAACCAGAATTCCCACCCCTGCCTTTTTCAATATACCCGAGCTCCAGTAGGCGAGCCCAATCTCCCGTGACGGGATGGCTCTCTCCTCACCCCTCCGGTATCTCGTTTCTTGAAGGAACAAGATGTCTACATTCGATCTTCTGAATTCCCTGGCCACCATTGATCGTTTTGTGGGAGAGTTCAAGCCTTTGACGTTGAGTGTGCAAATGCTTAATGTGTCCCTACGGGGTGCGAGTGCCATCGTAGGTGTAGTTAGTGATCGTGGGCGGCCATTCCATCTGTGCCACGGCACATATCCTGTCGGCCATCGTTATGCATGGGTCGTCATTATATGAGTGGATCCCAGAAAATCCCACGGAGGCCGACGACCAAATCGTCTGATGCATACCATAGACTTCAGTGTGGCCAAGGTGCGTCTGCGTGTCTGTTGGATCAAGATTGATGCAAAGTGTGTGTTTCTCAACCTCCCCCTCCCCCACCCCCCACCCCATCCCCAACACATTCGGCGCCCGATTCGCCCAGGTTGACATCACCCAGCCGAACTCGGACCACCAGTGGAGACCGCAAAACAGGTGGTCCTACCATAATAAAGTCACTTATATCAGTGAGCCCCCAACTTTTGTGTGCACCTAACAATAACAATGGTTCAATAACAGAGTCATCAATCCTCCCCAAGGAGCTAGCGCAACGTGAGTATTACACCATATCACATTCCGAGCGTCTGAGACACACAGAGCTAGAGATACCTCACACTTGGAGAAAGTGACCTTTCACAATTTGGCCTGCAGGCCATCTATGGAAGTCTCATAGCAGGAGGTTGACTCTTATGCGTGAGTTCGTAACCACCTCGGCGGAGTAACTTGCCCAGTTTACCTTTTACCCAAGGGTATGCCAAAGCACTTCAGGCACCTTGTCAGTGTTCCATGTCCTGGGAGGTGTTCATCTTTCTGAATTTCCTAGAACCTGGGATCTTCCTCCGCCATGAAGCCTTGATTTTCCACTCACCACCAAATGTTCCTTGATCCTCATGAGAGGGGGCACCTTCCGGCGAACCTATCAGGTCTGACGTACAGTCAACAATGTCTTTCTCCGTGACAAGTCTCAATGTCGAGCCTTCCCATTCGAAGGTGAGGGAGAATGGGTACCCCCATCGGTACCTGACGCCCTTGTCTTTCAACATTTTCGTGATCGGAGAGCACTTTTTCCTCATTGCTAGTGTGAGGGATGACAAGTCTTGGTAGAGGGAAATAGCGGAGTTCTCCAAGGACAATTGTGGGGCGTTTCTGGCCTTGTCCAAGATTCGTGCTCTGTCCGCATAGTTATGAAATCGAGCCAGGACCGATCTCGGGGCCCCCGGTCTACCTCCAGCCCTATGGATTCGGTCAATTTTAGGTGCGTCAGTTGAGTCATCGTTGTAGAGGAGCTTCAGGATAGTGTGTAACGATTGCCTCAGGTCTAGATCGGTTTCACCCTCTTTCTCAGGAAGACCAAAGACTCGAATATTGTTACGACGCTCCCTATTTTCGAGGTCGTCGACCTTAAGGCGCAATTCATCTTCTCTGTTCGATATGTCTGCAATGCAGTGATCCATCTGTGCTTCCAGTGTGTTCAGAGATGTTTGGTTGTGCTCAACCTGCTCGAGCCTGTCGTCCATCTTGTCCATCCTCTGCGTGATCTTATCTACCCTGTTACCAATATCTGCTTGCATGCCCCTCAGTTCGGCAAGCAAATCAGCTACATCCGCCTTGGTCGCGGCAGCCTCGGATCCTGCTGTTGACATTGTAGAAATCGAGGAGGGCCCTGGGGATCTGGCAATTGGTGAAAACGTGTATTTCGCCAACTTGGTCTTAGGGTCCATGAAGGGCACTTGGCAGGGTGAAAAACGTCCCAGCGGCCTCCTATTGATGTAACGTTAGCACCTGCGCGAAGGACCAGCTCTTGAGGGCCTCTCGAGTTTTGTTCCAATATGTACTCGTAGAGTCCTCCTTCACCCTCCTCACCGGCTGCGCGGCCAAAGCATGTCACCTCTCAGGCAGCGAGTGCCGTTCCCGCAACACCGGAGAGGGCCCCCCTGGAGGGTAGGTAGGGAGGAGGATGAGGCCCCACCGTGCTGTCAGGCCGAGGACAGCCGGCAAAGACCAGCAGTGGAGGGGACAGCTGCCCCGCGATGCAGGGGGGGGACGAAGGGTCCGCTTACCGTGCCGCGGCGGGGGTGTCGGAAGGGGCTCCCAGCCGCACTGAGCAGTAGTGCACAGCAGTTTCCTAACGGAGCTCCAAGAAGTGCGCCGGGTCAGTCACAGAAGGCGGCTCTTATACGCAGGCCTGGACTGGAAGTTCTGCGGGACGCACGCAGCGGCGAAGGCCTCAGAGCGCCGATGTTGATTTCACCACGATGCGGCCTCCGATTTTCTCCGGGTTTCCTCTCATGTGGGGGGGACACCGTCCCACGTCTCTCGCTCAAGAACCAACTCTGGGGGGGGTCTCGAAGTGGGGGCTCACTGCCACTTTCCGGACCCTGTGTAGAGCGCTCACACGGAGAGGCGACTCATCCGTGCGCCCCCTGGTGGCCAAAGGAAAGGCTTAAAGTTTTAACTTAATTTCTTTTCTTAAGTTATATTTTGTTAATTTGGGCTTGTTTGATTCATACAGATTTTGGGAAGGGGGATGTATTATATTGTAAGGTTCGGATTCTGAATTCCATGGTTGGAATTCAGAATCTGTGGGTTTTAAAAAGAGGTATACACTTGAGACAAGTTTGGAGGTGGAGAGTGTGATCACTGTATCGATGAAGCTGACTGATTAAAAGGTTGTGAACTCACCCCACCACTCCGTGTGATGGATTTGGATACAACAGAATTCATGTTTAATGTTGAGTACTTACCAGACAACACAAATGTGCTGAATGACAGCTTTTCAAGATTACAAGTTGAGGAAAGCCACTCTCTATGTGTGCCTCCATCTACTGCATCATAGATGCCCTGTGGGGCAGTGGCATCGCCAGGAATCAAATTTAGGAGGGGCACAGAGGGGGCCAAAGACAAAAGTTGGGGGGTACAGACAAAAGAAGGGCGAGAACATGGTCACTGCTCGTCTTAGGTAGGGAGGGCACAAGGGGGGGCACAGGGTTTTACGGGGGGGCCCGGCCCCCCCAGACCCTCCCTAGCGACGCCACTGCTGGGGGGAGAATTAGGTTGGAGACGTTTCTCCCATTGCAACTAGTTCTGTGAGCTGAGTAAGATTTCTTAAAAGTCTTTTAATGTGTGCAGTATCTGATTCATGACTGAAGTCTTCTGGTGTTTATGTTGTACTAGCGTTCACACAGTATTATGGGGTTCCACGCATGCATGGGATTCTAATGTAACAAAGGATGCTGTCTAGGTTAGAATAACCCAGGCTCTGGAAGGACATGACGTAAATATTTCATATATAGGGGCCGATTCATGGAACAATGGTGCGCAGAAATCGGTGGCGCAAGCGTACAAAATCCAGTGCACGTGTGCGATTTGCATGCAAGCGATTCATGGAAGTCTCTGCGTGTGTTTTTCCTGGGAGCTGCGCCTAATCTGCACCTACCTTACATGGCACTGCGACATCCTGAACGCTGTGCGTGACGCGGACAGCGAAAGCACACAACGCGTAGCACACACCAAAAAGGGGGCGGAACACGCGGAATGGGGAACAACGCATGAAAATGAGGGCATAACTGGGGAAGTAATCCTGGGAAATATATGGAACGCCCACACGCTCGCGAACAACACGTATTCATGGAATCGAATAGGGAAAACCCATGCACACCAAAAGACACACAAAGGTGTAAACAAGTCCGCCACATGAAAGCAGGCGGAAGCACACCCGCGTGTTAGGCAGAATTATATGCAGTACCCTTTGGGAACACCACACACAATTGAGACTTCAAGTGACAGTACACATTCACCTTTGGTACAAGCCTGTACTACACAGTAAAGTGGTAGCGATGACTGAGCAGCCAGACTTATCTCAAGAGCAAGTGAGCAGTATCAAATAGTTACACAATGGACATCAATTACTATGATTCAAACAAACACTGACTCAAGGTTTCTGAGTAAAAGAATAAACATTTATTTACACATCAGTTGTAAAACATTTCACTAAAGTAAAGCAGTTGAAAAATCACACTCTTAATACACCAAACAACCCCTGATAGATTTTTGACAAGTTAGGCTCAAAATGAAGTATGAGCAAAATTACACTCCAGCAATTTAAAAGGGATGGAAAAACAAAGTTAGGCAGAAATTGAGTAACACCAACAAGTAAGTAAGCAGGGCAATCTAGAAAAAGGAACTACAGTGAGGAAATCAGATTCAAAAAGGCTTAGGGCCAAAGTCAATAGGACAAAAGTCTTTTGCGCAAGATCACACATTTCAGGTTAGTTCACGGTTAAGTCTTTGCCAAGAGTTCCGGACGAAGTTGGTCGCCAGAAAAGTTAGTTTAAAGAGTAGAGAAGGCCAAGCCCTCAGATTGGCGAAAAGCTTTGCACACGTGCACCGCGGCTGAATGAAACAAAGAGACGGATTTGCACAGTACCTTTAAATGGAGAAGAAGTTGTAGCTGAGGCAAACATTCCTGGCAGGTCCTGCAGGCTCACGGTTCCTGAAGCGACTGTCAGACTGACATGAAGTAGGAAGACTGGAGGGTCCTGCACTGCCCAGGGAAGAAACCAGCAACAGAGCAAAGCAACAAAATAAAAGGTGCGCTCCTTAAAACCGAAGCAGGGTCCGACCTTCCTGGCTATCTGGTTTACTGTAGCTCTGTACAGCAAATTCAACCAGAGGAGGGAGTCCTGGCTTGCAGTTTGGGCAAATTGGTTGGTCCCACCAGCTCAGGGGAAGAAGATTCTTGGTAGATCTTCTCTATCGTTGGAATCTGAAGATTCAGACCTGCAGCAAGGCTTCCCCGGGCGTTTCAGTTGTTTTAGGGCTCCTCTTCTGTCAGCTCCTCATCGGTTCTTTCATTCCAGTGGCGACTCTACCTTTCCAGCCCCAGAGACCTGCTTTTTATGCAGTTTTCCCCCATTCACAAAGCCTGGCTGTCAATCACACAGCAGGATGGCTGTCCCGCCGGGATAGTCACCACAGCCAATCATATCTGAGTGTGACATGGGTCTCCAAGAAGACCCTGTGCAGGGAGTCCTAAACCCCTCCCTCACATCCTGTCCCCCCCAGACATGCAGGTGCCTAAGGAGGGCTTCTGTGTAGAAGCCTGCGAAAGGACGGCGAACAAAGGAACCAAACCTGGTTGGGCGCGCAGAGTAAAACACGAGAAAGATATTTTCAAAAAGAAATGGCAAATAAACCAAGCCGGAGCCGTGTAAAAATGTATATGGGCTAGCGGTTTTAAGTATGAGGCTACAAAGATAGCCTAAAACAATGCCAAGATTATTTAAGAAAACCGCGGTAGGAAAAATAGGGTAATTACCACTGCCACCAGCCAAGTCTTGATGAAAAGGGAGCGAAACAATGCTCCAAGAGAAACAGACAAAAAGGGATAAGTATTAACCCTTTCCAGTACTCTATGTAAGATAGTTAGTACTGGGTCTGTGGATTTTTAAGAGACTAATAAAGTCATTGGCAACTTTACATGTTCTGGGAGAGAGTAGTCAGTCCCAGAAAATGGAGTCTGACTGAGTTGGGAAGTGTAAAAGACAACCCTGTGACACTGCGCTGAAGGTGCTGTGTAACACACAGTAAAAAATGATGCCTGTGGAGTAGGTGAGGCTCCACAGTCTATGAACACAAGAAAAATGTTACACACACACAGCAAAACACATGTAAGAGTGGGAAAAAAGGCTCACACTCTTACCAGGTGAAAAAGAAAATCCTAGAAATCCAGCAAAGCTGCTGAGGACTCAGTAGGTAAGGGAAATTAGCCATTCTGGATAATTCTCCCTAACACTGCGCAGTATAAAAGTGCAGGCAAACAACAAACACGCATATACAGCTACGATGAATGTCCCATTTCTCGCAGCAGTGGTCATGGGACACCGCAGCAGGAGAAGAATAGCCAGGCCCCGCTTTTTTTCTCCAGAACCAGCCTTTTTGGGATGCCTGATGACCAGGTCTATGGTAGGTATAGGTTTCCACCTCATATCATCCTAGACCTGGTCACTGAGTGGGAGGATGACCTCACATCATCCAGCTGTGCTCCCAAGCACTTAGCCCCTTGGAAAAGGTGCTCAATGTACTGCATTTTTCGGCCACTGGGTCATATCAGCGGACACCTGTCATAGTTGAGGGTATCTCACAGGCCACGCAGCCACGCTGCCTACACCAGGTCTTGGCAATCATGACTCCACGCCCCTCAGTCCGCAGGCACATATACATGCCCAGAACACCCGCAGAAAGGCAGTCTGTGGTCCAGGACTTTTAGAGGGTGGCACACTTCCCCAAAGTGCTTGGTGCCCTAGATTGCACACATGTGGCCCTACATCCACCTTGGGCAACTGAGAACATTTACCGCAAACGCAAGCACTGGTATTCCATCAAGGTACAGGTTGCATGCACAGTCCAGGGAATCATCATCTCTGTCTATGTAAACTATCCTGGGTCTACCCATGACAGTTTCATATACAGAATGTCCGCCCTGAGCCGGGACCTGGAAGCTGGGAAGCATGGCGACACATGGCTCATTGGTAAGTACAAATGTCTGTGCACATGCATGCATGTCACACACAGACAAATACACAAACCCAACTAATGACAACCATCATCACCTCCCGAGGGGACAGTGCCTACCCTCTGAGCACCCACATGATGATGCCAATATGAAACCCCACCTTACCACCCCAGGTAAGATACAGCGCAGCCCATATTGCAACCAGGGCCATAGTGGATTGCACATTCAGAGTGCTCAAGTCACGATTCTGCTCCCTTGACCGCTCTGGTGGGCAGCCACTATATGCACCCCCAGTAGTGTGCAGGATCATTGTGGCAGCATATGTCCTGCACAATGTTGCAACATGGCGGGGAGTACCGGTGGACAAGGTGGTGCCCCCACATCCCCAACCACACGCACAGGCGCATTGCATGGGAGGGGAAGGGCACATGGCAAGGCAGTCCGGACCCAGATTGTGGCCACATTTGTCACCTAAACTCCCACTCCTGTGGAGTGCACACAGGCCTGGCACATATCAGGTGACAATCAATGATGACAAAGGGACTGTCAACTGTCACAACCTTACCACCCTGAGAATGTTTCCACGGAAGTGCTACATTGTGTGCATCCCTAGCTACTTAAACATAACCAATCTGGTGTGACCAAAAGGAACACATTCAAGGTGCATATCCTGCCACCCCCCTGCAAAACAGGGCATGAAAATTACTGGTATGTCACCCAAACCCTCCCAACCCCCATGACCCTCGTTGGCCACACCATGACATGGCATTCAACAGCAAAAGAGCAAACCAAATTCACAACACATGACAAAATCGTCACAAAGTGCCACGTGATAAATGGAAAGAGGCCTGAGACAATTACACCTGACATGGAATCAGATGAAATGACTGACCAACAACCTCCCACACATACAAAGTCATACACAATTGTATGCCACCAGCGGTACCATCAACAAAAGACAGAATGCCTGTTGGCATGCAGATTGGGCAATCAAAATCCGCAAATCCCAAAACCGTGTGCTGTGTGTGTGTGGGTCCCCTGCAACACACCACTCAGCACATAGCACATTGAGTGGCCTTTGCGTTGGGGATACACCTTGAGCAACATATAAAAAAAGGACAAGCAACAAAAATTACTCTGTGACACATGTACACAATCCGAAAATTGTAAGTGATCATGTACTGCAGTGGCACAGCATGGCAGAGAAGGCAATCTGTGTGCACCTGTGGGCATGGATGGGTGGATGCATGTGTGGTGGTACGTTGTGTAAGTGTGTTTGTCAGTAGAGACATGCACTCAATACATGCATGTAAAATGAAGTGACCCTCAATGTCCTGTACACATCACATGTGAACATTGCCCTTGTGAACCCCCCCAGTGTGTTAAACCACAACAATCCCCTGACACCTGAAAAGTAAACCCAACACAGTAACATCCATTGACCAGCAGAACACATCATGTACATAGTACCCCACATTGACAATGTCAGACAGTGACCAATCACTGTAGCCCAAGTGTTCCAATTTGACATTGTGACCACACGGCCCCCTCCCATCATCAGTGTGGCTTTGACAGCTAAAGGGTGCAGACTACCGCCTACAGCATGAAGTGCATCAACCACGTATACAGGCAAGTAATGAAAAAACATCACAACTTCAAAAAAAACACACTTCAAAAACAAACTCACCAAAATTAATTGCTGTCATGTCGTGGAGAAAACATCCTTAATCCCCACTAGGGGTGTATACACAAGTAGGACTACAGACTGGCCACAGATATGACGAAAGTGCAATGCCCCAGTGTAATTTGCTGTCACACCGATCCATCCTTGCAAGCTCATGGAAAGGGGAAGCAGGAGTGGCATATGTGCCAGGACCCCAAGCCACAAACACATACATGAGACAAGCTTGTATGGGCCCAGCTGGAACACACAGTGGATGCTTTCAAATGCCACAAAGCACCACACTGTCACATGAATGCAAAATAGACAAACGATAATATAAAACAAAACTAAAAATAGCCACATACGACCTGGGGGGGGTGCACTAAGGAGGGGGGAGGTACAAGGTGCACCTCAACATCCACATGCATTGATTTTGAGATTAAAAAAAAACTCCATGGGCTCAAAGCCGCATGGCCTGACCTGTGTGGCAGATGAGTCGTCGTCCTCGTCACCCTCTGGTTATAAATCAGAAGGTGGAAGTGGCATAGTTGCCTGACCATGCCTATCCGCAGCTTGCCCCTCCACGGCAGCAAGCATGCAGGTCTGGTAAGCTCGGTCCTGTGTGGCAATGGCACGTAGGTCAGCATGCAGCACCTCACGTGATACGTGTGCTTCCTCTTGCAAGCCTGCACATGTAAGACTGAGTTCTGCCTGCATGGCCTCAAATGACATTTGGAGCATCTCCTGGCTTGCACGTAGCTCAGCCGAGATGGTGTTTTCAAGCTGCTCCATGCTCACTTCTGACCGCTGCCCTGGGACATCGAGAGCACACCCAGAGTAGATCTGAGGGATCAGTGTTCATCCCTCAGGGCCTCCCTCTGTGCCACTGCCTGAGCAGCAATTGCTTTGCGCAGAGACATCATTTTAGCCCAGCATGCCCTGTTTGAGGCTGCCATGCCCAGCCGGATTGGGCAGCACATGGGCTGCATTCCCTGCTGATGCATCTCCACCTGCTTATCAGGGGGAAGCATGGATTGGGCCACACTTTCCATGCCTTGAGCAATCATCTCAATAGCTGCCCCCTGTTGCTGTAAACTGGCATACATGGCATGCTACCACTCAGTGCTCCCCGGTGACGCACCGCCACTGCGTTGCTGGACATTTCACCTGCCGCACCCAAGGGGCCGTGTTTCTTGCTGGATTGGCACTGCCCGCGGCTGAAGGACTGCATCCCTCCGTCAACCTAATGCCCCAGGAACATGAGCAACTGGTGTGGAGTGTGATTGTGCACCCGTAACCACCACAGGCGGACGTTGCAACACTGCCTATGCCCCTGAGGGCACTACCTCCACTGCAGGTGTTGCGGCCAGAAGATCATCCACATCAGGATCACTCACCGACGATGAATCTTCATGATGTGCATCCAATTCAACATTGTGCACAGAGGGTTCATCAGAGCTTGACTGATTGCCAGCCCTGGACACGATGATCTAGAGCACAAATGGGTTCTCGCGGTCTACCACCCCATGACCACCACGTGTGCTGGGTTCTTGATGTAAAATCAACCCCGTGTCTGGAATGACATCCTCATCCTCTGGCTCCATTGCGTCATCACCTGTAACTTGAACAAAACAAACATGAGTACACATGTCAGCAGCACATAACACACACATACATAGACATCACTACATCGACAGCCAACACATGAAGCAGACATGTCACACACAACTCAAACTCCGGCATGCATTCAGTGGCATTGATATGCAACAGCATGCCGAAAGCAGAAATTGATGCATTTAAATTGCAAATCCTACACATGTACTGAATGTAGTATATCACCTGCATCACACACAACCCCTGGCAGGCACAGATCACAGGCAGAAATGACAGATGGCAACAAAGATATGGCATGTAGCATAAGCATGTTTGAACAGCCAAATGGCCACAGCTGCAAGTGAATCAAAACACACCATGACACAAGTAATATGCATGTAAACATGCATCACTAAATCATCATCACCAATATAGCTTCATCAATCTGCAGCTCGGCCCATACCGGGCGTCATGGGCCCTGAAGACATAGTCAATGTCCCGAGCAAACTGAGGGCCTTCAACAATGTATGAGGGACCATAACGCTTGATATGGTCCAAGCTGCCTATCCATGAAGCTTTTAGAACACCCCTCAGGGCCTGATTCAGCACTTTGTGCAGTGAATGTGCCAAAAAACATGATTCAGTGCATCAAATCACTACGCCCAGGCTCCACCAGTATTCTCAAATGGGTCTGGGCGAACTTGTAGTGCACAACAGTGCACCTTCAGGATTGTGCCGGTTTAACCTAACGGGCGCAATGCTGAAATTTCTGCAGAATTTTTGTAAAATAACGACATATTTGTAATTTAACAAAAATGCTGCTGAGAACACATGTGTAAATTAACACTTTCACACACAGCAAAGTAAGTAGCTGCCATGTTGCAAACCACAACGTTGAAGCTGCTTGCATATGTGTATGTGAAAGTGTTCATATACACCCATATGGTATATATGAACACATTCCTATACAGCAAAGCAAGCAGCTTCAATGCTGCTTGCTTTGATGTATGTGAAAGTGTACACATACACACGTGCAGACAGCTCTGCAGCAATTACAACCCAATTTGCAGGCTGTAATCAATCAGTTAGTATAGCCCACAGATTGACAAACCAACTTTTCTAAACACCCGCTAGGGTGTTCTAATACAGAGTACGTGTGTCACAGGAGGCACCTGTGCTAGTGCGTTTCATAACACTGAAGAGATGAACATCTGAACATACATGCCAGGTCACTTTGACATTGTAGAAGTGAGTAGGCATGTAGAACGGTGTAACATGGCTCAGAAGTGGGTGGGTGCAGTGCAGTAGATGTGTATGTTCCCAACAATCTACATCAACAAGTAAGTTTTGATGTCAATCAGTTAACGTGATGGCAGTGTAAGGGCAAGTTCAGCCATCATGTGCAATGTTCATGCACTGGGTTGCATGGCTACCGTTAACCCCCCCACCTTAGTGAAAATGCAGGCAGGCATTGCATGGCAATGAAAGGTTGACCAGAGAACCGTGTATTGGCAGACAGTGGTGGCTAGCATCAATTGCATCATCTCAGTCAACTGACACCACAGCAGATGAGAATGGGACAGTAAGCAGGACACATGATGAACCCTCAGTAGTACACCCATTCATACAGAAGGCACTACACCAGTTGAACAGAGACAGGGGGCATGCAACACTGGGAGGCCTGTGCCCCCACACAGACAATGACACCCTAAACATGTGCGTGATGCAGGACTGAGCCAAAGTGAGCATGGAATGGATGACCGAATGCCATAACATGTATGTAATCCCGGAGACGTACTACAAAGATCATCCTGCCAAGGACACATAGGGGCGTGCATGGAATGCACATGGAGCATGAATGGGCACCCATGTGCTCGGGGAGCATTTGCCATCTGCACAGTCCGAGTGAGAAACCCTGCATCAAGGAGAAAGGATGTACCCCACAGTATGTGTCTGGCACGTCAGCCATGTGATGGCATAGTCCGAGTGCTGAGTGGATCGATACCACAGGCTACATGCAGACAGGTCAGTGAGCTGGAACATGGACTGGAGGGGCAGCCGAGTGACTAGCATGTGAATAGGGTGCATGTGTGGTGATGAGGACAGTCCGCATCTGCTTCACATGTCCAGCATGCATCACAACAGGCACGCATCAGTGAAGCATTGCATGACTCGCACATGAGAACCATGTACATATAGCATGCAGTGGCAGTCAAGCACAACACATCACACAAGCAAACAACACATGGGCTGGAGAAACACGCAACAACACTCACCGGACGATGCATCATAATCCAGCATCTCTCCCACTCCTTGGATCAATTCTGCCTGGATGAACTCTGCAGCGATCTCCTTGTGCGGATTGAGTTCTTCCTTCTCAGGTGGTGGCCCACTGCCAGTCACCTGAGTCATGGCATAATTGGAGGCATTCTTATGCTTTGCACAGCATCGGAGGTCCTCCCAACGCTTTTTGCAGTCCTGAGCTGTGCGCACCTGATATTCAAATGCATTAACACCATCCGCAATATGCTGCCAGTGGACCCAACGCTGGGCAGGCGTAGTATGGCCATTTGGGCCCACTAGTATACTGCGTTCGTGTTCTGACATGTAGCCCACAAGGAAGACCAGTTCCTGCTTGTTGAAAGGGTTCTTCCTCGATGTGCCAGAGGCCAGAGCCATGTCTGGGGTCCAAGCCTCTTGCGCAGGAGCAACCTTCCTCCTCTTGGGCAGTGGTATGGACCCTGATTGGCAAGTGCCACCCTGATCAGTTAAGGCAGTGGCGCTGGTGGACTGGACCAAGGGAGTGGCTGGTGGAACCAGGATGGAAGCCCTGACTTGCGTAAGTAGCTGCTGGGTGCTGTTGCCAGGACCCAGTGCAGCAAATGCTGCAGTGCCAAGGTCTGTGACCGACACAATCCTGGTTGGCAGACTTACAGCCGGGGTGGTGTTGGCTCCATCTGCTCATGCAGTTGCCACACCCAGCTGCTTGGAGCAGCAGATGACAACACTGCCCCAGGGACATGTGCCTCGGTCAGAGCATCCCTGCGCGCACTTTGCTTGTGCCTCCTGAACACCTGGAATTCAGCCTGGGAGCCCTCAGGTGCCAATGCATCATGCGCTGGCCAATCCAGAACCTGGGTGGTGGTCGCCACAGCTGCACCTGCAGCTACCACTACCGTTGGGCCTGTGACAGTAGATGAAACTGACTGCCGGGTCACATGGGCGCCAGGGTCAGATGCAACAGCTGCATCTCCCGGAGCCGCAGGGGGTGGTGGCATGACTGCACCAACATGTGGCAGGACATCCTGCACATGTGCTGCACCCCTGCTTCTTCCCCCTCTGCTGCCACCCTGGCCACCCTGGACTCCCCCTACTCCCTGTTTACCCCGGCCACGTCCCTGACCACGCCCAACACGTGGAGGACGCTCAGCTGAGGCGCCCATCACCTTTTGTGGCCTCCCAACCATGGCACGGATGTACTAGTTCCAATGGGAGGTGCAGCAATTGTCCTGGGCAATTGGGGTGAAGGGGGTGGGGTACGTAATGTAAACAGCACCCTTGTGCTTCTGCAAGGCTGTATGTAACCCCTGGGGGAAAATGACATGTCACGCAATGCTTAGGCACCCCAAATATACAATAAATCTGTGCACGCAACCCCCGGTAGCCCACGTGTGTGGAATTCACCTCCTGCAGTATGCAGTGGCACCCAGGGTGGAAAAAATTGCGTGCGTGACCCACCGTCTGACTAGTGTGGGAAAGAAAAACACACATACGCAACACCCCCGCCAAAAGAAGAGGTACGTCCTCGATCCGCTGTGAAGTGATGGCGTGTGAAACAACAAGAAGTAGCAACACACATGTCAGTCTCCACGAAAAGCATGTACAGCGAACTGCGGGGCCGTCCTCACCTTTAACCCGTGCCGAGGGAAACGCACATGCGCGTCACGTCGCTTATGCGCTAAAGCCCTTTCCTCGACTTACACACTGACATGCTGTTTTTTCACGTGCTAAATCACTCTGCATCGAGCTGGCCAAGCGACCACACATGGAAGACCACACTACTGCCCAGAAGGCCATTTACCTGCCCCCTAGAGCCCCAAGAAGCCTCCCACGAGCCATCTGCTGCTGCCTGCTGCCATTGTGCCCTGCTATTTGGTGCCTGCACATCAAACATTGGTAGGGGTCCAGTTGCTGTGACCACCCCTACTGGAACAGAAGACTCTCGACTGGTGTTCCATTGCTCCATAGCCCAGCCCCAGGACCCAGTTGCCCACCCACACCCGCCTCGGGGGTTGCCATGTCGAGACCACTGGCAACCCCCAGCCAGAGAGGCAGAGGGCTGTCAGCTTCTCAGCCAGAGAAGTTGGCATCCTGGTGGAGCAATTCCTGGTGCATTATGATGCCCTCTTCAGACGACCGTGCGCCGGCAAGGAAAGACGGAAGAGGACCAAGTCAGACATTGTGGTTGCCATCAACGCGTAGGGGGTGGCAACCGCGACTTGAAACACGTCCAGAAACGCTGGAAGGCCCGGTGCCTCTTGCGTGCAGCGGATGCAGGGGAGCACTGGGTCCAGCTTACCATCGACCAGATAAGGGTCCTGGAATGCATCAACCCAGTGCTTCACCAGCAGGTGCTAGAGAGGCAGACCCGTCTGGAGTCAAGCAGTGAGTATCTGAGCTATCCCATTCCACACAGTGCATGTTGAGGTGTGGCAGGAGTGTGCAGCTTGGACATATGTCTGACATGGCCCATGTATGGATGTGTGTGTGCAGGGACATGCCCGTGCTGCATGTGAGTCCAGCCATGTGTGATGCACATCAATGGTGTATGTGTTCCAATGCATGATGCCCAAATGCATGTGGAGATGCACACATGTTGGAATTTCTGGGTATGTACTATGCCATGTTTGGGGTGTGACACATGGATGCTGGTCCCACCTTCATGTACGTGCACAGTGTACATGTGCATGTGTCTGTTTCGTATGTGTGTGACTGTGAGACGCCATGGATGCATGTGACACGGACATCTGGATACCTGATCAGCAGATGTGACATAGTTGCCGATCATTGCAATGTGACAGGAGGTGGAGATATAAAAATGCATGTCTGTCTGGTGGTGTGTGTGCATGGGATCGGCACTCCCCATGTTGCTTGTGATGTCATGCCAACCTTTGGATGTGCATGCAGTTATGTGTGTATGGATGCTGATGCCTGTTGCACGTTCCCTGCGTGGTTGTGCATTTGTGTGTGTTCAATTGACCTTAGTGTTGGGGAGTGTGATGGCACCTGTGATGGCTGACACTGCCACTCATGTGCAATTGCTATGTGTTTAGCAGACAATTGCATGGTGCCCTGATCCCTGTGTTCTGTCTCCCCCTGTCCGCAGCATCGACTGATGAAGATGGTGTAGAAGGTGCAGTGGAGACCAGCCTGAGACGCAAGGCCCAGCTCCCCTCCCAGGTTGTAATATCTTCCAGGAGTGAGGAGTCTGGTGCCGCTTCCATGGCCTCAGCTGCCGAGGGGAGGTCCAAGAGGCGAAGGTTGGAGATGGACTTCTCGGCAGCAGAAGGGGCAGGTGATCCCCCATAGGGGCATACTGAGGAAGACGGCATGGAGTCATCCAGGTTGGTGAGGAGGTGGTTGAGGAGGAGGCTGTATCAACCCCACGCACGGGGCCTGGAGGGGGTGGTTCCACTGGTGCAAGTGGTGCAGTCCAGAGGTGGGGGCCGGAGGCAGTACAGGCCGCTATGGAGGTGCCTATGTGTAATCCTGCCCCTGATCCTGTGGCTGCATCAGCCAGCACCAGCATTGATGCCTTTGTCCAGACCCGTTCGCAGGGAGGTGATGCGTCTACAACAACTAGCCTTTCTCTCCCTGCGGACGTGGCAATCTGTGACCAGATTGAGCCTGTCCCAGTCAGTGTTGCATTGTGCACATGTGGTATTCGGGATGACGTGCAGGGTTCTAGGCATAGCAATGCATGTCATTTCGAATACCTCTGTGCCCGCCTTGACTTACTAGGACAGGTCACTGGCAGAGGGTTATTCCGTGTGCTGGACGCTCTAGCGACCCCCTCCTCAACTGCACCCCCTATGCGCCAGTCATCCTCTGTGCCTTCTTCCCACCCTTGTCTCACCTGGGCACCCTGTGGACCTGGCCCTCAGCACACGGCCAGGCTGGTGGAGACCACATCCCTGCCACAGTTGGGAGTCGGAGGTCCATCAGGGGTGGTCACACCACCAACTGGACCCCAGCCAATGGAGGATGTGCAGGCATCTACGAGCAGGGCACATGCACGATGACGCTGGGGGATACCATTGTACCGGAGCCCATCGTGATGGCACAGGCACGTGTCATCTAGGCAGCAGCAGGCTCAACTTGGGAGGCGTCAAGACTCGGGGACAACAACATCCCGGGGACAGGCATCGGCCAACAGGCCGGAGGACCCAGGACTGGGAGTGTCTTCCGTGTGGCAGCGGTTGGGCCAGGAAATTGATGCAGAGCAGCGGTGGGTGGAGAGGGCATGGCTCATGATGGTCAGGGCCGAGAACTCCATGCACTGGGCGTTGAAGTGGGCTGATTGCCTTGTGGCAACTCATGGGGAGTTGGAGGAGTCCATGGCAGAATCCCTGCAAGCCCTCGAGGCCAGGGAACATGCCCGCCTCTGGGACATCGAAATGGAGTTCGATGATGCCCTGGCCCGGAACATCAAGAAGTTAGCCGTCGGACTAGCCCGCTGTTGTATATTGTTATTTAGGGTTAGGTTTCATTTTGATTTTTTCTGTTTGGAGTCCACAGACTTTGCTCCACTTTTTGTATATAGTTTAGTTTTTTATTGGGTTTTATGTAGGTTTCAGTTTGTCATGGGATCATGGACCCTTCGGACTTTCAGTGTAAATAGTTCAAGACCTGTACATAATCTTTTTTTTTTTATCCCATGAAGGATTGGTTTTTTATGGTTTTCGTTTTGGATTTTGATTATTGGACTTTGGAAATGAACCACTAGTCAGTTAACATTTTTGGGGATTTTCATTTTTCTGGGATTTTGCATTTGTTTTCATTGGGCTGTCTTGACTTTTTCATTTTCATGTTTTCTTTGCATTTTGTCATTTATGATTTTTTTAATACATTTCACAACTGTTCATTATTGGTGTGGTGTACACTTATTAGTTTTGTGCATGTGTCAGTCAGCATTGGCTCAGTCATTTGTCACTGCTGTGTGGCACTGTTGGACATGTCTTTGGGTGCATGCATGTGTTCTATTGTGAATGTCATATCATGGGGCATTTACTGGGGAGTGGATGCAATGGATGGTTGTTTGTTTGCACTGGGGTGGTGCAGCATGGGGTGGGATTTCGGTTGGCATTTTTGATGTGATCCTGATTATTTTCATATCAACTCTGAGTGTATTGAGCAGGTGTTTACATTACCTCCCTGTGATTACGTCACTCCTACATGTGCTTCTTAGTCTTCTAACATGCTTAGCAGTGTTGGGCTATTTTCAGATCTATGGTTCTGACCTGTGATTATCTTCAGTAACCTGAGATGCAAGAATTAGGTTTGCTAAATATTCTCCATTTAGTTTTCGAACCCATGAGTCCAAGTGGAAAGTTTTATTTCTGACACACCTTGAGTTTACAAGATAATTACAGGTCTGCAACATAGACCTGAAGATAGACCATCAGTGCTAAGCATGTTAGAAGAATATGAAGCTGAGCTGTAGCACCTTGAAGTGTCTTTTGTGCTAGACGGAATTATAGAAATGATCTCAGACCAAATAAATCGGACAGACTAAAAGAATATGGCAAAGTACTACTTTATTGTGAATGCAATAAAACAGGGTAACTGGCAGACATCAGACTGATGCATGTACCCTCACAAAGCAACTTGATTACATAGAGGTATTATATCCCAATATGCATCATCTATAATGTCATTCTACGTGGCAAAATACAGAAGCTATTAAGGGAAGGGATTGGTGAAGGGAACATATCTTTTTATAGAACATTTATGGATTAGTGCATCATTGGCTACCCCTTGTCTGTAGAGCACGCCCTGAACTACCTCTAAATATGTATAATACTGATTATAGTGGACATAACAACAGGGGATAGGTTCCAGAAACATTATGGGGTCGATTCATGGAGCAAACGTGCGCCGAAAATCCCAGCGCAAGCAGGCGCAAGGTGCGCAAGCATGAGAAACCCAGCGCACGCGCACGCGTGCGATTCAAGGAAGACGCTGCGCGTGTTTCCCGCTGTCCGTGCGCCAAATCCTGCCATGACGCACGCGGGCACACACGGCGTGCACTACGCGCACAGCAAAAGCTCACATAACGCGGCGCACACAACCAAAGTGGGCGTAACAGTGGGCGTAACACGCGGAATGGGGAATAACGCGTGAAAAAGAAGGCGTAACTGGGGAAGTACTGCAGGGAACTACACGGAAAGCCCACACGCACGCGAACAACCCGTATTCATGGATTCTAATACGGGAAACCCGCGCACGGCACACAGGCGTCAATGCGTCCGCCACACGAAGGCAGGCGGAAGCGTCCCCGCGCACAGTTTAAAAGTGCACGCAAACAACAAACACGTATATACAGCTACGATGAATGCCCCATTTGTCGCAGCACTGATCGTGGGACACCGCAGGAGGAGGAGAATAGCCAGGGCACTCATTTTCCCACCACGGACAAGCCTTTTTGGGATGCCTGACGACCAGGTCTACGGCAGGTATAGGTTTCCACCCCATATCATCCTAGACCTGGTCTGGGAGTGGGAAGATGACCTTACATCCCCCCCCCTTTGCTCCCAAGCATTGAGCCCCTTGGAGAAGGTGCTCAATGTCCTGCATTTCTTGGCCACTGGGTCATTTCAGCGGACTACTGCCATAGTGGGGGGGGTCTCACAGGCCACGCAGTCACGCTTCCTACACCAGGTACTGGCAATCATGACAGTGCACCCCTCAGTGCGCAGGCACATATACATGCCCAGAACACCCGCAGAAAGGCAGGCCATTGTCCTGGATTTTTACAGGGTGGCACACTTCCCCAAAGTGCTCGGTGCCATAGATTGCACCCATGTGGCCCTACGTCCACCTAGGGCCACTGAGCACATCTACCGAAACCGCAAGCACTGGCATTCCATCAATGTACAGGTGGTATGCGATGCAAAGGGAATCATCACTTCTGTCTATGCAAACTACCCTGGCTCCACCCATGACAGTTTCATATACAGAATGTCCGCCCTGAGCCGGGCCCTAGAAGCTGGGCAGCATGGCGACACCTGGCTCCTAGGTGAGTACAAATGCCCTTGCACATGCATGCATATCACACACACACACACAAATAAACAAACCCCAATAATCACAACCATTTACACCTCCCCAGAGGACAGTGCCTACCCTCTGAGCAACCACATGATGACGCCAATCCGGAACCCCACCACACCACCCCAGGTAAAATACAACCCTGCCCATATTGCAACCAGGGCCATAGTGGAGCGCAAATTCGGAGTGCTCAAGTCACGTTTTCGCTCCCTTGACCGCTCTGGCGGGCAGCTACTCTATGCACCCCCAGTAGTGTGCAGGATCATTGTGGCAGCATGTGTCCTGCACAATGTTGCAACACGGCAGGGCGTACCGGTGGACATGGTGGTGCCCCCACATCCCCAACCACAGGCACAGGCGCTGCCCATGGGAGGGGACAGGGCACGTGGCGAGGAAGCCCGAACCCAGCTTGTGGCTACATTTTTCACCTAAACTCCCACCCCTGCGGAGTGCACACAGGCCTGGCACATACCAGGTGACAATCGATGATGACAAAGAGACAGTCAACTGTCACAACCCTACCACCCTGAGATAGTTGCCATGGAAGTGCACATTGTCTGCATCCCTAGCTACTTAAACACAAGCTATCCTGTGTGACCAAAAGACACACATATGACATATGAAATGACATGATATGGCATTTGTAACGTGCCTATACACAAGTGTTTCAAGGTGCGACGAGGCAGGGAGGGGGGAACAAGGGAAGACAGACAACGATACTACAAGGCCAGGTGTCATTTAGATTGCGCAAGTGCAGGGGTAGGGGGAAGGGAAAAGTGCAAGGGGAAGGGGAGGGGGGAGTGCAGTACAGGGTAAGTAGAATAAAAAACAAATAAATAGGCCAGCTGGTGGCAACTGCAAAGGTAAGTGCAGACAAGTGCTGGGAAGGGGGGGCTGTAGGGGGGGCTGTAGGGATAGAGAGACAGTCCCTCAGTGCAGGGGTTGCCAGGGAGGCAGTGCAAGTGGAGAGTGGCTGGTCCAGGGACCGAGGTCGGTGAGAGTGGCCCAGTTGCAGATCCAGTGCAGTTCCAGTGAAGAATTTAGCAAGGGAGAGGGAGAGAGAAAGCAGAAGCAAAGAGGAAGGTCTTGAGGTGCTTCCGGAACCGGAGATGGTTCTCCTCAAGTTCCAGTGAGGCAGGAAGGCTGTTCCAGAGGGAGGCCCCTGCCGCGGAGAGAGATCTACCCCCAGCTAGTTGCTTTGAGAAGCGGATGACCCTGACATGTAAGGTGTGAATCACACACACCTGCAAAACAGGCCATGACCATCACTGTTATGTCACTCAAACCCTCCCAAACCACAACATGACATGGCAAGCAATAGCCATACACCAACACAGTACCAATAAGGTACACATTGCCATGTCAAAAATGTACAGTGGTATCAGACAATGATGCCTGACATGGAATCAGATGAAATGACTGACCAACATCCTCCTACCCAAAATAAGTAATTCCCAAATGCATTACAAAAGTTGTAGACGTAACATAACAATGAATGCCTGTCTACATGCACATTGTGCATTGAAAAATCAACACTGCAGCTTCTGTGTGCTGTGTCCAACTCCTGCAACACACTGCTCAGCGCACAGCACAGTGAACAGCTATCATGTATGATGCACACCCTGAGCATCACATCTAAGCGACAAACCACATCAAAAAGCATGTACAGGATCCATAATTGGTCACAGAACATGTGCTGCAGGGACACAGTGGGCACCAGAAGGCAAACAGAGTGTACACGTGGATATCCAAGGGTGGTTGTACATGTAGTGCATCATATTGCAAGTGTGTGGGTCAGTAAGGACATGCACTCAACATATGCATGTGCAATCAATTGACCATCAGTGTCCTCTACACATCACATGTGAACATTCACCATGTGTACACCCCAGCATGTCAAACCACAACTATCCCCTCACACCTGAAAGGTAAACACAACACATGAACAGGCATTGATCAGCAGAACACAACATGTACATAGGATACCACAATTACAATGTCAGGGTTCCCATCACACTGCAGGGCAAGGCAACTATCAACAACAAAACACCCCCCCTCCCTCACAAATGACCATGACCCACTGAACAACTGCACCTGGGTCATGGAGCCTTCAACCCTCAATTTTACCTGGCCACAGGATCACCCTTCCCCTTCGTCACGATCTCCCACCTTGTGTGTAAAAAGGTGCCTGCACCCTCAGAGTCCACCCTCATTTGCAAAATCACAAAATCCAAGCCAGAAAAACGAACCAGAACACCCTCCAGTAGATGACTTGATGTAGCAGTACCTCACAAAGGCCAAGTACCACCACAATGATGTAACAACCAAGGTAGCACAGTAAAACAATGTCACAACAAGATGTGAACCATGTGTGTTACATAACATAGAATGATGCACCATGAACGGATGTGTACTGTCACAGGTCCCGTGTACAGGTGCAGGAGTGGCACGAAACAACCACCCCCACCGTGGCCCAGGTGCCTGCAAGGTCAAACTCACACAGGCCTCTGAGACCCTGGTGGGGAAGGAGGGTCAGGGATATGCAGTCGGGACAGGTGTTGGCACACTGGATAACTGGAATGAGTGGCAGGAGAGGGGAGGAGGAATGACACATGAAAGTAGGGAATGCATGAAAATGTACTACCTGCATGAACACATACACAATCCGAACAAACTTGGACCTCATTGTCATGGCCTTCTGTAGTCCAGGCTTAGGAGTGGCACGAACCAACCACCCCTCTAGGGTTTTGGCAACTGCAAGTTTTTGGCTTACACAGGCATCCGCAACCCCAGCGGGGAAAGAGGGTTAGGGAACGTTGCTTGGATAGGTATGGGAAGCAGGAACACCGGGTAGAGGGTACAGGGTTTAAAATTGGATAGGACTCCGGGTGATTAGGGGAAAACAAACATACCAAATTGAATTACACATTCATCCATGCATTAGTGCACCCCCCAGCAAGCCTATGCAGAGCAGTTTGAAAGAAAAACAACAAGACACTTAGCTCTGGTTTTGAGTGCTGACCTCCTGCCTGCTCACTCTCAGGTCCGGTTACAGGAGCACTTCAATGCTGCAAAGAGAGCCACAGTTAATAATCTGTCCGTGCCCATAACACAAAAACACACCACCAAATATGCCCCATAGCAACAAACTACTCTACAAACAGACAATCTGGTGTAGATGCTTCGTACCCATATGTAACATTACCCCTGTGATGGGTCATACACAGTCAATGCATTAAGTCAGCCGCCGGTGGGTGCGTGGCAAATGGAACACCAATGTGTCACAATTCACACAACATGCAATGTTCCCTGGGTAAGCAGACAGACCCATATAGCAAGGCATGACTTCAGAACAAGTCGTTTTCCACCATGACCAAAACAAAGTAGGCAGTGCATGTTTCAAAATGTACATGGAAATGAAATGCACTGCACCCGAGTATGTCCCTTGCTGTATGTCCCTGTGAGCTGCCCCTTTCCATGTCTCGGAAGGCTACATGGTTGATACAAGTGCCTCAATGGACCTTGGTGTACCGGAGGGTATGTGCCACTGCGCCTGCAGGTGCCCCAGACAACCTTACAATCAACAGCCATCAGTCCACCAACACATCTGAGCTGTATTGTGTGCTTCAACACCAATATTCGTCCAAGCTCACCCTCAGTGCTATTACTAAGCCTGCATGTGCAACTCGCCTGGTGCAAGCTTTGTTGTGTTGTGGCCCCCCTGTGCTGCTCACTGTCATGATCTCTGCTTCCAAAAGGTCAGGGTTTTCCCAACTCCCTTGGAAGCAGATCCATAACCCAGGTTCCGAGTGCCAACCAGTCCCAATTGGGACCTTTTGGACCCAGTCCTGGCGCCAGTGGCACCAGGCTCATAAATATGCCCAGTCCCAGCGCTGGAAGCGCCGGGCTCATAATGCTTGGGTGGACTTACCTGCAGCAGACCATGCTGCTTACTTGCCTGCCAGTTGAGCCTCTGATCCTCTTCTGTTTGGAACTACTTTTCCTGTTGGGTGGGGCAGGAGCCACTCCCTAGATTCAGAACACTGGAACTCTTCTGGAAAGCAGGAACTCTTTTCTTACCTAGGCGTGGCTGTGGAAGGAGACACCTAAGCACTACAGGAGGCTATTTAAACCACACCCGATGGATGAATCTTGCTTTGCGTTATTCTGCATCCTCTGCAGCAGAACGCTCATCGTGTCTTCTGCATCTGATCCTGGGCCTAAGGAAAAAGGCTTACCATCCTGAATCCAGGCTTCAGCAAAACCTATAAAGACAAGAAAGAACAGGTTAGCATTACGGTCTTCAGTGACAGCTCTTCACTTACCTGGTCCATCGGCTGTGACCAACGCCTCGCGCTCCATTCCGGCATCTGAAAGACAAAGGCTTACCTACTCTTCGTGCGCTCCGGAGGTCTTCACACTGCATTCCGGCATCTGAAAGACAAAAGCTTACCAACTCTTCGCACGCTCCGGAGGCTTTCGGCGCTGCATCCCGCATCTGAAAGACAAAACAAGGTGCGTTTAAAGACATTGGGGAACTTTAATACTCACGTGCCATTACTCCTTTCCACATCTAACCCAGTGGGTATTCCAGCACCCTGTAGCCGCTCCGAACTTGTACCTGCAAAATAAAAAGACAGTTAGAGCGCATCGTGAAGCAGGCAACAAGCGCTTACTTACGTGCTTCCAGGCGCTTCTATTCATCACACAGGCTCCATCTTCAACTCACTTCAGACCGTCATCCGCCATCGCCGGAACCCTGCAAAACAAGAAACATCATTACTAAAGACTATAAAGACATTAGAATTAGTCGAAACTTACCGTTCGTGCAGTAAACGACGGACAGCAGTCCTCTGAAGTCAAGAGGCCTGCTCCCCTTATCCAGTGAAGAAACTGGTTACAGCCTCCTGCCCCGAGGCAGATGGAGAGCACGGCGTTCACTTACCTAAGACATCTTACCCTCCAAGTCAGACATACAGTGCACAGAGGTCCAGCCCAAAGAGCCAGCCGTGTGTTACACATCACCTTTGAAGATACGGTATACGCCCAGTCAAGACCGGCGCCTCTAAGGGAATCAGGTGAGCGTTACACTCACCTTGTCTGGAGTTCCTTGGAACACGTCAGCAGTTCTAGGATGTAGGTCTGCAATCCCTGTGCCTCTGCTTGTGCACACATGTGCATGTGGGCACCAACAAACGTGTCCAGAATTCAGACGTCCAATGGGCCATGTCTGCTGGCAAAGGTGGTCTGGAGGCTCATCCCCCTGCAGAAAGGGCATGAAACACATGATTAATGCTTTAAAGTCATCTGTGTGTGTCTCTTCAGGCATCTCATTACTGGACCATGTCAGAGACTTACATCAGAAATCACACCATCAGTCCGTTTTTCACATCCAAAGTGTGGAACACACTATCTACGGCATGAATTGCAGCAAGCACGTGTACAGTAAAGATAAGAAACATACTACATAATGCATAGCAATGAATGTACACATTAATCATGAAACACCCCATCTAGCAAAAGTTGAACAGTGCACAATAACACCGCAATCATCCCCACTAGGGGTGTCAACACAAGTTACACAGCACCAGACATGCCACAGATATGACAGTCCAAAGCCCTTGTGTAATAGGCTGTCACACCGAACCATCCTTGCGAGCCCATGTATAAGCGAGTGGCATATGTGAGTCAAGGACCCCAAGCAGCAAACACATACACAAGACAAGCCTGAAGGGCCCAGCTGGAACAGACAGTGGATGCCTTCAAAAGCCACAAAGCACCACACCGTCACATGAAAGCACAATAGACAAGCAATTTTAAACTATATTAACTAATTACACTAACTATGAAAATCCTACATTACCTAATTAAACTATCAAACAGGAACTTAACTAACTAAACTAAAAGAAAAATCAAAAATGGCCACATACGACCCGGGGGGAGGGGAGGCACCCAGGAGGGGGGAGGTACAGGGTGCTGCTCAACACCCACATGCGATGATGCTGAGCCAAAAAAAAAACCTCCATGGGCTCAACGCCTGCACAGCCCGACCTATGTGGGAGATAGATGGTCGTCCGAGTCTGGCTCATCCTGGAAAGGAGGACGTGGCACAGTAGCCTGGCCACGCCTAGCCGCAGCTTGCCCCTCGTCGGCAGCAAGTCTGCCGGACGGGTGAGCCTGGTTCTGTGTGGCGATGTCACGTAGGTCTGCATGCAGAACCTCACGTGATACACGTGCTTCCTCTTGCAAGGTAGCACGTGTAACACAGAGTTCCTCCTGCAAGGCCTGGCTGGACAACCGCTGCACCTCCCGGCAAGCCTGTAGCTCAGCCGAGATGGTACGCTCAAGCTGTGCAAACCTCTCCTCTGCCCGCTGCCTCTGGGACATCATAAGGACACCCAGAGTGGATTTGAGGGAAGCATACTCCTCCCTCAGGGCATCCTTGTGCGCCTCTGCGTGAGCAGCAATTGCTTCACGCAGAGACGACATTTCATCCTGGTGTGCCCTGTCTGAGGCCGCCATGCCCAGCCTGAGCGAGCGGGCCGTGGACCGTGCCGCCTGCTGCTGGAGAAGCACCTGCCTAGCAGGGGGGAGCACAGATCGGGCCACACGCTCCATGCTCTCAGCGATGTTCTCCATTGCTGCCCCCTGCCGTTCTGAATTGGCAGTCATGTCTTGCTCCCACTCAGTATACTCGGTTGCGCGCGGCGCCGCGTTGCTGGGCTTCACCCCTGCGGGACCCAAGGACCGGGTGTCCTCGCTGTGTTGGCACCGCCCGTGGCTGCACGACTACATGCCCCCGTCGACGTGATGTCCCAGGCACATCAGTGACTGGTGTGGAGGGTGACCCTGCGTCCCGATCCACCACGGGCGGAGGAACCAAGACTGTCTGATTCCTCAGTGCAGGTGTCGCGGACAGAGGAGTGTCCACATCAGAATCACTCACCCCTGACACATGGACTTGATGCTCATCCAACTCGACATGGACGTCAGAGTCATCATCAAGGCTGGACTCATAGGCAGCCAGAGACAAGATGGACTGTAGCACTTGGGGGTTTTCGTGGCCTACCACCCCACGACCCCCACTTGTGCTGGGTTGATGTAGTGGTAACAACCCTGTGTCTGGCATGACAACACCATCCTCTGGCTCCATTGCGTCATCATCTGAAAAATAGAGAGAAAAAAGGTCACTACACATGTCAGAAGCACACAACACACACACACACTGACAACAAACACATCAGGCAGACATGTGACACACAACATATAACCTGGCATGCATGCTGGGTCAACTTTGAATTGCTTCTGTGATCAGACCTGTTGAAAGGTGGCAGTTTCCATGGAAGTGGGTCTATGCAGTGCAGAAAATTTGTATGCCACTCACTACCTACATGTACAAGGACTCCATGGTGTGTGTCAGGAAATGTGAAGGCAGTGCAAGGTCAAATTCAGGCATCACGTGCATTGTACATTCAATGTGTAGCATATCTAGAAGCCAAGCACCCCTCCACACAAGTACAAAAGCAGGGATGCCTAGCATGGTATCAAAAGGCTGACCATAGACCTGTGTATTGACAGGCAGTGTTGACTGGCATCAACAGCTTAATGTGATTCAAGTGACAACACTGCAAATGATGATGGGACAGTAAGCAGGACACATGATGAAAACTCTGGAGGCCGCCCACGTGTGAAGAAGACACTACAACAGTTGGACATAGTCATTGGCCTTTAAACAGGCTGAGGCCTGTGAGCCACACAGATTGTCAGACCCTAAACATGTGTGCAACGCAGTACTGACCCACAGTTGACATGGGAAGGCTGATGAGATGCCAAGCAATGTATGTCACCCAGGACTTGTATTACAGTGATCATCCAGTCAAGGACACATAGGGGCACGCGTGCAATGCACATGGAGCATGAATGGGAACTCATGTCCCTGCGGGACATCTGACCTATGCACAGTACAAGTGAGATACCCTGCATCAAGTACTAAGGCTGTACCACACGGCATATGTCTGGCAGATTGTACGCTGGAAGTTAGCATCTACACAGGACGCATGAACAGGAAAGTACACATTGGCAAGATTGAAGCAGACCAGTGCAAAGGTGGAACTGGGGTGCAGAGTGGCGGAGGAGGGGCAAGGGAGCATGCCTACATGGAGTCCCCGCATGCAGGCAGAGGAGACATGCACATCAGTCATGCAATGACATTGTGCCTGGGCTGAGAGGAAGGTCACCCCATGCCACATGCAGAAGGGCCAGTGAGCTGGAACATGGACCGGAGGGGCATACTTGTAACCAGCATGTCAGTAGGGTGCAAAAGTGGTGATGCGGACAGTCCACGTCTGCTCCACATGTCCACCATCCAGCAGAGCAGACATGCATCACGGAAGCATTGCATTACTTACACATCAGAACCATGTACACGTCACATGTAGTGGCAATCATGCACAACACATCCCACAAGTGAAACACACACGTCCTCAACAAACAAGCATCAACACTCACTGGACTGGGCATCAAAGTCCAGCATCTCTCCCACTTCTTCGACCAATTCAGGTGGTATGAACTCTGCAACGAGTGCCTCATGCGGAGTGAGCTCTTCCTCCTCTGGTGCAGGCCCACCGCCAGTCACCAGAGTCAAGTTGTAATTAGAGGCACGCTTAGCCTAAGTGCTGCGTTTTATGTCATTCCAATGCTTTTTGCACTCTTGCGCCGTGCGCACCTCATGGCCGAATGAACTGACACGTTCCGCAACATTCTTCCAGTGTGTGTCACGGTGGGCAGCCGTAGTCTGGCTATTGGCACCCACTAGCATGTCACGGCTGTGGCCCCGCACGTAGCCAACGAGGAAGTCCAGTTCCTGCTTGCAGAAAGGCTTCTTCCTCGACGTGCAGGAGGTTGTGGCTGTGTGTGGGGTCACAGCCTGTGCTGCAGGTGCAACCTTCCTCCTCTTGGACTCTGGCGCAGACCCTGGCTGGCTAATGCCGCCCTGACCAGTATGGCCAGTGGGTTCGGTGGATTAAGCCAAGGGTGTGGCAGGTGGAGGGACGACCAAAGGCCTGACTTGTGTCAGAGGAATCTGGGTGCCCTCTAATGGACCCTGCGCAGCAACATCCGCTGTGGCAGGGTCATTGACCGCAACGGTCCTGGTTGGCAGACTCACAACCAGGGTGTTGTTGGGTGCATCTGCCCCTGCACTTGCCAACACTCGGCTGTTCGGGGCAGCAGATGACATAACTGCCCCAGGGACATGTGTCTTGTTCTGAGCAGCCCTGCCTGCCCCTATGGTTTCCCTGCTGGCCTGTTGGAAATCTACTGAGGGCTCCTCAAGTGCCAACGCAGCCTGCGCTGGCAGACCCTGAGCCTGGGTGGCGGTGTCCACAGCTGCACCTGCAGCTACCACTACCCTTGGGCCCGTGGCAGTCGATGGAACGGACTGCCGGGTCACACGGGCGCCAGTGCCAGATGCAGAAGCTGCATCCCCCGGAACCACAGGGGGTGGTGGCATGACTACACCGACACATGGCACAACATTGTGCTCAAGTGGCGCACCCCTGCCTCTTCCCCCTCTGTGGCCGCACTGGACACCCTGGAGTCCCCCTACTCCCTGGTCACCACGGCCACGTCCCCGACCACGCCCACCACGAGGAGTACGCCCAGCTGAGGCGCCCCTCACCTTTGGTGTCCTCCCAACCATGGCACAGATGTAGTAGTGCCAGCACAGATGGAGTAGTGCCAATGGGAGGTGTACACCACAATTTACCTGGGCAATTGGAGTGAAGGGGGTGGGAAGCAAGATGTTAACAGCCCCCCTGCACCTGCAAGGCTGTATGTGACCCTGGTGATGTAGTGACGGGTCACACAACGCTCAGGCACCCCAAAACTGTAGTAAAACCGTGCACACAACCCTGCAGCCTACGTGCGTGGAATCAACCTACCGCAGTACCCGGTGGCACCCAGTAACACGAATAACGCGTACGCGTGGGACACGCAGGCTACTATGACCTCGAAAATGGGTGCGATACACAGGGGCACCCGCAGTGGGAAAAATAGCGTGTGCGACTCAACGTCTGACTAGCGCGATGCAGAAAAACACACGTAGCCAATACCCCCGCCAAAAGAAGAGATACGTCCTTGATAGCTGTGAAGTTGTGATGGCGTGCGAAACAACAGGAAGCAGCAACACAAGTCGGTCTCCACGAAAGGCAAGTACAGCGAACTGCTGCCCCCGCTCACCTTTAACCCGTGCTGAGGGAAACGCCCGCACGCGTCACGTCACTTACGCGCATGGGCCCTTTCCTCGGATTACACACATTCCCACGCGGACGTGCAGTTTTTCACGTGCGCTGAAACGCCCATGCACACCTGCGAGCGTCACGTCACAGAGGCGCTTGCGCTTGAAGGGCCTTCTGTCCAATGAAATCGCGTTTGCGTGCAGACGCGCTTACGCACTAAGGGCCTTTCCTAGAATTACATGCTGACGTGCAGAATTTTCACGTGCCAAATCACTCCGTATCAAGCTGGCCACGTGTAAGCACACAGAAGACCACGCTCCTGCCCAAAAGGCCGAATTACTGCCCCTCAGTGCCCCGAGCAGCCTCCCACGAGCCATCTGCTGCTGCCTGCCTGCCTGCCTGCCTGCTGCCACCGTGCCCTGCCATTTGGTGCCAGCACATCAGCCATCTGCAGGGGTCCAGTTGCTGCGTCCACCCCTGCTGGAACAGAAGACTCCCGACTGGGATACCATCACTCCACAGCCCAGCCCCAGGACCCAGTTGCCCACCCACACCTGCCTCGGTGGTCACCATGTCGGGGCAAACACCATCCGAGACCACTGGTGACCCCCAGCCAGAGGGGCAGATGGCCACCAGCTTCGGTCAGAAGGAAGTTGGTGTCCTGGTGGAGCAAGTCCTGTGGCATTATGATGCCCTCTTCGGATCATCACGCGGCGACAAGGATGGACGGGACAGGATCTGGACGGACATCGTGACTGCCATCAACGCGGAAGGGGGTGGCAGTCCGACTATTACATCATGTCAAGAAGCGCTGGGAGGACTTCAGGTCCAGGACCCTCAACAAGGCCCGGCGCCTCTTGAAGGCAGCGGATGCTAAGGGGCACTGGGGCCACTTGTCGGAAGATCAGATGAGGGTCCTGGAACGCATATCCCCAGCGCTCCACGTCCAGGTCCTTGAGAGGCAGACCCGTCTGGAGTCGAGCGGTAAGTGGCCAGGCATTGCTGTGTGAGACAGGGCATGTTGCAGTGTGCTGGTTGTCTGATACTTGCCTGTATGTGTGACATAGGCCATGTACGCGTGTGTGTGTGCAGGGACATCATGGTCATGCATGTGAGACCAGTAATGTGTGAAGCACACGGTTGGTGTATGTGTTTAAATGCTACATGGGGAGCCCTATGTGGAATGGACACATGAGAGCATGCCCGTCTCTGTTCCTGGACATGGGTGCGGGTGAGGGATGGGTGATGATGCCATGTACATGTATGATTTCCATGTCTGTGTGTCTGACCTGCGTGTCTGTGACTTGTGAATGCCATGGATGCATGACACATGTCTGTGTCAATGTTCAGATCCACCGATGCAGCTTAGCTATCCTTGCATCCACTGTGTCTGGGGTGTACGAGTCCAGATGGATGAAAGTACGGTGAAGTGTGTGAATGTGATAGGCATGACCCATGATGCATGTGAGTTCAAAAACAACATTGTGTGTTTCAAGAGTCCCTTGGACATGTTTGCTTATGTCCATAGCATGCGCCATGCCTGTTACTGCATGTGTTTTGCCTGCACTGACCCATGTGTTGTGGAGGGACATGATGGAAGTGATCTTTGACAGTGCCACTCATCTGCTATTGCTTCCTGTCTAGGGGACCATTGTACAGTGCCCTGATGCTTGTGTTCTATGTCTCCCTCTACACAGCGCAAAGTGAAGAAGAGGGTGGAGACGGTGCTGTGGAGCAAAGCGGCGGGGATGCCCCCACGGCTGCAGCGGAAGGGGTGGGTGAGCCCCCACAGGGGCTTGCAACGGCGGAAGACGGTGTGGAGCAATCCAGGTTGTTGGTTTCCACAGAGGAGGAGGAGACCGCTACTGAGCCGCACATGGGGCCTGGTGAGGGCATCCCTGCTGGTGCAAGTGGTGCAGTCCAGGGGCAGGAGGCAGCACAGGTCGCCGTGGAGGTGCCTGTGCATGTCACTGTCCCTGACACTGTGACTGCACCACCATGCACCAGCAGGGATGTCCCATCCCAGGCCCGTCCGCAGGTAGGGGGGATGTCCATGCCATCTGACTCCCCTCCACCTGCGGACGAGGGGACCCCTGGCCGTATGGAGAAGGTCCTGATTGGTGTCGCATTGCGCACGGGTGTCATTCGTGATGAGGTGCACGTCATCACGAAGAGCACTGTGCCAACGTGGCCCAGTTGGGAGCGGTCGTGGTCGGGGGTCTCGTACATGTATCGGGCACTTTGGCGACCCTCTCCTCCTCTGTGGAGGCTATGCGCCAGTCGTTCTCCATGCCGTCTTCCGACCCAGATGGCACCAGGGCCCCCTGTGGACCTGCCCCCACCAATGCAGCCAACTCGGTGGGGGATCCCATCCCTGCCACAGTCGGGAGTCGGAGGTCCAGCAGGGGTGGACACACCAGCAACTGGACCCCAGCAGATGGAGGATGTGACGGCATCATCGGGCAGGGCACGTGCATGACGGCGTCAGTGGATTCCATCAGCCTGGGGTTGCGTCGGAGGCAGCGGAAGGCTCGACGTGGGAGGCATCATGGCTCGGGGCCATCAACATCAGGGGTGCAGGCATCGGCCGGAGGGCAGGAGAACCCTGGAATGGGAGTGGTTTCCGTGTGGGAGCGGTCGGGCCAGCAGATAGGTGTGGAGCGGCAGCAGGCAGAGGAGGAATGGCTCAAAATGGTCAGGGCGGAGAACTCCATGCGGAGGGCGCTGAGGCGGGCTGAGTGCCTCGAGGGTCTTCGCAGGGAGTTGGAGCTGGACACTGCTTTATCCTGCGAGACCTCGTGGCCAGGGAACATGCCCACCTCCAAGCCATTGAACAGGAGTTTGATGATGCCCTGGCCCATGCCAACATCCAGTGAGCCGTTGGACTAGCCCGCTGCCCTTGTAAATAGTTATGTAGTTAGTGTTATGTTTCCTTTGCTTTTTTCTTGATTTGGACCTTTTGGATAATGGCCAACATTTTTGTATATAGTTTTTTTATTACGTAGTATTTTTAGATAGGTTTCATTTCTTCAGTTGCGATCATGGACCCTGGATTGTGTATCTGTATATAGTTGACTGTTGGATTATGTTTTTTTTTTTTTTTGATTTACCCATGGAGCAATGGTTTTTGGTTTTGTTTTTCCCTTGGATGTACTTTTTTGAACTGTGACTTTGGACACCTTTCCTTTGGATTATGATTTGTGGTTTTTCATTATTTTACGGACATGCTGCTTTTTTGTTTTTAATTCCCTTTGTCGTTTGTTTATTTTTAATCCCATTTATGTTGCTTTTAATAAATTTTTCATGCATGTCATGATGGGTTTTGACATTCACTTACACCCATTGTGTGTATGTGAGGGACATGTGTTCATTTACATACTTGCCATTGGGGTTGTATCATGTAATTGGCAATTCTGAGTGGGTGGATGCAATACTTGGGTGGGTGTTTGGCATGTGGAGGCTGCCCATAAGGGCCAGGGATCTAGATTGTGATGACGTGTTGGCTGGGGGACATATGTCAGGGCCTGCTGGCAAGTGCCTCGCAATGCTGGGGGGTGGGGGTGCAGGGGGACATGAGTGGGGGCCTGCTGGCAGGTGCCTCGCAATGCTGGGGGGTGGGGGTGCAGGGGGACATGAGTGGGACATGAGTGGGGGCCTGCTGGCAGGCGCCTCGCAATTCTGGGGGGTGGGAGTGCAGGGGGACATGATTGGGACATGAGTGGGGGCCTGCTGGCAGGTGCCTCGCAATGCTGGGGGGTGGGGGTGCAGGGGGTGTAACGCTCACCTGGTTCCTACGGAGGCGCTGACCCAGACTGGACCGCGGCACCGGGCTCGGAATGCACTCTGGATGGGACCTCCGAATATGAACTGCCTTGCTTGTGAGGTAAGTTTTCTGTAGGTGGAAGAAAAGGGGTAAATACCCAAGTGGTGGGATAAGGTTCCCCCCCAGTCTTCTGCTTCTCCCACTTCTAGGCTCTCAACTAGTCTCAGCTAGCTCTTACCTTAGGCTTGGTAAAGCTGAGCTCTCCATCCTGCTTCTGGTGCAGGGGCGCATGGAATCCAGTTACGTCACTGGATGAGCTCAGTGTGTAGGCTTAGAGTCCTTTTGTATAGTCTTTTAGGTGCAGAGACGCTGTTGGACGATGCTGTCGCTGCTGCACGTGAGGAGGCACGTATGAATAACGGAACTGTGGTCTTTTCCAAAATGGGCACCTTTAACAATGTCTTTCCTTCCTTTCAGGTGCTGGAAAGCTGTGGGCGATGCCGCCGCTGCTGCACGTGCGGAGGCACGTAAGTACCACTGACCTGTGGCCGTTTTCCGAAATGGGCACCTTTAACAATGTCTTTCCTTCCTTTCAGGTGCTGGAAGGCTGTGGGCGATGCCGCCGCTGCTGCACGTGCGGAGGCACGTAAGTACCACTGACCTGTGGCCGTTTTCCGAAATGGGCACCTTTAAAAATGTCTTTCCTTCCTTTCAGGTGCTGGAAGGCTGTGGGCGATGCCGCCGCTGCTGCACGTGCGGAGGCACGTAAGTACCACTGACCTGTGGCCGTTTTCCGAAATGGGCACCTTTAACAATGTCTTTCCTTCCTTTCAGGTGCTGGAAGGCTGTGGGCGATGCCGCTGCTGCTGCACGTGCGGAGGCTCGTAAGTATAATGGCGTAGCGACCGCTTCTGCTCGGGCATCTCTAACTATGTCTTTCTCCCTTTCAGGTGCTGGATGCAGCCGGAGTGAAGGCTTCGGTGAGCTTAGGCGTGATCACCATTGGATGAGGTAAGCGAGCGCGGCTGCAAGCGTGTTGCACGATTTCTAACCTTGATTCTTGTTTTGCAGGTTTCGAAGACTGGATTCTGGAGGCTGAATTCTGGTAAGTTTGTGTTCCTGTGTTCTTTCTCATCCACAGGTTGCTGCTCGGGAAGCTGATGGTGTATCAGTACCAGGAATGCAGGAGCCGACTCGGTGAGCGTCCTGCTGCTGCTGCAGAATAACGCGAAGCACGTGAAACCCATCGGGCGTGGTTTAAATAGCAGAGAAGTGCTTCCAGTGTGTATTCTTCCACCGGTCCCACCCAGGTAAGAAAAGAGTTCCAGAAGGAAATAGTTCCTCCTAGCCCAGCTGGTTGGAGACTTCAGCCAGACTGGATTGTCCTGGGTAAGTATGCAGCATGGTCTGCCTCAGGTAAGTCCACCCAAGCATTATGACACTGTTTTACAATATGAGCCTGACGCCCTTGGCGCCGGGACTGAAACCTCTCATGAGCCTGGCGCCAAAGGCGCCAGCACACGGTCCAAAGGGCCCCTGTAGGGGTCTGCTGGGTCCGAAGACGGGTCTGCTTCCGAGGGTGCTGGGCCAGTCCTGGCCCCTCGGGAGTAGTGCCCATGACAGGGGGACATGAGTGGGACATGAGTGGGGGCCTGCTGGCAGGTGCCTTGCAATGCTGGCGGGTGGGGGTGGGGGTGCAGGGGGGCATGAGTGGGACATGAGTGGGGGCCTGCTGGCAGGTGCCTCACAATGCTGGGGGGTGGGGGTGCAGGGGGACATGAGTGGGACATGAGTGGGGGCCTGCTGGCAGGTGCCTCGCAATGCTGGGGGGTGGGAGTGCAGGGGGACATGAGAGGGACATGAGTGGGGGCCTGCTGGCAGGTGCCTCGCACTGCTGGGGGGTGGGGGTGCTGGGAGACATGTGTGGGGGCCTGGTGGAGGGTGCCCTGCACTGCTGGGGGGTGGGGGTGCTGCGAGACATGTGTGGGTGCCTGGTGGAGGGTACCCATGACTGCTGGGGGTGGGGGTGCAGGGGGACATGAGTGGGACATGATTGGGGGCCTGCTGGCAGGTGCCCCACAGTGCTGGGGGGTGGGGGTGCTGGGAGACATGTGTGGGGCCTGGTGGAGGGTGCCCTGCACTGCTGGGGGGTGGGGGTGCAGGGGGACATGAGTGGGACATGCGGGGGGCCTGCTGGCAGGTGCCCCACAGTGCTGGGGGGTGGGGGTGCAGGGGGACATGAGTTGGACATGAGTGGGGGCCTGGTGGAGGGTGCCCTGCACTGCTGGGGGTGGGGGTGCTGGGAGACATGTGTGGGGGCCTGGTGGAGGGTGCCCTGCCCCGCTGGGCGGTGGGGGTGCTGGGAGACATGTGTGGGGGCCTGGTGGAGGGTGCCCCTGACTGGTGGGGTTGGGGGTGCAGGGAGACAGGAGTGGGGGCCTGGTGGAGGGTGCCCTGCACTGCTGGGGGGTGGGGGTGCTGGGAGACATGTGTGGGGGCCTGGTGGAGGGTGCCCTGCACTGCTGGGGGTTGGGGGTGCTGGGAGACATGAGTGTGGGCCTGGTGGAGGGTGCCCCTGGATGCTGGGGGGTGGGGGTGCTGGGAGACATGTGTGGGGGCCTGGTGGAGGGTGCCCATGACTGCTGGGGGGTGGGGGTGTAGGGGGACATGAGTGGGACATGAGTGGGGGCCTGCTGGCAGGTGCCCCACAGTGCTGGGGTGTGGGGGTGCAGGGGGACATGAGTTGGTCATGAGTGGGGGCCTGGTAGAGGGTGCCCCTGGATGCTGGGGGGTGGGGGTGCTGGGAGAAATGTGTGGGGGCATGGTGGAGGGTGCTCTGCACTGCTGGGGGGTGGGGGTGCTCGGAGACATGCATTGTTGAACAGTAGTGCAAGGTGACATGTGGCTTGGCTGGGGGGCATGCCCATGGTGGATGGGCTGGCTGCGGGTCATGAGCACGGGTGCAGGGTAGTTCCCCGTGGTGTGGGCTGCCTGCAGGGCCGTGGAGGTTGAAGAGCGAACACCTTGGAGGACCCACATGGCCAATTCACGTGTAGTACTCCCCGGAACCCCTGAAATACACGTACCCTGCTGAAATCGCGTGTGAGACTTCCCACGCACCCCGAAATGAATGTCCCAGGACATTCGCGTGTGGAACTTCCCGCGCACCCCTGAAATACACGTACCCTGCTGAATTTGCTGGTGAAACTTCCCGCACACCCCAGGAATACACGTAACCAGGACATTCGCGTGTGGAACTTCCCGCGCACCCCTGAAATACACGTACCCTGCTGAATTCGCTTGTGAAACTTCCCGCACACCCCAGGAATACACGTACCCAGGACATTCGCGTGTGGAACTTCCCGCGCACCCCTGAAATACACGTACCCTGCTGAATTTGCATGTGAAACTTCCCGCGCACCCCGAAATATACGTACACAGGACATTCGCGTGTGGAACTTCCTGCGCACCCCTGAAATACATTTACCCTGATGGAATCGCGTGTGGAACTTCCCGCGCACCCCTGAAATACACATACCCTGCTGAATTTGCATGTGAAACTTCCTGCGCACCCCGAAATACATGTACACAGGACATTCGCGTGTGAAACTTCCCGCACACCCCAGGAATACACGTACCCAGGACAATCGCGTGTGGAACTTCCCGCGCACCCCTGAAATACACGTACCCTGCTGAATTCTCATGTGAAACTTCCTGCGCACCCCGAAATACACGTACACAGGACATTCGCGTGTGGAACTTCCCGCGCACCCCTGAAATACAGGTACCCTGGTGGAATCGCGTGTGAAACTTCCCGCGCAACTCCCTGAAATACACATACCCTGCTGAATTCACGTGTGAAACTTCCCGCGCACCCCTGAAATACAAGTACCCAGCTGAAATCGCGTGTGAAACTTCCCGTGCACCCCAGTAATACACGTACCCCACTCGCACAGGGCCAATCGCGTGTGGAACTTCCCGCACACCCCAGTAATACACGTACCCCGCTTGCACACGGCCAATCGCATGTGAAAGTTCCCGCGCACCCCAGTAATACACGTACCCAGCTGAAATCGCGTGTGAAACTTCCCGCGCACCCCAGTAATACACGTACCCAGCTGAAATCGCGTGTGAAACTTCCCGCGCACCCCAGTAATCCACGTACCCCGCTCGCACAGGGCCAATCGCGTGTGGAACTTCCCGCACACCCCAGTAATACACGTACCCCGCTCGCACAGGGCCAATCGCGGGTGAAACTTCCCGCGCACCCCAGTAATACACGTACCCAGCTGAAATCACGTGAGAAACTTCCCGCGCACCCCAGTGATACACGTACCCCGCTTGCCGTGCTGGTACAGGGTTAGCGCAGCCCTTTGCGCTGGATTGGGGATTTTGATGGCTTTTCCCTGGGCCGGGGGCGTTCTTGGGGGCATAACTGGCGCTGCTGCAGGGTCGCTGCGCCACTGTGCGCCACAGCTGGTTTTGGTGGCTGGAATCCATGAATACGCTGTGCGTGGAAATGTATTTTAGCGCACGCGGCTGGCGCAGGGATTCGCACGCGCACACTGTGCGCCAGCCGCGTGCGCCACTTGTGCGCTGAATTCTATGAATTACCCCCTATATGTAAGGTTGTTCCCCAACCCCACTGACTGGTTGGCATACTACCCAACCTTGGACTTTTGGCTCTTTAGTAGCACTTACGTGAAACTGAACCTAGGTGTTTGAATCCCATCAGACTACTCCCCATTTTCCCTATTAGTCCATCATCTCTGGTAGCCTATCAGCCAAAGTTTTCCATTTGTAGTTGACCTTGTGTCTGTTCACTGTCCTGGAAAATTCAAGGGAGTGTGAGCACACCCCATATCTTAGCTTGAGGCTCTAATGAATAGCCGTTGTTTTCAACTTCTGAGTCACATGTGAAAAGATGACAAATATGTCCATTTCAGCCTTCCATTTAGTGCTATTTGATTTAATTCTGCAGAGTGCTGTTGCTACTTTTGGCATCTAGAGACTTGCTCACACTATCTCATATGAACTTTGTACACTTTTAATTGACCGGCAGTTTGGCTCTCACAGATGCTTTCGTCTTCTTCCATCTATGAAGAATCCCCCACATTCAAAGCTTAGCCATGTACTCCCTTTGTGCTCTCTACCTTTCCTTTGAAAATAGCATTGTCAACTCAGGGCCAGCCATGATTCATCGTCGGCTCTGCCCCCAAAGCTGTTTTCCTGGGTCTCCTGATTCTTGCAGTCTTAGCATGTCTCTAAGGTAGCTTGGTTAAATTCAATTTGAGCCAGCGTCCATTTTCCTAATATGGCCGTCCTTGCTACGTTATATATTCCTCTATAGCAAGCTACTATACATTTTTGTTCAACCTTTCATCACTGCGTATTTACAGTTATTGGTCAGTAAGTTACTTCATCTTCTTTAGATCCATGATTACTTTAGCTTTAGATATATTTTACTCTTAATGCTTCAGTTGCATTGTTACTCCAAAGTATTTTCATATTGTTTCAGTATAGGTTCATGTTGCTTCTTCATGACATCACTTTGTCTTCACCAGATTTCACTTTAGTATCCATCTGTAATATTCATGGATGTGTGCTGATATATTGGCAGGCGACATCCATCCATGTAGCATTCTACCACGCAACATCATCCCACACCTCCACTGCGAGGGTGCATTCTGTATTGCTGTCTGAGTGCATAACATCTCATACACTCGATGCAGTATAGGAATGATGAAAGGGGTCCCATCTATGGCTTTTCTTCAACTGTTCCAATATGACAGTGTCAAGGGGGTGGGAACTGACAGGATAGTGTTTACCTGCTCCTCTACATTCCCCCTCTGATTGAAATATGTAAGCAAAAAGAACAGATAAGAATGTGTATACTAGTGTGATGATCGGTATCATAAACAATGGTTAATGCTCTTCTTTTTTCTTCAAGGTTCAGACGCTTCTCTCATTGTCTCTTGAACTTGTCTAAAAGGAGTGTTAAAAGGTAGATTCAAGTCTATTTTCTCGTTATCATATCTGGAAACTAATGCTCTTCAGTTGGTTTTGAAAAACATTGAACCCTAATATATAGTGCTTGTGTGCACTTCATTCTCCTTGTTCTTTTTTCTAGCCATTTGGCGGGGTTTGCATACGCAGAACTACTTCTCTTGCTTCGTTTGTATGGATTAGCACACACAAAACTACGTCTCTTGTTTCTCTTGGGATGTTTATGGGATGGGCCAATGTTTTGCCTTTATAAGGTTTGACATTGTGTAGATGCATCCACACTCTCTGGCCTTTCAGTTTTACTGCAGTACAGCTAGCTTCCTCTACTTCATGGGACCCAGCAAAGCCGGATGTATCCAGTTGCATATGAGTTTGCGCACTAGCACCTGGTCTCCTGGGTACAACCTGAGGGGTTTCAGCAAATCTTCTGTTTCATGTGATTGATTGTCTTTGCCACTTTCTTTTACCCCTCCCTTCTGTTCTTGATCTGTTGATACATGAAAGAAACACTTGCAATCATTGTTGTTAAATATTCATGAATTTCCTCACCAAATGCTCTCACTAAACTGTGATCATGACTTCTTAGCCTAGTTGTAGGAGTCAATGGGGTACTCATACAAGGATCCAGTCACCAACTCATGAGGAGTTTGCTGGTGATCTGAACTAGGCTGATTTCTTAGGTCATATAAAGCAAGGGGAAGGCAAAGCAGTCATCCCTTTTTTAGAGTAACCTTAAACTTTGCTCTGTGCTCATTTAACAATCCATTTAATCTCTCACAAACGCCATTTGCCTGTGGGTGATAAGCAGAGGAAAAAGTATGTTTTATGGCTAACTAAAGTACTGTATGCTCAAATAATTAATTGAAAAAATGTGTTCCATTGTCAGACTGCAAAACTTCACACACACCCCACCTGGGAACTGACTCATGTACATGGCAATTGGCAGCACACGAGGCATCAGGGTGTGTGCATGGACCTGCCTCTATCCATCTAGAAAAACAACATATTACGGCCAGCATATATCTGTAGCTGTTGCATATCTGTAGCATATCTTCATAATCTAATTGCAGATGCTGATATGGGCATTGGGTCTTGGGATTGTTCCTCTCACTATTCACAAAGTGTGCCCTGCAGTAACTTTGCGGCACATAATGCAATTCACAATGAACTGTGTCATATGCTCCAGATGATTTTGTGAAAACCACTCTTCTGCAATTGCTGTAGATGGACTCTCTCGAGTTATGTGTGCTGGATAATGAAGCTGGTCCAGCACTCTTCTCAATAATGCTAAAGGCAAAACTGGCTTTCCAGTGCTCTTCTGTCTCAAAATTGCCTCAGTGGGAGATAAAGAACATCCCCGCTTTCTCCATAGATTTTGTTCTTCTTGTGGAGCTCAACCTTGTATTTCAATAAACTGAACAACAGACAGCATGTTTAAGCGCTCCTTTGCTATCATATATTTTCCTGTAACCTGTGTTACATCTTATTTCTCTAAACTAGATATGGATGGATAATAGGCTGCTTTTTTGAACTCTACGTCTGCGACTTCTTTTCCGCTGGAAATTAAATCTGCTTGTTTAGAATGCACTGAGCATTTTACGACTGGTAGGGTCAATTGGAGACTTAATGATTCTATAAACGTATCCAATAGGGCCGCATGTTGAACTGGAGTATCGTCTGTGTGGAGGAAGCCACTCCTTTTCCAGTGTGACAGACCTGCCTGTACAATAGATGTCACAAAGGCAGAGTCAGACTACACTGTCACTTCCTCATCCTCAAAGCTCTGCAGCGCTTCGATGAGCGCAACTAATTCTGCAGCCTGTGCTGAATAATTTGACGATGGTGTAATGCTTGTTACAACCTCAAATTTACCTTCTCATTTAAGGGCCTAATTCACAGAAGGTTTTCCAATGGTGTTATGCCATTATAAAATACGTCTGTGAATGAGGCCCTTAGTTTCACTCCTGCTGATCCCATATGCCTTTCCCCAATTGTCTGGTTAATTTTCAAAGAACCATCAATGAAAACAACTTCCCCCCTCCAGAGGGAATTTTTTTGTAGCTTTGGAGATTTTGTTATAATTCTCAATATACGTTGTGCAATCATGTACATAATCATTCTTTCCGACTGGTTCTGCTAGAAACGTTGCTAGATCTTACAGCTAACATTTTTAACAATTTTAATTGCAATTCTTCAATCCCTTCAGTCATCTCATTTGTCCACGTTATTGTACTCTTATCTAACTGTGCTTCTTTAAGCCATTTTAGAAAAAACCCAGGCGCCGCAATAATCGCATAAACCTAGAAACTGTTGAATTTCCTTCACCGTTTTTTGGTGCAACAGTTTTCATATTTGCTTCTGCTCTTCCAGGTGTCACTTTTCTCTCTTTGTGAGAGATCAACTGTCCTATATACAAGTCTTCTTCTTGACAATATTGTAATTTCTCCCTGTCTACCTTGTATCCTTTCTCTGGGAGTATGGTCATGAGCTTAACTGAATCTTCTCTTCACCTTTCCTCTGTCTCACTACACACCAGAATTTCATCCAAATACTGAATTATTGCACTTTTGAGTTGGACAATACCCAAGTCCATCCGGAGGACTCTATTAAAAATGGAAGCGTACTCAAAGTACCGCTGGGGCAAATTTGTATGTTCCATGTGTGTATTTCTATATGAAAAGGACTCAAATCTTATGAGTCTTCAAGAATGCGAATCGAAAACAATGCATTTTTTAAATAGACAACTATGAAATATTTGCCCACGGAGGGGATGTTACACAGTATCGTCACAGGATTGGGAACTAAAGGAAACTCAGCTTCGACTAAATTGTTTAGAGGGCAAAGGTCCTATATAAATATCCACAATGTCCTCTTTGATTTATTCACAGGGTACAAAGCCGTGTTACATGATGAATCTGATGCCACCAATAAGCCTTGCTTCATTAAAGCAGAAATAGTTTCAAATATACCTTCATCAGTCTCTCTAGACATGGGGTATTGCTTTTCTCGTGGAGAAAGAGCTCCTGGTTTTAATTTAATTTTAACTGTGCCTATACCTTTTAATAAACCCACATCCTATGGGCTTGTGGTACATAAAATCTTTGGCACTTTGCTAAATTTTCCTAAAACAATGGCGGTTTTCTTGTTACCAATGACATGTTCTGCACTATTTCTATATTCTTCACTTTAATACAATAAATGATCCTTAAAAAAAAAAACACTAGCTCATCATTAGAATAGTAATTTCTAAACAGTTCTTTATCTGTCAAATCTGTTAACCTATTAGTCACTCCATATAAAAATACTTCTGGATGTAAAGGCGCTCCTCATAATGCTTTCTGGCCGGTTAAGACAAGTACAAACTCTTCCACATTCATATAGTGTATCCCTGTAGTAGAGCACACTATCCCTTCATCAGTGAAAGATATTGTCTTGTTATGTTTTGTCATTAAGTCATCTCCCAATATGCAAAAACAAAGAGGTGATGGCTGGAAGGTTTAGAATGAATCTTAACCACTGGCAATGCTCTGGGCAACCCTCCAGGCCACTGTTCTTCGCCTGCCAAGCCATTACAGAAGGTGAAAGACCATATGCAAATTAGGCTTGGTCCCACCCCAAAAGGGGCAGTCCAGCCCGAACTGCTAGGCCACATGCCTTCTGCGCGAGACCACAAACATCCCCAAACATGTTTCGCCCTTGTTGGGGCTCGTCAGTGAGGAGTAGCTTGGGTCTCTAGGCCCAGCAGGCACGGGACCCACGTCTGGGCATACCCGTCCTGCTCGGGGTGACAAAGCAAAAACAAAGAGGTGATGGCTGGAAGGTTTAGAATGAATCATAACCACTGGCAATGCTCTGGGCAACCCTCCAGACCACCGTTCTTTACCTGCCAAGCCATTACAGAAGGGGAAAGACCATATGCAAATCAGGCTTGGTCCCACCCCAAAAGGGGCAGTCCAGCCCAAACTGCTAGGCCACATCCCTTCTGCATGAGACCACAAGCATCCCCAAACATGATTCGCCCTTGTTGGGGCTCATCAGTGAGGGGTAGCTTGGGTTTCTAGGCCCAGCAGGCACGGGACCCACGTCTGGGCATACCCGTCCCACTCGGGGTGACAAAGCAAAAACAAAGAGGTGATGGCTGGAAGGTTTAGAATGAACCTTAACCACTGGCAATGCTCTGGGCAACCCTCCAGACCCAAGCTACTCTTCACTGATGAGGCCTTGTTTCTAAAGCCTGAAGCTTTTGTGCATGAGCAAGAGCTTCAAGTTCTAGAACACAGCCCTTGTCTCTAGCAACCTCTTTGGCTGTGGCAGCCAACAGACTTTAGGGAGCCCTGATAGTGCCCCATCTTGAACACATTGTTCGGGGACTGGCAGGGCTCATCTCTGACTTTACCCAGCCGACTTAAAACCATCAGCCCATCAGTGCTATGGGCTTCCTTTTTTTGGATCAGTGCAATACTGGACATGCTGTTCACAAGCTTTCTGCCAATGGACCTCTTGGGATTATTCCAGGATGAGAGTCATAGAATCTTGCCCCTCCCTAGGAAGTTATGCCATCAACTGGCAAATCAGAGTCGTTTCTGGATGCTATATGCATTTGCATGGACAGAGCTCCATTCTCCGGAAACTGACTTTATCTACACATGGATTTATAACCTACATATGACCTGTTTCTTTTCTGTTAAGTGACCATGCCTTGTTTCTTATTCTTCCCGAAGTCATGCAGTCTGTGACAGTCTGCCCCCATTGATCATTCTTATCCACACTTCAGGATCTAGCCATCTCATGGGTTGAATGTCAGACCGAACTATTGTGAAAATTATGTAACTGGCATGGACCATGAAGGACTAACTAAAGAAAAAATGAAACCTTTATTTCTACATACCGAGAGCTCTGAGAACCAAAGGAAATGTTGTGAACTTCCGCCTCTCTCCGTGGCTGATTTGGGCACCCAAGACATGCTTTTGTATGACAGTGCAAACAGCTGGACAACAACTACTTTCCAAAAGTGAATTTGACTATAAACAGATTTAATTTATACTCCAGGAAGCAGGAAATGTATAAGGGTGTAGAATGGTATGTATCAGTTTTGCATGCATTGGCTTTTTCACAGAATTTTGGTCAGGTATCTATCCAAACGAGGTCATAAAGGACAATATATGCCACCACAAACACTATACAAGAGAGGCATTGGATCTGTAGACGGCTCTCACTAAAAGTAACAATAGTTATAAAAAAAGAAAATTTAGAAATATCTGAAAGTCTGTGAAATGGAAGGAAAAAAGTGTCAGCAGATGAATGCACTCACTCGGTAACACTGTCAGGAGAGAACCAGATGGGGATGATACAAATAAGAAGGAAAAGCGACCACAAAAGAGCCTTGAGAGTGAAAACATACATTTAAAAATGAAAAAGTAAGGGAAGGAGAAAACAACAAAACCCCTGAAATGGAAAAGGTAAAGTGTTTCCATTGTGGTAGGACTGGGCATTATGCAAATTCCAACTCATGCCCAGCTCTGAGTAAAGCATGTGCCAATTGTACAATTAAGGGATACTTTTCTGTTTGTCAGTGGAAAAAGTAAGTCACTGCGTTTATCCAAAACAACAATGATTCAGACGTAGAGAAAGTTATGATCCTATGTGAATGGAAACTTACAACTGTCAAGTATCCAAGTTGCAAGGTATGCATTGATAGACACAGTATCAGCATGTTGGTCGACTTTTGCTATCCATATACCATGATAACCTTGGATACGTGGAAAGAACTTGAACGTGAGGAATAGGCGAAAAAGTTCAAGACATCTCAAAGACAAACAGTTTTGAAGGATCACAAATTCAGATATTGAGTTTCCACTATGATTTGCTCTAATACAGATGCAGTTTGGCAAATATAAAAATATATGTGGACAAAAAAGGGTGAATGTGAAGCTAGACCCCAACACTATGGATCAGGTCCTCAGTGCTGCTTCTCTTGTGGCCAGTTGCAAGAGAACATCCTAGAGGTGTTTTGTGAAGGCATCGGAAGGCTTAAAGGCTATCCTCACAAGATTTATCTCAAGCAAGGGGCATTTCCTCTCCATCACAAAGTGAGAAGTATCTCTTGTGAGATGAGGAACAAGGTTGACAAAGAATTGCAATGCCTGGTGAATTTGGACATACTTGAAATTATCCAATGTGCAGAGTTGCTGAATTCAATTGTCATGGTACAAAAGAAGAATGGGAAGTTTAGAGTCTGTATGGAGCTACGAGATTTGAAAAAGAACATAATTTCTGACAAGTTCCGAATGCCATTCAAACAATGCAAAGGCCTTGTGTTATCATAACGTAATACTGGCAACTACATTATCAGAATTGGAGAGAGGAAAAAAGTACAATTTGCTCTCTATTTTATACAAAAAGTAGTAAACTATTTATTTGCATTCATATTAAGAACTATGACTAAAATCAGTAATTAAACTTATCTACAAAAAAGGAGATAGACAACCGCCCTCGAACTTCAGGCCTATTGCCTTACTGGACACACCTAGCAAAATCTTTGCACGCTTCATACTCAAAGACTTCAACAAATGGACCATTGAATCTTCAAACTGAGACCCTTTTCAGATGGGCTTCATCGCCGGCATGGGTACAGCAATTAATAAAATGATATTTTCAGCAATCAAAGTGCCATGTGCAGCCCAACACCAACCCCTCTACTTTGCCTTTGTGTTCTTCCACGCCTGTTTCGATTCTGTTTCAAGATATCTATTATTCTCTATACTCATAAAAGCAATCTGTCCATCATACTTATTATCTCTGGTGATGCTGCTGCATATGGACACTTCCATCCAAGTCTGTTTGTCCTTGGATAGTACTCTCTCTAACTCGATATCAACTTTCAGAGGGCAGCTGAAGCAAGGTTGCATCCTGTCTAGCCCTCTTTCATTTTTTCATCTCTGATTTAAAAAACCATGTTATACACCTACTAACTGATGTGCCCAAATTGGAACCATACCTTATCGCCTGCCTATTCTACGCGGATGATTTGATGCTGATGTCAAAGACCCCCAAAGGCTTGCAGAGAATGCTGGACGTCCTAGGAAGCTATGCACTGACAAATCTATTAGACATAAACATGGCTAAAACCAAAGATATGAGCTGCTCAAGCTCTCAATGTTAAAGAAAAGCAACGTGGACCCTGTTTGAGTCACCACTGGAAATTATACATGGGTTTATCTTCCTTGGGAATCAATACAAATGACCAGCTGTCTGATGCTCCCTACTTAGCCTCAATCAATTCTAAAATGTGCGTGGCCATTTCCCAGGACAAGATCATACACGCTAAATATGGGAAGTTCTAATGTACTGCTCTAATTACCTTCTTCAACCAGTAGGCCCCCCCCAAGTTACATATGGTGCCGAAACGAAGCCAATACTGCCTGACCTCTTTTGGCTTAAGCTAGTGGGCACATTTTGGAAACAGCTTCTTTGTCTACCGAAATCAACTCGAATGGCCTTAATCAGACACAAATTGGGCATGTCTTCTTTGTATTGTTTATAACAATGGAAACTTTGTATGCTATACAGATAATGCTTTGCTACACATCTTGGCTGAATATCTTTGTTCATCAAATCACATGTTTATTCAAGCTTGGAAAAAAACTGTTATTAATGTACTTGCTGAAACCAATATTTCAGATGACCTTTTGCTGAATAACCCCTCCCGTGCAAAGCAGAAATGTCTTCTTTATTATGGGATTAAAACTCACCAGTCGTGTATAACTTATATAGATTTTAATCAAAACCGTTTTTCTATCAAATTTATTCGCACGGTAGAAGGTAGAAGGTTAAGCAAAAATAATTTTGCTTATCCCTTTTTATTTGAAAATTACACGCAGCAGTAAAAACAAACAGATGTAAATTATACCTCCCAAAATGGCGGTATGCCGCCCTTGCGTGACCCATGATGTCATCACACCACGTAGCGCGGTAATGTCATGCATTAAATAATCGGCCTTTAAAAACAAAGAAATCAGAACACAAAGCAGCACGGATCCTGGCACACTCGAGAGGCAATAGTACCCAGAAGCAGAAATTAAAAGGTAACTTCCATTAGGAATAGTTAGGAAATATTGGACTCCTTTTAAACACTTAAACTATGGAGTCAAGATTTGAGTTACTGGAAGTTAAGTAGTTTCCTAAAAACAAGTGGTAACTCTTTGAAAAAATTGTACCTTTTTTATATGCATTTGCTTTAGGTTCTATGTATAAACACCCTAAAAACAAGTGGTAACTCTTTGAAAAAATTGTACCTTTTTTTTTCGAAAAAATATGTATGGGTCAAATGATTGGCTTCACACTTTTTTCAGATAAAAGTATAATGAACATTGAAAAAAAGAAAAAAGGAGAAGAGGAATTTATAGAGAGATTTTCACTTAGACTCATAACAAGGAAGAAATTTACTCTAGGTGAGTAAAGTAAACAGAATAATAAACAAATAGATATGTTCATCCTCCCACCCCACTACTCTAATTACATTATTATTATTATTTTTAGTTCAACTATTTGATTTCTGTTCTTTTTTTCACTTTCTCCTCAGTATCTCTCCCAAAGAACCATGGTCATTTACCGTGGGGAAACACGTGTTGAGAGAAATAAATTCAAATACAAGGAATGAAAGTTGAAAACCTAAATCCTGAGTTGTATGAAAGTCAATGCAATTTTGGAAAAAATGTATAACTTTGAAAAGGAAATATATTTGTAAATAAGGAATGAAAAAGCAATTTTGAAATTAAGAGTTGCATGAAAGTTAATGTAATTGAGGAAAATCCAAATTTGAGTTTCATGAAAGTTAATGCAATCAAGAAAGAAAAAGTTAATTATATAATGGAATTATATAATGGAAATATGAGCAGAAACATAGAAAAGAATAAAGATTTTTTCATGAAAAACAACAATTTTTTATTTCTAACGTTTACACCAGAAGAGCAACCCACTATAGTGCCTTTTCAGGAGAAGTACCTTTGGCTTGTGTCGGTATAATTACTCCATTGCGTTGACTAAACTTGAGTTTCATTTTGATCGCGTATTAACGCAATCCTCACATGATGCCTGCTGGATTAGTGGGAGACTGACACAGCATCGTCCATGGAGGCCATCGTAAAATGAAGCACTTAGTTATAGTCTTACTCCCACACCATATTAACACACATATTCACACATAGTAGATGTGTCTTTGATATTGCACTTCACTAATTAACTCTTTTTACTTATGTGGAATCTTTTACTCATTTAGATGGTGTTGTTTGAACTGACATTATTATACCCCAATCAGTCAGAGTAATTACTTGAAAGTGATACATTCTACTGATCTTGTTATAATTATGTAATTTTTAGTATTATAGATTCTTTATTATGCTTCAGTGTATATGTCTTCACCCATTAGCATATACATATCTAATTGATATTATTACTAGATTCAACAATGACTAATTCATGTCATTAATTTGTCAATAGGGTCAATTTAGCCATTCAAATTATGCCAATCAATGTTTTCATTTAATCCTGTTGCATGGCTTTTTGTTAGAAAAATGAGGCGCATTTCTTGTTTAGATACATTTATTTTATCTAATTTTGCATCTTTGCTTAAATAAATCTTTATGAGCACTGACCACTTTAATTATTCAGATTTGTGTTAATGGCCTATTATAGGTGCTTTCAGGACACTATTCCTAATATAGCTCTTATGTTCACTGATGCAGTTTTTAATTTTGCGCTCAGTTTTACCAATGTACATTTTCTGGCAAGGGCATCATACCCCTTTGTTGCCAGGGTTTGGTTAAGCCTATGTCCACGTCTTGTGGTTGTGCACAGCATCTACATCCTCCAAAAGCCCAATGTATTTACTCATGCCCCATTGTTCTGATAAAGTTGTTTGCTTCACTGGTTGTTCATGTATGTCACGACGCATTGACAGTTATTTCAAATTTTGACTTCTTTTGTAAGTTCACCTCGGTTTTTGGATTGCATGTGTACCTTTTGATAATATATTCACAATATTAGTTATTACACTTTTTTATTTGATTTGAAAAAGGATTACAAGTACTGACATACATAATGTCATCACTGGTTTATTTCTTCCTACGGTATTCAAGGAGAGCCTTGCGAATTTTATTTGAGGCTCTTTTAATTGCTTTCTTTACTATTTTTTTCGGATATCCTCTTTCTGTTAAATGAACGCTCAAGACAGATGCCTCTTTTTGAAATTCTACCTGGTTCATACTGATGCTTTTGAGACGCAAGAATTGCCCAAATGGCAAGTTTTCTCTTGCATGTTTGGGATGGAAACTGTCATAGGACAAAAGCGAATTCTTATCTCCATATGGTCCACATAGATTGTGATAGCCAAAAAGTTTATGTTACTATTACTTTGTTTCCTGCGAATTTGAAGTAAGAGTTCTGGTCGTTCAAACATGCAAAGAATAATTCAAAATTTGCTACATCTCTGTGCCGGATCACAAGTACATCATTGATATAGCGTTTCCCGAGTTTTAATTGGTTTCTGAAAGGATTGTCTTGTGCTAGGATCTTGCTTCTTTCCAAACTGACAACATACACATTGACTCCTGTAGACGCTAGTGATGAGCACATTGCTGTACCGTGAATTTGGTGAAAAAATGTGCTGTTAAATATCAAATCGTTTTCTGTTAAGGACATTTCAGCACACCATAATCTAAATGAGTTTGGAGTAGCTCCTCTTTCTCTTTTACTGAGTAAAAATTCTTCTGCCCTATTAAGAGTAGCTTCTTGAGGTATCTTGAATGATTTTATATCAAAACCCACTAGTAGTTCTGTCTGACTATCAAACAGATGTCCTTCTATTAGATTTATGACATCAGTAGTGTCTTGAATGTATGATGACATTTTGACTATATATGATTTAAGAAAATAGTCTGCAAATTTGGGTAAATGTTCTAATATTGAACCTATACAGGAAACGATGGGCCGTTCAGGAGTTTTATTTAATGTTTTATGGCCCTTAGGTAAGGTGTACACTGTTGGTATACTTGGATTGGTTGTAATAAAAAAATCAGCTTCCTGTTTTGTTAAGCATTGGGGATTGTACGCCTTCTCTACTTTCATTGTTATTAATTGTTGTAGCTTTTCAGTCAGATCTGTAGAAAAGCAGATGTACATGTCACTCATGGAGCCCACCCCCTCACCTCCATCATATTGGAAGAGCAGCAAGAAAGCGCTGTGTATGACACCTGTTATCATCTCAATACTGCATTGAAGATATGAAAGACGTTATGCGCTCAGACAACCGTACCGATTGTACCCTAGAACTGACGTCATAGAAGGATGTCTGCAGATACCACTGGACGTAGGAGAGCTTTAAGTAACTGACAGGTATAAAGTGACGTCATGAAGAAGAGAAACGAGGATACATTGAAACGATATAAGAATATTCAAAGAGTGAAGATGTGATTGAAGTAACAAAGTAACTGTACATGAAAATGCAAAAAAATCATATAAACGAAGAATATATATGAGAAGAGATGCAGTAGATGTATACATGCAAAAAAGCAAAGTAGAAGAGAAATCTAGAAGCTTGCTACAGTAGAAAATATAACTGGGGTAAAGCAGTCATTCTGAGAAGATGGAAGTCAGTTTCATAAAATAGTAAACTAAAAATCTAAAGAAAAGAGAACAAGGCTTAAGAGCTGAGACATGTAAGAACAAAGAATATTTGTTTGGCCAAGGATCAAGGATGCTGCAGCTAGAAATAACTGCAAGGTACAAAAGGAGGTCCCAGTCTCTCTGCACCAAGAAGGTGTACAGATTGAGGAATGGTTTCCAAAGAATTTATTTGAAGCACGAAAAAAGCCTGACACGTGTTTCGAGCTTAAAACAGCTCTTCATCTGATGCTTGGGTAACATAAATTATGTTAAGTAATCACAAACAAAAATTCAACCAAAGAATTGTGCAATTTGAAAAGCAACAAACAGGGACAAATAGGGAGTAGTTTGGCAAGGTACATGACAACAATTTACACGGAAATTGAACAATATATATATATATATAATGATGAAAAAACGAATTAAATACCCCACATTGTAGAATTTGATTGATTGATGATAGTTGAATAGCCAAGGGAAACATGTAAAAGGAATAATGGTTCATGATTAGAGATCGTTGAGTGACTATAGCAGCGCAATCAAAGACCATAAAGTCTACGGAGTCATAGCAATATAAGACTTATATTATAAAAGCAGAACTTTTATGAACTTTCTTAGTGGTCTTATACTGGCAGTATAACCACATCTCTCAGATACCTGCAGCCTTGTCGTACTATTCCTTTAATTTGTAACACACAAGCGCTGTGGATGCGTGACTTTATCTGCCAATCTTTGTTTCTGTTCAAGGTACAAAAGGAGTCAAAGAGGATACGCCATGCACATAGGACACATTTCTCTTAGATTAGGTAAAGGATTGAACATTTGTGAGTGCCAAGTAGTGGACAATTAAATATGGGGAAAACATATGCAAGATGAGGCAACCAAGTCTCCAGAGGCCAGGATGAGTAATAGCACCCAGTATAATTGAATCAAATAGCATTAAATAGAAGGACAAGATGGGCACAACCATGGTCTCCACACAAGCGCAAAATCAGAAAACAAGGCCTATCCACTAAGCTCCAGACGAAGATAGTAATGTACCTTCACTCCCCTTAAAGTTCTGAGGAAGAGAACAGTCAACAAGGTTAACTACAAAGAAGAAGCCTTGGCCTAGGGCCTAACTGATGAGAGAATGTAGATGAATTGGCCAAATTAGCAGTTGTCTGATTTTCCCCACAACTGGGTTTCGTTTTGCTTACGTGCTGCTAATGAGCTGAATGTCCAAGGTTGGGATAGAATACCAACCAATCATAAAGGCTTATGCAGTGATGACTATACATTGTTGCAGAAACCAATCCACTGCTGTTATTCTGCTATTATTTGTAATATACACAGTTAGAGGTAGTTCAAAGCGTGCCTACCAGGTAAGGGGCAGCCAATAATGTTACTAGCACCTAAATAAGGTATAGATATATATGTTCCCTTAACCAATCTCAACTTTTAATAGGTTTTACTGTTTGCCACGTAGGATGACGTCATATCTGACATACATTGAGGTATAGAGGGTTTTTGTAACCAAAATGTATTCGAGAGTGTGTGAGCTGCACGTTTCTCTACCAGTGAGCTAATAATAAAGTAGTAATTTGCCATATTCTTTGAGTCTATCCGGTTATTTGGGTCTGAGAACGCTTATTAGTAATTCCATCTGCCACTTGGATGCTATTGCACACACCTGTTTCAATTGCCTTGGAAAAAGGTACACCACTTAACTGGCAGTTGCATTCAGTTATATACGTTTCCCTGTCTTGTAATACTATTGCACCACCTTTGTCTGCTCTTCTCAGAATTATTCTTTTATTAGATTTCAATGATTGAACTGTCTTCCTTGCTTTTTTGGACATATTTTGAAAGGTGTTGTTATTCATGGTTTTCTTTTCTAAAGTTTAATTCTCTGTTAGAATTTGTTTTTTAAACACAATAGATTCTGGAGCGTAATTAGTAGTAGCAGAGAAAGCAGATGGTTTCCGGAACCACTTATGTTCTCTGGGCTATCCAAAGGATTGTCTGTGAAGAATTGTGTTAAGTGTTTACGACAATGCCTGTCATATCTGTGATGCTTAATTGTATGCGCAAAACGAACCTCTATTCCACATTAGCTCTGCCTTCCACTTACCCACTCAATGGAGGAAAATAAACACAAGGCTTCTTTTATTTCCCCTTTTGATATGTACCACTATGAGAGGATTATTTTAATGTTCATTTATAATTTGCCTAATACCAGCAAGTGGTATTTAAATGCAGGAACAGGATTTTAACCTGTGTTGTACTGTGTTGCCTTGCTTTCAAGTCAAACGTGCCTCCCCTGAGCTATCCTTCCAATTAGGCTGACTTCCACAGCAGTGGTCTTCGAAAGGGTCTTGTCACATCTGCTTAAAGGGTCATCAGGGGTACTGGAGTACCAAGCTGATATTTTGTTATTTGGAACAAGTGAAAGGGAACATGATAAGAAACTTGAGAGGGCTCCCCATTGATTGGTGACAAACGTCTAACCATATAACTAAATAGATGTACATTCACAGCAGTTGAGATGGAGTATTTGAGGCATTTGACTTCTGGTGCAGTGTACAGTGGCAAAATATACCATCCAGGCAGTGAAAGACTCCCCACCTGCCACATCTTGTGATGAGGTATGATTCATTTTGGGTTTTGCAGAACTGTGCAGCAAACTACTGAAAGGTGTTGTGGAAATTCCACACCCATTGAGGTATTTAAGTAGGAAGGGAGTGCCCATTGGATGAAGTGAAGAGCGTGAGTGTGCCGTGAGGGAGATTAAGTAGGGAATCATTTGTGTGCCTAGCTTAGAAGAGTTCTCCACAGACCTGTCTCCATCATCACTGTAGATGCAATCAATAAGGGTTTGAGAACAGTATTATTCCTGATTCGGCTTTTGAAAAGGAGCTGCTATCATGCATTTGGGGAGTTGATAATCTCCAGAAGTGTATATGAATACAATAAATAGAGGACTATTTTGAGGAAAGTTGGGCCAATAGATATTACAAAAGTACATTTATTTGATAGTAGAGTTTCAGCAAATGAAGAAACAATGAAAGTTCTTTGTAATAACTAACCATTATTGATCATACCCAAAATTTCAATATTTTCACGCAAACATGTTGCTGATTATCTTGACCTCTGCATATTTGACAACAAATCTGATCAAACTTCATGGTAGTGAACCTGTCCTTTGCTTTTTGTAGTTCTGTCAATTAAAGCATCCTCAATTATCAGTTAGATTTTTTCTGCCATAAATTATGTGTATGTTTTTTGTATTTTGACAATTGCCAATTTACAGTTATGTATTTAATATATTTTCATTTAGATCTCCGGCACGTATATATTGTGTATGTTGCTTAATCCAGCTGCCTCTTTGTAATCCCTATCCCACGCTTAGAAACCAATCTCTTGTGTTAATTGCATTGTAAAAGAACAATTATAATTGTTTCCAATCAAAGCTTTCTCATATATTAATTTTGTATGTTGCTAAATAAAGCTTCCTCTACAAGTGTGTTGCCACTCTCTCATGGCTCATCAAGAGGAATTATTCTGTAAAGCAAATTTTAATGTATCTATTCCATAGAGATTTAGGACCTGATTCATGGAAGTGTGTTATAATGGATGCAATCCCATAGGAAAAAATTCCATGAATCAGGCCCTTAGTATTAATATATTTAGTAATAGAGACTGTACCATAATGTTGCTGACCTTAATGGTTCTGTCTTGTGCTCCAAAATGTTTGGTTCTTAATTTAACCAATAATTCTGCCGTATGCTGTAGTGCTTCACAATTGTTCACAAAGAAAAACATGTTTGATCAGTTTGTCATATTTTCGCTGAAAGGACTATATATCACATTTTTTAGAAGAAATTAAGAAAATATGTATGCCTAGTTTGTTAAAATGCACACACATCATTAAAAGATTGATAATGTATATTTCTTGCTAATCTTTAAATGATTAACTTACATTATAACTGCTTAAGGCTGTTAGGCTTTAGCTTATCATAGATAAAGGGTGCAGAAGATTGATTGAAATACGTTCACAGATTTGAACCTTCAAAAAGCAATGATAATTTCGCTTGGTTTTACCTGTGCTGGTGTTTCTCTTGGGAAAGCTATATTAGGCTAGTATTTCCTGCTTTAGGTCCACACCATTAAAACATGCAGATAAAGTACAAATGTGGCTATTTATGTTGATGTATGGGATATCATTGAGCAGCTTTGTACGCAATGATGAATTCATCAGCGCAGCAAAAATATTTGCTATATTCGGCCACACAGATTATTTATCGGAATTCCAATCCATAAATATCCTTATTATAACTATGTGCTAACACTGATTCTATAGACATAATGATGACATATTAATTCCTGATGCAAAAAATCACAATATTATTAGGTAGCAACTCAATAATATTTGTTGTGGATTTGTACATTAGAGGAAAAGATTTTGCAAATGTTGTGTGCAAAAAGGCAATATTGCTAAATTCGTGGTGATTGGATATAAATATATGTTTAATGATAACAATACCAATTATACAACTTATGCAAATATTTATTTAATGAAATACAGATGTCAGATCTGAAAATTATTATATAGCATTGAGGCCATAGAAACTGTGGTTCAAATTATAAAAAAGCATAGAGTTCATTGTTTTGATTTAGTCCATAAGGTATAACTTGCTTCTCTTTTTCTAAGGAGGACTCTCTCTTGGTGATAAGCCTTCTGCATCCAGTCCCACACATTTCAGGTGTTTTATTTGGTCAAGGTTATATTCTGCTTCCCAATGTAGTGCCAGGGGTTATTTCTGATCTCTATTTTTTATAGCTCTTAGATGTACTTGATTAAGCATTTTCAATTTTCATATAGAATTCCCAACGTATCATTTCTGGCAAATACATTGAATCCCATATATTATATGTTGCCTATTGTAGTTGATAAAGGTAAAATGTTTGCATATCTTTACACATTATATTTCCTTGCACGTGTCCATCATTAATGGACAGACATTGCAATGTCCACATTTGTAGTATCCCAAACTAGGTGTTATTTTCCAAAGTGGCATTCCTCTGGTGGATGGTTGACATTTGTCCAGCTTCAGAAAGCTAGGGCTTTGTTTATTCTTTAGTGCTGGCTCTCTCCTGTATGTCAATGAAGGTTTTTCTGAAATATATTTTTATGGATATCCTTGTCTGTAAGTAATGTTTTCCAATGCTTGCTCAGAATCATTTTCATTCAATAGCTCATTCAATAGCTGTCAGTGCTGAATGTGGTAAAAATCATATATTGTTATCTCTTTTTGCATATTTGGATTTTAACTGTTTAGATTGCCCAAGCAAACTTCTTCTAAAAGTGTTGGCTTTAGCATGTGCCTCTCCTATTATGTGGTGTTTGTAGACCCTGTTTTTGCATTTCAATATGGCTTCTTTGGCATGATTGCTATATTCTGAAATTACACCACAATTTCTCTTAATCCTGAGAAATTATCCACACGGTATGTTTTATTGTTGTGTTTTTGTGTGGTTTCTTATAACGAGTGCTGTTCATCAAATGGCCCTCAATGTAGAGTTCAATGTCCAGGAATGAAATGAAATCAATGCTTTGATTCACAGTCATTTTGTAATATATTGATTGGAGTTTAGGTAATTGTATATTGCGGAACTGATACAGTATCTCCTTTCCAAATCAACAGAATATTGTCTATATACCTACCCCAATATATTATATTCTTGAGGGTAGCAAATGATGGGTGCAGCCATGCATGTTCTAATTTGAAGTGGCCCCTAAATAGATGTTGTGTATTTTTCCCCAATGACTGCTCCCTGTAACTGCTGATAGATGGAACCATTGAAGCGAAAAATATTGTATTCATAGTGAAGCATAACATAGTCAATAACATTTCATTATGATCAAGAAATTAAGCATAATGTGATTTCAAAAAGTTACCTAAAATGGCAATACCTTGGTCATGTTGGATACTTGTATATAGTGATGTTACTTCCAAAGTCACAATTCTATAATCCCTGTGCCATGGACTTTGTTCTAACTGTTGTATTACATCATGGTGTCTTTAATATACGAGACACATGGATTTAAATAAATGTCAATAAATTCAGAAGACAATTCTGTCATGGAATCAATCCCATTGATAATGGGGTTACATGGTGGAAATATCGAAAACGTCTGGTGTATCTTACGGATGAAATACATGGTTGTCACTATAGTGTCTCATACTTTCAGCTAACTACATTCTTCATCATTTTGGATGCCAAGTCCTGTAATTTCTTCAACTGTATTGATCAGTTGATCAATATGTCATGACAGGGATTATTGTCCAATGTTGTTGTTCAGTTGTTTCATGGATTCTCATTCATTGTCTTGACGATTCATGAATTCTATTTTGCCACCTTTGTTAGCTGCTTTGATTATGATATTCGCATTGCCTTGAATTTTGAACACGCCTCCCTTTGCTTTCATTGTCAAATTATGCCTCATTTTTTGTTTTCTATTGTGTGGGTGCATTCGTCTCAATTATTACATGACTAATTTGCTGAATGCATCCATGATATTATCTATTGGTAAATTTGTAATACATTTTCATAGAATTAATCACTATTCACACAAATTCTCTACCCTTGGTGGAGGTGCTGTCAGTTCATGTACCGTCTTGATCCATCCATGCATTGCACGCCTTTCTTTGCAGTGAATAGAGTATAATCATAAGATTAAATATGTACCATGTGTTCAGAATAAAGTCACTGATTTCTTTTCAGGAATGTCATTGACAGAGTCCGGCAATGTGTTGCAAGATGAAGATGTGGTTGAGGCTTTAATAGCTTGAATCACTTAATTCAATCAGATTATATCAAAGGAAGAAATAGAATGAGATCAGATGTTGTCACAAGTGTTACAGCACATGTATGCGGCATGGTCAAATAAGACCAGCCTCAATGGGAGTTGTTAGCCTTTTGGGAAGTCAAGGTCCAGTTGTCTGCAGAAGACGACTGCTACAGCTCACTTGGAATTTTATGTGAGAGATTGGTAACTTGTGTGCTTGAGGGACACTAACACTAAAAGGAACATGTGCGAAAAATGCTGGGTGTTGATTTGTTTGTGGAAAGAATGATATGACATTGTTGGCCAGGTTTAAACTTCAGTAAAAGGGAAGAGGATAGTGACACAGCCAGCATGCCCTTTTTCCAGTCCTTCTGCAGTTTAGAAACATTTGGGCATTGGTAATGTTGAGCAATATCAGATGCTAGGACGTAGGAGAAGATATCTAAATGTTATAGAGTCCTGAGGTGAAGTGTGTGGGCAGCGTGAAGGGTGAAGATGTTATTGATTTTTTAGACAGTGTTTTTTAGAGAGAAGTATATCCTGACAAGAATATTTGCAACAAAAGCCCACAATTTAGATGGTCAGAGGTGACTAGGGCATGACAAAATATATCAACTGACAGTATAGCATCCTGAGAGCACTGGCCTCATGGGCAGGTTCAACTTGGTTGATATATGGACCCTAGGACAAGCTGGTAGGAGTAGCTATGACATGTCAAGGGCTCTGTCTGACATGATGTGGATTGTGATGTCTTCTGGTGTTTATATTGTACCAGTGTTCTTACCATATTATGGAGTCCCACACATGCATGAGATTCATTTGTGACTCTGGAATATTAAAAGTGAATTGCTTTCTACGTTATGCACTTCTCTTGATTTAATTATTGTCACAAAGTCTAATTCTTCTAACATTCTAAGATGTTTTTAGTAGTGTGTTCACATTGGTTGCTCATACATGGTTGGGCATAGCCAACACATGTTTCGACCATTTGTCGTTTTCAAGGATTTACAACTGTGCATAATCAAATTACATATTTACAAGAATTAATCCCCCCAAAAATATTAGAACATAAATTGTCATTGTGTCCACTACATGTGTTGAAATAAAATGTGAATATAATTTGAAAAAATAACATGTACCAACATTCATCATACCAGTAATAGCATCATTTTAAATTTTTGAGTCAGATACACTTGTGCATCAGTATTGTTCTTGTATGGTAAATCGAAAATTGATAGTGCAAGGAAGAAGATAGAGAACAGGACAAAGTAACAAAACACATGAGAAAACATGAAAAAAATAAAAACTAGCATTAATACAAATAATATGGCTGAGGTCCCTGATTCCGCATCTACTTCACTCTTTCAATAGTTATTAATGTTTTTTTTTACATGCTCAGTCAATCAATGTTATATAAATTCCACTCCTTGAATGAGTTTCACAATCGTCCACCAATTGAACAATTTATGTAACAGATTTTAAATATTGTGAGGAGTAGTTCGTCACCCACACCCATGTGATTGGTTCTTATTTCAATTATTTGTTTCTTATTCAGTGTTTGTTTCGATATCAATTGCACCCCACCTTAAATGTGACATGCTAATGGTGGAGTTGTACCCTACTGTAAATCAGTTATGTTTGTCCTGTTACTCACCAAATATTTTTCACGTTTAATTTATTGACAAAGGAATAACGTGGTCCTAGTAAAATAGAACCCAATTTAGCATCAGATAAATGTACTTGTAGTCTGTCATTAGTTAGATTTGAGTAGTACTTAAATCGCTCACCCGTTATTATCTGTAAAGAAGACCACTGTCATGTTAGTTTGGTCGGACATATTCTTCACTAAAAAGGTCATTCAGTAGCACAGCACCTCAATAAATAATTGAAAAGAGTTTGCATCGTAGTCATACTTGTGCTGACTAAATAGCACAGTTGGTGATTGGTTTTGATTCGAACATTCCAGCTTAAGTTATATTTCAGAGTTATCTTACCTGTTTGAGGGTCAAATCCTCCAGAAAGTGGTGTCCTTTTAGGAATCACCTATGTCGTGCTGCGTGGATTTTAATCACAGCCACCAATTCGTTTATTGTATTTATAGCGGAAATGGCATCACATGCAGCATCACACGCACAATTCTGGTGGAGATGTGGAATTTATCCCTATATAATAATTCAAGGAAAAACTTTAGTTGCAGGGACGTTAAGGTGAGAACTTAATACAAGGAAACCGTGGAAATTCAGCTATAGCCACCTTAACGTCATGCCCTGTGATGCACAGACTATGACCACAATGATGGCATTGCAAATCACATCGCTGATGCCATCATTGGTGACAACAGTAATTGCATTATATATCACTGATTAAATCAATAATGGAATTAGACATAGCATCATTTAAAAGTTATCTTATTAAAACTTTGATTACCTTAATAACAATTTAGGCAGTGGACTTGGCCATGACAAAACCTGGGGTCACTAGTCAGCACCAAAGGACATAGCTAGTGGTTGGTTAGTGTTCAGAAATACCAATGTGCATGGTTAACTGCCATGCCTTGTAGCCTATCTCTGTTTTAAAATATACAGAGGTCAACGTTGAAAGCTGTCGTGAGTGGCCATGGCTAAAGGCAATAGTTAGTGCCCATTAATATGTCATAATATACAGTCAGCACAGCCAAAGGCCGAGGCAACTGGCTAGTATTTTATTGAAGACCATGGCTAGTGGCTGAATAGTGTATGTAATATACAGTGGGCACAGTTGAAGGCCATAGCTAGTGGCTGGTTAGTGTTGTGTAATGCACAGTGGGCACAGCCGAAAGGCCATCGCTTATTGCATTTCATTATTTTAAAATGTACAGTGGACATGGCCAAAAGATGTACAAACTGCTCATGGTCAAACGCCATGGCTAGTGGCCCATTTATATGTTAGAATATATAGTGGACATAGTGAAACATTGTGCTAACGTCCATGGCTAGTGCCTGGGTAGTGTTTATAATATACAGTGGACACTGTTGAAAGCTACATCTACTGGTAAAGGCCACATCTACGGTTGATAGCTTGTTAGTGTTTTAACATATTCAGTGGGGAAGAAGGGGCTGGAAGGTGCAAGCTCATAGATTTGCAAAATCAAATTCAAACTCAAAATTAGCAACGGTCACAAAATCTTTAAAGTGCGGGGGAGGAAAAGTAGCCCTGGCACAGGGTCACCTAAATACACAAAGAGAGAGAACAGAGGATCCAAAATGGAACCCTCCCGTCCCCTGCACACCTTAAAAGTGTGTCAAAATGACGTCTCGATATTCATTTCAATGAAATAATAGTGTGAAGGTACATTCAGACAGTTTCAAATGGAAAAGACAGTTTTAACTGAATACAGTAATGAAATCCAATGTAAAAAACAAATATTCTTTATTCCAAACGCAGAAGCCAAAGAAAATTCAGTTCATTGATGACGGCTGACGCGTTTCGAGAAATATATTTTCTTCTTCAAAAGACCAAGGTAATGCACCATCACTAAGTATAGAAAATGTAGAGAAAAAAATACAATCAGGGTATTGTCGCTCTGAAGCTGCTTGCATAGTCAATCTGGTGTTCATCATCATATCATACAGTGTTGCCAGTGAAATGACATCAACAGTGTACCCACAATTATATTGAAAAAAAGAAAGAACCATTAATGAGGGTCCAGGAGACCAAAAATGAAATTCAATTATATCCAGATCCACTAACAGCCAAAACGGAGGATGGCTAGATATTAAATGAAAAGGGAGGGGGGTAAGTGGAAACTGTTAGGTGAAGGTGTACTGCAAGAAACAGCAAAACTGCTCACCAAGACTAGGAGAGTTCTATGTGCTGATGCGTGAAGAAGACCACTCTGCATGGGTGGGAGAATTCAAGTGGATGATGCTTCATAGGGGTCATCCAGTGTTAAAAAAGGAGCCCAGTGGACTGTAAGGGATAAACATCAAATGCCTAAATTAGCCAAAATTACCCAAAGCGGCAAACCACAAGGTTACAAGTGAATGGACAAACACTCACCATTGTGAGATACAAATCCGTCTCAAAATGACCAACTTCTTATCGGTAGGAGCCTCGAGCGGCTTACGACCAAAATTCAAATATCCTTAACAATCTGCTGAATGGATCTGCAAGTAATCTCAGAACGCTATGTGTTAATGTGCGTGCGCCTCAGATAAAGTGCAACCACGAGTAAATAGCGTGAATCGCTAGTTGTCAGTAATTGAACTTACTGTGCAGGCTGCGCGGTGTGTCATCTGTCACATCTGCACCCGGTACAAGGAAATGATCAGCAGTGGGTCGCGTAGCCCCATCTTGGGAGTACGGATGTGGTTGGAGATTGTTGCTATGTGCGGGATGCTTCGCTGAAAGCGAGAGACCCTCTAGAGTGCAATGGCCCGTCTAACGAGGTCAACGAGCGTCGAAATAGTCAACGGACTAACAGGCAGAATCATGTGTGGAGAGCATAAAGAGGAGCTGCTGGTGTAGGGTGGCGGCCATCTTAAAATAATCCAATGCCCATGCAGATGATATCTGGGTGGTGATCAAATGGGTCTGCAAATATATGGGGTGCAATAGGATCAAAGAGATTTGGCATAAATCATGATAAAAAATGAATGGGATCCGGCCATCTGGGTTTCAGTGTAGTGGCTTTGGATTTACAATGTTTACAAAACGAGGAGAAAATAACACCTAACTTACATACGATGAAATATGTGCAATGGGGTAACAGTCTCATATTCAATGTGCAATCACATAGTAACACAGAGAGGTTCAACACCAGCATTGGAGTGTAGGCACTTATTGCAAAATGGACAAGGATAGATTAGATACATCTAGAGCCTGATTATACTGAGAGGCAAAAGTAGAACATGTCAGATTAAACATTTCAACAAGAATTCGTCATTGAGACCCCTAAGGAGTATTGTATTAAGTGTGTGAATCCAGTACTTCTCTCTATGAGAGAGTATAAATAATATACTTGTATACATGCTTTCCTCTTTCTTCCATATTTGAACTCTGAAAAAAAATGTACTTAATATTAATGCAAATGGCCATTTATACCACGCACTATCACCACCAGAATGGTCCTACGGTGTTCATGATAACAAAATAAATACATTATTTATGTTTTTTTTCTCATAATGATACTAAAAGAATACTGATTGTAGTCCAAGTATACAACCATTACCAAGTTCAGTTCATTAATCATGCTATAGAAGAAAAAAACCTCTTGCTGGAGAAATAAAACCTCTGTTCTGTTATTTTAAATTTTTAACATTCCAGTAATTATGAACTAGTTTTTGCATCAGCAAATTCGAAACAGAATTGCCTACAACATCCATAGTATGTACACCAATAAATGTATTTCACTACAATGCAAAGATGTTACAATACTATAAAAACATTACTTTTTGCTAAATGATGACTAAGTTATAGATACATTTATGTAACCTTCACCAGGGAACCAAGACATATAACATAACTATGTCTTCAGTTTTACAAAGAAATAAATGAAGACATGCCAACACTATAAAATTATTTTGAGTATTGATCTTTTTAAACTATAGTCATACTTATATCATAAATAATAGGTAGACAGTAAAAACTGTTGTGAATAAACATATTAACACTTAGGAAAAACTACACTATCATTGGGCCAGACCTACTATCCTACATTCCACCTACAACTACTAATCAACAAAACATATCAACATGTATGTCCTCCCTTCACTGCCCATCCCAACTCCACTAAAGTTGCAATGGCAATGTGACCTAAGTAGACCCAGAAAATCATATTAGAGAACCTCATTGATAGTACTGTTTGCCCCAAACCACTATGGACCCCCATTCATTTTAGATCTCTCTATGTCAGTGCATTGCATAACAACATATTGCATTTCCTAGCATGGAACACAAACTGATTCTTGTCCATCCAAAGCACACTGTTTGTGAGCAAATTGGAAAAATGACAAATATGATTGTTCATTATTTTTGCTAGATTACTACCAACAATTATTTGACAGTGTAAATCCTTCAGTATAAAAAAGTCCCATATACTATCTCTACCCAATTAGCCACTATAAATTCACTTTCTACACTTCATAATTTCACACTTCCACAATTTTAACACAGTACAAAATCACTAATATAGGGTCACAAAAAACAACTTAATATCCAACTACAAAGCACACACACAGCCACAATATTTGTCAAGGGTAGAGTTACACTGCTTGTTTCACGGTAGGGTTTCTTATGCACCTTCATTCATATCACATCTTCCAATGTCACTGAGAAACAACCTTTATTTGCAAATATATTTTCTCTCAAACATAACATGTCATACCACGTCATCACTCTACTAAAAACACTGAAGTAAAATGTAGAAAACCCTACTTTGCAAACAATACTTATAAACTTGACCAAATGAGACACCTAAACATACTTCGCTTATCTTACAAGTACAATAATTCAAACTGTACATAAAATATATAAAAACACAGTATCATTCACCTTTTGCTGCTCCAAATAATGAATAGATCTTCACCATAGCCAAACACAGAACATGTTCACTCTCTCGAAGCAGACTGTCAAAAGTTCACAAACATTTCACTTTCATAGCTTTCAAAATGCAATAGCAAAAAAAGAGGACTGTAGAAAGCAAGCAAGTAAAATGGCGAACACATTTTTATTACAAGCTGTATCAATCAATAAACCCCAACTCAATTATCCAAATAACACTTTGTACAATATTCATACACTATATTAAAAGAAATATTTAATGTTTTCCTAATTTTTCCAAATAATATAACCGTGGCTATAGCCGCACCTACTTGACGAAAACACGCCTATAGACGTGGCTACATGTAAATCTATCAAATGTCCTGAAAAAAACATATTACAAAGGTTTTCAAAATCAACTCACACTAGCCTTCATGTAAGAACATCAAAAAATAAATGGACATAAGAACATAAAACAAGAACATGTAGAAATCTGTGCTGAAACATCCATGATATAATATGATCACTGCACCGAAATACAGACAGGTATAACCGTGGGTACAATCAATGGTTTTATACCCGCGAATACCAAAGCCCCCAAAGCCCACCACAAAGTATGACATACAATTTGAGCATTCATAGCCATGGGTCAAGTGAACCGCTAGTAATCGCAGCCACCTGTAACATTTTGACAGATTCAAAAAGACATATTCACAAGGTTTATCAATTGAAACAACACAGGTACACATGAGGGCACAGAATCACAAGCACATTTGATATTGTATGGTGTTTTATCAATTCAACAACATAATCAATGCACAGAAATTGGAATCACTATACCTGCGGCTACTGCAATAGTCATGGACATGGCTACATTTGCCAAAAAAAAACATGACATGCCATTGGCTTGCTTGTACTCATGGCTATAACCCTTCTTATGGTTTGTACCTGCGGTTATAATACATCTAACAGAACACAATGTTACATTGGCTACTATCATAACCGCGGCTACTTAAAAAAAAAAGACATCAAAGGTATTTTCCTTTTCCAATATACTTAAAATGTTCTCTACGTGGCTCTTAAAGAGCTGTTGGGTTCTTTTAACAACATATCACCAAAAATATATTTTCAATCAGAAAAATACTCTTCACGTCTATGATGATTCAAAAGATTTCAAATCATTTGTCTGGGCTCTTTTTTAGATGATTAATTTATGTTCTTTTCCGGAAGAGAATAAAACCTGTGCTCCCTTTCAAAAATGTTTCTCCACAATCGCAGCTTATACCTCTCATTTTAAACACTCCACCTAAAGAAAATATTAGGAAACCAAGAAAACCTTGAAAGCAAATGCTATTACTAATAGTATAACATCACTATTAACCCCATTCTAAAAATAAATTCCACAGTCTTCTGAACAAAGAGATTCCACTTCTTTTGAAATTGGCTCCATGTTTAAAATATCAAATGAAACAATAAATATATCCAGAAAACAGCACTATCTCCTAACTGTACACCTCACCCTCAAACAATAAAAATGTACTATGCAGAAAGACTTTTAAATATAACAATACTCTGTTATCTACAATTTTATTGGAATGTATAAACATCACTCAAAAAAGACATTCAAAGTCTCTATACAATTCAGCAGCATCTGAGGTACTTGACATCCTATCGGTAGCCACCCACTACACAAACAATGAACAACTAATCACAAAGCAAACACAAACATTCCACCTTCTCTCCTCATTAATCTTCCTCCATTCCAAATTTTAACTCTGAACTCACAAGCAGTGATTCTCTGTACCACTACTCAAACAAAACAGTACATGGAATGACTGGAGGACAAATACCCTACAGAGGAAGAAATTAAAAAAGAAGATGATGAAAACAATGCTCCAGAAGGAAATACATCACAATCAGGATTTTGTAAGTGCATTCTACATATTCATGTAAAATGAGACTGATTATTATATTTAAAGGAACAAATATCAGCCACCAAACACATATCATTCATCTACCTATAATCAAACTATCAAATGTTTATACAACCAACACACATATTTAGAAAGTGTATAATATCTTCAATTGTTTAAAAATATTTTTAATATTTTCAAACAGATGAAGAAGTGATTCAAGTCTCAAGAAGATTAAAAAAGGAAGCACTGCAACACGGAACTACAAATCTAATTATGGATTCCTTGACAGAATTAAAAGACTTATTAATGGATATTCTAAAAGACATGCAATCAATAAAAAAGGATATTGAAAATCTAAGACTAATCATGGGCAGTAAAAAATCCACAAACTTGGGCTAAAGAAGAAGATATATCAGCTGTTCTAACTAAAAGAAAAAGAAAAAAAACACAACCACATCCCCATCCAAATAAACATTTTTTAAAAAAACTCTGTTTGAATATGTATTTACCCTTTTCAATTATGTAAATTTGTATGCATTATTAATGAGTAAAAAGTATTTCAAATGTTACAATAACTGTTTTGTTTACAAACGCTACAGTCAATACATATTAAACATTATGTATAGCAGCTGTTACCAAAAAATCCAATTACACCCCAGATCTTATAACCGCGGTATGTGATTGCTTGTATTTCTTTTCATACACTTAATGCAAAATATTATTAACAAAGGAACTGTAGCTGCGGTTATACAACTATGTTTAAAAAAAGTGTGCTATCTGAAAAAAAAGAAAACAGAATCAGTTCAATGACACACACATTTTAATAAACACAATTTAATACACACATTTTTATGACCCTCACATTTTATATGCAGTGCATCACATGCACTATATAAAAAATACAACATTAGTGCCTAGTACACCTTTGTTCTATTTGCACATACTAATCATTGGGTCATTGGGAACAAACATCCAACTTAGTTTAAAAAAAAACATACAATATAAAAAAACTATAAGAAAATACCACTACAAAAAACAGACAGGGATATATAAACTGGGTGAAAATAAACAACATTATACTAGTTGCATGCAGGACAAATGATGGGAAGGTTAAGTAAACTTGGAGAACAAGATAAAAAAAGAGTAGAATAAGTAAACTTGGAGAACAAGAGACAATAGGTTAGGAAAAGTAAACTTGGAGAACAAGTCACCAAAAGGTTCTACCTTTTCTTTTCTTTTATTTACTTTTTCATTTTTTGCAGTATTGTTTTTTTGTTGTCTTGTCTTTTTGAAGGTTTTACTGTTTCCTTCCTACTAAGACATTCCAAAATGCCTGGACATGAGAGCTTGAATAGTGACAACATCATCATTTGGGTCGACAATGGTTCACCACCAAGGATGAAGCACACAGAAATGAAAAACAAACAGCTAACATTTGGCTCTTCTTCAAAGTAAAGTAAAACTGCTCCATAAAAAAGGCAGAATAGGTACTGTGCACATTCTGCAATAAAACTGTACGCCGTGGATCTTCAGATGTTCCATCTCAAAGCCTGGCAACATCTATTATGATTAACCATCTAGTGCGAATCCATTGGAATGTGGTTGATGATGAATATCGTAAAAACATATGTACATCACAAAAGAAAAATGGATGGGCCCCATTCCTTGCATAGAAGGTGATCATCACCACCTACATAACTTCCATCCACTAGTGCATCAACAACTCCAACTGCAAATGAAGCCTCTACATCAGCAGTGGTATCCAGCATACAAACTCCTCTCTTATCGACACCCAATCTAACCATGATGAGAGTCATGTGTACAAAATGCTGCGACTGTGTATTTAAGGAAGATGCCACATTTAGCAAATGACAGAATTTAATCACACAACACCAGATTACCTGCCATTGTACATTTTGTTTAAGTGGCAATTTATTTTTCCCATCTTTTTTTCTAAACTTCAAAAGTGGTATCATAACCAAGTTCACATTCACCAGGTGCACTGCCTCATAACACTTCCCAGATTCAGTGATATAAGTCCTGTGTGGACGATGCATGAACGGGTAGCGAAGGGAGATACCAGAGTTAAGAAATGGGATGGATTCCACTCAATGTGAAAAATCATTATACATACTAGAAAGGTCACTTAGAAAGCTTTCCATACATCTTCAGCTTTCACATCCAGCAGTACCACTATCTTTTGAATATAGGTTGCCCATTCACGCGATTTGACTGTCCAACATCTAGTTCAAATCCACTGGGATGATGATAACAATGCAGCTACAAGAAAATACAGAAATAAGCATGTTACAAAAAATGAACAACAACAACACCAGCAATTGAACTATCTCACAAAACACTCTAAATACCTGCAAGTACTGCATACCTCATAATACATTAAAAGTGCAAGAAGTACAATCAAATAACTTTCAACCTTAATAACAAAATGCAAAGGCTACATGTCCACATGTATTTAAATTTAAGAGATACATAAAAAAATACTTGCCACTGAAACACAGCAAATGAAGAAAATAATAATGAACACCATGTGATAGCAGTGGTCACTAGAACTAACACACACAACACTGAAAATAAACATTCAAATGTGTAAATAAAGATTACCACTTACTTTCACATCAGCCACACTCCTGCTATGTGCACAGTTGGAGTTCATGAATCACAAGGACAAAATTGCAGAAAATTGTGCCATTTATACTTTCCAAAACAAACACACAAAAAAGAGGACTATACACCAATAAAACTACTAAGATACCTGAGACATTTTCAGCACAACCTATCACTAAGCCCTACACAAATGCAAAAGTAACAACAACCAAAAACAAACAATGAAACTGACAGAAACATATTTTTACCCCACCTAGCATCTTTCATAGCCTTCGATGCAGCTACAGATATTGATTTGTATCCGCGGCTACATACACTTTTTTCTGCAAGCCCAAAATCATACTAAATTGGCCTTCAAACCTTTAAATCAAATGAGTGAAGAACTAAGTACATAATATAACACACACACAAATTTAATTCTATACTGTATCATCCACATGAACATATTATTGAACAGAATATTTATATTTATAGACACATCTTTAAATATACCGTGGTTCCAGCTGCAACAAATAAAATGCAGAATAGTATTGATGTGCCAACGCACATGCTTCTTATAGACGTGGCTATACAAGAGTCCGTCCTAGATGTTTCATGATAACCATGCTATTAACAAAAACTACAAATTCAAAATTGCATTTCCACTCCACCAAACACCAAAAACTGTCCCCAACATGCCTTCAAGCCACCTTTCACTCCTCATAGTCCTCTTCCACTCCACTAGTCTCTTACACCCTAGAACACTCAATGCATATAAGATGCCACCCCACCCAAAACGTCACATAGCCGCAGCTACCACACATCCAGATATTTTACAATTAAATGGTTTGGGTTGCGGGCAATGCATTGGTTCCAGGTTTTTCCAAAATGGTTAAGTCTGAGGAGTAAAGGGCACCCAGACGTCATACTAAATCATTGTGGAGTCAATGATTTGGGGAATGTACGAGGGGTGTCCTTTACTTTAATGATGAAACAAGATATGGGAAAACTAATGGAATTATTTCCTCACACCATCTTTATCTTTTCCAATCTCACTCAGAGGCAAACATGGAGATGGACCACTAAATGTAATGCTAACATTGAGAAATCCCAGAGAAACGTTAATAAAGCAGTTTCAGCCTTCATGACAGACCACAACAAATTATGGATTGCGAACAACATACATTTCTACATGGCCAATTTCTAAAGACACAACGGAGTACACCTAACCGATGAAGGAAATGCAGTGTTCCTTAATAACACCAAAACAGTTTTTCTAATATGCTAATGTTGTACACTCAGTGTACCCCGAAACAGTTCTTACTTATCATATAAAAATACACAAATACAATAAATAATAACAAGAAAATGTTTTATTATAACCGTAGCAACAATTCATTGACTTTTATCATAACTGTGGTTACAAAAAGTCAGTTGACAAGGGACTGACTTCAAGTTTTACACTACAATCCAACTTAAATGATCAATACAGAACAACACTACTCATGTACTTATGTAAAGTAACTGAAAAATAAGAAATCATAGAAAAATACATAACCGTAAACTGGATAGGCAAACATTGCGCACCCGCAGACCATAATACCATAAGTGAGAATACACAACCTAAAAAACATGGTATGGCACATCTGGACTATTGCAACAGCCTCTTTCTAAATCTTCCTGCCTCTACTCTTTGACCTTTAGCACTTAACCAGAACAGGAATGCAAGACTTGCACTTGGCCTCAAGTCCAGGGATTGTACCTCTCCAGCTCTGAAATCTCTTCAATGGCTCCCCGTGGCTGCAAAGATCAACTCTACTTCCAACTCTCTCTTACAAAACATCTTCTCTCTCGAGCTCTCTGTTCATCCAACTCAAACTCTCTGAGGGTCAGACACTTCTCCAAGCAGAGAGTTGGGGGCAGATCTATCTCCTCAGCTGGGCCTCCCTCTCGAACAGCCTCCCTGCCTCTCTCAAACTTGAGCAGAACCACCTTTGGTTCCAGAAGCAACTCAAGACCTTCCTTTTCGCTTCTGCTTTCTCTCTTCCTCTCCCCTGCTGATGCACCTGACTGCTCCGTGCACTCATCACGTGGTCACCCTCTGAACTCGGGCCCAGGCTCTTGCATGCCCAGTTGCCCTTGCACTGCCTCTGGGCTCCCCAGCACTTAAGGGTCGGTATCTGCAACCCTACAGTCCCTTCTCTCTGCACTTATGAGCCACCCGCTGGCTGCGCTTGTGAGTTAACTGCACTTCTTCCTTCCCCTCCCCCCGGCACTTCTCCCCTTTCCTCTTCCCCGCCCTTGCGCGATCTGGATGACACATGGCATAATAAGATTATTATTTTGTCCTCCCTGTTTCCCCCTCCTTGTCTTGTCGCGCCTATGAACACTTGTGTACAGGCGCGTTATAAATGCCACATCATATCATATCTAAAACTAGACTACAATTGCTCCTTTTTATATTAATTTTGTTAAATTATTTTCATCTATCTTTCTCCAAAGTCTCACATGTTCAAATTTCTAAAAACACACATCCAAAATAAAAACAACTCTCTAATACCTACCAGAACACTAGTGATTATTCACCCTGATGTCACTATACCTAAACAAAGTACTTTCAAAAAAATATAAAGCACTGACACCCGAAACTATATTGCAGCAGATACCAAACTATGCATACCCTCAGCTATAGACACGAATATTGGCAAAACTGCCGGAAATAAAAATGCTTTCCTGCCCCCCCGCACCTCACCAAGTGCCCCCCTCATCTGTGCCTGCTCCCTCCACTCCCAAGATGGCCTCCTCACATCCCCTGCCCTCTCTCTTTTCCCCCACAACACACGCTACAGTAAGCATTGTGTTGCAAACTCGGTCCCTGTACCCCTCCAACTTCCAAATTTCACTCAGTGCCCTCTAGCCATCCCACCACCTCTACCCTGATGGCTTTTGTGTGTTTTTTGACTTGCAAATACATTTTTACTGCATTTAATTTCCCATAAATTTGGCTGTAGACAAGAATATCTCTCACGTGGAGAGAAAAACAAGATGGCGGTCATTTAATTTCTGAAAACCATGATCCTGCAATACACCATGGGAGATATAACTATAATTTTTGGGGAAGGAGGCACCCCATTCTCCATCAAATTATAAAATAAATATGGGATGGAATAACCCCAAACCATGCATGGATCGCGAGTCAACACTTTGAGCCCAAGTTGTTTTCGACCTGGTCCAAATCCATCCAGTGGTTCAGGCTGTGCACTTTGGCAAAAATTGACCTTTTTTGTCTATGGGAAAATGAATGGGAACTAGGCTACACTTTTGGAGAAAAACTTTTTTTTTACCCTTAATAACATTTTCATTCTTTAACAAATCTTTACGAAACTTTGCAGTCTCGGGGGGCCCGCAGACTTTCAATCACTTCCGAAATTCCAGCTAAATCCATTACTCGAATCAAAAGTTATTTACAATAGTATTTTGAGGGGTTCCAATGTGTTTCCGACTCAGGTTAACTAGAGGGCGGCGATCGCCATCCTATAATATCAAATACATAATTTTGTAAGAGGGCGGTTGCACACCCAGGCCCTTTGAATTGCATTGCTAAAATGTACCAACATTTACGCTTCACTATAAACTAAGCTAACTGGAATAATGATATCCAATATTTAATTGATCCATACAAGTGACCAAGCAACCCCGACAATTAATACCCAGTTATTGCCCAGTTTTGTGAGCTCTTTGTTGGAAACAATGCCATAAATCTATGTTCACAAATCCAGGGACACCACTGACGATGCACACATGCTGCGTGTGACGCCATTTCCGCTATAAATGTAATAAACAAAATGGAGGTCACGAGTAAACTCTGTGCGACACGCCATAAGTGATTCCTAATCGGACACCACTTTCTGGAGGATTCTTCTCTCAAACAGGTAAGATAACTCTGAAATATAACTCATTTTCGAATCATTACCAATCATCAACTCTGTTATTTAGTAAGCCAAGTATGACTATGATACAATATTTTGGGTGAATATGTGCAGGGATCTGGGTTGTTTCTTGGTCTGATAATTGTTTGCATGCTAACAGATTAATTTCCAAAAGTGTGTCGCTAACAATTATCAGATGAACAAACAACCTCAAAACGAACTAACAAGACAGTGGTCGCTTTTGGAGATACGGGGCGAGCAATTTAAGTACTACTCTAATCTAACTAATGACAGACTATAAGTACATTATCTGATGCTAAATTGGGTTCTATTTCTTTTTTGAGGGAGGAAAGTTATGAGGACAAATGCAGCGGTGACGATGAGGATGGGATCAAATGAATTAGGAGGCCACAGTGATGGAAGGGCTTGGTTCATCAGATGTCACTTCAGAGTCTTTGCCTCTAAGGGACACCTAAGACATGAGATCCCCACCTCATTCAGTCACATCTCAGCCCCAACTGATACTCCTATGGGACATTCATTCAAGTACTTTCTCAACATTTTCAGACATGCACATGCACGCAGCATTTATTAACTTTCTACCTTTAGTCACTATGTTCAGCAGGATAAGCACAGGACACTAAACGTCTCCCTCTACATGTGCACACACGTCACAACTCTGAAACGTACCTCATCAGTCAAGGAAGAAAAAGAGTGCATCGGCATGCTACATACAGGTGGACAGGGGAGGTGCAAGCAGCATGCTTAATGATCATGCAGGGATGGGTGTTTCAGATATGACAATCGGCATTCAAGCAAGAGACAACAAACACCAAACACCCAAAGCAAACACTAGGGAAAATATGCAGCATTCCAGTTAAGCTCTCACCACCCTTGACTTGGGGAACAGCCACCTCAGATGTCAAACCCTCAAATTAGAAAAAAACTTGCATCTACCTCATCACACTCACAAATGAGGAAGAGAAAGAAACTATCAGACTGCTAATAAACTTCTACAGAAACTCAAAGATACAGGCACCATCCATGTACCCAACAACTGGGAAATCTCCACACCCAGACATGGGGCTTGTCACACCCGAAATGGAGCAAACATTTCAATCATCCCATAACCTCCCTACATGTACACAAGATCGCCATGTGTCAATGTCTGCCACACTGTTAGGGAGATTACTCACCCAAGTGCTAAATTCCCTCTACCTTACAGCCCTCCAGCTCATTTGCTATATTTTGGAGCTTTGAACTTTTCATTTTCAATGTGTTTTACTTTTGTGTTCTTTGGTTATGGTGTTTTAAACAAACTCCATGGAATCATCAATTTTCTGTATGTCATACAGCACATTCAGTGCAGTGGCACAGGGGTGTCTTTCAGACTCCCCAAGGTTTAAATACCTTCTTTGGGAGTGACTACTGTCTCCCAGAGCATGTAAAGTTAAATTTACTTTACTGGTCACTTTTAATTTACTGACTCAGCACACACTATCTTACTGGAGGGGCTGCCTAGCTTCCCCTGAGTCAAAACACTCATGTAACAGTCAAATGTTACCCTTTCCTACTTGAAATGACTGGTGGCAGTGGTTTAGATCAAACTACCATGATTTTTCCGCACCGCAAAGCACAGTAGCTAAAAATCGGGTCAGCCATATTTTTCAATATGGCACCCAAGACCTACCTGTAAAAACACACTCCGGTCAACTTTTTTCTCAATTTCTTTTTCGAAAGGTCCTTCTTGTGTTGGTCCCTTTGTTTATTGGCCTTTGGCGGGCTTCAGTGCTGAAGCCCTCATCTGGCGCCAGGGTGTCTGGGGTGGACAGGATGTGAGGGAGGTGCCCGAAACTCCCTGTGCTTAGTCTCCTGGGAGACCTGAATGCACTCTGGTGTGATTGGCTGACTGGCTGTCCATCAAGGACAGCCACCCTGCTTTGTGAGTGACAGCCAGGATGGAATGAATGGGGGGAAAACTATTTAAAAGCAGGCTTCTGGGACTTGGAAAGCAGAGTTGAACACTGGAACGAGAGAACCGAAGAGGAGAGGAAGGAAGAGGATGACTGCAACTCCTGGATGACAGGTGAAGCCCTGCTTCAGGTCCGAATTGCCTGAAACTCCGATGACATAGAAGCCTGTTATAATGTGTAATGGCTCTTGAGTGGAATTCTACCTCATAGAATTCCACTCTTGTTCTGATGTCATGCTTGCATTTGTTTAATGTTCTACATTCCAAGAACAACGGTTATCAGTTTATGTGGAGAGCTGTAATGTAGGCTGAGCACTGCTGGGCTCAGGCTGGTTGCTATTAAAGGATCTTCACTTACCTGCAGTGTACCCTCATTACTACACTGGCGACGAGAGCAACCAGCCTTCAACCCACGTAGCCATTCACCGCCCAGCAGTTGCCTACATTCCCTTACCTGAGGCTGGTCCGCTTCCCAAGTGCTGCCCAGGTCCGTTAAGGGAAGAGTTCTCAAGCCGACGCTGCCTGCGTCGAGCAATCTCCTCTGAGGGAAGAGGAGTTTTCCCCTGCACGTCGGCATCAGCCTGGCCTGTGCTCCCCAGCTGGGGTCGAGCGTGGTGTCTCCGCCGCAACAGGAGTCCAAGAGAAGAGGGAGACTGCCTTCCCACGCACGCAGACAACAGAAACCAGCGTGCCTGGCCTGCGCTCCCCAGCCGGGGTCGAGCGCGGTGCCCCCGCGGTAACAGGAGTGCAGGTGAGGAGGAGGAGGAGGGCTGTCCCCGTTTGCCTGGCCTGCGCTCCCCAGCCAGGGTCGAGCACGGCCCCTCCGCAGTAACAGGAGTGCAGGTGAGGAGGAGGAGGGCTGTCCGCACGCACGTCTGTGGCCGAAGTCTAGCGCGGGTCTCCCGTTGCGAACAGGGGGTCCTGGAAAGGAGGCGAAGACTAAAGGGGAGAAGAGGGGGCAAGGAGCCGTAAGCCCACACACGTCGGCATCTGCAGCCGGCGTGTTAGCAGCTGAGCTCTCCGGCCGTAGCCAGCGCAGTGCCCCCGCTAGCTACGGGGAACGATCCTGCCAAAGAGGGAGAAATGTATGGGGGGAGAGCTGTGAACCGCCTCCCTGGTCCATGAGAGGTCCCGCTCACGGAAGAACGTTGTCTGCCCCACCCAGAAGAGGGAGGCGCGTGACGTATTAGCATGCATTAGGGGGTGTTCCCGCTGGATTCTGTTGGAAAATTAACCCCAGGTGAACACATCAAGAGTTTTGTGACTGTGTTAGCCTTCAGGATGCCAAGGATCCGCAGTGTGCTGTGAATAATGACAATTTAAGTTGGTTGCTTCTTGCCTAGCACGGATGTGAAGTTATAGACTGACATTGCCAATACCCAAACTTTGCTCAACATGCAGCACAACAATGCACGTCCGCCTCCTGCATTTCTGGCCAGTCCGGGTAAACCAGCAATTGTGTGGGACTTATGGGTCGACAGCTTCAAAGTATATCTTAGGGCAGCAGGTGGTGCTAAATTTACGGACGATGAGAAGGAAGCAGCTTTGCTCAACTGTTTGAGAACTGAAGGTCTTAGGCTGTTCAGACATCTCCCCGGTCCCAATGTGCACGCTGCCCCTACTGCCCCCACAGAAGGGAACGATGTGGTGATGCCCTAGCAGGAGTGGTGCTAGCTTATGAAACAGATTTAGGCAAGTTGGTGGCACGATTCGGCAAGAGGGCCAATGTGGTACTTGAGAGGTACCACTTCTTCTCGAGAGCTCATGGCTCTAACGAGGGCATAGATGCTTATGTGACTGCCCTGCGTACTCTGATAGCGACGTGCAAGTTTACTGGTACCATTGATGAGTACATCCGTGATCAGGTAATGATGCAGACATGTGATGTGCGCGTTAGAGAAAGGCTATGGATAGAAAAACATCCACCCCTGGAAAAGGTCATTGAGATAGCTTGTGCTATTCAGGAATCCAGGAAGAGTGTCAGAGAGATGTCCGATAAGGGAGAATCGGTACATGCTGTGATTCCCCGCAAATCAGTTGATGCCAGAGCAAAGAACAAGGACAGTAGGCCGATACTCTCGTCAAGGGAACTGTGCAGGAGATGCAGTTGGCGGGGACATGTGGCAGGCGCAAAAGAATGTCCGTCTGCCAATGTGGAATGTAGGAGATGCAAAACCAAGGGTCATTATGCCCGCATGTGCAGAGGTGTTGTGTCCGCTAAGGAGTCAGTGAAGTTGGTGTACACCAATGAAATTAGGAAGGGGTGATAATTGTGGGGTACATGGGATGTTCCAACAAAGACAACGGTGGCACACCAGAAGGATCATTGTTGAGTGTGGGCAGTTGCAAGAAGAGAGCGTGGGCAACGCTCATGGTCAACAGAGTCCCAATGGAAATGATGGTGGACACGGGGTCACCATACACAATGATATCCCCTGAACTGTATGAGTCTAAATTTCACAAGAGGGTGTCTGATTTGTTGTGTTCTGACATAAACCCGTGCGCCTACGGGTGAGTACCCATCAAGGTTCTTGGGTACGAGTGGGCTGATATAGAGTTTGAAGGACGGGTGGCGAAAGGAAAATTATATGTGGCTCACAAAGGTGACCCTGTTATAGGGTGGGACGAGCAAGCTGCTCTAGAACTAGAAATAAGACCAGGGAAAGCAGTCCCTGTGATGTGTGTGAGGAGAGACAGTGATCGAGCTGAGTTGCATTTGAGACTCACAGAGCAAGTGCTGGAAAACAGATTTCCCTCTGTTTTTACCCAAACGTTGGGCAAATTGAAGGGTTTTGCGCACAAGGTAATTCTCAAGAGAGGTTCTGTGCCGGTTGTCCATAAAGTCAGGAGGGTTCCAATCATGGCTCGTGATGCCTTGAAGGAAGAGCTTAATAAACTCAAAAAGTCTGGAGTCATAGAGGAAGTAGAGAGTTCGGAATGGTTGGCCCCGGTGGTTCTGGCACGTAAGAGTGATAGAGGCATGAGAATGTGTGTAGACCTTAGGGATCTTAATTCATGCATATGGGTTGACAGACATCCTCTGCCCAATATTAATGAAATGCTTTCCTTGGTGTGTGGTGTATCCTGATTTTCGACGTTTTATCTGTCATCCGCATTTCATCAGATAGATCTGCATGTTCACTCCAGCCCCCTTACATCCTTCATTACTCCTTTTGGCGCATTCCATTTTTGTAGAATGCCCTTTGGTTTGGCATCTGCTGCCGCTGTTTTTCAGAGGACAATGCAGAAACTCTTTGAAGGGATGCGCAGGGTGGAATGTTTCCAAGATGATATTCTGGTGTGGGGTGAGTCTCGATTTGAGCATGATCGTAGAGTTTTTGAGGTGATGAATGTCTTGAAGAATTGTGGTCTCACGGTCAAGCTTAGTAAATGCAAAGTGGGCGTCCCCAGCGTGACTTATTTGGGACACTCTCTGGATGCCAGGGGTATTCACCCTAAGGTTGAGTTGGTGAGGGCATTGAGCGATGCATCATCCCCAGCTAATAAAGAGCAGTTGAGATCGTTCCTGGGACTTGCTGAATATTACAGCAGGTTTGTACCTTCTTATGCCGACAAGACGGTAGGTATGAGGTCATTACTGAGGAAGGGCGTGCATTTTGTGTGGTCTGATCAGTGTCAAGCGGAATTTCTCAAGTTGAAAGAAGAAATTGAACAAGCTCCATCCTTGAGTTCATTTTGCCCTGTCAGGAAAACGTTTCTAACTGTAGATGCGAGTGAGTATGGCATAGGTGCTGTACTGGAACAAAAGGTTGAGGGGGAACTTCGCCCCATAGCCTTTGTGGCGAGAGTGCTCAGAGAAGCTGAGGGCAGGTACGCTGTCATAGAAAGAGAAGCTCTTGCAGCCGTGTGGGCTTCTAAATATTTTCGAACCTTTCTGTGGGGAATTGAGTACACCCTTCGTATTGACCACAAGCCGTTGGTTCATGTATTGACAACAAAGGGGTTGTCTCATGCGTCTACCAGGATCATGAGATGGATGGCCGATATGACAGAATTTAATTTCAAGGTGGAGTATGTCCATGGTGTGAGAAATGCGGTAGCAGATTGCCTGTCGCGGTTTCCGAATTCTGGTAGTGCTGAAGAGTCTCCGGGTGTGGTGGGGGATGAATGTTCCTTGTTGGCTAGTGAAGTGCCCGCGGTATCGGAACCAGAATGGAGTGCAGAGTGTACAGATGATCCCGAGTTGGTTGAATTAAGAGCAGCACTTAGATGTGGTCTTGTTAGTACTGGGTTGTCCAAGCTTTATGGGCATGTATGGCAGGAATTGTCTGAAGGTCCAGGGGGCGTGGCTAGAGGTCTGAGGTTAGTTCCCCCTTGTTCCCTTAGAGGGAAACTTGTTGAGTTAGCACACGAGGGGCATTTGGGCAGGTCTATGACCAAGAGGTGACTTAGAGAGGATTATTGGTGGCCCGGTATGGACACGGATGTGGAGGATGTGGTAAAGTATTGTGCAGCATGTTCCAACAGTGATAAAAGCAAGGTTCCTGTTCCCCAACCAGTCTATCCTGTTGAGGTTCCCCGTCAGGTCTGGTCCAAAGTAACGCTTGACATAATGGGACCTATGGATTCGTTAGGAGGAGACTTGAGATTTATTGTGGTTATGGTGGACTATACGTCGAGATGGGTCGAGGCCACTGCCTTATCTACGGTTACTGCTGAGAAGATTGTGGAGTTTCTCTCTGCAGTGTTTGACAGGGAGGGTGTGTCTGCTGGATTGGTGACCGACAATGGGTCTCAGTTTGTGTCAGATTACATGCAAAAGTTTCTAGATTATCTGGGTATACGTCATCATAAGGTTGCTCTATATAATCCTCAAGCCAACGGTCTAGTGGAACGTATGAATCGTTTTATCAAGGGGGCCATCCAGTTGGCTCTTGCCAATGGTCTTCCGTGGGGAAGGGTAGTGTCAGACTCTCTTAAAGCTTACAGGCTGACTCCTTCTATTGTCACTGGTCATTCTCCTTTTGAGCTGATGCGGGGGAGGAAACCGGGCTCCAAATTGAGAGTGCCAGCCCTGGGTGGTGGTGTCCAGTCACAGGTGGATATGCAGGGAGTTTTGGATCGAGTTCTGAGTAAGCAAAAATGTTTTTTTGAGTGAGCAACTGGCCAGTAGGAAGCCCCTTTCTGTGAAGATTGGTGATTGGGTTCAGGTCAAGAATCCTAGGTTCGTAGCCAAGGGTCTCAGCAGGTACTTAAATCCACGTAAAGTGGTCACGCGTGGTCGTGATTATGTAAAACTTGATGACGGATCTACATGGAGTCTCAGGCGTGTGGTGGTGGTGGACAAAGACAAAGTAGTTTCTACAGGGGGTGAATCTAGTAGGCCTAGTGGCGGTTTAGGAGATGCTGGTGTAGGGTGTGATTCCCCCTTAGAAGGTTCCACGGTCCGGGAAGACAGTGAGGAATGAGTTGACTTGCAGCCCATGGTTAGAGGGGCGGCTTTAGATCTCCGGGAAGTTGAGGGACATTCCATTCCCATTTCTGCGCATGATTCTGATATTAGAAATGTTCCGGTGGATGAACGTGAGGTGTCCGCTTCTGGGGCGGCCGACTCTGTCCTAACTCATGCTCATTCTCTCAGGGAGAGGAAGTTTCCTTCTAAATATAGAGATTATGTTTTGGGTGCTATTGTTCATTAGCACAGTTTAGTTTTTCCTTGCCCTTGGAGGGTTCTGTAGTTGGAATTGGGTGCAAGTGCTTGGCTGGGTAGTGTGTGTCTGTATGCATGGTTGCCTGTGTGTATGTGGCTTCAAGGGGGTTGTTTCCTTTGTTGAGTAAAGGGGGGAGAAGTGTTATAATGTGTAATGGCTCTTGAGTGGAATTCTACCTCGTAGAATTCCACTCTTGTTCTGATGTCAAGGATAACGGTTATGAGTTTATATGGAGAGGTGTAATGTAGGCTGAGCACTGCTGGGCTCAGGCTGGTTGCTATTAAAGGATCTTCACTTACCTGCAGTGTACCCTCCTTACTACAAAGCACTTCAAGGTTAACTTCTTCCCTTGAGTTTGGTGGGACCAACCAACTCACTAGCCTCCTGGACACCGTCCCCATCTGGTTGAATTTTCATCAGAGTGCTGTTGAAAACTGGATAGCCAGAGGGAAGGAAACCAGATTGTGGACTTTAAGGCACTCACACCTTAAACCATGTCTTGCTACAGCTTTGGCCTCTTCCCTGGGCAGTGCTGGAACCTCCTGACGTCCTCCTTCTTGTCCCCACGATTGAAGCTCAGGAACAGCAAGGTCTGCAGGATCTGACAGGAACAACTGCCTCAGCTACAGCTCTTCTTCATTGACAAGGTACTGTGCAAATGCGGTCCGGAAATATTTTCAGCCATCGAGAAAGTGCATGGAACTTTTCTCAAACTCAAAGGCTCGTCCTTCCCTAAACATTCGTCAAACTTTTCACCTAGCCAAATCCTTGAAAAATCTGCGCCAAAGACTTAACCATTACTTACCAGAACCCCGCTATCCTATATCTAACTGAAACCCTTTGCTCTGCCTATACATGTATTTGGGCTATCTATTCTTATAACCTTGTCTTTTCCCTCCTTTATTAAGTATCTGAAGTGCCATTTTGCTCACACTTCATTTATGAGCTAAACTTGTTCATTTACTTACTGGTTGGATTTGTGTGGTTTATTAGTGTGTGATATTGTGCTGCTTATGCTAGTGTAATGTTTTCTAACTGACTGAGTAAATAAATGTATATTCTTTTACCAAGAAACCTTGAATCTGTGTGTATTGGATGAATCACTGTATTAGTTGGTCCTTTGTGTAACTTGTTCTACTGCTCACTCAACTTTTGAGATAAGTCTGGCTGCTCAGCCACTGCTACCACATAACTGTGTAGTACAGGCTTGTACCAAAGGTGAAATTGTACGGACACATGTAGTCTTAATTGCATGTAGTGTTCCCCAAGGGTACTGCAGGTGATTCTGCCTAACACTGGTGTACAGTGGTGAGGATACAGTATACTTGTTACTTTTAGAGTGCTACTCTTACCTTTGTTCAAATAACTCTCACAAGGCTAAGCAACACTAGTAAAGCAATTGTTTTATCATGACTGATATGGAAAACTACAGACAGGAGACCCAAGTGACTTTAACTGTAGATCAATTGAGAGATATGTGTACAGCTAGGAATCTCACTGTAAAAGGCAAGAAGGTTGAATTGATAGAAAGGTTGTTAGAATACGAAAGTCTGAGGAGTGGGTCTGAAACCCCCACACCTGCAGCAAATGTGGAAAATGTTGATGAGGATGATGATGTGTCAGAGCCCAGCTCTAATGTTATAGATGAGTTAGATAAGGCAGAAGAGTCTCACGATGTAGGCCCTGTTTTACCTCTACCTGCTCATAGGCCTCAACCTTTGACCACAGGGACCCCATCAGGTCCACCACTAAGTCATGAATTTGTCTCACTTGAAATGATGAAACTTAAGTTAGAGTTTAAAAGAATCCAAGCTCAAACTGAAAGCAAACATCAAGAACTTAAGCTCAGAGAAATTAAGTTGAAACATGCACTTGAAATGAAAAAGTTGTCTCTTGAAACTGGTTATCTCCCAGAGTCTTCTAGGTCTTCTAGTCCTTAGAGGCCTTGCATGCCCAAAGATGCAGTAAGTATGTATGAGGTTAAGCTTGATATTTTGGATTGTTTGGCTGCTTTTGAATATAACCATGGGATTCAAGACATTAGAGAGAATCGGTTGATTCCTTGGCTTTTTTCTAGGCTACCCCCTATTGCAACTGATGTGGTAATGGAGTTGGGGATGTAGACAGAAAGGAGAATGAAACTGTGAAGCTAACTTTGATAGCTTGATTTGGGAAGACCCCTTCTCAGTATCTTAAGAGGTTTAGAACCCTCAAAAAGACTGATGGTGCCCCTTGGGCTATCTGGGTGTGTGAATGTCTGAAGAATTTAGATGGTTGGGTAAAGGGTTACAGAGTTAACACCTTTAAAGGAATGAGGAACCTGTTTTTATTGGAAACTATTTTTGATGCCTGCTCTCCTGAGCTGAGACAGCACTTGGCTGACTCTAAGGAATTATATCCAAAAAAGTCATGGATAGCCAACAGGGCCACTCATAAGGATTCTAAGGCAACTCCCAAAAAGGTTGAGGGGAAGCAGCACAAAGGTGAGAACAAAGATACATCTAAATCCATCCAACCAGAAGAGGCCCCCAAACATAACCAGGGTAAGCCACATGGGAAACCAAATAGGGCTAGTGAATCCTCTGGTGTCCAACCAGAGGGAGATCAGCAGAAACCCCCATTCCAGAGAGCATTTGGTAAATGCTATGTCTGTGGGTCAACTGACCATGTGAAAGGAGATCCCAGGTGCAAGGATAAACCTGCAGGGATCAGCACTGCCTCCTTAGCCTTCTCCCCAGAGGAAGAAGTACAAATGGCTAGTGCCCACTTTCAACTATTTGCTGAAGCACCATTGGGTCTTCAGGCCAGTGTATCCTTAGAGCCCATGGGTCTGGGTAAGACACAGAATATGGATGTGTACAACTCCATTCCAGATAACTCTAGAGGGTATTATATGGACAACGTTCTTGTCAATGGCCAGGAAACCCCTGCCATGAGAGACACGGGGGCCAGCAGAACAGTAGTGGATGAAAGCTTTTTCAAACCTGATGATTTTGCTAAGGGACCTAAAGGTCCCACTAAGTTCTATGGAGGCCATGTCCAGTTGGTTCCAATTCGACCAGCTCTCATTCAGTGTAATTATATTACAGTGAGGATTCCTGTGAGTGTCCAGAATGAGGTGCCTGGGACAGTCATGTTGGGGAATGATTTAAAAACTCTAGGAGTAGTATCTAGTACCCCCAGGCCTCCCAGTGAAAGAAAACAGAACCAAACCAAATTGGCTAGAGAAGCAACCTTAAGAGACCACTCTGAGCCTGTGGGAACCTCTACAGAGAACCCCACTGCAAGCCCTGGTGTGAGTAAGTTGATCTCTAACCCAGGCAAAACTGAGGCTAGTATAATAGGGAAATGGGAGCCTCAACCAAGCTACATCATTGTCCATCCAATTGTAATGTCTTTGACCCCCCCTGCTTCTGAGGAAGAGGTGGAGAGACAAATTGAACCCCTCCCTAGGCCTGTGAGAACTGGTAATTCTCAAAGCTGGTGGAAAACCAGGAAAAATAAGTCTAAGGCTAAACACCTTAAGACTGTTGGAACTTCTACCGAAGACTCCAATGTAAATCCTAGTATTAGGAGGGAAACTTCTAAAATAGGTAAGGTCAGATCTCAGAGGAAGTGGCAGCATGTACCTTGCTTGACCACAGCCCCTCCAACCAAGATACCTGTGACCCATTATGCTCTTGTGAGAGAGGTGGTGAAGAGCCATGGAGGCCCCTCTAGATCTAAGGGATCCCTTCACAAGGACCCCTTGAAAAAGCCTATTGTAGTTTCAGAGGTTGTTACAAATTCTGAGGGACTGTTAGCTCAGATCCCCTATACCTTAAAGAAGAGAGATGTACCACCAAAAGTTGTAGGTCATATAGCTTACACATGAAAACCTCTGATAAAAAGTGTCATAGCAAGGGTTACAAAAGGTTGCTAGTGTATTCAGCAGGCCATTTAACCGACTTGCAACAGGGGATCCATCCTGGTGGGGATTTGATCCTCCTGTCCCTTATTCTGGTGGGGGGGGTGAGTGTTAGGGAGATTTCTCACCTAAGTGCTAAATTCCCTCTACCTTAGAGCCCTCCAGCTCTTTTGCTATATTTTGAGGCTTTGAACTTTTCATTGTCAATGTGGTTATGGTGTTTTAAACAAACTCCATGGCATCATCTTTTTTCTGTGTGTCACACAGCACCTTCAGTGCAGTGGCACAGGGGTGTCTTTCAGACTCCACAGGGTTTAAATACCTTCTCTGGGACTGACTACTGTCTCCCAGAGCATGTAAAGTTAAATTAACTTTACTAGTCACTTTAAATTTACTGATCCAGCACGCACTATCTTACTATAGAGTGCTGCAGGGGTTGCCTAGCTTCCCCTGAGTCGAAACACTCATGTAATAGTCAAATGTTACCCTTTCCTACTTGAAATGACTGGTGGCAGTGGTTTAGATCAAACTACCATGATTTCTCCATACCGCAAAGCGTGGTAGCTAAAAATCGGGTCAGCTATGTTTTTCAATATGGTGCCCAAGTCCTGTCTGTAAAAACAGACTCCAGTCAACTTTTTTCGCAATTTCTTTTAGGAAAGGTCCTTCTTGTGATTGTCTCTGTGCACCAAACCAGGTTTGGTCCCTTTGTTCATTGGCCTTTGGCGGGCTTCAGTGCTGAAGCCTCCTCTGGCGCCAAGGTGTCTGGGGTGGACAGGATGTGAGGGAGGTGCCCAAACTCCCTGTGCTTAGTCTCCTAGGAAACCTGAATGCACTCTGGTGTGATTGTATGACTGGCTGTCCAGCAAGGACAGCCACCATGCTTTGTGAGTGACAGCCAGGCTAGAATGAATGAGGGAAAACTGTTTAAAAGCAGGATTCTGGGACTTGGACAGCAGAGTCGACCACTGGAACGAGAGAACCGAAGAGGAGAGGAAGGAAGAGGACTGCTGCAACTCCTAGATGACCAGTGAAGCCCTGCTTCAGGTCCAAATTGCCCGAAACTCCGCCGACAGAGAAGCCCTTCAAGGTTAACTTCTTCCCTTGAGTTTGGTGGGACCAACCAACTCACAAGCCACCTGGACACCGTCCCCATCTTGTCGAATTTTCATCAGTGTGCTATTGAAAACTGGATAGCCAGAGGGAAGGAAACCAGCTTGTGGTCTTTAAGGCACTCACACCTTAAACCAACGTCTTGCTACAGCTTTGGGCCTCTTCCCTGGGCAGTGCAGGAACCATCCGATGTCCTCCTTCTTGTCCCCACGACTGAAGCTCAGGAACAGCAATGTCTGCAGGATCTGCCAGGAACAACTGCCTCAGCTACAGCTTTTCATCATTGACAAGGTACTGTGCAAACACGGTCCGGAAATATTTTCAGCCATCGAGAAAATGCATGGAACTTTTTTCAAACCCGAAGGCTCATCCTTCCCTAAACATTTGTCAAACTTTTCGTCTAGCCAAATCCTTTAAAAATCCATGGCAAAGACCGTTACTTACAAGAACTCTGCTATCCTATACCAAAGACTCTAAACCACTGACTTTGGCTCAGGCCTATTGAGTGAGAAGAATTGCTAAATTGTATCTAACTGAAACCCTTTGCCCAGCCTATAAATGTATTTGTGCTGGCTAATCTTATAACCTTGTCTTTTCCCTCCTTTATTAAGTATCTGAAGTGCCATTTTGCTCACACTTCATTTTTGAGCTAAACTTGTTCATTTACTTACCAGTTGGATTTTTGTGGTTTATTAGTGTGTGATATTGAACTGCTTATGCTAGTGTAATGTTTTCTAACTGACTGAGTAAATAAATGTATATTCTTTTACCAAGAAACCTTGAATCTGTGTGTATTTGAATCACTGTATTACTTGGTCCTTTGTGTAACGTGTTCTACTGCTCATTCAACTCTTGGGATAAGTCTGGCTGTTCATCCACTGCTACCACATAACTGTGTAGTACAGGCTTGTACCAAAGGTGAAATTGTACTGACACTTGTAGTCTTACTTGCATTTAGTGTTCCCTAATGGTACTGCAGGTGATTCTGCCTAACACACACTCAGACCTCCGACCTGCTGCACCCTAGCACGATGCACACTCTACACAACAGAGCAACCCAAGCAACGTCCCTGTGCCTGCCAATCGACCAGCAATTAAACATCATCTCAAGCATCCAAACATCTTCTTCACTCACACATACTCTGTACCCCAGACTCCAAGCTCATATATAAACCAGTAAAGCCATACTGGCTACACACACACACTACCCATGATGCTATTGAATACACCACATACACCAACAATTGCAGTGCACAAATTCATTCAGTGCAACCATGAGGTAACCCAAACTGGTCATATATTGGAGATAGCAAAGAAATATCATCAGTGCAAACATGTGCATATGATAGCAATACAATTTAAAAAGCACAGGCATAACATGGACATGATTTGAACAACATCGAAATAACCTGAGTATAAACATAAACTCTGTCTCTGTTGATAAAAAAACATGTACAGACCATATGGTCCTCTGATCAACTACCAGAGCTAAGGTAAACATAACCCACATGCACTCTTAAAACGTAATATTAAAGACGTTCCTACCCTCTCCATACCTATTATTTGTGCCACTACACAAACAGACTCATACACAACCGCCCACAGGCAACATCTACACTACTTAAAGTAGACTGGCCCCCAACTCCGGGCACTTAAACTCTAATGTGAGGCCGAATAAACCACATGAGACCATACACCTACCCACAAGGCTTATTCGACCTAAATTAACTATCAAGAGTAGAACTAAGCTGCAGCTGTAGCAAACTGATTTGTTTCAATTGCAAAATCCAGTGGTACAGGGTTTATTGACATCGAAAGGATGAATGGTTGAGTTGGCCCTGCCAGGATTCAAACCTAGAACTGACTGCTATTTGCACAGAGATGTTTAATGCAAGCACTTAACTCTCTGTGCAATTTTACCAGGTCAGAGCTATTGATGATAAGTGCTATTCTTGTAAGCAGAGGCAACACACAGATAAGATACTTTTCATCACCACAAACGTGTGTCCTATTTTAGGGGAAGCATGGAAAACCTACATCCAACCTCCTGCTTCCAGGGCTGATGCAAGACTTCTCGCTGATATAGGCAAAGCGTCAATGTGCTGCCCCAAATCCTGAGACAAGTGACCTGTGGGCGGATGTCATACCAATCTTGCACCCCTTACTGGTAGCAGACGCCTTGCCATGGTTTAGAATCAGCCTTCAGTGCTAAAGAAAAATCTGTTTGTTCAATTAAGACATAAAGATCACAACGTTGACAAGGGCAGCTGTGCGTAAGGAAGAATAAGGGCCACGTGAATATTTTATCCATTGTGGGACAGGTATTGTGTCAAAAAACGAATTGCAAAACAAATAGGCCGAAAACAACGAATTTGTTTAATGTAATGTTTGCCGAAATTTTGCACATGTTTTTGCAAAAATACATATGGGGGTTAGGATAGGGTATAAAGAAAGGTCTGAGTGGTGGAGGGTGTTAGGAAAAATTCTCATAAATGTGCTTATTCCCTTCACCTTAGAGACTCCTAGCAACTTTGCTGGATTTTGAAGACTTGATTTTTTCCTGGAGAGAGTGTGAGCCTTTTTTCCCACTCTCGCATGTATTTTGATGTGTGTTTTAGTCTTGTGCTCTTTGATTATGGAGTTTTAGATAACTCTGTAGGCATCATCTTTTCATTGCTGTGTCACACAACACCTTTAGTGCAGTGGCACAGTGATGTCCTTTGGACTTCCCAAGGTTTAAAAACCTTCTCTGGGATGAACTACTGTTCCCCAGAGAGTGTTAAGTTAAATTGACTTTACTTGCCTTTTTCAATTCATAGACCCAACACAAACTATATTCCTATAGAGTGCTGGAGGGGCTATTTAGTATTCCCTATGTCTAAACACTCTTGTAGCTGCCAAAAGCTCCCCTTTCTTATTGAAATGGATGGTGGCAGTGGTTTTATAACAAACTACCATGATTTTTCGCGACTGCGAACACCGGTAGCAAAAAATCGGGGCCGCCATGTTTTTCAATATGGCACCCAAGACCCCTCTGTAAAAACAGAATCCGGTCATCTTTTTTTGCCGTTTATTTGTGGAAAGGTCCTTTTGGTGTTCAACTCTGCGCTCCAAACCAGATTTGGTTCCTTTGTTCGTGTGCCTTTGGCGGGCTTCAGGACTGAAGTCTGTTTCTGGCGTCTGAGTGTCTGGGGTGGGCAGGAAGTGAGGGAGGTGTCTGAAACTCCCTGTACCAGGTCTCCTAGGAGACCCAAATGCACTCTGGTGTGATTGGCTGGCTGACCGTCCGGCAAGGACAGCCACCCTGCTGGGTGAGTGACAGCTAGGCTGGAATGAATGGGAGAAAACTGTTTAAAATACAAGTCTCCAGGACTGGAAGGTAGAGTCAACCACTGGAACGAAAGAACTGAAGACGAGCTGGAAGAGGACGACTGCTGCAACTCCTGGACCGCTGGTTTGACCAATTAGCTCATAAGACACCTGGATACCATTCTCAATGCTGGTTAAGGTTTAGCCAGGGAGAGGGAAACCAGATTGTGTCTTGAAGAAATGGATACTGAACCAAAGTGACTCCATTTTGTTTGCTCAATTGATGTTCCTGTGCAGTGCAGGAGTCCCCCAATGTCCTCCCTCTTGGCCCCACGACTGAAGCTCAGGAACAGAAAGCGCTGCAGGAACTGCCAGGTACCAACGTCTTCAGCTGCATCTTTTTGCTTCACATTAAGGTACTGTGACATCCGGTTGAGAGATCCTAACTCTTGCATTGAAAGTTTGTGAAACTTTCCCAACTTGCAGGCCTAATCAGCTTGTGACCCAGCATATCATTCTTTTTCATCTAAACTACTTCTAAGACCTTTTACAAAGACTTCTCAATTTGTACCAGAACTGTTCTGTCCTATCCAAGAACACTACACTATCGACTTTGGCCTGGCCTATTGAATTGTACTGACCCTCCTGGTACACTTAACCTTTGCATTGCCTAAAAGAAGTGTTTTCTAATCCATTGTACAAACCTATGTCTTTGTATTCCTGTTGAAAATAATTGAAGTGCCATTTGGCTCCTTTTTCAGGGGAGCACAAACTGTCCCTACAATCTAAGGATGTGTACTGTAGTACATTGGTGTTTAATATTGAGTCTACTAATGAATGTTTTCTAAATGACTGTGTAAGTAAATGTATAAGTATTTTTTACCAAGAAACCTTGAGCATAAGTGTCTACATGAACCACTGTGATTGTGATACTTCTGTGTAACTTCCACTACTGCTCACATTCCCTCTTGAGATAAGCCTGGCTGCTCAGCTCGCTACCAAAAAGTGTGTGGTACAGACTTATACCAAAGGTTGGTTGTTGCTTACACCTATAGTCTTAATTGTGTGTGGTGTTCGCAGAGGGTACTGCCTGCAATTCTGCCTAACAGGGGAGAGGAAGGATAGCTCAGGGTCAATGTTGCCTTCGAAGCAGGAAAACACAGGTTCAAATCCCGATCCCCCAATTTCAAATCCCGATCCCCAACATTATAAAAGAACAATAATATAGCTTTATAGACCTGCAGCGAGGGCCGTATCGGGTGTTATGGGCCCTGAAGACCGAGTTAACAAGGTTTGAGGGACCATAACGCCCTGTACGGCCTTTGCTGCAGGTCTATAAAGCTATTAGAACACCTTACATTTTTAATTAAAATATAATAAATGAGACGAAGTCGGAGAAATTGCCAAATTATACATAAATGTTGCACCCACAGTGTCTTGGTTGTATTTTTTTTTTATAGGGTGGTGGAAGGTAATTGGGTGGCAGGAGTATGCCTTTAAACTGAAATCAGGTATGTTTCACTTAAGGTAAATTCAGTTTTTTTCCCCTACACAAACGTACACTTCCAAATATTGCACACTTCAAAACAGTTACACAACATTACCAAGCCCACAGTGCATGAACATTTATTTAGCGGGTTCTCACCTTACATTTTCCATTAGCCGTCCGATAGTACATGCAGGAAACATCCAAACATCATGAGGTTCCCACTGACTTCATAGCAGTGAACAATCTACATGCCGCGTTATGCATGAAACAAACGTGCAGCTCTTCCTTCTCGGCGACGATTTCCTTGCAAAGTGAAAGCGGAAAGCGTTTCCTTCGGCTTGCTTCCACTGAGCAGGGCTTCCACACTGGTCTTGCAAAGTAATCCGGAACGGAACGTTAACTCCTTCAGTTCCGGAATTACACAGAGACCAACTAATTGCGGGCTATAATCAATCTGCGGGCTATACCGGTTCATATAGCCCACAGATTGACCAATCACGGCTGTCAAACACCCTCTACGGTGTTTTAATAATTATAATACCTAAAATTGGGGAGGGGGTGCAGGGGCCTCGCCCACATTTCAATACATATGCGAAACATTTGTTGCTTTAGGCCTCGTTTTTTTGTTGTTGTTTTTTTCTGTTATTTTACAACCGTGGCCCAGGCTATTAGCCCTGAAATGCTCTGCCATGTACTGGGATACTGAAGTGACTGCCATGACACAGATGATGCAGGTTTTTGATAGCACTCAAGAGCTATCCCAGCAAGCCCTCAAATTAAAGTGGCCAGTGACCACACATGATTCTAACTATCAAGCCTGGCAAGGTTGGCATCATAACATTCCACTGACAAATGTTAATGTTAATGTCAAAAGATATTTGTACCGCGCACTATCACCACCGCAGTGGTCCCCTGGCCCTCTAGTGGCTCTGAAAAAGGGAGGGGGGCGTGAGTTAGTGGGAATAAGCTGGAAAAGTGCAAGAGAGCAGTGATGTGCTGTTGGCGGCCTCAACCCAGAATTCCGTTGGCTGGGGTTGGGGTGTTTTCTGGTCGGTAGTCGTCATGTGTTGTTGTGCGAGTCTTTGTGTAGTTTGTTGTGTTGTTGCAGTGTGGTGAAGTTTGTGCAGATTGTTGTGTTATAGGCTTGTGGCTGTGTTTGGCTAGAGTTTGACAGGTATATGCAGAGGGGTCAAATTGTTAGTGGATTAGTTAATTGGGCAAATGCTAATAATCACAATTCTATCTAAGTGTGGCACATGCTGACATGTTAAACCTATCTAGGTGTGACGCCGGCTGGTGTTTACGATTACGTCTAGCTGTGGCACATGCTAACAATCACAGTTCCATCTGAGTGTGACACACGCTGATCTTCAGGATCCCTTCTGGATGCCACGCAGGCTAATGTTCACGATTATGTCTAGATAACAAGGGCGCATAGAATGTACAGCAACTCACGATAGAAAACATTTCATTGAACCTCTATGATTATGTAAAGGCCTGCAACGCCACTACAGCGGCTGACTAGTTGTAAATGAGTTATACTGTGCAGATTTTATTAAAGAAGAGCCTCCCTTGAGGTGGTGGAATTAAGCAGTTGTAAATGTGCAGGAACATTTCGCTGGGCAAAGACCATCCTATAAACCGCCTTCACCGCCTCCCCAGACAAAAGCCTGGCTTCTGTGGCGCAGGCGCACCTCGCGGCTGGCCACGGCCTGCATTGGTTTGAAGAGCTTAATTGCCAACAGCTCACTCGGGGCTCATTTACATGAACAGTTGGCCCTATAGATGCAGGCGCGTGCATCAGAGACCTGAAATCGCTTTGGACCCCAACATCGCACAACAGCACACTGCAGCACACCAATTACTGCCACTCATGTGTGATGAATGAATCCCCGGCTAGCTGCTGCACGCTGGAGTAACCAGGCGATATTCGAGTTAAATAGAGATGCAGTACACCATTGAGCTAGGAAATCACAGTGGAACAATTAAGAAGTGGAAAAGTTGTGCACTAAAAAACACAGTTATCTGATAGAGGGATACAATGGGAATACTCCTTGATAAGAGATGGACCTTTCCATCCACTTTAGGTGGAAGGTTTGATTCTAGTTATCACCGATATAAACTTGAAATCTTTCCGACCACAAAGACCCTGTCCTATTCTCCTCCTGAAGACAGATGCGATGTAATATTGCAGGTCACTATATGGATTTAAGCGCGTGCCGCCACACTCCATTAAGCTTAAACAGCAGTCATTGGGGAGTAATAACGCTTTATACAATGGAAAGTGGATTCTTTAATGTTGCTTCAGACCAGAAATGGAACCTGGGAGACACTGTTCCCGGCACATTTTATTTGCACTAATAAAGTGCAGTAGGGGGCCAGAGGTATTTTTCTCACTCCAAATCATGTTTAAAATCATTCACATTGACATTTAACAATCGTCTATAAAATGTGTTTTTATGTGTGTTTATGCACCCGTGTGTGCATTAATGTCTCCAACCTGCCTTGATATTTTATTAGCCACTTGCCTCATGGCAGGTTTACTAATGCCAGTGCTTACAGTGGTGAACCAGTAACATTAGTGCCTAGAGGTGGGGGGTGCTATTCTCACACACACCATTTCAATTGATCTGTCATATGTTTTACAGAATCAATATGGCAGATGATGGAAAGTTCAGATTCGTGTTTTAATTTGCCTCGAAGCTGCTGCTTTGATCAGTTGCATGGATGCGAGCCTAAATAAAGTCGGAGTTTGATTGGTTCCACCTCGGTTTATTCTGAATGGAACCCAGAACATCTGACAAGGGACTGCACACGAGCTCATGCACTTGCAATATATTATACATTGCCATGTTAACTACTGGACAGCCAAGTACCATATACGTGCAGACATCACAGTCGAGATCGGGGATTCCTATTGGCAGGTAAAGACTCCACGTGTTCACTTCGCTTATATTCCTCCATCTGTTAATCCATCCTTGCAACCTCATTCAAACAAAACCAATTCACCCAGGCATCCATTAGAATTGCGGAATGAAGTTAGAATAGCACATGCGTGTTGTGAGCTGTGTGCAGAGCTCAGGAGTTTGCAAAGATCAGGCGTGATTAGCTCCTCCAGACTTTGATATTCATTGCATTTTGGGAAATGGCATCTCCATTTAATCTGGAAAATCCCAAACCTACAATTACCAGATTGTTAAATTAAAACAAGCCTAGCTTGGGACTGACTGGCAGCTCTTTGTATACTGATTATTAGAGGTGAAGTCAACCTTAAGACAGGTCTGTCAGACTTCAGGCTCTCATACAGGAACTGATGTCAGTCACAGCCAAACCCCTCATCCCCCAAACACTCCCCTCAGGAGATAAAAGTGTGTCTCGGGAAGGCAAGTGGGCTGGGACTATCTGGGAAGGACAGGAGTGATTATATTCCCTCAAGCATGCAGTGAAGGAAGGGAAGGAAGGGCTGGGATGGAAAGCTGTGCAGTGGAATGTCAGTGGGGCTGGAAGAGAAGTGACGAGTAATTAGTATCCAAACCTGCCTACAGCCTTCGACACTGCTTAGGTACTCATGCACTCCCACAGACCGCAAACTCAACAAAGTAGACAGTCCAGCAACTGGCCAAGACCGGTAGAAGAACCTGGTGAGGAACATGCACGACGTGACAAGCAATGTGAGGTCGTTGTCTTAAATACTACACGTGATGAATCACAAATTTGAGCGTGGGAAGATGATCCTCATTACGAGTCCGGCGGTGACCCTGTCGGTGCAACCGTTGGACTGCCACCAGACTCATGAAGTTTTACTGGTGCCTGACTTCCCGGTGCCACTGGGAGATTACAAGTCCGGCAGCCGGGCAAGTCAGGTGGCGGTAAAATGTAAGTCCCAGTTTCCATAGAGTCCGATAGCGACTCTATGGGACTGGGGACTCAGAAGCACCGGCACCGTTGATAACGGTGCTGGCGCTACCGTGAACGGTATGCCTACCATGGCTGCTGCACCCGGCAGTGTCAGACCTGTCAGGTGGGCTGGCAATGGCAGGAAGACACATAGTTTGCCGGTCCGGAAACAAGGGTGCTGGTGAGCTTACCGGCACCCTTGTTTCCAGACTGGCAAACTTGCAATGCGGCCTGATGACTTTCACTGAGATCATTGCAGGGGACAAGACACCATTAACAAATGATGTTGTGAGGTGAAGGAAATGAGGATGTTTAAACAGCTGGGTTGGATCCTGTGAGGGGAGCTAGCTTGAGAGGAGAAACTTCGGGCCAGGTGAACTCCTGCGATGCCTCTAATGAGCACTGAGGCCTGCAAAGGCAGTGGTCTGTGGAAGAACCTGAGCTGATCCCTGACAAGGTCATGAGGGAGGAAAGAGTGACAGAGGATGGAGACATGGGTGGAAATGAGAGTGCATTGGAGGGCCAAACAAGCTTTTAGAGGAAGTTGGAAACGATTTCTGTAGCCATGAACAAAACATTAAGAAGACAATGAATCATATCCTAAATTCTGCCACATGATATTTCATGTTTCAAGAGAAAATAAAAATACAGAGACACAAAAGGCAAAGCAGGTGCTGGTTTTTAGTTCAACCTAGGGTGAACATTTGGTTTCCCTCTGAATGTCTGCACCCTCTGTCCAGGGACAGACATGGAAGTGTGCATGCAGACTCTGTGCAAAAGACAGAGTGTGCTCACAGACAGGCAATGAGGTACTTGTTATTATGTAATATTAAACATTCAAACTGCTGTTGTCATAATTGCATTATATATTCCTTTTGAATCCCCAAACAAGCTGAACCTACCACCTCTTTTCCCTCAGCCGTCATCCCTCACCACTGTTGTGTACGCCTTACGTCCTGCGACGCGGTGACATGAGGTGATTCAATAAAAGCCCTGACCCCGCCACGAGGAGGCAGTTCCGGGCAGAATGTGAGCAATGTGTGTGTGCCCATTTCTTCGTGCTCTGCAGCTAGGCCTTGGCCTGCAGGGCCCCACACGTTCTCTCCCTCGCCGGCGCACTGGCTGGAGAGGATAGAACATTGGCGGCGAAGTAACGGATTTCAATACATCACGTCGTGAGCCACAACAATGCAGATAAGCCCTCGATACAGGCACATATTTGGAAACACGGGGGAGGGCCCATCCCCCACCGAAAAAAATCAAATCAAAAAATATTTTTCTTTTTTTCCCATTTCTCCCATCTGGCCCACTGCTTCCACGTCTTGTCTCAACCCACCAATGGGCCTCTCACATGAACTGCACAATGAATGCAGGCTTGATGCCAACGCATGGGTGGAGCCAGCCAACAGACCTCCAGGCAGACCAGGCAACACAATACCGCCAGCAACAATTTCCCTGAGGTGAGGAAACTTCAGCGCACGCTTCACACAATAGCCCATACATCAGCACATCATGGCAACAGGCCTATCCACACCCAGGCCTAGCATGCCATCGAGGATGGCAGCAAATCTATCACCCGCAACTCTGTCCCCGCGACCGCAGGGGGGAACCACGATGGCATTCGGACCTTTTGACCCGTACAAAGACCCCTCATCTGTGGGCACACAATGGCTGTTGTGGGTCCAGAAATTTGAAATGGCTATGGACTGCAAGGACGGCACAGCGCCCAGGTAAATGAGGTCACACCTCCTACTCAAAGTGGGTGATGAAGTCCTATGCATCTTTAACTCGCTCGTCATTGGAGATGGCTTAGACTTCTACCAGCTAGCAAAGGACGATCTACAAAACTTTCATCTTCTGCACCACCAACCAGCTAGAAGCGGAACACTCGACGCATATCAGACGAGACTTAGAAAACTCACGCTCTCATGTGAGTTCAACAACGTCAAAAAAGAAATCAGATGCCAGATCATCAACGGCATGCACTCGGAAAAGCTACACAGGATGGTGTTGAGTGAAAAGGGCATCTCACTAGCCAGAGTCCTTGAATACAGACGTCAGAGGGAACTATCACATGCAAGGGCGGCACACATGAGCACTGCAGAAGCTACAGCTAACACCAACGACAGCGACGATAGTGCAAATTGACAGCCGCCAACAGTCAAGATAAGACTCCAACGATGCAAACATCTCACCTCAGTGACAATCAAGGCACTCCAGGGCCTGACGAATGTGGGTGTTGCTGAGGCGTACGTCATGGAAGGCGACATTGCCCAGCACAAGGAACGACATGCAGAGCATGTGGCCGGAAGGATCACTACGTGAGAATCTGCAGATCGTCAGGGCCCGCACAGTGCCCCCAGCCGCAACAAGAGAAAGTGGCCCAGAGGAAACAGACAGCTAACTCATCCACCGACGAAGAAGGCGATGGCGATGGCGTCACAACAAAAGAGACAGAAAGTGGACAACTGAGAAGAGCGAGGAAAGTGTACCTAGTCTCAGCACTTGACCACAGAGGCACAGGGTCAACACAAAGGCAAAGAAGACGGAAATGCCTAGTGGCCATACAAGGCCAAGAGACACAAATGACAATCGATACTGGGGCATCAGTGAACATTATGCTGCTGACCATGTTCCGAAAACTATGCACCCTCAGTCCTAAAGAAGACAGACAAGCTTCTATACGCCTATGGATGCGAAACTCCACTACCAGTGGTAGGGCGCTTTCGGACAATTCTCAGCAGAGGCGATCGAACACTACAATCCAGGTTATATGTCGTCAACGCGGGCATCAAGTGCCTGCTGAGTGGGGATGCAGCAGAAGACCTAGAATTAATATGCTTCGTCTGCAACATGACAGACTCAACAGACATTGCCAGCCTTCTTGACAAACACCCAGGCCTCCCCAAAGTTAACGGATGCCTGAAAGGCAAACTCATCAAACTCCATATCGACGAATCAGTGCAGCCCCGAACGATGCGTCACAGAATGACACCCTTTCACATGAGAGACCAAGTCAAAAAAGGAGCTGTGTGAACTTGAGAAAGCTGGTATCATAGAGGAAGTAACTGGGCTGACACCGTGGGTATCACCTATGGTGGTGACTAAGAAGCCAAAACAACCGGGGAAGGTGAGGATCTGCATCAACATGCACTTCCCCAATGCAGCTATCAAGTGGGAATGCCGCATCACCCCTACGCTTGACATCATCACAGACCTCACTGGATCAAAGGTGTTCTCCAAGATTGACCTCAATGCTGGGTACCATCAGCTAAAACTGCATTGGGACTTGAGATATATCACGACCTTCTCCACACACATGGGTTTGCGCTGATACAAAAGACTGTGCTTCGGCATATCCTCAGCAGCCGAAGTCTTCCAGCAGGCCATCCAGGAGGTGATACAGGGCATCCCGGGAGTACTGAATGTCAGTGATGACATTCTCATTCACGCCAGATGCAGGCAAGAACACATGCACCTTTTTCAGATATGTGTTCAATGGTGCAGGAGTCTCAGCCCACCCACAAAAAGTTGCAAACATCAAAGAAGCCTCACCCTCAACAACACCCACAGAAGTACGCAGCTTCTTCGGGATGGCGACTTACTGTGCGAGATTCATCCCAAAACTGGCAACGGTGTCTGAGCCACTCAGGGAACTCACTAAATCTAACACAAAGTGGGTCTGGAGCACCAACTGCCAGGTGGCTTTTGAGCAGATTGATCATCCTATCAGCCGATACCACAATGGCATGCTACTACCCTACACTGTCAATGGAACTATATGTTGACGCCAGCCCCTTCGGCCACGGGGTGATCCTGGTCCACGTTGCCCAGACTGGAGAAACCAAGCCGATTGCCTATGCGCCCCGTGCTTTAACTCCCACTGAACAACGGTACACCCACATAGAGAAAGAGGCCATTGCGGTACTCTGGGGCTGCCACCACTTTCACATATACCCATATGGAAGGAAATTCAAAGCATACACAGACCACAAGCCTCTAATTCCCATATTCACAGGATCCGCTTCACACTCCCCGGCGAGGATAGGGGAGTGGCTGTTGCGCCTGCAACAATACGAATTTGAACTAACATACCAAACTGGTACCAGCAACCCCACGATTTCCTATCCAGACACCCGAGAGCGGCCACACCAAGAGAAGTGAATGTGGCAGAAGAGACCGAGGAACACATCTGCCAGGTTGTTCACACAATGAAACCCAGAGCAATCGGCATTGAGGAAATTATACAAGCAACAAAAGCTGACCCCTGATGTGATCTTGTCAAAGACTCCATCACCTCCGGCAAATGGAAATCTTTTCTGCGAAACGTACACAATCGCACACTCGAAGCCAGAGACTTCCTCACGGGCATATTCCCGGTACGACAAGACCTGTCTGTCACCAAGGAATAAGTAATACTGAGAGGAGCTTGAATCATCATACCGGCAGGGCTGCAAGACAGAGGGCCTCATTACGAGTCCGCCGACCCAGACTTAACGCCACAGGTATAACCATATTGGCACTGTTTCTGTGACCGTCAAATCATGACCCACGATTCCGTAAAAACCACCACCACAAACCGCTGCTGCGGCGTTAGGGGACCCGTAAAATGCGTTGGTGGGGAAACCCCCCAGTTACTGGCAACACCAAACACCATGGGCATTACGAGTACCACAGGCATGGAAACCCTGCCATAAAAATGGCGGAAAAACTAGGCCACGGAGGCGGTATCGGTGCCACCATGAACATGACGTTAAACAATGCCTGGTAAGCTGGATCAGGCCACATGTGCAGCAAATGAGCCCAGCTGGACCCAGCAGGGCACTGGGAGCCTACAAAAGGGCCACACCCACACCCAGGCCAACTCCAAACACAACTATGCAGGCAGCAGCTGCAGCAGCATTGGGACTGGGGCTATTGAACCTACAGTCAGCACTGCACATGGTGGCAGTAATGGTGCAGAGGAGGATGAGGCGGAGGCGGAGGAGGTGCAGGCGGCAGTTAGCAAACCCTGCACCCATGCCAAACCCAATTGTGCAGCTGGCACGACCCTGCAGGTAGCCTGCAATACCCCGCATCAGGGCCTCACCCTGGAACCTGACCCCAGGACAGATCCACACATTATACCGGCTGGACTGTCCAACAATCATGCACATCACAACCATGATTGAGGACAACATCAGCAGCCACATTGCCATTTTGACCCCAATCCCCGCCCTCCTGAAGCTGGTGTCAGTACTGCATTTTCTAGGCACCGGAACTTATCAGCACACAGTTGGTGACCCTGTTTCTCTAAAATATTGGGACATGTACTGGATGCCATGCTGCGCCATGTGTCGGAACACATCGCCCTACCCCGTACCCTTGCACAGGTCATTGCCACCAAGTTGGCCTTCCATGCCATTGCAGCCATGCCAAATTGCCTAGGTGCATTAGACTGTACCCACATAGAGCTGACAGTACCACGTGCAATAGAGATGGTGTACAGGTGGTATGTGACGCCGGACAAGTGATTACACATTGCTGCGCATGTTTCCCGGGGTCAACACATGACTCAATGGTCCTGCGGAATTCGACATTGCCACGCTACATTGAACGCTACGCTGGACAAAGCACATGGCTATTGGGTGAGTACAACTGCCAATGTACAGGCCCTGTGGAAGGGGGTGTGTGTCCAGGTCAATGACCTGTGTGAGTGGGCTGCTACAACTGCACATGCATCACCCCCTGGCCCATGTAATGGACGGTCAGTATAACCCACACATCACAAAGCTACACATGACAGGTTGGCACAGTGTGCCTGTACACACCCTGCCAAATGAGACATGCACCAATACGACCACAAGGCCATATAACTTGAGCCACTCAATACAGCCACCCACACTATGCACCACTGCCCCCCCAATGCAGATGATGACTGAACATGAGACATCCTGCAACAACCACATCATCACAGTCTATTGATTGACTCCTCCATGTGTGTACATCATTGCACAATGCCATACTTACCAACCACTATTGTCCGCAAGGGCAACTACATATGCACAGCAAGTCATTGGGCAATGTCCAAATGCCAACGTCTACAACAATTACCCATGATAGGTAACCACCCACCAGTACGACCACTGCTTGGCCCATATGGATGAATGAATGATGACACAAGATTGCACTGCATCTGATCAAGAGATGATACCACAAACACTGACATGTCCCACACATTTCCATCCCATGTAGGTGATGCTGGATATGCACTCACGCCATGGTTGATGACGCCTGTACGGAGGCCAAGGAACAGGCATGAGGAGGCGTACAACAGGGCACATGTACGCACACGTGGCATGATTGAGAGGACATTTGGCCTACTGAAGGCCAGGTTCCGCTGCTTGAGCAGATCTGGAGGATCTATGCTCTACAACCCAGGGAAGATGGATAAAATTGTGCTTGTGTGTGCCATGCTGCACAATCTGTGCATGCGCAGGAACATTCCTCTGCCCCCCAGACACAGAGGATGATGATGGAGGTGAAGATGGGGATGGGGATGGGGTGGCTCCACACCCTCCTGGGGGTGCACAAGATGGCCAACGAGCATGAGATACACTCATTCGCATTTACTTTTGAGAGACTGCACATTGACAGCATTGCATGGATATGACGATGCCGGTGAATAAATGGATTGTCTGCAAATGAAATTACGGATATCCACTCATTATGTTTTTTTTCAAAGGTGTTGTATTAAAAACAAACCAGGAAAGAAGGTGCATTGGGTAGGGAAGCTGTACACCGGTGCCCACCCAACACCGAAATGTACCCACCCCCAACCAGGCCCAAAACAACTAACCCCCTAATGGACCTCCCCCACCACCCAAACGTACCCACCCCCTACACCCATTGTGTCCCCGAATGTCATGTCTATTGCCATCCCCACATGGCACTATTTGCGGGGCCGCTTATGCACAGGAGTGTCCTTGCTGGCGGGTCCAGTCAGCCGACTAGACCGCCTCCGTGGGCTGCCAGTAGCAGAGCCGGATGGGGTGGTTCTGGCTGAGGTAACTGTTGATGTGACTATGGGCACACATCCTTGAAACGCCTGTTGGGCAACCAACATTGACTCAGCTATGTTGGATTGTGCACTGTTCTCTTCCCTGACATGGCATGCCAGGGTGACAATGGTGGTCGCAAATTGTCCAATGGACCTGTAGAGCCGACGCACCAACGTCGCATTGCGCTCATGCTGCAGCATGGCCTCCTCCCGCTGCAGCCTGGCCTCTTCATGCTGCAGCCTAGTCTCCTCCAGCTGTCTTTACACGAGCTGCATCAGGGTGGCCTGTTGTTGCTCAATGTGCTGCAAGCGAGTACTGAGCTCAGCCATGGAGGGCATTGGGGAGCGCATGGGGCTGTGCAGTTCTTGGGGGCTGAACTGTAGGCCATGGATGGATGACAGCTCATCCATGTAGTCCCCCTCACCCTGTTGTACAACTTCGGCCTGCATGGCCGGGGCACTGTCGTCACTAGATGCAGCCTCCTCAGCAGTGCAGATGGGCTGCAAGATGGCATCTGGGGCCATGGTGGGTGCTTGCATGGGTATGGTGGCGTCCGCTGCAGCTGGTGTGCCTGATACAGCTGGTGCTGTGTGCCGGAGTAGCTAGCATCGTCCTCCTGGGCAGGAGTGCTGCGTTGGGCGTGTGCAGGTGACCGCTGCATCGCCTCTTGGCCATCGTCGCTGTCACTTGACATGGCTGTGAGGATACAGTGGGCATGCTGTTAGTTGTGTGATGTTACTTGATGTGTCCATCACATGCATCAAACTGAATGATCAATGACCCCTTGCATGTACCCACTTGTGACTATTGATGCACTCAGTTGTGTGTGTCTCTGCTTCCACTCAGGCACGCACTGTGTGCATTTCCAGGGGTCATGCATTGGGGATGTGTTACTTGTCATCTGGGTGGTAAGTGGGTCCATTGGGTCACTCCTGCCCTGGCTGGGTGAGGGGGGGTGTCAGTGGGTCCATTGGGTCACTCCTGCCCTGGCTTGGGGTTGGGGGCATCAGTGGGTCCATTGGGTCCCTCCTGCCTGGCTGTGGGGGTGTCAGTGGATCCATTGGGCCACTCCTAGTGTGCATTCACACTTATGGCTTTGTACTTTGTGCACTTACCGGCATCTGCAGGTGGGCTCACTCCTGCCTCTGCATCTCTGATGCCGTGGATGCCCTCGAGGTGCAGGACACTGCTGCAGCGTTCCTCCCACGATTGCAACTTGAGAGCGGATGCAGGGCCTCCACCAGGGCCAGTGCTGTGTTGACAGTGTGCAGCGATGAGGTTGCGCACCCGGAGCCGGAGGTCATCCCACCTCTTTTGGCAGTCCTTCACAGTGCGTGTAGTCACATCGACCGCTGTGCACTTGCATGCTGCCTCCACCCACACCTCCTTGCGGCGTTGCTGGGTAGCACGCCGCTGGTCTGCGCTAAAGAGTATTTCCGCATGCTCGACAATGTGTTCCACAAGTACTGTGGGCTCAGCCTCACTGAAGTGCTGCTTTCGCTGTCTGCGTGCAGGGATCCTGAATGCCATGATGGTGTTAGATGTGTTCTCAGTCTCAGGGAGGTGTTCTGACATGTGGTGTCTGAGGATGGCAGTGGATTGTGCTTTATATAATGGTCGCCTCTCTGTTTCCGTTTTTTTTTTGCGGTCATGGTATTTCCGCTTCCGGGTGATTCCGTGTCCGTGACAGTGGGGGCGGACACATGTTTTGCACCATTTCTTGTGGCGTTATGTCAGTGTGCGTGGGTGTTTACGTGACAGCGGTGACACCGTTTCCGCCTCAGTGTGTTGCGCGCGACCCACGTGCTGTAATCGGCCATTCATTCTGCAACCTTGCAGTCGTGGAAATGGTGTCACCGTTGTCACGGAATCACCGGATTCCGGCCCGGCAGACTCGTAATGAGGCCCAGAGTCATTGCGCTGGCTCACAAAGGTCACCAAGGCATGGTCAGGACCAAAGCCAGGATCAGGCACCAAGTATGGTTCCCGCACATCGACACCAAGGTGGAACAACTCATATCAGCATGTCTTCCGTGTTAGATCACAAGCGCACGACCGAACCCCGAACCCATACAAGAAGCAGAGCTGGGGGCCTCAAGATGGGACACGATCACCGTTGACTTCTGCATGGTCCAAGAAGGCACGTATCTGTTAGTTGCCATTGATGACTACTCAAGATATCCCGAGGATGAAATCGTGTCATCTACCTCCGCAGACATGGTGAATCCGGCTCTGGAGAAGATCTTTGCCACCCCTGGCCTACCTCGCTGCATCTGGAGCGACAATGGGCCTCCCTTCCAAGGGGCAGAAATCAAAAAATGCCTGGATGATCTGAACACCCAATACCACCACATCACGCTGAGATGGCCCAAAGCCAATGGAGACGTGGAGACGTTCATGCCTACCCTCAACAAGGTGCTACATGTATCCCGGGTGCACTCCAGCCCTTGGAAGGTGGACCTGTACCCATTTCAAAGGAACTACAGAGTGACACCCCACAGCACCACAGGACTACCACCGGCAGACATCATGTATGGGACAGTGATACATTCATCCATTCCAAACCATCCAAGCAGGGGCACAGATGCCTACGACAGCGAGCGCAAAAATCAAAGAAGGATCACAGCGAATGAGCGCATGAGCACCAAGAGACATGCAAAGGAATCCAGACACCAAGTCGGTAACCAAGTGTTGGTGAAGAGGAACCCCACGAAAAAAACAAAGCTGGACACCCAGTACGACGTGGTTCCCTGGACTATAACTCGATGACGTGGAACCATAATAACGACCACACGAGGGCAGCGATAGATCACCAGGAACGCATCATGGTTCAATGGAGTGCCACGACAAATGTGGACTGATGGGCTCCAGCAGCCCTCGGCGGAAGCAGGGGCGCCTCCGGAGGACGAGCACCAACAACCTGAGGAGGAGTTGACCATGGGGGATGGGAGAGATGGACTGATGGATGAACCGAGGGAGGCATCTCCAAATAAGGCAGGTGAGACGCAACAGGACATGACTTCGGGGACAGCCCCTAGATGTGGGCGTTATGCCCTAAGAACTGCACCGAGAGCCCCAGAAAAGTTAAAAGACTATGAGTGGTAGAACTACAAGTTGTGCTGGACTAGAATGCACAGTAGAGTTAAGTTGAACCATTTGGACATGATCCTATTTAGTATGTTGTGTTATTATTTGTTGGAAAAAAGGAGGAATGTTGTGTACGCCTTACATCCTGCGACGCGGTGACGTAAGGCGCTTTAACAAAAGGCTCGCCCCCCACGAGGAGGCAGTTCCGGGCAGAACATGAGTAATGTGTGTGTGCCTATTTCTTCATGCTCTGCAGCTGGGCCTCAGATTGCGGGGCCCCACACGTTCTCTCCCTTGCCGGCACACCGGCTGGAGAGGATAGAACAACCACCTTTCCTCTATCATGACTGGACCTCAACCTCCTTCCCCAGAGCAGTCCATTAATGAGTGGGTGGAGCTGAACATGCACAACACTGTCCGGTTATTGGGATGAAGCACTGGAAAGGTCTACTTTTCTTTTTGTTTGTGATTGTGGGGTGACTAGGAACTGATACTTCTTGACCTACACAGGTAGGTGAATCGTCGTGTAGGCATATAAGACTCTGGCTATATAGAACCCTGTTAATTGCTAAAATAAAAGTGCTAGAAATCTAGACATCTGTATACAGACCGATGGTGGAGATATGGCTTGATGCAATTTCTCTGGAAGTGAACAATGACATGGTACAATTCTCGCAGGAGTACATTTAGCATGCCTGTTATGAACAACTAGCAAAAAGTATTCATACGCTGCATGGGTTCTGTAGGGAGACATGATAACACTCTCATCATTTGTTGAAAATCAATGATTCTGTCGGTTGCTGTTCCGAGTCACTTATCACTTGATGTGCTTTCCACTCTGAAGAAAACTGTGCTGAGAATGGGCACGTGTGGCTAGCTGACATACCCCAGAGCAGACGTGGAGGGTATTGCACTGGGACCTTTCTTTAAGCATTATTCATGTCTGTTGCTTCACCCTTGCGTGGTTGAGTTTGTTGTGGTGCAAATATCTCAGAAACAGTGTGTCCTAGAGCCTTGAAACATGGTTTTCAAGGCTGGGACCTACGAATTGTGTCCCTCTCATGAAGATGCTTAAAATGAGGTGTGTCCAGTCCTTCTACGACTACTTTGATGTTTTGCCAATGTCAGCCAACCTTCTCTTGTGTGAAGGGGCTGAAATCCAGGGAAAGGAGTGGTGTTTCAAAATGTCATGTAGCTAGTAATGTTCGGACAGTCCTAACAGGAAACTTTGCATAATTTGGTGCAGATTGGTGGAACCTTGTGGAACTGTATAAGGAATGAATTCACAGATTTTCTGCTTTATATACAGAGATAGGAGTTACTGCATTTACTGAGTTCTGTTGGAGGATCAAGCTGTCTGTTCCAGGGGCCCTGTCTTGTTTATTTCCCCCACATGTGTTCCCATCGCAAAGGTATATACTCAATTATCTTTAAGATTCCACTGACTTTTAGGCAGTGGGCCTTACTGTAAGTTTAGCAGTAGTTTGCTAAATCTATATCATTGGTTTGTGTACGAACTTCAAAGTAAGTGGGGATTTGTATACCTATGTTTACATTAATATGACTGTGAGGAAAACATTCAACCATATAGTACTAATGAATATGATTTTTAATTATAGGTGAAAGATGCAGTTGCTTATAGTTTTAGACATATAACTTCTATCATGCAAGAAATGTGCATTATGCACAAATGCAAAGGTTGTCGAAGAGAATTCCACTGAAGAATGTCCTTAATATTGATATAGAACAGAAATATACCCGGTTTATGAAAATATAAGATTGAGTCTTCAAGTATGTGAATAAATGCTGTTGTTTATTAGTCAAGTGTTTTCATGTATTGTAATGTTTTATATTGTTTTTAATAATTGTTCATTACATTTATCAAGGTCAACTCAGGATGTTTTTTTTGTTATCAATAGATGTTACGCTCAGCTGGTCTTTGCAGGGACGTTGGGGCACGGTTGCAGCCCTCCCTGGAAGTGAATTCCCCTTGTCATGCTTCTTCCCCTGCTCATATGCTGTGGACTACACTGGTTGATGACACTGCCCTTGCGAAGATATGAGAGAGCGTGAGAATGCTGCTATATGACTGCTGTCTCTCTCGAACCCTTCTTCCCAGAATGTGGTGAGCATGCACCGACCCATATAGCCTTACCTATTGATTTATGATGGCAAGCTCTCCGTCCTGCTTCTCACTGCAGGGGCGTATTTGATGGACCAAGTTCCTTCACTGGCCCATGTGCGTGGCAGCCCAGACCGGCTGTGGCTTAACCACTCCTGAAGGTTAGTGCCTTATGGCTTTTAAAATATTGTAATGTTGATTCTTGATTATTGTCCCTTTCCTTTTAATGATGTCTTTCCTCTGCTTTCTCCCAATAGATGATATGCAGCCCAGCGGTAGTTGCGGTGCATGAAGCGAGGCCAAATAGGAAGAGAATGGAGTCCACAATGCTCCGACAGCAGGTGAGTGTCGGTTTAAGGTTAAGCGCAAGGATTTGTCTAAGCGCGCCCTTAAACTTAATGTCTTAGCAAATTCTAACCTTGTCTTTATCTTTTTCTCTTGCAGGCACCATCTGTTACGACGTTGGGCTGGAGCGCTGCTTTCCGGAGGTCTGGAGATGGAAGATGAATGCCAGAGTCCACGATGATGCCTGCCGAAGGAAGCAGATTTCAAGGTAAGTGCTGCAGCTGGTAGCTGGAAACAAGAGAAGATGCGCTCTGGCGTGTAGCTGAAAACAGGTAAGATGCGCTAAGGCTGATAGCTGGAAACAGGTAAAGTGCACTCAGGCCGGTAGCTGGAAACAGATAAGATGCGCTCAGACGGCGGTGAGCGTTACACTGTAATAGCAGAATAACGCAAAGATCATTCATGAGGGCTGAGCAGGCATATATAGCATAGCTCTGGCCATGCCCATTAGCCTTGACTCGTCGGCCCCACCCTGCCACTCCTAACGGATGCTTACACATGCAGTCTGACTCTCCCGAGTAGCCACGCCGGACCGAATGCACGTGGGGGCCCCTGCAGGGAAAACAAAGTACTTGCACCAAATAAAAATGTGCTAGTGCGCCACGACTGAGTCCATCTGGGCCCTCCATGTTGCCTTGTCCCCAAGGGACAATTGAAGGTTGTGTTACCCCCTTGCTGTCGTGCCCTGATGGTGCGGGGTCTGGTGTTCCAGGCCCATGACCACTACAATAGAGAACAGGAAGTTCTGCTGATAACAATATTATGTTATCTTTACGTATGGTATACATTTGTATATATGGTTGTTGTCACTTTCAATATAAGAGATATGATTTTGTAAAATCAGGGTTTCCTTAAATTGTAACCATATTTTGATGTTCCTGTATGCAGTTTTTGTTTAAGTGATTGAGAGTGACCATTACTAGCATCAATTGTGGCTGCAGATTCAGGAAAGTTATTTACAGTCTCCCTTACTGACATTGAGTTGCTGCAGCTTCACGAAAGTAATTCACAGTAACGATATATGCATAGATAGTGTCTGCACTGCATGAAAAGTATATACAGTGAGCATGGGGGCATAGACTGATTGTGCAACATTAAATTGATTTACACTTATAATGCTGCCATATATTATGAGCACAGCTCCACAAAGTAACTTATAGTGAAAATGCTGGCATCTGTTAGGTGGTAACTGCATGAGACGTCTTACAATGGAAATGCTGCCATATTTTGTAAACGCATATAACAGGAACATGTACCAAAACCTGCCTGTATTCTGCTGGTGCAAAGGTGTCTACTGGACATACACAATACAGATTTTTACTCTTTTTTTCTCAAGATTTGAGCTGTAAAATTCACCAATTCAAAACATCCTTTTCAAAAGGTGTTTTGAGAAGATAAAGCCCCCTCACCTCCAACTTCGGTAACATTATTTAGTGCTCCAAAACTATGTGTATTACCTTATGCAACATTGCACTAATATATCCCTCCACTAAAGATATTTTACCTGCTGTCGCTGAACTTTAATTGTTCATAATGACTGTGCAAACTTAAGCGCTGCCCGACTTCTTGGCAATAAAACCTTATCCCATCACTGACATATGCATATGAATGTTACTAGCAATGCTCACCTTTGGCTGGTACCTTTAGGTTTCACTGGCAAGGTCCCAAGCCACATGTTTCCTTGCTAGGTAAAAGACATAAAGATTGATTAAAAACGTGCTTACATCATTAGGCTATTTCAGCAAAGTGCACGCCCCTGCGTCAGTAAGAACATGATGCACATTGCACATTATGTGGTACCCTACATCAGCCCAGGAGTCTCTGGCATGGCCTGAGCTTCGCTGAGGAGCTTGGGTTTGAAACTTTGGTGAATCTCCCCCCATGCATAGACTAACAGCATGGACATTTTCACCTCATTGTCATTTTCACTAGCGGTTTCCATTATGAAGAACATCTCCAGGCATCTCCACAGATCCCAGCGCAAGCCTAGCATGGAAGGGGCAACCACAAGGGCTTTCTGAATTAGTCATCAGTGACTACGGACCATCTAGGTGGGTGAAAACAGATGCTCATGGACCATCTAGGCGGGTGAAAACTTTGGCCATGCACACTGCATATTTTTAAACTCTTGCAGCCCACTGGCCATGGCCTTCGGTGATGGCCAGTGCCACTGCCTTCAGCCGTGCAAAATGTATTTCAAGCCCTCTCATCCGTGCCCACTCTTTGCTTTAAAACGCTACGGATTTTTCAGCCAAAACTTCATTGTATATTTCCCATCACTGCTGGTATACCCAGGTCATACCCATGATTATTGTGAAAAATGATGACAAAATAAATGCTACCCCGCATTCCCAGACTCTCACGAAGTACCCCCCTCATGTGTGCTTGGTCCCCCCACTCCCTTGATGGCCTCCTCACCTCCCCTGCCACTCCCATTTCCCCCACAAAACTGGTCATTTCTGTGAGGCAGTTTCAGTTGAAATGACGGATAGCAGCGGTTATACCCCAGGTTATACCCGAGAGTATGTGAAAAATGTAGAAGCCACCCACCCATTGCATTGCATTTTGGAGGAAATAAGGAAAGTGGATATCTAAATATGAATGAAGTAATGTTAAAGGTTTAAATGTAATATAACCAATAAAATATATTTTTTTAAAAAGTATGTGAAAAATGTTTGAGCCTCATGTTGCAAACTTGGTCAGTAGGCCCCCTCTGACTCCCACATTTCACTTAGTGTCCTTTTGCCTCCTCGCTTCTAGCCTGTTGACAATTGTATGTTTTTGACCAGCACAAGTTTATTTTCTCTGTTTTATTTTCTGATACCCTGGGGTATAACTTGGGGCATAAACTGAGGTATAACCCCGGATATCACTTGCAACAAGAAAAAAAAAGATGGCGGCTGCTTCATTTATTAACACCCTAAACACACAGGTACTGAATGTATCCGGGGAGATATAACTATTTATTTTGGAGAAGGGGGCACCCCTTTCTCCTTTAAATATTTAAAAAAGTACTGCACGGAATAACCCCAAAACACAAAAGGATTGCAAGTCAACGCTTCATGCCCAAATTCTTTCAAACCTGGTCCAAATCTATCCAGCGGTTTGGTCGGGCAGAAATCAACCTTTTCTGCTATTGGAAAATGAATGGATGTATACCGGAAGGGCTTTTTTTGGTTTTCTTACTAATTTTTTTATTTGTATTTCCAATCTGGGGGCGGGTGTACACAATTGTCTCCAAACGTTCAGCTAAATCTGTTGCATGAGTCAAAAGTTATTAAGTTATTAGCAATTCATTTTTGGGACTTTCTGTAGAACTCAGACTCACTTTGACTGCTGCCCTATAATATATTCAGTAAAGAAATTTTGTTAAAGGAATGTTGTAGTTCCAAGTAAAATGGAAAAACCCCTGAAATTCACCAGTTATGGTAAGCTAAGCAACCATAACTTGCGCCACCACCGTGCATTGCTAAGACTAACACCCAGGACATCAAATATGACATCACAAATGTCATTGATGACATCACTGATGACATCACCTGTCTGGCTCCCTGTTTTTTCCTTTAGTGATATATTTTAGCCAGAAATACTTAGGAACAAAGAAATCAAAAAGTACTATATTTGTAGACTTACACTTCTTTTTTTTTTTTTTTTTTATTTTATTGGTTGGTTGAAAATCAACCTTTCAATTTAATATATAACATAATTGATCACAAATTACACTTCAAATATGTTGTTACAGTAATTGATTTGGGGTTCACTCATAGCACATGAAACATATACATAGGGAGAATACACACTTGAACGATACCAATGCTTTCTGTATATGAAGACAATCAGTGAAGTTATAAACACTTTCTTATTGTTCTGCTGTTTTTTGTATTACTGTACTTTCTCTGGATATGCTCATATTTGTATTCACATTACTTTCTTTAGGGTGCAGTCACATCATGTGATAGTTATTCATAGGGAAGTAGTAGGTTTGAAGCAGAACAATAATTTCTGTGCATAAAGATAATCAGGTAGGTTATGAACAAGTTCTGGTTCTACTGCTGCTTTTTGTGTAGTTCACTTTCCCTGTATAGACTCATATTTGTATGTGTTGTTGTGTTTTTTTGTTTTGTATGTAATAATGAAATTATATAGGAAGTGGGTTTCATTAGCTACTTTTTACATGTTGCACAGTACACAAAACTCTAATACGAAAGTATTTATCATTTCACTATTCAACAGGGGAAGATTATGAATATTTCACCTCCATCATGTATGCTGCACACAATGCTTATATTTATACATGAGTAGTTTAGTACACTGTAAAGAACTTCATAATAGAATGCAGTGTATGTCAATGCATTGACTAATGCACTACATAGCTCAAGACATCTATTCCAATGATCCTTGACACCTTTTTTTGTCAACATTATTGTTAGGCGGAAACCTGTGCAGTTCCCTCTGGGAACACTGCAAAAGATTTAGGACTACAGGTGTTTGGCAGTAAACCCACTTGGTAGCAGTCTGTACCACACAGATTCACTTGGTAGCTGTGGCTGAGCAGTCAGACTTCTCTCAAGAAAAGTTAGGCAGTATGTGGAGTATACAAAATAGGGAATACAAAATACACAGTAGAGCAAGCAAACACGGGACAGAGCTTGGGTGTAAAGATATATAGTTATTTATTTATAAAAACACATCTATGAAAAACACACTGGCACTAATACGGCAAACAACTTCAATCACAATTACTATAAGTATTTCACTCCTCTAACAATAGTTCGACAAGTCTAGGTTCAACGGCACCACTTATTTGCAGACAGAGGTGAATGCTTTAACCTAGATGGCACTCTAGTATTCGTTAGGAAGGGAGAGAAAAGGCAGGGTATGAAATCAACTCGGTACCAACACTTTTACAAAACAAATGCAAGGCAAGTAAGGCAGGGTCTACTGTAGATCGTAAAGTTCAGAGGCCAGGCCCACTCGGAGAGAGGCAAGGTGATATGTCCCAAAAGTACCACCGTGGAAATGCAATTCGAGTCTTTGTTGCAAATTGTCTCAGAAAGTTCGGACCAGTTCAGAACAGAAAGTTTAAGAAGGCTTGGAGGCGACCCAATGTAGAGGCAAGGATTAAGCCACCTCGCTCTAACCGTCACAAGGGAAGCCAGGCGTACACAGTACCTTGTATGTGGAGAGACGGCTCCGGCAGGGGCAGTTGTTCCTGGTGGTGGATGCAAGTCGGGGCTTTGCCAAGAGAAGAGATGATATCGTCGTCGAAGGAAATTTGAAGATCGTTGCACCACCAGGGAAGAGACCAGCCGCGGAGTGCTCCGTCACAAGGCACCACCTTTTGGTCGCAGTACAGGGGTTAGTGGCTATCCGGTTGCCGGGGTGCTCTGCACGGGCAATTCAACCACTATGTCCTGGAACGAAGAAAAAGCAAAGGGGGACTGGTTGTGCCCACCAGTCAGGGGAAGAAGACTCCCTGGCGGGGAGATCTCCTCTGTCGTCGGGAAGTGGTGAATCGGTTCAGCAGGGCTCCACCGGAGGCGTCGTCGTTGCAGATCGGCTCAGCTTTACCCTCGTCAGATTCTTAGGTCCTGTGGCGACTTCTGCAGATCCAGTCCCAAAAGCCCTGCTTTTATGCAGCAAACCTCCATTCATTCAGCCTAGCTGTCAATCGAAACACGCTAAGTGGTGAGCGGGGTGGCTCACCACTTGGGCCAATCACACCAGAGTGCGACTTGAGTTGGCAAGGCAACTCAGTCCAGGGTGCCTAGACCCCCTCCCACACCCCTTGTGGTACCCAGACAGAATGACACCACTTTGGAGGGCTTCTGTGTAGAAGCCCGCCAAAAGTGGAACAAAGGGCTCAACCTTTGGTTCGGAGTTACAGAGACGAACACAGACTCCATTTTAAAAACCGAGTTCTGGCAGAAAATACCAACCGATAAATTTATTTAAGACAAATAAACCGGTGGTATGTTATAGACTAACAGGAAAAAGTATTAGCCTCCAACAATGGGAAGAATCCCATAGAGTTATATTCGGGGTCGAATATAACAAGTAGTTTCCACTGCCACCAGCCAAAACTTGACGAGGGGGGACGGGACAGTGCCCCCTCAAATAACAGACCCAGGGGTAATCAAATTACCCCTACTAGTATGTCCACAATAGGATGGTTTGTACTAGTTATGTTAGTAAATTTAGGTCTAGTAAAGCCAATGGTGACTTTACATGCCCTGGGAGACAGTAGTCAGTCCCAGAGTATGGAGTCTATGGTGGGGATCCTCTAGGACGCACCAGTTTTACGGCACGGAGGGTGCGGTGTAACACACATAGCAAAACATATGAGACCCTATGGAGAAAAAGACCCCATAGCCCATAGAACACATTGATATTCAAAGGAATTAACCACATTCATGTCCAAGAGTGGGAGAAAAAGAGTCTCACTCTTGGCAGGATGGAAAAAAACAAACTCCAGAAATCCAGCAAAGCTGCTGGGGGACTCACTAGATTAGGAAATTCAGCCTAAACAGAGAATTCTCCCTAACAATTATAATAAGAATCCCTTGTACAGAGTTTAAATGAAAAGTAAATGCACATGTGATGTCATCAGTGATGTCATCAATGACATTTGTGGTGTCATCTTTGATGTCCTGGGTGTTAATGTTAGCAATGCACGGTGGTGGCGCGAGTTATGGTTGCTTAGCTTACCATAACTGACGAATTTCAGTTTTTTTTGGTTTTACTTGGAACCATAAAGTCCCTTTAACAAAGTTTGTTTACTGAATTTCATAGGTTTTTAGTAAAGCAACTTAACCATAACTTCCCTTTATCAAAGTTTTTTTTACTGAATATACATATATATATATATACTATGAAATTGATAGATGGTTACTAGGATTCCCTTACTTTATATACATATAACATGCTGAACCCACTGCTAGTGATTTTGATGTCCGCGGACGGAAGCGGACAACATCAAGAGTACCCAAAAACTCAGGGGGTATCTTAGATTGTTCTATCATGTCAAATAAACACTGAACAAGTTCAAAAAGCAGCACATAAACACATTGGGCCTCATTACGCAGTAGGCGGTAAGTAACGGTCCTTACCAGCATGCTGTAAATAACTTCACCGTGTACCAAACAGCCCGCTAATTGTGTGCCATTACGAGTCTGCGGGCACGAGCATTGCGCCATGCCGGTAAGGACACGACCGCCATGCCGGTAAAGACCCCAAAATGTCCCTTAGCGCATCAAGTAAAGCGCTGATAGCACTAGCACCATCCATGAATCCGGCATTAGCGGTGACCGCTAAAAGCAGTGACTGTTAATAGCAGTGACTGTAAATAAGTGGAACCGGAAGTAGCGTCATCGCACAGGAACGGGAAGGAGCACGGCGGCCATCATTAAAAACACAATCCATTGCCATCCTCAGCCCCCAGGACCTGCAGCAACACTACAGCTGGCCAAACCTCATCCAACAACACTTGAGAATGCCCAAGGCCCTAAAGAAAGGTGCAGCGCGCCAGCGCAAGGAACGTTTCTCTAATGAGGAACTAACCATGCTTGCAGATATACTAGCTGCAAATGCAGAGGTTGTGTTTGCTCTAGACATGCGGCGTCCCGCCCAGATAAAAAAAAAGGAGATCTGGGAGGAGGTGGCCCGGAAAGTCATTATGCATCCCCCCCATCTCAGCCAGGTGAAGTATGCATTCCCCCCCATCTCAGCCAGGTGAAGTATGCATCCCCCCGTCTCAGCCAGGTGAAGTATGCATTTCCCCCCAACACTCATCTCCCCACATCACACTGCCATGTGCTTGCCATGCAACTCACAGAGTAACCAGGAACATTGTCCTGCATGTTGCTCCATGTAGCGTGGTATCGTAGAGTTCCGCAGAGCCATTGAATCATGGGTTGATCCGGGAAATCGGGCACAGCAATGTGTGTTGATCATGTTTGAGTCACATACTATTTGCACGTTGATGGAGTGGTATAGCTTGTGGTTGCAGTACACTGCCTCTGTGGCATGTGGGACCACCAATTCCACATCGGTGCAGTCGAGGGCCCCGATGCAACTTGGGATGCCTGCCAGTGAATGGAAGCCAACTTTGGTGTTGGAGATCTCCTGGGCAGTCCGTGGTAGAGATATGTGGTCGCTTGTGTGCTTCAGGAGGGCATTGAGCACTTGGTTCAGCGTGCGCGAGAATAATTGTTGTGATATGCCATGCATCTGCCCTACCGTGTGCTGGTAGGTGCCAGTGGCCAGGATGTGGAGCACAGACACCTCCTTCAGTAGAGGGGGGAGGCCGGTACGGATGTCTATGAGGCTGACGAGGTCGTGTATCTTGTCCACAATGGTGGTGATGGTGTACTGGTCCAGACGGTACTGGGTGTTTGGTTGAATGGACTGGCTATGATTTGAGGGATTGAGGGCTGCCCTAGTGGTTCAACTGCCTGCACTGTGGGGCATGCTGTGCTTGTCTCACCCTCCTTCTCCTCCTGCGTCTCCTCTCTGCTGCTTGTTGTTGTTGTTGTTGCTGGAATTGCAATGCAAGCATGTCCTCCGGCCCCAGTAACGCTACTAGTATTGGAATCATTTTGGTGTGTGAATGGGTGTGGGAAGGGGTGTGGTGTGCTCCTTTTGTGCTGGCCCAGGGTACATTGCCTCCACCTGTGCTGATTGTGTGCACCTGTGGCAGTTGAGAACACTGCACATGGCCATTTACGGGTGGTTTGCGATGGCGATATTTCTGCCATGCCGGTATCCACTTTTCGCGCCTTCTTCATGCCGCTATTAGCATGTCTGCCTGACTTGTGATGGTCTCCTGTTTACGCCATGTCGCTATTGCCGGCATGTATGGCCGCGTGCCCACGCCCATGCCGCTATTCGTGGCACCATTATTTACGGTGCCTCTAATGGCGGTTTGTCGGGTCGTAATAGCCCAGAGTGGTTAACGATGCCGGTAATCCTTTACCGGCATTGTTTTTCCCTTACCGCCTACCGCGTAATGAGGCCCAATATGTAACAATAAACAAGAAGTGCAACCTATATATGTAACACATCAACCGTCCATTTAAATACCATGTGTACTAAAATGAAATATACCAAAACATAAAAAATATGCTTCCAGCATAATTACCTCACAGACACTGCACAGCTAGGAGCAACAGCAGACCTACACAACAGTAAGAACACAACTTACCAGAAACTAGTAAGTGAACTTAATTTTTCTTATATATTTCTAAACTTTCTATATTTGGTACACTAAAAGTAATAAAAAAATTTTTTACACAGAAATGTCCAGTTATGGAATGGCTTGAAGAAGATTTTCCATGTGAGGATATGTTTGAAGATAGTGATACTAATGGTAGACACTCTATATAAGAAAATTAATAATCATTACTTTATGTGTACTTAACATTTTTCTTAACAGACCATACAAACATTGAAAATAATACAGCAAAAGAGACATTAGAAAATACTCTACAGTGCATGGAACAAGAAATGAATATGCTTATGGAAAATTTCAATCTTTTGAAACATTTTGCAGAGGACCACATAAAAGAAAAAAATAAATATCATTGTCCCACATGCACCTGTTCCCCCTCTCCATGTCCCAGTCAACTATCCCCAAACCGTAACCACCAAGAAAAACGTTATGATGAGACTTCCATCCCTTCATCCCCTCACATCGATCTTCTACAAACCCCTAATTCCAATGTATTTGTGTCAGTTTCTGCTTCCCCCTCTCTTTCATAAATGTTATATTTGTATATAATAATAAAATATTATATGTGTTGTTACTTCATTCCTTTGTGTCTTATTTTTTTTTAAAAGGCAGTTGGGGTGTCCGCGGACAGCGCGGGTGTCCGGAATATCCACAATTAACCAAAATGGGGGTGTCCTGAGGACACTATACCTGTCCGTACTTTCCGCAAGCAAGATGGAACCGTCCTAAGAACACACTCGGTGTCCGGAATGTCCGTAATTAATCAAAATGGAGGTGTCCTAAGGACACTATACCTGTCCATACTGTTTGCAAGCAAGATGGAACTGTTCTTAGAACATTGTCGGTGTCCGGAATGTCTGTAAATAACCAAAATGGAGGTGTTATAAGGACACTATACCTGTCCGTACTGTCCACAAGCAAGATGAAACTGTTCTTAGAACACAGTTGGTGTCCGGAATGTCCGTAATGAATCAAAATGGCGGTGTCCTAAGGACTCTATACCTGTCTGCACTGTTCGCAAGCAAGATGAAACTGTTCTTAGAACACTCTTGGTGTCCGAAATATCCGCAATTAACCATAATGGAGGTGTCCTAAGGACACCATATCTGTCCATACTCTACTTAGAAAATCTACGCACATGAGCACGACACCCATAAGTCCTAAGAACATCGTGCCTTTCCGTAACTGTCTGTCTCATGTGTGTCGCACTTTTAATTAGTTTGAAGACCTGAACACTCTCCGTAGAACACCCGCGCACATGCGCAGGACCGGTCCTATGCATTTGGTGTCCTGTGGACACCGGTCCCATTTGCGGACATGTTTGTGAAGTCATCATGTGACCGCACCCACGCTGAGCGTGTGTCCTGATTTGCGGAGATTGTCCGGGTCCCCAAACATTTAAAAAGTACTTTTTTAGGCAATCCAAAATATTTTACAGTAAATATTCTCTATTGCACATGTCCCAGATAATGTCTCTGGCTTTCTAAATAATTTTTTGAACTTTTTGAGCCTTTTTTGGGTGTTTGATCTGTCCGCGTACAGCACGGCTGTCCGCGGAGCGCGCACCAGCACCCCTATAAAAGGCAACACCCCAGAGCTCATCTTCATTCTGTCTTTCTACTATTGATGATTGACCTGATTTTGCTGCCTTTGCTGTTGCCATTGCATCATCAAACGTGATGGCTTCCATGGCCGCTGTTCTTCCAGCTGGTGCTGTGTCTGCTTCAGCACCACCCCCACCCCCTCCACCACCAACACCTCCCGAAGGGACTGCAGAGGGGAGCAGGCATGAGGATGTAGAGGAGGAGGATCAAGAGGATGAGGTAGTGAAAGTCCCTACTAGCATCAATCACTGTGGGTCTTGGGTGTGGCGGTTGTTTACCATTCATGGTGACGTACCAAAAGCACATGCGAACAAGGTCACCTGCAACCAGTGCAAAATGGTGCTGAGTCGTGGGAGGCCTGGTTCATACAGCTTTGGTACGACATCCATGAAGCGACACCTAAGGTCGTTCCACGGTGGTGCTGTTCGCAAGGTTGTACATTGTGATAAACGTAGTAGGTTGAGTTCCTCTACAACATCCTCCGTTTCTGCTCCTGTCATGAAAGGGACACTCCAGTGGGACAGTGCATCCCTCCAGCTGCCTCACAGGCCATCCATGATGCTGTTAACTCTTACCTTTCCAGGGTCACAATTTTGTGTATGTTCTGCAACACAGTACTCTGCAGGGGGAGAGTCTTCGGCTTTTGAGGCAGTGGTCATGGAGCATGAGAAGGTCTGTCCACTACCTAAATAAGGCCCACCATACATCTTTCTCTCTCCACCTGCCCTTTCTTATCCCTGTGGTTGTTGTTCCTTCCTTACACTCCTTTCCTTGTGTGTTGTGTGTAAAAAACTAAAAATCATTTAAAACAACAAAAACCAATAAAATAGGCTCTTTTCAGAGCCGCCTTACACAGTTTAAAAATAGAAGTGGCAAATAAATGGAGCAGGGCCTTGTGCATTTTTTTTAGAAGTCTGCAGACAGTTCTCGAACATCTACAATTTTGGGGTGCTGACCTATCAAAACCATTTCACTTTTCTCTGGGAGGAAGAGGTGGCTCTGAAAGAGCCTTTCGGTGGTGTTTGTTTGTGATTGAAAAACTTCAAATGGTCAACCTACTCCAAAAATGGATGGCTGTAATTCCAAAAAAGGTTGTAGTGCATTTTGTACATTTCTCAGAGAAATCTGACTGCCAGCATAAGTAAGATTAACTCCATATCTGCAAGAAATGTATGTGCTACAAAACATAATATTTTCATTGTGAAAGGAAGACACACCAACATCTCTTAAAAAAGCACAAACAGCCTTATTGACATTGTGCCTCGCTTTCTCCATTTGTGGACCAAATGAAGAAGAACACAGCCAAATTTGTCTCTGCGCAATACGAGAAAAAATTACTTGAGAATTTCGAAACATGTCCATGACCTTCCCAAGTCCTTCTTTCATTGCAAATTGCAAAGAAATTCCGACACATGTCCTAAACTGTTCCCTCCACAATGAATTATAATTATGTCTGGATGATGCTGTGTCTCCAAAGTAGCACAGAGAGGTACCAAGTCCAGCCACTTCATTCCATGCACTTCATCCCAATGCACTTCCACATAAGGGAATCCAAGATCTGCAGCTACTCCACAGCGTTCTGCATGCACCTTCAATCAATATATTCATGAGTCTCCCAAAATCCAGATATTCTGTTTTCTGAAACACACAGCCATAGCTATCTGTTCTTCTCTGACAAAAAAGACTTTCTAACAAACACTCTCCTTACACAATACACCCAGTAAACTTTATTGACCAATCCCTTGCTCTACTCATTCTCATTTGCATGTCTCTCCACCCCAAAATCCCTGTATGTAATGCGCGGTGTCCGCGGACTACCGCCAGGTCCACGGACATATCACAAAAATCTGAGCATGGTGAATGTAAATTTAAATAGTGTGCCCCATTTCCCCTTTGAGGTTGGCTCTGAAAAGAGCTGTTTTTTAGTTTTTTTTGCAAATGCTTGACAGACTTCTGTCATTTTGTATTTTTTTTTCTTTTCTTTCTTAGTTTACTCCTAAAATCTTCACATAACCTTCTCCAAAGAACCCTTACATTCCAGAACAGCATGTAATTTCCCATAATAGATAAAGAAATGCCATCTTCTTTAAAATAAACAGCAGAATCAATATTCACAGTATTACAGAAGAACATACCAGCTCTAAGCATGAAAGCACACATGCCTCAGTTGATTGCACACCAAGCAATGTTTTGCTGAGGACAGAAAACAGAAGTATTGTCCCATATTGCCCTAGGTACTAATCCAGAGAAAATAAGTTTGGCATTTGGAAGGATGTTCATTACTGCTTGAAACAAGTGTTGCAAATCTGCCAACAAAGTTGGGGCACTGACATAGCCCAAATGGAAAGCACCACAGTGCAAAACTACTACATGGGGACTGTTCATCCTGCCCATATTTTCACAAACTTGCACAATTCCCTGTACACTGCAATCAGTGCTCCACACCACCTCCGCTCCTTTAACATCAACATTGTTTGCCACATGCCTGCATTGAGCATACTGTTGTAAACCATGCACAAACATATCTCCAAGCACCAACACCCTGACTTTCTCCACCTCTGCCATCTTCACTACACACAGCCTCTTTCAACACAAAGCCACAACCTCAACACCTGATTGGCTAATCCCTACATTCCCTTTTCCATGCTGGATTTGCTGGAAAACCCCGGATGTGGCACGCCTTGTCCGTGGACAGCCGTGGTGTCTGCAGACCCCGTAACTCTTGGACAGCCCTTCTACCCTTTCCACTTCACTCTCTGTGCCATTCCCTCATTGGATGCAGCTAAGCAGTCACACAACCATCCACCAATCACATCCAAAACCTCTACATCTAACTCCATCATCATAGTTCAGCACTTCAAATGTACTGTTGATCACTCTGAGTCTCATATCATTGGAAAGCAGCTACTACAAAAACTACTGTACAGGTCTCCAAGATTTTTACTTGCAGCTGCATGCATATCCACATGCATGGATACAAACCACAGGTATGCATATGTTATGCACAGTACATATAAAACTCTTATAAATGCATATAAACAAAGTAACTCCAACTTAACCTGTATAACCTATAAAATGAACTTACTATTATTTTTCCCATCTGCTATAATCAACTGTCTCTTCCAAACCTGTCTGCTATCTAAATTCTTTTTTTACACACACAACTATCTAAAAAATTATAATATTAAAAGATGGGAGAAATAACAATATAATTGTAGTAAAACACTTAGGGCCTCATTAAACGGTAGGCAGTAAGGGTTTACCGGTAACGGTAAGGCCACCGGTACTGGTAAACGCTTACCGCCTTACTACGAGGTCCCTTTGCGGGACCCGACTTTAACGGCTGGTGCAGACCAGCCATTAAAGTTGGGACCCGCAAAGGGACCTTGGTGCTAATTACGGTACCGCAACTTGCGGTACCGTAATTAGCCCCTTCTCCATTCCCATTGAGCCCTATGGGGCAAAAATGGGAATGGGGAAGGGCCATGGAGAAAGGGGGAATTACCGCCCGGCCAAACTTGGAATAGGGTGGTAATTCCCCTTTTCTCCATGGTGGTACCGGTATGGTACCGTCGGCAACCATGGCGCTAATAGCACTGTGGTTTACCGTATAATGTGTAATGTGGCCCTTAGTGTATTATAAAATGACACACAGCCAGGATAAGTTAATGCATCTTTATACACTCACACAGATAGACACTATCATTGAAAAGCTCACAGCTGAAATAACACCACTCCCTGTACATCACATCCTTCTGCTTTATTACCCACACCTTCACAAACACAGACATTCTATGCTTTTCTATACAGTTTCTGCCATTTACCTTACAAAAATTGCAAAACAAGTACATCATTATTTCTTCTATCTCCTAAAATGCAATAACACTGCCCTAAGAAACCAAGTGAGTTTCATATACTTAGTATTCTATTCATTTGCAAAGCATGTTGAACTAACATATTGGGCCTCATTACGAGGTGGGCGGTAAGGGATTACCGGCACCGGTAAGGGCACCGGTGCCAGTAATCCCTTACCACCCTACTACAAGTTCCCTTTGCGGGTCCTCCCTTAACGCCTGGTTTTTCCAGGTGTTAAGGACGGGACCCACAAAGGGACTTTGGAGCTAAGAACGGTACCGCAATTTGCGGTACCATTATTAGCGCCTTCCCCATTCCCATTGAGCCCTATGAGGGCTCAAATCGGAATGGGGAAGGGCCCTGGTGAATGGGGAATTACCGCCCCCGTCAATCTTGGGATGGGGCGGTAATAGCTCCATTCACCAGGGCGGAGTTGGTAAGGGTTTGGAGGCAGCCATGGCCCTATTAGCGCCAGGGTTACCTACAAACTCCTAATGAGGCCCATTGTAAGTAAAATATAAAGGCTGCACATAGTCTAAAGAAACTGCATGCACACACTATGTTCAGTTATCAAACAAGAATACTACTACAAAAAAATAAAAATCAATGTCTAAATGAACATTAGTGCTATAAACACACAACATTACTAACTTCTTTTTTTACAATTGCAGTGAAGACCACTCTCCTGAAAAGCAGCAGCATCTGAAGTACAAACAACAACTCAGAAGAAACCTGCTCATTCCAAACAAAGAAAAGTAAGTACAATACTACCATAATATTCTTACTGTTACTGAAACTAACCTAACCACTGATTCATGGAATTTGTGTGCCAAAAAACTGAGATTTGTGCACCATTCTGCCCACAAATCCCCATTTGTTAAACAGGGATTTGCAAGCACTATGGTGCATAAATCCCTGTGTTTCGGGGCACAAATGACATATCTCAGCCCCTAGAATGTTAGTATTGCAGAACAAAGAATTGTTTTAATTCTATACCATTAGATTTACTATTAGTGCTTCTCTTCACCACTAGCTTACTTTCTACTGTCATCTGAACCCCAGGATACTAACACACAAATAAAAGAATAGCCTTTCCAAATAGTTGTAGCTGTCCAATGCACAATGACACACCACCATATACATCCTTAATATCATACTCAGACACTCATGCACACAGCACACATACATTGCAGAACAGCCCAACCCATACCTTCTTTTTTTCAATAGACCGCAAAGAATGCCTACCAAAAAGCAAGTCCGTAGAAAGAAAGAAGCAGAGCAAATGAAAATAAAAGTGTCCAAAATAAGCATCCATCTCTAACCGAATTTGTACAAAAAGTTCAAACAAAAGATCAAATAGAGTCATTAGGCGAAACAAAACAAGCTTCCAGGACAAAAACGTTCCCTCCTCTTACAAAATGTAAAAACGAAACAGAACGTGATTAACAAGGATTGAGCTACCACTACTGCTAACACTGCTCCTATAAATCTTGATGTAGTGGCAAGTAACCATACCAAAAAGAGAAGGATTTTAGAAAAAATGTTCGGGCAAAGAGTCCTTCAGAATCTTATAAAAACAGGAGAGAAATCATGCACAACCCTTACCACCTAGCCTAGAAAATTAATCTTAGAAGCTCTCATAGACAGTGCAATCCTTCTCAAAAAGAAATTATTTATTTTAGTGTTAAACAGAAAGAATCCACTAACAAAACTAACTACTAAATTACAAAAAAAGACTTCTCAATAAACGGAATGTCAACAAAAATAGCTTCTTAAATATCTGTGGAGGTCAATGGAGTCACACCATGAGCACCGAACCATATGTCAATAAAGAAGCATACAAACAAAAGCAAACAAGCACAATCGCCATACATAACAGTGGACGAGGGTATGAAAAACTTAATAATACTATAATGCACCAAGAAATAATGCTTACAAAAATATCCCTAGAAAATTCAGTATCACCTCTCCATTCGACTGAACCAGAACGTCCAGTATACAAATGGCCGTGCACGTCAATGTGTAACATTGCCAAAAAATATTTCAAATCTTTACGCCAGTTCCTCAATAAGTATGTGAAAGGCAAAGACAAAATCAAAATGAAACTACTACAAAATATAGATATCTGTCCAGTGCGCAAATACACAGGACTACAAGGACATTAATTAGCCTGCATTTCAGGACCGATTTGCATAAGCACCTTCTATCATATCAAAATGATATCAACACATCATTCAACTATAAGAAATCTAGTCTATGAACTGTACTATGCTAAATGTCCTAGATTAACACTAGCCAACTTGAATATCAATCTTCTACATGGTATAGCCAAAGACCTACTCGAAGAAATAGAGCATATCCAGAGAAAATATTTTGGAAGAGAAAGCCACTTACAAAATGCAATAACTTTACAGCAGACTAGTAACAATTGTACAGATGGCTACCTTCTACTATACACACACAAAAAAGAAATACTAACATTTAAAAGTACATCCGCTGAAGTACCAAACCATGTGTGTGTGTTGCCGCAGAACTTTTTATAAAAGTAACACAAAAACTGTAGACATAGCATACAAAATAGAAGACAATGAAGATTCCAAATGGTTTGAATTAGCTCTCTACCTTATAGCAGAAAACAAATACAAAATACCTGACCCCTTAATACTTTGCACTTACTGCACTACCAAACTTGAGAACAGCCAAACTACTTCAAGTGCTATCACAAATAACTTGGAATTATTCCCACTCCCAAAATCCCTGCAACAACTACATTTATATGAGAGCATCATATTCAAACAGTGCAGCCATTTCAAGCAATAATACGCCTTCAACCAAAAACAGCAAAATTACCTCCCTCTGAATTAGTGAAAGGCATTCTTGGCAAAGTAGATTATTTACCATTAGATCCAAAAGAAATTGTGCACACTCTGGGAGTGCAACGTCCAATAGAACAATCTTTAATTGTCTTAGTAAATGGTGTACTTACAAAAGACAAAAAAATTTGGCAACATCTCGTAGACTTACATAAAGTTAGACAAGCCTTGCAATATCTAAAAGACAATAATGAATACTACAAAGAAATGAATATTGAAGAAACCTTGAGGGAAACCACAGAAATAATTCAAGAGTCACCAGAAACTGGGAAATTTGAACTTCTAGATCCTGCTACAGTATCCAATATTTTAGACCGTTATACAATTAATCCATTACACTGTAAAGACACCATAGATGATGCACTAGAAATGTACCATATGCAACAAACCAAAGGATCACCAATCAGCATATGGGAAAAAAGTATAGAAACACATGCTTTTCCTCTACTCTTTCCAACTGGGAAAGGAGGAAGGCACAATGATAGACCCATTCAGATAACAGCATCAGAATACGGCTCATTACGTATGTATTCTAAAGATCCCCGATTTAGACAAAATGTGGACTACATATTCCACCTACTCTTTGAAAATGAACTAGCAACTCTATGCAACAGAGTTGCACACAAATTGAAATCAGGTACCCACTTTCAAAATATGTCAGCTACACAATTACTACAAAAAGTGCAAGAAAAAGACGAGGTTTTACAATTAAGCATTACAAATCTGTTAGCAAACATGCGTGGTACTAAAAAGTACTGGTTCCGACGTCACAGAGATGTACGTTGTATGATAAGAAACCTTGGCCCGCCCACTTGGTTTGTTACAGTAAGTTGCGCAGAATATGCATGGTAAGATTTACATTATTTCCTACGCATATCAAACAAAAACAAAACAAACATAGATATGCTAACTACTGAAAAACTTTGCTCTCTAGATCCTGTTAATGTTTCAAGATATTTCCATCATTGTTTTTTTGCTATGCTACACTTTAGTTGTAATAAAACTGTTCCTCCCCTCGGAGAAGTGCAACACTTCTTTTGGAGACATGAATACCAAGCCAGAGGAGCACCACATATCCACATGGTTTTATGGATTAAAGATGCTCCTAAATTTGGTGAAGACAGTGATGCCACTGTTTTACAGTTTATCGAAAAATATGTCACTTGTGAAATTCAATCAGAAGCAAAAAATAGTGATCTTCATGCACAAATTGTACAATTTCAAAGACACAAATGTGGAAAATATTGTTGTTGCAAATACAAAAACAAAGGTAAATACTACACCAAATTCCACTTTGGTTTCCCTAGACCATTTACAGAAACAGGTGAAGTGACCAACTACATGTCTTCAGTTAGACATAGGGCCTCATTACGAGGTTGGAGGTAAGGGGTTTCCGGCACCGGTAAGGATGCTGGTGCCGGTAACACCTTACCTCCATATTGGCTCCATCCCAATTCCAATTGAGGCCTATGGGGGCTCGAATGGGAATGGGAAATGGTTCTCAGAATGGGGACTTACCGGGTCCTCCAAGGTCGGAATGACCCAGTAAGTCCCTATTCCGAGTATCCGGACCCGGAATGCGTTAAGGGGATAGCCATGGTGCTAAAAGCACCATGGCTACCTCCTACCTCGTAATGAGGTCCAGTGTCTTAGAAATTGTACAGCTTAGGCATAAAAATGCTCTCTCATAGAGAATGTGGCTGCTTGAAGCTGCAGATCGCTTAACCGATACTGCTTTGTATAGAAAATCTGAAAACATGGTATGACTAAGTCTTGGGGCCTCATTACACGGAAGGCGGTAATGGTTAACGGCCACCGTTAATGGTAACGGTGACCGTTAACCATTACCGCCTTACTACGAGGTCCCTTAGCGGGTTGGTGCTTTAACGCCTGCTTTTTGCAGGCGTTAAAAACCAACCCGCTAAGGGACCTCGGAGCTAATTACGGCACTGCAAAATTGCGGTGCCGTAATTAGCGCCTTCCCCATTCCCATAGAGCCCTGTGGGGCAGAAATGGGAATGGGGAAGGGCAATGGCGGAAGGGGGATTTACCGCCCCACCAACCTTGGAATGGGGCGGTAAATCCCCTTTCCGCCAAGGCGGTGCCGGTAATTTACCGGCATGGTCCAGGGTGCTAATAGCACCCTGGATCACCGCCTTCCGTGTAATGAGGCCCTTGGTCCTGCTAAATCTAGAAAAAGAGTTCTCAAATTATACGACGACATAGAAATAATAGTCAAAAATGATCCTAACAGCCAAGACATTTTGAAAAATAATATACTAGACACATACTACCCAAACAGAAGTACCACTTTGGAAACCATGGGCCTCATTACAACCTTCGCGGAATGGGTTAACGGGCTCCACTAATGGAGGCGGACCGATTAAACCCGTTCTGCAAAATTACGAGGTTCCCTCGCGGGCCCCAGTAAGGATGCCTGGTAAAACAAGGCATCATTACCGGGTCCGCAAGGGGAAGAGGGAGCTAACAACGGGCTGGTCGTAATCGGCCCATTGTTAGCTCCCTCTCCCAATCCCATTGAGCCCTATGGGGACTCAGATGGGAATGGGGAAGGTCCGGGCCCGGGTTCCCAGACGAAGGAATTACCGGGCCCTCCGAACTCGGAATGACCGGGTAATTCCCCGTTCTGGGAACCCGGTAAAGGAGCCCGGTTTGGCGGCAGCCATGGAGCTATTAGCTCTATGGCTACTGCCAAACTCCTAATGAGGCCCCATGTGTCTATACCACATAGCCCAAAACTTCACATACAAAAATAATATAAAACCAGATTAAAATAAAAGTAGATATAGTGACAAATTGTGAAGGCAACTTAGTGAAACTTACCAAATGAAGCTTAATTAATCATATCAAATTGGCATTAAAAACTCCTCAACATAAATAACTATATTACATATCCCTGCTACAACTTTAAACCATGGAGAAAAGAAAAAGAGTTACTAGATATCTATGACTCCTATGAAGATGCTTTCAAAGTAAATGAAAGCACTATAACCAATGTAAACTTTACACAGTACAAAACAATGTTGCACAATGAACAGCAACACGAAGAACTCCAGGCCCAACTAGATAAGGACACTCCCAACAGTAGTCAACCTTCTGTAACAGGAAGCCAAGAACCACTGGGACAGCCTCTAATAGCAAATGAGGCAGAATTAGCTATGACAGAAGTAGAAAACACCATGGGCCTCATTATAAGGCTGGTGCTCCCGTAATGAAGGGGGCCGGTACAGGACCGGCCCCCTTCATTCCGGGAGTGCCGATTACGAACTTCCCATCACGGGACCCGTATCGCATGGCTGGTAATACCAGGTGTGCTTTCTGTGTCCCGCGAGGGGAAGAGGGCGGCAATGACGGGCCAGATGTAATCTGCCCGTTATTACCTCCCTCCCCATTCCCATTGAGCCCTATGGGGGCTCAAATGGGATTGGGGATGGGTTCCTGCAAGGAGGAATTACTGGTTCCTCCTATGTCAGAGTAACCCGCTAAGTCCCCATTGCAGGAACCCGGTAATGAAGCCCGGAACGGAGGCAGCCATGGAGCTAAATGCTCCATGGCTACCTCCATTCTTGTAATGAGGCCCCATGTCTCACTATGAAGAAGATACAAAAGACTTAACTATACTGCAATCAAAACTGAACAATAAGCAGCGTAGCATTTTTCATGTACATGGTGACCTGCTTGAAAATAAAGAATGTACTTGCCAAAATTACAAACCTATACTACTATACGTCAGTGTTCAAGCTGGTTCAGGCAAAACATTCTTAATCAAAATCATCAGCAAGTTCCTTCAACAATTGACAAACAACAAACTGTCAGCTGTTATAACTGCCCCCACAGGTTTAGCTACCTACAACATAGGCGGTGTCACTTGATTACTACTCCTTCCACTAGAACACCAAAACAAATGATGAGAATATTACAAACTTTCTAAAGAAGCTGCAATGGAACTACGCAGAGTGTTAAAACAAATGAAAATGCTACTAATAGATGAAGTGAGCATGGTTTCCAACCTAATGTTGGCTTTGATTCACCTCAGATTACAAGAAGTACTCAAAAGAAACTACAAAAAGATCTTTGGAGGAAAACACATTGTTTTCGGAGATCTTCTTCGATTGACACCAGTGAAAGGTGAACCTATTTTTACAACCTTAGGACACAAACTCTGCCGTAAAACTGTTGGCAGCATGGGAAATGTTAACCTTTGGCAACATGTCCAATACAGAGAATTAACAAAAAACATGTGCCAGTCTGCATGTGATGAACATTTCCAGTCTCAATCCCATTCCGTGTAGGAGTCTCTACCAAAGGGGAGTTCACCCAAGATGGGGTCCTGGGTAGAACCTGTATGCAGACTATTGAACCCAGCCCTGAGAAGCAAGCTGTGGAAGACCCCAACTTCTGGATTATTATATACGGGTGAAGATTCCACTACAACTCACGTTGCTTCTCTCCAAGGAGTCACGCTACGCTCCGTGAGTTCGCTAAGTGTAGGATCACGTTCCTTTGTCTGAAAGCTCTATTCTATGCCCAATCCTTATTCTTATTCTTTCTATCACTAATCATTTGCTTCCTTGGTTACAGACCCTGGGTAATTCATATCTTGAGAGATGCACCGATCACAGCGCTCGGAAACTGCTCTCCTTCCTGGTTGCTAGCCACACCCCTTCATCCGAGTAGGTCCCTTTCTCTAATTCTTTCAATGCCCAGAGCAGCACTGTTTCCCAGTCCGCGGTAATAGCTCTCTTTATCCTTTCCTTAGGATCATCATTCATTCTTGGAATCCCTGTATAAGCAATTCTACTTGTCTCCGACTGGATTGGAACATTCCCCTTACTTTGCGGTAGGGATCTCAGGGTCATTCTTGCGGTGGTGTACTGCTAACAGCCCATTCATTATTCCTTCTCTCCTTTCACTCCCCAGAGATTCGATCATAGCCAGCTTTTCTCTTTAACAGTGTTCGCTTGATAATAGAACCATAGCTGTTCTTTAGTGGTAAGAGGGCTTTAGGAGGTGGCGGTGACTTTAGGGGATTGAGTGGTGCCCGTGTTAGGGAGAATTCTCTCTTTAGGCTGAATTTCCTAACCTAGTGAGTCCCCCAGCAGCTTTGCTGGATTTCTGGAGTTTGTTTTTTTCTCCTGCCAAGAGTGAGACTCTTTTTCTCCCACTCTTGCACATGATTTATGGTGTTCCTTTGACTGCTAATGTGTTTTATGGGCTATGGGGTCCTTTACTCCATAGGGTCTCATGTGTTTCTTTTCTATGTGTGTAACACAGCACCCTCCGTGCAGTAACACAGGGGTGTCATAGTGACACCCCACCATAGACTCCATACCCTGGGACTGACTACTGTCTCCCAGGGCATGTAAAGTCACCATTGGCTTTAATAGTCCCAAATTATGAATAGAAACCAGTACAAACCAGCATATTGTGGACGTACTGGTCGGGGCAATTTGATTGCCCCGGGGTCTGTTAGTCGAGAGGGCACGCCTCCGTCCCCCCTGATCGAGTTTTGGCTGGTGGCAGTGGAAACTACTTTTTATATTCGACCGCAAATATATTCCTATGGTATTTTCCCATTGTTCGAGGCTACCAACTTTAATTATTTAATTCTCATATCCTCGAACATACTGCCAGTTTATTTATTTATTATTAATTCGCCGGTTGGTATTTTTTGCCAGGAATCGATTCTAAAATGGCGTTTGTGTTCTCCTCTGTGACTCCAACCCAAGTTGAGCCCTTTGTTCCACTTTTTGGCGGGCTTCTCCACAGAAGCCTCCAAAAGTGGTGCCACTCTGTCTGGGTACCACAGAGGGTGTCGGAGGGGGTTTAGGCACCCTGGACTGAGTTGCCTTGGTAACTCAAGTCGCACTCTTGTGTGATTGGCCCAAGTGGTGAGCCAACCGGCTCACCACTTAGCATGTTTGATTGACAGCTAGGCTGAGTGAATGGGAGTGTGTTGCATAAAAGCAGGGCTTTGGGGACTTGAACTTCAGAAGTCACCACAGGACCTGAGAATCCGACGAGGGAGAGGCTGAGCCGACCTACCACGACGACACCACCAGTGGAGCCCTGCGGAACCCACTCACCACTTCCCGACGACAGAGAAGATCTCCAGGCTGGAGCGGCTTCTTCCCCTGACTGGTGCGCACAACCAGTTTACCTTCTTCTCTTTGCACCCCAGAACGGCTTTTGGTCGAATTGCCCATGCCAAGCACCCCGGCAACCGGATAGCCACTTACCACTGGACCGCGAACTGAAGGACCGTTCCTTTTAACTGAGAACTCCGCGGCTGGTTTCTTCCCTGGCAGTGCAACGGACTCCTGTCTTCCTCCCCGACGAGATCCTCTCTTCCCCCGGAGGAAGCACTGACTTGCATCCACTGCCAGGAACAACTGCCCCCGCTGGAGTATTCTCACCACTTTAAGGTACCGTGTCCGCCAAGCCTCCCTTTCTAAAGATTGCTACAAGGTAATAATAACCCCTTAACCTTCTGGACTGGGCTGGCCGCCTTGACCTTCTAACTAGTCCCTTTCTTTGGTCCAACTCCTTTTTGAACCGATACAAGACTTTTGTGCACTGCAACTGTGTGACCTTGGACACATTTCGTTTTGATCCTCTTGAAGTGAATCCGGCCTACTGACTCTAAACTCACGGTGTTACTTTGCCTTCCTCTCTTGTTGTGTTCGTGAAAAAGTGTTGGGATCTGTTTCAATTTATTCTCTGCTTTTCTCTCCCTTTTAAAACGAATTGTTAGAGTGCCATCTACGTTAAGCGCTCACCGCTTTCTGAAAATAAGTGCGGCTTTACTTAAGACTTGTCTAATATTCTTCTAAGGGAGTGTATATCTTTTAGTGACCGTGTTTTTGAATTGCTTACTATTAGTGCCTGTGTGTTTTTCTAGATGTGGTTTTAAATAAATAATTGTATCTCTTTTACACCAAGCCCTGGTCAGTGTTTACTTGTTCTACTATGTTCTTTTGACCTATTGTGAATACTCTGTATACTGCCTAACTCTTCTTGAGGGAAGTCTGACTGCTCAGCCACAGCTACCAAGTGAATCTGTGTGGTACAGACTGCTACCAAGTGGGTTTACTGCCAAACACCTGTAGTCTTAAATCTTTTGCAGTAGTCCCAGAAGGAACTGCACAGGTTTCTGCCTAACAGCCCGTAACAAAAGCAGTCCTAATCACTTTACCATTACCTGCTATAGTTTAACCTCGTCAACAGAAACTGATATTGGATCCTCCAGCCGGGGACTCGAATCACAAGGGAACAGCATCACAGATCCACAAATCCACAACCCTAGCAGCTACACCCAGGGTTTTTCCCTTCGGGGGTTTCCCTGGGGATCTTTCTGCATCCCAGCCTTGGTAGATTCCACTATTCGTCTCTTTAAAGGACTTCCAGCTCCGTTATCCAGATCCAACGGGACACAGGTAGGTGATTTCCTGTGACTTACCAGATTTTGGGTGTTAAATTGAATCCTGGTATAACACTGCAGACCTCACCTATGCCAACATTTAAAAATGTATTAGAGTTGGTGTACTATCTCAAGAAGCACAGGCAATATTAAAAACCTGGCATATCCATGTACTTTATGGCCATAACCCATGTGCTACTGATTTCATGGAACAATTAGCACACAAACATGTCAATTGTATGTCCTTGATGCCAAATCTTGCAAGCTGTTCCAAATTCAATGAAACAATGTTGAAAAAAGAAATGCAACCAATAATTGAAATTTGTTCCACAGACAAACTGGATGTACATGGTATGACACTACCCATGTGTCAACAAGCCACAACAAGACGAAATACCTTAGAAAACTCTATCTCCAACACAGCTGGTTTGGAGAAAATATTAAAATTATCTTTATACTGTAGAGTAATGCTTAAACGTAACCTTGACGTGGAGCAAGGACTAGTTAATGGAGCACTTGTTACAGTTGTTGGCTTTCAAACATACCCGCGTGACAACATTCAGTTTGTCAATATTGTCTTTGACAAAGTATCAGAAGCAAATGGGATAGGACGCTCAACAGCTCGATTCCTTCTTTGCAAAGACATGTATGTACGCAGAGAACAATTATCTCCAAATCTAGCATACATAGTCACCATTCACAAATCACAAGGTCTTACCCTAAATAAAGCATTGATAGATATTGGGAACACAGTCTTTAAAGAAGACATGAGCTACGTAGCACTATCACGCTTACCTACACTTGATGGTCTATTTCTAATCAACGTTGATGCAAATAAAGTAAACGCTGATATTCCTTTCATTTTAGAATACAATAGACTACGTTCACTATACAACCCCATCTAAAAACCTATCCTGTTCCACAAAAAGCAAAACGTTGAAAAAGAAAACTGCTTCAAACAGAAATGCAACAGGATCTCACTGCAAATCATCCAAAGAGAGTAAAAGAAGCTGTTACTTCATCAATTACTACAACCAAAGAAGTATCTACTACTCAAAGTAACTCAGGTACTTCTTCAAAGAAGCAACACACATTCCGAAGAAATGACTTGGACACAAAACTATCTGGTCCATTCACATTTTCAAATATAACTGGTGTAAATTGCTACGCAAATGTAGCAATAAATATTCTATTTCAAGTGCCACCAATTGTTGACAACATTTACTTGCACAATACAGACCAATTGTGTTTGCAAATGTTAGTCCTTCATAGAAATGCAAGCAACAATCCTGACAACACATATAGTGTTCATGGAATAAGACAAGAATTGGACTACTGTGCTGGAATGGTCAAATTCGCTATAAACTCACAAGAATTTCTAATGTACTTACTACACGTACTGGAAAACAAAAACACACCTATAAATGAAATCTTTCAGATTTCATACATGTGGAAACATACAAGCACTCTGTGCAGCAATATGGCACATGAACAAATCCCTAATGAACGCTTTGTGTATGTATCAATACAAAACTGTGAATCCGTTCCATTTCAGCAACTTGAACAAAATGCAAACCATGGCAGATTATGTACTACCTGCAATTCAGATAATCGATCCACCTTACAAATACAAACACAAAGTAAATACATAATGTTAATGCTTCTACGTTATAATGCAGATGGTACCAAAAACAACTGCAATCTGACTGGATTCACACGTTGTCAAGCATCACTTTGTAAGAAAACCTTCAAAGCAATAGGTATAATTTACCACGCACGAGCCACAACCAATGCAGGTCACTACACTGCAAATTAACAAGGGGGTGCTGGGAGTCCCTCTGCCAGACATTAGTCCTGGTTACGAGAGACTTACCCAGAGTCTTCAGCTCACTACCTTTCACAGAGAAGAAATATCCCACACATATCAGTCTTTGTCCTGCCCTATACACTGCATATATAAAAAACAATTGTGAATGGTTTGAATGTAATGATAGTACCATTACTCTAAAGCAGAGAGCACCATCAAATCTTACAAGCGCTTATTTAATCTTCTTAAAACCAAAATTTAATAAATTATCTGTACATAAACATTAACAAAACTTCAATTAGAAAACTATAAACAGTTAGAATATGCCAACAGGTATCTAACGGCCCCAAGATTCTGCAACAACCAAACAAATAAATCAATACCACTAATACCTAATCTGTGTATGAACATTAATAAAACTTCAATTAGAAAATCAATACTACTAAATTATAAGAAGAAATAAACAGTTAGAATATGCCAACAGGTATCTAACTGCCCCAAGATTTTGTAACAACCATACAAATAAATCAATACCACTAATACCTAATCTGTGTATAAACATTAATAAAACTTCAATTAGAAAACTATAAACAGTTACAATACACCAACAGGTATCTAACTGTACCAAAATTTTCCAACAATCAAACAGATAAATCAATACCACTAAATTATAAGAATAAATAAACAGTTAGAATACGCCCACAGGTATCTAACTGCCCCAAGATTTTGAAACAACCAAACAAATAAATCAATACCACTAAAGTATAAGAAGAAATAAACAGTTAGAATATGTCAACAGTTATCTAACTGCCCCAAGATTTTGCAACAACCAAACAAATAAATCAATACCACTAATAACTCATCTGTGCATAAACATTATTAAAACTTCAATTAGAAAACTATAAACAGTTACAATATGCCAAAAGGTATCTAACTGCCCCAAAATTCTGCAACAACAAAACAGATAAATCAATACCACTAAATTATAAGAAGAAATAAACAGTTAGAATACAATAATAGGTATCTAACTGCCCCAAGATTTTGCAACAACCAAACATACAAATCAATACCACTAATAACTCATCTGTCCATAAACATTAATAAAACTTCAATTAGAAAACTATAAACAGTTACAATACACCAAAAGGTATCTAACTGCACCAAAATTCCGCAACAACCAAATAGATACATCAATACCACTAAATTATAAGAATAAATAAACAGTTAGAATACGCCAACAGGTATCTAACTGCCCCAAGATTTTGCAACAACCAAACAAATAAATCAATACCACTAAAATATAACAAGAAATAAACAGTTAGAATATGCCAACATGTATCTAACTGCCCCAAGAATCTGCAACAACCCAATAGATAGATTAGCAATTTGAGAATATAAATAAAAAACGATAAACAGTTACAATTCGACAACAGGTATCTAACAATCTGCAGCAAGCCAACATATAGAACATTAGCCAGAAACAACAAGTAAACACTGAAAACAAAGAAATGTATTGTAGCATAACGAAAAAGTTTTTTTTGTAATCCAACATGGATTTATTTTTCCCACAGACCCAATGATTTAAGCAACAAACACAGAAATGGAGCAAATTGCACAGTAGACTGGTTTGTAAACTACTAAATATGAGGGTCAAAATAAAGCAGAAATGTCTATTATGCAATGTAATAAGTCTTTATAAACTACCTACACTAACATGATCTTTTCTTTTATCACAGAAATTGAAAAAGAATATCTACTCCAGTTACCCAAGTCATGAAAACATATAAACAATATATACAAAAAAATCACAGTAAGTATATTATAATAAATACAACTCATAAATACTCATAAATACTGCTCCATAACACTACCATTGAAGCAAATATCTAACTATACACATACACCACAATACAAAATGTTAACTTCCATGGATATGTTATACTGAAGTGCTTGTTACCAAACTCTACAATCTTAATGACATCACATAGCCAAAACTTCACATGCAAACTATACAAATCAAACAGTACACAAACTGCACATTTACAAATATTTGATAGAGGTTTTGTCGGCCATGCACCCAAGACTCTAGGCCCTGGCCACAACCACCATAGCATATCAAACCCATAGATCACACCCATAGAATCAAACATTTTAACTGGCCATATGGGCCACTGCATTGCATTTTTTTATGTCCACAGACAGCCGCAGTGACCGCAGACATGACAAACACATCACGGGTGCCTGCCACCTAAACAAATACAGCATTTCACCCATCTCTTACTCCCTCACCCTCCTCAGGCACCCTAACACACCAAAAAACTTGCCAAATTTGTATTTCTCCCCCGTTCGTCACTGTGCTGTCCACGGGTGTCCGCGGATCCAAGATGGCGGGTGCATTAAAACAATGCGACGCACCTCACATTTCATTCCAGCCAATCAGCGAGCATGTCACATGTCCGCGAACATGACACAAGCTGATTAGCCAATGGGTGTCCTGTCTGCGGAGCAAATAGGGAAGTGTGTCCGCGGAGCAGACATAGATATCACAAATTTGTTGTGACCTACTTTTTGGTCATTTAAAAAAAAAAATACTAGACGGATTTTCACCCAAATTTACAAAAGCACACTTTCGGGACCAAGCCGCTGCTCCTGCCACAAATTTGGTGAAATTCTGTCCAGCGGATTGGGCTGTAGGCATGATCAAAGTCTTCTCCCCATTCAGTCTATGGAAAAAAAAGAAATTTTGGGACCGCCCTTATAACTTTGCCCCCCCTGGACCAATCCTCACCAAAGTAGTGGCACGTAACCATAATGTAAACTAACATCTGACTTCATTGCACACCTTCCGGAGAATGTCACATGACCATATGCTGGCGCACAGCATGGTGACATGTCTGAGAATCCGTACACACTTAACAATAAGATCTATGCCTCGTAGACAGTGTGGAAGTACATTTTTTTACAGATGTAGGAACTTGCAACTTCAACATTTCCCTTGCACAGCTCCAACACCTATTCATACTCAGCCATTAACAATGTAGTACACTACATACTTTTAGCAAAAGTACTATTTATCTGAAAACGACATGAGCTAAGGCCTTTCCTCCTCCCCAAAAAACAGCACCACTGCTGTAATGAAGGAGCATGAGAAACACTGCCCCTACCTTACAAATAACACACGCACAACATTTTCCCCCATCCACCTACCCTTCCATATTACTGTTTGGTGCCTCTTTGCTCATTTCCGTCCGCAACTTTACTTCTTAGCTGTCCTTCCAAAAAAAAAAACATCCGTAAACAAATTAAATGTTCCTTTAAGAACCACCTTTCACAGTTTAAAAATAAAAATAAAAAAAAATTGCATAGACTCCATCTACTTTATATTTCTCAGTAAAGTACATAGACACAATAAGATTTCCCCAAATTTCCATTTGCAGTTTGTGTTATGCTAATGGGAATATTGTAGCGTTAGTCCTGCGTTCCAGGGACTGGAACGGTGAATAAAGGTCTAGCAGGCAAAGTTATCAGCCCAATTGAAGCGAGAGTGCATAACGTGATCTCTGGATCATTACCCCGCCCTTCCAACCCTAAAATGGGGGATGAATGCCTTTAATAATCTAGATTTCCAAAGCAGTAACCCGTGCTACTAAAAAAGAGGATTTTTCATCCAAATCCTTTTCCAATATGGCCACCATAGAAAGGGAAGGCGGTTGTTCCATACAGGGCTCCTCTTCGCTTTCTATGGCAGCCTGATAAAAGAAAAAAGGAAACCCTGTTAACATATAACCACAAGCACTTTTTTCTTCCCTTTCAAATGTATCCTAATGTTGAACAACTTTACCTCAAAGCCAGTCCCAGGTGGACATGGCCACTGTAATCCTGTCTTTTCTCCTTTCTGGTCATGGCCAGTAGCCACATTGTGCGGATCATGACCTTATACCATGACCCCGACATTCTGCCCACTCCCCATGGCTACAGCCTACCCCTCAGTCAGTAAACGTTGTTTTTTAACTAAATTACGACACTAGTCTAATACGAAAACACTCCCACATCTCCTCAAATAACCAACCCTAATGATATTCTACACCTTTTTTGGATGACGTTCCTCTCCAGTATAGCCAAATGAGCCCATAAGCACCTATGTGCCATGACGCAGAACCTGAAAATGAACACACAGCAACGTACAACATAGCACGTCACATTTTGAAATAATAAACTGTTTTTTAAAAGAAAACATTTACATTTTAGAATTTGTAAAGTACTTTTATTTCACAATAAACTGTCTGAGACCATTGGACTATTCCCATTTTCAATCAAATAGTAACTTTGTTTCTTCGGTCATCATCGAAAATGTTAATCGTGAGGCACACGTTGTTCTTTTCCCATACACAAAGTATTTGTTTTTGATAAAGCAACTGCTTTGGTTGCACAGTGATTTCCAAGACGTTGGCATGAACTTCAGCCTAAACCACCATAAAAGATGTTATGTTACTCCTAATGGCCACTGCAGCGTACGGACAAATGGGTCCTGCGCGATCGTCCCACAAAACAGTGACGGTTAGGCAGCCGGTCACGAGTATGTGCATCTGGCGTGCAAAAAATCCATCAATTGGCATCTGGAATCCATAGCAATCACAGTAAGGCAGCATGTAGCTGTTCGGCAAACATAACAGAAAATATGTATCAATACCCAACCTTTAGCAAACAATTTCAAAAAAGACAAAAAGAACATGGAAACGGATACACAAATCGATGTGGTCATACGTGACATTTTAAAGAAATATCAGCGTTGAACATGGCTGAATCTAGTGATAGCCTACAAATGCGGAGAATCTACACTCTCGATAACAAAAAAAAATGACAACTACACAGAAAGATAGTACTTCAGTTACATTGCCAAAATTAATGTTCAGGTAATAAAAAATTAAATCTTGTGATTTCAAAAAAGACAAAAAGAATGTGGAAACTGATACACAAATCGATGTGGTCATACATGACATTTTAAAGAAATATTAGCGTTGAACATGGGTGAATCTAGTGATAGCCTACAAATGTGGAGAATCTACACTCTCGATAACAAAAAAAAATGACAACTACACAGAAAGATAGTACTTCAGTTACATTGCCAAAATTAATGTTCAGGTTATTAAAAATGTTAATCTCGTGATTTCAAAAAAGACAAAAAGAATGTGGAAACTGATACACAAATCGATGTGGTCATACATGACATTTTAAAGAAATATTAGCGTTGAACATGGGTGAATCTAGTGATAGCCTACAAACGCCGAGAATCTGCACTCACCATAAGTAAAAAAAATGACAACTACACAGAAAGATAGTACTTCAGTTACATTGCCAAAATTAATGTTCTTGTTCCGGTGTAGAGTCATCAAAGGTAAACTTACACGAAATTCACCATCTCCATTGTCTTTGTGAAACTCAGACAGCAATGTACTTGCACCAAAGAATCTTCTTGAACTGATATTACATGTGCCTTACAAACATTTTGAATACATAACCTTATCAAATGGTATTTTTTGCAAACTTTCACTCCCTGCATTCTTACTGAATTTGACCGTTGTGTGTTCAGTCGGATGCGTGGGCCAACTGAGCTCACAACCAAAAAAGCAAAGCAAGTGACCTTCACTCAGAATGCAAATACATTCTGACTTTGCAACAACATGTCTCAATGCATTCATGAGAACTGATACTCCCATAAACTTGCAGACCCGCTGTTTCCATCAAACAGTGCCGTTGGCTGCCTCAGATTTCAAACTCTACGACACCAGTCTACCTGCAATATTATTTTAAATACATTGTAACACAGGCATTAACCCTCACCTTCCGAGACAGTATTTGATAAGTTTAACAAGTGCAATGTTGTGTTGTTGTATATGTGTTAGCTGCGATGTCCGCGTACACCGAAACACGAATGAAAGATGGTGGGCGCAGCGAAAGAATCTGACGCACTTCACGCTGTTCAACATCCAATCAGTGAATGCGTCACATGCCCCTGGACATGACGCTATGGATTAGCCAATCGGTATCTTGTCCGCGGAGCGAACAGGAAAGTGTGATCGCGGAGCGGACATAGATATCACTATTCTTTTGAGAAATACATTTTGGTCATTTTAAAGAAAACTACTGGACGGATTGGCACCAAATTTACAAAAGCATGCTTTCGGGACCAAGCCGCTGGCAAGTTGAATGTGTTCTAAGAACACTTGCGGTGTCCTGAAATGTTCGCAAATAAACAAAATGGGGGTGTTCTGAAGACGTTTCTAAGAACACTTGCAGTGTCCGGGAATGTTCGTAAGGGGTGTCCTGAGGACGCTGTCCGTATTGTTCTCTGTCAAGTTGAATGTGTTCCAAGAACACTTGCGGTGTTCTGAAATCTTCGCAAATAAACAAAATGGGGGTGTTCTGAAGACGTTTCTAAGAACACTCGCAGTGTCCGGGGAATGTTCGCAGGGGGTGTCCGGAGGACGCTGTCCATATTGTTCTCTGTCAAGTTGAATGTGTTATAAGAACACTCGCGGTGTCCTGAAATGTTCGCAAATACACAAAATGGGGATGTTCTGAAGACGTTGTTGAACACTCGCTGTGTCCTGAAATGTTCGCAAATATGAATGGGGGGTTGTGGCTGGCAAGTTGAATGTGTTCTAAGAACTCTCGCGGTGTCCTGAAATGTTTGCAAATAAGCAAAATGGGGGTGTCCTGAGGACGCTGTCCATATTGTTCGCTGTCAAGTTGAATGTGTTCTAAGAACACTCGCGGTGTCCTGAACTGTTTGCAAATAAACAAGATGGTGGTGTTCTGAAGACGCTTCTAAGAACACTTGCGGTGTCCTGAAATGTTCGCAAATAAATAAAATGGGGCTGTCCTGAGGACGCTGTCCGTATTGTTCTCTGTCAAGTTGAATGTGTTCTAAGAACACTTGCGGTGTCCTGAAAGGTTTGCAAATAAACAAAATGGGGGTGTTCTGAAGACATTTCTAAGAACACTCGCGGTGTCCTGGAATGTTCGTAGGGGGTGTCCTGAAAGCGTAGACCATATTGTTAGCTGGCAAGTTGAATGTGTTCTAAGAACACTTACGGTGTCCTGAAATGTTCGCAAATAAACAAAATGGGGGTGTCCTCAGGACGCTGTCCGTATTGTTCTCTGTCAAGTTGAATGGGTTCTAAGAACTCTCGCGTTGTTTTGAAATGTTCGTAGGGGGTGTCCTGAAGATGCTGTTCGTATTGTTCGATGGCAAGTTCAATGTGTTCTTAGAACACTCATGGTGTCCTGAAATGTTCGCAAATAAACGAAATGGGGGTGTTCTGAGGACACTGTCCGTATTGTTTGTTGTCAAGTTCAAAGTGTTCTAAGAACTATCGCGTTGTTCTGAAATGTTCGTAGGGGGTGTCCTGAAAACGCTGTCTGTATTGTTCGCTGGCAAGTTGAAAGTGTTCTAAGAACACTCATAATGTCCGCAGACATTAAAAGTTTTCATAGACCATAGTTGAAATGTTTGACTCTATGGATGTGATATGCTGCGGTGGTTGTTGCCAGGGCATAGAGTCTTGGGTGCATGGCCATTTGCTTATAACCTTGGGTAAAAAACAAATGTATAAGGAACAAAAGTATTAGATACTATGGATGTGATATGCTGCTATGGTTCTCCTTATTATTGTATACTTACTGTTTGGTCTAGTAACCGGAGTACATGTATTTCTTGTTAATTTCTGTGATAAAAGAAAATAGCATGTTAGTTTTAGTATTTTGTAATGACTTATTACATTGTATAATCAACATACTTTTTTTTTTTGGACCCTCATATTTAGTAGATTACAAATCAGAGTACTGTGCAATTTGCTCAGTTTCTGTATTTGTTGCTAAAATCATTGGGCCTGTGGGAGAAAAAAAAATCCATGTTTTTCTGTTATGCTACAGTTTATTTGTTTGTTTTGTTTTCAGTGTTCACTTGTTGTTTCTGGCTAATGCTTTATACTTTGGCTTGTTGCATTTTGTTGGAGCAGTAATATATTATTTATTTGTTTGGATAATATAAAATTTTGGAGCAGTTAGATACCAATTGGCGCATTCTAACTGTCTATTTGTTTTATATATTTTAGTGGTATTGATTTATATATTTGGATATTGTTAAATTTTGGGACAGTTAGATACCAATTGGCGTATTCTAACTGTGTATTACTTGGTCTAATTTAGTGGTATTCATTTATCTGATTAGTTGTAGAATCTTTGAGCAGTTAGATAGCTTTTGGAGTATTCTAACAGTTTATATTTTTTAACACAAGTTTACAAATTTTGGTTTTAAGAACATCAAATAAGCGTTTGTAAAATGTGCTGGTAATCTCTGCTTTAGAGTAATGGTACTATCATTACATTCAAACCATCTACATTTCTTTTTCATATATGCACTGTAGTGCCCTGAATTGATTGTGGCTCCTGCGTGGTAGATTATACCTATTGTTGTGAAGGTTTTCTTACCAAGTGATATTTGACCATGTGTGAATCCAGTCAGCTTGCAGTTGTTTTTGGTACCATCTGCATTGTAACGTAGAAGCATTAGTATTATGTATTTACTATGTGTTTGTATTACTAACGTGGAGCGATTATCTGAATTGCAGGTAGAGCATAATCTACCATGGTTTGCATTTTGTACAAGTCGCTGAAATGGAATGGATTCACAATTTGGTATTGATATATATATGAAGTGTTCATTGGGGATTTCTTCTTGTGTCACATTGTTGCAGAGAGTGCATTTATGTTTCCACATGTATGAAATCTGAAAGATTTGATTTATAGGTATGTTTTTGTTTTCCAGTACTTGTAGTAAGTACATTAGAAATTCTTGTGGGTCTTCCTGTGAGTTTATAGTGAATTTCACCATTCCAGCACAGTAGTCCAATTGTTGTCTTATTCCATAAACATTATACGTGTTGTCAGGATTGTTTGCTGCATTTCTGTGAAGTACTAACATTTGCAAACACAATGGGTCCGTACTGTGTAAGTAAATGTTGTCAACAATTGGTGGTAATTGAAATAGAATATTCATTGCTACATTTGTGTAGCAACTTACACCAGCTATATTTGAGAATTGAAATGGCCCAGGTAGTTCTGTAACTAATTGCTTTTTTTGGAGTTTGTCTTCCTTCTTTAAAGAAGTACCTGGTTTACTTTCCCTAATTGATTCTTTTTTGCTTGTGGTACTTGATGAAGTATTAGTTTCTTTTACTCTCTTTGGAGGATTTGCAGTGACATCCTGTTGCATTTCTGTTTGATTTATTTTTCTTTTATAACATTTTACTTTTTGTGGAACAGAATATGTGTTTAGGTGGGCGGTGTATAGTGAGCGAAGTCTATTGTATTCTAAAATGCAAGGAATATCAGCGTTTATTTTACTTGCATCAAAGTTGATTAGAAATAGACCGTCAAGTGTACGTAAGCGTGATAGTGCTACGTAGCTCATGCCTTCTTTAAAGACTGTGTTACCAATATCTATCATTGCTTTGTCTAGTGTAAGACCTTGTGATTTATGAATCGTGACTGCGTATGCAAGAGTTAGAGAAAATTGTTCTCTGCGTACATACATATCTTTGAAGAGAAGGAATCTAGCTGTTGAGCGTCGTATCCTTTCTACTTCTGAAAGTTTGTCAAAGAGTATATTGACAAACTGAATTGTGTTGTCGCGTGGGTATGTTTGAAAGCCAACAACTGTACCCAGTGCTCCATTAACTAGTCCTTGGTCCACGTCAGTGTTACGTTTAAGCATTACTCTGCAATTTAAGGATAATTTTAATATCTTTTCTAAGCCTGCTGTGTTTGAGATTGATTTTTCTAAACTATTTAGTCTTGTTGTGGCTTGGTCACACATGGGCAGTGTCATACCATGTACATCTAGTTTGTCTGTGGCGCTAATTTCCATGATTGGTTGCATTTCTTTACTTAGCATGATTTCATTGAATTTGAAACAGCTTGCAAGAGTTGGCATTAAGGCCATACAATTGACATTTTTGTGGGCTAATTGTTCCATAACATCTGTAGCACATGCATTATCGCCATTAAGTGCATTAATGTGCCGGGTTTTCAATATTGCTTCTGCTTCTTTAAAAAGTATAGCAACTCTGATACTTTTTAAAATGTTGGCATAAGTGAGATCTGCAGATTGCCGCATGTTTTCTGTTAATTCTCTGTATTGGAAATGTTGCCAAAGGTTGACATTTCCAATGCTGCCAAGAGTTTTACGGCAGAGTTTGTGTCCTAATGTTTTAAAAATAGGCTCACCTTTTACTGGTGTTACTTGAAGCAGATCTCCAAAAACAATAATGTGTTTTCCTGCAAAGAGCTCTTCATAATCTGTTTTGAGTACTTCTTGTAATCTGAGGTGAATCAAAGCTAACATCAGGTTGGACACCATGCTCACTTCATCTATTAGTAGCATTTTCATTTGTTTCAATACTCTGCGTAATTCCATTGCAGCATCTGCAGAAAGTTTGTAATAGTCTCATTTGTTCTGGTGGTCTACTGGTAATAGTAGTAATCGGTGTAATGTAACACCACCTATGTTGTAGGCAGCTAAACCTGTGGGGGCAGTGACAGCAGCTGACAGTTTGTTGTTTGTCAATTGTTGAAGGAACTTACTAATGATTTTGATTAGGAATGTTTTGCCAGAACCAGCTTCACCACTGACGTACAGTAGTATAGGTTTATAATTATGGCAGGAACATTCTTTATTTTCATGTTTTACACCATGTTCAATTTGTTTTGTTACTTCTTGAAAAATGCTACGTTGCTCATTGTTTAGTTTTGATTGTAGTATAGTTAAGTCTTCTTTATCTTCATACTGACACATGGTGTTTTCTACTTCTATCATAGCTAATTCTGCCTCATTTATTATTAGTGGTTCTCCCAGTGGTTCTTGGCTTCCTGTTACAGAAGGTTGACTACTGTCAGGAGTGTCCTTATCTAGTTGGGCTTGGAGTTCTTCTTCGTGTTGCTGTTCATTGTGCAACATTGTTTTGTACTGTGTAAATTTTACATCAGTTATAGTGCTTTCATTTGCTTTGAAAGCATCCTCATATGAGTCATAGTTATCTAGTATGTGTTCTTCTTTTCTCCATGGTTTGAAGAGTTGTAGTAGGGACATGTAATATACTTCTTTATGTTTAGGAGTCTTTAATGACAATTTCATATGGTTAATTAAATTTGGTTTAGTGAGTTTAACTAAGTTGCCTTCACAGTTTGTCACTCTATATTTACCTCTTTTTTCATCAGGTTTCATATTATTTTTGTATGTGTAGTTTTGGGCTATGTGGTATACACACATGTTTTCCAAAGTATTACTTCTGTTTGGGTAGTATGTGTTCAATACATTGTTTTTAAAATGTATTGGCTGTTGGGATCACGTTTGGCTATTGTTTATATATCTTCATATGATTTTAGAACTCTTTTTCTAGATTTAGCTGGACCAAGACTTAGCCATACTATATTTTCAGATTTACCATACAATGCAGTACCAGTTAAACGATCAGCTGCTTCATATGATCCACATTCTCTATGGGTGAGCATTTTTATGCCCAAGCTATATAATTTCTGAGACAGCTTTTCTGCTTTAGTTAAGTATGCTGTGACATATCGTGCAACTGCAGTAGAATTGTCTGCAATGTACTGCACATCTATGTTTGCATTCCATAAGTGGGCAATGATTGCATTATAATCATTGATATATTTTTCTTCTTCTTTTCTTTTTATGTAATATGTATTTTTTGGTGACGTAACTTTAACACTATTTCTAACTGAAGACATGAGGTTGTTCACTTGACCTGTATTTGTAACTGGTCTAGGGAAACCAAATCGGCATTTGGTGTCGTATTTCCCTTTGTTTTTGTATTTGCGACGACAATATTTTCCACATTTGTGTCTTTGAAATTGTAAAATTTGTGCATGAAGATCAATATTTGTGGCTTCTGATGGAATTTCACAAGTGACATATTTTTCAATAAACTGTAAAACAGTGGCATCACTGTCTTGACCAAATTTAGGAGCATCTTTAATCCATAAAAGCATGTGGATATGTGGTGCTCCTCTGGCTTGGTATTCTTTTCTCCAAAAGAAGTGTTGCACTTCTCCAATGGGAGGAACAGTTTTATTACAAATAAAATGTAGCATAGCAATGAAGCGATGGTGAAAATATCTTGAAACATTTACAGGATTCAAAGAACAAAGTTCTCCAGGTGTTAGTATATCTATGTTTGTTTTGTTTTTCTTTGATATGCGTAGGAAATCATGTAAATCTTCCCATGCATATTCTGCACAACTTAATGTAACAAATCAAGTGGGTGGGCCAAGGTTTCTGATCATACAACGTACATCTCCATGACGTTGAAACCAGTACTCTTTAGTACCACGCATATTTGCTAATAGATTTGTAATATTTGATTGTAAAAGCTCATCCTTTTGTTGCACTTTTTCTAATAATTGTGTAGCTGTCATATTTTGAAAATGTGATCCTGATTTTAATATGGGTGCAATTCCATAACATAAAGTTGCTAGTTCACTTTCAAAGAGTAGGTTGAATATGTATTCCACATTTTGTCTAAATCTGGGATCTTCAGAATACATCCATAATGAGCGGTATTCTGAAGCTGATATTTGAATAGGTCTATCATCATACCTTCCTCCTTTGCCAGTAGGAAAGAGTAGAGGAAAAGCATGTGCTTCTATACTTTTTTCCCATATGCTGATTGGTGATCCTTTGGTTTGTTGCATATGGTACGTTTCTAGTGCATCATCTATGGTGTCTTTACAGTGTAATGGATGAATTGTATAACGGTCTAAAATATTGGATACTGTAGCAGGATCTAGAAGATCAAATTGACCAGCTTCTTGTGTTTCTTGAATTATTTCAGTTGTATCTTTCAAGTTTTCTTCAATATTAATTTCTTTGTAATATTCATTATTCTCTTTAAGATATTGGAAGGCCTGTCTAACTTTATGTAAATCTACCAGCTGTTGCCATATTTTTTTGTCTTTTGTAGGTACTCCATTTACTAAGATAATTAAAGATTGCTGCATTGGACGTTGCACTCCTAGAGTTTGCACATGTTCTTTTAGATCTAATGATAAATAAACCACTTTTTCACGAATGCCTTTTACCAATTCAGAGGGAGGTAATTTTGCTGTTTTTGGTTGAAGGTATATTATTGCTTGAAATGGGTGTACTGTTTGAATTATGATGATCTCATATAAATTAAGTTGTTGTAGGGGTTTTGGAACTGGGTATAATTTCAAATTATTTGTGATAGCACGTGAAGGAGTTTGGTTGTTGTCATGTTTTGTAGTGCAGTAACTGCAAAGTATTAAGGGCTCAGTTATTTCTTATTTGTTTTCTGCTACGAGGTAGAGAGCTAATTCAAACCATTTAGAATCTTCACTGTCTTCTATTTTGTGTGATAGGTCTACAGTTTTTGTGTTACTTTTATAAAAAGTTCTACGGCAACATACACATACATGGTTTGGTACTTCAGCTGATGTACTTTTAAATTTTAGTATTTCTTTTTTGTATGTGTTTAGCAAAAGGTTGCCATGTGTAGAATTGTTGCTTAATTAGTTTAAAGCTATTTCATTCTGTAAATGGCTTTCACTTCCAAAATATGTTTTCTGGATATAGTCAATTTCTTCAAGTAGGTCTTTCACTGTACCATGTAGAAGGATGTTAGTTAACTTTGCTAGTGCTAAAGCAGGAGTTTTAGCGTAGTACAGTTTATAGACTAGATTTCTTATAGTTGAATGATGTGTTGATATCCTTTTGATATAATTGAAAGTGGTTTTACAAGTAGGTCCTGTAATGCAGGCCAATGAATGTCCTTGTAGTCCTGTGTACTTGCACACAGGACAGGTATCCATATTTTGCAGTAATTTAATTTTGATTTTGTCTTTGCTTTTTTACATCTTTATTGAGGAATTGGCGTAAAGATTTGAAACATTGTTTGGGAATGTTACAAATTGACGTGCATGGCCATTTGTACACTAGACGTTCTGATTTTGTTGAATGGAGGGGTAATTCTAAGTTTTCAGGGCATATTTTTGTAAGGAGTACTTCTTGTTCCACTATGGTATTATTCACTTTTTCATAACCTCGACCACTGCTATGTATGGCAATTGTATTTGTTTGCTTTTGTTTGTATGCTTCTTCATTAAAATATGGTTCTGTGCTCGTAGTGTGATTTTTACCATTCACCTCCGCAGATACTTAAGAAGTTCCTTCTGTTCACATTTCTCTTATTGAGACGTCTTTTTTGTAATTTAGTTATTAGTTTTGTTAGTGGTTTCATTTTGTTTAACAGTAAAATAAATAACTTTCTTTTGAGAAGAATTGCACTGTCCATCAAAGCTTCTAAGATTAATTTCCTACGATAGGTTTTAAGCATTGAACCTGATTTCTCGCCTGTTTTTATAAGATTTTGGAGGACTTTGTGACGGTACATTTTGGCTAAAATACTTTTCTTGGTATGCTTACTTTGCACTATATTAAAATTTGAAGAAGTAGTTTTATCTGTAGTGATAGCTGATTTTCTGTTAATTGTTTTTTGGTTTGTTTTACATTTTGATAGAGGAGGCAAAGTTTTTGTACATCAAACTTCTTGTGTTTCACTAAATGACTGTATTAGCTGTTTTGTTTCAACTTTTTTTACAAATTCTGCTAGAGATGGATGCTTATGTTGGACACTTTTATTTTCATTTGCTCTACTTTTGCGTTGCTTTCTACAGACTTGACTTTTGGTAGGCATTCTTTAGGGTCTGTTGAAAAAAATAAAGAAAGTATGGGTTGGGGTGCTCTGCAATGTATGTGTGCTCTGCGCATGAGTGTTTGAGTAAGATGATAAAGATGTATGTAATGGTGTGTGATTGTGCATTGGGAACGACAACTAGAAGGTATAGGTATTCTTGAATTTATGTGTTACTAAACTGGGGTTCAGATGACAAAAAAAGTAAGCTAGTGGTGTAGAAAAGTACAAATAGTAAATCTAATGTATACAATTAAAGCAGTTGTTTGTTCTATAATATGAAAATTGTAGCGGTTCAGTTGGGTACTTTGTGTGTCCAAAAATAGGAATTTGTGGGCCATTCTGGCTGTAAATCACTGTTTAAGACATGGAGATTTTTGAACAAAATGGTACACAATCTCTATTTTTAGGCACAGAAATAGCTTGTATTAACTTTACAGTATGTTTGAGTAATAATACAAATATTATGGTGATATTCTACTTACTTTTTTTCTTAAATTAACAGGTAACTTCTTTGTTCTTCTTTGTTCTTCGAATTCGGCTGCTTCTTTTCAGGTGACTGGTCTTCACTGCAATTGTAAAAGCTTGAAATTAGTAACTTTGTTTGTATATAGTGCTGTTTTTAATTTAGATATTGATTTTTTTAATTGAAATCCTCAGCGCCTTCTTTAAAACCATTAAACTAATTTATTTACATAAGATACATTGCATCAGTTCAGTACATATGATATGTTCTTAATGAACAAATTGTATTGAATGACTAACTGTAGCAAAAAATATCTTTACTATGTCTTGTGAAATTTATAATATACTAGTGAATACCACTATTTCTGTAACTAAGCTGTTCTAGGTAATAGCGCCTCAATGTCATGTCTAAATTAAAGCAATTAAGTAAATAAATAAATAAAAACAAAAAAATATGAAATTGTATAAGTATTTTTTTAAAGATTTAAACATAGATTGTGCTTGCATGCAATTTTGTTTGAATATATGTAGTCTATATATTTCATTTAAAAAATGTTAGTTTAACATGAATTGATTGTGTGTGTATAAAGAAAGTAAATAGTATAAAGGTTTATAAGTGATAGTTGATTTTAGGAAATTGAAAAAAATACAGTAAATTCATTTTACAGATTACACAAGCTAAAAGTCTGTTTGAAAATGTACTGTACAGAAAATATGCATACCTGAAGTTTGTGTTCATGCATATGGATATGCATGGAGCTGCAAGTAGAAATCTTGGAGACTTGTACAGTATTTCTGGTAGATGGTGCTTGCCAATGATATGATAATTGTACTCAGAGAAATTCACAGTACATTTGCAGTGCTGATCTATGATGATGCAGTTAGATGTAGAGGTCTTGAATGTGATTGGTGCATGGTCATGTGACTTCTTAGCTACATCCAATGAGGGAATGGCAGAGAGAGTGAAGTGGAAATGGTAAAAGGGCTGTTCGTGTTACGATATGTCCGCGGACATGGCGGTAGTTCGTGGACATCGGGAGTTACGTCCGGGGATTTTTGGGTCCAGAAGACATGCAAATGAGAATGAGTACTGAAAGGGATTGGTCAGGAAAGTTTAGTGGGTGTGTTGTGCCAGAAGAAAGTTTCTCATATACTGTTTTTGCTGAAGAACAACAGATAGCTATGTCTGTGTGTTTTAGGAAAAAGATTGTATGGATTTTGGGAGATTCATGGATATATTCGTTGAAGGTGCATGCAGAAAGCTGTGGAGTAGCTGTAGAGTAGCTGTAGATCTTGGATTCCCACATGTGGAAGTACACTGGCATGGAGTATGTGGAATGAAGTGGTTGGACTTGCTACCTCTCTGTGCTACTTTGGAGACAGAGCAACATCCATACATAATTGTAATTCATTGTGGAGGGAACAGTTTAGGACATGGGACTGGAATTTCTTTGCAATTTGCTATGATAGAAGGACTTGGGAAGGTTATGGACATGTTTCTTAATTCTCAAGTGATATTTTCACGGATTGCGCAGAGACAAATGTGGCTTTGTTCTTCTTAATTTGGTCCACAAATGGAAAAAGCAAGGCGCAATGTTAATAAAGCTGTTTGTGCCTTTCTAAAAGGTTTTGGCATGTCTTCTTTTCACAATGAAAATATTCTTTTTCGTAGTACAAACTTTTTTTGCAGAGATGGAGTCCATCTTACTTATGGTGGCAATCAGATTTGTCTGAGAAATGTACAAAATGCATTGCGACCTTTTACAACATCCATTTTGAAGTAGGTGTTAAACATTTATAATTTTTGACTTACAAACACCTCCCAAAGGCTCTTTTCAGAGCCACCACTTCCTCCGAGAGAAAATTGCAATGTTTGTGATAGGGTAGCAACCCAATTTTTTAAATGTTCGCGAACTGTCCACGGACTTCTCAAAAATACAAAGGGCCCTGCTTCATTTATTTTCACTTCTATTTTTTAACTGTGAAAGGCGGCTCTGAAAAGAGCCTTATTTTTTTTTTGATTTTTGATATTTTGTATTTTTTTTGGTTTTTTATACACAGCACACTAGGAGAGGAGGGGAAAGGAAGGTAAAGGGGGGGACACCAACCCCAGGGATAAGAAAGGGCGAGCTGAGAGAGGAAGATGTAGAGTGGGTTTTATTTGGGTAGTGAGCAGATCTTCTCGTGCTCTCAGACGATAGTCTCAAAAGCACTACGAAGTCGCTCCCCCCTGCAGAGTACTGTGTCACAGTACATACATACAACTGTGACCCTCGAAAGGTAAGGGTCATCAGCATTCTGTATGGCCTGTGAGGCAGCTTGAGGAAGACGCTGTCCCACAGAGGTGGTCCTTGTGGTGACAGGATCAGAAACAGAGGATGAAGTAGAGGAAATCAACCTGCTACGTTCTTTGCAAGGTACAACCCTGCAAATAGCCCAAGAGTGAAATGACCTCAGGTGTCGCTTCATAGTAGTGGTCCCAAAGCTGTACTTACCATGCTTCCCGCGACTGAGTATCATTTTGCACTCATTGCAGGTAACCCGGTTCGCACAAGCCTTAGGAACATTCCCATGAATGGTAAATAACCGCCACACCCAAGACTCACGCCTAGTGCGGGTAGTAGGGATTTCCTCTACTTCATTCTCATCATCCTCTTCTTCCTCCTCTGCATCGTCACTCCTGTTCCCCTCTTCAGGCCCTTGGGGAGGTGGTGGTGGTGGAGGGGGTGGGGTGGTGCTGAAGCAGGTGCAGCACCAGGTGGCAGTTCAGCAGCCAGGGATGCCATCTCGATGATGGTGTAATCTGCAGGTGGCAGCAAAAATCGCTGTGTTCTGAAGAATAGCCAGAAACACAATGAGAATAAGCTCTAGGGCGTGGTCTTTTATAGGGGTGCTTATGCACGGTCCGCGGACATGCGCGCTGTCCGCGGACAGATTGAACACAAAAAAAAGTTCGAAAAGTATCAAAAGGTATGTAGAAACTCATGATTACTATGTGGGACTTGTGCCATGGTGAGATTTTATTGAAAAATATTATGGATTAATTAAATGTACTTTTAATTTGTTCGGGGACACGAACAGTGTCTGCATTCAGAGCACGTGATCAGCGTGGGCGCTGTCATATGATCCATTCGCGAACAAGTCCGCGAAGGAAGCGCATGTCTGCAGGACACCAAATGCACGGAGATTGGCTAGCGCATGCGCGTTGATGTTCTATGGACACTGTTCGGGTCCTGAACTAATTAAAAATGCGTCACACGTGAAACGAACATTTCAGGACACTGCGTGTGTTCTTAGAACAGTTTAAACTTGCTAGCGAACAGTAAGGACAGATATAGTGTTCTTCAGGACACGTCCAATTTTGTTTATGTACAAACATTTCAGGACACCAATTGTGTTCTTAGAACAGTTGCAACTTGCTAGCGAACAGTACGGACAGGTATATTGTTCTTTAAGACACCTCCATTTTTGTTTAATTACGAACAATTCAGGACACCGCGTGTGTTCTTAGAAAAGTTTGAACTTGCTAGCGAACACTACGAACAGTTATAGTGTTCTTCACGACACCTCCATTTTCGTTTACGTACGAACATTTCAGGACACCAATTGTGTTCTTAGAACAGTTTAAACTTGATAGCGAACACTACGGACAGATATAGTGTTCTTTAGGACACTTTAATTTTTTTTTTACGAACATTTCAGGACACTGCGTGTGTTCTTAGAATAGTTTTATCTTGCTAGCGAACAGTATGAACAGGTATACAGGCCAATTCATGGAATAAGTAGTGCGGCGCAAGTGACCAAAAACGTGCGATTCGCAGTGGAATAGCGAAAATCGCAGTGCAAGTGCGAAAATCGCACGAAAAGCAGCGCACATCGATTCATGGAAGGCCGTGCGCGAGAAAACCATCGGATGTGCGCTAAAAAAGTGTGCGGCGCACATTGGCGCACAGGCCATCTAACAGCGTGCGCCAGGTCACAGCGAAAATGGCACAGGCCACAGCGAAAATCACACATAGCGCAGCGCACACAACAAAAGTAGGCGGAACACGGGGCGTAACACTCGGAATGGGGAACAACTTGCCAAAATGTGGGCGTCACGGGGGAAGTACAGGGTGCAAATGCGCGGAACGCCCACACGCTGGCCTACAACCCGTATTCATGGAATTGAATAGGGCAAAAAAGCGCACGGTCAAACCAGCGCACAGGCACAAACACGACCGCCACAAGAAAGCAGGTGGTAGCGTCTCTGCACCTGTAATAAATGTGCGCCAAAAGGTGCGCCAATAAATATCACCTATATACAGCCATGATGAATGTCCTGTACTGTGGCCCTCCAGGACAAATGACGTGCAAAGGGGTACCCACAAACACGGACACCCGCTGACTGAAAAATAACGTGTGCGTGTATTCCGGGGTGCGCGGGAAGTCTCACACGCGATTTGGCAGGGTACGTGGATTTCAGGGATGCGCGGGAAGTTCCACACGCGATTTGGCCAGGTACGTGCGTGGGAATTTCCACACGCGATTTGTCTGGGTACGTGGATCTCAGGGGTGCGCGGGAAGTCTCACACGCGATTTGGCAGGGTACGTGGATTTCAGGGGCGCGGGACGTTCCACACGCGATTTGGACCGGGTACGTGCGCGGGAATTTCCACACGCGATTTGTCTGGGTACGTGGATCTCAGGGGTGCGTGGGAAGTCTCACACGCGTTTTGGCAGGGTACGTGGATTTCAGGGGTGCGCGGGAAGTCTCACACGCGATTTGGCAGGGTACATGGATTTCAGGGGTGCGCGGGAAGTACCACGCACGATTTGGCCGGGTACGTGCGTGGGAATTTCCACACGCGACTTGGCTGGGTATGTGGATCTCAGGGGTGCGCGGGAAGTCCCACACGCGATTTGGCAGGGTACGCGCGCGTGAATTTCCACACGCGATTGGGCTGGGTACGTGTATGACAGGGATACGCGGGAAATTCTACACGCAATTTGGCTGTGTGCTCCCATGTATTCCCTGTACACCCTCCAAGGCCCCTGCAGGCAGCCGACACCACAGGGGACTACACCTGCTCATGTCACCCTGCACCCCCACCCCCCAGCATCCAGGGCACCCTCCACCAGGCCCCCGCTCATGTCTCCCACCACCCCCACCCCCCCAGCAGTGTGGGGCACCCTCCACCAGGCCCCCACTCATGTCCAACTCATGTCTCCCACCACCCCCACCCCCCAGCATCCAGGGGCACCCTCCACCAGGCCCCCACTCATGTCTCCCACCACCCCCACCCCCCAGCATCCAGGGGCAGCCTCCACCAGGCCCCCACCCATGTCTCCCACCACCCCCACCCCCCTCCCACCATGGGCAGCCTCCGCCAGGCCCCCACTCATGTCTCCCACCACCCCCACGCCCCAGCATCCAGGGGCACCCTCCACCAGGCCCCCACTCATGTCTCTTACCACCCCCACCCCCCAGCAGTGCAGGGGCAGCCTCCACCAGGCCCCACTCATGTCCAACTCATGTCTCCCACCACCCCCACCCCCCAGCCACCAGGGGCAGCCTCCACCAGGCCCCCACTCATGTCTCACACCACCCCCACCCCACCAGCAGTGTGGGGCACCCTCCACCAGGCCCTCACTCATGTCCAACTCATGTCTCCCACCACCCCCACCCCGCAGCCACCAGGGGCAGCCTCCACCAGGCCCCCACTCATGTCTCCCACCACCCCCACCCACCAGCATCCAGGGGCTCCCTCCACCAGGCCCCCACTCATGTCTCCCACCACCCCCAGCCCCCAGCAGTGCAGGGGCAGCCTCCACCAGGCCCCCACCCATGTCTCCCACCACCCCCACCGCCCACCCACCATGGGCAGCCTCCACCAGGCCCCCACTCATGTCTCCCACCACCCCCACCCGCAAAGCAGTGTGGGGCACCCTCCACCAGGCCCCCACTCATGTCTCCCACCACCCCCACCAACCCCAGCATCCAGGGGCACCCTCCACCAGGCCCCCACTCATGTCCCCCTGCACCCCCACCCCCCAGCAGTGCAGGGGCACCCTCCACCAGGCCGCCACTCATGTCTCCCACCACCCCCACCCCCCCAGCAGTGTGGGGCAGCCTCCACCAGGCCCCCACTCATGTCTCCCACCACCCCCACCCCCAGCATCCAGGGGCACCCTCCACCAGGCCTCCACTCATGTCTCCCACCCACCCCCACACCCCAGCAGTGTGGGGCAGCCTCCACCAGGCTCCCACCCATGTCTACCACCATCCCCACCCCCCAGCCACCATGGGCAGCCCCCACCAGGCCCCCACTCATGCCCAACTCATGTCTTCCACCACCCCCACCCCCAGCAGTGCAGGGGCAGCCTCCACCAGGGCCCCACTCATGTCTCCCACCACCCTCACCCCCCAGCATGCAGGGGCAGCCTCCACCAGGCCCCCACTCATGTGTCCCACCACCCCCACCCCTCCAGCAGTGTGGGGCACCCTCCACCAGGCTCCCACCCATGTCTACCACCATCCCCACCCCCCAGCCACCATGGGCAGCCCCCACCAGTCCCCCACTCATGTCCAACTCATGTCTTCCACCACCCCCACCCCCCAGCAGTGCAGGGGCAGCCTCCACCAGGGCCCCACTCGTGTCTCCCACCACCCCCACCCCCCAGCAGTGCAGGAACAGCATCCACCAGGCCCCAACTCATGTCTCCCACCACCCCCACCCCCCAGCAGTGCAGGGGCAGCCTCCATCAGGCCCCCACTCATGTCCAACTCATGTCTCCCACCACCCCCACCCCCCAGCATCCAGGGGCACCCTCCACCAGGCCCCCACTCATGTCCAACTCATGTCTCCCACCACCCCCACCCCCCAGCATCCAGGGGCACCCTCCACCAGGCCCCGACTCATGTCTCCCACCATCCCCACCCCCCAGCAGTGCAGGGGCACCCTCCACCAGGCCCCCACTCATGTCTCCCACCACCCCCACCCCCCGGCAGTGCAGGGGCACCCTCCACTGAAACTCTCTTGCCACATTGTGGGCAAATACTCCTTACTTACTGCCCTCTCATAATTTCCCCTCCTTACACTCATGGCTGGATTTTAACAATACTCTGCTTTATAAAGATAACTTGTAAAGTACATATTCATAGTGTCACTCAAATATATAAATCCTTATTCAATTATGTTAGGCAAAAAGTGTGACTGGCAGCCTAAACATACCAGAATGCAATTCAGAGAAAGGCAAAATAATTGTCTCTGGGTGCAGTACTTTAAAGGACTAACAGTAACACTGTTTTATAAATAAATCTAATGTCATGTGTTTTCTTAGTGTTTTATGAGATATTTATTTAAAACACAGAAAATACATGCACCAGACTGTGGACTGTTTCCAGTAACTGGGACCACCCTACTTACCGTCAAAGTGAGGAAAGGGCCAGGAAAGAGCCAGCTGCTTCAAGCCATGTTGCTCTAAGTGGTCTCATAATTTTGCCTCACTTACTAGGCACCATGGATAAGGGGGCTGGCCTTTTCCTTGCTTTGAAACTAAGCATTGTCAATCCTGGTTACTGCACGGATATGTAGGAGGTTTTGTCTTTTGGGGCAAATTCTGGATTTGGTGGTATTTTCTTACTGTGGTATTTTGGTGGTATTTTGGCAGTAAACTGTTAGAGGTAGTTCAGTATTACCCAATTTCGGTGATAATTTAGTGTTAGCCAATGTTGGCGGTAATTTTTAGTGGTATCTTATTTTTGTGGTATAGTGTAGAGCACGTACCTTGTGCTACCACCCCATAAAACTACAAACTTCCCTTGCCATGATTGGGATACCACTTGGCTGACTATGAAGAACCCCCGGACCTAGCACACCTTCAGGGAACCCAGTGAGTTTATTCAGAATGCAACTTATTGCATGTAGCTCATGTTACTGACTTATTTACATTCAGTAACCTATGTGCCTTAGATGATACCGTTTTCTCTTCAGCCTGCAGAGAAAAACCCATTCACACACATTCTATCTGTCTCATCTGTATGTATGTACTCTTTTCCTAACATTGTTCCATATGGTAAATGAGGTAGCACATGTTTACCGCTGTGACCTAACATTGGGACCATCCAGTTACCTTCCCTTTGACACAGTAATCATGAGAGGCATAAAATTAAACCAAAAAGAAAATTCACCAACTTTGCTTTTTGTTATAATATTGGTGCTCATGGTAAACACTACAGTAAATGATTATTACATATCATAATGTTACAATGACACATATTCTTACCAACAGCAAGCACAACCTCATCCTCTAAAATATAAACAAAGAAAAGAACACAAGTACATGGCAACACGACAAAGTCTGATTCATTTATTTTTCTTTTAAACAATTGCAGATAGAAAGGAACGAAAATAAAACATTCTGTGTTATAATCTAGCACAATAAGCTAACTGATCAGATGTCAGCCATTGCACGTACTTCTCAATGACATTACTTACAAATCTATTTGAAGTCTGCTTCTATGTTCCGCCTGCTTCTCTTGCTGCCAGCGTTTGTCTACGTGACTTCACACAGCCCACGCACACAGCCTCTGGAATTCCAGTCTCTGATGCCAGCAGTCCGACACCTCTATGCAGTGCCTCCAAACTGTCTTAAAAAAATCTGCAGTCCCCGGAGCACACCATCCCACAGTGTGCAAATAGGACCGTAATCTCAGACTGAACTGCCTACACCCCCCAGTCTAGCCGATTAAATAACCTCTGCCTGTCTGTCAAACTTAGATCAGCCTCTTCTGACATGGTTCTGCCACACCGTGATTTTTTCCAATCAGATTACAAGAATTTCCATGTAACAGCTCCTTCCCTGTCAGAACAATGGAGACTTCAATTAAACAAGAAAACGGTTTCCATCTAATTTCCTGCTGTGCATGGTTTTCTTCTCCATAGAAGAACACTAAATGGAATGAATCTCAAACTATGCTTACCGAACTGCATTGTAATGTTAGAGGGACAATTAATAGGTCACTGGGCTTTCCTTAGTATAAAGGTTAGTTAGTTATATATTTCCAATGCAGTTCCACACAGATAGAAAAGCACGCAATTTGTAGATATGCACGGTTTTGCATTTTAAAATGACTGCACACTTTTACTGAATGTTTTTGAAACTAAGCCCCATTTTGCTGGCTTGCTACTAAACATGTTTTGCTAAATGCTTTTAAATATAATACTAATTTTACTGGCTTGTTGCTGAGAAAAGCTGTCTCTTGCACCCATTTCGAAACAGCTGCTTTGACATACTGCCAATGAAACACCAATTTTTGCTTCCATTGGAATCTGTAGATATTTACTGTTGTTTACATGAATATTTTCATGAGTACATCCCTACATACGGGAACCCCGGGTCACCAGTGATTTCTCACCCCTGATGTCAATGTAGCAATACAAATATATATATATATATTTATATTGTGTAAAAGATTGCAGGTTTGAGGACTCCCAATGTTTTTAGTTAATGTCCTGTTTGATGAAATTATTTGCAAAGGATCACACACTTTGGTTAAGCAGTGTGCTACAAGCCCCTTGTTTAATGGCTGATCTCTTGGTGACTGTTGTGATACATCACACACCCCAAACTAACTGCATTTAAGCAGCACATAAAAGAGAAACAAATGACCATCTGAAAAATAACATGTGTCCAGGTACTTTTTCCCCCACAGCAAAAATCAAAAGCTGTCTCCCGTGAATATATGCACAATAGGTGAACATATATCTAAAAAGTGACGAAAGTGCGCAAGACAAAATCGCATTGGTCTGTTAAAAAAAGTAATGAACACCAAAAGAATAAGATGTGAGAGGAAATCTTCCAATAAATATGCTGGCAAAGTATAAAAGGTGCTCAAGTTTTAAACCCAGCAGTCTGTCACGAAATATTCCATGGAAAACTAAATTCCAATCCAACGCAAGTGCTTGTGGTCTGGTGCATAAGCGCCTGTACTGAGAACATGGCAACCTGAGTAAAACCCTGTTAGCCAAATACTTGAGCAAGCTTTCCAACCGAAAAAAAAAACAAGGGGTTGCATCTGCCTTCTGAAGAAAAGTTACGCTCATGTGTCCTTTACTTGTGCCCTGAAAAGCAGCCAGACACAGGGGAAAATAACTGCAACAGTGTTCAGGATTGCAAACTCTCTTGCCACATTGTGGGCAAATACTCCTGATTTACTTGCCCTCTCATCATTACCCCTCCTCACCCCCATGTCTGACTTTCAACAATACTCTGCTTTATAAAGCTAACTTGAAAAGAATGCATACCATAGTGTCGCCCAAATATATGCATCCTTATAGAACTATGTTAGGCAAAAAGTGTACAATTGTGGCATTATTCCCCACCATCTTGACTGTGACACTACAAATACCAGAATGCAATTCAGCAAAATGCAAAAACAATTGTCTCTGAGTGCAAATCTTTCAAAGACTGTCAGTAGCATGGTTTTAAACAAATAATGTGGATGCTGTGTGTTATGAGATATTTAAAACTAAGAAAACACGCAGCATCCGGGGCTGTGGACTGTCTCCGATCCATGCAGTAAACAGGACCAACCCTGTTAAGTTTCAAAGTGAGGAAGGATCCAACCCCTTTAGGGCATGTTTCTCTATGTGGTCTTGTAAGGTGGGCTCATATATTAGGCAAAATGGCCTTATGGGGCTGACCTCTTCCTCGCAGTGAAGCTGTCTAGGGTTTCTTCCAGTTACTGCAGGAATGGGAAACTTTTTGTTTCTGTAAATATATATTTTTTTGTATTATTGATTGGGAGTCTACAAATTTCAGAATGCAATTCAGAAAAAGGCAAACAATTGTCTCTGAGTGCAAAACTTTCAAGAACCGACAGTAGCACGGTTTTATGAAATAATAGTTTGAATGCCCATTTGCCCATACAGTAACCGAGACTGATCCTGCTTAGCTTCAAAGCACGACTGACCCTTAGCTTCAAAGCAAGGAAAAGGCTGGCCTGTTTCTCTGAGTGGTCTTGTAAGTTTGCCTCATTTATCGGGCAACATGGCCTGAGTAGGCTGGCCCCTTCCTCGCTTTGAAGCTAAGTAGGCTTTTTGCTAGTTATTGTATGTATGTAGGTTTTGACAAAAATGAATTAACAAAAAAAAACAGGAGTCTTGAAATAATCACACAGTTTTAGCTCCAGCCATGATGTCTGCTTGACCGTCTGCATTAATCTGTTTTTGAAAATGAATGCTTATTTGCAATTCAAGTATTACTTGCATAGGGGCATGAAGGATGTCAATGTTTGTTATCGGTAGGTTACATTGTTTCCATTGTGTTCTTATATGTGATAAGCTGAAGTGAAAACTTGTGAGCCATTTTGGTAGTTTGGGAATTTTAGCCCTCTTTCATTGCTATTTTTTTTCCAAATGTTGTATAAGCAACATTTTGTTTTCAATCGTCATTCTGCTTGCGGGAACTGTACTGTGCCTATGGTGTATGCTTGGCTCATGTTAACATCTGTGGATATTTCGGAGAAGTTGACGATGAAGGTTAAATATTTTGTTTTGTGAATAGTTATATATTTCAGGGACTGCCTTGACTGAGATGGGGAAAAAAGGAACATAAATACATTTTCATTTTGGGTATTGAATGTTAGAAATGTGTTTTCTGACACTGATTATACTGAGCAGTATGTGTGCTTCTACAAAGAGTGTTTCTGTAGCAATGTGAATGGTCAGTAATCATGTGAAAGTAGATTGCGAAATGCATTTGCCATGTCTAATGGTAACTGAAAATCTGTGGAATTCATAATGTTTCTTTTTGTTGCTGTTAGGTTACGATCACTAGCACACTTTGATATGAAAAGAGCAAGTGGTGTTAGTCGGTGCATTTCCCTTTAATATGAGAAGGTTCAGGTTACTGCAATTGTATGTAACCAGAATGCATTACAGTAGTCGAATGAATGTATTTAGGGTTGTTTAAGTATTTTTTGAGAGATGATTTTGTGTCAAATTTCTAACAGCTTCAGCTGGTATTGTGAGGGTTTTTAGGTTTTGTAGTTTACAACATATGAAAGGTGTAGGTTGCAGGGCCTTTAAGTTGTGTGTAATAATGATAATACATTTTAGCACACATGCTGGATGATTTGTATGCAACAGAAGAAGGGAGCACTACACATGGGTGTAGCGATTTATTTCTACTCTTTGAGACAGAAATGTTTCATAGTGCGCTGTGGTATGAATGAAATGCATTGAAGAATTGCTGATGGATATTGTAGAGTGAATATTATATTTGGGGACCTGATATGTTAATGAGTATTTCTAAAGACATCCTGAAGTCCATGGCTATTAGCCTGGTAGTGTTTTAAAATATACAGGGGGTGCAAAGACTTTTCTCACTGGCCATGGCTGAAGGCACTGGCTATTGTGCCCAAAAGACATCTATAGGGTTCAAGGCAAAAGGCTGCAGCCACCTAGTGTGTGCAAAAGAAAGATATTGGGGGAACATGTGGAGTGGACACGGCCAAAAGCTGTCGTGACTGGACATGGCCAAAGACCATTGCTAGTGGCCCATAAAATAATTATGGTACAGAAAACCCTTGAAGTTCACTGAAAAAGGTTTAGTTGCAGGGATGGTAAGGTGAGCAATGCACTGTAATAAAACCTTTGAAATTCAGGGAAAACACTTTAGTTGCCAGGACTAGTTGGCCCGGAGAACACTAAGGTATAGCAAAACCCTTGAAATTCAGTGAAAAACAATTTGTTAGAGAGAGTTAAGCTGATCATATTTAACTCAACAAAACCCCTGAAATTTAGCCCTCACACTTCGATCAAGTCCAAATTGCGTTACCATTATTGGGGGAATATCGGGGGAATTCCACAGGAATGTGGAAAGAGTGAAAAAAAGTAAATTTACACCTGCGTGATCACATCTCCTTGGTAGGTGGTAATGAGTCTCTGTGCTGAAGGCCTTGGCTAGCTGGCCCCTAAGAAACCTATTGGTGCGGCATGTACAGTGTCCACAGCCAACGACCAATGCTAATGGGCCCCAAAGAAACCTTTTGTTGCAATATCATTGGCTAATTCCAAAGGCCATGGCAAGTGGGCCCGGAAGAAACTAAAGTATAACAAAAGCCATGAAATTCAGTGAAAAAACTTTAGTTAGCAGCAAGTTAATGTGATCCGATTTAACCTGAAAAATACATAGCAACAAAACCTTTGAAATTCTGTGAAGAAAACCTTAGTTAAAAGAGAGTTAAGGTGATCAGATTTAATGCAACAAAACCTGTGAAATTCAGCAATTGCATTTGGGCAAGTCCACCTTAACTATGCAACTGGTTTGACTAATTACATTTTGAAATATGACAACTATGTTTTTTAACATAACATATATGTACAAATTTCATACTCACACAGTAAAATGTATAATGCCCATGTTTCTGCAAATATAGCACGTGGTGTCCAACTGTAAGTACATTCAGGCATTATTACAAAGAAGAATAGTATGTAGGCATGTACATACTTTGGAAGCTAATCTTTTATATTGGAATCAAAATTCATAATTTATTTTCAAAATAAATTACTACAAATATTAGTATTACCATTACTATATCTATAATTTAATATATATATATATATATATTTATGTAATGCATTCGTTTAATTGCATGTAAACTTTAAGCATATTTACAAACAAAAATACAAAGAAATGCATGATATACAATCAAATAGTCAATTTTGATATGACAATTCAAGACAGTCACCTACAATACAAATAAATAAATGATCTGACTAAATATAATCTTCCATTCAATTAAAAAACGATATAAAAAGTAAACCCCCCTCTAAAAACAAATAACATCCTAATTTTCCCTGAGTGCTTGTGGCCCTATTCCAAATTTCATATGTAGCAGAAGTTATTACTGCAAATTGAGCAGCTATAAGTGTAGACCAAAATTGGTCTTCTTCAATGCTTTCTATTACACTTACAAAGTGACCATAACCTCTACTATAAACCTCAGTCATACACGTACATGATGTTAGTATATGTATGGCAGTGTCACACTCGAGATTGCAGCATCTACATAGGTCTGTCCAGGAAAAAGAATGTTTCCAGTGGCTTGTATATTCATTTGTGGGAAGAAAGTCGCAAATATAAAATGAAATGCTTTAAATTAATACTACAGCATTTTGGTAAATAGCTGCAGGGTGTATTTCCAAAAGAAACTCTGATGTGAGTATTCATTATATTGAGCATGTTGGTGCAATTGCTCGATATTGAAAATCAAATCCCATCGTGAGATTTCTGCTTAATGATTTTTTCGTAATCAGTTAACCAGTATATAATTATCAAGACCCAAGGTTCGCAAATGAGCCATACCAAAATTTTGTAATTCAGCAACAAAAGGATTTAAAACAGCTAACGAAGATTTTACTCCAAGTAAAGCATTTGAACTATGGTCTTGTTTGCCTAATTTTGCATATAATAATATTCTCTGAGTACTCCACAATGAGTACAATGAGTACAAGGAGGGCAAGCCGTATTCAAGTCGCAACGCTTCTACAGGCACAGCAGATGGTACATTTATAATAGAATGTAATATTTTTGCTTCAGGTTTTCTCAACCACTGTACCTTTGTTGCCAGGAGAACCTCAAGGGCATGTAGTATAGCAGGTATTATGCTCGTTTTAAATATCTCAACAAAACCAATGATGTTTCATCCCCCATTATGGTCAATAAAATTCTTTGTAACCATCCGTCGCTTCCATATTTTCTCATAAACATGTTCTTCGTAGAAGAATGCAGATGCATCCACTTTTACAGGAAAGCCCCAATACAAAAATTCCTGCACATCATTCAATTCGGTATTATCAATGCACCATTTGGGTTTGGCCTTTAATGTGTGTTTTCCCCCAAGGCACATTGTTCTAGTCTTGCATTTATTAATGATCATATTGTTGGTCACTTAATTTGTAGCAAGAACTGCTAATGACCACTCCAGGCCTATTTGGGGTCTGGTCAAAAATGATTATGTCGTTGGCATAAGAAATGCTGACGACTTTAGTGCTATTAACTTTTGGGGGAAAATGACGTACATTATTCAGGACCGGGGCTAAATCAGCTGTGTACAGATTGTATAATATAGGTCTGAATACACATGCCTGTTTTATACCACCATAAGTGGAAACATAATCGGAATGGTGGCCTTCCGAACTAAGGCGGACGGCTATAGAAGTGTTGGTGTATAGGGATTGAATGAAGTACAGTAGCTTTGGATCAATGCCCAAGCTCTTTAATTTCTCCGAGAGTTTAACATGAGAGACAAGATCAAAGGCCTTAGTAAAGTATACAAAGCCACATCTTTGAACATGAAGACATCAGATACTGCAGCGTTGATATATTGCACGTAGTGTTGTAAGACTTCCGAAAACCAGTTTGAAGATTCCCAGTATTTCTCTTTCTTCTAACCATCAATATAATTGTTCTAATAATATCTTTGAGAAGAGCTTTTGGCTCAAATCCATCATGGCCGATAAGAGCGATAGTTGGATGGTTTCAGTCGGTTGCCCCTCTTAAACATAGGAACCAGGATCGATATTTTCAACCATCGGAATCTTGCCAGCGTGAATGATGTGTATGAACATTACGTTAAGGACCTTCGCCCAAACTAGTGGGCTGCCTTTAAAAATGACATTCGGAATGCCGTCAGAGCTAGGGGCCCTAGACGATTTTGATTGTACAATTAATTTTACCACATTTTCTTCACAAATGCCGAGCTGGAGAGAAGACTGATGCCCAATGATAGAATACTCACTATCGTCCAACCACAAAGGACTAGATTCTAGTGAGTGCTCAAAGGGGATGTAAAACAGGTCCCAGATTTATTTTACCCATAGGTCTTGGGGTATGGGATTGAGGTCTTGAGGAGAGAAGGATTTTCTGAAATAATTGTAAAACTGCCAAATGTATGAGTGTCATGTGTTCTAAGCCAAAAGAACAGTTTCTGCCAGGTAGCACTTCTAAGGGATAGTTTGTGTTGCTTTAGCCAATTTTGGTATTTAGTACCGAGATTTATAAGAGTACTATGTCTCTCTTCATGAGTGAGTTCATAATTATTTCTGGTGCCAACACGCTCCTTGCGAAGTAATTTCTTTTGTTCAGCTATAATGTGGTCAAAAGGAGCTCATTTGATAGAGATGATAGTATGGTAGTTACAGGGAAAGCAACGTTTTGGTAAACATAATGTTTTCTTCAGACCAACAAAGGCGATTACCCTGGACATTTGAAGTGGAGGTTGGCAGTACCCATAATCTTTAACTGTTGGCTGTTGATATTGATATACCAACACAGTACTCCATGGTCACTTTATCTTTCATGAATGATAGAAAAATTATTAAAGTGCAAGTGCAAAGTCGGGCTAGATAGCACATAATCAATGTATGATTTAAAAATACCGTTTGACCAGGAATAGAGGGGTGGATTACTGCTCATATAGGATGAAGTTAAAACTTTCACATCAAAAAATCAAATATTTCAAACCAAGAAAGGTGGCCGTAATGAACAGTGTTAATTCCCAAATACAGATCTCTTTTGTTGATGGTGATTGCATATCATAATTTGATTGTGTTTCATGAGTAGGCAAATCGCAGGGTCGTAGATGTTAGTAATTAGAATGTTTAAGATGTAAAACACTGATTAGTACATTTGTAGATTTTGTTCAATTGAATATAAGGTGTTAAGCTTAAATGCCCTTTGGTTCCTATGAGGGAGTGGCATTTATGCATAGTGTATGAAAACCACCTATGCACAAAGACTTTGTAAACCAGGTTTCTTAGAATAAGAAAACATCTACAGTTTAAAGTAGTTTTTGACCCTCTGGGTGGTCTAAAAAGGAGCGGTAACCCTGCGTGTTCCAAGATATGAGTTTCAAACCTATTGGGGTAAGCTCTGGTCTATTAGCCATGCTGTATGTATGAAGATAGCGGCATGCACAAATCTTTCGCCTGAATGCTGACCGTCGGCTTGATTCTTTCTATTTGTAAGGCACGAAGAGCGTCGCACTCCGAATTCTTAAATACAGATTGTCTAGTGGACTGTGGTTCCTGAGCTGTTGTAGATAAGACAGGGCTTTTGACCTTCCTACAGACTATGAGTGTAAACCCGATTTTAAAAAGTGAGTCAGCATGGGTTTTCAGCATAGCCACAGTTAGTGGAGAGGCAAAATCCACCAGTGGCCAATTGGTAGATCTATTCCAATTTTTAAAATTTCTCTGAACAAAATAATCTCCAAGTAGTGAATTTGCTTAAAGGTGGAGAGAAGGGTAGATCTGTTTAGGAAAGGACTGGAAGCTGTAGCAGAAATTTCCTCAAGAATGATCCAGGTATTTCTGTCATTTAATGCTTCAGGAAGTATTACCGAAGTAGAGGGATTTGACACTATTTCTATTGGATTATATGTGAAAGTTGATTTTGCTTTAATGTTGTCAGCTCCGGTATCAACTAGTCCTCTTTCCTACAGATTTATATCTTCCCCTACTGTTTTCCACTCTGTATTCAATACAGTACCAGTCATAATGGAGCCACATAATTGGGCCCGTCTCACAATACCATCAGAGTCACTTTTTTTGACAAAAAGTTATTGGAACTAGCAACTCCCTGGATGTTACAAACTATCAGTCATGTCAACCCTTCTGCATTTTCTATTCCTGTAGTAAGATCAATAGGAGGCTAAAGTTCTGTTATGCAGTGTTTGTTTTTTAACATGTTTCTCAGTTCCACAGGAGATATTTGAACTTCTCCGAGGTCCCAGCCAAGTGATTTTACTTTCCTATTATGCCTAAGTGGCGGTGGCGTGTTAGTATTGTTACTTGGAATGTTTTTAGTTACATTGCTCAGACGTTCACACTAAATTATTAATTCTTCAGGAGCCATTCCAAGACTGTTCTTAACTGCATTTTGGCCGTCAATGGTTTCTGAGACTTTCTTTGCTAATATGGAAAAAAGATCAATCATTTGCAGCATTATCGCCTTACTGGCCCATTGTTCCTCAAGGATAGTCATAAGCGTGTTAGATTGAACGGCCATCGTCACATTCAGCTTATCAAGATTTAGCTGGCCTTCAATCGGTTGTGCTCCTATTAGATCCTCCAGGAGAGTACGGTCTACATTGCTAATTGGGTCTTCTGCTCAGTCTGAGTCAGAAGGTGAGACAAAAGCAGCCATGTTAGGAGAAACAGATAGATTAGCCATAATTGATGCGTGAGGAGAGCATCCAGCTTTCAATAGTTGTTCACCACCCAATGAGGCTCTTTTCAGTTTGACTACTAATTTTAGTAGTGAGTTGTTATTGTTGATGGCCTCAGATAGAGAATGCACTGATTCCTCATTAATAGAAAGCGATGAGTGGCGTGGAGGGGGAGGTAGTTTTGAATAAAAAAAGGCAGTAATGGCCGCCTGAGTCGGTGGAATGTGTGAAATAGCATGGGCCAGACCATGTTGATCAGCTCGTTTCTTAACGTTGCGTTTGTTGTTTATGTTTGCACGGCACAGTGTGGATTTACGAGGCATTTAGAGATGCATTAGTGGTAAGGACGAAGTCCTGTAGTAGCCTTCTTGTGAGAAAGTGGAAAATGGTGTCACAGGACAGTACGGATCTCACTATGCTCCAATCTACAGAGTCAAAAAAGGCTGGTTATACCACCAATCCAGCAGTGTTCTGGTTTGTACAACACTCACACAAAATAAATGGTCATTCATTTACAGATTTAGTCGTTTTGTTAAGCAGCCACAATGGCCCAAAGAAGTCAACTCAGCAATTTCACGTGTGCTGTCCTGCTCAAATCTCGCGAGAAGCAAGGAGCAAAAGAATACACGAGTGTCCTTTACTTAAGTATCGACAAAAGTTCCAATACAATAGCTCGGGGTAGCTGCGTGCACTATCACACGCAGCATCAGCGGAGCACAATCAGCCGATGAGTGTGTAACAAGGCTAGGGGCAAGGCAGTTCAAATTAAAAATTCCCGCAGTCACCGTCACTGCCCCAAACAAGCCCAAAAATTCAGCGGTAAAAGCTGCTAGCAAGTTGGCTTGTAAGAAAGTTCCTTAATGGTGTGCCCCACTCAAAACAACTGCCAAGCCAAGTCCATGGATAAGTAATTACAGTTTGAGTTTGTATGGAGATGTTTGATCCAGCACATGACCATGGAACGTAGACCGCAATCTCAGAAGAATGGGGCACCGCTGATTAAGCAGTTATGAAGCAGACAAGTTAATGTGCTGCCTTTGTAACTTTCCTAGATCAAAGGTTTCAAATGTTTATGAAGAATAGCGGCTTACCCTAAGTGGAATAATTCATAACTTTAAATGCAGGCAGGTTTCCATGTTGATGTAATGAGTCAGGATAGTCACATGAGCCACTGGAACACAGAACACTCTGCAGTTCACTCTGCAGTATGCTCCGCTATGAAATGAGATTTTGTAGAAAGGCACGTCACGCTTCACTGGAAGTAAATGAAAGACTTCCCATAGTCCAGCAAAGAACATCAGTAGGCCGCGTTTTCCAAACACACGGAACACTCTGCAGTTCACTCCGCAGTACACTCCGCTATGAAATGAGATTTTGTAGAAAGGCACGTAACGTTTCACTGGAAGTAAATGAAAGACTTCCCATAGTCCAGCAAAGAACATCAGTAGGCCGCGTTTTCCAAACACACGGTCCACTCTGCAGTTCACTCCGCTATGAAATGAGATTTTGTAGAAAGGCACGTAACGTTTCACTGGAAGTAAATGAAAGACTTCACATAGTCCAGCAAAGATCATCAGTAGGCAGCATTTTCCAAACACACGTAACACTCTGCAGTTCACTCCGCAGTACACTCCGCTATGAAATGAGATTTTGTAGAAAGGCACGTAACGTATCACTGGAAGTAAATGAAAGACTTCCAATAGTCCAGCAAAGAACAGCAGTAAGCCGCGTTTTCCAAACACACGGAACACTCTGCAGTTCACTCCGCAGTACACTCCGCTATGAAATGAGATTTTGTAGAAAGGCACGTAACGTTTCACTGGAAGTAAATGAAAGACTTCCAATAGTCCAGCAAAGAACAGCAGTAGGCAGCATTTTCCAAACACATGGTCCACTATGCAGTTCACTCCGCAGTACACTCCGCTATGAAATGAGATTTTGTAGAAAGGCACGTAACGTTTCACTGGAAGTAAATGAAAGACTTCCCATAGTCCAGCAAAGAACATCAGTAGGCAGCATTTTCCAAACACACGGAACACTCTGCAGTTCACTCCGTAGTACACTCCGCTATGAAATGAGATTTTGTAGAAAGGCACGTAACGTTTCACTGGAAGTAAATGAAAGACTTCCAATAGTCCAGGAAAGAACAGCAGTAGGCAGCATTTTCCAAACACACGGACCACTCTGCAGTTCACTCCCCAATTCAATATTTACTTATTAATCTTCATGTTTTATCCATAAATATAATTATGTAGCTAGCCTAAGTAACCGTTTTTTTCTTTGCATATTAACCAAACTTCAATTTATTACATTATATATTATCACAATGCGCCTGGGCACATACTTTCTTTTGTATGTGACTATTTGTTATAAAACTGGTCATTTTGAAAAAATGTGTTAATGTAATAGTATTACAGTAGGGAGAATTGTACATTTAAATGTAAACAAACATTGACTATTTTCATAACACTTACTATTAGCCAAGTTTCTCCTTCTATCGATTCTTTGTTTTTTACTACTACATGTATTTATTATATTGTTTGAAATACCTGAAACAGACTTGGGTGTGTGTTTTCTGCAGCAGAGTTGCCAGAGACCCTTATGAGAGCCTTATTGAAGTATTTCTGGACTCCTGCTGGTGTATTTAAGTGGAGCAGAGTTGGAGTCTTTTCTCTGTGTTTACTCAGTGCCCACAAACTGTCATCAGCTGACAACTCAAGTAGGCAGTATCTGCCTGGAGTGTGCATGGTGTGTGGTGTTTGCAGCACAGTTGTGCAGTTTGCCAGTGAAGGCACATGGTAACTGGCCTTCAAGGGAAGGAAGGGTAAGTGTTTTTCATTCTTCTCCGTATTGACTTTGGGTTTTTGTACAACCTAAGGAGTAAGAAAACGCCACAAATAACATCATGCGGGACAATTAATTGGTATCAGGTAATATTATCCCTATATATATGGCTGCCGTAAATAATATCGCTGGGAAGAGGAAAAAAATATTTAAAAAAAATTAAAAACAAAAATGTGGGGATTGCGCGGGTGTCCCCCGCAGGTTCCATGCAATAATGTTGCCACAAAAAAAGGCCATTTTTCGGCGATATTTGTGCATGGCGAGATTTTTGTGGTGACATTATTACATGGAACCAATTAATTGGCCATGCAAATGACAGTGAACTTACCCTTTGCCAGCCTCACCCTTGGATCCTTTGGAGGCCCCTGTAGGTGTTCATGTGCCTCAAATAACTGTAGGATCCATCAACACGGGGAAGTTTACAACCTTTTTTTGCCCAGCCATGGTAAGCACATCAGTAGATGTCATTATATCAGAATTGATGGGCATCATGAGACAGTGTTTGTATGTCATGGATGAGGAGGTACTAAATGTCCCTGATTTTGGGGGGTGAGACCAGGTTCTAGAGACTGTGCCCAGTGTGGAAATCTTGCCAGCGTCAGTGCAAAACGGACATCCAAATTACAACACGTTTTTCGATACGTCCCCAAACTTTTCAGAGCTTCCCTCACAGGAGTTTGACACTTCTATTTCATCTTAAACTGCTATCCCGGGTCAGGTGTCCCCCAGGCAGCTGTCAAATATTATTTGGCACATGGACACGTATATTACTGGAGCGCAGGTGGGCCTTGGGCATTGGGGATCTTGCAGGAGATAACCAGGTACTGTGCATTTTGGTGTCCATGTATGAAGGCTTAAAGCAGAGGTGCTCAACTATTTTAGCCAGAGTGCCGAATGTACGTTAAAAGCTGTTGGCTGGATTGTTCCTGTGCGGTAGCCGGGAGTGGCATGTGGTGAATTTACAACCCTCCAGACATTTCTAGTGAGTAGAACACACAGGCATTTTGAGTTGGACTTGCTGTCTTTATTTCTATTTGTGCTTTCAATTATGCAGAGATATATTAACCAAAACAGTTTCTCTAGTGCTTATTAACATACTTCACAGCGCTGGTGTTAGTACACATTATTACCAAGCCAGAAGAAAACCTGATTTGGGCCTGGACTTGAACATGTTATCCATAGTGTGAGAACAAAATCATCCCAGTACGCTCAACAGCAAAAACCTAAAAGAGAGACAGCTGTACTGCAGGTGAAAAAGAGTTGTGCAAATGTGGCTGATGAGTGATCTGTCCACCTTAATGACTATATAAGGATGCAGCCTCCAACCCTTTGAACTTTACCAGATTGCAGTATGGGCAAACTGGGAGCCCACCGACAGCTTAGGACACCGTCACATTTAAATATAAAAAAAATAAAAAACTTTAAATTCACATCATCCACATGCCACCACGAAACACCTATGCATTCAGAAGTACTGTCACAAAAGACTGCAATACCCCCAGTCAATATTGCTTACTCACCAGGCAATGAATTCATGTTATCTTTCCAATGCTACTGAGTGTGATTGTTTCATCCACAGTGTGAGCACAGACACTCCCTGGCACCCCATCAGCATGCACATGACACAGCAAGCTGGTTATCACATGTGAACACGTGCTGTGTAGGCTGCAAGCCTGAAAGGGAAGGGGTGATGATGAGGCTCTGTATTTGGGTATTCCAACTCTTGCAAAGGAAATGGACCCCACACTTTGGGGGGACCTCTATGACAAGTGGTCATTTAGTTTTTGACGCACAGGGAAGAATACAGCCATTTGGTGATACTCTGCAGCTAATAGCCACCTCTCGCCATTGCTTTATCTAGATTAGAGTTTTGCCACAGAATGAACTCTTAAGGTGGGGCTGGTGGTATGCACATATTATCTAAGCCCTGATTATTACTGAAATTGGGACCTTGTACAAATGATGCTACAAATTGACTTGTATGCCACCTACTGCGTCAGCATATGATACCTCTGATTTGAGGATGAGGTGGAAACCACTCCTGCCCTGGCACTTCTTACTGGCAGGACCATCATTTTTTCATCCCAATGACTTTTGGCACAGAATACTGTTGATCCTAACGTGAGGATCAAACCACTCTTGCCTAAGGATACTTCCAGCAGGACATTCAACCTTAGCAGGCAGGACTAAAATCCTGTTAAAGGACTTTTTCTGTTCTGTTATATGTGATTGTTATCTAACTAATAGTATGGAGTTCTCTGTTTTTTGAACAAAGAAAGACATGCAAATCCTTTACCGTAACTCAATTCAACCCTACCGTGCGCCCAGTTTAACAACCTTTTTGTAGTACTAAACCATACTTGCATAAGAGACATGTCTGCACATGGCTACATAACAAGGGAATGATTTATGAAAAATGATTTTGGTATGAACAATTACGATCTATTCATCCTTTGCACGATTCAACTGTTTGGGTCACTATTATCTTTTGTACTTGTAAGATTACTGATTCTTCACCAACTTCACTGTGTTATGACCCTGTTATACTTATTTGTTTCTGCCAACCCTTGATTTAATTTGATGTATTAGATTACTTATTCCTCACCAGCTTCACTGTGGTATGATCCTGTTATACTTATTTGTTTCTGCCACCCTTTGATTTAATTTTAATTTATGTATTGCTTTTCTCATGTTAAGCACAGAATTATTTTCACAGATAAACTTGTATGCACATTATCCGTTTGGCTTTCTTTGTGTCTCCTTCCGGCTTTTCATATTAATGATTTGCTCATTTTTCTTTCAAGCAAGCCTGGGTGTACATATTGGGCTTTGAATAATATAGCCAATATTTGATTCACCCCCTGGTAGCAGTCCTCTTTCTCCGTGAATATTTTTCATATTCTCTAAGGAGGCTTGAGTGTTCACAGACACATGACTGTCACTTTAAACGTGAATTTACTGTCCAAAGACATAGCTATCCAGAAGGTACCCAATAATCAGGCACCTTTTACCCTGTGTTCAGCTCTTTGGGGTGAAGCAGTGAGTATAGCTGGGGATTGGAGATTTTAGGATTGTGTGGAGTTGTGCCTGTCTGTGTGTAGTGACCAGGCTCCAAGTTGAGACTTGTTTAAAGTACTATGAGATTTAAACATAAAACAACGTTCCCACCCCAGTTTTTGCACTCAGAGACAACTATTAAGATCACAGTGTATATTTATTTTTTGCAAATATGCAAAAGGTACCAGCACAGTGAACTTAAATCTCACATAAATATGCAGATCATTTGGCACAGTTTCAAAAAAACTATTAAAGTAAACAAAATGGTAAAAATGAATCCATTTGTTAAGAATTCTATAAAAATGGATCAGTAAAAGTATTATCGAACATCTAGCACTTTGACTTGGCCATACACCACCAAATGTCTCCCTGCCCCCTCCCGTGATGCTCAAATAGATGTGAGCCTGGCGGCACTGTGCAGCACAGCTTGAGCTCCTCTCCCCCGCCACCCAGAACCCTCCAGTTTCAGCCAAAAGCTTACCTTGGGAGTTGAAGGTTGGTGACAATGGGCAGGTGGACGCAGACAGTAAAAGCAGGCCACAGGACAATGCTTGCCATGGGGGCAATGCAGGCCACGGGGGCAAGGCGAGGCATGTGAGGGTCTTCCGTTCCATCAACAGTATGTCAGGAATAATTGTTCTTTAATAACGTGCTTAATACCAGAGACCAGTTTCTAAGTGCGAGACCGGGATTCAAATCTGTGTTGCTATGTGTTTTCTTACTTCCAAGAAAACTTGTTGCCTCTGAGCTATCCTACAAGGAAGAGCTCGTTTACCCAATCCCAGCTGTGGTTTTCACATTGCTGGTCCTCTATTGGCTGGGCACACGCACTACGGGCATTATTAGACATCTGTCATGTAGAGCATACGCGGTGCCTATAGAGAGCTAGCAAACAGTGGCATCAATATAAATCAATATTAGGAGAGTTAAACCGGGGGCACAAATACTTCAAGATGGGGTGGGGGATGATACCTCAAATAAGGGTCAACAGGCCGACTGGTTTAAGCATACATAAATATACATCCGAAAATGTCAACTCATGTTCAACAGTTGCAAAAATACCCTATGCACTCAGCAAGAGACTTCATTCATTCAATTCAAGCAGGCATCACTCTCAGCACAGCTTCAAATAATGTGTAGTTAAATGTGGTATTTGGCAGTAGAGACATCACTTCCAGCTCAGCTTTAAGTAATAGCCAGTCAAAAAGAGTCCGTTTAACAGAAGAGATATCACTCATAACTCAGTTTCAAATGAAAGTCAAGGACAGTCAGTTTAACAGATGAAATATCACACAAGGGGAAAGGAGGCCACTGCTCCTTTGGTTCTTTAGCAATGGTTGCAGAAATCTCACTTTGTCCCTGTAGAATTGTTTACAGTTTTCAGTTTCTGAACATCCCAGTGGCAGCTGGAGGATTTTTGTAATTGGAGGTGCTTAAATATTTCCCCAACATATGCCTGTGTGATGGAGCGTAGCAAGGGAGCCTGGATCTATCACGAGGTGTTGGTGAGGGTTTTCTCCCAACCCCCCCGCCCCCTGAGATATTTTTAAAACACAAGCATACACACAGACATATACATTTATAAATTAACGTACCTTCTGCCCTGGTCCTGATGTTTCCTCCTAGTGCTCCAGCTCCTGCATAGCTTGAGCAGGAAGTTTGTGCACATGCACGCAAGAGCCGGGGCGCTGATGATGAAGTGCCCCACTCTGTATGTGTGAGGTGCTAAAGCACCTCACACATACAAATATGCAGTTCATCAGGCAGCACCCCCAACGGGCGATCCAAGGTTGTGGAAGCAAAACACCCCCAACTTTACATGCCTTATTGGATACGCAAGGCTGAGAAACAGAACTGTCAAAGAAAAAACCTTGTTTCCCTTTGATAGTTCAAGCCAGCCGAGGAGCGCTCCCTCAGCTTCATAAAGCAGCTGAGTGACTATTCAATGTTTCCACTGGGCTGGCTCATCCATTATGGGCGGGGGTGCCCGTGAGTCATCGCAACCTTGCCCGTTATGGATAAGCCGCCACTGGTAAACCATCAATGAATGTATGTACAGGGTCAGTGGAGATGAAATACTGTTGGCTTTGAAGTCATGTACAAGAACTGCACTGTTGTTAATACAGTGATATTGAGCACTTTAAGGGACCCATAGATGTGCTCTACCATAGAAGACTACCAGGGTAGCTCAGCAGGTTGGGTAATGTTGCAAAGTTGTTATATTTATATTTGAAACTGGCTGCAAATGGTATGATTTTTTCCAATTCCTTGTAATAATCAAGTACTATAAAATGTGTTAAGCCAGGGGGTGGGTTAGGCTCGTAGCTAGCTTATATTCAGGGTGAGGGTGGGGGAATTTCGACCCCCACTGTGAAAATCAAAAGTTGGCACCCATGAAAGCACAGTTTAATTTCCTAATAACTGCTGTTAGCCAAACAAAAATATTTATTTGAGATAAAGCAGTTTGACAAGCATAGAATAGCTTCAGAAATATATCCAGCAAAATAAACACAAAGGAATGGGCACAAAAATCACTGGGTATTTGTGTGGCAATCCGACAAAAAAATAAACACATTTAAAAAAAAAAACGAGTTCATGTAATTTTAAGAAGCATGTTTCAGTTTGGAAATCGCTTGTTTTTTTCTTTTCTAGACAAGTGTAAGCAGCACCTTTGGAAAACAATAGTGTGCCCAGCATGCAAATAGCCTGCTTTAAACAGTGAGGGTCCCCACCCCAGTGATACTCATGACCCATTGATTCCCGTGGTGTCCCTATCAGGCCAGAAGTACAAACACAGGCTAAGCAAAAAAAACCTGCTAACGCGCTAATGAAGACTGGGTGAAGGAGCACCTTTAAGGGTCCTGGAAAGAGTTATGCCAGAGGCGCGGTAGGCCATCAATTAGGGGGGGACAAAGCAACCGATGGGGGAGCAATTGCCACCCTCTATGGACGCTTATGCCACCAATCCGGCTAGAAAGACTTTCTTAATGAAGTGCAACCTGCTTTTTTTCACGTTACTTGAAGTGGCCCGCACTTCATTATGAAAGTCCTACACACAGGGGGCCACGAAGCACAATATTGCGGGCTGCATATGTTGTGTCGTATGTTGTGCACCTCAGGCTTAAAGGCAGAGGCAATGATTCATTCAATTGGAGTCTTTGGTTTACACATTTTAACATATTGGACTGCTGGCACACCTTAAAGCATTTCTGCAACTCAAGAGTGACTGTAAGTTACTTCCTAGGAATCAGGGGCTAGCGCCCACTGGTTCGCCTCATGTGGAAAGGTCATTGGGCAATTGTTTTGGGACTAATAATGATGTGAGAGAGTTGGCAACCAGTTTGGCCTTAGTGCTGAGTGGAGGAGGAAGAGTGTTTCATACAAGTTGTTGAGATAGTAGATTGTGACTCATCTGCAGATATCATGATGCAGCGGAAGGCACTCAACTTAGATGGTGGAGGTGTACCTGAATCCACTAGGTGGGAAAAGAAATCGAAATCCCCTCCACAGAAAAGCCTACAAAATCCTCCCCTGAAAAACAATGGGAAGCAGCCATCAAAGAATTGTATGCGTTCATTAATGAGGCAGCCAACCATTAATGCAGCATTCGGAAAATCCCAGCCTAATAACAGAAACCATGAAAAAAATCATGAAGCCAACTCTCCGGAGCCCCGTACCAATGTTCCTTCACCGGCATCCCTGGAGCAAGCTCAGATGGGGGGGTAACAGATGAATTTAAAAAATTGAATAAACCAATCTCGACATCAATGCAAACAGATTTTCCAGGGGAAGTGATATCCTTTGCAAATTGTGTAGGTCATTGTATGAACCCTTGGCTGTGTCTCTGGAAGAGAGACTTATCCCTATCGCCATTAGTACGGCCACTGGGGCCCCTGTACTCAGCAGTTGGGAGGCTCGAGGGGAACAACCCATTTTCATCACTGCAATGGTTATTGACTTAGAGGGAGGAAGGCCACTGCACAGGGATTGCCTTTGGAGAGTGTACAGCCTGGGTGCTCTGGTTTGCAATATGGAGGGTAAGCAAAAACAGGGAACCAGCAAGAGTACATTGTTCTCAAAGGTTCAAAGGGACCAGACTCTGCAGACGAGTACCCTTTGAATCGAGCTCCCAATGGTCCTAATTTTAGTCCTGTGAGGCCCAAAGGGGGGGGATCAGATATATTCATGGATGCTGGTGAAGCGTCTCCTCCCTTAGAATTGTTATGTTATAATTAATCGAATGAACATCTTGAAATTACTGGGGGAAGCCCCCAATTTAAGAGCAATTTCTACATAGAAAAGGGTGGACAATCATTGATAATGGATCTAAAATGGTTGTGGTAAAGATCATGAAGGAGCATAAACCCTTTAGACAACTTGGGTTTAACCTGACCCCATATCATTCAATGAAAGAGACCAGCGATCTGCACCCTAATCGATTGAGTGAGGAGTGGTCTCCAAAAGACATTGTTATTTCTATATATGTGGGTGTGCCCAGGACAAGGGTGTCACAATCTCAAGGAAGCCAATCGAGGAGACAGAGGCAAGGGACAAATAGAAAGAATGGTTGTAGCTTGCAAGAGCTCTCCGACAATCTGTGTACCCGTCTTCTTCTGGGGATAGGTGTCATCTTTAGGCAGGATGACCCTTTTTTGATGCTCACTTAGCATTCTGAAGCAAGCTCAAATCTCTTTTCTAATCCTCTGCTTGGAAGTTTTCTGATAACATCTTGTTTTTTTTTGCAGGATACCTGGCTTCTGGACTGCTCCTCCCTTGATAGCTTTGCTACATATTTTCAAATTGCAATCAAGGGATCCTTGGGGAGGGTATCGGGAGAGATTGTGACATTGGTGAAATCGTCTGACAGTATTGAAGTCACCCACTCAGTGGATGTGTGTAGAGGAATTTTGGCTAGATGTGGAAGAATTAATATGCTAACACTAAATATTTAATGGCATTTGAGAATTTTGTCGATCTTTGAGGATTTCTTGATGAACTAGTTACTCATGTGGGTGATTGAGCAATGGGTATGTCCTTGTGGGTGATGATTTTAATACTCCAGAGGGGTTGTTGATATTCATTTTGGGTTTGTATAAACATTCAGATATCCAAGTAAGATTGCATTTTAAGGGCACTAACTCCAGGAAAATCAGGACATGGGTTGGGGTGAGGCATGGGTGTAGGCTAGCCCACTGTCTCTTCAACTGATACCTATCCAATATTGCAGGAGTCTTGCCTCCCCAAAAGTGGGCCACTTGAAATGCGTATGGTTGGCTTGTCTTGTGATTTTATACCAGCTTTAACATCTAAAAGTTTGAAGGCAATGTTTTGTTGGGCATGGCTAAGTAGTACAACGGGATTGGATTTTGTTCAATTGAATGGGGCAGTCATGGGTGATATACTGTGTAGAACTGCTATGTTTTTGTTGATCACTGCCTCTTTGATAGATGTATTGGCATCTCAGTTGTTGAGACCGAACTGAGTGACCATTGTCATCTTCGAGCAACTTTCTCATTAGAGGTTACCAGGAGTGAGAATTGTGGTTTAAAATATCTGACTGTACGCTCCTCCAAGGATAGAATTTCTTGGAACGAGAAGTGGTCACTATTGGTTAATGACGGGATGCATTCTTGGTTAGATAATACCCCCTTAGATTGGACATTTCACACACTCAGCATTGACTTCACTGTTTTCTTTTTTAATGAGATGTTCAACCACTCCTGCCTACTGGTGCATGGTGGTGGGGTGGAGCATCTGCATGTACATGATCCATTGGTGGCTGAGAGAAAGAGAATGTTGAGAGTCAAGATTCTCAGGCTATGGGATGGTGCTGGGATTGAACATTCTGGAGTCCTCTGCAAGATTAAAAAGGCTAGTCAGGTAATTAAATATCAGGAAAGAAGCATCCACTCACATATGCTCCAGGAAGATGCAGAGGTAATTGTAAGGGCTGTAAATAATAAAACCTGTTCTGCCTTCTGGAAGCTAATTAATGATTTGGGCACCTCACAAAGTGAAGCCCAAATTAATGCTGTGTCAGAACTGGACTGGTGTAGACACTTTGAGCAAATATATGCAAATATATGCAATGGGTGTCATGCTTGCTCCAGCAGATCCCCTGTTGAAGTAATAGACAATTGGAAACTCTTGATAAACTGTTGCACCATTGAAGATATTTTGGGCAGAATTAGTGAATTCCGTGCCCTGGGATAAAAAAAAGATTATCAAACTATTTGTTTACACCTAACTAACTAGGGACTTTGGGACTTTGGACGACCATTCTAACCGTTCATTTGGGGCGTGTAAGGATATTTGGCATGTTACAGCACAGAGTACAGCACTACTGCACAAGTAGCATTTTTTTTTTTGCAGCACCACCACAAGGGTGCGGTGCATTGCTATATGGGTTAGCAGATTAACAAGGAAAGACAGACTATTCAGTCAAAAACGATTTTAACATATAAGATGCAAATCTATTTTTACAGTTAAAAGCACACGTGTTCATTTAAAAATGCACACTATTTTTCACCTGAAATGCCTATATTGCTAGAGACACATTTGAAAATTAACAGCTAACATATTAACCATTAACCTGACTAATAAAACCTTATTTTAATATAACTCACTAATAAAATGTGTTCTCTACTGCAGAATTAGGCATACTTTGAAAACCAGTTAAATGAGTGTGCAGATTTTTTTTTCCTCTCTTCTCTGCCTGATTATCCGTGTTGTTGTGCACAGTAACTGCAGGAGGAAGGAAGTCAGATTTGCAACAATTGCAAATGTATAAGCGAAGCTATTGTTAAAGAGTAGGAGGATGAGAGATGATGGATTTCATTGGGACACGTCATAAAGAGGGCTGAGAGGAAAGTTTTAGTGGGCAGTAGCAGGGAAAAAGACAGGCAGACATCTTTCTGCACTACTGGGGAGAAGACCTGGCTGTGGGGGTGTCCTGCTGCAGTCGAGACTGGGGAAAGCTGAAAGAATTACCTTTCCACTGGCAGAGGCAGTCCTATCTGAAAAAGCTGAGAATTCCAGGCAATGACCCCGGCTTGAGAAGGCAAGCGTTCCTTTTTGTTGGAGTTAAGCCAAGAGAGCCACATTCACAGAGAGAAGCCTCTGAACAGATAAGGTAATTAACTAACTGGGGGAGCTGTGTGTGTGCACGAAAGTATGCAGTCAGTGTAGAAAAATGAAAGTCCCGTGCGTGTCTTAATCAAGTGCTAATGTTGCAATTTAAGTTCTGTTCTCCGCCACTATAATTGCAGTGTGTCATTGAAAATGCTTTGATTGTTCCATTTTATTGCTGTAAAGAATGAGATCATGTCTAAATGCAAATTTTATAATACAGAAAATATTTGAAAACAGACGGGTGGTTTATTTTCTATTTACCATTACAATGCCAATGATGTGGGGAGATTTTTAAACAGTGCAATGGTCATTTTAAGACAGATGTGTGTATGTCAGAATCAGTATGAATAATTGTGAGTGACTGTAGTATAACTTGTTGGAGGTACATGAGCCAACGGGAAGAGAGACTCTCTGAACATAGCTCCCTACCGTATATAAGGTAGTGGAAATTACCACAAGACTACCACATATAGCTCTCTGTCGTAAATAAGTCAGTGAGTTTGCCCATGGTGGCGCACCAACACTATCACTGGAAATTGTGGTATCTCTAGAATGCAGGTCTGAGGTCTCTCTAGTGATCACACGAAAAATCTAAGCGAAGATAAGGGATTCTGGACATTGGGGCCACAAATGAAACAAGGGAATTATGCTCACCAAAATACCACCAACCACGTATACCAAATATGCAGGTCTGGGTGCTGAAATAATGCATGTCCATTGTATTATTGTTGCACATGGCCAAATCTGAATACAAAGAGTGATTATTGCTAAGTTATTTCTCGGCGGTAATAAAATACCGTCAGGCCCCAAATCTCCACAAAATACCCTACATATTTATGGTGCGTTGCAGGCCGGGAAAGTGATCATAGAGTACCTACTGGGCGTGGCAAGCGTGTCTCACACTGCCATTTGCACATTAAAGGGAACCCATTTTATAATAGCAGTGTGCCACTAAAAACGAATTTCAGAATGTCACAAAGGGAAACCACATTCTCAGATCTAGTGCAATATTTAGAGGCAAAGTTATTTGCACATGGGAATTGGTCTTCGAACAGTACCTTAGAATGGAGTAACCGCATTCAGGGTGAGGTGCAGAAAGAAAAACTAGACAATATTTTTGCAGAAGGCAGCATAATTCAGGTCTGCCTTACAAGATTATTGAATGCAGCCGATAAAAGTGCAGAGAAAGACTGTTTAATACGGCTATGCGGCAAAATATGGTTTATTTTAAACAGGTCCCTGCGAATGCAAGAGAATGATACTCAGCTAATTAACAGGTTAAAGACTGAATTAGATGGGGCAAGTAAAAATCAGGAAATGTTGAGAGCAGAATTGGATGTATGCCAAAAAGACATGCAATTAAAATGCAGAGACTTTGATACTCAGTTATCCAAAAGCAAGAAACAATTTGAAGATAGTGAGCAAGAATTGACACACTTAAAAGCCTCAGTGGATCACATTAGGCAGGATAAAGATGAGGTTGTTTCAGAAATGCAGATTTTACAAAAAGAACATTGCGAAAAAGAAGGTGATCTCCAGAGTGTAGAACAAGAAATGATTAAAATGATCCAAGAAAGAGACAAGAGAAGTAAAGAGTTCAATGAATGCCAAATGCAAATGTGCGATATGCAGGAGGCAATTAATAAAATGAGTGATGAAAATAATTATTTGCATGATGAAGCCAACAGACTCCTTAAAAAGTGTAAGGACTTAGAACAGCAAATGTGCATTCCCAGGTCCCAGGAGAGGCGGCAGGGTACCACATTCAATGGAGTGGAGGTGAATTCTAGCTCTGCCCAAAGAGCTTGTGCCCCAGTGACTGGGCCGGTGACTGAACTTGGTTGCAGTGCCCTTGGGGGATTTGATACTCCCATTGGGGGCAGCCACCAATCTCATACACCTGAAAACAGGATTGAATCACAAAATAGTGCAATTCCATGCATTGCAACAAGTAGCCCCATAAAAATAATGAAATCCATTAAAGCCCTGATCAAACCATTTAAAAAGGGAGGTGAATGCTGCATTGAGGATCACTTAGAAGCGGTGCATGACATTTTTAAAGCGCTCCAGATACCTAAGGAACAGTACAGACAATATTTTCATTTAACTTTAGATGCCCCGACGGCCAGCATCATAAGGGGATTAAATGAACAGCAGAATATGACATGGCTGGAGTTTGAAAAAGAAATTAGGCGTCATTTTTCTCCTTTTCAGTCATTGCAGGAGGCAAAGAAAGTCGCGTACACTATTACTGCTGGACCTAATACATCACCTCGCCAATTTTTACAAGACTTAAAAAGAGCATTCTCTCGCTTTGATGTATCTTTTGACTCAAATTCCAATGAGTTTAAAACCGCATACTTCTATGGGCTACAGAAAGACATCATATCCCAATTGGTCCGTGAATTTGACCGTGACAAGTCCCTTGAATGGATTGTACATCAAAGCACCAAGCTATATGAGGTACTCTATTGTCAGGGTAGAGAAAGTGATAAAATGAAAGATACCAGGCCTAAATCTAAAGAACCCTCAGCCACAGTAATGGAAATCAGGTCAGCCAAAATGTCCCTTGAGTCTGCTCAAAGCCAAGGTAAAAATAATGTGACACCTGAACAAAGGGGTAATCAACAAAGATCGCCATTTCCTGTACCAATGTTCCAATCACATGATCCTAGTAATAGAGAGAGCTACATCAGCCCTAGATATTTAGGAGATAGACCCCGGGTAAGATACCGGTCTGATATGGCAGGTATGAACAATAATCAGAGACAAAATCAAGATCAAAGAAATGATGGTCCCTACCAGTCATTGGGGACACAGAGCAGATTTGATCCCAGCACCATGATATATGGTAATCAGGATAGGCCCCGATATGTGGATCGATTTACTGATAATGGAAATCAATATAGGGGCCAGTACCCACAATCTGAGAGACAGGACATGAAGCAAAACGTGAACTACAGTCCACGCCAGTACAATGATTCCCCACCAGGGGACTATAATCAAAGGATGGGTGCAACCCGCTCCCCTCCACAAATGAATCAAGAGTTCAGAAACCATCCCAACCGGTATCAATCACCTGAGAGGTATCAGAATAGATCCAATCAGGGGGAAAACAACCAATATCGACCTAGGCCACAGAAAGAGGATCCTAGAGAGGTGGAAAGGTTCCAATGCCTTGAGGCCCAAGTGAAAATGTTAGCTGAGCAAATAGGAAAGCTCTATACAGCGCAAAAACAACCTTCCAAAGAGGGGGCTGATGGCCATAGCAATGACCGGGGGGCTTCCGAAAAGTGACTAAGTACTCATGATAACTGCAGTGCCAAAATGACAGATTGCTCTGATATAACTTTGCATAACGACTCTGAGATGACTAATGGATTAAAAATGAAAGTACCAGTAAATGAAATTGTGATGGAAAGTGTAAATACTTCTAAAAAAGAGGTACGGTTTAACTTAGAGCTAAATAAAACAGTAAAGATTTGCACAAATGAAAAAGAAACATTAGGAATTCCAAAAGAACAAAGGGACAGATTTAAGAAAAATGACTCATGCATGGGGAATACCAGTGAACAGGGAGTAAGTGGGGATGCCATAGCTCCTTCCCTGGGCAAGCAAAACAATGACCAAACACAGACAGAAAAAGGAAATACTCACAAGGAGGGTACAAGTCAATCACCTGAAAAATTCTTTGAGCCACATATTTTTGAAGAGGCTGAAAGGGCTGGTATTACACTAAATGATCACAAATGCACAGAATTAAAAAATGACAAATTGCTGAATGATGTTGTGACACATGTTCAGTTGGAAGGTTGTAATGTGGTCTCTGATGTTACCCAGATGGATGGGCGAACGGTGGCCACACTCCAAAAAACCTCTGAACATGGAGAAATGAATAAAATACCTCGCACAGAAATGGGTAAAAAGGAGGGAAAAATGTCTTTTCATTTACCAATGTGCTTAGCCAAAAGTGAAAAAGACCTGAGAAAGGTGAGCCCTGAAATCAGTAAGAATTCACATTTCTTATGTGTATTAGAGGAAGTTGAGGACAGATATTATGCACCCATCACTGTAGAAGAAAAATGCCACACCTTTGCTATGATTGACACTGGCGCACAGGCCACAATTATGTCCAAGGAGCTGGTAAAGAGTATCAATGAAGGGAGGCCTCCACAGAGTCAGATCACAGTGAAGGCAAATCAAGGCCCAGTGCATAACTTTAATGGGGAGGAGGTGCCCATCATAGGTGTAACTGAGGTTGACATAAAAATAGGAAAGCACAGAATGAAACAAGAGGTATTGATCACATCTATTTGTGAAATTCCATTTCTGATGGGGACAGATTGCCTGAAAAGATTGTCTCCTCTCATAGATGGGGTGAATGGAGTGCTGTGGTCCTTAACCAAAAAACCATTGAGGCCTAAGAAACTAAAATCACAAAACAACAATATAAAAGAATGTCACACCGTTGCCAAAACAAATGATGCTGTGGAGGTATATCTCCAGAATAGCTGCATACCTAGTGTCACTGTTATATTAATGTGTCAAGACAAAGATCAGAGCGACAATGAAAAACTACCTGTACAAATATACTTGGACCCAAGGAAAGATTGGCAGACTGCTATAGATGAACACACATTACGTTTTTACTTAAAAGAGAATACATGCAAACAGAATATTGTTCCTAAAACAGATTCAGAAAAACACATTACCACTCTGGCAGAGATACACATGGAAGATGAGCAACCATGGGTTCACGCTGGTATAAATGATTATCTTAAAACAATAAAAGCCACTTTAGCGCTTGAACATGAAAGGAGTTTCATTAATGAGAAATTGTTGCAAAAAATTATGGAGAGGGAAGAAATCCCGAAATTTAGGATTAAAAACCAATATGTTTCTGGGTTGGACAGTCCAGACTTTGAAAACCGAATTACAGGCAGATGCATGCTTAAAATTAGCATTGGACAGAAAACAATTTACCATAATGTATGGATAGTGAATGGAGCACAAAATGAATTTTACATGGGCAATGACATCATGCACAGAATGTGTATGGTGTTAGATTTCCTTAATCAAAAAATATGGTCACGCCTAGGTGGGCCGGCGCCTGAATTTGAAGACAAAAGAAGGGCTTATCATTGTGCACAACTAGTTCCTTATGCAGTCGAATTACAAATGAGGAAAAATACTATTGTTCCTGCATTTACAAAACAGTTTGCAATAACACTGCAATGCAAAAATGGACAGCAGATGAAAGGCTCTGATGCATTTGTATGCCTGAATGAATCCATAAAACAGCAAGGCCTGGATTATGAATACATTCCATTGGTAGACATTGGTGAGGGATCTGTAAAAATCATGGTAAATAATAAAGGTTGTCAGGACGTTCATTTAGAGGAAAACTCCCCATTAGGAATGGCCATACAAAAATCACATTATACGGCAGATTTAAATAACATGGTGATTGGGAATATTCCTGAAAAATATGTAGATGCCAAGGGCGAGTTGCCAGAACACCTGGACTCTCAGCCCAAAGGAATATTTAAAATTCACTCTGTGTATCCTTATGATTCAAATGAGACAGTGTGCTGCCATCAAGAGGATTGCATAATATTTAATTTAAATGAAAATGAAACAGGAAATCAGCCCATTGAAGTGGAAGCTGATATGCCAAAATATTTGAAAGTGGCAGCTCTACAAAAAGACACAGCCACACAGTTAGAGGAAAGCGCTGAGATTCCTTTACCAGAAGAGTTTCCAGAATTTTCCAGAATGGTAGAAGAGCAGATCTCCTTAGCGGATGCATGTAACAGCGATGAGGATCGACGCAATCTGAGGGAAATATTTATGGAGTTTAAGGATGTATTTGCAAAAGATGCTTATGATTGTGGTTTAACTGATTTACATGTGGCCACACTACCAGAAGGTTGTAGCAGAAATCCAGTGTTTGTACGCCAGTATAGACTACCGCTGGCATGTTTAGAATCATTGGCAGAGATTATTAAAAATTTGGAATCACGGGGAATAATTAGGCCCATTCATAGCACATCCAATACGCCTATTTTAGGTGTGTTAAAGCCAAATGGTCAATGGCGGCTGTGTGCAGACTTAAGAGAGTTAAATAAAAGAGTACCAGTATCTAGATGGCCACTACCATTCATTGATCAGGGCCTAGCTCAGATACATGGTTCAAATGTATTTACCACGTTAGATCTCACATCTGGATATTGGTGTGTGCCATTGGCAGAGGAGATACAACACCTATTTTCCTTTACATTTGACAGGACTCAATATGCCTGGCTTAGAGCTCCGTTCGGGTACATCAATAGTGGGAGTGAATTTGGCATATTTTTGAGAAAGGCCATGCCGGATGCAGCGGAAAGAGGGACAATAGTTTATGTGGATGATGTCTTGATAAAAAATGAAAACCTTAAAAGCCATTTTGATGAAATAAGACATGTGCTTGGCCAATTGCAGAAAGCAGGCGCCAAAGTATCTTTGCAAAAAGCACAATGGTGCAAGAAAAAAGTGAACTTTCTAGGGCATGAAGTGACTGAACATGGGCTAAATCCACAAAGGAAGAAAATAGAGGCCATACAAAGATTAAAAGATCCTAAAAATGTGAAAGGAGTAAAAAGTTTATTAGGGATGACAGGCTATAACAGAAAGTTCATTGAGAATTATGCAGAAATCACTCAACCATTGACTAAACTACTTAAACTAAATACTCCCTGGAGATGGGAAAGAGAGCAATCTGATGCAGTGGCTAGATTGAAGGAATGTCTTGTAAAGGCACCATGTTTAGCATACCCCATAAAGGACAGGGATTTCTTTATAGAAATAGGCTTTTCTGAACATTGTATGTCAGCAGTGTTATCACAAAAACACGATTTGAATCACAAAACCATTGCATATGCAAGTAAGGCATTTTCCCAAGTTGAAATGAAATTTAATGAATGCGAAAAGGCCCTATTAACCACTGTGTGGGCGCTACAACATTTCCGCCCCATTATTCAGGGAGAAAAGGTGATTATTGAAACAAATCATCAACCTTTGCAATTTTTAGAGAGTAAAAGAATTAGATCAGGCAATCTAGCGCAATCCAGAATCACTTCATGGACACTGGCATTACAAGGTTTTCCCGTAGAAGTAAGATATGGACAAAATAAAAAGAGCCCAATTGCTCAAGGGTTAGCTGACTTACATGACTGTGCAGCTGAACAAATAACAAATGAAATGGATGTGGAAGCTAGTTTACAGGAATTTGAACAATCACCACACAAAGCTTTTGATGAAAAAACATGCAAGGATTTGCCAACTGTATATGTGGATGGTTGTGCTTTTCACATTGAAAATGACAGTAATAAACAATTAGTGGCAGGAATAGGAAATGTCTGGTTGAAATGTGAAGGCGTTCCTAGTATAGGGATGAGGATTGGAGATAGGAGCAGTCAGGTGGCGGAATTGGCAGCCATCTATAAAGCAATTGCTACTGCAGTTGATAAAAAGTTCAGTGAAATTGTCCTGGTGACTGATTCTGACTATGCACGGAATAGCTTTGTGGAATATTTGCCTGGTTGGAAAGCAAGAGGCATGGTTACATACAACAAAAAGCCACTTAAACATGGAAAAATGATACAAGCCATAGACAAATTGGTGTCAGAAAATAATTTAACAATATACTGGAGAAAAATTTGTGGGCATTTAAAAACACCAGGAGAGGATAAGGAGGGAAATGATAAGGCAGACCATCTGGCTAAGATTGGGGCTGTGATGGGAGAATTGCTACCTATTGATTATTTAATGGGTGAAATACAAATTGATGCAGTCACACGTTCTAAAGCACCAAAGGAGGTAGATCAACCGGTGGTGCAGTGGAGTCATGACACGCCAGACCAAGATTTGATTGAGGCACAAAAGAATGATCAAATTTTAGGAATCTATTATAATCATTTGATAGATCCTGAACAAAATCCTTTAACAGAAAATGATTGTATGGGAAAAGAAGAGTTGAGGGTGTTATTAAAGAACAAAACACGAATTAGATTACAGGATGGACTCATGATTAGAGAGTCCATAACAGGGCAAATACAGTGGGTAGTACCCCTTTCATTCAGAGGACTAATGCTACACCATGCACACAATGCCATAACTGCAGGCCATAGAGGTTCACAAAAGACATTAGAAATACTAAAAGATTATGCTTACTGGCCACATATGTCCCAAGATGTGGAATTATATACTAGAGGATGTCTAGTATGCGCCCAATTTAAACCTGCTTCACCAATGCATAGAGCACCATTGATGAAAAGAGGCCTAACTCTCCCATGGTCAGATTTGCAAATAGACTATGTAGGTCCTTTAAAAAGGTCGAGCAGGGGACACCGCTATATTTTGAGTGTGGTATGTTTGATGTCAAAGTGGATTGAGTGCATTCCCGCAGCAGATTGTAGTGCGCAAACAGCAGCCACATTGCTGGTGAACCATGTGTTCTCAAGGTTTGGGTTGCCACAAAGAATTGAGTCAGACAGAGGAAGTCATTTCACAAGTACTCTAATGAGTAAGGTATGGCGAATACTAGGTGTGAAAAGGAAACTACATATCGCATATCGGGCGGCGTCTTCAGGTACAGTTGAAAGAAGCAATAGGTCTGTTGTGGACATTTTAAAGAAATTTGTGGCAGAAGCAGGTTCCAGCTGGGATTTGCGTTTACCATTGGTTTTGATGGCAATCAGGTCGACTCCTGCCAAAGCAACAGGTGTTAGCCCCCATGAGGTCTTAACAGGTAGGAAAATGGTGTTACCACAACACCTACTATACAGAACCCATGAGCAAACTCTAGTGAGTGCATCCACAGTTCATGAATATATTGATGAACTGAGGAAGCATTTGCAACATGCATTTGCTTTTGTGCAGAGAAATCTGGAAAGAGCTGCTGACAGTGCTAAGTCATATTATGACAAAAAGACATCAGTAAAGGAATACAATGTAGGGGATCAGGTGTACAAGTTTCATTTTGGAAAAAGTAAACAGAAAAATTCTAAATTTCTGGCAGCCTGGCAGGGGCCATTTCGAATTATAGATAAAGTCTCTCCTGTAGTGTATAAAATTTTGAAAAATGAAGGTGAAACAGCAATAGAGCAGTTTGTCCATGTAAATCAAATCAAACCATGCCATCCCAGACATGAGATCAGGCAGCTTGAGCATGTGGAAACGGATAGGGTCCCTTGAGAAAATAAATGGGTGTGATCAGGAGGCAGTGACAAAGAAGTTAAAAAAAAGTTGATTGTTAGGATGGCACATAAACACTGTAATATATGTGAAAATATATAATATAAATAAATAAATAAATAAATAAATAAATAAATGCACATATAACGGAAGCTCGTGGTTGGTGTGCAGAGAGAAAGTGTATTAAATATTGAATGCTGTTTTATATGTGTTTGTTTTCTTTTAACTTGTGTTTAATTTCAGAAAAAAGAAAAAAAAAAAAACGAAGTATTTTTACCAAGCATGTTTTATTTTTGGCAAAAGGATGAAGTTAGTATTGTGCTATGTACTTAATCTGTTTATTTTCTATTTTGATTTAGACAATTAACATTATTTGGTCGGAGGTTCCGGGATCAGAGGCCACGGGAGACGATGGAGTCCTGGAGTCCCCTGGATGAAGACCAAAAGATGCCTGCCTCCAGGTGGAGGTGAAGACAAAATGACCGGAATGCCAAAAGAGATGAATACTGTGGATTCAAGATTGCCAAGATGAAAGAGTACTCGAATGAACCGAATAACATCGCTGGTCGGGACATACCAAAAGAGACAAAGCAAAAGTTCCGGCATATGAAGTTCCACGTATTTATTATTTTAATTATTTATTTTAACTTGTTATATTACTTATTTGTTTTAGTTAGTTGTTTTATTTCATTGTTTTTAATTGACTTGGAAAATTTAAACTTAAAGTAATGCCACTTCCACTGAGAAGGCAAATGTGGAACATTTTATGAACTTATGGACTCAGATGAAATATTGATTGCAAATATTCATTGATGCACATGAATATTCATTTTGTTGGATTGATATATTGTATAAAAAAAAAAAGAACAAGTTGTTTTTAGAGATTGGCTTGGATTATAGCCAAGTTCTAAAAACAAAAGGAGGGTATATGTAAGGATATTTGGCATGTTACAGCACAGAGTACAGCACTACTGCACAAGTAGCATTTTTTTTTTTGCAGCACCACCACAAGGGTGCGGTGCATTGCTATATGGGTTAGCAGATTAACAAGGAAAGACAGACTATTCAGTCAAAAACGATTTTAACATATAAGATGCAAATCTATTTTTACAGTTAAAAGCACACGTGTTCATTTAAAAATGCACACTATTTTTCACCTGAAATGCCTATATTGCTAGAGACACATTTGAAAATTAACAGCTAACATATTAACCATTAACCTGACTAATAAAACCTTATTTTAATATAACTCACTAATAAAATGTGTTCTCTACTGCAGAATTAGGCATACTTTGAAAACCAGTTAAATGAGTGTGCAGATTTTTTTTTCCTCTCTTCTCTGCCTGATTATCCGTGTTGTTGTGCACAGTAACTGCAGGAGGAAGGAAGTCAGATTTGCAACAATTGCAAATGTATAAGCGAAGCTATTGTTAAAGAGTAGGAGGATGAGAGATGATGGATTTCATTGGGACACGTCATAAAGAGGGCTGAGAGGAAAGTTTTAGTGGGCAGTAGCAGGGAAAAAGACAGGCAGACATCTTTCTGCACTACTGGGGAGAAGACCTGGCTGTGGGGGTGTCCTGCTGCAGTCGAGACTGGGGAAAGCTGAAAGAATTACCTTTCCACTGGCAGAGGCAGTCCTATCTGAAAAAGCTGAGAATTCCAGGCAATGACCCCGGCTTGAGAAGGCAAGCGTTCCTTTTTGTTGGAGTTAAGCCAAGAGAGCCACATTCACAGAGAGAAGCCTCTGAACAGATAAGGTAATTACCTAACTGGGGGAGCTGTGTGTGTGCACGAAAGTATGCAGTCAGTGTAGAAAAATGAAAGTCCCGTGCGTGTCTTAATCAAGTGCTAATGTTGCAATTTAAGTTCTGTTCTCCGCCACTATAATTGCAGTGTGTCATTGAAAATGCTTTGATTGTTCCATTTTATTGCTGTAAAGAATGAGATCATGTCTAAATGCAAATTTTATAATACAGAAAATATTTGAAAACAGACGGGTGGTTTATTTTCTATTTACCATTACAATGCCAATGATGTGGGGAGATTTTTAAACAGTGCAATGGTCATTTTAAGACAGATGTGTGTATGTCAGAATCAGTATGAATAATTGTGAGTGACTGTAGTATAACTTGTTGGAGGTACATGAGCCAACGGGAAGAGAGACTCTCTGAACATAGCTCCCTACCGTATATAAGGTAGTGGAAATTACCACAAGACTACCACATATAGCTCTCTGTCGTAAATAAGTCAGTGAGTTTGCCCATGGTGGCGCACCAACACTATCACTGGAAATTGTGGTATCTCTAGAATGCAGGTCTGAGGTCTCTCTAGTGATCACACGAAAAATCTAAGCGAAGATAAGGGATTCTGGACATTGGGGCCACAAATGAAACAAGGGAATTATGCTCACCAAAATACCACCAACCACGTATACCAAATATGCAGGTCTGGGTGCTGAAATAATGCATGTCCATTGTATTATTGTTGCACATGGCCAAATCTGAATACAAAGAGTGATTATTGCTAAGTTATTTCTCGGCGGTAATAAAATACCGTCAGGCCCCAAATCTCCACAAAATACCCTACAGGCGGTAGTGGAAAAGGGGAATTTCCCATTGAGTCAGAGTTGGAGAACGGTGTATGTTGTGCCCATCTACAAGAAGGGTTCCCATTTGGATCCTAAAAACTACTGACCCACCTCCATATTAGATGAGGACAGCACAGTTTTTACATCACTTTTTCTTAGGTAAGAGAGAGGTCGGTCGTTTAAGGAAATGGCAACCAGAGTTTCTAAGTAATCATGGAACATCTTTAAATTAGTTTATGCTCATGTAAGAACATATTCTTAACCACACTAATTGCCAGCCCTGTGTGTGATGGCACATATATACTGGAGCACAGATGTATGCTTAGAATTAACGTTTTGCAGCAACGGATTCGACACACAAGACAACACGATGTAGCATCCCCTCCTAGGATCGACATCCATCACGTCCCTGTGGTAAGAGTAACCATATGTCTCTCAATTCCCAAAGTAAATCTTTCAGTTAAACTAGCGCTAGTCTAGATGCTGTCTACATACTCTTGCTTTATAGAACTCGTGACAACATGTACTATTACATGGCAGGAACATCATTGGCCTGCTCTCTTGAATGTACATCAATTTATGGCTTTTTTTCCAGCCACCCAGAGTTTTCAGCTACTTCCTTTTTGCATATCATCAGCTATTGCAGTGTGTTCATTATGTTATTTCAAGTTAATCCATGTGGATTTCTGTTAGTTCTAAAGAGTTACATCTAAAACATTTGTGCCAATTTGTGTATTTGTAGAGTCCGTTCGGAGGAAGGAACGTTTGTCCGAAATGCATTGGCAAGGGCTTCTGCATGGTGAAAAATGAGAAATAAAAAATATTTTCACCCATAGGATTTTGGGACTATTGCATATTTTTTAGATGATGCCGACTGTAATATAAGATTGTCATTTTTGTAGCATGCAGAAGTGTTCACTACACCCCTGGTGTCCACAGTTCTAGTGACGATTTCACCAGACATTTGCTCTGTTTTTGGTTGTGAGTAGTGAGTGGTGTTGGGATACACGCTCAGGGGATTTGGACCGCCTTCCAAAATTGGAGGGACACTTAAGCTGCTCAGCAATGTGCCACACGTGGCTAACAGATACGAACCGAGGATTTAAGCCTAAATCTGTATGGCCAGTGGAAAATCATGTCTTTTTACTGGAAGTTGCTCTTTCCTCATCCAGAATAATTGTAGACTGACCTGAATGTTGTTGTGGTTGGGAATACGTTTTGGGTTATGGCTGATTTTTAAATGCTCTGCCATACGTTGTTGTCCAAACTGGGCTTTGCGGAGCTTGGTCTAATGACAAATCCAGACAATATCAAACACTCTTTTGTAAAGGGTTGCCTGGATTGAAACAACCGATGGAATGCATGGTTACCTGTCTTTGCAACATTTAGAATTTGACCATAAAAAAGGGTTTAGTGGCTCCTTACCTTTTGTTATATCTAAATAGAACTATACGAAGATCGTCTTTAAGATTCAGGTGAAATCTCCACTTTATCAGGCGGGTTAGTTAAATATGGTTTATTAGATTGCAGTATGGTAAATTGTAGATTTTGCCATAATCCCAAGGAATCTGAATCCTTGAAGCACCTTTTAGCTCACTGCCAGGATTTACACAGGAAACGTATTTTGTCATTTAAGAAATCTGTGTATTCGGGTGTGTCTGTTGAGTGTGAGTTTTATCAGGCTATTTGCCTCACGGGGGCCTCTACCTCGATAGTTTCACTTGTGGTTGATTTTATACATTGTTGGCAATTGGATGAATAAGTGTCTTGGTTATTTTTTTTTCTATATTATATTTCTTTTTTGTTATATTTGTATTGCTTATTGGCATTGTTTCATTTGTGTATCTTTTATCCTTATTGTATATGTCAAAGGTTATATTTCAACCATCTTTATTTATAAAGCTGAATGTATGTATGTGTGTGTATATGTTTGTATAGCTATAAAAATCCACACCATTGAACCCACGTCTACCAAATATTGCATGGATTCCTCTTTTGTCCAGGGCAAGATCGTAGTCTATGTTTGGAAGCAAGAAAAATGTACTTTGTAGACACCCTCATTTACTGATGTTCACCCCCACTACAGTAGGTACTAGAAGGAGGGGACATTTGGAAAAGTCTAAAGCAAAATGCTCGATGTGTTGGTCATTCCTTTGAAATTCTTTACTACTGCATAGAGTTTGAAAGTGTGTATCAAAGGATTTTCAAAGGGAATAAAAAAAAATGTTTTATATTTTTCTTTATCACGCCATTCCAAATATGGGAAATGGCAACGTTACACTTTCCTTAAGTCCATTCACAAGAAGAAAGCACAATCAATCAATCAATCTTTCTTGGACATGTTCTCAAATGTGCTGAAGCCATTGACTGAAACATGCCGTATAAAAAACGAACATCACTTGGAAAAGCTCCATCTGATGCAAAGTGAAAATCAATATCAAGAGTTTCTGAAACACGACAACAAACAGCAACACGACTTGCTACAGAGGACAAGAGCAACTGTCTCCAAGGCAAATGAAATGCCAGAGCAAACTGAAGCAAGATTTACTGACATGAGGACAAGATCAACATCCTCCAGGGCACATGAGATGCCACTCAATTAGGACACAGGCAACACCTGGTCCCCCAGCTATTATGACAATACAAATAAAATTAAAACAAGAAATAAATAGATTTACCAGACTCGGGTACTTTCCTTGAAATGAAGTATTGTAATTGTTTACCAATACATGAAATTCAAACCATTTGTATACGGTTACATATTTTTATTTTAAAGTGTACAAGTTGATAAGTACTACACATGACTATTCCACACATAATCATTTCACACTTCTGTATCAGTGTATTGTGCCATATGATGTTATTATTGCAAAGTGTAATAGAATAAAATATGTATTCAATCAGTAAAGTCACATTTGATGTATTTGTTGATCTCATCGGTGATGTCATGTATAATGGAATTGGTGATGTCACTGGTGATGTCATCTGTGATGTCACGGGTGATGTCATCATTCTGGTCATATGCGGTGCAACAGGCGACTCATAGTTAAGGTGAACTTGAGTGAAATGTGATGGCTGGATTTTTGGGGGTTTTGTTGCATAAAATATCATCAATTTAATTCTCTCTTCACCAAGGTTTTTTCACTGAATATATCCTACATAATAAAAGACCAGATGTATGTTTGTCCGAATGCAGTCATGCACAGTATAGGTTGCCCGAACGCACAGCATGTTCCACTAGAGGGAACTGTTGCCTTAGGAAATACAGTGGTCCTATTGTGTTAATGAAAACCTGCACTTTGGCCCATGCACACATGACTGTGCACTAGGATATATAGTCAAGGAAATAACTCTAGTTACAGGAATGTTGAGGTGAGAACTTAATGCAACATAACCCCTGAAATTCAGCTAAAGCCACCTTAACTTTACAGCCCCTGTTGTGCAACCTTTGACCACAATGATGACATCACAGTTTACAGTGGCCCCTTATAGTGTTAAAATATACAGTGGTCATGGCCAAACGTTGTTTACCACTGCCCATGGCCGATTAATGTTGTAATGTAATCGGGATTCCATCAGGGATGCCATCTGTGATGTCATCCAGAATGTCAACTATGATGTCATCATTGTGGTCATAATGTAGCTGGAGGGGACCTGGCCTAGCAGTTCGGGCTGGGCTGCTACCATTGGTGGCGGTACTTGACTGATTTTCATTTGGTTAGACCCCTTTTGCAATGGCGCAGACGGGCTAAAAACAGTGGTGTGGAAGGTTGCCCAGAGCAATGCCAGTTGTTCAGATTCATTCAAAACCTTCCACCAATCACGTTTTTGGTTTCAGTGTGTCTGTCTATAAGAGAGAGGGTATGCACAGATGTGGGTCGCTTGCTTGCTGGCCATAGGAAACCAAGCTGCACCTCACTGAGGAGGCCCAACAAGGCCGAAACATGTTTGGGATTGTTTGTGTTTCCGTGCAGAGGGGACCTGGCCTAGAAGTTCAGGCTGGGCTGCTCTCATTGGTGGCAGTACCTGTCTGATTTGCATATGGCTGGACTCCTTTTGCTATGGCGCAGATGGGCTAAAAAATGGTGGTGTGGGATGTTGCCCATCACTTTTGTGGTTACATCACTAATACCATCATGTATGACTTCACTGATGACATTACTGAAGACATCCCTGGTGCCTTCAGTAATAATATCATATATGACAACAATGATTATTTAACTGATGGCATCAGACATAAGATTACTCTAGGTAAATGCACATATTTCGACCATTGTTACATGTTTACATATTTGATTTTATCATAGTTTAAAACAATAAATATTGTACAAATGTATTGTGAGAAATAGTCAGCAGCTACAAATACATCATATCACTAATTGTGAAGCTTTCATTTGTAGTTGTTTGGTAAAATATGATATCTGAATTATAAGTATGAAGGAGTGAGAGGTAAAGGAGACTCACTGCCCCCAGGAGTCGTATTGCACCACCCAGGGTGGATGGGGTAGGAGAGTAAAATGCCAACATAGGACAAACTGAGTCCCACAGCAGGGGCAGAAGCAGGGTGAAGCGGCGTCATGGTGAGAAGCACAGAGTCCTGCACAGAGACAGCACTGGCTGTCCAAGGTCAGGGTCTGTGATTGAAGGACCATCCATAAACTCAAAGAAAACTTAGTCTGTGTGCCGGAGTTCTAATCTGGCCGCTGGTGAGTGGAGAGCTGATGCCACCAGTGATGTCATCAGTGATGTAATCATGGTATCTGTGATGTCATCATTGTGGTCATTGGCTGTGCAACAGGAGGCGCAATGGCTTTAGCCTGAATTTCAGGGAGGGTTGCATTAAGTTCACACCTTAACGTCCCTTCAACTAAGTTTTTTCCTTGAATTTACAAGGTTGTTTTACAATGTATTGATCACTTTAATGTCCCTGTCAACTAAAGTGTTTTACTTGAATTTCCAAGGTGTTTTAATACCATAGTATTTTGCAATGCCACTGGCCTTCGACCGTGCCCGCTGCACATTTTGGAACACTATCAGACCACTGGCCATGGCCATGGGGCAAGGCCTCTGACCATGCCCACTTTATTTTTCAATCACTCCCAGACCACTAGCCATGGTCTTTGGCCTTGCCCATTATCCATTTTAGAATACTAACAGACCACTAAACATGGCCTTCAGCCCTGGCCGATGGAAATGAATACATTAGATGTTGAACTCCCCCACAAATTGCAGTCTTCAAGGTGTAAACAGTACTGTGTTATGTAGGGCAGAGGCTCATTGTAACTAAAGAAAAGGGAAATAAAAATAAAAGAAAAACACTAGCCCGACCTGTTAGAGTTATCCCTGGAAGGTATGAGAGTATGGGTTAGTGTCAATCATAGTAGGTGTAGTCCAGTTGAATCTCAGGGTGTCAGTCCTCTCCCTTTGCAAGATCAGTGCTGGCACAATTATCCACATATCAAGCGTGTGCCTCTAGAAGGCTGGGGACTAACAAAAGTGATTTACAAAAGTGGATGTTATCCTAAGGAGGTAAGTGCTTCAAACTAAAGAGCACTATACAAATGCATAACATTACATTATTAAGTGTCACTGGAGTCAGTGGTGGAGTCAGGTAGGGAGGATAGGGGACATGCTAGAGGGAGGTCCCTCTTTAGCAAGTAAGTGACTTTAAGCAACGGTTTGAAGATATCCACAGTTGGGCTTTATTTTATTGCTATGCATAGTGGGTTTCAGTGAAGCTCGTGAGTCGTGAGAAAGAGTCGAAGTGAGAGGAGACACAGGGAGGGTATGGGACAGTGAGTTGAGTGCAGAGGAGGATCAGAGGAAACAAGATGGTGAGCCAGCAGAGGTACAATCAAAGGTGTACTTAGGAGCAAGACCATTGACAGCTTTTTAGACTAGAAGGAATTTGAAAAGATAGAGGTTGAGTATGGAGTACCAACCAGCAGGTTTTCTGTAGGTAGCAGTTGGGTCGGATCTGGGTAAGTTGTAGAGAGTGAGTGAGGAAGCCCTACAGAGGAAGGCGAAGTAGCAGGCTTGAATTGCAGTCATATTTTCTGGGGACGAGTGGAGATTTGAGTTTTTGTGAAAAGCAGTCTTTTCTGAATGTTGAGTAGGTTAATATGAACAGCAGAGGCAGTGGTATTGATGAATTGGTGCAGTTGAAAGTTGCTATTAAAGACGACACCAAGATTGTGAGCACTGGGCTTGGGGACAATAATGCCAGGCAGAATGTAGGCAAGGGGAGGGATGGCATTGCAAGCAGGGAGAAAGATGAATTCCGCTTTTGAAGAGTTCGCCATCAGGCAGCATAAGGCCATCCCATGAGGAATCCAGTAATACTGTTGATAATCCATTCTGAGTTGACTGGGCTGAAGTAAGAGAAGGAGACACATATTTGAGTGCCATCAGCAAAAAGGTGATTGTGAAAGTCAAACGTTAAGGTGAGTCTTCCGAGGGCAGAGCTATGGCGGGTGAAGACCAGAGATCCAAGGGCTGATCCTTGGAGGATATCAAAACTCAGAGTGGGGATAGAGGTGTGTGAGTTCCAAGAAATTTTAAAAGATCGATCTTTCAGGTGGGATGTGATCCAGGCAAGAACAGACTTGTGAAATGCAGGGTCCTTGCGAGTTATGAGAGAGAGGAGTGGTTGAAAGTTTCACAAGCTGCATAAAATTCCAAAAGGTTGAGCATAGAAGATAATTTGGAGTGGTGAGCATTAAAGACAAACTTGAAGGCTTGCAGAAGTGCAGTCGCGTTGGAGTGTTTAGCCAGATTACAGTGGATCTCCAAAGCCCTTATCCTCAATGTACTTAATGATCCAGTCGAAGACCACCTGCTCAAGGACTTTTGACTAATGGGAAAGTAGAGAGAATAGGCAATAGGTTGCTGGGACATTTGGGTCAAAAGAGAGGTTCTTCAATAGGAGTAAGACAGTTTCAGATTTGAAGGAGACAGGTAAGAGTCCAGCAGAGAGAGAAAGTGGATAAAAATCCCAGAGAGATATGGGCAAGTGGGTTTAGACTATGTCTTTAACCATTTGGGGAGCAAAAGGGTTGATAGGATCACAAGATGGGTTGGCACTGCAGGGGACAGGTGCAAATTCAATTTGAGAGTTAGGGGTAAGGAGTCAATAGTAGAAGAGGTAGGAAAGAGTGGTGGCGAACAGAAGACGAACAGAAGACAGAAGGGGTGGGGAAGGACAGAGAGAAGAGTTTGTCATACATTTTACAGATTTTAATGCAAAGGTAGTGAGTAAAGTAATTAGTAGACAGGGAGTAGGCAATGCCTATTGGCTTGTAAAGTGTGAGAAAAGATTGGAGGGTAGATCAATAGATTAGCACTCGCAGGATGACTGCAAAGGGAGGAGATTAGGTTTGCGAAGTACAAGGATTTACAGAATCCAGTGCAGAGGTGAGGGGAGAAAGGGAATTTGTGTAGGCTAGGAATAGGCTAGGTGTTTGTAATTTGCGCCAGTGCCATAGGTCACGGCAGAAGTGTCTGAATTTCAGAGGTGAACCAAGTCTGAGTATGGGCCAGGAAGATGTGAATGTGCAACTAGGATATTCTTGGTCAAATAGAGTAATAAGTGCATATTGAAAGTAAGAGAAAGCATGATCAATGGAAGAGGCATGTATAGGGGGAAGAGACAGGTGGTAGGTCCTCACATCATCAGGTTAAGGGGCAAGAGAGTCCTCCCTGAATTCCCTCTTAGTAATTGGAGAGCAGAGAGGAGGATTAGAAGGTCCAGGGACTGAGATGTTTAAGTGAACAATGGAGTGGTCAGTTGGAAAGGGGCTATTGGAGAGGTCAGAGGAGGAAAGCCAAATAACAAGAACGATAAGGTCAAGAAGTTTACCACCAGAGTGGGTAAACTTATGGTGGAGGGAGTAGATGAAGTGGTCAAATAGGAGGGATTTAAGTTAAAGGCAGGTGACTGCTGAGGGTGTGGGGGGTTTAAAGCTCCAGCATCCAGCATAATGATGGGGTTGTCAGCAGGATGTAACTGAAGGAGAAGTGTTAGATCAGAGTGAAGGAGTTGAAAGAAACAGGTGGTTGATAGCGAGCCAGCACTGTAAGAGTAGTAGGAGGAAGATGTTGAATAGTGCCATATTCAAATGAAGAAGAGATGATGTCAGATAGGGGGGCTAGAGCGGCAGTGCTGTGGGCCTTATTGCTAAAGAAACCCACACCACCACCCTTCCCAACAGGGAGAATGGAAAAGGTAACAGAGTCAGTGTGGAGAGCTTGTAGTGCAGCAGTCATGAGGGGAGATCCAGGTTTCATTGATAGCAGGAAAGGAAAGCAGAGCGTGAAAAGAGTTAAAGTGATCAGTGATGTGGGAAGACTTGCTTCAGGAATTGTGTATTCCAGAAGTGAAAGAGTGATATGAGGTTTGGGACAGGAGCATATGTTGTGTGGCTGGTGTGTGGAATAGGTGAGGCTAAAGATCCTTGGAGAATAGAAGCATTGTATTTTAGGAGTGGGAGTGGAGGGTGTAGGAGGAAGATGGGAAGGTCTGAGAGTTATGCAGATGTTAGACCAAGTTAAGGCTGAAGGAAAGGAGAGGAGTGAGTAAAAGGAAGAACAGAGCAAAACAAAGATTCACAATGAAAGGTATGATAAATAGTGTGACAATTCACTAGTTTGCCACCTCTCCCTGGGGGAGACCTTTCCCATGAGCCCAGGGAGGTGGGGTTGCTACCTGTTAGTCCCCCTGGAGGTGGTATAATGCAGGAGGATCTCATCGGGAGGGGATCCCCATCTAGGGAGAAGGATGACCATCTAGTGTGCCTCTGTTATGAGAACATCACATCCCAACACAATTTATTTAGCCTCTCCTTCCTCTGCTAACCTCTTTGTAGACAGTAGACCTATGTACTGGTATAAGGCATGGGCCCTGAAGGTTCTGGAAAGTACTGAGACGAAGAAGAACAACAAGAACCTAGGTCATCAAAGTACTGGGATGAGTTAGCCCTGCAGAGCAATGAAGATGAAACATGTGAAAGAGATATAGGACTTATACAATGGACCCAGACAATGCTGGCAACATTGTACAAAAATTGATAATGGACTAAACACTGTGTTTCGGGCAGCCATGGAAGACAGCCAGGGTGCTGCGCACCGAACACTGGAGATACAAACCTGAGTCCCTGATCCGGATGGAGAGATCTCCAAGGATGCTGGCAGTCTACCACATCTGATGATCAGGAGGTCTGCTATAGCAGGACGGTGCAGAGCAGTGTTGAGAGGAGGAAGAAAGGCGGCTGGGAACACCACTGTACAGCTGCAGGGAAAGCAAGATGCCGGAGTAGCCAGACGGAACGCCCGCCATCCAAGGAAACCCAGGCGATGTGCCGAAACGAAAAGCTCAACAAGGTAAAGAGTGGAAACCATGAGAGGATGCATTGTGGCTTACCAAGAGGGCACTGGCAGCTGTCCTTAGGCCCCTTTGCAAATCCCACGTGATACTCACTGTACTCCTAACAGTCTGTATAGGTAAATATGGTTTTGCATACAGTTAAGTATTCATGGTCTAGTTCTAGGTGCAAATGAGAAAAGGTAGCCCTGTAACACGGGTTGTAAAGCTAAAACAGAACAGAAATAAAGTCCCCAAATTGGGGTCTCCCATCCCTTGCACACTTTTGAAGGCTATAAAACAAAACTTTTCATACAATGGTTAAGTTACCAATTTTAAGACAAGTTGTCAGTACAAAATAACAAGGTTTTATGAAAAAATCACATTCATATGATTAATAAGATTTCAATAGTGGTTTATCAGATGGGTTGTTCTTGGCATACAAAGTTTCACAATTGGTTATGTTCATTCGTCTTTCATAAAAATGTATTCATCCTGCCCAACGCGTTTCACGTTCACATAACTTTTCATCAGGGGCTGTATTGTACTTCAATTCTTTCTGCAGTTGTAAATGTTCTGATTCAGTGATGATGATGATGATGTTAACAATTTGTCCAAGTAGCATTGAAAGACTGAAAAGTCTTTCTGTCTTTGTGTACCGCTGCTTCTGTATAGAGAATGTTGACATTCGGCTGTGCCTCTAACCTCAATGGACCGTAGTGTCCCCGGGTGGACAATGTCAGTCCAGCCTGTTTTGGAAAATTCTTCACATACAGATGAGCATGATGGATGCCGTGTGTAGGGTCATTCAGAGTTGTTAGATTCTGCATATGTAGCGCAGCATCATTCGCAGCATTCCTTTCCTTCTGAACAGGTTGCAACCATTACACTTGGGTGGCACGACTACGATGGGCTGGCAGTAAGGTCCAAAAGGCCTGAAGAAGGGGGTCATTACCCCAGACTTTCTGAGACTGGAACTGATAGCAAGATACCAGCAGAAGGGAGTAATTCTCCTGGTAACCCGGACTGGCAAGAAGGTGCAAAAGGTCTTGAGAAGGGAGTCACTCCCCGGGCTATCTGTCAGGAGAATGGTGACATTCTCCTGGGCCACCAGGAAGCTATTGTGTGAAACTTTACTATAAGGACAAGGGAGCCATTCCCCCTGACAAGGTGTGAGACACAAGACTGTTCTCAGATTTGGGAAGTGTTTCAACAAACCAGGAACCATAACCCAGGAGAAGGGAGTCATTCTCCTGGTGACAGAACAGAACTGCCTTATTGTTTATATTCTAGTGTAAGGGACAGAAGTGAGGTTTTCTTGAGACAGGACAGTGGACACTTTTGAGTTGACAAGACATCCTTACAGACATCTTATCTTTAGTTGAGACAGGGAAACCCATCCTAGGAGTAGGGATAGATATGTTTTCTCTTGCTTTATGGTTTAAATAAAGGTATGTAGCCCCAAACATGCCACCTCTGTGTTAGGCTCTTTCTTCTGTACCCTTATAATAGGCAAGTGAAGACAGTGAAGAGAGGGTGCAGCCCAAGGAAGAGAGAGAGAAGGGGTAGGTGGCTGAGTGGAAAGGGAAGAGGTAGATGTTTGGTTGTGAAGAGTAGGTGTAAGTTCTGATGTGGACTAGAATGGGGCTATTGCAAGCCAAAAGACAGCTAATAGGCCCGAAACAGCAATGATCCTGGCACCTGTAATGGTAGTCAATGGATGGGAGAATCGCTATGTGTGGAAGCAGAAATCAGGTAAAGGGGGAGCTCAGAGAAGTCCTGGCTTGAGCAGGGGTTCTAGCCCAAGGCTCTGTCCAGTCCTAACCGGCCAAACAAGGAGTTGCCATTTGCTGCTTTTTAGCTCAAACAGGGAGTTGCTGTTTGCTGCTTTTGGCCCAAACTTGGAGTTTTAGTTTGCTGATTTTGGCCCTTTGCTGCAAAGACTTGATGCCAGGGGAACTGAATGAGGGAGGCAGTGTGTCTCATGTAACTCTGGGAGCCAATTACAATGCTCTGCTACGGTTGGAGACTTGCATGAAGATCCTTTAAGTTGAAGGCTCAGGGAGCTTTTTATGCAATCGGGACCCTCAGATGGTGTACATGGTCCTCTGACAAAGCAGGATGTGACTACTTATGGGCCAATAGGATTACCATATCTATTCCATTTGTAATACCTATCCATAATGGATCCTATATCATGGTCTAAAGAGTTAGAATGTTTGCAAGGAAGGGGAAGAGTAAACATTTCAGATGCAAAGAGCATGGGCATTTGACCTATTTAATTGCAGGATGTTTATGGAAAGGCATACATTGCATTGGTGGGGCTTGAATACAATTGGGATAATATCTAGTATATGTAATCTTGCATTTGTATAGATCCCCCTACTGTAGTTTATGGTGTTTAAGCGTTGTTGCCTGTCAGAGAGGAAAAGGAGGAGAATGATAGAATATTTAGTAGTGCTAGGGGGAAGTAAAGTTGGGTAGGTAGTTGGATTCAGATTGAGAGATACATAATATGCTCAAGAAGGCACGAGAAGGAAAAGCAGGAAAGAGTATGTGTACAATTAGACTGAATGTATCATGGGACTCAACTGTATACTATGGGGCAAAGCTCATAAAGGAGAGATTTCCCAGAGAAGAGGTGTTTGGTGGACCAGGGAATATGACTGAAATGTACTTACTGAAAACAGAGAGGAACTCCAGATACCCCGGGAACTAAGTGGAGTAGAAGACTGGAATGAAACAAAAGCGTGTTCCCGTGTAGATAATATTATACAACTGATTCAAAATCTGCTGCCAATGACTCTATTAGTAGCTGTCACGAATAAATCATATAATTTAGAAAATAAATTATCATATAGCACTAACATACTTCACTTGTGCAGGGTATTATTGACACAAAACAACAAAGACATAGGGCCTCATTACACGATAGGCGGTGGACCAAGGTGCTATTAGCACCTTGGTCCATGCCGGTAAAATACCGGCACAGCCTTGGAGGAAAGGGGAATTACCGCCCTATTCCAAGGTTGGTGGGGCGGTAATTCCCCCTTCCCCCATTGCCCTTCCCCATTCCCATTTTTGCCCCATAGGGCATAATGGGAATGGGGAAGGTGCTAATTACGGCACTGCAAATTGCGGTACAGTAATTAGCTCCCTGGTCCCTTTGCGGGTTGGTTTTTAACGCCTGCAAAAAGCAGGCGTTAAATTCTCCAACCCGCAAAGGGACCTCGTAGTAGGGCGGTAAGTGTTTACCCTTACCGCCTACCGTGTAATAAGGCCCATAGTAGTGTAAAAAAATGTCATTGTTTATCAATAAATAAAAAGCAAATTATAAAGCATGTGTTAACTGCATTTGGTTACATCATTGCTTCTTAAAGAAAATAGTGAAAAATTTCACAGAAAAAGTTGCAAATATTTACAAAAGTTATAACATCTTGGTAATATACAAATACATTTAACTTTGAAAGGAAACAAACAGAAAAGATGAATATATTTCACACACAGGTAAGCCTGTTGCTACCTTGACTCAGTGAAGTAACCTTGATTGAATTTAATGAGGACATACATTTGTGTTTGACTTAATATACCACCTAGACCCTCAATGGATATCCTCAGATATTCATATATTTATTACAGATGGTTCTTGAAACCCATGAGATATATCAGATGGAATCCGGAGTGTATCAAGTGGCATCTGATTAAGTCACACCATGCAAACATGGTAAGAATTTCTGACAATGTGTGGCACCACACTGTGACCCCTTTATGTAAAAAGATGCAGATTTGGTGGTTATTCACCGTATTTATATCATATAACATTAGCAACAGAGGATGTTTTTCCAATCTACAGGTTAACATATGCTTGTAAACGTGCCTTGATGGCTACTTACAGGATGAAAGACTGCATATAGCCACCTACACTACAGAAGTCAAACCCTATATTCCATTTGGCTACATCTAACCTGTATTTCAGGTAATTATTGGCACCTACTTTCTATTAAAACTATTGAGGCGATAAATTTGGTTGTGTGTTTTTAATATAAGCACTCCTTTTACAATTAGGAATTACACACAGTCTCTCTTACCCGTTTTAGGATTGGCATTACAATGCAAACCCAGTTGGCATTAGAGTCCTAAACAAAGAAAAGCGAAAGGCAAAATCAGGTGATTTTGACAAATAAATATCCAGTTATGACAGACGGATATTACTCTATGTTAAGATTACCAAAATGATAATATTAGTTATGTGTTTATTATTTCATGTACATATACAGAGAAAAGAAACATTCTGGTAGACACCTTCTGAAGAAGGGGATATACTTTCTCCAAAACGCGTAAAGGGTATTGCACTTTAAAACATATGGAACATCACATACCACAGAAAAAGTTGGACTATGAGATTGTGCGAAGTGCAAATGTCTACCTGTGATATATACATTGAATTTTGAGGGATTAGTGGAATTAGACTAAGAAGTAATAGGCACAACTTGAATCACTAACCACAAAAGAAAAATGTGTTTGTTGTTTAATTATTTTGTTATAAATCTACACAACTGTTATGCTGAATTGTTTCTTTTTACTAAAGAATCCTGTCCTGGTGTGACAATATTTACTGATGACAAGATCATCAATGCATACAGTTTTAACTCATAAAATCATATGAGTATTGGGTTGTTATTGCAACATTAGGGTGTGCAGGGGACGGGAGTGTTCCACAAGTCTGTGGACACCTGCTGTTTTCACATGAATGGCAGGGTTCCATAGATGGGAAAGCTGGAAGGAAATATGGACACATTTAAGAGAGGGTGGTATTTCGGCCATGGCTTCCTTGGAGACAGAATCTCCAGTCCGGCCTTCCTGGAGGTCCCTGTGTCCTGCTAGGGCCTATAGGATAATGGCTATATTGGTGTGTGAAGCAGGAATCCTTATTTACATAATCCAGGATTTGACTAGCCTTCTCACCCTGGGCTGCTGTTACTGTGTCCTGTTAATAGAGGGCATCATGCAAATGTTAGGTCAAAACAAGTGTGTGTGGTCTACCCTTCCGTTTTTTAATTTTTCTACATGTTTAGGGGGTTGTTACCTGCAGTCTTATGGCTGCTTCAAAAGCGCTTACAAATTAGACATTTAAAGCAAAGCATTATAATGAAACCTCAAAAGAATATACCATGACTTAACCCAATAGTATAAAAGGAAAGCAACATCATATCGTCACCCTCTTTCCAAAAAGGAGTAAAGGAGTTCATACAGTAGCACTCTGGTAGATTCTAGAAAATGTGCATTTAGCTTTGCGAAAAGAACACACTGATCATAGCAGAAAAAGACATAACACAAGATGTTTCTACAGCTTAAAACATGACATGGCATAGCAGAACATAACATACTGTGGCTTACCAAGCCTTTCAGGGTGAAGCACTTCAAAACAGGGCAGGGCATAGATAATATAGCTCATTGCAGGCACATAGCAAAACATGGTATTGCTAGGCATCCAAAAACATAATGATGCAACCAAGCTGAATCTGCACCGGCCACACAGTTTCGAGGAGAGCATCCCATAGGCATTTTACTGCAGTAACAGGGAGTATTAAATGTGAGGAAAGTGTGGTGAGAACTCGTCTTTATGAATTAGTTGGAGGTTTAAAACAGACAGCTCTGTCTAAACAATGGGTTTTTTATAAAGGTGTATATTTGGTAAGATTTTACATACATTTACTGCAGTGAACTAGTTGGTTCAGTGGCCATTAGGTGTGAATGCGTGGGGTCTCCTTTAGATCACAAAATAGATTTGTTCTCAAGAGGTTTTCAGCAGCCCATTGGATGCAAGGTGTGCACACTTAAGTCCAGAGCATGTGGAGAGAGCATGGACAAGGTAGGATGCTTTTAGGGAGGGTACAAGGTTTGCAGATGCTTTGCTGAGTACATGGTGGTTTTATGCCATTTGCCCAAAGTGTATCGTTTGAATAGTAAGAAATATCACCTGACATATCTTCAATGTTCCTACATCATATGTGCTGCCAGCAGATGTGCAAGAGCCAGCGCCGGCTCAAGTCTAGCTAGAGCCAAATTCCTGACTCTTGCACAGCACAAGCGTTTTTGTGAAAGAAAATCACAATTGGAGCCCAGGCCAGCATCAACTCATCCTCTGTTACATTCACAAATTAAATTAAAATGACACTGCCAACCAGTGGCAGTCTAAAGAACTGCATTCAGTCATCTACTTGCACCTGTAGGGTATTTTGTGGAGATTTGGGGCCTGATGGTATTTTCTTACCGCCGAAAAATAACTTAGCAACAATCACTCCTTCTATTCAGATTGGGCCATGTACAACAATAATACAGTGGACATGCATTATTTCAGCACACAGACATGCGTATTTGGTATGCGTGGTTGGTGGTATTTTGGTGAGCATAATTCCCTTGTTTTATTTGTGGCCCCAATATCCAGAACCCCTTATTTTTGTTTAGATTTTTCGTGTAATCACTAGAGAGACCTCAGGCTTGCATTTCAGGAACACCACATTTTCATTTTTAGTGTGCCACCATGGGCAATTTCTCTCTGTCTTATCTACGGCAGCGAGCTATCATGTTGTATTTTCACTATCTTATATACGGTAGTGAACTATGTCCCGGGCCTCCTTTTTGCCGACTCATAGACCTCCGACAAACTACAACACACACAGTTAGTTATAATTGCTCATACTGAATTACATTGTGCACACGGCTGCAGCCAAATTTGATGTTTAGCTACCTTGAAAATGACAATTGCACTGTCTAAACATCTCCCCACATCATCAGCACTGTATTGGTAAATATAAAACACACCACCCGTCTGCTTTCAAATATTTTTGTGTATTATAAAAGTTGCATTTAAACACGATCTCACTCTTTACAGAAATAAATAAAATAGCACAGTAACATCAGTGTCTGTGATACACTGAAAAGAGAGTGGCGGAGACAAGAACTCAATTTGCAACATTAAACATGTGAGTAAAGCACAGGAATCTCCTTTCCTACACTGACTGAATATTCTCGTACACACGCAGCCCCCACACTTCTGTAATTACCTTATCTGTTCAGCATGAGTTTTCTTCAGCTCTTCTCTTTCTGAATTTGGCTCCCTTGAAGATTAACCCCAGTGAGAACAAGCGTCTTTCATTCTCAAACCGGGGTTATTGCCTGGAATTCTCAGCTTTTGCAGCAGGAATGCTTCAGCCAGGAAACAGGTCCTTCTCCCAGCTCTGCCAAATCTTGATTGTTCTCCCCCTCTCCTCAAGCTCCCCCAGCAAAACTCTAATCACTGCCTCTAGCATGATACTTGCTATGACGCTGCTCCAATCAGAATCAATCATGCCATCTCCTCCCTCACTACACAATGGCTCATTTCTACAGTAACCATTTGTAACCAACTGATTTCCTGTTCCTTCGAGCCCTTTGCTTCCTGTAGTTATGTGGACAGAGCAGCAGAGAAAAATAAAAATAAAATGAATGTGCGTTTAAAAGTTCACTTTCAGAGTAGGCCTAATTCTGCAGTGGAGACACATTTTTATTAGTGGGTTATGTTAAATGCAGTTTTATTAGTCAGGTTAGTTATTAATAAGGTTAGTTATTAATTTTCAAATGTGTCTCTTGCACCATAGGCATTTCAGGTGAAAAATAGTGTGCATTTTTGAATGTGCACGTGTGCTTTTAACTGTAAAAATACATTTGCATCTTATATGTTAAAATCGTTTTTGACTGAATAGCCTGTCTTTACTTATATGTCCATGTTAATCTGGCAACACATATAGCAATGCACCACACCCATGTGGTGGTGCTGCATCAAAACAAAAATTGCTCCCTGTGCAGTAGTGCTGTACTCTGTGCTGTAACACACCAAATATCCTTACACACCTTTGCTTATCTCTTGCCAGGGATTGCATGTTGGTGCACAAATAACGATGCAAAGGGGTCCTGCAAGTTTTGGCCCTTCAAAATTGCAAACTGTACAACCAGGAAAACAGACATCCACACCTCACCAATCTAAGCAACCATGGGCAAATCGCTCTACCTAAATTGGTCATATTTACCTACCTTGGCTTTCTTGAATTGGCATCACTTAGAAGTCATTTTGTTAAATGTTCACTATACATAAAGCTCCACTTGTATAGGATCTATTAAATTACAGCATTGTCTCCAAAGATAGTACAAATATTGATAATTTTTAATGTGCACATGACAGTCTGAAGTATCCCTGAACTTGCTCATTGCTCTGCCACTTACAAGCCATGTTTCGAGCCTAACCAAAATTTCAGATTGATATTGCAATACACTGTTTGGTGGGCAAGACGGTTTGCCTGGGGAAGTTTCCTTTACTGTATTGGTAGCCTGCCAGGACAATTTCTTTTACTCTTCCCCATTCCCCAGGTTATGGGCATGGTCATTCAGGGATCCACATACTACTCAGTTTGTTAATGAACCAGTTGGAGGTTACAATGGTCTTGGGCTAGAGCGACAATTGCCTAGATATGAAGCTTCCCACCTGTCACACAGCTCTTTAGATTTCGTACTGAAACATCCACAATCCAATGCTGCCTTTCGTTCACCACTTGTGCCTGCTGAAAGACAAAGGATAGTTCCACAAGTAGTACTACACAGTAATCAGCTCCAAGACAGAGTGATACAATTAAAACAGTACGCTGGCTTTCTCACACAATTCTGTTGGTGTCTGTCTACGTTTAACAGTTGCAAAAAATACAGAATTGTTAGGCCAGCATTACTTTGCGGTCTGGTACATGTAGAGTTCCATTCAGGATGGTGAAAAAAAGTTGTAATCACTTGTTTTGCTTAATGTAACATTGTATATATTTCTAAGGTTAGTTTATATTATAATTTGTGCACTTGTATGTCGTTATGAAACAAAGCATTATTTAATCTCATTAAAACCTTACATTAATCGAAATGTATAACAGCTAGACCTGAGAATATGGTCACATATGCAAAGTGCAGATAAGGATCAAATGCTACCTTACCAAATCTGTGTGATCCTGGACAAATAATGTAATTTCACGTTGTCCTATCTGTGATTGCAGATAAACGTTTCCTGTTATGGTAACACAGTGACAGGACATCGGGTATGGATTTATGTTGCAAGGGGCGGGAAGGAGGATGTCAGATATTGGGTATTTGTTGAATGGGGAAGAGGAGTCAGAATGACATGGGGTTGTGTTTGAGGGTGGGGATGCAGGCAGGAAGATATGTAGACTTTACCCACTTGCCTCATATTTGGCTCATGGAGCCAAGCCATGCCCCATAGCTCAATTATTGCTTAGTCCTACACATGCATTTTGTGGCTCACACACTGTTAGGTTGCCCGGGGGCCATCAACCAGGATGAGAGTGCAGGGCATGGCCCGGCTTAGGGCACACTCCTGGCCCACCTTCCTGCATGGCGGGGCCTTGAGGATCATCGTGATTCTTATGGCAGGGGCCCGGGGTTGATGGTACCCGGTAGTTCAGGGCCCTGCAAGGCAGGTCCTCTGTCTCCAAAGTGGTGCCCAGCATGATGCAGCCAATGTAGCATTGACATGCAGGAGCAAGAGTCAGTGGTCTGACTGCGATCAAGAAGACGCTCAGCCCTTTTATTTGCACCGTGACGTGGTTGACCACGTGTCTCCAAACATGTGACTAGGCACGAGCCCGGTAGCAGTGCATATGTCACAGCATCCCATGTGAAGGGTAAAAAGAAAAATTATGATAAACATAACATTACACAGAATCCATTATATCCATTGGCGTTATACAACATTTACAATCGCTCACTCTTCTATTTTAAATATTTACATGGAGATGGACAATGACATTTCTTTTCACTGATTCCAGTTTAGGCCCACTAGACGAGCAGGTACATCACTGTCTGTTGGGGCATTGGAAGAAACGCATAAAAGGGGTGACATCTTTATGAGTCCTTGAACAAAATGCCAGGAGGCCGCATGCAGACCAATCCGCACCCGTGCCACATCTGCTCTGCAGTGTTAGTCCTCAGACAGCGGCAGTCTCTTATGCCACCCAGTGCAATGTTGGGACTGGCTGGTTGCAGCACATGGGTCATGCCTATGTTGTGGCATCAAACAGAGGGAGAAAATGACAGCAGCGTGGCCCACCGCATGGATAAAAGAATATGATCGCAGGTACCCACTCTCCCACCATCCAGGCAACCAGACTTCTTCCAGGCACAAACAAAGCAGGACCTGCACCTGAACCCCATTGCACAGTAGGGCCATGAGGATCGGCAGGGCCAAATTGATGAAGATGAAGATGGCAGACCTGCTCCTGGCCCACGCTGCACAGCCGGGCTACAAGAATCGACAGAGCCACAGTGGTGAGTGCAGCACAGAGTGACCTGCTCCCTGCTTGTGCTGCTCAGTAGGGGCCGCAAGGGCGGAAGGTCGGTGCAGAACCAGTGAGCTGGAGGGCGAACGTGACGACAAAGGAGGACATGGCGGGTGCCGCCCCTTAGTGGGGGCTCCTGGCCAGGCAACACCCCCCCAACCTAAGCGCAGTAACGGTCGACTGGAGGTCTGGACCAGAAGTGGGGGTGGGGATGAAGCCCACGTCACCCAGCGGTGCAGGAAGGGGGAGGAGGGCGCGGGACCGAGAGAGAGTTGGCCTATATAAGCAACCAGCAACGCTTGATACTTTCTCTTTTGGCCCCTGCCCTCCTCCCGTCAATAGTGGAATTCCCACCATCCTGCCAATTCCAAGGATTTGATGTCTAACATTAACATGTCTGTTTGAGGTTTCAGGTCGCCCAGCGGAGTACAATTGCGATCCCTTTAGCAAAGCACTTGCGGCCCCATAGGGGGCTGCGCAGCCAATAGCTTAGAATCACGGCCCCCAGAATTAATAGACTCAGGGGAGGCCCTGGGTAAAGGAGAGGGTTGGGGGGCTTGGAAGTCATTTCAACCCCAAATGTGGGGGGGTGTAAGGGAGGAATGAAGAAAATGGAAAGGGCAAGAAGGGAAGTCGGGGTGAACAAGAAGAAGGTGGCACTGGAAGTTTGGGAAAGAAAACAAGTAGGGGAAGGGATAACTAAAGGAAAGGACCTAGGGGAAGAGTAAGTGGGGACGGGGAAGGGCTCGGGGGGGTAACAAGGGATCAGGGGGGGAATGGTCTAAGTGGTTTGGGGTAGTAAGTGCAAGGCGGGGGGGAAGAGACTGGGCAACTTGGGGAATAGAGAGAACAGAACATGTAGGAGCCAGGGGGGGTGGGCGTAATGGAATACAGGGAACAGAACATGAAGGCAAGGGGGGGCGGGTGAAAGAGAAGAGAACCGAAGGTGGGGGAGGTGACTCGGGAACAAAAGTGAAGTGCGAGGGATGAATGGAACAGGGGTAGGGGCCGGGGGGGAGAAGAAGGCTAGTTCTGGGAATCAGACTGGGGTAAAATCATGAAAGATGGATAAGGGGCAAGGGGGAAAGAGAAGAATGGAGGAATGTAATGAAGGAGAATCCAAGCACCCGAGATGGGAAATGGGAGATAGAAGGGAAGCAGGGATCACTCAGCGCTAGAATTAGAAGGTTGGTTGGGCAGGTAAAACAAGGGAACAGGAACGTAACAAAGGAAGAGTAGGAACAGAAAAGGTAACGGGCGCACAGAGTAGAAACGTGTACTGTGATTAAGGACACTGAAAAAAGTTTCTGGGAAATTGAAACGTGTACTGTGAATAAGGACACCGAAAAAAGTGTCTGGGGAATGTGTACTGTGAATAAGGACACCGAAAAAGTGTCTGGGGAAAATGTTCAGAAATGTAAACAAGAAATGGCCATGGGTAGAGAGAAACCGGTAGGGAGGGCCGGGCTCAACCAGAAGGGTCCTCCAGACACGGATGGTGGGGGTGTGGGGGGCATACTTAAGAAGCCACACTCGGCGTAATAGAACCTGCGATGTGGCGGATAAATGGATCGCCTGTAAGATAACTCCTTGACTTTATGCAAATAAAGCTTGCTGTGGCATTGTGAACTCCATCTTGAAAACTTGTTTGGTCTTTTTATTCTGGGAAATTCATCTGGGGGGAGCTCGTATGGGGGGTGTGTGAATGAGACAAACGAAATGGGGTGTTTGGTGGGGGAGGCGCAGCAATGGGATGCCGCCGCTATGGGCTCTCGAGCAGCATTGACCCACCTTTGGTGGAGCCTCGTTGGCATAGCCGCCAGTCATCAGGCACGGCCTAACGGTTGGGGAGAACAACACGAGAGCCAGCTCTGTGCTCCTCCAGCACTCTCTGGGGGCTCCAGGACTTCGGAGACGCAAGCTCGTCTGTTATGGGCCCTGCCAGCACTAGCTAGTGGTCGTCGGCCAGGCCTGACCAGCATCAGGCCTGGATTCCTGACACCTTGTCACTAGTTGTTAGGTTTACGGCGCACCAGCAACAGGGATGACGGTGCAGGGCATGGCCCGGCTCAGGTGATGCAGTTTCTCTGTCTCCAAAGTGGCGTGCAGCGCACTGCAGCCGATGGCTGCAATGACATGCAGGAGACGGGAGTCGGTCTGACTGCATAGCTGGAAACTGCTCGCCACTTTTATTCACGCTGTGACGCGGGTCACCGTGTGTCACCAAACACGTGACTAGGCGCAAGCCTGGTGGCTGTGCCTATGTCACAACACACAGCTCTAGCTGTCTAAAATCATATACGTAGCACTGTGTTTCTGCCTACTTGCACATATTGGCTCCTACTGTGGAGTCCCTGCAGGTTAGAAAAGCCCTTGTTTAACCTTACACCCAGTTTAAGGACTTTGCAGCCCCTTCTAGACTGCACCACCCATCGTATTCTGGTCCCACTTGTTTCGCGTACCACCCTCATTTCTTTCACACAGTACATTCACATCATAGCCAACAGGAAGAAATAAACAGGCTGCTGGCTGCACCCATGCATGCACCGCATATAAGCACAGCATATTTTTGTGAATGATTTTGAGGTGAAAAACGCTCATGTAGAGATGCTGGTAACTGTCAAAACGAAACACGTTATTCATGTTATTTAAAATAATTTAAATTAATTTTCGGAACTAAAATACAATGATCACAGACACCGCCAGAGATAGATTCTTCCAGCTGCACACTAATGTACAATGTTTCATAACGCATTTACCTTTGCGAAAATCGCAAATATTAAAAACCCTCATTCACTAGGTCTCAAAATACCACGAGCAGCAAAGACAAACCATTATATCTCGCTGAATTATTTGCAACTATGACTCATCGCGCGATCTATTCTTAAATCACATTTTGCAAATTGCAGCTTCTATGCATGATTGCTTGCTTTATTTCATTTCTGAAACTGCTTTGTAAAGTTCAGCTTTATTTCCACGATGCTGTTTTAATTAAAACATTAAATTCAGCGTATTTACTTTCATGCTTTTTTAACGATATGAGCCTTTGGATGAGGGATTGTAGTCTGCAGCATGAAGACTTCTTGGAGCCGGATTAACAAAGCCCTGGGCTGAACATGGTGCAGAACAGACAGGCTGGCAAGTCACTGCCCTGGTCCCGAGTACAAATGCAGCACCCGGGGCAGCGCAGTGTGTCCTTTATGCTGCAAACAGCTCAAGCTGCAGGAAGGGGAGAGCCTCCCCTCATCCCCATAGCGAAGGCGGACAGTCTGTAAATGCATGTCCACCCCAAGAAGGTGCCTGGGACCCTCTAAGCCCCTACTTGGGTTGAACATCACCTATTTGGTCGCACACACAAGGAGCCTGTTTGCCTGTGTGTGTGCATGGTAGTATTAATGTGAGCCATGCACACTTGCAGTTGCATTCGCTCATTTGATCTGCCATGCCACTATGCAAAAGAGGGAACTCCCTCTGTGAATGGACGTAGTGGGTTTGCATTCAGTATTACAGCGGTATCTTTGTGGACACTTCTTCAATATCAAAATGCCTTATGCCACTGTCGCAACAATGTACCCTTTGTCTAATTATGAAATTCCTCAGAGTCTAAGAATGTATGGCGAATGTTGCACTATCTTTTAGGATGTATGAGCCAGGGAACAGCAAGTTGTCGAGACACTGGAGACATGTCTTTAATGACTCTGGCATTACATTCAGCACGCGTTACGGATGTTAGATCTTGAGACACAATGAATCGAGCTACACAGGACTATTGTGTGACCGAGTTTGAACAAAATGCGTACTCTCTCCCGTCATCATTCTTACATTTCCAAATTTCTGTCAGGCAGAATGTTTCACTTTCTGGAGTGCAGTCTAGTAGTAGGTTTAGAGTGAAATGGACATTCCCACCGACCACCATGATGAACCCTGAAACTTCCACCGCCTAAGGGTGAAAGACCACAAAATGAGGCTTACTACAAAGAAATGGAAATAGCCAGTTACGAGGTCAAACAACAGTATTTATTACAGTCCAGACTGGGGTCTCAGCGCCTCACGATGCATGCGTACAGACATTGTGGCAGGAGAAAGCCCCGAGCAGCCAAAGTGTCATACATATATACATTCAGGAATAGCATATGATACACTTGTCCAGCCCCCTCATGTAATTGGGCCCATAAGGTTCATGACGTTTCCAAGTAGGTGATATTACTGAGACAATGTTTGCACATATTTCCCCGTCCTATTGACAGTTTACTCTCTGGGAGCGGGGCAAAGTCGTGCATGGGGGCATATTGTGTTCCCTGGTACAAGGTAACATTTGCCGTACAGTTTATCTATGTTGCCCTTGAAGCCTGAGGTCAGTCTGCTCTAAAGCTTGAAAAACATGATTTTCTCCAGAGGAGCATGTTGCAGCTGCATATTATTACAGTTAATGGTTCAATGGGGAAACATGGTCGAGACAGGTGGGCACCTAACTTATAGATTAGCTATACTTCTGTAACGACTTCAAGGTTCTACAGTATGAGACAAACAACATGATCAGCAGAACGTGCATTCCTGTCTCGTAAATAACAGAAAGTTCATGCCACGGTCTTCTACTGCGTTCAAAGTGAGAAAGGCAACATGAGCAAGGAACTGAACTGAACAATGCATCCAAGATGGCGAAAAAACAAAAATGGCAACGTGGCCACCATTATTGGAGCAGTAGGTTTGTAGCGTGATGCAAATGTGCTTAGGCCAATATGCATACCTACAGGACCCTAAACTAAATATATTTTCACAAACCCGCCTTTTGGCCTGAGCCAAGAGCATCACCCAAACATGGCATCCTCAGATGGCCAGGATGCAGAGTCATCATCAGAACACCCCGAGTCGTCATTATCATAAACACTGATGGCCATAAACTCTTTTTTAACAATGTCCTGCATGACCAGTGTGTTGGTGACGTGTATAGGCAAGTGTGGGTTTGGTTTCAATTTGACTAATGATTGTGCACAACAATCCCCTATGATGGAACCCAGGACAGGTAGACATTGGATGTAGCAGCAACAAAATAAAACTATAACAAGGATTATAGCCAGAACAGAGAATATCTTCCAACCCCAAGTTCATAGTAGACTCCAAAACCATGTACTCAGATTCAAATCCCCTCGGGAATATGTACTTCTGACCCCAGAATGTGTAGTCTTTTAATTACATGGAAAATGTTGGTAAAGAGTCAGGTTAGTAAACACAACACGCAGACCCGACCATTTTGCATACACCACCACGCTCAACCAGGATGACGTCTAAGACCATACTTTTCTGAAGAGCCACTAGTCTAATGGCCTTTTGTTCCAGTGTCAGATTGAACATGATATCAGTAGGTTCATTGATAGTTTTCCCAAGAATCCTAGCGCGTTTCCTAATATCACGGAAGTTAATTATTTTTCACCATAACGGGATCATAGACTAAGCAATATCCCCCAATACTTGCAGGGGGGTGTCACCTTCTATTTCCTTTCTAGGACGAGTTTTCAAAATATTGGCGGTGGAAGAGATATATACTCTAGGTAAAAGTATTCCCAAATAACATGTACCTTGCCAATCTTTCGGTAACCAAGGATAGGCTTCACTTCCACAAACGAAATAGATTGAAGCCCCTATATACAGAGGCCTATCCTCTTTCACTAAAACAGCTGTGTTCATGCATTTATCAAACAAGCCCATAGGCGGGAGCCTTCTTTTCGCAAACAGAATGGGACAGAGTCAGGGTTATAGTTGATGGTGTATGATGGATGAGTGACCTCCTTATTCCCTAGTGGAGTCATTTTAAAATAAATCATTGATTGGTAAGGTCTGGAATATTTGTCAGAACGTTTGGCAGTAGCAGTGTTGAGGGTGCTTTTGTTTGCAAACACTAACAGGGTAATTCATAGAATTTCGCAGAAAAGTGTCGCAATCGGCTGGCGCAGAGTGTCCGCGTGCGATTGACTGCGCCAGGCACGTGCGATAAAACCGATTTCCGCGCACAGCGTATTCATGGATTACATGCTCCCAAACCAGCCGTGGCGCAGAGTATCGCAGCGACCCTGCAGCAGCGCCAGTAACGCCCCCAAGAACGCCCTCGCGCAAGGAAAAGCCAGCAAAATCGCTAAATCATCGCAAAGGGCTGCGCTAACTCTGGACCAGTTTACAGGGCAGCCAAACAAGGAACGCAAAGCGGGTAACGTGCATATCAGGGGTACACGTGAAGTCATACACGCGATTAGCCAGGGTACGTGTATTACAGGGGTACGCGGGAAGTTTAACACGCGATTGGCCAGGGTACGTGTATTACAGGGGTACGCGGGAAGTTTAACACGCGATTAGCCAGGGTAAGTGTATTACAGGGGTACACGTGAAGTCATACACGCGATTAGCCAGGGTACGTGTATTACATGGGTACGCGGGAAGTTTAACACGCGATTGGCCAGGGTACGTGTATTACAGGGGTACGCGGGAAGTTTAACACGCGATTAGCCAGGGTAAGTGTATTACAGGGGTACGCGGGAAGTTTAACACGCGATTGGCCATGGTACGTGTATTACAGGGGTACGCGGGAAGTTTAACACGCGATTGGCCAGGGTACGTGTATTACAGGGGTACGCGGGAAGTTTAACACGCGATTGGCCAGGGTACGTGTATTACAGGGGTACGCTGGAAGTTTAACACGCGATTGGCCAGGGTACGTGTATTACAGGGGTACGCTGGAAGTTTAACACGCGATTGGCCAGGGTACGTGTATTACAGGGGTACGCGGGAAGTTCAACACGCGATTAGCCAGGGTACGTGTATTACAGGGGTACGCGGGAAGTTTAACACGCGATTGGCCAGGGTACGTGTATTACAGGGGTACGCGGGAAGTTTAACACGCGATTGGCCAGGGTACGTGTATTACAGGGGTACGCGGGAAGTAATACACGCGATTAGCCAGGGTACGTGTATTACAGGGGTGCGTGGGAATCATCACACGCGATTAGGCTGGGTGGGTCCTCACAGGTGTTCCCTGTACACCCTCCACGGCCCCTGCAGGCAGCCTACAAAACAGGGGACTACCCTGCACACCTGCTCATGTCCCCCTGCACCCCCACCCCCCCAGCAGTGCAGGGGCAGCCTCCACCAGGCCCCCACTCATGTCTCCCACCACCCCCACCCTCCCGCCACCAGGGGCAGCCTCCACCAGGCCCCCACCCATGTCTCCCACCACCCCCCGCCACCAGGGGCACTCTCCACCAAGCCCCCACCCATGTCTCCCACCACCCCCACCAGTGCAGGGGCACCCTCCACCAGGCCCCCACCCATGTCTCCCAACACCCCCACCCACCAGCACTGTGGGGCACGTGGCCAGCAGGCAGTCAGGCAGCAGCAGATGGCAGGTGGGAGCGTGCTCAGGGCTCTGGGGGGCAGTAATTTCGCCTCCTGGCCAGGAGCGTGGTCTCTCGTGTGTGAACGCGTGGACAGCCTGATAGGTAGTGAAATCCCACACGTCAGCAAAGGCCCTTAGCGCGTAAACCCGTCAACAGCATATGCGCGCCTATAGTCACCTGCACGTGCAGGAAATTGTTGCGTGACACGTCCCAGTGTCAAAGCGTGTGATTGGTGAAAATGGATGTACACGTAGAAGTGACAAAGCGTGTGATTGGTGAAAATGGATCTACACGCAGGAGTGACAAAGCGTGTGATTGGTGAACGTACACGCCGCGTAAGTGACGCTGTACGTGTTGGCCTGTATATAAGGTACATGTAGAACACCATTTCCTTGTACGTGCTTTTCGTGGAGAGCGAGTGGGTGAAATCTGTACTTCTTGTCGTTTCACACGCGATTTACTTCACGGCGTTTCCAGTTCGTATTCCCTGTTACCTCTGACAGCTTTTTCTCTTTTTTCTCTTTTACTGGTTTACCTGGGCCTGTTCCCTCAAACAGTGTCCCCTTCTACTGTTGTCCTGTCTTCTCAGACAGCGTACACATCTTCTTTTGGCGGGGGTTTAGCCAGCCAAACGCGCTCATTCTTCACGCTCTTTTACCTGGCAGACGGTGAGTCACGCACGTATCCAACTTCTGTGCTTGCCCCGTGTGTTGCCTACCCCTTCAGAGGTCATTCTAGGCTGCGTGTGACACGCATACGTTCATTCTTGTGTTACTGGGTGCCACAGCGTAGTGCAGGTTTTTCTTTCTGCACACGTGGTCTAGGAGGGGTTGCGTGCACGTCATCTCCCTTTTTTGGGCCTCCTGTGCGTTGCGTGACCCGTCATCTTTCCCCAGGGGTTACAATCAGCCGTGCTAGAGCACTAGGGTACAATTACCATCTGGTACCCAACCCCTTTGACCCCCAATTGCCCAGGACAATTGTCTACAGCCACTCCCATACGCACATTAATATCAGTGCCATGGCTGGGAGGCGAGGATTCCGTAAGGGTGGCAAAGGTGGAAGAGCCACAAGTGGTGGCCGTGGTGGATCCGGTAGGGGACGTGGTCGTAACTTGCAGGGTGAGCCTGTCCCCCCATGTGTGGAGGACCAGTCAAGGGCACCCATCATCCCCCCCCTCCCCCCCCCCCCCCTCCCGTTGAGGCTGAAGTGGCTGACACCATCCATGCTCAGCCCTTGTTGGACCAGCCCATTGTGGCACCAGACCTGGCTGACTCCATGGCTGACTTCCAGGTCAGCAGGGCTACGACACGTGCGCTGGTGCACGTTGATGCCATCATGCCACGTGGATCTGGGGCAGCAAGGTCATCTGCTGCACCAAGGAGGCAGGGCGGAGTGGCTGCAGGGGCAGCTGCGGCTCCATCCACCCCAGCCCTCACACACCCAGCCAGGACAGTGTCGGTCCTAGTCCATGCTGCTGACATTCCCCCTGACACCATCACACTCGAGCCAATGCCTGCACCAACTCCCATGCTGAGTGTGCAATCCCACACTCCTGATACAGAGTCCACCAGGGCTCCTGCCCCTAGTGTCCAGAGCGGCGCAGGACACTCAGGATCACCACCACCTTCCAAGCGGAAGAGGAAGAGTGCTCGTCCGGCACAGGCTGATGCCCCAGACACGGCTACACAGTCCGGCCCGTCCAGGAAGCCCAGCTTCACGGATGACGAACTGAATGCACTTGTCGAGTATGTGTCCGGACATGACAACGAGATGGTCATTGTTGCAGGATCCAAGACCACACCTGCACAACGCCAGGCACACTGGCAGACCGTTGCGGACATCGTAAGTGCCCTTGGAATCGTGAGGCGCACAGCCAATGATTGCTATAAGCGCTGGAATGACCTAAAGCGCAGGGCAAAGAGTAAGCTGGCCTCAAGTCATGCCGCAACTCTAGTGACTGGAGGTGGGTCTCCAGTAGTAGACATGGAACTCACTCCACATGAGTCAGTCGCTGGGACCTACGTCACGGAGGAACAGATCCAATGCGTGGGAGATCTGGCTGATTACGAGGCATTGTCCGGTGAGTGCACATGCATGTGTGTGTCATACATGTGCATGGTGTGTGTGTGAGGGCTTCTGTTTGGGTGCCAGGAGAGAGTGTGTGCGCCTCAGTCGTATGGGTCAGCCATGTGCTTCATGCAATACTTCCTGCGCAGCTGCATTTGGCCATAGCAGTATCCCTTCTGCCAACAGTAGACATCTAGCACAACTGCACGCCAGTTGCCCTTGAAGTGTCACCTTGACACAACAGAATTGCTTATTTTTCACTGTTCATTCAGTCAGTTTGTTTGCATTCCACCACTTTCACTAGGCATGTCGCTGTCCACTAGTCACATGTCTGACATGGGTATGGTAAAGGGGAGTGACTTTGTTACCTGGACATCATTTGTACACACATGTCCCTGTGCAATTTGACCATTACAGACTGGCAGCTCCAGGTGAAAAATCTGACCTGTTAGAATCAGAAAAGCTATTACATGCGGGAACTGGACTGAATGAATAGGTGCTGCCCTCCTCTCCATCTTCACTCAATAGCAATGGTACATGCCATCTGTGTGATGGCATGTGTGTTTCACCTGCCAATCACAGGCCAATGTGTGATGCCACTGCCAGGCAGCATGCAGAAAATTTGTTCATCTTCCATCTTGGTGTCATCAGTGTGTGCCGTTTGCCTGCACTTCATACGCAGTGAGGGTGCATGCATGGGAGGGTTTTAGTCATGTGGGACATGTCAATCAAGTACTGGTTCTCTTGCTTCTCAGCCCTCAATGTGTGCCATGGTGCTAATGCCTGTTTCCATTACTTTGTTTTCATGTCTTTGCAGGGGAAGACGCACCTGATACTGCTGGGGTTGTGGAGATGGTGCAGACCCAGGAGGTGTCCCAGGGCCGACCAACCACCAGTGAGGGACGTGGTGTGGTGGTGGGGGAGAACCCACAAGTGCTGCAGGTCGTGCTCTCAAGGGGTGTCTCTGGCTGCACCTCCCCCGAGCTGTACTCAGGTGTTGATTCGGATGAGACCTATGTGCCGTCGCTGGTGAGTGTTCCAGGGAGGGATTCTGTTCTGTCTCACCCACCTGCACCAGGGTCAGTACCCTCCATGGGGATGTCAGTGTTGGCAGCTACGCCTTCGGTGGTTACGGATGCAGGGTCACACTCCGCGACATCTGATCCTGTTCCTGGGCCAGCAGATCAGAGGGGGAATGCAGTCCTGCAGCCTCAGGCAGTGCCGGCACAGCAAGGCGCAGTTCGCCTTGCCCCAGACAGGTGTGGTGCCCGCCGACGTGGTGGCCGTACGCCACCTGGCAATACCGCATGGGAGCAATCCATTTACGGTATGGCTACCCAACAGGCTGCATCATCCGAGATGATGGCTCAGGCCATGGATAGGGTGGCCACTTCCATTGTCCCCCCAGAAAGGCTGATGGAGCGACTAGAGCAGGCAACTGACTCCATCTGCCAGTCACACAGGGAGGACATGTTGGGGTCCAACAGGGACAGGCGGGCGGCACTGGCGACTCTGCAGGAGGCCATCTCCATTGAGTCCCAGGGCCACAGGGAAGCCCTGAGGCAGGAGCTCCTACACCTCAGGACGACTCTTGTTGAGCTTGAGGCTTCAACACACCAAAGGACAGAACAGCAGCTGGAGCGTCTCACCCGTACGCTCTCAGCTGAGATGCAGGCAACGAGGGCGGAGGTCCGGGCATCCCGTGAGTTGTTGCATGGGGACCTCCGCACACTCATCCTCCAGAACCAGACCTACCACACCCGCATGCTTGCAGCCATGGAGGAGCAGACTAGGGCCTTGCGTGGGCTGCCTCCCATAGTGCAACCACCTCCGGATGCAGCTGCACAGGGTGATAATAGCGACAGCAGTGACACTCCCACAATAGGGTAGCCGTGTGGGCCATGAGCCCATGGAGGTGTTTTATTTTCCCAGGATCCACGCAGGTGGGTTCTGGTGTGCATCCTGTCCTCGGACCTCCTGGGTGGCCTCCCCAACCCCCCCGGGCCCATCAATGGCCATTTTTGATTGTTTCTTATTTTTATTTTGATTTTGATTTCTTTTATTCCCAATTTTTTTGGGAGGATCTGTTGGCTCCGATCTGTTGGCTCCGATCTGTTGGCTCCGATCTGTTGGCTCCCATCTGTTGGCTCCGATCTGTTGGCTCCGATCTGTTGGCTCCGATCTGTTGGCTCCGATCTGTTGGCTCCGATCTGTTGGCTCCGATCTGTTGGCTCCCATCTGTTGGCTCCGATCTGTTGGCTCCCATCTGTTGGCTCCCATCTGTTGGCTTCCGTGGTTCCTGTGGGCATACGCTGCATTGTGGCTGGGCACATGCAGGCTTGTAATGTATTTGGTTCAGATGCTTGGGTTTGAGTCACACACACCCCTCCTGCTTCCCGTTTCCATGGGCTTGCAAAGGGTGTGCCCAAGTGACAGTGAATTACACAGTGACGTTGGACTCCCATGAGCTGTGTGGCCAGTCTGTAGTCAATACTGTGTATACATTCCTAGTGCATATTGCTGTTGTGTTGTACACTGCATGTTGCATTGATGTGTAACTCTTCTTCTGTGTCTACCTCCCAATTTGCAGGTCCCTTCCTCAAGTCCACACAAGGACCTCTAGTCTGGCGATGGGGACCATGTTGGCAGCAGTGCACCTACAACTCTACATGGCGCCAACACTGCACAGTTGGTAGTGGTGGGAGTGCAGGCATTTCCAGGTGGTGAGACTACTAATATGTTACATTTTTGATGTCATGTTAATGGTACTACGTGCTCAAGTATGTTGTTGGTCCGGCATTGCTGTGAGCATTTCAGGTGTTGCAGGTTTCTAATAGTGCCACTGTACATAGTGAGAGTGATGTCATGTTGTGGGGATTACTTTGTTTACCTGCAATTAGCATGACATGGCACGGTGTGTCGTGTGGCAGTGCTGGGGTTGGGTTGGCTGACATGGCACTGTCCTCTTGTTGCATTTTGCAAGTGGGTATTCATTTTAGCTGCTTCAATGTGTAACTTCACAAAACTGCATTGGTGGTGTCTGTGTGGGTAGGGATGCACACATTGTGACACTTCCAGGTGAACAATCTCAGGCTGACATGGAATTCCCGGTTCATTCTCCACACATTCAGGATCAGTGTCAGGTTGAGTCATCATTGATTGTCAGATGGAATGTGCCAGGGCCGTGTGCACTCCACAGGGGTGTGATTTCTATGTGAAGTAATTAGCCACTAGCTGTGTACGGGCTGCCTCCCCCCGTGCCCTTTCCCCTCCCATGCGCAGCGGCTGTGCATGTGGTTGGGGATGTGGGGCCACCACCATGTCCACGGCCAGGCCCCGGCGTGTTGCAACGTTGTGCAGGACACATGCTGCCACTATGATCCTGCACACTACTGGGGGAGCGTATAACAGCTGCCCGCCAGAACGGTCAAGGGAGCGAAAGCGTGACTTCAGCACTCCGAATGTGCGCTCCACTATGCCCCTGGTTGTAATGTGGGCTGTGTTAAATCTTACCTGGGGTGGCGTGGTGGGGTTCCGAATTGGCGTCATCATGTGGGGGCTGAGAGGGTAGGCACTGTCCCCTGTGGAGGTGGGGATTGGTATCATTGGTGAGGTTGTGACCTTGCTCAGTATCCAGCATGCATGCATGTGCAGTGGCATACATACTCACCAAGCAGCCATGTATCGCCATGCCGCCCAGCTTCTAGGTCCCGGCTTAGGGTGGACATTCGGTAAATGAAGCTGTCGTGGGTGGAGCCGGGATAGTTGGCATATACTGAGGTGATGATTCCCTTGGCATTACATGCTACCTGCACGTTGATGGAATGCCAGTGCTTGCGGTTCCTATAGATGTGCTCAGATGCCCTGGGGGGACGTAGAGCCACATGGGTGCAGTCGATGGCACCTAGCACTTTGGGGAATCGTGCCACTGCGTAAAAATCCAGGGCGGCAGCATGCCTTTCTGCAGGTGTTCTGGGCAGGTATATGTGCCTGCGGACTGATGGGCGTGCAGTCATGATGTTCAAGACCTGGTGTAGGCAGCGTGACTGGGTGGCCTGTGACACCCCACCCACTATGGCACTTGTCCGCTGAAATGATCCAGTGGCTAAGAAGTGCAGTACATTGAGGACCTTCTCCAGGGGGCTGAGTGCTTGGGAGCACAGGGTGGGTGATGTGAGGTCATCCTCCCACTCAGTCACCAGGTCCAGTATGATGTGTGGTGGAAACCTGTACCTCCCATACACCTGGTCATCAGGCATCCCGAAAAGGCTGGTTCTGGGTGTGAATATTCTGGCCCTGACTATCCTCCTCCTCCTCCTTTGGTAGCCCACTGCCACTGCTGCTAGGAACGGTATGTTCATCCTGGCGTCTGAGCTTGTTATTGTTAAAGTCCGCAATTTATGCTTAGCGCGTGTTCTAGGCGAGCGTGTGACCCGCGCAGCCCTGGAATCCTGTTGCCAGTCCAATAGCGTGTGGAAATTCACACGCACCACGGGATACAGCGTGTGACCCGCGCAGCCCTGGAATCCTGTTGCCAGTCCAATAGCGTGTGGAAATTCACACGCACCACGGGATACAGGTTCGCTGACGTACTTGCGTGTGTAAGTGGCCGCGCACCCATTAAATACACGTACATAGGCCAATCGCGTGTACGCGCACTTTTGTCCAATTACACGCGATGACACTCTGACGTGCAGTATCTCCACGTGTGCCCCGTCATCACGTCCTGAGTGGGGAACACCCGTGCGGGTCACGTCACAGACGCGCTTACGCGCTGAGGGACTCTGGTCCAATAGAATCGCGTATGCGTGCTGACGCGCTTACGCGCTAAGGGCCTTTCCTCGGATTTCACGCTGACGTGCAGGATTTTCACGTGCCAAATCACTCCGTATCAAGCTGGCCACGCGAAAACACACGGAAGCCCACGCTCCTGCCCAGAAGGCCGAGTTACTGCCCCCCAGTGCCCCGAGCAGCCTCCCACGTGCCATCTGCTGCTGCCTGCCTGCCTGCTGCCACCGTGCCCTGCCATTTGGTGCCTGCACATCAGCCATCTGCAGGGGTCCAGTTGCTGTGTCCACCCCTGCTGGAACTGAAGACTCCCGACTGGTATTACATCGCTCCACAGCCCAGCCCCAGGACCCAGTTGCCCACCCACACCTGCCTCTGGGGTTGCCATGTCGGGCACTTCCACATCTGGCACCAGTGGCAACCCCAGGCCAGAGGGGCAGAGGGGCACCAGCTTCACTGTCACCGAAGTTGGTGTCCTGGTGGAGCATGTCCTGGGGCAGTATGATGCCCTCTTTGGATCGTCCCGCGCCAGCAAGGAAGGACGGCAGAGGATCTGGGCCGACTGTGTGGTTGCCATCAACGCGGAGGGGGTGGCAACCCGCGACGTCCTGAAGATCAAGAAGCGCTGGGAGGACTTGAGGTCCAGGACCCTTGTGAAGGCCCGGCGCCTCGTGGAGGGGGGCCGGGGCCGCATGAGTACCATCCAGATGAGGGTCCTGGAACGCGTACGCCCAGCGCTCCACGCCCAGATCCTTGAGAGGGAGGCCCGTCTGGAGTTGAGCGGTAAGTGTCCATGCATTACTGTGTGAGACAGGGCATGTTGCGGTGTGCTGGTTCTATGATACTTGCCTGTATGTGTGCCATAGCCCATGTATGCATGTATGTGTGCAGGGACATCATGGTAATGCATGTGCGACCAGTGATGTGTGATGCACATGGTTGTTGCATGTGTTGAAATGCCGCATGGGGAGCCCTAACCAGATTATGAACATGAGAGCATGCCAGTCTCTGTACCTGAACATGGGTGGGGGTGAGGGATGGGTGCTGATGCCAGGTACATATATGGTAGCCATGTCTGTGTGCCTGACCTGCGTGTCTGTGACTTGTGCATGCCATGGATGCATGACACATGTGTGTGACAATGCAGAGATTCAGTAAAGCAGCAAAATTACCCTTGTATCCGCTGTGTTTGGTGTGTTTGGGGCCAGATGGATGTGACTGAGGTGATGTGTGTGCATGTGATGGGCATGAGGCATGATGCATGTGAGTTACATATCATTGAATGTTTCAAGAGTCCATTGGACATGCATGGAAATGTCCATGGCATGCACCATGCCTGTTACTGTGTGTGTTTTGCCTGGACTGGCCCATGTGTTGTGGAGGGACATGATGGAAGTGTACTTTGACAGTGGTGCTCATCTGCTATTGCTTCCTGTCTAGGGGACCATTGTACAGTGCCCTGATGCTTGTGTTCTTTGTCTCCCTCTACGCAGCGGCTAGTGAAGAAGAGGGCGGAGACGGCGCTGTGGAGCAAGCCGGCGGGGATGCCCCCACGGCTGCAGCGGAAGGGGTGGGTGAGCCCCCACAGGGGCCTGCTACGGTGGGAGACGGTGAGGAGCCATCCAGGTTGGTGGTTTGCACAGAGGAGGAGGAGGCCGCCACTGGGGCACACATGGGGCCTGGTGGGGGCATCCCTGCTGGTGCAAGTGGTGCAGTCCAGGGCCAGGGGCAGGAGGCAGCACAGGTCACCGTGGAGGGGCCTGTGCATGTCGCTGTCCCTGACCCTGTGAGTGCACCACCATGCACCAGCAGGGATGCCCCGTCCCAGGCCTGTCCGCAGGTAGAGGGGATGTCCATGTCACCTGACTCCCCTCCACCTGCGGACGTGGGAACCCCTGGCCGTGCGGAGAAGGTCCTGATTGGGGTCGCGTTGCGCACGGCTGCGATTCGTGATGCCGTGCGTGCTTCCCGGGAGGAGCACGCACGTCATCACGAAGTGCACCGTGCCGACGTGGCCCAATTGGGATCGGCCATGTTCGGGGGTTTCCTGCATGTGTTGGCCAATGTGGCGGCCCTCTCCTCCTCTGTGCAGGCTATCCACCAGTCGTTCTCCTTGCCGTCTTCCAGCCCAGATGCCACCAGGGCCCCCTGTGGACCTGCCCCGACCAATGCAGCCAGCTCGGTGGGGATCCCATCCCTGCCACATTCGGGAGTCAGAGATCCAGCAGGGGTGGACACCAGAGCAACTGGACCCCAGCAGATGGAGGATGTGACGGCATCATCGGGCAGGGCACGTGCACGACGGCGTCGGTGGTTTCCATCAGCCTGGATGCCGTCGTGCTGGCACAGGCAGTTGCGTCGGAGGCAGCAGCAGGCTCAACGTGGGAGGCATCATGGCTCGGGGCCATCAACATCAGGGGTGCAGGCATCGGCCGGAGGGCAGGAGAACCCTGGAATGGGAGTGGCTTCCGTGTGGGAGAGGTTGTGCCAGCGGATAGGTGCGGAGCGGCAGCGGGCAGAGGAGGAACGGCTCACGATGGTCAGGGCGGAGGACTCCATGCGGAGGGCGCTGAGGCGGGCTGAGTGCCTCGAGGGTCTTCGCAGGGAGTTTGAGCTTGACACTGCGTTATCCCTGCGGGACCTCGGGGCCAGGGAACATGCCCGCCTCCAAGCCATTGAGCAGGAGTTCGAGGATGCCCTGGCCCATGACAACAACCAGTGAGCCGTCCGAATAGCCCGCTGCCTTTGTATATAGTTGTATAGTTAGGGTTAGGTTTCCTTTGTTTTTTTGATTTTTTTTTGGGTTGCGATTGGACAATGCACCACTTTTTTGTATATAGTTCCCTTTTTAGTTAGTAGTCAGTTAGGTTTAATTTGGTAGGGCTCATGGACCCAGGATTATCTTCTTGATTGGCTTATTTTATTTTTTCATAATTTTTTCATGGACATTCATCTTGTTTTGTTTGATTTGCTTTGTGTTTTTTCTTATTTGCTGTTCAATACATATTATTTTTTTAATCTTCAATGTGTCGTATCATCTCATTGCTTTCAGGCATGTCATGTTGGGTGTTTTGTCATTCACTTGCAGCCATTGTGTGTGACAGACATGTGTTAAATTGCATTATTTACATTGGGGGTGTAACATGTAATTGCCTTTGATATGTGGGTGGGTGTGATAGTTGGTTGGGCCTTTTGGCAGGGGAGGATGGGCATTACGGACATGATTGGGGAATGTTGGGACCCAGGTGCAGGGGGGCATGGATTGGACATGGGTGGGGGCCTGCTGGCAGGTGCCCCACAGTGCTGGGGCGTGGGGGTGGTGAGAGACATGAGTTGGACATGGGTGGGGGCCTGCTGGCAGGTGCCCCACAGTGCTGGGGGGTGGGGGTGGTGGGAGACATGAGTGGGGCCCTGGTGGAGGGTGACCCTGGTGGCTGGGGTTTGGGGGTGGTGGGAGACATGAGTTGGACATGGGTGGGGGCCTGCTGGCAGGTGCCCCACAGTGCTGGGGGGTGGGGGTGGTGGGAGACATGAGTGGGGCCCTGGTGGAGGGTGACCCTGGTGGCTGGGGTTTGGGGGTGGTGGGAGACATGAGTTGGACATGGGTGGGGGCCTGCTGGCAGGTGCCCCACAGTGCTGGGGGGTGGGGGTGGTGGGAGACATGAGTGGGGCCCTGGTGGAGGGTGACCCTGGTGGCTGGGGTTTGGGGGTGGTGGGTGACATGAGTTGGACATGGGTGGGGGCCTGCTGGCAGGTGCCCCACAGTGCTGGGGGGTGGGGGTGGTGGGAGACATGAGTGGGGCCCTGGTGGAGGGTGACCCTGGTGGCTGGGGTTTGGGGGTGGTGGGAGACATGAGTTGGACATGGGTGGGGGCCTGCTGGCAGGTGCCCCACAGTGCTGGGGGGTGGGGGTGGTGGGAGACATGAGTGGGGCCCTGGTGGAGGGTGACCCTGGTGGCTGGGGTTTGGGGGTGGTGGGAGACATGAGTTGGACATGGGTGGGGGCCTGCTGGCAGGTGCCCCACAGTGCTGGGGGGTGGGGGTGGTGGGAGACATGAGTGGGGCCCTGGTGGAGGGTGACCCTGGTGGCTGGGGTTTGGGGGTGGTGGGAGACATGAGTTGGACATGGGTGGGGGCCTGCTGGCAGGTGCCCCACAGTGCTGGGGGGTGGGGGTGCAAGGGGACATGTGTTGGTGTTCATTAGTTCAAGGAGACATGTGCCTTTGCTGGGGGGCATGCCCATGTTGGGTGGGCTGCCTGCGGGACATGACCAGGGATGCAGGGTAGTCCCCTGTGGTGTGGGCTGCCTGCAGGGGCCGTGGAGGGTGTACAGGGTACACCTGGGAGGAGCCACACTGTCAAATCACATGTGGAACTTCCCGCGCACCCCTGAAATACACGCGCCCAGGCTATTCGCGTGTGGAACTTCCCGCGCACCCCTGAAATACACGCGCCCAGGCTATTCGCGTGTGGAACTTCCCGCGCACCCCTGGAATACACGCGCCCAGGCTATTCGCGTGTGGAACTTCCCGCGCACCCCTGAAATACACGCGCCCAGGCTATTCGCGTGTGGAACTTCCCGCGCACCCCTGAAATTCACGCGCCCAGGCTATTCGCGTGTGGAACTTCCCGCGCACCCCTGAAATACACGCGCCCAGGCTATTCGCGTGTGGAACTTCCCGCGCACCCCTGGAATACACGCGCCCAGGCTATTCGCGTGTGGAACTTCCCGCGCACCCCTGAAATACACGCGCCCAGGCTATTCGCGTGTGGAACTTCCCGCGAACCCCTGTAATACACGAAGCCCGCTCCCCCAGGCCCGATCGCGTGAGGAACTTCACGCGAACCCCTGTAATACACGTAGCCCGCTCCCCCAGGCCCGATCGCGTGAGGAACTTTACGCGAACCCCTGTAATACACGTAGCCCGCTCCCCCAGGCCCGATCGCGTGAGGAACTTCCCGCGCACCCCTCAAATTCACGCGCCCAGGCTATTCGCGTGTGAAACTTCACGCGAACCCCTGAAATATACGTAGCACGCTCCCCCAGGCCCGATCGCGTGTGGAACTTCACGCGAACCCCTGTAATACACGAAGCCCGCTCCCCCAGGCCCGATCGCGTGAGGAACTTCACGCGAACCCCTGTAATACACGTAACCCGCTCCCCCAGGCCCGATCGCATGAGGAACTTCACGCGAACCCCTGTAATACACGTAGCCCGCTCCCCCAGGCCCGATCGCGTGAGGAACTTCACGCGAACCCCTGTAATACACGTAGCCCGCTCCCCCAGGCCCGATCGCGTGAGGAACTTCCCGCGCACCCCTCAAATTCACGCGCCCAGGCTATTCGCGTGTGAAACTTCACGCGAACCCCTGAAATATACGTAGCACGCTCCCCCAGGCCCGATCGCGTGTGGAACTTCACGCGAACCCCTGTAATACACGAAGCCCGCTCCCCCAGGCCCGATCGCGTGAGGAACTTCACGCGAACCCCTGTAATACACGTAGCCCGCTCCCCCAGGCCCGATCGCGTGAGGAACTTCACGCGAACCCCTGTAATACACGTAGCCCGCTCCCCCAGGCCCGATCGCGTGAGGAACTTCACGCGAACCCCTGTAATACACGTAGCCCGCTCCCCCAGGCCCGATCGCGTGAGGAACTTCACACGAACCCCTGTAATACACGAAGCCCGCTCCCCCAGGCCCGATCGCGTGTGGAACTTCACGCGAACCCCTGTAATACACGTAGCCCGCTCCCCCAGGCCCGATCGCGTGTGGAACTTCACGCGAACCCCTGTAATACACGAAGCCCGCTCCCCCAGGCCCGATCGCGTGAGGAACTTCACGCGAACCCCTGTAATACACGTAGCCCGCTCCCCCAGGCCCGATCGCGTGAGGAACTTCACGCGAACCCCTGTAATACACGTAGCCCGCTCCCCAGGGGTACGCTGGAAGTTTAACACGCGATTGGCCAGGGTACGTGTATTACAGGGGTACGCGGGAAGTTCAACACGCGATTAGCCAGGGTACGTGTATTACAGGGGTACGCGGGAAGTTTAACACGCGATTGGCCAGGGTACGTGTATTACAGGGGTACGCGGGAAGTTTAACACGCGATTGGCCAGGGTACGTGTATTACAGGGGTACGCGGGAAGTAATACACGCGATTAGCCAGGGTACGTGTATTACAGGGGTGCGTGGGAATCATCACACGCGATTAGGCTGGGTGGGTCCTCACAGGTGTTCCCTGTACACCCTCCACGGCCCCTGCAGGCAGCCTACAAAACAGGGGACTACCCTGCACACCTGCTCATGTCCCCCTGCACCCCCACCCCCCCAGCAGTGCAGGGGCAGCCTCCACCAGGCCCCCACTCATGTCTCCCACCACCCCCACCCTCCCGCCACCAGGGGCAGCCTCCACCAGGCCCCCACCCATGTCTCCCACCACCCCCCGCCACCAGGGGCACTCTCCACCAAGCCCCCACCCATGTCTCCCACCACCCCCACCAGTGCAGGGGCACCCTCCACCAGGCCCCCACCCATGTCTCCCAACACCCCCACCCACCAGCACTGTGGGGCACGTGGCCAGCAGGCAGTCAGGCAGCAGCAGATGGCAGGTGGGAGCGTGCTCAGGGCTCTGGGGGGCAGTAATTTCGCCTCCTGGCCAGGAGCGTGGTCTCTCGTGTGTGAACGCGTGGACAGCCTGATAGGTAGTGAAATCCCACACGTCAGCAAAGGCCCTTAGCGCGTAAACCCGTCAACAGCATATGCGCGCCTATAGTCACCTGCACGTGCAGGAAATTGTTGCGTGACACGTCCCAGTGTCAAAGCGTGTGATTGGTGAAAATGGATGTACACGTAGAAGTGACAAAGCGTGTGATTGGTGAAAATGGATCTACATGCAGGAGTGACAAAGCGTGTGATTGGTGAACGTACACGCCGCGTAAGTGACGCTGTACGTGTTGGCCTGTATATAAGGTACATGTAGAACACCATTTCCTTGTACGTGCTTTTCGTGGAGAGCGAGTGGGTGAAATCTGTACTTCTTGTCGTTTCACACGCGATTTACTTCACGGCGTTTCCAGTTCGTATTCCCTGTTACCTCTGACAGCTTTTTCTCTTTTTTCTCTTTTACTGGTTTACCTGGGCCTGTTCCCTCAAACAGTGTCCCCTTCTACTGTTGTCCTGTCTTCTCAGACAGCGTACACATCTTCTTTTGGCGGGGGTTTAGCCAGCCAAACGCGCTCATTCTTCACGCTCTTTTACCTGGCAGACGGTGAGTCACGCACGTATCCAACTTCTGTGCTTGCCCCGTGTGTTGCCTACCCCTTCAGAGGTCATTCTAGGCTGCGTGTGACACGCATACGTTCATTCTTGTGTTACTGGGTGCCACAGCGTAGTGCAGGTTTTTCTTTCTGCACACGTGGTCTAGGAGGGGTTGCGTGCACGTCATCTCCCTTTTTTGGGCCTCCTGTGCGTTGCGTGACCCGTCAACTTTCCCAGGGGTTACAATCAGCCGTGCTAGAGCACTAGGGTACAATTACCATCTGGTACCCAACCCCTTTGACCCCCAATTGCCCAGGACAATTGTCTACAGCCACTCCCATACGCACATTAATATCAGTGCCATGGCTGGGAGGCGAGGATTCCGTAAGGGTGGCAAAGGTGGAAGAGCCACAAGTGGTGGCCGTGGTGGATCCGGTAGGGGACGTGGTCGTAACTTGCAGGGTGAGCCTGTCCCCCCATGTGTGGAGGACCAGTCAAGGGCACCCATCATCCCCCCCCTCCCCCCCTCCCCCCCTCCCGTTGAGGCTGAAGTGGCTGACACCATCCATGCTCAGCCCTTGTTGGACCAGCCCATTGTGGCACCAGACCTGGCTGACTCCATGGCTGACTTCCAGGTCAGCAGGGCTACGACACGTGCGCTGGTGCACGTTGATGCCATCATGCCACGTGGATCTGGGGCAGCAAGGTCATCTGCTGCACCAAGGAGGCAGGGCGGAGTGGCTGCAGGGGCAGCTGCGGCTCCATCCACCCCAGCCCTCACACACCCAGCCAGGACAGTGTCGGTCCTAGTCCATGCTGCTGACATTCCCCCTGACACCATCACACTCGAGCCAATGCCTGCACCAACTCCCATGCTGAGTGTGCAATCCCACACTCCTGATACAGAGTCCACCAGGGCTCCTGCCCCTAGTGTCCAGAGCGGCGCAGGACACTCAGGATCACCACCACCTTCCAAGCGGAAGAGGAAGAGTGCTCGTCCGGCACAGGCTGATGCCCCAGACACGGCTACACAGTCCGGCCCGTCCAGGAAGCCCAGCTTCACGGATGACGAACTGAATGCACTTGTCGAGTATGTGTCCGGACATGACAACGAGATGGTCATTGTTGCAGGATCCAAGACCACACCTGCACAACGCCAGGCACACTGGCAGACCGTTGCGGACATCGTAAGTGCCCTTGGAATCGTGAGGCGCACAGCCAATGATTGCTATAAGCGCTGGAATGACCTAAAGCGCAGGGCAAAGAGTAAGCTGGCCTCAAGTCATGCCGCAACTCTAGTGACTGGAGGTGGGTCTCCAGTAGTAGACATGGAACTCACTCCACATGAGTCAGTCGCTGGGACCTACGTCACGGAGGAACAGATCCAAGGCGTGGGAGATCTGGCTGATTACGAGGCATTGTCCGGTGAGTGCACATGCATGTGTGTGTCATACATGTGCATGGTGTGTGTGTGAGGGCTTCTGTTTGGGTGCCAGGAGAGAGTGTGTGCGCCTCAGTCGTATGGGTCAGCCATGTGCTTCATGCAATACTTCCTGCGCAGCTGCATTTGGCCATAGCAGTATCCCTTCTGCCAACAGTAGACATCTAGCACAACTGCACGCCAGTTGCCCTTGAAGTGTCACCTTGACACAACAGAATTGCTTATTTTTCACTGTTCATTCAGTCAGTTTGTTTGCATTCCACCACTTTCACTAGGCATGTCGCTGTCCACTAGTCACATGTCTGACATGGGTATGGTAAAGGGGAGTGACTTTGTTACCTGGACATCATTTGTACACACATGTCCCTGTGCAATTTGACCATTACAGACTGGCAGCTCCAGGTGAAAAATCTGACCTGTTAGAATCAGAAAAGCTATTACATGCGGGAACTGGACTGAATGAATAGGTGCTGCCCTCCTCTCCATCTTCACTCAATAGCAATGGTACATGCCATCTGTGTGATGGCATGTGTGTTTCACCTGCCAATCACAGGCCAATGTGTGATGCCACTGCCAGGCAGCATGCAGAAAATTTGTTCATCTTCCATCTTGGTGTCATCAGTGTGTGCCGTTTGCCTGCACTTCATACGCAGTGAGGGTGCATGCATGGGAGGGTTTTAGTCATGTGGGACATGTCAATCAAGTACTGGTTCTCTTGCTTCTCAGCCCTCAATGTGTGCCATGGTGCTAATGCCTGTTTCCATTACTTTGTTTTCATGACTTTGCAGGGGAAGACGCACCTGATACTGCTGGGGTTGTGGAGATGGTGCAGACCCAGGAGGTGTCCCAGGGCCGACCAACCACCAGTGAGGGACGTGGTGTGGTGGTGGGGGAGAACCCACAAGTGCTGCAGGTCGTGCTCTCAAGGGGTGTCTCTGGCTGCACCTCCCCCGAGCTGTACTCAGGTGTTGATTCGGATGAGACCTACGTGCCGTCGCTGGTGAGTGTTCCAGGGAGGGATTCTGTTCTGTCTCACCCACCTGCACCAGGGTCAGTACCCTCCATGGGGATGTCAGTGTTGGCAGCTACGCCTTCGGTGGTTACGGATGCAGGGTCACACTCCGCGACATCTGATCCTGTTCCTGGGCCAGCAGATCAGAGGGGGAATGCAGTCCTGCAGCCTCAGGCAGTGCCGGCACAGCAAGGCGCAGTTCGCCTTGCCCCAGACAGGTGTGGTGCCCGCCGACGTGGTGGCCGTACGCCACCTGGCAATACCGCATGGGAGCAATCCATTTACGGTATGGCTACCCAACAGGCTGCATCATCCGAGATGATGGCTCAGGCCATGGATAGGGTGGCCACTTCCATTGTCCCCCCAGAAAGGCTGATGGAGCGACTAGAGCAGGCAACTGACTCCATCTGCCAGTCACACAGGGAGGACATGTTGGGGTCCAACAGGGACAGGCGGGCGGCACTGGCGACTCTGCAGGAGGCCATCTCCATTGAGTCCCAGGGCCACAGGGAAGCCCTGAGGCAGGAGCTCCTACACCTCAGGACGACTCTTGTTGAGCTTGAGGCTTCAACACACCAAAGGACAGAACAGCAGCTGGAGCGTCTCACCCGTACGCTCTCAGCTGAGATGCAGGCAACGAGGGCGGAGGTCCGGGCATCCCGTGAGTTGTTGCATGGGGACCTCCGCACACTCATCCTCCAGAACCAGACCTACCACACCCGCATGCTTGCAGCCATGGAGGAGCAGACTAGGGCCTTGCGTGGGCTGCCTCCCATAGTGCAACCACCTCCGGATGCAGCTGCACAGGGTGATAATAGCGACAGCAGTGACACTCCCACAATAGGGTAGCCGTGTGGGCCATGAGCCCATGGAGGTGTTTTATTTTCCCAGGATCCACGCAGGTGGGTTCTGGTGTGCATCCTGTCCTCGGACCTCCTGGGTGGCCTCCCCAACCCCCCCGGGCCCATCAATGGCCATTTTTGATTGTTTCTTATTTTTATTTTGATTTTGATTTCTTTTATTCCCAATTTCTTTGGGAGGATCTGTTGGCTCCGATCTGTTGGCTCCGATCTGTTGGCTCCGATCTGTTGGCTCCCATCTGTTGGCTCCGATCTGTTGGCTCCGATCTGTTGGCTCCGATCTGTTGGCTCCGATCTGTTGGCTCCGATCTGTTGGCTCCGATCTGTTGGCTCCCATCTGTTGGCTCCGATCTGTTGGCTCCGATCTGTTGGCTCTGATCTGTTGGCTTCCGTGGTTCCTGTGGGCATACGCTGCATTGTGGCTGGGCACATGCAGGCTTGTAATGTATTTGGTTCAGATGCTTGGGTTTGAGTCACACACACCCCTCCTGCTTCCCGTTTCCATGGGCTTGCAAAGGGTGTGCCCAAGTGACAGTGAATTACACAGTGACGTTGGACTCCCATGAGCTGTGTGGCCAGTCTGTAGTCAATACTGTGTATACATTCCTAGTGCATATTGCTGTTGTGTTGTACACTGCATGTTGCATTGATGTGTAACTCTTCTTCTGTGTCTACCTCCCAATTTGCAGGTCCCTTCCTCAAGTCCACACAAGGACCTCTAGTCTGGCGATGGGGACCATGTTGGCAGCAGTGCACCTACAACTCTACATGGCGCCAACACTGCACAGTTGGTAGTGGTGGGAGTGCAGGCATTTCCAGGTGGTGAGACTACTAATATGTTACATTTTTGATGTCATGTTAATGGTACTACGTGCTCAAGTATGTTGTTGGTCCGGCATTGCTGTGAGCATTTCAGGTGTTGCAGGTTTCTAATAGTGCCACTGTACATAGTGAGAGTGATGTCATGTTGTGGGGATTACTTTGTTTACCTGCAATTAGCATGACATGGCACGGTGTGTCGTGTGGCAGTGCTGGGGTTGGGTTGGCTGACATGGCACTGTCCTCTTGTTGCATTTTGCAAGTGGGTATTCATTTTAGCTGCTTCAATGTGTAACTTCACAAAACTGCATTGGTGGTGTCTGTGTGGGTAGGGATGCACACATTGTGACACTTCCAGGTGAACAATCTCAGGCTGACATGGAATTCCCGGTTCATTCTCCACACATTCAGGATCAGTGTCAGGTTGAGTCATCATTGATTGTCAGATGGAATGTGCCAGGGCCGTGTGCACTCCACAGGGGTGTGATTTCTATGTGAAGTAATTAGCCACTAGCTGTGTACGGGCTGCCTCCCCCCGTGCCCTTTCCCCTCCCATGCGCAGCGGCTGTGCATGTGGTTGGGGATGTGGGGCCACCACCATGTCCACGGCCAGGCCCCGGCGTGTTGCAACGTTGTGCAGGACACATGCTGCCACTATGATCCTGCACACTACTGGGGGAGCGTATAACAGCTGCCCGCCAGAACGGTCAAGGGAGCGAAAGCGTGACTTCAGCACTCCGAATGTGCGCTCCACTATGCCCCTGGTTGTAATGTGGGCTGTGTTAAATCTTACCTGGGGTGGCGTGGTGGGGTTCCGAATTGGCGTCATCATGTGGGGGCTGAGAGGGTAGGCACTGTCCCCTGTGGAGGTGGGGATTGGTATCATTGGTGAGGTTGTGACCTTGCTCAGTATCCAACATGCATGCATGTGCAGTGGCATACATACTCACCAAGCAGCCATGTATCGCCATGCCGCCCAGCTTCTAGGTCCCGGCTTAGGGTGGACATTCGGTAAATGAAGCTGTCGTGGGTGGAGCCGGGATAGTTGGCATATACTGAGGTGATGATTCCCTTGGCATTACATGCTACCTGCACGTTGATGGAATGCCAGTGCTTGCGGTTCCTATAGATGTGCTCAGATGCCCTGGGGGGACGTAGAGCCACATGGGTGCAGTCGATGGCACCTAGCACTTTGGGGAATCGTGCCACTGCGTAAAAATCCAGGGCGGCAGCATGCCTTTCTGCAGGTGTTCTGGGCAGGTATATGTGCCTGCGGACTGATGGGCGTGCAGTCATGATGTTCAAGACCTGGTGTAGGCAGCGTGACTGGGTGGCCTGTGACACCCCACCCACTATGGCACTTGTCCGCTGAAATGATCCAGTGGCTAAGAAGTGCAGTACATTGAGGACCTTCTCCAGGGGGCTGAGTGCTTGGGAGCACAGGGTGGGTGATGTGAGGTCATCCTCCCACTCAGTCACCAGGTCCAGTATGATGTGTGGTGGAAACCTGTACCTCCCATACACCTGGTCATCAGGCATCCCGAAAAGGCTGGTTCTGGGTGTGAATATTCTGGCCCTGACTATCCTCCTCCTCCTCCTTTGGTAGCCCACTGCCACTGCTGCTAGGAACGGTATGTTCATCCTGGCGTCTGAGCTTGTTATTGTTAAAGTCCGCAATTTATGCTTAGCGCGTGTTCTAGGCGAGCGTGTGACCCGCGCAGCCCTGGAATCCTGTTGCCAGTCCAATAGCGTGTGGAAATTCACACGCACCACGGGATACAGCGTGTGACCCGCGCAGCCCTGGAATCCTGTTGCCAGTCCAATAGCGTGTGGAAATTCACACGCACCACGGGATACAGGTTCGCTGACGTACTTGCGTGTGTAAGTGGCCGCGCACCCATTAAATACACGTACATAGGCCAATCGCGTGTACGCGCACTTTTGTCCAATTACACGCGATGACACTCTGACGTGCAGTATCTCCACGTGTGCCCCGTCATCACGTCCTGAGTGGGGAACACCCGTGCGGGTCACGTCACAGACGCGCTTACGCGCTGAGGGACTCTGGTCCAATAGAATCGCGTATGCGTGCTGACGCGCTTACGCGCTAAGGGCCTTTCCTCGGATTTCACGCTGACGTGCAGGATTTTCACGTGCCAAATCACTCCGTATCAAGCTGGCCACGCGAAAACACACGGAAGCCCACGCTCCTGCCCAGAAGGCCGAGTTACTGCCCCCCAGTGCCCCGAGCAGCCTCCCACGTGCCATCTGCTGCTGCCTGCCTGCCTGCTGCCACCGTGCCCTGCCATTTGGTGCCTGCACATCAGCCATCTGCAGGGGTCCAGTTGCTGTGTCCACCCCTGCTGGAACTGAAGACTCCCGACTGGTATTACATCGCTCCACAGCCCAGCCCCAGGACCCAGTTGCCCACCCACACCTGCCTCTGGGGTTGCCATGTCGGGCACTTCCACATCTGGCACCAGTGGCAACCCCAGGCCAGAGGGGCAGAGGGGCACCAGCTTCACTGTCACCGAAGTTGGTGTCCTGGTGGAGCATGTCCTGGGGCAGTATGATGCCCTCTTTGGATCGTCCCGCGCCAGCAAGGAAGGACGGCAGAGGATCTGGGCCGACTGTGTGGTTGCCATCAACGCGGAGGGGGTGGCAACCCGCGACGTCCTGAAGATCAAGAAGCGCTGGGAGGACTTGAGGTCCAGGACCCTTGTGAAGGCCCGGCGCCTCGTGGAGGGGGGCCGGGGCCGCATGAGTACCATCCAGATGAGGGTCCTGGAACGCGTACGCCCAGCGCTCCACGCCCAGATCCTTGAGAGGGAGGCCCGTCTGGAGTTGAGCGGTAAGTGTCCATGCATTACTGTGTGAGACAGGGCATGTTGCGGTGTGCTGGTTCTATGATACTTGCCTGTATGTGTGCCATAGCCCATGTATGCATGTATGTGTGCAGGGACATCATGGTAATGCATGTGCGACCAGTGATGTGTGATGCACATGGTTGTTGCATGTGTTGAAATGCCACATGGGGAGCCCTAACCAGATTATGAACATGAGAGCATGCCAGTCTCTGTACCTGAACATGGGTGGGGGTGAGGGATGGGTGCTGATGCCAGGTACATATATGGTAGCCATGTCTGTGTGCCTGACCTGCGTGTCTGTGACTTGTGCATGCCATGGATGCATGACACATGTGTGTGACAATGCAGAGATTCAGTAAAGCAGCAAAATTACCCTTGTATCCGCTGTGTTTGGTGTGTTTGGGGCCAGATGGATGTGACTGAGGTGATGTGTGTGCATGTGATGGGCATGAGGCATGATGCATGTGAGTTACATATCATTGAATGTTTCAAGAGTCCATTGGACATGCATGGAAATGTCCATGGCATGCACCATGCCTGTTACTGTGTGTGTTTTGCCTGGACTGGCCCATGTGTTGTGGAGGGACATGATGGAAGTGTACTTTGACAGTGGTGCTCATCTGCTATTGCTTCCTGTCTAGGGGACCATTGTACAGTGCCCTGATGCTTGTGTTCTTTGTCTCCCTCTACGCAGCGGCTAGTGAAGAAGAGGGCGGAGACGGCGCTGTGGAGCAAGCCGGCGGGGATGCCCCCACGGCTGCAGCGGAAGGGGTGGGTGAGCCCCCACAGGGGCCTGCTACGGTGGGAGACGGTGAGGAGCCATCCAGGTTGGTGGTTTGCACAGAGGAGGAGGAGGCCGCCACTGGGGCACACATGGGGCCTGGTGGGGGCATCCCTGCTGGTGCAAGTGGTGCAGTCCAGGGCCAGGGGCAGGAGGCAGCACAGGTCACCGTGGAGGGGCCTGTGCATGTCGCTGTCCCTGACCCTGTGAGTGCACCACCATGCACCAGCAGGGATGCCCCGTCCCAGGCCTGTCCGCAGGTAGAGGGGATGTCCATGTCACCTGACTCCCCTCCACCTGCGGACGTGGGAACCCCTGGCCGTGCGGAGAAGGTCCTGATTGGGGTCGCGTTGCGCACGGCTGCGATTCGTGATGCCGTGCGTGCTTCCCGGGAGGAGCACGCACGTCATCACGAAGTGCACCGTGCCGACGTGGCCCAATTGGGATCGGCCATGTTCGGGGGTTTCCTGCATGTGTTGGCCAATGTGGCGGCCCTCTCCTCCTCTGTGCAGGCTATCCACCAGTCGTTCTCCTTGCCGTCTTCCAGCCCAGATGCCACCAGGGCCCCCTGTGGACCTGCCCCGACCAATGCAGCCAGCTCGGTGGGGATCCCATCCCTGCCACATTCGGGAGTCAGAGATCCAGCAGGGGTGGACACCAGAGCAACTGGACCCCAGCAGATGGAGGATGTGACGGCATCATCGGGCAGGGCACGTGCACGACGGCGTCGGTGGTTTCCATCAGCCTGGATGCCGTCGTGCTGGCACAGGCAGTTGCGTCGGAGGCAGCAGCAGGCTCAACGTGGGAGGCATCATGGCTCGGGGCCATCAACATCAGGGGTGCAGGCATCGGCCGGAGGGCAGGAGAACCCTGGAATGGGAGTGGCTTCCGTGTGGGAGAGGTTGTGCCAGCGGATAGGTGCGGAGCGGCAGCGGGCAGAGGAGGAACGGCTCACGATGGTCAGGGCGGAGGACTCCATGCGGAGGGCGCTGAGGCGGGCTGAGTGCCTCGAGGGTCTTCGCAGGGAGTTTGAGCTTGACACTGCGTTATCCCTGCGGGACCTCGGGGCCAGGGAACATGCCCGCCTCCAAGCCATTGAGCAGGAGTTCGAGGATGCCCTGGCCCATGACAACAACCAGTGAGCCGTCCGAATAGCCCGCTGCCTTTGTATATAGTTGTATAGTTAGGGTTAGGTTTCCTTTGTTTTTTTGATTTTTTTTTGGGTTGCGATTGGACAATGCACCACTTTTTTGTATATAGTTCCCTTTTTAGTTAGTAGTCAGTTAGGTTTAATTTGGTAGGGCTCATGGACCCAGGATTATCTTCTTGATTGGCTTATTTTATTTTTTCATAATTTTTTCATGGACATTCATCTTGTTTTGTTTGATTTGCTTTGTGTTTTTTCTTATTTGCTGTTCAATACATATTATTTTTTTAATCTTCAATGTGTCGTATCATCTCATTGCTTTCAGGCATGTCATGTTGGGTGTTTTGTCATTCACTTGCAGCCATTGTGTGTGACAGACATGTGTTAAATTGCATTATTTACATTGGGGGTGTAACATGTAATTGCCTTTGATATGTGGGTGGGTGTGATAGTTGGTTGGGCCTTTTGGCAGGGGAGGATGGGCATTACGGACATGATTGGGGAATGTTGGGACCCAGGTGCAGGGGGGCATGGATTGGACATGGGTGGGGGCCTGCTGGCAGGTGCCCCACAGTGCTGGGGCGTGGGGGTGGTGAGAGACATGAGTTGGACATGGGTGGGGGCCTGCTGGCAGGTGCCCCACAGTGCTGGGGGGTGGGGGTGGTGGGAGACATGAGTGGGGCCCTGGTGGAGGGTGACCCTGGTGGCTGGGGTTTGGGGGTGGTGGGAGACATGAGTTGGACATGGGTGGGGGCCTGCTGGCAGGTGCCCCACAGTGCTGGGGGGTGGGGGTGGTGGGAGACATGAGTGGGGCCCTGGTGGAGGGTGACCCTGGTGGCTGGGGTTTGGGGGTGGTGGGAGACATGAGTTGGACATGGGTGGGGGCCTGCTGGCAGGTGCCCCACAGTGCTGGGGGGTGGGGGTGGTGGGAGACATGAGTGGGGCCCTGGTGGAGGGTGACCCTGGTGGCTGGGGTTTGGGGGTGGTGGGTGACATGAGTTGGACATGGGTGGGGGCCTGCTGGCAGGTGCCCCACAGTGCTGGGGGGTGGGGGTGGTGGGAGACATGAGTGGGGCCCTGGTGGAGGGTGACCCTGGTGGCTGGGGTTTGGGGGTGGTGGGAGACATGAGTTGGACATGGGTGGGGGCCTGCTGGCAGGTGCCCCACAGTGCTGGGGGGTGGGGGTGGTGGGAGACATGAGTGGGGCCCTGGTGGAGGGTGACCCTGGTGGCTGGGGTTTGGGGGTGGTGGGAGACATGAGTTGGACATGGGTGGGGGCCTGCTGGCAGGTGCCCCACAGTGCTGGGGGGTGGGGGTGGTGGGAGACATGAGTGGGGCCCTGGTGGAGGGTGACCCTGGTGGCTGGGGTTTGGGGGTGGTGGGAGACATGAGTTGGACATGGGTGGGGGCCTGCTGGCAGGTGCCCCACAGTGCTGGGGGGTGGGGGTGCAAGGGGACATGTGTTGGTGTTCATTAGTTCAAGGAGACATGTGCCTTTGCTGGGGGGCATGCCCATGTTGGGTGGGCTGCCTGCGGGACATGACCAGGGATGCAGGGTAGTCCCCTGTGGTGTGGGCTGCCTGCAGGGGCCGTGGAGGGTGTACAGGGTACACCTGGGAGGAGCCACACTGTCAAATCACATGTGGAACTTCCCGCGCACCCCTGAAATACACGCGCCCAGGCTATTCGCGTGTGGAACTTCCCGCGCACCCCTGAAATTCACGCGCCCAGGCTATTCGCGTGTGGAACTTCCCGCGCACCCCTGAAATACACGCGCCCAGGCTATTCGCGTGTGGAACTTCCCGCGCACCCCTGGAATACACGCGCCCAGGCTATTCGCGTGTGGAACTTCCCGCGAACCCCTGTAATACACGAAGCCCGCTCCCCCAGGCCCGATCGCGTGAGGAACTTCACGCGTACCCCTGTAATACACGTAGCCCGCTCCCCCAGGCCCGATCGCGTGAGGAACTTTACGCGAACCCCTGTAATACACGTAGCCCGCTCCCCCAGGCCCGATCGCGTGAGGAACTTCCCGCGCACCCCTCAAATTCACGCGCCCAGGCTATTCGCGTGTGAAACTTCACGCGAACCCCTGAAATATACGTAGCACGCTCCCCCAGGCCCGATCGCGTGTGGAACTTCACGCGAACCCCTGTAATACACGAAGCCCGCTCCCCCAGGCCCGATCGCGTGAGGAACTTCACGCGAACCCCTGTAATACACGTAGCCCGCTCCCCCAGGCCCGATCGCATGAGGAACTTCATGCGAACCCCTGTAATACACGTAGCCCGCTCCCCCAGGCCCGATCGCGTGAGGAACTTCACGCGAACCCCTGTAATACACGTAGCCCGCTCCCCCAGGCCCGATCGCGTGAGGAACTTCCCGCGCACCCCTCAAATTCACGCGCCCAGGCTATTCGCGTGTGAAACTTCACGCGAACCCCTGAAATATACGTAGCACGCTCCCCCAGGCCCGATCGCGTGTGGAACTTCACTCGAACCCCTGTAATACACGAAGCCCGCTCCCCCAGGCCCGATCGCGTGAGGAACTTCACGCGAACCCCTGTAATACACGTAGCCCGCTCCCCCAGGCCCGATCGCGTGAGGAACTTCACGCGAACCCCTGTAATACACGTAGCCCGCTCCCCCAGGCCCGATCGCGTGAGGAACTTCACGCGAACCCCTGTAATACACGTAGCCCGCTCCCCCAGGCCCGATCGCGTGAGGAACTTCACGCGAACCCCTGTAATACACGAAGCCCGCTCCCCCAGGCCCGATCGCGTGTGGAACTTCACGCGAACCCCTGTAATACACGTAGCCCGCTCCCCCAGGCCCGATCGCGTGTGGAACTTCACGCGAACCCCTGTAATACACGAAGCCCGCTCCCCCAGGCCCGATCGCGTGAGGAACTTCACGCGAACCCCTGTAACTCACGTAGCCCGCTCCCCCAGGCCTGATCGCGTGAGGAACTTCACGCGAACCCCTGTAATACACGTAGCCCGCTCCCCCAGGCCCGATCGCGTGAGGAACTTCACGCGAACCCCTGTAATACACGTAGCCCGCTCCCCCAGGCCCGATCGCGTGAGGAACTTCACGCGAACCCCTGTAATACACGAAGCCCGCTCCCCCAGGCCCGATCGCGTGAGGAACTTCCCGCGCACCCCTCAAATTCACGCGCCCAGGCTATTCGCGTGTGAAACTTCACGCGAACCCCTGAAATATACGTAGCACGCTCCCCCAGGCCCGATCGCGTGTGGAACTTCACGCGAACCCCTGTAATACACGAAGCCCGCTCCCCCAGGCCCGATCGCGTGAGGAACTTCACGCGAACCCCTGTAATACACGTAGCCCGCTCCCCCAGGCCCGATCGCGTGAGGAACTTCACGTGAACCCCTGTAATACACGTAGCCCGCTCCCCCAGGCCCGATCGCGTGAGGAACTTCACGCGAACCCCTGTAATACACGTAGCCCGCTCCCCCAGGCCCGATCGCGTGAGGAACTTCACGCGAACCCCTGTAATACACGAAGCCCGCTCCCCCAGGCCCGATCGCGTGTGGAACTTCACGCGAACCCCTGAAATATACGTAGCACGCTCCCCCAAGCCCGATCGCGTGTGGAACTTCACGCGAACCCCTGTAATACACGAAGCCCGCTCCCCCAGGCCCGATCGCGTGAGGAACTTCACGCGAACCCCTGTAATACACGTAGCCCGCTCCCCCAGGCCCGATCGCGTGAGGAACTTCACGCGAACCCCTGTAATACACGTAGCCCGCTCCCCCAGGCCCGATCGCGTGAGGAACTTCACGCGAACCCCTGTAATACACGTAGCCCGCTCCCCCAGGCCCGATCGCGTGAGGAACTTCACGCGAACCCCTGTAATACACAAAGCCCGCTCCCCCAGGCCCGATCGCGTGTGGAACTTCACGCGAACCCCTGTAATACACGTAGCCCGCTCCCCGAGGCCCGATCGCGTGAATAACTTCACGCGAACCCCTGTGATGCACGTACCCTGCAAATCGCGTGTGACACTTCCCGCGCACCCCGGTATACATGCACACGTATTTTTTGTCAGCGGGTGTCCGTGTTTGTGGGTACCCCTTTGCACGTCATTTTTCCTGGAGGGCCACAGTATGGGACATTCATCATGGCAGTATATAGGTGCTATTTGTTGGCGCACCTTTTGGCGCACATTTCTTACAGCCGCAGAGACGCTACCGCCTCCTTTCTTGTGGCGGTCGTGTTTGTGCCTGTGCGCTGGTTTGAGCGTGCGCTTTTTTCCCCTATTCTATTCCATGAATACGTGTTGTAGGCGAGCGTGTGGGCGTTCCGCGCACTTGTGCCCTGTACTTCCCCCGTGACGCCCACGTTTTGGCAAGTTGTTCCCCATTCCGAGTGTTACGCCCGTGTTCCGCCTACTTTTATTGCGTGCGCCGCGCTATGTGCGATTTTCGCTGTGGCCTGTGCGATTTTCGCTGTGACCTGGCGCACGCTGTTAGATGGCCTGTGCGCTAACGTGCGCCGCGCACTTTTTATCGCACATCCGCTGGTTTTCTCGCGCACGGCCTTCCATGAATCGACGTGCGCTGGTTTTCGTGCGATTTTCGCACGTTCACTGCGATTTTCGCTATTCCACTGCGATTCGCACGTTTTTGCCCACTTGCGCCGCGCTAATTATTCCATGAATCGGCCTGTAAACATCCTAGCGGCACCAATACCAGTCGATAGAATTCTTTAACATTTGTACCATCAAAGTTACCCGTGCACTGTCGTTCCATCATCCAAAGAACAGTGCCCTGAATGAGGCATAACACGCAGTAGACAGAGGGAGAGGATGAATATACCAACCTATTCCTTTCTCACCCTGCTGTGGCAGATGTGAGCAATGCCAACAGTTAGCTTTATTCAGAATAGCATGTGGTGCATTCATTATCATCAGGAGGGTGTTGTTACGATAACCCCCTCTATGACTCAGGTCACGTGGACAAAGGGTATTTGCGTACACGTGTAAAGGAGACATTGTGTATCCACTTCCAGTTGGCAACAGAGTATCGAATGGATGTGCACTTTCCAAATACCACAGTACAGGTACCAGTATGACCAGAATGCAGATTATTACTGTGTGTTTTATCCATTTTGTCCTCGGGGACCATGGCCCTTCATATACAGGCCCATCCATCTGAAAATGTACCATGTCCTCATTGATTTGAGCAGCCCCAAATGCGGGTATAGTCCTTCAGCGTCCGTTAAGAAGCCTCACTTATAGGCTTTATGATTTCATCCATTGGTGGTACCTGACCATGTGGCCAATGTTGCTTGTAGTCTTCTTTGCTGCTCCCTGCCCCTTAGCTTGTCCGGAGGGGAATGATGAGGGATTGGCACACCATTGGTTTCTTGGTTGGTGCAGTAGTCCTACCACACCTTCCTATACTATTACAAAACGTAATGTCAATCCCTGAACTAAATCCAATTTTGTGGTCGAAGGTTGTACCTTAAAGCTCCAGGTACTGAATGGTCAATGAACAAAGGATCATCGATCTCCAAAGGAACAATGTCAGACGATGCAGAAGGAGAAGAAAGAACTGTTTCCCAAGCCCCATGGACTCAGAAAGTGATTTTGTATCACACTTGGTGTCAATCAGAACAGGAACATGTTGATAGACCTCCTTCTTGTCACACTCATCGAGAGGCAAAGGCAGTGGCACTCATTTCAAGTGCGTTGCGTGTATCCAATGTTTATTGCCGGTCACATGTACCGCTGTCTGCGTAGTCAATAGCACTTGGTAAGGCCCCTTCCAGCGTGGTGCAATGCACATTTTCCTCTTGAAATTCTTCAACAGCGCAAATTCCCCAGGCCGAATACGATGTCCTGTGCCCGCATTTTCCGGCAGGGCTGCTTGAACCTGTTGGTGAATCAAACGCAAGTTTTAGTCAACTGGTCACAATAGTCAGACAGTAATGGGTACTCTATCTCAGCCACCTTTTAGGTCTCGGTGCAATCATACATTTGCAGGCTTCCCCATATTAATTTTGTATGGGGAAAGTCCTGTTTTTGACTGTGGGGATGTCTGCATTGAGAATAAGGCTATTGGTAAAGCATCAGGCCATTTCAAGTTGTTGTGTGCATACACCTTTGCTAATTTATTCTTCAAAATATTGTTGTGGCGTCCCACCAAACCGGCACTCTGAGGATGTCTCATTGAGTGAAAAGGTTTATCAATCTGTACTCCTGCACAGATTTGCAGAATGACATCAGCGATAAAGTGTGTTCCATTGTCGGACCAAATGACTCTCGGCAGGCCAAACCTAGGAAAATATTCCTTTAAATTGCCTTTGGCCGTTGGCAGAGCAGTGTTGTATTTCAGGGGGAAAGCTGTAAAACACTTTTCTAAAGGCACAGATCACAACTAACATGCATCTGTAGTTTTGGCAGCATTTCATCTTGATAAAGTCAAAATGAATCACTTCAAATGGCATGGAGGGAGGCCCAAAAGTACCCTTCTGTGTTGATGTGCCCTTCCCAGTGTTGTGTTGCAGACATATCATACAACTTTGAACTAGATGTTCGGCAAATTTCAGGATATTTTCATTGTACCAAACATGATCTAAATGCTGGCATATCTTTTTCGCACATATGTGCGCTGGACCATGAGCCATAGTGAATACGGCAGTGACATAAGCATTGGGCAGCATGCATCTTTGCTTCTCATTGTCTATCCAACATAACGCAATATCCAATCCCGCCAGACCCTTACTCCATTGTTTGATCTCCTCTGCTGTTGCTTCAGCCTGATTTTTTTTCACACTATTGACCCCTTCTTCCATCAAATTAGTGTCAGAAACCCATGTTGCCAAATCCAACACATACATTCTCGAGTGTGGATCGGTAGAAGTCTGTTTAGCAATTCTGTCAGCAAAAAGGTTTCCTTTTCCTACATCGTCTGTCACTTTTTCATATGCAGCGCATTTCATTATTGCTAACCGTGTAGGAAGCGCTAGTGCTGATAACAATTGTACTATCAGAGTACCATGTTGAATTTTGGTGCTATGTGATTTCAAAGATGTGCTCTCCACCCATAATCGCCCAAAATTGTGAACTACTCCAAAGGCGATCTGGCTGTCGGTATAGATGTTTACACTAAATCCCTCTGAGAGTTTCCATGCTCTAGCCAATGCAACAATCTCTGCTGCCTGGGTGGAATTATGTGGTCTCTTTCTCCTCTCAATGATAGTGTCTAATGTGGTTATTGCATAGGCGGCAGTTGAGGTACAATCAGTTAACTTAAACCAGGAAACATCACAAATCAGTTCCCCATCTGGAAATTTCAAAGGTGTATCACTCAAATCAATTCTGCCTTTTGTTTCTTGTTCTGTAACATATAGGCAATCATGGGACATGTCATAAACGCAGTCTCCCTTTTATGGAGACTGCAGAACATCAGCCAGATTTAAAGTACAGCATCTCTTCATTTGGATGTGCAGTGCAAATAGAATCAACTTATATCTCGTTAATCGAGCAGAAGTGAGATGTTGAGTCTGTGTTCTGTTTAGTAGAACATCAACAGAGTGAGGTACCACCACGGTTAAAGATTGACCTAAAACCATACCGTCACTTTGTTTTTCTGACGCAGAAGCAGCAGCCACAGCTCTCAAACATTTTGGCAAAGCCCAATCAACAGGGTCTAATGCGAAGGAAAAATAGCCGCATGATCTGCTCTTTCCCCCATGTTACTGTGTCAATACAGCCAAAGCACAACCCTCTTGCTCATGCACATACAAAACAAAATGATTCTCATAATTTGGTGTGCCAAAAACTGGCGCTGAACACAGTGCAGTCTTAAGCAGATCCAAAGCATTCTGCCAATTCAAGTCATATGGCAAAGGCAAAGGAACATTCTTCTTTGTCAATGCCAACATAGGTTTGATCAAAAGTGAAACATTTAGGATCCACTGTCTACCATGCCAATCAGAGCTCTGACTTCCTTCTGTGTATTTGGGACAGACATGTCATAGATGCATTGTATACGTTCAGGTGTCAGACGCCTTCCTTCCTTTGACAGGAGATAGCCTAGATAGGCGCCCTCCTGTCGACAATACTGACATTTCTTGAAACTAAGCTTTGTGTCCATGTGTAGCTAAATGAATAGGTAGTAGAATAATACCCTCCTTGCAAGTATCCTCAGAATCTGTGGCAATAAGCAGGTTGTCAATGTACTGCAGCAAAGCGCAAGTTGATGGCAACTGAAGCGTATCAAGCTGTTCTTTCAATGCCCTACCATATATGCTCTGGCTTTCAGTACAACCCTGAGGAACACGTGTGAATGTGAAAGAGCGTCCCGCTACAGTGAACGCAAACAAGTACCTGCTATCCATGTGTACAGCAATGCTAAAGAAAGTATTCTTCAAATCAGTAACACTAAAATGTCTGGCCATAGATGGAATCATGGTCAGAATGGTTGTAACATCAGGAACAATCGCAAACTGTAGCGTGACAATCCTGCTAATTGCGCGCAAATCAATTATAAAACAATAGGGTAAAAATGTATCCCTTTTCTTATATACAGGTAGAATCAGGCTATCACACACACTCCCAGACATTTTTTCAATCACCCCTCAGCGTATAAAATCTGAAACAATACTCTTCAAGGCATGCTCACCTTCTACTGATATTTTGTACTGTGGAATACGAGGCAGTGTAATACTTGTTTTCAGAATGATTTGTACTGGCTCAACGTTAAAGATCCCCACCTCATTATCATTCACCGCCCATAAATGTGTGGGCACTTCACTGAACCGGAAAAGGCATAGTAAGAATTGTGAAACAGAATTTTGTTGGGGAGAGATCGTCCAATACACTCCATCTGGAGAACAATAAATCACAGCATTCAATTTCTTCAACAGATTTAATCCCAACAATTTTTCAACGCAATTCATTGTCAACAAGAATGGACATGAATCAGTAAACAGTTCCAATGAAATCGGTAATGCCCGAGAGACTGGACTGACTACTGGTGTACCGGAGAACCCTACGGAAACATTACTCTGCCCTGACAGTGTAATATCAAGAACCCGCATATGGTCAATGGAACACTCCTGTGCTCGGGATCCACTATAAAGAGATTCTCCCTATTCCCCACCTTCATTTTGACATACGGCCCATTTTGATCAACGTGGATAGGTATCGGTTCCAGACTCTGCTTCGGGCTGTCCTAGCAAAACTGTACACCGTCAGATGTGAAATCTTCAGTGAAATATGCGTGTGTTGGATTATCAAAAACATTCCCAGTACTCGCATTCTGTGGCTGTGCTCCACTCTGATTACCCACATTCATATCCTGTGGTTGGCTTTGCTGATTCTGTACAAATTGGTATCTACCAGGACCCACAATACTGGGGCGACCTCTTGACCGCCTTCTGATTGTGCCATTATTACTTGCTGTTGGGGGGATGGACATTGTGCCCTCCAATGGCCTTCCTGTCTACAATACGTACACTGGTTCATGTGCGAGGACCTATTTGTGCTCCCATTTGTGGCACTAACTGACACCTTAGTTGAGTGTTCCTGCCCCTCGATCCCTGTGCTATCTGTTGTAAAATGAAAATTCAGTTTGGTCACTATATTATTTGGCAACATTAATATAACCTGAGGCGGTTTCGCGCCTGCTTTCCTAACCCCATCAGCTTTTGTCAAAGCATCCCAAGTATCGCCCATTCCTGCTTGATCATCCACGGTCCTAATTTGTTCCCTTAAATCTGCTGGTAGGATCACAGGAAACAATAAGTCAATATCCCCTAATGTGAAAACTGACAAATTTAAAACTGATTCTTTATCTTTGTAGAACCCCGCAGGATTCTTCGCAATGTCTGGAATAGTTTGCTTAATCGTAATCACTTCCTGTTTCGAAAACAGAACGTGAACAAACTGCAAAATATAATGCGCTGAAATAGTGAAAGCAGGTGTCTGTCCTACAGCTGAAATCTCTACTTTCGGGACGAGTGTCAGAGAAACCTCTCTCATAAGTAATGGTACAGCAGGGAGTTCTGAACGCTTGTTAAGCAATAGGGCCAAATCGAGTGACAAAGAGGTTAACGTGGTGTCAGGTAAAAATGCTCTTTTGTTAATTACCATCATATCAGCCAGACAAAAGAAGTTTCTTTTCATGCATTCATCTTGTAAATACTCATCCATTACTTGTAACATCTTCCGTTGCATAGCCGGTGCATACTGACTAAATGTATCATACACTAGGAGGAATAGAAGCATCTGAAATCTGTCTAAGCACGTCCCTTGTGCAAATGTGCATTTCTTCACTAACGGGTTTCAATGGAGGCAACAATCGCTTCTGCATGTACTATGTGTGTTGCTTATCCCTAATGAATTCATCTTTGTGTAAGCGATCAAGTTCTCTCTTACAGACAAACAATTTTGCAACATGTTTGTATATTTTTGTTGCTGTATCCCATCATCAAGACAAGAAATTCAAATTCTTCAATTCTTGTGGAATAGCTGAACCTGTAAAATCACTCCATACTTCGGCAAGGTATACTCCTATCTGTTCTATCAACAACTTCTGCTCAGGAAAACCCCAATGGTCAGACATTGCGCTCATGTTGCAGTTTCATCACCCCCTACATTTACGGCTCAGCCCATTCACGCAATTACCTCTTTCTCTCAGCAGATATCGTACTACGTGTCACTATTCTCGAATCAGTGTCAATCACCTCATGTACTGGAAGGAGAGTGGAAGCGGAGACAACCGGCAAAGAAAGTAAAAATAAAACATACATGCTCGGTGGTGGAGGAAATGTTGGTGCAGTTGGAACAATTGGTGTAACGGCAGCTGTTACAATTGGACTGGGCGCAGAAGCGGGGAGGTACATAAGGAGGTAGTGCAGTTGAATCGGCTCCTGAATCGGATCATTCAGTAACTTATTCAACAACTCATCTGATACATGCAAATCTTGTGACGGATATATTTTCTGCACATTTAAGTGAAAGGCCCTATGCATTCTCCTTAAGGCCTTGCTCTGTTTCTGTTGATCATGTACTAAAGCCTTCTCAGCATTTGTCATATGTCTATGTGCATGCTTCTCTCTACTATTGAGTCGCTTATTCACTTCCTTCTTCCATTCTCTAACATCGTCAAATGCAGCTGGTCTAGCTTTCTTACGCAATAATAAAGATTCCAAATATTCTATTCTTGCTAACTCAAAACTTCCAACACTGGCCACTGAAGGTCTGGAGCATGTCTGGTTTGTCGATGCCAAATATCATTTAATACAATTGCACGTAGGCCATGAGTTATATACATGTCATACGCTGCCGAACCCTCGGGTGGTGTGGGGTGACTACGTTTCAAATTACTAGATTGTCTTCCTCGGCAACAAAACATTGCAAAACAGGATGACAACTTACCAGGCATACTAAAATCTCAGTCTTACCTGGCCAAAAAATGTATGCTACAAATCAAATCAAATTACCAGGCCGTTTCCTTCCTGAAACATGCTCACCTGATTTCGAATCAAGTCAAATGGACAATCATTGTGTCTGGCAATTCCCCCAAACAGGCAGAACGAGCCTCCATTCCGGAACCCTTGCTGCAACGTCCTCTAGGTGTTGCAATCGACCAGAGATCAGGCGTAGCAGTCTGCAAGGAAACACGCCTCTTTTGCAGGGGCCCCTTTTACTCACTGATCTCAATCCGACAGCCTTGTCTTCGTCCAACACGAATGGAACATTAAGGGGAGGGTCCCTGTTCGGGTGCCATCAGAAAGACCACAAAATGAGGCTAACTACAAATAAATGGAAATAGCAAGTCACAAGGTCAAACAACAGTGGGCCTCATTAAACGGTAGGCGGTAACCATGGCGCTATTAGCGCCATGGTTGCGGCCGGTATTTTACCATGTCCGTCTTGGTGGATGGCAGAATTACCGCCCTACTCCAAGGTAAGCGGGGGTGGTAATTCCCCATTCACCAAGGCACTTCCCCATTCCCATTTTTGCCCCCATAGGGCATAATGGGAATGGGGAAGGCGCTAATTACGGTACCACAAATTGCGGTACCGTAATTAGCACCAAGGTCCCGTTGCGGCACCCTACTTTAATGGCTGGTAAAACCAGCCGTTAAGGTCGGGTACCACAAAGGGAACTGGTATTAAGGCGGTAAGGGTTTACCGGTACCATTGCCCTTACCGGTAACGGTAAACCCTTACCGCCTACCGTGTAATGAGGCCCAGTATCTATTACACTCTACAGACTGGGGTCTCAGCACCACACGATGCATGTGTACAGACACCGTGGCGGGAGAGAGCCCCAAACAGTGTCATGCATATATAAATTCAGCAATAGCATACGATACACTTGTCTAGCCCCCACATGTAATAGGGTTCATGACTTTTCCATGTAGGTGATATTACTGAGACAATGATTGCACATTTTCCTCGTCCTCCTATCGAAAATGTACTGTCTGGTAGCTTGGCAAAGTCGTGTGTGGGGGCATATCATGTTCCCTGGTACAAGGTAACATTTGGCGTACAGTTTATCTATGTTGCTCTTGAAGCCTGTGGTCAGTCTGCTCTAAATCTTGGAAAACAGGAATTTCTCCAGAGGAGCATGTTGCAGCTGCACATTATTACAGTTAATGGTTCAATGGAGAAACATGGTCGAGAAAGGCGGGCACCTAAGTTATAGATTAGCTATGCTTCTGCAAGGACTTCAAGGTTCTACAGTGTAAGACAAACAACACGCTCAGCAGAACGTGCATTCCTGTCTTGTAAATAACAGAAAGTTCATGCCGCGGTCGTCTACTGCGTTCAGCGTGAGAAAGGCAACATGAGCAAGGAACTGAACTGAACAATGCATCTAAGATGGCGAAAAAACAAAAATGGCAACGTGACCACCATTATTGTAGCAGTAGGTTTGTACCGTGATGCAAATGTGCTCAGGCCAATATGCATACCTATAGGACAATAAACTAAACATATTTTCACAATGGAATGCTTTTTGTGTCTTTTAGAACTTGTCACTGTGAAATCTCGGCAACCCGAGTTCTCGTGAGATCATGCCTGAGAAGCGCAACAGGAGAATGGAAGGCAGCAGACATGGAGTGGAGAGCGAGGGCTACAGTCATGCCCCAGCATTCCTCCTGGACTGAGGCCTTCAGCCGCCATAATGCAGCCTGGCACCCTGGTGCTACACACATAAGTAGAAGAGCGTAACTCCATGGCTGCCAACTGGAGCCTCGTGCGAGCTCATGTGTAATATAATGGGCGACGAAGACCTATGGCGTACCTGCGCAGACACCATGCAAGGTGTTACACCGCCTCCCACGTAGCTCCAGTCCACAGGTAAGCCTGCTATCCCCTAGCAACAGTGGGAGCTGATATTTACCACTTACTTGGAGGCTTTGGGTGATAGTGGTTATTTAGCTTCCCTGAAGAAAGCCATGCTTCTCAACGCCATGGGTGTTGAAGGACAATGCATTTTTGTGTCCCTAAAAACTGAGCAAAGTGGGAGACGTGTATGAAGAAGCTGTTTGTTGCTTCATAAATCGTTTCTCCAACAAAGAAAACGTGGTCCTGCACAGACTCAAATTGTGCATATTGAAACAAGAAAGCAATGAGACAGTTGATGACGTCATCACCCGCATGAGAGAAATGACAGCCCATGCAGATTTGGGGATAATGTAGAGCAAGTCATATGTGACATGTTGGCAGTCTGCACCAATTCCTGCAAAGTTCAGTACAAATTCATCCAGGAGAAGGAGCTGCACCTGGACTAGGAAATTCAGATAGCAAGAGCTGATGAGGAGACGTCGAGCAGACACAAGGAGATGGGGGGGGGGTCCATGAGACTCCAAGAAACAGAGAGGCCCCAAGTGGAGATAACCCCTGAAATGCTACAGGTGCTCCAGGCACTTAGCAAATGATAAAGACTGCCCTGCGAGGGACAGGGAGTGCTCCAAAGTATAGGAGAATCGGGCACATGGACGTTGCCTGCATATGGGAAGAAAACAAAGTTACGTGCATTGAGAGGCACAGGGGCACGAGCGATGAAGAGGTAGTGGAAGACAGACCTACAGTGGTCATGGTAAACTTGACCCACGGAAGGAGGGAAAAAACCCATTGCACCGTGAAAGTGGACGGCAATGAAACCCGAGTAATGGCTGATTCGGGGTCCGACCTGAGAATCCTCCCCATGCAAACCTACACAAATATCGTGGTGTGCAATTTGGTAAAAATCAGAAGCACCAGACACAACCCCACAGTCTTCGAGGGAGCCACAGTGGACCTCTTGGGGGACTATCTGTCCAAGTGGGTATATGTAGAATGTGTTTCCGATATCACCACATCCACAGTTATCGATGTACTAAACTCAGTCTTTCAAAGAGAGGGGCTGCCCAGGGAAATTGTGATGGACAATGGTGTCTAGCTAGTCTCAAGAGACATGGAACATTTTTCTGAAAAAGCACAACATTCAGCAATTAAGAGCGCCTCTCTACCACCCCAGGCTAAGGGGCTGGTGGAAAGAGCAAAGTGTTATTTCAAGGGATCCCTACAACAGCAGGGATGAACACCTATATGACAGTCATAGAAGCAGTGGTGGCCCACCGGCTGACCCCCAATGTCATCCTAGGGGTCTTACCATTCCAAATGTTAATAGGGAGAAGGGCCGCATCCATGTCGTACCCCCGTGGCTACACAAAGTTAGGCAGGATGACAACATCGACATGAATGAGAATAGTGTGGAGAATACAGAAGAGCAAGGATGTAATGAAAGTGCAGAGTGACACGCGCAGAGCAGTCCACCTCACAGAAGTCAGGGCAGGGGATCTAATAAAAATGCAGCTGCCTCACCATTATTGACTCGAGGTATAGCCAGGCAGTTGAAGTCACCTGGAAAAGGCACCAATAATGTCTGTACCCGGGACGGAAAAGCTGCACCTCCACTGGAGCGGGCGATGTCAGTGAATCATGGAAAACAGCCGGTTGCGTGGAGCTACAAGGACAGGAAGACAGGGAAGAAGAGGATCAATTTGAGAGTGTCATGATGAGCCTGCGCCCTCAGAGAGAAAACAACACCAAGAAATTAATCCAGCTGTACAGGGCGCAGAGGAAACATCGAGCATGAACCATCTCAATCCAAAAGCAGCGACCAGTGAAAACCAATCCCAACGAGAAAAGAAAAGACCAAACAAATACGGAGACTTTGTAATGGAGTAGTTTAAAGCTGTTCTAACAAAAAGAGTTATCTGAGGACTTGTCACTGAGATATCTCGGCTACCCGAGATCTCATGAGATCACGCATGAGAAGCGTAACAGGAGAACGAAAGGCGGAAGACACGGAGTGGAGAGCGAGGGCTACAGTTGCGCCCCAGCGCTCCTCCTGGACTAAGGCCTGTAGCCTCCATAATGCAACCTGGCACCGGGTGCTGCACACGTAAGTAAAAGAGCATCATTCTGTGGCTGTCAATTGGAGCTTCGTCAGAGCTCATGTGTATTTATATTGGGACATTGTGACAGAGACTGATGCATCAGCGCACTGAAGCCAACTGTGCTGATCAGTTGTGAGAACCAAGCCATGTGTACAGTTTAAGTTCTGTTTGTTATAAGGTGCTACTAAAACACCTTCTCATCATAATTTGGTCTTGTGCTCCTTGGTCACCACAGGGTCCTCTTGATTTCCACCACAGGCAGATATTAAAATTAAATCAGCCTGATAAGGGGCATCCAATGTTGAATGCACCCGCGAATGGACTAGTACCAAATGCCCTGTCTATGAATTTTATGTGAGATTGATAGTAATTAGCAGTTGACAATATGTATTAAAACTCTGTAGTTCAAACCATTTGGGTTGTTACTATGTAATGTAGTATTTTTAAAGCACCTATCACTGGAATGGCCTTAAGGCTCTGTGGCATTTTGAATAGGTTATTGTAAGATTTTGGAAAGATCACGCATTACATAGACAGCATGACATTATATGATATGGCATTTACTATTATAAAAGCAGAGATGTTTATACACGAGGGAAAACAGTGAACAGAGAAAGATGCTTACTGTTTCCCTGGTTGGGTTGGTCTGTGTGTTGCCTATTCCATGGTTATAATGAATTAACGTGTAAGGAGTGGTTCTTTGATTTAAATGTGTGCTGCTGTGTGAAGATTGATGTGTCTGCCTAGTTGTAGTCACCTTTGGCTATCCCATTGCCAATGATTGCAGCTCTGGGCTCTGCATACAACAGTAATACAGTTGGTTGAATACATAATCCCACAAACATTTGTTCTATGTGGGTATCTAGCCAAGAAAAGAGCCTAGGATTGTAGAAGCTCTAAACATTTAGCACCTCCAATGATGACCAGTCATAGGAGTTTCTTGAGGACAACAGATATTAAATAAGTTGTTTTTTTTAGGAAATGTGGCAATACAAAGCCTCGTTTATGGGAAACCAGGTGATTACCCAACCTAGATACCAATTTCTGTAGGACTCACATTGTACTTTCCATATGTTCTCAAAATACAACTGACTAGTCTTCCCTAACGTGTTCTATTACAAAAAAGGAACCTATCCTCTTCTTCTCATCTCTCTTGATTGATAGTTTCTGTATCAAGCAGAACATAATCTAGCATTGTGGGTGGCAACCTTTATTGTGCACTCGCTGCTCCCTCCCTAGATCCACACCCTGCACCCTTGTTTAGTCACCTATCATCCTTCCCTTCTGTCCCTTCTGGATGTTGCTCCCCTCAATAACTCAGGGCGCATGCAGCATATAGGTAAGCCTAGGATTAAACCCACCCATACTTCTCCTCCCCTCTCTGATGTAGCTAGAATTTTGAAGCATGCCACAGTGAACAGAACCAGTCAAGACAAAACATCACCAGCCCTCAAATATGATGACCGCACGTTACAGTAATGAAATTTATACTGCTCACACCAGTCATTCCAAAACATATGTGTGCCTATTCCTACATTTGAAGATTTGTATTGTAGTAATAAGCCAACACAGATGTGTAGGTTTTATAGATCAACTGTCTGGCTAGTGAACACTCATATCACTACTGCCCCTAGTGAATACTCTCATCAATACTGCCCTACCCAATGTCGTCTCTTAGAAAAACAATGAATATTTGTATGTATGTATTTATGTATTTATTTATAGTGCACCTAACGCAAGTGTATATTGATTCTAGAAAAGAATGTAGCTGTCTTCTAGTTCATTACTCGACCTCATCCTGTGTAATAATGCATTAACCTCATGAGCTACATAATCTGAAATTGTTTGAGTGACCCTTTAAACTGGTGGAGTTTAGAAATGAAACTTTGAAAAACGTTTTCAAAACGAAGAAAGATAATGTGCATATGTGTGCCTTCTCACTGGCAAAATAACTTTGCATCTGGGGAACTGAAATGTCTTCAACATGTACAGGCTTATTTGGATACAATTTCCCTCAGACGACACAAACATATTTAATCACTGAAATATCAGAAGTCAGAACCCACCTGGATGGAGAACTTGATTTACATCATAATCATCTAAAACAAAGTAATATAAATGCAATGGCAAAACTGGTTCCCTTATGGATCTCGAGCTTAGGGGCAAAGAGGCACAACTTTAGTATTGCAAATGGAAGATGACAATGATATTACAAATACAACAAGAATGCGATCATCGTAGGCAGATTTGTATGACGTCTTATATTCTGGAGGTGCCACTCGTGATGCCTCAGCCTCGTAAGAATGTTGAGAAGTTGAAATGTCCATCCTGACTGCCTCTGATAAAGACCATCTAGAAACAGTGCAAACTGAACCACTATTGGGGAAGAGTTTAAAAAGCCATGCTGCCAGTAAGGATGACTTCTGAGTATCACATTGAACATTTTGGGATATTTTGCTAAGCATTTGTCAACATTACAAGATCTACCATCATGGAGAATTTTTTAGACAGGTATTTCCCCCCCCCCCAAAAAAAAACTGAGAATCTAATTTAAGGTCTTGAAATGAATCAACTACTTTACTGGATACAAATAGTAAAATACTATCCCATCTCTCAATACATTCACGCCACCATTCCATTCATGGCTGAGCAGAGCAGGAGAGTTAGTGCCATGCCGGTTTGGAGACAGGTCCCTTGGTTCTTCTGGATGAGACCAAGGGAGAGTGGCTTCATATTTCATCCGATGAAGAAAAATGACCTCATGCACTCAGGTGGCGCCTTTGTTCCAACTTTTTCCAACTTGTTACAAATTTCCCCTGAAGGAGTGAAACAACCATTCAAAATACGTAATATTGTGACAATATTATACATACATTCGGACTGGAAGAGTTTACATATTTTAAATTTCTATTTTTTGATGTTACAACATTAATGAAGCTTAGAAGTTGTATCATCTACATATGTTAAATGGTAAATGTTAAAGGTATTTGTACCGCACTGTCACCAATATAATTGGTCCATAGGCGCTCAAGCAGATCTGCAAACGAGAAGTTGGGGTTGGGTTAGTGAGGAGAAGAGGGAGTAGGATAGTGGGAGAGGTGGTGTCCTGTTGGCAGCTTCCGTTGGGAATACACTGTGCGCTGAGCTTTGATGCTAGTATCAGATCGATGCCAGTCCTCGTGTGCTGTTGGTGCGGCTTATGTGTTGTTTATTTGTTGTTGCGGTGTGGTGAAGTGCGGGTGGCTTGCAGTGCAAGAGGTGGTTGTGTGAGTTTTTGTGTGCGTTAAGTATGCAGAAATGTTGAGCATTTTGGTTAGTGGGTTATATGTCTCACAGCTGACCTTCACACTATGGCTAAACACTTAGATTTGAGATTCCGATACGGTGGTGGAGGGGCCCAGGTCTCACAATACACACTGCATTCCAGCACACAATAGACATGGATGGAGGCTACACTTAGACCCGAGAGTCCTGCATAGTGGGAGAGAGACCCAGGCTTCACATTACATTGCGTTTCACCATACAATAGACAGAGATGGAAGCTATACCTAGATTTGAGAGTCCTGTATAGTGGTAGAGAGGCCTAAGGTTCATGATACATTATGTTTCACTATATAGTAGACAGAGATGGAGGCTATACCTAGATTTAAGAGTCCTGAATAGTGGGAGAGAGGCCTAAACTTCATAATACATTAGGTTTCACAATATAGTAGACAGTGTTGGAGGCTATACCTAGATTTGAGAGTCCTGTATAGTGGGCGGGAGGCCTGGGGTTCATAATACATTAGGCTTCACCATATAGTAGACAGAGATGGAAGCTATACCTAGATCTGAGAGTCCTGTATAGTGGGAGAGAGGCCTAGGTTTCACAAGGCACTATGCCTCACCATACAGTAGACAAAGATGGAGGCCATACCCAGATCTGAGAGTCATGCATAGTGGGATAGAGGACCAGAGTCCATAATACACTAGGCTTCACCATATAGTAGACAGATATGGAGGCTATACCTAGATTTGAGAGTACTGCATAGTGGGATAGAGGCCCAGGGTTTACAATACACTATGACTCACCATATAGTAGACAGAGACGGAAGCTATACCTAGACTTGAGAGTCCCGTACAGTGGGAGAGAGGCCCAGGCTTCACAATGCACTACCCTTCACCAAATAGTAGACAAAGAGGGAGGCTATGCCCAGACCAGAGAGTCCGTCAAAGTGGTAGAGAGGTCCAAGGTTCACAATACACTAGGCTTCACCATATAGTAGACAGAGATGGCGACTATACCCAGATTTCAGAGACCTGTATAGTGGGAGAGAGGCCTATGGTTCACAATACACTAGGCCTCACCATATAGTAGACAGCAATGGAAGCTATACCCAGATTGGAGAGTCCTGCACAGTGGGAGAGAGGCCCAGGGTTCACAGTACACTAGGTCTCAACATATAGTAGACAGAGATGGAAGCAATACCCAGATTTGAGAGTCCTGCATAGTGGGAGAGAGGCCCAGGCCCCATAATGCACTACGTTTCACCATATAGTAGACAAAGACGCAGGCTATACAAAGACTTGACGGTCCCGTATAGCGGGAGAGAGGCCCAGGGTTCACAATGCACTAAGCTTCACCATGTAGTAGACAGAGATGGAGGCTATACCTAGATTTGAGCGTCCTGTATAGTGGGAGAGAGGAATAGGGTTCACAATGCATTACATTTCACCATATAGTAGATAGAGATGGAGGCCATAACTAGATTTGAGAGTCCTGTATAGTGGGAGAGAGGCATAGGGATCATAATGCATTATGTTTCACCATATAGTAGACAGAGATGAAGGCTATACCTAGGTTTGGGAGTACTGTGTTGTTGGTTCGACACAGGCTAATGTTCACGGTTCTAAGTGTGGCACTTGCTAAATTCATAAATCTGTCTAGATGCGGCACAGGCTAATCGTTAATGGTACATTAGCCATGTATAAAGATGGAGGCTACGCCTAGATTTGAGAGTCCTGTATAGTGGGAGAGAGGCCTAGTGGAAGAATAAAAATATCAAGGCTTACTACCACATAATAGATATACGCCAGTCACGAGGTCAAAGTTACAATTGTATTTATTAACACGTGGCCACTTGGTTCTCAACACCCCACAATGTGTGCAAGAAGACACTGTGAGCTGAGAGACTACTGAACATTCCACAAGTACACATATTTATACAAATTCTTCACAGCCTTGGACACATCATCCAGCCCCTCTTCATACAATACATAACCTAGGGTTTGTGACCTAACTACATAACTAACTCATATTTAAACATCATTGCATAGTTTGCTGTTTTCCTTCAAACAATTCACATGTTTTCCAAATACAAGACACAAGGTAACATTCCTCATTTTACTCGCTTATATTTATCTACCATTTGATCTTGAGCTTAAAGTCAGTTAGTTCCAAGGAGAGAAAACAAGAATTTCAGGAGAAGAGCATGTTTAGCTTTTCATTATTTTACTTTACTGTTTGAACAGGGAAGGCACAGTTGGGACAGATGGCATCTAAATTACTGATTAGTACAGTTTTTGTTTAGCTTCAAGGTTCTTTGTGCAGGATAAACAATCCACCTTAGCCGCTTCAACATTCTTATCTAAGCACAAAGTTCATCTTGCTCTGTTGAAGCCAAAAACACAAGTTATGAACATGGAACAGAAAGCAGGAGGTGATCAAAATGGTGGATAACTCAAAATGTGTCAGCCTGTTTCAGGTTCATTCAATGTGATATTACATTGTGATGCAAATGTGCTTAGGCCAACATTTACTAGCAGGCGGTATTATAGAAAATACATTTTAACACTAGGTTTCATAGTGCAGCAGATTTCAGAGTATAATACAGTAGAATTAGTTTAATAGCAGACAGAGGTGGTTTGATATACCTATATTTCAGAGTAAATTTATAACAGGCGATTGCTAGTGTTGAGTATTCCCTAGGAGAGTGATGTGGGTGGGGTTCACCCGGCAAGGTATATTCTCAGGTAAGGTAATGTAGAGTGGCAGGGCTTTCTGAAATGGAGTGATTGCTCTACTCCCCACCCATGCCACACTTGCTTTTTTAGTTGCTGCTGGTTGATGGCTGGCCACTGGCTTCCCCTGCTGACACCTGCAGATACATCTTGGAGCCACCAATGTGGGAACTGCCCTTTTGCCTCGGGGCCCTTAGCCGCAGGGGCTGCAACGGGTAGAGGGCTGACCTGAGCAGGCAAGTAGAGTTTTATGACGGTACAATAACCTTCTTGCCAAATGACGGTATATCATGGTTATCGCGGTATAGCAGGTGGAGTTAACTCATTTAAACAAATATTTTCTAAAAGGTCATAAATTGTCAGATTTATCATCACAAACAAAACCAGGTGCCAGAATTGGGCTTTTCAACATACTTTCCACTGAAATGCCACCCCTTGCTTCCACCAAATACAAACACACGTGTGGAGAGGAGACAAACACACGTGTGGAGAGGAGAGGCGGAGGGGAGCCCTGCTGCGACTGGCAAAGCAAACTGAATAGCTTTTCTTAAGTGGTCATTTTGGCTTTTAGCCCCCCCCACTGGCTACTGGTGAAGATGAACATGTTGCTATCTTGATAACCTGCATGCCACAGATCAATGGAGTCTGATGGTAGTATACGCTTGTGCGCATATACACACACACGCACTCTCTCTTTACATTACAGCCTTCAGTTTACTTGCGGGCCAAAAGGTGTTCAGTAATCACGGACATGTTACACTTTGGCATGGCAGCAGAGAATACCCACAGAGATGAGTACATTTCGCACTGTGACTTATTATATGTAAATTCAATGAACCAGGGAAATCCCCCATTGTCATATGTTTAGAAAACATTATCCATTATAAATATATAAACCCCAAACCGCCAACCCAAAGTAAACACTTTTCCTTCTTGGCACTGTATTTATTCTTCCTATTGCTAACATATTGATTTTGTGTCAGGCACGTGTGGTTTATGGAATGGCATTAAAAACTGCTCCAACTGAAACTACTTGGCAGACGGCACATCTAACAGTGCAAGACCAAGACTGCGCAGCACTTGCTTACTGCAGCCTTTCCAAATCAGACTGAAAAGCACACTTAACGGTATGAACGGTATACCGGTATAAACAATGTGACGGTTATTATTGTTCAATTAAGTGGTTCACGGTATCTTTAACGGTATACCGTAATACCGTTACATCCCTACAAGTCATGTCCACTTATCTCGCCAATCAGGGCTGGGGGGAGGGCTGGAAGGTGGGAGGTAGCAATCAGGGAAGTGGGATTTGGCAGGAGTCCGGGACGGACCAGGGCACGAAACAGGGCTGGGCGAACTAAATTAAAATGCAAAATGCGTTCAGCATTGGCCCAGGAGAGTTGCCTACCTTTTCCTTTACCTGCATCGCCTGATGTGAAAATGGCGAGCAGGTAGTTGTGCCACGTTAAGGCTTAAGGCGCCAAACATAAACAGGTGAGTATTCGCCAATCAGGGCCAGAGAGATGGCTGGGAGGCGGGAGGTAGCAATAAAGGAAGTGGGATTGGGCAGGCGTCCGGGGAGGAGCAGCGTGCAAAACGGGTCTGGGAGAAAAAAAAATGCAAAATGCGTTCAGCATTGGCCCAGGGGGCTCGCCTACCTTTTCCTTTAACTGCATCGCCTGATGTGAAAATTACGAGCAGGTAGTTGTGCCGCTTTAAGGCACCAAACATAAACAGGCAAGTATTCAGCAATCAGGGTTGAGGGGAGCGCTGGGAGGCGGGAGGTAGCAATCAAGGAAGCGGGATTGGGCAGTGGGTCCAGGACGGAGCAGGGTGAGAAAAAGAGGGTTGGGGGGGACTAAAAAAAACACAAAATGCGTTCAGCATTGGCCCAGGAGGGTCACCTACCTTTTCCTTTACCTGCATTCCCTGATGTGAAAATGGCGAGCAGTTAGTTCTGCCGCATTAAGGCACCAAACATAAACAGGTGAGTATTCTCCAATCGGGGCTAGGGGGAGGGCTGGGAGGCGGGAGAAAGCAAATAAGGAAGTGGGATTGGGCAGGGGGCCTGGGACGGAGCAGGACACAAAACAGGGCTGGGGGGACAAAACAAAACACAAAATGCATTCAGCATTGGCCCAGGAGGGTTGCCTACCTTTTTTTTACCTGCATCGCCTGATGTGAAAAATGAATTTCCGCTCCTGGTTTTAGAAAGTTGCCAGTGAGTGTTTTTGTTTAAAACCAGATTTTCTGAGAAGCCATCAAGGTCACAAGGGTAGATAAATACTTTCACCTTGCAAAGATAGCTGGACCTGGTCCACAGCAGCTGGTCTTGCTAAAAATATTCCTTTAAAATTAAATTCTGCATGCTTCACATGTGATCTTAGATCACAAGTCACAAATACTTTACTGTTGATAGACAGAAATGTAAAGTAATGGCTCAATAGCTTTACATCATTGCGTTTACCTTGATGTGCGTTTGAAAAAATTGTGAAAGCCTAAGTGCTGTAGCATATTTTTTAAGTGTACTAACAGGGGAGATCTCCTATAGTTCTCTCTTTTTAATCTCTACCTCTTAACCCTTAGCACATATCTATAGTTTGTGGATTTATCAGAAAAAGAGATGCCTCAGCACTGTTGCTTTCACCAACACTTTTAATTCATGATTGCTGACACATGAGGACATCTCAAAGGTGAACTTTTAACATTTGACTCTTCATATGTATATAAGGCAAAACATCAGATTTAAACTTTTCCCTTGGGCATCAGACATGATATTGCATTCCAAAGATCACAGTACTTAGTCCAAAGTTATGATGGCCTCTTACAGGAGTTCATGGGAAAGTCTTTATGTTTGTTTGTTTGTTTGTTTGTGCATTTATATAGCGCTACAAACCCTCAGGAATCTGAGCACTGCTTATTTCCCACAGTGTGTGGTGGTCATTTATCAACCTCGGAAGGATGAAAGGCTGAGTTTGGCCCCACCGGGATTCGAACCTGCATCAGCAGGCTCTGCACGGATGTCAAAGCGAGCGCTCTACTAGATTTCTAGACTATTATGTAAAAAGCAAAATCATTTTATCTGCTGCTTTGCAAAGAAGTTAATATTTATCATTACTGTGTATGTGTAAAGATGACTACATTTGATTTTTTTGACCAAAGAATACATAGTAGCTTAGGAAAATGTGTGAAAGAATGTTAAACAACCGCTTTCTGTGCATTGTTACAAGGTACATTGTAAATGTTGATTGGAAAATCTACACCTCGTTGGAATTGAGTAACTGTGGCTCAGACAAAAGGAAGAGGGACTAGTGAAGGATTGTCCTCACATCATAAACAATATCATTTGTTTATAATGGTTAACAAAAGGTTATAAAATATGAGGGTCTCTAAGACACAGTATCCTCAGCTATTGTTTTATTAGGAATGGTCTTGTATTTGGATGATACAGGGTTTCAATCTTGTGCAATATTTAAAAGAGTGTAGGGAAATATGTTACCTATGGTGACTATTCTGGACTAATACATTCAGGTGATGAGCATTTGAATATGGCCAAACAATTTGATAGTTTCATGTCCTATTTTTATAACTATGCTTAGGCAATGTATTTCCTTATGCCGATATGAAGCAGAGTGCAATGGTCAGTCTTAACAGAAGGTATTGAGCTCACTGGCGTCATAACTCTATTTAGAGGTAACATGGGAATAATACAGTTAGTTCAGTATTTCATGAGATTACGGTTTCACTAGAATACACAGCACATGTTGTATTTACCAAAGCGCTTTGAAAAAGAGTTTGTTCATAATTGTTTAAATAATAATTACTCTTGTAACAAGCATGGTAAGCATGTGATGGGGTTCACAGAGCATTTGGTGGCAGTATGTATAATTTATGATTCTATTATTACAGCTCCATATTCGTGGTTGCCTTTTTGTTTCGTAATAAACTCATGAAAGATTTGAAAATTGTAAAATGTGTGCAACCTGAATTGAATATGTATAGAGAATGTTTTACAATAGGATTACAATCCCAGTAATTGACACTCACAGGCGTTTGCAAGCAACAAAAACAAATATTTGATTCATTCATTGTGAGTTAGCTCTTACTACAGTGTCTAGTATTTAATTATTTGTGAGGTTTGTATACGTTTTAGAGTACCTTTGTTAAAAACTTGAGTTCTTTGTTAATGTTTATCATTTGATTATTATTTTTTATTAGAAATTCGTGTGATCAATTTTGCAGCCTTGATCGTATTCCTAATATAGCACAAAACTGGTGTTGGCAGATCAGTATTCTGATACCTTGGTATTTTCAATTTTCAATTGGCATATAGGTCCTTAAGAGTTTTGTATTTTGTTAGAAACTATTGTACTATATGTAGTTGCATGAATTAAATGAGCCATTCATTGTATATAGTGATTGGATTGTATTTTTGTGAGCAGGAACATTTGTGAATCTGACTTAGAAATCAGGAGAAATTAACAGAAAAGAAGGATTGACATCTTCACCGTACTAGAGAAAAATGGATTAGCTCACCTCTTTAGGCATTTTGAGATGTTAACTCATTGCCATCCTAATAAATTTCACTATATCTTACAGTGGTTAGCAGCATGCATGATGGGATGTGGGTCCAGCGTAGGGCCCAGTGTCTCTGTGAGCTGATACACTTCACCTCTCTCTCAGGCTTGCAATTTATGCCTTTCTTTACTGTTTCTCATTTTGTCACTCCACAGTTCTGCATTTGCCCTGAGATTGCTAAATATGTGCTCCGGATCGATCTGTTATTGTATGTGACCTAGTTGTGTGGCATTCAGGCACCGGTCCAGAGATCCCAGGCCAGAGTGCTGCATTGTCTAGTCTGTGCCTTCAGACAGTGTATTGTGTGATATCACCATGGTTCTCTCACACTTTCTTGTTCAGGCTTATTCACGTCAAAGCCTAGCGATAGGATAATTCTCAATAATAGTGTAAATGTTAAGCTAACGTTGAGCAAAAAATTTGCCTTAGAAAGTTGCATTTTTTACCAATGCATTCTCTCCATTACATTGACGCATCATATTATGAGCTGCCAAACAATGAAGAAACATACATTAAATCATGGAACATTGAGTGCACAGAATGGCCAAATTGTCAAAACTGTTGTATTTGTGTTGTTTTCTTAAGAAGACAGTTCACTGCCGGAGACAGTGTTTGTAGTCTCACTGGTGCACAGAGGTAAAACACTTTAGAGGTCCTCCCCACTCCTTGATGGACTTCGAAATATATTAAGGGGCTCATCACGATTTGGGCTGTATTCCCGGCTGTAATACCACTGACTGTAATAGCCCTAGCACCGACCGGCTTGGTGGTATTACCACCGGATCACGGGTTGGGCCTTAACGGTAAATCCCCATTCCTGATTGGGTCCATTGGATCCAATGGGGAATTTTCAGTGCTAATACTGCGGGCTAATACAGCCGGCTGCAATGACGCCGAAAACAGGGATTTTCACCTCCAGAAAAAACCTGGAGGTAAAACCGCCAATTTAGCGCCCAACTCGTGGTAGGGCCAGCCCTTAAATGCAGCGGTGATACCATTACCACCGCATTTAAGGGCTACAGCCCAACTCGCGATGAGGCCCTAAGGCATGTAAGCAGCCTGAGAGCAGTGAGCCATCTGCACACCATGCTATCCAACAGAGGGGTAGATTGCTGCTACCCATTCACTGGTTCCCACATCCCTGTCTCCTAATCCTAAACCATGACTGTCTGTCCTCTGAGCTCTTGCACTTAGGACACAACACCAGTCACAGGGAGGATGTGGAGATTTTTTTGCAGAGACTTGGAAATCAAAAGCTGGGTTCCATCTGTTTTGTTGGATGAGGGAACTATATAAAAGCTTTACTCCTCCTCCATTATCCCATACCAAATCTGAGTATGTTGATCCCACTACCAGTGTAACAAAGAGAAACGTGTGTGTGTGTGTGTGTGTGTGTGTGTGTGTGTGTGTGTGTGTGTGTGTGTGTATTTTCACACTTTGTGTGTGTGTGTGTGTGTGTGTGTGTGTGAAGTTTTCAAAATGTTGGCATGCGCCACCTTCCCCCAGGAGTGCACCAATAATTGGTTTTGCGCCCACTTAAATTTGGTGTGCACCAACTTCCCTGTTGAAGTGAAGAAATAATCAGATGTGCATCTCTCGCATTACCTGTTGGGATGTAGTAAAACAATGCGTGTGTGCCTATTTCACTATAGGACTGTGGATAACATTGAATATGTGCTATAATCCCAGCAGTAGTGTGAGACAAATGTTGTGTGTGCCTCCTTCTCTGTGGAAGAAGATCAGAAAATCAGTTCACCCTTTACTGCAGGAGTATGGAAAACATGCTTATCCACCACCTTCCCTGCAGGAGTGTGTCAACAATGATGAGTGTGCCTCCTTCTCTTTTGGAGTGTGTCAATAATTGTGTGCATGCCCCCAACCCAGCTGGAGTGTTTTATGAATAATGTGTGAGCCCCTTCTGGCGGGCAGAAACATTAGGTGTCAGGTTCTCAATCTGTTCCCTCAGTAAAGTGGCATGTCCAAGCAGGGACATGTCTCACATACCCCTGTGTTACATTCAAATCGTAAACATGTAAAGTATAGCAGGCTTGTTACGACACACTCTGGGTGATCAATATAAGTTTACTTCTTTTATCATCACAATCTGAACAGTATCATTTCATCTTCAGACCCTAAAGTAGAAGTATCAATTGATATAATAGCTGCCACTTCCACTCTATTGTCTTGGCTAACGTAACTTGCACTTCGACAGAGGTCATCTTTAGACACTACTATGATCATCTGCTGTCTTTAAGGATATAGTTGTTGGGCTTGTAAAAGCGCTGATATCTTGCTGAAGTCTGCTGAGATATGGTGTTCATTCATTTTGACAAATGTCAATTATTTTACTGTACTGTTTCGCAACAGAGGAACAGCAGAGTGGGGTGTTTCCCACTGGTGGAGTGGTCACATCAGTCCCAGCTGAGACCCCGAGAAAAAAGAGGGGCACTGTTGCACTCGCTCATGCCCATGCTGAAAATCCCAGGGCAAGCGGAGCAGGCATCAGAGCAGGTTGTTTTCCTCTATTCATTGTTGTGAGCTACCAGCAGGGAGAGTCTTTGCGCCTCATAAGTCCAGTGGTAACCCGCCTGTGCTACCGGCGGGTTGCCGCTGGACAGAAACACTGTTTCTGCTGGCTGATATCCCAGTGCCACAGGGACATTACAAGTCCCGGCAGCCCAGGATATCAGGCGGTGGAAAATGTTAGTCCCCATTCACCATTGGATGGAAACACTGTTTCTGCGGGCTGATATCCAGTTCCACCGGGACATTACAGGTCCCGGGAGCCCAGGATATCCGGAGGTGGAAAATGTTAGTCCCCATTCCCAATTGGATGGAAACACTGTTTCTGCTGGCTGATATCCCAGTGGCCACCGGAACATTACAACTCCCGGCAGCCCAGAATATCAGGCGGTGGAAAATGTTAGTCCCCATTCCCATGTAGCCCCATATTACCCCATGGGAGTGGGGACAAGGAAGCACTGGCACCTAATGGTGCCGGTGGATCCATGACATCTCTGCTTTCTGGGGCTGTTGCGCCTGGCAAGACAGACCTGTCGGGCGCACCGGCCCAGGAAAGCAGAGTTGTAGTCTGCAGGTCTGGAAAGGGTGCTGGTACGTTGCTACCGACACCCTTATTTCCGGACCTGCATATTCGTAATGAGAGCCTTTGTCACAAAGCCTGTGTGCTTTGTCTTTTGGGATGTATGCATACTTGCTACGTTTGCTGCCTAGAAGGGAGACGGAGAGTACACTATCAACTCTGTTGGTCTAGGGATGATGAGGACTCTTTGGCCTTGAGTCCTGGACACATACTCTAGAGGGACAACTCCCACACTCACCGGAAGTGGAGTTGAGCATGGTGAGTGTGGCAGCTGAGCCTGTTGGAAACATATTGGAGATAGAAGAGTGAAGCTTTATCAGCTGTGATTACCAGTGACTCCTGGTGACCAGACTAGACGGTCAGCTTGATGAGAGTGCCTCAACACACACATAAGTGCACTGGGCTTTGTGGATAAGATCTAACAATTGACATTGTCCTAGCATTTTGGGGCTTCTAACAGTGGGTAGAATGTTACCGTTTTTGAGGAGGAAATTTCAGCGGCGTGGGGTGGCGGATTTGGGATAGGTCTCTCAAGACAGTCAGGCATTTCTCTCTTCTAGTATCAGTGTGTCACCCACCCTTCAGTAGCAAAGTGACTGGAGGTTGGGTGGGCAGATGTGTGAAAACAGAAAAAGAATATCGAGGCTGAGTACCCCAAAAGAAAATACACCGAACACAGGTTACAAAGGATCATACAAAGTACTTTATTCTATACTGAATCCAATTACAAAAAACAGAGCAAAATCAGATAGCTATCGGCCCTCAGTACAACACAACAAACTCCAGCGTGGTTCAGTGTGTTCAGTGAGAGATGCTGTACATTTGAATGCATTTGCTTTTTATACATTTAGTGGGCGCGATGCCCAGCCCCACTTCGGGTTAATATTCCTTTTAATATATCACCGATCTAGGGTTCGTGCCAAGTCTCAAATAACCGCATATAACTGGTTTGCCTTTAATACATGTATCAACAAGCGCATGCAATAGCTGTGTATTCTAAAGTTTTCCATGCAGGCCTTCTTAAACATGAATACAATGTAGTTAAACAGATGTTCTTTGTTCAGTATTTGAATACATTGTCTCAACATATGCTCGTGGGTTAGTTTTCCTTGCACAAGTAATCCTCCTACTCATAGGTCAGTGAAGGACAAGGTCTCAGTTCATGACCTCAGCAAGTGGCCTGCAGGCAAATTACACATTAGCTATGTACAGAGGTCAAGATGGCCATGTTGTATTCTGCAATGACATCGTCCACCATTTTAGCTCACAGGGTGACTTTTACACAACGAATCCTAAAATGGCGGTTTGACCTAAAATGGTGGCCTACATGGATTTAAGGTCAGGACCTTGCAACACAGATTTCTTTCCCAAGCGACTTTCAAGCAGCTTGGCATAGGCCAATATTAGATATATTTATTACAATAGGAGGCACAATATACTTTCTATTTCGACAAACCCTCCTTTTGGCCTATGCCAAGTGCTAAAAACTACTTTGGATCTCCTTGCAAATAACTCCATGCATCATTGTCCATGCACCCTGAATCACTATCAGAAATATCTATTGCCATTAGGTATTTTGCTAAAATATCCTTCAATACGTATTCTTTGGAAGTCTTCTCTGGGGCATATACTTTAGGTCCTATCAAACCTATCGCTTGTGCGCAACATTCCCCCAGTATCGAACACATACCAGCCAGACACTGAATACAACAACAAAGAAACAACAGTATTCCCAAAATAATCAATAAGACTGAAAGCACCTTCCAACCCCAAGATCGCAAGAAGTCCCAGAACCAAGCGCTCAGATCCCAGTTTCCCTCGGGAATATGCACTTCGGAACCAAGGACATGCAGATTCTGTATTGCCTTGAAGATAGTTGGGGAGGAATCTGGTACGAAAACACAGCAAGCGGATCCCACTCATTTGCATACTCCACCACGCCATCTAATGCCATTCGATTTTGAAGTGCTACTAATCTTATCACCTTTTGTTCTAACGTCCTATTATAGAGTATGTCCGTGGTCCGGTTGATGGTTCTCTCCAGTACTCTCGCTAGTTTTCTGATATCTTCTGAATTCGCTATCTGCTCCCAAAATGGCACAACTGATTTTTCTATATCTCCCAATACTTGTGCCGGGGTGTCAACATTCTCATCCCGCCGTGGACGAGCCTTCGAAACCTCTATTGTACTAGCTATAAACACCCCAGGTAACAGGATTCCTAAATAACATGTTCCCTGCCAATCCCTGGGCAACCATGGGAATGCTACATTACCGCAAACAAAGTAGTTCACCTACATACAAAGGTCTGTTCTCTGCAGTCAAATTTGCAACATTGGCACAACCTAAAAATGTTCACATTGACTGAGTTCCATTCCTCTGTATGCAAAAAGAAACTGAATCAGGGCTATGGTTAACAGTGTAAGAAGGAGGCATGGCATCCTTATTGCCTATCAGAGACATTTCAAAGGAAATCAAAGATTGGAAAGGACGAGACAGTTTGTCAGAAGGCCTAATAGAAGCAACATTCGGTTTACTCCTATTTACAAAAAGCGAGCATCCCAGGGGAGTCAAAACACGTTTCTCAAAACTATTCAAATTGGTGCCATCAAAGTTCCTTAAGATGCTATCATTCCATCGGCCAAAGAACAGTGCACTAAAAGAAGCATAGCAGGCAGTTGTCAACAGTAAAGGATGAATATACCAACCTAGCACCCTATCCCTGTGTTGTGGTAAATGTGAGCAGACCCAGCAGTTGGATTTATTAAAAATGGCATGTGTAGCATTCATGATAAGTAGTACAGTGTTATTATGGTACCTTTGTCTGTGCTGGGAATCCCGAGGGGATAAAGTGTGCAAATGTACAAAGGTAGTAGGAACAATGGGTGCACTTTCAGTAGGCAACAAAAGTTCTAAAGAGTGAGTTTCCTCAAGGTACCATAATCCTAAGGCAGCGACTATTAAAAAAACAAATATCATTACAAGAATACAGCAATATGTTTTCGAGGCCCAGGCATTTTTTCCATTGTCCCAGTTGGTCACCCCCTTATTTACAAGTCCCATACGAGCGGCGGCGGTAGCAGGCATTGTAGTCTTTGGATGGAAACCTCAATGTTCGTTGGCGACCCCCCGGTTGCGCGGCTTCGAAGTCCTTCCACAACCCTTCAAATTTGGGCAAAAGCAAGCCCTCGATGACTCTTTCCTTTCTCCGAATGCACAGCCTAACCATGCGTAAGTCTATCTTTGTGGTCGCAAGTTGTATCGTACTTTTCCTGGTACCGATTGATCCGGAAACAATATGTCGTCACTTCCTGCTGGAAGCAAAGTCTCAGAGGCTGAATTTGAAACAGCCGTTTCCGGGTGCAAAATTTGCCGAGAGTGTGGAGACAAAATGGCAGCTTCCCCAAGCCTCCTGGGCTCAGAGATATTCTCCGACACACTCTCAGTGCTGCTTATGCTTTGGGATCGTTGATTGCAGTATCAGCGTGGGGTTCTGTTTCTTCTGTAGCGTGTGGCACAGGGCGAGGAAAGTTTCTTGATGTGTGACGCGGGGATCCAGTTCTTTCATCCAGCTACCCGCACCACTGTCTGGGTGACCAACAGGACCTGGAATGGCCCACGCCAGTGAGGCGTGAGGCAGAAGGTGCGCTCAAATGATTTGACGAGCACCCAACTCCCAGGTCATATGCCGTGGCCTGGGCCCTCGTATCGTACAGGTAAAGCTTCTCGTACCTGGTGGTAAATCAAATACAGGTTTTTAGTCAATTGGCTACAATAATCTGAAAGTAGTACATTTTCAACATTCTTTAAAGTTCGGCATTTTGGAAGATTCCAGATATTGGCAGGTCTCCCCATTACCACCTCAAATGGAGAGAGCCCAGTCTTAGTTTGAGGGGTTGTACGCATGGCTAGTAACACGATCGGTAAGGCGTCCGGCCATTTTAGTTTGGTTCCGGCACACGTCTTAGCGAGCTTGTTCTTGATGATACCGTTGTGTCTTTCTACTAGTCCGGCGCTCTGAGGATGTCTGGCCGAATGGAACTGTTTGTCAATTCGTAACGCTGTACATATCTGTAGGATTACAGCGTCGACAAATTGTGGACCATTGTCCGACCAGATAACTCTCGGCAAACCGAACCGCGGGAAGTACTCCTTTAACATGGTTTTCGCAATGGTCATGGCTGTAGCATCTTTAACAGGGAAAGCCTCAACCCATTTACTAAAGGCACAAATGACCACAAGGACATACTTTAAGTTGTTGCATCGTTCCATTTCAATGACATCAAAGTGAATAACTTCGAAGGGGACAGAAGGTGGGCCAAAACTTCCCCTTGTTGATGAAGTTCCCTTTTCCCACATTGTGTTGTAGGCAAATCATGCAGTTCTGGATGTAGTGCTGGGCAATTTTCGAAATCTTGTCATTTGCCCAAACTTTTCCTAACATTTTCGTAACCTGCTGGGCACAAACATGTGTAGGGCCGTGTGCCATCACAACCATCATCATGGCATAGGCGTCAGGTAACAGCCATTTTCCTTCGACCATGTCCACCCAACACCCATCATCATCAAGTTTTCACAAGCCTTCAGCCCACCTCTTAGACTCTTCCATCATGGCATCAGCTTGGATATCCCACACAGACCCCACACCCCCATCCATTACATAGGCATCTACAGTCTCCCTTGAAACATACATCTCTGTGAAGAGACCTGTGGCAGTTTGTCTAGCTATCTGATCAGCAAAAGCATTCCCTTTTCCAATATCATCCACAATCTTTCGATGTGCTGCACATTTCATAACTGCTAACTGAGTAGGGAGTGCAAGCGCTGAGAGTAGTTGCACTATTAGGGAGCCATGTTGAATCTTGGTACCATGCGAAGTTAGGAACCCTCTTTCTGACCAAAGTCTCTCAAAGTTGTGAACCACCCCAAAGGCATACTGACTATCAGTATATATATTGACTGCAAGCCCTTTGGAGAGTTCACAAGCTCGGGTCAATGCTATAATCTCTGCGGCCTGCGCAGAATTATGCGTAATTCTCTTAGTTTCCACAACCGTGCTGAATGTAGTGATTGCATAAGAGGCTGTGGATGTACCATCCGGAAGTTTAAAGCAAGAGCCGTCACAAAACAGCTCTCCTTGTGAATTATCCAAAGGAGTATCTTTCAAATCAATTCTGCCCTTTGTTTCTTGTTCGGTCGTATACAAACAATCATGTGACTCTTCATCGCTGCAAGTAGTATCTTGCGGAAAAGGTAGGAGTTCAGCCGGATTAAGGACACAACACCTCTTAATTTGAATGTGAGGAGCAAACAAGATCAATTCATATCTTGTCAACCGTGCAGAAGTGAGGTGTTGCATTTGAGTTCGGTTCAATAGGACATCTACAGAGTGAGGCACCATCAGGGTTAGATCATGCTCGTGCTCAATGTAGTGATTGCATAAGCGGCTGTGGATGTAACATCCGGAAGTTTAAAGTAAGAGCCGTCACAAAACAGCTCTCCTTGTGGATTATCCAAAGGAGTATCTTTCAAATCAATTCTGCCCTTTGTTTCTTGTTCGGTCGGATACAAACAATCATGTGACTCTTCATCGCCGCAAGTTGTATCTTGCGGAAAAGGTAGGAGTTCAGCCGGATTAAGGACACATCACCTCTTAATTTGAATGTGGGGAGCATATAAAATCAATTCATATCTTGTCAACCATGCAGAAGTGAGGTGTTGCGTTTGAGTTCGGTTCAATTGGACATCTACAGAGTGAGGCACCATCAGGGTTAGATCATGGCCTTGGACCATTCCCTCACTCTGTTTTACAGACGCGGCAGCAGCAGCGGCAGCAGCAGCGACAGCGTGCAAACATCTTGGCAAAGCGCATGCTACAGGATCAAGGGCGGAAGAATAGTAACCGCACGGCCTATTCTTCCCTCCATGTTCCTGCGTTAATGCAGCCAAAGAACATCCATCACATTCATGCACAAACTATACAAAGGCCTTTTCATAGTTTGGCGTGCCCAAAACTGGTGCAGAGCATAATGCAGTCTTAAGCAAGTCAAACGACTGCTGGTGTTCCGCGTTCCATGGCAATGGCGAAGAAATGCCCTTCTTTGTCAAAGCCACCATCGGTTTGATCACTAGTGAGAAATTCGGGATCCACAACCTACAGTAAGAAGCCATTCCTATCAAGGCCCTAACTTCCTTCTGTGTATTTGGGACAGACATGCCAGAAATGTGTTTTATTCTTTCAGGTGTCAATCTTCTTCCCTCCTTTGACAGGACCTCCTGACAACAATATTGAAATTTTTTAAGCGAAGCTTTGTGACCATGCTTAGCTAGATGAATAAGCAATAACACAGTGCCCTCCTTACAGGCACTCTCAGGGTCAGCAGCTAGAAGCAAATCGTCAACGTACTGAAGCAAAGTGCAGGTAGAGGGCAATTCAAGGGTATCAAGTTGTTCTTTCAAAGCCCTAATATAAATACTAGGACTCTCTGTGTAACTTTGAGGTGCATGAGTAAATGTAAACGAGCGTCCCCCTAAGGTGAACGGGAACAAATATCTACTATCCTTGTGTATAGGAATACTAAAGAACGCATTCTTTAAGTCCACAACACTAAAGTAAGTAGCTGTAGCTGGAATCATGGTAAGGATCATCGTTACATCAGGCACAATTGGAAATTGTGGTGCCACAACTTTATTAATGGCACGTAAATCAATTTTAGAACGTAATGGAAATGCATTAGCGCCTTTCTTGTACACGGGTAAAATCGGACTATTAAACAAACTTCCTGAAATTTCTTCAATCACACCGCGATGCACAAAATCGGAAACAATACATTTCAAAGCTTGCTCGCCCTCAAACGAAATCTCAACTGGGGAATGCGTGGCAGCTCAATTCCATGTTTCAAAACTATCTTAACAGGCTCGATCTGTAAAACACTGACATCATTGTTGTCGACAGCCCACAAGCTCTCTGGTACATCAATGAATTCTGAAGGCAAAGGTCTAGTCAATAATAGCAAGGCAGAAAATTGCTGTAGTCAAATCGTCAAGCGCACGCCATCAGAAGAACAATAAATCACTGCATTTAATTCTTTTAACAAATTCAACCCCAGCAAGTTCTCTCCACAATCCGAAGTCAACAGAAAAGGACACTTGCCCGTAAAGGGCCCCAAAGAAATAGGTACCGGCATAGAAACCAGACAAACAACTGGTGTACCGGAAAACCCTACAGAAACATTTGTTTGCCCTGACAGTGGAATGTTTGGAACCCACGAATGATCAATGGAACACTTCTGTGCTCTGGTGTCTATCAAAAACTGATGTTTCCTATTTCCCACCACCATTTCAACGTAGGGACCTTTGACGGGAATAGGTGTAGGTTCCAAACCCTGCTTCGGGCAATCCTAACGAAACAGAATACCATCAAAAGGAAGCTCTTCAGATAAATATGCAGCGAAAGGATGATCAAATATTTTCCTAGTGTCCGCACTCAGAGTCTGATTGTCCTGCGAAAAAGGTTGTTGAGGGTCCTGTGTAAACTGACCTCTACCAGGGCCCCCTACGCCCAGGCGACATCTGGATTGCCTACCCATATTACCAAATGTATTGTTCAACCTTTGTTGAAGGACGGGGCATTGTGCTCGCCAATGACCCTCTCGACGACAATAAGCACACTGGTTAATATTCACAGGACCCAAAGGCACATTCCCCTGCGGGACATACTGACCTCTAACCTGAGAATTACTCCCTATGGGGCCCCTAACAATTTGCTGCAATAGCACTTTAAATCGGCTTTCCGTTTTTCAATCCTATCTTTTTCATTATTGGCACGGTTCCCATAGTACTGAGCCATGTGCAGTACTTCTGATTGTGATTTCGCCTGCCAAGCGCTCTCAGAAGACATAATCTGTGACTGGATTTCTTTCGCAAGCGACTTTCGAGCAGCTTGGCGTAGGCCAAATTAGATATATTTATTACAATAGGAGGCACGATATACTTTCTATTTCGACAGATGGACTTGTGGCAAACATCCCAAACCATTTGACAGACTTGAATAAGCCTCCCAAGTCATCCGAGCTTACCCTCCCTGGAGCCGGGTGTCTCAGGTCCCTGGGCTTTGGTTGTTGCTTATCCCCACCCTGGCTTGGTTTATCATGTGTTCTCCCTACTTTTATTGGGTTGCATGCTGTTGAACCATCTTGCTGCTATTTTTATGTTTTCAAGGTTTTTAATTTCTGAGCGTTGTGCATTACAATATGTGTGCATGTATTTTTTTTACATTGTTTACTTTCTTTTCAATGTCCTTCTTTTTTCCTTTATTTATTTCCTTTATTTATTTGTGTATTCATGTATCAGTTTATTTATTTATTTTTGCACGTTCAATACCTCCACCTTTCATTCATTCCTTCAGGTGCACCAAACACCCACAATTACCTGTCACAATGAATCCTGTTTTCTGACTCTACTAAGTCTAACCCACTGTGGACCATTGGGAACCAATTTACTCACCTACGACATGGTGCATGCATGCCTCTGATGTAACCATTGCGCTTCTCAATCCTTATTGGTTTCTCCTGGTTGTTCTATTATTTGCACCTCATGTTTCGGGTGGAACAGTTTTATTTGGTTCACTTGAACAAACTGTTCCACAGCCAGATCCCCTTCCTTTATCAGAATTCTATACACCACAATTTTGAAAGGGCCATGCCAGAATGCCATGCACTGAGCATTCTTGCTTTTTCCTTTTGCAAAATTTAATTTGTACACCTGGTCACCTATTTCATACTCCCTAACAGATGACTTCCTGTCATGGTATGATTTGGCACCCTTAGATGCTCTTTTTAAACTATTTTGCGCAAATGCAAATGTGTGCTGCAAATGTTTTCTCAACTCTTCCACATACTCATGAATTGTTGACGCATTTACCAAGACATGCTCATTGGTCCTATACAACACATGTTGGGGAAGTACCATCTTCCTACCTGTGATTATTTCATGTGGGCTGAGATTTGTAGATGTTAATGGTTTTGCCTTAATAGCCATGAGCAGTAAAGGGAGTCGAAAATCCCAACTACATGCTGCTTCAGCCACAAACATTTTAAGTATGTCAGTTATTGAGCTGTTGCATCTTTCCACACCATCATTGGAGGATGGCCTTATGAAACATGTAACTTCCTTTTTAACCCTAGAATTTGCCACATCTTGGTCATTACTGCACTAGCTTCTATGATCTGATTCTATTCTCTGAGGCAAACCAAACCTAAAAAATATGTGATTCTCTAGCAACGTAGCTGCTGTATATATCCACTAAAGTTAGGTGAAGGCATACATTCCAACCATTTTGACATCAAACATGTAAAAGTTAGTTTGTACTTGTTTTGCCATGATGATCTTTGGACTGGGCCAATAAAATCAATTTGAGAATCTGACAAGGGAAGTCCCAAACCTCTCTTCATCAACAGTGCTCTGTGTGTTAGGGGTGGGGGGACTGGAATTGTGCACACACCAAACATCCTCTGGTGTATAATTCCACATCTTATGCGGCCAATAAGCATACTTGTTTAACATTTGCAATTTTTTATGCAAACCTCTATGCCATGTTGTTATCGCATCATGGGTGTGATCTAAAATTAGCCCCAAAATGCACAGGCGGCCACACATTGGATACAACCTGATATACATTTTCTAACCCACAGTCTGTCTTCCAGCTGAAACATCACCCTCAATTCCTCTCTTCCCTTGCAGTCCTCCTCTGTTAAGGGTTTATTTTCTAAATCTGATGCATGATTGTGCAACATACCTTCGATTGGTCTACTTTTTATGCTTTAATCAAATCTTGATTGGGCGTGTCAAAGTTCCACTAAACTAATGGATGATTACCAGTCCTTTGAGATTTGAAAAATGTCACCACATTTGGATCTTGCCGAGCAAGCGTTCAATGGAAAACAGTTCTTCCATTACCACCCCAATTTTGGCTAACATTCTTATTTTCTCGTGGTGCTTTGGAGTGACCCCTTATTTTCCCCCAATGAATTTTTATCTCATTCACTGAAACAATATTGTCAATGGCCTCAATCAGCTTCTCATGCATGAGATTATTTTGTCACAAGTCACTATCCCTCTCAGCTTCCATCCCGGTAACTATTCCACAAAACTGTTCCAGGCATAGTCAGAGTCGTTAACTAACACTATGGGCCGCATTACGAGTCCGGCGGTAGCCGTGCCGGATAAACCGGCAGGCTGCCGCTGGACCCGTAATACCATTCTGCCTCCGTGATTGCCTGAATCACCGGGGCATTACAACCCCGGTGACCGAGTAATTCTGGAGGCAGAATTCTGTAAATCCCCATTCCCATGGAGTCCCATAGGACTCCATGGGGATGGGGACCATGGAAACACTAGGGCCGTCTATGACAAAGCTTGTATTTCCATGTCGCCTGCAGGCAGGTGATGTTACTGCCGCCAGCTCAGACCTGGTGGGAGTGACACCTCCTGCCTGCCGGACTCGGAATCAGCCAGTCCGGAAACAATGGTGGTGGCAGATTATCCACCACCGTTGTTTCCAGACCGGGTGACTTGTAATGAGGCCCTATTTCTCTTCATTTGTTTTCTACTGCTGTGGATATTGCTTTGTAAATTGGAACCAAATCTGCTACTTGATTATTCCTGGGACCTATCCTCATGCACACTGATGGGATACATTCACATTTGACATGCATTCCCAATTCCTTCCTCTAATTCCTATTCAATGTCATTACTCATGTGGCATGCACACCCATACACGTATACGGTTGGGAGATTTATACATTTTTCTTTATCAAACACTTTGTGTGGTGATTGTTCAAATTCAACCAAATCCTTTTCTAATTCTGTATTATCTGTAGAACCTACAAATGCACAGTCATGTAAATCTGCCAGCCCCTGAGCCACTGGACTTCTTTTATTCTGTCTGTATCTTATTTCCAAGTCAAATACCTGCAATGCCAATGTCCATGACATAATTCTCAAATGGGCTATATTTCCTGATCTGATCCTTTTACTTCGCAAAATGTGCAGGGGTCGATGAGCAGTTTCAACTATTACCCACTCTCCTTAAATAATGGGGCAGCAATGTTGTAACGCCCAAACAGTTGTCAATAGTGCTTTTTCACATTTATTAAGTTTAGTTTATACTTGTGACAATGCTTTGCTGGCAAATGAAATGGTCTTGTGATTTGAATGATGTTGTGATACAATGTCGCTGACATGCATAGGTCTATGAACCCTATATAGGATGAAATCCTTCTCCTTGGCAACCACCCCATGTTCTTCCTGTCCCCATTTCCAGGGTACAACCTGTTTCAATAATTTAGCCAATGTTTGTGTGATTTCTGCATAGTCTTCAACCGTCTGAAACACTTGTTTACGAGTGTGATATAAATAAAATATCAATTCAATTCAATTCAATAAATATTATATTCTAACTTGTTATCCCTAACAAGGTCTTCTAACCCTTCAGATTTGTGGGATTCCTCATTTTTTGAATGGCTTCTGCCTTTTTCTTCTGTAGGTTCAATCCCTGGTCTGTGACTTGATGTGCCAAGATCTAAAGGGGTACAAAACTTTGACCCTCAGATTTGTGCAAGGCTTTGGTCAATGAATGGGCGGGGCCACCTTGACTCAGGTACTCTCTTAATCAGTTCTCTCAAATCTGCACATAACCACCGCTGACCATTGGGCTTCAACACGCCTAATATATAATGATTCCTCTGGACTCTAGGTTTTTGATTAATTCTGGCAAAGACTCTAAACAGGCCAAGGGTTGCCTATATTCTCACACAAAGACAGGTTCCCTACCATACCATTCTGGCATTGTAGCCACATGCAGGTCAGTATGCCCGCAATCATATTCTTCCCTAGCGAATACATCCTTTAATTCTAAAAATATTTTCCTCAACTGATCTTCCTCCAACTCATTTGTGCATGCATCCACAGCTTGGACATGTTCCTCTACCATTTTAGACAATTCTGGAAAATCCTTTGGAGGAGGAATCTCTGTGCTTTCTGCTAATGGCTTGGCAGTATATTATTTGACAGACACCACTCCTAAGTACTGTGGTAACTTAGCCTCCACCTCAAATTGCTACTTTTCTTCAGTCTTATTGTCATCCACTTGGAATAGAATTCAATCATCCTTTTGGTTCATAAGGACACACTGACTGAATTCTGAAGATCCCTTTTGGTTTAGAGCATAAGGACTCAGACAGGTCACCACGTGAATTGAAATAGCTTTCCGGAATATTTCCAATAATTGGGTTGTTCCAATCTGCAGTGTAATTTGATTTTTGCATTGCCATCCCTAATGGTTTACCTTCTTCACAATACATCTCCTGTCATCCTCTGTTATCTAATATTATCAGTATGGGACCATCCCTAACCTCTACCAATGGTATGTGTTCACACTCTAGTTGTCGCATGGTTTCATTGTTACACAAAAATGCATCAGACTTCATGATATTTTGGCCCCTTCTGGTTTTCAACAATACTGTAAACACCCTTGTTAATGCAGGAATGATAACATATTTTTTGTTTGAATTTCAACTGCATGTGGCATTATTTGTGCAGAATTGTGTGCTTGCCTTTTAGTCTCAAATGCTAGTGGTGTCCCACCCAGTCTGGACCAAATCTTTTGATTAAACAAATCTAAAACCATGCTCATTCTGTGCATGTTATCATTTCCCAGATAGAATGTTGTCTTAGTTTGCCTCCCAATCACATATCGTGATGGATGCTTTAAAAACCTATTTTTATTTTCAAAATGCATTTCCCAACATTTCTATGCCCCAAATCAGGACTGTCTAATATGAATATTTGCTGATTTACTTATTGTAATCTTTGGTATTTCTTCTCCGTCAAGTATTTGATTGAACACTTTCTCATTAATGAAACTCCTCTCCTGTTCTAGGGCCAATACTGCTTTAATCATTTCCAGATATCCATCCATGTGCACTGGTGTCAATGCCTGACCTTCATTCATGTGTATCTCTGCAATGGTTGAAACATATGGTTTCTGATCTGACACCAAAGTGTCACATTGATTAAAATCTTCATTAATTAAATAGAACCGTAATGTGTCTTCATCCACTAGTGTTTGCCAGTTTTTCTTGGGATCTAGATGAATCTCAGTTGACTGCTCTTCTGTTTCCCCCTGCATTTCATCCTGGCAGATGAGAATGACAGTAACACTGGGTACACAGCCATTTTGAACATATGCCTCCACTGCTCATTCTGACTTGGCAATGGTGTGGCATTCTCCGGCACTGCTAACCTTGCTCACCACATTTTGAGGCTTCACATTTTGGTCAAAGATCACAGAACACCATTTACTCCATCAATTAGCCCCAACAAGCGCTTTAACCATGTTGCGCCTAATGGGAATGGTGTCTCCTCAATCGGCATGACCACCACTTCTTGTTTCAGTCTATGTTTCCTTACTTTAATGTTAACTTCAGTTGCACCCTTCACCGGTATCTCTTAACCATTGAAAGTATGCACAGGCACCCTAATGTATCTTAACTGTAACATGTTCTGTTGTGGTCTCCCTGCATTTATGCTATCCAGCATTTTCCTTGACATTACAGTAGCCTGTGCACCTGTATCCACCATTGCAAATACATTGCAGTATTCTGCAACTGTGATAGTGGCATAACATCTATCCTCACATTCCTAGAGTGTACAAAGAAATTATGAGTTGTTACTGATCTGAGGACTGATGTTCCTCAAGCTTGACTGACTTCTTACTAAACAAGGGGGCATATGGAATGACACCTTAACCCCTTTTGAAATCTTATTTTCAAATTTCAGGCCTTTTTTGTTTATTTTTCTGTCATGTGATACCATCTGAACCTTCACTATTAACTGGCGTCCCTACGTAATGGGATCACTTGAGTGCTCACCCAATTCCTTACCTGTTTTCTCCATACTGTTTTGATTGTCATCACTTACCTTCCCTCTTTTGCCCGACTGCTTTGTGTTTTCATTAGCATCTTTTTCATGTTGCAGTATATCAATGATTTGTGTTTGGAACTCACCTTACAATTGCACTTTAACTGTGATCTGTGCTCCATTGATCTTCTGTGGCATGAAATATTCCTCTGGGGACTCACTTACAAGTGTTCTTTGAGGAGATGTTATCTCTGGAAATATGAACATTATCAGATTCATCGGGTAGTGAAACCTCATCACTGTTTTTTGTAAACATCCTATCCTCACTAGTAATTTCATTTAATTCTGTTTCATTTCTTTCTGGTGTGTTTACTGCATCCACTTGTACATCTTTAACTGAATTGACCAAGTCATTAAACAAGTGATGTTTCTCTTTCACATCCCCCTTTAAATGTTCACTTACAAGCTCTTCATACTTTCATTTACGACATGCTTATTTTTGATCTGCCTTCTTTCCCGCTCTTCTTTGGATCCATCAGGTGCATTTTCCTTTTGCCTTTTCTTGTCTTCACACACCTGAATGGAGTCAATACTTTAATTTAACTCTAGGTTTAAACCACAGTCCTTTGTTGTGTGTCTTTTTATTTCCAATGTAATCACCACTTTGTATCCCCAAATCTAAATTACTTTGCAGCTAAGTGTGTTTAGCCAATGGTAAGTTATTGCTGCCTCCGGCGTGGGATGTTTGCCTGATCAGTCATTTGATGATTCCTTGGGCAACTTCACTCGTATGCTCTTTATTCTGACTTGTCACATGTTGCTGACCTTTTTGGCCAGTGTACAGCCTTCCTATTTGCTCCGCTAGCATTTTCATTTGTGTTTCATTTGTGTTTCCATGGTGTCAACCCTTTCTTGCTCCCCATAATCATCTCTCTGCATTCTGGGCCTATACTGATTAGATCCTAGTTTGGTTACCTTTAGGCCACTGAATTATGTTGGTATTTTCCCTGAACTCCCATGACATAGGAGGTGTGGAACGTAGTGCTAATCCTTGTCCGTAACTCCCCTGAGCAGTCTGAGCATTGGAGTGTGGGCTATATGTTATATTATGTTTCTCACTTGGCTGACACTGTTCCCTACATTGAGCGCTTGCATCAATAAATATATCTACATGTCTTCAATTTTATTGCTGTTCCCATATGTCATTGTCACATGGTTAAATCTACTCTTTGCTCCCAGCACCTGTCAAGAGCCAGGAGGTGATTGAATTGTGGCGCTATTTGACTCTGACACACTACACCAATATCCTACATGTGGTGAATACCCACGGAGCTGGGGACAGATGCAGGTATCCCTTTGACTGGGATCATTAGATTGAAATACCAGTATGTGTGATGTTGGCCTTCCTTATGTTGCAACACTTTTCTGATTTTGCATTGTGTCCCTTTTTATTTGGTAACATGAAAAGAGAAAGCAAGGGGTGGGCAGACAAATCCTAGCTTCAATGTACCAATAAGCATATATAATATTCGTAGATGATCCTACATGTCTCAGAGGAAGGAGGGAAAATTAGGACAATGCTCAACTTTTTTACTGTAGAGTGCTGTGAATAGCTTATTGTGTAATCTACAGGCAAACCACGCCTGCACCAGGGGGAGAGTAAGAAACCATAGTACTTACTCCCATGTCATAGTCTTCACAAAAGGATACCAAATTTTAATTGTGCAATCCAAGACAATGGGCCTCATTTTGCTGGTCTGGAAACAACAATACCGTTAAGCTTGCCAGTACCGTTGTTTCTGGACCGGCAAACTACGAGTTCAGCTAGCGGGTGCCTTTCAGCCCATCAGGTCTGACCTGGCAGGATAAACGGCACCTGTTCTAAGACCTTGACGGATGCAACGCCACCATTCATGAATTGTGCCGGTGCATCCATCCTCCCCATTCCCATTGAGTCCAATGGGACTCTTTGGGAATGGGGAGTAATAATTACCAGCACTCGGAAATGGGGATTTACCAGGACCGCAAGGGCTGTAATGCCCCGGTAAGTCCCCATTGCCAGGTGCCAGTAAATTCATGACTCTAGTGGCAGCCGTGCCAGTATTTACCTGCACGGCTACCGCCAGGGTCATAATGACCCCCAATATCTTTTAAACATGGTCTACTTACCTCCAGTAATGCACAATAAAGTAATAATATTGCCCTAATACTGTTTGGTATTTGCTAGTACCCCATCATTTTCAATTGATCAGAAGCAAAGGTGTGTTCAAGCACCTGTCTTGTTTACACTTTGTATAGCTCTGTACACAGCGAGTTCTGGGCCACAAGTTCATCAAGCCTTTTGAATGAAAGCAAAAATCAGTTTAAAAATTGAGTATAATACAGGCGGCCCACCAGCGATGACTAGGGATAGCACCCCACAGAGGTAGGGACAGTTAGAACCTTCTCGGCCCCTCCTTGTAACCTACTATTTTGTCACTTGCTGACAGGCCCAGATACATCTGGGTGTACCCTGTAGATTACACAATAAGCTATTCACAGCACTCTACAGTACAACAGGTGAGCATCGTCCTCATTTCCCTCTTTCCTCTGAGACATGTAGGATCATCTATGAACATTATATATGCTCGTTGGCGCATTGACACTAGGGTTTGTCTGCCCACCCCTTGTTTTCTCTTTTCCTGTTACCAGTTAATGCTTGGGCGTAACCCTTCTATTGATACTAAGCAACCCAAACCTATGTAATTTTTGGTCCCTTTTTATTTGGCCTGTCTCCAGTGCCGTATTTCTCCCTGACCTAATTTCTGAAACAGCTGGAAACATTATTGACTCTTTTGCTTTATACTTTGACTCCTTGCATTTATTTTCAGTTTGAGAAATAATCTCCTAAATGTTCATGGCTTGGTCTAGGATCCAATGTATACTTGTTTCACTTGAGAATTCATGAGTAAACTGGGTTATTATGTCTTTATGAAGGCTGTGAAAGAATTTGCTTTTGAAGTTGACCAAGCTACATCACAACTCACATCAAACCTCATGAATGCCCTTTTCAATATTTGTAGGAATTGTCAAGGTGACTCATCTGGGCCTGCAAAAAATGCTTAGGCTGCTATTGTAGACTCTTGCACCAACTTATATGGAAAAAAGAATCTCCTCACATCATACTGATATTTATCCCATACTAAAATGTTTTGCACACTGAGACTATGCAGAAAACCAGTATGCGCTTGGTGAAATGTTAAATGGAAGAAACTGATATACTGTTCATTTGGGATCTTCTATATGTTCTTCTATTGATACATTTTCAAGTCCTTTAAGCTATTTCATAATCTTAAATTGGTCAAATACACCATACTTTCTTGTGAGCAATCATAATTATGTGTGCTTTCTATTGTCATCTGGCTGGGGTTCTCCTCTCTCCATGCAGTGCCAAATGCCCTCTGTTTCTCTCACATGGATTGTCTCTCCCTATCTATATTGTTATCTGTTCCCTCAGATACTGGAAGCTGGTCAGTACCTAGTAACCGTGCCTCTCCTGGCTCAGCTAGCCCAGTTTGCATAGTGTGGTCGGGCACATGTCAATGAATTGGCATATTTTGCCCTTCATAATACTGTAAATGCAACATTTGTCTTCTTAAATCTTTGTTTTGCTACCTTAATTGACTCAACTGTGTAGACATTATCTCCATCTCATCAAAAAATGTGTCAATTTTGTACTGTTCTTTTCTCAGTCTTACAATTAAAATATTAATCCCTGATATATGTGCCTTATACTCGGATATTGTTATCAGAGACTTCTGTCGATATCTGACATTAAATAGATGAGTTTGCTTTCTAAGGACTGCATGCCCCGAGTGCACTATCTCTTGTCTTTACGTAATGATTCTATTTCTGTTGTGGTGAAATCCCCATCCATTCGAATCTGAGTTAATTCACTTTTTTAAATGGTCAGTGTCTTCTGAATCTTCCTGTGCCTGTTTTCTCTTAACTTCCAATTCAGCTTCTAATATTTCACACCTCCATGGGGCTGCCCTTAAATGCGACAATTGATCCGTCAAGTCATTGCACCTAGCTTGCAACTGTGAACGTGATGATTGCCCCTCATCTGATGCACCCTTTAACTGAATCACTCTTTTACACAATTCTGTCAATTCACTCTTTCATGTCAGCATAGTCTGTATGTTATTTCTAGTACTCTGTGCAAGATAAACCAAAGTTTTGCCAACAACCAGATAAGGATATCATGTTGAGGCTTTATTTTATCACAAACAAAAATTCTGCTCAGGCATGTGAGTAACCCTGTACCCTCTTCAACTAATCTTTTAGGCAGCTCTGTTAATATCTCGGAAATTAGGAACTATCTCCACACATTCAAAGTATCTGAAGCCCATGTACCCACAGTAAGTAATTTGGCTTCTGAATACTCTCACAAGTCTGCAACAATAATCTCAGACATGTCGCCCATGGGGTTTCAATTTATAAGAGCACTTAATGCACAGCACTATTGACAAACACAATTCAACATGTGCCCAGAACAGCAGGCTATCAACCAATGTTGCCATGCCTGACTGATGCACTTGGCAAAATTGATTCCCGCCAACATACCAAATATGTAGGTCTAAAGGAGTCCTGATTCTTCTCATTTGCCAGTTTTCACAAAACCGGATCTTAGCTAGACAATTACAGACTTTATACTGTGCCACCCATTCATTAGGCTCACTTATCTTCAGGCACAAGAAATAGGACAGGCTCTAGAAACAATAAAAAACAGCCACATTCTTTCACACTTATGCACTTTTATATTCAAACTCATCAGAAAGAACAGATATACAATCAAACCACTTCATATTTGGTAAACATGGAAACATTTGTAGTGAGCATTTGCCCTGACTACATGTGAGAATAAAGGAAAACACACTCTATATCAATAAGCACTTTGCGTTGGGTCAGCATTGCAATTCAAATGCATGTAATTTTCCCTCTAACCTGGGGCAGCCTAACTGGCACTCTTTGGCGATGAAAGCATTGCCCTATGAATGCAGTTTCAGCTCCCAGTTGCTCCCCTACCTACCCTTTCCTAATGTTGGATTGGTAGTAAAACTATGAGATTATGACCCCCTGTGTGTGAATGATAAAACCCCCCAGCTAATACTATGGATTATGATTACTTAATGCTTTGGTACCAAAAGGATTAAAGAAATTATGTCTTCTGTGTCCACTGTACACCTTGTCAATTAAAATACCCTGTAGACAGGCACCTATTTGATCGCTGGCCTATTTATATTCATGCTGAGTACTCAGCCCCTAGGAATGATCACCTCGCCTTTGACTCGCCAGGGCCTTCTTGCAGCCAAATACGACTCAGACTGTTTCTGCAAAGACACTGCCCCAGATTCGAATGACAACTTTCAAAGAACTCCCTGTGTAGCTACACCATTCTTCAGCCCAGCCGAGAATCCACACCAGAGACAGCTATACAGGACATCCCTCTCCTTTCAGCCAGCCAGAAGCAGCACCTCTCTCTCATCAGGATGCTTGAACCTCCTCCTTCCTCCTTTCTCCCTCTTTTAAACCTCTCAGTTAAAACCACCTCTTATCCTAGGCTTCTGTCCATTTTCTTTACTATTGTCCAGCCTCTTCTTTGGTGTCATCTGTCATCTGTCACACCACGTGCCTTTCAGAACTCATCTTGCCCCCGCTGATTCCACTCATGTCATTTTGCAGCTCCTGGTTTAAATGACCTTTGGACAGTATTCTGCATAGCACAACCTCCCAATAATATGCATTTTTCATTTTATCCATCCTTCCTCTTTTCCTGCTCAACACAATGCATGTTCATTTTCAAGGACGATTGCACTGTTACAATGTACACGCTGCCTTGCGAAGCACTGCTGTTCAGCTTTCAAATTTGCATTTTTTTATGAAACTGACAATGTTAGTGTACCTGCCGCTATGCACAGACATTTGCAGCCTATGGCCTAACAAGTCTAGCACACTATGCACAGCCCAATACTAAAACTCTCAACACCTAGGCCATCAAGTTGATCCTCGTGCCCCCTGACTTGCTACACTCCACCTGTTGTATACCACTGTAATGCTCTCCATTGTGCACTCAGTTGTTTCTCGAAGCCAGGTCTGCGCTCAATAAATATAATAATAATAATAATAATAATAATAATAATAATAATAATAATAATAATAATAATAATATGAAAAGTGTTAGTAACCAATGGCACCCCCTTGTTATTCCCAATACTAAATATAACTGTCAACGTTCTAAACTGCACACAGAATATACTACAGAAATCATTTAGCTCCTAACCTCTCCTACAGACTTACAGAGACAAGCAATAGATTAACGGGCTGATTCATGGAATAAATGTGCGGCGAAAAGGGGAGCGCAAACGGGAAAATCGCAGCGCCAATTTGAAAATCGCAGCGCACGCGTGCAAAAGCCGCACACATCGATTCATGGAATTCAGTGTGCGTGTAAATCCTGGGATGTGCGCTAAAATCGTGGTTGGCGCACGCGGGAGCACACATCATTAAACACTGTGCAATATGCTCACAGGGAAAGCGCACATAGCGCAGCGCACACAATAAAAGTGGGCGGAACATGGGGCGGAACACGCGGAATGGGGAACAACACGCGAAAATGTGGGCGTTACGGGGGAAGTACAGGAGGTAAATGCTCGCAACGCCCACACGCGCGCCAACAACAAGTATTGATGGAATCGAACGGGGTAAAGGTGTGTGCCAAAAAAGACGCGCAAATCCGGAAACACGTACACCAGCAGGAAGCAGGCGTAAGTGGCCCTGCGCAGCATAAAAGTGCACGCAAACAACAAACAAGCTCAGACGCTACAATGAATATACCGTTCCTCGCAGCAGTGGTCGTGGGACACCGCAGGAGGAGGAGGATAGCCAGGCCCCGCATTTTTTTACCCAGGACCATCCTTTTTGAGATGCCTGATGACCAGGTGTATGGGAGGTACAGGTTTCCACCACACATAATCCTAGAACTGGTCAGGGAGTGGGAGGATGACCTCACATCACCCACCCTGTTCTCCCAAGCACTAAGCCCCTTGGAAAAGATGCTCAATGTACTGCACCTCTCGGCTACTGGGTCATTTCAGCGGACAAGTGCCATAGTGGGGGGGGTGTCATAGGCCACGCAGTCACACTGCCTACACCAGATGTTGGCCATCATGACTACACGCCCCTCAGTGCGCAGGCACATGTACATGCCCAGAACACCTGCAGAAAGGCAGGCCGTGGTCTAGGACTTTTACGGGGTGGCACACTTCCCCAAAGTGCTTGGTGCCATTGATTGCACCCATGTGGCTCTACGTCCTCCCAGGGCAACTGAGCACATATATCGAAACCGCAAGCACTGGCATTCAATCAATGTGCAGGTTGTATGTGATGCCAAGGGAATAATCACTTCAGTATATACCATCTATCCAGGGTCAAGCCATCATAGTTTCATTTTCAGAATGTCACCCCTAAACCGGGACCTGGAAGCTGGGCGGCATGGAGACACATGGCTAATTGGTGAGTATAAATGCCTCTGCACATGCATGCATATCAGAAACTGAGAAATGAGAAAACCCCACTAATGAGAACCATTATCACCTCCCCAGGGGACAGTGCCTACCCTCTGAGCACCTACATGATGACGCCAATTCGGAACCCCACCACACCACCCACGGTAAGATACAACACTGCCCATTTTGCAACCCGAGCATAGTGGAGTGCACATTCAGAGTGCTCCAAGTCACGCTTTCGCTCCCTTGACTGCTCTGGTGGGCAGCTGCTATACGCGCCCCCAGTAGTGTGCAGGATCATAGTGGCAGCATGTGTCCTGCACAACGTTGCAACACGCCGGCGTGTGCCGGTAGTCATGGTGGTGCCCCCACATCCCCAACCACATGCACGGCCGCTGCGCATGGGAGGTGAAAGGGCACGTGGTGAGGCAGCCTGTACCCAGCTTGTGCCAAATTACTTCACCTAAAATCACACCCCTGCGGAGTGCACACAGCCCTGGCACATACCAGCTGACAATCAATGATGATGGCAAAAGAGACAGTCAACTGTCACAACCATACCAACCTGAGATTGTTCACCTGGAAGTGTTACATTGTATGCATCCCTACCTACTCAAAGACTACCAACGCTGTGTCACAAAAAGACACACATTCATGCAGCAGGAAACATTACCCCCTTGCAAAATACCACACCAAAACAGTGCCATGTCACCCAGTCCCTCCCCATCTCAGCTACCCAACAGACCATGGCATGGAATGCAATGTGAAAGCAACTAAATGAATGCACAACACATGAGACAAGTGTCACAAAGTGCAATGTTCCTAATGTAAACAGTCCACAGACAATATGCTCTCAGCAATCAATATGAAATGTCACGATGCCCGCTCCCGGGGAGCCGGCTCAGGCCCATACGTCCCCGAAAGCGGACATCAAGTCCCCGGGGAAAGTCCCAGCAACCCCTTATAGGGGCCCTTTGGACAGCGTCCTGGCGCCTATGGCGCCAGGCTCATAGAAAACGTCAGTCCTGGCGCCATAGGCGCCCAGCTCATTATGAAAGTGTTTGGGTGCACTTACCTGATGCAGACCATGCTGCAGAACCCCGGCCTCCTTGAGGCCTGAAAGGAACTACTTTACCTGTGGGACTCATTTACCACCCGGGCGTGGTCGGGGAAGGATACATACCTGATTGGAGGAAGGACACATTCTAGGAACTTCTTCCAAGGCTATTTAAACCACACCCGATCAGCCACACATGCTTCGCGTTGTTCTGCATCTAGCAGCTGGACGCTCAACGTGTCTGCTCCTGCATCTTGACTTCTGCCACACCTGCCAGCATCCAGAATCACCTGCAAAGGAAGGGAACAAGAGAACAGAAGAAGGAAAAGGCCTCACCTGCTAAATCTGCATCCCAGAGACATTTCGCCGACAATCCTGAAAAGGAAGACATTTATTTTTAAAAGCACATCGCATCGATCGCTGCAGCGCCGCATTCTACTCACCTTTACAGGGTGCCTCCATGTTCAGCAGCGACCATCCAGATTCGCAGTCGCGCCCCCGCGCCTAGGGAGAAAAAGACAAGAACAAAGGTGAGAGAAAGAAGGGAAAAGGGAAGCTAAAACTCCATGTCAAGACTTACCTGTTGGGTCATTCCCTTTTCATTTCGGGTCCGTGCCGCATCCAGGCATTTTCGGACCCCGGCCCCTAAGGGGGAAAAAGACACTAGCATTAGAATATTAATGCATGGACACAAGGGGAACCACTTATAGAAAAACTTACCTGGAAGCCAAGCAAGTTTGGTTCTCACCCATCCGAAAATCCAGTGACGTAACTGGATACCAACGCGCCCCTGCATCAGAAGCAGGATGGAGAGCTCGTCCTTCCAGACCCTAAGGTGAGACGCTACGGGGAAGCACAGAAGGGTTTTGAGGAGGGTGAGAGGAGTAAGGGGGAGGCCGATTGCATTACCCCGCAGACATTTAACCCCCTATTCTCACCTACAGAAGGATACTTCTGCGAGTCAGACAAGCCAGATCTGGGGCCCGGTTCAGTTCGTCTTCCGAACCCTGCGCATCACCTTAGACGAGGTCACACCAGCGCGAACCAGGCCAGCGCCCCCGTGGGAGTCAGGTGAGCGTTACAGAACGCAAAGCCTTCCTACAAATTCCCACCCAGGTGCTATGGAAACTTCTGAGACTGATCAGTTGGCCCAATTACTGGGGGAATTACGGGCCGAAGTACATGCCGCTCGTCAAGAGACTAATGCCCTCAAGAGGGAATTAATAATGTCAAAGGAAAGAACTGATGACCTGGCCAGACAGCTTTTTCAAGGTCAAGCTGGACAAACTCCTCTACCCTGTTCCGGAGGGAACCCCGCTCCTGTGGTTCCCAGTAACCCTGTGCAGATTAATCTACCTGGAAACATGCCGCTGGCCCCACCTGAACGCTTTGCTGGGCACCCCAAACGATTCACCGTATTCATGAATCAGTGTCGTTTGCACTTCCTATGCAGACCTGGGGCCTTCCCTAATGATCAGACCAAAGTAGCCTTTGTATTGTCATATCTCAGCGGCTACGCTGCCGATTGGTCAGTTCCACTGGTTACTCAAGATGACCCGATTCTCCGTGATTTTCAAGGATTTCAAGCAAGCCGAACTTCTATCCCTGCGACAGGGCAATCAGGACCTCCTATCCTATGTTGCAACCTTTAATAGACTAATTGTGGAAACGGGATGGCCAGAGGATAAAAGAGTCACGTTATTTTATCGAGGTCTACGCGGAGAACTTAAAGATGTCTTGGCCCAAGTTGTAAATCCGCCCCAAGAATGCACAGAATATATAGACTTAGTGGTCCAATTGGATCACAGACTTCAAAACAGAAAAACAGATCGGTCCAGGTTTGAGACCCGGGTGTTGGTCAAGACCCACGCTAACCCCAAGGGAGTTGATGTCTCTGAGCCTATGCAAATTGGAGGGGTTAAAGAACCCTTAACTCAAAAGGAACGTGAAAGGAGACGGCAGTTAAAATTATGTCTTTATTGTGGGAACTCTGGACACTTTCTACGAGATTGCCCGGCAAAACCGCCCCGAAAAGCGGAAGGAGCCGCTGATAAAAACCATGAAGACTATGTTTCGGGAAACGACTCAGCTCGACAAGCATAGGGGTCCGCTTGCCGAGCTTGAAAACTAACTCTCAGACCTCGCATTTCATTGTGCCAATGGTTCTCGTAGATCCAGAAAAGCCTAAGCGGTTGCATGCAATAAAGGCATACATCGATAGTGGGGCTATTGGAAACTATGTGGATCGTGAATTGGTCTCTAGAATTAACCTCCCTCTCCGTCCTAAAACCAGCAAAGATGTCATCACCACAGTCGATGGAACTGAAATTGCCTCTGGACCGGTAACACATTCCACCACTGAGGTGACTCTTATTGGTCCTGACGGCCATCGGGAGGCAGTTGTGTTTGATGTAATCAAGGCTCCACAGTTTCAGGTTATTCTTGGAATTCCTTGGTTAGAGACACATAATCCTCGAATTGATTGGCGAGCTAAGAGAATAACCTTCCCGGATTGTGCACAAACGTGCTACCCAGAAAACCTGAAGATTAATCTAGCATCTGTAACCTCTGCCTCCATGCAATTACCTCTGGAATACCAGGACTTTCAGGACGTCTTCCAAAAGGAACAGGCCAACACGTTACCTCCTCACTGATCGTACGATTGCCAAGTCGATCTGGTGCCCGGTGCACAACCCCCTTGTAGCAGGATTTATGCCCTTACCGAACCTGTATTTGAGACAATATTTGGATCAATACCTCGCCAATGGTTTTATTCGCCCGTCAAAGTCCCTGGCATCCTCGGCTTTGTTCTTCGTGCCTAAAAAAGAAGGCGACCTTAGAACTTGTATCGATTACCGCGCATTGAACCAGATAACGGTTAAAAACCGTTATCCTCTGCCTCCGATTCCTGAACTCCTTGACCAGGTGAAGGACGCTTGCATATACACCAAGTTAGATCTCCGGGGGGCATATCATCTGGTGCGAGTAAAAGAAGGCGACGAATGGAAAACAGCCTTCCGTACAAAATATGGATTATTCGAATACCAGGTAATGCCTTTCGGGTTGTGCAATGCGTCTGCTGCCTTCCATTTCTTCATGAATGATGTCCTTCTGGAACTCATCGATGTTTGTGTTGTCGTCTATATCGATGACATTCTAGTGTACTCCTCTTCGGAATCTGATCACAGAAAACAAGTTAGGGCAGTTCTGGAAAAACTGCGCCAACACAAACTATTTGCTAAACTGGAGAAATGTGTTTTCCATACCACAGAAGTTGAGTTTCTCGGTTTCATCCTGACACCCAAAGGAGTCCGAATGGACTCAAGAAAAGTGGATGCCATCCTCAAATGGCCATCACCTAGCTCTGTAAAAGGGGTTCAAAGCATGCTCGGCTTTGCCAATTTCTATCGCAGGTTTATCCTGGAATTTTCACGCATAGTACAACCCATTACTGCACTCCTGAGGAAAAATAAACGTTTTGAATGGTCTGAAGAAGCCGAGCAGGCCTTCCAGGATTTAAAAGCTAAGTTTACCTCTGCACCTATATTGAAACACCCACGTCCAGATCTCCCGTATGTCGTTGAAACTGACGCATCAAGCCTAGCCATGGGAGCAGTTCTGTCTCAAAGAGATCCTGAAAACAACCAACTGCATCCCATAGCATTTTGGTCCAGAAAATTCTCGGCACCAGAGATTAATTACGCAATCACTGACAAAGAACTGTTAGCCATAAAGTCCGCTTTTAAAGCCTGGAGGCATTACCTGCTTGGCGCTCGACATACCATCACGGTGAACACTGATCACCGGAATTTACAGTATTTGAAAACCGCCAAGGCTCAGTCATCACGGCAGCTCCGATGGGCTTTGTTTTTCGCTGAATTTGATTTCGTGATTACCTATCGACCTGGCTGCAAGAACGGCAAAGCAGACGCCTCATCCGGAATTGGAATGGGAGAATCTGATATAAACTCAGAACCAGTACCAATAATTCCCGAACAGAGAATTCTAGGCAGGACTTCGTTACAGACGCTTGAAGACATTCAAGTCAGAGTGAAACAACTCCTGGACCCTACAGTCCTACAGGATTGGATACAAAAGGGATCAGACTTTACCATAGATAATAGTTTACCTTATTACCAAGGACGCTTATTCCTGCCGCACAAGGATTTACACGAACTAGTTATTTCAGGTTATCATGATTCATTAATAGAGGGACACCCCGGTATTGCCAAGACAATGGAAAAGATGAAACGACAATTCTGGTGGCCCTCTTTGGCGAAAAGATGTTAAATCTTTTGTGATGTCCTGTGTTGTTTGCGCCCAAAATAAAGATCAAAAGAAAAGACCAGCCGGTCTCCTTCAACCTCTAGACATACCGCCAGCACCCTGGCACACCTTATCAATGGATTTTATTACGGACTTGCCTCCTTGTTCGGGATACAATACCATTCTGGTAATTGTGGATTTGTTTTCCAAAATGGTACACTTCATTCCTTTGAAAGGTTTACCTTCAGCTTCTGTCCTAGCCAAAGAATTCCTCGAAAATATTTTTCGGCTACATGGATTCCCATCTATACTAATCTCTGACCGGGGAAACCAATCCATTTCCCACTTCTGGTGCAAATGTTGTCAAATGGCAAAAATCGACGTAAGATTATCGACCAGTCACCACCCTCAGACCGATGGTCAGACCGAGAGGACAAATCAGACCCTTGAGCAGTACTTACGGTGTATGTTACAGCAATCTGAAAGCAACTGGAAAGACATTCTTTGGATAGCTGAATACGCATATAATAATTCGGTACACTCTGGAACTGGCCATAGTCCTTTTTATACCTTGTTTGGACATCACCCTCGAACCTCAAACCTCGACTCACCTCAGAACCTCGGAGTGCCCGCAGTTGAACATCTGCATTCTACCATTACCCGAGTTTTCAAAGAGGCAACCACGCATTTACAACAAGCCAAGAGAAAATACAAGGAGAATGCTGACCTACATCGGAGTGAAGCACCTCCGTATCAGATTTGGGATCAAGTGTGGTTAGCTACCAGACATTTACCGCTCAAAGGGCCTCGAACTTTTAACCCAAAATATCTGGGAACTTATTTTATTACGGCAATAATTAACCCAGTAGCGGTTAAACTTGATTTACCAGCTAATATGCGAATTCACCCTGTTTTTCATGTGTCACTTCTGAAACCAGTGGTACCCGGAACCCGACTACTCAAACCTCCAGAACCTATTCAAATAGATGGGGAACCTGAATTCGAAGTGAAGAACATTTTAGATTCAAAAATGTTTAGGTCAAAGCTTTTCTACCTAATTGATTGGAAGGGGTACGGACCTCAGGAGAGGTCGTGGGAACCCAGTGACCATGTGCATGCACCTCGATTAGTCAGGAAATTCCACCGACTCTTCCCAAACAAACCAAAACCCCCAGAGGGAACAACCTTGGGAGGGGCCTTGGGGGGAGTGCTGTCACGATGCCCGCTCCCGGGGAGCCGGCTCAGGCCCTGCGTCCCCGAAAGCGGACATCAAGTCACCGGGGAAGGTCCCAGCAACCCCTTATAGGGACCCTTTAGACAGCGTCCTGTAGCCTTTGGCGCCAGGCTCATAGAAAACGTCAGTCCTGGCGCCATAGGCGCCAGGCTCATTATGAAAGTGTTTGGGTGCACTTACCTGATGCAGACCATGCTGCAGAACCCCGGCCTCCTTGAGGCCTGAAAGGAACTACTTTACCTGTGGGACTCATTTACCATCCGGGCGTGGTCGGGGAAGGATACATACCTGATTGGAGGAAGGACACATTCTAGGAACTTCTTCCAAGGCTATTTAAACCACACCCGATCAGCCACACGTGCTTCGCGTTGTTCTGCATCTAGCAGCTGGACGCTCACTGTGTCTGCTCCTGCATCTTGACTTCTGGCACACCTGCCAGCATCCAGAATCACCTGCAAAGGAAGGGAACAAGACAACAGAAGAAGGAAAAGGCCTCATCTGCTAAATCTGCATCCCAGAGACATTTCGCCGACAATCCTGAAAAGGAAGACATTTATTTTTAAAAGCACATTGCATCGATCGCTGCAGCGCCGCATTCTACTCACCTTTACACGGCGCCTCCATGTTCAGCAGCGACCATCCAGATTCGCAGTCGCGCCCCCGCGCTTAGGGAGAAAAAGACAAGAACAAAGGTGAGAGAAAGAAGGGAAAAGGGAAGCTAAAACACCATGTCAAGACTTACCTGTTGGGTCATTCCCTTTTCATTTCGGGTCCGCGCCGCATCCAGGCATTTTCGGACCCCGGCCCCTAAGGGGGAAAAAGACACTAGCATTAGAACATTAATGCATGGACACAAGGGGAACCACTTATAGAAAAACTTACCTGGAAGCCAAGCAAGTTTGGTTCTCACCCATCTGAAAATCCAGTGACGTAACTGGATACCAACGCGCCCCTGCATCAGAAGCAGGATGGAGAGGTCGTCCTTCCAGACCCTAAGGTGAGACGCTACGGGGAAGCACAGAAGGGTTTTGAGGAGGGTGAGAGGGGTAAGGGGGAGGCCGATTACATTACCCCGCAGACATTTAACCCCCTATTCTCACCTACAGAAGGATACTTCTACGAGTAAGACAAGCCAGATTTGGGGTCCGGTCCAGTCCGTCTTCCAAACCCTGCGCATCACCTTAGACGAGGTCACAGCAGCGCGAACCAGGCCAGCGCCCCCGTGGGAGTCAGGTGAGCGTTACAGAAACACCACACATGAACAAATACCAGCAACACAAAACATCAGTACAGGAAGAAAGCGTGGCAATATAAGACAGGAAAAAATTAAAGTAGTGCAAGTCTCACAACCTGATCAAGGCAGCACATGGACCCCTTCCTACTGCAGAGTGCCGCTGTCAGGCAAATGTGTCAGTGTACTGCATACAACATGAACTGCATCTGCAAAGGAGACGGCTTTCCGAAGACAAGAAGAACCTACATGTATATAAGGAGAAAGACATGGATACACAAGCACATATCAATACACCATGCATTGTAGAATCCAACAACAATCCCCACTAGGGATGTACACACAGTTTTGACTACAGACTGCCCACACAACTCATGGGAGCCCAATGTCACTGTGTAAGTTACTGTCACTTGGTCACACCCTTTTCAAGCCCATGGAAAGGGGAAGCAGGAGGGGTGTGTATGTCAGGAAACCAAGCATCTGACCCAAACACAGGACAAGCCTGCATGTGCCCAGCTGGAATACACAGTGGATGCCCACGGGAGCCACACAAAGCAACACACTGTAAAAAAATAAAAAATAAATAAATACATTTTAAAAATGGCCATGCGTGGACCAGGGGGGAGGCCACCCAGGAGGCACGAGGTACAGGGTGCATCCCAACACCCACATTCGTTGATGTTGGAAAAAAAATAAGAAAATACCTCCATGGGCTCATGGCCTGCACGGCTACGCTACAGTGGGAGAACTGCCGTCGCTCTCTTCACCCTCTGCTGCTACATCAGGAGGTGGCCGTGATATGGGAGGCAGCCCACGCAAAGCCCTGGTATGGTCCTCCATGGCAGCAAGCATGCAGGTCTGGAAGGTTTGGTTCTGCAGGATGATGGTACGGAGATCCCCATGCAGCACCTCATGGGTTGCCTGCATTTCTGCCTGCATGGCCTCGCGTGATGCTCGGATCTCCGCACGGGTTGCCTGGAGCTCATCTGAGAGTGAACGTGTGAGCTGCTCCAGCTGCTGTTCTGACATAAAATTCCGGAAAGCCTTAAATTCACCCAGAGTATCTCTGAGGAACCCGTGTTCTATCCTTAGGGCTTCCCTGTGGGCCTGTGACTCTACAGATATGGCTTTGCGCAGAGCCTCCAGTCCAGCCTGTCAGTCCCTGTTGGACACCAACATGTCCTCCCTGTGTGAGTGGCAAATGGAGTCTGTTGCCTGCTGCTTGAGCTCCACCTGCCTTTCAGGGGGGAGAATGGAAGTGTCCACCCTATCCATTGCCTGAGCCATCATTTCAAATGATGCTCCCTGTTGTGCTGCAATACTGTAGATGGAGTTCTCCCACACAGTATTGCCTGGTGGCGCACGGCCACCGCGTTGACGGGCAACACACCTGTTTAGGGCAAGGCGATCTGCACCTTGCTGTGCTGGCACTGCCCGAGGCTGCAGGACTGCATTCCTCCTTTGATCTGCTGGCCCAGGAACACGAGCAAATATTGTGGAGTGTGACCCTGCATCGGTAACCACCACAGGCGGACTTTCCAACACTGATATCCCCATAGAGGGGTCTACCCCCGGTTCAGGTGGGTTGGACAGAACATCCCTGCCAGAAACACTCACCTGCGATGGCACATATGTCTCACTGTCCGATTCAGCACCTGATTCATAGAGGCCTCCGCAGGTGTACCCAGAAACACCCGTGGACAGTATGGTCCGCAGGAGGATTGGGTTTTCACCCACCCCACGTCCTCCACTGGTGCCCGGTTGTGGCTGTGATCCCTCCTAGGTGTGCACCATCCCCTCCTTCTCAACAGCATCAAGTGCCTCATCACCTGCAAAAACATGAAAGACAACAAATGGAAACAGGCATGAGCACCATAGCACACACATAGGCCTGAAGAGACAGAGATCCAGTGCATACATTGCACATGTCCCACATGAATATAACTCTGGCATGCATGCACTGTCAATGAGTTGGAAGGGGAGGCAAAAAGCACACACTGAGGACTCCAAGATGGAAAAGCAACACATGTGCAGCATGCTGGATCGCACTGGAAGCACACATTAGCCTGTGAGTGGCATGTCCAATACACATACATGACATATGCCATCACACAGATGTCACGTAGCATTGCCATGGTACATTTGACAACTACAGCCATATGGTAGTGAATGAGTACTGTCACCCATCCACGTGAGATGGAGATAATGAGATGAAACATGCAAAATAGTGTGACAAAATACGCATGTGCCACACGCTGCAACACATCCAGTGTTCAATTACACAATGATGGCAGGCAGATGGATACATCAATGGTTGGTCACTTCAACATGACAGAACACAACAGTCATGTTCTACATTCAAACAGGGCCCAAAAATTATTGTGTGCAGGCCATTACTCAATCAGCCTGAATGGTTAAATCATTCCCATAACAAGGTATTAAATGTGGGCCATTGTGGGGTGTAATCTATGACAGAAGCATGTCACATATGTGGCAGTAGGGTAGAAAAATGTGTTGTAAAAATGGCAAGGATTGAAACAATCAGGCTGAATAAACAGGAAAACATTTTGAACAATGTTGTTGCAAGGTGACAGTTGATGGGCAACTGCAGTAATCTGGTGCAAATTGGCTACTGTGGTCAGAAGGGATACTGTCATACTCAAAACCAAGGCCGGGGAATGGTTTGGAGGAACAACATGGGTAACCCATACCAGTCATGACTACACACCCTCACCTGGCACTCAATCAGAACACATCACCCAAGCAACATACACATGGATTACACACATGCATGGGCACTCACCGGACTATGCTTTAAGATCTGGTCGGTCTTCCACGCCTCAGATATGTTCCTCTGTGACGAAGGTTCCAGCGACAGACTCATGCTCAGTGAGTTGGTCGTCCTATTGTGGGGACCCAGTGCCAGTCACCAGAGTAGAGGCATGATTGGAAGCTAGCTTGTTCTTTGCTCTGCGTTTCAGGTCATTCCACCGCTTCTAGCAATCATCAGCTGTGCGCCTCACAAATCTAAGGGCACTAATGTGGTCCGCGATGGTCTGCCGGTGGGCCAAAGGTTGAGCAGGCGTAGTCTTGCACCCTGCAGTCACCACCATTTCACGGCTATGTGCCAACACATAGGCGACAAGTGCATCTAGTTCGGCGTCATTGAAGCTAGGCTTCCTTGACATGCCGGATTGTGTAGCCGTGTCTGGGGTCCCAGCCAGTAGTGCAAGGGCACCCTTCTTCTTCTTGGAAGGTGGTGCGGATCCTGAGTGGTTTACGCCGCTCTGGTTGGTAGGGGCAGGAGCTCTGGTTGGTTGGCGGCAGAAGCGCAGGTGGACTGGGTACTGTAAGTGTGCGAAGGCACAATGACCAAAGGTCTCGTTGCAGGCATTAGCTGCAGGGTGATGTTGGCAGGACCAATGTCGGTGTGATGGAATTGGACCGACACTGTCCTGGCTGGGAGACTAGGAGCTGGGGTGGTTTGAGCTGCAGCTGCCCCTGCAGCCTCCTCACCCTGGCTACTTGGGCAGCAGATGACATTGCTGCCCCAGATCCACGTGGCCTGGTGACAGCAACTTTCACCGCACACGTGGCTTAGACTTGGTGACCTGGAAGTCAGCCTGGGAGTCATCCTGTGCTGGTTCAGTTGACAATAAGGGCGGGTTTAAGAAGGGCTGAGCTGTGATGATGTCAGCTAAATTTCCCACAACCTCCGAGGGGGGGCATAGGTGAACCCGATTGGTCCTCCACACACTGGCCTCTTGGGGCACCCTGCACATCCTGGCCACATCCCCTACCGCGCCCACCTTTTGAAGGTTGGCCACCTTTCCATCCCTTACTGCTTGGTCGCCTCCCAACCATGGCACTGATGTTGTTGTGCGTATGGGAGTTGCAGTAAACAATTGTCCTGGGCAATTGGGGTGAAAGGGGAAGAATACTAGATGAAATTTGTACCCTAGTGCTCTAGCAAGGTTGTCTGTGACCCCTGGGGGAGGATGACGGGTCACGCAATGCACAGGCACCCCAAAAACAAAAGTAAACGTGCACACAACCCCTGGTAGACCACGTGCGTGGAAAAATGAACCCGCACTACGCTGTGGCACACAGAAACATAAAAATAAGTGTAAATGTGTTACACACAGCCTACAATGACCTCCAAAGGGGTACGCAACACACGGGGGCAACCACAATTGGTAAATACGTGCACGGCTCACCGTCTGCCTGGAAAAATAATGTGCAACACCCCTGCCAAAAGAAGAAATTAACGCAGCATGAGGAAACAGGGAGTACGAACTGGAACTGTTGTGAAGTAATCGCGTGTGAACCGACAAGAAGTACAAGAATCACCTGCTCGCTCTCCATAAAAAGCACGTACAAGAAAATGGCATCCTACACGTACCTTTTAAGCCAGCCCACACGTGCAACATCACTTAGGTGCCTACGCGCTAAGGGCCTTTCCTCCAATCACACGCAGTGACACCCGGACCTGCAGTTTTTTCATGTGTACAATAAACATGCACCCGTGTTGTGGGAAACGCCTGTGCGTGTAACGTCACAGGTGCGCTTATGTGCTAAGGGCCTTTCCTCGAATTACACACTAACGTGCTGTTTTTTTCACGTGCCAAATCACTCCGTATCAAGCTGGCCACACAACAACACACGGAAGACCACGCTCCTGCCCAGAAGGCCGAATTACTGCCCCCCATAGCCCGGATCACGCTCCCACCTGCCATCTGCTGCTGTCTGCCTGCCTGCTGGCCACGTGCCCTGCTATTTGGTGCCTGCACGTCAGCCATCTGCAGGGGTCCAGTTGCTGTGACCACCCCTGCTGGATCAGAAGACTCCCGACTGGAGTACCATCTCGCTCCACAGCCCAGCCCCAGGAACCAATTGCCCACCCACACCTGCCTCAGGGGTTGCCATGTCGGACACAACACCATCTGGCACCACTAGCAACCCCCAGCCAGAGAGGCAGAGGGCTACCAGCTTCAGTGCTGCAAAAGTTGGTATCCTGGTGGAGCAAGTCCTGGGGCATTGTGATGCCCTCTTTGGAAGTTCATGCGCCGACAATGAAGGACGGAAGAGGATCTGGACGGACATCCTGGCTGCCATCAACGTGGAGGAGGTGGCAGCCCGCGACTTGCAACACGTCTGGAAGCGCTGGGAGGACTTCAGGTCCAGGACCCTCAGCAAGGCCCGGCATCTCCTGAAGGCAAAGCATGCAAAGGGGCACCAGGTCCACCTTACCAACATGCAGATGGAACGCACACACCCAGCGCTCTACCTCCAGGTCCTTGGGAGTCGACCGGTAAGTGTGCATGCATACTGATTGGATGCTGTGCATGTTGAGGTGTGTGCAGGTTGCACATATGTCTTGGAAGGCCCATGTATGAATGTGTACATACAGGGACATGAGCCTGCTGCATTAGAGTCCAGTCATGTGTGAGGCACATCAACGGTGTATGTGTACAAAAGCATTATGGCCAAATGCAAGTTGGGGTGCACACATGTTTACATATCTGTGTATGTACCATGGCATGGTTGGGGTGTGACACATGGATGCGGGTTCCACCTTCATGCACGTGAATGGTGTACATGTGTGTGTGAGGGTATTTGACATGTGTGCCACTGTGATGCACCATGGATGCATGTGACACTGACATGTAGGAGGCTGATTGGCAGATGTGACATGGATGCCGAGGATTTCACTTCAACAGGTGGTGTAGATGTCCAGATGCATGTACATCTGGTGGCGTGTGTGCATGTGTTTGCCAATCCCTGTGTTGCATGTGACGTCAGGTTAACCTTCGGATGGTCATGGTGAGGTATGTGTATGGATGGTGCTGGCTGCTGCAACATTCCTGTTCATTTGCGCTTGTGTTGCTAGAAATGATATGTGTGTTGGGGAGTGTGATGCCATGTGTGAAGTTTGAGACGGCCACTCATCTGCAACTGTCATGTGTGTATCAAACCATTGTACAGTGCCCTGATGCATGTTTTCTGTCTCTCCCTGTCTGCAATGTCAACTGATGAAGAGGGCAGAGACGGTGCTGTCGAGCACACAGGCAGGGATCCCACCGCCAGCCGGAGAGGCAAGGCCCAGCTCCCCTCCCAGGTTGGCATCTCCTCTGGGAGTGAGGAGTCTGATGCCGCCTCCGCGGCCACAGATGCCGGGGGTAGGTCGAAGAGGCGTAGGTCGGAGGTGGACTCCTCAGCAGCAGAAGGGGCATCTGAGACCCCACAGGGGCCTACGGAGGAAGATGGCACAGAGTCATCCAGGTTGGTGGGGGGGTTTGGTTGAGGAGGATCCTTGGAAGTCACACACACGGGGCCTGGAGGGGGGATTCCACTGGTGCCAGTGATGCAGTCCAGGGGCAGGGACAGGAGGCATCACAGGCCACCGCGGAGGTGCCTGTGTGTAATCCTGTTCCCGATCCTGTGACTGCATCATCCGGCACCAGCAGGAATGCCTTCGTCCAGACCCGTTTTCAGGGAGGGGATAGCCGCACAACAACTGGCCTTCCTCTCCCTGCAGACGTGGCAATCTGGGACCGGCTTGAGCCTGTCCTGGGTGGCTTGGCGTTGCGTGTTCGTGACATTCGGAATGACGTGCGGGGTTCTCGCGAGGACAGCGCACGTCATTTCGAATGTCTCGAAAAGCGTGTCAACCTACTGGGCGGGGTCACCAGTGCTGGGTTGCTCTGTGTGCTGGAGCTTCTACCGACCCCCTCCTCAACTGAACTCCCTATGCGCTGGTCATCCTCTGTGCCATCTTCCTGCCCAAGTGTCACCCGAGCACCCTGTGGAGCTGTCCCTGACCCAGCGGCCAGGCTGGTGGAGGACACATCCCTGCCACAGTCGGGAATCAGAGGTCCAGCAGGGGTGGCCACCCCAACAACTGGACCCCAGCAGGAGGATGACATGCAGGCAACAACGGGCAGGGCACATGCACGGCAGCAGCAGGCTGAAGGTGGGAGCGATGATGTCTCGGGGCCATCAACATCAGAGGGGCAGGCATCGGCCGTAGGGCAGGAGGACCGTGGATTGGGAGTGTCTTCCGTGTGGCATCGTTTGGCCCAGCAGATAGATGAGGAGCGGCGGTGGGCGGAAGAGGCATGGCTCACAATGGTCAGGGTGGAGAACTCCATGCGGAGGGCGCTGAGGTGGGCCGAGTGCCTCGAGGCAATTCACAGGGAGTTGGAGTTGGACATGGCATTGTCCCTGCGAAACCTCGGGGCCATGTAAGAGGCACGTATCCAGAACATAGACGAAGAGTTCGATGATGCCCTGGCCCGGGAAATCGAAAAGTGAGCCGTCGGACTAGCCCGCCGACATTGTATATAGTTTGTAGTGTTAGGTTTCATTTTCGTTTTGCTTTATTTTGGGGTGATTGGACTATGCCCCACACTTTTGTATATAGTTATTTCCTAGGTAGTTGTTTTGATAGGTTTCATTTCTTTCGTTGGGCTCATGGACCCTGGATGAAATGGTTGTATATAGTTGAACAGCAGATTTATGAGAGAAATTTATTTTTTCACTCACCATGGATCAATGGATTTTACTAATTGCGTTTCCTTTGGATTTGCTTTGGTGGACCGGGAGTTTGGACTAATTTTCTTTTGGATTACTTTGGATTGGTTCTTCATATTTTTTTTTATTCTGTTTTGGACATGCATTTCATTTCATGGTTAAAATATTTTTCATGCTTTCATTTCATTTCATTCATTTATTTCATAATACATTTTGATTTATTACTTCCATGTGTGGTATTCGCTCATTGGGTTACTGCATGTGAAAATGTGGATTTACACAATCACTGGCACCCAGTGTGTGTGTGTGAGGGTGTGAGGGACATATATTGATGTACATAGTTGACTTTTGGTTTGTGTCATGAAATAGGCATTTCAGTGTGGGTTGGATTGAGGACTTCATTGCCTCTCAAGACTGGGGTGGCATGCTGTGGGATTTTGGTGGAAATGAGGCCCATGATTGTGCATCTTTGTGAGGTGTTGGCTGGGGGGGGTATGAGTTGGGGCCTGCTGGCAGGTGCCTGTCAATGCTGGGTGGGTGGGGGTGCAGGGGGACATCCGTCGGGGCCTGCTGACAGGTGCCTGTCAATGCTGGGTGGGTGCGGGTGCAGGGGCACATGAGTCGGGCCCTAACCGTCAATGCTGGGTGGGTGGGGGTGCAGGGGGACATGAGTCGGGGCCTGCTGGCAGGTGTCCGTCAATGCTAGGTGGGTGGGGGTGCAGGGGGACATGAGTCGGGCCCTAACCGTCAATGCTGGGTGGGTGAGGGTGCAGGGGGACATGAGTCAGGGCCTGCTGACAGGTGCCCATCAATGCTGGGTGGGTGGGGGTGCAGGGGGACATGAGACGGGCCCTAACCATCAATTCTGGGTGGGTGAGGGTGCAGGGGGACATAGGTTGGTGATCACTAGTGCAAGGTGACATGTGGGCTGGCTGGGGGGCATGCCCATGGTGGATGGGCTGCCTGCGGGACATGACCAGGGGTGCAGGGTAGTCCCCTGTGGTGTGGGCTTCCTGCAGGGGCTTTGGAGGGGGTAGAGGGCACACCTGGGAGGGCCCACACTGACAATTCACATGTGAAACTCCCCGCACACCCCACTGAATTCACGTACCCCGCTCTGCAAGCGAAATCGCGTGTGAAACTCCCCGTGCATCCGTGAAATACACATACTCCGCTCGCCCAAGGCCTATCGCATGTGAAAATCCCTGCGCACCCCACTGGATAAACGTACCCCGCTCTGCAAGCGGAATCGCGTGTGCAACTCCCTGTTCACCCCTGAAATGCACGTACCCCACTCGCCCAAGGCCTATCGTGTGTGAAACTCCCCGTGCACCCCTCAGAATACACGTACCCCACTCTGCAATTAAAATCGATTATGAAATTTCCAGCGCACCCCAGAAATACACGTGCCTTGTTCGCCCAAGGCCTATCACGTGTGAGACTCCCTGCGCACCCCACTGGATACACGTACCCTGCTCTGCAATCGAAATCGCGTGTGAAACTCCCCGCGCACCCCTGAAATACACATACCCCGCTCGCCCAAGGCCTATCACGTGTGAGACTCCGGTGGCACCACAATGGATACACGTAACCTGCTCTGCAAGCGGAATCGAGTGTGAAACTCCCCGTGCACCGCTGAAATACACATACCCCGCTCGCCCAAGGCCTATCGCGTGTGAAATTCCCCGCGCACCCCTCAGAATACACGTACCCCGCTCAGACAGCGAAATTGCGTGTGGAAGTACCCGCGCACCCCTCAGAATACACATACCCGGCTCTGCAAGCGGGAACGCATGTGAAAGTACCTGCGCACCCCTCAGAATACACGTACCCCGCTCAGACACCAAAATGGCATGTGTAACTCCCTGCGCACCCCAGAAATACTTGTTCCCCGCTCGCATGATTGCAGTGTAGTGGCCCTGTTAGCTGGTCCAGGGTTAGCACTGCCCTTTGCGCTGCATTGGGGATTTCAAATGTTTTTCCTTGCGCAAGGGGAGTTCTTGGGGGCGTAACTGGCGCTGCGGTATGTTCTCTACTCCAGCGCTCAAAATGGCTTGGCAATTCTATGAATAAGCGGTGTGCCAGAATGCTGTTCAGCGCACACGGCTGGTGCATGCTGACGCACGCTCTGTCTCTTCGCTGCTCACGTGCGCTGCCTCTGCGCTGAAATCTATGAATTTCCCCGTAAATGTCATCAGTAATGGCCTGCCGCCTTTAAGTACACCCAAAGCAGGTTGTACAATTTCAACTGTGACTGGTTTCAGATTGGATCTCCCTCCACAGGTGGTGTTGTTGGTCATAGCCCTGACAAACGTACCCACCTGAAAGAACATCAAACAGAAGATGCTATAGGGTTTACAAACAAGGTGACTCACTCCATACATAGGATTGTAACATTAAAATATCTGTGTGAAGGGATGACTTGATGAATAAACAATTAGGTTGGGTTGGCCACGGGGAAAAAATGCTTCCAAAGGGACTGTGTTGCTATTACTCTAAATGGTTCGACTAAGACTTCGAGCCTTATGTGGAAAGGTATACATGGGCGGAATTCACAGTCAAATATTGTTTTTTACCCTTTGGGTTTTTTCTATCTACTGGATAAGGGCATTCCCCAGATGACTGTAGAAAACTTCCATAATCATACCTTGCAAACAGTCGGGTCACCTATAAAGAGACACCTAGGAATGTTTGCCAAAGGCAGCGAGGTAGGTAAGACTACCTAAGAATACTCTGACAAATAGGTTCTTTGGTTTAGAGTCCCTGGACAATATTGATTGACTGACCAACACTGATGACAGACTGGTTATCCTCAATGGGACCTGGTTTGATTCACCAAAACCGGACCCTCAAGGGGCTAGTGAGGAAAACTGGCCAAAAATAATCAAGGCGGTCAAGCTCTCAATATGCTGGTCTGGAATATGTCTGGCTTGGGAAGTAAGATGACGAACCTGGATTGGTTATCTTTTATCAAGGACTACCAGATGCTCCTGTTTTAAGCGACCTGGTCGCTGGAACACATTTACATGCTGGTATATTCATTATTCTTTATTCCAGCTGTTAAAAATAGCAATAGGGGGCCTCCATCTGGAGGACTCTCGATTTATGTTTCAGTAAATATACCATGGGAAGCCAGTCAGTCTATGAAGTCACATGGCAATATTCAGCTTTGGACTGTTAAGAACAGGGCTAGACAAAGCTATGGTTGTCGACTTTTAGAATAATAAAGTGGACAAACACTCTTTAGAATTGTTGGCCTCACTAAAGGACACAATTGTAAGTATCTTAACTGGTCCTAAGGCAAATTTTTCCATCAATGTAAGGGGGATCTTATCCTCCACGGGGGAAGGGGAAAAGGTGTTTTTATTCTTATGGAAGAGGAGAGGGCCTTTTCTGCTCCCACAGCTTCATTAATTGAACCAGCCACATTGGACAATGAGCTGTTTCTGTGGGACACCCTCATAGAGGATATCAAGCTGTAAATGGTAGATTGATTCATGCTCGACTGGGGATTACCCCTTTCACAATAGTAGTTTTCATAGTATCATTGACTACGTATTAGCACCAATGAGACGGTGGGTGTTTATTCTTGCTTTTGAAGTCCAATAAAGGCCAGAAAGCGACCATAAGCTTCTCCCTATGCAATGGGCAGTAGACCAGGGTAAAGCAGGGAAACCATTAGCTCACACTACTCTTACCATAAGGGTACCAAAGTTTAAGCTACGATGCTGGAATTGTAAGAATTACAACATTTTAGCGCTAAGGATAATTTCTGGTGGCAGGTCAGAACTTCTGACCTCCCTACACTATGCTCGAGATCCTGAGGTAATTGACAGTGTTTTTCGGGACCTGATTAAGGTTTGTGAGAACATCTTTAGGCCTGTAGTTGCAGTGAGATATTACAGTACAACACTGTAGACCATGGTTGTCTGCTGATTGCAAAAAGAAGAAACAACTCCTTCTGAAAGCACTAAAATGGCCAACAGTGGACAGTGTTGAAATTCGGCCCAAACAACGGGAATGCACGGTGGTCCTAGCAAATAGGAGGACTGAAATGGCCACTATGTACCGGGAAGCACTGTGTGAGGCACCAGAGAGGTGAGATTCAAAAGCTGTCCAGCACATAGTGGTTAGGAATAGTGAGTTTCTGGAAACATCTTCAGTTGCCTCCTTTGAATGGCCCTGCGGAATATCTGCTGCAGGTGTTGTCACCCTTGCATTGATCATTTCTTGCAAAAACATTCACCAATTTCACAAAAGGTGATAGGTAACATAGGATAATGATGGCAACATGGACAAGTGCTGCTGACCATAGAGACTGCTTGAAGAATCAACACTGTAGTGGCTTATCAGCCTCAAAAACCTCAGCAGCCTCAAAAGCTGGCAGGTGTCTGCAAACACATCTGTTTCATTTAACTTTCTTCTGTCCTTGAGCTGCATTGGCTTTGAGCAAAGTGGCATGCTCCAGGGATGTAGTGCAACACCCCTAAGCAAATACAAATACACATCTGTGCAACAATGGAGGGCCTGCTACTACTAGCTGTTGTGACTACGACATGCTGAAAAATGCAGAATCAGGGTGTGAGTCCTGAGAGAGAGAGAGGGTGAGAGAGAGAGAGAGAGAGAGAGAGAGAGAGAGAGAGAGAGAGAGAGAGAGAGTGTGTGTGTGTGCGTGTGTATATAATATTTGCTCGCCTTTAAATGGTTTGCCTTGTATCCAAAGCAGTTGCACTTGGAAAGACTGGACTGCAAGATGTTAGAATCGTCACTAGCTTTGGGCATGCCCTTCATAGCTCAACTATGTAATCAAATGATCTTCTAAATGTTTCTTGCACTTTTCAACTATGAATTCTCGATCTTTCATCATAATTTCCAGAGCCTGGAATTCAGCCACTTTTCCTTTAAAGCAGGGGTCAAGAAAAGATGGCAGAAAATATTCTCTAGTCTAGTCTTTTCTTTCATGCATTTTATGGGTGGATCCTCATAAAAGTTTGGCATCAGTTCTCTCGCCAGCTGCACAGTGTCTGACTTACCTGTGATCTCCTATTCCATTTCTTTTTTGGACAGGCCAGTTTCCAAAAAGTATATATATACCAGTACCCCACTACGTGCCACACACTATTGCCTCAGATCGGCTTTAACTCATCATTCAGGAAATCTTCTATTTCCCAAAATGCAATATCCTATGTGATATTTTGACCTGTGAAGATGATGCTACTTATGAGACTCTTCAGTGCCCTCTGTGTGACACTCATTACATTTTCAATTATGTGGAGTTCTCACATGCTTGTGTCTAGGTTTGAGATTATTTCCCCTGTTATCAACTCTATCACTTTCGCCAGTTATCCCAACCTTTCTTTGCACACTTGACCATTAGTAGCTTGTACATTTTTTAATTGACGGGGCGTAAGACTTTCACACAAATATGCGGGAGTGAATGAGCCTTGAGAATGAGCCATAACTAACTAAAGTGAGTTTGAGGTTTGGTGGGATTTTCCCGCTGAGGAAACTCGTAACATATTGGAATACAATTCATGCTTTTTCCACATGCTTTCTGTGAAAAATTGGTGAAAAACGCACACAGTTTGCAATCAGTTTTGTATGGAAACAGGTGAAAATATATAATAGATGAAAACCACCATAAGTATACATGAACATTTTCCAACTTATTTTCATGATGACTTTTCCCATAATATGTGCCAGTATAAACATGTTTCATGCTGGTTGTGCCATACTTGTCCATGCCTGCTGCATCAATGGCTGCCAGTACTACCAAATAAGAGCATACTCTCATTGGCTTTTACAAGCACAAAATGCCATGCCACAGTAATATGCTGAGACTGGCTGCACCCCTGTAAGATAGAAATGCCACGTAAGGACACTCATTATGTTGGCTTTACCCTTGATGTCAATACAAAATGGCATGCCTCGGTATAACAATATATCCAGACTGGCTGCACCAAGGTTGACTAGTCTAGCCACAAATTAACACCCATCATGTTTGCTTTACCATTGAAGCCCAGCAACAAAATACCATGGCACAGTGACATAATGAATCCAGACTGGCTGCACCAATGTAGGCCAGTCATTCTACTAAAATGCCATCCAACAGAAATAACATATATCCAGATTGATTGCAACAATGTAGACCAGTCTAGAAATATGATGACATGTACCATGTTAGCTTTACCCTTGATGCCCAGTAAAATATTCCATGCCACAGTAAGAACATACAACCAGAATGGTTCCACCAATGTAGGCCAGTTTGGACACAAATTACACTTGCCATGTTTGCTTTGTCTCTGATGCCCAGTACAATATGCAATGCACAGTACCAAATAATACCAGAAAGGTGTCATAAGGGTTCTGGTTTGTCTTGAGACTAAACTGACATTTGGAAAAGAACTGCCACTAACCTGGATCAAATGAAGCAGTAGTAAAGAAAGATCACCCCAAACCCCCTTTGTCCCTCGCCCGGCGGGACAGGAACCAAGGGGAACAGAGATCTCAGGGAAACCCTCTATGGTAGAACACCCTGGACACTGGAGTGGAGTGCAATGTGTTCCTTGATTCAGTGGCTGGGCAGGAAGTGTTCTGAGGTTGTCTGTATTCTTTGTTGTGTCTTTGTGGAAGATGCCGTTGGACTGATGTCTAAGCAAGTTATGACTAAATGGCAAAGAGACAGATGATTAATATAGGAAGGTAGGTCAGAGAAGACAGAAAAGTGCTTATGGAGCGAGTTCTGACCTGCCCTGAATCTCGCATCCGCATCAAAGTCGTGAGCTTGTATTTTGAAATAGATGCCAGGGAGCAGCTGTCTCTCGGGCATTCTGGTGTGCAGGATAAAGCTGCAGCAGGGAAAGAAGAAATGGTAAGCCACGACCAAGTGCAGGAAGGAGCTAGAAGGTCGCGCAGTGTATGCTTAACATTCCGAGAATGAAAGCGTCCTCGTACAAGAATGGGGAGTCCGGTGACTGTGTGCTGAGAATAGCGGGAATGTGACTTCAATTCCATTCAGAAGGATGGGCAAGAATCTTAGAAGCGAGGGAAAGAAAATAATGTGTGCAACACTAGGAGACAGAGTGTCGGAAAGAAATTGTAGGGAAATTAGAATGTGAGGCACATACCTAGGAACGACCTTTAGAGTGTCAAAAACTGGAGTAGCAACACAGTGAATAGCAGTCCTTCACAGCTGATATGCAGGACATGATGACAGTCGGAATGAATCTTCCGTGCATGCTAGAATGTACACTGACTTGGCAAAAAGGGATGATGAGGTGGCCATCTTGGGGGAAGAATCCAGGTAAGGAGAAAAGCAGTGCACACCCTGACGGCGCATCCAGGACCAGCGCCTGTAAGGGGTCATGACAAAAGGCTTCACCGATGTAGGCCACTATAGCCACACAATAACACCTATTTGTTTGCTTATTTGCTTTAATCTTAATGCACAGTAAATAAAACGGCACATCACAGTATGAAAATATGGCTAAGCTTGATGCCCCATTGTTGGCCAGACTAGCCATGTCACAACATATAGTATGTTGTCTTTACCATTAATGTCCAGCAAAACCATACCATGCCACAGTAAGAAAATATATTTAGCCTGGCCACACCAATGCATGACAGTCTAGCCATGTAGTATCACTTATCGTATTTAACTAACTATTTTCTCTACTCTTGATGCTACTCTCTACTCTTGATGCTTAGTAATACATATCACACTACAGTAAGAGAATAATACCAAAAGGCTTGACCAATGTAGCCAATCTAGCCACATAATAACATTATTTTATTGAACTAGCAGCACTAGTCTAGACTAGCAGCACCAATGTAGGCCATCTAGCTGCATAATTACATTCCTCATATTGGCTTTCCATTTTGATGCCAAGGAAAACGTGCCAATCCACATTAAGCCAACGTATTCAGGCTGGCTACACCAATGTATGCCAGTACCACATATAAATACTCATTTTGGTGCTGTTACCCTTAATGCTTGGTAAAACATGCCATGCCACAGTAACACCAAATATGTTTAGACCAGCCATGCAGTATAGGCTAGTACCACAGAAAAACACTGATGTTGCTGTTATCATTGACGCACAGTAATAAAATGCCATGACACAGTAAGAAATGATGTCCAGACTGACCCACCAATGTAAACTAGTACAATGTAACAATGATCATCAAGCTCCCTTTACCCTTGATGCCCGCTAAAAATATGCCATGCTACAATAAAAACAAATTGACTCATCTGCTCCACCAATGTAGGCTAGTATCACATTTCTTTACTCCTCCCATTACCTTTACCTTTGTGATGTCCAGCAAAAAATCCCATGACACAGTAAAATAAAAAAATGTCCATACTGGCCCTACCAATTTAGGCCAGCAGCACATAAGACTACTCATCGTGTTGCCCTCACCATTGAGTCCCAGAAACAAATGCAATTGCACAGCAAAGACATAAATCCCAACTAGCCCCAACAATGCAGGCCAGTCCAACATATGAACACTCATCATGCAGCCTCCACCCTTGATGCCCATTAAAAAAAGCCATGCCGCTGTATAAATATTCCCAGAATGGCCTCACCAGTGTATGCCAGTACTACGTAAGAACACTCATCATGCTGCATTCAACCGCGAGGGGCAGGACAAAATTCCAATATTGCCATGCCACAGCAAGGACATATGTCAAGACTGGACCCAGCAATGTAGGCCAAAGCCACTAAAGAACGCCAATCTTGCTGCCCTGACTCTTTATGCTCAGTAGAAAATACTATGCCATAGTAAAACATATATGTCTAGACTAGCCACACCAATCTAGACCAATAGCTTGTAAGAACACTCATGATGCCTTGACACTTGATGCCTAGTAAAACATACCATGACACAGCCAATAAAGATATCCCTTAACTACTCTCTCCCATGCCCCCCACCCCAATCAGAGGCTTTATGCCTGTCCTTGCACACATGCATCAGCATCCATACAGCATGTATCCTTCATTCACTTTCAGAATCACACACGTGTCAGCATTCATACAGCATTCATTCTTCATGTTATGCTTGCAGAGTGCTTGGACAAACTATGTCCAGGGTCTTGCTGATTGGCAGTAAGGTAGCAGAATTACCCCCAGCATTTTGCTGGCGGTTTGTGCTCCCCCTTCACTCCAAACCCATAGTTTAGCGGTGTGCTAATGTGGCGGTAATGCAGTGGTAACACTGTTGCCACTGCATTACTACCATTTTTGGCCAGACCGCCAAACACTATAGGCCCAATGTCTCCAATGTAATTTCTGCATTAAAGCTGGGTAGCACAATACATGGTCCATGCTTTGCACATTTTCTACACATCGTGTTGAGAGGTTTTTTCAGCAATTTCTATCCTGTCTGTTATTTGCTTCTTGTGACACAATCTGCTCTCATTTCAGCTAGTCATACAGAAATGTTTTGTGTGTGCTGCAAGTGCAACACAAACTCCCTCAGCTGAAAATGTCTTTGCCACCCATCTTCAACATTGTATATGCTCGACCACCTAAATGAGTACAACAATTTTGTACGTTACTGCATCTACAGCTGCTGAGGCCCACTGTGTCATGTCACCCATATGTTCAAGCTACCAGACCTACCTACGTATGTGTTTCGTTTATATTGTGATGATCACAGCGGCCATAATTGCTGTTTTTCCTTTGCAGGTATTGCTTCTGAAAGAGCCACAATAAGTCCTTACATGTACATTCTGAAAGACTGTTCTGTCCATATATACCTGCCTCCCAAGGTCAGAGGGTGCTTTCTTTTCATGTAACTTACTAAGATATCTTACTGTTTCCTGCTTAATTCCCTTTACGTAAAACCTTACAAAATCCTAACAAATCTGTTTTTGGAGGCTACTTGTCTGGGACAGGGTACTCTGCAGGGTTCCATGTCCATTTTCTCTACAGGTGTAATGAAATAAAAGCGGACTCTAGCGCTGCTGATGTGGTTATTGAACTAGTTTTATAGGGAGGGGTTCCACATGGATCGATTTGTCCAAGTTTATCAAAAAACCTAGGTCCTGAAATAAGGAGACAACCTCACTCCTCAACTGAATGCCCTGATTAAAATACCATTCAAATAGATAAGGAGGCTGATTCTACTGGTTCTGCGGGTTCCTGCTGCTGGCCGCAAGAGTTGTGTAAAACACCAGAGCATAGATGAAATGGAGAAATGTAAAGAAGCTGCCATTGCTGCCACTGGGAGTAATGCATAATTAAGATCCAGATGAACTAGCCAGTCACCGGGTCCCAACATGTCTTGCAGCAACACAATCGTCTCTATCCTGAAATTACGAAAGAGAACACATTGTTTGAGTGGTTAACTTGGCGTTAACCCCTGGTCCTCTTTCGAAACTAAGACGATGTTGCCGTACAAATTCTTTGGGGAATGATATATTTTGTGCATGGCTTTTCTCCTCAGGAGCACCGAGATCGTTAACTGAATCAATGTACACTGTTCTTAGGAAAGAAGAAACTATTGAGGGAAGGGATGCTTGCAAAGGGGAGGCTGAACTCTGCACCATTTGCAATGTTCAATGATCCTGAGAATTGTTCATCCAATACGACAGAAAGAACTGAACACTATGCCCACATGAGAAAAATGTACTTAGTACCTGTAAATGCGCTGGCATGACATCCACACACATGATCTTTGGAGCATGCTCCTTCTTGGGATCTGGCGTCACCCAATACTGGAAACTGCCTAAATCATAGGGGCCATAATGCTTTGGCCCCTGGGTCAATTGGGCACAAAAACCTGGGCTGTCCCTGCCACGACCAGACTATATAAATGCAACTTCAAAAAATGTGGTTCAGCAACCGTAAGAGTAAGAGTACTAAGCCTGATGAAGTTTGAGTAGAAAGCGGAATGCGTGGCGTTTTTAACCCGGATGGGTGTACAAGGAAATTGCTAACGTTTTTGGATTCGGGACATTGCAAGGAATTATACCTGCTCGAATCCAGGACCCTGATAGATGGGAGATTTTTCATCTCTGATGGGGCGACCTCCTATTCCTGAATACTAGAGATTCTGCCAATTTAACAAGAAGAAATCAGACCACACACAAAATTGGTGCATGTCTCCAGCCCTGAAGAAAGTGGTGACATTCATCTCTATACCACTGAAACCGTTGGCTTCTCTTGCGACCTGAGTAGACAAATACGGATCAGGGAGATCCCTACATCAGATAGTATTCTGATCCCAGTATCAAGAAGGGATCGCCATTTTAATCAACTGTGGAACGGAGTTCATACACGAAGAAACAGACCTCCGAACCCCTTCGGACTATCATCTTCAACTATCATCTTCGACTATCATCGGTCCAGGTCCGATACGCTACATTTTAACTAGTTGCAAAATCCAAAAAACGCAAATAAAAAAAATGAATGTTTGGAAAACAACACAGAAAACAAATAAAACTGTGTGTAACCATGAAGGCAAAACTCAGGAAGTTATAACCATGGATTAATTCCAAAGGAGAAGTAATAATAGAATAAATGTGACTCGGATTTGAGTGTGATATGGCGACAGGGAAAATTCGAGGTCTTGATTCCCAATTCAGGTTCTAGTTTTGTGGATACCTCAGCAACACCTGTGCCATCACCAATAAGGAGAAGGTGGACACATATTGACTAGCATCCTTCCCCATAGCATTCTCAAAAGATGACCTCCCCAGAGCAATCTGTACTATTCTGACAATTTCGGATTGATTTACATTAAAATAGCTTTTCATCTCTGTTGAATAAAACACATTGGCACCCCACCCATAAAACGCAATGCTTGTTGCACCAAACCACTGACCAGTTCTGAATCTAGGGGTTCTTCTGTCTCTTGAGCTGACAGAGTAATGTCTATAATTTTCATCAGGGGACCTGCTGCATTCAGCATTCAGGTTTGGCATCAAGCTTGGACCTGATCTATATCCCTCAACAAATCTTTACCATATTGTGAGAATTTGCTAAACGTGGAACCTCACACAGGTGCACATGCACTTTCCCTTGAATAACTGGTCATGGGCACGCTACCTAACCTTCTATTTTGTCTTCCAGATGGGTACAATTTATAAAAAAAAAATAGTGGGTACAGTTCACCACACATGGTAGATAGAGGGTGATATTCTATGTACTGGGGTCTGACGAATGAGTTGGATTAAACATCCATTTATAAACAACTGATCTCTTATTAGATGAACAGAACTTCCTGGGTCAGTGTCTGGGACACATACATACAAATTGCCAAGGGATCCTATGGGTTCAGGTCCAGGGCAGTGCCTTAAGACATATTAATGGGGAGCTTACATCATTCAGCTGTTGGTGAGTCTAGAACAATGTTAGCCTTGGCACTTCTAGCCACTACATGGCCTCCATGATCTATTGTGCGATTTTACATCACCTGTTTGAGGCGCATCTGATGTCACCTTAGAACTGGAATTCCTGGGCTGACACGAAGACGATTGTTATGTCTCTGAGAGCTCTCTGGATATGTATATTTCTGTTACCATTAGCACACATATGTCTTCACCCAACATCACCATGTTGAATGGCCTGGTTGTGACAGGAACGACCATGTTGATCACTGTCCAGTTGCCTTAAACCTGCATGTGCCAATGACTTGCCAATATTTTGGGAAGTAGAGACTGTGGAAGCGAACGATCTTGATATGGAATTACTTGTAGAATAGTCAATCAATTAAGCCGGATTATCATCCCATAACTCATCCTCTTTAATAATGGGTCATGACGTCTTCAGCTGCTGTCTGCAGTTGTTGCTTCTGCATCTTCTGTCCTTCTCTCTCATTGCATTCCATAATATTGCCTTGTCTAACTTCCTCCTGAATCTCTGAATTGCATTGTGTCTCTAGCAGGGTTGGACTGGCCTAGGGGGAACTCTGGAGATTTCCCGGTAGGCCTCTGCACCCTGGGCCTTTTTTGTGTGGTATTCCACATTTTCCCATAGGAAAAGGGTTGGACCTGCTGAAAATGTCTAATATGGGGCCACTTTGGAAATTATTTCCAGGGCCTCATTGGCTCCCAGTCCATCCCTGGTGTCTAGCCACCTTTCTGAGCGCATAACATTCCATTTCTTTGGTCCTTTCTTTTAAAGGATTCTATATGGTATCCTCGCTGTGCATAAAAATGCATGGGGGAATTGAGGGAGATTCCAAAGTTCTTTTCCCTAATTTGAGCAGCAGTGTATGCATCTGCAAAAGTGCACGCATGTTCATGTGTTTGTGTGTTTACGTTCATGCATGAATGTCTTCCTGCTTGCTTAGTTATCTGAAGTGTGATATGTGGGGCAAAAAGAATCATCACTGTCCCACATCAAATACATATTAATCCTTTAGCCCATGGTGCTAAGTCTGTATGAGTATGCTAGTTGTTGCACGTACGCACACGCGTGATACTGAAACTGAAGCTTGAATATACAAACATAGTATTCCCAAAAAGAACACAATTGGGCGCTTTGAAAGACAATTTACTTGATGTATACGTGCCTTATAAATGCACCATGAATAAATAAATAAAGCTTCATTTCTGTATGTTTTAAAATTCCATGAAAACCACATAAAACAAAAATAGATTAAAATGTACTGATCCCATCATAAGATGCCGCAATTTGTATAACACAAAATGTAACCGCTGTTAAGGTATAGCAATACATACATAAATAAGTAACTTTTTAATGTCAGATGCATACTTATCAAGATCTGGGAGTTGAAAAGAAAATAACCCCAGACGGTGGTACACAGCAAGCATATACAATAGGCTGAATTGGTCAGGCACAAAAAGGAGGGGTTGGGATTCTAGCAGGGATAATGGGCCTCATTAAAACGAGTGCGGCTGTGGAATGAACGGTGCTGGTAAGGGACCGGCACCGTTCTTAAAGGACTGCCTCATTACGAGGTCTGCAGCGGGACCCGCTCTGTACGCCTGGCCAGACCAAACTTGCAGAGCGGGACCCGCTAGCAGACCAGGATGCTAACAACGGGCCCGTCATTAACGGGCCTGTTGTTAGCATCCTCCCCATTCCCATTGAGCCCTAATGAGAATGGGAATGTACCGGGTCCGGGTCCCGTGAAAGGGAATTACTGGGCCCTCCAATGTCAGAATGGCCCTGTAAGTCCACTTTGGCGGGACCCGGACCCGGTAACCGGTTTGAGGGTAACCATGGCGCTAAAAACGGCATGGCTACCTCCAAACTCGTAATGAGGCCCAATGTCCTGCTGCTGAACTAATACAAGACACTAAGTCATAATAGGAGCATCCATAGCATACTTTAGAATTCCCAAACCCTTCACACTCAGGGAAATGCTTCTTTTGGGGGTGGTGCCAGTGCATTCGGCAGCTGCGAATGAAGCAAATACTGCCTACTTGAAAAATAGGCAGCGCGTTGCCCCGCGAGCCAACAGCTGCTCTCTTGCAGCTCCGGAGTGTGTGCAAATCGCTGCCATTTTTCAAACGCTCTTTCTCGAGATACTGAAGTTTGTGTAATGAACGTCATTTCCTACACGCCAGAGCGTTTAATATTGATATCAACGGTGCGCTCAATTAACTTCTGTTTCCTTTTCACACGCGCAGAAGGAGTTTTAGACAAGGATTCATTCACTTAGCGGCCGCTTTTAAATCACTAAAGATTTGTGTCTTGCTAACTGACAGAGCAGTGCACGCAATGTTACTGAAATTAAAAGCAGTAACTGTTGAGCAAAACTGGATTTTATTTTGGTCATGGGCAGAAAAATGCAATCAATATATTTGTATTTATAATAAGAGGCTTTGAAACATACACTTTTATTCAGGGTATGTGTTACAGTGAGTGATATGGTGTATAGAATGTTTTCCCTAGTAAACGTCTCTCCATAACCAATGTAAATTAAGCGCAAACGACATTAATTGCCATTTTTTAGAATTGGTTTCCTGTTTTTCTGCTAGATTGGGTTTAAATCCATTGCATCTGCATTTCAATCCCTAAAGAATGATGGAGTGCCACCAGGGGGCACTCTGGAGGTTTCCTGGTAGGCCTCTGCACCCTGGGCCTCTTCTGTGCGGTTACCCAGGGGTGGACTGGCCTATAGGCAACTCTGGAGGTTTCCTGGTAGGCCTCTGCACCCTGGGCCTCTTCTGTGCGGTTACCCAGGGGTGGACTGGCCTATAGGCAACTCTGGAGATTTCCTGGTAGGCCTCTGCACCCTGGGCCTCTTTTGTGCCGTATATCCATATCCAAATTTTCACATAGGAAAAGGGCTGGGCTTGCTAAAGTGTATGAGGCAGCTTTCGCATTTTTTTTGTCAGCACTTTTGGTTCCCAGTCCACCCTTGAGTCCCACACGGAAGACACACAAAGTTCCGAACAGAGCTCATGTTGCCTCGTTATTCTGCCAGATCTCTTTCATCCGTGCCCGTCTGTTGTGCAGCCCGGTCTGCGTCCACCCCGCAGCATAACCTCAAATCATTGAGGTCCAGTCTCTATCACTGGGAAACCTCTGTTGCAGTGAACACAAGTCGTCGTATGAATCGCACGCTCTGAACCTTTTTAGTTAGAATAGAGGATGCGGCAACAAGAGTCTAAGAACCTGTGCTTCGTTTGATATGGCTGAGAAATGAAGGGGTACTCGAAATTTGAACTAGAATCCCCGGTCCTGATGAAAGTGGTCTAGTTGTGGTATTCACTGAAACCGGTTGAATTATTTTTGGGGATTGTATTTTTTCTTTTTCTTTTTTTTATTTGTGCATTTATTTCAGCGCGTAAAACCCTGAGGCATCTAAACGCTAGTTACAGAAAGTGCCTGTTACAAGATAAAGAAGATGCAGTATACAGATTGGTAAAGACACTCCTCATGTTATAGGGATCTTCATCAGACGTGCATACATAGGACATGGTAGGTGCAGATATACTGACTGTTACAGCCACTACTCATGTTACAGGAAGCTACATCAGGCGTGCATACATAGGACATGGTAGGTGCAAATATACCTGGTAGAGCCACTCCTCATGTTACGGGCAGCTACATCGCTACATCCGGCATGCATACATAGGACATGGTAGATGCAGATATACAGACTGGTAGAGCCACTCCTCATGTTACGGGAAGCTACATCAGGCGTGCATACATAGGACATGGTAGGTGCAAATATACCTGGTAGAGCCACTCCTCATGTTACGGGCAGCTACATCGCTACATCAGGCATGCATACATAGGACATGGTAGATGCAGATATACAGACTGGTAGAGCCACTCCTCATGTTACGGGAAGCTACATCAGGCGTGCATACATAGGACATGGTAGGTGCACATATACAGACTGGTAAAGCCACTCCTCATGTTACGGGAAGCTACATCGCTACATCAGGCATGCATACATAGGACATGGTAGGTGCAGATATACAGTCTGGTAACGCCATTCCTCATGTTAGGTGCAGATATACAGACTGGTAAAGCCACTCCTCATGGTACGGGCTGCATGCGGCGTGCATACATATGACATGGTGAAGTGGAGTATGCAGCTTGGTAAAGGTGGCTTGTGCCTGTGCAAGGAATTGTAGCAGCTATAGTGTCCTTGTAGGATCTGAGGAATGTCATTTGCGAGTGGCTAGGTTATGGCAGCATTGTAGCCAAGTAACATGTTCAAATTCAAAGGAACTGTTGTATCAGGTGGAGAGAAGGAGCAAAGCAGTTTGATACGGATCAGGGGTGACCCCTAGAGGCGTAGGAAGCGATACTGAGGAAGAGAAAGATGCGATCCAAGGTTTGTGGCCAGAGCACCCGATACAAGGCAGAGAGTCTACTTGCACTGGGAATCGAAAGGGGAGTACAGTAGAGGCTGAGATGAAAAGGTAGGGTATGCAATCCGTATTGCATAGCCTGCTATAATCGGGTGGATTACACAGTCGAGACAGTGCAGACTGCCAGCATGGAGACCTAACTACAGAGAGGTTCATCAAACGAGCGTGCGTTCACAAGATCACGGGATAAGAGTGGGGAAGGTGATCAAGTGAGTAGAACACTGAAGGCTGGTGTACATGGTTGTTAATAGGCTTACAGGCAACAGACTGGGAACGTTCTGAAGTTTTCATCCACGGCAGGTGGTAGGGGAGAGCCACCAGAGCCCTCCAGGACCCCGACAGGCCCAGACAGGAATCGTAGTGTCCTTAATGTATGGTCCTTAGGTAGAGGCCGGCATTTGCCTTCCGGTGACATTCACAGCTGGATTTGAATGTAGTTTGGTCCAATAGAATCTGCCTCTAGGCACAATGAGGCAGGACAGGGTCAGGCGGTGGCGGCCATGATAGATTAGGCCTCGCCGGGCACAGATGTACCCCTCCACACGGCCATGGTGCTGCGGGCTGATGGAAAGAGCCTTGCATCGCAGACGTTCATTGAAAGGGCCCAGACAGGAATGTCTCACAATAAGGATACACCCTGTCTATCTGAGCTACCAGCTAATTTAGCATTAAACTGCTTTTTAGTTGTTACCGACATAATTATTAGAGCCCTTGGTTCTTGAAATAGTTACAAGGGACCTTGGTCAAATACCAACCAGTTGCCTGTTGTATCATTGACCTTGTACACCTGTTTTCATAAGTATTAAAGGTCTTTTATTAGCGGCACATGAACGGTCATAATTAAACTTGTAATTACCACATTTCAGAAACATTTCTTCATTTTCCTATTAGAGGTGACATTTAGAATTGCTGGACTGGATTTAGTCTCAGTATATGAGTACTAGGTCAGCTGCTACTTTTCTTTCCTTCGATAGGCGGCTCACTACCGCATCTAGGGTTGGCTCTTGGGTCACCTGATAGGAATAGATTAGTTATGTTACAGGGACATGGAGCAACTAGGTTTTTACAATATGTTGAGAACATTTTTTGTCCTCTCTCCTTGTGTTATGATCACATATTCTGTGGTTTTGAGGGATATGACTTGCCCAATAGGCCCTTCTGTGTTTATGTAATCTAAGCTATTGACAGTGTTTCTATAATCTAGTAGTAAAGTGCTTTTATGTAGTATGTACAGCACAAAATATAAATCTACATATATTTCTAAACGTGCACATTTTCATATTGAAAAGAGTTTCAGAAGAAATATGCTGAAGACTCTGTGCATATCAGCAGGTGTATAACATCTGCCTAGACACAGATGTGTTGATCACAGTGAACGGAATTAACCCACTAGCTCCATTTATATACATGTATTTATAAAGTGTGAACCTAGCTCAAGTGACAGATCACTGCACAGTGGAAGGTGACAAGGAAATTTGAAAGGAGATTGTGGGTGTTGGCAAAGAGGGGAGGTGTTGTTTGAAGAGATGGCTTCCGGTGCCTTCCTGACGTGTTGACGCAGCTTGTCCATATTCTGTGTGCGAGGTCGGCCTGTTCTTTTCTTTTCTGCATTTTTTCATTTCTAACCTGGCAATGTCATGGCTTTGTGTAATCTGTTGCTCTACCTATAGCTTAGGTTTCTGTGCCACTTAGCAGGTGCAGCAGATGGGCATAGCGTTGGCACATGTGAGCTGTGTTGAAGGTGACGCAGGCTGTCTCGGTCGGAGGTGACTCGCAGAATAGCAAGTGTTGATACCAAGCCAGCTGACTTTGCTTGCTGATTTGTGTCTTGAGTGAGAGGCCACTGTCGATGATAAATCTGAGATGGTGTGTGTGGGAGTCAATTTGAGGTGTTCCTTTATTGTGTTTGATTGCTGCTATGGGGTGTGCACTAGCGGTGTACTGAAATACGGCTTCAAGTAACTATTCAGCCAAACTCCGACTGAAATACTTTATCAATTTTCACCTGAAGCTAAATAGTTTCCCCCACAAAATACATTAAGTACTGCTTTGACTGTGCCTAGAACTAGCCAGGCCTGTCACGAATTCAGACTGTGCCGAGGTTTGAAAAGGCAAGGTCTCAGCCTTTCATGTGCTGGACAGACAGACATTAATCTGGTGGTTTGCTAAGGAGGGGTGAGTTGATACAAAACTCCCAATATTTTGAATGTGCAATAAGCTGTCTCTACTGTCCCCTGTATTTTGCAGTTGAAAACCATTCAACTGGTCTGGAACAATAGTAGGCAAAGTCGCTATTGGAAAATGGTATTTTCTTCAGGGGCTTATTGATTTGCTGATTACCTGTGTAAATAATCTGGAAGTTACAGGTTACAATCGCACTTGGGGTTCCAAACCCAGAGTAAAATAGTTCAGGAGTTAGTGTGCCTGCAGCAAAGAACTGTATTCAGGCCAAGGCCATAAAGCTTGTAAGATGGTCAGTGGGAAGTGTGCTTTTGACAGAGATGTGTTTGTAATATCAAAACATAACTCACAATACCTGCCCTCCACATTGCTCATGTTGCCAAAATGAGTTCATTTGAATTGGATACAAGTGACAGATGTTACTAATGAATGTGGATATCCAATAGATTGGGAGTTTTACAAAAAGATAGTTTAACCAAAATGCTCCAGTCCCAGTCTGTGGGAGCAGAAATATTCCACTCAACATTCGAGAGTTAAAAAAGAGGGGTGCTCGTGAAAAAAGATGAGAAGATACAAGTTTATAATTTAGAAACATTGGTTCAAATGGATGTACAAGTGAAACAAATAGGAAAATACCACAAAAATACACCACCTGAAAAGAAAAAGAAAATACTATTAATGAAAGACATTTTCAAAAGTCTCCTCTCCTCTCAGTACAACAGGTAGAAAGCATGGCTTAGCATCCCACGGTTTGTATTCAGTAGCACTTCAGCAGTCATGAGGGTGTTAGCTGATGTAATCACTCCTTCTGTGTTTCAGTCCCTTGCTGGAGCCAGACCGCTAAGGATGGGAAGGTCCAAAAGCAACATTTGAATGTATGCATACTATACTTTTGGACTAGTGTTAGTTATTTGGACCATTTCCATCAAGCGACACCTATGAATGCACAAAAATATGAACTATGCTGTTATTGACCTGATTATTGTCTGATAATGTATTAATTTAATGGTTTACACAAACCTCTTCCATGCACAACAGATAAAAGAAATGCAATAAAGAATGGATATTCATATTTGTACATTTCATGTTTTAATTTACAGAGCGTTTTTCTTGTTTACATAACTTTATTTAATAAAAAAGGCAACTATTTGGCTCTGTATTCGGCTCCGTCCAAATACGTGTCCAACTATTCAGGGTTCGGACGAATACTTAAATTTACTATTTGGTACAGCCATATGTGGACTTGTGTGTGCGATGCAAGGTTTCTGAGGAGGAGGAAGTATTTTGTTTTAATGGCATTCATGTATAGATACGCTGTTGAAATCCACGATTTAAAGAGGTAGACGCAGTATTTTGCTGGTGTATATTATTTACAATGCTTTTCGCGTGGCATAGATCTCTGTCATCTCCATATTGCTTGATTATGGTATTGACGGTGGTCAGGAGTTTGGGGGTTCCATATGGAGATTAAAGATAACTGTTGGTAGTACCGAGCTCTGTGGTATGCACTATGTGATCAGAAGCCTTTGGGTATGTTGGTATCCATCTGAATGAGATAATGTGTTTTGAAGATGAAAGAAGTGAACTAACACAATACTGATGTATTAAAATGCATGTTCAGGTTAAGGGCTTTGAGAAGGACTTTTGAACCACTTTGTTGATGAGACGTAGATGTCGGAACATTATGTAAAGTCTCTACAAGTTATTGTCCATTCCACAAAGCAGTATATGGCATCTACCTGTAGAGAGTATTTTGTAGATATGTAGGCCTTGAGGATATTGGTGGGATATTGAGGGCAAAATATTGTCAGCACTCTCTGCTGGCGTATATAGTCCGGCCGACTTGAAACCCCTTCTTCCACAAACACATGTACTAATGTTCAGTCCTTCCTGTGTTTTGGGGTGAACACATCTCTTTGCACTGTGTCTTTGAAACCTATAGGCCCATCCTTTTTGTTGTGTGCTTCTGGTCTTTGGGACAGGGCTATAGCTCATGAACCACACTCTACCTTAATTAACTAATTTCAGTTCATTCAAAAGTAACCCTCCCCATCGTCTATTGACAATTATGGAACATGTGTACGGTTACAGAGTCCACCTACCTAAATGACCCAACTGTTTTTCAAGTATTTTCTTTATTATCACCAGGTCCTATGTTTGCCCATTATGCAAACCCACCAGGAGAAGTGCTTTTGTATTCATTGGAGTCTTCACGAAAGGGTAAACTCAACCGTGTAGAGGGGGGAGAGAGAAAAGCCAGGCCCCTGATGTTATCAACATTGTTACAGTACTGCAAAGCATAATAGGGACAATTTGCATTTATAGTGCTATTGTTTTCCTCACCACTTTGCCACTAGCCTTGTCAACACCGACCAAACAAGAATAAGGCGGTCTCCTAGCCCAGACTTTATTCCAAGCAGGAATGCAACACGTTTTGCTCTTCTCGCTCACTAGAAACACACAGAAAGCTTTGAAGGGCGAACTGGTCTTCAGGCGAACGGATGCATGCATTGTTAAATATGCTCTAGACCTACGAGAGAGGCAGATGTTTTACTATTTGCCAGAACATATCAAAACATTGATTTATTCCAAGATATCTCATGTACACCTTTTCATTGGTGCAAACAATGAATCAAATGCAATTGGCAGCATTTATGTTGCTTACAAAGAAAGGAATGACACAAAACTAGTTTGTGGCAGTCTGTATCACAAAGTGCGATATTACAGAAACTCTGCTTGAAGGAGTCAATGCAAGACTGGCCCAATGCAGCCCCCACCGCACACAGTATGACATATTAAGTTCTAGGTACTATTGGGGGGGCGGGGAGATCACATTCTCAAAAATTAGTGAAAATTAAAAAAAAAGGCACAGAGGATGCACTTGTTTTCATTTGCGCTCATTGCTGAAATCCACAGGTCAGCTTATTCTCAAAAGTGACCTGTGCATTTGAGGAGGGGCTGGACAGTAGCTCAAAGATGTTCTATGCAGCCCCTTTGCATTGATTAGTGTTGGTTGCGTGCCCCCGACATTAATGTATGAATGGCTGCCATCAATGCGAGGTTGCTGGGAACGCATTTCACTGACACGGCCACTTGAAGGGCCTAACTCTGTGAAACTCCCCACAAAAAAACACTGCCATCCATGTTTAGGTGATGACAATGCAGATGTGTCAGCCATGGCTTGACGAACAGCTGTCCTACTTTACGAAAAAAGCATAACAGGGTCAGAAATGAAAGTGTCATGATTTGCTCATCCCCCTGCACCAGCTGTCAAAAGGCAGAGGGGAAATACCATTCCTTTGTGCACATTTAAAAGCACATCCCACTTGTGAATTGTGGATGCACCTTTATATGTGCAGAAATGCCCCGTATTTGCATAAATGCACAAAGGGGTGTAAAAGTGCATCCGAATGAGCGCATCTATGATGTACATATTCAGATGCACTTTGTGGATTAGCGTGCACATTTTTTGGCATAATTGAGGAAATGATACAGCAAAAACATTTTGAGAATCTTTCCCAATATCTTTGTGTGCAGAGGGCACTTATCATTGATTGCTCAGTCATAGGCCAAACGCCCTTTGGTGGGTCGATGGCATGGAGCATGCTTTAAGCAGTGATGAGAGCGAATTAACGCTCGCTTTGGGTGTGTTGGATCGTGCGTGCTCAAGTGGCATGCAGGTGGTGAGCAGGTTCAAATGAGGTAGATCTGTGCTGTTCAAAAGCAGCTAGTCTGTGAAGCAGGTTGGGGGGCTCACCTGTTTGAGTGATGCTCCAGCAGTTTGTGTCAGCGGGCAGCGATTGTCGAATTGGTGGGCCTGCTGCTTCAATGTACAGTTTGGAGACGCAGCCGGTTGCGGGGAGTCCGGCCAAGTCATGGCATAACCCTTGGTTCGAGACAGCAAGTGAATCATCAGCAGTTCGAGTCAGGATCCTGCGGTGAGTGGTTGATTCAATCCTACCAGGTGTTGGGCTCAGCAAGGGCACGATTAATCATCGAGTTGGCTTGAGAGGCAAGCACTGTCATTTCAAGGTTCAGAGGAGTGCTTGAAAGTGCCAGAAAGGAACACTGGCAGTATCCCTTGGTGTCAATGTCATCAAACCCAGCATCAATGGCGTCAAGCTTGGCTTCAGCAGCATTCTAGCTCATTTCAATGTGACAGAACTGGGAGCCTTAGCTAATCAGGCCTTCCAGGTGCAGAGAGACCCGCTTTTGGGGCTTCAGGACAGGATTGGTCCTTTCAGGGACTGCTCTTCCAGTTTTGGGATATTGTGGTGCAGAGTGGCAGGGCCTGGTCCACAGAAAAAGTCATCCCGATGTGCCCTGGGAGTGGTTATGAAGCAGAGCTCCTTTCTGCCATGGAATGCTCCTTCTTCACCTCAGTGGTTGAGGGCTTTGGGAAGTGCAACTTTCTCAAATGTGGCCCAATGACTTTGTCTCAGATATTTAATCCAGGGGAGTGGTGTGAGACCCCTTCATTTAAAGGTACACATCCAAAGGTGATTGTGTAAAAACAAAAATAAGATATTGAGGCTGAGTACCCCAAAAGGAAATACACCAAACGCGGGTTACAAAGGAAAATACAAAGATCTTTATTTTATACTGAACAGTTTCAAAGGACAACACAACAGATAGCTATCGGCCCTGAGTACAACACAGCGAACTCCAGCTTGGTTCGGTGTGCTCAGTGAGAGGGGCTGTACATTATAATAGTTGCACTTTTTATACTCTCGAAATCATGATGTTCAGCCCACCTACAAGTCAATACAAGTTAATACATCACGGATCTAGGTTTCGTGCTGAGTTCGTGCATCCATGCATTTAGGGTCTAACATTAATACATTCACTAACAAGTCACAATGGCAACAGTATGTCTTAGGATTTCTCGTAGAGCCTTCTCAAACAGTTTTATACAATGCAGTCAAACAATTGTTCACATTTCGATATTTACACAACATTGTGCTTAACATATGCTCGCGGAGCAGTTTCATTGGCGCAGGTAATCCTCTACACACAGGTCAGCGAAGGACAAGGTCTCAGTTCATGACCCCAACATGTGGCCTGCAGGCAAGTTACATATTAGTTTGTACACAGAGGTCAAGATGGCCATGTTACATTCAGAATGACACTGTCCACCATCTCAGAACACAGGGTGACTTTAGAGAGAGAATCTCAAATAGCAGATAGACCTAAAATGGCAGCTTACACTGATCTAAGTTCAAGACCTTGCAATGCGAATTTCTTCGCAAGCGGCTTGTAAGCAGCTTGGCATAGGCCAATATACATATATTGATATAGTATAGGAGGCACAATATGATTTTCCGTTCGACCAACCCTCCTTTTGGCCTATGCTAAGCTCTAACTACTTCTGTTCACTTTACGAACAACTCCACGTCTCAACGTCCATACACCCTGAATCACTATCGGAAATATCTATTGCCATTAGATCGGTTATCAGGATTTCCTTCAACACATATTCTTTGGAATTCTTATCTGGGGCGTATACCTTGTTTCCTATTGTACCTATCGCCTGTGCTCAACATCCCTCTAGCATAGAACATATACTAGGTAAACACTGTACACAGCAACAAAGAAACAACAGAATTCCCAAAATGATCAGTAAGACCGAAAGCACCTTCAAAGCCTAAGATCGCAATAAGTCCCAGAACCAAGCGCTAAGATCCCAGTTTCCCTCGGGAACATGCACTTCTGAACTAAGGACATGCAGATTTTGTATTGCCTTAAAGATAGTTGGGGAGTAATCTGGCTCGACAACACAGCAAGCGGACCCCGCCAATTAACACACTCCACCACGTTCAGCCAGAATGACATCTAAGCCATCCGGTTCTGAAGTGCTACTAATATTATTGCTTTCTGATCTAATGTCATATTATAGAGTATGTCTGTGGTCCGGTTGATAGTTCTCTCCAGTACTCTCGCTAGTCTTCTGATGTCTTCAGGGTTCGCTATTTGTCCCCAGAATGGCACAAAGGATTTTGCTATGTCTCCCAGAACCTGTGCTGGAGTGTCACCATTCTTGCCCCGCCGTGGACGAGCTTTTGAAACCTCTACAGTACTGGCTATGAATACCCCGGGTAACAGGATCCCTAAATAACAAGTTCCCTGCCAATCCCTGGGTAATCATGGAAATACTACATTACCGCAAACAAAGTAGACAGGTTCGCCTACATACAAAGTTCTGTCTTCCCCAGTCAAATTCGCACCGTTGGCGCAACCATTAAAATCTCCCATTGACTGAGTGCCATTCCTCTGTATGCAGAAAGAAACTGAATGGGGGCTATTGTTAACAGTGTAAGAAGGAGGCATGCATCCTTATTGCCTATAGGAGCCGTCTTGAAAGAAATCAAAGATTGAAAAGTACGAGACAGTCTATCAGAAGGCCTAACAGAAGCAACGTTGAGCTTGCTCCTATTCACGAAGCGCGAGCATTCTAGGGGCGCAAGAACACGTTTCTCAAAACTATTCAAATTAGTACTGTCATAGTTCCCCGAGATGCTATTGTTCCATCGGCCAAAGAATAGTGCTCTAAGAGAGGCATAACACGCAGGTGTCAAAGGTAAAGGATGAATATACTAACCTAGCCCCTTATCCCTGTGTTGCGGTAAATGCGAACAGATTCAACAGTTGGACTTGTTAAAAAGGGCATGTGTAGCATTCATGATGAGTAATAATGTATTATTGTAGTATCTCTGTCTATGCTGAGAGTCTCTAGGAGATAAAGTATGCAGATGCACAAAAGGAGTAGGGACAGTGGGTACATTTTCAGTCAGTAAGAAGGATTCTAGTGGATGTACTTCTTCAAGATACCAAAAGCATAAAACAGTTACTATTATAAAACCAATTGACATTATGAAAAGACAGCAGTATGTTTTCAGGGCCCAAACAGTTTGTCCATTCTTACTGCTGGTCACACGATCATCTATCAGTCCTGTACGAGCGGTAGCGGTTGCAGGCATTGCAGTCTTCAAATGAAAAAAAAACAGTGTTTTTTGCTGGCAACTTCCCGGCCGAGTGACTTCTTAGTCCTTTCACAACCCTAGCCAACAGAAACCCCTTTTTCAAACAATTACTTGGGCAAAAAGCAAGCCCTTGATGATTTTTCCTCCTTCTTCGAATGCACAGCCAAACCGTGCCGTGAGTCTATTCCCATGGATGCAAAGTGTACCTCGTTGTCCCTGGTACTGATTGATCCAAGAACAACGTGTCGTCACTTCCCATTGGAAGCAACATATCAAGAGCAAGTGAAGATGCAAGATCCAGAACAACAGTTTCCGGAAGTTAACTTTTGGAGAGTGTGAAGACAAAATGGCTGTTTCCCCAAGCCTCGCAGGCTCAGAGAGAGAATCCGATGCACTCTCGTTGCTGTTTACTGCTTTGGGATCATTGGTTGCAGTATTGGTGAGGGGTTCTGTTTCTTCTGTATCGTATGGCACCGGGTGCGGAATTGTCTTGTCATGCATCGCATGGATCCAGTTTTTTCTGCCTTCGACCTGCACCGCAGTCTGTGTGACCAGCAGGACCTGGAAAGGGCCCACCACCGAGGTGCAAGGCAAGAGGATCGCTCAAATGCCTTCGTCAACACCCAGTCACCGGGCCGAATGTTAAGACTTGGGCCCTCATATCGTACAGGTAAAGCCTATCGCACCTGGTGATAAATCAAAAACACTTTTTTTAGTCAACTGGCTACAGTAATCTGAAAGAAGTACATTTTTGACATTTTTCAAAGACCGAAATTTCAGAAGGTTCAAGATATTAGCAGGTCTCCCCATTACCACCTCAAATGGAGAGAGCCCGGTCTTAGTTTGAGGGGTTGTACTCATGGCTAGTAACACGATCGGTAAGGCGCCCAGCAATTTTTGTTTAGTGCCGGCACACGTCTTAGCGAGCTTGTTCCTGATGATGCTCTTGTGTCTCTCTACTAATCCGGCACTCTGAGCATGTCTGGCAGAATGGAACCGTTTGTCGATTTGTAATGCCTCACATATCTGCAGAATTACAGCAGCGACAAAATGTGGACCATTGTCTGACCAGATGACTATAGGTAGCCCAAACCTAGGGAAGTACTCCTTTAACATAGTTTTTGCAGGAGTCATGGCTGTGGCGTCTTTGACAGGAAAAGCCTCAACCCATTTGCTGAATGCACAAATGACAACTAACACATATTTCAAATTATTGCACCATTCCATTTCGATAAAATCAAAGTGAATGACCTCAAAGGGGACAGAAGGTGGACCAAAACTTCCCCTGGGAGTTGATGTTCCCTTTCCCACATTGTGCTGTAAACAGATCATACAGTCCTGAACATTTCGCTCAGCTATTTTAGAGATTTTGTCATTTGCCCAAACTTTCTCTAACATTTGTGTAGGGCCATGAGTCATAACGACCATGATCATTATGTATGCATCAGGAAGTAGCCATTTCCCTTCAACTATGTCCACCCAACACCCATCATTATCGAGTTTCCCCAAGCCCTCAGCCCATTTCTTGGACTCCTCTAGTGTGGCATCGGCTTGGATGTCTCTTACAGAGCCAACACCCTCATCCATTACATAGGCATTTACAGTCTCCCTTGAAATGTATACATTGGCAGAGAAATCGGTGGCAGTCTGTTTAGCTATCTGATCAGCGAAAGCATTCCCTTTTCTTATATAATCTACAATCTTTTGATGTGCTGCACATTTCACGACAGCTAACTGAGTGGGAAGTGCAAGCGCTGAGAGCAGTTGTACTATTAGGGAGCCATGCTGAATCTTTGTACCGTGTGAAGTTAAGAACCCTCTTTCTGACCAAAGTTTACCAAAGTTGTGAACCACCCCAAAGGCATGCTGACTGTCAGTATATATGTTTACTGTAAACCCTTCGGAAAGTTCATAAACTCGAGTCAATGCTATAATCTCTGCGGTCTGCACAGAGTTATGCGTGATTCTCTTGGTTTCCACGACCGTGCTCAATGTGGTGATTGCATAAGCAGCTGCGGATGTACCATCCGGAAGTTTGAAGCAGGAGCCATTGCAAAACAGCTCCCCTTGTGGATTATTCAAAGGAGTGTCTTTTAGAACAATTCTACCCTTTGTCTCTTGTTCTGTAGTGTACAGACAGTCATGTGACTCTTCGTCACTGCAAGCAGTACCTTGCGGGAAAGGTAAGAGTTCAGCCGGATTAAGAACACAACACCTCTTGATTTGTATGTGGGGAGCAAACAAGATCAATTCATATCTCGCCAACCGTGCGGAAGTGAGGTGTTGCGTTTGAGTTCTGTTCAATAGAACATCTACAGAGTGAGGCGCCATCAGGATTAGAGGATGGCCTAGGACCATTCCCTCACTCTGTTTTACAGACGCAGCAGCAGCAGCGACAGCTCACAAATATCTTGGCAAAGCACATGCTACAGGATCAAGGGCGGAAGAAAAGTAAGCGCATGGCCTATTCTTCCCTCCATGTTCCTGCATTATTACAGCCAAGGCACATCCATCACATTCATGCACAAACAACACAAAGGCCTTTTCAGAGTTTAGTGTGCCCAAAACCGGTGCCGAGCACTATGCAGTCTTGAGCAGATCAGATGCTTGCTGGTGCTCCATGTTCCACGGCAATGGCGAAGAAATGCCCTTCTTCGTCAAAGTCAACATCGGCTTAATCACTAGTGAGAACCCGGGAATCCACTGCCTACAGTAAGAAGCCATACCTATCAAGGCTCTAACTTCCTTCTGTGTATTTGGGACAGACATGCCAGAAATGAGTTTTATCCGTTCAGGTGTCAATCCTCTTCCCTCCTTTGACAGGAGATAGCCTAAATAGGCGACCTCCTGACAACAATATTGAAACTTTTAAGCAAAGCTTTATGACCATGTTTTGCCAAGTGTATAAGTAATAACACAGTGCCTTCCTTACAAGCGCTCTCAGCGTCGGCAGCCAAAAGCAAGTCATCAACATATTGAAGCAGTATACAAGTAGAGGGCAATTCAAGGGTATCAAGGTGTTCTTTCAACGCCCTACTATAGATGCTAGGATTTTCCGTATAACCTCGATGTGCACGGGTAAAGGTGAACGAGCGTCCCCCTAAGGTGAACGCGAAGAAGTATCTACTGTCCTTGTGTATAGGGATACTAAAGAAAGCATTCTCCAGATCCACAACACTGAAGTAAGTAGCTGAAACTGGAATAATGATTAATATTGTCGTTACATCAGGCACAATTGGAAATTGTGGAGCGACTGGCATGATGCCTGCTCCCGGGAAGCCGGTTCAAGCCCTGCGTCCCCGAAAGCGGACATCCAGTCCCCAAGGAAGGACCCAGCAACCCATATAGGGGCCCTTTGGACAGTGTCCTGGCGCCTATGGCGCCAGGCTCATAAAAGACATCAGTCCTGGCGCCATAGGCGCCAGGCTCATTATGGAAGTGCTTGGGTGCACTTACCTGATGCAGACCATGTTGCAGGATCCCGGCCTCCTTGAGGCCTGAAAGGAACTACGTTACCTGTGGGACTAATTTACCATCCGGGCGTGGTCGGGGAAGGATACATACCTGATTGGAGGAAGGATACATACCTGGAACTTCTTCCAAGGCTATTTAAACCCCACCCGAACAGCCACATGAGCTTCGCGTTGTTCTGCATCTAGCAGCTGGACGCTCACTGTGTCTGCTCCTGCATCCTGACTTCTGCCACGCCTGCCAGCATCCTGGATCACCTGCAAAGGAAGAGAACAGAAGAAGGAAAAGTCCTTACCTACTAAATCCGCATCCCGGAGACATCTCGCCGACAATCCTGAAAAGGAAGACTTTTATTTAAAAGCTCATCGCATCGATCGCTGCAGCGCCGCGTTCCACTCACCTTTACAGGGCGCCTCCATGTTCAGCAGCGATCATCCGGATTCGCAGTCACGCCCCAGCGCCTAGGGAGAAAAAGACCAGAACAAAAGGTGAGAGAGAGAAGGGAATAAGGAAAGCTAAATCTCCATGTTAAGACTTACCTGTTGATTCATTCCCTCTTCATTTCGGGTCCGCGCCGCATCCTGGCATTTCCGGACCCCGGCCCCTAAGGGGAAAAAGAGACATCAGCGTTTTTGAGCGAATGAAAAGACATTACCAAAAAAACGCTCATTAAAGACTTACCTGATTTCTACAAGAATTTCACCTCTCATCTCGGGTCGGTGCCTGTTCCCCGCCATTCGTACCCCGGCCCATATGGGGAAAAAGACACTAGCATTAGTACATTAATGCATGGACACAAGGGGAACCTCTTATCAAAAAAAACTTACCTGGAAGCCAAGCAAGTTTGGTTCTCACCAATCCGAAAATCCAGTGAAGTAACTGGATACCAACGCGCCCCTGCATCAGAAGCAGGATGGAGAGCTCGTCCTTCCAAACCCTAAGGTAAGATGCTACGAGGAATCACAGAAGGGTTTCGAGGAGGGTGAGAGGGGAAAGTGGGAGGCTGATTGCATTACCCCGCAGACAGTTAATCCCCTATTTTCGCCTACAGAAGGATACTTCTGCGAGCCAGACAAGCCAGATTTGGGGGCCCGGTCCAGTCCGTCTTCCGAATCCTGCGCATCACCTTAGATGAGGTCACAGCAGCGCGAACCAGGCCAGCGCCTCCGTGGGAGTCAGGTGAGCGTTACAGAACGCGAAGCCTTCCTACAAATTCCCACCCAGGCGCTAAGGAAAGTTCTGAGACTGATCAGCTGGCCCAATTACTGGGGGAATTACGGGCCGAAGTACATGCCGGTCGTCAAGAGACTAATGCCCTCAGGAGGGAATTAATAATATCAAAGAAAAGAACTAATGACCTGGCCAGACAGCTTTTGCAAGGTCAAGCTGGGCAAACTCCTCTACCCGGTTCCGGAGGGAACCCCGCTCCTGTGGTTTCCAGTAACCGAGTGCAAATTAATCTACCTGGAAACATGCCGCTGGCCCCAACCGAAAGCTTTGCTGGGGACCCCAAACGATTTGCCGTATTCATGAATCAGTGTTGTTTGCACTTCCTATGCAGACCTGGGGCCTTCCCTAATGATCAGACCAAGGTAGCTTTTGTATTGTCATATCTCAGCGGCTGCGCTGCCGATTGGTCAGTTCCACTGGTTACTCAAGATGACCCGATTCTCCGTGATTTTCAAAGGTTTCAAGCAAGCATGGAAAGGTTATTTGCTCGACACTCTCAGGGGCAGGCTCTGGATGACAAACTTCTATCCCTGCGACAGGGCAATCAGGACCTCCTATCCTATATTGCAACCTTTAATAGACTAATTGTGGAAACGGGATGGCCAGAGGATAAAAGAGTCATGTTGTTTTATCGAGGCCTAAGCGGAGAACTTAAAGATGTCTTGGCCCAAGTTGTAAATCCGCCCCAAGAATGCACAGAGTATATAGACTTAGTGGTCCAATTGGATCACAGACTTCAAAACAGAAAAGCAGATCGGTCCAAGTTTGAGACCCGGGTTTTGGTCAAGACCCATGCTAATCCCAAGGGAGTTGATGTCTCTGAGCCTATGCAAATTGGAGGGGTTAAAGGACCCTTAACTCAAAAGGAACGTGAAAGGAGGCGGCAGTTAAAATTATGTCTTTATTGTGGGAATTCTGGACACTTTCTACGAGATTGAGCGGCAAAACCACCCCGAAAGGCGGTAGGAGCCGCTGATAAAAACCATGAAGACTCTTTCGGGAAACGACTCCGCCCGACAAGTGTAGGGGTCCGCTTGCCGAGCTTGAAAACTAACTCTCAGACCTCGCATTTCATTGTGCCAATGGTTCTCGTAGATCCAGAACAGCCTAAGCGGTTGCATGCAATAAAGGCATACATCGATAGTGGGGCTATTGGAAACTATGTGGATCGTGAATTGGTCTCTAGTATTTATCTCCCTCTCCCTCCTAAAACCAGCAAAGATGTCATCACCACAGTCAATGGAACTGAAATTGCCTCTGGACCGGTAACACATTCCACTACTGAGGTGACTCTTATTGGTCCCTACGGCCATCAGGAGGGTGTTGTGTTTGATGTAATCAAGGCTCCACAGTTTCAGGTTATTCTTGGAATCCCTTGGTTAGAGACACATAACCCTCGAATTGATTGGCGAGCTAAGAGAATAACCTTCCCGGATTGTACACAAACCTGCTACCCAGAAAACCTGAAGATTAATCTAGCATCTGTAACCTCTGCCTCCATGCAACTACCTCCGGAATACCAAGACTTTCAGGACGTCTTCCAAAAGGAACAGGCCAACACGTTACCTCGTCACAGATCGTACGATTGCCAAATCGATCCGGTGCCCGGTGCACAACCCCCTTGTAGCAGGATTTATGCCCTTACCGAACCTGAGAATCTGCATTTGAGACAATATTTGGATCAATACCTAGCTAATGGTTTTATTCGCCCGTCAAAGTCCCTGGCATCCTCGGCTTTGTTCTTCGTGCCCAAAAAAGAAGGCGACCTTAGAACTTGTATCGATTACCGTGCATTGAACCAGATAACGGTTAAAAACCGTTATCCTCTGCCTCTGATGCCTGAACTCCTTGACCAGGTGAAGGACGCTTGCATATACACCAAGTTAGATCTCTGGGGGGCTTATCATCTGGTACGAGTTAAAGAAGGCGACGAATGGAAAACTGCCTTCCATACTAAATACGTATTATTCGAGTAACAGGTGATGCCTTTCGGATTGTGTAACACGCCGGCTGCCTTCCAATACTTCATGAATGATGTCCTTCGGGAAATCACCGATGTTTGTGTTGTCGTATAGATCGATGACATTCTGGTGTACTCCTCTTCGGAATCTGATCACAGAAAACACGTCAGGGCAGTACTTGAAAAACTGCGCCAACACAAACTATTTGCTAAATTGGAGAAATGTGTTTTCCATACCACAGAAATCGAGTTTCTAGGTTTCATCCTGACACCCAAAGGAGTCTGAATGGACTCAAGAAAAGTGGATGCCATCCTCAAATGGCCATCACCTAGCTCTGTAAAAGGGGTTCAAAGCATGCTCGCCTTTGCCAATTTCTATCGCAGGTTTATCCTGGAATTTTCACACGTGGTACAACCCATTACTGCTCTCTTGAGGAAAAATAAACGTTTTGAATGGTCTGAAGAAGCCGAGCAGGTCTTTCAGGATTTAAAAGCTAAGTTTACCTCTGCACCTATATTGAAACACCTGCGTCCAGATCTCCCTTATGTCGTCGAGACTGACACATCCAGCCTAGCCATGGGAGCTGTCCTGTCCCAAAGAGATCCCGAAACCAACCAACTGCATCCCGTAGAATTTTGGTCCAGAAAATTCTCGGCACCCGAGGTTAATTATGCAATCACGGACAAAGAACTGTTAGCCATTAAGTCCGCTTTTAAAGCCTGGCGGCATTATCAGCTTGGCGCTCGACATACCATCACAGTGATCACTGATCACCGGAATTTACAGTATTTGAAAACCGCCAAGGCTCAGTCATCATGGCAGCTTCGATGGGCTTTGTTTTTCGCTGAATTTGATTTTGTGATTACCTATCGACCTGGCTGCAAGAATGGCAAAGCAGACGCCTTATCCCGAATTGGAATGGGAGAATCTGATACAAACTCAGAACCAGTACCAATAATTCCCGAACGGAGGATTCTAGGCATGACTTCGTTACAGACGCTTGAAGACATTCAAGCCAGAGTGAAACAACTCCTGGACCCTACAACCTTACAGGATTGGATACAAAAGGGATCAGACTTTACCATAGATAATGGTTTACCTTATTTCCAAGGACGCTTATTCCTGCCACATAAGGAATTACACAAACTAGTTATTTCCGGTTATCATGATGCATTAATAGAGGGACACCCCGGTATTGCCAAGACAGACGAAAAGTCGAGCTAAGAGAATAACCTTCCCGGATTGTACACAAACCTGCTACCCAGAAAACCTGAAGATTAATCTAGCATCTGTAACCTCTGCCTCCATGCAACTACCTCCGGAATACCAAGACTTTCAGGACGTCTTCCAAAAGGAACAGGCCAACACGTTACCTCGTCACAGATCGTACGATTGCCAAATCGATCCGGTGCCCGGTGCACAACCCCCTTGTAGCAGGATTTATGCCCTTACCGAACCTGAGAATCTGCATTTGAGACAATATTTGGATCAATACCTAGCTAATGGTTTTATTCGCCCGTCAAAGTCCCTGGCATCCTCGGCTTTGTTCTTCGTGCCCAAAAAAGAAGGCAACCTTAGAACCTGTATCGATTACCGTGCATTGAACCAGATAACGGTTAAAAACCGTTATCCTCTGCCTCTGATGCCTGAACTCCTTGACCAGGTGAAGGACGCTTGCATATACACCAAGTTAGATCTCTGGGGGGCTTATCATCTGGTATGAGTTAAAGAAGGCGACGAATGGAAAACTGCCTTCCATACTAAATACGTATTATTCGAGTAACAGGTGATGCCTTTCGGATTGTGTAACTCGCCGGCTGCCTTCCAATACTTCATGAATGATGTCCTTCGGGAACTCACCGATGTTTGTGTTGTCGTATAGATCGATGACATTCTGGTGTACTCCTCTTCGGAATCTGATCACAGAAAACACATCAGGGCAGTACTTGAAAAACTGCGCCAACACAAACTATTTGCTAAATTGGAGAAATGTGTTGCCCTCTTTTGGTGGCCCTCTTGGCGAAAAGATGTTAAATCTGTTGTGATGTCCTGTGGTGTTTGCGCCCAAAATAAAAGTCAACAGAAAAGACCAGCCGGTCTCCTTCAACATCTAGACATACCGCCAGCACCATGGCACACCCTATCAATGGATTTTATTACGGACCTGCCTCCTTGTTCGGGGTACAATACTATTCTGGTAATTGTGGATTTGTTTTCCAAAATGGCCCACTTTATTCCTTTGAAAGGTTTACCTTCAGCTTCTGTCCTAGCCAAAGAATTCCTCGAAAATATTGTTCGGCTACATGGATTCCCATCTATACTAATCTCTGACCGGGGAAGCCAATTCATTTCCCACTTCTGGCGCAAATGTTGTCAAATGGCGCAGATCGACGTAAGATTATCGACCAGTCACCACCCTCAGACCGATGGTCAGACCGAGAGGACAAATCAAACCCTTGAGCAATACTTACGGTGTATGTTACAGCAATCTGAAAGCAACTGGAAAGATATTCTTTGGATAGCCGAATACGCATATAATATTTCGGTACACTCTGGAACTGGCCACAGTCCTTTTTATACTTTGTTTGGGCATCACCCTCGAACCTCAAACCTTGACTCACCTCAGAACCTCGGAATGCCTGCAGTAGAACATCTGCATTCTACAATTACCCAAGCCTTCAAAAGGCAACTACATATTTACAACAAGCCAAGAGAAAATACAAGGAGAATGCTGATCTACATCGGAGTGAAGCACCTCCGTATCAGATTGGGGATCAAGTGTGGTTTGCTACCAGACATTTACCACTCAAAGGGCCTCGAACTTTTAACCCAAAATATCTGGAACCTTATTCTATTACGGCAATAATTAACCCAGTGGCTGTTAAACTTGATTTACCAGCTAGTATGCAAATTCACCCTGTTTTTCATGTGTCACTTCTGAAACCAGTGGTACCCGGAACCCGACTACTCAAACCTCCAGAACCTATTCTAATAGATGGGGAGCCCGAATTCGAAGTGAAGAACATTTTAGACTCAAAAATGTTTAGGTCAAAACTGTTCTACCTAATTGATTGGAAGGGGTACGGACCTCAGGAGAGGTCGTGGGAACCCAGCGACCATGTGCATGCACCTCGATTAGTCAGGAAATTCCACCGACTCTTCCCAGACAAACCAAAACCCCCAGAGGGAACAACCTTGGGAGGGGCCTTGGGGGGGAGTGCTGTCATGATGCCCGCTCCCGGGGAGCCGGTTCAAACCCTGCGTCCTCGAAAGCGGACATCCAGTCCCCAAGGAAGGACCCAGCAACCCCATATAGGGGCCCTTTGGACAGTGTCCTGGCGCATATGGCGCCAGGCTCATAAAAGACATCAGTCCTGGCGCCATAGGCGCCAGGCTCATTATGGAAGTGCTTGGGTGCACTTACCTGATGCAGACCATGCTGCAGGATCCAGGCCTCCTTGAGGCCTGAAAGGAACTACTTTACCTGTGGGACTAATTTACCATCCGGGCGTGGTCAGGGAAGGATACATACCTGATTGGAGGAAGGATACATACCTGGAACTTCTTCCAAGGCTATTTAAACCCCACCCGAACAGCCACACGTGCTTCGCGTTGTTCTGCATCTAGCAGCTGGACGCTCACCGTGTCTGCTCCTGCATCCTGACTTCTGCCATGCCTGCCAGCATTCTGGATCACCTGCAAAGGAAGAGAAGAAGAGAACAGAAGAAGGAAAAGTCCTTACCTGCTAAAGCCGCATCCCGGAGACATCTCGCCGACCATCCTGAAAAGGAAGACTTTTATTTAAAAGCTCATCGCGTCGATTGCTGCAGCGCCGCATTCCACTCACCTTTACAGGGCGCCTCCATGTTCAGCAGCGATCATCCGGATTCGCAGTCACGCCCCAGCGCCTAGGGAGAAAAAGACCAGAACAAAAGGTGAGAGAGAGAAGGAAATAAGGAAAGCTAAATCTCCATGTTAAGACTTACCTGTTGATTCATTCCCTCTTCCTTTTGGGTCCGCGCCGCATCCTGGCATTTCTGGACCCCGGCCCCTAAGGGGAAAAAGAGACATCAGCGTTAATGAGCGAATTAAAAGACATTACCAAAAAAACGCTCATTAAAGACTTACCTGATTTCTACAAGGGTTTCACCTCTCATCTCGGGTCGGTGCCTGTTCCCCGGCATTCCATACCCCGGCCCCTATGGGGAAAAAGACACTAGCATTAGTACATTAATGCATGGACACAAGGGGAACCTCTTATCAAAAAAAACTTACCTGGAAGCCAAGCAAGTTGGTTCTCACCAATCTGAAAATGCAGTGAAGTAACTGGATACCAACGCGCCCCTGCATCAGAAGCAGGATGGAGAGCTTGTCCTTCCAGACCCTAAGGTGAGACGCTACGAGGAATCACAGGAGGGTTTCGAGGAGGGTGAGAGGGGAAAGTGGGAGGCTGATTGCATTACCCCGCAGACAGTTAATGCCCTATTTTCGCCTACAGAAGGATACTTCTGCGAGCCAGACAAGCCAGATTTGGGGGCCCTGTCCAGTCTGTCTTCCGAACCCTGCGCATTACCTTAGAAGTGGTCAAAGCAGCGCGAACCAGGCCAGCGCCTCCGTGGGAGTCAGGTGAGCGTTACAGCGACAACCTTATTGATGGCACATAGATCAATTATGAAACGAAAAGGAATTGCATTATCGCCTTTTTTTACACGGGCAAAATCGGACTATTGCAAAAACTACCTCCAATTTCCTCAATCACCCCTCGATGCACAAAATTGGAGACAATGCATTTCAAAGCTTGCTCACCCTCCACTGAAATCTTATATCGTGGAATACGTGGCAGCTTTACTCCATGTTTCAGAACTATTTTAACAGGCTCGAGCTGCAAAACGCCGACATCATTGTCGCCAACTGCCCATAAACACTCTGGTACATCACTGAATTCTGGCGGCAAAGGTCTAGCCAAGAATTGGGAAACGGAAAGTTGCTGTGGTGAAATCGTCAAACACACTCCGTCAGAAGAACAATGAATTACCGCATTTAATTCCTTCAACAGATTCAACCCCAGCAAATTCTCTCCACAATTCGAAGTCAAAAGCAATGGACAGTGGTCCGTGAAGGGACCCAAAGAAATAGGTACCGGCAAAGAAATTGGACAAACAACTGGTGTGCCAGAAAACCCTACAGAAACATTGGTTTTCCCTGACAGTGGAATGTTTGGAACCCGAGAATGATCAATGGAACACCTCTGTGCTCCTGTATCTATCAAGAATAGATGTTTCCTATTTCCCACTATAATTTTAACGCAGGAACCTTTCTGATTAACAGGAATAGGCGTCGGTTCCAAACCCTGCTTCGCGCAATCCTAGCAAAACAGAATATCGTCAAAAGGAAGTTCTTCAGAGAGGTAAGCAGCAGAAGGATTGTAGAATATGTTTCTAGTATCCACACTTGGTGCCTGATTATCCTGCGAAAAAGGTTGCTGTGGATCCTGTGCAAACTGACCCCTAAAAGGGCCCCCTACACTCGGGCGACCTCTGGATCGTCTACCCATATTTCCAAATGCGTTATTTGACCTTTGTCGAAGGACCGGGCATTGTGCACGCCAATGACCCTCTTGCCTACAATAGGCACACTGGTTAATGTTTACAGGACCCAAGGGCACATTTCCTTGTGGAACATACTGACCTCTAATCTGCGAACTACCCCCTCTAGGACCTCTAACAATTTGCTGCAATAATACTTTTGTCTTCGAATCACCTTTTCTCTTTTCGACTCTTTCCTTTTCATTATTGACACAATTCTCATAGTACTGAGCCATGTGCAGTACTTCTGATTAAGACTTTGCTTGCCAAGCGCTCTTACAAGACATCATTTGCGACTGGATGTCAGGCAAAAATCCACGCACAAATTTGTCTACGAATAATCTTTTCCCAGACTCTGTGCCTAAGTCTTGTCCACTGAAATCCGAGAATACCTGTTCGAACCGATTGAAGAACTCGGTAGCACCCTCAGACTTCCCTTGGATACAGGCCGTAAGCTTGTCCCAAATAATTCTCTTTTCGGGAATTATGGTTTTCAATTTCGCAATGATTCTGTCAGGTAAAGTTAGTATCACCTGATGCGGTCTCTCGCCTGCTGGCCTTTCTCCATTGAGTCTAATTATGTTAGCCCATGTATCTCCTAACCCTGGTACATCGTATAGTCCTAGCCTGTTTCCACAAATGTACGGGCAGGAGTACAGGAAACAACATTTCAATATCACCTAAGGTGAATACTTAGGATTGCAAGACAGACTCTATTTCTTTATAGAACCCTGTCAGATTTTTCCTAATGTCGGGAATAGATTTTCTAATGGTGTTCACTTCCTGTCTTGAGAACGGGACGTGAACGAACTGCGACACATAATGTGCAGGAATATCCCCAGCAGCTGCACCCATTACAACATTAGCCGCAATGTCAACTTTCGGGAAAAATGTCAGAGGAACCTCTCTCATAGGCAACTGAGAAGTAGGCAACTCCGAACGCGTACTAAGCAACAGAGCCAAATCGAGCGCTAAAGCAGCCGAAGAAGTGTCAAGTGAAAAAGCTCTCTTATAAATACTCAATAACTCTGTGGGACAACACATCTTCCTTTTTACACATTCCTTCTGCAGGTACTCTACCATTACCTGTATCACTTTCCTCTGCATTTCTGGCGTATACTGACTATAAGTGTCATATACTTCAACTGGAGTTATCGACATGTCTGACACCCATCTAATCGCGTCTTTCGTGCAAATTCATGTTTCCTCAGATATCGATTTACGACAAGGGAGGAACTGCTTCTGTACATACATACTATCCTCATCTTCATCCTCATTCTGTAACTTTCCAACTCCTTTCTGTACTCAAATATCCTCTCAACATGCTCTTGTACTTTCTCCACAGTGTCTCTAAAAAGTGTTAAGGTGTTCATATTCCTCAACCCTTGTGGGAGATCTGTATTGTTTAATCTGTCCCACATTACGCATAAGTGAATTCCTAATCCCTCAATAAAAACATTTTTCTCAGGAAAATTGCCCATATTAGAAAGTGTGACAAAAACATTAGCTCGATCATCCCTTTCTATACAATGCTTAGCCCATGCAATCAAGTTACGTTTCTTCTCTAGAGATACAGTATTGCGAGTGACAACCCTCGATCCCACTCCCTGATCGACTACAAGCGGTGCAGGACCACTTGGAAGAGGAAGAGAAGGCAAGTTCAATGGAGGTACTATTACTGGTGCAATAGGAAGAGGCGGAGGAGCAGGCGGAGGAGCAGCAACAAAAGGAGGAACAACGACTGGAGGAAGAGGAACAACAGGAGGAGCAGGAACAGCAGGCAGAGCAGGAAGAATAGGAATAACAGCAGGAAGAGGCAAAGCAGCAGGAAGAGGAACCTGCAGAGGTGGCGCAGTGGCACCAGGCCTTTGTTCATTTAACAATTTGTTGATACATTTTTCGGAAACATGAAAGTGTTTAGAAGGATAGATTTTCTGAATGCCAAGTGAGAAAGGCCTATCCATATTCCTAGCCGACTCAGACTGTTTGTCTTGGTGATATAACAACGCTTTTGCAGCGTTCGTTTTATGACGGGGCACATGTTTTTCCTTACTCTTAAATTGCTGTAAAGCTTCTTTCTTCCAATTCTGTAAAATATTGAATGCTGCAGGTTTAGCCTTTTTCTTTAATAAAATTGACTCTAGATACTCAATATGAGGGATTTCAAAACTACCATTGATCGGCCACTGAAGTTCAGAAGCATGTCTAGTTTGTCTGTGTCAAATATCATTAAACACTATATTACCAATGCCATACTTACAAGCCGGCAACCCCTCCTGTGGTGCTGGATGGCTAAATTCCAAAGATTGCCTATCGCTGCGGAATAATGCCCTGAAGCAAGTAGACAATTTCCCAGGCATATCAAAATATTGGTGTTACCTGGAGAATAATTGTATTTGCAGATACAATGCGCCAAAACAAATTATCAGGATACTTAAGAATCGGGTCACAACTCACCTGATCAATCCTAAGGAGGTCCGATCACATTTCACAGATTCTTTTCTAACTAATTTTACCTCGTGTTTGGTGAATTCGGCAAATCTGCCCGCCTCGATAAGTGGACCCTCGTCAAGATGCCGACTCGGACCGCGTGCTCATCGTCCAGGGATCGGGCCGTGCAGCGATGTTGAGGTGTCACTTCTCTTTCGAAAAGGGGGCCCTTTTTTGTTACACCGGTGATCCCAGTCTGATAGCATGCGTCAACTTCAAAAGAGCTGGCATCAATCTTTAAGGTTCCCTATTTGGACACCATCTATGAAAACAAAAAGAAGATGTCGAGGCTGAGTACCCCAAAAGGAAATACACCAAACGCGGGCTACAAAGGAAAATACAAAGATCTTTATTTTATACTGAACAGTTTCAAAGGACAAAACAACAGATAGCTATCGGCCCTGAGTACAACACAGCAAACTCCAGCTTGGTTCGGTGTGCTCAGTGAGTGGGGCTGTACATTAGAATAGTCACACTTTTTATACTCTTGAAATCATGATGTTCAGCCCACCTACAAGTTAATACAAGTTAATACAACACGGATCTAGGGTTCGTGCTGAGTTCATGCATCCATGCATTCAGGGTTTAACATTAATACATTCACTAGCAAGTCACAATGGCAACAGTATGTCTTAGGATTTCTCGTAGAGCCTTCTCAAACAGTTTTATACAATGCAGTCAAACAATTGTTCACATTTCGATATTTACACAACATTGTGCTTAACATATGCTCGCGGATCAGTTTCGTTGGCGCAGGTAATCCTCTACACGCAGGTCAGCGAAGGACAAGGTCTCACTTCATGACCCCAACATGTGGCCTGCAGGCAAGTTACATTTTAGTTTGTACACAGAGGTCAAGATGGCCATGTTACATTCGGAATGACACTGTCCACCATCTCAGAACACAGGGTGACTTTAGAGAGAGAATCTAAAATGGCGGATAGACCTAATATGGCGGCTTTCACTGATCTAAGCTCAAGACCTTGCAATGCGAATTTCTTCGCAAGCGGCTTGTAAGCAGCTTGGCATAGGCCAATATACATATATTGATATAGTATTGGAGGCACAATATGATTTTCCGTTCGAACAACCCTCCTTTTGCCCTATGCCAAGCTCTAACAACTTCTGATCACTTTACGAACAACTCCACGTCTCAACGTCCATACACCCTGAATCACTATCGGAAATATCTATTGCCATTAGATCGGTTATCAGGATTTCCTTCAACGCATATTCTTTGGAATTCTTATCTGGGGCGTATACCTTGTTTCCTATTGTACCTATCGCCTGTGCTCAACATCCCCCTAGCATCGAACATGTACTAGGTAAACACTGTACACAGCAACAAAGAAACAACAGAATTCCCAAAATGATCAGTAAGACCGAAAGCACCTTCAAACACCAAGATCGCAATAAGTCCCAGAACCAAGTGCTAAGATCCCAGTTTCCCTCGGGAACATGCACTTCTGAAGTAAGGACATGCAGATTTTGTATTGCCTTAAAGATAGTTGGGGAGGAATCTGGCTTGACAACAAAGCAAGCGGACCCCGCCAATTAACACACTCCACCACGTTCAGCCAGAATGACATCTAATGCCATCCGGTTCTGAAGTGCTACTAATCTTATTGCTTTCTGTTCTAATGTCATATTATAGAGTATGTCTGAGGTCCGGTTGATAGTTCTCTCCAGTACTCTGGCTAGTCTTCTGAAGTGTTCAGAGTTTGCTATTTGTCCCCAGAATGGCACAAAGGATTTTGCTACATCTCCCAGAACCTGTGCTGGAGTGTCACCATTCTTGTCCCGCCGTGGACGAGCTTTTGAAACCTCTACAGTACTGGCTATGAATACCCCGGGTAACAGGATCTCTAAATAACAAGTTCCCTGCCAATCCCTGGGTAACCATGGAAATACTACATTACCGCAAACAAAGTAGACAGGTTCACCTACATACAAAGTTCTGTCTTCCCAAGGCAAATTTGCACCATTGGCGCAACCTTTAAAATCTCCCACTGACTGAGTGCCATTCCTCTGTATGCAGAAAGAAACGGAATGGGGGCTATGGTTAACAGTGTAAGAAGGAGTCATGGCATCCTTATTGCCTATAGGAGCCGTCTTAAAAGAAATCAAAGATTGAAAAGTACGAGACAGTCTATCAGAAGGCCTAACAGAAGCAACATTGAGCTTGCTCCTATTCACGAATGCGAGCATCCTAGGTGCGTACGAACACATTTCTCAAAACTATTCAAATTAGTACTGTCATAGTTACCCGAGATGCTATTGTTCCATCGGCCAAAGAATAGTGCTCTAAGAGAGGCATAACACGCAGGTGTCAAAGGTAAAGGATCAATATACCAACCTAGCCCCTTATCCCTGTGTTGTGGTAAATGCGAACAGATCCAACAGTTGGACTTGTTAAAAAGGGCATGTGTAGCATTCATGATGAGTAATAATGTATTATTGTAGTATCTCTGTCCATGCTGAGAGTCTCTAGGAGATAAAGTATGCAGATGCACAAAAGGAGTAGGGACAGTGGGTACATTTTCAGTCATTAACAAGGATTCTAGTGGATGTACTTCTTCAAGATACCAAAAGCATAAAACAGTTACTATTATAAAACCAATTGACATTATGAAAAGAGAGCAGTATGTTTCGGGGCCCAAACAGTTTGTCCATTCTTACTGCTGGTCACACGATCATCTATCAGTCCTGTACGAGCGGTAGCGGTTGCAGGCATTGCAGTCTTCAAATGAAAAAAAAACAGTGTTTTTTGCTGGCAACTTCCCGGCCGAGTGACTTCTTAGTCCTTTCACAACCCTAGCCAACAGAAACCCCTTTTTCAAACAATTAAAAAATGTTTTAAAAAAAAGCAAGCCCTTGATGATTTTTCCTCCTTCTTCGAATGCACAGCCAAACCGTGCTTTAAGTCTATTTCCTTGGATGCAAAGTGTACCTCGTTGTCCCTGGTACTGATTGATCCAAGAACAACATGTCGTCACTTCCCGTTGGAAGCAACATATCAAGAGCAAGTGAAGATGCAAGATCCGGAACAACAGTTTCCGGAAGTTAACTTTTGGAGAATGGGAAGACAAAATGGCTGTTTCCCCAAGCCTCGCAGGCTTAGAGAGAGAATCCGATGCACTCTCGTTGCTGTTTAATGCTTCGGGATCGCTGGTTGCAGTATTGGTGAGGGGTTCTGTTTCTTCTGTATCGTATAGCACCAGGTGCGGAATTCTCTTGTCATGCGTCGCGTGGATCCAGTTTTTTCTGCCTGCGACCTGCAACGCAGTCTGTGTGACCAGCAGGACCTGGAAAAGGCCCCGCCACTGAGGTGCAAGGCAAGAGGATCGCTCAAATGCCTTCGTCAACACCCAGTCACCGGGCCAAATGCTATGACCTGGGCCCTCATATCGTACAGGTAAAGCCTATCGCACCTGGTGATAAATCAAATACAGGTTTTTAGTCAACTGGCTACAGTAATCTGAAAGAAGTACATTTTTGACATTTTTCAAAGACCGAAATTTCAGAAGGTTCAAGATATTAGCAGGTCTCCCCATTACCACCTAAAATGGAGAGAGCCCAGTCTTAGTTTGAGGGGTTGTACGCATGGTTAGTAACACGATCGGTAAGGCGTCCGGCAATTTTTGTTTAGTGCCGGCACACGTCTTAGCGAGCTTGTTCTTGAGGATGCTGTTGTGTCTCTCTACTAATCCGGCACTCTGAGCATGTCTGGCCGAATGGAACCGTTTGTCGATTTGTAATGCCGCACATATCTACAGAATTACAGCAGCGACAAAATGTGGACCATTGTCCGACCAGATGACTATTGGTAGCCCAAACCTAGGGAAGTACTCCTTTAACATAGTTTTTCTGTAGTCATGGCTGTAGTGTCTTTGACAGGAAAAGCCTCAACCCATTTGCTGAATGCACAAATGACAACTAACACATATTTCAATTATTGCACCATTCCATTTTGATAAAATCAAAGTGAATGACCTCAAAGGGGACAGAAGGTGGACTAAAACTTCCCCTGGGAGTTGATGTTCCCTTTCACACATTGTGCTGTAAACAAAACATATCGCTCAGTTATTTTAGAGATTTTGTCATTTGCCCAAACTTTCTCTTACATTTGTGTAAGCTTCCGGGCACATATATGTGTAGGGCCATGAGTCATAACGACCATCATCATTATGTATGCATCAGGAAGTAGCCATTTCCCTTCAACTATGTCCACCCAACACCCATCATCATCGAGTCTCCCCAAGCCCTCAGCCCATTTCTTGGACTCCTCTAGTGTGGCATCGGCTTGGATGTCTCTTACAGAGTCAACATCCTCATCCATTACATAGGCATTTACAGTCTCCCTTAAAATGTATACATTGGCAGAGAAATCGGTGGCAGTCTGTTTAGCTATCTGATCAGCGAAAGCGTTGCCTTTTCTTATATCATCTACAATCTTTTGATGTGCTGCACATTTCACGACAGCTAACTGAGTGGGAAGTGCAAGCGCTGAGAGCAGTTGTACTATTAGGGAGCCATGCTGAATCTTTGTACCGTGTGAAGTTAAGAACCCTCTTTCTGACCAAAGTCTACCAAAGTTGTGAACCACCCCAAAGGCATGCTGACTGTCAGTATATATGTTTACTGCAAGCCCTTCGGAAAGTTCACAAGCTCGAGTCAATGCTATAATCTCTGCGGCCTGCACAGAGTTATGCGTGATTCTCTTGGTTTCCACGACCGTGCTCAATGTGGTGATTGCATAAGCTGCTGCGGATGTACCATCTGGAAGTTTGAAGCAGGAGCCATTGCAAAACAGCTCCCCTTGTGGATTATTCAAAGGAGTCTCTTTTAGAACAATTCTACCCTTTGTCTCTTGTTCGGTAGTGTACAGACAGTCATGTGACTCTTCGTCACTGCAAGCAGTACCATGCGGGAAAGGTAAGAGTTCAGCCGGATTAAGAACACAACACCTCTTGATTTGTATGTGGGGAGCAAACAAGATCAATTCATATCTCGCCAACCGTGCGGAAGTGAGGTGTTGCGTTTGAGTTCTGTTCAATAGAACATCTACAGAGTGAGGCACCATCAGGGTTAAAGGATGGCCTAGGACCATTCCCTCACTCTGTTTTACAGACGCAGCAGCAGCAGCGACAGCTCACAAACATCTTGGCAAAGCACATGCTACAGGATCAAGGGTGGAAGAAAAGTAACCGCATGGCCTATTGTTCCCTCCATGTTCCTGCATTAATACAGCCAAAGCACATCCATCACATTCATGCACAAACAACACAAAGGCCTTTTCATAGTTAGTGTGCCCAAAACCGGTGGCGAGCACAATGCAGTTTTGAGCAGATCAAATGCTCTTCTTCGTCAAAGTCAACATCGGCTTAATCACTAGTGAGAACCCAGGAATCCACTGCCTACAGTAAGAAGCCATACCTATCAAGGCTCTAAGTTCCTTCTGTGTATTTGGGACAGACATGCCAGAAATGAGTTGTATCCGTTCAGGTGTCAATCTTCTTCCCTCCTTTGACAGGAGATAGCCTAAATAGGCGACCTCCTGACAACAATATTGAAACTTTTTAAGCAAAGCTTTATGACCATGTTTTGCCAAGTGTATAAGTGATAACACAGTGCCTTCCTTACAAGCGCTCTCAGAGTCGGCAGCCAAAAGCAAGTCATCAACATACTGAAGCAGTATACAAGTAGAGGGCAATTCAAGGGTATCAAGCTGTTCTTTCAATGCCCTACTATAGATGCTAGGACTTTCCGTGTAACCTTGAGGTGCACGGGTAAAGGTGAACGAGTGTCCCCCTAAGGTGAACGCGAACAAGTATCTGCTGTCCTTGTGTATAGGGATACTAAAGAAAGCATTCTCCAGATCCACAACACTAAAGTAAGTAGCTGAAGCCGGAATCATGATTAATATTTTCGTTACATCAGGCACAATTGGAAATTGTGGAGCGACGACCTTATTGATGGCACATAGATCAATTATGAAACGAAAAGGAATTGCGTTATCACCTTTTTTGTACACGGGCAAAATCGGACTATTGCAAAAACTTCCTGCAATTTCCTCAATCACCCCTCGATGCACAAAATCGGAGACAATGCATTTCAAAGCTTGCTCACCCTCCACTGAAATCTTATATCGTGGAATACGTGGCAGCTTTACTCCATGTTTCCGAACTATTTTAACAGGCCCGAGCTGCAAAACGCCGACATCATTGTCGTCAACTGCCCATAAACTCTCTGGTACATCCCTGAATTCTGGCGGCAAAGGTCTAGCCAAGAATTGGGAAACGGAAAGTTGCTGTGGTGAAATCGTCAAACACACTCCGTCAGAAGAACAATGAATTACCGCATTTAATTCCTTCAACAGATTCAACCCCAGCAAATTCTCTCCACAATTCGAAGTCAAAAGGAATGGACAGTGGTCCGTGAAGGGACCCAAAGAAATAGGTACCGGCGAAGAAATTGGACAAACAACTGGTGTGCCAGAAAACCCTAAAGAAACATTGGTTTTCCCTGACAGTGGAATGTTTGGAACCCGAGAATGATCAATGGAACACTTCTGTGCTCCTGTATCTATCAAGAATAGATGTTTCCTATTTCCCACTATCATTTCAACGAAGGGACCTTTCTGATTAACGGGAATAGGCGTTGGTTCCAAACCCTGCTTCGCGCAATCCTAGCAAAACAGAATATCGTCAAAAGGAAGTTCTTCAGAGAGGTAAGCAGCAGAAGGATTGTCGAATATGTTTCTAGTATCCATACTTGGTGCCTGATTATCCTGCGAAAAAGGTTGCTGTGGATCCTGTGCAAACTGACCCCTACCAGGGCCCCCTACACTCGGGCGACCTCGGATCCCCATATTTCCAAATGAGTTATTTGACCTTTGTCAAAGGACCGGGCATTGTGCATGCCAATGACCCTCTTGCCTACAATAGGCACACTGGTTAATGTTTACAGGCCCCAAGGGCACATTTCCTTGTGGAACATACTGACCTCTAATCTGCGAACTACCCCCTCTAGGACCTCTAACAATTTGCTGCAATAATACTTTTGTCTTCAAATCACCTTTTTTCTTTTCGACTCTTTCCTTTTCATTATTGACACGATTCTCATAGTACTGAGCCATGTGCAGTACTTCTGATTGAGACTTCGCTTGCCAAGCGCTCTCAGAAGACATCATTTTGCGACTGGATGTCAGGCAACAATCCACACACACGTTTGTCTACGAATAATCTTTTCCCAGACTCTGTGCCTAAGTCTTGTCCACTGAAATCCGAGAATACCTGTTCGAACCGATTGAAGAACTCGGTAGCACCCTCAGACTTCCCTTGGACACAGGCCGTAAGCTTGTCCCAAATAATTCTCTTTTTGGGAATTATGGTTTTCAATTTCGCAATGATTCTGTCAGGTAAAGTTAGTATCACCTGAGGCGGTCTCTCACCTGCTGGCCTTTCTCCATTGAGTCTAATTATGTTAGCCCATGTATCTCCTAACCTTGGTACATCTTATAGTCCTAGCCTGTTTCCACAAATGTACGGGCAGGAGTACAGGAAACAACATTTCAATATCCCCTAAGGTGAGTACTGAGGATTGCAAGACAGACTCTATTTCTTTATAGAATCCTGTCAGATTTTTCCTAATGTCGGGAATAGATTTTCTAATGGTGTTCACTTCCTGTCTTGAGAACGGGACGTGAATGAACTGCGACACATAATGTGCAGGAATATCCCCAGCAGCTGCACCCATTACAACATTAGCCGCAATGTCAACTTTCGGGAAACATTTCGGAGGAACCTCTCTCATAGGCAACTGAGAAGTAGGCAACTCCGAACGCTTACTAAGCAACAGAGCCAAATCGAGCGCTAAAGCAGCCGAAGAAGTGTCAAGTGAAAAAGCTCTCTTATAAATACTCAATAACTCTGTGGGACAACAAATCTTCCTTTTTACACATTCCTCCTGCTGGTACTCTACCATGACCTGTATCACTTTCCTCTGCATTTCTGGCGTATACTGACTATAAGTGTCATATACTTCAACTGGAGTTATCGACATGTCTGAGACCCATCTAATCGCATCTTTCATGCAAATTCGTGTTTCCTCAGATATCGATTTACGACAAGGGAGGAACCGCTTCTGTACATACATACTATCCTCATCTTCATCCTCATTCTGTAACTTTCCAACTCAAATATCCTCTCAACATGCTCTTGTACTTTCTCCACAGTGTCTCTAGAAAGTGTTAAGGTGTTCATATTCCTCAACCCTTGTGGGAGATCTGTATTGTTTAATCTGTCCCACATTACGCATAAGTGAATTCCTAATCCCTCAATAAAAACATTTTTCACAGGGAAATTGCCCATATTAGAAAGTGTGACAAAAACATTAGCTCGATCATCCCTTTCTATACAATGCTTAGCCCATGCAATCAAGTTATGTTTCTTCTCTAGAGATACAGTATTGCGAGTGACAACCCTCAATCCCACTCCCTGATCGACTACAAGCGGTGCAGGACCACTTGGAAGAGGAAGAGAAGGCAAGTTCAATGGAGGTACTATTACTGGTGCAATAGGAAGAGACGGAGGAGCAGGCGGTGGAGCAGCAACAAAAGGAGGAACCACGACTGGAGGAAGAGGAACATCAGGCGGAGCAGGAACAGCAGGCGAAGCAGGAAGAATAGGAATAACAGCAGGAAGAGGCAAAGCAGCAGGAAGAGGAACCCACGGAGGTGGCGCAGTGGCACAAGGCCTTCGTTCATTTAACAATTTGTCGATACATTTTTCGGAAACATGAAAGTCTTTAGAAGGATAGATTTTCGTAATGCCAAGTGAGAAAGGCCTATCCATATTCCTAGCCGACACAGACTGTTTATCTTGGTGATATAACAACGCTTTTGCAGCGTTCGTCTTATGACGGGGCACATGTTTTTCCTTACTCTTAAGTTGCTGTAAAGCTTCTTTCTTCCAATTCTGTAAAATATTGAAAGCTGCAGGTTTAGCCTTTTTCTTTAATAAAATTGACTCTAGATCCTCAATATGAGGGATTTCAAAACTACCATTGATTGGCCACTGAAGTTCAGAAGCATGTCTAGTTTGTCTGTGTCAAATATCATTAAACACTATACTACCAATGCCATACTTACAAGCCGGCGACCCCTCCTGTGGTGCTGGACGGCTAAATTCCAAAGATTGCCTATCGCTGCGGAATAATGCCCTGAAACAAGTAGACAATTTCCCAGGCATATCAAAATATTGGTGTTACCTGGAGAATAATTGTATTTGCAGATACAATGCGCCAAAAGAAATTATCAGGATACTTAAGAATCGGGTCACAACTCACCTGATCAATCCTAAGGAGGTCCGATCACATTTCACAGATTCTTTTCTAACTAATTTTACCTCGTGTTTGGTGATTTCGGCAAATCTGCCCGCCTCGATAAGTGGACCCTCGTCAAGATGCCCACTCGGACCACGTGCTCATCGTCCAGGGATCGGGCCGTGCAGCGATGTTGAGGTGTCACGTCTCTTTCGAAAAGGGGGCCCTTTTTTGTTACACCGGTGATCCAGTCTGATAGCATGCGTCAACTTCAAAAGAGCTGGCATCAATCTTTAAGGTTCCCTATTTGGACACCATCTATGAAAACAAAAAGAAGATATCGAGGCTGAGTACCCCAAAAGGAAATACACCAAACGCGGGCTACAAAGGAAAATACAAAGATCTTTATTTTATACTGAACAGTTTCAAAGGACAAAACAACAGATAGCTATCGGCCCTGAGTACAACACAGCAAACTCCAGCTTGGTTCGGTGTGCTCAGTGAGTGGGGCTGTACATTAGAATGGTCACACTTTTTATTCTGTCGAAATCATGATGTTCAGCCCACCTACAAGTTAATACACGTTAATACATCACGGATCTAGGGTTCGTGCCGAGTTCATCCATCCATGCATTTAGGGTTTAACATTAATACATTCACTAACAAGTCACAATGGCAACAATATGTCTTAGGATTTCTCGTAGAGCCTTCTCAAACAGTTTTATACAATGCAGTCAAACAAGTGTTCACATTTCGATATTTACACAACATTGTGCTTAACATATGCTCGCGGATCAGTTTCGTTGGCGCATGTAATCCTCTACACGCAGGTCAGCCAAAGACAAGGTCTCAGTTCATGACCCCAACATGTGGCCTCCAGGCAAGTTACATATTAGTTTGTACACAGAGGTCAAGATGGCCATGTTACATTCGGAATGACACTGTCCACCATCTTAGAACACAGGGTGACTTTAGATGGAGAATCTAAAATGGCGGATAGACCTAAAATGACGGTCTACACTGATCTAAGGTCAATACCTTGCAATGCGAATTTCTTCGCAAGCGGCTTGTAAGCAGCTTGGCGTAGGCCAATATACATATATTCATATAGTATAGGAGGCACAATATGATTTTCCATTCGACAATTGGACTGAGGCTAGTCTGACCTATTGGCCAAATCCCTGTTCTTGAAAGAAGTGGATTTAGCCATTCTGGCATCACACCCAAAGTGCTTTGTGCTTGCGCAAGTGGAAGTACACTAAGAAGAGGCAGAGGCAGATTGAACCAAGATGATGGAACCCTCCCTCAACAGTACAGCTTTCCTTGTAGTCTACACTAACCCCATGCCTTCCCTTCTCAATAGGATCAAAGGCCTTTAAGTATGCAGCCCCCTAGTGTGAGGGAAAGCCTTTTGTGAATGGGTGTGCACTTTGATTCCTGTTCCCAGGCCAGCTTCCTATGGAGTGGCTGTCCGTGGGAAAGGGTTTACCTGCCCTTACAAAGTAACATAGAGAGGTGATTCTCCCTGCCTACATGCCTGCCCTAGGGCAAGTCTCAGTCTGTTTCAGGAGAATACACATATACCTTTGACAGCTGAACTGAGCCTATACTGCTGACACATCTGTGATTTCAATTTGATGTGGCTTCAATGATTATGAGCAGTGGCATGATATATGCCCTTTCTCAGGCATGTTTTATTTTAGAGTTTATCCTACGACCTGCCCAGGCCACATACAATCATCATAGTTATGGTACTGGGGTGCATGTCCAGAAAACCATTGGCTTTCCATCATAGCCAGAATCATTTTCAAAACTCTATGTGTAGTATTTAAATGCCTCACAAATAAAGCCCCTAGCTACCTCACTAGTGCCATTAAAAAAAATCACCTCATAGAGCGCTCAGATCAAACAACAAGGCACTATTAGAAATTCTGCATCACAAAAGTACCAAAGCAGGAGGGAGCAGCTTCAGAGTCCTCTCCCCTACTTTATGGAACACTTTACCACTCAGAATTAAAAACAAGCTAACCATGGCGAGCTTCAAAAAATCATTGAAAACTTGGTCCTACCTACCTACAACCAACCAATTCAGACTCACACCACACTTACAAACCATGTACGGTCTACTTTTAATTATCCGTCTCTTTTTATCTGTATCTATTTTGTGTTTCGAGCCATTTGGCCAAACGTTATTTCTATCTGTATCATTGTAACAATGTTTAACCAATTTATAAGCTGTCTGTAACCTCGCCGTGATACCCAAGGGTCTGGGCGTGTAACAAATTAAATAAATGAATAAATAAATGGGGAGATGTTGACAGGTAGTGCCTCTTTCAGTGAACACCTAGGTGGAATGGTGGGCATGGTGTTTGTGGGTGGTCCTCCAATGGCCCTGTACCTTATCCACCAAGAGGGGCAGGAGAGCACACAGCTTGATCTTGGGAAGTCGAAACTGTAGGAGATTTTGTTTTATTGGGGTAAATTCGGGATATGGTGGTATTTTCTTACCGTAAAAATATTGGCAGTAATTTGGCGGTAAATTAGTCTTACATTTAGAGTGGGTTTGGTATCACACTATTTTAGTGACCATACCTTGTTAGCTTGTATTGGTGGTAAGTTTAGTGGTATCTTGTTTTGCAGTATTTTATTCCTGTGGTATAGTGGTGCGCATGGTTTCTTTTTATACTATAACCCCATCATAAAACAAACATTTCCTTTCTATTAGAATACCTTCTAGTTGTCTGTAGAGAGCCCCAGACTTATGCACTTCAGCGAACCCAATGAGTTTATTCAATGCGCCACCTATAGTTTGTGGCTGGCATTACAGGCTTATGTACATCCAGTAATCTATGTGCCAATAGGCATTACTGGTTTATGTACATCCAGTAATCTATTTATCAGATTAGACACCTTCCCACCAGCATGCAAGGAAGGGCTCACTCATGACATAGCGCACACATCCTTTACCTTGTAGATATTTAGTATTGACTTTCTCTTATTTGCTATTTCAATTACAGTGGTAAATTAGTAAATCCACTACTGCACTGATTTAAACCTCCCCTTTGTACTTCACTTATGTAAATAATTCATAGATGCATGAATGACACAAAAATCCCATGCTTTTTGTATTGCATCTCATTTACAAGTCACAAAATTTTACCATGTTATTTACAGCATCATCTGCAATATAAAAGAACAAATAGAACAAACAGGTATTTTGTAACATGGATTAATGTTCCCACATTCTGAAAATATAGAAAAATAAACATGCTATGATGTCCTAACTTCCCTACACTGCAATAAATCTTAGTCACACATACAGCATTGTATCTGGTCCTCACTTAGCACTTATCTTACCAAAGTCAGTAATTCTTTGGAGTCCCTGCACAACCTCGCTGTGTTCGCAGATGCAGACACAGTGTCAGCGCGAAACTCTTCCGTAAGCTTGTGTGGGGGAGCGCCAACTGATTAGATCCCAAAGTCAGCGCTCTACCACCTCGAACTCTGTCTGTCTGTCTCCTAAGCCCAGCATAAACTAAATGCGATCTACATTTCTATTTTCCAATAAAACTTTTACGCGTCCCTTTATTGACATGGCTTGTCTGCCTACATTTTCTCCCAATCAGGTTAAAAAGAATGTGCTCTGTGCCAGTCTTCATTTTCAGAACAATTAAAGCTTCAGGCCCAGAGTTACTGTTTCACTTTGCTTCCTGCAGCGTGCATATTTTCTGTTCTCCACAAGCTGAAGAAAACGCCAGTGTGCATTTAAAAATGAATCTCAGCAGTGCCACCAAAACATGGATTTCACCTCATTTTGAATAGAAGACTACATTCTCATGTTAAAAGTTAGCATTTATTAGTTATGTTAATAATGTTAGTCAGTTATGTATTCTAATGTAGTCTCCATACATGAAGCATCCAAAATACATGGTGCACTTCATTATTTGAACCTGGCAGCACACTAACGGGGTAATTCATAGATTTCAGCGCAGAGGCAGGACACGTGAGCAGCGCAGAGAGGGAGCGTGCGCCAGCGTGTGCCAGCCGTGTGCGCTAAACAGGATTCTGGTGCACTGCGTATTCATGGATTTTCCAAGCCATTTTAAGCACTGGCGCAGCGAACATCGCATAGCGCCAGTTACGCCCCCAAGAACGACCCTTGTGCAAGGAAAAGCCATTGAAATCCCCAATGCAACGCAAAGGGCCGTGCTAACCCTGGACCAGCTTACAGGGCCGCTACACTGTAATCGCGTGAAAATACTACGCGTACTCTGCTCAAGGCAGCCAAATCATGTGAAAATGTACTTGCGCCCCCCTCGGAATACACGTACCCCGCTTGCGCCAGGTAAATTGCATAGAAAAGTACCCCCTGTGGTGAGTGCTGCCTGTGGGACATGCCCAGGGTGGATGGCCTGCCTGCGGGGCATGGGGAGGGTGAGTGGGCTTTCTGTGGGGCATGCCCACGGTGGATGGGGTGCCTGCGTGTATTCCGGGGTTACGCGGGGAGTTTCACTCGCGATAGGCCTTGTGCGAGCAGGGTATGTGTATTTCGGGGTTGCGCGGGAAGTTTCACATGCGATAGGCCTTGGGAGAGCGGGGTACATGTATTTCGGTGGTACGCAGGAAATTTCACACACGATAGCCCTGGCGAGAACAGGGTATGTGTATTTTGGGAGTACGTGGGGAGTTTCACACGCGATATGCCTTGGTGAGCGGGGTACATGTATTTCTATTTCGGGGGTACGTGGGAGTTTCACACGTGATTGGCCTTGAGAGAGCAGGATACATGTATTTCAGGGGTGCGCAGGAAGTTTCACATGCGATAGTCCTGGCGAGAACGGGGTACATGTATTTCGGGGGTACGTGGGGAGTTTCACACGCGATAGGCCTTGGGCGAGCGGGGTACGTGTATTACGGTGGTACGTGGGGAGTTTCACACGTGATAGGCCTTGGGCGAGCGGGGTACGTGTATTTCGGGGGTGTGCAGGAAGTTTCACACACGATAGTCCTGGCGAGAACAGGTAACGTGTATTTCGGGAATGCGCAGGGATGTTACACATGATTTGGCATTGTGGTCCCTCCCGGGTGTGCCCTTTCCCCTCTCCCCATGCCCTGCAGGCGGCCCACACCACAGGGGACTACCCTACACCCCTCAGCATGGCCTGCAGACAGCCTACATGGCACCATGCACTTGTGAGCCCCGACTCATGTCCCCCACCCACCCGTTGACGGGCACCTGCCAGCAGGCCCCGACTAACATGCCCCACCCACCCACCATTGACGGGCATCTGCCAGCAGGCCCGACTCATGTCCCCCAGATTGACGGGCACCTGCCAGCAGGCCTCGACTCATGTCCCCCACCCACCCACCATTGACGGGCACTTGCCAGCAGGCCCCGATACGTGGCCTACCAAACACCATGTTCTAACAAAAGAGATCCATGGGCCTAATGCCTACACAAATCCCCTCTTCCCCCAGTACAGGAACGCAAGCATCCACTGCCCCCACTCCCAAATTACCCATGCCATGAGAGCCTCAAAAGAACCACCAAAGCCATGCATAAATGTAAAACAGAGCCACACATTGGCAACCCATGACTGAGGCAATAATCATTGAGACATGCACAAAATGAATGAGAGTACACAACACCAATAATGAGGAAATCTGATTTGTATTAAAATATGTAATGAAAAAACATAAAGAAATATCAAACTTGTAAATTAAGAAATGATTGAATGCAAAAAAAATAAAAAATCCAATGTAAGACAAAAATCCACAAGAGGAAAAAAGGGAAGTGGTCTATTTCAAATGTCCAAATAAAATACATGAGAACATTTAAAAAAAACATTGATCCATGGGATAACAAAATAACTAAAGTATGTACAAGTCTGTGAAAGTCTGAAGGGTCCATGATGCCCAAACAAAATGAAACCTACCAAAAATCCTATTAAAATAACTATGTACATAAAGTGGAGCAAAGTCCATGGACTCCAAAATAAAGAAAAAACAAAGTAAACCTAACCCTAAAGAATTATGTACAAAGGCGGCCGGAAAGTCCAACGGCTCACTTGTTCATGTCCCGGGCCAGGGCATCATCGAACTCCTCTTTAACATCCTGGAGGTGGGCCTCTTCCCTGGCCCCGAGGTCTCACAGGGATGCAGCCATGTTCTCCTCCAATTCCCTGCGAGTTGCCTCGAGGCACTCAGCCTGCCTCAGTTCTCCGCCATGACCATAGTGAGCCGTGCCTCTTCCGCCCGCCGCCGTTCCGCATCTATTTGCCGGCCCAACCGCTTCCACATGGAAGACACCCCCAATCCAGGGTCCTCCTGCCCTCTGGCCGATGCCCGCCCCTGTGATGTTGATGGCCCTGAGCCATCATTGCTCCCACGTTGAGCCTGCTGCTGCCATGCATGTGCCCTGCCTGTCGATGCCTGCACGTCCTCCTCATGCTGGGGTCCAGTTGTTGGGGTGGCCACCCCTGCTGGACCTCACTTCCTAGGTCATTATGGATCGAGGTGTAAAGGCTCTTTACATCTATAGTGAAACAAATGTTATTAGGGTCAAATGGTGTCAAATTCACAAGTTGTAAAAAATGTGTCGAATCCGTAATGTATGTGTTCGTTTTTTGCATAAGCGGTTGTAAAAAATAATCCGATAATAAAATAAAACGACCCTTGTGCAAGGAAAAGCCATTGAAATCCCCAATGCAACGCAAAGGGCCGCGCTAACCCTGGACCAGCTTACAGGGCCGCTACACTGTAATCGCGTGAAAATACTACGCGTACCCTGCTCAAGGCAGCCAAATCATGTGAAAATGTACTTGCGCCCCCCTCGGAATACACGTATCCCGCTCGCGCCAGGTAAATTGCATAGAAAAAGTACCCCCTGTGGTGAGTGCTGCCAGTGGGGCATGCCCAGGGTGGATGGTCTGCCTGCGGGGCATGGGGAGGGTGAGTGGGCTTTCTGTGGGGCATGCCGAGGGTGGATGGGTTGCCTGCATGTATTCTGGGGTTACGCGGGGAGTTTCACACGCAATAGGCCTTGTGCGAACAGGGTATGTGTATTTCGGTGTTGCGCGGGAAGTTTCACACGCGATAGGCCTTGGGAGAGCGGGGTACATGTATTTCGGGGGTACGTGGGAGTTTGGCACGTGATTGCCCTTGGGAGAGCAGGATACATGTATTTCAGGGGTGCGCGGGAAGTTTCACACGCGATAGTCCTGGCGAGAGCGGGGTACATGTATTTTGGGGGTACGTGGGGAGTTTCACACGCGATAGGCCTTGGGTGAGCGGGGTACGTGTATTACGGTGGTAAGCGGGGAGTTTCACACGTGATAGGCCTTGGGCGAGCGGGGTATGTGTATTTCGGGGGTGCGCAGGAAGTTTCACACAAGATAGTCCTGGCGAGAACAGGTTACGTGTATTTCGGGGGTGAACAGGGATGTTACACACGATTTGGCATTGTGGTCCCTCCCGGGTGTGCCCTTTTCCCCCCTCCCCATGGCACTATGCACTTGTGAGCCCCGACTCATGTCCCCCACCCACCCGTTGACGCGAACCTGCCAGCAGGCCCCGACTAACATGCCCCACTTACCCGTCCACCCACCATTGATGGGCAACTGCAAGCAGGCCCCAAATCATGTCCCCCACCCACCCACTATTGGCGGGCACCTGCCAGCAGGCCCAGCTCATGTCCCCCAGATTGACGGGCACCTGCCAGCAGGCCCCGACTCATGTCCCCAACCCACCCACCATTGACGGGCACCTGCCAGCAGGCCCCGATACGTGGCCCACCAAACACCATGTTCTAACAAAAGAGATACATGGGCCTAATGCCTACACAAATCCCCTCTTCCCCCAGTACAGGAACGCAAGCATCCACTGTCCCCACTCCCAAATTACCCATGCCTTGAGAGCCTCAAAAGAACCACCATGGCCATGCATAAATGTAAAACAGAGCCACACAGTGGCAACACATGACTGAGGCAATGCTCATTGAGACAGGCACAAAACCAATGAGAGTACACAACACCAATAATGAGGAAATCTGATTCTATTAAAATATGTAATGAAAAAACATAAAGAAATATCAAACTTGTAAATTAAGAAATGATTGAATGCAAAAAAAAATGAAAAAACTTAATGTAAGACAAAAATCCACAAGAGGAAAAAAGGGAAGTGGTCCATTTCAAATGTCCAAATAAAATACATGAGAAAATTAAAAAAAAACATTGATCCATGGGATAACAAAATAACTAAAGTATGCACAAACACCTATGCACAATTAACAAAGGACCCCACACCAGAGATACGAGAGAATCTGGAAGTACTTCTTGAAAAAGCAGAAGAGTTAAAGTGGATCAATCATCACACGAAGAAATTCTTGATCAATGTACATCCCCGTATACCACACTTTTATACCCTTCCGAAGGTCCATAAAGATCCTGTCAAACCCCCTGGGAGACCAATCGTAGCAGAGATGAACAGCATATTGGAACCTCTTGGCAAATATGTGGATTATTTTTTACAACTGCTTATCCAAAAAACAAACACATACATTACAGATTCGACACATTTTTTACAACTTCTGAATTTGACACCATTTCACCCTAATGACATTTGTTTCACTATAGATGTGAAGAGCCTTTACACCTCGATCCCTAATGACCTAGGAAGTGAGGCTGTAGAATGGATGCTTCTAAAAGCAGAAGAGATACCAGTACAAAAAGAATTTATAATGGCCCTACTTGAATTAATAAGCAACAACTCATACTTTCGATATAAAGACCAATACTACCTCCAAGTAGCTGGTACGGCCATGGGGGCCACTATGGCTCTGGCTTATGCAAACTCATTCATGCATAAATTCGAGACAGGACACATACTACAGAACCAACAATGGCAACAAAAGTTAAGTTTGTGGATCAGGTATATTGATGACATTTTTGGGGTATGGAAAGGCACAGAGGAAGAATTACTAATATTTTTTGAATACCTGAACAGCAAAGATTCAAGAATTCAATTTACACATGAACGCTCTCGGGAAAACATCCATTTTTTGGACGTAAAGATCAATATAACTAACACAGGATACCACACTACCATCTTTCGTAAACCGACAGATCGAAACAACCTGTTTGAACATCTAAACTTTCATCAACCGAGTCTTATCAAAAATCTTCCATACAGCCAAATGCTTAGAGTGAAAAGATTGGTTAGTGACCCAAAGGATTATGACATTGCCATCAGAGAAATGGGTAAAAAGTTTCTTGATAGAGGATACTCAGAGGAAGAAGTAAATGCAGCACAATCACGAGTAGCTACTCAAAGTAGAGAAGACCTATTGAAAGTGAAGACCAAACAAGATGATGCTCCTCCTCTTGTATTTTTGTCTAAATATTCCCGACAGAGCAATCAAATTAAATCCATCATCAAAAAACACTGCAACACATTAATATGTGATCAATGTGTTGAACATTTGTTTAAAGAGGTTCCCACGTTCGCATTTCAGCGTAGCCAAAATCTAAAAGACAGGCTTGTTCAAACCAAACCAGCAACCAAGAAGAAAATCACAGAACGAATTGGTACATTCCCTTGTTTGATCTGTAGCAACTGTGGATATATAATGAAAGGGGAATCAGTAAAACACCCACACACGGGAGAGACAATTAGACTCAAGAGTTTTGCTACATGCAACTCCCACAATGTGATTTATGCCATTAAATGCCTGTGTGGTTTATACTGCGTGGGCCAAACTCTCAGGGTGGCTAAAACAAGATGGAATGAACACAGGTCCTGTATAAGGGATAACAATCCCAATTCAGCTGTGGCCAGACATTGGCATGATAGGAAAGACAACTTAGCTCAGATTCGATTTGTTATCTTAGAGGTGGTAGAGAAAAGAGATCTCCACGAAAATTTCCAGAAAAGGATGGATCAAAGAGAAACCTTCTGGATCGATCGATTGAGTTCCTTGACACCAACGGGGCTCAACGAGGAAATCAACTATATGTGTTTTTTATGATAATTGGTTCAATGAAATGTTTGATTGTTGCAACTTTATCAACACAATTGCATTCTGGACATCTGTTACTTGTGATGCTAGAAGTCGAATTTACACAACAAAGGCATATGTATGCTCTACCGTGATGTTTTTGGCTTATGATTGACTGTTTATTATTATATATTTTTTTATTTATGCTTAGCAATAGCAAATTCTGCACTTACCTACCAGCCTATCTTTTACAATTGTATTGACTACCACTCTACTCAGTTCTGGCCTACACACCCCTTGCAACACACATTACCCATTGCACCATTGGGCAGTGGGTATACATGTGTGTTTTTTCATGTACATTGTTTTATCATGGGTGTTACATCCCAAACATACACTAGTCTTTTTAGAACTCTGGGAGCAGTCCCCCGTATACTCCTCATGTTCACTTTTACTCACGGGTCTTTTTTCCAATTAGCCTTGTGTTTCACAGTGAACAGCTAGCACACGCATTCATACGAGGTTCTTAACAAACACACTGCATGTTCTACCGAGATCTGCAATTACAAGCATATTTATGGCTTTTTACTCGCGTTCCGCGAGTGAACACATTCCAGGAACTAGCGTCCCAAAGCACTTGGTCTCCATGGAGACATCCCCGCCCCAGGCATACGTGCTCCAGCTGGACCACGACGCCTCGCATCGTCTCCATGGAGACCAATAAAAGGAAACTGAAGCCGGCGCAAGCTTGCTTGACAGCAGCTCACTCGGCTTTTACAGCACGCGCGAACAAGTCATACGATAAGAGAAGCTACATAAGAGGAATCTCTGTTTATATTTTAGCGACACCAATGGTCTGGTCACAATCTGTTTCTCTGTCTACAGAATTTACTGTGTACACGCTTGTACACACGAATGAAAATATCATTAACCCAGGTAGGACCCGCATTTTCATTTAATTTAATCGACTAAGACAGAATTTACCATCTTGTTAGCTAACTAAAATGTGCTTTATCCTGTTTTTTTTTCTCTCCTATGGTGCGCACGGATTGTTCCTACACACAAAATGGTATGTGTTTCTGTATTGGTTCAACTTAAATGACATGGTTTGTTAATTTGCTAATTCTGAACAAGTATATGATATTCATGGAATAACAGATATGTGGTACTAAATATTGCCTATATACTGCCCTGAAGAAGGTTAATCTGAAATGCATTGGCACTTATGTATTATGGGCAACTCGAGATGGAAATTCAATTCATAATTTTCACGATTACGTTATTCTAAAGAAAATAACAGGAATGTGAATTAAACATATCCAGTTACAAAAAATACATTTTTGAATTGATTAATTGCACCATGAACATACTTTTTTGAGAAGATTTCTTTTTCTAAATTGGCAGCAACCTCAGGGGGCAAACTGAGAAGCGGCATTCCTTACAAGGTGTAATCACTTTGTTTTCTGGTTCTCTGAGGTGATAATGGTTGTCATTAGTTGGATTTTCCCATTTCCAAGTGTCTGACATGCATGCATGTGCAGAGGCATTTGTACTCACCAATTAGCCATGTGTCGCCATGCCTCCTAGCTTCCAGGTCCCGGTTTGGGGGTGACATTCGGAATATGAAACTATCATGGCTGGACCCCGGATAGTTGGCATATACTGAGGTGATGATTCCCTTGGCATCACATACAACCTGCACGTTGATGGAATGCAAGTGCTTGCGGTTTCGATAGATGTGCTCAGTGGCACTGGGAGGACGTAGAGCCACATGGGTGCAATCAATGGCACCTAGTACATTGGGGAAGTGTGCCACCCCGTAAAAGTCCTGGACGATGGCCTGCCTTTCTGCAGGTGTTCTGGGCATGTATATGTGCCTGCAGACTGGTGGGCATGCAGTCATGATCGCCAACACCTGGTGTAGGCAGCGTGACTGCGTGGCCTGTGAGACACCCCCAACTATGGCACTTGTCTGCTGAAATGACCCAGTTGCCAAGAAGTGCAGTACATTGAGCACCTTTTCCAAGGGGCTCAGTGCTTGGGAGAACAGGGTGGGTGATGTGAGGTCCTCCTCCCACTCCCTGACCAGTTCTAGGATTATTTGTGGTGGAAACCTGTGCCTCCCATAGACCTGGTCGTCAGGCATCCCAAAAAGGCTGGTCCTGGGTAAAAAATGCAGGGCCTGGCTATCCTCCTGCTCCTGAAGTGTCCCACGACCACTGCTGCGAGGAACGGTATGAGCTTGTTTGTTGTTTGCACGCACTTTTATGCTGCGTGGGGCTGCTTACGCCTGCTTCCTGCTGGTGTATGTGTTTCCAGATTAGCGCATCTTTTTTGGTGCACAGGTTTCCCCTGTTCGATTCCATGAATGTGTGTTGCGAGCATTTACCTCCGGTACTTCCCCCGTAACGCCCACATTTTCACGCGTTATTCCCCATTCCGTGTGTTATGCCCTGTGTTCTGCCCCCTTTTCTTGAGTGCGCTACATGTTGTGTGCTTTCGCTGTGCGCACAGCCTTTAGTGACAAGTGCGCCTGTGTGCACCACCCACAGATTTGGCGCACATCCCAGGGTTTACACGCGCAGCGCATTCCATGAATCGATGAACAGCTGCGTGCGTGGCTTTAGCACTCGTGCGCTGTGGTTTTCACGCTTGCGCTCCCCTTTTCAGCGCACATTTATTCCATGAATTACCCTGAAAGTTTTTCTATGTGTGCTCTGAATATCTGCAGTTTAAAATTGGGCCTGGCTGTGTTATAAATCCTGTACTTTGCATACTACCAAAAATGCTATATGTTATACTGGCAAAAAATAAAAATGCTATATTACATACTGGCAAAATGCTATTATCTGCTGGCAATAAAATGCTACCGACTGTATCCTGTTCATGTGCATGTATAACGAAATATCCACACGTCTTTCTTTCCAACCGAATTGTCCATGTATATTCAACTGTCTTTATATAGTTGTGAAATAAACAGTTTAGTTATAACAACAAAATAATAAAATAAATAAAATAAAGAACTAACATAACTAATTAAAACAATTAAATAAAATAATAAAGTTGTGAGACTCCATCACTCCATACTTGCAGTCACATAGGATGATATTATGCTCCACCCACAAAGCTGCAGAATTAAGTTCAGTTCACTACCGTTCCATTAATGACGTTCACTATCTTTATGACCGAACCTCTGAAATGTCCTAATCATCAGCTTTTCATCATCTGGTTCATTCGGTGAAACTCTTTCATCCTGGCGCTCTTGGGTGCTTTTCCATAGAAATCATCTCTTTAGGCCTCCCTGTCACTCTGTCTTCACCTCCATACTTCGGTCCGGAGGCTTTACTTGAGCTTCATCCCGTGGACTCCCTGACGCCATCATCTCTTGCATCTTCTGATCCTGCGACCTCTGACCCCAATCAATGTTTCTTAGTATTCTAAATTAAATAGAAAAGGAACAAATTAAGTACATAGCACAATACCAATTTTACCCTTCTACCACACAAAAAAAAATGTAGTCCAAAACATACTGATTGACTCTTCCAATATCTGCAACTAATCACATGTTAGAGAGAAACAATAACATACATATGACATCATCATACATCAAAACAATTTTCATGTAGAACATCTCATTTGTACCATAGTAAATTAACCTAATCCAGCACCTTCTATCAATTTTTATTACTGCACCGTTCTCAAATGTGGTATTTCCATCTTTATTTATCTCCACAGAAAACATTATATATATTTGTTTTAAGGCGTGGGACACTAAGAAAATAGTCACTGCATCTTCCTCTCCATGTACTCAGGGCACTTAAGCTGTCTCTACTTGCTCAAGTCTCCTGATTTCATGTTTGGGGTGACATGGTTTAATTTGGTTAACATGAACAAATTGTTCCGTTACCATTTCGCCCTCTGTCTTTAATATTTTGTAAACTACTGGGGGTACCTTATCCACTATTTAAAATGGCCCTTGCCAGGCTGCAAGAAATTTAGAATGTTTATGTTTACCTTTTCCAAAATGAAACTTATATACCTGATCCCCTACATTATATTCTTCCACATACTTTTTTTAATCATAATATGACTTTTCACTGTCAGCAGCTCTCTCCAAATTTCGCTGCACAAATGCAATTGCATGTTGCAAATGCTTCCTCAGTTCTTCCACATATTCGTGAACTGTATATGCACTCACAAGTGTCTGCTTGTGTGTCCTGTATAATAAATGTTGTGGCAGTACCATTTTCCTTCCTGTTAACACCTCATGAGGAATGATACCTGTCGCTTCGGACGCAGTCGATCTGATTGCCCTCAATACCAGAGGTAATCATAAATCCCAACTGGAACTTGCCTCCGCTACAAACTTCTTTAATATCTCCACAACAGACCTATTGCAACGTTCAATACTTCCAGAAGAGGCGCGCCGGGACGCAATATGCAGTTTCCTTTTCACCCCCAATATCTGCCACGCCTTACTCATTAAGGTGCTTGTGAAATGACTTCCTCTATCTGACTCTATTCTTTGTGGTAATCCAAATCTTGAAAATATGTGATTTACCAGTAATGTAGCTGCAGTTTGTGCACTACAATCTGGTGCAGGGATACACTCTACCCATTTCGACATCAAACAAACCACGGTCAAAAGATAACGGTTCCCCCTACTCGGCCTTTCTACAGGCCCTACATAGTGAATTTGCAAATCTGACCATGAAAGGGTTAAGCCTCTTTTCAGCATTGGACCTCTATGCATTGGTGACGCGGGTTTAAATTGGGCACATACCAGGCACCCCCTAGTGTATAATTCCACATCTTGGGACATATGTGGTCTGTAAACATAATCTTTCAGTATCTCTAAAGTCTTGTGTGAACCTCTGTGTCCTGCAGTTATTGCATCATGTGCATGTTGTAACATTAGCCCTCTAAATGAAATGAGTACCACCCACTTTATCTGTCCTGTTATGGATGCCCTGATCATAAGTCTGTCCTGAAGTCTGATCTGTTTTTTATTCTTTAATAACACCCTCAACTCTTCTTTTCCTGTACAATCATTTTCAGTCAAAGGATTTTGTTCGGGGTCCATGAAATGATTATAATAGATCCCCAATATTGGATGATCTTTTTGCGCCTTAATCAGATCTTGAACTGGTGTATCATAACTCCATTGTTCTACTGGTTGTTCTACCTCTTTTGGGGCCTTAGCGCGTGTACTGCATCTATTTGTATTTCACCAATTAAGTGTTCAATGGGTAACAACTCTCCCATAACAGCCCCAGTATTGGCTAAGTGATCTGCTTTATCATTTCCCTCCTTATCTTCTCCTGGAATTTTCAAATGTCCACAAATGTTCTACCAGTATACTGTTATCTCATTCTCTGACACTAATTTGTCTATAGCTTGTATAATTTTCCCATGCTTGAGGGGCTTTTTATTATATGTGATCATGCCTCTTGCTTTCCAGCCAGGCAAATATTCTGCAAAGCTATTTTGTGCATAATCAGAATCAGTCACAAGGGCAATTTCACTGAATTTGTTATCAACTGCAGTAGTAATTGCTTTATAAATGGCGGCCAACTCTGCTACCTGGCTACTCCTAGCCCCAATCCTCATTCCTATACTAGGAATGTTCTCACATTACAACCAGATATTTCCTAACCCTGATACCAACTGTTTATTGCTGTCATTTTCAATGTGAAAGGCACATCCGTCAACCTATACGGTTGGTATTCTTCGTCTGATACACATTCAGCTGCACAGTCATGTAAATCTGCTAATCCTTGAGCAACTGGGCTCTTTTTATTCTGGCCATACCTAACTTCTACAGGAAAGCCATGCAATGCCAATGTCCATGAAGTAATTGAAAAGATTGACTGACCTAATCCTATTACTCTGTAAAAACTGCAATGGTTGATGATTTGTCTCAATGATTACTTTCTCCCCCTGAACAATGGGATGAAAATGTTGCAACGCCCACACAGTGGTCAAAAGAGCCTTTTCACATTCACTGAATTTAATTTGAACTTGAGAAAATGCCTTACTTGCATAAGCAATATGTCTGTGGTTCAAATCATGTTTTTGAGATAACACTGCTGACATACAATGTTCAGTGAAACCTATTTCTATAAATAAATCTCTGCTTTTTATGGGATACGTGAAGCATGGTGCCTTTATGAGAAATTCCTTCAATTTAGCAACTTCCTCCGATTGCTCCTTTTCCCATTTCCAGGGCGTATTCAGCCTCAATAGTTTAGTCAATGGTTGAGTAATTTCAGCATAATTTATAATACATTTCCTGTTATATCCTGTCATTCCTAATAAACTTTTTAAACCTTTCATATTTCTAGGATCTTTCAATTTCTGTATGGCCTCCACCTTTTTCTTTTGTGGATTTACCCCATGTTCAGTTACCTCATGGCCTAGGAAATTCACCTTTTTCTTGCACCATTAGGCTTTCTGTAAAGATACTTTGGCACCCGCCTTTTGCAATTGATCAAGTACATGTCTAATTTCATCAAAATGGTTTTTCAAGTTTTCATTTTTTATCAGGACATCATCCACATAAACTGTAGTTCCTTTTTCCGCTGCATCTGGCATAGCCTTTCTCAAAAATATGCCAAATTCACTCCCACTATTGACATACCTGAATGGTGTTCTAGCCCAAGCATATTGCGTTTTATCTAATGAAAATGCAAATAAATTCTGAATGTCCTCTGCCAGTGGCACACGCCAATATCCAGATGTGAGATCTAATGTGGTAAAAACACCATTGACCCACGTACTTGAGCAAGGCCTTGATCAATGAATGGCAGTGGCCATCTAGACACTGGCACTCTTTTATTTAATTCCCTCAGGTCTGCACACAGACGCCATTGGCCATTTGGCTTTAAAACACCTAAAATAGGAGTGTTAGAGGTACTATGAATGGGTCTGATAGTTCCCCTAGATTCCAAGTTCTTAATTATCTCTGCCAAATACTGGATTTCTACCACACCCCTCTGGTAATGTGGCAACATATAAATTGGTTAGGCTGCAATCATATGCATCTTTGGCAAATACTTCTTTAAATTCCATTAATATTTTTCTCAACTCATTCTTATCCTCTTCGCTATCACATGCATCTGCTAACGTAATCTGCTCCTCTACCATTTCTGGGAACTCCTCCAGTGGAGGAACTTCTGTGCTCTCTTCTAACTGTGTGGCTGTATCTCTTTGCAAAGCTGACACTTTTAAACATTTTGGCATATCAGCTTCCATTTCAATGTGCTGATTTTCTGTTTAATTTTCATTTAAGTCAAATACTATACAATTCTCTTGGTGACAGCACACTGTCTCATTGCAATCATAAGGGTACACAGATTTAATTTTAAAGATCCCTTTGGGTTGAGAAATCAGAAATTCTGGCAACACGCCCTGTGCATCTACATATCTCTCAGGGATATTTCCAATCACTATGTTATTGAAATCAGCAGTATAATGTGATTTGTGTATAGCCATTCCTAATAAAGAATTCTCTTCTAAAGTAATATCCTGACATCCTTTATTATCCACCATGATCTTAACAGATCCCTCCCCAACATCTACCAATGGGGTATATTTATATTCCAGTCCTTGCTGTTTCATGGATTCATTCAAGCACGCAAATGCATCAGAATCCTTCATTTTCTGTCCATGTTTGCACTTTAGTGTTATATCAACCTGCTTGGTGAATGCAGGAATAGTAATATCCTTCTTCACCTGTAATTCAATTGCATATGGGACCAATTGTGCACAATGATAAGCCTTTCTATTATCTTCAAATTCGGGCGCAGGTCCACCTAGTCGGGACCACATTTTTTTGTTAAGAAAATCTAATACCATGCACATTCTGTGAATATCATCGCCCTGATAAAAATCATTTTGTGTTTCACTCACTATCCACACATTGTGGTAGATGGTTTTTTGTCCAATATTAATCTTTAGCATGCACCTTGCTGCAATTCGATTTTTAAAATCTGGATTGTCCAAACCAGAGTTATATTGGATTTTAATTCTAAATTTTGGGATCTCCTCCCTTTCCATTATTCTCTGCAGTAGTTTCTCATTAATAAAACTCCTTTCCTGTTCAAGCGTCAAAGTGGCTTTTATCATTTTACAATGACCATTTATACCAATGTGAATCCATGGCTGCTCATCTTCCATGTGTATTTCAGCAAGGGTGGTGATGTATTTTTCTGTGTCTGCTTTAGGAGTAGTGTTCTGTTTACATTGCTTCTCTTTTAAATAAAAGCGCAATGTGTGTTCATCTTTTTCAGATTGCCATTTCTTCCTAGGATCCAAATAAATCTGCACAAATTGTTTTTCTTGTTTACTTTGCATTGTATCCTGTTACATCAAAATGACAGTGACACTAGGCAAACTGCTATTCTGTTGGTACACCTCCACTGCATCATTTGATTTGGCAACAGTATGGCATTCATTTATACTGCTGTTTTGTGACTTTATTTTCTTAGGGCTTAATGTTTTTTTGGTTAAAGACCACAGTACCCCATTTACCCCATCTATTAGGGGAGACAATCTTTTCAGGCAATCTGTCCCCATCTAAAATGGAATTTCACAAATAGATGTGATCAATACTTCCTGTTTCATTCTGTGTTTTCTTATCTTTATGTCAACCTCGGTAACAGCTGTCACGATAGGCACCTCTTCACTGTTAAAGTTATGTACTGGGCCTCACTGTTATCTGATTCTGTGGAGATCTCCCTTCATTGATACTTTTTACCAATTCTTTGGGCATAATTGTGGCCTGTGCACCTGTGTCAATCATTGCAAATGTATTGCACTTCTCTTCCACAGTAATGGGAGCATAATACCTGTCTTCAACTTCCTCTAACACACACAAAAAGTGTGAATTCTAACTGATTTCAGGATTCACTTTTCTCAGACCTTTCTCACTTTTGGCTAAGCACATCAGTAAATGAAAGGACATTTTGTCCCTCCTTTCTGTCCATTTCCATTTGAGAAACCTTATTCATTGCCCCATATTCAGTGGTCCTTTGGAGTGTGGCCACGGTTCGCCCTTCCATCCGGGGATCATCAGAGTTCACACTGTAATTCTCCAACTGAATATGCGTATAAACATCACCTGATAATTTGTCATTTTCTAATTCTGGGCATTTGTGGGTATTTGGCATGATATCAGTCTTTTTCATTTCCTCAAAAATCTGTGGCTCAAAGAACTCTTCAGGTGACTTATCTGTACCCTCCTTTGAGTACTTTATTCTCTCTGCCTGTATTTTATTAGTGTCTTGATTGTCTAGGGAGAGTGTTCTAACATCCACACTTATTCCCTGATCAATTGTATTACCCATGTATCAGTTGTCTGTCTTAAATCTGTCTCCTTGTTCTTTTGGAATTTCATGTATTCCTCGTTTACCTTTTTCATTTGTGCACATTTCCAACATTTGATTTAACTCCAGGTTAAACCAAACCTCTTTTTTAGATGCATTTGCAATTTCTGCCTCATGTTCATTTGCCGGTATTTTCATTTTTAAATCATGAAACACCTTAGAGTCATTATGCAAAACCAGATCAGGGCAATCTGTGTTTTTATCATGGCAGGTATCATGAAGATTTAGTCACTTATTATCGGAAGCCACCCAGTCACTACTATGGCCTTCTGCCCCCTCCTTTGATGACTGTTTTTGGGCCATACAGAGTTTTCCTATTTGTTCAGCCAACATTTTCCCTTGGGCCTCGAGGCACTGGACTCTTTCCATCTCTCTAGAATCTTATCTCTGCGGCCTATGCCGATATTGGTTGTTTTCCCCTTGGTTGAATCTCTGATATCTGTCAGGAGAGTGATTCCTATTGGGGTTGTTTCTGAACTCTTGATTCATGTGGGGTGGGGAGCGGGGTGTACCTATCCTTTGGTTGTAATCCCATGGCGGCGGTGATTGATTGTATTGACGTGGGGCATAATTCATACTCTGCCTCATGTGCTGTCTCTCATTTTGTGAGTATTGTCCCCTATGCTGATTCCCATTTTCAGTAAATTGATCCACATACCGGGGTCTGTCCTGATTAACATATATCATGGTGTTGAGATCAAACCTGCTCTGTGTCCCCAATGTCTGATAGGGACCATTATTTCTTTGATCCTGGCTTTGTCTCTGATTATTGATCATACCTGACATATCAGGTCGATATCCTGCCTGGGGCCTGTCTCCTAAGTATCTAGGGCTAATGTAGCTCTCCCTATTACTAGGATCATATGACTGAAACATCGATGCAGAGAGCAGCAACCTCTGTTGATTACCCCTCTGTTTGAGTGTCACATCATTTTTGCCTGGACTTTGAGTGGACTCAAATGACATTTTAGCTGACCTGATCTCCATTACTGTTGCCGATGATTCTTTAGATTTTGGTCTAGTATCTTTAATTTGATCACTCTCTCTACCCTGACAGTATAGCACTTCATATAGCTTTGTACTTTGGTGCACAATCCACTCAAGGGACATGTCACGATCACATTTGCGGACTAACTGTGATATAATGGGCCTCATTACGACCCGTGCGGAATGGGTTAATGGGTTCTGCTAATGGATGCGGACCCGTTAACACCATTCTGCACGATTATGAGGTCCCCTCACGGGACCTGGTAAGGACACCTGGCTAAACCAGGCGTTGTTAGCTCCCTCTCCCATTCCCATTTGAGCCCCATGGGGGCTCAAATGGGAATGGGGAAGGTCCGGGCCCGGGTTCCCTGAGGGAGGAATTACCGGGCCCTCCGAACTCGGAATGGCCCGGTAATTCCCCATTCAGGGAACCCAGTAAAGGAGCCCGGTTTGGAGGCAATGAGGCCCAATGTCTTTCTGCAACCCATAGAAATAGGCAGTTATGAATTCATTGGAATTGGGATCAGAAGATACATCAAAGCGAGAAAAAGTCTTGCAAAAACTGGCGAGGGGACGTATTTGGCCCAGCCGTAATTGTGTATGCAACTTTCTTTGCCTCCTGTAATGATTGGAATGGAGAAAAATGACGTCTAATCTCTTTTTCAAACTCTGCCCATGTCATGTCCTGCTGTACATTTAATCCTCTAAGGATACTGGCTGTGGGCGCGTCCAGAGTTAAGTGAAAGTAATCGTACACCGCTTCTAAGTGGTCCTCTATGCAGCACTACCCTCCTTTTTTGAATGGTTTGATCAGGGCCTTGATTGATTTCATTATTTTGATAAGGCGACTTGGTGCTATGCTTGGGATTGCACTACTTCGTGATTCAAACCTTGTTTCAGGCATATGGGATTGGTGGCAGCCCCCAATGGGTGTGTCAAACCCCCCACGGGTGCTACAACCAAGTTCTGACACCAGTACAGTCACTGGGGCCCTATCTCTCCGTTTAGAAATATAATTCACCTCAATGCCATTGAATGTGGTGCCCTGTCATTTGTCCTGGGACCTGGAAGTGCATTTTTGCTGCTCCAAATGCTTGCACTTCTTAAGGAGCCGATCTGCCTCTTTACGCAAGTAATTGTTTTCATCACCCATCTTATTAATCACATTTTGCATATCACTCATTTGCATTTGGCATTCATTGAACTCTTTGTTTCATTTGCCTCTTTCTTGAAACATGTTAACTATCTCTGTTGAAGTATTTTGAAGATCATTTTTTTTCTCGAAATGTTCTTTTTGTAAAATGTGCATTTCCAAAATAACCTCATCTTTATCTTGTCTAATATGATCTACCAATCCTTTCAAGTGTTTTAATTCTTGCTCACTATCCTCAAACTGTTTCTTTCGTTGGGACAATTGAGTGTCGAGATCTTTACACTTTAACTGCATGTCCTTTTGACATACCTCCGGTTCTGCTCTTAACTTTTCTTCCTGTTCACTAGCTCCATCTAGTTCAACTTTTAATCTGCTAATCAGCTTGGCATCATTTTCTTGCATTCGCAGAGACCCATTTAAAATTAACCATGTCTTGGCACATAGCCGTATCAGACGATCTTTCTCTGCATGTTTATCAGCAGCATTTAATCTCAAAAGACAGACCTGAATTATGCTACCTTCTACAAAAATGTTGTCCAATGGTTCTTTCTGCACTTCCCCATAGATATGGTCATGCCACTCTGTGGCGTTATTTGAGGACCATGTCCCATGTGCATATAGTTATGCCTCCAGATATTGTACGAACTCTGAGAATGTGGCCTCCATTTGAGACATTCTGAGATTCACTTCCAGTGTCACACTGCTCTCATAAAATGGGTTCCCTTGAATGCACGTATGGTAGTGTGGAATACACTTGCCACGCCCAGTAAACGCTCTACAGTCACTTTCCCTGCCAACACACCATTATTTGTAGGAGATATTGTTTTATTGGTGTAAATTCGGGATTTGGCAGTATTTTCTCACTGTAAAAATATTGGTGGTAATTTGGTGGTAAATTAGTCTTACATTTAGAGTGGGTTTGGTATCACACTATTTTAGTGACCATAACTTGTTAGCTTGTATTGGTGGTAATTTTAGTGGTATCTTGTATTACGGTATTTTATTCCTGTGGTATAGTGGTGAGCATGGTTTCTTTTTATACTATAGCCCCATCATAAAACAAACCTTTCCTTTCTATTAGAATACCTTCTAGTTGTCTGTGGAGAGCCCCAGATTCATGCACTTCAGCGAACCCAATGAGTTTATTCAATGCGCCACCTGTAGTTTGTGGCTGGTATTACTTGCTTATGTACATCCAGTAATCTATTTATCAGATTAGACACCTTCCCATCAGCATGCAAGGAAGGGCTCACTCATGACATAGCACACACATCCTTTACCTTGTAGATATTTAGTACTGACTTTCTCATATTTGCTATTTCAATTACAGTGGTAAATTAGTAAATGCACTACTGCACTGATATAAAGCTCCCCTTTGCACTTCACTTATGTAAATAATTAACAGATGCATGAATGACACAAAAATCCCATTTGTTTTTATATATGCTTTTTGTATTGCATCTCATTTACAAGTCACACAATGTTACCATGTTATTTACAGCATCATCTGCAATATAAAAGAACAAAGCAGGTATTTTGTAACATGGATTAATGTTCCCACATTCTGAAAATAGAGAAAAAAAACCCTGCAATTATTTCCTAACTTCCCTACACTGCAATAAATCTTAGTCACACATACGGCATTTTATCTGGTCCTCACTTAGCACTTATCTTACCAAGATCGGTAATTCTTTGAAGACCCCGCACAACCTGACTGTGTTCGCAGATGCAGACCCAGTGTCAGCGCAAAACTCTTCCGTAAGCTTGAGTGGGGGAGCGCCAACTGATTAGATCCCAAAGTCAGCACCCCACCCCCTGGAACTCCGTCTGTCTGTCTCCTCAGCCCAGCATGAACTAACTGCTCTCTACATTTATATTTTCCAATAAAACTTTTACCCGTCCCTTTATTGATGTGACTTGTCTGCCTACATTTTCTCCCTATCAGGTTAAAAAGAATGTGCTCTGTGCCAGCCTTCATTTTCAGAACAATGAAAGCTTCGGGCCCAGAGTTAAGGTTTCACTTTGCTTCCTGCAGCTTGCATATTTTCTGTTCTCCACAAGCTGAAGAAAACGCCAGTGTGCATTTAAAAATGAATCTCAGCAGTGCCACCAAAACATGGATTTCACGTCATTTTGCATAGAAGACTACATTCTTATGTTAAAAGTTAGCATTTATTAGTTATGTTAATAATGTTAGTTGGTTATGTATTCTAATGTAGTCTCCATACATGAAGCATCCAAATTACATGGTACACTTCATTATTTGTACCTGGCAGCACACTAAGTTTTTCTATGTGTGCTCTGAATATCTGCAGTTTCAAATTGGACCTGGCTGTGTTATAAATCCTGTACTTTGCATGCTACCAATAATGCTATATATTATACTGGCAAAAAAAATGCTATATTACATAATGGCAAAATGCTATTATCTGCTGGCAATAAAATGCTACCTACAGTATGCTGGCAATAAAAATGCTACCTACTGTATGCTGGCAATAAAAATGATATGTACTGTACACTGGCAATACAAATGCTATATACTGTATGCTGGCAATAAAAATGCTATATATATCCTTACTGAACACAGGTCCTATAATGTAAAGCCCTTTGCCCTGCCTAGAGTATGGCTGTATCAGCTGCCAGAATGGTAGGTGGGTTGTGTATTGTATAGGACAAGGGTGTTGGCAATCACAAGTTCCATCCCGGAACTATACCTGTTCTCCACTTTAGACAAGGACTATATATATGTTTTCCCTTTGAATTAAGAACTGATGTAGTGGAGATTGGTTTAAAATTGTGTTTGGGTTATGATGCTCTGCTATCGGCTGGAGAGGAGGTTTAGAAAATGGTTTATATGCTATCATCAACGCTACCTAGTGTGGTTAAGTTGAGCAAAATTGCCACGTCGGGGAGATGCATTAAGGGCGGAATCCAGAGAAGAGTCAGATGCCCAAGAGGTTGTAACCACCAGCATGGATACGGACCCTCCAACAATGTAGCAAGGGGGACGCCAACAGGTTATCCAACAAAGGCAATATCCCTGCTGCCACAGATTATTGAACTGATTTTCACACGACTCGGACTGACAGATAATACTCTCTAGGTGGGGGAGGGTGTTATCATTACTATGTTGGAATACACTGGACTTTAATAGATTCAAGGTTAAAAGACAGGGTGTGAATATCTTTGGCCGGTATCGTATAGTGCTTCTTCAGGAAACCTGGCTCCTGGGGTATTTTGTGAGAGATGGCTTTTCTATTGTAGAGAACATGGCCTCAAATTCAAACGCAGGGCGTCCCATAGGAGGACAGGTAATTGCATCAAGAAACGCCACATTCGTGGATCTAGTAAAGATTACAAATAATGTATTGGGCCCCCTAGCAGCTGAGGCCTTCTATCGAATTTGGGAAGGCCAAGTTAAGGTGAAATCCGTAGTACTGGTAAACCTTTATTGGAACCCCATGAGCTCCAATCTAGGCTATTTCTTGTTCTGCATAACAGCGCTTTTGTCTAGTATTCCGACATTGGAAGTGGGTGCTGGGCTTATTATTGCTGGGGATTTAAATGCCTATTGTCTCTTAGAGACCCCCAACATAGTTAAGGGGAAGTCCATGTCCAATGGTAGGATCTGGACTGAGTTTTCCAAGGGTTGGAATCTGAATATGGCTAATGGCTCCATAGGTGGAGACATTTCCTCCTGCAACTACTAGGATATGCAAGGTCCATAATAGATTATGCTTTCCTTTTCGGCTGTTATTTGGTCAATGTACTCATTTTGAATTTAAACCAAAGGCACTCAGCGATCATGATATTTAAGTTCTTACTCTGGCGTGGATAGCTGGAGTTTGACAAGGATGGCATATCCATTATTGGTGGTGAGCCCTGGGGGATCCCGAATCTCTAAAATTAAATGGAACGGGAAATCTCTGAATAGGAAACTTTTCTATGCATTGGAAGAATGAGAGGAAGGGGGGTTTGAAAATCTTTCAAACCCAAAACTTTTTAGGGAGTTCTTATGGTCTCTGGATGCACCAGTTCAAATTACAACTTTCTGGCTGGAGGAGATGCCACACACGAGTTTGATGAAGCTACTAGTATACATAAAAGTGCAATGAGGAAGGAGATCCTATATCTTGAGAAATGCCAGCTCCTAAGTACGTGCTACACAGAACAACGTAAAGCAATCATGAATGCATATAAAGGGTGCAAACTTTGGGGGACTTATTTTGGACCTAACTCTTCAACCTCCGCGACTAATAATAAGATACCAGCTTTTCTGTGTCGCAATGATGCGTGCAGAAAACGAAGACACAGAGTTCCCTACTTCGTTTGTCAAAGCTGAGAGAAAAGGGGATTCCGCACACATCTATTACTGCGCCACACATAGATTTTGCTTTTTTCCCATATTTTATTAGTGACCCATAGTGATAGCACGTGTTTCGGCACCCTTAACGTGCCTTTTTCAAATCTGGGCAATAAGGTACGGACCAGATTTTCTCCCAAATGATGAGATTAAGTGCTCAATACTGCAGGTTCTCTATAATTCCTTTGATCCGTACCTGTAAAAATCTTGTATGGCCTGGAGATAGATCCATGTGCATGGTTTTTAGATTGGGTGAGGATAGAGGGGTGCATTTGGAAGAGAGTTTTGTGTCTGACACCGTCTGTACCGATGCCAAGTCTGTGTGATGAGTTGGCTTTAACATCTTTAGCAGCTCATTTGGATTGCAAACTCATTGTTTATTATAAACATATTAGTACCGGAAAGGGACTCTATGAATGAAGATCTAGCTTTAAATCTATATTTGGGGGCACCCTCTGTATTGACCTAGTTGCAGGACATTGTGAATAAGATATTGTTTGATATCAATAGGCATTTGGAGAATGTTAAATTAAACCCGGTGGCCATTAATAAAGCAATAGTAGACCGCAACTGGGCTAGAACTGTGGACATAATGCGTTCTTCAATTATTGTGCCATCCCACCCATTTAAGGATAAGCCCAGAGACTCTTTAATGGCTTACCTCTCACACATTCCTAACTCTAGGTGGAGAATAGAATTCCTAAGATTTAGGATTTATGTTATACCTACTGGAGAGATAAGGAGTTTTCGGGCAAGATATAGAGGGGGCAGGTCATCCCAAGGGTGTAATGTTTGTAGCTCTCAGTAGATGCAAACTTTGAGACACATTCTAATAGAATGTATTGTGATCCATACCCTCCATGTAAAACATTTTTCTCGTTTTGTGCTGTCCGAGGAGATGCTCACATCCCTCCAATTTTGGGAGAGAATGGCTTTGGGCACTCAGATTTTTAAATGTTTTAGGTTTTATCAAATTGTAAAGTCAGACGTACTTATTTGTGATGAATTTAGCTATTCCCATTTTATGGTTTTGAAAATGGTGTTGTCTTAATGCTTATACTGTTTAACTCTTTTTATGTAGTTGTGAAAAGTCTATTTTTGACTATAATACAATTAAAAAAGAATATTGCAAAATGGGAGTAGCTTATACCTCAGATTTACCGCACAAAACCTTGGTCCATAAAATGTAAATCTTTTTTTAAGAATCATCATACATTGCACTACAAATTGTTTTGTATGAAGAGGAAATTTGACAAAGAAAATCTTGAAGGTGATTTGAATTGGAATTGGATTTTAATTGCAATGCATTAAACTTGTGAAATAAAAAGGGTGGCATTAAGAAAAATGTTACTATGATTTGTCAGGTGAAAATACTTCAATCCAGTATGGTATTTTTGGACAAAATACAAGAGTGTGAGTAGAAAGTACTTAAATAAAGACTTAAATAAAGATTCATTCAAAAGCGTTATTTGCAACATATTTTACCAAAAGCACCCCCTTCAGTAGTACTCAGTATATTCTGACAAGTAACAAATTGCAATGTGTATCTGCAAAGTGTGATTTTGGGCCACTTTTTCAATGGTTCCATGTCCACTTTTGTGTCTCAGTCCGACCCTGTTAGCATATATTTATTATAGAACATGGGCTCAATCTCAAGTTAGTATTTTACCAGTGTATCAGTTACTTTATTACTCTATGCATATTATCACGTGGTCCTGTCCCATCTGCTGTTTACATTTTCCATATCTGTGTGGTATATCGTCTTGCTGTCACCTTCCCAATGACTCAGATTTAGACACTGTTAATTTCCTACAGGATAGAAGCAGCAAGGGGCATTTAAAAGCTGCTGGGGAGGCACCAATTGATAAATAACAGTGGTGATTTTGCCAATCAATGATCAAGATACAAGGGGATCATAGAAGGCACAGCAGGATTCAAGACCAAGTTACATGAAATAGGTTTGTTTGAATGAAGTGTATCATGCGGCTTTGGGCCTCTGAAAAAGGTCTAACTGCGGCATAACAGCCGTGTCTATACGATTGGGAAATTATTGAAAACCTGTAGCACTTAATTCAGTGATATTATGCAAGGTATGTGACTTAGAAATATAAAGGACCTTTTAAGTAATCTTAGTACTTCACTTAAAGGTGGATGGTTTGAAATTAGCTGCAATATGTTGTACATAATGAAGACCTTTTTGGAATGCACCATTGGTTCTAAATAGGGTGTGTGGAACTGATGTGCAGTATGAAATGTTGTATGAGGTGGGGGGATTCAATTAAATTTGAAGACAAATTGCAATGAACTTTAACATGTTTTGAATATGTAGCTATGTACTGATTTATTAATTTTAAAAGTGAAATAATCAAACATGCAGTTCTTGTGGAGTACACACGCTGATACTGAGAGATGTAATCCCAATGTTAACTCCTGATGAAGTACCTATTTAATGAATGTGTGGGGGAAAGAAACATGTTGGTCTTGGTGTTCTGTAGGGTATGAATAGCCATGCACAAGATGTTAAATATCTAAACTCCACTTAGATAGAGTTGGTGCATACATTGGATTGTTATCCCCTATCTGCATATTATAAGTTGTTTATTGTATTGCTTGATGTCTGATAGTGGTATCTGATTTGTAAGTGTATAATGGGGAATTATGTTTTTACTATAGTAGTTAAATATATATATTTATGTAATACCTTGTAGTATGTTTTGTATTGTCTGTATTATGACTATGTAATGTTATGCAATTATGCATTATCATGTTGAAATCTGTTAATTTGTTTTACGTGATGTGATGCCCTAGATCAAATAATCAATTGTGATTATTTAATGTGTTGTTTAACTATATACTAATTTTGCTGGAAACTAAAGCATTTTCTATGAGAATAAACTACTGATATAGTGGGTCTGTTTGTTTTTGAGTTTGTTTTGTGACCTGGGAGCGGATCACTTATGTATTGTCCTTGGGTCCCTTCTAAAGGTAGTGCTTTTTACTGTTCTCAAAATGTTCATACATTTTAGGGTGTATCTGGGGATCGGAATTGTTGTTTCTCATACCCCTGTCCTCTCCCCATACACATTTACTCCAGTTTGATGTTTTCATCCTGTTGATCATGAATTGAATTTCTTTGGAATCCACCTGCATTTCACATCATCTAAAAGCAGATATAGTCCATAGAATACACTGTAAAGGCTTCAGCCTTGCATAAATGGCAGGCAGCATTCACACAATTTGCATTATAAAGTACAAAGGCAATTATGACAGCTTGTATTCCTTCTGTTGGAAAATTACCTCTAATGTGTCTGTGCACAGATTTTCAACATTCTCCTCTTTCATGCCTCTCCCTCCATCTGCATTAACAATCTTACATCTGAATTGCTTCAAAGGTCCATGTTTTTTTATAGTATTTAAGTGATTAACTACAACTGCGTTAGGCAGTTGTAACTAAGTGAAAGGACAACAAAATAACGACTAAAATGCATTTCTGTCTCATTTTGCCAGCCCGCTTCAGACAATAGAACCCTTTTTTCAACAAAGTCCACAGTTTGACTATATTTATTTTCTCCAATTGGACCACTGATCTCATTTGTTTTAGTAGCACTTGGAGATTGTTATTGACCTTCTCTCAGCCAATCAGAATGTTCACAAGCATTCAATAACTGTGGGTATTGACTGCATTCTATTATTCTTTGTATTCAAAAACAAACAGGGAAGAGAACTTGCAAATTAAAGGCAAGTTTCATTTCATGAAGACACTTTTCTCTGAGAGGATCACTTTTGCTACAATATCCAATTAAATACAACAAAACATGGGGAAATGCTTTCGCTTTCTTATACAAATGCCTGATCATGTTAAACTTGTAGTATAACAAAGTTTGCAATTTAAATGCATGTTCTTATGAAGACAACCTTATGTTAACACTACAAAATAAAAACACATGTGTGTGTATTTACTTTACTTACTATTAAAGTAGCGTTTTTACTTCACCAAGAGAACTCCAAAAGATGTATTACTATTGCCATAATGTGATTACAACCTTATTGACCACAGAGGGGTCATTATTGCTCGGGATAATCATCCTTCCCCATCACCTTGGCTCGGTGGTGGGTTATTATCCCGCGATAATGACCCTTTTCCTCAGTCTACAAGCCTATATTAAATCCTTGAGCCCAGTGTCCCACTGGTGTCCATCAACATCCTTATACAATGGATTTAGTGGTACAGCACAGAAGCTCAACTCCAACTCTGGGCTACACAGTGGCTCAGTCCTAAGTGAACGGCTCATCATCATCTCTCACTCAGGAGCCTCTTTCACACAATTGGCTGAGCTCAACAAAGGAATGGATCACAGTTATTCTTTTTAATTGCTATTCTCCAAACTGTTCTTACAACCAGCGGCTGTAACCGTGTGGACGGGCGCAATTTATCATAGTAGTGAATATGCACCTTAAGTGATTTATAGAGCGTGCTTTACTGCTGTGCCCAACAGGCACAGTGGCTGTCACTGTCGGTGGGCCATGCACTTCTTTTTATCTATTTAGCAAGACCGGGTATCATTTATATGTTATAATGTCAATCATGTTTGACACTCAACTGTCTGTGGAGGTGGTGGGCGGGTTCGTTTTTTCTCCTAAACCTGCCACTGCTGGTGACTCTGCAGCACCTGTGCAAGTTGGTCACACAAAAAAGAAAGCCAAAATTACCTGGCTAGACTGGCATTTTGGTACAGCCAGTCTAGCCATTGCTTACTGTGTCATGACACTTATTACTCAGCATCGTTGGTAAAGCAAGCATGATAAGCAGTATTACCTCGCTAGACTGACGTTTTGGTGAAGTGGCCTGTATATTTCTTACTGTAGCAGGCGTTTTTTTTTATTAACTGAGCATCTATGATGAAGCAAGGATGATAATTGTTCTTATGGGTCTAGACTGGCTTAAAATGGAACCAGCTTGGACATGTTTTCTTATTGTGACATGTCACTTTTAATGGGCAAACAAAGAGTCATAATTTCTTACATAGGAGTACTGGCATATATTGACAGGACAGCTTTGTGCCTTCTGCCAGTAATGCTACTATAGAAAACATCTCAAAGCGAACATGAGTATGTTATTATATGAGAATACTAGCATAAATTGTGGAGCCAGCATAGAAATGTGTGGGCACTGCCAGCATGAACATGCTTTTTTTTATACTACCATCTATTGAAAGGACGGGCATGAGAATGCATTGGAAAATGTGATTGTGCACGTTTGCTGACTTGCATCTATTGTACTTTTTTCATGAGTTACCCTACACCCTAAAAAACTGATGGCAAACTGTCTGGCCTTTTACCCAAATTTTCACAGAAAGTGTGCTGTGTAATGCACCATTTTAAACCATTATTGAAAAATATTTCTCATAAGAGGGTGAAGTAGTGATGTTATGTTATTTATTTTAAAGGTTTGTGTACTGAGTTGGATACACCATAAGAATCATTACATCAGTGCAGCAAGGATGCACAGCGGTATTACACTAATTTCAACAACAATGAAGATGTAGTGTGTTATCTTCATACCTAATAACGTATGAACAACCTACAAAAAAACTAACAGAGCTTGGGTGGTCCGTCCTTCACAAGTGGGTCCATAGGCCAGGGAGTGCCACAGGTACAGCAAGCTCAGGTACTCAGAAGTTCCACAAAACCAACACAGGTGGGGAAAGAAGGAGCAATTACAAGTGTATCTCCTATGTTGCAAAACAACTTTGGCAATAAGCAAATCACTGTTCAGGGTGCTTTATCATCTGAAGGGTGGAACATTTTTATGTTAAGACTGATGTTTTGTTATGTTATTGTTATTGTGATTTTTACCGTGCACTGCTAACATTTTCATGGTCTCCAGGCGCCCAGACGGATCTGAAAAGAAAGGGGGTTGGGATGGGTTGGTTAGTGGGAATGAGAGGGAAAAGAGCAAAAGAGCTTTGATGTGCTGTTAGTAGCTTCAGTTCAGACAAAACAGCCAATGTGTGCTAGTTTGTTTATAGTTGATTGACTTTGTGTGCTGTTTGATGTGTGGTTGTATGTGCGTCTTGGGTGTTGTGGAGTGTCAGAAGAGTGCTTATAGTTTGCAGTCTTTTTGTTTTTGTGGTGGAGCTGTGTGTCTTGTTTCCTCAGCATTTGAGGGTGGCTTTGCCAGTTATAAGATTTGTTAGTAGGTCCTTTTTGCGCATCAGTCCACAGCAGGATTCAACACAATGGCAAATTAAGGAGAGCAACACAATGTAATACAATGGCAAACTTCAGTGTGCAGCAAGAATCAAGCCAATTGCAAAACTTTGAGTACAGCAGGGTACAACACAATAGTGGACTTCAGAGCACAGCAGGGTTCAAAACAGTGGCAAACTAAGGCACGCAACAAGATTGAATACAATGTCAAATTTCAGTCTGCATGATGATTCAATCCAATGCCAAACTTCAGAGTGCATCAAAGTAGACTTCTACTACTAGTTAGCGCGAGAAAGAACATTGCACAGATGAAAAGAATAGCATGGGGAGAGGATTCAAGGAACTAAATGTGCACAGAAACCTGAAGTGCAAAGAATAACGAGCAGCACCCGGAATGCCCACAACACGCCCCCATTACAATCAAAACATAGAGGCGATGAACAACTTTAGAGGTGGACTCATTGAATAAAGTAATCAAAGATTACTTACCAGTAATCATCAATACTCCTACTCCGCTCCTGCAAACAACAAGTCCTTGTCCCAGCACCCCCCACTAAACAATGTCTTGAACCCCTAACTTAAAGCAGCATCTGCAAACCCCCACCAAACTGTGCTTCAGCGCCTTAACTTAAAGCAGCACACGTGTACCCCAATGAAACTGCGCCTTTCCCCCCTAACTTAAAGAAGCACCCGCATTACCAGATGAAAATGCGACTCGGACTCCTAACTTAAAGCAGCACCCTCATACCCTGACAAGACTGCACCTCGACCCCTTAAATTAAAGCAGCACCCACATACGCTGATAAAACTGTGCCATGGCCCCCTTACTTAAAGCAGCCAACACAAGTTCACCCTCTTCCCAGTACCCACACTGATCTGTGCCTTAACCCCTGAACCCAAGGCAGCACCGGCAGGTCCACAGTCATCCCAGTATCTCACTGCCCTATCCCCCTAACCCAAGGCAGCACCGAAAAGTCCACCCTCGTCCCAGTACCCCCACAGCCCTGTGCCCCAACCCTCAATCCCAAGGCAGCCCCCACAAATCATCCCTCATCCCAGTACCCCCACTGATCTGTGCCCCAAACCCTGAACCCAAGGCAGCACCCACAAGTACACCCTTGTCCAAGTACCCCCAGTGACCTGTGCCCCAACCCTCAAACCCAAGGCAGAACCTGAAAGTCCACCCTTGTGCTAGTAACCCCACTGACCTGGGCCCCAATCCCTGACCCCAAGGCAGCACCCGTAAGTCCACCTTCATCCCAGTACCCCCACTGAACTTTGCCCCAACCCCTGAACCCAAGGCAGCACCCGAAAGTCCAACCTCATCCCAGTACCCCCCTGCCCTGTGGCCCAACCCCCAGTCCCAAGGCAGTACCCACAAATCATCCCTCATCCCAGTACCCCCACTGATCTGTGCCCCAAATCCCAAATCCAAGTCAGTACCCGCAAGTACGCCCTTGTCCAAATATCCCCAGTGACCTGTGCCCCAACCCCTAAACCCAAGGCAGAACCCACAAGTCTACCCTCGTCCGAGTACCCCACTGACCTATGTCTTAAACTTCGAACCCAAGGTATCACCTGAAAGTCCACCCTCATATCATTACCCCCACTGACCTGTGCCCCAAGCCCGAACCCAAGGCAGTACCTGAAAGTCTCCCCTCATCCCCAGTACCCACACTGACCTGTGCCCCAACTATCAAACCCAAGGCAGCACCCACAAGTCTGCCCTCATCCCAGTACCCCCACTGACCTATTCTCCAACACCAGCAACCAAGGCAGCACCCGCAAGTCAGCCCCAGATGCCCACTGACCTGTGCCCAAACCGCCAAACTCAAGGCAGCACCCACAAGTCCGCTCTCGTCCCAGTCCATTGTGGAGCACAGACCTACCTCAACTCCTCAGCCTGGGTACATCATGGAACACACCTGACAGACATCCTCCTCCAACATGAACACCTGGGCGTAATACCGTTAAATCCAGGACTGTAGCCTCTTCCATGGCTCCCTGTTGGATCACATTCAGGTGCACATCAACAGCCAGCAATACTGTTACATAAGCAACACTTTGTTCCCTCGATGTACATGTGACATTGTCCATATATGATGCGTGTAGCCCAGTGATCCACAGTGAGACCACATCCTTACTCAACATCCCTAATGGCAATGAGTCATACCTGTGAATGAAGTGTGAGCACATCCACATTGACTAGCAAGTGCCAAAGGGATACCGAAACATCAGTGGACCAGAAAGGAATATATTGTACAATAGCCTGAACCGCAAGTAGTGAATTGGTAGAGGTGAACCACAAGTAGTGAATGGGAAGAGGTGAATCTGCTATCACCAGATACAACAAACATCTAAACCATGTGGATCACGTGTCAATACACATGAAGAAATGCGTACCCATCCCCAATGAGAGACGCCAAATGCCATTATGAAACATCTCACACATCACCAAATCCATCCCCACATTGAGACCAGTAGAGACACAAAATAGGTCAGTCAACCAACACTGGCACATTGACACCAAACATGCAGTGCCCCTGCATAGGGAATGGTATCACACAACCAGCCCTTGCCACCTCCATCCGCCTGATGGTCTCTGCCATACATCTCAAACACATCCCCACATTTCCAAGTCAATCAAAGGAATACAACCATGGCAACCACAAACAAGCCACAACATTACTTAACTCCCCGGAACAGAATCTCAAAGAAGTTCCATGCCAACCACAGTTTACATGTATCACACACCCATGCACACCATGCACACAATTGGCCACCATGCCTGTACTGCAAAGTATGGAAGTAGGCAAGCAACATATGTGCATGACAAAGATGTGAAACATGTGATCCCAAAACATTTCTCCTCCCCACATCTACAATAGACCACTTATGTTTATTGAACATGGATGCAACATACTGAGCATCGCACACATTGCTAGACCCTGAAGACCCTCGCGCATGGAAACAAGGCACAATCACCATACATGTACTGATACCACAGACACAAGGTTCAATTCCTAAAATCTAGGGTTTATTGAAAAGCAAATATTCTCAGTCGGCCAACCGGGTCTCACGTCTCGCAACGTGTGTCACCCAGACCTCGTGAGATGCTAGAGAGAGAGCATTCTACAACAGTATCATATATACAATAATACAATCATACAATCTGTTTGTAACACATCAAAAACTGTCCATAATGTATCTTCTTGAGCTAGGCTTCGGTGATTGACAATTTATACAAATATGACACAGTATTTCTTGATCTACATTACTTAGTTTAGCAACAGTTGAAATTTGCAGGGAGTAGACACGTTTCTTTGTTATGGAGAACATAAAGCACTTGTTTAGGGAGCAAACTGTGTTCATAGGAGAGACATATTCCAAAGCATGCTATCGTCTAGTTTCTATTCGTGAACTAGGCGTAAGCCTGATCTAAGACGGGCCCAAAAGGGGGGCCGCTAGAAAAGTATAATGCATGCCTTTAACGGCCTGCTTCTGCAGTTTCAACGGGACCGGCTGGAACTTGGCTTGGTGATTAAATGCCTCTCTGCTCACCTTCAAGGACTTGTGAGGGAGGAAAACAATGTATTTCTGTACTGCTTGGCATCTCTGTCTGGGCTGATCTCTCAACATGTAACTGGTGGCCTTGCTTCCAGTTAGAGCAGAATGAAATGAAATACATTTTGCAAAGCGTTTGGACAGAAAGGCAAGGAAAGCAAATGGCAGATCTAGAGACACAATGGACGCTCTATGGTTATGCTGACGATTCTGTATTGGCGATGTAGGGCATATGATGCAATTAGTTTTCGGCCAACATAATATACCATCTATGCGTTGGTAGGGTAATTTCTAGACTTACAACATGTCCCCCAGCAAACAGTGCAGTAACTACATGACTCTCACCTGTAGACTCTGTGTTTGTGTGGGAACTCTCACCTCTAGACTCCAGGTCTGAATCTGAGTGGGAGGATCTTCTTGTGTCTTGCCTTTCACAAGTCTTGTTCTTAAGTTTGCTTATGTAGAGATAAGTGCAGTCCCTGCCTGCCGCCACTCTTTCCCCTAGATTTTCCAGCTAGGAGAAAGTGGTGGCCAGGAGGGGAACCATCCCCGTAGATGGAAAAGCCCAAAGAGGCTGAAAAATCCTCGGAAGATGGATGAGTACTATGGTGATCTTTGGAGGCTGTAGTAAACGGAAGATGAAATTTTTTTTGGAGGCTGCAGTAAATGGCAGATGTAATCATGTTTTATTTGGTGATCTCCCACCCTTGCCACCTCCATCCGTCTGGTGGTCCCTGCCATACATGTGAAACATGTGCCCACATTTCCAAGTCAATCAAAGGAATACCACTATCGCAAGCACAAACAAGCCACAACATTGCTTAACACCCAGGAACAGAATCACAAAAGAAGTTCCATGCCAACCAGAGCTTACATGTATCACACACTCATGCACACCATGTACACAATTGGCTACCATGCCTGTACTGCAAAGCATGGAAGTAGGCAAGCAACAGATGTACATGACAAAAATGTGAAACATGTGAATCCCAAAACATTTCACCTCCCCACATCTACAATAGACTGCATACATTCATTGAACATGGATGCAACATACTATGCATCGCACACATGTCCCCCAGCAAACATCACAGTAACAACATGACACTCACTTGTAGACTCTGGGTCAGAGTGGGAACTCTCGCCTGTAGACTCAGGGTCTGAATCCGAGTGGGAGGATCTTCCTGTGTCTTGCTTTACACAAGTCTTCCTAGGTTTGCCTTTGTACAGATAAGGGCGGTCCCTGCCTGTCGCCACTCTTTCCCTTAGACTTTCCAGATAGGAGAATGGGGCGACCAGGAGGGGAACCTTCCCAGTAGATGGAAAAGCCCAAAGAGGCTGAACAATCCTCTGAAAATGGATGAGTATTACGGTGATCTTTGGAGGCTGCAGTTAACGGAAGATGTAATGTTTTTTGCAGACTGCAGTAAATAGAAGATGTCATTTACTTTTTATTTGGGGGCTCCCCTGCCAAGCCCCCCATTTTTGTACCCTTATAACACCACCCTAACCACATCCCAACCCATTTTAACCCCTTTACCCCACTATCCTTTATTTATTTAATAAGTGTTTGCGGTGTATAATTCTGCATTATGGTCCACTCTGAAATGTAGCACTCTGTAATGTTTTAGATATATTGACTGGGTAGCCAAAAAATGTGCTTGCAGCGGCAAAGGAGGAACACATGAGAAGAGGACAGAGCTATCAGAGGATAAACTCGCAGGTTTTACCCGAAAGAACACTACAAGAAGAAAATGGGTTGCAACACGAGTTGCTCTGGCTTCTGTTTCCAACAATACGACAGAACATGGCTGCCATCTTGGAGGAAACACTTGAGCACTGCTCAGGTCATTAAACAACATGGTGGTACAAGTGGCATCCATGTTTCCATCTACTCTATAGCGACCATCCGCTGGTTGTGACAAAGACCCACAGAGTGTGACCCTAACCCACATGAGAGCCATAGGCCACACTCACCTGTTGAACATGGCCTAACAAAACATGCACATGGACAAAGAGACAGCAAGCAGTGTGGTAGAATCATGATAATAAAATGTATTGAATACAAACTATGCACAAAAAAGGGGAGGGAAGGGACACATTGTCCATGGACAAATAAATAAGTAAAAAAGGAAAACTACAACTAAAGAACTATATACATGTGTCAGTGGACTAGTCCAATGTGATCTCCAACAATGTCTCAGCCAATGGCGATTCCCTCTCCACCTGCTCAGCTTGCAGGCAGGCTTCCACTGTTGCCTAAAGAGCTTGAAGGGCTTCCCTCATCTGAAATTGTGTCTCCTCCACTGCCCTGCAAGACTCCACCGGGATGGCAGCTCACGCCAACCGCTCTTTCACCTTGGCCCTGGCTATTGGTGCATCATGTGCCCACTGCCTCTCCACCTCCTGCTTCCTCAAATAGTCCACCTGGGCTGACACCAGAGCCTGCAAGCACCGGCCTAACTTCTGCCTCACTTGTGCCATGTTTGTGCCTACTTGCCTCCTCCTTCTGGCAATGCCCGCTAGGATTTGCCACCTCACTGTCACCATCTCCTGTTGCTTGTCATTGTGTGTAAGGCACAGGAACTCCCTCCAACTGGATGCCAGTCTGCGTCAGGGGAGTACAGCAGCTGCACCTCCCTCAAGTGCCTTGGGTACCCCCGCAGACTGTTCTTCTGTAAGCTCCTCAGCAGGCTCAGTAACCACCACATCAGCCATTGTATGGACTTCCACGTCCACCAAGGACACTGGCACATCCAAAGTGGGCATTGGTGGGACAGGAGCACAGGAGGCCATGGTGGTAGCTGGCATGGAGGCTTCAGTGGAAGATGACTGGGGCACAGATGAGAAGGAGGAGGAGGAGGGAGCCATGGCAGTGGTCACCCCAGAGAGATCACCGGAAACAAGTGATTTTGTCAATTGTGTCAAGCAGCAGCCAATCAGCATGTAATGCTCTATGTGCAGCTCGCAAGATGCCTGCAAAGCATCACGCATCGAAACCTGCTGTCTCTCACGGCACCCCTCAGGAGGGGCAGCACCTCATCCCAGATGACCACATTGGCTGAAATGTAGCCTAGGTCTGGGTGGAGACATCATTGAAGGTGGGTAGTGCTGCAGCAGATGGCACTGGTACAAGAGGTTGTGCTGACCCTTCCACAGTGGACTTCTCATCCTCCTGTCTCAGGGCCAGGTGTGAAGATTGCACAAACCCCTGGGTACCCACATTTGACACAGTGGGCAGGGCTGCAAGGACCTCCTCCTTCTTCTACTCCTCCATCAACCCAGATATCTCCAAAGAGGCCTCCTTGGTTTAGGGCACAGTGTGGCAATATCACCATCACAATGTCCCACCGCTGCCAAGGTGTACACCCCAAAAATTGAATTCTTGGGACTCATCTTTAGCATTATTTACTGATGTATGGGAAGCTCCTCCAGTCACATTGCCCTCAGAAGAGGTGGACATAACTGGGTGTGGCCTGGATCCGAAGGTCTTGTCCCTGGGGTTCAGCCCCACAGCACAGCTTGCACCCTCTTCAACACCCGCAGCAACTATAGAAAAGGAGACAAAGAACATAGGCATCAATCAACAGTGCCAATGCATGTGTAATGAGTCAATCAGCAACTTCCACACACACAAAGGCCCAGGCCCTACAAAAAGAATGAATACAGTCACACAAGTGTAGGAAAAATGACGAGTCATATTGACAAGGCAAGTACATGTGAACACATCACATTGGTGTGGGGCCACATACACATGGTACCAACTCATTCCCCATCACAATACCAGTGCTTCAGTGACCCAAGAGCATCCTGCAGGTAAGGCCATGGGCAGGGCACCTGGCCACATAGGCACATCTCCATCCAACTACATCTCGTATAATGCACCCCTTTTAGTCCGACATGAAAGCTGCAACATGTACATGCACCCATTGCTGAGGATCAAGCAGTAATGCTATCGGTCCCAACCTCAAGAAAATCCCATGATGACATGCCATATATGGCTCCTCATTCAATGGCTTGACAGATCACAATGCTGTCCCAGATAATCAAATGCACTAAATTGGCATTACCACACATCCATAAACACGTGTCCGTCCATGCTGATGAGTGGGGATAATGCAATCATCATTTGCAATTGAGCAACCCATAGAGGAGGCATGCATTAATGCACCTCACATGCCTGCAACATCTCAATCTGGCAACTGTTCATGTCTATGGCCTTGCTTTCAGCATCTTACATGGCATGCACACATGTAGACATTCTCACCAAGAACTGACAGAGCACAACCCTACAACTGTCCACTTCACAGATGTGTGCCATCATATTGCCCAGAGCATAAGGTTGCATACCAGTTAAGAATTGTGCAACACACATGCCGTGTAAAGAATAGACTTGTTCAAATCATGCATACCCATGCAGCACACACAAACCTGTTAGACAAGTTCACCCTGTGGGTACTCACCATTAGCTGGGATCGATGCCTGCATGACAACAACCTGGGAGTGTCCATCTGGGTTAAGCCTCTTAAGGACCTGGTGGTGAAGGGGTGACACAAAATAATGGCCTGCATGAGGAACCTCCACAGTAGCACATGCCTCGAGGGCTTCCTTCCCCTGGCTCCAGATCCTGAGGTAGTCACAGCGTTTCTTGGCGCGGTCCACGGTACGGACTGCCACCCCCTCCGTGTTAATGCCAGCTTGATGTCCGCCCAGATCTTCAGATGCCCACACGTCCCAAACTGCTACTGTGGATTTAAGAGGGCATTGTAATGGGTCAGGACCTGCTCACCCAGAATACCAACTTCTGCAGCATTAAAGTTGACAGCCCTCAGCCTCGCCTTGGGGGTGGTGGTCGATGTAATGAACATGACACTCCTTGTGGCTGCTACAGTGAAGGTGGGCCCTGACAACACATTCTGTGTGGCTGTGGTGGTGGAACAAAGAGGTCGAAGTCTGAAAATGGGCAAAAGAGGTGCACACAGAGCCTGGTAAGTGAGCCACAGAAGAACAGGCTATGAGGGAATAGCAAGCACTCCAGGACATCGCTAGTGGACAGCAGTTAGTCACACTCTATGAGGCAACAGGAGATGGCGAGGTTTGGAGCCAATATAGGGCAGGAGGAAGCAAGAAATGGCAAGAGACAGGAGGAACAGTTTTCGCACATACATGCATGAGGAAGCAGTGTGAAGATCAAAGGAAGGGGGCTAAGCATGTAATTTATGCGCCGAACACAGCACGCCTAGGTGCTTGGTGCTGTATAAGACGTGCGCTCCCTTGCTTGTGCGTAGCCATAGACATTAAGGGGTGCAATGTGCATTACCTGGCATGCACGTTCATGGAGATAGTTAGGGGGTGCAAGGTGCAATTCCTGGCATGTGCAGTCACAGAGATAGATAGGGCGTGCATTGTGCATTTCCCGGCATTTGCAGGGACGGAGATAGTTAGGGTCGCCAATGTACATTCCCTGGCATGCGCAGAGATGGAGACTGTTAGGGGAGCCACATGGATTTTGCGATTGCAATCATTGGTTGCTTGCCCTAACTGAACGATGGGTGGGAGGGCTCCGCAGAGAAGAAGAGGACAAGAGCGGGGAAGAGGGCAGAAGGATTCACCTGTTAAATGTGGTGCTGAGTCTGCAAGTGCCCTTGTACCAACAAGGTCCACTAGGGGCACGAGGGGTAGCCTGCAGAGCATGGAGAGGAAGCTCCCCACAAATAGGCACAGGTCAAGAAGGGGCCACCAAGGAAGAAGCGCTTTTAAGATTAGGAGCTGACAATCCTCATTGATTATGTCGATGAGCACTGGATCCACCTGTACCTGTGGGCTGGCAGTACCCTTCCTATGACTTAGCGGTGGAGGATGTGGCAAGAGGTCACAGACCACTTCAATACCTGTGGTATGAAAAGGCACACTGCAGAAGAGGTCCCCAAGAGGATGGAGGGCCTAATGTGACAGACCAAGGAAATGCTTGGCAGCAATGTGCCTCTGCCCAGGCTACTGGAAGCAGATCACCACATGTGGATGAGCTGACTCCATTTGAAGAGGTCGAGAGTGGACTCATAAGCAGTGAGCAGGTGGTTGGAGTGTGAGGCATGGACACCTATGCCACCACATCAGGTGAGTGCCATGTGTGCATGTCAAATATGCTTCCATCTATGCATGACATGCTGTCAAATGTGGTACAGTTGGCTGGGATCTGCTTCACCCATCCATGAGTACTGCAGTAATGCTACTATGGTAACTTCTGAACTGGGTGATCTCCTGCCCTTTAAGATGAGTAGCAATGCCCCTGAGATGGATGGGGATGCAGACCTTACTCTTTTGTTTCCATTGTAGGTGAGTGTGCAATCCTAGATTTGGTAGCATTTGTGCCCATTTGGCAAGTTTTTAGCTTTATGATGCGCGTCCCCAACCCTTTCTGACGCTATCCCTGTGATTCCCCTCCCAGCTCCCTCTTCCTAAATCTCCATTCCCTCCCACCTCCCAACCCACCCACGGCGCCCTCATTGGTTGATTGCCCGAGTTCCTGCAGGCCTAATGTGCCACTGTACCCCTCGTTCACCTCTTTTGTTTCATAGGTGAGTGTGCAACCCTTGATTTTGTAGCATTTGTGCCCATTTGGAAAGTTTTTAGCTTTGTGATCTGCTTCCCCGGCCCTTTCTGATGCCATCCCTGTGGTTCCCCTCACAGGTCCCTCTTCCGGAATCTCCATTCCTTCCTGCCTCCCGACACGCCCACGGCACCCTGATTGGTTGATTGCCCGAGTGCCTGCAGGCCTAGTGTGCCACTGTACCCCTCGTTCACCTCTTTCGTTCCCATCGTAGATGAGTTTGCAACCCTTGATTTTGTAGCATTTGTGCCCATTTGGAAAGTTTTTAGCTTTGTGATCCGCATCCGCTGCCCTTTCCGACGCCATCCACATCATTGACCTCCTGGCTCCCTCTTCCTGAATCTCCATTTCCTCCCACCTCCAGACCCACCCACAGTGCCCCGATTGGTTGATTTCCCGAGTCCCTGCATGCCTAGTGTGCCACTGTACCCCTCGTTCACCTCTTTTGTTTCCCTCGTAGGTCAGTGTGCAACCCTTGATTTTGTAGCATTTGTGCCCATTTGGAAAGTTTTAGCTTTGTGATCCGCGTCCCCAGCCCTTACCAACACCATTCCCGTGGTCCCCTCCCGGCTCCCTCTTCCTGAATCTCCATTCCCTCCTGCCTCCCGACCCGCCCACGACGCCCTGATTTCTTGACTGCCCAAATCCCTGCTGCCCTAGTGTGCCACTGTACCCCTCATTCATTCACCTCTTTCGTTTCCATCATAGTTGAATGTGCAACCCTTGATTTTGTAGCATTTGTGCCCATTTGGAAAGTTTTTAGCTTTGTGATCCGCGTACCCGGCCCTTTCCAATGCCATCCCTGTGGTTCCCCTCCCAGCTCCCTCTTCCTGAATCTCCATTTCCTCCCACCCCCCGACCCGCCCACGGTGCCCTGATTGGTCATGAGGACCTGTGTTACCCAAGCCAATACTGTCCTTCCCAGGGCAGCCCTCTGCCCTTGCTGCCCCGTGACCAAGGGCCCAATACAAAGAGAGATTCAAACAAAGTGGCTCCAGATCATATCTGCGGTATCCCTAGGAGAAGCAAGAAGCCAGTAGCCTGCCGTTAACCAGCACCAACCAAAATGTAAGTGTAGCAAGGGTGGGGGCTGAAGCATTTACTTCATGCCAGAAAGCCCTACCACTCTTACTCAAAAACTTTAAAAGTTTTACTGTGTTACATCGTACAACCACATATTAAGGTCAAACAATAATTTGTACCCTAATAGCATCATTATTTTGAACCTTTCATCTAGACTATGCTCCCAAAACATTGAGTGTGCCTAATAGCGTTAAAGTTGAATTTAGAAAGTGTGCCTAATAGCATCACTGTGTTAAAGTTGAATTTGGAAAGTGTGCCTAATAGCGTCACTGTGTTAAAGTTAAATTGAGAAAGAGTGCCTAATAGCGTCCCTGTGTTAAAGTCTGAATTTAGAAAGTGTTCCCAACAACATTGAGTGTGCCTAATAGCCTTAAAGTTGAATTTAGAAAGGGTGCCTAATAGTGTCACTGTGTTAAAGTTGAATTTAAAAAGGGTGCCTAATAGCATCACTGTGTTAAAGTTGAATTTAGAAAGGGTGCCTAATAGCGTCACTGTGTTAAAGTCTGAATTTATAAAGTGTTCCCAACAACAATGAGTGTGCCTAATAGCGTTAAAGTTGAATTTAGAAAGGGTGGCTAATAGGGTACTGTGTTAAACTTGAATTTAGAAAGGGTGCCTAAAAGCATCACTGTGTTAAAGTTGAATTTAGAAAGTGTGCCTAATAGCGTCACTGTGTTAAGGTCTGAATTTAGAAAGTGTTCCCAACAACATTGTGCCTCATTACGACCCAGGCGTTAACCATGGCGCTATTAGCGCCATGGTTGACCCCGGTATCTTACCGATTCCGCCATGGTGAATGGCAGAATTACTGCCCGATTCCAAGGTTGGCAGGGCGGTAATTCCCCATTCACCATTGGCCCTTCCCCATTCCCATTTTTGCCCCCATAGGGCTCAATGGAAATGGGGAAGGCAGTAATTACGGCACCGCAAATTGCGGTACCGTAATTACCTCCAAGGTCCCTTTACGGGCCCCGTCCTTAACGGCTGGTAAAACCAGCTGTTAAGGGAGGACCCGCAAAGGGACCTCGGAATTGGGCGGTAAGGGATTACCGGCACCAGTGCCCTTACCGGTACCGGTAATCCCTTACCGCCCGGGTCGTAATGAGGCCCATTGAGTGTGCCTAATAGCATTAAAGTTGAATTTAAAAAGGGTGCCTAATAGCATCACTGTGTTAAAGTTGAATTTAGAAAGTGTGCCTAATAGCGTCACTGTGTTAAAGTTGAATTGGGAAAGTGTGCCTAATACGTCACTGTGTTAAAGTTGAATTGAGAAAGTGTGCCTAATAGCGTCACTGTGTTAAAGTGGAATTTAGAAAGGGTGCCTAATAGTGTCACTGTGTTAAAGTTTGAATTTAGAAAGTGTTCCCAACAACATTGAGGGCGCCTGACAGCGTCACTGTGTTAAAGTTGAATTTAGAAGGTATTCTCAACATCATTGAGTGTGCCCTAATAGCTTCACTGCGTTAAAGTTGAATTGAGAAAGTGTGCCTAATAGCGTCACTGTGTTAAAGTTGAATTTAGATGGTATTCCCAACATCATTGAGTGTACCCTAATAGCGTCACTGTGTTAAAGTTGAATTTAGAAAGGGTGACTAATAGCGTCACTGTGTTAAAGTTGAATTTGAAAGGGTGCCTCATAGCGCCACTGTGTTAAAGTTGAATTTAGAAACGGTGCCTAATAGCGTCACTGTGTTAAAGTTTGAATTTACAAAGTGTTCCCAACAACATTGACTGTGCCCAATAGCGTTGAAGTTGAATTTAGAAAGTGTGCCTAATAGCGCCTCTGGGCCTCATTACAAGTATGGAGGTAGCCATGCCGCTATTAATTAAATGACTCTTTCTGCTCTGGAATCCTCCATGACGCCTTCATAATTGCCCATGTTAAACCTCTCCTAAAAAAACATCCCTCGACCCCCTCGACCGCAAAAACTACCGCCCCACCTCGAACACCAGATTCCTTGCAAAACTCATCGATCGAACTGCTTACTCCCAACTAAACACCTTTGTGAAATCCAACAAACTCCTGGACCCCGCCCGATCGGGGTTCAGACCACGACACGGAACAGAAACCACTCTGGCCTCAATCTGGGATGATCTTAAGATCACTGCTGACTCTGCAGGATGCGCTGCACTAATCCTCCTAGACCTCTCTGCCGCGTTCAACACAGTCAATCATTCAATCCTACTTGACTGCCTCCACTCCCTAGGAATCAGTGGAACTGCTCCCAAATGGATTGCCTCCTGCCTCAACAGGAAACAAATAACCCAACTGTCCACTTTTGCCTCGGCCACGTGCTCTGTCAATACTGGAGCACCACAAGGCACATGTCTATCAGCCCTCCTATTCAATCTCTATATGTCCACCCTTCCTGGAATCATCTGCCCGCACAATATCCTGTGCTATAACTATGCCGATGATACAGTTGGATATTTTGTGTAAATTTGGGGTTTGGTGATATTTTCTTACCACCAAAAGAGGAATGGTACCTTGCTAATACCTATCCTCGTGTTTAGATTGGGTTAGGCCTCACATAATTCTAGTGACCCTACTGTATTACACTATATTGGAGAATTTAGTGATATGTACTATTGGCGGTATTTTGTGGTAGTAAATTACTTAGTGGTGAGCATAAATTTCCTTCCCTACATTATACCCCATCATACACAAAACCTTCCTTTCTATTAGAATACTTCCTAGTGATCTATAGAGGCCCTTGGACCTATGCACAAGGGAACCAACAATTTTATGTATAGTGCCACCTACAGCCTGTGGCCGGTATCACTGATTTATTTACACCACTGATCTATGTGCCCGTAGGCATCATTACTGGTTCATAGATCCCCAGTAATCTATGTGTTATATTAGATTTCCCCAAACAACATGCAATCGGGAACACACGCATAAAGCTATTTATCACCGCTTAGTCTGTCTGTTATTCTATCTGCATGAGCAAATTGGCAAATCTATTACCAAAGAACACAAATCTTCCCGAACTCCGCATATGCAGTTCCCACAGCAATAAAACTCTGAACCATCTGTTTTTTTAATATAAATTAGTTATATTGCAGACAATTACAATTCATGATACAACTCTTACCATGTACATTTCAGCATTACCTGGAATATAATAAGAAGAGGAAAAGAAAGAACAGATACAGTGAAAATAAACTTTTTTAAAAATAGGCAACAAGACGAAAGAAAATGCAGGGGATTTTCTTTTTCTTTGCTACTCTGACTGCCTGGTATTTTTAGATCAGACACTCGTCAAACAACAGGACACAATAATCTCACTTCAACTTTGGATGCTTACCAAAGATTTGTAGTTCTCTCCCCCAGATGACCTTCTTTCACTCGCCTAAAAAAAACAGGCCCAGTCAGAAGGTTCTCTAGCCAGCGCTGAGTGAGACCATGCACGTCTGTCTCAGAGCTCAGTCCACCCAAACTAACTTCTCCCTATGACCTTGTTCCCCCAGCAAAGCTCTGCACCTTCCCATTTTGCCTACATAATAAGTCTGCAGATACTTTTCTCCAATCAAGTTGAAAGGCAGCATCACCCTTCACTTCTGTACAATGGGCCCTTTAACCAGGGAGCAACTGCATCTAATATCATTTCCTGGTATGCAGGCTCTCTGCTTGCTGCAAACACAGAAAGAGAAGAAAAAAAAACTCCAGTGCACATTTGAAAAACGAATTTCAGAATATGTATTTTCACCTCATTTTGTACATAGAGATTACATTATAGTGTTAATGAGTTAGCACTAGTGATTAGTAATTGTTAAGTAAATCAGTCAGTTATATAAATAATGTAGCCTCCTATGCATGAAGTATTCCAGAGAAGAGAAAAAAAAAACTGGTGCACTTTTAAACTTTGCAGCTTCACATTGAGCGTTTTGCTGCATTATAAATCCTGTACCTTGCATGTCTCCAGCCACATACTCACATGTTATACTGGCAACATAGACTGGCTATATGTGTATGCCACATTATTGCTGGCAACAAAATGCCATCACATCCAGTGAGGCGCTAGACACTCCAAGGCGCTGTAAAACGCAATATATTACTACATTATCCCTCCTTTTCTGACAATTTGGCAATGTTTCAAGCCACAATTGGAAGAAACCCAACTTGTGCTCCTCTTTCCTTTTAAAATGTATGCATATTGGGATATCTTTAATTTCCTATTGTTGCTAATATCATTACTAACATCTTCACCTTTATGGACAAAATGATTAACCATCCTCCCATCACTAGTACCACTACAGCTAAACCCACCATAGTGCGTTCCACCCAGGTTCCCCAATTAATCATTTCCACTTCCATTATACACAGGCTACTAACTGTAATATTGTTCTTTCACAAACTCATTTTAACAGTGTGTTTTTCTTTATGATTCAAAAAGAACTGCACATCCAGATCTATTGGGAATGCATCCCTTTGAAAAAACTCATATTTTATGCTTGACTTTCCCAAATATCATTTGTAATATGCAACAACTTTAAACCCCCAATCGAAACAACGGTATCCTTTGGAACCTGTAAGTAAAACACATTAAATTTCATTTTCTTAACAACAAATGTTCCATGATTTAAATAAACGATTGTTAAGTTCTTCATACAGGTGCTGACCAACCATTTATCTTTGACCATTTTAGCTTGTGCCAATTCCTCACCAGCCATATTGCTAATGACTACTTCACAGCCTCCTGATATAGCTGGATCAGATTTTAAACTACAAATAGCATCTGTAGCATCAGGAACAAATGGTTTACCTGGACACATATAATTTTGTTCTTTACATTTTATACATGTTTCCAAGTTCGGAATCAAGTAAACCTCAGGCTCCCATGATTGAAATGCCACCACTTCTGGAGTCTTCATTTTTATAAATGTATCTTCTTGCCAAAATCCCACATTATGTACCCACTTAGTTTGATAAATGAGTTAAGGAGCTATATATGGGATGCATAATAAAAACCCAATTTCCATCCTTTCCAAATTCACATATAAGGGCATTGCTTTGCCCATTTCAAATGCAATTTTCACTTCTACCACATCAATCTCCCACCTGGTCAACCTTTCTATCTTTTGATGAATAATATCTTGTGGAACAAAATACAATGGTATATGTCCTCGGATTAATTGGGAAATTGCAGTTTGGACTTCTCTCATGTAATTTGTCAACAATCTATCAACAGGGTTTATTACATTCAGGATTTCATTCAATATCCGGTCATGCTTAATTATTAATTTAGTAGTAAGCTGTACAACTTCAGCTTGCTCATTCAGTATAATAGCAATTTCATTGATAAACTTCACTCGTTCATCCAATCCACCTCTAATTCCATCTAAAGTCTTTTGGATCATTTCCAAATCGAAACTCAACTGTTGTGCTTTACTACTCAGCGTCCCTACTGAAATGGCATTGGCTGTTGACATTGTAGTACCTAGTATAGCTCCAATAATAGACATTACTAATGAGACCGCAAGCATTACTGCTCCTCTTTTTCCTCTCCTTTACTTTATGTCTGCTGAATTCACAAATGTTTTTTCTAATTGCATCAACATATCTCTTATCGACTGCTTGGCGTTCTCTTTTCTCAATTCTAGCCACTCTTTAGTCTGCTCAACCCTAATTCCAGTGTTGTTAAAATGTTTTTCCATTAAACTAATAGGATTCAACAGTATATAAATATTTGGAAAGATCATCCTTCTATTGCTCATTATGAATCCAGGCACTTCTTTCACCGCAATGCCAGATGCTGGACCAGGCTCAATGACAACCTGTGCTTCCAAAGTTTTGAGATTCCTTACAATCATCTCCCGTGTCCTCTGGTCCTGTGACCTCTAACCTCAAAATACAGGTTAATTGTTCTAAATAAAACAGAAAAGAGACAGATTAAGTACATAACACAATACCAATTTCACCCTTTTACCAAAAATAAAATATTCAGCCCAAAATATTTCGCTCTTTTTCTTTGGTCTCTGAAATTAAGCACATGTTAAAGAGAAAACAAACTTAACATCATTAAACATAATTCAACCTTGCAATAATACAATACCATTTGCTTCAGTCCCTTTTTTTAATGATCATCACATATGGTATTTTTATTCACATCTATTCCATTACAAGAGTCACATCTGTTTTTATTTCCCTGGTATTGGGCACTATAAAAAGAACCATGTTTTTTCTTTCATGTATTTAGGGAATTTGAGCTGTTTCTACCTGCTCAAACCTCCTTACTTCATGTTTGGGATGACAGGGCTTAATTTGGTTAACATACACAAATATATGTTACCGTTTCACCCTCTGTTCTTAACATATTATAAATCAATGGAGACACCATCTATAATTTGAAATGGCCCCAGCCAGGCTGCCAAAAATTTAGAGTTTTTCTGTTTACCCTTTCCAAAATGAAATGTATACACCTGATCCCATACACCATACTCTTTCACAGATGTCTTTTTATCATATGATTTTGCACTGTCAGCGGCCCTTTCCAAATGCTGCTGCACAAAAGCAAATGCATGTTGTAAATGCTTCCTCAATTCTTCAATATATTCATGAACTGTAGATGCACTTACAAGTATCTGTTCATGTGTTCTGTAGAACCATTGTTGTGGTAACACCATCCTCCTACCTGTCAATACTTCATGAGGGCTCATACCTGTTGCTTTGGCAGGAGTTGATCTGATTGCCATCAAAACCAGAGGTAAACGTAAATCCCAGCTGGAAACTGCCTCTGCTACAAACTTCTTCAATATATCCACAACAGACCTGTTGCAACGTTCAACACCTGCAGAGGAGGTGGGTATGTATGTAATATGCAATTTTCTTTTCACCCCCGTATCTGCCACACCTTACTCATTAAAGCGCTTGTAAAATGACTTCCTCTGTCTGAATCTATTCTTTGTGGTAACCCAAATCTTGAAAATATATCATTCACCAATAGTGTAGCTGTTGTTTGCGCACTACAATCTGGTGCAGGAATACACTCTATCCCTTTTGACATCAAACAAACCACACTTAAAATATAATGGTTCCCCCTACTCGACCTTTTTACAGCCCTATCTAGTCTATTTGCAAATCTGACTATGGAAGGGTTAAGCCCTTCGCCCTATGCAGTGGTGAAGCAGGTTTAAATTGGGCACATACTAGACATCCCCTAGAATACAATTCCACATCTTGGGACATATGCGCCATTAAGCATAATCTCTCAGTATCTCTAAAGTTTTTTGTGAACCTCTTTGCCCTGCAGTTTTTTGCATCATGTGCATGGTGTAGCATTAGCCCTCTGAATGAAAGGGGTACCACCCACTGCATTTTTCCTGTTATGGATTCCCTTAGCATGACTCCATCCTGTAGTCTGATTCGTTTTTTATTCTTTAATAGCACCCTCAACTCTTCTTTTCCCACACAATCATTTTCTGTTAAAGGATTTTGTTCAGGATCTATCAAATGATTATAATAGATTCCCAAAATCTGATCTTTTTGTGCCTTAATCAGATCTTGATCTGGTGTTTCATAACTCCATTGCACTACTGGTTGTTCTACCTCTTTTGGAGCTTTAGAATGTGTAACTGCATCAATCTGTATTTCACCAAGTAAGTGTTCAATAGGTAGCAACTCTCCCATCACAGCCCAATCTTAGCCAAGTGATATGCCTTATTATTTCCCTCCTTATCTTCTCCTGGAGTTTTTAGAAGTCCACAAATGTTCCTCCAGTATATTGTCAAATCATCCTCTGACACCAATTTGTCTATAGCCTCTATCATTTTTCCATGTTTAAGAGGCTTTTTATTGTATGTAATAATGCCTCTTGCTTTCCAGCCAGGCAAATATTCCACAAAGCTTTTTCATACATAATCAGAATCAGTCACCAGGACAATTTCACTAAATTTATTATCAACTGCCGTACTAATTGCTTTATAAATGGCTGCCAATTCTGCTACTTGACTACTCCTAGCCCCAATTTTCATCCCTATCCTGGGAATGTCTTCACATTCCTACCAGACATTACCTACTCCTGATACCAATTGTTTATTACTGTCATTTTCAATGTGAAAAGCACAACCGTCAACAAATACAGTTAGCAAATCCTTGCATGTCTTTTCATCAAAAGCTTTGTGTGGTGATTGTCCAAACTCTTGCAAACTAGATTCCACTTCTACTTCATTTGATACATGTTCAGCTGCACAGTCATGTAGATCTGTCAATCCTTGAGCAACTGGGCTCTTTTTATTTTGGCCATACTTCACTTCTACAGGAAAGCCTTGCAATGCCAGTGTTCATGAATTAATTCTGGACTGTGCTAGGTTGCCTAACGTAATTCTTTTACTCTCTAAAAATTGCAATGGCTGATGATTTGTCTCAATGATTACCTTTTCTCCCTGAACAATGGGGCGCAAATGCTGTAATGCCCACACAGTGGTCAGAAGAGCCTTTTCACATTCACTGAATTTAATTTCAACTTGGGAAAATGCCTTACTTGCATAAGCAATGGTTTTGTGATTCAAATCATGTTTTTGCGATAACACTGCTGACATACAATGTTCAGAGAAACCTATTTCTATAAAGAAACCTCTATTCTTTATGGTGTATGCTAAACATGGTGCCTTTTTAAGACATTCCTTTAATTTAGCCACTTGCTCAGATTGCTCTTTTTCCCATTTCCAGGGTGTATTTAGCTTCAGTAGTTTAGTCAATGGTTGAGTAATTTCAGCATAATTTTCAATAAACTTTCTGTTATATCCCGTCATTCCCAATAAGCTATTCAAACCTTTCACACTTCTAGGATCTTTTAGTTTTTGTGTGGCCTCTACTTTCTTCTTTTGCGGGTTTAGTCCATTTTCAGTCACTTCATGGCTTAGAAAATTCACCTTTTTCTTACACCATCGTGCTTTCTGTAAAGATACTTTGGTACCTGCCTTTTCCAATTGGCCAAGAAAATGTCTAATTTCATCAAAATGGCTTTTTAAGCTTTCATTTTTTATCAGGCCATCATCCACGTAAACTATGGTTCCTCTTTCCGCTGCATCAAGCATAGCTTTTCTTAAAAATATGCCAAAGTCACTCCCACTATTGACATAGCCGAATGGAGTTCTAACCCATGCGTATTGGCTCTTATCAAATGAAAATGAAAATAAATTCTGAATCTTCTTTGCCAATGGCATACACCAATATCCAGATGTGAGATCTAATGTAGTAAACACCTTTGAGCCATGCACCTGAGCTAAGCCTTGATCAATGAATAGCAGTGGCGATCTGGACACTGGCACTCTTTTATTTAATTCTCTCAAATCTGCACACAGACGCCATTGACCATTTGGCTTTAACACACCCAAAATAGGTGTGTTGGATGTGCTATGAGTAGGCCTGATAATTCCCCGAAACTCCAAATTCTTAATTATTTCTGCCAGTGACTCTAAACATGCCAGTGGTAATCTATATTGGCATACAAATACTGGATTTCTACTCCACCCTTCCGGTAATGTGGCAACATGTAAATTAGTTAGTCCGCATTCATATGCATCTTTAACAAAGACATCTTTAAACTACATAAATATTTTTCTCAATTCATTTTTATCCTCATCGCTATCGCATGCATCTGCTGACAAAATCTGGTCCTCTACCATTTTTGAGAATTCTGGGAAATCTACCAGTGGAGGAATCTCTGTGCTTTCTTCCAACTGGGTGGCTGTGTCTCTCTGTAAAGTTGCCATTTTTAAATATATTGGCATATCAGCTTCCACTTCAATGTGCTGATTTTCTGTTTCACTTTCATTTAAATCAAATACTATATAATCCTCTTGATGACAGCACACTGTCTCATTTGAATCAGTAGGGTACACAAAATTAATTTTAAAGATCTCTTTGGGCTGAGAATCCAGGTATTCTAACAACACACCCCCTGCATCTACATACCTTTCAGAGATATTTCCAATCACCATGTCATTTAGATCTGCAGTATAATGTGATTTTTGAATGGCCATTCCTAATGAAGACTTTTCCTCTAAATTAATATCCTGACACCATTTATTATTCACCATATGTTTTACAGACCCCTCACCAACATCTATCAATGGAATGTATTCATAATCCAGGCCTTGCTGTTTTATGGATTCATTCAAGCACACAAACGCATCAGAATCTTTCATCTGCTGTCCATTTTGGCACTTTAGCATTATTGCAACCTGCTTGGTGAATGCAGGAACAATAATATCCTTCCTCAGTTGTAATTCAATTGCATATGGGACCAGTTGTGCGCAATGATAAGCCCTTCTTCTGTCTTCAAATTCAGGTGCAGGACCACCTAGCTGTGACTATATTTTTTGATTAAGGAAATCTAACACCATACACATTATGTGCATGATATCATTGCCCATGTAAAAGTCATTTTGTGTTCTTTTCACTATCCATACATTATGATAAATTGTCTTCTGCCCAATATTAATCTTTATCATACATCTGCCTGCAATTCGGTTTTCAAAGTCTGGACTGTCCAAACGAGAGACATATTGGTTTTTAATTCTAAATTTTGGGACCTCCTCCCTTTCCATTATTTTCTGCAGTAATTTCTCATTAATAAAGCTTCTTTCCTTTTCAAGCGCTAAGGTAGCTTTTATCACTTTTTTAATTATTTACATTTTTTTAATTTAAAATGTTTTGTTTGAATTTTTCAAACTTTTCATTTACAGTTATTTCACTTATCAAAGAAATTGGCAATATATTACTACATTTCAATCTTTCAAATTGCTGTCTTTGTTGCTCGCAGTCCAGAATTTAATTACTGTGAAAATTAGATGTTTGTCTTGTCCTTTTAATAGCGTGTCCCATCTTTCTTCAGTTGTCATCAGTTTGTGGGATATCTCAAAAAAATCTCTGTATAGAATTCTCTTTTCCGTCAGAGCCGGACAGATCGTGATCAAATGAAAAAGTGTTTCCGGGATATTCATCGATTTACAGAAACGGCAATTGGAAGTTTTATTTGCTGATTTGTCTGTCATGAATAAGTAATCACGAGTTGGTAATATGTTAAGGTGAAAACACAAAAATAGGTCTCGGATGGTGCGATTGGGAAAATAGTTCAAGTAGCCCGGCAATTCATTGAGAGCTCTTTTTTCAAATCCACATTTAAGATGACGTTTATATTTGCTTTGTTCGGCTACAGTTTTGATCCAGTCGTTGTTCCATACTTTGCGTTTTGCATGCTGTGGTCTATTTATCAGCATTTCTTCAGAGACTCGTTCTGTATGCATTTTCTGTTTAATCTCAGAAGTCCACTTCATAAGGGCTGTGATTTGAAAGGCTTGTTTGTTTTCTTTCAGGATTTCTAACGATGGTATTTTGTCTTGTGAGATTATTTTTCTATATAGGTCCATTTGCTTCCAGAGTACTACAGATTGGATGGATTGAAGAGCTAACTCATAACAAATTCTTGGCACCGGAAAAGATCTTGGGAGAGCTAGTGTTTTCCTCCAGAATAAAGCCTCATAACGGCCCATTATATTGTCTGTTGGTTGATCAGTGATTCACTTGCATAGGTCAAGCACGGGATTACTTTTTGTTTATACAGAGCAATTGTAGCTTTTCTTGAATATGTTCCGAATTTTAAATGAAAAAATCATCCTTGCCTTGCTAGGGATCTAGCTTTATCACTTTGGAATGGTCATTTATACCAATGTGAACCCATGGTTGCTCATCTTCCATGTGTATTTCAGCAACAGTAGTAATGTGTTTTTCTGTGTCTGTTTTAGGATTAGTATTCTGTTGGCATTTCTTCTCTTTTAAATAGAAGCGTAATGTGTGCTCATCTATTTTAGTTTGCCATATTTTCCTAGGGTCTATATAGATCTGTACAGAGTGTTTCTCCTTTTCACTTTGCATTTTATCTTCACACATCAAGATAACAGTAACGCTAGGTATACAGCTACTCTGGAGGTATACCTCCACTGCATCATTCATTTTGGCAATGGTGTGGGATTAATTTATATTGCTGTTTTGTGATTTTATTTTCTTAGGTCTCAATGGTTTTTTGGTTAAGGACCACAGTACTGCATTCACCCCATCTATGAGAGGAGACAACCTTTTCAGGCAATCTGTCCCCATCAGAAATGGAATTTCACAAATAGATGTGATCAATACCTCCAGTTTCATTCTGTGTTTTCCTATTTTTATGTCAACTTCGGTAACACCTATAATAGGCACCTCCTCCCCTTTAAAATTATGCACTGGACCTTCATTTTTCCTCACAGTGATCTGAATCTGTGGGGATCTCCCTTTATTGATACTTCTTACCAATTCTTTGGACATAATTGTGGCCTGTGCGCCGGTGTCAATCATCGCAAATGTATTGCATTTCTCTTCTACAGTGATGGGAGCATAATATCTGTCGTCAGCTTCCTCTAATATACATAAAAAGTGTGAATTCTTATTGATTTCAGGACTCACTTTTCTCAGGCCTTTTTCACTTTTGGCTAAGCACATAGGTAAATGGAAAGACATTTTTCCCTCCTTTCTGTCCATTTCTGTGTGATAAACTCTATTTGTTTCCTCATGTTCAAAGTATTTTTGGAGTGTGGCCACTGTTCGCCCATCCATCCAGGGATCATCAGAGGTCACGCTACAATCCTCCCACTGAACATGTATAAAAACATTATTTGGTAATTTGACATTTTCTAATTCTATGCATTTGTGGTTATCTGGTATGGTACCAGTCCTTTTAACTTCTTCAAAAATCTGGCTCAAATAACTCTTCAGGTGATTGATCTGTACCCTCCTTTTGAGTATTTCTTTTTTCTGCCTAAGTTTGGTTAGTGTTTTGATTGCCCAGGGAAAGAGTTCTAGCATCCCCACTTACTCCCTTTCACTGGTATTCCCCATGCATGAGTCATTTTTCTTAAATTTGTCTCTTTGTTCATTTGGAATTTCAGGTTCTCCTTTTTCATTTGTACAAATCTCAAATGTTTGATTTAGCTCTAGGTTAAACCGAACTTCTTTTTTAGATGTATTTGCACCTTCTGTCATATGTTCACTTGCTGGTACTTTCATTTTTAAATCATTAGGCATCTCAGAATCATTATGCAAAATCAAATCAGGGCAATCTGTTTTCCTAGCATTGTAGGTATCATTAATACTTAGTCACTTATCAGAAACCGCCCGGTCAGTGTTATGGCCTTCTGCCCCCTCCTTTGATGACTGTTTTTGTGCTGTACAGAGCTTTCCTATTTGCTCAGCCAACATTTTCACTTGGGCCTCGAGACACTGGAATCTTTCCATTTCTCTAGAATCCTCTCTCTGTGGCCTAGATCGATATTGGTTGTTTACCCCTTGATTGAATCTATTCTGATACCTCTCAGGAGAATGATTTCTATTGGGATTGTTCCTGAACTCTTGATTCATATGTGGAGGGTAGCGGGGTGCACCCATCCTTTGGCTATAGTCCCCTGGTGGTGGTGAATCTTTGTATTGACGTGGAGCATAATTCATATTCTGCCTCATGTCCTGTCTCTCATTATGTGGGTACCGACCCCTATGTTGATTCCCATTATCAGTAAATTGATCCACATATCGGGGTCTATCCTGATTACCATATATCATGGTGTTAGGGTCAAATCTGCTCTGTGTCCCCAATGTCTGGTAGGGACCATTATTTCTTTGATCCTGACTTTGCCTCTGGTTATTGTTCATACCTGAAATATCAGGCTGATATCCTGCCGGGGTCTGTCTCCTAAGTACCTAAGGCTAATGTAATTCTCTCTATTACTAGAGTCATGTGATTGAAACATTGGTGCAGGGAGTGACGATCTCTGTTGATTACCCCTTTGTTCAGGTGTCAAATTATTTTTACCTGGACTTTGAGCAGACTCAAGGGACATTTTGGCTGATCTGATCTCCATCACTGTTGCTGAGGGTTCTTTAGATTTTGGTCTAGTGTCTTTCATTTTATCATTTTCTCTACACTGACAATAGAGTACCTAATATAGCTTTGTGCTCTGGTGTACAATCCATGCAAGGGATTTGTCATGGCCAAAATCACGGACCGACTGTGATATGATGTCTTTCTGTAGCCCATATAAGTAGGCAGTTTTAAACTCATTGGAATTGGGGTCAAAATATACATCAAAATGAGAAAAAACTATTTTCAAGTCTTGCAAAAATTGGCGAGGTGACATATTAGGCCCAGCAGTAATTGTGTAAGCAACCTTTTTCGCCTCTTGCAATGATTGGAAAGGAGAAAAATGACGTCTAATCTCTTTTTCAAACTCTGCCCATGGCTAGTTCTGTTGTTAATTTTATCCCCTAATGATGCTGGCTGTGGGAGCCTGTAGAGGTAAATGAAAATATTTCCTGTAAGGCTACTTAGGTATCTGGAGGGCTATAAATATATCATGCACTGCTTCTAAGTGGTCCTCTCTGCAGCACTCCACTCCTTTTTTAAATGTTTGATCAGAGCTTTGATGGATATCATTATCTTTATGGGGCTACTCGTTGCTATGCACGGAATTGCACTACTTATTGACTCAATCCTGGTTTCAGGTGTATGGGATTGGTGCCAGCCACCAATAGGTGTGTCAAATCCCCCAAGGGCACTGCAACCAAGTTCATTCACTGGCCGAGTCACTGGGGCACTAGCTATCTGTGTAGAAACAGAATTCACCTCAACTCCATTGAATGTGGTGCCCTGCCGTCTATCCTGGGACCTGGAATGCATATTTGCTGTTCCAACTCCTTGCGCTTTCTAAGGAGCATATCTGCCTCCTTTTGCAAATGGTTGTTTTCCTCACTCAATTTATTAATTACCTCCTGCATATTGCCCTTTTGCATTTGGCATTCATTGAATTCTTTGTTTCTCTTGTCTCTTTCTTGAAACATTTGAATCATTTCCTGTTGAGCATTTTGGAGATCACTTTCTTTTTCACAATGTTCTTTTTGCAAAATCTGCATTTCCAAAACAATCTCATCTTTGTCTTGTCTAATATGGTCTACCAACACCTTCAAGTGTACCAATTCTTGTTCACTATCCTCAACTGTTTCTTCCTTTTAGACAATTGAGTATCAAGATCCCTATATTTTGGCTGCATGTCTTTTTGACATACCTCCAATTCTGCTCTTAATATTTCCTCTTTTTACTTGCCCCATCCAGACCAGCTTTTAACCTGTTAATCAGCTTGGTATCATTTTCTTGCATTCGCAGGGATCTATTTAGGATAAACCATCTCTTGGCACATGGTCGTATCAGACAATCTTTCTCTGCATGTTTATCAGCTGCATTTAATAGTCTCAATAGGCAGACCTGAATTATGCTGCCTTCTGCAAAAATGCTGTCTAATGGGTCTTTCTGTACTTCACAATAAATGCGGTCATGCCATTCTGTGGCATTATTTGATGACCATGTCCCATGTGTATATAACTTTCCCTCCAGATATTGCACTAGCTCTGGAAATGTGGCTTCCATTTGAGACATTCTGAAATTCACTTCCAGTGGCACACTGCTCTCATAAAAGACTTCCCTCTAATGTAGGTATGGTAGTGTGTGACACACTTGCCACACCCATTAGGTACTCTATAGCCACTTTCCCGGCCGACGCACCATATGTGTTGGATATTTTATGTAAATTTGGGGTTTGGCGGTATTTTCTTACTGCCAAAAGATGAACGGTACCTTGGTAATACCTATCCTCATGTTTAGATTGGGATTTGCCTCACATCATTCTAGTGATGCTACTTTATTACACTATATTGGAGAATTTAGTGATATGTACTATTGGCGGTATTTTGTGGTAGTAAATTACTTAATAGTGAGCATAATTTTCCTTCCCTACATTATAACCCCATCATACACAAAACCTTCTTTTCTATTAGAATACTTCTTAGTGATTTATAGAGGGCCTTGGACCTACGCGCAAGGGAACCAACAATTTTATGTGTAGTGCCACCTACAGCCTGTGACCGGTATCATGATTTATTTACACCAATGATCTATGCGCCCGTAGGCATCATTACTCGTTCACAGACCCCCAGTAATCTATGTGTTACATGAGATTTCCCCGAACAACATGCAATGGGAAACACACGCATACACCTATTAATCACTGCTTAGTCTGTCTGTTATTCTATCTGCATGAGCAAATTGGCAAATGTATTACCAAAGAACACAAATCTTCCCCAACTCCGCATATGCAGTTCCCACAACAATAAAACTCTGAACCATCTGTTTTTTTTATATAAATTAGTTATATTGCAGACAATTACAATTCATGATACATCTCTTACCATGTACATTTCAGCATTACGTGTAATATAATAAGAAGAGAAAAAAACAGCAGATACAGTGCAAATAAACTTTTTTAAAAATAGGCAACAAGACGAATGAAAATGCAGGGGATTTTCTTTTTCTTTGCTACTCTGATTGCCTGGTATTTTTAGATCATCCACTCGTCAAACAACAGGACACGATAACCTCACTTCAACTTTGGATGCTTACCAAAGATTTGTAGTTCTTTCACCCAGTCGATCTTCTTTCACTCGCCTCAGAAAAACAGGCCCAGTCAGCATGAATTACCTCTGTAATCGTGGATGTTTGAAGTGTGCGGCGAGAACAGAAGATTCTCTAGCCAGCGCTCAGTGAGACCATGCACGTCTGTCTCAAAGCTCAGTCCACCCAAGCTAACTTCTCCCTCTGACCTTGTTCCGCCAGCAAAGCTTTGCACCTTCCCATTTTGCCTATGTAATAAGTGCAGATACTTTTCTTCAATCAAGTTGAAAGGCAGCATCAGCCTTCACTTCTGTACAATGGGCCCTTTACCCAGGGAACAACTATATCTAATATCATTTCCTGGTATGCAGGCTCTCTGCTTGCTGCAAACACAGAAAGAGAAGAAAAAGAAAAACTCCAGTGCACGTTTGAAAAACGAAGTTTCAGAATATGTATTTTCACCTCATTTTGTACATGGAGATTACATTATAGTGCTAATGAGTTAGCACTAGTGATTAGTAAATCAGTCAGTTATATAAATAATGTAGTCTCCTATGCATGAGGTATTCCAGAGAAGAGAAAAAAAAATGTGGTGCACTTTTAAACTTTGCAGCTTCAAATTGAGCTTTTTGCTGCATTATACATCCTGTACCTTGCATGTCTCCAGCCACATACTCACATGTTATACTGGCAACATAGACTGGCTATATGTGTGTGCCACATTATTGCTGGCAACAACATGCCAGCACATTCAGTGAGGCGCTACACACTCCAAGTCGCTGTAAAACGCAATATATTATTACAATACACAAATCATCCTGAAACTCCTCAATTTAGGCCCTAACTTCCAGCCCGACCTTACAGCTTGCCTCCTTGATATAGACCATTGGATGACTACAAACCACCTCGTCCTAAACCCCACTAAAACCTAAATCATGGTGTTGGGCAACACTGAGCTTCTCCCCCGCCCTCTACCCTGGCCCCCATCCATGGGCCAAGCGCCAACCCCTTCCCCCACAGTAAAAAACCTTGGATGTACTCCAGACTCGGACCTATCCCTCTCTCGCCAAATCAACATCTCCAAATCTTGTCATTACCATCTCAAAATTCTCAGACGCATTTTCCCCTACCTCTCATTTCCGAACAGAGTTGCCGCTGTTAAGTCCATTGTAATGTCAAGACTGGACTATGTTAACTCCCTTTACCTCAGAGTCCGGGCATACCACCTTTCTAAATTACAGGGAACACAAAACACTGCCACAAAATTGCTACTAGCACTGGGCCCAAGAGACCACACCGCTGCAGCTCTCAGAACCCTGCACTGGCTCCTAATTGGATGAAGGGCCACCTTCAAGACTATGTGCATCACTCACCGAGCAGTGCACAAGGCTGGCCCTATATACCATACCACCCTCACCGCACCCTAAGATCAAGCTCTGCACTCCCCCAACCACCAACTCAGTCAGGATCGGAGTATCATCGTTCTCAGCCTTGGACCCCCTCTTTGGAACTCACTTCCCCCTTACATCTGATACACCGAAGACTATGTGTCATTCCGCAAACTACTAAACACATGGGTCTTCCCATAACTACAATGATCACCCTAAAGATGTGCATGAAACTTACCAATAACCCAACAAAAAAAAATGAAAAAAAAAATACACACAATGAAACTAGCCTCCTAGCAGACAAAACCTAAACTCCCAACCAGCGGTTGGGATGAAGCAGATGGACTGAACAGATGTAGTGGCCTCCCATCACCTTATTCCCACTCACTGTGCTTACACAAGCCAGATAGAATGTATAGAGTGGATAAGGGGGATGGAACAGATGGATGTGATGAAACGGTTGGAGTGAATGAACAGATGGAGTGGATGGAATGGAAAGAGTAGATTGAACGGAAAGAGTGGATGGAATGGAGGGAGTGGATGGAGCGGAGGGAGCAGATGGAACAGAGTGAGCAGATGGAATGGAATGAGTGGATGGAATGCAATGAGCAGATGGAAGGGAATGAGTGGATCCAACGGAATGATTGGAGGGAACACAATGAGATAATGGAACAGTAGGAATGGATGGAGTGGATGGAACACATGTAGTGGATGGAACGGAGGGAGTGGATGGAACGGAGGGAGTGGATGGAACAGATGTAGTGGATGGAACGGAATGGGTGGATGGAACAGACGGAATGGAAGGTGTGGATGGAACAGAAGGAGTGGATAGAACGGACGGAGTGATGGAACAGAGGGAGCGGATGGAATGGAGGGAGAGAATCGAACGGAGGGAGTGGATGTAAAGCAGGGAGTGGGTGGAACAGATGGAGTGGATGGAACAGAGGGAGAGGATAGAACGGCAGGAGTGGATGGAACGGAGGGAGTGGATGGAACAGAGGGAGTGTATGGAGTGGATCAAACGGATGGAGTCGATGGAACGGAAGGGGTGCATGGAATGAAAATAGCGTATAGAACAGAGGGAGTGGATGGAACAGAGTTAGCAATGCAACGGAGGGAGGGGATGGAACAGAGAGAATGAATGGAACAGAGGGAGTTGATAGAACGGAGATAGTGGATGGAACAGATCGAGTGGATGAAATGGATGGAGTGGATGGAACGGATGGAGTGGATGGAACGGATGGAGTCAATGGAATGGATGGAGTGGATGGAACTTTAGGAGTGGATGGAACAGAAGGAGTGAAAAGAAGGGAAGGAGTGGAAAGAATGGAAGGAGTGGGTGGAACAGAAGGAGTGGGTGTAATGGAAGGAGTTTTTAGTACAGTTAGTGTGGAGGGAACGATTGTTGCGGATGGTACGGATGGAGCAGATAAAGAGTTGGTGCAGACGGAACGGTTGGTGCGGATGGAACGGTTGGTGCGTATGCAATGGTTGGTGCGGATGGAACGGTTGGTGTGGGTGAAACGGTTGGTGCGGGTGGAACAGTTGAGGCAGATGGAAGGGTTGATGCAGATGGTATGGCTGGTGCAGATAGAAGAATGGATGGAGTAGATGGAACGTATGGAATGGATCGAATGCATGGAGTGGATGGAACGGACAGAGTGGATGGAATGGATGGAGTGGATGCAAAGGATAGAGTGGACGGAATCGAGTCAATGGAATGGATGAGGTGGAAAGAATGGTTGGAGTCGATGAAACAGATGGAATGGATGGAACGGATGGAGTGGATGGAATGGATGGAGTGGATGGAATGGAAGGAGTGGATGGAACGGATGGAGTCGATGGAATGGATCGAGTCGATGGAATGGAAGAAATGGATGGAATGGAAGCAGTGGATTGAACTGTTGGTGCAGATGGAACGGTTGGTGTGGATGGAACGGTTGGTGCGGATGGAACGGTTTGTGAGGACAGAATGGTTGGTGCGGATGAAACGGTTGGTGCGGATGGAAAAGTTGGTGCAGATGGAACAGTTGGTGCAGATGGAAAGGTTGGCATGGATGGAACGGTTGGTGCAGATGGAATTGTTGGTGTGGATGGAACAGTTGGTGCGGATTGACCGGTTGATGCGGATGGAACAGCTGGTACTGATCAATCAGATGGAACGGTAGGTATGGATGAAACGTTTGGTGCAGGTGGAAGTGTGGATATAGTAGATGGAACGGATGGAACCCATGGAGTGGATGGGAGGGAGTGGATGGAACGGATGGAATGAACGTTACAGCGGGAACTGATGGTGCAGATGGCGCGGGTGCTACGGATGGCGTGGATGATACTGATGGCGCAGATGTTATGGATGTCACGGATGGTGCAAATAGTGCAGATGCTATGGATGGTACGGATAGAGACAACACCTGTTCACTATGATTCTACCTAATATCTGTATCACCTATATATGCCATGTACCAGTATCCGCTTATGTATCTGTATCCTATATATACCGCTATCCATCCTGTTGCAATATATATGTATGTCTATGTACATCCCCACTGTCCTGCTTACGTGCCCGGTCTCAGGCACTTATACTGATATCCACCATATCACACCACTATGCTTGCTCTCTTCTATACACCATCATTCAACTAGAACACAGCCATACCACGATAATTCGGCCTAGCTGTTCTCATACAAACACGACCCCATGAAGACCTCATCAACCTAATAAAAAACAGCTAGCTGAGCACATTCCGGCTAACTTTTTTTTTTTTATTTCTTTATTATTTTCTTATAACAACACATATAACATACAAACATACATAACAAAACTGGCATATTGGCATTTTTCATTGATTTCGCCATGGGTCCATTGTCCTGGAATTATCTGGCGACCTTGCCGTCACTGTCTGGTACTGCGTACGTGGGCAGTCTCGGCATTCCCATTTATGCTGTCTTTTGTTTAGGGGCTTGTGCGCAGCCTTCCTTCAATTTGTCATTGTTCCTGTGCCTCCCAGGGGCCTTCTCCTGCTTCTTCCCCCCTTTGCCCGAATAAGTCCTGTAATAGGGAGTTCCATGCAGTTATTTTCTGTGCTGTTCCTACTTCCCCCCTTTGTACCGCTCTTATCCACACTGCGGTTTCTGCTAGTGCCCACTACCGGAGATCTGACCACCATGACTCTATGGTCGGGCCTTCCCTTGATTTCCATGTCTTCGCTATCCTCCTTTCGGCTAATATACATATTAAGTTCTTCATCTTCGCTAGGTGCGCCATATGTCTACCTCCTCTCAGGGAGAGGCCCAGCAAGTACCTCTCGGGGTGCTCAGCCTGTGTCTGGAGTCCACTCTCTTTTACTTTGAGTCTGATTTTCTCGCAGAAGATCTGTATAACTGGGCAGGTCCAGAACATGTGCACCATGTCTGCTTCGTCAGCTGAGCAGAGAGGGCATTTATTGGGGTCTCCCTTGTTCATCATGTTCATCCTCTTGAGTGTGAGTTATGGCCTGTGTGTTATGTATAGTTGTGCTTGTCTGAACCTTGCATTCCTGGACACATTTTTGGGATATCTTAACACCCTGCTCCATTCTTGATCTTTGAAGGGCCTCTGAAGTTCTTCTTCCCATCGCTGTCTTATGTGTAGCCCTTGCGAATTGTTGGCTCTTAACAATTGTTCATATAACCTGGAGGTTGTGTGTGTTCCCTCTGATATATCGCACCGTGCGTCTAGTATTCCCATTGCGTTCTCTTGGTTTTCCCATTCTGGCCATCTCTTCTTGATTTTCAATATTATGCTGTTGTAAAGGATGAATTGGCCTTCATGTATGTCATGTTCCTATACCATCTCTTGGAAGTCTGCCCATCTCTCCTCTCTCCTCAAGTACACAATTTGTGCTACGCCTTTGGCTTCCCACTGAGCTCGATATATTGCTAGCGTGTTTGTGTCCATGCCCACAAGGCCCAGAAAGAGGATTGTGCCGAACAGGGGTCCTACATCCCTTGTAATTTCCACGCCCTGTTCCATAGCCCCATTGCGAAATTAAGCGAGTATAGAAGGGTCCTGAGCAGGGTTTGTCAAGCCATGGTATCTCTCTTAGATAATATGTTTTTAGTGCTGGCTGGAAAATGGTTGTGTCGATTGTCTCTTCCTCTCCCAGCCACTTGACTACAAATTTCAGCTGGCCTGCCAAGTAATAATGTAGTAATATATAGAGCTTTATAGCGCCTTGTAGTGTATAACGCTTCACTGAATGTGATGGCATTTTGTTGCCAGCAATAATGTGGCACACACATATAGCCAGTTCTATGTTGCCAGTATAACATGTGAGTATGTGGCTGGAGACATGCAAGGTAGAGGATTTATAATGCAGCAAAAAGCTCAATGTGAAGCTGCAAAGTTTAAAAGTGCACCCATTTTTTTTTTGTTCTCTTTTCTGGAATACCTCATACATAGGAGACTACATTATTTATATAACTGACTGATTTAATTAACAATTACTAATCACTAGTGCTAACTCATTAACATCATAATGGAATCTCTGTGTGCAAAATGAGGTGAAAATGCATATTCTGAAATTCGTTTTTCAAACGTGCATTGGAGGTTTTTTTTTTTTCTTCCTTTTCTTTCTATGTTTGCAGCAAGCAGAGAGCATGCATACCAGGAAATGATATTAGATACAGTTGCTTCCTAGGTAAAGAGGCTATTGTACAAAAGTGAAGGGTGATGCTGCCTTTCAACTTGATTGGAGAAAAGTGTCTGCAGATTTATTACATAGGCAAAATGCGAAGGTGCAGAACTCTGCTGGGGGAATACTGTCAGAGGGAGAGTTAGTCCGGGATGACTGGGCTCTGAGACAGATGTGCTTGGTCTCACTTAGCGCTGGCTTTTGAACCCTATGTTTTCGCTGTGCACTTCAAACATCCAAGATTACAGAAGCAATTCATGCTGACTGGGCCTGTTCTTCTGAGGCGAATGAAAGAAGGTTCTGTGGGGGAGAGAACTGCAAATCTTCGGTAAGCACCCAGAGTTGAAGTGAGGTTATCATGTGCTGTTGTTTGACGAATGTCTGATCTAAAAATACCAGGCAGTCAGAGTAGCAAAGAAAAAGAAAATCCCCTGCATTTTCAGTCGTCATGTTTAGAATCATAAAAAGTGATGCCTATTTTTGAAAAGGGTTTATTTGCACTGTATCTGTTGTTTTTTTTTCTCTTCTTATTGTATTACAGGTAATGCTGAAATGTGCATGGTAAGATTTGTATCATGAATTGTAATTGTCTGCAATATAACCAATATATATAAAAGACAGATGGTTCACAGTTTTTATTGTTGTGGGAATTGCATATGCGGACATGGGGAAGATTTGTGTTCTTTGGTAATACATTTGCCAATTTGCTCATGCAGATAGAATATCATATAGAATAGGCAGTGATAAATAGGTGTATGCGTGTATTCCCCATTGCATGTTGTTTGGAGAAATCTAATATAACACATAGATTACTGGGGGTCTATGAACCAGTAATTATGGCTATGGGCGCATAGATCATTGTTGTAAATAAATCAGTGATACCAGCCACAGGCTGTAGGTGGCACTCTATATAACATTGTTGTTCTCCTTGTGTATAGGTTGAAAGCTCTCTATAGATAACTAGGAGGTATTCTAATAGAAAACAAGGTTTTGTGTATGATGGGGTTATAATGTAGGGGAGGAAAATTATGCTCACCACTAAGTAATTTACTACCACAAAATACTGCCAGTAGTACATATTACTAGATTCTCCAATATATGTAACAAGGTATGGTCTCTAGGATGATGTGAGGCCAAACCCAACCTAAATGAGCGGATAAGTATTACTAAACTACCACTCTTCTTTTGGCGGTAAGAAAATAGCACCAGACCACATGTTTACACAAAATATCCTACATATATGGTGCGTTGGCCGGGAAAGTTGCTATAGAGTACTTACTGGGTGAGGCATGTGTGTCTCACACAACTATACGTGCATTAGAGGGAGCCCATTTCATAATAGCAATGTGATACTAAACATGAATTTCAGGATGTCAGTGAAAAAGAGGAGATGTTAAGAGCAGAATTGGAGGTATGTCAAAAAGACATGCACTCAAAATATAGGGATCTGTTGGGTATTTTGTGGATATTTGGGGCTTTGCGGTATTTTCTTACCGCCAAAATACCTTTAGCAATAATCACTCTCTGTATTCATATTGGATCACACATAACAATAATACATTGCATTATTTCAGAATTCAGACATATTTAGATAATGTGCGCGATAATTTGCGTGGTTGGTTTATTTGTGGCCCCAATATCCAACATCCCTTGTTTTTTATCTAGATTGTTCTTGATCACTAGAGAGACCTCAGGCCTACATTTTAGGGATACCACATTTTCAGTGTTAGTATTGTGTGCCACCATGGGCTATTGTGGTATTTTTGTGGTAATTTCCACTACCTTATATACGGTATGGAACTATGTCCAGAGAGTCTCTCTTCCCGTTGGCTCATGTACCTCCAACAAGCTATGCTACAAACAGTCACTCACAACTGTCCATACTGTGTGCATGATGATAATGCACACATCTGTTTTAAAATGACAATTGCACTGTTTAAAAATCTACCCACGTTTAAACCTTTTCCCATGCAAAATGAAAGAGAGAAATAATACACACTAGCTATCTGTTTTCAGATATTTTTGTATTATAGAAATTTCCTTTAAACACAGTTTAACCCTTTTTTACAGAAATAAATGAAATGGTACAACATTATTTGTGATAAAATGAACAGAGAACTGCGAGAATATATTCAATTGGTAACATTACATATGCTGATAAGGGACTGGGACTCCCTCGAATACACTGACTGAACAGTTTCGCACACTTTCGCACAGCTCCCACACTTCTGTAATTACCTTATCTGTTCAGCATGAGTTTTCTCCGGCTATTCTCTTTCTGAATTTGGCTCCCTTGAAGATTAACCCCAGTGAAAACAAGCGTCTGTCGTTCTCAAACCGGGGTTATTGCCTGGAATTGCCTGGAATTCTCAGCTTTTGCAGCAGGAATGCTTCAGCCAGGAAACAGGTCCTTCTCCCAGCTCTGCCAGATCTCGATTGTTCTCCCCCTCTCCTCAAGCTTCCCCAGCAAAACTCTCATCCCAGCCTCTAGCATGATACTTGCTATGATGCTGCTCTAATCAGAATCAATCATGTCATCTCCTCCCTCACTACACAATGGCTCATTTCTACAGTAAAAGTTTGTAACCAACTGATTTCCTGTTCCTTTGAGCTCTTTGCTTCCTGTAGTTATGTGGACAGAGCAGCAGAGAAAAAAAAAATGAATGTGCGTTTAAAGGTTCACTTTCAGAGTAGGCCTAATTCTGCAGTGGAGACACATTTTTATTAGTGGGTTATGTTAATTGCAGTTTTATTAGTCAGGTTAGTTATAAATAAGGTTAGTTATTAATTTTCAAATGTGTCTCTTGCACCATAGGCATTTCAGGTGAAAAATAGTGTGCATTTTTGAATGTGCACATGTGCTTTTAACTGTAAAAATTTGCATCTTATATGTAAAAATCGTTTTTGACTGAATAGCCTGTCTTTACTTATATGTCCATGTTACTCTGGCAACACATATAGCAATGCACCACACCCATGTGGTGGTGCTGCATCAAAAGAAAAATTGCTACCTGTGCAGTAGTGCTGTACTCTGTGCTGTAACACGCCAAATATCCTTACATACCCTGCTTTTGTTTTTAGAACCTGACTACGATCCAAGCCAATTCCTAAAAACAACTTGTTATTTTTTTTCTTTTAAAATGCATGTGTATTTGGATATCTTTCTCTTCCTGAAGCAGCTACTAAAATCAGTAACATTTTCATTTTTACTGATAGCACAATCAACCATCCACCCATGATTAGTACCAGGACAGCCAAACCCACTATTGAGCGTTCCCCCCAGGTTCCCCAATTAAATCTTTCCACTTCTATTATCCCCAGATTACTAATTGTAATATTGTTTTTTCTCAAATTCATTTTTATAACATGTCTTTCTTTGTGATTCAATAAATATTCCACATCCGGATCTATTGGAAAAGTATCCCTTTGAAAAAAATCGATATTTTCCACTTGGCTTTCCCAAACATCATTTGTTACATGAAACAATGTTAACCCCCCCAATTGACACAATTGTATCCTTTGGAACCTGTAAATAAAAAAACATTATATTTCACCTGTTTAACCACGTATGTTCCATGGTTTAAATGTACTACCGTCATGTTCTTTAAACAGGTGCTGACCAACCATTTTCCTCTGACCATTTTAGCCTGTGCCATTTCTTCACTCCCCATATTGCTAATAATCACTTCACATCCTTCTGATATACTTGGGTCAGATTTCAAACCACAAATAGCATCTGTGGAATCAGGAACAAAAGGTTTACCTGGACACATATAATTTTGTTCTTTAAATTTGACACATGTTTCCAGGTTTGGTATTAAATAAACTTCAGGTTCCCATGACTGAAATGCCACCACTTCTGGAGTCTTAATCTTAATAAATTTGTCCTCTTGCCAAAATCCACATTGTGTACCCACTTTCTTTGATAGATAAGTTCAGGGGCTACATATGGGATGCATAGCAAAAATCCGATCTCTAGTCTTTCCAAGTCCACATATAACGGCATTGCATTACCCATTTCGAATGCAATTTTTACCTGTATTATATCAATTTCCCTCCTGGTCAATCTTTCTATCATTTGAAGAATAATATCCTGCAAAACAAAATACAAGGGGATATGTCCTTGAATCAATTGTGAAACTGCAGTTTGAACTTCTCTCATATAATTCGTTAATAGTCTATCAACAGGACTCATTATGTTCAATATTTCATTTAAAGTTCTGTCATGCTTAAGCATTATTTTAGTCGCCCGTTGCATTACATCCGCTTGTTCATTTAGAATTATTGCAGTTTCATTTATGAATCTTACTTGTTCATCCAGTCCCCCTCTAATTCAATCTAATGTTTTTTGTATTATTTCTAGGTCAATACTCAGTTGTTGCGCTTTAGTACTCAGTGTTCCTACCGAAATAGAATTGGCTGTTGATATTGTGGTACCTATTATGGCTCCAACTATAGACATTACCAATGATATCGCGAGCATCACCGCACCTCCCTTTCCTCTCCTCTTCTTAATGTCTGCTGAATTCAAAAATGCTTTTTCCAACTGCATTAATATATCTCTTATTGACTGCTTAGTGTCCTCTTTTCTTATTTCCAGCCACTCTTTAGTCTGTTCAATCTTAATTCCGGTATTGTTCAAATGTTTTTCAAATAAAATCTCAGGATTCAATGGTATGTATATATTTTGGACAATCATCCTTCTATCACTCATGATGAATCCTGGTGCCTCTTCCACCGCGATACCAGATGCTGGTCCAGGTTCAATGACAACCTGTGCTTCTGAATTCTTGAAGATCCCTCCAAATATCATCATCATTAACCATATCATCGGTATCATCTTCAATGCTGATCGCTTTGCAGCCTTGGTCTTCACCCCTCTTTGGGGCTTTCCCGGAATCCGTCCACGTGGGCTCCGGGACTCCATCGTCTCCCGTGGGCTCTGATCCCGGAACCTCCGACCAAATAATGTTAATTTTCTAAATCAAATAGAAAAGAAACAAATTAAGTACATAGCACAATACTAACTTCACCCTTTTGCCAAAAATAAAACATGCTTGGTAAAAACATTAAAAAGAAAACAAGCACATATAAAACAGCATTCAATATTAAATACATTTTCTCTCTGCACACCAACCATGAGCTTCCATTACATATATTTATTTATTTTATATTATATATTTTTACATATATTACAGTGTTTATGTGCCATTATAACAATCAACTTTTTAACTTCTTTGTCACTGCCTCCTGATTGTACCTATTTATTTTCTCTTTTTGTGTTCAAGGGACTTTATCTGTTTCTACATGCTCAAGCTGCCTGATCTCATGTCTGGGATGGCATGGTTTGATTTGATTTACATGGACGAACTGCTCTATTGCCGTTTCACCTTCATTTTTCAAAATTTTATAAACTACAGGAGAGACCTTATCTATAATTCGAAATGGCCCCTGCCAGGCTGCTAGAAATTTAGAATGTTTCTGTTTACTTTTTCCAAAATAAAACTTGTACACCTGATCCCCTACACTGTATTCCTTTACTGATGTCTTTTTGTCATAATAAGACTTTGCAACAGCTCTTTCCAGATTTCTCTGCACAAAAGCAAATGCATGTTGCAAATGCCTCCTCAGTTCATCAATATATTCATGAACTGTGGATGCACTCACAAGTGTCTGCTCATGTAGGTGTTGTGGTAACACCATTTTCCTACCTGTCAAGACCTCATGGGGGCTACCACCTGTTGCTTTGGCAGGAGTTGATCTGATTGCCATCAAAACCAACGGTAAACGTAAATCCCAGCTGGAACCTGCTTCTGCCACAAATTTCTTTAAAATATCCACAACAGACCTATTGCTTCTTTCAACTGTACCTGAAGACGCTGCCCGATATGCGATATGTAGTTTCCTTTTCACACCTAGTATTTGCCATACCTTACTCATTAGAGTACTTGTGAAATGACTTCCTCTGTCTGACTCAATTCTTTGTGGCAACACAAACCTTGAGAACACATGGTTCACCAGCAATGTGACTGCTGTTTGCGCACTACAATCTGGTGCAGGAATGCATTCAATCCACTTCGACATCAAACATACCACACTTAAAATATAACGGTTTCCCCTGCTCAACCTTTTTAAAGGACCTACATAGTCTATTTGCAAATCTGACCATGGGAGAGTTAGGCCTGTTTTCATCAATGGTGCTCTATGCATTGGTGAAGCAGGTTTAGATTGAGCGCATACTAGACATCCTCTAGTATATAATTCCACATCTTGGGACATATGTGGCCAGTAAGCATAATCTTTTAGTATTTCTAATGTTTTTTGTGAACCTCTATGGCCTGCAGTTATGGCATCATGTGCATGGTGTAGCATTAGCCCTCTGAATGAAAGGGGTACTACCCACTGTATTTTTCCTGTTATGGACTCTCTAATCATGAGTCCATCCTGTAATCTAATTCGTGTTTTGTTCTTTAATAGCACCCTCAACTCTTCTTTTCCCATACAATCATTTTCTGTTAAAGAATATTGTTCAGGATCTATCAAATGATTATAATAGATTCCCAAAATTCGATCATTCTTTTGTGCCTCAATCAAATCTTGGTCTGGCGTGTCATGACTCCACTGCACCACCGGTTGATCTACCTCCTTTGGTGCTTTAGAACGTGTCACTGCATCAATTTGTATTTCACCCATTAAATAATCAATAGGTAGCAATTCTCCCATCACAGCCCCAATCTTAGCCAGGTGGTCTGCCTTATCATTTCCCTCCTTATCCTCTCCTGGTGTTTTTAAATGCCCACAAATTTTTCTCCAGTATATTGTTAAATTATTCTCTGCCTCTTGCTTTCCAACCAGGCAAATACTCCACAAAGCTATTCCGTGCATAGTCAGAATCAGTCACCAGGACAATTTCACTGAACTTTTTATCAACTGCAGTAGCAATTGCTTTATAAATGGCTGCCAATTCCGCCACCTGACTGCTCCTATCTCCAATCCTCATCCCTATACTGGGGACACCTTCACATTTCAACCAGACATTTCCTATTCCTGCCACTAATTGTTTATTACTGTCACTTTCAATGTGAAAAGCACAACCATCCACATATACAGTTGGCAAATCCTTGCATGTTTTTTCATCAAAAGCTTTGTGTGGTGATTGTTCAAATTCCTGCAAACTAGTTTCCACTTCCATTTCATTTGGTATTTGTTCAGCTGCGCAGTCATGTAAGTCAGCTAACCCTTGAGCAATTGGGTTCTTTTTATTTTGTCCATATCTCACTTCTACGGGAAAACCTTGTAATGCCAGCATCCATGAAGTGATTCTGGACTGCGCTAGATTACCTGATCTAATTCTTTTACTCTCTAAAAATTGCAAAGGTTGATGATTTGTTTCAATAATCACCTTCTCTCCCTGAACAATGGGGCGGAAATGTTGTAGCGCCCACACAGTGGTTAATAGGGCCTTTTCACATTCATTAAATTTCATTTCAACTTGGGAAAATGCCTTACTTGCATAGGCAATGGTTTTGTGATTCAAATCGTGTTTTTGTGATAACACTGCTGACATACAATGTTCAGAAAAACCTATTTCTATAAAGAAATCCCTGTCCTTTATGGGGTATGCTAAACACGGTGCCTTTACAAGACATTCCTTTAATTTAGCCACTGCATCAGACTGCTCTTTTTCCCATTTCCAGGGAGTATTCAGTTTAAGCAGTTTAGTCAATGGTTGAGTGATTTCTGCATAATTTTCAATGAACTTTCTGTTGTAGCCTGTCATCCCTAATAAACTTTTTACTCCTTTCACATTTTTAGGATCTTTTAACCTTTGTATGGACTCTATTTTCTTCTTTTGTGGATTTAGCCCATGTTCAGTCACTTCATGCCCTAGAACGTTCACTTTTTTCTTGCACCATTGTGCTTTTTGCAAAGATACTTTGGCGCCTGCTTTCTGCAATTGACCAAGTACATGTCTTATTTCATCAAAATTGCTTTTCAGGCTTTCATTTTTTATCAGGACATCGTCCACATAAACTATTGTTCCTCTTTCCGCTGCATCCGGCATGGCCTTTCTCAAAAATATGCCAAATTCACTCCCACTATTGATGTACCCGAACGGAGCTCTAAGCCAGGCATATTGAGTCCTGTCAAATGTAAAGGAAAATAAATGTTGTATATCCTCTGGCAATGGCACGCACCAATATCCAGAGGTGAGATCTAATGTGGTAAATACATTTGAACCATGTACCTGAGCTAGGCCCTGATCAATGAATGGCAGTGGCCATCTAGATACTGGTACTCTTTTATTTAACTCTCTCAAGTCTGCACATAGCCGCCATTGACCATTTGGCTTTAACACACCTAAAATAGGTGTATTGGATGTGCTATGAATGGGCCTGATGATTCCCCGCGATTCCAAATTTTTAATAATCTCTGCCAATGATTCTAAACATGCCAGCGGTAGTCTATACTGGTGTACAAACACTGGATTTCTGCTACACCCTTCTGGTAGGGTGGCCACATGTAAATCAGTTAAACCACAATCATAAGCATCTTTTGCAAGTACATCCTTAAACTCCATAAATATCTCCCTCAGATTGTCCCTATCCTCATTGCTTTCACACGCATCCGCTAAGGAGATCTGCTCTTCTACCATTTTGGAAAATTCTGGAAAATCTTCTGGTAAGGGAATCTCGGCGCTTTCCTCTAACTGTGTGGCTGTGTCTTTTTGTAAAGCTGCCACTTTTAAATATTTTGGCATATCAGCTTCCACTTCAATGGGCTGATTTTCTGTTTCATTTTCATTTAAATTAAATATTATGCAATCCTCTTGATGGCAGCACACTGTCTCATTTGAATCATAAGGATACACAGAATGAATTTTAAATATTCCTTTGGGCTGAGAGTCCAGGTGTTCTGGAAACTGACCCTTGGCATCTACATACTTTTCAGGGATATTTCCAATCACCATGTTATTTAAATCTGCCGTATAATGTGATTTTTGTATGGCCATTCCTAATGGGGAGTTTTCTTCTAAATGAATATCCTGACAACCTTTATTATTTACCATAATTTTTAAAGATCCTTCACCAATGTCTACCAATGGAATGTATTCATAATACAGGCCTTGCTGTTTTATGGATTCATTCAGGCATACAAATGCATCAGAGCCTTTCATCTGCTGTCCATTTTTGCATTTCAGTGTTATTGCAAACTGTTTTGTAAATGCAGGAATAATAGTATCTTTCCTCATTTGTAATTCAATTGCATAAGGAACCAGTTGTGCACAATGATAAGCCCTTGTTTTGTCTTCAAATTCAGGTGCCGGACCACCTAGGCGTGACCATATTTTTTGATTAAGGAAATCTAACACCATACACATTCTGTGCATGATGTCATTGCCCATGTAAAATTAATTTTGTGCTCCACTCACTATCCATACATTATGGTAAATTGTTTTCTGCCCAATGCTAATTTTAAGCATGCATCTGCCTGAAATTCGGTTTTCAAAGTCTGGACTGTCCAACCCAGAAACATATTGGTTTTTAATCCTAAATTTCAGGATTTCTTCCCTCTCCATTATTTTTTGCAACAATTTCTCATTAATGAAACTCCTTTCATGTCCAAGCGCTAAAGTGGCTTTTATTGTTTTAAAATAGTCATTTATACCAACATGAACCCATGGTTGCTCATCTTCCATGTGTATTTCTGCCAGAGTGGTAATGTGTTTTTCTGAATCTGTTTTAGGAGCAATATTCTGTTTGCATGTTTTCTCTTTTACATAAAAACCTAATGTGTGCTCATCTATGGCAGTCTGCCAATTTTTCCTTGGGTTCAAGTATATTTGAACAGGTAGTTTTTGATTGTCGCTCTGCATTTTGTCTTGACACATTAATATAACAGTGACACTAGGTATGCAGCTATTCTGGAGATAGACCTCCACAGCATCATTTGTTTTGGCAACGGTGTGACATTCATCTATATTGCTGTTTTGTGATTTTAGTTTCTTAGGCCTCAATGGTTTTTTGGTTAAGGACCACAGCACTCCATTCACCCCATCTATGAGAGGAGACAATCTTTTCAGGCAATCTGTCCCCATCAGAAATGGAATTTCACAAATAGATGTGATCAATACCTCTTGTTTCATTCTGTGCTTTCCTATTTTTATGTCAACCTCAGTTACACCTATGATGGGCACCTCCTCCCCATTAAAGTTATGCACTGGACCTTGATTTTCCTTCACTGTGATCTGACTCTGTGGGGGTCTCCCTTCATTGATACTCTTTACCAGCTCCTTGGACATAATTGTGGGCTGTGCGCCAGTGTCAATCATAGCAAAGGTGTGGCATTTTTCTTCTACAGTGATGGGTGCATAATATCTGTCCTCAACTTCCTCTAATACACATAAGAAGTGTGAATTCTTACTGATTTCAGGGCTCACCTTTCTCAGGTCTTTTTCACTTTTGGCTAAGCACATTGGTTAAAAGAAAGACATTTTTCCCTCCTTTTTACCCATTTCTGTGCGAGAGACTTTATTCATTTCTCCATGATCAGAGGTTTTTTGGAGTGTGGCCACTTTTCGCCCATCCATCTGGGTAACATCAGAACATCAGAGACCACATTACAACCTTCCAACTGAACATGTGTAACAACATCATTCAGCAATTTGTCATTTTTTAATTCTGTGCATCTGTGATCATTTAGTGTGATACCAGCCCTTTCAGCCTCTTCAAAAATATGTGGCTCAAAGAATTCTTCAGGTGATTGACTTGTACCCTCCTTTTGAGTATTTCCTTTTTCTGTCTGTGTTTGGTCATTGTTTTGCTTGCCCAGGGAAGGAGCTATAGCATCCCCACGTACTCCCCATTCACTGGTATTCCCCATGCATGAGTAATTTTTCTTAAATCTGTCCCTTTGTTCTTTTGGAATTCCTAATGTTTCTTTTTCATTTGTAGAAATCTTTACTGTTTTATTTAGCTCCAGGTTAAACCGTACCTCTTTTTTAGAAGTATTTGCACTTTCTGTCACAAGTTCATTTACTGGCGCTTTCATTTTTAATCCATTAGGCATCTCAGAGTCGTTATGCAAAATTATATCAAAGCAATCTGTCATTTTGGCACTGCAGTTATCATGAGTACTTTTCGGAAGCCCCCCGGTCATTGCTATGGCCATCAGCCCCCTCTTTGGAAGGTTCTTTTTGCGCTGTATAGAGCTTTCCTATTTGCTCAGCTAACATTTTCACTTGGGCCTCAAGGCACTGGAACCTTTCCATCTCTCTAGGATCCTCTTTCTGTGGCCTAGGTAGATATTGGTTGTTTTCCCCCTGATTGGATCTATTCTGATACCTCTCAGGTGATTGATGTTGGTTGGGATGGTTTCTGAACTCTTGATTCATTCGTGGAGGGGAGCGGGTTGAACCCATCCTTTGATTATAGTCCCCTGGTGGGGAATCTTTGTACTGACGTGGATTGTAGTTCACGTTTTGCCTCATGTCCTGTCTCTCAGATTGTCGGTACTGGCCCCTATGTTGATTTCCATTATCAGTAAATCGATCCACATACCGGGGTCTATCCTGATTACCATATATCATGGTGTTGGGATCAAATCTGCTCTGTGTCCCCAATGACTGGTAGGGGCCATCATTTCTTTGATCTTGATTTTGTCTCTGGTTATTGTTCATACCTGCCATATCAGGCCGATATCCTACCCGGGGTCTGCCCCCTAAATACCTAGGGCTGATGTAGCTCTCTCTATTACTAGGATCATGTGATTGGAACATTGGTACAGGAAATGGCGATCTTTGTTGATTACCCCTTTGTTCAGGTGTCACATTATTTTTACCTTGGCTTTGAGCAGACTCAAGGGACATTTTGGCTGACCTGATTTCCATTACTGTGGCTGAGGGTTCTTTAGATTTAGGTCTAGTATCTTTCATTTTATCACTTTCTCTACCCTGACAATAGAGTACCTCATATAGTTCTGTGCTTTGATGTACAATCCATTCAAGGGACTTGCCACGGTCAAATTCACGGACCAATTGGGATATGATGTCTTTCTGTAGCCCATAGAAGTATGCAATTTTAAACTCATTGGAATTTGAGTCAAAAGATACATCAAAGCGAGAAAATGCTCTTTTTAAGTCTTATAAAAATTGGCGAGGGGATGTATTAGGTCCAGCAGTAATTGTGTAAGCGACTTTCTTTGCCTCCTGCAATGACTGAAAAGGAGAAAAATGACGCCTAATTTCTTTTTCAAACTCAAACCAGGTCATATTCTGCTGTTCATTTAATCCCCTTATGATGCTGGCCGTCGGGGCATCTAAAGTTAAATGAAAATATTGTCCGTACTGTTCCTTAGGTATCTGGAGTGCTTTAAAAATGTCATGCACCGCTTCTAAGTGATCCTCAATGCAGCATTCACTTCCCTTTTTAAATGGTTTGATCAGGACTTTAATGGATTTCATTATTTTTATGGGGCTACTTGTTGCAATGTATGGAATTGCACTATTTTGTGATTCAATCCTGTTTTCAGGTGTATGAGATTGGTGACTGCCCCCAATGGGAGTATCAAATTCCCCAAGGGCGCTGCAACCAAGTTCAGTCACCGGCCCAGTCACTGGAGCACTAGCTCTTTGGGCAGAGCTAGAATTCACCTCCACTCCATTGAATGTGGTACCCTGCCGCCTCACCTGGGACCTGGGAATGCACATTTGCTGTTCTAAGTCCTTACACTTTTTAAGGAGTCTGTTTGCTTCATTTTGCAAATAGTTGTTTTCATCACTCATCTTATTAATCACCTCCTGCATGTCGCACATTTGCATTTGGCATTCATTGAACTCTTTATTTCTCTTGTCTCTTTCTTGAATCATTTTAATAATTTCTTGTTCTGCACTCTGGAGATCACATTCTTTTTCACAATGTTCTTTTTGTAAAATCTGCATTTCTGAAACAACCTCATCTTTATCCTGTCTAATGTGGTCCACTAAGGCTTTTAATTGTACCAATTCTTGCTCACTATCCTCAAATTTTTTCTTGCTTTTGGATAACTGAGCATCAAAGTCTCTGCATTTTAATTGCATGTCTTTTTGGCATACATCCAATTCTGCTCTTAACATTTCCTGATTTTTACTTGCCCCATCTAATTCAGTCTTTAACCTGTTGATTAGCTGGGTATCATTCCCCTGCATTCGCAGGGACTTATTCAAAATAAACCATATTTTGCTGCATAGCCGTATTAAACAGTCTTTCTCTGCACTTTTATCGGCTGCATTCAATAATCTTGTAAGGCAGACCTGAATTATGCTGCCTTCTGCAAAAATATTGTCTAGTTTTTCTTTCTGCACCTCACCCTGAATGCGGTCACGCCATTCTAAGGTGCTGTTCGACGACCACGTCCCATGTGCAAACAACTTTGCACTAGATCTGAAAATGTGGTTTCCCTTTGTGACATTCTGAAATTCGTTTTTAGTGGCACACTGCTATTATAAAATGGGTTCCCTTTAATGTGCAAATGGCAGTGTGAGACACGCTTGCCACGCCCAGTAGGTACTCTATGATCACTTTCCCGGCCTGCAACGCACCATAAATATGTTGGGTATTTTGTGGATATTTGGGGCTTTGCGGTATTTTCTTACCGCCAAAATACCTTTAGCAATAATCACTCTCTGTATTCATATTGGATCACACATAACAATAATACATTACATTATTTCAGAATTCAGACCTATTTAGATAATGTGCGCAATAATTTGCGCGGTTGGTTTATTTGTGGCCCCAATATCCAACATCCCTTGTTTTTTATCTAGATTGTTCTTGATCACTAGAGAGACCTCAGGCCTACATTTTAGGGATACCACATTTTCAGTGTTAGTGTTGTGTGCCACCATGGGCTATTGTGGTATTTTTGTGGTAATTTCCACTACCTTATATACGGTATGGAACTATGTCCAGAGAGTCTCTCTTCCCGTTGGCTCATGTACCTCCAACAAGCTATGCTACAAACAGTCACTCACAACTGTCCATACTGAATATAATCATGCACACATCTGTTTTAAAATGACAATTGCACTGTTTAAAAATCTACCCACGTTTAAACCTTTTCCCATGCAAAATGAAAGAGAGAAATAATACACACTAGCTATCTGTTTTCAGATATTTTTGTATTATAGAAATTTCCTTTAAACACAGTTTAACCCTTTTTTACAGAAATAAATGAAATGGTACAATATTATTTGTGATAAAATGAACAGAGAACTGCCAGAATATATTCAATTGGTAACATTACATATGCTGATAAGGGACTGGGACTCCCTCGAATACACTGACTGAACAGTTTCGCACACTTTCGCACAGCTCCCACACTTCTGTAATTACCTTATCTGTTCAGCATGAGTTTTCTCCGGCTATTCTCTTTCTGAATTTGGCTCCCTTGAAGATTAACCCCAGTGAAAACAAGCGTCTGTCGTTCTCAAACCGGGGTTATTGCCTGGAATTCTCAGCTTTTGCAGCAGGAATGCTTCAGCCAGGAAACAGGTCCTTCTCCCAGCTCTGCCAGATCTCGATTGTTCTCCCCCTCTCCTCAAGCTTCCCCAGCAAAACTCTAATCACAGCCTCTAGCATGATACTTGCTATGACGCTGCTCCAATCAGAATCAATCATGTCATCTCCTCCCTCACTACACAATGGCTCATTTCTACAGTAAAAGTTTGTAACCAACTGATTTCCTGTTCCTTCGAGCTCTTTGCTTCCTGTAGTTATGTGGACAAAGCAGCAGAGAAAAAAAAATGAATGTGCGTTTAAAAGTTCACTTTCAGAGTAGGCCTAATTCTGCAGTGGAGACACATTTTTATTAGTGGGTTATGTTAAATGCAGTTTTATTAGTCAGGTTAGTTATTAATAAGGTTAGTTATTAATTTTCAAATGTGTCTCTTGCACAATAGGCATTTCAGGTGAAAAATAGTGTGCATTTTTGAATGTGCACATGTGCTTTTAACTGTAAAAATAGATTTGTATCTATATATAAAAATCGTTTTTGACTGAATAGCCTGTCTTTACTTATATGTCCATGTTACTCTGGCAACACATATAGCAATGCACTACACCCATGTGGTGGTGCTGCATCAAAAAGAAAAATTGCTACCTGTGCAGTAGTGCTGTACTCTGTGCTGTAACACGCCAAATATCCTTACAGATCTTGACACTCAATTGTCTCAAAGCATGAAACAGTTTGAGGATAGTGAACAAGAATTGACACATTTGAAAGCGTTGGTAGACCATATTAGACAAGACAAAGATGAGGTTATTTTGGAAATGCAGATTTTGCAAAAAGAACATTGTGAGAAAGAAAGTGATTTCCAAAATGCTGAAAAGGAAATGGTTAAAATGTTTCAAGAAAGAGACAAGAGAAACAAAGAATTCAGTGAATGTCAAATGCAAATGGGCGATATGCAGGAGGTAATTAGTAAGATGAGTGATGAAAACAACTATTTGTATAGGGAGGCAGGGAGGCTCCTTGAACAATGCAAGGATTTGGAACAGCAAATATGCATTTCAGGTCCCAGGATAGACGGCAGGGCACCACATTCAATGGAGTTGAGGTGAATTCTGTTTCTACACAGACAGCTAGTGCCCCAGTGACTTGGCCAGTGAATGAACTTGGTTGCAGCGCCCTTGGGGGATTTGAGACACCTATTGGGGGCCGCCACCAATCCCATACACCTGAAACCAGGATTGAATCACAAAGTAGTGCACTTCCGTGCATAGCAGCGAGTAGCCCCATAAAGATAATGAAATCCATCAAAGCTCTGATCAAACCATTTAAAAAAGGAGGGGAGTGCTGCAGAGAGGATCACTTAGAAGCTGTGCATGATATATTTAAAGCCCTCCAGATACATAAGAACAATGCAGGAAATATTTTCATTTAACTCTAGATGCTCCCACAGCCAGTATCATTAGGGGTTTAAATGAACAACAGAACATGACATGGGCAGAGTTGAAATAGAGATTAGATTTCATTTTTCTCCTTTTCAATCATTGCAAGAGGCAAAAAAGGTTGCTTACACAATTACTGCTGGGCATAATACATCACCTCGCCAATTTTTGCAAGACTTGGAAAGAGCTTTTCCTCATTTTGATGTATCTTTTGGCCCCAATCCCAATGAGTTTAAAACTGCCTACTTCTATGGGCTACAGAAAGACATCATATCACAGTTGGTCCGTGAATTTGACCGCAACAAGTCCCTTGTCATGATGCCCGCTCCCGGGGAGCCGGTTCAAGCCCTGCGTCCCCGAAAGCGGTCATCCATTCCCCAAGGAAGGACCCAGCAACCCCACATAGGGGCCCTTTGGACAGTGGCGCCTATGGCGCCAGGCTCATAAAAGACATCAGTCCTGGCGCCATAGGCGCCAGGCTCATTATGGAAGTGCTTGGGTGCACTTACCTGATGCAGACCATGCTGCAGGATCCCGGCCTCCTTGAGGCCTGAAAGGAACTACTTTACCTGTGGGACTAATTTACCATCCGGGCGTGGTCGGGGAAGGATACATTCCTGATTGGAGGAAGGATACATACCTGGAACTTCTTCCAAGGCTATTTAAACCCCACCCGAACAGCCACACGTGCTTCGCGTTGTTCTGCATCTAGCAGCTGGACGCTCACCGTGTCTGCTCCTGCATCCTGACTTCTGCCATGCCTGCCAGCATCCTGGACCACCTGCAAAGGAAGAGAAGAAGAGAACAGAAGAAGGAAAAGTCCTAAATCCGCATCCCGGAGACATCTCGCCAACAATCCTGAAAAGGAAGACTTTTATTTAAAAGCTCATCGCGTCGATCGCTGCAGCGCCGCATTCCACTCACCTTTACAGTGCGCCTCCATGTTCAGCAGCGATCATCCGGATTCGCAGTCACGCCCCAGCGCCTAGGGAAAAAAAGACCTGAACAAAAGGTGAGAGAGAGAAGGGAATAAGGAAAGCTAAATCTCCATGTTAAGACTTACCTGTTGATTAATTCCCTCTTCATTTCGGGTCCGCGCCGCATCCTGGCATTTCTGGACCCCGGCCCCTAAGGGGAAAAAGAGACATCAGCGTTAATGAGCGAATGAAAAGACATTATCAAAAAACGCTCATTAAAGACTTACCTGATTTCTACAAGGATTTCACCTCTCATCTCGGGTCGGTGCCTGTTCCCCGGCATTCCGTACCCCGGCCCCTATGGGGAAAAAGACGCTAGCATTAGTACATTAATGCATGGACACAAGGGGACCCTCTTATCAAAAAAAACTTACCTGGAAGCCAAGCAAGTTTGGTTCTCACCAATCCGAAAATCCAGTGAAGTAACTGGATATGCATCAGAAGCAGGATGGAGAGCTCGTCCTTCCAGACCCTAAGGTGAGACGCTACGAGGAATCACAGAAGGGTTTCGAGGAGGGTGAGAGGGGAAAGTGGGAGGCTGATTGCATTACCCCGCAGACAGTTAATCCCCTATTTTCGCCTACAGAAGGATACTTCTGCGAGCCAGACAAGCCAGGTTTGGGGGCCCGGTCCAGTCCGTCTTCCGAACCCTGCGCATCACCTTAGAAGAGGTCACAGCAGCGCGAACCGGCCCAGCGCCTCCGTGGGCGTCAGGTGAGCGTTACATCCCTTGAATGGATTGTACACCAAAGCACAAAACTATATGAAGTACTCTATTGTCAGGGTAGAGAAAATTATAAAATGAAGACACTAGACCAAAATCTAAAGAAACCTCAGCAACAGTGATGGAGATCAGATCAGCCAAAATGTCCCTTGAGTCTGCTCAAAGTCCAGGTAAAAATAATTTGGTACCTGACCAAAGGGGTAATCAACAAAGGTTGTCACTCCCTGCACCAATGTTTCAATCACATGATCCTAGTAATAGGGAGAAATACATTAGTCCTAGGTACTTAGGAGATAGGCCCCGGGCAGGATATCGGCCTGATATTTCAGGTATGAATAATAACCAGAGGCAAAGCCAGGATCAACGAAATAAAGGTCCCTACCAGACATTGGTGACACAGAGAAGATTTGACCCTAACACCATGATATATGGTAACCAGGATAGACCCCGATATGTGCATCGATTTACTGATAATGGGAATCAACATAGGCGTCAGTACCCACAAAATGAGAGACAGGACATGAGGCAGAATATCAATTATGCTCCACCTATACAATGAATCACCACCACCAGGGGACTAAAACCAAAGAATGGGTGCACCTTTTTGCCCTCCACATATGAATCAAGAGTTCAGGAACAATCCCAATAGAAATCATTCTCCTGAGAGGTATCAGAATAGATTCAATCAGGGGGGAAAACAACCAATATCGATCTAGGCCACACAGAGAGGATTCTAGAGAAATGGAAAGATTCCAGTGTCTCGAGGCCCAAGTGAAAATGTTGGCTGAGCAAATAGGAAAGCTCTGTACATCACAAATGAGAGTAATCGAAGAAGGGGGCAGAAGGCCATAGCACTGACCGGGCGGTTTCTGATAAGTGACTAAGTATTAATGATATCTGCAATGCTAAGGAAACAGACTGCCCTGATTTGATTTTGCATAATGATTCTGAGATGCCTAATGATTTAAAAATGAAAACACCGGCAAATGAACATGTGACAGAAGGTGAAAATACATCAAAAAAGAAGTTCGGTTTAACCTAGAGCTAAATCAAACATTGGAGATTTATACAAATGAAAAAGGAAAACCTGAAATTCCAAAAGAACAAAGAGACAGATTTAAGAAAAATAACTCATGCTTGGGGAATACCAGTGAAAGGGAGTAAGTGGGGATGCTAGAAATCTTTCCCTGGGCAATCAAAACACTAACCAAACTCAGGCAGAAAAAATAAATACTCAAAAGGAGGGTACAGATCAATCACCCAAAGAGTTCTTTGAGCCACATATTTTTCAAGAAGTTAAAAGGACTGGTACCATTCCAAATAAACACAAATGCACAGAATTAGGAAATGTCAAATTACCAAGTAATGTTTTTACACATGTTCAGTTGGAGGGTTGTAGTGTGACCTCTGATGATCCCTGGATGGATGGGCGAACAGTGGCCACACTCCAAAAAACCTCTGAACTTGGGGAAATGAATATAGTCTCTCACACAGTAATGGACCGAAAGGAGGGAAAAATATCTTTCCATTTACCAATGTGATTAGCCACAAGTAAAAAAGGCCTGAGAAAAGTGAGTCCTGAAATCAGTAAGAATTCACACTTTTTATGTAAATCAGAGAAAGCTGAAGACATGTATTATGCTCCCATCACTGTAGAAGAGAAATGCAATATGTTTGCGATGATTGACACCGGCGCCCAGGCCACAATGATGTCCAAAGTATTGGTAAAAATTATCGATGAAGGGAGATCTCCACAGAATCAGATCACAGTGAGGCAAAGTGAAGGTCCAGTGCATAATTGTAACGGTGAGGAGGTGCCTATTATAGGTGTTACCGAAGTTGATATAACGATAGAAAAACACAGAATGAAACAGGAGGTATTTATCACATCTATTTGTGAAATCCCATTGCTGATGGGTACAGATTGCCTGAAAAGATTGTCTCCTCTCATAGATGTAGTGAATGGAGTACTGTTGTCCTTAACCAAAAAACCATTGAGACCTAAGAAAATAAAATCACAAAACAGCAATATAAATGAATGCCACACCTTTGCCAAAATGAATGATGCAATGGAGGTATACCTCCAGAATAGCTGTATACTTAGCTTTACTGTTATCTTGATGTGTCAAGATAAAATGCAAGGTGGAAAGGAAAGACAATCTGTGCAGATTTATTTAGACGCTAGAAAAAAATGGCAAACTGAAAACTGAAATAGATGAGCACACATTGTGCTTCTATTTAAAAGAGAAGAAATGCAAACAGAATACTACTCCTAAAACAGACACCGAAAAACACATTACTACTCTTGCTGAAATACACATGGAAGATGAGCAACCATGGGTTTACATTGGTATAAAGGACCATTCTAAAGTGATAAAAGCCACCTTAGCGCTTGAACAGGAAAGAAGCTTTATTAATGAGAAATTACTGCAGAAAATAATGGAGAGGGAGGAGATATCAACATTTAGAATTAAAAACCAATATGTCTCTGGCTTGGACAGTCCAGACTTTGAAAACCGAATTGCAGGCAGATGCATGCTAAATATTGATATTGGGCAGAAGACAATTTATCATAATGTATGGATAGTGAGTGGAACACAAAATGACTTTTACATGGGCAATGATATCATGCACATAATGTGTATGGTGTTAGATTTCCTTAATTAAAAAATATGGTCACGGCTAGGAGGGCCTGCACCTGAATTTGAAGATAAAAGAAAGGCTTATCATTGCGCACAACTGGTCCCATATGCAATTGAATTACAGGTGAGGAGGGATACTATTATTCCTGCATTCACCAAGCAGGTTGCAGTAACGCTAAAGTTCAAAAATGGACAGCAAATGAAAGATTCTGATGCATGTGTGTGCTTGAATGAATCCATAAAACAGCAAGGCCTGGATTATGAATACATTCCATTGATAGATGTTGGTGAAGGGTCTGTAAAAATGATGGTGAATAATAAAGGGTGTCAGGATATTCGTTTAGAGTAAAATTCTTCATTTGGAATGGCCATACAAAAATCGCATTAATCTGCAGATCTCAATAACATGGTAATTGGAAATATCCCTGAAAGGTATGTAGATCCAGGGGGTATGTTGCCAGAATATCGGATTCTCAGCCCAAAGGGATCTTTAAAATTCAATCTGTGTGCCCTTATGATTCAAATGAGACTGTGTGCTGTCATCAAGAGGATTATATAGTATTTGACTTAAATGAAAGTGAAACAGAAAATCAGCAAATTGAAGTGGAAGCTGATATGCCAACATATTTAAAAGTGGCAGCTTTGCAGAGAGACACAGCCACACAGTTGGAAGAAAGCACAGAGATTCCTCCACTGTAGGATTTCCCAGATTTCTTCAAAATGGTAGAAGAGCAGATTTTGTCTGCAGATGCATGCGATGGCGATGAAGAAAAAAATGAATTGAGGAAAATATTTATGGAGTTTAAAGATGTCTTTCCTAAAGATGCATATGATTGTGGACTAACTAATTTACAGGTTGCTACATTACCAGAGGAGTGTAGTAGAAATCCAGTATTTATGCGCCAGTACCGGTTACCACTGGCAGGTTTAGAGTCATTGGCAGAGATAATTAAAAAGTTGGAATCTCAGGGATTTATCAGGCCTACTCATAGCACATCCAACACACCTATTTTGGGTGTGTTAAAGCCAAATGGTCAATGGCGTCTGTGTGCAGATTTGAGAGAATTAAATAAAAGAGTGCCAGTGTCCAGATGGCCACTGCTATTCATTGATCAAGGCCTGGCTCAGGTGCATGGCTCAAAGGTGTTTACTACATTAGATCTTACATCTGGATATTGGTGTGTGCCATTGGCAGAGGATATTCAGAATTTATTTACATTTTCATTTGATAAGACCCAATGCGCATGGGTTAGAACTCCATTCAGGTACGTCAATAGTGGGAGTGAATTTGGCATATTTTTGAGAAAGGCTATGCCTGATGCAGTGGAAAGAGGAACTATAGTTTATGTGGATGATGTCCTAATAAAAAATAAAAGCTTAAAAAGCCATTTTGATGAAATTAGGCATGTTCTTGGCCAATTGGAGAAGGCAGATGCCAAGGTAGCTTTACAGAAAGCACAATGGTGCAAGAAAAAGGTGCATTTTCTCTGCCACGAGGGGACTGAACATGGAATAAATCTGCAAAAGAAGAAAGAAGAGGCCATACAAAAACTAAAAGACCCTAGAAGTATGAAAGGTTTGAAAGGTTTATTAGGAATGACGGGATATAACAGAAAGTTCATTGAAAATTATGCTGAAAGTACTCAACCATTGACTAAACTACTGAAATGAAATACACCCTGGAAATGGGAAAAAGAGCATTCTGAAGCAGTGGCTAAATTAAAGGAATGTCTAATAAAGGCACCATGTTTATCATACCCCATAAAGAATAGGGAATTCTTTATAAAAAATAGGGTTCTCTGAACATTGTATGTCAGCAGCGTTATCACAAAAACATGATTTGAATCACACAACCATTGCTTATGCAAGTAAGGCATTTTCCTAGTTGAAATTAAATTCAGTGAATGTGAAAAGGCCCTCTGACCACTGTGTGGGTTTTACAGAATTTCTGCCCCATTGTTCAGGGAGAAAAGGTAATCATTGAGACAAATCACCAGCCACTGCAATTTTTAGAGACTAAAAGAATTAGATCAGGCAACCTAGCACAGTCCAGAATTACTTCATGGACACTGGCATTGCAAGGCTTTCATGTAGAAGTGAGATATGGCCAAAATAAAAAGAGCCCAGTTGCTCAAGGCTTGGCAGATCTACATGATTGTGCAGCTGAACATGTATCAAATGTAGTAGAGGTGGAATGTAGGTTACAGGAGTTTGGACAATCACCACACAAAGCTTTTGATGAAACCACATGTACGGATTTGCCAACTTTATATGTTGATGGTTGTGGTTTTCACATTGAAAATGACAGTAATAAACAATTGGTATCAGGAATAGGAAATGTCTGGTTGAAATGTGAAGACATTCCCAGTATAGGGTTGAGAATTGGGGCTCGGAGCAGTCAAGTAGCAGAATTGGCAGCCATTTATAAATCAATTACTACTGCAGTTGATAATAAATGTACTGACATTGTCCTGGTGACTGATTCTGATTATGCACGAAATAGCTTTGTGGAATATTTGCCTGGCTGGAAAGCAAGAAGCATGATTACGTATAATAAAAAGCCTCTCAAACTTGGAAAGAATTATACAGGCTGTAGACAAATTGGTGTCAGAAAATGATTTAACAATATACTGGAGGAAAATTGGTGGACATCTAAAAACTCCAGGAGAAGATAAGGAGGGGAATGACAAGGCTGATCATTTGGCCATAATTGGGGCTGTGATGGGAGAGTTGCTACCGATCGAACATTTACTTGGTGAAATACAGATAGATGCAGTTACACGCTCTGAAGGTCCAAAAGAGGTGTAACAACCAGTAGTGCAATGCAGTTATGATACACCAGATCAAGACCTGATTAAGGCACAAAAATATGATCCAATTTTGGGAATCTATCATTATCATTTGATAGACACTGAACACAATCCTTTAACAGAAAATGATTGTGTGGGAAAAGAAGAGTTGAGGGTTCTATTAAAGAATAAACAACCAATCAGACTACAGGATGGACTCATGATTAGGGAATCCATAACATGAGCAATACAGTGGGTGGTACCCCTTTCATTCAGAGGGCTAATGCTATACCATGCACATGTTGCAATAACTGCAGGACACAGAGGTTCACCAAAAACATTAGAGATACTGAAAGATTATGCTTACTGGCCACATATGTCCCAAGATGTGGAATTATATACTAGGGGATATCTAGTATGTGCCCAATTTAAACCTGCTTCACCAATGCATAGGGCCCCACTAATGAAAAGAGGCTTAACCCTTCCATGGTCAGATTTGAACATAGACTATGTAGGGCCTTTAAAAAGGTTGAGCAGCGGGAACCGTTATATTTTAAGTGTGGTTTGTTTGATGTCAAAATGGATAGAGTGTATTCCTGTGCCAGATTGTAGCACGCAAACAGCAGCTACATTAATGGTAAATCATATATTTTCAAGGTTTGGGTTACCACAAAGAATAGAATCAGACAGAGGAAGTCATTTCACAAGCGCTTTAATGAGTAAGGTGTGGCAGATACTGGGGGTGAAAAGAAAACTGCATATTGCATACAGACCCGCCTCTTCTGGGGGTGTTGAACATTGCAACAGGTCTGTTGTGGATATATTAAAGAAGTTTGTGATAGAGGCAGGTTCCAGCTGGGATTTACGTGTACCTCTGGTTTTGATGGCAATCAGATCAACTCCTGCCAAAGCAACAGGTATCAGTCCTATTGAGGTATTGACAGGTGGGAAAATGGTGTTACCACAACATTTGTTGGACAGAACACATGAACAGACACTTGTAAGTGCTTCTACAGTTCATTAATATATGGAAGAACTGAGGAAGCATTTACAACATGCATTTGCTTTTGTGCAGCATAATTTGGAACGTGCAAAAACATATTATGATAAAAGGACATCTGTGAAAGAGTATATAGTGTAGGGGATCAGGTGTATAAATTTCATTTTGGAAAGGGTAAACAGAAAAATTAAAAATTTCTGGCGGCCTGGTAGGGGCCATTTCAAATCATAGATAAGGTGTCTCCAGTGGTTTATAAAATATTAATAACAGAGGGTGAAACGGTAACAGAGCAATTTGTGCATGTTAACCAAATTAAGCCCTGTCATCCCAAACATGAAATAAGGAGGGTTGAGCAAGTAGAAATAACTCAAGGGCCTTAAATACATGAAAGAAAACACATGGTTCTAGTTATAGTGCCCAATACCAGAGAAATAAAAATAGATGTAATTCTTTTAGTGGAATAGATGTAAATAAAAATACCATATGTGATGAACATTAAAAAAAGGGGCAGAAGTAGATGGTATTATTTTATTACGATGTTGAAATATATATAGGGGGTAATTCATAGAATTGAGCTTACAAGTGGCGCACGCGGCTGGTGCACAGTGTGCGCATGCAGCAGTCTGCGCCAGCGGCACGCGCCAAAATCCATTTCCGAGCACAGCATATTCATGGATCTTAACATCCATAACCAGTCGTGGGGCAGAGTGGGGCAGCGACCCTGCAGCAGTGCCAGCTACGCCCCCAACCCCTCCCCTTGCACCATGAACAGCACAAAAATCCCGTGCATGGCGCACAGGCCAGTGGACCAGCATACAGCCCCCCAACCACGAAAAAGTCTGTAAAACTCCCCACGCACCCCTCTGAATACACGTACCCCGCTGCGTGGGGAGAATCGCACGGGATAGGCCCTGTGCGAGTGGGGTACGTATATTACTTGAGTTTGTGGGGAGTATCACACACGATAGGCTCTGTGCGAGTGGGGTATGTGTATGACTGGGGTTCGCGTGGAGTCACACACGCGATAGGCCTTGGTCGAGCGGGGTACGTGGATGACTGGGGTTTGCAGGGAGTTACACACATGATAGGCCCTGTGCGAGCGGGGTACGTCTATTGCTGGTTTTTGTGGGGAGTATCACACGTGATAGGCCCTGTGCGAGCAGGGTACGTGTATTACTGGGGTTCGCGGGGAGTTTCACACGCGATAGGCCCTGTGCGAGCAGGGTACGTGTATGACTGGGGTTCGCGGGGAGACACACACTTCATAGGCCTTGATCAAGCGGGGTACGTGTATTACTGGGGTTCGCGGGGAGTCTCACACGTGATAGGCCCTGTGCGAGCAGGGTACGTGTATTACTGGGGTTCGCGGGAGGTTTCACACACGATAGGCCCTGTGCGAGCAGGGTACGTGTATTACTGGGGTTCGCGGGGAGTATCACATGCGATAGGCCCTCTGCGAGCAGGGTACGTATACGACTGGGGTTCGCAGGGAGTTACACACGCGATAGGCCTTGGGCGAGCGGGGTACGTGTATTACTGGGGTTCACGGGGAGTTACATACGCAATAGTCCGTGTGCGAGCAGGTTACGTGTATTACTGGGGTTGGTGGGGAGTTTCACACGCGATAGGCCCTGTGTGAGCAGGGTATGTGTATTACTGGGGTGCCCCAATGGGAATTGGCAGTGTGTGTCCTCCCAGGTGAGCCCTCACAACCCTCCCCAGGGCCTACAGGCAGCCCACACCACAGGGGACTACCCTGCACCCCTGGCCATGCCCCGCAGGCAGCCCATCCACCCTAACCATGCCCCCCAGCCAGCCCAAATGTCACCATGCAGAATTGAGCACCGACTCATGTCCCCCTGCACTCCCCCGCCCAGCAGTGACGTGCACCTGCCAGCAGGCCCTGACTCATGTCCCCCTGCACCCCCCTACCCAGCAGTGACGGGCACCTGCCAGCAGGCCCCGACTCATGTCCCCCAGCACCCCCCACCCAGCAGTGACGGGCACCTGCCAGCAGTCCCCGACTCATGTCCCCCCCAACACGTCATAAAGATGCACAATCATGGCCCTCATGTCCACTAAAATCCCACAGCACGCCACCCCAGTCTTGAGATGCAATGAATTTCCCAATCCACCCACAATCCACCCCACACTGACACAAACCAAAAGTCAACTATGTACATCAACACATGTCCGTCACACACACACACTGGGTGCCATTGATTGTGTAAACCCACATTTTGACATGCATGATACCAATGAGCGAATACCACACATGGAAGTAAAATATGAAAATGTATTATGAACAAAAAGAATGTAATAAAAAGAAAGCATAAAAAAATGTCAACCATGAAATGAAATGCATGTCCAAAACATACTAAAATGAAATGTAGAACCAATCCAAAGAAATCCAAAAGAATATTCGTCCAAACTCTCTGTCCACCAAAGCAAACCCAAAGGAAACGTAAAATGTAAAATCCATTGATTCATGGTGAATAAAAAAAAATAAGTTCCCACAAATTCAATTTTCAACTATGTACAATGAATGTTCAAAGGGTCCATGAGCCCAAATGAAATGAAACCCATCAAACCCATCAAACAAACTACCTAAGAAATAACTATATACAAAAGTGTGGGGCATAGTCCAATCCCCCCAAAATAAAGCAAAACGAAAATAAAACCTATCACTAAGAACTATATACTGTGGCGGCGGGCTAGTCCGACGGCTCACTTTCCGATTTCCCGGGCCATGTCATCATCGAACTCCTGCTCTATGTCCTGGAGGCTGTCCTCTTCCATGGCCCCGAGGGTTTGCAGGTACGATGCCATGTTCAACTCCAACTCCCTGCGAATTGCCTCGTGGCACTCGGCCCACCTCAGCCCCCTCCACATGGAGTTCTCCGCCCTGACCATTGTGAGCCGTGCCTCTTCCGCCCACCGCCGCTCCGTATCTATGGCCTGGCCCAACCGCTGCCACACGGAAGACACTCCCAATCCTGGGTCCTCCTGACCTGTGGCCAATGCCTGCCCCTCAGATGTTGATGGCCCTGAGCCATCATCGCTCCCACCTTGTTGCTGCTGCTGCTGTGCCTCTGCCCTGGCTCTTGCTGCCTGCACATCCTCCTCCGGCTGGGGTGCAGTTGTTGTGGTGGCCACCCCTGCTGGACGTCTGACTCCCGACTGTGGCAGGGATGTGTCCTCCACCAGCCTGGCCGCTGGGTCAGAGGCAGCTCCACAGGGTACCCAGGTGATACATGCGTGGGAAGATGGCATGGAGGACGACTGGTGCATAGGGGGTTCAGGTGAGGAGGGGGTCGGAAGAAGGTCCAGCATACAGAGGAATCCAGCCCTGGTGACCCGTCCCAGTAGGTCAACGTGGTCAACGAGGCATCCGAGATGATGTGCAGTGTCTTCTCACGAAAACACTGCAGGTCACCTTGCATGCCCCGTTGACGCAACGCCATCCCAGCCAGGACAGGCTCATCCCGGTCCCGGATTGGCAGTTGTTGTGCGCTCATCCCCTCCCTGAAAACGGGTCTGGACGTAGGCATCCCTGCTGGTGCAGGATGATGCAGTCACAGGATCGGGGACAGGATTACACATAGGCACCTCCGCGGTGGCCTGTGCTGCCTCCTGTCCCTGCCCCTGCACTGCACCACTAGCACCAGTGGAATCCCCACCTCCAGACCCGGTGTGTGTCCCTTCCATGGCCTCCTCCTCCACCAAACCCCCCACCAACCTGGATGACTCCATGCCATCTTCCTCCGTCGGACCCTGTGGGGTCTCAGCTGCCCCTTCTGCTGCCGAGGAGTCCACCTCCGACCTCCGCCTCTTGGACCTACCCTAGGCAGCTGCGGCCTGAGACGCGACACCAGACTCCTCACTCCCCGACGAGATGACAATGTGGGAGGGGAGCCGGGCCTTGCATCTCCGGCTAGTGGTGCGATCCCTGCCGCTTTGCTCCACAGCACCCTCTCCGCCCTCTTCATCAGTTGACGCTGCAGACAGGGAGAGATAGAACACAGGCATCAGGGCACTGTACAATGGACTGATACACACATGACAGTTGTACATGAGTGGCAGTGTAAAACTATAGACATGGCATCACACTCCCCAACACACATGTCATTTCAACTCACACACATGAGCAAATCAACAGGAATATTGCACCAGGCAGCACCATCCATACACAAACAACAGCACGAGCAGCCGAAAGTGAGCCTGATGTCACATGAAACACAGGGAGTGCACAACACATGCACACACGCCACCAGACTTACATGCATGTGTACATCTCCACCAACTGTCGCAGTGATGAGATCGCCATCCATGTCACATCTCGCATTCAGCCTTCTACATGTCAGTGTCACATGTATCCATGTTGCATCACAGTTGCACACTTGCCAAATACACCCACATGCACATGTGCATAGTGCGGATACATGCAGCATGAACCAGCATCCATGTGTGACACCACAACCATGCCACAGTACATACTCATAATTCATTACATGTGTGCACCCACACATACATTTGCACAGCATGCTTACCAACACATACACCATCAATGTGTCTCACACTTGAGAGGAATCACATATGGCAGGTTCACGTCCCTATACATACGCAGCCATACAGGTCCCTACAAAGACATATGTGCAACCTGCACACTCCTGGCACACCACAACACGCACAGCGTCCAATCAGTATGCATGTACAATTACCACTCGACTCCAGACAGGTCTGCCTCTCAAGGACCTGGACGTAGAGCGCTGGGTGTATGCGTTCCAGGACCCTCATTTGGGTGTCGGTCAGGTGGACCCAGCACCCCTTGGCATCCGCTGCCTTCAAGAGGCGCCGGGCCTTGTTGAGGGTCCTGGACCTGAAGTCCTCCCAGCGCTTCCGGACATGTTTGATCTCGCGGACTGACACCCCCTCCTCGTTGATGGCAGTCACAATGTCCATCCAGACCCTCTTCCGTCCTTCATTGTCGGCACACAAACCTCCAAAAAGGGCATCATACTGCCCCAGGACTTGCTCCACCAGGACACCAATTTCCCTGGCACTGAAGCTAGTGGCCCTCTGCCTCTCTGGCTGGGGGTTTCCAGTGGTGCCAGATGGTGTTGTCTCCGACATGGCAACCCCAGAGGCAGGTGTGGGTGGGCAACTGGGTCCTGGGGCTGGGCTGTTGAGCGATGGTATCCCAGTCGGAAGTCTTCTGTTCCAGCAGGGGTGGTAACAGCAACTGCACCCCGCAGATGGCTGAAGTGCAGGCAGCAAATAGCAGGGCACGTGGGCAGCAGGCAGGCAGCAGCAAATGGCAGTTGGGAGCATGCTCTGGGGGGCAGAAAAATGGCCTTCTGGGCAGGAGAGTGGTCTTCCGTGTGTTGTTGCGTGGCCAGCTTGATACGGAGTGATTTGGCACGTGAAAAAATTGCACGTCAGAGTGAAATCCGAGGAAATCCGAGGAAAGGCCCTTAGCATGAAAGCGCATCTGTGACGTTACGCGCACTGGCGTTTCCCTCGTGACATGTGCGCAGTGATTCAGCATGTGAACAAACTGCACGTCCGCGTGTTAATGCGTTTAATCCGAGGAAAGGGCCTATGCGCGTAAGTGACCCAACACACGCGGGTGTTTCCCTCAGCACGGGTTAAAGGTGAGCAGGGCCAGAAGTTCGCTGTATGTGCCTTTCGTGGAGACCGACGTGTGTTTTGCTACTTCGTGTTCTTTCGCGCGCCATCGCAACTTCACAGCGGATCAAAGATGTATCTCTCTCCTCTTTTGGCGGGGGTATTGGCTACGCGTGTTTTTCATCATCACGCTAGTCTGGCGGTGAGTCGCGTACACTATTTTTCCCACTGTGGGTGCCCCTGTGTATCGCGTACCCGTTTTCGAGGTCATAGTAGCCTGCGTGTCCCACACGTATGCATTTTTCATGTTCCTGGGTGCCACCGCCTACTGCAGGAGGTTGATTCCACGCACGTAGGCTGCAGGGGTTGCGTGCACGGTTTTCCTGCAGTTTTGGGGTGCCTGAGCGTTGCGTGACCCGTCACTTCATCACCGGGGTCACATACAGCATTGCAGGTCCAGGGGTGCTGTTAACACCTTGCATCCCACCCCCTTCACCCCAATTGCCCAGGACAATTGTGGTGTACACCTCCCATTGGCACTCCTCCATCTGTGCTGGCATCTGCTGGCATTTCATTTTCATGTTGAGATTGCCACATGCACTACCTACTTTATTTAGGTTATGCTGGAACACGACTTGTTCTGAAGTCTTACATTGCTAAATGCGTCTGGCTGCTTACCCAGGGAACATTGGATTTTGTGTGAATCTTGACACATTGGTCTTCCATTTGCCACGCACCCACCGGCGCATGACTTACTGCATTGACTGTGTATGAACCATCATGGGGGCAATCTTATGTATGGGTACGAAGCACCACACCAGATAGTTTGTTTGTAGGGTATTTTGTTACTTTGGGGCATGCATGGTGGTGTGTGTGTGTGTGTGTTATGGGCACGCACAGATTAGTGACTCTGGCTCTCTTTGCAGCATTGAACTGCTCATGTTACCGGACTTGAGAGTGCGCAGGCAGGAGGCCAGCACTCACCCCAAAGATAAGTTTCTCTTTGACTTCAATTTGAGTAATTTGGTACTCTGTGCATGATGTACACGTTTGGTCTGATTGTGTATGTGTTAATGTGATTATTATATTTTTGTACATTCCCTACTTTCCCGTGTCAATCCTACTCCCCTCTCCTGCCCCTCATTCCGGTTATCCAGTATACCAATGCCTGTCCCGACTGCATATCCCTGACCCTCCTTCCCCACCAGGGTCTCAGAAGTATGTGTGAGTTTGACCTTGCAGGCACCCAGACCACGGTGGGGGTGGTTGGTTCGTGCCACTCCTGCGCCTGTACACGGGAGCTATGACAGTACACATCCGTTCGTGGTGCATCATTCTATATTATGTACCAGACATGGTACACATCCTGTTGTGACATTGTTTTACTGTGCTACCTTGGTTGTTCCATCATTGTGCTAGTATGTGTGCTTTGTGACGTACTTCTACTTCAAGTCATCTACTGGAGGCTCTTCTGGTTTGTTTTGCTAACTGCAGGCTTTTTGCTTGACTTCTGTGTTTGCCTGCTTTGAGTTCTCTTTGTTTTGGTGTTTTTGCAAGTCAAGGTGGCCTCTGAGGGTGCTGGACACTTTTTACATGCAAGGTGGAAGATGGAGACAAAGGGGAAGGGTGATCCTGTGGCCAGGTGAACTTCAAGGATGAAGGCTACATACCCCATGCGTAGTTGTTCAGTGGGTCATGGTGATATGTGAGGGAGGGGGGTATTTTGTTGTTGGACAGTTGCCTTGCCCCACAGTGTGATGGGCACCCTGACATTGTAATTCTGGTATCCTATGTACATGATGTATTGCTGATCAATGGCTGTTCATGTGTTGTGTTTACCTTTCAGGTGTGAGGGTATAGTTGTGTTTTGACATGCTGGTGTGTAAACATGGGCAATGTTCACATGAGATGAGGACACTGATGGTCACTTGATTGCACATGCATGTATTGAGTGCATGTCCCTACTGACACACACACTCGCAATATGATCCACAACATGTACAACCACCCTTCGATGTCCACATGTGCACTCAGTTTGCCTCTGGGGCCCACTGTGTCCCTGCAACACATGATCTATGACCATTTGTGTATCATGTACATGCGTGATTTGTTTTTTTATTTAGTTTGTCGTTTTCATGTGATGCTCAGGGTGTGCGTCACACACAATGGCTGTTCACTATGCTGTGTGCAGAGCAGTGTGTTGCAGGAAATGGACACAGCACACGTATTATGGAGTGTTGATTTCGCTGTGCACAATGTGCATGTGAACAAGCATTCAAGCTACAACTGTTGTTATGCATTTGGGTATGACTTGCTTTGTGTGGGAGGTTGTTGGTCAGTCATTTCATCTGATTCCATGTCAGACATCATTGTCTGACGCCACTTTGCATTTTTCACATGTCAATGTGTACATTATTGTTACTGTGTTGGTGTTTTGCTATTGCTTGCCATGTCATGTTGTGGTTTTGGTGGCTTTGGGTGACATACCACTGATTGTCATGGCCTGTTTTGCAGGTCTGTTTGATACATACCTTGCATGTGTACCTTTTGGTCACACAGGATTGGTTAGGTTTGAGTAGCTAGGGATGCACACAATGTGGCACTTCCATGGCAACATTCTCAGGGTGGTAAGGTTGTGACAGTTGACTGTCTCTTTGTCATCATCGATTGTCACCTGGTATGTGCCAGGCCTGTGTGCACTCCGGAGGGGTGGGATTTTAGGTGAAAAATGTGGCCACAAGCTGGGTTCGGGCTGCCTCGCCACGTGCCCTATCCCCTCCCATGGGCAGCGCCTGTGCCTGTGGTTGGGGATGTGGGGGCACCACCATGTCCACCGGTATGCCCTGCCGTGTTGCAACATTGTGCAGGACTCATGCTGCCACAATGATCCTGCACACTACTGGGGGTGCAGAGGGTAGCTGCCCGCCAGAGCAGTCAAGGGAGCGGAAGCATGACTTGAGCACTCCAAATTTGTGCTCCACTATGGCCCTGGTTGCAATATGGGCAGCGTTGTATCTTACCTGGGGTGGGGTGGTGGGGTTCCGGATTGGCTTCATCATGTGGTTGCTCAGAGGGTAGGCACTGTCCCCTGGAGAGGTGATAATGGTTGTGATTATTGGGGTTTGTATATTTGTCTGTGTGTGACATGCATGCATGTGCACGGGAATTTGTACTCACCTAGGAGCCATGTGTCGCCATGCTGCCCAGCTTCCAGGGCCCGGCTCAGGGCGGACATTCTGCATATGAAACTGTCACGGGTGGAGCCAGGGTAGTTTGCATAGACAGAGGTGATGATTCTGTTGGCATTGCATACCACCTGCACATTGATGGAATGCCAGTGCTTGCGGTTTCAGTAGATGTGCTCAGTGGCCCTAGGTGGACATAGGGCCACATGGGTGCAATCCATGGCACCGAGCACTTTGGGGAAGTGTGCCACCCTGTAAATGTCCTGGACAACGGCCTGCCTTTCTGCAGGTGTTCTGGGCATGTATAAGTGCCTGCGGACTGAGGGGCACGCAGTCATGATTGCCAACACCTGGTGTAGGCAGCATGACTGCGTGGCCTGTGAGCCCCCCCCTCACTATGGCAGTAGTCCGCTGAAATGACCCAGTGGCCAAAAAATGCAGGACATTGAGCACCTTCTCCAAGGGGCTCAATGCTTGGGAGCAGAGGGTGGGGGATGTAAGGTCATCTTCCCACTCCCTGACCAGGTCTAGGATGATACGAGGTGGAAACCTATACCTGCCATAGACCTGGTCGTCAGGCATCCCAAAAAGGCTAGTCCGGGGGGGGAAAAATGCAGGCCCTGGCTATTCTCCACCTCCTGCGGTGTCCCATAATCAGTGCTGCGACAAATGGGGCATTCATCGTAGTGGTATGTATGTGTTTGTTGTTTGTGTGCGCTTTTATACTGTGCGCAGGGACGCTTACATCTGCCTTCCTGTGGCAGACGTGTTGACGCCTGTGCGCGTCTTTTAGCGTGCGCTTGTTTCCCGTGTTCAAATCCATGAATAATAGTTGTTCGCGTGTGTGTGGGTGTTCCGTGTATTTCCCTGCAGTACTTCCCCAGATAAGCCTTTTTTTTCACGCATTGTTCCCCATTCCATGCGTTACGCCCCATGTCCTGCCCCCTTTTTGGTGTGTGCGCGGATGTTTTGTGCTGTCCCTGTGCGCGCTGCGCACGGCATTCGGGTTGTTGCAATGATGTGTGCGTCCGTGTGCGCCACGCATGGATTTGGTGCACAACCAGTGGAAAAAACGCTGTAGCGCCTTCCTTGAATCGCACGTGTGCGCGTGCACTTGCTTTCTCACGCCACGCTTTCTCTTGCGCTGGGATTTTCGGCACACATTTGTTGAGTGAATCGGCCCGATAATGTTTAATGATGCTTTGTATATATATATATATATGTTTGTTTTCTCTCTAACATGTGCTTACTTTCAGAGACCAAAGAAAAAGGCCAAATGTTTTGGATTAAATATTTTATTTTTGGTAAAAGGGTGAAATTGGTATTGTGCTATGTACTTAAACTGTCTCTTTTCTATTCAATTTAGAACAATTAACAAATATTTTCTGTCACAGGCCCGGAGGACACGAAAGATGATGGAGTGATGGAGTGCCACGGGATGAAGATCAAGTAATGCCTCCGGACCGAAGTATGGAGGTGAAGACAAAATAACTGGGACGCCAAAAGAGATGATTCCTATGGAAAAGCATCCAAGAGTGTCAGGATGAAAGAATTCACCGGATGAACCAAATGATGAGAAGTTGATGGTCGGGACGTCTCAAAGTCGGACATCATTAATGGAACAATGTCGAACTGAACCTGCAGCATTGCGGATACATTTTTACGATGCATACTGGAAGTATGGGCGATGGTGTCCCACAACTTTATTGTTTTATTTAATTATTTTAATTAGTCATGTTAATTCTTTGTTTTAATTATTTATTTTATTTTATTATTTTGATATTGAACTTAAATGTTTGATGGACGTTGGACTATGGACACTTCAGTTGGGAAATAATATGTACACTATTTTATAAGAACTGATGGACTCATTTGAGATCAATTTTGATTTTGTGGTGGTTAAGCAGCGATTTATTGTGAAAAATGTGAATGTTCATTTTATTGAATTTCTATGATGGAAAGAAAAGGAGGAGCGCAAGTTGGATTTCTTCCAATTGTGGCTTGGAACAATGCCAAATTGTCAGAAAAGGAGGGATAATGTAGTAATATATTGGCCTTTTTAGTGCCTTAGAGTGTATAGCGCTTCACTGAATGTGATGGCATTTTGTTGCCAGAATTAATGTGGCACACACATATAGCCAGTTCTATGTTGCCAGTATAACATGTGAGTATGTGGCTGGAGATATCCAAGGTACAGGATTTATAATGCAGAAAAAAGCTCAATGTGAAGCTGCAAAGTTTAAAAGTGCACCACATTTTTTTTTCTCTTCTTGGAATACCTGATGCATAGGAGACTACATTATTTTTATAACTGACTGATTTAATTAACAATTACTAATCACTAGTGCTAACTCATTAACATTATAATGTAATCTCTGCGTGCAAAATGAGGTGAAAATACATATTCTGAAATTTGTTTTTCAAACATGCACTAGAGTTTTTTTTCTTCCTTCTCTTTCTGTGTTTGCAGCAAGCAGAGAGCCTGCATATCAGGAAATGATATTTGATAGAGTTGCTTCCTAGGTATAGAGCCTATTGTACAAACGTGAAGGGTGATGCTGCCTTTCAACTTGATTGGAGCAAAGTGTCTGCAGATTTATTACGTAGGCAAAATGGGAAGGTGCAGAGCTCTGCTGGGGGAAGACTGTCAGAGGGAGAGTTAGTTCGGGATGACTGGGCTCTGAGACAGATGTGCTTGGTCTCACTTAGCGCTGGCTTGATAACCCTATGTTTTCAGTGTGCACTTAAAACATCCAAGATTACAGAAGCAATTCATGCTAACTGAGCCTGTTCTTCTGAGGCGAAAGAAAGAAGGTTGTGTGGGGGAGAGAACTGCAAATCTTTGGTAAGCACCCAGAGTTGAAGTGAGGTTATCGTGTGCTGTTGTTTGACGAATGTCTGATCTAAAAATACCAGGCAGTCAGAGTAGCAAAGAAAAAGAAAATCCCCTGCATTTTCATTCTTCATGTTTAGAATTATAAAAAGTGATGCCTATTTTTAAAAAGGGTTTATTTGCAATGTATCTGTTGTTTTTTTTTTCTCTTCTTATTATATTACAGGTAATGCTGAAATGTACATGGTAAGATTTGTATCATGAATTTTAATTGTCTGCAATATAACCAATATATATAAAAAACAGATGGTTCAGAATTTTTATTGTTGTGGGAATTGCATATGCGGACATGGGGAAGAATTGTGTTCTTTGGTAATACATTTGCCAATTTGCTCATGCAGATAGAATGACAAACAGAATAAGCGGTGATAAATAGGTGTATGTGTGTGTTTCTCAAGGGCTGCCTGTGTATTGAATTGGTGGGAGTCTGCTGTGTCATGGTGTATCTCTATTCCCAAGTATCGAAAGGAGCGTGGTGCCCATGTTAGACCCAGGTCAGGGAGGCTTGGCGGGGGGACCCACTTTAAATTCGCCAGGGGGAACATCAAGGACTTCTCTTTGTTGATTGCTGTACCTGAAAGTCTAGTGTATGCCCCAATTGCTTCTAGGAGACAGGGCTGACTAGTGTGTGGGTTCTCCACAAAAAGCAGCATGTCATATGTGTATAACGAGATTTGGTGCAGCACTCCATCTATTTCTATCCCTGTATCTACGTATTCTGCTCTGAGAAAAACTGCCAGCGGTTCGAGAGCCAAGACATATAACATTGATGACAGTGGGCATACCTGCTTGGTTCCCCTTTGTATTCTCCAGTCTCTCGAGATGTATCGTCCTGTTTTCACCCTGGCTCTGGGGTCTTTATACAACAACTTAATCCATCTAAGGAACCCTTTCCCGATGCCGAAGTGGGCGAGGACTCTCAGCAGCCACTTCCAATTCACGGAGTCAAAGGCTTTAACAGCGTCCAGGCACACTATTGCGCATTCTCCCTGTCTCTTGTTTGTCGTGTGTATCACGTGCTGTAGTCTACGGAGATTGCATGATGTGTTCTGTCACAGAACATAGCCTGTCTCATCCGAATGTATCAGTGTGGGTATTACTTGTTTTAGGCGGTTGGCTAGGACTGCCATAAGTATTTTCACATCCTGGTTAATAAGGGAATTCACCCTGTATGCAGTGCACTTCGTGGGTGATTTTCCTGGTTTAAGGATCAGTATGTTTATCGATTCTGACATGCTAGTCAGCAATCGTGCACTCTCATATGCTTCTTGGTATGTCTCTAGTAGTTTTGGGGTGATGGTACTTTTAAATATCTTATAGAAATCTCCCGGGAGTCCACCCGCACCCGGGGATTTTCAGGTAGGGAGTTCAGTGATTACGCTCTCTATTTCTTCTGCCGTGAGTGGAGCATCTAGTAACTGTGCTTGTTCTTCTTCTAATTTTGGTAACCTTATCTCTGCTAACACATCCGTAATGTCCTCCCGGTCGACCTGCGGATTAGGGGCATACAGTCTCTCATAGAAGCAAGCAAACAGTTTGTTGATCTGTTCCTGACTCCTAATCTCTGTCCCTGTTTCGTCCTCCAGCACTGTTATGGGATCCTCTTTATTTTCTTGCTTAGTGAGCCATGCCAGGAGCCTGCTAGGTTTGTCCCCTTCTGCGTGTAATCATTGTAGGTACCTCCCGTTGTTCAACCTTCCCAGTTTTTCCCAGAATTCTATACATCTTGTTCTCAACTCCATTAGTTCCCTAGGTTCCTCCCCCACTGTCTCTGCTCGGCGTTCCTCTGTTTCTATCTGCCTTTCCAGTTTACTAAGTTCTTCGATGACCACTCCCTTCAATCTCCCCATTTTACCGTTCGCAGCCCCTCTTATTACAACAATAAATGCATCCCATAGTGTGGAATTACTTGCTACACTTCCCTCATTATGTTCGAAGTAGTCTTCTATCACCACTTGGAGGTGTTCCTCAAACTGCCCCTCCCCCAGAGCCTCTGCTCGGAGTCTCCATGTTGGTATCGGGGCTTTCCTATGTGTATGTGCCCATGTTGCCAATATCGGGGCGTGGTCTGAAAGTGTGTGTGCTTTAATGTTAATCCCCGTAAAGTCCTGCAGTGATTCAGTGCCTGTGAATATGTAGTCTATCCGTGTAAATGATCCATGTGGTACGCTATAATGTGTGTAGCCTCTCCCACCTCCATGTACCTGTCTCCAGACGTCCACCAGCTGTAAGCGGTCAAGGGCTTTATGCAGTTCCTTGGCAGGGGCGCTGGTTTCTTGTGCTTGTCGTCCGACCTGTCGAGGAGTGGGTCTAGGGTACAATTAAAGTCACCAGCCTGAATAAACGTTGCCTCTCTGTAGTGGGCCAGTTTGGGTACTAATTTCTTAAAATATTCTGTCGCATCATGGTTCACAGCATAAGTGTTGATTGGGCATACCTCTTTATTCTCTTGCATGCCATGCACTAGCACTAGTCTCCCCTCTGGGTCCATTTCCTGTTTTATGAGCTGAAATGGCAAACTGGGGCGATCCATATTAGTACTCCCGTGCATAGTTCGAGTAGGTGGTGCTGTATACCTGCGCTCCCCATTTCTGGTCCACTTTGGCCTGTTTCACTGGTGTCAGATGCGTCTCCTGGAGCATTCCTATCTTGACCTTCATCCTGTTCAGCCAGGCGTAGACTCTAAGCCTCTTGACATACGCGTTGAGTCCTCTCACATTCTAGGTTGCTATTGTTAGCTCATCCAGGGCCATGTGCGCTTCTTTGTTCTGGCTCCGTCGTCCCACAGCCTTGTTCTTGTTCACTGCCCCTTACTTTACTCTTTTGGGTGCCACATGGAGTCGTCCCTACGGGGCTCCTTTTCCCAGTACCTCGGCGGTCATGTCCCCAGGATCGTTGCTGTATGCTGCTCCAGTCGCTTCGTGCTGGAATTTCCCCATTGTATTTTATGTCGTTCCATCTTCTGCCAGTGCCTTTTGTCATCCATTCACACAAGTCAATAACCCAAACAAAAACTGGATAACAAATGCCCAGCTACCCTCCCCCTGCTCGGGCCTCGCCGCTTCTCTTGCCGTGCACCCCTGGGTGAAGCAGACTTGCCGCAGCGTGATCTCTTGAAACTGGCATCCAAACTAGCAATGTGCTCTCCCCTGGGGCTTGGTCCTTCCTGGCCCTCGCAGCTCGGTTAGGGCTGGTCGCTCCTTTATACTTTTCTTCTGGCTCAATTATTTATTAAATGCTTGGTGTCGTTGTTCCTGGCTATCTGCGGTTCCTCTCATCGGGGCTAACTCCTGCAATTATTGGCATTTCTGTGCCTTAGCTGAAGGATTCCTTGTGAGTCCATCCATGTATGGTCCTCTTCGGTGGATTCGAAGAAGCATGTTTTCGCTTGATAATATCACCTTTAGTTTAGCAGGGAAGAGGAGCATGTAGCGCACCCCCGCTATTCTGAGACGTTCTTTTGTAGGACCGAACTGTGCTCTCTGTTTTTGGACCATGGCTGTGTAGTCTAGGTATATAGTGATCATGGAGGAGTTCCTGGTGATCACTCCCCTCCCCTTGAGAATGCCAGTATCTTTTCTCTATATATAAAGTTCATGATCCTGGTGATCATCGTCCACGGGGGAGCATGTGGCTGAGGTCTCCTGATTAGAGCTCCATGTGCCCTCTCCACCACAAAGCCCGTCCCGGCTCTGATCTCCTGCAGCAGTATGTTCTCAACGTATTCCGTGAGGTCGTTTCCTTCCTCACCTCCAGAAGTCCAATTATGCAGATGTTGTTCCTCCTCGCCCTTCCCTCCGCATCTTCCACTCTTCGTTCTAGGATCTTGACTTTCTGTAGCACTTCTGTCGTTTGTGTCTGTGTGACGGCGACGTCTGAAGTATTTTGTTGCACTCGCTGCTCCGTTGTTATTACTCTATCTGTCAGGTTCCTTGCGTCCTGGCGAAGAAGGCCCACATCCATCATGACTGTACCTAGGTTATGTTCTAGGGATGCTTGCAGGGCACCTATAGCTGTGTCCATCTTGTTTTCGAGGGATGTCTTCAGGGAGGTGATTGCGTCCAGGATTGGTCAGTCCTTCGTGCCCTCTTCTTGGTGTGGGGTATTCGTCTCCGCCATTGCTGTGTCTGGTAGAGTCAGCTGTTTTTTCCCTGATGTCTTGGCAAAAGTGTCCATACTGACTTGTTTGGATTTCCCTTCTCTTTTCCTGTTCAACATTGTTGCTGTGCCGGCATGAGGTACCGTTCTGCTCCTATGCCTCTCACGTGTGGCCTGCCTTTAGGGTCTTCGTGGGACTGGGTCCCGCTTTGAACACGAGTTGTTGATGCCTGGTCTATCTGTGCCGGGCTTATTGTGGATTTCCTTGCTATTGCTCTCCCCCACACTTGTATTCTGGATTGGTTGGGTATGTGTTGATACAACCACTGCTTCCTCATGGTGTGGTTCTCTGTTGCCCGGTTGGTATTTGGGGATCTCTGGTGCCTGCTGTTTGCCTTCCCTTTGGACTTGTCTGTCCAGTGCTCCGCTTCCCTTCCAGTGCCTGTGGAGGGTCTTTATTTTGGGCTTGATGTGTGCCCCTTTCCACTCAGCTGCCGTGTTCCTGTGGGGGTTCTCAATCCAAGTGTCCTGGTTGGGTACCTGTTTGCTTTGTTTGTGGCCCCACTCTATTTAGTGTCCTTGGCAGCCGGATGTGGGCCAGCCCCTCCGGTAAGATGTGCTCCCCTGGGTGAAGGCCCCTGCCTGGATTCTCGGGGGAATGGGTACTTCCACAGTGGTCTCCGCACCCCTTGTTGCTCTGGGCTCTGGTGTTGTGTCTCCGGAGCAGGACCCGCTCTGCCTCCGCTGCCTCCTCTACTAGCCCGGTCTCACCTTCCGTGTCCCCCTGGATCCACTTTGACTGCCGATTCTCAGCTGCAGAGCGGCCTCGGATTCCAAGGTAGGGGAGGGAGCTGAGGAGCGCCCTGGCTCCCCCTCGACGGCTTTTGGTTGGCTACGTGGGTCGGGGACGCCCTGCCCCATACGTCCCTTCGTATGTGTGGGCCGGTCTGGTGGGCAGACGCAGGCTCACTGGGTTCCCTCTGCACCGCAGCCCCACAGTGGCCTTCTGAGCCCCGCTCTTGCCGTCTCAATTCATCTGCCGTGTCTGCCTGCCCACTGCAGTTGTCCTCCTTCTCCTCTTCTCTAGCTGGCGTCTCCCCTCCTATGCCTCACGCTTCGGATCGCTGCACGGCAGAGGTCTCCTCAGCGGGTTCTGGCTGCTAGCGTCCGCCATTTTGCCTCCCGTGGACGCAGGGGTGTAGGAGACACATAAAATCTGGGGGGGACAGGGGACATCTTGGGGACTTTGCTTTATTTATTTATTTATTTATTTATTGTGTTTTAGTCAAAGTACTTGACTTTTCACAAAATTAGAATTAAAATTGCAGTATGTATTAAATTACAAATATCACTGTATAAAACAAGAAAAAAGAAGAAAAGAAAACAAGAAAATTAAAGGATGCAGCAGCAAAGAACATGTCTTTGTATGTTGCATTTCTGGATTTTTCATCTGACTATGAGCTCATGGTAAGAGAGAGGAAATAACAATTACTTCCACTGGGCCACAGCTAGGACTCCAGCTCATTAAGAGGAAGATCACCTGTAAGTGGACTCCTGCCAAATAAGTGAGTTGCAGCCTTTTCTACCAACTGCAAGTTCCAACTTTATTTGTGTGGGGCAAGGTGACGTGTGTGTCTCCTGGAAAGGAAGGATGGGGGTTTCAAAGAAAGAGGAAATCTTGTTTGTACCTCTGAGTAAGCCCAGTTATGGGAGTGGAGGGACCAGGTGTGTGATGTTGCTGCTTTGACTGTTGACGGGGTGGGGGGGGGTACAGCAAACAAGGAGGATGCGTGATCGCAAGCCCACCCCTTTATAAGCACTCCCCAGGTCCGCGGCCGGATGTGTCGGACCCGGGGGATGCCTAGTAGGTGGGATGTATGTGGACCCAGGGGGGTGGCCAGAGGGCAGGCCGCTATGTGGGCTGCGCCTCTAGCGCCCCTGCGAGGGCCGGGCCAGCCTCTCACTATGAGTCTGGTCCCTCTTATTCCATCTCATGCTGGCTTCAGAGCCTAGCCTTTCTTTGCCTTTGTTATTCTGAATGCAGAGCTGGACTCATGAGGGTCCTCTGCCCTGTTACATTATTCTTGCCCTGGTTTGGAGCCTGGCCCCTATAGCCATGATGGGGGGTGGGGCCTATTACTTTTGGTTGTACGTACCCTTTGAGGGTGGGCAGACACCTCCTGTTTTAGCCCACTAACAGCCTTGCTTTGCAACTTTATCACACATACCTGTCAGGTGGCATGTAACTCAATGCTACTAATGTTATCAGCCTCTGAAGTCTGGAATCCTTTGCCACATCAACTAGGCTACAGGCTTGTCACCTGAGACTTACCCATGTCTGAGTCGGCATTTGTCGCCATGTGGGGAAGACACACACAGAATGAGCAGGGCATCGTGCCCTTGTGGGTTTTTCACACTTCGTCCTCGGGGTGGGCACAATTCACTCTGCAGAGAAAGTGGCACACTCTGGGCAACATTCTCCCACTTTGACAATGGGACCCAAAGAGCAACATTGCCCATTTGAAATACCTCTGTTGACTTATTATTGGGCAATCCCCACTGATGGGTTTAAGCACCTGCTTAACGCGAGATGGCAATTAAGGGCATTTGCCCATGCACTCAAGAAGCACAGGACACCCTCTTACCAGCGACATGCCATGCTCACTCATTCTGATCACAAATTACCATTTATCTGGGGTCATGTGAAATGTATTTATTTATTTATTACATGTGTAGCATCACGCAAAACCCCCAAGCATCAAGGCGCAACGAAAACTGCATGGAGTGGACCACTTCCAATGGTGCACGTTTTCACTTTCTGCCACAAAATGGAAGATTTTAGCGTAAAAGGCAGGTGAAATCACATTGCTTTTCCACTTTGGAAGAGTGTAAATACCTTGCACAATAAGCGATTGCTGGCGGAATTGACAATATCTTCCTCTGGATTCTGCCCGCTTTTACCAGGTTTCATTTCCAAGCAGATCCCTGAGGAATCCCTTTACTTATTTCCAGCATGAGAATCCATGTTGGCAGTAAGGCCGAATTTGTCTGGTGGAGCGGGAAATACAGGGGGTCCTGGTGTGTCCACTCGGCTCCCGAACTCCACCAAGAAAATGCACGGAAATCTGGCCAATTAGAAAAAGCGACAGTAATAGTGTTTTCCACCACTTTTTCGGAACCAATTGACCTGGAAAATGCTGTGTTGCATCGGAAGCTGAATGCATTCACTCTGCCTATTATCCCACCGGAAGATTAAGGCAGGTGCTGAACAGAGGTGTTAACATATTCCTGTGCACAATCTGCATTTGGAGCATTAGCTAACTGAGCTACCTTACAAATGATATCTCCTCTGGGGCTTTACCGTCTTAACACCTTAACTGCCGTGGGTATTTCCCCCCAGTGCCAAGGCATTTTTTGGTGATTTCGGTAATCCCTTGTAACTTCATTGTTACATGAGATATCTCGGCCAAAGTTGGCCCCTTTTTTCCCACATGTATGCGGTCGTAACGCCACCCAGGAATCCTAGTTTGCTGTAGGGGGGTGAGAGAAAATTACCAAAAAGGAGAACATTTGGGTTTTTTTCAGAAAATGCTAATAAAATGTTGTACAAAGAAGCCTGTGGTGTTTTCCTTGTAAGAGCTAGGAACAAATGGTTTGCTGTGCTGGATTCACCATATTCCAGGCTTTCAAGAAAAGATTGAGTGGAAATGCTAATCAGCCATTTTGTGAGAGGGAGGCGATTTTGGCGTTTTTTGTCCAATAGGACATGCATGGACGGAATGGAAGAAAAGGGTAGGAAAGCTGAATGGGAAGCCAGAAAGGCATACATTTCTGAGGAGTAGACAATATTCCAAGTTTAGGAAGGGGTGATTTGCGCAGGTTAGGCAACAACTATGTAGGGAAAGATTCCATAGTTTGGGGGGAAATCGGGAAAATGACAGAAAAACAAATACAATCTACGCACATTTCACTCTGGTCACCCACCGAAACACGCAGCCAACAACACATGGCCTACCTTCCCGCGTTCCCACAGGTTTCCCGACGAAAACAGTACCTCACATGTGTGGGTGCACCTACCTGGGTGCAAAGGGAAAAGCCTAAAACACTGGTAACCCCAAGTCTTATCGCACAGCAGATTTTCTGAAACTTTGCTCATGTGGACATCCTACAGATTTGGGCCTAGTGTGTTGAAGCCACGAAGGAAAACAGGGAACCCCATGCATTTCGGAAAAGAAGACACCCATGGGAATCCACAGAGGTCTGACTTGCGTGAATCGCCCCATAATTTATGACCCACAATCCCTGACAAAGTCTGAAATTTGTTGGAAAAGACACAATTTTCACATTGTCTGGGATTGTGGGTAATAAATTCTGTGGCTAGTGGTCCCACCCACACCTACCCCACCCAAAACTACGTTTTAAGAAAAATAATCTTTTTTTTTGTTTGCCCCCCTTCCCTGGGGGCAGATGATCACCCATCTGCCCCAGGGTATTGGCCCCATGCTTTGGAGGCCAGGGGGGAGAGGGCAGCTTACATAGTAAGCAGCCCCTCCCCCCACTTCAAAAACAGATCCTTGCACGACACACCAAACACATATTCTGGGGGGATGAATGACATTACATCCCCCCATTCACAATTGTGGGGGGGATTTGTCCTCCCCATGTCCTACGCCCATGCGTGGACAGTTACTTGTCTGGCCGTTTGCTCGTCGATCTACGGTCTGATTTTCTTCTGGAATCGGACTGAGTGGCCAGCAAGTATTCCAACGCCTTAAGGTGAAGTTTGCAGTTAATTATGCCCGTTTTAACAGGATCTCATGCAGGATCATATAGGAGCTTCCCGGTATTGCGTCCTAATGCATGGCCGCTTAACCACGCCCCCTCCATTCCGGCTAACTTATGCGTTGCTCAGGCCTAACACAGTCAGAACCCAGTCTAGGTGTCCACCCACCAGACTGAACACATCCAACTGATTTCATCAGCACCACACCTATTGCTATAAAGCAGCTATCATCCAACAATCACACCAGTTGCACACATATCCGGTGCACACACGCACCATATCACACTCAACCTCTCTACTGACTTGAACTACGGGTCCCGAGGGCGTTCAACCTACCAGTGCTTTGAAGTCATACAAATGATACATAAGGCGCTATATAAATGCCAAGTAACATAACACAACATAACATAAATAATCAAAATGACTCAGGTAGTTGGCACAAAGGATAACTGTTTTAATTTCAATTATCTCAAACATGGAGTACAAAGGACATCAACAGACATCTCAGCGCAAATTCATTACAAAACAAAGCAGTCTTTTTTAACAAAAAATCGTTGTTGATGACGTTAACCTACGTATTACTAATGTCATCCTATGTGGCAAACTACAAAAACACTATTGAAGAAAGTGATTGGGTCTAAGGGAATATCTAAGTATACGTGCTATACTAGCATGGGACAGTGAGGGAAAGTAATTGGTTTCTTAACATCAGGTGGAGTAAATAAGCCCTCCCTTCAAAATGGCCACTATGAACGTCACTAAATACACAACGTCCTATTGGCTACACAAACTATAGGACCCTTAATTACATGGGGCCTCATTACATGGGGCTATTAGAACCATGGCTACGCCCTTACCGCATTCCGGGTCCAGGTTATCGGAATAGGGACTTGCCGGGTCAAATCAACCTTGGAGGACCCGGTAAGTCCCCATTCTGAGAACCATTACCCATTCCCATTCGAGTCCCCTTAGGGCTCAATGGGAATGGGGATGGAGCTAATAACAGGTCTGCTAATAGCAGGCCCGTTGTTAGCTCCCTGGTCCCTTAGCGGCTCCTGCTAAGGGCGCCTCGCAAGACGAGGCGCCCTTAGCGGAACCCGCTAAGGGACCTCGTAATGCGGCGGTAAGGGGTTAACAGCAACGGCACCCTTACCATTGCCGTTAACCCCTTACCGCCAACCTCGTAATGAGGCCCATGGTCCCTTACAATTGGTTGGCACGCTCTGCCGCGTTCGGCACAGTCAACCATTCAATCCTACTTGACCGCCTTCACTCCATAGAAATCCGTGGAACCACTCTCAAATGGATTGCATCCTTCCTCAACAACAGGAAACAAATAACCCAATGTCTACTTTTGCATCGGCCGCACGCCCTGTCAATACTGAAGTACGACAGGAAGCATTTCTATCAGCCCTCCTATTCAACCTCTATGTGTCCACCCTCCCTGGAATCATCCGCCCACACATTATCCTATGCTATAACTATGTGGATGATACACAAATCATCCTCAAACTCCTCAACTCAGACCTCAACTTCCAGCCCGACCTTACAGCTTGCCTCCTTGACATAGACCATTGGATGACTACAAACCACCTCCTCTTAAACCCCACTAAAACCAAAACCATGGTGGGTGGCAACACTGAGCTTCTCCCCTGCCCTCTACCCTGGCCCCATCCATGGGCCAAGCTCCAACCCCTTCCCCCACAGTAAAAAACCTTGGATGTACTCCAGACTCGGACCTATCCCTCTCTCGCCAAATCAACATCTCCAAATCTTGTCATTACCATCTCCAGATTCTCCGACACATTTTTCCCTACCTCTCATTTCCGAACAGAGTTGCCGCTGTTAAGTCCATTGTAATGTCAAGACTGGACTATGTTAACTACCTTTACCTCAGAGTCCGGGCATACCACTGTTCTAAATTACAAAGAGCACAAAACACTGCCACAAAATTACTACTAGCACTGGGCCCAAGAGACCACACCTCTCCAGCTCTCAGAAGCCTGCACTGGCTCCCAATTGGATGAAGGGCCTCTTTCAAGACTCTGTGCATCACTCACTGAGCAGTGCACAAAACTGGCCCTATATACCTGCAAAACAAGCTTAAACCATACCACCCTCACTGCACCCTAAGATCAAGCTCTGCACTCCTTCTGGTGATCCCAACCACCAACTCAGTCAGGATCGGAGGATCATCGTTCTCAGCCTTGGCCCCCTCTCTTTGGAACTCACTTCCCCCTTGTATCTGACACACCGATGACTATTTGTCATTCCTCAAACTACTAAACACATGGCTCTTCCCATAACTCCAATGATCACCCTAAAGATGTGCATGAAACTTCTGTAGTATAATTTATAGTGCTTTGAAGTATAGTGCTTTAAAGTATAGCGCTTCACTGAATGTGATAGCATTCTGCTGCCAGCAATAATGTGGCACGCACATATAGTCATTTTATGTTGCCAACAGAACAGATGAATATATGGCTGGTGGCATGCAAGGTATGGAATTTATATTGCAGCCAAAAAGCTCATTATAGAGCGTAAATGTGCATCCATTTTTTTTCCTTTTCTCTTCCTTGAAATGCCTCATACACAGGAGACTACATTAGCTATCTAATTGACTGACTTAATTAACAAATACGAATCACTAGTGCTAACTCATTAACATTATAATGTAATCTATATGTGAAAATGAGGTGGAAGTACATGTTTTGAAATGCGCTTTTAAACATGCATTTTTCTCTCTTATTTTCTCTGGCTGTGCTGAATACGAAAGATGGGAAGGCAGCAGGAAATCAAAAAAGAAACAATTATTATAGTATGAAGCTCCCATTGTTTGTAACACAGGGGTGTCAGCCTAATACACTTTCTGCTAATATGATTGGAGGGAAGTATATCTGCAGGTATGCTGCATAAGCAGCAGAGTTCTGCTGGGGGAAAGTCTGACAAAAAAGTTCAGATCGCTTTGGCTGAGCTGCCGAGACGGACGATCTGAGACTGGGCTGTGAGAACACTCGGCCCATTCTTCGGAGGTGAGCGAAGGGAGGTCGTGTGGGGGAGAGAACTACAGATAATTGGTAAATATCCAAAGTGAATTGAGGTTACTGTGTGATGTTGTACGAATGACCTTCTAAAAATATCAGGCAGGCAGAGAAGCAAAGGGGAATCCCCTATGTTTAATTGCCATTTTGTAATGTTGCAATGTGAATGTTGTTCTGTCGCTGTATTTTTTTCTCTTCTTTTTGTTACAGACAATGCGGTAAGACAAATGTACAAATGGTAAAATGTTTTCTTTGAAATGTAACTTTTATAATACAAATGATATATACGCAGATCGTGTAGAGTGTTTTTGTTTTGGTCATTTCTTGGTGCATTTAAAATAATACCTTATGAAATGGGGAAGATTTGTTTAGCTAATACATGTGTCATGTTTCCCATGCGGATGGAATAAATAGGCTTAGCAGTTATAAATAGTTGTATGCCTGTGTTCACCCAGGTCATGGTGTTTGGGTGGAATCTAATAAAAAATATAGATTACTGGGGGTCCATGAACCAGTAATGAGGCCTATGGAAGCATAGTTCACTGATGGATATAAGTCAGTGATGACAAGACAGGTTATTGATAATACTCTATGTGTGAAATTGTGGTGTCTCTGTATATATGTCCAAGGCTCTCTATAGATCACAAGAACATTATAAGAATAAGGAAAGTTTTGTGTATGTTGGGGCCATAAATAAAACAGAAAAATCATGCTCACCACTAAATTATCAACAATAATATATACTAATAAATTATCCCATATAATGGGCCTCATCACGACTTTGGCGGTAACCCTTAAAATCGGCGGCAACGCTATTAGCGCCGATTTTAAGGGTCCATCGGATCACAAGTCCAAATACCGCCGGTGCCATTACAGCCGGCGCAAGTACAGCGGCTGTACAAGTACCGGCCATAACAGCGCCAGGAACCATTTGCACTAAAACACCAGCAATCACAAGTTCGGCATAGGCGCTATTAGTGCCAGAAAAGCGGCGGATAATCCGCCGAAAATACCTCCAGCAAAAAGCTGGAGGTAACAGAACACAGGCCACAGCAATAAGGGCCTAGGTGGAAGCAATGGAAATCAGAGGTCTACAAATTGTAGTATAATTTATTGTGTTGTGGAGTACAGCGCCACTGCATGGGATCACATATTTGCTATAATGTGGCACACATATAGCCAGCCATATGTCGCAAGTGTAACATATGGGTATGCAAATGGAGACAGGTTACAGATTTAAAAGCATAATAGATTTTTTTTTCTCTTTCTCATTTGAAATGCCTCATTCACAGGAGACCACATTAGCTATCTAATTGACTAACTTAACTAACAAATACTAACACCAATGCTAACTAAATAACATTATAGTGTGGTCTCCATGAAGAAAAAGGAGGCAGGAAAGACATGTTCTGAGATGCAGTTTAAACGTGCATTTTTCTCTGATTTTCTCTGGCTGCGCTGAAATGTGAAGGACGGAAAGTCAACAGGAAATCAAACAGAAACAGTTATTACAGTATGAAGATCCCATTGTTTGTGAAACAGGGGTGGCAACCTAATACACTTTCTGTTAATATGATTGGCGGGAAGTATATCTGAAGACAGGCTACGTAAGCCTGGGGGATGTAACAGAGTTTTGCTGGACGAGCTCTGACAGAATTAAGTTCAGATGACATTTGCTGAGCTGCAGTGAAGAGATCGCCTTTACAAATGCTGTGGGGAATCGGGCTGCTGACCTTCAGAGACTGGGTATTTCTGGTCTCACTCGGCGCAGGCTTGAAAACTTTGTGTTTTCGCCGTGCCCTTCAAATTGCAAGCTTACAAGGGCAACCCTGGGTCATTCCTCGGAGGCAACCAGCCAAGGGAGTTTGTGTGTGGGAGAGCTACAGATAGCTGGTAATTTTCAAAAATAAATTGAGGGTGTGCCGCGTGGATGAAGTGTTTCTCAGGCAGGAAAGATAGCAATAGGGAATTCCTGTGTTTAACTGCCACGTTATAATGTTGCAATGCAAATGCTGTCCTATTGGTGTAACTTTTCTTTTTCTTGTTGCAAATGTAAAGTAAAATTCGTTGTATTATTGCATTTGTTTCTCTTCTATTTATTCAGGACTGTTTCACCAGAATGGTAATGTATTGTTTTGAAATGAAATTGTTATAACACTCAGTCTGTTTAAGGGTATTTTTGCTTCTGTTTTTCTTTGGTGCATCTAAAATAATATCCTGCAAGAAAGGGAAAGATGTTCAAATAATACATGTGCCAAGTTTCCTATACAGATGAAGCAATGTCATTAGCAATTATAAATAGCTGTGTGCGTGATTCCACTCAGTGTATGTGTGTGTGTTTTCTGAGTGGAATTTAATACAATAGTTCTTGCTGAGCGTACATGAATCAGCAAAAAGAGGCCTATGGAAACATAATCTCACTAATGTAAATAAATTAGTGATAATACCACAGGGGATTGAGAATGCTATATGTGAAAATTGTGGTATCTATGAATGCAGGTCCGAGGCCTCTAGTGATCACAAGAACAGTCTAAGCAAAAAGAAGGGGTTTTGTATATTGGGGCTACAAATAAAACAGAAAATTATGCTCACCAAAATAACGCCAACAAAATGTATACCATCAATTCATTCTGTATACTGAAATAAGGAATGGCCCCTGAAAGGAAATAAGGCCAACCCCAATCTAAAAGCAAGGAGTAGTCATTGCCAAATTACCATTATTTTTGGCGGTAAGAAAATACCACCAGGTCCCAAATCTACACAAAATACCCTACATTTTATGGTGCATTGCAGGCCGGGAAAGTGATAATAGAGCACCTACTGGGGGTGGCAAATGTGTCTCACACTGCCATCTGTACATTAAAGGGAACCCATTTCATAATAGCAGTGTGTCACTTAAAACGAATTTTAGAATGTCTCAAATGGAAGCCACATTCTCAGAGCTAGTGCAATATTTAGAGGCAAAGTTATATGCACATGGGACGTGGTCATCGAACAGTGCCACAGAAAGGCATGACCGCATTCATGGTGAAGTGCAGAAAGAAAAACTGGACAATATTTTTGCAGACGGCAGCATAATTCACGTCTGCCTCTGAGATTATTAAATGCAGCTGATAAACATGCAGAGAAAGATCTGGTTTATTTTGAATAGGTCCCTGCGAATGCAAGAAAATGATACCAAGCTGATTAACAGGTTAAAAGCTGACCTAGATGGGGCAAGTAAAAAGGAAGAAATGTTAAGAGCAGGAATAGAAGGATGTCAAAAAGACATGCAGTTAAAATGCAGAGATTTTGAGATTCAATTGTCCAAAAGCAAGAAACATTTTGAGGACAGTGAACAAGAATCGGTACACTTAAAAGCATTAGTGGATCACATTAGACAAGATAAAGATGAGATGGTTTCAGAAATGCAGGTTTTACAAAAAGAACATTTTGAAAAAGAAAGTGATCTCCAAAATGCAGAACAGGAAATTGTTAAAATGCTTCAAGAAAGAGACAAGAGAAACAAAGAATTCAATGAATGCCAAATGCAAATGTGTGACATGCAGGAGGTAATTAATAAAATGAGTGATGAAAACAACTATTTGCAAAACGAAGCAGACAGGCTCCTTAAGAAGTGTAAGGACTTGGACCAGCAAAAATGCATTTCCAGGCCACCGGATAGACGGCAGGGCACCACATTCAATGGAGTTGAGGTGAATTCTATCTCTACCCAAAGAGCTAGTGCCCCAGTGACTGGGCCAGTGACTGAACTTGGTTGCAGCGCCCTTGGGGGATTTGATACTCCCATTGGGGGCCGCAACCAATCCCATACACCTGGAACCAGGGTTGAGTCACCAAGTAGTGCAATCCAATGCATTGCAACAAGTAGCCCCATTAAGATAATGAAATCCATCAAAGCCCTGATCAAACCATTTAAAAAGGGATGAAAATGCTGCATAGAGGATCACTTAGAAGCGGTTCATGACATTTTTAAAGCCATCCAGATACCCAAGGAACAGTACAGGCAGTATTTTCATTTAACTTTAGATGCTCCCATGGCCAGTATCATAAGGGGATTGAATGAGCAGCAGAATATGAGATGGGCAGAGTTTGAAAAAGAGATTAGGCGTCATTTTTCTCCTTTCCAGTCATTGCAGGAGGCAAAGAAAGTTGCTTACACAATCACTGCTGGGTCTAATACATCCCCTCGCCAGTTTTTACATGACTTAAAAAGAGCATTTTCTCAATTTGATGTATCTTTTTACCCCAATTCTAATGAGTTTAAAACTGCCTACTTCTATGGGCTACAGAAAGACATCATATCCCAATTGGTCCATGAATTTGACCTTGACAAGTCCTTTGAATGGATTGTACACCAAAGCACAAAACTATATGAAGTACTCTATTGTCAGAGTAGAGAAAGCGATAAAATGAAAGACACTAGACCAAAATCTAAAGAACCCTCAGCAACAGTGATGGAAATCAGGTCAGCCAAAATGTCCCTTGAGTCTGCTTAAAGTCCAGGTAAAAATAATTTGGCACCTGAACAAAGGAGTAATCAACAAAGGTCATCACACCCTGCACCAATGTTTCAATCACATGATCCTAGTAATAGGGAGAGCTACATTAGCCCTAGGTACTATGGAGACAGACCCCGGGCAGGATATCGGCCTGATATGTCAGGTATGAATAATAATCAGAGACAAGGTCAGGATCAAAGAAATAATGGAGCCTACCAGACATTGGGGACACAAAGTAGACTTGATCCTGATACCATGATATATGGTAATCAGGACATACCCCGATATGTGGATCGGTTTACTAATAATGGGAACCAGCATAGGGGACAGTACCCACAAAATGAGAGATAGGACATGAGGCAGAGTATGAATTATGCTCCACGTCAGTACAATGATTCCCCACCAGGGGACTACAACCAAAGGATGGGTGCACCCTGATACCCTCCACATATGAATCAAGAGTTCAGGAACAACCCCAATAGAAATCATTCCCCTGTGAGGCACCAGAATAGATCCAATCAGGGGGAAAACAACCAATATCGATCTAGGCCACAGAGAGTGGATTCTAGAGAGATGGAAAGATTCCAGTGTCTCAAGGCCCAAGTGAAAATGTTAGCTGAGCAAATAGGGAAGCGCTGTACAGCACAAAAACAGTCATCAAAGGAGGGGGCAGAAAGCCATAGCAATGACCGGGTGGTTTCTGAAAAGTGACTAAGTACTTATGTTATGTCATGTTATATTATATGATTTGTATTGCGCACCTGGTACCCGAAGGATGATGGGCTCAGACTGACAAACACAAAACAGACCACAAATACAGCAGAATAGTTATCTAGACCCAGTCACCATTGTGGGGTTTAGGCAAAAAGCAGTGTTTTCAGTTTCTTTTTAAAGAGTACTGTTGAAGCCAGCGTTCTTAATGCCGTGGGAAGGGCATTCCATGCAATGGGTGCTGCAACTTCAAATGACCCCTACCTTGTTTTGATATTCTTATGCCTAGGTACACTGAGTGTATTAGAATTGTCAGATCTGAGAGACCTACCCTTATCCTTCACGACTATGGCCTCCTTCAGATATGATGGCATTTTACCAACAATGCATTATAATACTTGCAGCGCCAAAAAGACAGATTGGTCTGATGTAATTATGCATAATGTCTCTGGGATGCCTAATGATATAAAAGTGAAAGTACCAGTAAATGAACATAAGACAGAAATTGCAAATACATCTAAAAGAGAGGTACGGTTTAACCTAGAGCTAAATCAAACATTGGAGACTTGTACAAATGAAAAAGGAAAACCTGAAATTCCAAAAGAACAAAGAGACAGATTTAAGAAAGATGATTCATTCATGGGGAATATCAATGAGCAGGGAGTAAGTGGGGATGCTATAACTCTTTCCCTGGGCAATCAAAACAATGACCAAACAAATAAAAAAAAGGAATACACAAAAGGAGGGTATAGGTCAATCACCTGAAGAATTCTTTGAGCCACATATTTTTGAAGAAGTTAAAAGGACTAAAATAACCACAAATGCACAGAATTAGACAATGACAAATTGCCAAGTGATGTTGTTACACATGTTCAGTTGGAGGGTTGGAATGTGACCTCTAATGATACCTGGATGGATGGGCGAACGGTGGCCACACTCCAAAAAACCTCTGAACATGGGGAAATGAATAAAGTCTCTCACACAGAAATGGGCAAAAAGTAGGGGAAAATGTCTTTCCATTTATCAATGTGTTTAGCCAAAAGTGAAAAAGGCCTGAGAAAGGTGAGCCCTGAAATCAGTAAGAATTTGCACTTCTTGTGTCTGTTAGAGGAAGTTGAAGACAGGTATTATGCTCCCATCACTGTAGAAGAAAATGCAATACATTTGCAATAATTGACACTGGCGCACAGGCCACAATTATGTCTAAAGAATTGGTAAAGAGTATCAATGAAGGGAGATCCCCACAGAATCAGATCACAGTGAAGGAAAATCAAGGTCCAGTGCATAATTTTAATGGGGAGGAGGTGCCTATTATAGGTGTCACCGAGGTTGACATAAAGATAGGAAAACACAGAATGAAGCAAGAGGTATTGATCACATCTATTTGTGAAATTCCATTTCTGATGGGAACAGATTGCCTGAAAAGATTGTCCCCTCTCATAGATGGGGTGAATGGAGTACTGTGGTCCTTAACCAAAAAACCATTAAGACCTAAGAAACTAAAATCACAAAACAGCAATATAAATGAATGTCACACCGTTACCAAAACAAATGATGCATTGGAGGTATATCTCCAGAATAGCTGCATACCTAGCGTCACTATTATCTTAATGTGTCAAGACAAAATGCAGAGTGAAGATGAGAAACAATCTGTACAAATATACTTGGACCCAAGGAAAAAATGGCAAACTGCCATATATGAGCACATATTATGTTTTTGTTTAACAGAAAAAACATGCAAACAGAATACTGCTACTAAAACAAACACAGAAAAACACATCACCACTCTTTCTGAAATACACATGGAAGATGAGAAACCATGTGCTCACATTGGTATAAATGACTATTCTAAAACAACAAAAGCCATTTTAGCACTTGAACAGGAAAGGTGTTTCATTAATGAGAAATTGTTGCAAAAAATAATGGAGAGGGAGGCGATTCCGAAATTTAGAATTAAAAACCAATATGTCTCTGGTTTGGATAGTCCAGACTTTGAAAACCGAATTGCAGGCAGATGCATGCTGTAAATTAGTATTGGACAAAAACAATTCACCATAATGTTTGGATAGTGAGTGGGACACAAAATGACTTTTACATGGGCAATGATATAATGCACAGAATATGTATGGTGTTAGATTTCCTTAATCAAAAAATATGGTCACGCCTAGGTGGGCCGGCACCTGAATTTGAAGACAAAAGAAGGGCTTATCATTGCGCACAACTGGTCCCATATGCAATTGAATTACAGCTGAGAAAGGATACTATTATCCCTGCATTCACCAAACAGGTTACAATAACACTGAAATGCAAAAATGGACAGCAGATGGAAGACTCTGATGCATTTGTGTGCTTGAATGAATCCATAAGACAGCAAGGCCTGTATTATGAATGCATTCCATTGATAGATATTGGTGAAGGGTCTGTAAAAATTATGGTGAATAATAAAGGTTGTCAAGATATTCATTTAGAGGAAAACTCCTCATTAGGAATGGCTATACACAAATCACGTTATGCTGCAGATCTAAATAACATGGTGATTGGAAACATACCTGAAAAGTATGTAGATGCCAAAGGTGAGTTGCCAGAATACCTGAACTCTCAGCCCAAAGGAATATTTGAAATTCATTCTGCGTACCCTTATGATTCAAATGAGACAGTGTGCTGTCATCAAGAGGATTGCATAACATTTAAGATAAATGAAAATGAAACAGAAAATCAGCCCATTGAAGTGGAAGCTGATATGCCAAAATATTTAAAAGTGGCAGCTTTACAGAGAGACGCAGCCACACAGTTAGATTAAAGCACAGAGATTCCTCTACTGGAAGCCTTTCCAGAATTTTCAAAAATGATGGAGGAACAGATTTTATCAGCGGATGCATGCGACAGCGATGAGGATAGAAATGAATTGAGGAAGATATTTATGGAGTTTAAAGATGTATTTGCAAAAGATGCTTATGATTGTGGTCTAACTCATTTACATATGGCCACGCTACCGGAAGGGTGTAGTAGAAACCCAGTATTTGTGCGCCAGTATAGATTACCACTGGCATGTTTAGATTCATTGGCAGAGATAATTAAAAATGTGGAGTCTCGGGAATTATCAGGCCTATTCATAGCACACCCAACACGCCTGTTTTAGGTGTTTTAAAGCCAAATGGTCAATGGCGACTATGTGCAGATTTAAGAGAATTAAATAAAAGAGTGCCAGTATCCAGATGGCCACTGCCATTCATTGATCAAGGCCTAGCTCAGGTACATTGTTCAAAAGTGTTTACCACGTTAGATCTCACCTCTGGATATTGGTGCGTGCCATTGGCAGAGGAGATTCAGAATTTATTTTCATTTTCATTTGATAAGACTCAATACGCATGGGTTAGAGTTCCATTTGGGTATGTCAATAGTGGGAGTGAATTTGGAATATTTTTGAGAAAGGCCATGCCTGATCCAGCGGAAAGAGGTAGCATAGTTTATGTGGATGATGCACTGATAAAAAATGAGAGCTTGAAAAACCATTTTGATGAAATAAGACATGTTCTTGGACAATTGCAGAAAGCCTGCGCCAAAGTATCTTTACAGAAAGCACAATGGTGCAAGAAAAAAGTGAATTTTCTAGGCCATGAAGTGCATGAACCTGGACTACACCCACAAAAGAAGAAAATAGAGGCCATACAAAAACTAAAAGACCCTAAAAATGTGAAAGGGGTAAAAAGTGTATTATGAATGACAGGCTATAACAGGAAATTCATTGAAAATTAGGCTGAAATTACTCAACCATTGACTAAACTGCTAAAGCTGAATACACCCTGGAAATGGGAAAAAGAGCAGTCTGAGGCAGTGCTAAATTAAAGGAATGTCTTGCAAAGGCGCCATGTTTAGCATACCCCATAAAGGATAGGGATTTCTTTATAGAAATAGGTTTCTCTGAACATTGTGTGTCAGCAGTGTTATCACAAAAACATGATTTGAATCACAAAACCATTGCCTATACAAGCAAGGCATTTTCCCAAGTAGAAATTAAATTCAGTGAATATGAAAAGGCCCCTTTGACCACTGTGTGGGCGCTACAGCATTTCCGCCCCATTGTTCAGGGAGAAAAGGTGATTATTGAGACAAATCATCAACCCTTGCAGTTTTTAGAGAGTAAAAGAATTAGGTCAGGTAATCTAGCACAGTCCAGAATCACTTCATGGACGCTGGCATTGCAGGGTTTTCCTGTAGAAGTGAGATATGGCCAAAATAAAAAGAGCCCAGTTGCTCAAGGTTTAGCAGATCTACATGACTGTGCAGCTGAACATGTATCAAACGAAGTAGAAGTGGAATCTAGTTTACAGGAATTGGGGCAATCACCACACAAAGCTTTTGATGAAAAGACATGCAAGGATTTACCAACTGTATATGTTGACGGTTGTGGTTTTCACATTGAAAATGACAGTGATAAACAATTAGTATCAGGGATAGGGAATGTCTGGTTGAAATGCGAAGGCATCCCCAGTATAGGGACGAGGATTGGGGCTAGGAGCAGTCAAGTAGTGGAATTGTCAGCCATTTATAAAGAAATTGCTACTGCAGTTGATAATAAATTTAATGAGATTGTCCTGGTGACTGATTCTGATTATGCACGAAGTAGCTTTGTGGAATATTTACCTGGGTGGAAAGCGAGAGGCATGATTACATACAACAAAAAGCCACTTAAACATGGAAAAATGATACAAGCCATAGACAAATTGGTGTCAGAGAATGATTTAACAAAATACTGGAGAACAATTTGTGGACATTTAAAGACTCCAGGAGAGGATAAGGAGAGGAATGATAAGGCAGATCACCTGGCTAGAATTGGGGCTGTGATAGGAGAATTGCTACCTATTGAACATTTACTTGGTGAAATACAAATTGATGCAGTAACACGCTCTAAAACGCCAAAGAATGTAGAGCAACCAGTGGTACAGTGGAGTTATGATACACCAGATCAAGATCTGATTAAGGCACAAAAGGATGATCCAATTTTGGGAATATATTATAATCATTTGACAGACCCTGAACAAAACTCTTTAACAGAAAATGATTGTATGGGAAAAGAAGAGTTAAGAGTACTATTAAATAATAAAAAACAAATTAGACTACAGGATGGACTCATGATTAGAGAGTTCATAACAGGACAAATACAGTGGGTGGTACCCCTTTCATTCAGAGGGCTAATGCTACACCATGCACATGATGCAATAACTGCAGGACACAGAGGTTCACAAAAAACAATGGAGATACTGAAGGATTATGCATACTGGCCACATATGTCTCAAGATGTGGAATTATACACTAGAGGATGTCTAGTATGTGCCCAATTGAAACCTGCTTCACCTATGCATAGAGCCCCATTAATGAAAAGAGGCTTAACTCTTCCATGTTCAGATTTGCAAATAGACTATGTAGGGCCTGTAAAGAGGTTGAGCAGGGGGAACAAATATATTTTGAGTGTGGCCTGTTTGATGTCAAAATGGATAGAGTGTATTCCTGCACCAGATTGTAGTGCACAAAGAGCAGCTACATTACTGGTGAATCATGTATTTTCAAGGTTTGGGTTACCACAAAGAATAGAATCAGACAGAGGAAGTCATTTCACAAGCGCTTTAATGAGTAAGGTATGGCAAATACTGGGAGTGAAAAGGAAATTACACATTGCATATAGAGCTGCTTCTTCTGGGGAAGTTGAACACTGTAATAGGCCCGTTGTGGACATATTAAAGAAGTTTGTAGCAGAAGCAGGTTCCAGCTGGGATTTAGGTTTCCCTTTGGTTTTGATGGCAATCAGATCAACTCCTGCCAAAGAAACATGTATTAGCCCCCATGAGGTTTTGACAGGTAGGAAGATGTTGTTACCACAACACCTGCTATACAGAACACATGAGCAGTTACTTGTAAGTGCATCTACAGTTCATGAATACATGGATGAGCTGAGGAAGCATTTACAACATGCATTTGCTTTTGTGCAGCGAAATCTAGAAAGAGCTGCTGAAAGTGCAAAGTCATATTATGATAAAAAAAACATCAGTGAAAGAGTATTGTGTGGGGGATAAGGTGTACAAATTTCATTTTGGAAAAAGTAAACAGAAAAATTCCAAATTTCTGGCAGCCTGGCAGGGGCCATTTTGAATTATTGATAAGATATCTCCCGTAGTGTACAAAACTTTGAAAACTGAAGGTGAAACAGCAACAGAACAGTTGCCATAGCACCCCAAACATGAGGTAAGGAGACTTGAATGTGTAGAAACAGAAAGAGTCCCTTATATACATTAAAAAAATAATAATAAATGAGGTTAGTCATAGAGCAGTGACTGGGAAATAAAAATAGATGTGATTGATTATTGTGATGGAACACAAATACTGTGACATATATATATGTATACATAAAAAAATAAAATAAATAAGAAGTGGGGGCTGAAAATAATGGAGTTATTTTACAAAATTAAAAGGTGTTAAATGTTGAATGCTGTTTTATATATGTTTGTTTTCTCTCTAACGTGCTTAATTTCAGGCGATAGGAAAAGGGCAAAATGTTTTGTAAAGCATGTTTTATTTTTGGCAAAAGGGTGAAGTTAGTATTGTGCAATGTACTTAATTTGTTTCTTTTATATTTGATTTTAGAATACTAACGTATTTTGGGTCGGAGGTCACAGGATCGAAGGACGCAGGAGACGATGGATTCCTGGAGTCCCCTGCATGAAGATCAAATGATGCCTGCCTCCGGATGGAGGTGAAGACAAAATAACCAGGATGCCAAAAGAGATGACTTCTATAAAAAAAAGAATCCAAGAGTGCCAGGATCGAAGAGTGCACCAAATGAACCAAGTGATGTGACGTTGCTGGTCGGGACATATCAAAGGCAGACAAGTGTCCTGGAGTATGGAGTTCCACATATTTATTATTTTAATTAATTATTTTAATCTGTTATGTTAATTCGTTATTGTAATTATTTATTTTATTTTATTGTTTTATGATTGACTTCAATTATAAAAGCAACACATTGGACGATGGACACTTACGTTGGGAAGAAATATGTAAAATATTTTATAAGAACTGATGGACTCAGAGATGAATGTTGATATTACGATGGTTGAACAGTGATTTTTCATTTTTCATTTTTCATATGTGAATATTCATTTTGTTGAATTGCTATGATTTAAAAGAAGAAAAGGAGTAAGTTGGGTTTCTTCCAATTGTGGCTTGGCCCTTGGCTAAATTATCAGAAAAAGGAGGGTATTGTTGGGTATTTTGTATAGATTTGGGGCCTAGCGGTATTTTCTTACCGCCAAAATGAAAATAATTCAGTAATAATCACTCTTTGCATTCAGATTAGATTCGGTATATAGTAATACAGTATACATACATTATTTCAGCACACTGATACATTTAGTGGTATACATTATGTTGGTATGCGTTATTGGTGGTATTTCTGGTGAGCATAATTCCTTTGTTTTATATGTGGCCCCAATATCCAGAACCCCTTATTTTTGTTTAGTTTGTTCGTGTGATCACTAGAGAGGCCTCAGGCTTACATTTCAGGAACACCACATTTTCAATTGGAGTACCACTATGGGTTGTCCTCGCTGTCTTATCTACGGCAGCGAGCTAACATGCGGTATTTATCACCAACTTATCTACATCGGTGAACTATGTCCAGGGCCTCTCTTTCTGCTGACTCATGTACCTCCAGCAGCAGTCTATTTCATTATATTATTATTATATTCCGTTCAGAAACATACACTTATATACTAAATGGAATCATGCACACAGCTACCGCTAAGTCTTATTTTTAGCTAACTTAAAAATGACAATTGCACTGTCTAAACCTCTCCCCACATCATCAGCGCTGTAATGGTAAATGCACAAAGGAAAGAGAAAATAAAACACACTACCCGTCTGCTTTCAGATATTTTTGTGTATTATAAAAATTGCATTTAACACGATCTTACTCTTTTTACAGAGATAAATGAAATAGCACAGTCAACATTATCTGTAACAAAATGAGAAGAGGGCGAGGAGAAAAGTCGCAACATTAAACCTGTTGATAAGACACTGGAATTCTTTCTTCTACACTGACTGAATAGTTTTGCATTCACGCACACTGCCCCCATACTTTGCAATGTATAATTACCTAATCTGTTCAGCATGTGAAATTCTTCGTCTGGTCGCCTTCTGGATGTGGCAATTCCTTCTTCAAACACCCCCAGTGAGAACATGCATCTGCTGTTACTCAAACCAGGGATTATTGTCTGGGATTCCAGTCTCTGCAGCAGTGCAGCTGGGATCTGCTTTTTCAATCAGGAACTCATCCACCAGCCAGGTCTTCCTCCCAGCTGTGTGAAAAGACTTCTGCCTCTCTACTTCCCCCAGATTCTACAGGAAAACTTGGTTACAGCCTCTAATATGATGCTTGTCCAATAAATCCTCTATGTCGTATCGTCCTCCTGCACACAATAGAAATCTTTTACAGTAAGCAACTGTAACAAAACTGATTTCCTGCTATTCGAGTCTTTGCTTCCTGCAAATAATGTGGACAGAGCTGCACAGAGCAGCAAAAAGAAAAAAAAAAATCTGGATGCGCGTTTAAAATGACTTTCAGAGCCTGTCTTTTCCATCCATTTTGCACTGGAGAACACATTATTTTATTAATGAGTTAGCATGTTAGTTTTTTGTTGATGAGGTTAGTTCATTAATCCTCAAATGTGTCTCCTGCAAGAGAGGAATTTCAGGTAAAAAAAATATGCTTTTAACTGTGAAAAAAAATGATTTGCATTTTATATGTAGAAATCGTTTTTGACTGCATAGCCTGTTTTCATTTACATGTCCATGTTACACTGGCAACACATGCCTTGCTGTACCACCTTATAGCAATGCACCAAACCCATGCAGTGGTGCTGCACTTCAAAAAACATGCTATACATTGATCCTGTGCAGTGGTGCTGTGCTCTGTGCTCCCAAAACACGGTAAACAATCCTACAGTATGCAGTATAATTTATTGTGTTTTGGAGTACAGCGCCACTGCATGGGATCACATTTCTGCTATAATGTGGCACACATATAGCCAGCCATATGTCGCCAGTGTAACATATGGGTATGCAAATGGAGACAGGTTACAGATTTAAAAGCATAATAGAATTTTTTTTTTCTCTTTTTTATTTGAAATGCCTCATTCACAGGAGACCACATTAGCTATCCAATTGACTAACTTTATTAACAAATACTAACACCAATGCTAACTAAATAACATTATAATGTGCTCTCCATGTAGAAAAAGGAGGCAGGAAAGACATGTTCTGAGATTCAGTTTAAACATGCATTTTTCTTTTTCTCTGATTTTCTCTGGCTGCGCTGAAATGTGAAGGATGGAAAGTCAACAGGAAATCAAACAGAAACAGTTATTACAGTATGAAGATCCCATTGTTTGTGAAACAGGGGTGGTAACCTAATACACTTTCTGTTCATATGATTGGAGGGAAGTATATCTGAAGACAGGCTACGTAAGCGTGGGGGATGTAACAGAGTTTTGCTGGACGAGCTCTGACAGAATTAAGTTCAGATGACATTTGCTGAGCTACGGTGAAGAGAACGCCTTTACAAATGCTGTGGGGAATCGAGCTGCTCACCTTCAGAGACTGGGTATTTCTGGTCTCACTTGGCGCAGGCTTGAAAACTGTGTTTTTTGCCGTGCCCTTCAAATTGCAAGCTTACGAGGGCAAACGTGGGTCATTCCTCGGAGGCAACCAGCCAAGGGAGTTTGCATGTGGGTGAGCTACAAATAGCTGGTAATTATCAAAAGTAAATTGAGGGTGTGCCTCATGGATGAAGTGTTTCTCAGGCAGGAAAGATAGCAATAGGGAATTCCTGTGTTTAACTGCCACGTTATAATGTTGCAATGCAAATGCTGTGCTATTGATGTAACTTTTCTTTTTCTTGTTGCAAATGTAAAGTGAAATTCATTGTATTATTGAATTCGTTTCTTTTCTGTTTATTTCAGAAAGGACTGTTTCACCAGAATGGTAATGTATTGTTTTGAAATGAAATTGTTATAACACTCAGTCTGTGTAAGGGTGTTTTTGCTTCTGTTTTTCTTTGGTGCATCTAAAATAATATCCTGCAAGAAAGGGAAAGATGTTCAAATAATACATGTGCCAAGTTTCCTATACGGATGAAGCAATGTCATTAGCAATTATAAATAGCTGTTTGCGTGATTCCACTCAGTGTATGTGTGTGTGTTTTCTGAGTGGAATATAATACAAGAGTTCTTGCTGAGCGTGCATGAATCGGCAAAAAGAGGCCTATGGAAACACAATTTCATAAATGTAAATAAATTAGTGATAATACTACAGGGGATTGAGAATGCTATATGTGAAAATTGTGGTATCTATGAATGCAGGTCCGGGGCCTCTAGTGATCACACGAACATTCTAAGCAAAAAGAAGGGGTTTTGTATATTGGGGCTGCAAATAAAACAGAAAATTATGCTCACCAAAATGCCACCAACAAAATGTATGACATCAATTCATTCTGTATACTGAAATAAGGAATGGCCCCTGAAAGAAAATAAGGCCAAACCCAATCTAAATGCAAAGAGTAGTCATTGCCAAATTACCATGATTTTTGGCGGTAGGAAAATACCACTAGGTCCCACATCTACACAAAATACCCTACAAAAGGAGCCACCCATGCACAACACACCCTCCCCAACACCATCACACCAGCAGGAGCAGGGAGGAGACAGCAATAAGGGCCCAGGTGGAACCAATGGAAATCAGAGGCCTACAAAGGAGCCACCCATGCACAACACACCCTCCCCAACACAATTGCACCAGCAGGAGCAGAAAGGAGACAGCAATAAGGGCCCAGGTGGAACCAATGGAAATCAGAGGCCTACAAAGGAGCCACCCATGCACAATACACCCTCCCCAACACCATTACACCAGCAGGAGCAGGGAGGAGACAGCAATAAGGGCCCAGGTGGAACCAATGGAAATCAGAGGCCTACAAAGGAGCCACCCATGCACAACACACCCTCCCCAACACCATGCTGCCATTTGGAGCCGGGAGCCTTGATGTTGACTTCTACCTGCTGCACCTGGAGCTACAGAGGCCAGCCAACCAGGCCAGGGCCCTGGGAGTGCAGGGGGCAGTGGGGATGAGGAGAAGGAGGAGGAGAGCAGCACCAGCAAGGCGGCCAGCCATCCCCAGGGTCAGGCCAACACCCTGGGCCCTGACTGATGGTCAGTTGGTGACAGAATATCGGCTGGACTTGGCAACCATCACCCAGTTGCTGGACACAATCCAGGGTGACATTGGCAGCCGCCTAGCCACCAGCACGGCAGTACCTCCCCTAGTGAAGCTTGTGTCTGTGCTTCAATTTCTTGGGACTGGCAGCTACCAACATACTGTTGCCATGATGCATGGAATGGCCCAGTCCACATTCAGTGCCATGCTGGTACAGGTGTTTGATGCACTGTTGAATCATGTGCACGAACACATTGCATTGCCAGCCACACAGGCACAGGTGCACCAGCTGAAGGGTCAATTCTATGCCATTGCCCAAGTCCATAATGTAATAGCAGCCCTGGACTGCGCACATGTGGCACTCGTACCACCCCAGGCACATGAGGCTGCCTACAGAAACCGGAAACAGTACCATTCCCTCAACGTGCAGATGACATGTGGTCCTGACCTCAACTTCAGCCACTGCTGTGCCCGCTACCCAGGATCCACCCACGACTCCATGGTCCTGCGCAACAGTACCCTGCTGGCGTACATGGAAAGGCACCAAGGCCAAAACACATGGCTACTGGGTGAGTACAAATGTATACCATAAAGCATGTCAATCCACAACTGATGGTGCCTGTCACAGAATCCATTATTCCCAATAGGCAGCAGCATTACTGCAGCATTCACATTCAAGCACCTTGCACGATAAACCTTGGACATGTCCAACACAGCAGAACACACCCATGCAGGATGTGAGACATGTGGCGGCACAGTGACATATGGAAGGCCCACCACAATAAAGCCTCCTGTGTGAGTAGCACCATGGCTCCCAACACTGGTACAGTACAGAAATCCCACCCTGGCCATCCGACCGTACTGAAATTTCAAACCATAGGCTGGCACATCCACAAATGCACCACACATAAGTAGGCTAAGTAATGACAATGTACATCCCATGAACACTGTCCCCAGAATGGCCAGGGAAATGCATGTAGAACAGTACAGAACAGTGACAACCAGCAAATGCAACTGTAGCCAAATGGATTTGCAATGACACATGAGGCAGCCACTTCTGTCATGCAGAAGTAGATGGAAGGGCCCACTTATCCAGCGACAAGTGAATGAGTACTGTTACATCCAGAAACATAGGCATACCAAGTGGAGAGTACCCCATTGATTCAATCATGCCCGTAGGACAGCACACTCCACAATGTTATAGGCCAAATGACAAATATGGCAAAATCACACTGATGACAGAGCTCTACACCCACTGGACTTACCTTGTCCCCATGCCGGCTTTCTCTCCCCTGCAGGTGATTCTGGATGTCCCCAGTACACGTGGCTCATGACCCTTGTGCGTCATCCAGACACGGCGGCGGAGCGGGCATACAACCTTGCCCATGCCCTTACACGGATCTGCGTGGAGAGAGCATTTGGACTGCTGAAGGCACGCTTCCGGTGCCTCGACCGCAGGGGAGGGGCAATAATTTATGCAGCAGAAAAAGTTGGCAAAATTGTACTGACATGTGCCATGCTGCACAACATCTGCTGTTGCAGAAATGTGCCACTGTCCCCTGATGCTCATGTGCAGCCACCTGAGGATGGTAGTGAGGGCGATGAAGTGCCAGAAGGTGTTGCACATGAACAAAGGATTGGGCTGAGGGGGGGGAGGTTGGCCAGACAGGGATTGATTGATGGATTCTTTTAGAAATGGGTAATGGGTAAATTGGAAATATGTCACTTCAACATTAAATTGCATTTGTAACAATCACTACTGTCCCTGCACTGTCATTTTTCTAACATGATTTATTTTCAGTCCAACCAAACCCCCTCCCCCCAGTGAACACCCAGCACACAATCCCCCCTCCCCCAGTAAACACCCAGCACACAATCCCCCCTCCCCCCAGTAAACACCCAGCACACAATCCCCCCTCCCCCAGTAAACACCCAGCACACAATCCCCCCTCCCCAGTAAACACCCAGCACACAATCCCCCCTCCCCCAGTAAACACCCAGCACTTAATCCCCCCTGCCCCCAGTGAACTACCCCCAACTGTGCATATAGGCACATGTGTCTTATCAGGGCACCAACAACGATGCCATGTACTACTAGGATGGCAGTGGGCGCTTTCCTTTTTCCGGGCCCCTCTGGTGTGCGTGCCCTTAGGTGGCGCATAGACCGGCGCCTAGGAGATGGCTCGAGGGAACCCACTGTGGGTGTGGTCGATGTCGAACGGACTGAAGCGGTGGCCAGCATGTGCTGTCGCATGAGGTTGTTTCTCTCCCTTGTTTGCTCCGCAAGTGCTGAGACTGCCTCCGTCAACTCTCTCACTCATTGCCCAAAGCCTGTCAGGGCAGCGGTACGTTGTTTAATGACTCTGCATACGCACCCATTGTCCCATGCTATGTATTTGCATCCATGCCGTATTGATGCACTGGCAGCCTTGATGTGACGACTCTGCACCTTGGCCATTGATTCCACCCTGGCCTGTTTGGCCTCAATAATGTCGAGTCGGCCCATGACTGCAGCCCCTGTGACGAAGGGCACCCCTGGTGAGTCATGTGCTGGCCTGCGACTTGTGCGCTGTCGGGTGAGGGGCTGCATGGGGACATTGGGCCAGCTTGGATTGGGCTGCCAGGCTCTGAGTGCCAGTCCTCTGGGCTTCCATATGATGGCGTATCAACGTCTGGCTGTGGTGTGCGGACACGACGCACAGGCAGATGTGGGCTTTGTGCAAGCTGTGTGCTTGGCCTTGAGCTCCCCTGGGGTGTGACCATCCCTTCGGCGTCACTGCTTCTGGGAGAGTGCTGTCCTCCTGCCTCCTGGCTCTGATCCACTGCTCTGTCCCTCAGCATGGGGGCTGTGACTGGTGGCTTCCCTGTGGCCATGTGGGTGCTGCTGCTGTCTGGTAGGGCTGCGTTGGAATGTAGTGGGAGTTGGCCTGGTTCGTCACCCTTCCGTCCAGCCTCTTTGTGGGGTGGTGGTGCTGGTGGAAGGGCGGTGCAGTGGCTGTTGTGATGGTGTGGCCTCCTCCCTGTCATCTTCATCCCATTGGGATCAACGTGTTCCTGTGGAGTAAATAGGGTGTGGTTTGAGTTAGGTACTACATATATTTGTGTGATGCAGTTCATGCCAACAAGTGGGATTGAAGACAGTATCATGCACGCATTCTCCTTGCATTATGTTCTGTCGCCATGTGGTGCTTGTTGTGAGTGGGTATGGAGGTAGACTGCATGGGAATGTCAGAGTGATAAGATTGCATGCGTGGTTGGGGTGCACTGCGCTCAGGTTTTTGGAGGTGTATTCATGAGCACTTCGACTCAACGTAGCTGTCCTCTGGCTATGGAAATCTATCTCCTGCCCCTGTCATTCATGCACTGCACGTGCAGGGTCGTCTTGGCAGCACTACGGTTCAATGGATGTAGGCCTCACTTATGGGTGTATGCTGTTCCTCACACACATTTCCTCCCATTCATTCACTTGGGTTCTGCATGTGTGGTTCTTTCAGCTGCATGCATTCGGGTTTGGGACTCATCTGCAGTTGGATCGATTCCAGTGCCTGCCTCCGCTCCACCAATGCCCTCGATGGTACCAACATCTATCAGGGCACTCATTTTCTCCTCCCATGGTGTGAGTTTGGGTGGGGGTGGTGGTGGCCCTCCTCCAGTGGCCCTGCTTTCACTTCTGTGCTGTGACAGGATGCCACGGGCTCGCACGCGCAGGTCGCTCAGGCGCTTGCAGCAATCCTCCCCATCCCGGGGCACACGCCCCACAGCAGTGACCCTCTGGCTGATGTTGTGCCAGATTTGTGCTCTGCGCTGGCCGCTTGTTTTGCGCTGCTGTAGCTCCTCATGGTGTGTCTCCGCCTCCTCCACCAGTACAGCTAGCTCCTGGTCACTGAATTTGGGCTTTCTCACCCTGTCCAGGGCAGTCTTGCCCCTAGTGCCCTCCTGAGACATGTTTTGGGGTTGGATGGCGTGGATGGCTTCCTGGGACTGTGATATCTGACGGATTGTGATTTCCAAGATGGCCGCTGCTTTGTTTTCCGTTCCGGCGGTGACGCGTTTCCCGCGCGCCATGAGCGCGCGATATGGCGGTATCGCACAGTGCGCTGAATTTAAATGTTCGTGCTATTTGCAATACCGCCATGGACTGGGGTGCGTGCACAATAAGTCATGATTTGGTGGATTGTCCGCTGGGGACATTGGCGTTAGCGCTAATTACGTCTGGTGGACAATCCGCCGCATTACCGCCGAAGGCTTGATGAGGCCCAATGTAATAAGGTATGGTCACTGAAAGGAAATAAGGCCAAACCCAATCTAAATGCAAGGAGTAGTCATCACCAAAATACCGCCATACCCCAACACTTCCCAATAACCCAAAAAATATAAAAAAAATACACACAATGAAACCAGCCTCCTGGCAGTCAAAACCTAAACTCCCAACCAGTGGTTAGGATGAAGCGGAGGGACTGATCAGATGTGGTGGACGCCCATCACCTTATTCCCGCTCACCGTGTTTCCACAAGCTGGATAGAATGTATAGAATGGATAAGGGGGATGGAACGGATGGATGTGATGAAACGGTTGAAGTGGATGGAACAGAGGGAGTGGATGGAACCGAGGGAGTGGATGGAACCGAGGGAGTGGATAGCATGCCGGGACTGGATGGAATGAAGAGAGTGTATGGAACAGAAGGAGTGGATGGCACAAATCGATTGGATGGCACGGATGAAGTGGATGGAATGGATGGAGTGGATGGAATGGAGAGAGTAGATGGAACAGAGAGGGGATGGAATGGAGGGAGTGAATGGAACGGAGTGAGCGATGTACCAGAGGAACTGGATGGAACGGAATGAGTGGATGGAATGGAGAAAGTAGATGGAACCGAGGGAGTGGATAGCATGCAGGGACTGGATGGAATGAAGAGAGTGCATGGAACAGAAGGAGTGGATGGAATGAATGGAGTGGATGAACGAATGGAGAGATGAACGGAAAGAGTAGATGGAACGGAAAGAGTGGATGGAACGGAGGGAGTGGATGGAACAGAGGGAGCAGATGGAATGGAGGGAGCGGATGGAACAGAATCAGTGGATGGAACGGAATGAGTAGATGGAATGGAATGAGTGGATGGAACGGTAGGAATGGATGGAGTGGATGGAATGGATAGAATGGATGGAATGGAGGGAGTGATGGAATGGCGGGAGTAGATGGAATGAAATCAGTGGATGGAACAGATGAGTGGATGGAATGGAGGAAACGGATGGAGCGGAGGGAACGGATTGGAACGGAGGGAGCAAATTGAATGTAGGGAGTGAATGGAACGGAGGGAGTGGATGGAACAGAGGGAGAGGATGGAACGGCAGAATTGGATGGAACGGAGGGAGTGTATCGAACGGATGGAGTCGATGGAACAGAAGGGGTGCATGGAATGAAAGTAGCGGATAGAACAGAGGGAGTGGATGGAACAGAGTTAGTGATGGAATGGAGGGAGCGGATGGAACAGAGGGAGTGAATGGAATGGAGGGAGTAGATGGAACGGAGGGAGTGGATGGAAAGATGGAGTGGATGAAACGGATGGAGTGGATGGAATGGATGGAGTGGATGGAACAGATGGAGTCAATGGAACGGATGGAGTGGATGGTCTTTAGGAGTGGATGGAACAGAAGGAGTGGAAAGAACGGAAGGAGTGGAAAGAACGGTTGGTGCGGATGGAATGGTTGGTGCGGAGGGAACGGTTGGTGCAGATGGAACGGCTGGTGCGGATCGAATGGTAATATGGATGGAACAGATGGAACGGTAGGTATGGGTGAAATGGTTGGTGCAGGCGGAAGTGTGGATAGACTAGATGGATCAGATGGAACCCATGGAGTGGATGTTATGGATGAAGGGGATGGAACTGATGGAGTGGATGGAATGGACAGAGTGGATGGAAGGGATGGAATGAACAGAACAGACAGAAATGATGGTGCGGATGGTGTGGGTGCTACGGATGCCGTGAATGATACTGAAGGCGCGGATGTTACAGATGTCATGGATGGTGCAAATAGTGCAGATGCGACGGATGGTACGGGTAGAGACAACACCTGTTCACCATGATTCTACCTAATGTCTGCATCGCCTATATATGCCATGTACCAGTATCCGCTTATGTATCTGTATCCCATATATACCACTATCCATCCTGTCACTTGCTCTCTTCTATACACAATCATTCAACTAGAACACAGCTATACCACGATAATTCGGCCTAGCTGTTCTCATACGAACAGGACCCCACGAACACCTCATCATCCTAACAAAAAACTGCTAGCTGAGCACATTCCGGCTTGCTTATGCGTTCCTCAGGCCTAACGCAGCCAGAACCCAGTCTAGGTGTCCACCCACCAGACTGAACACATCCAACTGATTTTATCAGCACCACACCTATCGCTATAAAGCAGCTATCATCCAACAACCACACCAGCTGCACACATATCCGGTGCACCCATGCACCATACCACACTCTTCCTCTCTACTCACTTGAACTACGGGTCCCGAGGGCGTTCAACCTATCAGCGCTTTGAAGTCATACCAATGATACATAGGCACTATATAAATGCCAAGTAACATAACATAACATAACATAAATAATAAAAATGACTCAGATAGTTGGCAAAAAGGATAACTGTTTTAATTTCAATTATCTCAAACATGGAGTACAAAGGACATCAACAGACGTCTCAGCGCAAATTCATTACAAAACAAAGCAGTCTTTTATAACAAAAAATCATCATTGATGATGTTAACCTACGTATTACTAATGTCATCCTACGTGGCAAACTACAAAAACGCTATTAAAGAAAGTGATTGGATCTAAGGGAATATCTTCCTTCAAAATGGCTACTATGAATGTCATTAAATACACAACGTCCCATTGGCTACACAAATTATAGGACCCCTAATTACATGGTCCCTTACAATTGATTTTCACTCTAAACTCTGTCAGTACTTTTCCAGCTACGTCTAGCAGCATGTATACTGGACCTCCAGGTGCTGGTGAGCTCGTCTTGAGCAGAGCTTCCCACTAATTAGCATATCCACCTATCATCCCCTTAGTGGTCTGCTTGCAATTAAGACTTTGAACTTGTCTTTGGGAGTGTTCTTTGCTCTGATGAATTCAGGTGAGTGAAGGCACGCTCTGCCCTCATGCATAGTTGTGATAGTCCTGTTTGTCCATCTTCATCTGTCCACATGACTGTAGACCATAATTTCAAGCTTCTAGTTAATTAAAAATACTATTTTCTAATAGACCTCTGGCGTCACTTTTAATTCATTTGTTTTCTTATTGTGACACAGTGAAAATGAGACCTTCCTTTTTTAGTCCAGCTCTGCTATAACATGTAGTGGAAACATCCATCCTTTTCTCTTTATGCATATATGTATATATTGGTGCACGCCGCAATCTATTCACTATAAAGTTAGCCTCAAGAATACTTTATCTCCTGCATTTCTTTGCATCTGTACATGTGTAAAACAGCTTGATATCTTGATCATTAAGCTTTTTCACCTTGCTCCCAAGATGCCACTTATCCTTGATACTTTCTTGATGCCTTATAGAATATCTGCAGTGCCTTGTCTCTGCATCTCTTTTACGTACGTCAGCTCGACTCCGCATGAGGTCACCATTCATCTTGATCATTCATTTGTTCTGCTTCGTCACGGATTTTATTCAAATGGCCATCATATTTTCTCCTATGCAGGTATGGTTTTCCCAATGGGAACCTCGCTACCAGGATTCTAATTGGTATCTGTATTTATACTTGTACCGCACGTGTCTCACACTCTGGCTCCCAACATATAGACAATATGGGTGTCTTGATTGGGGTGGGGGTATTTGGCACCTTCTCTACACTTGCATTACATGTGCATTCCAGGAGATGGATGATTGATGTCTATGTGAAGTTGACATTGATCTTAAAGTACTCAACACTGTATTCGATATGTTACTGCTCCACCAATAGACTTATGAGTGGCAATAGCATTAATGGCAAATCTCATTGGGCATTCATACAGTATAATGCTTGTGGATAGTGCATTGTGAACACAAATTATGTCCCACACGGAATTACACAAAGGTGTGGATGACATCAGAGTCATCCATTCACCCGCCCTAGCTGCTAGTGGACATGGATGTCATTGCTAAGACACATGAGGGTGTGTTCCAGACAGGAAATGCAGTGGCTGGCCAAGAGATGTTTGAGTGTTGTTCATTTCACATTTGGAGTTTCAATGGTTCAGTGGCAATGCAAGTGCACACTGGTCATGCTCCTGCCGCACTCTCCTCATACACGGTTGAGATGCATGTGTATGTGGCTAACCATGCATCTGTCTTTGTGCAATGTGGTTATGGGGTGATGGGGTTTATGACAACACATGTGCCTGCATGGAGGTTTGGTCAGCAGAGGTAGAGGTGACACTTCCACATGTTGCAGGTAAACAGGGTTGCAGTAGAGTAGGGGCTCAGCAATGATCTACAGACCTCCATATGTCCACAGGTAGAATTTCAGCATGTCTCGATGTATGTATTGTGAGGAACCAGGAATGAGGCATGGACAAAGAGGACTCATGCTGATTGGCATACATTTTTATTTAAAGAATGAAAGAGGATGGTGAAATGCCTCACTGTCCCTTATCTAGGAGGTTTTTCCCTACCTTAACCAAAACTAAGGGCCTGTCCTGTGTCAAAACGCCCAAAGCAAAAACGTCCTGTTTCTGAAAATCCTATCATAGCTCTCACATTCTAAAAAATAACCCTAAGGTGCTATGGATATTTTCTTTGGCTTTGAAAGTGGACAAATGTTCAAGTTCAACAGAAAAAGAATAAATCCAACAAAAAGACTGCAACAGTATAATGTTCACCGTTCTAGGGAATGCACCCTTCCCCAGGTTCCTATCCACTAAAACAAAAGTCCAAAAGAATAACCAAGTTCTTTAGTCACTCCTGGGGGAATAACTCACTTACCCTACAATCCTAAGGGCATGGATCTGCCTCAGGATTCTCCTTTCCACGTACCATATTGTGTATGAGAGGTTCAGATTTGCAGAGAACAGAGTTTCCTCTCCTGCAAGGTTCTCTTTCTCCTTTAATGTAACTCACAATCCTTACGGCATAGATCTTCCTTGATATTCTCTTGTACAGTTCATTCCACACACTTGATTCCACTTGGCTGTGCCTGGTATTCTCTCCTGCCAGGACTTGGTTACAATTCCAAAATGCACGCTGCCCCTTTTCGGGTTTGCCTAGGAGGAATGATTCTCTTCTCCTCGTTCACTTCCAATTTCACATCACCTGGTTCACTAGCCAGGCTGCCAGCCTTTCTCTCTTCTTATTCACTCTTTATGTATCTGCATATTAGGGCCAGTGCCCACCTTACAACAAAATTCGAAATTGACCTATCTTCGCCTTCTAACAAGTGGTTCCTTGACCTTTGTTCATCACCGTTTGTTCCCTCAATCTTGACACAGCATTCACCCATATTCGCTGCAGTTCCCCACTCACTCTCTGTGGGCTCACCGTGTGCTCCTCGTGTCTCTCCTTCCTTCTCTTTCTCTGATCGCCTTCCTGGTGGACATGAAGTGAGCCGACTGGCTTCTGCACAGTCTCTCTCTGCTTTTGGGGTGCATCACCTGCCTGCGGGCATCCAAAATGGCACTCTTGTTATTTTAATTCTAATTGTTTATTTGTAAAGCTCTTATACACAAGTGAAGTGCTTCAAAGCGCTTCAGGACGGGAAGGGAACAGGGGAATACAGTCATCATTCTTAGGCCATGAAGATTCTGAATTATTTTAACAAAAATAACTTGCATACTAGGCCAGAGGCATTTCAACCAGTGCAAGTGCATGACAGGAAGGAATAAGGGAAGGTTGGGAGGAGAAGAGCATACAATAAATAACCTACTGTACTAAGCCATGACTTGTCAGATAGTGAGGAGAGAAGGTGGGGATATGAAGGAAAAGGACTAACAGAACAATAAACTACCGTGCTAGACCTGGCGACATTTCAGATTGATTGGTGGTTGCTTTTCACTAATATGCCTGAGCACCTGGCCCAAATAATCGAACCAACTCTGGAAGATGGCAAAGATTTCTGTTTTATTAACAATTATCTAAAACAGGGAGTTACATTGGACATCAACAGATGTTCGCTCGAGCTCTCAGCGAATTTCACATAAAAACAACCTTATATACAAAAAATATGTCAGATGTGATGTCATACTACGTGGCAAATGAGAAAGACCTATGGTGGGTTGTGATGCACTCAATGGCAACATCTATGTTTATTTTCTATATGGGGTGGGATTGTGATTGGCTGGACAGTTGGACAGCTTATGCCTACCTTTAAAACATGTCATCTTCAACACTATTAAGTACACAGTATATCACAAGTCTTCAAACTATAAGGCCCTTCATTATACAGCCCTCTATAATTGTTTGGCATGCTCGTGCCATGTCTGGAACATTCCTTCACTTAGCATAACGTAAGCTCAGACCCAGGTGCCAGGAGCTGGACTTGACTTTACCTCCACACCCAATTAGCCCAACATCTCTCATCACCCATGCCTTCTGCCATGAAGATTGTCTTTGAACTTGGCATTGCAAAGTATTCTTGTCTGTGGGAATATATGGTAGTGCGAGCACGCACTATCATTGTTCTAGGACTCCAAGCTGACCTCTATTTACATCTGTGGCTCACATGATAGGAGACCACCATTTGGTCTACTTCGCATGCTTGGTGTTCTTTCTTTGCACCTTTACAAGGGATGATTCAGCTTCTCACGTTCACTGCCTTCAAGAATAGATAACCAGCCCAGGCCAGACAGCTTTGCTATGCTGATCTATGATCTCAGCTAATTCTTGCTGTGACACAGTTCTCAGCCTTTCCTCTCCATGGATCCGGGCTTACTAAAATTCATGACACTGATGTCCAGCTTCTATACGCCTGCAGTCTATTCACTAAGCATGACCAGCTTCTATGATCGCTTAGTCTACTTGTGTTACAGCATCTGTACAGTTATTAAATGGCTTGCATTTTCGGCAGTGTTTCACAGGCGTGCAATCTTCCCTTTGCATATGAAAGTTTACTCAAGTATTAACTTTGTCATTAGTTCCTGTACAATCCATACATTCTCTTCAACCAGTATCCTTAGTGCATCACGCTTGTCTCTTGTTATGTCACTGGCTTCTCTTTCACTCTTTTCATATTTCTTCAGGGTGTTCCTCCCTCGGATTGTCATCTGTTCAGGGATATATTTGATAGGGTTTTCGCAATGTATACTTTCTTTTGAATATTCTCCATGGTATGGTCACAACAGCTAATATCAAGCATGACACAATCTGAGGCTTCCAAGATACAGGAGGTAGGGGGGAGGGATGCAGCTGTTCCTCTACACTCTTGCCTCTGGTCGAGTCATCAACCACCTCTTCAAGGGTCTCCACATCTTGATATTTTCTTTTGAAGAAGTGCTTCTTTAGAGTACAGATCTTCATCACCCCCCTCATCGTGCCGGGTGATTTGAAATGTTCATCCACAATCCAGGTCATGAAGTTGCACTGTCCATTCGGATTACAATAGACCCCTCATCCCACATACTTCTTGTGATTCTTTGGTTACAGGAACTGTGTTCCTTCAGGTGCTACAATGCGGGCCTCTATGTATTTTCTGACATCCTCATCAGTCAATTCCTTGGGTCCAAATCCAAATTCGACATTAATCATGGTCTTCATTCCTACTGCTTTCTTTGCTGTCTTCTTGCACTGTGTGATTATTATCCTGATCACACAAAATCCAAACATCACCATGACCAATATTGCTCCAAGAAATGTGAAGATTTTTGCCATCCACTGCGGAATCCAAGAGAATATGGAAGCAAACCAACTCTCATCTATAATGTCCTCTTACTCATCTTCCATTTTGTTATGCTGGATTGTTAGCAATGGTATGGCCTCTGTCAAGGTTCCATTCTCGTCATCATAAGAAGGTATGAATGTGCAACATGATAGCCCGATTTTGGCCCAAATTCCTCCTTCCATCACTGCGATCATTTCAAGGACATATCTGTTCTGCAGGGTCATTAGTCGCTCTTCTTTGATAGCATTGAATCGCTTTCTGGTGGTGTTGATTTCCTGCAGACGCTCCCACCTCGTAATCTGCAACCACTTGGAATTGGCAATCATCTGGATCCCAGGTATCAATATAGTTGTAAATATTGAAGCCGTCTTGATGAACAATCTGTGTTCATGCAGAATGGAGTCATATGCTTCTATTGACTTGACTGAGAAGTAATTCCCTCTTAGGGTTTGTTTGAGGAATTTAAGCAATCTTATTTTCCTCAAATGAGCATCTACTTTTGGACATTCTCCAATGTTCAGGTCACTCTGAGGAATCACTAATGCTGGAACATAGATGAGCATCAAGAAACACCTCCCTCCTCAATCCTTGGGCAGCTTCATTTAGGCCGTAGGCCCACAAGCCCAATATCAATACATCTGGATGGCTATCCCTGCTCCCATCCTGGAAACATCAACTATAGTTTTGCAGTCTTTGTTATCTACCACAGGATTCTTTCCATGTTTCTGGAAGCACAATGTTGCATTCGCCAATGAGATCACAACCATTGGACCTGATTCATCTTCTAGCCATGTCAGTAGTTTTTCATGCTTACCCCATGACTTCAAACATCCATTGTTCACTCTCTGCACCTCTTGTACATATTCTGGTTTCAATAGATGAGCTGCACAAGACATCAGTCCTTCTTCCCATCCCTTCTTGAGTAAGACTTGAGTTTGTTCCCAACATCCAGGGCATCAGGCTATTTCTGCCACATCAGGGCGGTTCATTCTCTTCATCTCTTCAATGACCACCTCTTCTTGTCCTGCTGCAGGATACACAAGCATTTTGCTCTTCCATCCAGGTTCCTTTTCCATCTGGGTAGTCTTGCTATAATCGTCCTGGAATGGAAACAGCCATTTTGCTCTCCATCACAAAGTGGCCCAACTTCCCTAAAATTGTCCACTGGTCATACATGCTGCAAGATAAACAAGACATCTGGCATTGTGTTCTGGAACTTCTCCGGAGAGGAAAGTTTGCACTGCCTTCATGGCATAGGGTATGAGAGCGCAGACATAGCAACTCTCCTTAGATGTTCTGTCTTACACCTTTCTCATGTGTTGATACCACATGTTGTTACCCAAGTGTGCTGAATTGTTTAGATAAGTATTTATCCCCTCATTACCTTCCTCTATAATTTCTCTTATGTATCCCATATTCAAAGCTTGTGTAATACTCATGAAACAAGTCAGAATCAGCATTCACAGTGGGGAGAACCATAGGGGATTCTGCCTTATCAGGAATACTAACTTGATAGAGACTGTGAACATATTGTAACAGAAAGACAAAGGGCCTCATTACACGGTATGCGGTAACCATGGCGCTATTAGCTCCATGGTTGCCGCCAGTATTTTACCATGTACGCCTTGGTGGATGGCAGAATTACCGGCATACTCCAAGGTGAGCGGGGCCGGTAATTCCCCATTCACCAAGGCACTTCCCCATTCCCATTTTTGCCCCCGTAGGGCTCAATGGGAATGGGGAAGGAGGTAATTATGGTACCGCAAATTGTGGTACCGTAATTAGCACTAAGGTCCCTTTGCGGGCCCGTTCCTTAATGGCTGGTAAAACCAGCCGTTGAAGTCCGGTCCGGCAAAGGGACCTCGTAGTAAGGCAGTAAGGGTTTACCGGTACCGGTGCCCTTACTGGTACATGTAAACCCTTTACCGCATATCGTGTAATGAGGCCCAAAGAGTGTAATCGTGCAGGCATATATTATGCCTGCATATAATAGCCGGTCCGATAGCAGAGCGGGTAAAACGCTCTCTGTGATATCCGTGCAGAGCCTGTTGATACAGGTTTGAATCCCGGCAGGGTCAAAGTCAGCCTTTCATCCTTCCAAGTTCGATAAATGAGCACCACTCACCATGGGTAATAATAAGCAGCGACCATTGAATCGTGGCTCATGCCACTTTCTAGTAAAGCTTTTAATTAATACTAGGTCACCAACATATAACTTGGATGCCGATGGTAGTTGAGTTAGGTTGGTTGTTGAATTGTCTTCATCTGTATTCTGAGACCAACCCCCTTCTGCTGGACTTGATATGAAATGAGAGAGATGCTAGAGGTCATACATGTCAAATAATCATGCAATGTATAACCTAATGTACTAGCTACACTCTGGGCATCACTTCTACTCCTAGATGGAGATGTAAGCAGCGTTCTCATATGCCGTCCTATCACTAACTCATGAAGGGTGAGATGATGGTCTGATCCTGGCTGATTCTGAAGGGCATATAAAGCTAGGGGTAGACAATATAGCAATCACTTTTTCAAAGTCAATATCATCTTGGCAATCCTTTCCCTAAGGAGGCTGTTGAGTCTCTCACATATTCCATTCACTTGCGGGTGATAAGTAGAAGAAAACTTGTGTTTTTTTATTCAATAGAAGCCCTGTTTGTTCAAATAGCTCATTAACAAAATGTGGCCTATTGTCAGATCTTAATACTTCACACACGCCCATTCTCGGAAAGACTTTGTGTGCTAAAATGCTAAAAACTTCACTGCACAGATGACATCAGGGTATGTACACGGACCTGCCTCAGTTCACCTAGAGAAAGAACACACCACCATCAATAGATACCTACATCTGTTAACACCTGCAGCATATCGACATAGTCGATATGTACTGCTGAAACGAACCATTTGGTCGAAGTATTACCCCTCTAATTGTTCTCAGTGTATGCCCAGTAAACCTTTGACACACAATGCAGTTTACCATAAATAGTGCAACGTGTTCCAACACATTTGAATTGAACCAGTCTTCCGCAATCGTAGCAGCAAGACATTCCCTAGTTACATGTGTGGGGTAATGCAGCAGTTCAAGTGCGACCTTTAATAGCACTACTGGCATCACCGGCTTTCCAGTGCTATTTTGTTGCCATAATGCTTCTGTGGGGGATGAGGAACACCCCCTTTGTTTCCACAATTCCTGCTCTTCCTGTGGTGCACTCCCTTTAATCACCATTACTTGGCTTATTGATAATTTATTAAACGCTTCTTGCACTAACATGGTTATGACTACTTTTTTTTTAATACTCTCGGCATCAAAACTCGAAATGTCTGCATCTTTGTTCCTGCAAGAGATAAAATCTGTTTGCTTAGTGTGTGCTGCACATTTAACGGCTGCTATGGCCACTGGGAGTTGTAATGCCTTAATAAGCCTGTACAATAAGGATGTGTGTTGCAATGGATGCCATCTGCACGGAGGTAGCCCCTCCTTTTCCAACATGCTACCCTGCATGCATGGTTGACATCACGTAGGCGGAGTCATTGTTAACTATCACTTCCTGTCTTTTGTGTTTCTCGAGCGTGACAATAATTGCTACTAATTCTGCTGTGTGCGCTGAAAAGTGAGACGGTAGACTTGCACTCACCACAACTTCAAATTCTCCATGTAATCTGTGTCTCACTACCGCTGCGCCTGAATGCCTTTCCCCACTAGTCTGATCAATTTTTTTAGAAACATAAATAAAGAGAGCTTACCCTCCTGCCAAAGCATTCTCCTTTTCTCAGGGCATATAAACATAAAATTCAACATAATTAGCAGAGTCATGCACATGATCGCCGCCTTTTACTGGCTCATCTATAAATGTGGCTGGATTCACTATTTAAATATTACAATTTTAATCATCAGATTAGAAATAGATTCCTCATAAGCTGAAGCTATTTGGGATGTCAATGTGCCTTTGCACTTCTCTAAAATGGCAAACAGAGCATGCTCCACAAAGACAGTCATAGTGCAGTCCATCACAATATGTGCCTACTTCTCGATTGAGAATGTAGCAGCTGCCAATGACTGTTCGCAAGGGAAGTGTCTTTTCATAACTGGATCTAAAATCCCACTGTAATATTCTAAGGGTGTGTACCCCAATGTACTCCTCTGTGTAAGCACTGCTGTCATGACTTTCCCATTTGTGTGCAAAATCAAATAAAATTCCTTAGCATAATTGTGGATTCCCAAAACAGGGTCTTGTCAAATTACTTTTTTTAGCTCCTCAAATCCTACCTCCATTTCTTCAGCCCATTCTATTTTTGCTTTATGCACTTGTGCTTTCTTTAAAGCTTTCAGAACTGGTATTGTACATGCCCTATAATCAAACACCCAGCCTTTGAAATAGTTGCATAACCCCAAAAACCTTTGCATCTGCTTCACTGTATTTGGGTTTGGAGTTTTCATAATCACTTCAGCTCTTTCAGGTACCACCTTCTTGCCGTCATGTGAAATCAATTGCCCTATGTATAACACCTCTTCTTTGCAGTATTGTAACTTCTCCTTCTCTACCTTATTTCCCTTGTCTGCTAGAATAGTCATCAACTGAATAGAATATTGTCTGCACTCATTTTCTGTGGTTCTACAAATTAAAATAATACAACAGAAGTGGTACCAGGAAAAATGAGAGAAAACTGAAGAAGGATGGCAGAAGGATGTAAAGATCAAATAATTGTTTTCATTTTATTTAGATTTGTATAAAAAATATATATACCCTTTTAATCGATTCTTAAAAAACATTTTGCTAATCATGCATTCATACATTCACTCACTAATTGAATATCTAGAAAATATATAAATGTGATAAGATGTCGCAAAAAATACCAATAATTTCATTGATACATTTCTTTTCCATTATGTTATTAATGGTTCCAAACAACCTATCATTATTGATAACAGTTCATTCCAGACAAAATATCGACTATTGGTGCCTAAAAATATCGATCTTTTTTGTGAAACAGGCTTCCCAGTTGGTAAATAGTTTCGACTTGACATATTATGTATGTCTTCATCAGGATTGGATGAAAGTTAACAATATTCTAAAAGCAAACAAACATACAGTTAAAACATTGTTAAAATTACATACTACTGTCAACCCTCTATCAGTATTACCTCTCTAACAATAAGAACCAGACATTAGAGAACAAAACTATCTCTAAGTCCGCGTGGACATCTTTTTAACCACGGTCTTATAAACATCATAGAATGTTTAAAACTAAGCCTCATACAGTCAAATTTAGAAGAAAGCACCGCTGACCAAATCAGTCTGGTTTTATTTACCCATCCGAAAACCCTAATTTCATTTGGGGCTCCAGGGTTCAGGAAGAGTGAAATTATTCCCATATTCCTAATTATAAGCACTTTCCCATTTGTGCTAAAACAGCCCACTCTAGTCACACCCCCCCGCCTGCACTAAGACATGCCTCAGAAAACAGTTTAAAATGGAGTCATACCTACGAACCCCATTTGGTTCGCCTAGTGGCTTGTGTTCCAGTAGCCTCTGGTGTGTGTCTAAAAATGTTAGACCTCCCAAAAGAGAAACAATATCTAAGGCAAAACCAAGGAAAAAGTAAATATTAGACAACATAGACTACCCATGTTAATCTCTCTAAACGGGACAAAAGCAAATACAAATATATACCTTTGTACCGTGAATTTCTCTCCCAAGCGAACCCCTTCCTAATTAGTGTTGGGGAAAACAAATTCAGCTTTGTAATCCTCGCTCCCTATTACACCGCTTCCTTTTAGTTCACACTGAGGAATATAACGCTATCAGTGCAGCCGCGGTGAAAGCGAAGAAAACGAAGGAAACGTCACTCTGCTCGGACACAGCACAGTATGCACAGCAAGAGTAAAGTAGAAGAAGGCGTGGCTCTTTGCGAATGAACACCTACAATCGCTCGTGTAGCGATCTGTAAGCAAACAAATCGGATAGGCTCAATTATAAATTAGCTCAATTAGGATATGTCTGCTACTTAGGTGGACCCGTCGTAGCCTAACACCGACCCGCTTACCTTAAGAGCAGAAGGCGCTGTTTAAGCGAAGGAGAAAATGTAACTCCTCTCAAACACGGCGCTGCCTCTGCAGCGGCGGTGAAAAGAAGAAGATGACTCTTCACAACTAAGCGCGTACCTTCGCTAATATAGCGATCTGAAAATAAACAAACCAAATCAGCTGTAATACGAAATATCTATTGCTTAGGGGAACAAAGCCGTCTCCTGATGCAAACCCGCTTACCTTACTAGTATCGCCTCGAGCCAATAGTGCAAACCGTAATCATCTGGGGGATGAGGACCGGACGACATACGTCACTGTCCTTGTTTTATTTCAAGGTTGTCTCGTGAACACAAACAACGGACCAATGAAAAAATCAGACAGAAGGCGGCAAGTATGCCGGTGATTACAAGAGTCCTAAAGTTAGAAAAAGGACTCCAAAATCATCTCCAAGACTGTACCAGTCAAATTCACGAGTAAATAAGACATTCAATGCAATAGTGAGAGAGGGAAGAGGGAAGGGGAGGGGGGAGGGGGAAAGATGAAGGGGGAAGGAGATAGCAGTGCAGGATTATGACCTTCTTCATGGGAAATGGGAGATCAATTCCATTCCTCCTGTTGATTGAGGCCCCTATCTAGACTGTTAGTGTGGTATATCCACTATTGTTCCTTCTGCGCTAAATGTGCAGCGGTATTCACCGCATCTGTGCCCAACACTTTTTCAACTGCCCACCATTTCAAATCTTCTGTCTTATGTTTAAGTTCCAAAAAATGCATCGTTAAGGGAGCATTCAGCTGGCCCGTTCTGATCTTCGATTTATGCTCGCTTATACGTAATTTTACTGCTCTAGATGTCTTCCCAATGTAAGCTTTCTTACAAGGGCATATGATAGCATATATTACATTGGCACTAAGGCAGGTGGTATGGTGCCTCAGATCCCAAACCCTTTCATGGATATTAATGGTAACAGTAGCAGAAGTACTGGGGCAATTGGAACAATTACCACAAGGGTAGTGTCCCATAACAGATGGCATACCCCACGATGCAGTGATGGTCGGTTGACTGTCTTGAACAAAATTTCTGTCTGCCTTAGAAACCCAGTTCTTAATATTTTTACCTCTTTTGAAAGCATAAATGGGTTTTGCCAATTTCAGCATATTAAGCTGAAGTAAGTGCCAGTGATTCGATATTATCTTCTTAATTTTGTTGTGTTGAGTATTGAACGTGAGGGCACATACTAGTTGATCTTCTCCCAGCTTTCTTTCTTAGATGTCCTTTCTCAAAAGAACATCTCTGTGCTGATATCTTGCACATTTTTTAGACTGTTTCAGCAATCTCTTGGGATAGCCTCTTTCTAACAATCTTTCCTCAATCACCGAAGCTTGCTTGATAAAGTCTTCAACTTTAGTATAATTTCTCCTGGCCCTCAAAAACTGCCCATAAGGAATATTGGATTTCAGGGACTGAGCATGAAAACTCTTGTGGTGCAGTATAGTATTTCGTCAGATTCCTTTCTGTAAAGGTCCACTGCCAGTACATTTGTGTCCACCTTAATCAGGAGGTCTAAAAATGTGATCTCCTTATTGCTGGTTTAAATAGTGAATTTCAAATTGGGATTTAAATTATTAATCCAAAGAAAAAAAGCATTGTGGTCCCCTTTGGAACTATCCCAGATGATAAGTATGTCGTCAATATACCTCTTATATAATTTAAGAGCTGGTCTAAAAGGATTCGAGTCTATCATGATGTTAGATTCCTCGAAGTCACACATATATAGGGTGGCATAATTGGGTGCAAATGATGCCCCCATTGCCGTCCCCTTAATCTGCATGTAATACATGTTCTTAAATCTAAAGAAGTTTTTGGTGAGCGCAATTCCCAGTAATTCTACCAAGAATTCACTTGGGACTGAAATAGTATCAGTCCTAGTTTGTAGAAACCTATTCACAATACCCAATGAGTCCTCCTGAGGAATATTCGAATATAGTGACTCCACATCTAAAGTGATAAGAATATCATGGTCGCTATTGAAAGGAAAAGCCTCCACAATTCTAATGACATCAGTAGAATCAGACAGATAGGTAGGAGTGTTTTTTGCCAGTGGTTTCAAAAAGTAATCTAAATATTGCCCCACTGGTTCCAAAATGGAACCACTGAGCGAAACGATAGGACTACCAGGTGGAGAGACCATGCTCTTATGGATTTTAGGCATCATATAAATGACGGGAGTCCTGGTGTTCTTAGGGACAAGGAAATTGAATTCTTTTTGGGTAATGATTTCACTTTCTAAGGCATCCTTCCCCAAACTTTCTATTTCTCTCAGGATACTCTGCGAGGGGTCTCCCTGCAGTTTAACACATACCTCCTGGTTGTTCAGTTGTCTCATGACCTCAAGGTCATATTTGATGGCATCCCATACTACAACTCCTCCTCCCTTATCTGCCTTTTTAATCACCACTGATCTATCAGATTCTATGATGTTTATAAGACCGTGGTTAAAGAGATGTCCATGCGGACTTAGAGATAGTTTTGTTCTCTAATCTCTGGTTCTTATTGTTAGAGAGGTAATACTGATAGAGGGTTGACAGTATTATGTAATTTTAACAATGTTTTAACTGTATGTTTGATTGCTTTTAGAATATTGTTAACGTTCATCCAATCCTGATGAAGACACACATAATCTGTCAAGTCGAAACTATTTACCAACTGGGAAGCCTTTTTTCGCAAAGAAGATGGATATTTTTAGGCACCAATAGTTGATATTTTGTCTGGAATGAACTGTTATCAATAATGATAGGTTGTTTGGAACCATTAATAACATAATGGAAAAGAAATGTATCAATGAAATGAATGGTATTTTTTTGCGACATCTTAGCACTTTTATATATTTTTAGATATTCAACTAGTGAGTGAATGTATGAATGCATGATTAGCAAAATGTTTTTTAAGAATTGATTAAAAGGGTCTATATATTTTTTATACAAATCTAAATAAAATGAAAATAATGATTTGATCTTTACATCCTTCTGCCATCCTTCTTCAGTTTTCTCTCGTTTTTCCTGGTAGCACTTCTGTTGTATTATTATATGTCTCTACCTCAAGGTGCCAGTGATTGTTGAGGTTCCCACCTTGGGTTTTGTTGCTACAAATTAAAATGCCATCGACGTATTCTATCACTGCACTCTTAAAATCAATATTGCCTAAATCCATCTGTAGGACTCTGTTAAAGATCAATGGGGACTCACAGTACCCCTGGGACAGCCTATTATGTTTTCAGTAGAATTTGGTGGAATGTAAATGAAGTCAAATCTTGTCAGTCCTTGCGCAACGGGATCTTAAAAAATACATTTGTCAAATCAATCACCATGAAATATCAAGCTTCCACCTGGATACTGCATAATATCTTCGCTGGATTAGGAACTAAAGGAAATTCTGCATCTACAATCTGGTTAATCGGTCTCATATCTTGAATAAATCTCCACGACACTCCCTTAGATTTTATGATCGGATACACCGCAGTATTACACAATGATTCTGATGGCACCAGAATCCCTTGTTTCATCAGTGCTCAGATATACCCTCATCAGCTTCGAGACATGGGGTACTGCTTTGCTCAAGGTAAAATGATCCTGGCTTAAAGGAATGGGTCGGTCAGAAATATTGTTGTCCCTATAGTTTGGCCATGTGCTTTTAATCTTAATTCGATCAATCGTACAAACATTTCATATGCACCTTACCTGAGTTTTCGTCTATTGAACACAAGGAAAATCAGGCAGCAGGGCGTGGCCATCTTGTGATAATCTTATCACTTGCCGCATCGCCCTGGGTGACCTGCATTTGCGGCACTAAATTATATCCCCCGCCCCTGAACCTGACATCACGAAATCATTTATATTCTCCGCCTCTCTCCATGACGTTGCAGGGCAGCGTGGCCAAACGCACCCAGTCGACACCTATGCGACTAGATGCGGAACCCGGAAAACAACACACATCATCTCACAGCGCGGCGCGCCACAATTAGGAATATGAAACTGTACTTCAAGTGGAAACAGCAAGACTGTACAATTGGTAAAGTACATTTATTTCACATTAAATGTTTCGATAACAATCAGCGTGTGACTGGATCAATTAAAATACAACTTTTTTTTTGCCGGTATCACGTACGGACAGATTGGACCTTGTCTGTCGTTTAATAAATCTGCAAATTTTTATTGTGAGTCACGCGCTGTTCCTTTATGGGTGCACAGGGTGTTTGTTTTGGGTAATAAATCTGCAAATGTTTATCGTGAGTCACGCCCTGTTCCTTTTGGGTACACATGGTGTTCGTTTTGGGTAATAAAGCCGCAAATGTTTATCGTGAGCCACGCACTGTTCCTTTTGGGTACACAGGGTGTTTGTTTTGGGTAATCGAAGCACTTCGGTCGCACGGTGAGTTGCAATGCTGGTGCTTCAACTTGGCACTAGACCACCGTAAAGGTTGTTATGTTGCTCCTAATTGCCGGTACCGCATACGGACAGATTGGACCTTCTCTGTCGTTCCAAAATACGGTCAAGTAGATCCAGCGATTGACATGTAGCTGCAGCTGGCGGTTGAAGAAGCCATTGGTCGGGGTCTGGAATAGATGTCAATCGCAGAACGGCACAATGTAACTGTTTGCAAAGGATAAAAATCGAAAAGTGTCTCAGTAGCTGATCTTTATTACAATTATTAATTTCCTTTATTAGCGCAGAGGTGTCACAATGTGAACCGAGAGAATACATCGTGGAATATCAAAGTACTCTGCTATTTGCTTCCGCGGATAGTGCGAATGAGAATGTTGAGCTCTAAACATAATGCGTAAACTTGGGCTATAATTCAAGGTGCAAAAACAATGTAAATATTTATTAGCGTTGAGCCAGGGAGAAACGAGTGCTGGTCTACATGCGTCTCGATGCTGGCCTGACCCTGCCCGGTAGATAGAAGTACTAGCACTTCATTGCAATATGCCAAACAGAACAAACAAGTTCAAAGTCACCCATCAGTAACGGTCAGCTATTGTTATTTTGATTAGATCCGTTATGAAATCGTCTAAAGAGAAACGTACATTATATTCGCAATTCCCATTCTCTAGGCGTAATGCAGACCGTGATGCAGAATCCTCTGTCCGTGTCAACGTTTTCTCATAAACTGAACTTACATGTAACTAGGTGCAGTTTTGGAATGGGCAAACTAATCATATCATACGTTATTACAGCCCCCTTCAATTCAATATCCCTTTCAGAATGGTCCCTGCCTCTAAAGGTAAAAAAACAATAGAACCGCTAACCAAGCATCCACTCCTCACGTAGCGGGTCTTCCCTTTCTTCCTGATACATTTTCCAGAGCTCTAGAATCACCTTCTTTTCTCTAATTTCTTCCCTGTGTACGCAGTGTGCAAGTATTTGGTCATGTGTTGCAATGCTGCATGTGAAAATGATGCCCCTTGTGGCCACGGCATAAATATTTTATCAGCCCTGCCTTTCACCCATTCCACACTATACTGTTTGAGCTTGGGCATATGCTTTGGTAATGTCTTACATAGATGCATCACAGGAGTGTCTCCCATGATGACAAGTCTCAATTGACTGTCAATACTTACCAGCCTTAAAAATTAACCTTTATTCTTTTGTTTAAATCACCACTTTTTCAACACCTTTAAAACAACAAATATGAGCGTGCACCATCAATCGCAGCTCAAGCTTCTGATTTCTTAATTAGAAACTCTACCTTTTTATTGGTACCAATCCCTTTGCTAGATTTAATCACTATTACTCCTCAACTTTTTTCAATTACTTCACAACCTCTATCGCTCTTTGATATTTTTAGTCAACAAACAACATACAGACTAGTCGACTTTACACATTAGTAAACACTGTGATCACCTTTTTCTCTCTCGACTTTACTTTGAACCCTGTACAGGGTTTGAGACATCACCTTACATAAATTCTCAGTAAATTTCACATAAAAAAAACTTATAGACAAAAAATACATCAGATGTGACATCATACTACGTGGAACTTGAGAAAACCTACAAGGTGTTGTGATTCGCTCAAGGGGAACATCTAAATATACTTTCTATGAGGGGTGGGGTTGGGATTGTGATTGGCTGTCTACTGTCAGGTGGACAACTTATGCCTACCTCTAAAGCATGTCATCTTCAACACTATTAAGTACATGGTATATCACTGGTCTTCAAACTATAAGGCCTTTCGTTAAACAGCCCTCTATAATTGGATGGCATGCTTGTGCCATATCTGGGACATTCGGTTCACTTAGCAGCACGTAAGGTCAGACCCAGGTGCCAGGAGGTGGACTTAACTTTACCTCCCCATCCAATTAGCCCATCAGCTCTCACCACCCATGTCTTCTGCCATGAAGATTGTCTTTGAACTTGGACTTGCAAAGTATTCTTGTCTCTGGGAATATATGACTTTAAGCTCAACTCTATTTCCATGCTTGGCTCACGTGACAGGAGACCACGATTTGGTCTATTTTGCAGCATCTAAATGTCTTAAATGAAGAAAACTTGGCATACTTGTTGTTCTTTCTCTGCTCCTTAACAAGGGATGATTCAGCTCCTCAGGTTCACCACTTTCAAGAATAGATAACCGGCCTTGGCTGCTTCAGCTTTGACACCAGGCCAGAGAGCTTTGCCATGCTCATCTATGATCTCAGCTAATTCTTGCTGCACAGTTCTCAGCCTTTCATCTCCATGGGTCCAGGCTTACTAAAATTCATGACACTTATGTCCAGCTTCCATACAATGGTGGCTTCGCCTGCAGTCTATTCACTACATATATCCAGCTTCTATGATCACTTAGTCTCTTGCATTCCAGCATCTGTACGGTTATTAAACAGCTTGCATTTTGTGCAGTGATTTGCACACGTGCAATCTTCTGTTTGCATATGAAAGTTTACTCGATTCTTAACTTCGTGGTCTGTGTCGCGATCCATGCCCCTGACCCCCTCAAGTATAAAGCCCTTCACACTGGCCCCAAGGGCCTTAAAACTCCATCAGAAACATACATGGAGTCAGTCCTGGAGGCCTATTACACAGCTCAGTTCTTTAGAACCAAGCCATGCGGTCTAGTGTTTTGGGTGTGGCTGGGCCTGGAACTACTTTGCCTGGAACTACTTTACCTGGGCTATTTAAACCACACCCAAACAGCAGAACACACTTCGCGTTATTTTGCACTCCTGCAGCGTAACGCTCACTGTGTCCAGCTCCTGCTCATCTGCTTCTCCAGCGGCCCGATCCTGAAGCCCTAGATCTCGATTCCATTAATAACCTGGAAGAACAAGAACAGCAATAGCGAGCAAGAACACTTACCTGTGAAGTAACCGGTCTTGAATCCATCCTGCGCTTTGCTTACCTCATCCATCTCCAGAGTTTGCCGCAACCTGCAAAGGTAAACAAACAAGGACAGCATTAATAACAATTCTTGCCTGGGCGAGCAGCAAGTCCTAGCAGCACCCTGCACTTCTCTTACCTCGCCCATCTCCGGGTTCCACCGCAACCTGCAAGGGAGAAGGAACAAGGTCAGCATTAACAAAGCACTTACCTGGTCAAGCAGCACTTCGATCGCTTATAACTCCGGAACATCACCGCAACCTGTACAAAGAAGGGAAGAGAACACAGGTAACCCCAATAAACAGCACAGCACTCCGCGCATCAATAATTCACTGTGGTCTTTTGCCATCGGCGTGGCAACTCCGAGATTGCAACCATCCCTGTGAAAACAAAAAGAGACATTGTTAGGGAACAGCATAGTGGAGCAAGACGCCGAGAAGACAGAGAAAACAGAGGGAAAAAAAGAGACAGAATAAAGACAGAAAAGATATTATAACTCACGTGGAAGACAGCAAGCAGAGTCGAAGTCACAGCCGGTCTGGACCCGACATAAGGGCTTACGGACCAGTGAAGCAACGAGGTCCACGGAACTCCCACACCAACCACACGCCCGTGCACAGATACGCAGGATGGAGAGTTCACTGCACAAAAACCTAAGGTGAGCAATAACCCCAAGGGAGGGGATTTGGACCGAGGGAGGTGGTAGTCCACCTATCACAGAACCAGTTCTTAACCCTCCATTCTCCTGTTATAGGTGCTACCCAATGTCTGGCACATAACCAAGCAGAGAGGGGTCCGGGATAGCACTTAGACCTCCTTTCAGTATCGTGTGGTGCCCCCGTGGATACCAGGTGAGCTTAACAGTCTGTTCCTGTACGATCCATACATTCTCTTCAGCCAGTATCCTCAGTGTTCACGCTTGTCTCTTGTGACATCACTGGCTTCTCTTTCACTCTTTTCATATTCCTTCTGGGAGTTCCTCCCTCAGATTGTCGTCTCTTCTGGGATACATTTGATAGAGTTTTCTCAATGGATACCTTCTTTGGAATATTCACTGTGGTATGGTCACAACAGCTGGTGTCAAGCATGGCACAATTTCAGGCTTCCATCATACAGGAGGTGGGGGGGTGGGATTTTCTGCAGAGGCATGCAGCTGCTCCTTTACCTGCCTATGCTCAGGTATTTCAGGTAAAACCAAGCAAGGGAGGAGAAACAGAGGGAGGACAGGACAGACAGACTTACTAGGCCTAGAATGTTCACGGTCGTGCACATGCGCAGACAGAAAGTGCAAGGGCGTGGGGACCAGTGCGCCCAGTCCAGCAAGTTCCTGGGTTAAGTGCAGAGTGGTTGCCCCTCTCATGGAGCGTATTCTGTGTACAGTAGTGCCAAGCAGAGTGCAGAGGCCGCAGGCAAGTGCAGGACTGGAAGGGGATCCTGGGACCTGTGAGGCTCTGGAGGTCACCAGGCGACCGGTCTTTGAAATGAGAAAGTTGGGAAGAGAAAGAAGGAGGGAAGCAGGAGAGAAGAGGAAGGAGGTTAGCATGGGAGAGGGAGAGTGAAAGAGAAAGAGAAGAGGAAGGTCTTGAGGAGTTTCCGGATCTTAGGGAGGTTGGGAACTTATGGAACTGGTCGGCTCGCTCCCATGCTCGCTCCAGGTGAGAGCCTTTGTGCTGCGTTCCCTACATTGCTAGCCTCTGGGATTCTGACCGGTGTCAGACTATAGTTGTGAGATTCTTTCCCTCGTGAAAGCCCTACCTCTGTCTTTCTCTATGTCTCTGCTTTTGGTGTCCCACTCCGCATCAGCATACTCTCTCTCAGCTGTGTTTATTTTAAAGTTCCCAGCACTATTCAATAACTTACAAACACTAGACTGCTGCATTGGCTTACCACCTCTGGCTCTACTTACTACTCCATCTCTCCTCCTAGTCTCAGTATTAACAAAGGATGAATATTGAAAGATGTTGTCAGCAGTCTTTGCAAAGTGTTTAAGGGGTTTACTTCAATTTGCCATCATGGCATGAGGAATAAAGGGGGTATCACTAAAAGGTAAAGGGGCATACCATGTCTCATCTGATGATGCCTGTCATCCTCCTTGAAGGTTGCCACCCCTCATGTGATCTGCCCTTGCATAGCCAACCCAGGGTCAGGATCAGGTAGCAAGTGCTGTCCCCTGGCCACATGAGGCGAGGTTTCCTCCGGGAAAGGAGTGATCATATTATCAGATTCATCACAGTATGTTCTCGTACTCCTCCAAACCATGGCATGATGCATGGCCTAATATTCAACAACATGATTGCAGAGGTCATCTAATGTCAGTCAACTGTGCCTTTCAAGTTACAGTGTTCCCAGTTGCATTGTTTGATGTATGTGTGGCTGGACCTATTGTGTCTGCATCCATTGTAATTTACATATGCATGTTGATCCAGATAGTTAGTTAAGCCTTTGTGTATTGTTGTCTGTCTTTTTGCAGGTGATGATGTAGCAGATGAGGAGGAGGAAGAGGAAGAGGATGGGGAGGATAAGGAGGACGTGGATGAGGCACAACCATCCACTAGTGTAGCCTGGGAGCTGTGCCTGGTGGTGAGAATCCCTTTGTGCTGCAGAGCATCATCAGTGGGCCTCATGACTCTTCAGATGATGTTGCTGAATCTGATGTGCAAGGCATACTGATGGCCATGATGGAAGGTCTACCACTGAGTTGTCTGGAACCCATGGAGTTCCTTGAGTTCATTGAGACTGCTGAATCTGAGGAGGAGAGGCAGTAGACATTGGGCCCAACAATGGGAATCCCTGCATCAATGGTGGATTCAGTGTCTGCAAAGTTAGCTCCACCCATAATGGAACCAGCAGCGGAGGCTAGTGTCAGTTTAGGGTTGCAGACTTCCTGCCAATGACAATGCATCCATTACGAAGGGTCTGGGCTTCAGCAGCCCAGTTTGGTAGGCCCAGCCCACGTGGTGGACATGTGCCTGCCGGATACTCAGAGTGGGAGAAAGAGTTTCTGTGTGCAAGTGCCCAACGGGGTAAGGTCCTGCAGGAGATGGTGAGGGACATCCATCACCTGACTGACATGGTCATCTCCCCATCAGAGAACATGCAACAACTGAGGCAGACAAATTGCGACGATGGTTTGGCTCTCACTCAATGTCTGCATGATGAGATTTTGGACTCCAGGGACCACCAGCAGAAGGTGATGGACACCTTGAGGCAAACACTGCAGACAGAAATGTTGGACTCAAGGCAATCCCAATGTCAAGATATGGAATACCACTCTAAATGCCTCCAGGCAGAGATGTTGGCTTAAAGGGAATCCCAACGTCGAGACGCGGAATCGCACAGTAAATGGCTTCGGCACAGATGTTGTACTTAAGGTAATTCCAATGTTAAGTCGTGGGATCCCACAGTAAATGCCTGCAGGCAGAGATATTGGCTTCACCTTGAGGCAATCTGTGCATGATAAAATATTTGCCACAAGGGACATCTACCACCAAGAGTTCAGTGACAAATAAAAAGTACTCATCCCTTCTCTCCAGGGGGGAAGCCACCCGTTGTGAGGTTAGGGAGGCGAGCCTGCTTAGCAAGATCCTCTTTAATTGTCTGGACAAATGGGAACTCACTGGGGGTGAATACCCTCTAGGGTACAAGGACTCGTATTCCCACATGGAACTCCCTATGTGAGCAACATTATCTGCTTGTATGGGATTTCCTGTAATAACAAGTAAAGTGCCTTTCTCCATTAGCTTTAGGTAATGCTGGATCAAATAAGACACCTGAAGGAAAACAGAACTCCCCTTTGAACAGGTACATGTATGTAACAATGACAAACCGATCGGGAAGAGAGAGCAAAGGGCGGAGCAGTGTGCAGCTATGAAGCCCATGGCATCCCGCAAGGGAGAGAATGCTCGATTAGGACACCAGAGGTCCAGCGTAACAAGCAGTGAGGAAATTGCTGTCAGGTCACAGTCCTGGAGACTGTCCTATGACCATGGGAAAGCTGGAGTGGACCCGGGGCGTGATCAACAATGTTAAAGTGAGAAGGAATTGGAGGAACAAAACCTCCTGTTGGCAGTCCAATGCCAAGCATGCAGACATAGCAAGACACTAAGAATGACTCCACACTGGAGCTGAGAAAGCTGAGACAGAGAAAAGATGAAGCAAATCTGTCCCAATGAAAAGTGTTGTGAATCTATATATTGAGAGTATTACTGTTCATGAATGCTGGAATGTATTACTAAGAGACTTTGAGAAAACCTCTGAATTAAACACAAGTACAAATCCCAGAAAAGTAAAAGGAAACCAGGGGAGTGGCCCCGGGAGTGGTTGTGCTACACCTTTAACATGGGTATACTGAACCCCTCCAGAGACAGAGTCAAATGGAAAGAGTCTTAAGGACTCAAAATAAAAAGAAGCATTGTAAGAGATGACATTCAGAAAGACTGTCAGAAGGACATTCTGCATATTGATAGGTCTTACAAACTCTGGGATATCCGACCTATGAATATGTACTATGAGCTGCAAAAACTCATGAAAGAGAATTTGTAAACCTGGCTAAAGGGAAGTTGATAGAAGATATATATTCTGGCCATATCTACTTATTAGTTCTACTAGTAGAATCAGGTAGAAGTAGAATTTAGCCTGTGGACATTTCATTTGAACTTGCTTTACGACTGATGAGCACTGTAGTAAGTTTGGTTAGATAGGGATCATTCCCTTAACAATAGGGAAAGTTAGGTATTTTGTTATTATTTCAATAAAAAGCCCAAGAAATGTCCAACATGTTTCCGACTCCTTCATCTGGTCCACCACAGTTACTTGAGACAATCTCTCAACATGCAGTTGGATCCGTCAAGGGTCAGCATGCATAATTACACTTTTGCCCCTTGCAACGTACATCGTCAGGACCGTGTAGCCATTGGGACATTTATGTATTTATTTATTTATTTGGATTTATTAAGCACCCAGCGGCCCGGAGGCATCGTGGCACTGTTACAGAATATTCAACTTGGTGTATGATATTAACATTGGTTACGGGCAAAAACATGTGTATTGTTACAATAAAAAGGGTTTTCCGTGGTTACAGTGGAACAGTGTAGGAGGCAGTAAAGGATGGTACACATTTTAGTTGAACAGCTTTGTTTTTAGTGCTTTTCTGAATGTGACGAACGATTCTTCATTTCTTAGACTGGGCGGAAGTGAGTTCCAGGCTTTAGGGGCTAGGACTTCAAAGCTAGTTCCACCGGCTTTGGCTCTGTTGAAAGTTGGTATTGAAAGTTGGTGTGAGTATGTGTTGCGTTTAGGTCTGTGGGTTGGCGCTTGGTGTATTCTCTCTAATAGATAGGCTGGTGTTGTCTGGGCAAGGCATCTGTGTGTGATTGTGAGCGCTTTGAAAGTTATGCGCTCTTTGATCGGAAGCCAGTGGGCATCTTTTCTTGCCTGGAAGATATGTTCTCTCTTAGGGATGCTGAGGGCTGCTCTAAGGGCATTGTTTTGTGCGATTTTGCAGTCTGTTGATGTTGTTCATGGAGGTGCCCAGGAGTAGGATGTTGCAGTAATCCAGTTTTGCTCCAATTGTGGCTCTAGCAATGTTTAGGCAGTTCTTTGGTGATAGGTGAGGTTTCATTGCATTTATGATTTTTCAGGTGAGTGCTGCTCAGGATGAAATGGCGCTGACTTGTCTATTCATGGATAGAGTGGAATCCAGGTAGACGCCTAGGGTTTTTACTCCCGATGAGGTAGTGATAACTGTGTCTTCAATGATGAAGGAGTAATATGAATTGTTTAGTCTTTTAGGGCTTCTTTGGGGCCTACCAACAGTATTTCAGTTTTTTCCCCATTTAAGCATAGGCCATTGGCCGCCATCCAGGCCTGGATGCGGGCATATATTTCTTGGAGGGTGTTGTGGTCTTGCTCGTAGTTGCCTGTTAGTGGGACTAGAATGTGTGTGTCATCGGCATAGTTTGTAAAGGCTATGCTAAATTCTTCTAGGTCACTGAAGAGGGAAAGGGTGAAGAGATTGTAGAGTGTAGGGGAGGCACATGAGCCTTTTGGGACTCCACTCCTCTCACTAGTGGCCATAGGCAAAGAGGACCAGGCTTTGTCACTGCATGGTCAGACTCCACCGTCCGAGGATTCACCACAGGATGATTGTCCCAGTTTAACCATGCAGGTGTTTCAATTGGCCATGTTCACACACACCCCGATCCTCTTGCCACCACCACCTCTTCTTCATGTGCCCTGGTTTCCATGAGCATGTGGAGGGGGCATGCTCTTTTACATCATTTGTTTATATTTTCTCCGCCACCCTCCTCTTTGCAGAGTGGACTATTTTTGTTTTTCTATTTGGATTGTTGCCCTCGCCCAAGGTGGAATATATTTTTGTGTTGTCCTCATCCAGCATGGACAGTATTTGTTTTTTACCCGAGCCCAAGAGGGACTATATTTTATTTGTTTCCTCATGCATGGTGCACTGTATTTGTTTTTTACCCACATCCAAGGAGGATTATATTTTATGTGTGTCCTCGTCCAGGGTGGACTGTGTAATCATTATTTTTCCATCATGTCACGTCCATTACACTATCAAGGGAATTTCAAGCTGGCAGACTGGACATACGGCCATGCTCAGTGGAATCAACTGATGTGGTGTTGACTCCTACAGCCTCCCACATACAGGTGCACAATCCATTCCACATTGATGTGTTTATGTGCAGTCTGTATGACTGACTCCTTTCGCTGGTCCAAACATATGTCCTATATTATTTCAGGTATCTTGCCTCATCCAGTGTTTACATTCCCTGAAATGAGTCCCCAGCACCCTATTTCTACCCAGGTCCCCATTCCTTCTGCTGCACACTGGCCCTCCTAGCACCAATGTGAAGTCCCAGTGTTAGGTGGAGGTGGTGAGGGATTCACAGCACCACAGCTGTGCCATCAGATAAGGTTGTGATCTGGCAATCTTATTCATGGCTGGTGGCATATGCACTCCAATAGTGGCATGATTTGGTGATGTTTGGCTGATGGTCAGTGTCACTGAAGATGTGAGGTGGCCTAAATGACTGTTAGTATTTATCTCTCCTTGATCAACTATACATGTGCTTTCGGTTGCTGGTTTCACATCCAGGACATGCTGCTTGTTTACAGGCCCCTCAGGATGTCCCTGTGAACATGCCTTTGGTGAGAGTAGATGCAGTAGCTTCATCTTTTGTGTGTCATTCCATTTGCACTCCTGTCATGTCAGCCTTGCATGCCGTCTCCTGCCATGTGTAATGTACAGCAGCTGCTCCATGATTAAGGGTTGGAGTATTGGGTACTCTGGTAATTTCACGGTAGGCCTCTGCACCCTGGGCCTCGTTTGTGTGGTGTTTCCATATTTTCTCATGGGAATCTGGCCAGCCTTATAGTTGAAGTGCGATTTGGGGTCGCTCTGGATATCATTTCAATGGCCTCTTTTGGTTCCCAGTCCACCCCTGTCCATGTTGCATGGGCATGCAAAACACCTGACTGACTCATTCAACATAGGTGGATAATCCAGTTAACATGTATGCATGTGTGTGTGTGTGTGTCTGTGTGTGTAGTGTGTGGGGCATTGCTGGTGAGGTTCAGGTGTTGGATACCAGTATGTCCTTCTCATGTGTCATGTGTCATGTTGCTGATGTGTTTCCGCAAACATGGTCAAGGAGTGTTGAGGGATCGAGGTGTGTTACTTAATCTTTTTATTTATGTTTCTGGTATTCCTGGGGAACATCTTTGTGATTGGATGATGGCATGTTGAGGGTATCAGATAGATGCATGTAGAGGGGATGGGTGGGTAGCTGTTGGTTTTTCCAATTGCAGGAGCATGTACATGGCAGTGGTGTGGGGAGATGAGCAGCTCCAGTAGCAACGGTGCAGAGTGAGACATTGTGAAGATGGCAGTCAGGTGAGCCTTTTCCTGCACTTTGTGCATGCCACCAAGGGTAGCACATGGTATGGTGACATTGTGCCTGGTGATGGCTTCACTCTGTTTATGATTTTGTGCCTGTTACAAGCTTACCTTTATTTCCACTTACTATGAGTGTGTAAGTGGTTTCTGCACTTGCTGTGATGGATGTTCATGGGGTGGTATTGTAGAATTCGTGTTATGGAGCACACACAGTTTGCCTCTCACAAATGCACATTCTCAGGGTGTTGTTTTGTGCAAGCTGGATTGGGACAATTGCATCATTGAAGGGCACCAGGAATGTGGCTTCACTGTGTGTGCTCCACAGGGGTTGCAGTTCAGTTGAAGTATGTTTATACCAACTAATTGCTTGTGTCCTTTCCCTGTGCCCATTGGCCTACTAATGGAGTGGGTGGTGCCTGTGGATGTGGCCTGTGCCCCTCAAGCAGCTATACTGCTATGCCATAATGTGTGGCAATATTGTGCAGGACATATGTTGTAGCTTGCCTCACCTGGGATGGCTGGATTCCTGATGGGTGTCAACAGGATTTTTAAGAGCGCGTAGGCACTGTCCCCTGCAAAGGGTTAAATGGTTGTTGTTTGCATTTATTGTCATTATATGTATGCATGTGTGTCATGTGAACGCATGTGTGTGCATGACCGATGATACCCACCAGCCAGGTGTTTCCAAAGGTTCCTGATGCAAGGGCCTGGTATATGGGGGAATGCTGGTAGCTGTAGCTGTCATTCGTGCAACATGGTTAATTGGCATTGAGATGAATTATGTGTCCCTTGGCATCACAGATCACCTGCGCATTAATGGAATGCCAATGTTTCCTGTTGAGATAGATGTGCTCAGTCTCTCGGGGGTGGAGGGGCGCAACTTGTGTGCAGTAGATGGCTCACAGAAGCCTTGGAAAGAGTGCTCCTACATAAAATTCCTGGTACACTCTCTGCCTTGCCTGCAGTGTGTGTGTGGCATGTATATGTTCATATGCACATGTGCTAGGATGGAGTGAAATACCAGGTGGAGGCACCTGGATTGTGTGGGCTGTGATATGCCCCCTACAATGGCGGGAGTGTGCTGGAATGATCCAGTAGCCAGGAAAGGTAAGGCTGATAGTACTTTTACCATGTGTGTCATGGCCTGCGAACACATAGCGGGTGATGCCCGGTCATTCTCCCGCTCCCTGACCAGGTCTAGGATGACATGGGGAAGAAGCAGTATCTTCCATACACCTCCTCATTTGGCATTCAAAATAAAGTAGTTTGTGGATGTTAGATTCTGGCTCCTCCCCCTTCTTCCATGTAGTAGGAACAGTGCTAGCAATGCAGGGTTCAGCATTGTGGAAGTCCTTTGTTCAATGAGATTGCATTGCACTTTTACGAGCTATCATATGCGCTTTGTGCTTTGTAAATTGAATAGAGTGGTGGTAAGATCACCGAAATGTGCATTCTCCTTCGGACTCCAGACAACTGCGCAATAGGTTCTGTGAATAGTGTTTCCTTAGCACTTGATAGGTTGTGTTAGTTGTTTGCAAGGTGCTTCCCTCCACACGGCCTTGTTCTTCCTCATTTTCAGCCTAGAATTGAGATTTTGCATTTTCCACCCCCCCCCACTATTTAGTTATTTGCGCTGGAGGTCCCCACACGTTGGGAACTGTGTCACGCAAAGGGCACCAGCACAGCCCAAACTAGGAAGGACTAAAGTCCAACCGTGAAATGGAAATGGGATTTTTGCACGACACAAAGAGTACTTTTCTGGCACAAAGTCACTTTTCACCCCACAACATGTTTGTAAATTAGCCCTTCTGAATATAAACATGTTTGGAATAGGTTTAGCAACTCCCTACTTAATATTCATCAAAGGCAGGTTCATCGGGCCAGTGATTCCATGGAGCATTTCTGTAAGAGCTGGCTATGGTGTCTTTCTTAAAAGAAAATGTGGAAGTGCTTGTGAGGGTGTCAAGCAAAAATATGGTTAAAAGCTTCATGAGAACAAAATAAAAAAAAAAATAACCTTCTCTTTAGTACATTGTGTTCTGTTTTTGAAATAATAGGGCAATTTCAAATAAAGAAAAATAGTCTGAAAGGAAACAGAAATATTTATCGCGAAAAAAATGTGCCTGCGCTAATATTCTCATCTTTTTGCATAACAGCTGATCAGGCTATTTTCTCGGAGCTGAGCGTGGATGAATATATGGGTGTGGGGCACAGTTCATTGGTGTTCTTTTCAGGTGCTCGGATATATTATTACCAGTGTCAGGAGGTGTAATGAGCGCAGGGCTTCATATTTTGGGACCTTTGGGCACTGTTCTGATTCTGTTCTTACAAATATCATTGTCATGCAGGCTTAAAGCATTCGCTAATTTATTCATGTTATGTGGCGAGTGGAGTTGGAGGGAACATGGATCGGCAAGTCTGGAGCCTCCCTTAGCAAATTGCATCCTAAGAGTGTTTGAGACGAAAATTGTAGGAATTGGGGGGTTTTATATTCAGGATGTGTGCTGCATTATCATTCTCCATAAATATGCTCTATCGACCAGAAGGATTAGTACATGCTCCTTGCATACGGGTAAAAATGTGTGGAAGAATATCACAGCAGCCCCTCCCAAGTCATGCATTCACCACTATGTATCCGCTTGGGTATCATCTGCCTGTCATCATATCTGAGATAGGAAGAGGGTTGGCCTTAATAAGCTAAATCTGTACTTGGGCATCGTTACTGGCCACTTTGGCATGCCACATTCAAAATTGTCACCATTAGCAAGCGGCTCTGTTTATGATAATGATTGATATGGTGGGATGTATCAGCTGGTAATGGCTCAACAGGCCAAGTTAATGGGCCTCATTATGACTGAGGTGGAAGCCGTGATGGTAAATACCGGCACGGCTGCCGCCTCAGTAATTTTTTTACCAGCACCCGGCAATGGGCAATTACCGGGGCATTCCAGCCCCGCCGGACCCAGTAATTGCCCATTGCCAGCTGCCGGTAATTATTAACCCCATTCCCATTTGAGCCCCATAAGGCTCAATGGGAATGGGGAGGCCGGTAGCACCGTGTAGGTCTGCTCGCGGTTGTCGTTCCAACAGGCAGGTCAGACCTGCCGGGCTGACAGGCACCCGTGAGCAGACCACAGGCATCCACGAGCAGACCTCGTAGTTTGCCGGTCCGGTGACAACGGTACCGGCAAACTTACCAGTACCATTGTTACGGGACCGGCAACCTTGTAATGAGGCCCAATGTTAACTGCCGGCATTGTTACTGGCCAAGTCAGCATACAGTGGTGTCCATTGTCACCATTTGCACCTGACTTTGGTTGCTACGGCAATTTATTTTTGATAGACAGTTTCGACTCTAGCAAAGATTGAAAAGAGTGCGGCAAGAGTGTGTTGCTGTGTGGGGATTCCTTTTACAACCAGCCTTTCAACTGTTTTCATTGCGAGAAATACCCTGCATGAAGCGATAGCGGAGCGAGTGCAGCAAGAGTGTGTTGCCGTGCGGTAAATCCTTCCAGAACCAGTCTTTCAACTGTCTTCATTGCCAGAAGGCCGTCCCAAGCAGAGAAATACCCTGCCTGAAGAGAAAGCGGAGCGAGTGCGGCAAGAGTGAGAGGCTGACTGGCCCCCGTAGGGGGCGCTAGAGGGACAGCCTACATAGCGGGCTGTCCCCTCTGGCCACCCCCTTCCGGGGGTTGGTCTAGCCTCTACTCTTCCTCCTCCTAGGCGGAGGAGGCATCCCCATGGACCTGGCTTCCAGTCGGGTTTTGCTGGGAACGCTTATAAGGGCGGGAGCTGCGGGCAATCAGTCTTTTTAGCCCAGCAGCTCCCGCCGTGTGATGATACCCACCCACCCACACCAGATATGAGTAAAGATCAGGGTGCGATATGCGATATTATAAAAGGTCAGAGGACATAAGAGTTTAGCATAAAGCGGTGCAGATCTTCTTAAAGTAAATAAAAGGTTGGTAAGATCTGGGTGAGGCGTTCGTATCACCGACAAAAAATATTTAGGTAGAAATCGTGATAAATTAAGTATAGTGATAAGATAATTGTATTGTGTTGTGTGAATTGTTCTTAATTTTCTTCTTTTGTTACAGGCGGAGTATCGGGCGGTCCTAGCCAATGAGGGACGTTCACGCTGCAGCTTCGGCGGCAGCGGCTCAGGATTGGCCGGGCTCGAGCCAATCCTTTGACGGGCACTGACTTCCCTTAGGGCTCTAGGACAGCAACCTCCTTATCAGTGCCCCTAAGTGTCCTACTGGTAGTAACCAGTGTTCTCCTGGTAGTAACCAGAAGCGTTGTCAGCTTGTGCCAGTGGCATATATGGGACAGTGTCCTACTGGTAGTAACCAGAAGCGTTGTCAGCTTGTGCCAGTGGCAAAACATGGTGACACGGTCACCCTTACCTGACTGTATGTAATATGTGGCTGGGACCGTCCCAAGTTTATTGTTTGCTCCAAATAAACCTGTGACCTTTTATATTCCAAAGAACCTTACAAATGTTGTCTGTGGTTATTTCATCATGTGTGTTATACTGGCTACAGGAGGTGGAGGTGTCCAATGGGGATCTCCCCGCTATGTTGCCGTGCGGTAAATCCTTCCAGAACCAGTCTTTCAACTGTTTTCATTGCCAGAAGGCCGTCCCAAGCAGAGAAATACCCTGTGTGAAGCGAAAGAGGAGCGAGTGCGGCAAGACTGTATTGCTGTGTGGGGAATCCTTCCACAACCAGTCTTTCAACTGTTTTCATTGCGAGAAGGTTGTGCCAAGCGTTGAAAGACTTGTTACAGTAAAGAAACTAGAGAAAGGATGGCTGTGTGGAAAAAGCAAAGAATACTTTCGAAGGAGTCCTTTTTTCCATTTTGATTACAGCTGTAAAGCAAAGGAAATTGTATGCTGAATCTGATTACGGCGAAAGGAGACTGGTACAGCTTTTATGTTTAAAAAAGGGAAATCTAGAGGTGAAGGAAGGGAGAGGCGACAGCCTTACAAATCTCAGAACATGGCCATTTACCTGATAAAAAAACGTGCTCTAGGCTTGCCGATTGTTCGGATGACAAGCTCACCCTGTGTGCTAGCAATAATTAAAGCGTTTTTTCGGGTAGAGTTTTTAAGCAAAAAAAAAATAAACACTTGGAACTGCCCACTCTCCGCCTCTGTGATAGGGTCAATGACGGAAATCGCCCCCTTCAGGCTTTGCAATTAATATATGTAATATGATGTGGGACCAATGTTCATTACGAAGTCTAAAAGCACATGAATAACACTCCCACAGCGTCGTTAAAATGATCTGCCATGAACGGCCTGCACGATGGAACGTCTTTCTGTGGCCCTCGCCTTTCGCAGAACATCCTTACTCTTGTGTAGATGGGCTTCTGTGACTCATAGTTGAGAGGGAAAAGTCACTGTAGAGCGTTGATGTAGGCGCATAGCAAGGTCAGGGAATAAAGCCACTGCCTTTGTTGAGGAATGTGGCTGTTAGGGTCCAAAAAGGGTTGAGCATGCGTGATGAAGTGTGACTTGAGCAAACCATTGGCTTCAATGCAACATTCCAGATTTTCCCACAGCACTGTTTGCCTTTAATCAGTTCAATAATTATGAGCCTCAAACATGGGTGTTTGTAGGACTCGGGGCTACTTAGCCTTTTGCTTGTAGCTCCTGAGCTTCAATCCGGGGCTACAACCAAAAGACCCGGGGCTATAGCCCCCTCAGATACCCCCTAGCAACGCCTCTGGCAAACGAGCATCACTACTTCCAGTGCAATAAGTGATGACTTGTCAGAAGAATCTGCAGTCAGTGATGAGTATTCTTTGCTATTCAATTGAATTTGAAGACCTCCATCCAGTGCAGTCCCAGTACCTGGGTCTAGCACAGTGCAGGTTCTGCCACTATGGTGGCCTCATGGGGATCAGTAGTTCTGCAAGTGTGAGGGGGTGGGGTTAATGGGGGGAAGGTATTGCAAGATGCGTAACCTGAGGTTTTAATGTGTGCAGGTTACTGTGTGCTAGTGAAGTTCAAGGTGAGTTGAATTAGAGCAGTGGGTGTTATTCTGACAGATGGAAGAAGCCCCTGGTCCTGTTATTATGTTCTATTATGCGCTAAAGAGTTTTGTGCCTGAGCTTAGGTGGGTATGGTATGGTTATGGGATCTGCGTGATCCTTCCGTCACGAAAAAGTCTGTGACAGAAAAATTTGCATGGGAAATGTACGCACCACCAAAGGTTCGTACATTTCCCATGCGAACAAACATTGCAATGCACTACATTACCTACACCCACACCCACAACACACCCACGACACACCCCCCACCCACACCCTCAACACATCCCGACCCACACCCCAACACAAACATACCCTACTTACCTTTTCTTCAGGCTGTCTCCCTGCGGCGCCAGTTCCCTTTTACTTCCGTGATCGGGAACCGGCGCCGCAGAATCCTTTTAATTTTTTGAATTTTTTTTTTTACGGGGCTGCAGGGCTGTCCCCCGCAACCCCCACTCACTATACTTTAAAGTACAGTGAGAGGGGTGTTGCAGAGGACACCCCCGCAGCCCCTGATTTAAAAAAAAAATTCTCCGGTGTACTGCGGGGATGTCCCCCGCAACACCCCACTCACTATTCTGTATAGTATGGTGAGCGGGGTGTTGCAGGGGAAACCCTTGCAGCCCCCGCAGGCTTTTTTTTTTAACTTACCTTCAATGCATGCTACCATTTTTGGTGTGCAAACCTTTGGTGATAGCGTTTTTCAGACTTTTTATACGGTCAGACCTTTTTTTCCAGTCCGAACGTACAATTCCAGGTATGGCATTTATAACGGATCTACGTGATTTTACCGAACTGAAAAGTTTGACTCCCAAAAGTCTGTTTTTTTGTTTGTTTTTTTCAATTTTCCGCAAATATATATTGCGAAGGACACCCCCCAGAGCCCCTCCACTTTACCCCTATACATTTTTTATTCACTTTACCCCCCACATATATATATGTGGAAAATTGGGGGTCGAACTTTTGGGAGTCGAACTTTTGCGAGTAGGTAATTTTGTACAATAACTTTATAACACCTGTACACAATTGCTTCGAAGCGCCAAAAGACAAGGAGGGGGAAACAAAGGGAGAACAAAAGAACGATCTTACTAGGCCTTGTGTCATTCAGATTGCACAAGTGCAGGGCGGGGGGAGGGGAGAAGTGCAAAGGGGGATGGAGAAGTGCAAAAAGCGGAGGGGTGGAGAAGTGCAAGTAACAGAGGGCAGCCAGCGGGTGGCTCATAAGTGCAAACAGAGGGGGCTGTACGGTAACAGATTCAGACCACAACTACTGGGGGAGGGGGCAAAAGGCAGTGCCAGACGCAGCTGGACAGGCACGTACCTGGGCCCAAATTCAGAGGGGATGCTAAGGGAGATGGTTGGCAAACAGAAGAGTGATGTGTGCATGTTTGCTAGTTGTATTGTGTGATCGAGGGTGGACTGAGGAGCTTGAGGAGCTGGTTTGTGGGTGGGAAGGTTGGGTATTAGAGTCCATGTGCCTGGGTGCCTGGTTACATGTGCCCCTTCGTAATTGCGATTAATGGAGCAGAGCAACTGTGTCTTCGTGTTTCACAGGCTCAGTTGTATTGGAGAGAAATTCTCTTGCTTCTGAGCTGACAAGGATCACTGCCCCCTTTATGTGGGCAGCAACTGAGGACTTCACTAGCGTATTGTGTGATAACCTGCCCCAGACAGCACATTTCATGTTTTCATATCTCTTGTGGACCCAGTCGAGTGGGGTATTTTATGCAGCACTTCATGTAGTGCATCTGGCAGAGTGGCACAGTAGGGTGCACTTCACTGCACTTCTTAAAGGATGCAGGGAGCACACCAACTTCTCAAAAGATCCACGTTTCCATAATGAGGGATCACATCTAATCCTGTGAGTTAGCAGCTGTACACATTTTGTTTAGTGGTTTAGGAATCCATCTGATGTGTCCTTTTGCCGTACTGTCCACATTGAGGAATGTTATCCTGGGGCAAGTTAGATGTGTGCTCTTTCCAAATTAATGATCAGTCGCACAAAATTATGTATTTGCCTATGTTCAATATGTGTAGTCTCTAAGATTGTTTGGTTTCACTGGGATAGTGGGCAAAATCAGGCACATATCCTGTTGCTGGATTTTAAGAGTTGTGGATGCTATCCTCGCCAAGTGCTGCTGTGATGTTGCTGGTCAAATCGAATAAGCAACACCACAAAAACAATGATTGCTTATATCTTCATATTTTGGTATCTCAAAATGACTGCTTTCTTTTGCCACTTGCTGACCCATGCGTCAGGGTGTAGACCTGACAGATTTCACTACATGCTGGTGAGAAATCTAATGAATGTCCTGTTGCTGGGCTTTCGGACCTGGGGAAAGCTATTGTGTGTACACTGTGATGTTTGCTATGACTGCATCAGTTGTGAAGGCGTGTGTGTCCAATCAGTGCCCTACTTGTGATCTCAAACGAAATATCTTTGTGAGTATTAGTCCTTGATATCAGCTACATTAGAGCCACGTTTTAAGGAGTTTCTGAAAGGTCAGGTTGTCCTTCTGTAAGCAAAGTAGTCTGGGCAGAGTGTTCCTGAGGTGAGTCCCCATAACAGCAAAGCAGACCCCTTCCTGGCATTTCCTATTGTGTTGTGGGACCATGACGAGCCTTCCTCACTGGATGGTTGCATCTTGCCCTGGATCAGTTCTTGGCTCCTGCTGTGGGCAGCTTGGTGGGCAAAGCTGCGTGTTTTGAAGGCAGTGAGGGGTCTGGAGCACTGGGTGATATATGCCTGATCTTTTCAGTTTCAGCAGGAGTCCCCCTGCTGCATTTTGCGATATCTGCAGGTGATGCAAAAGGTTTTCTGGGAGGACTATGCAGAAGCTGTTTGTGCAAACCAACCTTGATAGTGCAAAAGCAATGACTGAGGGCACTGCATGGCTGGCTGGGGATGGCACATTATGACACAATGCATCTAACAGATCTCACGTACAGAAAACTGTTTGCAGCCAGTGCTTTAAGCGGTTCTATATTACAACAATAACATTATTTGCCTGTGGGTAAAAACAGATTTTTTTGTTGCTGATTCTTTACTGCAAAATGTGGGGTAAGACCCCCTGTACCCCTCCCCAGCCTCCATCCCCCCTTTCTAGATACCTCACGCCACTCCCCCATCTACCTGTTTGCAGTAACAAAACAAAAAAATGGTACATAAAATCAGCAAAAGAAAATCAGTGTTTTTACTCGCGACCAACTTGGTGAGTTCCCTTTGACGTGTAGGCTGAGAGTAAAGGAGTTTTCTGTAAGAGTCCTGAAGTTTTCACCATCTCATTTGGCAGATGGAACTCATGTGTTTTTTCGGGCAACATGTTTTGTTTTTATTGTATTGCCTTTGATTGGCAGATCATCATTTCCATTTTGTCTGTGTTGAGTTTTAATCTGTTTTGAGTGATCTGGAACTCCATAAGTTAGCAACTGGCAAACTCCAGTTATTGATTACTTTTCTCTTGGGTAATTTAATAGACAATGTGTGTATCACCTGCATAGTTTCATCTGGTAAGGCTTTGTTAGCTGACGATATCAGAGAGGTGCCATATCATTTTGCAGAGGAGTGGCAAAATGGAGGATCTTAGTGGGGCGTCCGATGTGATGTTGCAACGTTGTGATGTGAAAGGTAGCAAAATGGTGCTTTTCAACTTATTGAAAAGAAATTGCATCAACCAGTTTAGTGCTGTCAGCCGCAGCCCTGTGACATGATTTGACCGATACCCAGTAGCTAAAACTATTTAATTGTTGTCTTCATTTATTGTCTTTATTTATTTATTGTCTTTATTTATTTCACTGTTATCCTACGTACTGCACTGCCCCCTGCACTTTTCCCTTTCCCCCCTCCCCTGCACTTGCGCAATCTGAATAACACCTGGCGTTTTAGGATCGTTGGAGGTCATTACGAGTCGGGCGCTAGGGGATACCAGGCACCGGTAAGGAGACCAGTGCTGGTAATCCCCTACCGCCCGATTCCGATATCCCCTAATGGGAACCTCAAAGGACGTGTGGTCGGACCACACGTCCCTTACGTGTCCCGCTAAGGTACCAGGGTGCAAATAACGGGCTTGCCATTCCAAGCCCGTTATTTGCGCCCTCCCCATTCCCATTGAGCCCTATGGGGGCTCAAATGGGAATGGGGAATGGTTTGTGCAATGGGGATTTACCGGTCCCGCCAGGGTCGGACTAGACCCGTAAATCCCTATTGCACAACACCGGACACGGTCACGGTATGGGAGGCAGCCATGGAGCTAATTGCTCCATGGCTACCGCCATACTGGTAATGACCCCCTTTGTCTCTGTTCCCCTCTGTTCCCCCTCCCTTGCCTCGTCGTGCCTTGAAACACTTGTTTAGGCGCGTTATAAATGACATATCATATCATATCATATACTTGACCAGCCTGGGTAGGTATACCCTTCAGTCAAAGTCAAGGAAAGACTTTTTTCTACAACGTAGAGCTACAACGATGTATCGGGCGGAAAATATCAGAGGAGCAGTGTATGTATAAGCGTCTGGCATTTTCTCCAGTAAATACCTAGAACCTTCAACCACTTTAGAGAATGGCCTGAATTGTTTCCGTCAATAGCTATAGATGTGGGCCTAGTTTATCAGAATCTTCAAATGCACCTTAATTTGTACACTTAAAAAAATCGTGTATGCTGAAATCATGTATGTTTTTTATAAAACAAATCAAGCATGAACTATCAATTAAAGTGTTATTTACACAGCCTTACAATTCCTCATTGCCACTATTTATTTTTAATAAAGGAAAGTACGCATTAACTTCGTGTGCATCCATTGTCAGTCATGGTATTGCTTGTTTACAGGCCGTGTGTTGCAAAATATTCCCAGTGCTGCTTTGTTCCTGAAGCATCCAAGGCCATCGATCTGAAGCTAATCACCGAGCGACAGCCAATGGGTGAATCCATGAACATCCTCAACTAACTGTATCTGAAGGTAATCACCGAGCAACAGCCAGTGGGTGAATCCATGAACATCCTCAGCTAACTGTTTCAAAATGAAGTTAGTTAACAGTAGTGCACCAATCACACTTCCAGTAATTGATGCCAGATATTACTTCAATCATCCAGCAATAGTGCATCGAACCCTTTTTGTATTCCTTTGTGAACTTTAAATTAAAACACACACAATTATAAAAGCCAAATACCCACTAAAAGCCAGAAATATGCAGTAGCAAAACTTAAGCATCCAACATGAGTCAACAGAAACTTTACCAAGCAGTGTGACACAATATCATCTTTCTGCTGTATCAGTTATCTTCCTCATCAAGCTCACACTAAGCTCGGTTTATATCATTCTATAGATCTCTGACTGTACCAGCTGTGCCAGCTAGCCATGTTGTTGCATCAGGATATCTTCTCCACACTATCTCATCGTGATTCTCAGGATCTGTCACACAATGTTGAGTAAATGTTCATAATATAAGGTGTCCTTTGTCACAGGGTGGCACAACTCAAAGAACCACCCTCACGTACAGAAGGGATAGCCAGCAAAGGTATATGGGCCTAGCGGGGCTTGAGATGTTTGGCACTAAGGCCGGCCCTCTCTATCGGGTCTACCCTGGCCTTGTCCCCACTTCCCAACCTAGACGTCCCTATCAGGAATGTTAGTAGCACTACAATAGGTAATGCCTAGCTGTCTTTCACTATCTGGGCTCCACGTGTTTTCCCTAAGTCATACGCTATCTAACTCCTAGGGATCTCCTAACTTTCCCTCACCCATTCCTGCTTAGTAGTCTCAGGGAGTAATTAATGGTCCTTCTTTTGCCCAGCATCACTCTCACACCTTTCACACTCTCTCGTACCTGACCCTTTGCTATACTGGTCTCTTAAACTTTTCTCCTCCCACCATGCCACTATCCCTCCAATCTCTCACTCCATCTTTCTAATCTTACTTCTTTTGCTGCTCTGTTATTACTATCCCTCTGGTTATAATCTCTGTTTATCTCTATACCAATAGCTACTCCTTGTTCCCCACTCACTGTCACAATCCCTCCGCTCCGTCTACTATTATTCCTAATCCGCTACTACCACTATTTCTTTGCTACCTTCAGTTCTCCAAAACTCTCAGGAATATGGTGCCCTGCTCACCCCTTCGCTAGCCTCGATTCTGACCCTCAGTGACACTCATGAATATGGTGCCCTGCTCAGCCCTCTACTACTGACTACCACTCTACTTCTTATTTCCTTCACTCAGTACTCTGTTACTCCTTCTGCCTACTATAAGTATTCCCAACTACTACTTCTATCTCTGCCACTACTTCTAGTCTGCTCCTCCTACTCTACCTCTACTTCTCATACTCTCTCCTCTCTCACACAAACACTCCACAGACCCCCTCATTAACAATACCCTCCATACTCCAATCGCTCTCGCCTCTTCTGGTCTCTCCAACATCCTCCACCACCTCCTGTCCTCCCCAAACTATCCCACACTAAATCATTCACACAGGCTTATCCATATACCCCTATACCCACCCTCTCCCAGGATTTGCAGCTTACCTTACTGAGTAGCTTACCTGGCTCCAGAGCGGGTGACGGGGAAAACTATGGGAGGGCTTAAAAGGGCTGGTAAGCCCTGCCCCCTTCCAACATGGGCCCTGCATGGACGATGTAGTGCTCAAGGCTTGCAGGGGTTTTTAGATTAATAATACTCCTTGGTGGCATAGTGGGGAAAAAGGCCTCTGTAGAGGCCTTTCATTTAATATAAAAAGAATCCCTGGTGGGCTAGTGGTGCCCATTATGACTTCAGATTTCAGCAGATATGGATATTCAGATATCAGAATGCAGGCACAAAACCATTCAGTGACTAATGGCCTATCATTAGCAGTTTTACGAACTACATCCTGATGGGAGGGTCTGCAAGCTGATCTTCCCATTATGGAGTTCACTCAACAGAAGACGGTCAGGAAAACCTGAGAAGTGGCTCGTGGTCATGCTCATACCGATGCCAGAATGCATATTAAGATCACTGCTAGCTTTGAGACAAAAGGAGAGTATTTGCCGTGTGATATGCAGATATTTGCCTTAGTGAGTCTCACAAATAACACCACAAACAGAGAAGACGGTCACTGCTCACATTAGGTGGGGGGCACAAAGGGGCGTTAGGCAAAGTTTGTATGCAGTACCCTCTGGGAACACTACAAACAACTCTGACTACAGGTATAGGAAACCCAACCTTTGATATATGCTTGTACTACACAGTTTGGGTAGAGTGTTGAGCAGCCAGGCTTATCTCAAGAGGGGTCAATGTGAGCTGTAGTGGAGTTACACAGAGATTTGCAGTTACAAGTATTCAAATAAACTCTTACGCTCAAGGTTTCTTGAATAAAAAAAAATATTAATTTATTTATCAGTCAGTTAGAATAAGCTTTCTTCAGACGGGAGTAATATAATTGTAAAACTAAAATTACACTTCATGAAATACACACTCTTAATATCTCTAAACCAGTAGATACCCTTTTAGGATGGCCCACAGATACTACCTACTCCCTCAGGTGAATTCAATTGCTAGGGTGCTGGGGAACTTAATATATCACTGTTGCATTTAGGAGCATATAGAAATAGTCAAAGGAAAAGATTATTTAGAACCAACAAAAGACCAAAAATATTCTTAAGCAGGCAAATACTTTCAGATCCCCAACAAGAGTCATTCAGTGGAAGAGGCTAAGCCAAAGTCAATAGGCAAAAGTCTATGTAAGCTGAAGAACTTCTTTGTAGGTAAGTAGAAAGTCTTTGCACAATGTTTTAGAAGTCTTTGAAGAAAAGAAGAATCAAATGTAGGGACACAAGCTGATTAGACTTGTGAGTAGTAGAAGATGCAAGCAAATCTAAAGTAAGAGGTAAGTGCTCTTAGACTTTTTATTGTTAAAATGAAGAATAGATGCAGCAGATGACTCCTGTTCTTGTGCAGCTCTGCAGATCTCACTGTTCCTGGGCTTCAGTCGTGGGGACAAGAGGGAGGATGTCGGGGGACTCCTGCACTGCACTTGGATGGTCAAAACCTGCAACCGGCAAACTTCACTTTCAGTGGCTGTTCAATGTTTCAGCTCCTCGTGTCTACCGCAAATAGCAACACTGTGGTTCCTGACTGGCGGGATGGACTTTTCTTGCTTCTGGGGTCCCACACTCTGTTGAGGGGGTTCAGGCTCGGTCAGTCCGGCTTCTTCTGAGTCCAGAGGATCTTCCTGGAGCTCTAGGCCATCTTAAAATCAAAGCACACAATCTGGTGTTCCTCTCCCTGGCTATACGGTTTTCAGCAGCAACTCTGTGGAAATCCAACCAGCTCCAAGATGGATGTCCAGTTGGCTTACTTTGGAGTTGATTAGTTCCACCAACTCAAGGGGAGAAGTCGTCCTTTCAGGGGTTTCTCGGTCGATACGAATTTGGAGTTTCAGCACAGCAGCAGGGCTTCACCGGGCAAATCAGCGGTCCAGGTGTTGCAGCAGGTGTCCTCTTCAAGATCTTCTTCGATTCCTTCGTCCAGTGGTCAACTTTGCCTTTTAAGCCAAAAGCCTTGCCTTTTATTCAGTTCTCTCCCATTCATTCCAGTTTTGCTGTCAGTCACCCAGCAGGGTGGCTGTCCTTGCCGGACAGTCAGCTGGCCAATCATCACAGAGTGCATTTGGGTCTCCTAGGAGACTAAGCACTAGGAGTTTCGGGCCCCTCTCTCACTTCATGCCTACCCCAGACACCCTGGAGCCAGAGGCGGGATTCATTTGTGAATCCCGCCAAAGGCAAAATGAACAAGGGGACCAAACCTGGTTTGGTGCCCAGAGTAAATCTCAAGAAGGACCTTTCCACAAAGAAATGGCGAAAAAAGAAGACCGGGCCATTTTGACAAAAATGGCACCCTTTGGTGCTTTACTGCAGCTGGGAATGCAGCCCACGGTAAATGCACACCACGATAGTTAAACCGGAACCACTTCCACAGCCATTCAGTGAGGAAACTGTAACATAAAAAATGTTACACATGAAGTTAGACAAAGGGGATATTAGCTAATCCCTCCAGAACCCTAGTGTAAGATAGTGTGTGCTGTATCTAGTAAGTTACAAATGTAAGTAAAGTCAATTTCTCTTTACTACTCTTGGAAACAGTAGTTTATCCAAGAGAAGGTATTCAAACCTTTGGGAAATCTGAAAGACTTCCCTGTGGCACTGCACTGAAGGTGCTGTGTGACAAAATGTAAAAGATGATGCCAATGCAGTTTGTCAGACTCCATAACCAAAAGAAACACAGTGTTCAAAAATCACATAAAAATACATGAGAGAGTGGGAAAAAGGGTCTCACTCTCTCCAGGTTGAAACAAATCAAGTCCTCAAAATCCAGCAAAGTTGCTGGGGGTCTCTAAGGTGGAGAGAATTAAATTCAACATCGGTGGATGATCCAGTTAACATGTGTGCATGTGTGTGTGTGTGTGTGTAGTGTGTGGTGCATTGCTGGTGAGGTTCAGGTGTTGGATGCCAGTATGTCCTTCTCATGTTTCATGTGTCATGTTGCTGATGTGTTTCCACAAACATGGTCAAGGAATGTTGAGGGGTAGAGGTGTTTTACTTTATCTTTTTATTTTTGTTTCTGGTATTCCTGGGCAACATTTTTGTGACTGGATGATGACATGTTGAGGGTATCAGAGACATGCATGTGGAGGGCGTGGGTGGGTAGCTGTTGGTTTTTCCAATTGCAGGAGCATGTACATGGCAGTGGTGTGGGTAGGTGAGCAGCTCCAGTAGCAATGGTGCAGAGTGAGACATCATGAAGATGGCAGTCAGGTGAGCCCTTTCTTGCACTTGGTGCATGCGGCCAAGAGGAGCACATGGTATGGTGACATTGTGCCTGGAGATGGCTTCACTCTGTTTATGAATTTATGCCTGTTACAAGCATACCTTTATTTCCACTTGCTATGACTGTGTAGGTGGTTTCTGCACTTGCTGTGATGGATGTCCATGGGGTGGCATTGTAGTCTTCGTGTTGGGCACACACAGTTTGCCTCTCGCAAAGGCACATTCTCAGGGTGTTGTTATGTACAAGCTGGATTGGGACAATTGCATCATTGAAGGGCACCAGGGATGTGGCTTCACTGTGCTTGCTCCACAGGGGTTGCAGTTCAGTTGAAGTATGTTTGTACCACCTAATTGCGTGTGTCCTTTCCCTGTGCCCATGGGCCTACTAATGGAGTGGGTGTTGCCTGTGGCCCTCCTGCATCTATACCGCTATACCATGACGTGTGGCAATATTGTGCAGGACACAACATGCCACAATGATCTTGCTTACAACAGGGGACAAATAAAGCAATACACCACCCGAGTGGTCAAGGGGGCATAAGCGTGACTTGAGCACTCCAACTGTGCACTTCACAATGCCCCTAGTGGCTATGTGTGCTATGTTGTAGCTTGCCTCACCTGGGGTGGCTGGATTCCTGATGGGTGTCAACAGGAATGTTAAGAGTGCATAGGCACTGTCCCCTGCAAAGTGTGAAATGGTTGTTGTTTGCATTTATTGTCATTACGTGTATGCATGTGTGACATGTGAATGCATGTTTGTGCGTGACAGATGATATCCACCAGCCAGGTGTTTCCAAAGGTTCCTGATGCAAGGGCCTGGTATATGGGGGAATGCTGGTAGATGTAGCTGTTGTTCGTGCATCCTGGTTAATTGGCATTGACATGAATGATGTGTCCCTTGGCATCACAGATCACCTGTGCATTAATGGAATGCCAATGTTTCCTGTTGCTATAGATGTGCTCAGTCTCTCGGGGGCGGGGCGGGGCACGACTTGTGTGCAGTCAATGGCTCACAGGAGCCTTGAAAAGTGTGCACCTACATAACATTCATGGCACACTCTCTGTCTTGCCTGCAGTGTGTGTGGCATGTATATGTTCATAGGCACATGTGCTAGGATGGAGTGAAATATCCGGTGGAGGTACCTGGATTGTTTGGGCTGTGATATGCCCCCAGCAATGGCTGGAGTGTGCTGGAATGATCCAGTAGCCAGGAAGCGTGGGTGTCATGGCCTGCGAACAAATGATGGGTGATGCCAGGTCATTCTCCCGCTCTGTGACCAGGTCTAGGATGACATGGGGAGGAAGCAGTATCTTCCATACACCTCCTCATCTGGCATTCAAAATAAAGTAGTTTGTGGATGTTAGATTCTGGCTCCTCCTCCTTCTTCCATGTAGTAGGAACAGTGATAGCAATGCAGGGTTCGGCATTGTGGAAGACCTTTGTTCAATGGGATTGCATTGCACTTTTACTAGCTATCATATGCGCTTTGTGCTTTGCAAATTGAGTGGTGGTAAGATCACCGAGATGTGCGTTCTCCTTCGGACTCCAGACAACTGCCAATAGGTTCTATGAATAGGGTTTCCTTACCGCTTGATAGGTTGTGTTAGTTGTTTGCATGGTGCTTCCCTACACACGCCCCTGTTCTTCCTCATTTTCAGCCTAGAATTGGGATTTTGCATGTCCCCCCCCCCAATTTAGTTCTTTGCGCTGGAGGTCCGCACACGTTGGGCACTGTGTCACGCAAAGGGCACCAGCACTGCCCAAACTAGGAAGGACCAGAGTAAAGTCCAATCCCTGAAATGGAAATGGGATTTTTGCACGACACAAAGTGTACTTTTCTGGCACAAAGTCACTTTGCACCCCGCAACATGTTTTGTAAATTAGCCCTTATGAATATAAACATGTTTGGAATAGGTTTAGCAACTCCCTACTTAATATTCATCAAAGGCAGGTTCATCGGTCCAGTGATTCCATGGAGCATTTCTGTAAGAGCTGGCTATGGTGTCTTTCTTAAAAGAAAATGTGGAAGTGCGTGTGAGGGTGTCAAGCAAAAATATGGTTAAAAGCTTCATGAGAACAAAATAAAAAAAATAATAACCTTCTCTTTAGTACATTGTGTCCTGTTTTTGAAATAACAGGAACATTTCAAATAAAGCAAAATAGACTGAAAGGGAACAGCAGAAATATTTATCGCAAAAAAAATGTGCCTGCGCTAATATTGTCATCTTTTTGCATAACAGCTGATCAGGCTATTTTCTCAGAGCTGAGCGTGGATAAATATATAGGTGTGGGGCAGGCAGTTCATTGGTGTTCTTTTCAGGTGCTCGGATATATTATTAGCAGTGTTAGGAGGTGTAATGAGCGCAGGGCTTCATATTTTGGGACCTTTGGGCTTACAAATGTCCTTGCCATGTAGGCTAAAAGCAGTCGCTAATTTATTCATGTTCAGCGGCGAGTGGAGTTGGAGGGAACATGGATCGGCAAGTCTGCAGCCTCCCTTAGCAAATTCCATCATAAGAGTGTGTCAAGGATGGCACTCTGTCAAGAGTGGCACCGAGCACCCAGGTAGATTTTGGGTGGCTGTGCTGATGTAAGGTGACAGATAAGCACACAGATCAGGAAGCTCAACAAGAAAGAAGAATAGGCTACAGTAGCTGTGAACAAAAAGGGTCATGGAATACAAAGGTACAAACAAACTGGATTCCCTCTTGGGGTGTATGCAGAAATGGGAAAGAGTGTTCCACGGACCTGTGGAAACTCCAGCCTTCTGCACAGATTGCTATAACAGGGGCCCACTCTGTATGCTCATGGCTGGGAACAACAGCAGTGGGTGCCTGTACCTGAACCCTAAGGCACGAACAAGGTAACAGTACTTCACAAGACTGAAGCCTGTACGGGTCCAGCAGGAACCAAACAATGACACAAAGTACAACACTGAAAACGAGACAAGGGAAGGGGCAGAGGTTGCCTGCCGGAAACCAACAGTCAAGCTCTGTACAAAGGATTTACATAAGACAAAAGTGAAGAGAAGAACAGAAATATCCAGGGAAAAGGAAGTCAAACAGAACAAGGTAAAGAACAGAATCTGGAAGAAAGTAAGAGCAGAAACCTAGTATCTAACTGTAGGGAATGGTGACCGGAAACTGTACACGGAATAGTAGAACAGTAACTCAGGGCTGGAAAGACAAGAGAAAGCTAGCAGTAGGAATGGAATGAAACAATATAACTGAAATGGATAGCCTAAGGAGAGGACAGAAGAACTTAAGGAAGAGAAGGACAGGAATCAAGAACAGGGGGTTGCAAAACAAGGAAGAGAGCAAGGGAGCGGTAGCCAGGAAACAGGGGGGCTGCAAACAAGAATGCAGGGCTGCAGTAACGGATCGCACAAGGTGCAGGCAGACTGTTTTGGACTGCAGACTGTAGTAGGCTGCAAGACAGGGAGTCCAGAGGAGCAGGTCAGCAAGGGGCGAGCCCACAGGAGCAGGGCAGCGAGGCAGGGAGCCCACAGGAGCAGGGCTGAAGGCAGAGGAGTGTAGCAGGCTGCAAGGCAGGGAGCCCAGAGGAGCAGGAGAGCAAGGAGCGAGCCCACAGGAGCTGGGCAGCGAGGCAGGTAGCCCAGAGCACCAGGTCTGAAGGCAGAGAGTGCAGCAGACTGCAAGGCAGGGAGCCCAGAGGAGCAGGGCAGCAAGGAGCGCTGGAATCAAAAGCAGGATAATATGGCAACAAGAACAGCATACAAATCGTGGCTCAAGGCAACAAGGGGCTAGGAGAACTCTTGATGCAATAGACTGAGCTCCTGCAGGCAGCTGCTTAAATACAGCCCTGCCCTGTACTGAGGCAGGCTAATTGTCAGCACCGGGAACAGCACACCTGAAGGTAATCTGCCTCCTCCCTCTCTGGTACTGAGAAGTTAGAAGCAGCACTGATCGCTAGGGTTTCTGGGGATTGTGGTTCCAATGCTGATGAATGGGAATAGCCAGGAATTGATAACTGTAGGTACATGTAGTTAGCTGAATTAAATAAGAAAGTACCAAAGTTGTGCAAATGGAAATTAAGGACCAAAGTGTGGATAGGGGTTGTTCAGAGAGTATTATGAAGATAAATGAGTTTCAAATAGTCCATGATGGTTGCCAATGTGTGCGCCAGTGGCACAGGCATGACAGAGTGCTTGAGACGAAAATTGTAGGAATTTGGGGTTTTGTTTTCTGGCTGTCTGTTGCATTATCATTCTCCATAAATATGCTCTATCGACCAGAAGTACATGCTCTTTGCATATGGCTGAACATGTGTGGAAGAATATGACAGCAGCCACTCCCAACGCATCCATTCACGCCACTATGTACCCGCTTGGGTATCATCTGCTGGTCATTATATTTCAGATAGGTACAGGGTTGGCCCTAATAAGCTAAATCTGTACTTTGTTTAGGTAATGAGGATTGTCATGTAAGGCTGTAACAGCCAGTAATGGCCCACCAGCTGAAGTTAACAGGGACTGCTTGCATCGTTACTGCCCACTTTGGCATGCCACGTTGACAATTGTCACCATTAGCAACCGGCTCTGTTTATGGTAATGATTTATATGGTGGACTGTATTAGCTAGTAACAGCCCACCAGACCAAGTTAATGTTAACTGCCAGTGTAACGTCACTTTTTGGTATCTGTCAGAAAAACTTATCAGTTGGAAAATTTGACAGGAATTGTAATGTCATTTTTTGCTACCCGTCAAAAAATCCTACTGATAGGAAAATCTGACAGCCTGACCTGTCATTTTTTCCTACCCTTCTGAAATTCCTACCAAGAGCAGGCATTGGGCAACCCACCCAGGGGTAGGAAAAAGTGACGGGGTAGGAAAATCTGACACCCTGTCATGTCATTTTTTGCTACCCGTCAGAAAATCCTACCGAGAGCAGGCATTGGGCAACCCACCCAGAGGTAGGAAAAAGTGACGGTGAAGTGGGAGAATGGAAAACCAGACTCCCGTCCTTCACCTCTCGCGCTTGGCCTAGAGGGTCGCGGCCCAGACACCCGCCACGAGAAGAGTTTGCCCATTTACCAGATGACCAAATACCCTGGTACAGAAACATACGGATGTGTCCATCTGCCTGCCCAACAGCCCGCACTGGCCATGCCGACACCTGCGGCACGGACCAACTAGACTGAAATCTACACATCGTTAGAGATGCCATGACGACCTAGATAACGGGAAGCACCGCTGAACTATTATACACGCTGAACATTTCCACACCAATCTACACGAAGAACATACTCAGTGCTCTGACGTAGGCGACAGGCTTATTCACGGACGTGCATCTTTATTATTTTTACATAGGCTTTCAGAATGCAGAAACGCAAGACGCACCATGAGCTCATTTATAACGCTTGCTCACGCTTCTCTTGAAACCCGTTACCATCATGAGAGACATAATGGAAACACGATACTGGCCATGGAACTGTATGCCACTATAACCTAAAGCATCCATGCACGAAATGGATTACTCGTGCACCAGGCCCAAGTAGGCCTCAAGCAAGAGTTCCCGTGGACATTAACAAAGCAAAAGTCAGGTTGCTGAGCCTGCAGAAAGAACCCAGTGGAGCAACCAGCCAAGGTCGTAATGTTGCAAACCCACAGTCAAGAACAAATCTTCAAAGGCACGATGTTGCAACCTCGCACTCCACGTACCAATGTTAAAATCATATCTGCAAATTAAACCAGACATACAGTGGAAAAACAATATTAATTGTGCAGAATTATGCCTCAAACACGGTCCCTCCCCACGTGACCAAGCCGAACCTGACGAGATGCCAAAACCCAGGAGAGAAAAGGCGTCTGGGTACCTCGCTACGAGACGCAGGCCGACACACTTGAAAGGCTCAATGGACACCTGCTACAGTGGGAACGGTCAGTCTCCCACCTATGAATAAATCCTCACATTGCCTGCACGTACCCATATTGAAACACTGTTGCAACCACAGGTGCACCGTGTGCTGGGAACAACGGTGGTCCCAGGCTGGGGAGCTCACGGATGCACCAATCAGAACATGAGGTTCTTATCTCAGACGTCAGTAACGTTAGCCAATCCTCAGGGGTCTTCATGTAACAATTCTTATGTATCTAATCGTAGGGACAACCCAGATATACCACCTGACTACACCTTAACCACTAATATCATTCTCTATATGTGTACTATACTAACCCTACCACTCGAGCAACCAATCAAGAGTGGCGATAGGTTTTTTGGTAACTTTTTGGAGTGACGCGAGTAGCGCGTCATAATGTAGTAAAAAGGGCCTGCGAGCCCCACTATTGTGTGTGTCAGGACGAACGCGTACGCTCCTTGACCCATCCCTGCCGTTTGCATAATAAACAGCAGAAGTTGCCTTGCTCCTTGTGTGTGCCTCATACTCTGTCTCGATCCGAGATATACACGGGAGGAGTTGGGGCCTCCCTGCCCGGAGGTCTGCGGACGGCCCGGCCGACCCCGGCAGAATTCCCCCCCGACAAGTTGGAGGCACTGCTGAGATCTGTTTAAGATCGACTTTTATTTTTTATTTTTCCAGGCACTCCCGTTGCGAGGAGGCCCGGCGGCGCGGCCCCCTCTGCCGTTGCCCCCTTCTGAGGACTACAGGACCATCGCGGAGCTGCGAGAGGACCGGACAGCGCAATCCGGATATTGGCCCTCGGGAGCCGGTTGAGAAGTATCCCGCCCGCGGTCGGCGAGTGTCCAGACGTGGTCCAGACGAGGGGAGGTGGCGAGCCGCTTGGAGGGGTGCACGCAGTCGAGCGGCCCTGCATCGAGGGAACTTGGTGAGCATGACACGCACAACAAGCAATGCGAAATTGTGAGGGAGGGGGCGGAAGTAAATAAGGGAGGAGGGAGGTATTGTAAAAAGGTGGGGTGAAGGTTTAATTGAGTAATGATAATGGAATGAATGGTAGTGAATTGAGTGCGAGAGAAGGCGGCTAACGTTACGCGAAAGAGGGGGGCGGGGCACGAGAACAACACGTGCAGACGCTCGCAACAAAAAGCTAACGTTACGCGAAAGAGGGGGGCGGGGCACGAGAACAACACGTGCAGACGCTCGCAACAAAAAGCTAACGTTACGCGAAAGAGGGGGGCGGGGCACGAAAACATCACGTGCAGCCGCTCGAAAGACACTGATTGGCCTAAATCGCGACTACGTGTGAGGGTGGGTGTGTGTGGTTTCCTACGATTTGACATTTATCATTCAATGAGTAGATGAGGTTCCCTATTGTTCGAGCAAGAAACTCGATAGGTAGATGAGGTTCCCTATTGTTCGAGCAAGAAACTCGATAGGTAGATGACGTTTCCCTGTGGGCGGTGGCTAGTTACGTAGTTGCCCAAAACGGAAGATAATTGGCTGGTTAAGCCCTCCTGTTGAGGGGCGTATCACACGCGAGGCGACGCAGCGTGCGCAGTCCGGTTATAGTATTGATGAGATTACCTTGTTCCAGGAGAGACAGGAAGACAGCTGTAGGGTTAGCGGGGTAGATTGCAAGTGTATTTTGAATTTAAAGAACATAACACGAATATACCAGTAGTTCGAAGAAATAGGTGACGTCACCAGTAGGGATTTAGTAAGATATCGTGAACACAAGAAGCTTTGGGTTTGACATTGGTGGGGAAGAGAAACATGATAAAGGAGCGGACACGGAGATAAACGATAAACGAGTGGATCAAAGAGGAGAAGGGGAAGGGGGCGTGGCTGCGCACGGAGAACGCCGGCCACGGCAAGTGTAAAGGTGGGAGGAGAACGGGGAAAAAGGACGACTGTGTAAGATCGTCGTAAGGGGTACGCAGCTGCAGGGGGCTGCGTGCGCTTCGGCCGCAGGGGGCCGTAGGGGAAGGAATATAATATAACATCATAAATATATTTGTTTTATAATTTTTTTTTGTGATTATTATCATTGCATAATTTGTCAAAGGATTGTCGTAAGTCCCCACACTTGCGGGGCAAGGTAAGCAATAAAAGGCTGTATGTTGCAAACTGGTAGCAAGGGGAAGGGTAAGAAAGGGTGCGCTAGTATGTCATACGGGAGAGGGTTGGGAGGGTGGGGGAATACCCTCACTACCCCACTACAACATATATGCACCACACTGCCACCACATAGGGAGAAGTTAATTAAGTACAGCATAGAGTGGACCCAGGGGACGGACAACAAAATGTTGACACCATGGCCGCCTAATGGTAGCTTTGATCCGTATGCCCAACATTCACTATTAAACCATCTGCACAATACATACAAGGGGAAGAAGTTGGCAAACCATGTGGAGGTGTTTAACTTATGGAGGATGTTCCAGGGGTCTAGACCAGGACCAAATGGAATGTTCACTATGGGGGAAACACCGGAAGAAAAGGAGATTAAGAAAGAAGGAACGGATGGGGAAAAGGAGAGTGAAGGAACAAAGAATATGGGGAACGAAAAACTGGGTGGAGGAAAGATTGATAAATTAGCTGACATAAAACAGGAACCGAGCAATGAGATACCCTTAACACCGGGAGTGAAAACAGAGGGAGGAGGGTTGTACCCTTTAAGAGAATTAGGAGAAATAAAAGGACAGTTAAGGGCGGCTGAAGGATACTCAAACCCGGCATACAGCCCTCCACCATATGTGGCTCATGGAAAGATACCAATGGGGGACGGGAGGAGAGAAGAGCAGACTGTAGAGATAGGAAACGATGAGTGGGTAGCTGCACAGATATTGTTGAAATTACGAGGATCACTAACTGGAGAGGAAAGGGAGGCGGTAAAGAGAACAAACGAGGATAGTGAAAGAGAGAGTGAAATGAGGGGAGAGGAGCTGCTACGGCAGAAGGAAGAGATTTTGGAGGAAAGATTAGCTAAACTAAGGGATGAGCAGAATGAACTGATAAAACAACTTGAGGGGGAGGAAAGAGAGAGAGTGAGGAAAAGGAAAGAAGGTAAGGACGAATTGGAAAAATTAAGGGAGCAAAGTGAGGAGAGAAAGAGGGAAGCTGTAAGGGTAAAAGCAGCAGCAGAAAGGGTATCAAGAGTAGTGATGAGGGAGAAGAAGAAGGAAGAAGAAGAAAATGAAAAAGAAATGGAAATATGGAGGAGGAGGATAATATCAGAGACAGCTAAAAAATATGAAGAGGGGAAGGTAATAGAGAGTATAGTAGAAAGAGAAAGGGTGAAATGGGAAAGGAGGAGAGAGGATGAAAGGATATTGGAACAGATGAGCAACGAAGTAATGGAGGAATTAAAAAGGAAAAGAGAGGAAAATAGTAGGGAGATGGAGGAGAGGAGTGAAGGGGAGAGAGAAGAGAGTAAGAGGGAGAGTGAAAGATGGGGAGAAGTATATAAAAGTAGAGAGGTAGCAACAACATCAGCACTAAGGGGAACAGTTGGTAACAACGGAAAGGGAGAGGGAGACCTAATAGATTTAAAAACTGTAACAATAAAAGGAAAAAAGGCAGAGTGGGGGGCGCCATTTATGAATGATTTTTGTAGTGAGGATGGAAGGAAGAGTGAAAGGGAAAGCTTAGATAAACTATACCTCACTAGAGCAAACATAGATTCGCCATGGGTGAGTAGAAGATGGGAGGAGCTGGAGAGAAGTAAGGAGGAAGTGAAAAGAATGGGGGAAACACAAACTAACGAACACACGCCACCCACATCACCATCACGCTCTTTAACGCCACACCCTACATGTTCAACAACTGCACGCTCTCTGCAAAGAATAAAGCTCGCGCCCTTCATGAACGAACTTACACCTTATGCATGTCGGCTTAGGGACCTCCCTAGTCGCAGGCAAGACAGACAAACAGACATGACCATATTGAATACAGGGAAGGATGAAAAAAGGGGAAAGGAAGAAGAGGGAGGTAGGAGAAGAGGTAGTAAGGAAGAATTTGAAGTAGTAAAAGGAATGGGGGAAGAGGAGGGGTGTGAAGAGTTAACATCATGGAGCATAAAGGATGACACAAGACAGAATGTAATGCCACTGCTGGAGAGAGGAGGGGTTAGACCACAGTATGTACCTTGGAAACATACGGATAAGGAAAACATAAAATGTAGGCTCCCATCATTAAGTGGAGGTGCGGGTAAATGGATATATGAAATGGAAAAACACACCGCAGGACAGAAACTAGCAGTGGGAGATGTTAAGGGCCTGTTAATATCAATATTAGGGGATAGAGCGGATGACATTTGGAAAAGAGCGGGATTCCATGGGGTAACAATAACAAACACATCGCATGATGGGGCACCATTTGCAAACTGCAGACATGCGCTATGGCAGGCACTAAGAGTACAGTACCCAGACACATCAGACATAGGAGCCATTACTTCCCGTAAGATGGGTGAGAACGAGGATCCTGTTGATTATATCCAGGATATTCAAGAGAAGTGGCGCATGGAAACTAGAGAACAATGGGACAAAACACCAGCCATATTTTATCATATACTAGTACAAGGGCTCCCAGAAGGAGTTCAGAGACAATTAAAGAAAGTAGTGGGGATGGAAGCAAAACCATGGCCAGAAATACAACTGACTATAGTACATCACTGTAGAACATGGCAAGGAAAAATGAAACAAAAGGAAGAGGACAGGAAAACAGAAGAGGCCAAATTAGTACAGAAAAAACTTACTAAATATACCATGGAAGGGGCACTAATAACTGCGCCAACACCAATGGCCCAAAGCCCAACGCAAGTAGTGGCTGCACAAGATCCAGCTCAAATAGCGCCTCAACAAGGGGTAAGAGAGCAAGTGCTGCCTCTGCAATCACACGCACAGAACATGGGAGGAGGGTACCCAATGCAAGGAGCTGGGTATTATAATTATAATAGAGGGAGAGGAGGGTTTATGAGGGGAAGAGGATATGGATATAATACCCAACAACAGGCTGGGGGACTCAGAAATAACTACCAGACAGGGCAACCCATATACCAGGACAACACAGGGAGCTTCCCATGGCAAAACAGGGAACCACCCGTGTGTTGGAGCTGCGGACTATTAGGACACATGTCACGTACATGCAGGGTCAGGCCAGGAACACCAGCATGGAACGAACAAGCACAACCTAGGACATCACAAGAACAGCAGGGCATACAACCACAGCAGATGTCACCACAAGGAAGTGACCAACACTATTCCCTACCACAACAACAAATAAAACAATACCTGCCACAGCCACAACAACAAGTAGCGTTAATACAGCCACCACCACAACCTGAACGAACGCAATTGGGTGGGGTGACGGTGTTGGGACACAACCCTTACACAGGGAATGGCCAATCATTGTACCCCCAATAGGACAGCCCACAGACGGCCTTGGTGTGTCCCATCCTGTCAGTAACACCTAATAGTGCGGAGGAGCCACGCATAGAGGTAACGATAGGTGACAAAAAATTATCATTCCTTGTTGACACCGGGGCAACACGGTCTTGCATAAGGGAAGGTAAGTTTAAGATGTCAGGCGAAGCCATGAACACACAAGGGTTTTCTGGGGCTAAAGGGTTGGTTCCATTTACTGATAACGTTCCGCTATCTATTGGAGATTACGATCTGTCAGTACCACTTTTGTATTATAGTGCCTCACCAGTAAACATACTGGGGAGGGACATAATGAACAGATTAAACATGACGATCTCCTTTACAGAGGATGGCATAATTTGCTCTACTCCAGGGATTAACATGCTCGCAGCACGACAGATTTTGCAAGCATACTGTGGACAGATAGCGATCAGGGCGGAGCCAGTAGACGGTGAGCTATTCCAGTACGGAACAGACATGGCATTTGCATGGATGCCAGGGATAGGAGGGAAAATATGGAGGAGGCCAGCAGCCTATCTATTCCGACCAGAAACACCAGCTAATGAACTGGAAGGGAAGGTCCTTGCAGTGGACATTGAGAGCATTATTGCAACAGCTGATTATGTTGCTGTGCACGCCCAAGATAAAGAAGGGAGAGCATGGAGGGCGGTGATAGCACTAGCAGAAGGATGTAGGCTGACCCAGGTGTCAGATGAAGAGTTGTTTTCAGAAGAAAAGGAGGAAAATGAAATGGTGTTCATGATGAGTGTAGAAATGTGGCTAACAGTGGCTCACAAACAAGTGGCACAGAAAATTGCAATGGCACTTGAGGCACCCGCTGGCACACCAGTCCCATTTTTTAAAGAAGATATGTCAAAGGTGCCAAAATCATTATGGACTATTAGCCCTTATGATGTAGGATGCATTAAAAGCATAGGGGGTGTAAGGATAAAATTAAAAAAGGGTGCCATACTACCAAGAGTGAAACAATACCCATTGTCAAGAGAGGCAGATGAGGGCATATATGAAACCATAACGGCCCTTATAAACAATGGCATATTGGTCCCCTCAGAATCCCCATGCAACACAGCTGTGTACCCTGTGCGCAAGGCTAAAGGAGGGTCTTGGCGGTTCATACAGGACCTCAGACCGTTGAACAACATAGTAGAAGCAGAGTATCCAGTAACAGCAAACCCGGCCACAATTTTGTGTGGCATTCCAGCAGAAGCATCACGGTTTACAGTGATTGACCTTAAAAATGCTTTCTTCTCAATACCATTACACCCAGACTCACAAGACTTGACAAGCTTCACTTACCGAAATAGGAAGTGGAAACATACCAGATTACCACAGGGATATTGTGAATCACCCTCAATTTTCAATAGAGTAATACAGATGGATTTGGGTAACGTAGAGTTGGAAAGCACAGTGTTACAGTATGTGGATGACATAATAATTTGCAGTACAAATGAAGGTAAATGTAGAGAGGACTCATTAAAAATGTTGACGATACTGGCTGAAAAGGGGTACAAGGTAGACATGGAAAAGATACAATACTGTCAGGAACAGGTACTTTACATTGGCCAACTGATATCACAACATGGAAGAAGGATTGCACCACAAAGAGCACAGGCAATCTCAGGCACTCCCGTGCCACAGACTGTGAGAGAACTGCAGCAATTTCTGGGACTGTGCAACTACTGTAGAGCATGGGTATTTGATTACAGCTCTTACATAGGACCCCTGCTTGAGGGGTTGAAGGAAGCAAATAAAGGGGAGAAAAAGTTGGGATGGACTATGGAAATGAAGGAGGCATTTGATGAATTAAAAGAAGCAATATCAACTGCTCCAGTACTAGCCTCCCCAGACTATGAGCGGCGATTTTTTATATTTTCACATTGCGACTCAGCAGTAATGAAAGCAGTATTGGCCCAAAAGACTAGCATGGGCTATAAACCAGTAGCATTTTACAGCGGTCACTTAGACCCAATAATGTTAGGACACTTCTCTTGTGAACAAGGTCTTGCTGCAGCTGCCTTTGCAGTAGAAAAAGCATCATCAATAACTATGGGGTGTCCAACTACACTATTTGTAGAACATGCACTATTTGCGATATTGAATAAACCTAAGTCCACACTGACGACACAGAGGGCATCAGGTTATGAGATTATTTTGTCCAAAGCTGAACTGGCAATTGTTAGATGTAGCACGGTTAACCCTGCAAGGTTTCTAGCAGAGGTAATTGAAGAAGGAGATTACGCCCACGATTGCACCCAAGTAACTGAAATATACTCATGTACTAGGAAAGTTGAAGAAAATGCACTAGAGGAAGGTGAACTTTTGTTTATTGATGGGTCATCAACTATTGATCAAGGAGATGGGATAAGACGGACTGGGGCAGCAGTAGTACAAATGATGGAAGCGCCAGTGTGTGTGGCTATTAAGTGTGTACAATTACCACAGCATTACTCTGCTCAAGCGGCGGAACTGGTTGCACTCATATTGGCACTAAAGGAAAGTTTTGATAAAAAAGTTACTATATATTCCGACAGTGCATATGTTACATCCACTGTCCACTCAGGGCTATCAAAGTGGAGAAGAAGAGGGTTTAGGAGAGCTGACGGCACTCCAGTACAACATGCCCTCTTGTTGGCTGAACTAATTGAAGTAATAAACGATCCCCAAGAACTAGCCCTAGTAAAATGCACCGCACACACCAATGGAGAAGACTATATATCAAAAGGAAATGCAGCAGCAGACGCACATGCAAAATATGCTGCATATTTTGGTGAGATATGGAACCCCACAGACTCACAGAGAGGGAGAGGGAGGGGAATAGCGAGGGAGATGTTAATAAAAGAAGGGTACACCCATCTCCCAGCCACCCAGATTATGGAGTTACAAGCGGCTGCACCAATGGCCGAAAAAGAAGTATGGGTGAAAAGAGGATGCACAATGTCACCAACCGACGCACTATGGCGCCAGGGTGGCACTGGGAAAGTTGTAATACCATTGGCATTGTTAAATACCGCCTTGAACCAATTACATCACCCTGCCCATACAGGCAAAGAAATAATAGCAGCACGAATTAGAGAAGATTGGTTCTGTCCCGAGTTAACATCCCATGTGTCAAATTTTATCAGCAATTGCCTTACATGTCAACAGTTCACGGCCGGTCATACTTTAAAGGTGATAAGAGGTACCATACCCCGACCAGAAGGACCTTTTCGGCACCTCCACATTGACTATGTTGATATGATCAACATTTGTCAAGGCAATAGATATATGATAGTAGTAGTATGCCCATTTTCTAGGTGGATCGAAGCAGGGCCCTGTTCACACCCTGATGCGTTTAGAGCAGCCAAATTTATAGTAAGGGAGGTATTCCCCAGGTGGGGAGTGTGCGAGGTGTTAAGATCAGACAACGGACCCCATTTCGCAAATGAAATGTTCCAGCATATCACATCCCTACTGAACATTAAACACAAATTTGCATGTGCGTACCACCCACAGGCTAATGGTGTATGTGAACGCCTGAATGGCCTATTGAAGGAGGCAATTGCTAAAATACAGCAAACAACAAAGAAAAGTTGGTTGTATTGCCTTCCGTTAGCATTATTCGAACTCCGAAACAGGCCAGGGTCCGACCACCACCTCACCCCACACGAAGTGGTTACTGGACGCCAAATGCGCCTTCCCCTAACACCAACGTCAAGGGCATTCACCGACAATGAAAGTTCAGCGAATGTGTTGGGTGATGAAATGTACCAATATGTGTCTTCTTTGATTACTAGCGTTGTGTTTGTGTCTCAACAGCTCGAGCGCACACGGGGCGGGTCTACCAGCAATCAAGAAAAAGACGAAAGTACAGAACTGGGAAAGGAGAACTCGTGCAAACTTGCCAAAGGTGACCACGTACTACTTCGCAATTTCAATAGGAAGTGGAACCAGAAGAGGTTCTCTGGCCCTCATCTGGTAGAGGACGTATCAACAAGAGCAGTAAAACTAAAGGATAAGCGTGCATGGAACCACCTACATGACGTAAAAATCTACAAACTGCAGACCCGCCCCAGCGCCAACGACAGGTCCATTGGAAAAACGCCAACAACATCCCCGACAGCGGAAGAAAACACAACCACAGACAACGACCCAATTGTTCCCTCGGAGAGAATAACGGACGAAGAAGGGGGTGATCCCCACACTGCCCACCCCATGGTCACACGTTCAAAGAGTAAAACTGCTCCCGCCATCTGAGCAAACCCCCCCCCATTGACTACTAAATACAATTGTAATAAAAACTAAGGACTTCGCTTGCACCAATACACATGTAAACACGTGAATGTTCTCTTTTTCTCTCGCACATACAGGAGCTGCGTAATATTGTATTGTTAAGAAAAGTTATCTAACAAATTCAGTGTGCAGGCGTAGATGGTGCTGCCAGACGATAGTTACCCAGAAGAATTGTCACACCAATTTGTATACGAAATAAAAAGGCCAACATACTTAAAAAAGAAAAGGGTACGTGTATACTACACGGCCTTCCTCCTGGCCATAGAAAATTACATGCCCCACCTCCGCCCATACTTGCCGGTCTTGAGAGACCGATCACTTAGAGTAGCGTGGGAGCAACTCTTCACCTGGGCACTGAATGACTATTTGATAGGGAGAGCTTAATGAAACAAAACTAACATTTAATAACAAGCACTTTTTGAGAATTTTTAGGCGGGCAACTTTAACGTCGCAAGAATACGCTGCCAGGACTGCAGCAAGGTAAGAGCAAAAATGCCGGTGAGGTTAGCATATGTAATAAAAATAATAGGGATTTTTATGATCACCGGAGTTTTGGCTGCCTCTGTATGGCAGTACAGCTATGCTATGAGTTTTTTTGCTGCACCCAAACCTAATGTACCCCACTTCCCTGCTGCAACAGGTGTTACGTCAGGTGGTGATAGTAACAATGAACAAAAGCGAAATAAAGTTAAACGCAGCACATACTCAGACAATAAAGGTATTGATAATTATGTACAAGATTCAGCACACGTCACAAACAACATATGGTACCAGCACATGACCCGCATTGGTAAGCAGACAACTGAGGATAGCTGTTACGTTTGCTCATTAATACCATACGCCATGAGCGCTTCACGAACATTTGTTGCCACAGAAATAGATGAAAAAACAGCACAGTGCATAATATATTTGGCCCTGTTCCAAACGAAATGAAGATTTCAAGGAACAGTAGTGCATATGACATGGAAGACACGGGACTCATACCCATATGAAAACAACTTCCTCAAGACCTATCTGAGTTATCACAAGACCAGTTTACATGCTGAAGCATTTAGGTACATAACAAGTGGTCCTGCGAAAGGAGACACAAAGAAGGTAACACTGCAGTATCTACCATGTGATTGGTACGCCACGGAAGTTCCGGGTAAACAAGGATGCTGGGAGAGGCCACTACTGACGATAACAGGAAAGGTGTTCCTGGGCACCAGCTGGGAGATAGGAGTGGTTGGTAGCAACATGGTAACAAAAGAAACTATCTCAACTATCGAGACACACAATCATCGATGTTGGACGACGTGGATCAAGTATGTACCAATGCTCACGTGGGTAGAAGAAGATGAAGACCCGATAACTATACTACCATTGACTGCGCCCAAAGTATGTTACCAACATAAAGGAGAGGTGGACGTAGGATATAACACCAATTGTGCAAGTGTGATGGAGTTACCTGAGGGGGGAGCGGGAACAGCAGTAATAATGGACCATTATTGGGCCTGTGGAGAAAAGGCATATCATACATTACCTCCCCTGTGGAGTGGTGTGTGCACAATGGTACACGTCAATGTACCATCACTAGTGGTACCTAAGAAGCATGTCGATGTGGCGAAATTTCCTAAAATGGATGAAGGAGACAGGAGAAGAAAGAGATCTGCACCACTCCAGAAGGAGCAAGAAAACAGGACCAACAGCAATGATACTGTCCTAAACAGGAGAAAAAGACAAGGAGAGCCATTAACAGGAAATTATCTGTGGGGAAGGTCGGAAACGGAACTAACATCAATACCGCCAGAACATAGACTATTCAGCAGAGCAGCTATGTTCTTCTCATCAATAATACATCCGGGACTACAAGCATATGCAAACGCAAAATGGCTCCAAATAACCAGGTGGGAATTAATGATGACCATCAATTCCACAGTAAATGGGTTTAACGCAATTAAAGAAGAGCTGCGAGCCGTAAGGATGGTAGCACTCCAGAACAGATATGTATTGGACCTTCTGACAGCAATGGAAGGAGGAGTTTGTGCAAAGATAGGACAATCATGCTGCACGTTCATACCTGCCAACGATGCCGACAATGGTACACTAACAGAAGCAGTTTCACAATTGGCCCAGATGCACTCCAAAATGATGGACGAAAGTAACGGCGTAAACAAGGATAAAAGCTGGTTTTCACTATTATGGTCATGGATGCCATCTTGGCTGTCAGATGGACTGAAAATAATAGTGGGATGTGCTATTTTGGCTGGAGCTGCACTGATAATAATTAGATTTTGGAAAGCCCGGAAGGCGCGCTCAACTGATGAGTTGCTGGAAATGGTGGGAATGCACCCCTTGATGCCAGCGGATGACGGCCAGCACACAGGTGTGATAATACACGAAAGGGAGAAGTTGCGCACCCAAATCATCGCCAATCATCTAGACCCACCATCAGTGAAGATCGAGAACCCAAGGAACCCTAGGAGCTACATAGGAAGATGGGTGTACTGTACTCCTGGAGGAACATGCGAATACATGTATTGGTCATTTGAAGATCACGTAAACCATTATGGACATCTCGGAGGGATAACCAAGATATGGAGAGTAAGAGGAGATAACGAGAAGGATATGTTTGTGGTCGACAAGTCGACCAGAGGGGGGACTGAAGTGGGAGAATGGAAAACCAGACTCCCGTCCTTCACCTCTCGCGCTTGGCCTAGAGGGTCGCGGCCCAGACACCCGCCACGAGAAGAGTTTGCCCATTTACCAGATGACCAAATACCCTGGTACAGAAACATACGGATGTGTCCATCTGCCTGCCCAACAGCCCGCACTGGCCATGCCGACACCTGCGGCACGGACCAACTAGACTGAAATCTACACATCGTTAGAGATGCCATGACGACCTAGATAACGGGAAGCACCGCTGAACTATTATACACGCTGAACATTTCCACACCAATCTACACGAAGAACATACTCAGTGCTCTGACGTAGGCGACAGGCTTATTCACGGACGTGCATCTTTATTATTTTTACATAGGCTTTCAGAATGCAGAAACGCAAGACGCACCATGAGCTCATTTATAACGCTTGCTCACGCTTCTCTTGAAACCCGTTACCATCATGAGAGACATAATGGAAACACGATACTGGCCATGGAACTGTATGCCACTATAACCTAAAGCATCCATGCACGAAATGGATTACTCGTGCACCAGGCCCAAGTAGGCCTCAAGCAAGAGTTCCCGTGGACATTAACAAAGCAAAAGTCAGGTTGCTGAGCCTGCAGAAAGAACCCAGTGGAGCAACCAGCCAAGGTCGTAATGTTGCAAACCCACAGTCAAGAACAAATCTTCAAAGGCACGATGTTGCAACCTCGCACTCCACGTACCAATGTTAAAATCATATCTGCAAATTAAACCAGACATACAGTGGAAAAACAATATTAATTGTGCAGAATTATGCCTCAAACACGGTCCCTCCCCACGTGACCAAGCCGAACCTGACGAGATGCCAAAACCCAGGAGAGAAAAGGCGTCTGGGTACCTCGCTACGAGACGCAGGCCGACACACTTGAAAGGCTCAATGGACACCTGCTACAGTGGGAACGGTCAGTCTCCCACCTATGAATAAATCCTCACATTGCCTGCACGTACCCATATTGAAACACTGTTGCAACCACAGGTGCACCGTGTGCTGGGAACAACGGTGGTCCCAGGCTGGGGAGCTCACGGATGCACCAATCAGAACATGAGGTTCTTATCTCAGACGTCAGTAACGTTAGCCAATCCTCAGGGGTCTTCATGTAACAATTCTTATGTATCTAATCGTAGGGACAACCCAGATATACCACCTGACTACACCTTAACCACTAATATCATTCTCTATATGTGTACTATACTAACCCTACCACTCGAGCAACCAATCAAGAGTGGCGATAGGTTTTTTGGTAACTTTTTGGAGTGACGCGAGTAGCGCGTCATAATGTAGTAAAAAGGGCCTGCGAGCCCCACTATTGTGTGTGTCAGGACGAACGCGTACGCTCCTTGACCCATCCCTGCCGTTTGCATAATAAACAGCAGAAGTTACCTTGCTCCTTGTGTGTGCCTCATACTCTGTCTCGATCCGAGATATACACGGGAGGAGTTGGGGCCTCCCTGCCCGGAGGTCTGCGGACGGCCCGGCCGACCCCGGCAGAATTCCCCCCCGACAACGGGGTAGGAAAATCTGATAGCCCGACCTGTCATTTTTTTCTACCCGTCAGAAAATCCTACCGACAGCAGGCACATCTGACAATCTACGCAGAGGTAGGAAAAAGTGACAGGGTAGGAAAATCTGACACCCTTTCATGTCATTTTTTGCTACCTGTCAGAAAATCCTACCGACAGCAGGCATTGAGAAACCCCCCGAGAGGAAGAAAAAAGTGACAGGGTAGGAAAATTTGACTTCCTGTCATGTCATTTTTTGCTACCCGTCAGAAAATCCTACCGACAGCAGGCACATCTGACAATCTACGCAGAGGTAGGAAAAAGTGACAGGGTAGGAAAATCTGACACCCTTTCATGTCATTTTTTGCTACCCGTCAGAAAATCCTTTGTCTGTTCAAGATTCGCCGCAGTGGCCTTTGGTGCCTGGTCTTTATGCAATTGTTCACGGAACTTAGCGTACATTGCATCTGTGTGGCGGAAGTGTAGGCCGGATGGACAGTCGGCCAGCGTCTTGCGCACCTGCATCCTACAGCATGCTCCCGTTGCCTGCGCGGGCTTCACCTCAGTGAGCTTCGGTGCCTGGTCTTTATGCGATCGTCCCCAGAACTTAGCATACGTTGCATCTTTATGGTGGAAGTGTAGGCCCGACAGACGGGCGGCCGGCGTTTTGCGCACCTGCGGTGGACAACACTGTGCCTTTTGCCTGAGTGAGCTTCACCACAATGGGCTTTGATGCCTGGTCTTTCTGCGATCGTCGCTGGAGCTCAGCATACGTTGCATCTGCGTGGTGGAAGTGTAGGCCTGACGAACGGTCGGCCAGTGTCTTGCGCACCTGCAGGGCACAACACTGTGCCTTTTGCCAGTACGTTCTTTGCTGCAGTGGGCTTCAGTGCCTTGTCGTTATGCGATCACCGCCAGAATTTAGCATACAATGAATCTATGTAGCGGAATTGTAGGCCCAACGGCAGGTCGGCCAGGGTCTTGTGCACCCGTGGCACACAACACTGCGTCCTTTGTCATTGTGGTTTAACTGGCTTTGGTGTTGCTGCCTGTATTCATTCATTGCACTCTCATATATTGCACACCAAAGGGTCATTTGTTTCTTGGCTCACTCATGGCAACAGCACTTGAAAACCAAGGCTCTCTTCTAGTCTCAGTCTACATTTGGCTGTATGCACCTTCCTGGTATCTTAACCTGTGTCCGCTACCCATGCGACCATGTGTACCTCCACACTGTTCCAGTCTGCCTCCTGTATCCGTGCTTGAGCTCTTGTATATTCTTTAATGCTGCTAATCTGAGTTCAGTATGCTGGGATATGTGCATCTTCCTGGTATCTTCTAACTTGTGCCCACTCCCCATGTGCACCTTCCTCGTTACTTCCACTCTGCCTCTTATACACATGCTTGAACTCTTGTACATTCTGTGAGGCTGCTAATCTGAGTTATGCATCTATGCTGGGATATGTGCACCTTCCAGGCATCTTCTAACCTGTGTCCACTACGGATGCGACCATGTGCACCTTCCTCGCTGCTTCCACTCTGCCTCCTATACCCATGCTTGAGAGTGGGGCAAACTTCAGAGACTGGGTGACGGGGGGCAAACTTACCTGTGTGGAGGCTTCCAACTACTTCACACACTAATGAGACTATTATGGTGTAACCTCAGGGTTGCAAGCAGTGAACTCTATCTTCGCCTGAAATCGCACTCTAAAGGAGTGCTGTGGGAACGAGTGGTCTTCTGTCCCCCACACCCCACCAATCCAATCACTCCCCTGACATGTAAGTCCTAACACCCCTATCACAATTTCAATTGCCTACACATGTATGCACTCGAGTGCAGGTTCCAGGTTGAAATGCTTAAAATTAGGAATTGCTGGGTCTTTGTTAACAGTTCAGCCACTGTTTAGCCGCAGCATCGAATGGCAGCTGCTGTCGTACGTACGACTGGCTAAAGTGTGCGCTTCCAATGCTGTATCTAGCGTGCTTCCCTGCAGGTGCTGCCCTGAACACCTCCGATGACCTCAGCCCACATGTGAGGGCCTCATGCCATGTTCTACTCTGGTCTGCTTACCTACTTTAGTGACTCTGCTCAGTGGGTAAAGAACAACGTCTTTAAGACCAATGTCATTAGTTTCCCCAACAACCTCCACTCCCACCCCCCAAATCGGGTTGCTATCGTGCTGGTTTGGTGGAGCCTCAGCCTTTACAGCTCACACTCAAAGCAAAGAATGCACACTCACTGAACCAAGAGGCTGAAATAATGCACTCACTGAAATAATGCACACTCACTGAAACAAGAGACTGAAATAAACTACACTCGAGCAAAGAAAGACACCACGGGTTGCTTTGGCTCTCAGAGAGACAGTGCTGCTCTGAAAAGGAATATCAGGTGAAGCAGAAGCGGCGCAAAGGGTGGTCTCAAGGCACCATATTTAGAATGTGACATGCGTGGGGCTCCTCCCGGGTTGCATGATGGGAAACCTAGGCCAGTCAGAGCTGGAAAGACTGCTACTGCTCTCTACACACTCTGTTGGCTAGGAGGCCTAGGCCAGTCAGAGCGGGAAAGACTGCGGCTGCTCTCTACACACTCTGTTGGCTAGGAGGCCTAGGCCAGTTAGAGCTGGAAAGACTGCTACTGCTCTCTACACACTCTGTTGGTTAGGAGGCCTAGGCCAGTCAGAGCTGGAAATGCTGCTGCTGCTCTCTACACACTCTTGGCTATGAGGCCTAGGCCAGTCAGAGCTGGAAAGACTGTTACTGCTCTCTAAACACTGTTGATTAGGAGGGTTCTCCCCGGAGCCGCTGCCAGTCCTTGGCAGGTGTGAAGGCCAGTGGAGGCCGGCGTAGTGCCATCCTTGGAGCTGGGGCTACTGCTGTGTAGACTACTTGGAGAAGTGGGGATCTGCCCCAGTCCCTGAGGGAAGAGAAGTCCAGTGGTGGCTGCCTGAGTGCAATCACTTGAGCTGGGAGGGCTGGGGCTACTGCTGGGCACAGCCTGTGTGATAGGTGGGCTCTCCTTGGAGCTGCTGCCAGTGCAGGTCCCCACTGACTAGTGTATTCAGGCTTCGGCTCAATGTGATCACTAGAGCTGGAAGGGATGGGGCTACTGCTGGGCACAGCCTGTGTGATAGGCGGGCTCTCCCTGGAGCTGCTGCCAGTGCAGGTCCCCACTGTGTAGTGTATTCAATTCAGGCTTCCTCGCACCGCTGAGCATGCGCACACATGTGCAGTCAGCCGGACTTATCACAAATATGTACGTGTATGTGAACTAAGTGTATTTTTATCACGTAAATAATGCACTTAGTTCACATACACATACATATACATTTTTGATGGATTCTTTAATATGTTTTGCACATTTAGTGCTTACTAGAATCCTGGGAGCCTATAAAAGAAAGTGACAGCTGGGTTCATGTTCTTTCGTCCGCTGGGTCCGTTTTGGAGTTGCTAGTGACACGGCTTCACCGTATTCTGTTATTTGAGTGATACTGGCTCTCATAAAGTTAAAAGTATTGCACTCCCGGGACCCCAGAAAGACAGGCACACCACATTCCTGGTGTCAAAAAATCCTATCCATTAAGTAATGACTGAGCATGCGCACGCATGCTCAGTCAGCAGGATAGGATTTTCTGACACATAGCAAAAAGTGACGTTACACCGGCGTCATTACTGGCCAAGTCAGCGTACAGTAATGTGCATTGTCACCATTTGCACCTGACTTTGGTTGCTATGGCAATTTATTTTTGATAGACAGTTTCGACTCTAGCAAAGATTGAAAAGAGTGCAACAAGAGTGTGTTGCCATGTGGGGAATCCTTCCACAACCAGACTTTCAACTGTTTTCATTTCCAGAAGGCGGTCCAAAGCAGAGAAATACCCTGCCTGAAGCGAAAGAGGAGCAAGTGCGTCAAGAGTGTGTTGCCATGTGGCAAATTCTTCCACAACCAGTCTTTCAACTGTTTTCATTGTCAGAAGACGGTCCCAAGCAGAGAAATACCCTGCCTGAAGCGAAAGAGGAGCGAATGCGGCAAGAGTGTATTGCTGTGTGGGGAATCCTTCCACAACCAGTCTTTCAACTGTTTTCATTGCGAGAAGGTGGTCCCAAGCATTGAAAGACTTGTTACTGTAAAGAAACTTGAGAAAGGATGGCTGTGTGGCAAAAGCAAAGGATTCTTTCGAAGGAGCCCCTTTTCTATTTTGATTGCTGCTGTGAAGTACAGTAAATGGTATGCTGAGCGTGATTACGGCGACAGACTAGTATGGTTTTTATTTTTAGAAAACGGAAGGGAGAGGCGACAGACTTACAAAGCTCAGAACATGGCCATTTACCTGATAATAAAACGTGCTCTAAGCTTGCTGATTGTTCGGATAACAAGCTCACCCTTTGTGCTAGCAATAATGAAAGCCTTTTCTCACGTTGGGTTTTTAAGCAAAAAAAACACTTGGAACTGCCCACTCTCTGCCTCTGTGATAGTGTGAATGACAGAAATCGCCCTCTTCAGGCTGTGGGACCAATGTTCATTACGAAGTCTAAAAGCACATGAATAACACTCCCACACGTGCCTTAGTGTAGAAGTTTGAGACAATTCAGTTATATCTCCAACTCCTCTTTTTTGTCTCCTCAGATGTAAATTGGTTTTCATCTTTTTTCTGGTTGGGCTGCGTTTACATTACAATGGTTTCCTGCGCCACGTGTGGATTAATCTAGGTGAACATTCAATGGTGTACATTGATAGTCCCTTTATCCATGTTTTATTTATTTTGTGCTTAGATGTGTTGTTTGTTTGGGGTTCAGTCAGTGTTTTTATTCTAACTGTGTCATTTTTTCCTTTTTTTCTTCCTTTTTTGTATTACATTTGTTGTTTTAAATGTTTTTACTATGGGTTGATGCTCTTATTAAAAATGAGACCTACAATCAAGTTTGGAACAATTCATCGTTTCATCTATGAGATCTACTGGGCTATTTATAAATTATGTATAAATTGTTGTACCAGTATGTCTGCAATGTGATTTGTACTCTACAGTGCGCCCTGATGACGGCGACCATCAGTTCAATTTAACGGACTAGACAAAATCTTGTCGCCGAAACTGTAACATTTATGATACTTTAACATTTTGTATCTACAGATGGCACTTAGCACTTTGGCACTTAGCACTTGTTTGCCTTTAGTACTTGTTGCAAAAGCATATCCATCATTCAATGAAATATATTAACACAGAGATGGGCATGCATGATTCCAATTAGTAATAGATATTTTCTCAACAATTTTGATACAACTATTTTGCATTACTATTGAATTCAATGATTTTTAAGGTTGATATTATGTGAATGTATTATACAATTTTATAATGTTTTTTGATTAATATTAAAATATGATGTTGTAACTGGTTACCTGACTGAACCTCTCCTTTCTCCACATCGTTCTTAGTTCATGAGTTCTTAAACAATCCAAGTACTTTCCCATTTGACCTCCCCCCTTTGGTTCTTTATGTTGAAATGATCTGCCATGAACGGCCTGCACGTTGGAACGGCGTTCTGTGGCCCTCGCCTTTCGCAGAACATTCTTACTCTGGTGTAGATAGGCTTCTGTGTCTCAGAGGTCAGAGGGCAAAGTCAATGTAGAGTGTTGATGGAGGAGCATAGCAAGGTCAATGAATAAAGGCATGCCTTCATTGAGGAATGTGGCTATTAGGGTCTGAGTCCAAAAAGCGTAGAGCATGCCTGGTGACGTTTCACTTGAGCAAACCATTGGCTTCAATGCAGCATTCCAGATTTTCCCAAAGCACTGTTTGCCTTTAATCAATTCAACTATTATGAGCCTCAAACATCGGTGTTGCTAGGTCTGGAAAATATCCAGGGCTATGCTAATGTAGGGACTGTCAGGTCTGGGGGCTAGCTATAGCCATTTGCTTTTAGCTCCTGAGCTTCAATCCAGGGCTACAACCAAAAGACCTGGGGCTATAGCGCCCTCAGCCATCCTCTAGCAACGCCTCTGGCAAACAAACAGCACTTCTTCCAGCGCAATAAGTGATGAGTTGTCGGAAGACTCTGCAGTCAGTGATGAGTATTCTTTGCTATTCAATTGAATTTGAGGACCTCCATCCAGGGGAGTCTGAGTACCTGGGTCTAGCACAGTGCAAGTTCTGCCACTATGGCAGCCTCATGGGGATCAGTAGTTCTGCAAGTGTGAGGGAGTGGGGTTAATAGGGAGGGAGGGTATGGCAAGATGCGTAACCTGGGGTTTTAATGTGTGCAGATCGCTGTGTGCTAGTGAAGTTCATGGTGAGCTGGGTTAGATCAGTGGGCGTTATGCTGCCAGATGGAAGCCACTGGTCTAGTTATTATGTTCAACTGGGCGCTAAATAGTTTTGTGCCTGAGCTTGAGTGGGTATGGTGGGGTTATGATATGATATGGCATTTATAACACCTGTCAAACGAGAAATAGAGTCAAAAGCTACCCTTGTCATGGACGTAAGGGGAGTTCACCTTTGTGGTAGCAGTGGAGCTAGGTAAATGCTAGCTCAGAGAGATCACCGGGAGCAAAACATATTAATAATAGTTGTTGTCATAAGACAAAAGTTTAATTCATCATAACATAAGACACCTATTTACACAGATAGACATGTGCTTCAGGTAGCACGTTAGGTATTCATAGTAGAAAACACTGTGGTATGCATATGAGTGGGTTAGTAAAACAAGTGACTGTTCCTTCCTGTATTGCTAAATCAAGTAGCAATACGCTAACATTGTCAACACACTGGTTGTTGTTGGTGTTTCTGGTTCAGTGCTTAGTAGAAACAAGGCAGTGGCTGTTTGAAATTTGAACAGCGCTGCTAAAGGCACCGAACTGTCTTCAGGACATTGATTGTGATAAAGACTATGCTGCATGGGGTGGGCGTGCGCCTGGGGATTTAAAAAACTTAGATTATCTATATGGTGATCAAAGATGTGCCAGACAATGGAAGTACACTGCAAGGAAGTGGACCTACCTAGGTTACTGTACAAACGCCATGGCGAGAGATTTAATTTGAGCCAGCTGTGGGTGGTTGTGGTGGCTGAAGGTCGGTCTGCGACGTCTAGGTTTTGAGAAATATCCATTACGTAATTATGGATTGGGATTAAATCACAATTTGTGTTGTCTATGAACGTAAATAGAAGTGTAGTACCTGGAGGACGGTAATTGGCGTTGAGGGGTAGCGTGATCTAAATTCTGATTGCCTTTAAGGTACGGAGTTACCTATAGTAGTGGGGAAGAGAGACTACGGTTAGATTATCTCTTAATAGTTGTCACCAAAACAAGTCTACTGAAGTGGCGGGCAGGAGCATGCAAGGAAAGTGAAGTGGCACGGTAGGATACATGGTGCGGTTGATAAGGCACACATTGAGTGCAGAACGCACGGAGGTGAGCAGCGTGAGGTAGTTGGCACTCGGCTGCATGTAGTACATAAAATGGTAGGCAGGCTTTTGTGGTGGAAGGTGCACTACTTATAGTGGAGATGTCCTTGGGGGTGCCTACGAAATGAAGTCAAGGTGCCAGTAAAATGGTCTGGTCCAAGATCGAGGTGAGAATAACTCTGATTCCAAAGTGTGAGATGTCGTAGTGAGCGAGGTTGCAAAACCACTCTGCGCAACGTGATGGAAAAAATAAGGTGAAATGGCTGTCCGGCATTACTGCAGTGGGGTGTGCCTGGTAGAGAGGTAGAGATCTGGTGATAATTCATATAAAATCAAGGTGCCTGGGAGTGTGATCGGCTGTGCAGGGACAGCAGGTGACTTACCTCTTCAACAGAGCTGTATCTGAGAAATGTTCTCTATGTCCGGCTGCGCGCATGCGTGCAGTGAACGTGTCTATTTATTCAGGGTAGGAAAACTTTATCAGGCGCAAGGTCGACTACTGCGCATGTGTTAAAAGCGAGTACTGTTTGCGAAAGTGTCACTGCTTGCTAGATGATGGACCGGGGCAAATAATTGCGTCGGGAGACCAATATTGGCAAAGTCAAATAAACATTTCATAGCTGTAGCATATCAGTTGTCATGTTGTGTTAGACAAAGACTAACAAACCTATCACAAATAAAAAATAATAATATAATAGGCAGGTTATTGTATGTTATGCACCATAATGGATGAAAATCACTATGGTGTGACAAAGTATTAATGGGCTGAAAAGATTGCAATACATCACAATTGCATGCAAGAAAACACGAAAACACAATCCCATCATTAGGTATGCTATATATGGTACAAATCGTTACAAGTCTTTTTTTTGGGACACTTATAATGCCTGTACACAAGTGTTTCTAGGCGCGACAAGACAAGGAGGGGGAAACAAAGGCCGGACAAAACAACGATCTTACTAGGCCTGTGTCATTCAGATTGTGGGAGCGCAGGGTGGGGGGAGGGGAGAAGTGCAAAGGGGGATAGAGAAGTGCAAAAAGGGGAGGGTGGTGGAGAAGTGCAAGTAACAGAGTACAGCAAGCGGGTGGCTAAGTGCCAGTAATCAGAGGGTGCAGCCAGCGGGTGGCTCGTAAGTGCAAAGAGAGGGGGCTTTAGGGTAACATATACATACCACAACTGCTGGGGGGGGGCAAAAGGCAGTGCCAGGCACAGCTGGACAGGCACGTACCTGTGCCCCAATTCAGAGGTGTTGCTGAGCGAGATGGTTTGCAAAGGATAGAGTGATGTGTGCATGTTTGCTGGTTGTAGTGTGTGATCGAGGGTGGACTGAGGAGCTTGAGGAGCTGGTTTGTGGGTGGGAAGGTTGGGTATTAGAGTCCATGTGCCTGAATGCCTGGTTACATGAGTACCTTCGGAATTGCGATAAACGGAGCAGAGCAAATGTGTCTTCCTGTTTCACAGGCTCACTTGTATGGGAGAGGAATTCTCTTGCTTCTGAGCTAGCAAGGACACCCGCCCCCTTTATGTGGGCAGCAACTGAGGCCTTCACTAGCGTAGTGTGTGATAATCTATCCCAGACAGCACATTTCATGTCTGTGTGATAATCTACCCCAGACAGCACATTTCATGTCTTGATATCTCTTGGGGGTCCAGTCCAGTGGTGTATTTCATGCAGCCCTTCATGTAGTGCATCTGGCAGAGTGACTCAGTAGGATGCACTCCACTGCACAGGTAGCAGGGAGCACAACAACTTCTAAAAAGACTCACTTTGCCATACTGAGGTATCTCGTTTAATCCTGTGAGTTAGCAGCTGTACAAACACATGTTTTAATGGTTTAAGAAGCCATCTGACGTGTCATGTGTAGTCTCTAAGATGTGTTTGGTTTCACTGGGAGAGTGTGCAAAATCAGGCACATAACCTGTTGCTGGATTTTAAGAGATGTGGGATGATGCTATCCTCGACACGTGCTGCTGTGATCGTGCTGGTCCAGTTGAATAAGCACCACCACAAAAACGATTCTTGATTATATCTTCATATTTTGCTATCTTAAAACGAATGATTTATTTTATCGCTTGCTGATCCATGCGTCAGGGTGTAGACATGTCATATTTCACTACATGCTGGTGAGAAATCTGATGCATGTCTTGTTGCTGGGGTTTCGGACCTGGGGAACGCTATTGTGTGTAAAACTGTGATGTTTGCTATGACTGCATCAGTTGTGAAGGCGTATGTGTCCAATCAGTGCCCTACTTGTGATCTCAAACGAAATATCTTTGTGAGTATTAGTCCTTGATATCAGCTACATTAGAGCCACGTTTTAAGGAGTTTCTGAAAGGTCAGGCTGTCCTTCTGTAAGCAAAGTAGTCTGGGCAGAGTGTTCCTGAGGTGAGTGCCCATAACAGCAAAGCAGGCCCCTTCCTGGTATTTCCTATTGTGCTGTGGGACCATGACGAGCCTTCCTCACTGGATGGTTGCATCTTGCCCTGGATCAGTTCTTGGCTCCTGCTGTGGGCAGCTCGGTGGGCAAAGCTGCGTGTTTTGAAGGCAGTGAGGGGTATGGAGCACTGGGTGATATATGCCTGATCTTTTCAGTTTCAGCAGGAGTCCCCCTGCTGCATTTTGTGATATCTGCAGGTGATGCAAAAGGTTTTCTGGGAGGACTATGCAGAAGCTGTTTGTGCAAACCAACCTTGATAGTGCAAAAGCAATGACTGAGGGCACTGCATGGCTGGCTGGGGATGGCACATTATGACACAATGCATCTAACAGATCTCAAGTACAAAAAACTGTTTGCAGCCAGTGCTTTGACCGGTTCCATATTAGAACAACGAAATGATGTGCCTGTGTGTAAAAACACTGATATTTTGTTGTTAATTTTTTACTGCAAAATGTGGGGGAAGACTCCCTGCTACCCCTCCACAGCCTCCATCCCCCCTTTCTATATACCATACGCCACCTCCCTCCCCCATTGACATGTTTGCAGTAAAAAGAAAATGGTACATAAAATCAATCAAATAAATCTGTGTTTTTACCCGCGAATAACTTGGCGACCAACACCAATATGTGTTCTTTTTCTTTACTAAACAGGGTTTGTTTGAGTATTTTCTCAGCTCAATTGAAATTCTGTCCTTTGTTTTTGAGTCGTTAACTGACTTGTATAAATTAACCTGTGAATTGAATTAGTGTTAACACACTCTAATGTAACAGTGTGGTGCAAATTAAATCTGATTATGTGTTGATATGATGACAATTGGGTCTGTTTTATATCTCTCTGCTCTCAGCCTGATTTACTCTTGCCTGTAGATTTACAGATTGACAGTGCCTCATATACACTGTTCGCTATTTGAACATTAGACAAAGTCAATTGTATCACTTTGAAGGTTGTTGAGATCAACCCTTGTAGAACTAATACTCCCAGGAGGGAGTCTCTGGTATCTGCAAGGTGGTATTACCACTTGGGACTAGTTCCCGTTAGGAGTGCAGCATAGCGCTTACCGACTGGCAACAGTCGGTGTGTGTCTTATGCTTTAGTTTTTTGAACCTCGAGTGACCTCGAGTTTCTCCCTGCTACACCTGAAGTATTATATACTGAAAGTATAGACATTACTCAAGACCCATTTGGGTCATTTACCTATAGTGAATCTTACTTATTTTTCAGAGCGCCTCCCAACCCATTATTCTTCTTCTCATTATTATAATATATACACATGTATAAAGTTATAGAATTTTAGGTTAAATAATTTCATTGAAAATGATGAAACATTATTAGACGGATGAAACAACGTCCTACAAATGTGAGAATTGGACTGCCATGCTCTGTGTGAAATATGTAACCTGACTATGTAATTTGCCAAAATGCCACAACTGTACAAATGGGTGATTTATGTTAAAATTGATTTTAGGCAAAAAGGACTGTGGGATGGCTTTGCACCTTATAAAATACAAACCCATAAACTAAGTCACCTCCTGGAATAGACGACCAACATAGGTTGACCTATCCGGTTCTTGGGGGTAGGTCTAGCTTAGTTCTGCCCAACAATAAACCTGGTGATGTCACCCGCTTTATATAAGGTGTGGGAGCTCACAGGGACCGGGCAGACTCTCTCCAGAATTTCCAGTGCCTGCGTATCCAGACATTCCAGATCCACCTTTGGAAGATTCCAGACTCTACTGACAGGCCAAAGCATAGCTGATACTATCCCAGCAAGGCCATTGATCCAGAAACCCCACTAAAAATCCCAATAACAAAGGGGGAAAAGCTGTGATACCTTTTGGGAGTATCCTGTGACCAGACTGGCTTTTTGCCAACTACCTTCATGCCCACTGTAATCTTGTCATCCAGTGATCAGACTTGCCCTGCTGTTTGCTGTATGGGGCATCCGCCATGCTGTGACGAGAGCCCTTTGAGTCCAGAACCCGGTTGCTTGTCCCAAATCCCAAACTCAAGTGTGGATTGTGGTGAGTATTTCCCCATCTCATAGCAACACATGGTCTATCCCATCTTGACCCTTTGTCTTTGTCCTATGTTCTAAGTAATCCTATTCATACTCTGGTAACTTGTTTAAAACTGTTAGAATTCTCTGTGCACCTTGTCCTTGATTTCCTAGTTTTGGCACCATACTTTCATTCACCCCTTCTTGTAACTCCTTAGCAATATTTTGAATAATTTAATTAATTTCCACCTAAAGAGACACGCAACCTGAAGGGGGTTAATGTGACTGCTTAACTTGTTTCATGGGCAGGGCTATTTTCTTGATAATCTAGTTTAAGTAAAACATGTCTTTTTTCTTTCCGAACCAATTTACTCTTTATAACTGATTTATTTTAACCAAACCAAATTTCTTTCATCTTGAAAATCTCATCCATGTATTCAGCTAAAGTCACTCTTTTACTTCAAAATTTTCCCTGTGATGTGCATCTATCACCCAGCCTAAAAACCGCATTCTGATTCTGTATTTAAAATCTGTTTTTAAAAGAAAACCGTTTTGCCATTTAAAACTGCAAAAAGTGTAAATTACAAATTTTTCACGTGTGATTTTGACTGCACTATGTTGTCCACTTCAAGTTGCTTTTGAACTGTATGCCCTTTGTGATACTTTACCTTATAGTTGCTAGTGATATAACATCTCTGACACTGTGATAAAACATATGTACATCATTATTTAACCACACATATAATTAATTATTTGTCAAATTCCGAATGTCATTTTATGCCATTGCAAAGGGTTTTAAAATCTGTTTGGCCTCTTATTTTGTGAGGGAAGGTCAGATTTTGATTTTGTTTGTTGCCACATATCCATGACTCCATGCTGCTTCTTTCTGTCCATTCAGAATTCGATTATTTGGGGTTTGATGGAACATTGCAGGGGGAAACTTTAACTCTGGTGTTTTCTACCCGAATAGAAAAAGTGCTCCTTTTCATGTGTGCTTTGGATATATTCTTGTAGAAGGTTACCCAAGTGTATTTCAGGGGTTTTCATTGTAATTATGACCCCATTGGTGATTGCTGTCAAAACATAAAATGGTGTAATTATCTTTGAATTTAAAATAAATAAATATTGTATCACCACCCATTGGCTTGGATCATGGTCTATTGTGACCCGGAGTATTTGTAAAAGGGGGTGTGGGATGAGTTGGTTATCGGCTCAATTCAACTTCGTAGAAAATAAAGAAAAAGTATTTTCATTGAGCGCTACATCCTAGGCTAAGATCAAGGGTCCTGGTCCGGTGTGTGACTCCAGATTGGAATCCTTGACATAGGCTTGGGCCTAGTTTGTCAGAATCTTCAAATGCACCTTAGTTTCTACACTTAAATTAAGTTCTTAGAATCATAAAAGTACCTGGATGTTGTACTCACAGGGACATAATCCGTGTTGTTGAAATAAGAAAATTCACTTGCACATTTATTTAAAAATCATGCATACTCACATCATGTATGCTTTTTTATATAAAACAAATCAAGCATGAATTATCAATTAAAGTGTAATTTATCTTATGATTCCTCATTGCCACTATTTATTTTTAATAAAGTAAAGTATGCATTAACTTTGTGTGCATCAATTGTCAGTCATGTTATTGCATGTTTACAGGCTGTGTGTTGCAAAATATTCACAGTGCTGCTTTGTTCCTGAAGCATCCAAGGCCATCAATCTGTAGCTAATCACCGAGCGACAGCCAATGGGTGAATCCATGAAACCTCAATTAACTGTTTCAAAATTAAGTTAGTTCACAGTAGCGCACCAATCACACTTCCAGTTTTTAATGTCAGATATTCCTTCAAGCATCCAGCAATTTTCAACAAAACACAACTTCTTAAATTACAGTTAGTTAACAATAGTGCACTGAACCCTTTTTGTATTCCTTTGTGAACTTTAAATTAAAAGAAGCACAAGTATAAGAGCCAAATACCCAATAAAAGCCAGAAATATGCAGTAGCAAAACTGGTTACAGTCAAGTATCCAACATGAGTCAACAGAAACTTTACCAAGCAATGCGACACAATATCATCTTTCTGCTGTATCAGTTATCTTCCTCATCAAGCTCACACTAAGCTCTGTTTATATCATTCTACAGATCTCTGACTGTACCAGCTGTGCCAGCTAGCCAGGCTGTACCATCAGGGAATCTTCTCCACACTCTCTCATCATGATTCTCAGGATTTGTCACAAAACGTTGAGTAAATGATCATAATGTAAGTTGTCCTCTGTCACAGAGTGGCCCACCACAAAGAACCATGCTCACTCTGATAGCAAGTCCAAGGGAGTTTTTTATATTCCTTAGAGATGGGATAGCTTACAAAGGTATCTGGGCCTAGTGGGGCTTGGAAATATTTGGTGCTAAGGCTGGCTCTCTCTTTGGGGTCTACCCTGGGCTGGTCCCCACCTCCCTAAACCAGACGCAGCCAATCTCTCACTCCATCTTTCTACCTCCACCTTTTGACCTTCTTTTCCTACTCTGTAATTAATATTCTTCTGGTTATGATCTCTGTTTAACTCTATACCAATAGCTACTCCTGGTTCCCCACTCACTGTCACGCTCCCCTTCTCCCTCTACTTCTATTCCTAATCCGCTACCAACACGATTCTTTTGCTACCTTCAGTTCTGCAAAACTCTCAGGTATATGGTGCCCTACTCGCCCCTTCGCTAGTCCCGATTCAGACCCTCAGTGACACTCATGGATATGGTGCCCTGGTCACCCCTCTGCTACAGACTACCACTCTACTTCTTATTTCCTTCACTCACTACTCTGTTACTCCTGCTTCCAACTATAAGTATTCCCAACTACTACTTCTATCTCTGCCAGTACTACTACTCTGCTCCGCCTACTCTACCTCTACTGCTCATACTCTCCCCTCTCTCACATAAACACTCCACAGACCCCCTCCTTAACAATACCCTCCATACTGCAATCGCTCTCGCCTCTTCTGGTCTCTCGAACGTCCTCAATGGCCTCCTGGTCTCACCAAACTATCCCACACTAAATCATTCACACGGGCTTATCTATATACCCCTATACCCACCCTCTCCCAGGATTTGCAGCTTACCTTACTGAGTAGCTTACCTGGCTCCAGGGCGGGTGACGGGGAAAAATATGGGAGGGCTTAAAAGGGCTGGTAAGCCCTGACCCTTTCCAACATGGACGCTGCATGGATGATGTAGTGCCCAAGGCTTGCAGGAGATTTTGTTTGTTTGTTTGTTTATTTATTTATTTCTATAGCGCACATGACCCCGAGGTATCTGGGTGCATTTTAGAGCAGAATTACAATATTTCAGTTACAACATGTCACAACTTACAGAATGCAGTCAGTATTACAGTTGAACCATGTTACAAATTAAAGAATACAGTAAGATACATTTAAGAGCATTGTATTGCAAGTGGCACGAGTTCCCTAAGGACAGGTCACCAGTTGCAGAGCATGGAGCAAGCTCGAGCTATAGAAGATGGCCAGTGGGTTGAAGACCAATGGGAGGCCGTTAGATTAATAATACTCCCTGGTGGCATAGTGGGGAAATAAAAAGAATCCCTGGTGGGATAGCGGTGCTGCCTATGACTGCAGATTTCACCGGATATTGGGGTCATTACAAGGTGGGCGGTAAGGGATACCGGGCACCGGTAAGGAGACCGGTACCGGTAATCCCTTACAGCCCTATTCCAAGGTTCCTTGGCGGGGACCGTAAGGAATGTGTGGTCTGACCACACGTCCCTTACGGGTCCCGCTAAGGGACAAGGCCGCTAATAACAGGCTTGCAAGTCGCGAGCCCGTTATTAGTGCCCTGCCCATTCCCATTGAGCCCTATGGGGGCTCAAATGGGAATGGGGAATGTCATGTTCAATGGGATTTACCGGTCCCGCCAGGGTCGAACTACACCAGTAAGTCCCCATTGAACTACACCGGTGCGGACCCGTTATTGGTGGCAGTCATGGCGCAAATAGTGCCATGACTACCACCAATCTCGGAATGAGGCCCCTTGTCTGCTGGAGTCTTCTGCTGTTGGGATGGACACGGCACCCCTTGGTGCTGCCTATTTCCTTGCTATGTCCTGCGGCCACTGTTGTATGCAGCATTATTAGCGTTAGCGACACAGCCGCTGGTGTGCACATGCAAGTACCTCTTCAGTAATGTTGCATGTCTGTTTATTTATTGTGCATTTGTAAGGCGCTTTTACATCAAGAAATTGTGTTTCAATTGTATCGATGAGGTCTGAGCCAGGCATGCCCGGGATGTGCAAGGCCCAGCCACTTCAAGTTGCCCTGCTGACAGCTCCAAACATTACAGGTAGGACATAACACTTAACACTTGTCAAATCTCTCCAATCTAAAAAGTTCCCAAGATCTGTCACCAAAAGGAGCAGTGAATATGTACTTCATGTGCTCCTCATGGTTATTTAGGTTAGGGGTTACTGGGACTAGAGTTCATTTCATGCAGGCAGACAATAACTGGGTAACAGGTCATTGAGAGGTAAGGTTATGTGCAAGACGCCAACACTATTTTAGGCGAAAGGGCATTGGGACCAAGGTTTATTTCAAGCCAACCGTCACACCATGTCTGATTCACCATTTTGATTTTGAAATAGATCTGGAAACTAACCGTGTTTTAGTGTGTTCTCTTGGTGGACTTTGCTGTATCCGCATTGTGCTTGCATGTGTCACCGCATTTACACATGACAACACATGTAAACACCGGCTCTGGTTCTTGGCTGTGAGTGCAATATGTATGAAATGTGCACCGAGTGTGTGAAATATAAACACGCCACCTTCGGGGGAAAGTGACACATTTATACAAAAAGAATATTTAAACATTTATAAAAATCTCGCTCAGTTTACGGCGACATTATTTGCACGCCTGTCCTTAAATGATGGGTAGGCAATTTGATCCGTTCCAGGGGTGATCACACTGAAGTGGTATCTTCATCCTCAAAGGACCCAGTCGAGTCTTTTCCGACGGGATTGCCCCATTATAAACGCTTCTCCGACTCAGGCCCTTAGTTTCAACTGTGGTAGTCCCAAGTTCCCTTAGATGACATATTTTGGCAAGGAATCCTTCACTTTCAACCCCTGCCTCCATGTGTGATCCTAAACCTGTCCGTATCGGCCCATTCTCAGGATTGCTACTGGCTTGCAGGGAGATTACAAAGGACGAATGATAGGGTGTTTGTGCACCCCAGTGCCCAGGTTCTTTGTTCTGCAAAAGTCCCATTGATCTGACAGACCCTGTATTGCTCTTTTGAGACTTGTGGCAGGTCGGTGATATTTTTTCTGATACATCTTCTTTCAGAGCAGAATTTGCAGGTAGCATTTACAGTGATAGCCATATTTTCCTTCTGCTTTTATCTGAATGCAGAATATGTGTTATATTTTGGAAGATGCTGGATCCCCTTATCTGGAAAATCGATCCTTCTGTTCAGTATTCTTTTCCTCATTAGTTTGCTGGAGGTGGTGTTTAGTAGTTTTTTCTCTGCAGTGTCCAAACCCCCTTAGCTGATTGTGAAGTGCAGTTGCAGTCGCATGTTCTGATGTCCAGCATGTCATGTACCTGCAATTGACATGTTCCTTATGCTTCAGAACGAACATTCTCTTGCACTGTAGACTTCCCCTTTTTATAGCCTTTTAACGGTATCTGATGGTGCAATTTTCAGCTTCGTTGAATATTGGTGATACAATCTTGGTAGTAGATGAGCAGAAAATGGCAATGTCATAAATCAAGTTTGCATGGCATGAATGAATTGAAAATAAAAAAAAATGCCTGGCAATGGCATTTAAAAAATATGCCTGTTTATTTACAATTGCATTAACTTCTATGTAGAGCAGAAAAACATAAAAGCAATTACTACAAGCATCGAAGCCTAATGTTTTGATTAATCAAAGCACATAATCTGTGTGTGGGACCCAAATGCATTCTCAGAGCCTGGTGCCCTGAATATACAATCCACATGTGCGTGTTGGATGCTTCCCATCAGTGTCCAGCATCGGTCTCAGTCTCTTGATAAGGTGGGCTTTTATAACATTCTTCACAATGGACTTCTATGTGGGAGTTTTAAGATACTCCAAAATGTAAACGAAAACAAGAAAACATCAGAGGGGATAAGTAAACAGCGTTTTTCTACTTTTGGTGGAAGGTTCTCTGCCCAGCGCTGTATTTGTTGAAGGCAGAGGGACATACTTTAAAACATGGTTTTATTAAACAAAAGTTCAGAACTCACGACAAAGTCAGCAAAATGCTGCAAACTTGTCGAAAAATCAACATTATTGTAGTTTCTTTGCCTTTACCAAAACATGATCCGTGCCGCAGAATTGCTTCCATATTTTTATTTGTATTTGTATTTATTGTTTTATATAGCGCCTTAATCCAAGGCGCTTTACAATGAACAACAAAATATACATTAAACATGGAACAGTAGAAGCTATAACAGTAAACATGAATCAAACCAGAAAATCTGCATGTAGAACAATTTACATATGAGAAAGAAGAGGAGATGAGGGGGGTGGAGATAGAAGGGGGAGAGAGAGTAGTGAGTAAAGTGAATATTAGGAAGAAGGGAGATTTAGAATAGAAGGGGAAGATAAAAAACAAAGAGAAGGGTAGTAGAAAGAGAGAAAGAAGGGTAAGAGGGGGAAGAGGATTAGGGAGGGGAATGAAAAAGAAGAGATTTCAATGAGGAGCGGAAAGAAGAATAGGAAGGGGAGGAATGGATAGAGAAAGGTAGGGAGTTCCAGTGTAAGGGGGCAAGGAGTTGGAAAGAGTGGAAACGAGAAGAGGCATGAGAGGGTGAGGACACTGAAAGTAAGAAGAGATCGGCAGAACAAAGGGAGAGAGATGGGGTGTAAAATGAGAGAATAGAGTAGAGGTAAGGAGGAGCAAGGTCATGAAGAGATTTAAAGACCAGACAAAGGAAGTGATATTTAAGTTAGGAATGACACGGAAGCCATCCTAGCTGAGAAAGTGAGTTGAAAATGGAGTCATGAGGAGAGAGAAGACAGAGAGTGCAGATGGCAGAGTGATAAAGGGATTTGAGGGGAGCAAGGTGGGAAGTGGGAAGACCAAAGAAGAGAGAAGAACAATAGAAAAGATGAGAAAAGATCAGGGAGGAGATTAAAAATGTGGTAGCACGGAAGGTGAGAGAGGAACAAACTTTGCGGATGTTAAAGAGATGATAGCGACATGCCAGAGAGGTGAGGGAAATATGATGGGTAAAGGGGAGGGAAGAGACCAAATAAATGCCAAGATTAGTAGCGAGGTTGGAGATAGGGAGACTAGAAGGGGAAATTGAATAGAGAGAGGGGGTGAAGGAGGAGGAATTGTGTTAGATGAAAAGAACAAGACTTCAATAACTGTCCAATTTTTAATGGCAGTAAGACAGGATGAGACATTGAGATGTATCTCAGAGGTGAAGGAATAAAGGAGAGGAACAGTTGTGTGTCATCGGCATAGAAATGATCAGAAATACCGAAGGAGGAGATGATAGGAGCGAGGAGTGAAGTATATAGAGAAATAACAAGGGTCCGAGGACAAAGCCTTGGGGAACACCGTCATCGGGGGGGAAAGGTAGAAGAAGTTCTTCCGCCCCAAGAAACGGTCAAAGAGCGGTGGGAGAGATAAGAGGAGAGCCAGTTAAAAACCGAGCCTTTGAAACCAGGGGAGGAAAGAGTGTTGAGAAGTAAGGGATGATCAACAGGGTTGAAAGCAGCGGAAAGGTCAAGGAGGATAAGGATTGAGGATTGCTTAGAATAGCAAGCAGTAAAGAGAGAGTTAAGAACATAGGTAAGAGCGGACTCTATAGAGTGTTTGGGACAGAAGCCAGATTGCAAAGGGGGAAGGAGGGTGTAAAGGGTATTTCCACACACTAATCTTACATATCTTACATATCTTGTAATGGGTATTTGCACACACTTATCTTACATATGTAACACATGTATGCAAATAAAAATTTGAATATAGTTCAGGCTATGTAGCACCTTACTCCACTATCTTCTATGAGCTATATGCATTAATGGATATATGCTAGCTCAGAAAGCAGATCACCTCAGAAAAGTGTTCTCATTCTAAAGAGTGCTGCATAGTTCTATGCATGTACGCATCTAGTGGCTTGCTGTGAGGCGTATATGACAGCATGCAATGAAGAACGTGTGTGTGCATGCACTAATCAATCAAGACATGGCTAATCAAACACTAGAAATGAGTGCTTCACCTCTTCAGGTTGCTTGTTATCTATTAGATTCTTACTAGGCCTCAGCCTCAAGTAGACACAACTTCAATTATGGTCTATGAGCCCACATAAGGCTCGAATGTGCAGCTTTCCTACATTCACTGCTTCATTTGTTGCCCCCATGTAGGGTCGTCTGGGCCACAATACATCTCATCTCCCCTTAAGAAAGATGCAAGTGAGAGTGGAATGGGAACTATTTACCTTTCCTTAGCGATTCTTCATATCTCTCCCCTTCTATGTAAAATGATTTGGCACTTCCTTTGTTGTGGTAGGTTGTCTAGAAACTTTTTTCATACCAGACATTTTAAGGTTATGTAGTGCTATCTACATTAGACTTAAAAAGACATAAGGTTCTTTTCAGACCCCTCTGGTTTAGCACTGTTTCACATTTACAAATACATTTTGATGTTTCGATGTACGTGTTTGGTTTGGGCATGGTGTGTCAAAACCTAGTACACATTTCAAAAGCTACACAAAATCTTTTCTAAAGTATGTGTGATTAATCAAATTCAGGGTTACTAGTGGTCCAGGGGTGAATATCAGTTTCTAATCCATCAATCAGCCCCACACCTTTAATACACAAGAATAAAAATGAAGAGATTGGAAAAAAACAAGCAGCATACAATTAAAATTGTAAACCTCCTTGGTAATGTGGACAGAACGGCAGGCTGATCTCCTTTAAAGGTTGTGGATTGTTGGTTAGTTGCAACACACCGAAAATACAATTATTACCCAATTATAAAAGGAGTGTCCAGTCAAGGTTGTATACAACTATCTACTTTATTAATATCACAACAGACAGTCCAAAAACACTACGAAAAACAACCAACCCCGTAAAGGAATTCAGAGGACAGACAGTGTCAAAGAAGGAAAAGGGATGCACTCTGGACTCCGACACGAGGGCCATCGGTATGCTTAATAACCATAACACTTTGTTAAGGTTTTTTGGCTTCAGCACAAAGGTAGCAAAGGATCTTAAAATGTCTCTGAGGCCCTATGGGAAGGACCAGGAGGCAGAACCACAATGTACCTTTTGCTGTAGGTTTTCTTGTTGCTAAAGAGGGTTGAGTCGGCTTTTGGGCGCTTTTGCAGGTTTCAGTGACAGAGTTCGAGATAGGAGTCAGCTGCTGGTATTAGGCAGCAAGATGGTTCTGCGAGCAAAGCTTGGTGAACGGTTGCAGGCTGGCCTACACATCGACTCAGAGTCAGGAATCATCTCATTGCTGATCAGCGGTTGTGAAGCCCTGGTCTTTTGCAATTTTTGTTCCGCTGATTTTAGTTCAGTCTGGATTTTAATGAAGAGTTCAGATTGATTTGATTTTTTTGAGTTGTATTTTCTTCATGTTTTTCCAGCATCACTCCCATATGGAGATACACGTAGGCCGTGATTCTGACAATTTTAATCTGTTCCTCTTTAATTTTCAGAGTAATTTATAACTCTCCAGAAGCTTGATGTAATAGGCCACCATCCTGTCACGTGTCCATGTTCATGGCGGTGACCTGTTGCATCATTTTTTCTAGCCATACTTTTTCATCTTGCTCTGCCCATTCCCCTCTGACAAATAACTTGTGCAGAAGGTGCTCGCTGGCCATATTTATCTATACCGTGGTCATTTTGGAAAGTGTTCTTTCTTTATTAATTTATTTATGTAGGGTAATCTGTATTCTGTTGCTTTTTGTCTATTTTGGGGTTGATTTAGTTTTACTTTTTTACACAGGCCTGGTACTTAGGATATTTGTTTTGGGGAGGCGCTTCTACAGTGTAACACAGTGTTCCAACCACACAGTGTGTCACTACCTTTCAGGTTAGTCTGCTGTGTTAAACTGCCATGGGTGGCAACACAAACCCAAACCCCTGCTACGAGCCCCCAATTCTGTTAAGGATTTCAATCAGGTGACACACACCGGACCAGGACTCATGCCCCTAGCCTTGGATGTAGCGCGCAATTGGAATACTTTCTCTTCATTTTCTACAAATTCAAATTGAGATGGCACCCAACCCTGTCTCACACCCCCTTTTACAAATACCCCGGGTCACAATGGACCATGACCCAGGCCAGTTGGTGGGAATGCCATATTTATTTATTTTAAAATTCGAAGAAATCACACACATTTTAATTTTGGCAGCAATCAACAATGGGGTGATAATTACAATGAAAACCACTGAAATACACTTGGTTAAGCTTCTACAAAAACATATCCAAAGCACAAATGAGTAGGAGCAGTTTTGAAATATGGGTGAATAGCACCTGAATTAAGATTTCCACCTGCAATGCTTTCCCAAACCCCAATGAATCGAATTTGGAGTGGATAGAAAGAAGCAGCAGGTAATCAAGGTTTTTAAAGCCCTTTGCAATGTCATGAAATGACACTCGGAATTTGACAATTAATTAATGTACGGTTAAATCAATGAGGCAGATATGATTTCTCACAACAGCAGGAACGCATAAACACTAGCAACCACAAGGCAAGGTATCAACAAAAGGCATACAGTTCAAAAGAAAGTTGAAAGTAAGAACACAATGCAGCCGAATCACACGTTGGAAAGTTGCATATATCTCAAATACAGTTTTAAATGTCAAAAATGTTTTTTAAGAAAAATGGGTGAAATATCTGAAATCGGAATGCGGTTTTTGGGCTGGAGAAAAGATGCACATCACAGGGACAATATAGAAGTGAAAGGATGGCTATAGGTGAAGAATTGGATGAGAATTGCACGATAAAAGGAGGTTTTGTTTTGGAAACATAAAGCCGTGAAAGAGAGAAAATCAGTTTGGAAAGAAAAAGACAAAGTTTACTTATACTAGATTATCAAGAAGATAGCACTGCCCATGAAACAGGTTAATCGGCCGGATTAACCCGCTCCACGCCGCGTTTCTCTTTATGTGGAAATTACTTAAATTATTCAAAATAATACTAAGGAGTTACAAGATGGGGTGAATGAAAGAATGGAGCTAGCACTAGGAATCAAGGATGGGGTGCACAGAACATTCGAACAGTTTTGGACAATTTACCAGGGTATGGATAGGATTACATAGAGAATAGAACAAAGACAAAGGGTCGAGATGGGGTAGGCTATGTGGTATGGGATGGGGAATACTCACAATACGGTCTTGAATTTGGGATTAGGAACAATCAACCGGGTTCTGGACTCCAAGGCTTGGGTCACCAGGTAGCACAGACTCTCCTAGCAGAACAACAGCTGGGCCTATCTGGTCACTGGATAGCAAGTACAGCTTGATGGCAGGGGTACAGCGGGCATGCAGTTAGTGGGCAAAAAGCCGGTCTAGTCACAAAAGGGTTACCACAGCTTTTCCCCTTTGTTATTGGGGTTTTTAGTGGGATTTCTGGATCTATGCCTTGCTGAGATAGGGTCAGCTATGCTTTGGACTGGCAGTAGGATCTGGAATCTGGCAAAATGAATGTAGAATATCAGGATACGCAGGGATGGAAATTCTGGAGAGAGTGTGTCCAGAGTTCTGTCAGCCTCCCTCATTTATAAGGCATGGTGACATCATAGGATTATACGGTGGGGCAGGCTTAGCTGGGCACTCCTCTAAACAACTGGATTGGTCAGGGGTGATTGTTACCGCTTTGCTGTCAGCTGGTTGGATTTTTAGGGACATGACATCAGCTTTATGATGTGGCTTTACAATGCATAGGATCATCCCACAGTTAATTTAGCTAAATCCATTCTTCACATAGATCACACATTTACGCAATTGTGGCATTTTTACAAATTACCTAGGCAGATTACATATTTCACGCAGAGCATGACAGTCCAACTATCTAGTTTGTGAGACTTTGTTTCGTCCGTCTAATCATTTTTCATAATTTTCAGTAATAAATATTCAACCTAAAATTCTATAACTTTATACAAGGGCATAGATTATCATAAGGCATATAAATTGTGAATGTCAAAATAGCATCATATACAATTTTCTCAACATATCAAATTCTCTGCCATTTCTGTTCCCAATACGGCAAGTTTATTAATAAAATAGTATTTTGAGACACATGGTCAGGATTGTCTACCAAGTAAGGGCATAGCTAGAAGGCTGCTCTTGAGTTGGCTTTGAAGCTCCCAGTAAATGTTGCGAGGACGTGTGATTTCCTATCTCATACGTATGTGTCCCAGAATCTCTATAGTAATAGGCCTCTGCACAGATGAAATTCTGATGGACATGGGATGTTTAGTGCTTTAGGTCCATTCAAAGTTTTCAAAGGTAGCAATTAGCATGCATGTGTCCCAGATCTATTGCAGCTCCTTCTGTTGCTAGCAACCCCCCAAGCATAACCTGTTTGGCTCATTTCAAAAAGCAGCCCATGTCTTTATTTCTTTATTTTATTTTATTTTATTTTTGTTCTGAATCAGAAGCAAGCCTGTTGAATAAAACATCCCCTATATGTTTCCCAGAAAAAAAAAACATTTACATTACCACGCAAGGACATGTTTTTATTCAACATTGTACTTTTAAAACAGGCATTTGTTTTTGGGTTGCAAAAATTTTGACACATGGTGAATGCGGCTGGGATTTCTCTTTTAAGAGGTTGTCTCTTCCATCTGACTTCCCAATGTTGTTTTGCAGTCCTTGTCAGTTTCTTTATACAGCAATTTGTTCAAGGCACAGGTTCACTGAAATTGACATATGCCCATAGAGCTAGGGTTTCTTTGAAGAATTGATTTTTGACATTTTGTAAGCCGAAAGACAAGCATTTTGCCGTGCGGCTGAAAGTAAAGCTTCTGTTAATTTCCCAGCTCTGGCCTGACACACCTGTCATGCAGGGAAAATGCTCTCTTCTGCTAGAGCACAATCTGGATATGGATGAGCATGGCAGGGCTTCATTCATAAAAGCAATGTGATGTTGAATAGATGAAAATAGCATCAGGGCAGCATACTTTTCAATGTAAAATATTGCCTTTTCAATGGGAACATTTTGCAAGCAGCAGAGCAGCATTGCTTTTCAATTAGCTTATTTGGTGCACACAAGAACACATATTTGTGGCCTTTCTCAGTGTGCTTTCTGTTCCAACTTGCCCAATAGTTGTTTGGCAAGATGGTGCAGCCATCATTCTGTAGCTGCAAAACCCAGTTTTGAGGTCGGGCAATGGTGCTCCAAAGATCCCGCTCAGCCATTTTGCTGTTAACTGCTGAAGTGCAGCTTGATCATGGATGGGAATTCTGCTCAGTGGGTCAATGTACCACACACACCATTAAGCATGAGTTCTGTAGATGATGGGCTGAGGTTTAGTCTGTTAGTAGACATACAGAGACGCTATATCTAGGCTGAGTGCTGATGTCAGTTGTATTAGTTGTTGGGCTCAGTTCATAGAAAATGTGTCTATTGCCTGCAAAGTAGATGCATGTGATACCCAGGCTGTTTAGGAGATTCAGGAGGGGAGTGTGGGGGGTCATGCATATGTTGAAAAGGCGAGGCAAGAGGCTGGATCCTTGGGGTACTCTGCATGTCAGGTTGGGAGGCAGTCATCTGAAAAGGGCCCACATTGTTGTTTAGGTTCTCCCAGTCAGTACGGATGCTATTCAACATAGGCAGATTTCCTTTACCATGATATCTTCAAGTGTTTTTTGTAGGATTTCGTGAATATTTGTGTCAAATGGTACAGAGATGTTCCGTATGGTGAGTGGCCAAGTTGTCTTGTTGTCTGTTTTATTCTGTAACATGTTCCAAATTGAAAACATTATGGATTGTGTTCCTATCATTGGTCTCAATCCATGTTAAGACTCATGAAAAAAGTTGTTAAGCTCAAAGTTTTCCCAAACCTCCTGGTAAATTAATTATTCTAATTTAAGCCATGTTGGATATTGAGTATTAGTTGACCATTTGGCTTGGATAGGTGTTGGGGCAGGGTTTAACAAATGAGTGTTTGAAGGTGAGTTATGTGTCCCCTACTCTATGGAAGCATGGAAGCATTGGTGATGGACAAGAACTCAGGTGCTAAACCCAGATGCTTAGTTATTGATTTGTAGATTTTGGGATAACACAGGTCTTCCGGGGAGCTTTCAGTTGGAAAAAGGTGAACAGCAGTTAAGGATGGCACAGAAGAGTCTTTAACTATCTAGGCCATAGATAGACAGGGTATTGGTGGTCCTTTCCTATCCAGGTGGTCCTGGATATGTTGAATTGTGTTGCTGAAGTGTTTTACGATGTAATCACAGAGTTCTTGTTTGTGCATAGGAGTCATGTTTCAGGCAGTATGGTTCATGGGTGATTTTAAAAACAACCTTCTGGCCATATTGTGCACAGTTGATACAATGTGAATATTTGTATTTCTTTTTTTCTTTTGGTGGTTTGTGCTCTCCATCAGTGAAATTTTGGATGGTAGTATAGCGTCTCTCTTGGTAGGTTACAACTTAAATGTTCTCAAGCCTGGTTTTCGTTTACATTGTGAATCAGCTTGGAAGTAAAGCATTTAAAGGATGGTTCTGTTATGAGGTTTTCAATGACTTGTTTGGTGCTATGCTCTGCTGGGTAGTGTTCAGGGAGTTTTGAATATCTTTCTGGGTTCAGGTTGTATTATGGACTTTCATTGTATTATGTATTGTATTTCATTGTAAGGAAAGGTAGTTGGCCCTTTCCTTTTCTCACTCTATACCCCCCTCATTGCCCCGGTTATCTCTTCATTTGGCATTTCTCACCATTTCTACAAGATGACACTCAACTCTTCCTCTCCTTCTCTTCCTTCTCTACTGACCTCCATCTTAAACTCTCCTCCTGCCTTACTGCTATAAAATATTGGATGTCTTCTTGCTTCCTTTCCCTTAAGGCTGATAAACCTGAAGTAGTTTTCTTCCCCTACACCTCTCTTCCCCCTCCCTCTCCTCCTCCTTTTATTCATTTTCCCCCTTCTAATCTCCCCATCTCTTACCACGCTCGCAATCTAGGAATCCACTTTGACTCCTCTCTCACCTTTTCCCATCACATCTCTCTCACGTCTCGTGCCTGTCACTTCCACCTCTTTAATATTCATAAAGTCAGACCCTCTCTCACTTTCCATGCTACTAAACTCTCAATCTCCTCCCTTATCTACTCTCACCTCTTCTATTGCTCCTCCTTACTCTTTGGTCCTCCTACTTCTCATCTCGCCCCCTTAAATCGATCTACCACTCTGCCATCTGCACCCTCTGTCTCCTCTCCATCCGTGACTCCATCTCTGCTTCACTTTCCTCCCTTGGCTGGCTTACCTTTCACTCCCATCTCAAATTTCAATTTCTCTGCCTAGTCTTTAAATCTCTCCACGGTCTTGCTCCCCCTGATCTCTCCTCCCTCCTCTCGTTCTACACTCCCTCCCACTCTTTCGCTCCGCTGATCACTTCCTTCTCACTGTTCCACTCTCCCCTTGTGCCTCATCCCGTTTCCGCTCTTTCCATCTCCTAGCCCTCCTACTACTCTATTTCCATCTTTTCCTCGTTCCGAACTTCCCTCAAATCTCTCCTTCTCCATTCCCCACCTTGACACCCCTCCCCCTTCCTGCTTCCCTCCCTCCTTGCCTTATCTCCTTGATCTTCTCCCCCTATTCTCTCCTTTCACCCCTTCCTTTCGCTTCTCCCTCTTCCCCCCTTCCCTCTCAGTTCTACTGCACTACTCTCCTTCTCTCCTCCAGTTAATTGCTCTGCTTATTGTTTTGTTGGCCTGATTCTCAATGGTTAATTGCTTCTACTGTTACTGTTATAATGTTATTATCATATGTATGCTGCTGTTCTAATGTGCAGCGCTTTGGTGTAAAGCGCTATATAAACAAAAATAAATGCAAATACAAATACAAAATTATGGTGTTTAGAAGCTCTTTCCGACTACAGTGTTTGAGTAGATTTCTTTCTATAGCCTGCTTAACATTGTGAGTGTTGATGCTTTGGTGAACATGACACAAAGGCGGTCCCCCCAGAGTACAGAGGTTGGAAATATGATGGAAAAAGCACTGCCAGGCATTTCCATTCTCATAGGTTGAAGTTTGGGCCAGTTGATTGCAGTGGAGTGTAATAGGTTTGAGGAGAGAGACTTTGGCACTCCATTGTATTCCTTCTCAAGTCAGATGTTGAAGTCTCTCAGAACATTGTGGTGTTGATTGTCTATAGATAGGCTAGCGACCAGGTCAGTTATGTTGCCAGTAAAAGAAGGGTTGTAGGAAGGAGGACTGCATATGAGAAGGAAGGTTAGTGTTGACATGTGTGAGATTGAGCAGATTAGGAGAGATTTACAGTCCTGGATGTTATCGAGGCATAGAGTTTTACATTTGATGGAATTGCTGTATATGAGAGCAATTGTTCCTCCTCTGCTGGCTGTCCTGTACCTTCTGTACTGCAACAAAAGATTTGTGTATGACCAGTGAGTGATCATCCGAGAGACAGAATTATTTGATTAAAATAAGGTATATGTTGTCCTGGCTTAGAATATCAGATTTGTTGGAGGAGTGTTTGGCAATAGAGCAGATTTATGAGGTCACAGCTGGTACCAATCACTCCTATATGATTCAATATATGGGGCAGGAGATGATCGATGTGCTCCGTAGTTGGATTACAGTCATCCAAAGCTAGTCAAAAAGGCTCATTAAGGTCTAAATGGGGTCAGGTTGATTATTCAGGTTCCAGTGAGGCATGACTGTAGGTTGATGTTTCATGATATAAGTCCTAATCAATGGTAACCCCTGGACTGATGTGCTTCTCAAAGTTGGATCAGAGAGTAGTGCAGATATTGGGGCCATTAAGGGGTTGGAGTGGATCCCAATGTTTTCTGTTAGTTACGCTTGCCCGGGATTACTGGCGTGAGGCAGGATTAGGTTGTTTGGTGCTGATGCTGAAAGTTGTTTGGGGAGATGTCTGGCAATGACAGCAGCCATTTGTCTTTGTGGGGAGAGAATAGGAATATCATCCATGTCTTCCATTAATTGGTTTGTGGGAGTTGGGAAGCCAGACTCTATAACGTTCTTCCTTGTTTGGGCAGCTCTTGGCCTGCTAGCTTTCCACGTTCTAGGGAGGGTGATGTAATGCTGTGTCAGTGGAACCTGTTGATGAGTGGGTTCTATGGGCGAAGGTGTTGTGGTTTCCTAAGCAGTTTATTGTTCTAACCTTGTGATAGTGGTTAAGTGCATAAATAAATCAGGGGATGTAGAGATTTGATTGAATTACCAGAGTTGTTGCTGGGGGGGGGGCTGAGAGAGCTAAAGTCCTGGGTCTTTTGGTGGAACCCCTGGATAGAAGCTCAGGGGTTACAACCAAAAGGCTAGCTAGCCCTGAGTCCTGACATCCATGACATTAGCGTAGCCCGGGATCTTTTGCAGATATAGCAGCACCCCTGAATTACGCATTGACGGAAACTCACAGTGCAAAGGCCCGTCTATGTGACAACAATTCCGGGTCAAACCACAAATAGGGTAGCGTAGCAGCAAAATAAAAAATAGATGTGCAACAAGAGAATTGAGCGCAGAAGTACATAGGTTTGTGTATCAATAAATGACATCTAAACAGCCACAAAACCATCTGCCATGTGACAAGCTTATTTTAAAGCAGTGGCAAGAAAGTCTGACCAAAAAGAAATTGTAAACAACAGCAGATAAAACTGGTTATGCTGCAAATTCATTTACTTCAGTAGAATATAGGTTTTTCTATCAAACACATTAATTTGGGTGGGTAGCAGGTGGAATTGGGTATATGGCAATTTCCTATATGTCATCTGTAAATAAACTGAGCTATGCAACAATTATCGATAATAGCGCACACTAGCATGGGTAACCAAACAACTATTTTAAACAGTCACGAACAGATCGCTGGCTATGTGGCCAGTCGAGATAACGCACTAGTCTATATGTCTAGCTGCACAGCACTTTATTTTAAATTACAAGCAAAAGCAGTCTTGCTATACAGCAAGTTAATTCAGGCAACATAAGGCAAATCTGGCTTTGCAGCAAATTAATTTAGGCCAGTGGCTATTGAATATGCGATCCAACAAATTAGTTTAGGTCAGAAGACGATACATCTTGCAATACAAAAAGATTATTTAGATCAGTGGTAACTAAACGTGGCTATGCAGCAATTCATTATTTGAATTACAGCAAATAAGTCTGGCTAAACATAAACGTTAGTTTAACAGCGGAAAATAAATATGACAATCAAACACATTCATTTGAGCACCGAAAATATCTGGCAATGCAAATGTCAGCAGTCAGCACCAAATAAGGTCAGCAGCAAATAAGTCTTATTAAGTGTCCTTTTTAACAGCATCAAATACAGCTTGCTGTGAAACAAGGTAATGCTAAGTTAGCAGCGGGAAAGCCTGGTTACTTACCAAATTTATATATGCAAAAAAAGTACCTCTGACTGTGAACAATAAAAAATTACGACAGCATTTAAACATCGATTTGTGCAACAGTTCCTTTTAAACCAGCAGCAAATAAGGCAGACAGTTCCTTTAAGTCTGTTGCAAATCAATCTGACTTTCTTTCTCAGATTGACGGCAAAGTGGTATGGCCGTGTTGGATCAGCAGCAGATGAGTGAAGCTAATCAACAAATTAATTTGAGTCAGTAGCAAATTAATTTGGCTATGTAAAAAGTTCATATTAGAAGGAGCAGTGGGTAAAACTGGCTGTGCAGTACATTCATCTCAGAACCCAGCTAATAGGTATTGCTATGCTACAGTTCATCTTTAGAAGGTTACAAACAAAACCTGGGCTATCCAACATTTGTAAATTGCATCACGCATATCAAGCTATGCAACACATTTATATATTTCAGCAGAAAGCAAATCTATCAAACCTAGTAATTAGCATGGATGAACTGCAGATAAATCACACTGTGCAACAATTTGATTCAGGTGAGTAGTAAACAAAACTGGATATGCTGACCTGCCGGGAATTCAGGCCCATGCCGGCAGTCTTTTCACTGAAGCAACGGCACCTTTAACAATGGTGCCACAGCTTCAGTGTCCCCATTCCGGTGGAGTCCTGTGGGACTACATGGTAATGGGGATTTACCGATCCACTGCCGCTCATGATACCCCGGTAGCACCGGGTATCAGGCAGGGGAACCGGTAGTACAAGGTTGGCGACAACCCGCCGGTAGTACCGGCAGGTTACCACCACCCTAGTAAGGAGACCCAGCCTCCTCACCATTATGCATGCCTCATGGGTGAATTGTGCACAAAAGAGCAGGTCTGTGCTTCAACTGACAGTGCTGGCATTGGCGGGTCTACTTGGTGCTTGCCTGCAGCAAGTGAATACCATGTTGTGGTGGTGTGGTAAGGGGGTTTGATACAGTGGAGTATTAAATTTGAGTTGAATACTGTGATTGGTTCATGTGATTGAGTGTGGGTACAGTATGCCGCACTCATAGTAGGTGCATATCTCAATGTTCCCAATGCACTATTGTATGTACAAGGGACACAAAGCTGTCTCAAGGGACTTCCAAGTTATGCAGTAACACAGGGCCACAGTGAATATAGTGCACCGCAAAAACACAAAATGTGAAGTGTCACTTCAAATTGTGTCATTTAAAGCGACAGTCAATGACTGTCAGTCACTCACTCATGGACAATCATTGCCTGACACTTCACATGACAATGTCATGTAAAGGGCGCAGTCATCACACACAGTGTGAATTGACACTGCATTTCCATGAACTGTGCTACGCATACAGCACAGGACTCACGCCCATGTGAATTCACACACAGGGTGCTAGTAGAACTGGTTTTGTCATTGATGTGACACATCAAACAGTAACAGTCATATGTGTATTAATGTGTGTATTAAAATTGTGGCCCATCATAGGGAGGCCTTGACTGAGAGGGTTTTGATTTGGCCAGCCCGTTAATGATTGCTGCACACATATCAGATCATTGATTGGACATGGACTACAGTATACACAATGACACAATGTACCCAGCTGTCCAAATCAAGTTGCAGAGTCACATTTATGAGACATCTGACAGTGGATGGCAAGTTGGGAGGATGGAGAGGATGTCGATGGCAAGGGAATGCATGTAGGATGCGTCCCAATGCATCCACTGGAGCATTTTGGGAAAGACATCACAGTTTGCCTTCTGGGGCATGCAGCATATGTAGCAATGAAGTGAAATTAATGATGAGTTTACATGTGGGGATTAACATGTACGTAGTTGGAATCACATAATGTCTATCATATGTAATTGTAGATAGTATATGTAGTTTCAGCCAGCTAACTTATACCATGTGCTGGCCTTCAGCATTACAATGCCCCATGTGCTGTACTTGCCCCAGGCTGGTGAAATCAAATGCTTGTAGAATGGCCCATCAGTCATGAGTAGGCCACATTTGTACAGCTATGTCTAGACTAATGGCATGGACAGGACCCGGGGGGTGAGGGGAATGCACATCTCAGCAAAAGCCATACATCCATGGCGACCAGCTCACAGTGATGAATGGGTGTGCAGCCATATTGTGTTGTTATGCACTTTAATGCACATATGCATATTTTCTCATGAAAGTTATGGCTCAAAATGTTGTTGTCTGTCCATTTGCAGATGATGATGCAGCAAATGCACAGGAGGAGGAGGACGAAGAGGAGGAGGATATACATCAGTCCACCAGTGGAGGCCATGGTGCTGTACGCAATGGAAATCAACAGGTGCTACAGGTGATTATCAGTCATGCTCCTGATTCTTCAGACTCTTCTAACGCTGCAGATTCGGATGCAGAATCAGGTGTGGATGACACACTGAGGGAGAACGTGGGTGCCCAAATGGGCAGATCAGATGGGGCAGTTGAGTCTGGGGTGGTGGAAACAGGCACAGTGGCACGCCCCCTGTCTGTGTGGTCATGGCTGCAATATTTCCCTCCCATTACTTAAAGTCAGATTCTGTGGCTGATGTACAATGAAGGGTTGAAGATATGCAGCCAATGACAGGGGACCATCAGCAATGGGTCTGGTCCCTTGCATCACACTGCCATCTGCCCTTCACATGATCTGGATGTGCAGCATATGTTGTGTGCCGCCATCCGGCATGGCCATATGTTACATCATATTACTGAAGGTATGGATCACCTGACTAAGAACATGTCCACACCAGCGGCCCAGGATGCGCAACAGGAGTGACTCTTGTCCAGTCTGGAGAAGAAATTGCATGCTGAGATGTGCTCCTTAAGGCCACACACTGGGAATGGAGGGCAACATCAAGGGCTGACAGGCTGATCAAACGTGTCTGCAGGACGCCATGCAAGAAGATTCAGAGGCACATGAGAAGCCCTGAAGCAGGAGATGTTGGCATCTCGAGTCTCCAATCGCCGTGAGATGGAGAACTTGAGGGCTTCACTGCATGATGAACTCTTTGCCACAAGGACCCAGCTCCACGAAGAGATGGGTGCCTTGAGGGATACGCTGTGCCAGCAAATTGATGCATCACAAGTGAGCGTATATTCAGATTCTGTGGCCATTCGGGAAGAAGTCCATCATGACCTCAACGCCATTGGGATGCTGGTGCATGCATCTGTATCCCAGCTAGCCCTAACCAATGAAGACCAGGCTTTGGCACTGCATGGTCAAGATGCAACGCCACCCCTGATACCACCTGATGATCCACCGCAGGATGGTGGTCCCGGAACTCCCATGCCACCTCAACAACCTCTGCCGTAATGTCCATGATCCCATGGAGGGATGTTTATTTTTTCATTTTTTTTATTGGTGTAGATTCTTTTGGTCCACTGAGTGGACACAGACACATACCCTCCCCCATTTTTCATATAAAGGTCTGTTATAGTGTCTGCACCAAAATCTTTGCCTGTCAGGGCAGATGTGTGTTTGTTCACATGCATGTGTGTGCATGTCTCCTTGAACATCCATGCGTGTGTATTGGTTTTCAGGAAAGCAGACTCATGGGAATGTGCAGCACTTATCACACTTGAGCCTTTGGCAGTATTTTACACATTCTACAAGAGTATTCTCATAAACAAAATCCATTCTCTGTACATCTGGACTCTGAATTATGATTGGTCACCTCTTGCCTCAGTGACTGTTATGATGTCTTCTTACTACCACCTTCTCCTCCCCCCTGCCCCATGTGTCCTACGGGGTCCTGCAGGTGTACTCTCTGTCCACACTACTCTATGACCTGTGCCATAGCCCACTCCATGCCCTTATCCACTCACATGACCTGTCCTACAACTACATGTCTTACACACATGTCCATTCACAGACCACCAAGACCTCAGCTGCTTCCCTTCATGACCTTACGCAGATCCGACCATTACATCTCCATGCACTCCTCAGGACAGGTTTGGCATACTTGGTGCATCTAGGTTTGAACTGGTTTGCACATGTGGACCCCTGACGGCCTTTACCTGTGTTCCCCATTCAAGCCACTTGTTGTTCATTGCTGTTTTCTGTATGTTCATCCTACTGAATGTATTGCATGACTTTTTTTTCAATTACTTGTTCTAATCCAGCACTGTGAATAACTGCATGGTTTGTGTGTGTACATTGTGGGCACGTTCATGTGGTACATAGTCCCCCCTCCCAGCTTCTGTTCATCTGTTGCCCCTGTATTTGATGGCAGTGCACGCTATGATCCCTGCCCCCTTCCTGGGAATATCTCATCCAGGGCATTTGGTCTGTTGGGGGGTGAGGCAACAGCTGGTAATTGGTGTCATGTCCATGAACGGTGGCATTCAAAAGGGGGGGTTAGTGCATGGTGCAGAGTCTGGAGTTGTGGTTGAACTGACATATGTGCATGGATGTTGCAAACATGGATCTCTTTCTGGTTTACATGCCATGGTGTGTTGAGCATGTTGATTTCATGATGAGGAGCTGAGGATTGCCCTTTCACCGGTGGTCTTTGTTGTTGTTGTGCGACATGCATAGGATGACCAGGGCAGTGCTCACATGTGTTTGTTACTGGTTGTTTTTTGCACTGTGTCTTCTTACTTGTGTTTTCATGTGTGTTGCTGAGGGTCTGCGTACACATTATTTGGTGTGGGGCATGTGTGTGTGGTAAGGGATTTTGTGGATTGTGTTGTGTGTTTTGTCGTGTGCAACATGCATACTGTTGTTTCAACTTGCTATGACTGTGTCAGTTGTTGGTGCAGTTGATTTTATGACTATGGACAAACACATATTTCCTCTCCCAGACACACATTCTCTGGGTATTGTTATGGGCATGGTTGATTGGCCCCAATTCATCATTGGATGGCACCATGGATGATGCTTCTGTGTGTGTGCTGCGCAGGGGCTGCTATTTATGTGAAGTATGATTGCACAAGCTGATTTCATGCAGCCTCTCCCTGTGCCCTTGGTCCAACCAAGGGCATGGGTGGTGCCTGTGGCTGAGGGTGATGTACCTCCTGCATCTCTACTGGTATGCCACGCTGTGTGGAAACATTGTGCAGGACAAATGCTGCCACAGTGATTTTGCAGACTACTGGAGGGGTATATAGCAATACCCTGCCAGAGTGGTCAAGGGAGCAGAAACATGAGATTTCTGAATGGCGTGAGCAGGAATGATATGATAGGATGCAGCATTCATAACACGCCTGTACACAAGTGTTTCTAGGTGCGACAAGACAAGGAGGGGGAAACAAAGGAGGACAAAATAACAATCTTCCTAGGCCTTGTGTCATTCAGATCATGCAAGTGCGGGGAAGAGGGAAGGGGAGAGGTGCCAGGGGGGGAGGGGGGAAGTGCAGTTAACTCACAAGTGCAGCCTGTGGGTGGCTCATAAATGCAGAGAGAAGGGACTGTAATAGGTTGCAGAAACAGACCCTTAAGTGCTGGTCAGCCCGCAGACAGTGTGAGCAACTGGACATGCAGTTGGTGAGAGCGGGTAGGTACTGTGCCCTGCAAATGTGTAGATGGTTGTTATTGGCATTGATTGTCATAATCAGTTGTTCAGTGTGTCATGCACTGCATGCATGTGCATGACCATTAATACACACCGAGGAGCCAGCTGTTGCCGAAGGTTCCCAATGCCAGGCCCCGTAGAGTGGTGAACGGCTGTAGATGTAGCTGTCATGTGTGCTTCCAGGAAAATTGGTGTTGCCTTGCATGATGACTCCATTTGCATCACAGATGACCTCCACATTGATGGAATGCCAATGCTTCAGGTTGCAGTAAATGTGCTCTGTCAATTGGGGTGGAGGGCATAGTGCAGCATGTGTGCAATCAATGACTCCAAGTACACATGGAAAGTGTCCTACGGCATAGAAATCCTAGCAAGCTGTCTGCCTTTCCTGCAGACTGCATGGCATGTATATGTTCCTACGCACGCACTTGATGTTATGCAGCCCTATATCGGGTGTAGAAGTGGGTATTGTGTAGCCTGAGATATGTCCTCTACAATGGCAATGGTGTGCTGAAAGGATCCTGTGACTATGAAATGTAGGGCTGTCAGCACCTTCTCCAGGGGGGTGAGTGCATGGGAGCAGAAGGTGGGTGATGCAAGTTCGTCCTTCCAATCCCTGACCAGGTCTAAGAGGACATGGGGGAACCTGTACCTTGCATACACCTGGTCGTTTGGCAACCCAAACAGCGTAGGGTGTGTTGTGAAAATGCAGGGCCTCCACATCCTCCTCCTTCTGTGTCCATGTACTATGGCACTCAGTATACCTGCATTGATCCTGGCTGCCTGACGTTGGAATGGTGTGCATTGAAAGCTTTATACGTGTTGTTTCCTTTGCACATTGTACTTTGCGTCTACTATCATGTGGCTATGAGATCACAAGGTCTGTGTGTAACTTTTCTTGACATCAAGTTGCACATTGAAATCCTTGAAGTCAGTTATGTTTACGGTTGGATGGGCGTGTGTTTTTTTAGCGTGGCCTGTCCCTCAACATACCCACATTGCTCCTTGTTCTCCTCATTTTGACGGGGGAATATTCATGTTCCACCCCCTATTTATTTCATTGCGCAGGACCGTCCCATACTTTGCGTGTAGTGTCACACACAGCACTCAACGGCACACAAAGTCGTGACGGGCCAGCGCAAAGTCACAGAAATGCGCGCAAAGTCTGATTCATAAATTGGTTAAAGGAGTTTTGCATGAGTAAAAGTCGCACAGTCACTTTTCAGCACACAAAACATTCAACGAATCAGGCCCAGTCGCAGATAGATCTGGGTATTTCATGAGTTGACCAGTAGCAGGTAATTTGTGCTATGACGTGATTAAGGTTAACAATAGAAAGTGCATCTGGCTATGAAACATGTTTGACCGTGTTGTGTTCCATTGTACTCTCTTGTCTGACTTTGGGTTTTCTGCTGGCTCACCTATCTAAGCGGTGTGGCATGTGCAGGGCTTGGGCGGCAGGTGAACAGGCAAACTGGTGTCACCCTTAAACCTGTTCCCTTCTCTAGCTACCCGGGCAAGGCTGCCCTGAGAACCTTGCTTTCATGGGTTTTCTAGTTCATGTTGTGCATGCCGGAATACAACTGGGAAGGGCAGGGTGGAAACAAGGAAGCTGGAAAGAAAGGCTCAGGAGAGGTAAGGCAAGAGGTTAAAATAAACCAAAAGATGTTTTCAAATGATCTATCTATGAGTACTGCAAAGACAAAGGGACAAGCACACTCACAAGATGGCAAGATTTAGGTGATTTACCAATGGAACCGTGCATATATCCCAAATATTGGATTGCTCTGTGTACCCAAAGAGATTGGCTCCACACCAATCTGCTGAGGCGAGTAGCCCTCCCTACAGTTTTGAGCAAAATAAGTACTGGCCTACTGCACACATAACATCACTGTGAAATTGATCAATGCAAACATTTGAAATAGTATAGACATGTGTCTCACACACACAGACACACACACACACACACACGCACGCACGCACGCACACACACGAGCTACTCCATGCATTCAAAGTCAAAGAACATTGAGCCCTTTCCACTCACCCTGGGAGACTGAGAAGCATTGACATTTGACTGACTCTACCTCAGTCATACCCGTCGTTTGGTGACGCAGGACTAATCCACAGGCCCGCCTGCTTCTGGTGCATTTCCAACGACATCTGCAGAGCACCCTCCTGCCTCTGCTAGATCTTCAAGGCGCATTGGCTCCTGCAGTTCCTCTTTCTGCATCCCATTCCACGCTCCGATCCCCCGCCTTCACTATGCAGTTTTCATGATTTGATTACGTTCTTCTATGCCCAGAAGCCATCCTGCGCTCAACCTTCTCTGTCATCCCTGCTGCCTTAAATCTGTGTGATATATTGCCTTTGCAACTATATTAAATTACTTACTTTTATTATCTTCTGCCTGCCGCTACTAAGTGCCTTCACTCTCAGGCTGAGGTGCCCTGGCATGCATCTACACGTAAAGTCCATATTTGTTCTCATACAGTTCGACTCAAATGATTAACATATCTCTATTCACTGTGCCGCTAGAAAGAACACGTGCAATTAAAGGATATTCTAAAAGTGAACCATTTATTTATTTTTTTAAATGATTGGGACCTTGAATGCACAAAGCTTGACTTGTCTTTTTTTATATATTCGAATTCATTGATTAGATTCTGTAAAGTCAGAGGACAACTTGCTGGAACACGAGCAAGTAATTCATAGCAATAAAGGAAAATTGCTTTCGAGCAGATGATAATTTGCCACAGCTGTGCTATCAGAAACTATTTACAAACCGGAAAATAAAGAAGTATGTTCTCCAGGGCAAGCACATTTCTCGAACAGAAAGAGAAAACATTTACCAGCCAGATGCGTAAGAGCGCCATCTGAATACATGTTCACCCGGAGGTCTACCCCATTCAATGGTTTAACCTGCGTGGGAGGGCAAGGAAGGACCAGACGTACGTCACATGGTCACCTTGCGACTACAATGTGAGCCTTTTGATGTATATTTCCTGAAAACCTTGATTGAAGGGGCTTTGTGTTACAGAGCTTCATGTCAACAACCCAGACATTTCCGAGTCATACTTTCTAGAACAGCCCTAACTTGACTACCGTCATGCACTGCTCTTGGCCTCACACGTTGTGCTCATTGACAGTGAAAATCGCCTCTGGAAAATACACTTTACAGTCCACTTGGGATTTCTGTTTATGTTACCCCTCAAATGAAAGTTTAGACAAATGTAACAAGTCTGGTGAACGACTGTGTGACACGTGCATGAGGTACGCCTTTGGCCATGCCCCAGTCATTGCTTACACCGGCATACTGTCAGCCATACCCAGCTGGCACAGTGCATGCGGTCATGCCCAGACATCTCAACAACACCCATTTTACCTACAGGGAATGCCTCGGTGGAGTCCTCATTGGGCACAGTTCAGGGGACATTGCCTGCAAACATGCTCATGAAATCTCCAAGCTATCACTTGCATCCACTGTGCATGGCCTGCAGCAACTACCAGTGCCCAGTGTGCCCAGGAGATAGCCTACTCCACAACATCCACTTTTTGTTTACTACGTGTGGCATATGGCCATGCATAACGGACAGTGTATCCATAGAGTGGTCTTCCGTCATGCCCTCTACTCCTTAACAGCACCCAATGTGCATACAGGGCATGGCCGCAAACTTTGCATGGGACAATGCATTCAGCCGTGCAGCTCCAATTTTCAAGCTAATGTGTCCGATGAGCATGCCGAGCGGCAATGCCACAAACACACCCTGCACAACAACTGTGCCACTTAGCATGTTCTGAGGCTATGCCCGTTGGCTACTTGGCAAAGAACATGGCAGAAGCCATGACCCAGGCACCTCCATGACAGCAATTATGTCCACTTTGCATGGCCTAGCACACGCCGCATGTACCCAACAGATGCCTAATGTGCCCTTTGCCTGGTTATAGCCTTCAGCATTGCCCCCGGCACCCCCATGCCAGCTACTGTGGGCATGTTAATGTATACTATTAAAAGACTAAATGACCAAAATTGCGGCGAGCAAATGGCGTATCTGGTGGATAACTGGGCGATAGTTGAAGACCATCCCTTGGCAGCGTGGCCACTGCCCATGCCGTTTGGCTCTGAAAAGTGTGCACACAGGGTTTCTGGTAGGTGTGTAGGGCATGACAAATAGTTGCACCTAGAGCAAACAGTGCACTAGTTAGGCTGTATGCCATGACCCGATGACAAAAATGGTTATCGCTCTGGTGCCCGGGTCATCACCAAAGGACATATTCGGGTAAAGTGGCTACTGTCTGCACTGTGGGATATTGTAGGAGTCCGGGGCATGGGCAAATGCCATTCTCCTGGCGCATGTTCTACTTTGCATGATGGTAGGCTATTCACAGAAGACACAATGGATGGCTTGGAGTAGCTTGGGTCATGACCAAAGGCCGTGATCCAAACACAGTGCCGATTGGCATCGTGAAAACATTTGGTAATTCTCTCAGTGCGCTATCTACTTTAATACCCAACTTGGGTCATTGCCTTCTTTTATAGTGCTTTCCAAACCATCAATACCACAATGATTTCTTTATGATGCATATGGTTTGAAGAGGGAACTACAATGAAGCGTTGCCTCAGATCTTGTCCTGCTGTCACTCACTCTGGGTGCTGTATCTGCAGCATAGTCACACTATATACCTCCGGCCATTGCAGCAAGAATAACATGCTCATTATAAAAGATACACATTCACTATAGCTTTGGTCCGCCAACTGTTTGGTTCCATTGTAGGATTAGATAATTAATTACTGTACTAAAACTCTTTATAAATGTCTGGAAAAAACAACTTCAGGCCTCGAGGGCCAGAAACCTGACGGTTTTTAGGATATCCCTCATTTATATGCATGACGCAATATTTGCATACATTTAGAATCATTGTATGAAAATGTGTCTCATGAATATTAATGAGGGGTATCCTGAAAATCCAACATGGATCCAGCCCTCTAGGCCTGGAGTTGGACAGCCGCTAGATGCAATGATGCTGAAACAAAACCTAAAAATCCCAAATACGTATATAACTCACCGACTGCTGGCACGCTATCAGGCGCTCCTCATTATATCACATCCGTGACAGGCCTGCTATCCCATTCGCTGTCTATTGCTCATGTGCAAGGAAGATATTATTAACTTGGCCAACCTTAACGCATCCCCTCTTTCCTTACATAATTATGTTTCTCCCTTCCAATGTTATGATTCACGGAGCACATGGATAACACAGGGAAGCAGGCTGCGAACTGAGCATGTGTCCCCTTCCTTGCTTGATTTCATTTTACTCTTCTCCTCTTGGAGCCGTCGGCAGATATTCCCAAGAAGCTGCCTGCCTCAACACTGTGATTGGCCAGAAATATAAAAACTATGGGCATATTACGAAATCTTTGCGACGGGGTAAGTGAACATAGCAACACAGTGCAACACGCATTTTTTCGGCGCATGTTTGATCCAGGGCAAATGACGAGGACTAATTAATGCACGGCAAATAATGGCCATGTGTAAAACATGCCTTGAAAGGATATGTTTGTGGACGTTGCAGTCACTCCAGACATATGCATGGGAAACTTCTTATTAGTAAAGAAGGCCTTGAAGACTGAGATGCCTCTAGTCAGCATCAATCTGCTCCCTCCTTCCAATAGGCCTTTTTTGAGAGGGCTGTATAGCAACAGGTCTGACCAGGATGTTCTGAAATTAGAAATAGCTTCAATCAGGACACACATTAAAGAACTTGCACTCAGTTGTGGGTCACATTAAAATGTCCCCTACTGCTTCACACCAGATGTAAAATTGCAATAGAATTGCATGAGTGACTCTGTAAAGGCGCAACCAAGCATGTGGTGCATAGTTATAACACTGCCTGAGGTAACATCTGTAAGTCATTTATGAGACCATCTAGTGCCTAGTAAGGGCAACGCTGGTGTTTTTCCCACGGTGCTATCCACCATCACAGGGCATGAAAGAAAAACTTCCTTGAAGCTTCGCAGCCAGTCGTAGGCACAATGTGCAATAAGCCAAGACCACAGTGAGAACAGAGCAATCTGTGTCTCCTATAACACTTTGGGGGGAAACAACTGATATAACAGGGCGAGAAAAAGCATTTTAAAGAAGATACTGGCTATTAAATGCATGTATAAATTGGCCGTGATAATATCTTAGCTGCAATCAAACTCCTGCATGCGGACTGCACATGTGATGACGTAATCAAGTAATTTGAAGGTGCAGATTGTTTGCTGATAACCTTCTGTCTACTGAATATGGATTTTGCCCTCCACAACACTCCCAGATCCATCTCCCTTGGCAAGTCCCACTACTTCCATTGCTGATGCCCAACCTACAAGTGATGATGGAGAGCAGCTACAAGGCCCTTCTGCTCCTGTTACTCATGTCCATCAAGCAGCTGCAAAAGGAAAAGAAGTGATTGTGATTAGTCACCCTGAGCCGATGCTATATGGCCCGACTTGGAAAGCTGGCCAGAACGTTGCAAGTTTCGGCATGGAACCTGGGTCATGTTGGTCAGATTCAAATCCTATCTTGGAATATTGCGGGTATTTCCAGGACAAAGATTAAACATTGTTCCTTATTCATGAAATTATCTGTTTCCATTGTGGGTGTCTGTGTCTCTCAGTGCAAAGATATCACCAGTCCATACTGACTCTGTGGACAAGATAGGGTTGAAGGTCAATAGACCTTACATGCTTACATTGTTTGTATTTAATATTTATTTAATGTTCTGTAAATCATTTTAATATGTTTTGATCATGTAATAATGATGCTTGCGACTGGAATGTCTACTGAAACATTGTAACTGTAGGTGATTATCTATGCAATAAGAACCCGTCCAGGACATGAGTCAGAGGAGGATGAGGCATGTGGGATCCCCAAAATTAAAGACTGCCACGCCATTATGCAAATGCCATCCACTTGGATATTATCTCGAATGATGGCAGCCCGAGACCCTGTAAACAGCAGGCTACGAGGAGATACCCCAGCTCAACCCATGTTCAGATCAGTATTAACCTGTAGTGATATTGATTACATTGTTGTAGACCTGACCAGCTGAGGTTTATTGCAGAGATTAGATGTTATCAAGCAAGAAACTACCATAATCCTTTGATTATATCATGGTAATGTAGCTGGACGACACCATCTTTAGCCCCAAACATGATTTTACTAGTGTCTGGGAACTCACATAGTGTACTTTGGACCAGACTAACACTCAACTATTGCCTTTGATTGAAGGTTGTTTGCAGAATTCAGTTTTGGGCCTCTCTGCAAGTGCTTCTTATGAGGATCTAGTTAGAATGTGTAGGCCTACCATGTGACGAATAGACCATTTTTCCGAGGGAAGACTATGCAAAGTAAAAGCATAGTGTCTAATGCTGGCAATAAAGAAAAGGTGAGTGAGTAGGTCAGGATCTTAGCCAGTGATCGAAATGATACAAGTACCTGCTGCATGGAAAAAGACAGTGGGGCAGAAGAGGAAACTGGGCCTGCTAAGAACAGTGTTAGCAAATAATTAAAGATTGGCAACATGGCAGCAGTAGCACAACTTAGCTCTGTTTCAACCACTGCAAGGAGATCCCAAGCGGGTGTTTTACTACACAAGAGAAAGCAATGCCACTAGGACACCCTCCCGTTCCAGTCTGAGTTGCCTGTATGGAGGCCTTTGCTGCTTCCATTTTATAATTGTATAGACAGAAGCAGATTATATACATTGAGTTGGAAGGGAGTGGAGATTGTTCCAATTTGTATACAGGTTGATGAATTAGCCCCCTAGCTCACTCCTGGATTTTCGAGACTTGGTACTTTACGTGGTTTGGCTGCAACCAAGCTATTCATGTATTAGATAAGAGTCAGGGTGAGGCTGCGAAGGGGTCCAAAGGGGCAATCACCCCCTTCTCCAATGCTGGCAGGACTCTTCGTGTAACCTAGGCCAGGGCTTTAATATGCAAAAAATAAAACATACAATGGAAAGTCCTCCAGAATCCAGACTCCTTGAAAGGAGTAGATTTCTTCGCAGCCTGCTCATCTTCTATCCCCATGGGGTGAGAGGGAGAAGAGCTTACGCAGGACGTGCATGTTAATGTTGCCCACAGGAAATGCACACATTTGAATGACATACCGTGCTACCGTGGATTTAATTGTTGTCAGCACTGTAGAACATACACCAATGGCCTGTTCCGATATTCATATTCATATTATCACGATTCCTTATTGCCTAGGAAGTCAACGCCTATATCTGAATACAGCTTGTCTTCGGGTTCAACTCGTAAGAATACTTCCCCTATGTTGTGGTGAATAAGTTGATAACTATGGATTTCATTGTGAGACTAGTTTAATAACACTATCATTTAATGTATTCGATACAAAAGGAACTGCCTTCTACGCTGGGCCAAATGGTAACCTAAATTGCTGCAAACATCCCAAGAAAGAGATACTTCTTTACTTGTCTGATGACAATGTATTGGAAATCTTTCAATATAATCTCTTGGGAATTGTGTCTTTGCCATCCATCAAATAAAACTCAGGGAAATTCAATTACATTACTTTTTTGAAAAATCATTCAATTTCTCTTTTGAACATGCGGTCGACAGAGCTCAACACAATGATATGATGATCCCTCTATAATTAAGTGGAAACGCTGAAGGACTGAATATTAACAAGGACTTTAAAGTACAACTGGGAAGGATACCAGCTCTCACAGATGGCTCAAATAAAGGATGATCTTCAGCGGCAGTACTGAGGGAAGCTCTAGACAAGTAGATGATATTTGAATGCACACTAACAAAACAAGATGATGATCATGACTTTGAAATGATACAGAGTCTAAAAAGATATGAAACTATGCCCTGATGAAGATCGCATAGCCCAAAACACGTGTTAATCAAGTAGAGCTTGAATTACTTTTCATATAAACATATGCAGTTTAATAACACACTGAATAGCAGACATAGATGTTACTATATGGTGATTGTAGTAAAGCTATTGGATTGGTTTGAGAACTGACTTTCGAGCAAGCACACACAGAATGATGTAAAATACAGGTATATAATTATTACAAAGTCAGCATGTGACAGATTTGCATTGTATTGTCCAGAACACTCTTATGCAAACACACCCACATAACATTCACACAAACCACCATGCTTGTAAACACAAATAATAGATCACTCTTGCTCCATCTACCACCAGCTCCCGATGGACTCCCTTGCAGACTCTTCCACCTCCAGGAACTGAAGTACGCAGCCACCTTTCCAAGAACGTGCACCTTGGGAGTCCAATGAAAGCCAAGTTCTCTTGGTATATTTAGATCCATCTTAGTCACAGTGCCACAAGATCCCGACCACAGCTCTCTTTGGTATGTCTGTCAAAAACTGACGGGCTAGCCCAGGTGGTCTACTGTCTACATGCGAGCCAAGGAAACAGAAGGTGGTGAGGGACAAGAAATGGACTTGGCGTGATGGACAATCAAAAACGGGTGGAGTGGAAATGAATTGGTGATGGTGCAATATAGGCAGGTGAAGGGCATGAGAGTGGGGTAAGAGAAACGGATTTAGCAATAGATTGAAGGCTGCAGCAAAAGGGGACAAACCTGCATTTTAATAATAAGGAAATGGGGTGTAGTAGCATAGAGGATAAAGTACAAGGGAAGGACACCAAAAGGTGATGGATAAAGAAAATGGTGTAAATGAAAAAGGGGTAGACATCTGGAAAGGTAGCTCCGCTAACTGAGTAACTTTGCAGAGATCTGGTCCTAACCTGCATGCCAAAGCACCCGATTTAATGTCTGGCTGTGCCCCTTTCTTTTTTCTAGTGAAGTGGTGAGGAATACTTTTTTAATGTTTGCTTCTATTAAGATGTGTCTTACATTTTTATTTTTTATTGAAAGTTTTATTGCTTTTATGCCAACATTACAAGACAGCAAAAAAAAAATCCTTTAACAGTTTCACAATTCCCCCACTCCCCATGTAACATTTCATCGACTTAAAAGAAAAAATGTTTTTTTTTGTTTTTGTGTGATCATGCTTGGGCCTCCGAGGCTTCCATTCATTTTCTCACATGAAATCAAAGCACGGAGTTAGAGACAGATCAATTAAATCAGCCAAGCTCAACAAAATCCAACAAATGTAACAAAACCTCAAACCCCAAGCATTGTTTGGCAATTTTTGCCTTTGTGCCCAAAAGTAGTTCCACAAATGTAAGCATTTTCAATACCTGGCTTACCCTCGGCCCCATTAATAGCCAGTCCCAACAGTCCACCACCGTCAGAGATCCCAAACCCTCCATATGTTCTCCCAGGTATAAAGATCTAAGTTCAGCAAGTGCTCAGCATTGAATCACAATATGAAAGAGTGATTCCACCTGTTCTTTGTTCGCACAGAACATACAAAAGGAACTTTCTGCCCCAATCTGATGTCTCTTGATCTGAACCTCCCGTGTGGCCATGATAGTGAGGCAGCATCTTAAAAGGAGATCCCTGTAGAAGGCAGGAGGACATTTCCAAAGATATAAGGGGAGTTGATTTAACCCCTTTTTCTCCATCCACCATCAAAAGGTGAAGGGGTCAGTAATTCTCGCATCACTAGTAAGGATCCAATCTGCCTTTTCCAGGATCTCCTTAACTTTAATGGGGATTGCTATAAGCAATTCAACATCAATTTCATGGTGAATCAATACTCGCAATATCCTGCCAAGCCACATATTCAGTGTTCTCTCCTTTGACAGACCCAAACTTCTCTGTAAAAAGAAAGGGGAGAGTGTGATGCTGGAAATGCATTGGAGGGACAGGGCTTCTATGTCCTTGTCCTGTACTTCTTTTATCATGTGTATTCTGTGTTATTTTCTGCACAGGAGTCCATGTGGGACTCCTGGCAGTGCAGCTCTTCCTCTTTTTGCTTGTGGGGAAAAGACCCTTGGGATACCTATATGGCAGCCATGGGTGGGGGTACAACCTTTTACCCCTAGTGTATGTTTTTGGGCACCTGTGTGTGGCCCACAGAGCAGGGTATGGGCTGGTGGCAACTCCATGCTGAATTTGATAGGTGCTCTGAGTATCCTCCATTTTGGGATACCCAGGCCCTGCCATTGGAATCAGTTGATTCCTGATAGGAGACAAGATGGCCCCCTATGGCCTCTTGCTTTCTATTGCCTGTTACCTTGTTTGCCCAAAGTCCTGGGAAGCCCTGACTCTGTTCCTTCCCCTGACTGGCTGTTGGGTGGAAGTTCCATATATTGTATTGTGGGGAAGTCCAGGTCAGACTGGTTGGAGCCTTCCCAATGACTGTATGTTGCGGGTACGCCCTTGGGGTGGGACCTGGGTGAATGGAGTGTGTGACACATATATATTCCAAGCTATGGGTGTCTGGTTTCAGGTGTGTGGAGTACTCTCATTCTCTGTGGCAAATGCAGCAACACAGAAGGAAAAGAGAGAAATGCAACTTGATGGGATATATTACACACTTATCATTGACATTGTTTATAGCTATAATACTTTAGAGAAAGCACACAGGAAGAAAAGGAGGTGGGCAGGACACAAGTGGGGGAATAGAATCAAGTATAAATATGATGTGAAAACGGTAGGGAAAAGATTGATTTGTCTCTTTCTTGTTTCTCTTTTCTTCTACGACATAAAGAAAGTAGGAGTGTACCCACTGACAATGGAAAGGAGACACACATTAGGAGAAGCATATTTAGCACTGAGAAGCTCTATGACTACATTGGGTAGGGGGGAGACACAGTATCTGGAAACGTGTGGTGCGGCAAGATGAAAAGGGTAGGGCGAGAGAGCACTAATGGCAGTTGCTATGTGTGCTTGCTAATCCTGCACGTCACAGGGACACCAAAACAATTCCTGCCATAATAAGTAGCAGCAGAGACAGGTGGGGGTGCCTGATGGACTTGTCCTTATAAAGAGCTCAGGGCTGTTTCAGGGGCACACAGTAGAAGTGCAATGGATAGACAAAGGGAAGGAGTTATATGCAGATAATTACATGCAACTTGAAAGCATGGCCAGGGAAGAGGCAACAAAGCATGTAATACTGGAATATAATAGAGAATGGGTGCACAGGGGGGAACAATCCACTACTTCCCATAGGAGAATATATTGCAAAACCTCAACAGGATATGACATTCAATGGTGCCACACAAGACCCATGATGCAAATAGGGGGTTCAGCATTTCACAATGGGAAGTGGGAACAGGGGAGGATTCAGTGCCCCCGCAGAAGGGCTGGTGGGCCATGAAGAGAGGTTGGTAAAGAAAGAAAATAAATAATGAATGCAGGGGAATATGTAATATGAATATACATGCCTTGACATGGACTGATGAGAAACACTGTCCAGTGTACGTAAAGCCACTCACACAGCATTCTTTATGTTTCAGAGCAACGGGGACTAACATACTGGGGATGAACACTGGCTGCCAGAGGACGATGTACATCCCAGCATTGCAGAAAGGGAAAGCAGCGGTGATGGATTTCTGGTGGGCATGTGGATCTAAAGCTAATGCCCAGCTGCCTCCAGACCGGGGAGCGGTATGCAGACTTGTTATCCTCCACAACCCTGCATTAGTCGGGCTCCGGGCAGACCTGTTACCTTTCAACAAACTTTGTACATCATGGCAGAGGAATAAGGAAAAAGAGCAGAAGAATGTGAGAGACAAATAGGGTAAGTCGTGAGAAAGAAAGTGAGCAGCAACTATATATCTGCCGCATCATCCCAGAGTTTGAACACAATCTCACAGCAGTTAAGACTTTTTAACAAAGCTACATTTTTCTTCACATCCAAGCATCCTTGCCAAAAAGTCCCACTTTCAGCTTTTTTCTTCCCAAAGGAATTCTCCCTTTTCTCCATTTCCCCCAGAGGCTCAATTTTGCATTTTGTTTTAAAGTGCTCACACAGCCCGGGGGCATTGAGGTGCTGTTACAGGAATATGTCTCTTAGTTGTGTATTTATAACACGCTTAATACCCGGAGGTTTCTAAGCGTGGACCCGGGGATAGAACCTGTGTTGCTTCGTGTCGTCTTGTTTCCAAGGCGAGCACATTGCCTCTGAGCTATCCTCCCCGGGCAATGTGACCCAAGCCTGGTTCTCTCTCGTCGTGACTATTGCAATAGCTGCCTCCTGAATCTACCATATTCCACTCTGCGACCCCTCCAGCTAACCCAGAATAGGGCTACAAGACTTATCTGTATCCTTAAACCCAGGGACCGCATCTCTCCTGCACTGAAAGGTCTTCACTGCCTCCCGGTTGCCGCTCGGATTAAAATCAAATCCCTCTGCATCATCCACAAGGCGATCTGGGTCCAGGGACCACACTATCTTCAACTTTATCTTACTAAATACTCCTCCTCTAGACCACTATGCTCCTCTGGCTCTAACTATCTCTGCGTAAAGCATTTAGCTAAACAGAGGACAGGTGGTCGCTCACTTTCCTCAGATGGCTCCCTCCTATGGAACAGAGTCCCCTTCCCTCTTTGCCTTGAACAGAATCTTCTTAAATTCTGGAAGCTCCTTAAGACTCTCCTCTTTATCTCCTCCTTCTCTTATTCTGTCCCCTGCTAATCCCACCGTTTCTGCGATTGGGTGTCCTGGCGCCTTATGCATCCTTGGGGCCTTGACCTCCCTTACGCAATCGGCCAGCTCCTGTTGATCTGCACTTTCACTAATAACCTCTGCCCTGATGGCTCACATGTACACCCCTTGCGGCTCCAGGCCATGTAGCACTCAACATTCCTAGCATTTCATATGTGGCTCACCCATGAGCTCAGACCCCACCGCACTGACACCCTGCCGTCTTCCTTGCTGCACTTGCATGTTCTGAATACTCACTAGGCTTAGTAGGTTCAAGCTTTTTACCCCCCCCCCCCCACTGCTCTTATTTAAGATATTTCTGGCCCATGCTCCCTCCATTGCCCTGTGAGCGCTTTGAAACTGTATTTTCTTATTGTATAAGTGCCTAAAAAGTAAACAACAAATAAACCATAAATAAATAAATCCCTACTGCTTCCTGGTGTACAAGCCGCCACCAACGCATAATGGCTGCAGATTACCCATTACGCAGTTGATAATGATAATATGACATTTATAACGAGCCTATACACAGGTATTTCAAGGCGCGACTAGGCAAGGGAGGGGGAACAATGATCTTAATAGGTCAGGTGTCATTCAGATCGCGCAAGTGCAAGTGAAGGGAGAAAAAGAAAAGTGCAGGGGTTGAGGGGGAGGGGAAAGTTCAGTACATGGGAAAATAAGATAATAACATAAAATAAATAAAGAACAGCCAGCTGGTGGCAAGTGCTGGGTGAGTGCAGACATAGTGCAGTACATGAGATAACAGGGTAATAAAATAGATAAATAAAGATGACAAGTAGCAAGTGCAGTGCAGAGTGAGTGCAGACATCAATGCTGGTTCGGGGACTGTAGGGATACAGAAAAAACAGTCCCCAGGTGCAGGGGTTGCCAGGAAGGCAGCTGAAGCATGCAACTGGCAGGGCTTAGGCCTGAAATCAGACGGGTGGCCAGGTAACCCGTGCAGTCTCAGTAACAGAGGACTTCAGCAGGGGAGAGGGGGAGAGAAAGCAGATGCAAAGAGGAAGGTTTTTAGGTGCTTCCGGAACCGAATATGGTTCTCCTCAAGTTTCAGGGAGGCAGGGAGGCTGTTCCAGAGGGAGGACCCATCCAAAGAGCGAGATCTACTTCCGAGTTATTGCTTGGAGAAACGACTGACCCTGAGGGAGTTGGAGGCAGAAGAACGAAGAGTTTGAGAGGGTAGATATTTAGGAAGAGAGAGTTGAAGGTATTGCGTCCCCAGGCCCCAGAAGGCCTGGGGCCTGTGAAAATTATTCCTAAAAAGGACTGAACGCAGTGTGAGAAGAGCTCCATGCCCTGCGCCTGGTTGCCATACAGAATAGATTTGTTCTTTATTTGACGACTGCGATGGAGGGCAGGGTGTGCCTCAAAATTGGGAGCAGCTGTTGCACAGCATATGGGCCAACTATGCTGCCAATGGAACTCTCACAGAGGCTGTCGGGGAGATACATACATTACATGGAAAAAAAAGGTAAAATAAACACATGATATCGCCTCGGGTTGTTGGCTATTTGCTTTGGTGCCAGAGTGGCAAGCGGCTATGTTCAAAATAACTGTCCCTGTGCTTGTCGAGATGTTGGTTGCATCTCTGTCGGACAGTGGATCATCAAACAGTGCAAAAGTTGCAAAGAAAAAGTACAGTATATTATGCCTGCTAATAAAATTGGTGATGAAGATAGCGGATTAGAGAGGCAGCCACCCTGGATGAATGAGGGGGAGGATAGAATGTGCATGGTTTTTGCAGAAACCATACCAAATGCAGATGACTATGATGCGTTTTTTGTAGCATGCTCCCTACATGGACGACATTGTCTAATAATTGGGGACACACTGGATGGGTACAAGGAAGAAGGAGGGGACATGGACAGGTAACAAGGCTCTGGATGCCCAAGGAACACAGTAGGGAGATGATGGGGAAGGAGGTGTCAATCAAAAGGGAGGCGAAACTGCAGGTAAGTGCACTGTATATGGGCACCACAGGTGGGCCTCACATCATGTCCCAGATTTCAACACACAGCACATGCACTATGGTTGAGGGAGGTTGGAACAGCACTGGGTGATGTAATCAAGGTCAATGAGCCAATCCCACTTCTACTTGTGGGAGCTGGGAAGACCAACCAAATCCAGAGAGACTCTTACATGGCTCTGGGGCTATTTCAAATCGCCCCTTGCCCAGTGTATATGGGAACCAGGAAGCACAATGGAGTGGTGCTCCAAGAAGAGCCAATCAGAAGGTATGTTTTGGTGTCCCGGAATAGTAACAAGCCCACAGCACAGTGTCCACAATAGTGTTTGCAAAGGTTAACATCCGGCAGGTGCTCTGTGAATGTTTCCCTTACAACTGGTTCACAGTGTCTCATGTTCCTTTCTTTCTGGTGCTGGCCAATGGTAGACGAATATAGACTGGGAAGTCAGCACAATTAGGTTATTATTAATTGCAAACTCTTTGCGGGGAGGAGCGGGAAGCAATGTGGTGCCACAAGTGGGAGGGGATGAGCCCAGAGAGAGCAGGTTTATTTGCTCCAATCATGTCTAACCACTTATGTCTATCTTTGAGGGTATGAAGTAGTTTACCAGTCAGCTTTGCGAGTACTGAGAAGATGTAAAGTTTGAGGTGAAACTGTTTCTAACTGTATGCATATTTTCGTAGCGGTATAAAAAGTACTGTCCACTGTGAGCCAGTTTGTCAGGTCTCATCAACCAGTTCTGTTCCACTGTGCTGTTTGATTTGTGCTTGTCCAGCTGTAAGAAACAGCATTACTTCTTGCCTTGTGTGCGGGCAACTTATTTATTGCGAGCCCCAGTGAACCCTTAATACAAAGGGATGAGGAATAAGTGCTATGGGGTTCTCGTAGAGAGGTAGAGAGAGAGAAGAACAGGGTGATGTGGTGAAATAAAACTATATTTTTTCATTTTTTTGATTGAATCAGCTGAAATTAATCAACTTTTCAATTTTCTTATACATACATATTAAAACATCTCACAATTAAATCAAATTTAACATCAAGTTAATAATATTATATTCAGTTACTTTGATATGGCATGGATTATTTATATCTGCTCTAAATCAAGATTTATAGAATGTAAAAAATACACAGCAGCAATTTGAATAGATACATAAATAACAGACCAACATAGTTGTGCATCCATTCCCCCAAATAAGAACAATGTTTTTTAAAGTGAACCAATCTTAACGCAAATAAAGACGGGCATCTTACAATCAAATGTTCACTTGTCTCTGATGTCTCAGGCTGCTTACAGAATCGGCAAATATTCTGACCTTTACTTAAAACTTTTCTTTTATATAGGTCCTCTCTTGTTGGCCACAAATTAAAATGAAAACATAAAATAGCATGCCTATAGAAAACAGATGGAGTTTGTTCCAAATATTTTTCAATTGTACCCATTAATTTAGGACAGAACTTTCCCTCAGAAATGTGCTTATATTGATCCAATCCATACGATACATTTTAAGTTTTGCCTTGTCAGGATTAGAAATCAATAATTCAATGGTAACATTTGCATGTGAGAGGACACGATAAATAGTAGCTAGCCACCGTTCAACGAATATATGCTGACTTGTGAACAAGTACTCGGATAAAGTCTTTAACATCACTGCCATAGTGGTAGATATCAAACATTAACAAAAAAGAGCACATCATTTCCAGTGATAGATTGCTTGTAGCGAGGTTAGCCCCAGCTCATATCTAATCCAGGATACCGGAATGCATTGTGGTAGTTGTAGTTTTCGTCTCCAGAATGTTGCTTCCCATTTATCTAATATATATGGTAGTAAAGGATTGTCAGTTTCTAATCCATATAGTATAGTTGGTATAACTTTGGACTTCCAATACATTAGAGCCAGTATTAGACTACATTTGCCATAACGATGTATTATGATCCTGGCTTGGGATATGGCTGTGGTCAATTTTTGCTCAATGCTTGCTTGATGACCCAGTGCTTTGATCGATCCCTCAAAGATCATTCCCAAATATGTGTAACTCGAAACAATTTCCAATCTAATGTTAATATTACATGTTCTCAATTTTGGTCCTGATTTAAGAGGACAATACAGGACTATCTGGGGCTTAGTTGTATTGATCATGAGTTCATTTTGTTTGATGTAATCATCAACTGCTGTTAATAACTTTTGGAGACCAATCAGGGATTTTGATAATAGGACCAGGTCATCAGTGTACATTAAAGCCTTGATGGCTATTCCATTAATTCTAGGGGAATCTGAACAAACTGGCTTGAATGTATTCTTGATATCATGAATGAAGTAATTAAATACAGCAGATGCTAACAAACAACCCTGCTTAAGTCCACATGATGTGGGTATAGAGGTAAATAGCCGGCCAGTCAAATTGAGATGAATACGTATAGATGTATTAGAGTGAAAGCTGTATAGAATATCACATAATGTAGGTGGTCATTAGTTACGGGCAAGTTTAGACGTAACCAGGGCTCGAGATACCGAGTCAAACACTGTGTATAAGTCTATGAACGCAAAGAATATCTGTTGTTTGACTTGTTGGCATTGGGATTTTAAGGCATTTAAGCAAAATAAATTTACACCCGTGCCCATGCCTGCCACAACCTCTGATTGTTGGCAGTCTCGATGGTTATGTCAGAGTGTCCATTTGTTGATGTCTCTTAATACAAAGTTTGCGAAAAATGTTCCTGGTATGTCAAGAAGGGCTATGGGTCTATAATTTATTGCTAAAATACGATCACCCTTCTTGAATACCGGGACCGGGACTATTAAAGAAGTTTGCCACGACAGTGGTAAGGTCCTATTCCTCAAGATTTCGTGGAATAGGGTCCTCAAAATTCTTGCCTGTAGATATGGATTGGTCTTTAACATGATGTTATTTAGGCCATCTGGGCCAGCTGCTCTAGAGCAACTTGCCTACTTGATAAAATCAATAATGGTGTCTGTAGCGCAATCATGTATCCAATCGGACTTTTCAATGAATATTTGAAATGATCAAATGATGTGTCCGAAAAAGATCTTTAAAGTGTGTTACCCATTGATGTTCTAGTACACCATTTGCTTGTGCATCAATTTGACAGTATGTACTTTGATTATTAAGTAGTTGCCACGTATTAGCCGAGTTTTTAAAACCAATTGCTCTAAAAAAAGTTTCACTATCTCGTTGGAATAGTGCTGCACTTCGCGCTTGCACCCAATTTATGTATCTGCATTTAGCAGAACACAACAAGGCTTTTGGTGATGGATATGCAAGCTCAATATAGCTTTTCATTCTCTGCGATAAGCTCCTCTTCTTGCATGCACTTCCGCATCGAAAGTATGTATATGCTTGATTTTTTCTGATCAAAATGTTGTTTTTAAATTGATCTAGAATTTGGGTGTATTGTTTTGTCGGGTTATGAATCAAATGTCATTCAACTGTATCATTTAATGTGTGAAGCTTTTGTGTTGACCCTGAGAAGCGCGCTCTCGCATTATTTACATCAAAAGATTGTGTAAGATATTGTCGATGTTCTTTTAGATCTGCTTTAATCCATTGGAATGTGAGCACTAAGGAATTATGGTTACATGGTCACTCAAAATTTGGGGAATTATATTCAGGGAAACAATTTGTGTAAAAATATATACATATATATAATCAATGGTACTACAACAAGTTTCTCTTTGCCAGGTAGTTTGTGCAGGAAGATCTCCTTTATTATCCCATTAACCAGTTTGAAATTTCTCCCGGCCACGAATTCAGACCATCGTCATGCCTCACACGTCCTTTTTTTAAATTAAAGCAGTCAATATTAATATTGCCTGCTATAATTGTAGATGTAACATCTGAGACATTGCTATAGCATCAAGCATATTCGATAATTCCAAATACAATATGTCATTGGTAATAAGATCAGGATTACGATATATATTTATTAAGGCAATGGAACCATTTGCACTCACCAGTTTTACTACTTGTAAAAAGGCACTATAAGTTAGCCAAGGTTTGATGGTGAATTCTGAGGTCAATTGTACTGCCACCAGCAGACCCGAAGATGGTCTACCCCTGTCAGCTTTCAAAGCAGGGACATGGGTAATTGCATAATTATCCTACACAGGAGTTCCTAGCAGCCATGTTTCTTGGAACACTAGAAAGTCAAATGAAACAGAAAAATTACGTATGGAGGTCTGGAGATGTGAGTGACATCTAGTATTCCAACAACATAAGGAGAGAGACACACAAGATTCTTGCTGTACCAGTTATGCTCTTAGAGGTGCAGATTTGCCAGACGTGTGTGATCTTGAGAGGACTTTGAAGGATAACTTGTAGAAGAATAGATTGCTTGAACGTTTGCAGCTTGAGTTCATTCGGGATCCTGTGCAATTTTAAAATACTAATTCAAAGAGATGCATCTTTGCCCTCCAGATTGTGTTTATGACAACACCTGATGGTATCCAAAATCTTATCACTGTCCTCTTCTTTCCAGCTATGAATTCAATTAGATCTATATCTCCAGATGTAATGTCCTCCAAACCAACAACATCATTAAAGATATTGAGGACATTCCCGTGATTGAGATCATATAGATTGTATTGACCACCCCAACATTTCATTATTAATGATTGGCACTTTAATCTAAAATTGGGTGGTGAACAGCACTTATTTTGGTTATTAATTAATTAAATCTTTGACTGTTTAAATGGCTCTTGGTTAAATAATCCACAACTTTGATGGATTTGATCTCTTAGTCTCGGGGTTTCACTCTTTTGTACTCCCCTTTGACTCGCCAAACCTATTGCATCAGAATAAGAAATCCTATTAGCAGGCTTGGTTGGTAATTTTTTTCTGAGATAAGCATCAACAGACTTCCTTAAATGGTCAGCTTTTGAAGGGTCATTAGATGATAAAGATGAGTCTGTGTACGTGCAATTAGAATTTGTGATTATTTGATGTTTCTGAATTATAGGCAGTGCTGTTTGGGGATGTAAGTCCAGCATCTTATCTTTGTTAGTTGTTAATGATGCCAACCTGCTCTCAAGGTAGGCATCAACCATTTTTTCATATCCTTAACAGAACCCACAGAATTGACCTCTGTGGAACCAGTAAGGTCAGGGATATGTTGATTAGTCCCCGTTGCGATTAAGTTGGCCACTGGAACTTTTATGTTGCTTTCCAACTTTGAAGTTTCAATAGCTTGTATAAGCTTGTCTAATGGAGAATAAATCAGCAAATTACCCTGTCGCAGGATCTGGGTAGGCACAACAACTAGTATTAGCACAAGTGGTTTCCACAAGGATTTTACGTGGTTAGGTTTTTGCACAACGCTGATAGTTGTTTGCTGTGCTAACTGCAATTTAAAGTCGGTACTCGCACTAGCGGGGGCAACAGTCATTGATTTAAAGAAGGTCATAAGATTATTTTTAGAAATCTTAGGGGATGAAATATTTTTAGTTTTTTTTTAATAAATGTCTGCCATACCACCTTTTTTAGTTTTCTTTGTTTTTTGAGGTTGCTTTGTTTACAATTTCAGGCCAAGTGATAGTTTGAAGTTCAACATCCGGGTTTAGTAGGGGTTCTGAACAATTCATCAGCTCTCTATCATCTTGGTTCACACTTGCCCATGAATCATCCGTAAGAGGACGAATGAATGGATTGCAAACAACCTGACATGGTTGAATAATTTCTGTAAAAACAGGCCAGGCCAATTTAGGATGCTCAGTAGACAAGGTAAATTTGTCATCTACAATTAACGTTAGTAGGCGCAATTGGTGCAGACTTAGTTTGAAGCATCCACTGAAAAATTGATTCTATCTGTTGGGATTGTTTGGCAACTTTTAAGTCCAAATTTTCTAGTAATTTAAATAAGCTCAAAATTGTAGTATTTATAGCTGCTAAAGTTTATTCCATCATAGCAATATGAGGAATACTAGAGTTTTGAGGTTGAGTTTTATGACCTTGGCTAGGAGTTGGCTGAACATAAAGTGATGTGTTCCCTTGTGAAAAGAAGTGAACTACCAATCTATTTTGGCACAGAGAGGTTTCACTACAGATAGTTATTGGTGATTCACATTGGCTCGCATATAACAAGATATCACCTTCCGGACGGTAACTAATGTGATAAATATCCCTGCTAACTGGAGATAATATACTGGTATGTGTATTTATTGGAACCTCCTCAGTATGTAGCATAATGGCATTAGAAAGAAGTTAAGGCATCAGGGGAACATTGACCACACTACTCCTCTTTTGTGCATGCTGGTGATTTATCTTTGCTGCTCGTGGGGGCGAATGGGAGGAATGGTAAGATGATTTAGATTCCTCTAAAGAGACGTGTGTTTTCCACTGCAGCATTTTGGGGTTCTGCTTAGTTGCACATCGAGGCGTTTTATCAGCCACTAGCACGTTTGTCTGCCTAAAGGTTCATTGTTATAGATTGATGAGCGGTACACGCCTGTACTACCCCACTAGCCACGGCTATATTTGGCTTATAAGAAAAATGTGTGGGCATGCACGTCGTTAGAGAATAGAGATGCTTAAACATCAAAAACTTTGTGTAAGATTTCAAATAAACGTTGTGTGTAATATATGAAATTAAATAAATGAATAAATAAAGCAATTTCACAAAATGTTTACCGCATACACGCGGCCAGGCCGGGCAAAGTGGGCTAAGTGGTACCAGACTGAAGTTACTTGCTCTGCAGGTGTGCGTGCGCGGGTGCCCGATCGAGCACGTTTATGAAGCAAACACAAATGGCCAGCTCCTTCTGGGGCATGTCCAGAGACTTGAAAACATCTTTGAAAAAGTCTTTGCTTGAATGACTTTTAACAAAGTCCTTAGCTCTGTACAGGGATCTGTCAAGAAATCAACAGTGTGCTCCACAGCGGGCTAAGCGGTACTTGACTGAAGGTACTTGCTCTGCAGGTGCTCCACTATGCAAGTGGTTCTTCAGAAAGGACGAGAGCTAGGAGGTTGGATTAAAATAGAGATAGATTGGAAGTAGTCCAGTGAGTGAGAGGAATAGCATTCCAGAGTATTGGAGTGAGGAGAGCAAGTGAGCAGAAATGAGAGTGAGTGCAAGGGGCATGAGAAGTGGCAACGAGGTGAGCCAAGAATGATCGTAGGGATAGAGGGGAGAGTAGGGAGTGAGATGGCCCAACAGGTAGGGCGGGCCAAGTCTGTGTATAGTTTTGAGAATGACTAGAGTGAGTTCATACTGTGCCTTCTGTCTCACAGAAAACCAGCCTAAGTGATGATGGGCTGGGAAGGTGGAGGTGAAGCAGGGTAGGTTGAAGAGTGAAAAAGCCTATTTGGGAAGGCTATAGAGTAGACTGGCACCAAGGTCATAGTGAGAGAGTACTGAAGAGGAGATTACATGCTTAGTAATGTTAAAGGAAAAAATGATGTCTTATTTTTCGGATGTTGAGATTAAATCTGGCTGCAGCGGCAGATTTACAGATGATATGATATGATATGGCATTTATAACGTGCATGTACACAAGTGTTTCTAGGCGTGACAAGACAAGGAGGGGGAAACATAGGGAGGACAAAACAATGATCTTACTAGGCCCTGTGTCATTCAGATCACGCAAGTGCAGGGAAGTGGAGGGGGAGAAGTGCAGGTAACTCAAAAGTGGAGCCAGCGTGTGGCGCAGTGCAGGTAACTCAAAATAACACAGCCAAGGGTGGTTCATAAGTGCAGAGAGAAGGGGCTCTACAGTTGCATATACAGACCACAAGTGAACAGTACATGGGCCGACAGGACATCAGCAGGGGAGAGGAAGAGAGAAAGCATAAGCAAAGAGGAAGGCCTTGAGTTGTTTCTGGAACCAGAGGTGGTTCTGCTCAAGTTTGAGAGAGGCAGGGAGGCCCCAGGCAAAGATAGAGATCTGCCCCCAACTCTCTGCTTGGAAAAGCGACTGACCCTCAGAGAGCTGGAAGTGGATGAGCGGAGAGCACGAGAGAGGAGATGCTAAGGAAGAGAGAGTTGGAGGTACTTCAGTCCCAGGCTCAAGAAAGCCTTGTGGATGATGCAGAGGGTCTTGAACTTGATCCTTGCCACCACTGGGAACCAATGAAGAGATTTCAGAGATGGAGAGATACAATCCCTGGGCTTAAGGCTGAGGGCAACTTTCGCAGTCGTGTTCTGGATAAGTTGTAGAGGTTGTAGAGAAGAGGCAGGAAGATTTAGAAAGAGGCTGTTGCAGTAGTCCAGCCTAGAGAGGACCAGAGCTCTGGAGATACTGAGCTCTGGGGGAAAATGAGGAAAGGAAGAATACCTCTGAGGAGGTGCAGCTGATAGTTTGACTTCTTAGAGATGTCAGAGATGTGAGGAGAGAAGGAGAGAGTGGAGTCGAAGATGACCCCAAGGTTATGAGCCTCACCGGTAGGGTCAGGAAGAGGGTCCAGAGTGGGCGGCCAGAGAGAGAGAGTAAAGCAGGGAGCTGGTGTTCCGATGCAGAGAATCTCAGTCTTACTGGCATAAGGCAGAGATCATTAGTGGTACACCATTCCTGAATTGCAGTCAGACAGTCTGGAATGAGAGGAGAAGAGACGGCTGAGGGGAGCCTGAAGGAAAGCTGGGTGTCATCTGCATAACACTGAAAGTTGGCAAGCAGTGCCAGGTATTGGTTGAAGAGCCAGGGAGAGAGGTTAGACCCCTGGGTAACACCACAAGTGGAGAGAGAGATAGAAGAGAGGAAAGACCCAAGTTGGACCTGGGAGTGTGGGTATGAGAAAGGAGGTCAGCCAGGCCAGGGTCTAGTCAGTGATACCTAGGTTATCATGGAGGCGATTGAGCAGGATGGCATGGTTGACCATATCAAAGGCAGCCGAAAGACTTAGGAAAATGAGGACAGAAAGAAGGTTAGGATCAATGTTAGAGACCAGATATTCATGGATGTTCAGAAGAGCAGTTTCCATGCTTCTGGCAGCTTTGAAGCCAGATTGGTGGTCGTGGAGACAACCAACAGATTCAATGTGCAGATTAAGCTTGGAGATGGCCAGCTTTTCCAAGAATTTGCCCTGGAAGGGGGTGATGGGGATCAGGCGATAGTTAGCCAGAGAGGCAGGATGGGCAGTGGGCTTCTTTAGCAGGGGGTGCACAAGTAAGTGCTTAAGGGGGGAAGGGAAGGTGCCAGTGGCAAAGGAGTGATTGCAAAAATCAGACAACACTGGAGCAAGGGTGTTGATGTAGTCCTTCATGGTTCTGGATGAACAGGGAGAACCTGCTTGATGAGACTTTCATAGATCAGACTTGTCTAGAAACCTTGTCAGGGGTGAACAAGGAAAAGGAAGAGAAGGGAGGATGAAGGATGAAAGACAGCGACAGGCAGTCCAGGAGTGGAAGAGGAAGATAGGGTGGAGAGGGTGTACTGAAGTTTAGTGATGAAATGCAAATTCAAGGCCATACAGAGGGCCTGGGATGGAACAGGAGAGGTAGAGACTACAGCAGCATTGGCCAGCTCCTTGCGGATTTTGAAGTGTTCAGCCAAGTTGTTAGATACCACAGAGATACGGGCTTGGATGATGGCTCTCTTCTTGGTGAAGACAGAGAGTCTGTATTGCCTTTGGAGCACGCGGGTCGCCAGTTTCTCAGAGGGTGCACCTGATGTCCTCCACTTCCTCTCAGCCACCCTGCACTTGTGTTTGAGGCTGACAAGGTTGGAGTCATACCAAGAGTTGCACTTGGATTTGGGCTTCAAGCAGATCCTCATGTCAGGTGAAAGTACATCAAGAGTGTTAGAGATATAAAGATGAAGGTTAGATAGGGATGTACATCAAGAGCATCATAGATAGAAGAGTGGAGCTTGGAAAGGGCTATGTCAGGATTCAAGTCAGCCAGAGGTGAAGAAGGGAGAGAGAAGGTAGTGGCAAAAGCCTCAGCTGACACACGCTTCATGGGTCGGATGACCAAGAAGGTAGGTTGCAGTGCTGGAGTCGGCTTGGCCTGAGGAGTAAATAGAGAGTGGTGGGAGGAAAGGAGAAAGTGATCACACCAGGTGAGAGGAGTGGTGAGAGAGTTGGAGAGGGGGAGGTCTGCGGAGATCAGAACACCCAGGATGTGCCCTGCAAAATGAGCCGGGTCAGAGGGAAGAATAGAGAGAGAGAGAGAGAGAGTCGCAGAGTCGCAAAACAGCCCTGAAGAAGAGCAGGTAACATTCAGGTGGATGCTAAGGTCTCAGAGGAGGAGAAGCTGAGAGGTAGAGGTGAGGAGAGGAGTAGAGGTCCGCCCACTCAGAGAGAAAGGGGGCGACCTAGCCATGTGGCTTGTAGATGGTGGCCACCTTGAGCGAAAGGCCTGGCGAGATAGAGAGCCTGCAGACCAGGCATTCAAAAAGGAGTAGTCCTGCATAGGAATGATAGAGGCAGGGAAGATCATCCTGGGAAGATCAAGGCTACACCACCACCGGGACGGTTGGTTCTGGGTTTGGAGATGATCTTGTAGCCATCAGGAAGAAGAGTGTCAACGCTCGTGACAGAGCTGGTCATGAACCAAGTCTTGGTCAGACTGAGTAGAGAGCAGATGTCAGAGGAGTGTTTGACATCTGAGCAAAAGTTGAGAAAAGCAATGTGGAGCAGGTTGCCCCCTTTGAAGAACTTCTGTGGAGGGATACAGGTCAGAGGTATGCCCTGCAGAATTGTTGCAGGTGCACAAGGATGGGCAGAGGAGGAGGGAGGAGAATACAAGGTGGCCAGGGAGAAGGAGGAGGGTACCTGAGGGGTTGCAATGGAAGAAGGCAACAGGGTGGCCGGATAAACAGCAGAGGCAGCCATAGAGGTGGCAGAGGATGTAGGTGGCAGATGAGCCAGAGAGGGGTAGGAAGGAACAGCAGAAGAAGAAAGGAAGTTGATAAGGTGCGGGAAGCATCTATCAAAAAGGAGGAGATTGGCCTGAGGGCTCGAGTTGTAGGATGGGTCCAAGGTGACCCCAAGGTTGTGAGCAGGAGCAGAGTAGGGAAGGTAGTCAGGAGAGAAGACTAGAAGAGGGGGAGAGGAGGAGATAGCGTGTTTAGATGGGAATTAGAGTACTTCGATCTTATTGAAGCCTGAGCGAGTGAGATGACACCCAGTATTTGATGGTGGAGAAACAGTTCAACCTTTAAGACCATAGCTCTTCAAAAAAGGAGTAAAAGGAGCATCATTTCTGAGTGTAATCAGCAAATAGTTGATAAGAGAAACCATAGCAGGAGATGAAGGTGCCATTAGCATAAGTATAGAGAGTGAAGAGAAGTGGACCCAGGACTGACCCTTGGGGAACAGCAACAATAACGGGGGTGAGTGAGGAGTTAAGGCTGTTCCACAATACCTCTGGCTTTTCCAGGATGCCTTTTAACCTGTCATCCCTGTGAAATCATTTTACTATATTTGGTATGTCGGGGAGGTTCCCTGTGGCCTGGGTCTTTCAGGAACATAACTGAAAGATCTGTTGCATCCTTTCCTCAAAGTATACTATAAGGAAAGGAATGTCAATGTTATATATTAGTCATATTCTTAATGAATAAACTTTAGTTAAGAGACACTTAATGTAAAATAATTGATCACAATACAATTCGGCATGTGTTTGTTGTGACAAGAACTCTAACTCAGAATCCCTCATGTTGATGCCATACCTGATCCCATCAGTAATATCATGGATGCGATGTGAGGTGATCATGTGCTAAGCAAAGAGGGGGTGTGGTTGTCATATCCAACACCAGCCAAAATGCATGAGTTCTGTTGAGATACATTTTTCCCTTAATTGTCTCTTAATTAAAGTTAGTTTCACTGAATTTCAAGGGTTTTGTGATGCTGACCTCTTTGCACGAATTACATAAATGATTGTGGGCCCAATACTCTTTAGTAGAAAATAACCATGTTCCACGTTGCATTGTTAAACTATAATGTAATCGCACAGCCCGAATGCCACGTTATGTATGTTGGCCGTAAACAAATTGCATCATGCAACGAACAATGCAAACCATGAAGCCTAAATGCGGCCAGTGGGAATCCATTTTGTGATTGTCTGCCATTTTCTTTTCTCATGTAACGCTTTGCAAATGATATTCTGTGCTTCAGACTCACACACGGTGCGAGGCCAAAGCTTGAGCTCTTAATCCTGTTTAGACAGAAATGTGAAACCCTGCAGATATACATTGTTTATTATTTGGTAAAGCCTTGAAGCTGTACACGAGCTGTGGCTAATTATAGGCCCAGGTGCCAGCCTGTCTTGCAAGCGCTGTCGTAGAAGGCACTTAACTGAGAATGATATGCAACTAACGGTGCTCCTTCACAAAGGGTGGTATTATTTTGCTTCAGAACTGTCTGATACTTAGCCCATGAGCGCTGCAATCAGATAACATTGTTGGAATGTCTCCCTGCTAGAACATGATATCCTTCTTTGTGCAGGTGCCCCGTGTTCCCCAAAACGGTAAGCTGTCTCTGCAAACCTCGGCTAGAAATACCGAATGTTTAGACTGAATGAAGTTACGTGCCTAACTGTCAATTACTGAACCCTACCTTGCATATCATGTATATGGGTGGTCCAAATAATGCTGTTCAATGATGATGTATTATGTATATATATTACTGCTTTATCGACGGCTCACTCTCTCTCCTCTCACGGCGTTTGTGAGCACACATCGTGAGGTGTTGAGACCCGATCGGCCGATCGAGAAGCTCTGAATAAAACCAGACTTGTTTGGTAAACGAACCTCACGACTGGCGTGTCATTTAGTATATGTTATGGTGCCTTTATTCCATATATGGTCTTGCAGCATGACCTTTGGCCGTGTTCCCTACCACTTTGCACCAATTAGAATGAAAGACTGCAACCCTATAGCCATGGCATTCAGCTGTGGTCGCGAGGCACTTTGCACCAATTATGTGGAAGGGTATCTAGCCCACTGCCTGTGGCCTTCCTCAATTGTTGTTTGTCACTTTCCACCTATTGGAAGAGAAAAACACTGCGGCACCCGGCAAGTGTTCCAATCTTTTTTTGTTTCCCTGTCTTTCATGTATACAATCTTTTTCCATCCAGAGGTAAGATGTCCTCTGTAGGAAAAGGATGAGATGGGATTCAATGAATTAGCAATGCAACTGCGGATCATTATTCATAATCGGCCACTAATATAGGATTTACCTGGACGAGACTTAGATGCTGGTAAGGCTCAGAAAATGTTTTGAACTTTTGACTCTAATTAGTTGTTTAAAAAAATATATCCAAAGGAATTTAACCAAAAAATATGGCTAATCTTATGATAACTTTAGATCTTCCAAGACTGATTTGTTGGGTCATTTAAAAGCTATGATTATTGACAAGACAAACACCACAAAGGCTTGTGCAACGTAACAGCAGGCCTATGCCACTGGTAAAGCTGAGATAGATATTTTGGCCTGCGAGGAATTCAGTGTTGCAGCGATCTAAACAAAATCCTGGAAATAATTCTGTGAATTGATTAATGATGTCTCTAGCCATGTAAGTAATTGTAATCACCCTGAAACAAATTTTCAAGATTCTGCTTGGATTACCCATTTCTCAAATGTATACAATCTTTGAGTGTACTCTCTGTGAGGGGGATTGCAGGATCCAATCAGCTATCAGGGGCTTAGAGCTGTGATTCACAGTACCTTTTATTTGTTTGGCTATTCGTAAACAAGCATTTAATAAACATTCAAGCCCCATTGGTAATCCCATGGACCACTTCAGGACGCTGGAAGACTTCTGGGCCCCGCTGTTGTCCATCTTTGTTAACAAAATGACTGAAAGAGGAAGGACGCCAGAGTCCTACAAGCGTGCTATAATTTCTTCGATATTTAAAAACGACTTGAGAGCCTCCCCAGCAGCTTACTGTCCGATTTCTCTATTAGACTCCCAGTTTAAGATATTTGAAAGAGTTGTTTTAGATACGGTAGAAGCATGGATGTATGTTGAGAATATTTTGTCTAATATCCTGCTGGGATACTGAGAAAAACTGGTAACTAGTGAGAAAGCACTACATCTGTATTTAATTATTTAAAAGGTTCTCTGTGTTCAACTACAGACTATTTAGCCAGCCTTCAAGGATCTCAGTAGGTCTTTTGACAAATTTAAAAGAGCTAAACTCTGGCTATGCTGAAATGAGCTGAATTTCCTGGACGACCTGGTGAAGATATTAATATTATTACATCGAGATACTAAGCCTTTTGTTCAGTCAGGGTTATGGGGTGGGTGCGCACATTGTGCCTATTGGTTCCAAGTTATTAGGGTGTGATGTAGGGCAGAATCATTGCATTCTTACTGCTTTCCATATATATTAATTGCTTACAAGACAATATATTGGGCAGTAAGGCCGATGTTCTCTGCTTTGATGACCTGGGTACTTCAGTTCTCACGTGTGCAGATGACACAGTGCTAGTAATGAGAACCTCTATGGCCCTCCAAAGCTTCATTAATGTGCCGAGCACCTTCCTGAGAACTCTCCATATTCAATACATGTGACAAAGTCGGCTGTCATGGCTTGTAGAGTAGGTAACTGTTGTTCTGAAATGCAGTCGTGTTTGGTGCAAATCGAACTTTAACGGAACCCACTACATGATATTATCCAGAATCTACTTCTACTCTAGGTTTGTTGGTGTAAGACATATTGGAAAGCAGATACCTCGAGTTATCCAAGTGCTGTAGAGGATTTCTCTTTTTGGGAAAACATATAAGCTTCCCACAGCAATATGATGCTTAAGGTATACACAGTTAAAGCTGAGGTAATAGCCAGATATGGAGCTGGTCTTTGGGCAACTTTGGAGGTTTGAGCAATTCAATTTCAGGAAAACCTTTCCCGAAAACGCGCCTGAGATTCCCTGAGTCAGCACCGTCCCTTTCATTGTATAGAGAACGTCGGATTGCCTTTCTTGAGGATTTGCACAGTGAATTAATCCACTTACAGCTAACGGTCTGGTCAAACAAGGAGGCGACTTTGACTCAGATCATTGTGTTTCATATTATGGGCTTGGATGGTAATTATTTACGTGTTCCAAGGCTTCAATGGGTGAAATATAATCTGGCTAGAATAATTATGGAATTATTTTCTGAATCCTAGTAACCTAAAAAAATTGACAAATGCCACCATAATGGCAAGTGTGTCTGAGTTCCTGGTTTCAGAAAGGGTGTCCACAAAATGTATGTAGCCATCATATGTTGCACATGAACTACTGGTCTCTAGTTGCCTCTCTAACTATATAAAATGAACGAAACACAAACATTAACGAGTTTGTATCACAAGAGCCAGGCTTAACCTTCTCCCTTTAAGATCAGTCAGTGCAAAACAGTTAAACTCTCCTGACAATTTGGGTAATTGCTTGTTCTTCTATGGCGTTAATCCCCTGTTCCAAGGGCTTGAACAGGGGTTAACGGCCTGACCGCCCAAGTTATTAGGCCTAGCGTAGCGAAGGCAGATAATGAGTGCTTCCGGCCATTAACCCCTATTCCAGCCCTTCGAACGGGGGATTCAAGCTATTAGGACCCCGGGTTGCCAAAGCGGTAACCGGGGGTGCTTGAAAAAAAGGATTTTCTTTTGTTGAACAGGACGGTGCCTGCGTCCCGTTGAGTGAAGGAAAATATTTTACAAAGATGGCCGAAATGGAAAGGGAAGGCAGGGCTCTGTACGGAGTCCCTTTTCCTTTTTCATGGTGGCCATTGTGAGCAATGCGGAAGGTGCGGCTGCGGCGTGAGGTGCAGCCAAAGCTGAAATAAGGTAAGTTTGGGGGAGGGGGGAAACGGGGCAAAGATTCGGACAAAGGGCGGGGGAAGATGGCGGCGGGGCAGCTGGCCGTCAGGTGAGATGGTACGTGGGCTTGCACCGGCGGTTCAAGCCCACATTCCTAGACACCTGATTGGCTGGCTCCTCCCTGCCAGAGTGCTAAGCAGATTTAAAGGAGGACTTATTTGTCTATCCCACTTATGCACGGATCAGATAAAAAAAACAATTATTTGTTTGTTCAAAAACTCGGGATTTCCTCAATGTAGACCCACTCTTTCATATCTTGTGATAGCTGATACCCCATCAGTAGCATGGTTTCTTCTAACATACCTCTGCAGCCCTTTGTGGAAAAAACTATGACAACTGGGAGTTGTCTTTGTATGAACGTTTGTTATGACATTTTAACTTTGTATATTATTCCCCATGATCTAGCGCGTGTGTGTTTGTTTTCTATTGTACTATTTTATATTTTAAAGAAATGTATTTTATTATGAATTACTGACGTTGTTTACTTTTTGTATTTTTACTTTGATGGATGAACTTCATCCAAATAAATGCATGAACGAAGTAACCAACGAACACACGACAATGTGGTTACCATATATATAGAGCCCCAGCTCCCCCACTCAGCCCTCCTTTCTAAATGTTAGTGAGGTTACGTGCCTCATATTCAACATCACAAAAGACTACTAAAACTGCTTGGTGCTTGGGGAAGCTTTGGCCCTGCACACTTGGTCACCCACTCAGTACTTTCCTCCTCCCCATCCCATGGCACCTTCAGGGGGAGTGGGAGAGGCGAGCCCACCATGGCTCTTGTAATAAAGTACAGAAGGATAGGAGTAAAAGATAGGGAGGGTGAGTGAGAGAGAGAGAGAGAAAGGGAGAGAAAGCGAGTGAGAAAGGGCACTATTTCACAGTTTTATATGCATGGTAGAGCTCTTTTTTTATATATACACTATCGGTTTATGTAAGTGATTTCAACCCGGCACTCCACCTAAGTCAATGCCTAGTGTGTGATGCACAGTTGGAACCCTTAATTATATATTTTTGCCTATAAGTTATTTTATTTCTGAATGACGTACCCTTATATCACGCCCCTCTCTTTGAATCCCCCCCGGTCTCACTGAACCAGGAAGCAGGCTGTTTTGCAAAGTTAAAAGATTTATTTTATGAATTTGAACAATATATATATCACACTATTAATATTTATACAATGATCACCATTGGGGTGATGTTAGAATCAACAATCTCTTTAATCAGAAGGAGTATGGATAAGAAAAATAATGCAGCATAGAATAATACTTGATATGGGTTCAATCAAATGCAATATCACTTTTTGCCCCTGCACACTACTCAATTCCCCCCAATGCAATATAAAGAGATAAAAGAAGAGAACAGAGGTTTCAGGAATAAACACTCAACAAATACAGTTTCAATCCCAATTCCCCCCAGCAAGCAGAGAGAAACCGGAATGATTTCAAAACAGGTCAAATACTTTTGAATATGCCTTGGAAGGAATGGGAAAAATCACTGAAAAATGGAGCTAATTCTCTAAATTGGATTCAAAACTAGTGGGAGCCGCTTGAATAGTTTCAGGTAAATACTAGCAATGATTATTGAGTCACTAGTAGATTGAAAACTGAATTCTGAGGTCAGATGCAAAGAATAGCTGTTTTACACGTGATGAAATTGAGCCAAACGAAAGATTTGCGGCAAACTTTTATGCGTTCGAGAAATGCTATTGTTGAAAACTAGAAGGGGTTAGAATGTGATTTCGTTTGAAAGCTGAGGATGCTAGCTTCAATTTAACACTTAAATGTTGTTTCTAGCATGTACGGAGGTTATGAAGGTTTTAGTAGAGGTTGATTTTTCTCAAAAAGAGTCAATATTTTCAAATGAAAGATGCGCTTTTGAATATTACAAACAATCATTTCTTTGCAGTAGGGAGGCTATGAAGATACAAGATACCCAACGATACAGCCACCAGATCAGTGGCGCCTCTGTTCTGACTTTTGCCTGCCGAGACACTTGTCTTTCTCCAGCAAATATATTAGCGCAAAGATGATACTATCACTACAATCATCAAAGGACTATAGGGATGAGGGAAGGATTCAGGAAAAACCAAAGAGATTTTCTACAATGCAGTTCTGGATATGATAGAATGGGTTGGACAGGATTATTTAAGGATAAGATACTGGCTATGGACAACTCTATGCTATAGATACTCACAACTATGGTTTGGAATAGGCCCGTCAAAGATCTTGTCAAAGGTTTTGGACTGGAAGTCTGCTGACCCACCGGACAGGATTCAGGGCACCCGGATTCTGCAAGCAGCATGGCACTCTGGACACTGCACGGCCTCTGGATTGCAGCTATCAGGTTACAGCTCTGTTCTACTGATTTGGATCTCTGGGTTCTAGCAAGAGTTCTTGGCAAGAAACAAACAGCACAGCACAACTGTTCTATTTTTGGTGTGCCCCTTGGAAGTCTGGGGGTAAAATCAGTGTTTCAAGATTTTAAAGGCCAAGCTGAGAAAGGTTCAGCTTTGGAATTGGCCTTCCTGCTTTCAGGGTTCTGGAGTCTTAGATATGGGTTTCTCCTGCAGAGCGCTTCGCCAGGAATCCGTTGATGGATGAATCTGTGTCTCTCTAGGTCCTGAACAGTCTCTATTTATGTATTTCCCTAAGGGGTGGGTAGGCTAAATTATACTAAGCACACCCTCTAGGAATCCTATTGGTTAAAGTCGGTCCTCTCTCCCGGTTTCAGAAGGAAAACATGGTTTCATGATGATGCAGTATTTTACAATCCAGGGAGTACCTCCCCTTTGTTTCTGTACATTATATCTATTTTTCACATAAATCATATTTACACTACAACCAACTTGACAGCAATACATATTTAAATCACACATTTAGTAGAGCAAGTATCCATCCGAGTCCCACCTCAGTGGGAGCTTCGGTTCAAATTTGACAGTTTTTCGCGCTTTTGGTTGGGTACCCAGTGTCAGATCTGTCCACATGTTTCTACATATATGCGCATGATTCTGGGCATAATCCTGTGAAGTTTCATATTTCTAGCATTATCGGAATTGCTACAACATCAACATTTCGGTAGTCACGGAGTTCAGAGTAGTTTCAAACTGTGAGCCGATTGTCATGTTAACAACCTATAAGTTACAGATTTTTATACATTTTTCACAGTTCTCTATGAGTCTTTTTCAAAAAGATATTTTCTTGAGTTTAAAAATCTGTCTGGTCCCGCCCCCATGGTTTGCTGGGCCCAGAGCAGTCCAGAGCTCTCTTCCTGCTGGCACTTGTTTCTGTTGACACCTGAATTTGCTTTCCCTTTCAGTCCAGGAAGCCTATTGTCTCTCCTCAGAGAAGCAGAGCAAAATCCCCTCCTCCTTTCATTAGCATCTAACTGAGAGTTCCTAGGCAGAGAGCAAAAGGGAAGGCACCTTTGTTTGGGGCAAACTGTGGAATGCGACTTTGAAGTACCGTGGCTGACATCAGTTCACTTTAAAACACTTTGTTTAAAATTGTCTTTTCTAAATATACTTTACATTTTCAACACATATACACACAGATCTCTTTTTCCGGTCTTTTTAACACATAGAGATTGAATAGTAGCAACCTATATTGCTTTTGATGGCAAGTCTCTTCTTTTCCACAATTTGATCTTAATGTACCAGTTTTAACCAACAGTTTAAGTAAATGACAGCTTTGACACAGGCAAGCAGTGGTACTGCGGCAATATTCTGACATATTTTCCCAGGCAAGCACCTTTTTGAATGTGGATATTTTTGTGATGAAATGTGCTTCTCCTGACATTGTGATTATGGGGATTCTTTAAATAAGGTGATAGTTAACATCCAACATGGATGTTGGATCTTTTCTGATGTTTGGGGACCATTATTTTGCAATTTCAACAGCCAAGAAAAAAATGATTTTAAAGCACTTCTGGGTTTTCCTGGCAATGAAGCACTGCCTTTTCAGGTAGTTTCATTTCACTCTGTGGGCAGCCCAATGACAGGTTTTGGCAGAATGGTCTCCTGTTTACCACTGACACAGGCAAAATAGATTTGCAGCCTATTTTTCCGGTTTCCCTGCGCACTTCTCAGAGATTTTTAGCGCACATAGGGCTTTTTGGCGGTCATTCTGTTGTTTCTGATGAAAGCAGCACACAGTGATGTTGCAGGGCAGAGCCTCGTGGGTCAGAACATCCCACATTTACATAAACGGTTGTGGTTGGACAAACTGCAAATAAAAGTGAACAAATATACTACCTTGAAATATACTAATATTGTAAATTCTGGAAATGCACTGGATTGTGTGTAACATGGAAACTAGGAAAGTGATGGGATTTGTCATATTGGTAGTATACTCTGATTCGGAAAACTGTAAACATACTTGGTTAGTAAAAGGAGGTCTATGTTGGCATACTGCCCACTGGGGGCTACCAAATAGGAAGTAAACAGGTCTATTGAACTGGGAGAACACACGTTATAAAGTATTTGATTATATTTAAATTGGAAACCTTGGAATATACAGAGATTTTGCTAACTGGGAATGATCAGGTATTGTTGCCCTGGGTATATAGTGGGAGTGGGAACCTCAGAATAGTCTGGTATTGGGCAAATTGGGATTGCACTGGGGATGGTCAACAGAGAACATAAAGGGATTGTGCAAATGTAGTTCATACTGGAGTTTTCAAACTGAGAGCTTAATGGGTTTGTCAGACTCCGAATGTACTAGTAGTACATTGGAATGTGAAAACTGGGAATATAATATGAATGTGAAACTGGGACTGCCAAACAATGCATACACTATATTTGCGAACTGACAACACACTGGGATAGCCTAACCTGGAAAAAAACTTGGATTGGTAACTGTGCGTATGTAACACTAATAGTGGTATTGTCAATCGCTGACTATTTTCGAATTGTTAGGACCAGGCATATACTGGTACTGTGCGATGAAGTTCCATGTCATTGGCCGTTTTGTATCCCCCCCAGGCATACCGTGGAACAGGAATGTCCACAGCTGTTAGGAAGACTTGCCCAGAGGTGACAAATGGTCGATGCCCAGTGTCCTTCCACACTTCCTTAGACCCAGTGAGGCAACAGGCAAAATATTTTACTTACAACTCCAATATGCAACCACAATCCACCCCTTTGCTTTCAATAGAACTACTAGCCTTGCTCACCAGGGCCAACAGGTGATGTACACCAAACACCAGCCCGAGCCAGTGACTAAAACTACCTTCCCATACACTCAGCAAGAACAGCACAGTGGAACTCATTCCGTTCTGCCCACTAAAAGTACATGGGAAACACAAACAAAATTGTTACGGAAAATGGAAGCATGGAAAGTTCTGAAATTCAAAATTGTGCAGGGCTACAGTCTATTAGATGTAAAGAAGGCAACAAACCAGTGGGACAAGGAAACACTGGCTGCTTATAGTTGCAAATATGTGATTAGGAACTCAAGAACTGTTCAACAGCAGCTTGAACCCTCAGAATCTATCAGTCATTTGTTGGAATGTGTTTGGTTATAGTAATTTAGACAAGGTTTTGAATTTGACCAACATCTTTCTGAACAAATCAATTTTACTTTTTCAAGAAACCATGGCCGTGACCATTCACCAGAGGCCTCAGAAGGCGTCCCGCAGTAGGTCTTGTAATCGCCATCGATCTGAGTTTGAAGGCTAAGTCTGAGGAAATGAAAACCACCCTTGAAGGACTATTAGTGGTAGTTCTATCTTTAGAAAACTCCAACTCTGTCATTTTGATTGTAAATCTATATTGGAATCCTCTAAGTCCGACATTCAGCTGTATGCTAGAGGGTATGGCTGACCAAATAACTAAGTGGCTCAACCTAGGATACCCCCCAACATTATCATAGTCTGAGACTTTAACGCCAAATGTGTGGGGGGGTCAAGGTTAAATGACAAATATGTAGCTTATGGGGCCTACTGGGGCCACTACCATTCGAGGTCAGCAGTGGAACATTTTTATGCACAAGCCTACAATTAGCCCTACCTTTGACCACACCAGAGGTAGAGGAGGTGACGACTTGTCTTCATCATCCTGGATAGATCACATATATATTTCTAACTATCTACACTCTTTGTGAGGTCCTCTACTGATTCGCAAGCTGGAATTTAGTGATCATTCAACTTTACATCTCAACTTGGACGTGGATGTTAAAACACACACCTCCTCTGACTTTCTGGTTCCACTCTCGGTTGACAGGGGAGGGTTAACTGTGAAGTGGAACTGGATTATTTTACAGCAACAAGTAATGGAATCAGTGGCTCAAAAAGGTGTTAACAGCGTGAACCTCTTTAAGAACAACAGTTTTAATAAGACTATAGCCTATGATTTAAAAATACTGACAGACAAAGGTAAGCTACGACACCCAAAGCTACACCCCCACATATATGACGCAAGAATTGCAGAAGCTAAAAAGAGATGATCTTTAGAAACCTTTACACAGAGCATTTTGCCATGGAGGTTTTTAGACAAAGAAAGTAACAAATATTACAAGATTACAAGAATCTCATCAAACATCTCAAGGCCAATCTCAAGCATAATCAAAACACCCTCGAAAAGTTTAAACATTGTACGACTGATAATTTTTGGGCTATGGTTGGGAGCAAGTTAGGTTTATCTAAACCTACTATGACATGTCTCATACCAGAATCAACTTGGCTAAACTACTTTGCAACTAAGTTTACACATCCTGAAAGGGTAACATAAGAAGATATCCAGTTGGCAGGATCCCCGGACCCGGCATCCTATCTTTAGTGAGAAGGGGATCTGCTTTGGGCCATCTCAAAGGCCCAGGTGTCTAGAGCCACCGGTCCTGATGGCATGGTTCCTGTACTATTAAAGAGTGAACCTCAGGCCTGGGTTAGATCTTTGTGGGCATTGCTTTCATCCATCTTCTCCACCCATCATTTTCCTCCCTCCTGGCATGAATAAATTATCATTCCCATCTGAACAACTACAGGCCAATAGCACATCTAGATGCTGCCAGCAAAATATACTCTTCTCAGCTTTTGCAAGACTTGAATAGCTCACTGGTGCTTCTGGGAGGCAAAAATCATTTCAGGTGGGTTTCGGAGCAGGCATGGCCTCCTGTCCTTAACAATACATTTATGGGACATTTACTGGAGTCAGTGAAAAAAAGGTGTTTTATGGTACCAATTACATGGCCTCATTCGATATGAGTAGTGCATTTGACAGAGTTCCCAGAACTAATTTGTCGAATACATTCCTTGGATGTTCCATATCCTTGAAACTAGTCCAATTAATCGCCAATTTGCACAAGAATACAACCATTAAGATCAGGCTGATGAAAGAGGGTAGTGTATCAGGACCGGTTCAGACCTTTGTGGGATTTAGAAAGGGTTGTGTCCTGGCACCTACACTCTTTAACATTTACATCAGTGACTTTGAAAAACGTTGGTCAGAGGCAATTACTTTTCCAGTTACGCTGGGCCATGTAAAGCTAAACTGCCTAACTTTTGCAGACAACCTGGTTTTCTTTGATAAAACTCCAATGGCCTTCAAAGAAAGCTAAATCTATTCTTTACCTACTCTAGTGAGAATAACCTTTGGGTTAACGGGCAGAAATCTAAGATTGTCACCTTCTCCAATACATCTAAACCCAAAGTGATGCATTGGAAAGTGTGGGATTACAGTCTGGAGAGTGTATCCTCAATTCACTACTTTGGCTACAATCCCACGAACACCTGCTCGTTTACAGCATGAAAGAAAATCCTTAGAGAGAAATCTAGGCATTTGATCAGTCAGATGAAAAGGCTAAAATTATATTTTTGTAAATACTTCCTCCTTCTGTTAATCAAGTACTATTTAGCCAAAATGGAATCATCAGTTCTGCATGCCTTGGATATGACCACCCTTGATCTGGGGCTATTTCTAAATACCGTCTGGAATGAGACCTTGGGCCTGTCAAAGTCAGTCCCAAACTGCATCATTAGGCATGAGTTTGGTCTTACTTCATTGCAGGACAGAGCCCGTTGGAGGCAACTGTCAAACTACTCAAAAATGATTTGCCCTCTGTTAATTTCCTATATGAGGCTCTAGGTGAACAATTAGTTAACCATTCCTTAGCATTGTTAACCATGTTCAACGCTACCTGTAGTAAGAATATCTTGGATGCTATCAATTCTTCAGAAGATGAATTAACCTTGGGACCATCTGCAACTAAAAAGAAACTGACATGGACTGATTCATGATAACTGATGGCTTGTCTCGCTACAAGGCTTGTACCGAAAATGCGCAAATCTCCAAGAAAAGGGAGATGCTCCCCAAATGTGTCTACTTGTTTCCCTGTAGTAAAATTTGATCCTTATACCTCGGTTTCTGACTCAACGTACTCCCCACGTTGGAACGGGTGGGTAGCTGGACTCCTGAGGTTAAGCCAAAATTACACTGCAGATTGTGCAACTTCATCTCCATTCCCAAGACTCTGAAGCACCTGACCTTAGATTGCAATAAAGTAAGAGACCTTAGATTCAAATACTTCAATCTGTAGTTAAAAAAGAACGTAATGATCTGTGGGGTGTCCTTCTGGGCCCATTTTATGTGGAGTGATAGTGCTTCGCTGATAATGACCCTCCACGGCTTTCTGGTGGACACTTTTAAAAGATTTGATTTCCTCAGGTGCTTTCCCCAATTTGAAGATCTAAACCATTGCTAATGGTAGGGATATTAATAATGCATTTAATAAGTTTATTAAGAGCTTACATATTAACTTTTTATTATTTGAAATAGTAACAATCTTTTTCTTTCTCCTTTATTTCTGGAATTGCATGAACTCATTTAGTTGTACTTGTGTGACCTCTTTTTTTAAACTCAGTTGTTTACATATGTCTAATTAAAACCAAAAACACTAATTATAGGTTTAAATATGGGATTACCTTACAAAAGACTGCTTAGAAATAACATATATTTCCCCTTAAAAGCACATAGCTGGATCAAAGTGATCATTGCGGAAGGGTGTTTTAGATGGGGAGAGGCAGGCAGTGGTTGAGAATGGTCATAGCGGACTAGCATGGCCATGGCTGGTCAATGGTGAATACAAATCTACTATTTAAACATAAATTATGTATTAATGTGATCAATTAATAATAGAACTTTACACATAAAACATGAATTGTATAACATAGATATAAATACAGAATAATTAATAATTAAGGATACACTACACAACTACTGACAATACCAATTATAATCAAAATCAATCCATAACATATTTACATTCTACTACCAAAATGACTCTTACTAGTTTACAATTACTAAAATTATCTAAGAGTGTGTGTGTGTCTATACAATATATTAGTAATGATAATATCACTTAGAATACACTAAGAAGAACTGTGTCCCTAATATTTAAAACATTCAAAATTAATACTGTGCGAAATCTTAAATCATTACCGTAGTGAGGCCTTAATATTCTTTATTAATTTATCAACAAAATCTCTATCTGTTTCCAGATGCAGGCTAACACAATGTGGAGTGCTTTATTCACTGTGTTTAAGCAGTAGAGCTAAAAGCTATTGTCCTTAATACTGTCATAGGGATTGATGATGCCTCCCAGGACTAACATGTACAATGCCCTCCTTTCCCACCATTCTGTAAATACATGTCTTATTATCTCATCTACTGCCGGTAATCTACACAGTCGACATGTTTGCTCTTATTTCAGAATGCCTTACTCTGGTCCTGTAACAGGCCACACTGGTAGCCTGTTTTTGCACCAGAAGCAGAATAAATCTGTGCATGGTGGGGGGCTGGGCACAACATTAGATATTTCTATGGTGACTTAAATGTATGGCTTAACCCTGCTATAGCAATGCAAAGATTCAGAGTTGCCACTTGTTTGTAATTTGCCAACCAATCCAATTTTTCCAATTTGCTGGTGAAAGCTTTCTCTGAGACGTGATATTAACTGTCCCAATTGGGACACCAATTTATCAAGTCTTAAATGTAAATTTCACCACCTTCATGTAGTCATCATCATGGCGGTTGTCACAGGACATCCCCAAAAGTTCTATTAGTTGGCTTTTAGGCTTAGTTTGGGATTTTATAACTAAAAGGCATCTTGGCTGAACTGCCTTTGCAGGAAGAGATGTAAACCTAGTTCTAATTTTAGTAATTCCTTTGGAACACACAGGACATTCCAAGGATCCTTCTCCAGAATGTGCCCTCAATAACCTACAGCCAGTTTAGATCCTTCATGGCCAGTACCTCTATGCCGTACAATATCATAACACAGAAGCACTGTTTGTCAAGTATCATAATCCGCATAAGGCTGAAACCTGATGTTTCTGCTGCAAATTTGGAGATAAGAAAGATCTGTACTAATGCCTTCTTGCGCTTAACTGCAATCATTCACCCTTGGCTCTCAATTAAATTGATACTCAATACAATTCTTATCAAATGCAAGTTTGGGCTTTCCTGTTTTTCTTTTCGAGAAATGCATAATCTTTGTTTTATCAAAGTTGATGATCAATCCATTCTCACCTTCGTACTTGTATAGTTCAATAAGCAGTCTCTTAACTCCTGCAAAAGTATAATCAAGAATTACTAAATCGTCTGCATACAATAAACACACAATTTTTACACAGCCAAGTCTTGGAGTACAATAATCAACCCTCCTTAAGACAACGGGTCAAAGTTTGAAAGGTATATGTTAATTAGCAGGGGAGCCAGTACACAGACCTTCTTTATGCCTTTATTAATGGCGATTGGTGCTGTGACGGCTCCCCTACTATCCAACCTCACCATGCAGCATTCTAATAGCTCCAGGAATATTCATAGGGCAGCCCAAACACTCTATCTTGCTACATAGCTTCTTGCTGTTTACAGAGTCAAAAGTGGCTGTGAAATTAACCAGGGACACACACAATCAGGGGTTTCCCCTCTTGGTAGGTTGTGTTTATTTATTGTTTATTTTGCATTTTTAAAGCGCTCACACAGCCCACTGTTACAGGAATTGTATTTTTTTTTTAGTTGTGTACTTATAATGCGCTTAAATACCCGAGGTTTCTAAGCGCGGACCCGGGATCAAACCTATGTTGCTTTGTGTCATCTTGTTTCCAAGGCGAGCACGTTGCCACTGAGCTATCTTCCCAGGACGTGTGTGATCAACTTATCCATTCATCTTAAATTATGGACAACCACTGAGCCGGGCCTAAATCCTGTTTGGACTCTGTCTCACAATTGTGTGTGTTCTATGCACTTTCGTGTTTCGTCAATTAAACATGAGTAGAAGAGTTTGCCGGTTACATCGAGCATTGATAAAAGCCTGTAGTTGGAGGGTTCGGTACGCTTGTCTTTTTTGAAGACAGGAACTAATAGCAACCTCCTTCAGGATGCTGGAGTAGCACCTTGAACAATCACCTTTCTGAACATGGTCTCCAACCTAACAGCTCAAGCTTTAGGATTTTTTTTAGTACTGCATTTAAAAGTCCATTGGGGCCTGGAGTGTGTGATCCTTTAAGCTTGGCTATTTTGTTCTGTATGCCACCTTTATCTATTATCATATTGAAGCCTTCAGATGCTTTCTTTATGGTTGTAGGATTAAGGTTAGGGTATACAAAATTATTGGTTAAATAGTCTGTCCACTGTAAGGAGATGACAGAATGTACTACTAAATTGCTTTTGGCAGATCTTATTCCACCCAGAAATGTCCATATTTTCTCATAGTGCCTGGTGTTAACTATCTCAATTAAATGTTGCCACTGCATATTTTTGTGGGAGATTGCCACCAGTCAATCCAGCTCCTATATAAGTTTTTAACCAATCTACTTACCGGTATCTTTGTAAAAGTTATAGGAGTATTATAATTAATAGTGCGGATGGCCCTTTGCATGTTGCTCTTATCATCTCTTACTTCTTTGTCATTGTAATGCTGAGGAGTAGCTTTAGATGGCATTATGTAGTTGCCCTTCTGTATTGCTATACATGCAACACATTCTCTTATCCATTCGTCCATCCCATCTACTGTCAAGCCACTAAACCAGTCCAAGTTAGTTGTACTAAAACCAGATTTCAAACTTTTTCTAAGTTCCTCTGGGTCCAGTTTATCCTGTTCACACTAGAATTAATGTTGATGTCTCCAAACATTTCCTGCAACACAAAGTGACCCCATTCCTCGATTTTGAAATTAAGGAAACAATGGTCAATATGCATACTTTTGATAATTTTAGACCCTGTACAAGAGGCAATACATTATGTCTAGTATAAACGCAACCAAGTGTGGCATCTTTGTTGCCATTATACCATGTATACTGGCCAGGCCAGTCTCTGGATGCATGACCGTTCATCATGGTAAAACCCCAGTCATACAAATCTAAAGCATACCCACATAAGGTGTGTCACCTGGAAGGAACAATGGCGGTCAGAATGTTAGCAAGGTTAGAACTTCATCAAAATGAAAACTGACCCAATTTATCAACAAGAATGTGAGATTCGAGTGGGAGACTCTGGGCTGAATCTGGTGTGAGTCAGTATTGTTAGTGCATATAGACATACAAGGAAAAGGGGGTTTGAATTCGGCATTACATAAAAACTGACGTGACCAGTTAGCATCACACCTGGGGAACATGGACTAATTTGCAATGAAGCATAATAGTAAAAATATACTCATTCTACTAATACCCCTGAACTAGTAACATATCCTCGGACTAATGTACAAGGCTGCTCGGTCCATGTCTTTCGGTGAAAAATATTGGTGCAGAAATTTGGTACAAGCCGATTCATTTATTGAAATGGTACCAGCACAGGCTGTGCATTGTGCTTGGAAACATGGAATAAACATGAAGAATTAAAAGTATTCTGTGGTGAATATGTGTCAAAATGTGAGCTGAGGAATGTGAAATCCGTTTTGCTCAAAACAAGCTTATTGTTTAAAAGAGTTTCAGAGCAGGAACCAGAGCAGAACTATAACTCTTTTGCTTCTGTTTCTTTTGCCTCAGTCTCTGAGCAAAGATGCAGACTGAACACGTGCTATATGAAACTTTCTAGAGGGTTGGCCAATTGGGGGCATGTGTTGAGTGGTACATGACATCATAATCAGTGGCAGGCATTTTCTTACACTTTGTTTAGGCAAGCATACATTTCAGGGGCCTGATCTCACAGTTTGGTTTAAAAGGGATGTGCAGTAAAGTGAAAGGGTTGGTCTTTCTTCCAGGGCTCTCAGGGTGTGTTGCATTTGTCGAACGTGTCTGCACAGGCTTGCTCGGAAGACTCAGCTGAGTTCATTCATGCCAAGAGGGGAGAGAAGCAGATTAGGAAATGTTCTATGCAGACTGTCAAGGCAGCTGGGTGGTGAGAGAATTCCTGCCTTGCACTTGGAGGGCACACAGAACCAAGGGTGTTTTTGATGAGTTCATGGGTGAAAGTGAGGTGTACAATCTGGTTTGTTATTTTTCATGTGTTCTGCACCGTCCAAGTATCAAGCTTTAGATATAACAGAAGGTTTATAAGCTTCCAAGACTAGTGATAAGCTTCAAGGACGGTGTAGAAGTGTTCTGGCCATCTATCACAAAAAAGGTGTTTGAAGCCTAATGAGAGAAAAGGCTATTTACCAAGGGGGAAGCTTTCTAAATGAAACATGATGTTGCTATTTTTCTTTTCCCTTTCGAATCACAGGGGATGTCATGTGAAAAATATGTATATTGCACATGCTTGTTAGTACTTTTCATAAATCTTAATTACTCATAAAGCACGGAGTCAGCAGAGTTTCATGGAATCACTGTGGAGTCCACGTTCTTTCTGTTCCTGAGCGTTGTGAACATTGTGCTTTTTCTTATATCTGCTCTGCTACGTTGGTGAGCTGTCTATCAACGTGGAGTCTATTAGCATGGAGTCTACCTACCATTTTCACCATTGGAAGGAGGAGACACACAGACCTGAGGCTCAAAAACATCAGCTGATCCGCAGAGTGGATGCGGAGTCAGCAGAGTCTCGTGGAGTCTGGGTGGAGGCTGCAGTGGGGTTGCGCCTCCTCTTAGACCCACACAGAGAACAGATAACAGTACGAACTGTGAGCTATGCCCCCTCAGGAAGGCAACGAAGGAATCTAATGGACCTAATTGACCCTACCTGCGGGTCTTTGTACCCGGCAGCACACAAAAACAAATGCGCTAACAGGAATTTCTGCCCAGTCTGCTACACTTACTTCGTTGGATCAATCTCCCTCTCAACGCCCACCAATGTACAAAGAGTCATTCATCAAAAGCTGCCAGCAACAGCCCATGAAGGTGAGTTGCCCTCTGCCTTTTTTCCCAGCTCATCCAGCTGACCTCAGCACGATCTCCAAGGTATTAAGTATGACTGACATGTGGAATAGTGAAGAAACCACAAGCTCAGGAGAAGTGGGTCAGGTAGCATATAAGGTGAAGTCCATTAGTGACCTTTCGGTTCCTTCAAAAAATGTGCCATTCTTACCAATTAACATCGTCTCGCCACAAATCGATCATACTCAAAGTGAGATGAAAACAATAACCGGCACAAAAAACGAAGAGAATAGAGAACTGCGTCAAAGAATGAAAAGAAGGTCGATCTGTTTAATGGAAAAAACATAACAGAGAAAAAAAATTACAACTTTCACGAGAAGAACCTTTTGAAAAACCCATAATGAGACAGAAAATGAAGGCGGAGCTGGCAAAACGAACTTGGCAATCAAATTATGAGCAATACACCAAGCAACTCTCAAAGACACAGCCCCCATCCTCGCCAAAATATAAGAGATGTATGGCACATGTAATGGAAATTGAAAAACGTATGGCCAATCTTGACAAGCGGAATGCAGTATTTCAGCCGTATACCAACTAAGAACTGACAAAACCAGAGGCAGTCCATACATCAACTCTAATTCCACATGAAGATATATATACGTCCATACAATTAACATCAGGGCAGAAAAGAAAGTTAACTACAACACAAGAAAACAAGGATTTATCCAAGTTTCAAATGCCAGCTAAAGATCTATCACCCAAAAATATCCAACAAGAGGGGACAGCTGACAAATGTCCCCACAAAGGGAATGCAAACGTTCAAGACATCAAAAGAACCTGGCATACAAAGACAAGAGTCTCAACAAGCAGTGACTCCTTTGGGAACTGCCCTCCCAGTGCCTGAAACATTTCCAATATTTGAATGAATGAAATTTGGCTCTGGAAATACTCAACAAATTTGCTTTCACAAGAAATGACAAATTGGCCCACCGCCAACAAAAACACAGAACTAGACGAAAAGAGCATCACAAGCTTTTTAAAGAAACCTCATGATACCTCCACAAAGGAATACTTTGAATACCCCAAAAAGCGGTGAAAAGACGAAAACCTCTCAAAATGAAAATGGAAAAGATGCTAGCAACATAAGCAAACAGACTGCGTTAACAACTGAAGAACTTGTGGTCAGAGATGCCTTGATGAATCTATAAACATACACAGAAGAAGCCTCATCCCCAACTAAAGAAACTGAAATGCACGAAGAAGATCAATCATTAATCATTGTCGATGAATACAAAGAAGGACAATCATCAATTTTGGAAAGGAGAGAATTATCTTGTGAAACTATTATGGATAATGAACAAGAGAACATTAGTACGAATTATAGCATCATCTCAGATACATCCCTACAAGAACAGCCGACTTAGGAGGACGAAATACCAAATGAAGATTGCCCAAAAAACTATTCAGAATCATCAATATGGTGACTTAAGTTACCAATATTTAAAAATCCTCGATATAAAGAACTAAATAACAAGATAAAGTTGACACAGACGTATACCGAGAACAACAACCTCATCTTGAACAGAACTAATGTCCTTCGACTAATGAATGTCATACCACGTCTAAAAAATATCAAATCTGTGGACATTAACTTAGTTGAATTTGTTCACAAACAAAAAACAGATGAGGTCTTGTTTCAATTCAAATCTCTGTTAATATTTGGAAAGGTGATGGATAATACAGAAGCATTTACCAAACTGGGATTTTATTGTTCTAGATTGGATAACAATCACTATAATCCTTTGCGTCAACAAAACGGAACAGAGCCCTTGAGCAAAAGTCCCCCCCAAGATCGACAGGGAGATGAATTTGACACTCCATAAATTAATCTGTTCTATGACAATTCTATGATGCAAAATTTAATGGATATTTAGCCTGTATAAACCCAGCTATAAAATCGACTAATGGACGCAATTCGGCAGGCCTCTTAACACTGATTAAGAATGACAGCACCATGAAAGGTTTGCAAACATCAAACCAAAATCCATGGATGCAATATAGCAGAATCGAATACAAGACATTGTTACAGTCGACGAACAGCAAGGGAAAATAGAACCATACATCAAAAACAACTAAATCATTTGGGATTTTCAACATCTTTTGTAATCCAATTGCAATTAATGAGGAAGCACTTACTGACGCAGTACTTACATCCATCAATGTTAATTGTAACAACCACGGTAACATAGACTTAATAGAGTGCAGAGATCTCAATTTCCACACATTCGACAAAAAAGGACAGAAGATTGAATTAGAGAAACTCCAAGCAAGAACTCAAACTTGGACTAAGGAAATGGAAAAAAGAGACATAACATTAATAAATGGCTATAAGCGTGAACATATTCCATCTAAACCAACTTGTTCGAGAGGCTCGACAACATCCTACCTCGACTATATATACACCTCTGAAGAGATGACTACGGCGATTAATACATTTGCAAATGATAAAACTGAAGCCAGCGATCACAACAGAATATCGATTAATTGGTCAACTTCTATTCTTCCATCAAAAATAGAGTACAATCATATGCTGGCGTTAAATACTGGCACAAACCTCCTAAGAATATCAGAAAAACAAGTAAACACATTAATACATGTGTACCAAGAAACATCTTTAAAAAACAATGAGAAACTGCAATATACATGGATGTTAAAACCATTTATGTTGGGAAATAAGAAAAAAAGACCTGAGAAACAGAAACATCTTCATGCATATAATACCCAAATTGCAGCAAAAGAAGTAGAGTTGCGAAATAACATAATATCAATCAGTAAGGCTGGGCTAGAAGATTTCTGGAAGACTGTTAAACAACTAAAACAGCAATATAGAAATTGGTATAAAATGATGCAGGCCACTCGAATGCAAAATGATGCTGAAAAGATGATTGCAGCGCTCTGAAATAAGAACAGTACGAATGTATGGAGCCTCTTAAATGAAAATTACCTACAGAATGAGAAACTAATACTAGATGTCCCAGAAACTGAGTGGATATTACATTACTCAACTATCTTCCAGAGGACCAAAAACCCACAGATACATCTAAAATCTGATAAAACTAAAGAATGGAATATCTGTTTCGATACTGAGGACATTCTAAGACAAATAAAACAACTGAACCCATCTCTGGCCCTCCATTTATACAAACACTATAGTAAGAATTAGACTGTCACAAGAAGATTTTCTATCTGAGGAAATTCACACTTGTAGTGGACTCAGACAAGGTTGTCCTCTTGCCGAAAACCTGATTCAACCTCTATACAGCGGACTTTGCAGAAAATCAAGGAAAAATCATAGAAAACCACCCGAGGCTGAACAACTCTCCAATAGCATATGTGATGTATGCTGACGACTTAGTCATCTTTGATTGTATACAATTCGGGCTACAAAAAAGACTGAGACAGCTGGAAACGGTTTTTAGTGAAAATGTCGACTGTAACAATGTCGAAAAAAAATGTAGAAAAAAAAATGTAATGTGTTTTTTTTAATTTTTTTTTAATGGGGGGGGTTCTCCTCCAACCCCCCGTTTATTTTCACTAGCTAGACCGCAAAAAAACATAAAAATTAAAAAAACATTTAAATTTTGTTTTCGACATTTTTGCATTCGATTTTTTGCAGTCGACATTATAACTGGTCAGCGGTGGAAACCTATGCATCAGATAACAATCTGCAGATAAATACAACAAAAACACAAGTAATGTCTCTAACACGTTTATCAAATAAGAAAAAAGCTTTTCTTTCGATCTTTATGGAATGAAAAAAAACTAGACCAAGCAAATACAGTTAAATGCTTGGGTATGTTATTGAATCAATTGCAGGCAGAAAATGAATGCATAGAACCAATTAAATCAAAGGCTCTTCAGGCAAGGGTCCTACATCAAAACTATGGATCTTACTCATTACAGTCTACTGTTACCATCTATAGGCAGACAATAACAGCAATTCTAACCTATGGGTGTGAAACCATGTTGAATACCCCAAAAGACTTATGGAACTATCTAGAAGGTTTGGTCTGGCACAAGATTCTATCTTTTCCCCCCCATACCCAATTGTAAGAATACAATTTGAGTTGGCTCTACAATGTCTCGAATCCATCAAGAAGTGGAAATCATTAATGCTTTATAGGAAGGCCCTAATCAGAGATGAGATTCCACCAGTTGATACTCTGCGGGAAAAAGAATCCCCATCAAAACAAATTGTTCTGAATATGTGGAAGACTTCATGTAACCAAATAATGGAGATTGAAGGTATTTCAGAAGACATGTTAGTACTTCGACCACAACAAGGAAAGAAAATACTTCAATATAACACCTGGATCTTAACCATTGAAAAAAAGTCAAGATATCAACTCACTCGCATATGAAGTGCATGTTTTAAATCAATTGCCTCAATACTTTTGAAATAAAATTCCCAGATAAATCAATAAGAGATACCTTTGCCTACACATCAACATATTGCCAACACATGAGGTTTTGACGAATGCAAAACAACTTCCAGAAACAATGACATTCTGTAGATTTTGCTTAGTAAAGGACTAAATAGGGTCAATTCAACATATTATCACGTCCTGTCCAGCGCTTGATGAAAAACTAATATTATTTAGAGATGTGATTCCACCTAGGAGAGCAAAACTTGATCATAAGCAACGATGGTCACGCATTCTAAGAGGAGACAACAAGAAATGAACTTTGAGAATTATCCAATTTTGGAGAGTGATCAGTGTAATTAATGGTAAAAATGTGTGAGATTAGAGTTGCGAGTAACAATAATAATAGTCAATGTGAGATAAATATATTGTTTTATGGACACTGAAGATTATTTTAATGATGTGCTGCTTTTTGTAAAGGTTTTGAAAAACCGTTCACACTTTAAACATTTTTTAAAAAAGCACAAAAAAGAAAGAAGCAAGTCAGCCTTGGTCTGTTTATTATATGGCCTAGTTACTTGCAATGGCATACAGACCGGTGTGCAGCTGGTAAAGTATTTTATCGTTTTACCACTTGTGATATTTTAATGTGCTGCATGTGGTAAAACACAAGGTAAGACATGTCACTGTAAATGGGCTCATATACTAAGGGGCTGGCTACATAGTCTTTAGGTGACTTGGTAAGTGTATTCTGAGGTGCCACCAGACAGACCCCAGTTACCACATGAGAATGAAATTGAGCTAAAGTGTCCACCAGGTCCGGTTGTTGGTTTACCACTTATGATCCTCATATAAGAATAATATCAGGTAGTCCTGTGTATTTGGAGCTCACTAGAATAACACAAAATACCCCCAATGGCCCAATCCCTTTACTTCACATCTTTCTCCTAACTTAATTTCCCATGCCAATATTTAGGGTTTAAAGGCAGCAGTTAAAGTGTCACTTAATTCCTGAAACTTAAAAAGGTTTGGAAAATCATACCATGAGTTCTTTATCTCCTTATTGTGCTACTTTTTAAACTTGTGATTCCAGAGATCTCAAGTTTGAAGTGGCAATGTGTGAAAAGACCCCCCAGTCTGTTTCTTTCCTTTTAGATCCCGTCACTTGCAGGTTTTTCTTTCCCATTTGAAAATTAGGAAAACTACAAGCCCCGAAATTCCAAGCGAAACCAGGACTGGATGACCTTCTCATGCATGGCCACAGGAACCTTAGCGCTTTGTGATAGATGCTTCCCTCCACATCAGGGGCTAGATTACAGACACGTTGCACCAGTGCAAGTTCAAAGTTGCATGGTATTAGCACTAGGAAAAAGTTTATCCAATTTATAAAAACAATAGGACATATTAGAAAACTATTCCACCATGACAACTGCAGTTTGACATGTTATAATCAGCAGGGAAAACATTGCCCTAATGCATAAAATATACGTTTTGACAGCATTTTTGCACCATGGCAAAGTTTGTCTTAGTGCAAAAATGCATCAAAAATGTATCTCATGGTGCAATGGTTTTCTAATATGTCCCAGTGTTTTTAAAAATCGTGTACATTTTGTCCTAGTGCTAATAATGTGCAACTTTGCACCTCCACAGGTGTAACATTTATGTAATCTGGCCCCTGGAGAGATAAACATTTGAGCTTGGATTGCAATTTTTTGTGTGAGCTCAATGATACTTCAAGAAAGCATTTTGATTTGCCTCTGTCTGAAAACCAATGGCTAGGGTGTATAGTGTGATTTCCCCTAGCCACTTTTCCCCTGCAGGCCACCACCCCATCCTCTAAAACAGCCCAAACAGAATATAAAAGGAGCTGCTGTAACTAAAGGTTAAGGCAAATGAAAGGATATGGCAACTCAAAAAGCATTCACAGAGAAAGGTGTGCGTAGGCTTATACAAAGTAGCAATGGAGCGTAAAACATGTATAAAACACATTTGCATTACACTATGAAATAATCAAGGACGTGGAAGAATTCACCTTTTGAAAGCTGCCACTATGCAAATGACCTACTTAGCACAGGAACAATCCTGGTTACAAATGAATCATTTTCTTGCCCATTGTCCACAAAACGTTTCAACCAATAATTTCAAAAGGTTTTCATGTAACAAGGATCATGCGTCAATAAGTCATTTTGTGGTCGATTCATGGAGCAAACGTGCGCCGAAAATCCCAGCGCAAGCAGGCGCAAGGTAGCGCAAGCGTGAGAAACGCAGCACACGTGCACGCGTGCGATTCAAGGAAGACTCTGCGCATGTTTCTCGCTGTCCGTGCGCCCAATCCTGCCATGGCACACGCAGGCACACACGGCGTGTGCTACGCGCACAGCAAAAGCGCACATAGCGCGGCGCACACAACCAAAGTGGGCGGAACAGTGGGCGTAATACGCGGAATGGGAAATAACGCGTGAAAAAGAAGGCGTAACTGGGGAAGTACTGCAGGGAACTACACGGAACGCCCACACGCACAACAACAACCCGAATTCATGGATTCGAATACGGGAAACCCGCGCACAGCAAAAGACGTGCACAGGCGTCAACGCGTCCGCCACACGAAGGCAGGCGGAAGCATCCCCGCGCACAGTATAAAAAAGCGCGCAAACAACAAACACGTATATACAGCTACGATGAATGCCCCATTTGTCGCAGCACTGATCGTGGGACACCGCAGGAGGAGGAGAATAGCCAGGGCACGCATTTTCGCACCACGGACAAGCCTTTTTGGGATGCCTGACGACCAGGTCTACGGCAGGTATAGGTGTCCACCTCGTATCATCCTAGACCTGGTCAGGGAGTGGGAAGATGACCTTACATCCCCCACCCTTTGCTCCCAAGCATTGAGCCCCTTGGAGAAGGTGCTCAATGTCCTGCATTTTTTGGCCACTGGGTCATTTCAGCGGACTACTGCCATAGTGGGGGATGTCTCACAGGCCACGCAGTCACGCTGCCTACACCAGGTACTGGCAATCATGACAGCACGCCCCTCAGTCCGCAAGCACATATACATGCCCAGAACACCTGCAGAAAGGCAGGCCATTGTCCTGGATTTTTTCAGGGTGGCACACTTCCCCAAAGTGCTCGGTACCATAGATTGCACCCATGTGGCCCTACGTTCACCTAGGGCCACTGAGCATATCTACCGAAACCGCAAGCACTGGCATTCCATCAATGTACAGGTGGTATGCGATGCAAAGGGAATCATCACCTCTGTCTATGCAAACTACCCGGGCTCCACCCATGACAGTTTCATATAGAGAATGTCCGTGCTGACCCGGGCCCTGGAAGCTGGGCAGCATGGCGACACATGGCTCCTAGGTGAGTACAAATGCCCTTGCACATGCATGCATGTTACGCACACACAAACACACACAAATACACAAACCCCAATAATCACAACCATTTACACCTCCCCAGGGGACAGTGCCTACCCTCTGAGCAACCACATGATGACGCCAATCCGGAACCCCACCACACCACCCCAGGTAAGATACAACGCCGCCCATATTGCAACCAGGGCCATAGTGGAGCGCACATTCGAGTGCTCAAGTCACGTTTCCGCTCCCTTGACGGCTCTGGCGGGCAGCTACTCTATGCACCCCCAGTAGTGTGCAGGATCATTGTGGCAGCATGTGTCCTGTACAATGTTGCAACACGGCAGGGCGTACCGGTGGACATGGTGGTGCCCCCACATCCCCAACCACAGGCACAGGCGCTGCCCATGGGAGGGGACAGGGCACGTGGCGAGGAAGCCCGGACCCAGCTTGTGGCCACATTTTTCACCTAAACTTCCACCCCTGTGGAGTGCACACAGGCCTGGCACATACCAGGTGACAATCGATGATGACAAAGAGACAGTCAACTGTCACAACCCTACCACCCTGAGATAGTTGCCATGGAAGTGCCACATTGTCTGCATCCCTAGCTACTTAAACACAAGCTATCCTGTGTGACCAAAAGGCACACATATGACATGACATGATATGGCCTATACACAAGTATTTCAAGGTGCGATGAGGCAGGGAGGGGGGAACAAGGGAAGACAGACAACGATACTACTAGGCCAGGTGTCATTTAGATTGTGCAAGTGCAGGGGTAGGGGGAAGGGAAACGTGCAAGGGGAAGAGGATGGGGGGAGTGCAGTAGAGGGTAAGTAGACTAAAAAACAAATACATAGGCCAGCTGGTGGCAACTGCAAAGGTAAGTGCAGACAAGTGCTGGGAAGGGGGGGGCTGTAGGGATAGAGAGACAGTCCCGCAGTGCAGGGGTTGCCAGGGATGCAGTGCAAGTGGAGAGTGGTTGGGCCAGGGACCGAGGTCGGTGAGAGTGGCCCAGTTGCAGATCCAGTGCAGTTCCAGGGAAGAGGTTTGCAAGGGAGAGGCAAAGAGAAAGCAGAAGCAAAGAGGAAGGTCTTGAGGTGCTTCCCGAACCGGAGATGGTTCTCCTCAAGTTCCAGTGAGGCAGGAAGGCTGTTCCAGAGGGAGGCCCCTGCCGCGGAGAGAGATCTACCCCCAGCTAGTTGCTTTGAGAAGCGGATGACCCTGACATGCAAGGTGTGAATCACACACACCTGCAAAACAGGCCATGGCCATCACTGTTATGTTACTCAAACCCTCCCAAACCACAACATGACATGGCAAGCAATACCCATACACCAACACAGTAACAATAAGGTACACATTGCCATGTCCAAAATGTACAGTGGCATCAGACAATGATGCCTGACATGGAATCAGATTAAATGACTGACCAACAACCTCCCACCCAAAATAAGTCATTTCCAAATGCATTACAAGAGTTAAAGACGTAACATAACAATGAATGCCTGTCTACATGCACATTGTGCATTGCAAAATCAACACTGCAGCTTCTGTGTGCTGTGTCCAACTCCTGCAACACACTGCTCATCGCACAGCACAGTGAACAGCCATTGTGTGTGATGTACACCCTGAGCATCACATTTAAGCGACAGACCACATCAAAAAGCAAATTAGGCATGTACAGGATCCATAATTGGTCACAGAACATGTGCTGCAGGGACACAGTGGGCACCAGAAGGCAAACAGTGTACACGTGGATATGCAAGTGTGGTTGTACATGTAGTGCATCAGAGTGCAAGTGTGTGGGTCAGTAAGGACATGCACTCAACATATGCATGTGCAATCAAGTGACCATCAGTGTCCTCTACACATCACATGTGAACATTCACCATGTGTACACTCCAGCATGTCAAACCACAACTATCCCCTCGCACCTGAAAGGTAAACACAACACATGAACAGGCATTGATCAGCAGAACACAACATGTACATATGATACCACCATTACAATGTCAGGGTTCCCATCACACTGCAGGGCAAGGCAACTATCAACAGCAACCCCCCTCTCCCTCACAAATGACCATGACCCACTGAACAACTGCACCTGGGTCATGGAGCCTTCAACCCTCAATTCCACCTGGCCACAGGATCACCTTTCCCCTCCGTCACCATCTCCCACCTTGTGTGTAAAAAGGTGCCTGCACCCTCAGAGTCCACACTCATTTACAAAATCACAAAATCCAAGCCAGAAAAACGAACCAGAACACCCTCCAGTAGATGACTTGACGTAGCAGTACCTCACAAAGGCCAAGTACTACCACAATGATGTAACAACCAAGGTAGCACAGTAAAACAATGTCAGAACAGGATGTGAACCATGTGTGTTACATAACATAGAATGATGCACCATGAACGGATGTGTACTGTCACAGGTCCCGTGTCCAGGCGCGGGAGTGTCACGAAACAACCACCCCCACGTGTCTCGGGTGACTGCAAGGTCAAACTCACACAGGCCTCTGAGACCCTGGTGGGGAAGGAGGGTCAGGGATATGCAGTCGGGACAGGTGTTGGCACACTGGACAACTGGAATGAGTGGCAGGAGAGGGGAGGAGGAATGACACATGAAAGTAGGGAATGCACAGAAAATGTACTACCTGCATGAACACATACACAATCCAAACAAACCTGGACATCATTGTCATGGCCTTCTGTAGTCCAGGCTTAGGAGTGGCACGAACCAACCACCCCCTCTAGGGTTTTGGCGCCTGCAAGTTTGGGGCTTACACAGGCATCCACAAATCCAGCGGGGAAAGAGGGTTAGGGAACGTTGCTTGGATAGGTACGGGAAGCAGGAACACAGGGTAGAGGGTAAGGGGTTCAAAATCGGATAGGATTCCGGGTGATTAGGGGGAAAAAAACATACCAAATTGAATTACACATTCATCCATGCATTAGTGCACCCCCCAGCAAGCCTACGCAGAGTAGTTTGAAAGAAAAACAACAAGACCTTAGCTCTGGTTTTGAGTGCTGGCCTCCTGCCTGCGCACTCTCAGGTCCGGTTACAGGAGCACTGCAATGCTGCAAAGAGAGCCACAGTCAACAACCTGTACGTGCCCATTACACAAAAACACACCACCAAACATGCCCGATAGCAACAAACTACTCTACAAACAGACAATCTGGTGTAGATGCTTCGTACCCATATATAACATTACCCCTGTGATGGGTCATACACAGTCAATGCAGTAAGTCAGCTGCCGGTGGGTGCGTGGCAAATGGAACACCAATGAGTCACAATTCACACAACATGCAATGTTCCCTGGGTAAGCAGACAGACCCATATAGCAAGGCATGACTTCAGAGCAAGTAGTGTACCACCATGACCGAAACAAAGTTGGCAGTGCATTTATCAAAATGTACATGGAAATGAAATGCACTGCACCCGAGTATGTCCCTTGCTGTATGTCCCTGTGAGCTGCCCCTTTCCATGTCTCGGAAGGCTACATGGTTGATACAAGTGCCTCAATGGACCTTGGTGTACCAGAGGGTATGTGCCACTGCCCCTGCAGGTGTCCCAGAAAACCTTACAATCAACAGCCATCAGTCCACCAACACATCTGAGCTGCATTGTGTGCTTCAACACCAATATTCGTCCAAGCTCACCCTCAGTGCTGTGACTAAGCCTGCATGTGCAACTCGCCTGGTGCAAGCTTTGCTGTGTTGTGGCCCCCCTGTGCTGCTCACCTTGCCTGGAGTTCCTTGGAACATGTCAGCAGTTCTAGGATGTAGGTCTGCAATCCCTGTGCCTCTGCTTGTGCACACATGTGCATGTGGGCACCAACAAACGTGTCCAGATTTCCGACGTCCAATGGGCCATGTCTGCTGGCAAAGGTGCTCTGGAGGCTCATCCCCCTGCAGAAAGGGCATGAAACACATGATTAATGCTTTAAAGTCATCTGTGTGTGTCTCTTCAGGCATCTCATTACTTGACCATGTCAGAGAGTTACATCAGAAATCACACCATCAGTCCGTCTTTCACATCCAAAGTGTGGAACACTATCTACGGCATGAACTGCAACAAGCACGTGTACAGTAAAGATAAGAAACATACTACACAATGCATAGCAATGAATGTACACATTAATCATGAAACACCCCATCTAGCAAAAGCTGAACAGTGGACAATAACACCGAAATCATCCCCACTAGGGGTGTCAACACAAGTCACACAGCACCAGACATGCCACAGATATGACAGTCCAAAGCCCTTGTGTAATAGGTTGTGACACCGAACCATCCTTGCGAGCCCATGGATAAGGGAGGCAGGAGTGGCATATGTGAGTCAAGGACCCCAAGCAGCAAACACATACACAAGACAAGCATGAAGGGCCCAGCTGGAACAGACAGTGGATGCCTTCAAAAGCCACAAAGAACCGCACCATCACATGAAAGCACAATAGACAAGCAATGTTAAACTATATTAACTAATTACACTAACTATGGAAAACCTACATTACCTAATTAAACTAACTATCAAACAGAAACGTAACTAACTAAACTAAAAGAAAAATAAAAAATGGCCACATACGACCCGGGGGGGAGGGGAGGCACCCAGGCGGGGTGAGGTACAGGGTGCTGCTCAACATCCACATGCGATGAAGCCAAAAAAAAAACCTCCATGGGCTCAACGCCTGCGCAGCCCGATCTATGTGGGAGATAGATGGTCGTCCGAGTCTGGCTCATCCTGGAAAGGAGGACGTGGCACAGTAGCCTGGCCACGCCTAGCCGCAGCTTGCCCCTCGTTGGCAGCAAGTCAGCCGGACGGGTGAGCCTGGTTCTGTGTGGCGATGTGACGTAGGTATGCATGCAGAACCTCACGTGATACACGTGCTTCCTCTTGCAAGGTAGCACGTGTAACACGGAGTTCCTCCTGCAAGGCCTGGCTGGACAACCGCTGCACCTCCCTGCAAGCCTGTAGCTCAGCCGAGATGGTACGCTCAAGCTGTGCAAACCTCCCCTCTGCCCGCTGCCTCTGGGACATCATAAGGACACCCAGAGTGGATTTGAGGGAAGCATACTCCTCCCTCAGGGCATCCATGTGCGCCTCTGCGTGAGCAGCAATTGCTTGACGCAGAGATGACATTTCAGCCTGGCGTGCCCTGTCTGAGGCCGCCATGCCCAGCCTGAGCGAGCGGGCCGTGGACCGTGCCGCCTGCTGCTGGAGAAGCAGCTGCCTAGCAGGGGGGAGCACAGATCGGGCCACAAGCTCCATGCTCTCAGCGATGTTCTCCATTGCTGCCCCCTACCGTTCGGAATTGGCAGTCATGTCTTGCTCCCACTCAGTATACTGCGGTTGCGCGCGGCGATCACGTTGCCGGGCTTGACCCCTGCGGGACCCAAGGACCGGGGGTCCTCGCTGTGTTGGCACCGCCTGCGGCTGCATGACTACATGCCCCCATTGACGTGATGTCCCAGGCACATCAGTGACTGGTGTGGAGGGTGACCCTGCATCCGGATCCACCACGGGCGGAGGAACCAAGACTGTCTGATCCCTCAGTGCAGGTGTCGCAGACAGAGGAGTGTCCACATCAGAATCACTCACCCCTGACACATGGACTTGATGCTCATCCAACTTAACATGGACGTCAGAGTCGTCATCAAGGCTGGACTCATAGGCAGCCAGAGACAAGATGGACTGTAGCACTTGGGGGTTTTCGTGGCCTACTACCCCACAACCCCCACTAGTGCCGGGTTGATGTAGTGGTAACAAACCTGTGTCTGGCATGACAACACCACCCTCCGCCTCCATTGCGTCATCACCTGAAAAATAGAGAGAATAAAGGTCACTACACATGTCAGAAGCACACAACACACACACACACCGACAGCAAACGCATCAGGCAGACATGTGACACACAACATATAACCTGGCATGCATGCTGGGTCAACTTTGAATTGCTTCTGTGATCAGACCTGTTGAAAGGTGGCAGATTCCATGGAAGTGGGTCTATGCAGTGCAGAAAATGTGTACGCCACTCACTACCTACATGTACAAGGACTCCATGGTGTGTGCCAGGAAATGTGAAGGCAGTGCAAGGTCAAATTCAGGCATCACGTGCATTGTGCATTCAATGTGTACCATATCTAGAAGCCAAGCACCCCTCCACCCCAGTACCAAAGCAGGGATGCCTAGCATGGTATCAAAAGGCTGACCATACACCTGTGTATTGACAGGCAGTGTTGACTGGCATCAACAGCTTAATGTGATTCAAGTGACAACACTGCAAATGATGATGGGACAGTAAGCAGGACACATGATGAAAACTCTGGATGCCGCACATGTGTGAAGAAGACACAACAACACTTGGACAGAGTCATTGGCCATTGAACAGGCTGAGGTCTGTGAGCCACACAGATTGTCAGACCCTAAACATGTGTGCAACGCAGTACTGAGCCACAGTTGACATGGGAAGGCTGATGAGATGCCATGCTATGTATGTAACCAAGGACTTGTATTACAGTGATCATCCAGTCAAGGACACATAGGGGCATGCGTGCAGTGCACATGGAGCATGAATGGGCACTCATGTCCCTGCGGGACATCTGACGTATGCACAGTACAAGTGAGATACCGTGCATCAAAGTACTAAGGCTGTACCACACGGCATATTTCTGGCAGATTCTGTGCTGGAAGTTAGCATCTACACAGGACACATGAACAAGAAAGTACACAATGGCAAGATTGAAGCAGACCAGTGCAAAGGTGGAACTGGGTGCAGAGTGGCAGAGGAGGGGCAAGGGAGCATGCCTACATGGAGTCCCCGCATGCAGGCAGAGGAGACATGCATGACGGAAGCATTGCATTACTCACACATCAGAACCATGTACACGTCACATGTAGCGGCAATCATGCACAACACATCCCACAAGTGAAACACACACGTCCTCAACAAACACGCATCAACACTCACTGGACTGGGCATCAAAGTCCAGCATCTCTCCCACTCCTTTGACCAATTCAGGTGGTATGAACTCCGCAACGAGTGCCTCATGCGGAGTGAGCTCTTCCTCCTCTGGTGCAGGCCCACCGCCAGTCACCAGAGTCAAGTTGTAATTAGAGGCACGCTTAGCCTTAGTGCTGCGTTTGATGTCATTCCAACGCTTTTTGCACTCTTGCGCCGTGCGCACCTCATGGCTGAATGAACTGACATGTTCCGCAACATGCTTCCAGTGGGTGTCACGTTGGGCAGCCATAGTCCGACTATTGGCACCCACTAGCATGCCACGGCTGTGGCCCCGCACGTAGTCCACGAGGAAGTCCAGTTCCTGCTTACAGAAAGGCTTCTTCCTTGACGTGCAGGAGGTCGTGGCTGTGTGTGGGGTCCCAGCCTGTGCTGCAGGTGCAGCCTTCCTCCTCTTGAACTGTGGCGCAGACCCTGGCTGGCTAATGCCGCCCTGACCAGTATGGCCAGTGGGTTCGGTGGATTGAGCCAAGGGAGTGGCAGGGGGATGGATGACCAAAGGCCTGACTTGTGTCAGTGGCAGCTGGGTGCCCACTAATGGACCCTGCGCAGCAACATCAGCTGTGGCAGGGTCATTGACCGCAACGGTCCTGGTCCTGTAACGCATATCCCCAGCGCTCCACGTCCAGGTCCTTGAGAGGCAGACCCTCTGGAGTCGAGCGGTAAGTGTACATGCATCCTGATTGTGAGCTGTGCGTGTGGTGATGTTTCAGTAGTGTGCAGGTTGCACATCTGTTTGTATGGGGTCAAGTATGGGTGGGGTTTACAGGGCCGTGAGGCTAACACATGCGAGGGCTGTAATGTGTGAGACATGGATGGTGCTTGTGTGTGTAGGCTTGCATGCCAAATGCAGTTGTGTGGGCACACATGTTTGGATGAATGTGTATGTAAGTAGACATGTTCGTGATGTCACGCATGTATGTTGTTTTCAGCTGCATGTATCAGCACTGTGTACATGTGCATGTGTGTGTATTTGACAAGGGTGCAACAGTGATGCAACATGGATGCATGTGACAGCGGGATGTGGAAGCCTGATTGGCAGATGTGACATGGATGCCCATCTGAACACTGCAACACTTGGCAGAGGTGTACACATGCATGCAAGTGTGGTGGTGTGTGTACATGTGTAGTGCACTCCCTGTGTTGCATGTGATATCTGGCTCACCATTGCCTGCTCATGCTGTTGTATGTGTATGGATGGTGCTGGCAGTTGCAATATGGCTGTGGTATGGCTCATGTGGCCAAGTTGAAATGACATGTGTGTTGGGGATTGTGATGGCATGTCTGAGGTTTGCCAATGCCACTCATGTACAACTGTCATGTGTGTATGTGTCCATTGTACAGTGCCCTGATGCCTGTGTTTTCTTTCTCCATGTCTGCAGCGTCAACTGATGAAGAGGGCGGAGAAGGTGCTGTGGAGCACAGCGGCGGGGATCCCACCGCCAGCCGGAGACACAAGGCCCGGCTCCCCTCCCAGGTTGTGATCTCGTCAGGGAGAGAGGAGTCCGGTGCCGTGTCCCAGGTCGCAGCTGCCGGGGGGAGGTCCAAGAGGCGGAGATTGGAGTTGGACTCCTCGGCAGCAGAAGGGGCAGCTGGGACCCCACAGGGCCCAACGGGGGAAGATGGCACAGAGTCAGCCAGGTTGGTGGGGGGTTTGGTGGAGGAGGAGGCCGTGCAAGCAACAGAGACGGTGTCTGGAGGTGGGGATTCCACTTGTGCTAGTGGTGCGGTGCAGGACCAGGGACAGTAGGCAGCACAGGCCGCCGCGGAGGTGCCTGTGTGCAATCCTGTCCCTGATCCTGTCCCTGCATCATCTTGCACCAGCAGGGATGGCTACGTCCAGACCCGTTTTCAGGCAGGGGATGAGCTCACGACAACTGGCCTTCCTCTGCCTGCGGACGTGGCTATCCGGGTCTGGGTTGAGCCTGTCCTGACTGGTGTGGTGTTGCGTGAACAGGCCATGCGAGGTGACCCACAGTGCTGGGGGGTGGGGGTGCAGGGGAACATGAGTTGGGGGCCTGCTGGCAGGTGCCCCACAGTGCTGGGGGGTGGGGGTGCAGGGGAACATGAGTTGGGGCATGGTGGAGGGTGCCCCACAGTGCTGGGGAGTGGGGGTGCAGGGGAACATGAGTTGGGGGCCTGCTGGCAGGTGCCCCACAGTGCTGGGAGGCGGGGTGCAGGGGGACATGAGTTGGGGGCCTGCTGGCAGGTGCCCCACAGTGCTAGGGGGTGGGGGTGCAGGGGAACATGAGTTGGGGGCCTGGTGGAGGGTGCCACACAGTGCTGGAGGGTGGGGGTGCTGGGGGACATGAGTGGGGGTGCAGGCTAGTCCCCTGTGGTGTGGGCTGCCTGCAGGGGCCGTGGAGGTTGTGGAGCGAACACCTGGGAGGACCCACACGGCCAATTCAGGTGTAGTACTCCACGGAACCCCTGAAATACATGTACCCTGCTGATATTGCGTGTGAAACTTCCCGCGCACCCCAAGATACACGTACCCAGGAAATTTGCGTGTGATACTTCCAGCGCACCCCAGTAATACAGGTACCCTGCTGAATTCACGTGTGTAAGTTTCCGCACACCCCGAAATACACGTACCCAGGATATTCGCGTGTGGAACTTCCAGCGCACCCCTGATATACACGTACCCTGATGGAATCGCGTGTGAAACTTCCCGCGCACCCCTGAAATACACGTGCCACGCTCGCACAGGGGCAATCGCGTATGAAACTTCCCACGCACCCCAGTAATACAGGTACCCTGCTGAATTCACATGTGTAAGTTTCCGCACACCCTGAAATACACGTACCGAGGATATTTGCGTGTGGAACTTCCAGCGCACCCCTGATATACACGTACCCTGCTGAATTCACGTGTGAAACTTCCCGCGTACCCCTGATGTACATGTACCCTGATGGAATCGCATGTGGAACTTCCCGCGCACCCCTGAAATACACGTACACAGCTGAAATAACGTGACGAACTTCCCACGCACCCCAGTGATACACGTACCCCGCTTGCCGTGCTGGTACAGGGTTAGCGCAGCCCTTTGCGCTGGATTGGGGATTTTGATGCCTTTTCCCTGCGCAAGGGGCGTAACTGGCGCTGCTGCAGGGTCGCTGCGCCACTGTGCGCCACGGCTGGTTTTGGTGGCTGGAATCCATGAATACGCTGTGCGCGAGAATGTATTTTGGCGCACGCGGCTGGCGCAGGGATTCGCACGCGCACACTGTGCACCAGCCGCGTGCGCCACTTGTGCGCTGAATTCTATGAATTACCCCCTTGACATTTCACTGTATACAGCTTATTTATTCAGAAGCAAGGTGAGTGGCACTAATAAATGGGTAGGTGTATAAAATGATACAATCACTTAAGATTTAATGATAGGGTCCAATAGGCATTGCCGGTTTAAAGATGACCAATCACAGTTCAGAACATTTTTTGAACCCAGAAAAGATGACTGGGTCAGCACATTTTAAGATGGGGAATCTGTCTTACATAACAGTTAAATGAGATCACATTACTTTCCGGCTCTCACACTTCCCTATGTCAGGTGTGTGTTCCAAAAAAAGTCAAATAAAACTTTTGGCTTTATCAATGCTTGCTTTTAAAAGATCTTCAGTACTAGGAACAGTTATGCATGAAGGGTCTGAACACACACTTGGTTCAGACGTTTGTATTACACAAGCACATTTGAATTCAATTAAGTCATTAACTCTCAGCAGACACATTAAAAACAATACTGGCAGGATGAAGTTTGGTGTTAATGTGTGATAAATATAGCTCAACGAGATGGTGTGGAGGTGCAGGTCATGTGCAGAAATGTCCATAGGGATTTTTATGCCCATAAGCAGTTAATAGGTGGCTAACTATGTTAAATGACAGTCCCTCTGCAAATGCCATCTCCTTCCTAGCTGTTCCTAAATGCAATAGTTTCGACTGAAGCTTTCAAATGGATATATTGCATACCTTGCAAGATCCAGAGACCAGAAAGGAGAACCAAGACCCTTTGGAGGGGCGTGGCATTGTGCTAAGGGGCCACCCTGGCTCATGGGCCACAGTAACATAGCTTGACAACGATTCTAAGCAATGGGTAGACATACTTTCTGGTAGGAGTGGGCCCAAATTACATCAAGAAGGTGACCTTCTGCCAGAGGGTAAAGCAATCTATGCTGAAGATCTACCTGTTGAGGCTGTGAGGTCAAGAAGCATGCTGGGTGCTATATCACTGGAAGCGAGAAGTCTGGAAGCAGCTCAAGTACTATAACCCTGAGTCTGGGAGTTTTGAATCAAACAAGTGGTATATTCCTGAGACTGTACATTACACCTACACCATTGACTCCTGAAACACTCTAACGACCCTTTTCTTCTGTTGTTCATTCTGATTGCTTTAGGAACAGTTGGTGCTCCTTAAACAAATGCCAAAAGAACTAAGAATATGCGAGAGCCCCTGTATTTTAGTTGAGTGACTGCAACTACTCTAAGTTACCCACCCTGATCCGTTTCGAAAACCAATGTTGAGTTTAGTCAAACATTTTGGAACTATTGGCATACATCCAACCCGACATATTGTTCTTCTTTTAAAGGTGTTGCACTATAATTTGGTCATGTGTGTACTGTTGGTTACTTTGTCACAGAATATACTCGACTTGTGTAACCGAAAGCTAGGAATTTGTTAGAATTATTTATTGGAAACTGGGAGTAAAATGGGATTGTGCAATACAACAGAGGACGTGTACCAAAACTGTCCAACCGTAAGAAAGGAGTATGTTAGAACTGTGCAAACATTAACTATACCTTCAATATATTGAAAATGTGTGTATCGGGATACTGTAAAAAAAATTGGAAGATTTGGGGTTTACCGAACTGGCAATACACTAGGATTCTAAAAACTGGAAACATACCCAACTATAAATACACTTGAATGGTGCACTTTGGGTGTGCACTGTGTTTACTGATAAAGCTAAAGAAGGACTTTCCTTGCATTATAAATCCTGGGATTATCCTAGGGAGGCTGTGAATATACTGTGTTTGGAGAAACTTGGAATGTACTTGCACAGTGGAAATGTGAATATACCATTGTCTTAAATAGGAATACTCTTGAATGTCAATCTTGGAATATACTGGCGTTGTGCAAATGTACTGTGGTTGACAAACTGGATTATACTAAATTGATATACCAGGAGTATACTTACATTGTCAAGCTGGGCATTTAATGAGATTTTGCAGGCTAGCATACCATTTTCAATAAGACATATACTGGGATTTCCAAACTTTTTTCATAATAATGGCTTTTAAATTTCACTGTAAATATAATGAAATAGTGCAATGGTAGCATTGCACTAATTGTGCATAGGTACACTGTGAGTATCTTGCAAACTGTGCCTAATCTGGTATTGTGAACAATCAGAATAAACTTGAATTAAATTAATAAATGTATTGTATATAGGAATACGGGGGTAATTTACTCGCTATGTATATAATTTTTTGTGTATAACCCTAATGAGAGGGTGTTTTGTATATATGTTAAGCTTTCATATACAATAACCAAATGATATTTGTTATTTGCATGTAACTTTAAAATTGTAAATAAAGTGAAAAAAAATATATACTTGAATTCTTAAGACTGGCAAACTAGTCAGAATTTGAAAAATACAAGGCTTGTCAAACTGATAATATACTATGAGTCTCCAAAATAGAATTACTACTAAAATTGGTTATGGTTACTGCCACTTGCCCCCGCGGGTTTACCACAGGATTAGTTAGAGAGGTGGTAAGGCATTGTTAGTCTCTATTTTCGGAGTCCATAGGACTCCATTGGGATTGTTGTAGAATTACAACAGGCGGTAATTTCTCTGCAGTAATACCGCTGTTTTTTGTGTTAAATCAACCCCAAATTTGGGATTTGGCAGCCCGATAAAATGGAGATAATTCTATTAGCACCGAAGAAAGTGGCGGTAACAGAATTACCGAATCAGAGAAAGGTATTCACCACCATAATTCTTACTAATTACTTCTCTGTTTTTTGTCAAAAATGTGTATTTAACAATCTACAATAAGAATATTTTTGCACCCCAGATCCACTACCCACATAAGTGGAAACATTAAGCCAAGGGAACTTCCCAAGGTGCTGGTTGCGACCATGAAGAACAAGTTCCACTCTTCAACTTAAATATACTTTCAAGTGAAAAAAAAAAAATCTTTAATCCTTCTTTGTCGTAATTTTAAAAAATATTTTATTGATGTCTTCACAACCCCTCAATTATTAGTGATGCTGACAGTGCTTGGCCAACGCATTTCAGACATATAGTGCATCTTCAGGGCATCAGCGTACCACGCAGTGGGATGATTACACCAACTGCGATTGCAGCGCTTAGATACCTGAGTGTTTGTAGCGCTATATAAAACTAGATATTATTATCAAAGTGCCTTCAAGAGAATCGTAAAGAAGTGTTTTTAGGTACTTTGGAGAAAGTTCCCCTTAGATTGTTTTGGCCCCTGGCTGTTGTGCCATTACCAATCTGCGTTGCCACTGTTTATGGGGGAGGAGAGGTTGCATGTGTTGTCTCACAGAAGGGGTGCCAGACGCCGACCGAAGGCGATTTCTATTACCGCCATCCGGACAGCCTTGAATCCGGGACACACGCAAGCAAGCCGAGCCACCGGCAGCAGCAGGACGCGGATTCTTCATATTGTAATCCAGGCTCTGGATTTGAGGAGAGAGAGAGCCCCTGAGAGTCTTCTTCGAGAGAGCATTTGGAATTGTGCCTTCTGGGGATCTGGTGAAGTAATAAAATGTGTGCACAGTTTGCTGTCTGGAGATCCCACAGGGATGTAATTAGATCCTGGATTTATCGAGTGATAAAAGACTGCATTACAGCAGAATTTAAGACTAAATTGGACAGAGACCGAAACTTGCTCTAAAGTGCATTGTTAATGAAATACGACAAAGTTGTGCCTTTCAGAGCAGTGCCGTGGATATACATGGATGTAGCGCGCAGTCAGGCAAAGAGGAAAATGATTACTGAGGGCGATTTGGGAGAACAAATTCATATAGGAAGCATGACCCCGCCACCCTACATGCTCCCGGGGGATAGTTACACTGATAGGAAACAATGAAGGACACAGTGATGGGCGCTTAGCCTTTTCTGGAGTCTTTCCAAAGGTAGACGGTCATGCAAATAATGGACAATGGCAGTCGGATGGCATGTTCAGCCTCATTGCTCCTGTGATTGTCTCTGTGATTGGCTCCCGGAAAGCGCCTAACTGCCCGCCCAGCAATTAAGTCTTTGGACCACTAGTGGGCAGCACTATGCCCACATAGTGAGAAAGCTGCTTTTCCCAGCAGGCACGTCTTTGGAATCCGTGAACTAGTACTTTTAACTCATGGTATATATTTATGAAATGTCTCAATAACAATGAGCAAGACCCTGTGATCACATGATAATGGGTGTATAAAGACACCTTTGAAATGGTCGCCACGTGGGACATTTTCCAAAAAATGCACCCTCAGTAAAATCAAACAATGTCCCCAAATATTCTAGGATTTGAGTTTATAATATCAAAGTATACACCTCCTAGAATATTTGGGGAAAGTATTTTAGGGGTCAGGAAATAAAAATCAGCTACTGGGCAATTTTTTCCAGGCGACCATTATCACATGGAACCCTGATAATGTCGACACCAGCCACAGTGCCGGATAAACGGTTCATGAATACCACTAAAGAAGGACTGACGACGTAAAACTCGTCATCAGGTCAGAATGCATTGATCTAATTGCATCGATAAACATCTCTGGCATTCTGCTGCTAGCTAAATTATAGACTCCAACTCTGAGTGAGTGAAAAAGTGAATACATGGGTGGGTGAGGGGATGAGTGGGCGAGTGAGTGGGTGAGTGTCGCCATTCATAGTGCACACTGCAGAACAGAATGCCTCTTAGGACTTCTCTGCTCTGCACAGGCACAATGAGAAAAGAGACAGGGGATTTAGCTATTTAACAGAAGTTTTTAAATTGCACTGTAAATTGTAGGTTGTTTTCAGTTTAAGGCGATAACGGGAGCTTTTATTGTTTGGATAGGTTCCTGATGCCAAAAGGATGGACACTTCTGGAGGCGCAAAGGATTCTAGGAGTGGACAACGTGTTTATCACTAGACCAAAGAGGATGTGGGGTGCACCTAGCTGAATTATGTCGTTGTGATAAAGTAGGCAGCAGCTGATGCATGGGGAGAGTTGTGGATCAGTCAAAAAGTCTGAAATTGCACATAGCCTTTCTCTGGGAGCCAGTGGAGGCCAGTCGAGCTACTCAAGTGTGCTGTTTTTTCACGATCCCAAAGAAACTGCTTATGTGCACCCCTAAGTTAGATCTGAACCCCGGCTGCGTACACACACTCCTAAATCCAACATGCACTCTCACCTCTGTGCAGTGAATCCAATGTGTATCTCTACGCCTGCCTTCGGGTGGCGGATGGAATGATGGCTTTGTGTGGCCATTTCCCAGACGATAGGTTGCACGGTCGGATCCATGAACACGTCTCGTTCTGTGTATTTTTGGGTATGCGATGGACTGCCTGTGGGGCATTGTAATTGTAAATTGTAATTGTAATTGTTTATTTGTAGATCACTTATAGCCAGGTGAAATGCTTCAAAGTGTATCAAGGCAGGAAGGAAACAAGGGAATACAGTACAGTTGTCACTCTTAGGCCTTGAAGATTCCGATTGATCTAACAACAATAACTAGCATACTAGGCCAGAGGCATATCTATTAGTGTTAGTATTTTTTTTGTATTTTATTGAATTTATATTGCCCTTTAATCCAAAGTGCTTTACATAAGAACAAGCAAAAATACAACAAGCATAAGATGGCAATTGAATCACAACTCAAAAACAGTATAAGGAACAATTTACAATATTGCTGAGGTGAGGCGGGAGTAGAGAGGGACATGGTAGGTATTAGTGGAGGTAAGAGCGGAAGTAAGAGGGAAGGCAAGAATGTGTGAGGAAGAAGAGAGGAAAGAGTAAGACTAGAAGTGGGGCGGGGTGGGTAAGAAGGGGGTAAAGAGGATGGAGAGGGTAAGGAAGAGCAGCAGTAAAAGGTGAGGAACGAGGGGGTGGGAGAAGAAGGAGAGAAAACGAAGGGTGTTAGGTAGGGGAGTGAAAAAGATAAGATTTTAGAGAAGAGTGAAAGGAAGGGTAGGAGGGAGAAGAGCTGATGTGGAGGGTGAGGTGGTTCCAGTCGAATGGAGCGAGGAGTTGGAAAGACCGGAAGCGGGAGGGGGCTCAGGGTGGTGGAGGAGGAGAGAGAAGGAAAAGATTAGCAGAGCGGAGAGAACGAGAAGGGGTATAGAAAGTAAGAAGGTAGGAGAGGTTGGGGGGGCAAGACCATAGAGGTGTCAAGCAGTGCGTGACAAGGAGTGGGGGGGAAAGGGGAGAGGGAAAATGACATACAGAACAATAAACTACCGTACTAGGCCTGGCGACATTTCAAATTGATTGCTCATTGGTAATCTAATGTGCCTATGTATGAGCAATCAGGCACACCCAGCTAGGGAGGGGAGACATAGGAAGGACAGGACAGAAAAACTTGCTAGACCTAGTGCAGGTTCTGCAATTGCGCAGAACAGGAAGTGTGAGGGAGGGGGAGGGGAACAAGTGTGTCCAGTCCAGCAGGGGCCTGGGTTAAGTTCAGAGTGGTTGCCCCTTCCATGGAGCATATTCCAAGTATAGTAGTGCCACATGAGTGCTTAAGCCCGGAGGCAAGTGCAGGACTGGCGGGGGAGCCTAGGACACGTGAGGCTCTGGAGGTGCATCAGGTGACCAGTCAGACGTCTGAGCAGGTTGGGGAGGAGGAGGAAGGAGGAGGAAGGAGGGTGGCAGGAGAGAAGAGAAAGGAGGTTAACCGGGGAGAGAGAGAGAGAAAGAGGAAGAGAAGAGGAAGGTCTGAGGAGTATCTGGAACTTAAGGAGGTCCGACTCAAGAGGGAGAGAGACAGGGAGGTTGTTCCAGAGGGAGGCACCTGTCGAGGATAAGGTACTACCCCCAAAACTCTCATATTTTCCCTTGTTCTTCCTCATTTTCAGAGTTCCTCCCCCTACTCTGCCCTCTGCATAGGCCACGCCACGCTCCGCACGGTGTCTAGCGCCAGGCAGTCAGCCTGTCACAGAGACATGCCGAGCCTGTGCTAAATCCCTGCTAAGTATGAAAAAGTACTGCACAGCTGATTCCAAGAATCAACAAACGGGATTTTGCGTGCAGTTTGGCGTGCAAAGTCCCTATTTTCTGCACAGAAAATTCTATGAGTCAGGGTTTAAATCTCCAAATAGTACTCCTTGAAGAAGGGGTGAAAGAAAACATTTTCGCTTTTGTATATGGAAAAATCAAGAATGCTTCCTTTGTTCATATGTGGTAGGAGAGACATTGCCAAGTTAATCCAAAAGCCTATGTTGCTGATAGGAGTTGATGAGGGAGTTAGAGAGTGAAGAAAATAAGGAAGAAGAGAGATGCAGGATTCATTGTGAAGGAGTTGTGGGCCACAAAAGATGATCTAGGTCTTTGCTTGGAGCCTTTTATGACACCCCAAGTATGAAGTCCTCCATATTCGGATGGAGAGAAAACAAACTACTTTAACTTGCTGAGATCTACCTACAGGAAAAGACATAAGACATTTGATGGAAATGGTAGAAAAGTAGGAAACAGTGAAGAGGGAGTTCAAAATGACAATGTAATCTAACATACTCAAGGCAGTGGAGTGATCTAGTAAGGTAGGTCTACCCACGCCCAGGGCCTTCGGTGCACTATCCCATAGTGACAGCAGTGCCAACTAAGTTCCATGTCCAGGCTGACACCCCAACTGAAATCGATCAAGAAGGCCATGTTCTGATATGAAAGTTTGAATTTGACAGGTGGCAAAAAGGGTGATTTGTATGGTTGCAGCCAGATGGCAAGGAGGATTTATTTGAAAAATAGCACCCAATGTCATGCTTGTAGCAGCAAGAGAAGACCCCTTCTTCAATGCAGGCGTTGATACCATTGTCTAGACAAGGGATGGAGAGTTATGGGAAGGATGTGTCCATAGATAATGAGATAGGGTCAACTAGATAAGCTGTGGGACTGGAAATAGAGCGAGCACTGACTATAGCATTAGTGAATGTGGAGGGCAAGGGGAACAGAGCCTGTCAGTCCTAAGAGAGAGGAGGGTGCAGCAGTCGTGGGCTCACCCTTTTAGGTACCAGCTACAGAGATGTTTGCCCTTACATCCAGATTCATTTTTTAAAAGAATGAAGCAACATTGTTACTTAAGTCAGAGGAGGATATAGCACTGTTAACCACTGAGGGAGTTGCACTAATTTCTCAGACTGTTCCGAAAAGAGATATTTTGTTATGATAGTAAGAAAGGAATATGGTGGTATAAAATTCCTCTTTGGCAGAGAAAAACAACACACATTTTGGGCCTCATTATGGTTTTGGAGTTATGAGCAGTGCCAATACCTCAGAGCAGAATTACAATTACCACCACTGCAATTATCGAGTTTCACCACATTTTTGGGGAGTACCCATTCTGAAGTCCAAGAAGACCTCATTGGGGAATCCAGTGGTGGTCATTTCTCATTTTTACCTTCCTGCATATTTTGGGGTATTACCTCCTTTTGGGGTTGCAACTCACTAGTACTGAAATAAATGGAGGTGATGTCTGTACCTTCTGTTTTTCAGTTACCTCCAAACTCATAAATATCCCTTTCATACCCTCAGACATCTGTACTCTTAATGCTATTGCATATATGCACACAATACCTACAGAAATCAGATCATTAAACAACACCAATACAATGTATAAACAAAGTGCTTTATAAGTAGCTGAAGAAAGAAAGTTTACCAAATGTCATAAAAGAAATAATTAAGCCAGATGAAGTTTATTAAATACCACAGAAAAAGACAATCACATTTTCCATTTAATCATCTCATTAAGTGTCTATTTTTCTTTTTTGTATTTATTTTGGTTGGCTAAATTACATTAACATTTCAAAACAAAAATGCTCTAAATTACAAATCACATCATAGCACATCAGGAAGAGACAAAATAAACAACAAAAAAGTATGAAATCAACATATAAATAGCCTGACAAACTTAGTCCAAAGCATAAGCCACATACAAACTAAAACCTAAGCATATAAAATCTAGCAGTCCAAAATAAAAAAATCTTAACTGACTACGTGTTATCATTAAATACACTATAATCAACTTGATTAATACATAATTAATCTATGGACAATACTGAGCTTAAACACTGCATAGTGGCTATTCATATTGAAATTTTAGGAGTAGCAAATAATTCATTCCACAATTCATCATCTGAGCGCATCAGGTAATGTGTTTCAGTTAACTTGCATGAAACAGTTTTCCTTTGCTTCCTCAAAGCAACACACACAATTAGTAGGTGTTTTAATGTCTCTTCCATTCCAGCAATTTTGCAGAATCGACAGTACGAGGCATCAAGATGGATTAGTCCCCTTCTCAATAAGATTTGGTTAGTTGGCCATAGATTCACACGAAATCTTTGAATTTGGCTTCTGAGTGCATTTGACGGACACTTCAATAGATAGTCAGCTGTTTGACAAAACTTTTTATGACCAAAAGAAGGTCTATCAAAATCTCTTAGCAATAAGCATTTCTGTTGGGTGTAATGCCAATGCAGTTGGTATAGCTTAAGTTTAGCTTTTGTTGAATTATTAAGCAGACGATCTAACGAAATATTAGCTTCAGACAAGTCAGAAAGTACCCTGTTCTCCAACTAGATGGAAAGGAGTGTGGGGACAACAGTAGATAATTAGCCAATATTGAAAGAAAATTATTTGGGGCAAGGCCCAATAGACATTTTCGAAAGAGACAGCATCTCTTCCACGAAACTTGAATGTGGATTGATAAAATGCCCAATTCAAATCGCAAGAGAGCAGTTGGCATTGAGTTGGGAAGTTTGAGCACTTTTTTCCAAAATTGAGCCTCCGCTCTATCCCAATACAATTGCTTTTCAGGAAGCCAAGTTTCAGCACAGTAGGTAATAATGGGGATAACTTTCTGTTGGAAAAAGGTTAGTACATGAGCACATGAAAATTTACCAAACTTAGCTTGAAGAACCTTGACCTGAGAAATTAAAGTAGAGAGTTTACCAGTTATACTAGCTTTATGAGGAGCATTGTCAGGAGAGTTGCTGAATGCAACACCAAGATATTTATAATCGTTGACTATGGTGAGTTTCTGGTTCTGAAGGACCCACTCATAATGTTTGGATTGGTTCGATTTCCTTTTCCCCAATCCCATGATTTGGGTTTTCTCCAAATTAAACATTAGATTATTTTTGGCAGCAAATGTTTCTAGTTGGTTAAGCAGAGACTGCAAGCCACTTGGAGTTTGTGAAATGGGAACCAGGTCATCACCATAGAGAAGCCATACGATGACCTGGTTAACCAACTTGGGGGAATCATTTGTTACCTTCAGAAATTCAACTCCCATGTCAAGGATGAATAACTTAAACAGAGTTGAGGCTTGAATACAGCCTTGCTTAAGGCCGCGTTTAATGTGGATTATCTCCGATAGTAGTCCACTCAAATTCAATTTGACCTGCATTGTTGTATTTGTGTACAGGAGTTTTATAAGTGAAATAAGAGATTGTGGGCAGCCAAATTTCAGAAATTTATTAATTAATAATTGTCGGTCCACAGAGTCGAAAGCAACTCGAAAGTCTACAAAGGCCAAGTACAGGGGTTGGCGTCTTGTTGCATACGCTGATTTAATAGCATTGAGCATGGTAATGTTAATAGAGGTCCCAAGGCCCGCACCAAAGCTATTTTGAAAGGGATCTCTTTGATTTTCACTAATAGCCCATGTGTTAAGATCTCTCAGAATAATGTGGCTATAGATCTACCCAGGCGCATCAAGAAGTGCTATGGGACGATAAGTGGCCGGCATCATGTGATCACCTTTTTTATATATTGGGACCAATATAGCTTGGCACCATGATGTTGGAATACGTTGTTCCACTTGAATGGAGACAAAGATGGTGTATAGAATGTTTGCCCACAATTCAGGGTGCTGTTTTAAAACAAAATTCGAAAGCCCATCCGGTCCAGGGGCTCTGGAAGAGCTGGCCTTATTTATGTAAAAAAAAACATCTTCTCGATCGAATTTGAGAAGAAAGGGAAGATCAATTGGTTTACACGGCGTTCAATCAGCATTGGTCTGCAAGAGATCATAGATGTTGGTAAAATATTCCACCCAACTTCTTTTTGATACACCATTAATTTGGGAAGATAGCTGAGAGCAAGTTGTAGCCAAATTGATTAGCTTCCAAATCTGAGAGTTGTTTTTTCCCTGAATTGTGTGCAGCCACCGCTCACCATCCCTTTGGAACATTTCTGCTCTGTGACCGTGTAACCAGTTCTTGTAGTCGGTCTTCAATTTGCGTAAGGACGACTCGCGATAGTGTGGTGGAAGAAGCAGAATTTGCCTTTTTTGTCTACGAAACAAAGACTTTCTAAGTCTGACCGATTGGTCAAATACATGAGTTGGACATGCATTATTGAAAAACATGCTTCTATATGTACTAGGGGAGGAAAATAGATGCATTGTGTCACAATATTCCAAGGGATTATAATCCTGCTCTATGAGGAGATGATTGTCCTTCACTAATTCATGATTAAATGTTTTCAGGGCAAAGTTAGTCCAATGCAGTCTATTGTGTTGAGAATTTATGGTCAAGGCTCCCAATTATTGCTGACGAAGCTGTGATTTGGCTTGAGCATGAACCACAATTTCAGCCAAAAGCATCAGGTGATCACTGGATGAGGAAGGACCGACAGAGAACTTGGAGATCTGTCCAAATAGCACTCTATCAACATACACCTAGTCAATGGTTGCTTTGTGTAAACCGCTTGCCCATGTATGAGAAGGAGGGATGTCACTTTTGAATGCTCAATTTAACATAATCAGATCCCATGTTTCTACAAAGTGAGAACACAGGGTAATCCGTTCAGAATTCTTCTCCTTGGAAGATGTGAGTAAATGAATGTTCAAATCTCCGGCAAGAATAACATGCGCAATATCAGGAATAACGGAAACCTCTTCCATGAGTGAATTAAGGTCCTTAAAGAAGGTAGAGGTTGATATTGCAACAGGATTCCAGTAGAGATTAATAATTGCAAATTTAAGTGTTGGAATCAGAATTACAGAGCATTGCATAAATGGATTCAATGGAGGAGTATCTTTTAAGCTAGTCGTAGTAAAAATCCTGGAAATGGTTGCAAGACCGGACATTGGTCTACCTTTCTGACCTTTCAACGCTGGGACCAGATGAACATGATAATTGTCCCAAGATGGCGCTGATAAGAACCAAGTTTCTTGTAGGAGCAATAAATCATAATTTATCAAAATGCAATCAGGATTATTCAATAAATGCTTATGGCCCCCGGTATTCCAACTCAAAAATGCTATGTTATATGTCAGAGGGCAGTGCTCATCTGGACCTAGTTACGCATTATTGCAGCAACAGCATTTGATAGATTTCACAATAGTCACTACACTCTCATATGTTGATCCTGCGGAACATGATCCCACGCCCCCAATTTTTTCTGGCTGTTGAGAGACCTCAATTAGAGGACTTTCACTAGAAGTAGGTGTTAATCTGAAGCCAAGCTCAAAAAGGGCAGATCTTGCAGCCCAAATAGTATTAAGGATGACACGTGATCTTATCCAAAGACAGGATACGGTTGAATCCTTATCATCAGGGAATTCTATCTGCTCAATATCTCCAGAAGCAATATCTTTGAGTGAAGGAATATCGGAGAATAAAGCGATTATGCTCTTTCTATTCATAATGAATACTGGGTGAGAACCACCACGACAACTTATGAATATTGAGTAAAGTTGTGAGGACTTTCTATTTTTGATTCCTGACAGTGCTGGGATCGCCCCTCTAACATTAGGTGCCTCAGAGGAAGGGTTTAAATTCTCCACTTCCACTGGGGTCTAAAATGTAACACACTTCGAGCTCATGTTCTGCTCTCAAGCAGGAAGATCACTATAAGTGTCTATGGGACTCATCAGAAGTTGGGCGGAATTGGCAAAAATACAGCAGTAACGATATTACTGCCACATTGCTGCTCTGCCAAAATATGAGTTGGGTGGAAAGTTGCCCAGCTTTACCTCCAGCTTTGAGTTGGAGGTAAATCTGGTGAGTTTCCACCCATTTTTAGTGCTATTACCGTGGAGAAAATTTTGCTGCAGTAATAGTGGTCAGAATGCCCCATAGAGTCCTATGGACTCTTAAGTAAATGGGGATTTACAGCCTTACCGCAACTCGGGATCTGGTGCTAATAGCGTCGGACCAATTTGCAGTAACACTATTTCCATTGGCGGGATCCCATCTGATTTACCGCCGGGATACCGCTAAGGCTCTGATGAGGCCCTATAAAAGTAGCTGGTTGATCAGTTCTTAAGACGAAGCTCATTAGTTGGTTCAAAAGAAGAACCTCAGCTATTAGTATACCTACATGCAATAATCTTTTGTATTTTTTTACCAAGGGAATGTTCATCCAACTCATGCATCAAGAGCAGGGCATTTCATTCCAGTTGTGATTGGAAACTATATCTGCCACTTGGTGGCATGGGAACCTGTTGGGTATTTTGTATAGATTTGGGGCCTAGCGGTATTTTCGTACCACCAAAGTGAAAATAGTTCAGTAATAATCACTCTTTGCATTCAGATTAGATTTGGTATATAGTACTACAGTATACATACATTATTTCAGCACACAGATACATTTAGTGGTATACTTTATGTTGGTAGGCATTATTGGTGGTATTTCTGGTGAGCATAATTCCTTTGTTTTATATGTGGCCCCAATATCCAGAACCCCTTATTTTTGTTTAGTGTGTTTGTGTGATCACTAGAGAGGCCTCAGGCTTACATTTCAGGAACACCACATTTTCATTTGGAGTGCCACCATGGGCTGGCCTCACTGACTTATCTACGACAGCGAGCTAACATGTGGTATTCATCACCAACTTATCTACATCAGTGAACTATGTCCAGGGCCTCTCTTTCTGCTGACTCATGTACCTCCAGCAACAGGCTATTTCATTATGTTATTATTATGTTCCATTAAAAAAACCCACACACTTATATACTGAATGGAATCGTGCACACAGCTACCCCCAAGTCTTATTTTTAGCTACCTTAAAAATGACAGTTGCACTGTCTAAACATCTCCCCATATTATCAGTACTGTAATGGTAGATGCACAAAGAAAAGAGAAAAATAAAACACACTACCCGTCTGCTTTCAGAAATTTTTGCGTATTATAAAAAATTGCATTTCAACACGATCTTACTCTTTTTACAGAAATAAATGTAAATTGCACAGTAACAACATTATCTGTAACAAAATGAGAAGAGAGCGGCGGGAACATATTCAATTTGCAACATTAAACATGTTGATAAAACACTGGAATTCCCTCTTCTACTCTGACTAAATAGTTTCGCACACATACACACCGCCCCCACACTCTGTAATATAATTACCAATCCTGTCCAGCATGTGAAATTCTTCAGCTGGTCGCCTTCTGGAAGTGGCTTAATGCTCCCTCTTAAATCACCCCAGCAAGGACGAGCATCTGCCGTCACTCAAACCGGGGCTTATTGACTGGAATTCCCAGTCTCTGCAGCAGTGCACTGGGATCTGCTTTTTCAATCAGGAAACTCCCCAGCCACCAGCCAGGTCTTTCTCCGAGCTGTGTAAAAATGTCTTCTAACTCTCTTCTTCCCTGAGGTTCATTAGAAAAGCTCTGTTACAGCCTACCAAACGAGTTCAACCAATGAAATTCAATCATGTCCTACCCTCCTTCTCTTGAACAATGGCTTGGCTTATATATTTGCAACTGTAACAAAACTGATTTCCTGCTTATTCGAGTCTTTGCTTCCTGCACATACTGTTTACAGAGCACAGATAGAAGCAAAGAGAAAAATCTGGATGCACGTTTAAAATGACTTTCAGAGCCTGTTATTTTCCATCTCATTTTTCACTGGAGAACACATTATATTATTAATGAGTTAGAATCATGTTAGTATTGTTAATGAGGTTAGTTCATTAATCCTCAAATGTGTCTCCTGCAACAGAGGAATTTTGATGAGAAAAAAATATATATGCTTTTAACTGTGAAAAAAATTATTTGCATGTTAGATGTAGAAATCTTTTTTGACTGAATAGCCTGTTTTCATTTACATGTCCATATCACACTGGCAACACATGCCTTGCTGTACCACATTATAGTAATGCACCAGACCCATGCAGTGGTGCTGCATGAAAAAAAATTGCAGTGGTGCTGCATGAAAATAAATTGCTGAATAATCTTACATATTCCCTACTTTTTTCTGAGAATTTGGCAGTCCAAGCCATAATTAGAGAAAAATCAACTTGCTACTTTCCTTCTTTTAAAATGTAGCAATCCAACAAAATGAATATTCACATGCATAAACGAAAAAAATGGAAAAACCACTCTCCAATCAACATAATATCAAAATTCATCTTTGGGTCCATATGTTCCTTCCCAATGGAAGTGTCCATAGTCCAGTGCTTCCATCTTATACTTGAAGTCAATCAAAAACAATAAGATAAAACAAATAACTAAAAGAAAGAATTAACATAACAGATTAAAATAATTAATTAAAATAATAAATACGTGGAACTCCATACGCCAGGACACTTGTCTGCCTCTGATATGTCCCGACCAGCGATGTCACATCATTTGGTTCATTCAGGTGTTCTTCCATCTTGGATCCTTTTCTATAGAAGTCATCTTTTCTTTGGCATTCCGGTTATTTTGTCTTCACCTCCACCCGGAGGCAGGCATCATTCGATCTTCATCCAGGGGACTCCAGGATTCCATTGTCTCCGTGACCTCCGATACAAAAATGTTAATATTCTAAATCAAATAGAAAAGGAACAGATTAAGTATATAGCACAATACTAACTTCACCCTTTTGCCAAAAATAAAACATGCGTTGTAAAACATTTTGCCCTTTTTCTTTCGCCTTCTGAAATTAAGCACAGGTTAAAAAGAAAACAATCATACATAAAACAGCATTCAATATTTAATACATTTTCATTCTGCACACCAACTCCATAAACTTCAGCTTCTATTTTTTTATAGTATATATATATTTACATATATTACAGTGTTTGTGTGCCATTATAATCCACCATCTTTATTTAACTTCTCTGTCACTGCCTCCTGACTGTACTCATTTATTTTACCTTTTTGTGTTCAAGGGACTTTATCTGTTTCTACACGCTCCAGATTTTTTATCTCATGTCTTGGATGACATGGCTTGATTTGGTTTACATGCACAAACTGTTCTGTTGCTGTTTCACCTTCAGTCTTTAAAATTTTATAAACTACAGGAGAGACTTTATCTATAATTCGGAATGGCCCCTGTCAGGCTGCTAGGAATTTGGAATTTTTCTGTTTACTTTTTCCAAAATGAAATTTATACACTTGATCCCCTAAACAATATTCCTTTACTGATGACTTTTTATCATATTATGTTTTAGCACTGTCAGCAGCCCTTTCCAGATTTCTCTGTACAAAAGCAAATGCATGTTGTAAATGCTTCCTCAGCCCATCAATGTATTCATGAACTGTAGATGCGCTTACAAGTGTTTGCTCATGTGTTCTGTATAGCAGGTGTTGCGACAACACCATTTTCCTACCTGTCAAGACCCCATGTGGGCTAATACCTGTTGCTTTGGCAGGAGTTGATCTGATTGCCATCAAAACCAACGGTAAACGTAAATCCCAGCTGGAACCTGCTTCAGCTACAAATTTCTTTAAAATGTCCACAACAGACCTATTACCCCGTTGAACTCCACCTGAAGAAGCCGCCCGATATGCGATATGTAGTTTCCTTTTTACACCCAGTATTTGCCATACCTTGCTCATTAGAGCACTTGTGAAATGACTTCCTCTGTCTGACTCAATTCTTTGTGGCAACCCAAACCTTGAGAACACATTATTCACTAGCATTGTGGCTGCTGTTGGCGCACTACAATCTGGTGCAGGAATACATTCAATCCACTTCGACATCAAACATACCACACTCAAAATATAACGGTTTCCTCTGCTCTATCTTTTTAAAGGCCCTACATAGTCTATTTGCAAATCTGACCATGGAAGGGTTAGGCCTCTTTTCATTAGTGGATCTCTGTGCATTGGTGAAGCAGGTTTAAATTGGGCACATACTAGACATCCTCTAGTATACAATTCCACATCTTGGGACATATGTGGCCAATAAGCATAATCTTTTAGTATTTCCAATGTTTTTTTGTGAACCTCTGTGGCCTGCAGTTATGGCATCATGTGCATGGTGTAGCATTAGCCCACTAAATGAAAGGGGTACCACCCATTGTATCTGTCCTGTTATGGACTCTCTAACCATGAGTCCATCCTGTAGTCTAATTCGTTTTTTATTCTTTAATAGCACACTCAATTCCTCTTTTCCCACACAAGCATCTTCTCTTAAAGGGTTTTGTCCAGGATCTATCAAATGGTTATAATAGATTCCCAAAATTCGATCATTCTTTTGTGCCTCAATCAAATCTTGGTCTGGGGTGTTGTAACTCCATTGTACCACTGATTGTTCTGTCTCCTTTGGTGCTTTAGAACGTGTTACTGCATCAATCTGTATTTCACCCAGTAAATGTTCAATAGGTAGCAATTCTCCCATCACAGCCCCAATTTTAGCCAGGTGGTCTGCCTTATCATTCCCCTCTTTATCCTCTCCTGGAGTTTTTAAATGCCCACAGATTTTTCTCCAGTATATTGTCAAATTATTTTCTGACACTAATTTGTCTATGGCTTGTATCATTTTTCCATGCTTAAGTGGCTTTTTGTTGTATGTAATCATGCCTCTCGCTTTCCAGCCAGGTAGATATTCAACAAAGCTGTTTCGTACATAGTCAGAATCAGTCACCAGGACAATTTCACTGAATTTATTATCAATTGCAGTAGCAATTGCTTTATAAATGGCTGCCAATTCCGCTACTTGACTTCTCCTAGCTCCAATTCTCATCCCTATGCTGGGGATACCTTCACATTTCAACCAGACATTTCCTATTCCTGACACTAATTGTTTATTACTGTCATTTTCAATGTGAAAAGCACAACCATCAACATATACAGTTGGAAAGTCCTTGCATGTTGTTTCATCAAAAGCTTTGTGTGGTGATTGTTCAAACTCCTGTAAATTAGGTTCTATCAACATTTCGTTTGATGCTTGTTCAGCTGCACAGTCATGTAAATCTGTTAAACCTTGAGCAATTGGGCTCTTTTTATTTTGGCCATATCTCACTTCTACAGGAAAACCTTGTAATGCTAGCGTCCATGAAGTGATTTTGGACTGCGCTAGATTACCTGACCTAATTCTTTTACTCTCTAAGAATTGCAAAGGTTGATGATTTGTTTCAATAATAACCTTTTCTCCCTGAACAATGGGGTGGAAATGTTGTAGTGCCCACACAATGGTTAATAAGGCCTTTTCACATTCATTGAATTTCATTTCAACTTGGGAAAATGCTTTACTTGCATAGGCAATGGTTTTGTGATTCAAATCATGTTTTTGTGATAACACTGCTGACATACAATGTTCAGAGAAACCTATTTCTATAAAGAAATCCCTATCCTTTATGGGGTATGCTAATCATGGTGCCTTTACAAGACATTCCTTCAATTTGGCTACTGCCTCAGACTTCTCTTTCTCCCATTTCCAGGGCGTATTTAGTTTTTGCAGTTTAGTCAATGGTTGAGTGATTTCAGCATAATTTTCACTGAACTTTCTGTTATAGCCTGTCATTCCTAATAAACTTTTCACCCCTTTGACATTTTTAGGGTCTTTTAGTTTTTGTATGGCTTCTATTTTCTTCTTTTATGGATTTAGTCCATGTTCAGTAACTTCATGGCCTAGAAAATTCACTTTTTTCTTGCACCATTGTGCTTTTTGTAAAGATACGTTGGTGCCTGCTTTCTGCAATTGGCCAAGAACATGTCTTATTTCATCAAAATGGTTTTTTAAGCTTTAATATTTTATCAGGACATCATCCACATAAACTATGGTTCCTCTTTCCGCTGCATCAGGCATGGCCTTCCTCAAAAATATTCCAAATTCACTCCCACTATTAACGTACCAGAACAGAGTTCTAACCCATGCATATTGAGTCCTGTCAAATGTAAAGGTAAATAAATTCTGTATCTCCTCTGCCAATGGCACGCACCAATATCCAGAGGTGAGATCTAATGTGGTAAACACTTTTGAACCATATACCTGAGCTAGGCCCTGATCAATGAATGGCAGTGGTCATCTGGACACTGGTACTCTTTTATTTAACTCCCTCAAATCTGCACATAGCTGCCATTGACCATTTGGCTTTAACACACCTAAAATGGGCGTGTTGGATGTGCTATGGATAGGCCTGATTATTCCTCGCGATTCTCAATTTTTAATAACCTCTGCCAATGATTCTAAACATGTCAGCGGTAGTCTATACTGGCGTAGAAATACTGGACTTCTGCTTCACCCTTCCGGAAGTGTGGCCACATGTAAATTAGTTAACCCGCAATCATAGGCATCTTTTGCAAATACATCTTTAAATTCCATAAATATCTTCCTCAATTCATTTCTATCCTCATCATTGTCACACGCATCCGCTAAGGAGATCTGCTCTTCTACCATTTTGAAAAATTCTGGAAAATGTTCTGGTAGTGGAATCTCGGCGCTTTCCTCTAGCTGTGTGGCTGTGTCTCTTTGTAAAGCTGCCACTTTTAAATGTTTTGGCATGTCAGCTTCCATTTCAATGGGCTGATTTTCCATTTAATTTTCACTTAAATCAAATGTTATACAACTCTCTTGATAACAGCACACTGTCTCACTTGAATCATAAGGGTACACAGAATGAATTTTAAATATTCCTTTGGGCTGAGAGTCCAGGTATTCTGGCAACTCACCCTTGGCATCTACATACTTTTCAGGGATATTTCCAATCACCATGTTATTTAGATCTGCAGTATAATGTGATTTTTGTATGGCCATTCCTAATGGGGAGTTTTCCTCTAAGTGAATATCTTGACAACCCTTATTATTTACCATAATTCTTACAGGCCCTTCACCAATATCTACCAATGGAATGTATTCATAATCCAGGCCTTGCTGTTTTATGGATTCATTCAGGCACACAAATGCATCAGAGTCTTTCATCTGCTGTCCATTTTTGCATTTCAGTGTTATTGCAAACTGTTTTGTAAATGCAGGAATAATAGTATCTTTCCTCATTTGTAGTTCGATTGCATAAGGAACCAGTTGTGCACAATGATAAGCCCTTCTTTTGTCTTCAAATTCAGGTGCCGGCCCACCTAGGCGTGACCATATTTTTTGATTAAGGAAATCTAACACCATACACATTCTGTGCATGATGTCATTGCCCATGTAAAAATCATTTTGTGCTCCACTCACTATCCATACATTATGGTAAATTGTTTTCTGCCGATGCTAATTTTTAGCATGCATCTGCCTGAAATTCGGTTTTCAAAATCTGGACTGTCCAACTCAGAAACATATTGGTTTTTAATCCAAAACTTTGGATTTCCTCCCTCTCCATTATTTTTTGCAACAATTTCTCATTAATGAAGCTCCTCTCCTGTTCAAGCGCTAAAGTGGCTTTTATTGTTTTAAAACAGTCATTTATACCAACATGAACCCATGGTTGCTCATCTTCCATGTGTATTTCAGCAAGAGTGGTAATGTGTTTTTCTGAATCTGCGTTAGGAGTAATATTTTGTTTGCATATCTTTTCTTTTAAATAAAAACGTAATGTGTGCTCATCTATGGCGGTCTGCCAATTTTTCCTTGGGTCCAAGTATATTTGTACAGGTAGTTTTTCATTGTCGCTCTGCATTTTGTCTTGACACATTAATATAACAGTGACACTAGGTATGCAACTATTCTGGAGATATACCTCCAAAGCATCATTTGTTTTGGCAACGGTGTGACATTCATTTATGTTGCTGTTTTGTGATTTTAATTTCTTAGGTCTCAATGGTTTTTTGGTTAAGGACCACAGCACTCCATTCACCCCATCTATGAGAGGAGACAATCTTTTTAGGCAATCTGTCCCCATCAGAAATGGAATTTCACAAATAGATGTGATCAATACCTCTTTTTTCATTCTGTGTTTTCCTATTTTTATGTCAACCTCAGTTACACCTATGATGGGCACCTCCTCCCCATTAAAGTTATGCACTGGACCTTGGTTTTCCTTCACTGTGATTTGATTCTGTAGGGATCTCCCTTCATTGATACTCTTTACCAGCTACTTGGACATAATTGTGGCCTGTGCGCCAGTGTCAATCATTGCAAATGTTTGGCATTTTTCTTCTACAGTGATGGGAGCATAATACCTGTCCTCAACTTCCTCTAATACACATAAGAAGTGTGAATTCTTACTGATTTCAGGACTCACCTTTCTCAGGCCTTTTTCACTTTTGGCTAAGCACATTGGTAAATGGAAAGACATTTTTCCTTCCTTTTTACCCATTTCTGCGCGAGAGACTTTATTCATTTCTCCATGTTCAGAGGTTTTTTTGGAGAGTGGCCACTGTTTGCCTATTCATCCAGGTATCATCAGAGGCCACATTACAACCCTCCAACTGAACATGTGTAACAACATCATTCAGCAATCTGTCATTGTTTAATTTTGTGCATGTGTGATCATTTATTGTGGTACCAGCCATTTCAGCCTCTTCAAAGATATGTGGCTCAAAGAATTCTTCAGGTGATTGACCTGTACCCTCCTTTTGAGTATTTCCTTTTTCTGCCTGTGTTTGGTCATTGTTCTGAGTGTCCAGGGAAGAAATTATAGCATCCCCACTTACTCCCTGTTTACTGGTATTCCCCATGCATGAGTCATTTCTCTTAAATCTGTCTCTTTGTTCTTTTGGGTTTTTAGGTTTTCTTATTTCATTTGTACAAATCTCCAATGTTTGATTTAGCTCTAGGTTAAACCGTACCTCTCTTTTAGAAGTATTTGCACTTTCTGTTACATGTTCATTTACTGGCATTTTCACTTTTAAATCATTAGACATCTCAGAGTCATTATGCGAAATTACAACAGAGCAATCTGTCTTTTCGGCGCTGTATGTGTCCTGAGTACTTAGTCACTTTTCAGAAGAAGCCCCCCGGTCATTGCTATGGCCATCTGCCCCTCCTTTGATGACTGTTTTTGTGCTGTATAAAGCTTCCCTATTTGTTCAGCCAACATTTTCACTTGGGCCTCAAGGCACTGGAACCTTTCCATCTCTCTAGAATCCTCCCTCTGTGGCCTAGATCGATATTGGTTGCTTTCTCCCTGATTGAATCTATTCTGATACCTCTCAGGTGAGTGATTTCTATTGGGATAGTTTCTGAACTCTTGATTCATTTGTGGAGGGGAGCGGGGTGCACCCATCCTTTGGTTGTAGTCCCCTGGTGGGGAATCATTGTACTGACGTGGAGTGTAATTCATGTTCTGTCTCATGTCTTGTCTCTCATGTTGTGGGTACTGGCCCCTATGTTGATTCCCATTATCAGCAAATCGATCCACATATCGGGGTCTATCCTGATCACCATATATCATGGTGTTGGGATCAAATTTGCTCTGTATCCCCAATGTCTGGTTGGGACCATCATTTCTTTGTTCTTGATTTTGTCTCTGATTATGATTCATACCTGACATATCAGGCCGATAGACTGCCGGGGCCTATCTCTTAAATACCTAGGACTGATGTAGCTCTCCCTATTACTAGGATCATGTGATTGAAACATCGGTGCAGAGTGTGATGACCTTTGTTGATTAACCCTTTGTTCAGGTGCCAAATTTTTTTTACCTGGTCTTTGAGCAGATTCAAGGGACATCTTGGCTGACCTGATTTCCATCACTGTTGCTGAGGGTTCTTTAGATTTAGGTCTAGTATCTTTCATTTTATCACTTTCTCTACCCTGACAATAGAGTACCTTATATAGTTTTGTGCTTTGATGCACAATCCACTCAAGGGACTTGTCACGATCAAATTCACAAACCAATTGGGATATGATGTCTTTCTGTAGCCCATAGAAGTAGGCGGTTTTAAATTCATTAGAATTTGGGTCAAAAGATACATCAAAGCAAGAAAATGCTCTTTTTAAGTCTTGTAAAAACTGGCGAGGGGATGTATTAGGCCCAGCAGTAAGTGTGTAAGCAACTTTCTTTGCCTCCTGTAATGACTGGAAAGGAGAAAAATGACGCCAAATTTATTTTTCAAACTCCACCCATGTCATATTCTGCTGTTCATTTAATCCCCTTATGATGCTGGCCGTCGGAGCATCTAAAGTTAAATGAAAATATTGTCTGTACTGTTCCTTGGGTATCTGGAGTGTTTTAAAAATGTCATGAACCGCCTCTAAGTGATCCTCAATGCAGCATTACCCTCCTTTTTTAAATGGTTTGATCAGCGCTTTAATAGATTTCATTATTTTTATGGGTCTACTTGTTGCAATGCATGGAATTGCACTACTTGGTGACTCAATCCTGGTTCCAGGTGTATGGGATTGGTGGCGGCCCCCAATGGGAGTATCAAATCCCCCAAGGACGCTGCAACCAAGTTCAGTCACCGGACCAGTCACTGGAGCACTAGCTCTTTGGGTATAAATAGAATTCACCTCCACTCCATTGAATGTAGTACCCTGCCGCCTCTCCTGGGACCTGGGAATGCACATTTGCTGTTCTAAGTCCTTGCACTTTTTAAGGAGCCTGTCTGCTTCATTTTGCAGATAGTTGTTTTCATCACTCATTTTATTTATTACCTCCTGCATGTCGCACATTTGCATTTGGCATTCATTGAATTCTTTGTTTCTCTTGTCTCTTTCTTGAATCTGAGGAGCAGGTGAGTGCGCCCCCATCCGCGACCCCACTCTCAGTTGCCTTATTGTGTTTTCTCCAGCCCCCGGCCCTGATTGCCCCGTGGTTCCCTCCTCTCCCTTCCGGCATCCTTCGTCTGCCCGCCCGCCTCCCAGCCCGCCCCCCACCCCTGATGGTCACCAAGCTTTGCCTCACTGGATCTAGCGACCCGCACCACTGCACCTATTCCTCTTTCCATCTGAGGAGCAGGTGAGTGCGCCCCCATCCGCGACCCCACTCTGCGTTGCCTTATTGTGTTTTCTCCAGCCCCCGGCCCGCATTGTCCCGTGGTTCCCTCCTCTCCCTTCCGGCATCCTTCATCTGCCCGCCCGCCTCCCAGCCCGCCCCCCATCCCTGATTGGTCACCAAGCTTTGCCTCACTGGGTCTAGCGACCCGCGCCACTGCACCTACTCCTCTTTCCATCTGAGGAGCAGGTGAGTGCACCCCCATCCGTGACCCCACTCTGCATTGCCTTTTGTGTTTTCTCCAGCCCCCTGCCCCGCATTGCCCCGTGGTTCCCTCCTCTCCCTTCCGGCATCCTTCGTCTGCCCGCCCCCCACCCCTGATTGGTCACCAAGCTTTGCCTCACTGGGTCTAGCGACCCGCGCCACTGCACCTACTCCTCTTTCCATCTGAGGAGCAGGTGAGTGCGCCCCCATCCGTGACCCCACTCTGTGTTGCCTTATTGTGTTTTCTCCAGCCCCCGGCTCTGCATTGCCCCGTGGTTCCCTCCTCTCCCTTCCGGCATCCTTCGTCTGCCCGCCCGCCACCCAGCCCGCCCCCCACCCCTGATTGGTCACCAAGCTTTGCCTCATTGGGTCTAGCGACCCGCGCCACTGCACCTACTCCTCTTTCAATCTGAGGAGCAGGTGAGTGCGCCCCCATCCGCGACCCCACTCTGCATTGCCTTATTGTGCTTTCTCCAGCCCCCGGCCCCACATTGCCCCGTGGTTCCCTCCTCTCCCTTCCGGCATCCTTTGTCTGTCCGCCCGCCCCCCACCCCTGATTGGTCACCAAGCTTTGCCTCACTGGGTCTAGCGACCCGCGCCACTGCACCTACTCCTCTTTCCATCCGAGGAGCAGGTGAGTGCGCCCCCATCCGCGACCCCACTCTGCGTTGCCTTATTGTGTTTTCTCCAGCCCCCGGCCCCGCATTGCCCCGTGGTTCCCTCCTCTCCCTTCCGGCATCCTTCGTCTGCCCGCCCGCCTCCCAGCCCGTCCCACCACCCCTCCCTAGTCCAGCTCCCGCCCCCGACCCGCCCATCCCTCCCCTCATCACTGCTCTGTCCAGGGCAGACCTCTGCCCGGCAGCCCCCTGCGGCTAAGGGCCCCAAGGCCAAGGGCGGCTCCAACAGAGGCGGCTCCAGGAAGTGTCAGCAGGTGTCCGCAGGGGAAGCCAAGGAAGCCACCTGACACCGACAAAACCGTAAGTGTTGGCCTGGGTGGGGGGTAGAGCAATTACTCTACTCCAAAAGCTCCTGCCACTCTAACCTACATTTCAATGGCCCACAGTATAACGCCAACTAAAGATTGCTAGCACAAGCCACATTTAGATGGAATCTCTAATAACCTCACTATGAAAACTGAATCTAGAACTGTCCCCATTCGCATTTAAAAGTACGCCTAATGCCCCTCTGAGAAAGATACATTAGAATTGTTCCCACTCTCATCTGAAGTGTACCCAACAGCCTCTCTGTGAACGCCGATTTAGAATTGTCCCCACCTGCTTTAGATTCATACCCAACTGCGTTAGAAGCTGCGCCCAATAGCCTCTCGGCAAAAGTTGAACTTAGATCTGTTCCCACCTGCATTTAGAAGTCCCATCAGCCTCCCTGAGAAAGTCGAATCTAGAATTGTCCCCTCCTGCATTTAGAATTGTACCCAATTGCATCTAAATGTGTACTCAGTTGCTTTAAAAGCTGCGCCCATTTAGCCTCTCTGTGAAAGTTGAATTTAGAACTGTCCCCACCCGCATTTAGAAGTGTACCCAATTGCATTTAAAAGTGTACACAGTTGCATTTAGAGGCTGCGCCCGATAGCCTCTCTGTGAAAGTCGAATTAGAATTGTCCCCACCTGCATTAGAATTGTTCCCACCCGCATTGAGAAGTGTACCCAATTGCATTTAAAAGTGTACTCAGTTGCATCTAGAAGCTGCACCCAATTAGCCTCTCTGTGAAAGTTGAATTTAGAATTGTCCCCACCTGCATTAGAATTGTTCCCACCTGCATTAGAATTGTTCCCACCTGCATTTAGAAGTGTACCCAATTGCATTTAAAAGTGTACTCAATTGTATTTAAAAGTGTACCCAGTTGCATTTGGAGGCTGCGCCGGATAGCCTCCCTGTGAAAGTTGAATCTAGAATTGTCCCACCTACATGTAGAAGTGTACCCAATTGCATTTAAAAGTGCACTCAGTTGCATCTTAGAGGCTGCGCCCGATAGCCTCTCTCTGAAAGTTGAATTTAGATCTGTTACCACCCGCACTAGAACTATGCCCACCTGCATTTAGAAGTGTACCCAATCGCAGTTAGAAGTGTACTCAGTTACATTTGGAGGCTGCGCCGGATAGCCTCCCTGTGAAAGTTGAATCTAGAATTGTCCCCTCCTGCATTTAGAAGTGTACCCAATTGCATTTAAAAGGATACTCAGTTGCATTTTAGAGGCTGTCCCCAATAGCCTCTCTGCGAAAGTTGAAATTTAGATCTGTTCCCACCCGCACTTAGAAGTGTTCCCACCTGCATTAGAAATGTTCCCATCCGCATTTAGAAGTGCACCCAATTGCAGTTAGAAGTGTACTCAGTTGCATTTGGATGCCGCGCCGGATAGCCTCCCTGTGAAAGTTGAATTTAGATCTGTTACCACCTGCTTTAGAACTGTTCCCACCAGCATCTAGAAGTGTACCCAATTGCAGTTGGAAGTTGCGCTGGATAGCCTCTCTGAGAAAGTTGAATTAGAATTGTTCCCTCTTGCATGTAGAAGTGTACACAACGGCATTTAGAAGCGTACCCAATTGCATTTAGAAGCTGTGCCCAATAGCCCCTCTACGAAAGCTGAATTTAGATCTGTTCCCACCGGCATTAGAAATATTCCCACCCGCATTTAGAAGCGTACCCAATTGTATTTATAAGTGTACTCAGTTGCATTTGGAAGCTGCACCAGATAGCCTCTCTGTGAAAGTTGAATCTAGATCTGTTACCACCTGCACCTGAACTGTTCCCACCTGCATCAGAAGTGTACCCAACTGCAGCTAGAAGTTGCGCCGGACAGCCTCTGAGAGAAAGTTAAATTAGAATTGTGCCCTCTTGCATGTAGAAGTATACCCAACAGCATTTAGAAGTGTACCCAACTACTTTTAGAGGCTGCACCCTATGTACCCAGCTGCACCTGAAAGTTTTGCACCCAATTGCCTCTCTATGTAAGTTGAATTTAGAATTGTTCCCACCTGCATTAGAAGTGTACTCAATCTTATCTAGAAGCTACGCCCAATAGCCTCTCTCAGAAAGTTGAACTAAGAACGGCTCCCACTCGCATCTAGAACTGCACCCTCTCTGAGAAAGTTGAAATTAGAATTATTCCCTCTCGCAACTAGAAGTGTATCCAACGGTATTTTAGAAATGTACCCAATTGCATTTAGAAACTGCACCCATTAGTTTCCCTGAAAGCTGAATTTAGAACTGTTCCCACCTGCAATTAGAAATGTACCCAACTTAATTTTAGAAGTGTACCCAGTGGCACTTGAAAGTTGCACCCATTAGCCTCTCAGTGAAAGTTGAATTCAGAATTGTTCCCAACAGCGTTTTAGAAGTGTACCCAATAGCCTCTCTGTGAAAGATAAATTCAGAATTGTTCCCACTTCCATTAGAAATATTCCATTTTAGTTAGAAGCTCCGCCCAATTGCCTCGCTGAGAAAGTCGAATTAAGAACTGTTCCCACCTGCATTCTAGAACTGTACCCTGCAGCCTCTCTGAGAAAGTTGATTTTATAATTGTTCCCACCAACATTTAGAAGTGTACCCAATTGAATTTAAAAATTGCACCCAATAGCCTCTCTGAGAAAGGTGAATTTAGGACTGTTTCCCACCTGCATTTAGAAGTATACCCAAATACATTTGGAGTTGCGCCCATTAGCCTCTCTGAAAAGTTGCTCAACTCGGTAGTATACCCAACTGCATTTAGAAAGTATACCCAATTGCATTTAGAACCGTACCAAGTTGCACTTAGAAGTAACCCCAATTGCTTAGAAGCACCAATTAGTCCTTGACTAGTTGTGCCCAGAAGTATTCCTATAAGTGTGAATCACCGACCCTAGAACCACAATCAGAAATCCCTCCTAAATCAACCCAAAGCTCTCACAAACCATGAGCGCACCAACTCCACCAGTGCCTGTTAGAAACGACTCCCATCGAACCCCTCCACTCTCCGATCTGCCCTCCCCCCCCCAAGAAAACCCACCATCCTCCGCAATCCCTGCCAGCACCCTCACCAAACACCAAGCCAGGGGGGCACGATGGCATGCCACCCACCCCAAGACCGCTCATCTCCTGAACCCCACTGCCAACCCGCCAGCACTGCCCACGCCCGCGCCCCCCACTACCACACCCCACCCTGCAGTCACCCACTCTCTGCCTTGCCATCATACCCCTGCCACTCCCCCCCGACGGCACCATTTCCCCTCCCTAAAAACTGCACGCCTCGCCCTAGTGAGAACTGAAGCTGCCTCCGCCTCCCCCTTCGAACCCCCTACCCTCTCTCTCACACCAATCGCAGCAAAGAAACTAAAGAGGAAGCATTCCTGGTCCCCCTCAACCTCTCTGCTCTCCTTGCCTCCCCTGTCTCGACCCACCTCCTCCCTCCCACACTCTCCCCCTTCCCCCGTGGCCTCTCCCTTCCTGAAACCCCTCTCCCTCGATTTCTCCTCAACCGCAACCAAAACTCCTAACCGCCCTCCCCATCCACAAATCCCCCTCCCCAATCCCGATCATCACACAACACACATCCACCCAACCCCGCCGTAAGCCAGCAAATCTCCCAGCTCGCCCTCTTTTCCCGAGCAACACTAACCCTACCCCTCCCCCTCCACTCTCTCCCCCTCCGCCCAATCCCGCTCCAGCACCAAAACCAACCTTCCCTGCCGATGTGAACCGTATCCTATTTAACGCCCGCTCTGTAGCAAAAAACAGACACTGCATCTTTGACCTCCTCACCTCCGTCAAACCAGACCTAGTTTTCATCACCGAAACCTGGTTCTCCGATGACTTCAGCCCAATCGCAAATGAAGCCTTTCCGCCCAACTATAGCCTCATCCCACTGAACCGTCAGTCCAGAGGAGGGGGGGTAGCATTTGTCTTCAAATCTTGCTTCCGTGCCTCAATCATGGACAACCAACCCTCCATTCCATCCTGCGAATCCCTCCTCGTGAAACTATCCCTCTCCCCGTCGCTCTCACACACCTTCCTAATAATCTACAGGCCCCCTGGCTACGATAGACATTTTGCAAACAACCTTTGCGACTCTATTGCCACCCTCCAAATAAGCCATCCCAACCTCACCCTTCTCAGAGACTTCAACATATGGCTCGACATCCCCACCAATCCTATGACACACGCCCTGATTGACGGTCTAGATGCAATTAATCTCCAACCCCACATAAACGGACCGACTCATTTTAAAGGACACACTCTCAACGCCATCTTTAGCTCCAACAACCAGATTCGGCTAAAGCCCCCCACTCCTATCATATGGTCCGACCACTTTGTTCTCTCGTTTGCCATCCCCGCACCCGGCCCCCTACCCGTACCCTCATCTGAACCTCCTAACCTACGAAAATGCTGGAAAAAACTAATAATTACCCCGGAACTAGCCGAGGCACTCCTCCAGTCTCCACCACCTACCTGCCAAACTAACAACCAACTAACACCTGAGGCCTTTGACTCATGGCTCAACACATCTCTGATGCGACTCACCCCTCCATGCAAACCATCAACCCGCCGTGGCCCGTTCCCCAGATGGTTCACTCCTGAGCTGAAGACCAGTAAACAACACTACAAATACCTAGAACGCTATTGGCAAAAAGAGAAAACCCTCGAGAGCAGGACCACCTTGGCCCGACAACTGTACCGTTACAAGGCTGAAATCCGGAAAGCTAAAAAAGCCCACTACAACACCGAATCCTAAACTGCAAAAACCCAAGCAAAGAACTCCACAAAATCATCTCCGAATTCACCAACCCAACTTGTAATACAACCGTCCCGACCCCGTCACAATCACTGTGTGACTCACTCTCCCTCCACTTTTACACCACAGCCATTGAAAGGACAAAAACTCTAAACACCAAACTGGCTCTCATTCAACCAATTAATAATCCCCCTCCCATACCGGCCAGCCCGTCAAATACAACCTCTACTATACCAACGTTCGAATCCTTTAGTCCAATATCACCAGAACAATTTCTCATACTTCTATCAGCCCGCAAACCATCTGGATCCCCTCTATACCGCTGCCCAGCCACAACCCTTAAAGAAATCTTTGTTTCTACCAGCGCTGGAGAACATGCAAGATCTATCATAAATGCCTCCCTTGCGTCCGGTATTTTTCCCGAAGCATTCAAAACGGTACACGTCAAACCTCTAATCAAAAAACCCTCACTCGACCCTCTCGAGCCCAAAAACTACCGCCCAATCTCAAACACCAGATTCCTTGCCAAACTCATTGACCGAACCGCCTACTCCCAACTAAACGCCTTTGTCGAAGCCAACAATCTCCTTGACACCGCCCAATCAGGTTTCAGAACTCGGCACGGAACCGAAACAACCATAACCTCGATCTGGGACGACCTTAAAATGACAGCAGACTCTGCAGGATGTGCCGCTCTAATCCTTCTTGACCTATCCGCTTCCTACGACACGATCAATCACTCAATCCTCCTAGACCGCCTCCACTCCCTAGGAATTCGTGGAACCGCTCTTAAATGGATAGCTTCATTCCTCAAAGACAGGCACCAAATAACATGACTCTCCAGATTTACCTCCCAAGCTCGACCAGTCGACATGGGAGTCCCTCAAGGAGCATGTCTATCTGCCCTCCTGTTCAACCTCTACCTGACCAGCCTCCCCCCAATAATTCGTTCACACAACATCCTATGTTACAACTACGCCGACGACACTCAACTAATTCTAAAATTCCTGAACTCGAAACCCAACTCCCAACCCGACCTGGCATCCTGCCTTGTAAACATAGAGCGCTGGATGACCCAAAGCCACCTCTTATTAAACCCCTACAAAACAGAAATCATGATTTGCGGCAACTACAACCTTCTTCCGCATCCACTACCCTGGCCACCCGCCATCGGCTGCTCACCTACACCCTCCAAAACAGTAAAAAATCTCAGATGCACCCTAGACTCCGACCTAACACTCTCGCGCCAAGTCAACAATGTCTCAAAGTCCTGCCACTACCACCTCAAAAACCTTAGGCGCGTCTTTCCTTGCCTCTCATTTCCCAACAGAGTCTCCGCTGTCCAATCAATCGTTATATCCAGACTGGACTACGGAAACCCCCTATACCTCGGAATCCATGCCTACCAACTGAATAAACTCCAAAGAGCACAAAACGCGGCGGCCAAAATGCTACTTGCGCTCAATCCAAGAGACCACATATCCCCACCCCTTAAAACACTGCACTGGCTTCCAGTAGCCCGTAGGGTAGCTTTCAAAACCTTATGCCTCTCCCATCGAGCACTACATAAAACTGGACCGCAATTTCTTCAAGACAAACTAATAGCTTATCATCCCACTCGCACACTAAGATCGAGCTCAGCCGGCCTCCTAGTAATTCCCAAGACAAACTCAGTCAAGCTAGGCGGATCATCATTCTCTGCCCTGGCACCAACACTGTGGAACTCACTCCCACCCCACATCCGCCTAACTGAGGACATAACGGCCTTCCGCAAATTACTGAAAACCTGGCTCTTCCCATAAAACCAATCTAGCATCATCACAATAATACCGACCCATCAAACTACATGAAGCGAGAAATGACAGCTAAGTAAATTCGAATGTAAACTAGAAAGCGGATGAGTTGTAGAAAGCGAAAGAGGGTGGAGAGCGGATGAGGGGGGGAGAGTGGGTGATGGTGGAGAGCAAATGAGGGTGGAGAACGGATTAGCGTGGAGAGTGGATGAGTGTGGAGAGCGGATGAGTGTGGAGAGCGGATCGAGTGTGGAGAGCGGAACGAGTGTGGAGAGCGGGACGAGTGTGTGGAGAGCGGAATGAGTGTGTGGAGAGCGGGACGAGTGTGTGGACGGGACGAGTGTGTGGACGGGACGAGCGTGTGGAGGGGACGAGCGTGTAGACGGAACGAGCGTGTGGACAGAACGACTATGTGAACTAGACGATGATAATGACCGACGAATCTGTGAAGCAGACGAGTATGAGGAATCGGACGAATATGTGCAACGGACGATACCTAACATGCTTTGGAATGATGGAAACACTTGAAAACATACATCATACCACACCCCATGCTTACTCTTCCCCTTACACCACCACTCATCTAGAACACAGAGATACTATGACACCATTCGGTATAACTGTTCTCATATCTACATCTCCCGCTCACTCCACATCACTCTAAGTAATCATTGCTGGTTGCACACCCCCCAGCCAGGCGTTCTCCTCAGGCCTAACGCAGCCACACTCGCTCTGGGTAAAACCGACCAGAGCGAACGCATACTCCTGACCTCTCAACCACCACACCTACAGCTAAGAAGCAGCTACCACTCGATTTCCGCACCAGCTGCACACATACCGGTGCGCACACGCACTTTTTCTCTCCCTCTACTCCCTCTACTGACCTGAACTTCGGTTTCCAAGGGCGTTCAACCTACCAGCGCCTTCAGACCATACCACTGGTATATAAGGCGCTATATAAATGCAAAATAACATAACATAACATTGAATCATTTTAACCATTTCTTGCGCTGCACCTTGGAGATCACTTTCTTTTTCAAAATGTTCTTTTTGTAAAATCTGCATTTCTGAAACAATCTCATCTTTATCCTGTCTAATGTGATCCACTAAGGCTTTTAAGTGTACCAATTCTTGCTCACTGTCTTCAAACTGTTTCTTGCTTTTGGATAACTGAATATCAAAATCTCTGCATTTTAATTGCTTTTTGGCATCCTTCTAATTCTGTTCTTAACATCTCCTCTTTTTTACTTGCCCCATCTAAGTCAGTCTTTAACCTGTTAATTAGCTTTCTGCTGACTCATGTACCTCCAGCAGCAGGCTATTTCATTATGTTATTATTATGTTCCATTAAAAAAACACACACACTTATATACTGAATGGAATCGTGCACACAGCTACCACCAAGTCTTATTTTTAGCTACCTTAAAAATGACAATTGCACTGTCTAAACATCTCCCCATATTATCAGTACTGTAATGGTAGATGCACAAAGAAAAGAGAAAAATAAAACACACTACCCGTCTGCTTTCAGATATTTTTGTGTATTATAAAAAATTGCATTTCAACACGATCTTACTCTTTTTACAGAAATAAATGGAAATTGCACAGTAACAACATTATCTGTAACAAAATGAGAAGAGAGTGGTGAGAACACATTCAATTTGCAACATTAAACATGTTGATAAAACACTGGAATTCCCTCTTCTACTCTTACTGAATAGTTTCGCACACATACACACTGCCCCCACACTCTGTAATATAATTACCAAGCCTGTCCAGCATGTGAAATTCTTCGGCTGGTCGCCTCCTGGAAGTGGCTTAATGCTCCCTCTTAAATCACCCCAGCAAGGACGAGCATCTGTCGTCACTCAAACCGGGGCTTATTGACTGGAATTCCCAGTCTCTGCAGCAGTGCACTGGGATCTGCTTTTTTCAATCAGGAAACTCCCCAGCCACCAGCCAGGTCTTTCTCCGAGCTGTGTAAAAATGGGCCTCATTACAACTCAGGCGTTAAGGGTTAACGCCGTTGTTAACCCTTAACGCCTGATTCCGATTTTAACGGCTGCTTTTAGCAGCCGTTAAAATCCATGGCGCTAAACCGCCTTGGTGCTAATTACGCCACCGTAATTTACGGTGGCGTAATTAGCGCCTTCCCCACTCCCATTATGCCCTATGGGGCAAAAATGGGAATGGGGAAGGGTAAATGGGAAATGGGGATTTACCGCCCCACTCACCTTGGAATGGGGCGGTAAATCCGCCATCTACCATGGTGTAAACATAGTTTACACCATCGTGGTAAAGTTGGCGTACTTACCGCCTGGGTCGTAATGACCCCCAATGTCTTCTAACTATGTTCTTCCCCGAGGTTCATTAGAAAAGCTCTGTTACAGCCTACCAAACGAGTTCAACCTTCAACCAATGAAATTCTATCATGTCCTACCCTCCTTCTCTTGAACAATGGCTTGGCTTTTACAGTTGCAACTGTAACAAAACTGATTTCTTCTTATTCGAGTCTTTGCTTCCTGCACATACTGTGGACAGAGCACAGATAGAAGCAAAGAGAAAAATCTGGATGCACGTTTAAAATGACTTTCAGAGCCTGTAATTTTCCATCTCATTTTGCACTGGAGAACACATTATATTATTAATGAGTTACAATCATGTTAGTATTATTAATGAGGTTTGTTCATTAATCCTCAAATGTGTCTCCTGCAACAGAGGAATTTCAGATGAGAAAAAAATATATATTATTTGCATTTTAGATGTAGAAATCGTTTTTGACTGAATAGCCTGTTTTCATTAACATGTCCATGTCACACTGGCAACACATGCCTTGCTGTACCACATTATAGCAATGCACCAAACCCATGCGGTGGTGCTGCATGAAAAAAAATTGCAGTGGTGCTGCATGAAAAAAAATGGCTAAATAATCTTACAAACCTCTGCAAATGCATTCCTTACCCTTGCCACTGACACTGTAGGTGTTGCTCGAGGTCTTCCTACATCTGTAATGGCTAACCTGACCATACAATGGGTCTCTTCATGAGTTTGGTGGTAAATTGGTGGTAGTCTTCGAGTGGCTGCACAGTGGTGTTATTCCCCATTTGAGGACTCCATCAGACTACAGGGGGATGTATTGTGGATTTACTGTGAGATGCAATTTCCCGCTGTAAATCTGGTGGTTTCTGGCAGTAATGTAAATAATACATCCTCAACCTTCCTGCCAAATCTGAATGTACAGCAGTGCAGTCATTTGGCAGTAAAGTCACGGTAACAGAATTTCGGCCACTTTACCATCACTTTTTCAGGCCCAAGTTTATTGTAATGGATACCTATACACCTAAGTCTTCCTGCTAGAAAGGTAAGGATATCTATTAGACATGTCATTTGCACACGTGTCATTTGCCTCTCCTCTTTAACTGTCTTCCAAATTCTTAAATACAATTCCCCAAAATAAATTTGCTGTAGTGTTATCTGTAGAGAAAGAGTCTTTTTTCAAAAGTATCTGATTTTAAGTACCAACAATGTCCGCCTGTTCCCCGATGTTTCTGATCCTCAGCTAGTGGCAAGAATGTCAGCAGCTTTGACAGATTGCCCAAGCTTTTCATGGGTAGTATAGCTCAGTGGCACCACGCTCGGTTTGGAAGAAAGACGAAGCAGAGCAACACAGGTTTGAATCCCTGGTCTGTGCTTAAAAACCTCTTTGGTACTAAGCGTGTTATAAAAAAAAACAATTATATTATACATTCAAGTCCAGAGGAGTGGATTGGTGCTCCATACCATAAGAGGGTTGGGACACAAAACCTGCATAAGCAAAGGTGATTGCATTCTTTTAAAAGGCACAATGCAGCGAATTGCTGCCATTAGATAGGGTTTCAGGGAATCCCAGAGTCAGGCTCGATATGCACTGATCATCTTGACGCGTTACTCATTCAATGTCAATCTAAAATGGGGCACTTCCATGAAGTCCCCAGGCCTGGGGTTGCAGGTGGTCTTGCACTGGAGTACCAAGGTCGTAAAGTATAAATGGCAAGTGGAGTACAAATGTGTTCTCCTTCAGATAAAATAGTGTTCAAATGTACAAATAGTGTTCAAATGTACAATAAAACAATTTATAATCAGACTACAAATCTTCCCTCTATTACCAATTGTGTTAGCACTATTGCAATCAAGGCACTTCTCCTGCTTGGAATACAAAGGCCATTCATATCGAGTCTGGTACTCAGCGAACAGATTACGTTCAAAAGCTCCTCTGGTGTCTACTAGGAAGAAATCCAACTATCGTTGTCCAGGAAGGTGAATTGTAACAGCTTCTTCACACGTTTTGCCGGCTCTGCTTCCATGATACAATACCTGTGTTAGACTTCTCATGTTATGTCAACGTAAACATTGCAAAAAATAAAAAAAAAATCAACATCAGATCAAACCTCTAAAACATCATTTGAACAATATTTCATTGCTATCCAAAGAAGTACAGTCTTGGTGGCCGAATTTGATGCGACACAATGTTGATATTATTCTTATTATTATGTTATTTATTGAGCGCGGACCTGGCGTCAAGAAGCAACAGAGCTCTTTACACAGGTATACAAGAGTGCTGATGCATGACGCAGTGCTTTTCAGCTGATATGAGCATATCTTCAACGTACATGGTCATCCTGCGACTATACCCGTGAACCCTATCGAGTTTTAAGTTTACTGTTTTTGGTTTGATAAGTGCGTGTGCCACCACAAACACTTCAAAGCACTTTTTGTAGAAGCGAGACAACAAAAAATGCAGAAGCAGATGAGGGGGACTTCTGAATTGTGTGAAATATTTAAGACCATGGGCAATGTTTTCTTGGCGGGCGGGGGGATTTTTGGGAGGGCAGCTATTAATGGCCGAGAAATTGGTGAAGGTGATTGCTGCCAAATGTGGGCAGATATAATGTAACATGTTAAGGGCTTCTATGTTGATTACAGAGCATACATAGCTAGCAGGTCTTCAGACATCTCATGAGTGACCAGCATTCTGGTCATATGCACAAGGACAGAGAAAATGACTTTCAAATGGGGTGGGCTTCAGTGTGAAGGGACCCCACCCCAAAGCTTTTGTTCCTCACAGATAGTAGACTGCCATAATCACCTCAGCATGTTCATGGGACCTCATGTGTACATTGGCACAACATAGTCATTGATTAGGAAGGACACATAAGCAAGTTTATTGAGCTGAGCCAAACTGTGCACACGTATAAGCGTGCATGCATTTCATGATATAGACTGGCATCCACCCTGGCATCCACCCCTGGGAATCATAGATGTTGGTGTAGACTCTCGTCTAGAATGGCCTGGAAATTATATTATCCCAAAACAAAAGGGACCATGAGAAGGGTCTGCTGTCTTTCATTCTGCCTAGACTCAACTAATAGCAAAGCTCTGTCAGTTTATGTGTACACCAGCCATCCCAGCAAACAAAGTGGACCAGCCAAAAAGAACAGTCACTCCTTTCTCCTAACCCTGTGGGAACAGTCTGTTGGAAGCTTGAGCGGTTCACTGCTTCCAGAGAAGGACATGATGCTCACCGCTGCTGTGATAGGACATAAAGAGGCAGATGCACTCTCTATGCACCAGTAACGAATAGTGGTAGAGTGCTAACATTACTAAAGTCAAGCTACAACCATGAACAGCAAGTATATTATTATATATATTATTATTATTAATTATTTAAGTATATGTTTGGGATTCCGGGATTCCGAGGAGGCCAGCTGCATTTCAAATATTGGACATAGACTGCATCTCCATGGTAATAGAAACCAAATTGGTTCCAAACATCAAAGCTGGACTGTCATCAGTAAGTCAAATACTCCTACACTGCACTTTCTGCAGTGGGTATTCAGCCACCTTGCTTGGCTGCAGGACTTAGTTGTCTACCGGAATTGTCACTGTGCAAATGGATTCTCTACCTTCAGAGTGGACCTTTCAGTTGACCTTTCAGTTTGCAAATTTAGATCGCTTCCACAGTCAGGGCTAACGGTGCTTGCTTGATTGCCACTGCCGACCTTTGAGATTGGCTTTATATGTTACACTGGACATATAGTTAACAGGGGGTGGACGAAAGTGCCAGCATGTATACAACGCAGTCACTCAGAAGCCATTCTGACTCTTTCATGAATTGACATGAGTGATGAACTCCTTAGATACCCCTGGGTGCTAACATCCAGAATTGATAGCATATTATCCGGATGACATTGCATAATGGCATTCAGAGATAACAAGCCAGGTTGCGCAAGCCCCCAGACTGCGATATGCCTTTTGGTTAATTAAGTTTTACATTTACTCCGTTTGCACACTTACTGGCCACCCCAATTCACTGCAAAAAAGGTCCCACACTTCTCCAGCCAATAGGCATTTCCAGAGTAACGTGACCCAGATCTTGTTTCTCCATCAGACCACAACAAAGCCCCTCTATTATTTGGAGCCTGCAAGCAAGGTGAGTTGGGCCCCCAACCGTGCCACACATTTGTCCAAATACTTTTTACATTTTCTGCATTCTCCTGCCCTCCAAATGCAAATCCAGGATCACATGACCTCATGGCTCACAGCAAACTGAAGACTACCAAGGCAGCCTTGCCCAAGCAACCAGTGAATGGCAAAGGCAAAGGGAGACACCTGTTTGCCGTAATGTCTTGTGACTCCTTGGCCTGGACCCAGACCACTCCATGACCAGATAAGGGATGACGTATTACAGTTTTTCCCCCCAGTCTTCCACTTTAATTAATGCCCTACTGATATTTGTTTCCTGGTGCTCCACTACAACATTGCTCCTGCCATTCCACTACAATCCGTACCCTATTGTGATGTTCTTATTGGTGTTCCACTACAGTTGTTATCCCTGGTCTTCCACCATAATCTATACCCTTCAGTTCTCACTACAATTTTGCTCAGGTTTTGCTCGCTAGTGTCTCCTCTGCAGTTGTCTCCTCATCTGTCCGTCTGCTAAACAACAGCGTGCACAACAATGGCTCAATGGTGTGTCCAGAAGGATTTAATCTGCAAATCTCGAATTCAGCAAAATCTTAAGGCTTCATCATTGACAGCAGCTTGTCCTTCCAGAAATACATAGCCAAGAAGGCCCGCCGGCTCCAAGTCTCCACCTTTCAAATAATCAAGCCCTTCAACCCGCCGCGGAGCATCCGGACCGTAGTGCAGGACCTTGTGATTTAGCAAATCGATGGGCAGAAGCGTAGACAGGGTAGGGCCTGAGCAGATAAGGCCCACCCAAAATCTATAAATGCTCACTCAGCAGCACTGTCTGGGCATTTACAGATGTCATTGTCACTGCAGCGGGCCCATCCAGATGAGCTTCAGGCCCCACTTGTCAGACAATTCTGACTACGCCTGTCGATGGGGGAAATGGACACCAAACAATTCTTCAATTTCACAAATCACTCACAACCTGGCTTTTTCAACAGCACATGGATATGGCCTAATCCCAATGGATGCACAGAACGCAACTCATAGTGCTGTGCTACGGTTCTAAGATGCCAGCCCAAAAGCTAGCTACCCATACCTCTGCTGTGCTGCTCCCAAGCTAGGTATGTGCTTTAAACAATAAATAAATAGTGGCTCATTTAAGTGTGCTCCCTATTGTCCCATTATTTGTACCCTACTGTCATTTGTTATTTAAGTGTTACATTTGTATAGCGCTTCCTGACATTACTGCAATTGTAATGGCTTCAGAGCACGGTGGCGTTGAAGGCCCTTTGAAAGACTGCAGTCAGTGCAAGCATGGAAATAAAAAGAACATTACAGTGTGTGTGATTAGTAAATAGAATTAGGTGACTATTCAATAACCAGCAGAAAGGACTAGTTTAAAAATGCTAAAAATCATGCAAAGCATTGTTTTCAGGCACACATATGGCTTCTATGTCTGTGATTATGTGACAGATAAACCAACGTTTTTGTGGGACTCCTCTGTATTTTAAGGGTTGCAGTGAAAGAGGGGCAATGTGTATTATAAATAGTCTATCAACCCCTAGGGCAAATGTCTACAGTTGAGGGCTCTGCTATACTTTACACATAGAAGATACACACACTGAATAACATGCAGTCAAGGCAAAACTACCTACAACCCTCCACTCCCACCACTGGCAAATTGCATGCAGGTCCCATTTCACTAGCTCATACTGCACCCCTCTCTCTCGCTCTCTCTCTCTCTCTCTCTCTCTCTCTCTCTCTCTCTCTCTCACATCGATACATTGAATACCATGTAAATAACCTATCATATCACATCGTATCATGTGCAGCAAAGCAGGCTTCTGTGAGTTAGCAGATGAGGGGGAAGGGTTAGGCAGTCTGCAAACTCCAGTCAATTGCCATAAGCAACAGCTAAGGATTATGTGAGGCAAGGCCCTCTGGTTCAGAGAAAATGCTACTTGAAATTTGGTACCGCAGTCACCCATCAGGTCTGTCTTGGGCAGGCAAGAAGATGTTCGTTAAGCATTTGTTGGGCATTGGCTTGGGCAGGGGCTAGAATTCCTGCTCATATCGCCCAGAGGTTTACCCTTCAGTCACCCTCAAGACCCAAGCTCTTCTCACACAATCCACAGTGAAATTCCCCCTCCACCGCTACTAACAGATACAAACTCACCTGGTTTTGTTGTGGCACCAGACCTTCGGTATCAGTAATGCTGCAACCCTGCAGGGGATTCTTAATGATAAAACATGGAGCTGAAAATAGGGCTGTGCATTCCTCAAATATTTTCTGCACCCTGTTCTATAAAAGGGGATGGAGTGGTATGGCAGCTGCAGGAATGTGAATATCAGTGTGTTGGCAGTGACAGACGGAGTTATGGGGCTGGGGGATATGATGGTCGTTCCAATAGGTCTGCAATCTCGGGTTTGCAGTCTCTTCAGCCGCTTTCTAGCTAAGGGTGTCAGGGCTTTCCTTTCTTGTGCCACAGCTAAAATGAAGGGAGCAGGGAAACGACGGACATGCTTTACTCGTCCAGAGTCTAAGGGCTGTCCTTCCAAGGGCAGACAAGGGCTGTCAGGGATTAGCATATGAAGAAGGTGTGAGCTGTTACCCGCAGAAGGGCTCCTGGAGCTGAGGAATGCCCTGCATCACCCAATAAGTTATTTACACTACAGAAGAGGGGAAAGGAGGAGAGGGTCTGTTGTGCTGTCTCTTTAAAGTTTTTGCAGTGGTGACTGAATTGTGTTCTTCTTCTAATGTGTGCTCTTCTGTAATTTGTTCCATGGGGCCCCATTACAGTTTTGCTCTCTTGGTGTCTCACTCTAATCTGTGCCCTGCTGTGATTTCCCCCCATGTATTCCCACCCCATTATGATCCCTGGTGTCCCAAGGTGATCTGTGCCCTACTGTAATTTTGCTCTCTGCAGTCCCATTGCATTTTTCCTGCTGGCGTCCCACTATTATTTGTGCCCTATTTTGATTGTATTCCCAGCCATCCCAAAACAATTATGTGCGCTGGTGTCCCACCATAGTATGTATTCTACTGCGATTTTTCTCCCTCGTTTTCCATCTTTATCTGTGTCCTGCTTTAATCTATCATGTCTCATTAAAATGTGGAACCTGATGGCCCACTATTATGCATTCCCTACTTGGATTTGCTCCCTCTTGTTCCACGACAATTTCGCTCCCATGTGTTCTATCAGTATTGTTGCCCTATTATGGTTCACCCCCTGGTGTGGCCATGTACTTTATGCGCTAATGTGGTTGGCTCCATGGTTAACCACTTCAGTTTTGCACTCTGGAATCCCACTGCAATATATTCCCTACTTTGATTTGGCTCCTTGAGGTCTCATTGGCATGCTCTCCATTAATGTTCCTCTGTAATCCTTGCCCTTCTGTGTTTGTGTTCCCATTGACATTCTCCCCTTGTGTTCCATTACCTGTTCCATACTATGATTTGCCTCCTAATATCCTACCCTGTTGTATGCCCCACAGTGATTTGTTCAGTGACGCTGCAGTTCATTTTGCTTCCTTTTTTTCAGACTGTAATTTGTGCCTATTGTGATTTGATGCCATGGTGTCCCACCAAAATGAAGCTCCCAGTTGACTCACTGTAATCTGTTCCCTACTCTGACATGGTTCCCCACTTTTCCAGAACAATTTTCTTCCTTGTGTCCCACTTATATGTGTGCCACACTTTTTTTGGTACCCTGCTGCCCACCATTACATTTGCTCGATTTTGAGTTTACTTTCTAGTCTCCAACTACTGTTTTGCTCCCTGGTGTCCCACTATAGTGTGCGCTCTCTACAGTGATTTCTCTTCATGATGCCCCATCTATAATTTTGTCACTTTCCAATTTGGACCCTGATGCCACACCATTATGCATGCTATATTTTGATCCCCCCCTCTCATATTCTACTACATTTTCTTTTCCAGGTTTACCTCTATCATGTGTGCCCTTATGGGTCTTGCTTGATGGCGTATCAGTGTACTTTGTGCCTTAATGTGATTTGCTCACTGCTTCCCTGCTTCAGCTTTGCACTCTGATTTCCGCACCAAAATGTGTGCCCTACTGTGGTTTTGCTTCTTGAGCTCCAACTTCAATTCTGCCTATTGTAATCTGCGCCCCTTGTGTCCTATTATTTGTGTGTTTCTTACTGTGATTTGATCCATGATCTTCCACGCTAATGTGTCCCCTACTGTGATTTGATGACTGGTGCTGCAGTACAATGTTGCTCCCTGTTGTCCCACGGTAATAAGTGCCCAACTGTGATTTGGCCCCATGGCATCTCATCCAAATATGAAATATGCTCCCTGTTGTCCCACTGTAGTCTGCACCCAACTGGGATGTTGCTCCTTGCTGTCCCATTACAATTCTCTCCCAGATGTCTCACCATTATCTGTGGCCTACTTTGTGTGCTCCCTGCTATCCCACCATATATTGTGCCCTAATGTGATGTCACCCTCGTTCCCCACTACAATTGTGCACACAGGAATCCCACCATAGTATGTTCCTACTGTGAGTTTGCTCCTTGAGGTCCCACTAAAGTTATGCCCATTGGTATCTTACCATAACCTGTGCCCTACTGCAATTTTGATCCCACATGTCTCATTAAATATTCTCCCTTCTCATGATTTGTGCCTTACTGTGATTTGCTCCCTTATGTGTCAGTCTACTGTGTGCCCTACTGTAATGTGTTCATTTGTGCTGTGGTACAATATTTCTCCTTGTTTTCCCATTGCAATATGTGTTCTGTTGTGGTGTGGCTCCCTAGTGTCCCACCACAAGTATGCTCCCTGGTGTTCCACCATGACCTGTGCCCTAATGTGGGTTTGCTCCCTCCTGTCTCATTACAATGTTCTTCCTGGTGTCACAGTGACATCTTTGCTGCATATATGTGCTCTATTTTGATTTGCTCTTCTTGTCCCTGCATTATTTGGGCTTATTTCGATTTCACTCCCTGGTGTCCCACTACAGTTTTGCTCCTTAGTGTCCCTCCATTATTTATGCCGTACTTTGATTTATTCCATGCTGTCCCAGTGTAATTGTTGCCGCATTGGGCTTGGTTCCATGTTGTCCACAACAATTATGATACTTGTTGCTCCACTTAACTTTGGCTCCTTGGAGTCCAGTTCTTATCTGTGTCCCACTGTGATTTTGCTCTTGGTTGACCCAATACAATTTTGCATCTTGATGTCCCACCGTGATCTGAACATACTGTGAGTTTTCTCCCTGCTGTCTCCTTACAATTGCCTCCCTGGTTTTCTGCCATTATGTGTGCTCTATTTTGATTTGCTCTTTCTGTCGAACCATTATTTTTTTGCACACATTGATTTTAGCCTGTGGTGTCACTTGGCAGCGTAACTTTAGTTTTTTTCTCTGTAGTTTTTGTGATTTTTCTGCCTGGTGTCCCATCACAATCTGTACCACGCCGACCCACCACACAGTGTGCAATACTTTGATTTGCTCCGACTCATGCCCAACTGCACTTTCACTTCCTGGTGTCCCTCCATGATTTCTGCCCTACTGTGATTTCACTCCCTGGAGCCCCGCTACAATTAGTCTCCCTGATGGACCAATGTAATGTGTGCATTCTGCTGCGGATTTTGCTCCAATATCCCACCATGATCTGTGCCTAATGTGAATTTGCTTTCTTTTGCCCCATTATAATATGTTCCCTGCTGTGGTTAGCTTTGTGTTATCAACTCCAATTTTTCTTTGTGATGTTCCACTTCAATGTTGCTCCCGTATTCCCCTCTGTAATCTGAGCTCTATTGTGATCTTGCTTCTGGGTGTCCCACTACTATTTTGAAACCAGAAGTACCACTGTAATCTGTCCCTAACAGTGATTTTGCATACTGGTATTCCCTGATGTACTTTCATTTGGTCCTTGGTGTCCAATCATTATTGTGCCCTTCTGTGATTGCACTATCATCTCAATACAATGTGCCCTTGGTGGCCAAGCATATTCTGTGCACTACTGTGGATTTTGCTCCCTGGAGTACCACCATAATCTGTGCCTAATATAAATGTGCTGTTTTATGTGCCTTGTGTAATTTTTACCTACTGTGACATGTCTCCCTTGATTGCCATCATTAACTGTGCCCTCATATGATTTTGCTATCTAGTGTCCCACCATAATTGTTTCTCCACTGTGATCTGCTCCTAGCTTTCCCATTACAATGTATCTCCCTGATGTTCCCCCATGATGTATGCACCTCTATAATTTGTGCCTTACTGTTATGTTCTTCCTGTTGTCCCTCTAGAGATTTTCACTCTGGTGTCTCCCAATTATGTGTACCCTCCTCTAACCTAACCTTGGTGCCACACTGTGATTATGCCTCATGGATCCCAATATAATTAGTGCCCTAGAAATGCAATTTGTTTACTGGGTCCTAGATATCTCCCTTTGAACTTGTAGCATGCTGAGTTGCTCAATGGCACGTTATCAGGACTCAGTCAGTCCTTTCTGGAATCCCTTCTCCAAACCCCCATAAGGAATGTTCTTACCTACTATCTGCTTGTTTCTTACTGCTACATGCACTCCGTTTTCTACCCTCCTCCATGGTTCAGCCCATAGTTATCAAGCAGCAGCCATTGCACACTTTCTACTACCAGAGATACCAGCCTACACCTGGGTACATTGGGACGTCTTCACCCTAGGATCTTACACAAAGGCCACCACTCATGTGACGTCACTCAAGGGGCAGCCTCACCAACACATGGCCACTATGAATAAATGCTCCACGTTGTCCACCCGGCTCTCCACTAGCAACCCCCCACTAACGTTCTCAACTTCTATGCTTAAACACACTACATGTTATGAGGAAGCCCAGTGGGATCAACAGCAGACAAAGAAGGATCTAGGCAAAGTAAAGGTTTCTTAGGGGTAGTTACAACATTGGGTCAAAACTAGTTATCATCTTGAAACCACTTCCAAGATCCCTGGTGGACTCTCTCCTGAGCAACTAAGATTGACCAACATTTTGGTTTCCCTTGGCCAAAACTAAACAGCAATAAACAGGATTACTTCTACTTAACTGAAAGCACTAAGCCTCTTGGTTTCAAAACTCTCAATCTGAGGCTCCCTTCTAAGGATATGATGTCACTTCTCAGTCACTCACAGTTTTAGGGGTTTTAGTGTTCCAGCACATCTTTCTGGGCTCTTTCTCTGTAGATTCAAGTCCTCTTCTTCTCATCCTTGATTCATGCTCATTGTGTGTATGTACATTTGGCTTTGACAATGGCCGAAGTTAAGGCTGGGTGATAGCGCAATAAGCCCTGGAGAGTCCACCACAAGGCTGGTCACCTGAGGTTCTTTAAAGTGTAGGGTTGGCTGCTTTCTCCACCACCCTGTCTTAGACAATTGTTCTAATCCTCAGTCCCTCATTTTATATATGTATTTACCTTCCTGATAAGACAAATGGTCTATTGCCTAGGGAGGAGACTTCCCTGAACCTCTTGCTATCACCTATTATTTTCCTCTCCTTTTCTCTCTCTCTCTCTCTCTCTCTCTCTCTCTCTCTCTCTTTCTCTCTCTTTCTCTCTCTCTCTCTCTCTCTTTGTCTCTCATATGTCTACCCGCTCATCACTTTACCACATACCTGTTCCTACACCTTTCCTTCACTCACACCCTTTCTCTTAGGATGTGTCCACTCCTCAATCACATCCTTCCTCTTGATCTTCTCGAACTCCATTCCTGATAGTTTTCTCTTCCTCAATTACTTTCCAAACCTTCTCCTGGACACACTCCTCTTACCTTATCTCTGATGTCATCATCAACCTCCTCTTGAACACTCTCTTCTGCCTCTCCCTTGATATCTCCTCCAATCTGCTTTTAACAACACTCTTCTTCCTAGCATTTATTCTAACTCTGTCCTCCTTAATATACTCCTCCACCTCTTCCTTGATGCCTCCTTCAAATCCTCATCTGAAAACACCCCCACCTATCCATTGATGTCTCCTCCAACCCCCTCAATACTCTTCCTACTTTCTCTTCACCTTTAGCTCTCCCTTCAGCCACCTCACTCCTTCTGTTGTTTCTTCTCACCACATCCTTACTGCTCTCCAAATCCCTCCAGCTCCCACTCTTTCTGGCAACTTTTTACTAGCCACTGGAAAGGTGCATAAGGAGGAGACTGACCCACAGGTGGCATGCTTGTTGGCGTAAACTTTTAGTTGGTCCATAAATAAAGAGTAAAATGTATCTCTCCCTAACTCTAAGAGAGGTTTCCCTGCCTCTACTAAGGAACTACGACATCAGACAGAATGCCCATGTAAATAAAACAAGTCCAATGCCTGCTTCTGTCCCTCACATGTATAACTAACATTAAAGTAAAGGTTTTCTTGGTCCAGTTCAGTGACGCTCTTCTTCTGGACAATGTCCAAATGCAGGTGGGAACTTCACCTTCGAGAATTACTCCCTTCTCCAGGTTTCAGTTCATCTCCAGGATCCAAAATGAGTTCCAGCTTGTGGTGTTGTAAAGTTCTCAGTTCAAATCGAAAGGGTATAAGTTCCAATCTTGGTTTAGAGGAATGACTTCCTTCCTCTGGACAATGTCCCTTTGCAGGGGAAACTTCACTTGTGAGAATAACACCCTTCTCCAGAAACAAAGTTCCAGCTTGTGGTGGTATCCAGTTCTCAGTTTAAATCAAAAAAGTAAACATTCCAACTCAAACATCATTCCTTATTGGCTATATTTAATTCCACTATTGGGTCTCTGGAGAATGCCTCCCTTCTCCAGGTATCTTGGCCTCAATGCTTTCACAGTGCCCAGGGAATGAGTCTATTCTCTGGCCCTTTTCTTGGCTTTGCTTCACAATGCACACAGTCAAGGGGTATTTGTTCCTTTCCCTGACTTCTCTGTGCTTCACAGGACACAAAACCGGGGATACTTAAACTAACAGAAATTGTAGGACCATGCACCTGCACATGTGTGAGGGTATACAAGTTGGACATGGAGCTGCTGACTGAATGGTGAGTAGCATACAAACAAAAGCTACAATGGCCTAAACAGAAGTGTAAGGGAAATCACTCTTAGGCAATTGTTATTAAGACTAAATTAAGGTTTAACAGGTTTAGTAGCCTCACAACCTTCCACGCCAAACAAGAAACGTGCGCAGCTCTAAGGCAGAGGAAAAACATGCGTACTAGGTCTACCAATGGGCCACCTCTAACTTATATATATTACTCCCCATGGGAGCCAGCCCCTTTTCCTAAAGACTAACTCTTACGTTAGCTACCTTGCCTGCTATCAATCACATCTCATTAGGACTTTTAGATATATGATGTTATTATTTAATGACAGCATGAATATGTTGCCGCCCTTGAGAAAGCCCAGAAGGGAGAAACTAGTGGCCATGTAGCTGGCAGTTTGCTTGCATATGTCCCTTTTCTGTTACTTTCAGCAGATTGCATTATTAGCTTCTTATTTTGCACAATTTGCATTTCAAATTATTTATAATAGAATTTGATGTTCAGACATTAGGATGTCTCTAACAATTGCACTAAAACAGTTTTGAATATTATGTAATGGACATGATCTCGTTCCAGTTCTGAAGCTAATAAACATGTTAAACTTTAATGAAAAAAAAAAAATCAGTATGGAGCACCTGCCTTTGGATGATTTCCCTTACACAACACCAGGGGGTATGGCTTTCTTCCACTGATCCCTCTTGGTTTCCTCTAAGTTTTACAATGTCAGGTTGAAAGGGGCCCCTAGGGGACCCTGATGTCTATGGAAACAAGGCGGGTCACCACACACGATAGAGACGCCAGACACGAGGTTGTATTCCCAAAGCTAGGGTTTTATTGCAAAGCAAAAGTCTCATTTGGCCAACTCGGTCTCACGCCCCGCGACGTGTATCTCTAGACCTCGAGGGACGCAAGAGAGTGAATTACGTACATCAGTTACATATATACAAAATGCATATCAAACAATCAGCTATGACATGTTTAACACCCCTCTTTATTGGGTTTCTTTGAACTTGGTGTGATGATGGACATCTCCGACCACTATGACACCTTCAAACATCTATTCTAGTAACAATTTGCAATTTGTGAGTGCGTAGGCATCTTTCGTTTATTGAATTGAACACGGCGCTTCTGTTCTTGGAAGCGAACTACATACGGGGGGAGTTGCATTCTGGACCTTGCTATCTATCAGGTGCTATTTGCGTCCTGGGAGCCGACATGCTCTTAGCGGGCTCAGCAAAGGGGGGCATTAGAAAAGCATAATTGAAGCCTTTAGCGGTATTATTCTAACATATTCTATCATATAACGAGACTGGCAGCTGTGAAATGATTAAATGCCCTGCAGCTCTGCTTCAAGGCTACATTATAGGGGGAGCCGGGCATTCTTCCTGGCGCTGCCTACGTTTGTGTTTCAGCGAACTCTTGCTATCCTCTCGGCCCTGCGGCCTTGTCCTTTTCACATACAGACAACAATGTTCCACAGTCGAACAGTGTAAGCGGAAAATATACTGTGAAGCAATAGGAACAGAAAGCAATGAGCAATGGTTAGAAAACAAAATTGCGATTCTTGTTACATCAAAATGGCCGTTCATTGGCAAACTCGAAAACCTATATTCTGTCGTATCGTGCATGAGACGGTTGGTCCACGGGAACCAAAATGCGCTTGCGGTCTCAAATTAGAGGTATCCGTATTTCTATACTGACAAACCCTCCTTTGGCCGTATGCCAAACGTCTCATCTATTTATTGAAACCTCCTCTAGTGATGATGAATCTGAAGTACTTATGTCTGAGTCTCGCATGCTATCGTGGACATCATTGTCTTCATCAATATCTATTGCCATCAACTCTTTCACTACTCTCATCTCATTTGGGTCTGGGCTAGTTCGATCATGAGGTTGTTTTTTCTTTGTTATCATATGCATGCATCCTTCCGTACATCCCACAGTTACCTCTGCACAAACTATGGGTAAACAATGTATACAACAACAGCACGTTGGGAATATTCCGAACACCACTACTAATATTGAGATCAACTTTCATCCCCAAGATCGTAGTATTCCCCAAAACCAAGATCCTATTCCCCAGCTCCCTTCTCCCGTGGGGAGTTCAGAGCTTAGAACGTGCATTTTCTTTATTGCTTCAAAGATCGTGAGGGAATAGTCATCGACATAAACGCAACATGCTGATCCCACTATTTTGCAAATTCCCCCACGATCAACCAGGATTACATCGAGAGCCATTCTATTTTGCAGCGTCATTAACCTGATTCCTCTTTCTTCCAACATCATGTTAAATAATATACCTGTTGTTGTGTTTATTGTATTCTTTAGGATTCTGGACAGTTGCCTTATATTATAGGAGTTCACTATCTGTCCTAAGAATGGAATGAATGATTTTGCTACATCAGTTGCTATTAAAACACCTTTGTCAGTTCTTTTGACTCTAGTTCTAGATAATCTGGCCATGGCTGCTGCTTCTAAGAGGAATATTCCTGGGAACAGTAGCCTAGGTAACATGTACCTCCCCAGTTTCTGGGCAACCAAGGGTATGCTTTCTCTCCACATATAAAATAAACTGGATCACCTACGTATACTGGTTCTATTTCCCATTTTAGTACCACTGTATTCATACAATCAGTATATGTCCTGACTGAAAAAGAGCCTTTCTTTTTTAGACAAAAAGGGACAGTTCTTGGGCTATAATTCACCGTGTAAGATGGGGGAATTGCATCTTTGTTCCCTTCTGTTCTTACACGAAACGTCATTACAGATGTTTTTTCTGGCGGGGACAATCTATCTCGTCTATTTTGTCGTGTTATCTTCCGTGTACTTTTCCTCGTGGGCTCTGGGGCTATTACTTGTGCTTTATGGAAAATGGAATAACCCACAGGCTTCATTATTATCTCCTCAAACTCATTCATGTTGGTTCTGTCTAATTGACCCGTATTACTCTTATTCCACTTCCCATAGAACATTGCACCTAAAGATGCACTACATGCAGAACTTAATGGTAATGGCTGCACATACCACCCTATTACTTTTCCAGCATGATGTGGTAAATGGGCACATACCCAGCAGTTTGTTTTCTTTAGGATTGCATGTGTCATGTTCATTATCAGAAGTAAGGTGTTATTTGTAAAACCTTCCCTGTGTTTTTCTTCCATTGGGGGTAGGGTATAAGTGATCACCTGAACCGGGCTTTCAGTAGTGGATATATAAATTATTGGTAAAAACATTTCTAATGGGTGTATTGTTTCTACCCACCATAATATTAGGGCTGTCGATATTGGTGCTACCACGCTCATAAAGCACATTATTATCGTTAGTGTCAGCATACAATTTGTTTTACCATGCATTTTTCTTAAACTTATAGTCTTTATAACTAACTCATTCTCAGCGGTTGTAGTGCAGGAGGAGGCTGGAACCGGTCCCGGCATGTTTCTCGTCATCCTTCTTCTTCCTTATCACAGTTTGTTGTGGATATCTCTCTTCGTCGCGCTTGCTCTGATGTCTATAAGTTCAATGGAATTCTCACAATTCAGTTCTGCCTGTCCTTTTTAGCCTGGATTTGATTATTCGTTTTTTAGGTGAGATCACTTGTCCCTTCTTATACTTCTTATACTGCTAAGAGGACCTTTGATCAGTTATCGCCTCAGTATCATGTGCGCCCAGCTTGTTCGGTCTGGTTCCGGACACATGTACTGTTAATCAATTATCTCACTTGCCATAGTACCATGTGCGCCCAGCTTGTCCTCTCTGGTTCAGGACACATGTACTTTTTATGATCGCACTGAGGAACTGCGAGTCTTGAATTGTCCGACTTGCACAATTCTCACGCTTCTCTCCTCCACACCCCTGGTTCCTTCTCCGTCCATGAGCAGAACCAGAAGTTGACATAAACACCAAACAAAAAAAAAGAATGCGGATCACTTTGCCTTCCGAGGCCGCAGGTTGTATCGCCTTGCTCCTGGTATCGTATGATCCGTGAACAGTGCCGGTGCACTTTCAGATTCAGGCTTGAAGTCAGCCTGTGGCGCTACTGCAGGTGCTGGTGTGCACCACGCTAATGATGCAAATCCATTTTTTAGCATGCTGGCAAGTGCTGGTGGGCGCCAAAGGGGTACACAATTTGGTTTTGCTGGTATCTGCAAGGCAGATTTCACGTCGGTCAGTAGTGATGTCGATTCTGCTGGGCAACGTTGGGGCACTCTTTGCCCTTCCCCCCTTTTGGCAATCGACTCAATCTTTGTTTCGAGTTTCACTTCACGTTTTGGCAGATCAGGTGGCTGCTCACAGGCAACAGTTTCTTTCGTTTCTGGGACCGCTGTCTCTTTCCGGTCAGCAGTGTCAGGCAAGACTTTCAGTGCAGTTGTAATCTTTTTGGCATGGGAGGCATGGATCCACGACTTCCTTCCATCCACCCGTATTGCCGTCTGCGTCGCCAAAAGTACTTGATGGGGCCCGCGCCACCTGGGTGCTAATGATGACTTTCTTTCAAAGTTTTTTAGCAGCACCCAGTCTCCTGGCTCCAGCGCGTGCCCCGGACCGGTATACCATACGGGTAATGCCTCCTGCACCTGCTGATGAATCAAACGCAATTTCTGCATTAAAAGGCCACAATAAGTACTAAGCACAGGATGTTCTATCTCACTAAGTCGTTTTGGCTGAGGTGCGCACCAAACATTTGCCGGCCTCCCCCTCACGATCTCGTAGGGGGAGAGCCCAGTTTTAGCCTGCATAGACGTACGCATGCATCATTGTGCTATTGGTAATGCATCCACCCAACTCAACTTGCTTCCCGCACAAATCTTGCTAATCTTTGATTTAAGAATCCCGTTGTGCCTCTCCACAAGACCGGCAGAACTTGGATGCCTTGAACTATGGAATCTCTTATCTATCTGAAGACCTGCACATATCTGTAACACCACTGCACCCACAAAGTGTGGTCCATTATCGGACCATAGGACACGGTGCAAGACAAATCTGGAAAAATACTCCTTTAACATTACTTTTGCCATAGTCATTGCTGTGCAATCTTTTAAAGGATATGCCTCCACCCAATTACTGAATGCACAGATTACCACCAAGACGTATTTTAAGTTTTGGCACCTCTCCATCTCTATGAAATCAAAATGAACTACCTCAAACGGCATGCAGGGCGGGCCAAAACTGCCTGTTGGTGTCACTGTTCCCTTTCCTGCATTGTGTTCTAAACACGTGATACAGTTCTGCACCAACCTCTCTGCATTCTTTTTTATGTTTACATTCTGCCATACTGTAGAAAAGTGCTGTATCATTTTCTTGGCATAGAAGTGCGTAGGGCTGTGGGCCATTGTGACCATTGCAGTCACATATGAATTTGGCAACATACAGTTTCTAGTTCCCTTGTCCACCCAACAACCCTCCAAATCCAACTCAGCAGATCCCTCTGCCCATCCCTGTATTTCATCGGCCTTAGCCTCGGCCTGCATTTCTTTGACAGTCGCAACTCCATCTTTTATCATACAGGGTACTTCCTCTTTCGGAACCGTCATCATCTTGGTATTCAAATCAGTGGCAGTTTGTTTCGCAATCCTGTCTGCAAACGCGTTTCCCTCTCCTATTTTGCATGTTACTTTTTTATGTGCCTCACATTTCACTATTGCTAGGCGCTTTGGAAATGTGAGTGCAGACAGCAATCGTACAATCAAAGGGCCATGTTGAATTCTGGCACCATGTGATGTCAGAAACCCTCTCTCAGCCCAGAGTCGACCAAAGTTATGAACCACTCCAAACGCGTACTGACTATCAGTATATATATTCACATTCAAATTTTCAGAAATCTCGCAGGCTCTGGTTACTGCTATTATTTCCATGGCTTGTGCTGAATTATAGGGGATTCTTTTACTTTCTACAACACTCTCTAGGGTAGTGATAGCGTATGCGGCAGTTGTCGTGCCATCTGGTAATTTAAAACATGAGCCGTCACAAAATAACTCTCCATCCGGCTCTTTCTGTGGAATATCACTTAAATCAACTCTCCCCTTGGTTTCTTCCTCAGTGACCATTAAGCAATCGTGGGGGGGTGATTCATTCTTCCCAATTTCTTTTATGGTTAGTGGCATTAATTCTGCAGGATTCAAAGCGCTACACCTCATAATTTGGATATGGGGCGCGAACAAGATAATCTCATATATTGTCAATCTAGCAGAGGTGAGGTGTTGCATCTGTGTCCTATTTAATAGAAAGTCTATGGCATGTGGCACCATCAAAATTAAAGTGTGCCCCAATACCATCCCTTCCGTTTGTTTCCCTGGCGCAGCAGCCGCTGCAACAGATCGCAAACATCGTGGTAGTGCGCACGCTACAGGGTCCAGCGCAGAAGAAAAATAGCCGCACGGCCTATTTCTTCCACCTTGTTTCTGTGTCAAAACCGCCAATGCACATCCTTCACTTTCACACACAAATAGTCTAAAAATGTTCTTATAGTTCGGCGTACCTAAAACTGGAGCCGAGCATAATGCAGTTTTCAATCCATCAAATGCTCTCTGACATTCCTCATCCCACTGCAAAGGCATAACCGCATCTTTTCTAGTCAAATTATCTAATGGTTTCACAATTAACGCAAAATTACCAACCCATTGTCGGCAATATGAAGCCATGCATATTATGGCTCTGACTCCTTTTTTGTGTCTTTGGAATAGGCATACAAGAAATACTTTCTATGCCTTCTGGCGTTAGTCTTCTCCCTCCTTTCGAAAGTAGGTAGCCCAAATAAGCTACCTCCTTTCGATTATACTGAAATTCCTTCAAACTAGCTTTATGGCCATGTGCTGCTAGGTGTGACAGTAGTAATACAGTGCTTTCTTTACAAATCTCCTCTGTGTCTGCAGCTAGCAATAAATCGTCTATGTATTGCAAAAGTACACAACCCACATGTAATTCCAGCATGTCTAGCTGTTCTTTTAATGCTCTACTGTAAATAATTGGACTTTCCGTATAACCTTGCGGAATCCGCGTAAATGTAAATGATCGTCCTCCTAATGTGAACGCGAACAAATATCTACTGTCCTTGTCCTCTGGAATACTAAAGAATGCGTTTTTCAAATCTATTACACTAAAATATTCTGCTGAAACAGGTATCATTGTCAATATTGTAGTGACGTCTGGCACTAGAGGAAATTGCGGATCTACTACCTTATTCAATGCGCGTAGATCAATTATGAAACAGTAGGGTACCTCATTATCTCCTTTTTTATAAACCGGATGAATCGGGCTGTTGCATGTACTGCCTGTGATTTCCTCTATTACCCCTAAATTCACCAAATCGGTAACAATACTCTTCAATCCTTTCTCACCTTCAACCAAAATTTTGTATTGGGGTATTCGCGGTAGGGTAACACCTTCTTTTAAAATAATCTTTACTGGCTCTATCTTTAAACATCCCACATCGTTGTCATGCAGTGCCCATATACAGGTTGGTACTTTACTTAGTTCCCCTGGTAATGCTTCAGACATGAATTCTGACACAGGGGCATTGTGTGGCCATATTGTTAGAAACACTCCGTCTGTGCAATGTATAACAGAACCTAGTTTTTTCAACAAATTTAATCCCAACAAATTTTCTCCACAATTTTCTGTTAGAAGGAAAGGACAATGTTCGGTAAATGGTCCTATGGTAACTGGGACTGGTTTGGACACTGGGTTTATGACTGGTGTACCTGCGAACCCTACGGAAATATTCTTTTGCCCTGACAGTGGTATATTCGGAAACCAAGTGATGGTCTATTGAACATTTCTGTGCTCCTGTATCTACAAGAAAGCGGTGCTCCTCATTCCCGACTCTCATTTCTACGTAGGGTCCTCTCTGATTCACGGGAATAGACACTGGTTCCGACCCCTGTCCTAGCTGTCCTATTGGGGGAATAGCACATCGTCCGATGTGTAATCATTACTATTACTGTAATACGTGTTTGGCTGTGTATCGAAAACATTTCCACTTTCCCCCACTCTGATTTCCATATTGTTGATTTTGCTGTCCCTGACTCTGGTTTGGGGCATTTTGGTTTTGGCCTTGATTTTGATTACCTCTGTTATTATGATGCTGCTGCATACTATTCCGATTTGGTCGATTCGCTCCTGGGTGTCCTCTATGCTGTCTCCTCTGACCAGACCCATTTCTATTCTGTAGATGCGGGCATTGCGCTCGCCAATGTCCTTCCTCTTTACAATATGCACACTGATTCGGCCCCACTGTTCCCCCATACATATTTGAACTACTCCTTCCTTGTGCGTTCCCTCGCCCTCTATTATGTCCTACTACTTGCTGCATTAATACCTGTGTTCTAATTAGACATTCCTTCAAATCTGCCCCCACCTGGAAAAACCCTGCTAAGGTGGACAATACCCCAGGCATGTTTCTACCTTCCCCATGGTTAATCAACCTTACCTAGGGCGTTTGATTTTGCGAAGTCAACTCTCAACCAATATCAGGATACTTTGAATTGGGGAATGACTCACCTGATAAATCAAGTCGTCTGTATACTGACACACCAAAGGACGTTGTGTCTGCGTTTCTTGGCTTCCGCTGTGTTTCGGGACCCTCGCCTCCTTGTTCTCTAGCCAGGCACATCGATCAGGGATCAGATGTGTGCAGATCTGCAAAGGAGTCTCTCATCACTTTTACAGGGCGCCCCGAACACCTTTTAATCCCTGCTCGATCGTCCCATCCTCGCCGTTCTCTGCCTTTCTCAATTACAATGTTACGCGTAGGAACAAGTGGGGGAGGGTCCCTATTCGGGCGCCATCTTGAAAGGGGCCCCTAGGGGACACTGACGTCTATGGAAACAAGGCGGGTCACCACACACGATAGAGACGCCAGACACGAGGTTGTATTCCCAAAGCTAGGGCTTTATTGCAAAGCAAAAGTCTCAGTTGGCCAACTCGTTCTCACGCCCTGCGACGTGTATCTCTAGACCTCGAGGGATGCAAGAGAGTGAATTACGTACATCAGTTACATATATACAAAATACATATCAAACAATCAGCTATGACATGTTTAACACCCCTCTTTATTGGGTTTCTTTGAACTTGGTGTGATGATGGACATCTCCGACCACTATGACACCTTCAAACATCTATTCTAGTAACAATTTGCAATTTGTGAGTGCGTAGTCATCTTTCGGTTATTGAATAGAACACGGCGCTTCTGTTCTTGGAAGCGAACTACATACGGGGGGGAGTTGCATTCCGGACCTTGCTATCTATCAGGTGCTATTCGCGTCCTGGGAGCTGACATGCTCTTAGCGGGCTCAGCAAAGGGGGGCCGTTACAAAAGCATAATTCAAGCCTTTAGCTCTATTATTCTAACATATTCTACCATATAACAAGACTGGCTGGCAGCTGTGAAATGATTAAATGCCCTGCAGCTCTGCTTCAAGGCCACATTAAGGAAGGAGCCGGGCATTCTTTCTGGCGCTGCCTACGTTTGTGTTTCAGCGAACTCTTGTTATCCTCTCGGCCCTGTGGCCTTGTCCTTTTCACATACAGACAACAATGTTCCACAGTTGAGCAGTGTAAGCGGAAAATATACTGCGAAGCAATAGGAACAGAAAGCAATGAGCAATGGTTAGAAAACAAAATGGCAATTCTTGTTACATCAAAATGGCCGTTCATTGGCAAACTCGAAAACCTATATTCTGTCGCATCGTGTATGAGATGGTTGGTCCACGGCCACCAAAATGCGTTTGCGGTCGCAAATTAGAGCTATCCATATTTCTAGACTGACAAGGTGGGAGATGGTTCTTTCCCCTGGCCTTCCTTCCAACTATTCTTCTACTTTACAAGACCTTGATGGGGAAATACTCCCTTCTCCTGGTCTTTCTTCAGACTTGCTCTCACAATTCACACTGCCAGAGGGATGACTCCCTTCCTCTGGCCTTGCTTAATTTGACAAGGTCGGTAAAATTGCCAGGAGGAATGTCTCCCTTCACCAGGTCATTCTTTAGAACGTTGTAGACAGTTTACAGCATCAGGGTGCATCTCTCCCGTCTCCTGGCCTTTCTTGGGATTTATTTACAGTCTATCACTCCTGGGGGATTGACTCCTTTCCCCAGGCCCTTTTCAGGTTTTAGATCACAGTTCACAATGCCAGGGGGAATGCCTCCCTTCCCTGGCTTCTCTACACTCAATAGACTTGATTCACTATCCTGCCAGGCACTGAAGTATCGAAAAGGACGTATGCTTTCTATGTCTCTTGGTGCAGGTCTCAGGCCTGTATTATAGTACTCCTTGCTTTCTCACAGTCTCTTGGTTGTGGGTCACAGACCCTTGTTTCATCCCAACAAGGCAGACCCAGCCAGGTACTGTGACTATGAAAATGGTGACTGCACCCTCGTGTGTTTCTGCCAGCCAGTCCAAGGGCCTCCCTAACTCTCAGGAGCGTTGCTCTGGACTTCAGCCATCCAGGTACCTGTCAGAATGCTATAGGCAGGAGCAGGCCCCCTCACCCCACCCTCCTTTACCCTTTCTGCACATATACAAGTGTCATACAGGGGTCAAGTCCTAAAATAAAAGTGGGGGTATTCATTAACATAAGCAATGGGATGTGACATCAACAGAAATTAGCATATCAAGGTGAAATGTGCAAATTCCAATTAATTGGCTTTGCAAACCCATACAAATTGCACAGGACAAATGGCATTTGACTTTAATAAAATCAACACGCACAAAAAACCAAGGAACTCCATGAACTCGTCAGCAGTCTTCTCGCAGCTTCCCTGGGGTTTGGTGTTGCTGCTGCGGCTCCGCAGCTGCTTATGCTCGCTGGTCCGCTTTCCTGTCGTGGACTGCTCTGTCATTTCTTCCGCGTCGGTACTGGCAGTCTCGTCACATTAGGGAAAGGTGTCCTCCTGCTTCCGACCCCATGTGGACGCTGAGTCTCCCTGCCTCTCGTCCTGGTTCAACAAACATCTTCTCTGTACTGCCGACCTGGACATGGGTCCCTGGCCTCGTAGAAAGAGGCTCCCAGTAGCGGAGAAGTGACAACATTGGGGGATTCGTCACACCACCTTGTTCCACCTTAATCTCCATCTAACTTCACCTCGAACTCTTGCCTAAGCTCCTTCTTCACCTCAGTGCACCCAAACCATTGTCAAAATGCCAGAGGCTCATACAGCAGGCTGGCCCCACCCCTACGGATTACCTTAGTTAAACTGCGCTCAGGTGTTTGCTCGTATTAGATTTACATTAATATTGTAAGGCTGGAATTGTCAGCAGCCTCCCTGTTGCTGCTGTTTCTCCTCCCCTCTACGAGCAGAGAGCCTTGGTTAAGGCTGGCTGCCATTTTACAATCACACTTTGTCAATGTTCGTAATAGGGCTTCTGCTGTTGAGCTCTGCATCCTACAGTCATTTGAGGTATTTCTCAGTTGTCAACAAAAGTCAGCAGAATAAAGGCTTCTCGGTGTGGGGTTGCTAGCTAAAGCGCCTAAATGCATTGAGCAGTAATTTCACAATGGGCAAGGCGCTCCCTTGTTCTAACAATTATGTAATAATTGTATCCTTATGATCAGGACTTGGTTAGCATTTATTTTCCAGTGACCACAGCCTAACCTTGCCAGGGGATATAAATGTCATGCTATAACAGCTTATGAGATAGGACTACCCTACATGTTGACTTATGGTACTCGTTGCACCCTGTGCTCTAGATACGATTTTGAAGTGGAAGTGGATTAAAATTATTTATCAGGGAATATAAAATGAAGTCCCATTCCCTATGGCAGTATTTAATAACGGAGTAGAAATATTTTGTATCTGTAAAACCTAAATGTGTTTGTAATAAATACATCTTTGCACCGAGTCTATTCATGCACATCAAGAGATACATTCTTACATCTTCGGATCAGGCAGTAATAATAGTAGTTTCTTTTTTGTGGTACTAAGTGCACTACTGGTCCAAACCTATCCATGCAGCTGTGTGGATGAAAACAGGGGTACAAGGCCCTATGTGTCTGTTTCCTGTTTTTTGTTTGGAGTATTTCTACTCCCAATTTTTATTTTGGGGATTATTTGCCTATTTCTAGGGAGTCACATTTGCCAATACACCCTTTAGCTGTAGGGCTGCTTGTTCAAAAACCGTTCAAGCTTCCCTTAAAGAGGCAGGGGCATGTTCCCACTCCATGTGATGAGCCCTTTGAAAAAAACAAGCCATGTTAGGATAGTGCATAGGATCCTCCCTCCATAGTGGATGGAGGCACCCAACTTCCTTTTCCACCGCACCCTCGACGTAAAGGTACAGGTAGGAGAGTTTGTCACAATGCTTACCTACTATTCCACTCGCACACTCTAAATCAGAGATCTTCAAACTGTGGGCCGTGCCCCAGACCCAGGGAGGCTTGGCCGCATCCCTGGGTGGGGGGGGGCAGTGTGAGACCCCAGCCTGAAATTTAAAAACAATATATATATATATATATATATTTTTAAATAGAGGAAATGAGCAGGGGTGGCTCATCCATAATGGGTGAGGGGGCGTCAGCCCAGTGGCCCCCTCACCCATTATGGAGGAGTTGAGGAGTCAGCCCAGTGAAACACTGAGCACTCCCTCACCTGATTTTTCCAACTGAGTGCTCCTGGGCTGGATGAACTGTCAAAGGGAAACACTGTTTATATCAGTGGTCCGGTTGATGGTTCTCTCCAGTACTCTCGCTAGTCTCCTGATATCCTCTGAGTTCACTACATGTCCCCAAAATAGCACAAAGGATTACCCTACGTCTCCCAGAACTTGTGTTGGAGTGTCACCATTCTCGTCCCGCCGTGGACGAGACTTTGAAACCTCTACAATACTGGCTATGAATACCCCGGGTAACAGGATCTCTAAATAACAAGTTCCCTGCCAATCCCTGGGTAACCATGGAAATGCTACATTACCGCAAACAAAGTAGACAGGTTCGCCTACATACAAAGGTCTGTCTTCTCCAGTCAAATTCGCAAGGTTGGCGCAACCTTTAAAATTTCCCATTGACTGAGTACCATTCCTCTGTATGCAGAAAGAAACTGAATCGGGGCTATGGTTAACAGTGTATGAAGGAGGCGTGGAATCCTTATTGCCTAAAGGAGCCATTTTAAAGGAAATCAAGGTTTGGAAAGGACGAGACAGTCTATCAGAAGGCCTAATGGAAGCAACGTTGAGCTTACTTCTATTTTCAAAAAGCGAGCATCCCAAGGTAGTCAAAACATGTTTTTAAAACTGATTCAAATTAGTCCCATCAAAGTTCCCTGAGTTGCTATCATTCCAACGACCAAAGAATAGTGCTCTAAGAGAAGCATAACATGCAATTGTCAAAGGTAACGGATGAATATACCAAGCTAGCCCCTTATCCCTATGTTGCGGTAAATGCGAGCAAACCCAACAGTTGGACCTATTAAAGATGGCATGTGTAGCATTCATGATGAGTAATAGCATGTTGTTGTGATATCTCTGTCTATGCTGAGAATCCCTAGGAAAGAGAGTGTGCAGATGCACGAAAGGAGTAGAAACAGCAGGTACATTTTTATTCGGTAACAAATTCTCGAGCGGATGTATTTCTTCTAGATACCAGAAGCCTAAAACAATAACTATTATAAAACCAATTAACATTATCAAAAAACAGCAGTACTTTTTCGGGGCCCATGTTACAGACTGTCCTTTTTTTTCACAGCTGGTCACACGTTCACTTATCAGTCCTGTACGAGCGATAGCAGTGGAAGGCATTGTAATCTTCAAACGAATACGCCAATGTTTTTAGCTGGTGACCTCCAGGCCAAGCGTCTTCTTAGTCCTTCCACAAACCCTAGCCAACAGAATCCCCGTATAGACAATAGATTGGGCCAAAAGGCAAGCCCTTGCTGATTTTCCTCGATTGCACAGCCAAACCGTGCAGTAGGTCATTTCCTAGGTCACAGATCGTACCTCGTGCTTCCTGGTACTGAGTGATCTGAGAACAACGTGTCATCACTTCCCGTTGGAAGCGACGTATCAAGAACAAGAGAGGATGCAAGATCCGGAACAACAGCTTCCGGAAACAAAACTGTTGGGAGAGTGTGAAGGCAAAATGGCTGTTTCCCCAGGCCCCACGGGCTCAGGGAGAGTCTCCGACGCACTCTCGATGCTGTTTACTGCTTCGGGATTGTTGGTTGCAGTACTGATGAGGGGTTCTGTTTCTTCTGTATCGTATGGCACTGGGTGTGGAATCTTCTTGGTGTGCTTCGCATGGATCCAATTTTTCCGGCCAGCCACCTGCACCACTGTCTGCGTGACCAGCAGGACTTGGAAGGGGCCCCACCACTGAGGTGCAAGGCAAGAGAATCGCTCGAATGCTTTTGTCAGGTCCCAGTCACTTGGCCGTATGCTGTGACCAGGGCCCTTGTATCGTACAGGTAAAGCCTCTCGCACCTGGTGATAAATCAAATACAAGTTTTTAGTCAACTGGGTACAGTAATCTGAAAGAAGTACATTTTCTACATTTCGCAGAGAACAACTTTTCAGAAAAATCCAGATATTAGCAGGCCTCCCCATAACCACCTCAAAGGGAGAGAGCCCTGTCTTAGTTTGAGGGGAATGTACGCATTGACAACAAGACGATCGGTAAGGCATCCAGCTATTTTAGTTTGGTGCCGGCACACGTCTTAGCAAGCTTGTTTTTGATGATGCTTTTGTGTCTTTCTACTAGACCGGCTCTGAGCGTGTCTGGCCGAATGGAACCGTTTATCGATCTGTAATCCCGCACATATCTGCAGAATTACAGCAGCGATAAAATGGGGACCGTTGTCTGCACAGATGACTCTTGGTAGTCCAAACCTTGGGAAATATTCTTTTAACATAGTCTTTGCAGTAGTCATGGCTGTAGCGTCTTTAACAGAAAAAGCCTCAACCCCTTTGCTAAAAGCACAAATGACAACTAACACGTACTTAAAGTTATTACATTGTTCCATTTCAATAAAATCAAAGTGTATAACCTCGAAAGGGACAGAAGGTGGACCAAAACTTCCCCTAGGAGTTGGCGTTCCCTTTCCCACTTTATGCTGTAAACAGATCATGCAGTTTTGGACAAAACGTTCAGCTACCTTAGAGATTTTGTCATTCACCCATACATTTTCCAAAATGTTTGTAATCTTGCGGACACGTATATGTGTGGGACCATGAGCCATAACAACCATCATCATAATGTATGCGTCTGGAAGTAGCCATTTGCCGTCAACTCTGTCAACCCAACACCCATCATCGTCAAGTTTCCCCAAGCCCTCAGCCCATTTGTTAGACTCTTCAAATGTGGCATCGACTTGGATATCCCTCACGGAATCAATACCCTCATCCATAGTACAGGCATTTGTGGCTTCCCTTGAAGTACACATGTCTGAAGAGAGATAGGTGGCAGTCTGTTTAGCTATCTGGTCAGCAAAAGCATTCCCTTTTCCTATATCATCTACAATCTTTTGATGCGCTGCGCATTTTACAATAGCTAACTGAGTAGGGAGTGCGAGCGCTGAGAGTAGCCGTACTATGAGGGAGCCATGCTGGATCTTTGTACCATGTGAAGTTAAGAACCCTCTTTCCGACCACAGTCTCCCAAAGTTGTGAACCACCCCAAAGGCATACTGACTGTCAGTGTATATATTCACGGTAAGCCCTTTGGAAAGTTTGCAAGCTCGGGTCAATGCTATAATCTCTGCGGCCTGCGCGGAGTTATGCCAATCGTGTGACTCTTTGTCACTGCAAGAAGTACCTTGCGGGAAAGGTAAGAGTTCAGCTGGATTAAGAACACAACACCTCTTAATTTGTATATGTGATGCAAACAAGATCAATTCATATTGTGTCAATCGTGCGGAAGTGAGGTGTTGCGTTTGAGTTCTGTTCAGTAGAACATCTACAGAGTGAGGTACCATCAGGGTTAAAGCATGGCCTAGACCATTCCCTCACTCTGTTTTACAGACGCAGCAGTAGTGAAAGCTCACAAACATCTTGGCAAAGCGCATGCTATATGATCGAGGGCGGAAGAAAAGTAACCACATGGCCTATTCTTCCCTCCATGTTCCTGCATTAACACAGCCAAAGCACATCCATCATATTCATGCACAAACAACGCAAAGGCCTTTTCATAATTTGGTGTGCCCAAAACCGGTGCCGAGCACAATGCAGTCTTGAGCAAATCAAATGCACGCTGGTGCTCCAAATTCCATGGCAATGGCAAAGAAATGCCCTTCTTCGTCAGAGCCAACATCGGCTTAATCGTTAACGAGAAATTGAGGATCCACAAGCCATTCCTATCAAGGCTCTAATTTCTTTCTGCGTATTTGGGACAGACGTGCTAGAAATGAGTTTTATCCGTTCAGGCGTCAATCTTCTTCCCTCCTTTGACAGGAGATAGCCTAAATAGGCGACCTCCTGGCAACAATATTGAAATTTCTTAAGCAAAGCTTTATGTCCATGTTAAGCCAGGTGAATAAGCAACAACACAGTGCCCTCCTTACAAGCGCTCTCTGAGTCAGCAGCTAAAAGCAAGTCATCAACATATTGAACAAGTAGAGGGCAACTCAAGGGTATCAAGTTGTTCTTTCAGAGCCCTACTGTAGATGCTAGGACTTTCCGTGTAACCCTGTGGTGCACGGGTAAATGTGAAGGAGCGTCCCCCTAAGGTGTACGTGAACAAATATCTACTGTCCTTGTGTATAGGAATACTAAAGAAAGCATTCTTTAGATCTACAACACTAAAGTGAGTAGCTGAAGCCGGAATCATAGTCAATATCGTGGTCACATCAGGCACAATTGGAAATTGTGGAGAGACGATCTTATTGATGGCACGTAAATCAATTATAAAACAGAAAGGAATTGGATTATCGCCTTTTTTGTACACGGGCAAAATTGGACTATTGCATAAACTACGTGCAATTTCCTCAATCACCCCTTGATGTACAAAATCGGAGACGATGCATTTCAAAGCTTGCTCCTCATGAACTGAAATCTCATACTGCGGAATGCACGGCATCTTCACTCCATGTTTCAAAACTATTTTAACAGGCTTAATTTGAAAAACACTGACATCATTGTCGTCTACTGCCCATAAACACTCCAGAACATCACAAAATTCCGGCGGCAAAGGTCTAGTCAAGAATTGAGAGACAGAAAGTTGCTGTGGTGAAATCGTCAAATGCACTCCATCAGAGGAACAATTAATTACCGCATTTAACTCCTTCAACAGATCCAACCCCAGAAAATTCTCTCCACAATTTGAAGTCAAAAGGAATGGAAAATGGTCCGTAAACGGACCCAAAGAAAAAGGTATCGGCGAAGAAACCGGACAGACAACTGGTGTGCCAGAAAACCCTACAGAAACATTGGTTTGCCCTGACAGTGGAATGTTCGGAACCCGAGAATGATCAATGAAACACTTTTGTGCCCCTGTATTTATCAACAATAGATGTTTCCTATTTCCCACTAACCTTTCAACGTAGGGACCTTTCTGATTAACGGGAATAGGCGTAGGTCCCAAACCATGCTTCGGGCAATCCTAACGAAACAGAATATCCTCGAAAGGAAGTTCTTCAAAGAGGTAAGCAGCAGAAGGATGGTCAAATATGTTTCTAGTATCCACACTTGGTGCCTGATTATCCTGTGAAAAAGGTTGCTGTGAATCTTGTGAAAACTGACCTCTACTAGGGCCCCCTACACCCAGGCGACCTCTGGGTCATCTACCCATATTCCCAAATGTGTTATTTGACCTCTGTTGGAGGATCAGGCATTGTGCACGCCAATGACCCTCTTGTCTACAATGGGCACACTGGTTAATATTTACAGGACCAAAGGGCACATTTCCTTGTGGAACATACTGACCTCTAGTTTGTGAATGAGCCCCTCTAGGGCCTCTAATTTATTTATTTATTTATTTGTAATGCGCCGGTAACTCGCACGTTTCGGGGAGCAGAAACATGGACACGAGGACTAACAGAAATGGGACGAGACAGTTCCTAGAAATCAAAGGTTTAGGGGTTCAGGAGTGGCGAGGTCAGTTAAAGAGATACGTTTTCACTAACTTACGAAAGCGTAAGTAGTTAGGTTCGTTCCTTATGTGGACTGGCAGATTGTTCCAGATACCTGCTGTGATAACTGGGAAAGATTTTACGTTTATGAGGCATTACTGCAATCCTACTTTGATCTGAGGATCTTAAGGCGCGGCTTGGGGCATAGGGACATATTTTCCATTTTAGATAGCCTGGTGCCTTCCCGTGGATGCATCTGTGGGCTATTGTAAGAGCCTTGAAGTGAGTTCTGCTCTCAATTCTGAGCCAGTGTAATTCCTTCCTGGATGTACTGATGTGATCTGATTTGGATTTGCCTTTGATTATCCTGACTGCGTTATTTTGGATAATCTGGAATGCCTGTTGCTTTTTTTGTTGGCTCCTAGCATAAGTGCATTCCCGTAGTCTAACCGAGATAGGATGGTTGCTTTAGCCACTGTGGCACAGTTGTTCTATGATAGATACGGTCTAATAGCTCTGAGGAGTCTCAAGTAATAGGTGCATGTTTTTCTTATGTATTGAGTCTGGGCTTCTGCTCCTAAGGATGCTTCCATCATCATGCCCAGGGTTTTTACTTTCTCAATTACTTTAATGTTGACGTCTTTGATCTTGAAGTTTGTTTAGTCATGTGGCAATGTGTTTCTGGCTTGGGTGGATCCAAAAACCATTAGCTCGGTTTTTCTGCTGTTCAAACACATCCAATTGGAATCCATCCAAAGTTCCATGATGTTATATAATCTGTTTAGATGGTCATTGTCAGTTTTATGGTCCCCGCTAAGTTCCAATACCAGCTGCGTATCATCTGCATAGTTGGTAAAGAATATATCTGCATGATCTAAAATGTAGCATAAAGATCTGATGTAGAGATTGAACAACAATGGGGACATGCTGGCTCCATGGGGAACCCCGCAGAGGATCTCCCTTTCCATGGAGAGTTTGTCTCCCCAATGGACTTGAGATGTCCTGCCTTTTAAAAAAGACATTATCCATGTGTTTGCCTCTTGTGAGCAGTTGGCCGTTTTGCCCAGGGCTACTTCGAGTAGATTATGGTCCAGTAGATCAAAGGCGGCACTGAGGTCTAACAGGATGAGAAGTCCCGTTTTTCCCTTATCTAAGATGCTAAGCATCTTTGTTTGTAAGTCCAGCATAGCTGATTCTGTGCTATGAGATGGTCTGAACCCAGATTGTTGTGGGTGGAGTGCGTCAGAGGCCTCGATGTGTGCCTGAAGTTGTGCGGTGGCTACTTTATCCATGATCTTAAGCCGGAAGTTACAGTTGGTTATTGGCCTGAGGTTGCTTGGGTCTCTACGATCCAAGCCAGGTTTTTTATTACTGGGGTAACTGTGACTTTTTTTATGGCTTGTGGGACTAGTTGGTCCCTAAAGGAAGTGTTGATGATCTTAGCAAGTGTGGGGGCGAAGATGTCTGGGTTTTCTAAAATTATTTTGGCGGGTAGGATGTTCTCTGCGCATGAGGTAGGTTTCATGGAGGCGAGAGTTAATTTCATCTCTTCTGTGGTGATATACGAGAAATGGAAGGGTTCTATGTTAATAATGATTTGCTGTAATAATACTTTTGTCTTCAAATCGCCTTTTCTCTTTTTGACTCTTTCTTTTTCATTATTGACACTATTCTCATAGTACTGAGCCATGTACAGTACTTCTGATTGTGAATTTGCTTGCCAAGCGCTCTCGGAAGAAGTAATTTGCGACTGGATGTCTGGCAACAATCCACGCACAAATTTGTCTACAAATACTCTTTTCCCAGACTCTGTGCCTAAATCTTGTCCACTGAAATCTGGGAATACCTGTTCGAATCGATTAAAGAACTTGGTAGCACCCTCAGACTTCCCTTGGACACAGGCGGTAAGCTTGTCCCAAATAATTCTCTTCTCAGGAATTATAGTTTTCAATTTCGCAACTATTCTGTCAGGCAAAGTTAGTATCACCTGAGGCGGTCTTTCGCCAGCTGGCCTTTCTCCATCAAGTCTAATTATTTTAGCCCATGTATCTCCTAGTTTTCCACAAATCTATGGGCAGGAATACGGGAAATAACAGATCAATGTCACTTAAAGTGAATACTGAGGATTGCAAAACAGACTCTATTTCTTTATAGAACCCTATCAGATTTTTTCTAATGTCAGGAATAGATTGTCTAATGGTGTTCCTGTCTTGAGAACGGGACTTGAACGAACTGAGATACATAGTATGCAGGTATTTCCTGAGCAGCTGTACCCACTACAACATTAGCAGGGATCTCAACTTTTGGGACAAGTGTCGGAGGAACCTCTCTCATAGGCAACTGAGAAGTAGGCAACTCCGAACGCTTACTAAGCAACAGAGCCAAATCGAGTGCTAAAGCAGCCGAAGAAGTGTCAAATGAAAAAGCTCTCTTGTAAATACTTAATAACTCTGCGGGACAACTAATCTTCCTTTTTACACACTCATCCTGTAGGTATTCTACCGTTACCTGTAACACTTTCCTCTGTATTTCTAGCGTATACTGACTATACGTGTCATATACTTCAACTGGAGTTATCATCTAATCGCATCCTTCATGCAAATTCGCACTTCCTCAGATATCAATTTGCGACAAGGAAGGAACCGGTTCTGCACATACATACTATCTCCATCTTCATCCTCATTCTGTAACCTTTCCAACTCCTTTCTATACTCAAATACCCTCTCAACATGCTCTTGTACCTTCTCCACAGTGTCTCTAGAGAACGCTAAGGTGTTCAGATCCCTCAACCCTTGAGGGAGATCTGTATTGTTTAATCTGTCCAACATTACACACAAATAGATCCCTAACCGCTCAATAAAAACATTTTTCTCAGGAAAATTGTCCTTATTAGAAAGTGTGGCAAAAACATTAGTTTGATCATCCTTCTCATACAATACTTAGCCCACGCAATCAACTCACGTTTCTTCTCTGGAGGCACAGTATTGCGAGTGACAACCCTCGATCCCACTCCCTGATCTACTACAAGCGGGGCAGGACCACTTGGAAGAGAGAGAGTAGGCATGTTCAACGGAGGTGTTATCACTGGTACAACAGGAAAGAGCGGAGGAGCAGGTGGAGGAGCAGGCAGAGGAGCAGCAACAAAAGGAGGACCAATGACTGGAGGAAAAGGAACGACAGGAGGAACGATAGGAGCAGGAGGAGGAGAAGTAGGAGGAACAACAGCAGGGAGAGGCAAAGCAGCAGGAAGAGGAACTTACGGTGGTAGCGCAGTGGCACCAGGCCTTCGTTCATTTAACAATTTATCGATAAGTTCATCGGAAACATGAAAGTCTTTAGAAGGATAGATTTTCTGGATACCAAGTGAGATATTCCTATCTATATAACTAGCTGACTCAGAATGTTTATCTTTGTCATGCAACAACGCTTTTTCGGCGTTCGTCTTATGATGGCGCGCATGTTTTCCTCTTCTCTTAAGCTGCTGCAAACCTTCTTTCTTCCAATTTTGTAATACGTCACATGCTGCAGTTCTAGCCTTTTTCTTTAATAATATAGATTCTAATTATTCAATACGAGGAATTTCAAAACTACCATTGATTGGCCACTGAAGTTCGGGAGCATGTCTAGTTTGTCTGTGCCAAATATCATTAAACACTATACTACCAATGCCATGCTTACAGTACATAGTACAAGCCGGCGACCCCTCCTGTGGCGCCGGACGGCTAAATTCCAAAGATTGTCTGTCACTGGGGAATAATGTCCTAAAGCAGGCAGACAATTTCCAAGGCATGTCAGAATACTGGTGTTACCTGGTCAATAATTGTACTCACGAGTGCAATGCTCCAAAACAAATGATCAGGATACTTTAGAATCGGGTCACGACTCACCTGATCAAGCCTAAGGAGGTCCGATTGGATTTCAAAGTTTTTCTAACTAATTTTACCTTGTGTTTGGTGATTTCGGCAAATCTGCCCGCCTCAATATGTGGACCCTCGTCAAGATGCCGACTCGGACCGCGTGCTCACCATCCAGGGATCGGCCGTGCAGCGCTGCTGAGGTGTCACTTCTCATTCAGAAAGGGGCCACATTTGTCACCATCCGATCCCAGTCCGATAGCCACGTCAACCTTCAACGAGCTGGCATCAATCTTGAGGGTCCCTATTTGGGTGCCATCTGTGAAAACAAAAGAAGATATCGAGGCTGACTACCTTCAAAAGGAAATACACCAAACGCAGGTTATAAAGATACAGAGATCTTTATTCAAAGTAACTGAACAGTTTTCAAAGAAACAGAGTATCGGATAGCTATCAGGCCCTCAGTTCCCACAGCGAACACCAGCACATTCAGTGTGGGAAGTGAGTGGGACTGTACATCAGAATAGTTGCACCTTTTATACACTCCAAAACATGATGTCTAACCCACTTGCAGGTTACTGAATCTAGGATCTGGGGTTCATGCTGAGTTTGCTTCTAATTTATGCAGCTAAACATTTAGGGGTTATCCTTAATATATTGACAAACAAGTTACAATAGCAACAGTGTGTCTTCGGATTTCGCGTTGAGCCTCTGCACATAACTTTATACAATATAGTAAAACAAGTGTTCACATAAGATGCTAAAACAGTGTTCTGCACAATATACTTTCATGGATTAATCTCGGTGGTACAGGTAATCCTTTATACACAGGTCAACAAAGGACAAGGTCTTAGTACATGACCCTAAAATTTGGCCTGCAGGCAGTTTACACATTAACTTGCACACAGAGGTCAAGACGGCCATGTTACATTCAAAACGACACTGTCCACCATCTTAGAACACAGGGTGACTTTAGAGAGAGAATCTAAAATGGTGGATGAACCTAAAATGGCGGCTTACACAGATCTAAGGTCAGGACCTTGCAACGTGGATTTCTTCACAGAGCGAATTGGCCTAGGCCAATATATGTACACACGATCTAGAGGGTATAATATGATTTCCCAATCGACAAAACTGTCATTTTTGTTGTATTATTTAGCTTGGAGAATGGTTTCTTTATAGTTGAGGGAGGCCAGTGATAAAATCTCTTTGTTGGCTCTGGTGGTGGTGCGTTTCCATAGCGTTTCAGCTTTTCTTTTCAGTTTCAGTAGGGATGTGAGGTAAGGGGTGTATCAAGAATTGAGGTGCGCCAGTGGTTTAGAATTTTTGCAGTCTTAGAGGTGCTATTTTCTTGATGGCTGACAGTAGAGTTTGTTTATAGAGGTCAACTAAGGCAGTGGGATCTGTGACTGATGTATTGGGATTAATAATAGGCTGGAGGAAGGGCAGCAATTTCTATTGCGTTTATTTCTAGTATTTATAGGAGGGGCCAAGATCAGATTGTCGGGATGGATGCCTTCCTTTATGGTGAAGGAGATTATGTGATGGTCTGACAGGCACAGGGTGTGTTAGATAAGATGTTTATGTTGCAATTGTGTTCAGCTAACCAATCAAGGGTTCTACCTTTGATATGCGTTGGTTCAGATATTCTGTGCTGGAATCCTAATTCAGAGATCGTGTGGGCAATAGCTGAGGCCTTTGTGTCTTTAGGGTCCTGGAAGCGCTAATTAAGATCACCCAAGAGGATGACGTGAGATTTAGGTTTGGTGTTAGTCGATAGGAGGAGCAAAATATCATCCTCGAATGAGGTTTATTGGGCCAGGGGTCGGTAGATGAGGTGCATGGTGATGGTACTGGATGGTGAGGTTGATAGTTTGATGGATAATAATTCTGCAGAGGGCATGAATACATTGTCAATGGTTCTTAGTCCAAGAGTTGTTTTATATATAAAGGTGATACCTCCAGGAGGAGCAGTACAGGCAGGAGCCATGAGATAGTGGTGGGAGCATGGTGGGGAGAGCACAGGGTCTGTGGTGCAGTGGGGAGAGCCCAGGGACTGGGAATGAGTGGGATGAAGGAGCCCAGAGGTTGTGATGGGAGCAGATGGGGAGCCAGGGACTATACAGGGAGTAGGGTGAGGTGACGGTGCACAATATTTCATAGCCATTTGTACGTACTGTCCATTTAGCATTTTTGGGGGTCCGGCCTGCCCACATATTGCTCGGGGAGGCAGGCCTAAAAACTTTGAAGACCGCTGCTCTAAGTTAACAATCATCCCAACACATAGCAAATAAAATAACTCTACACGTCTACACCAAATTTGCATTTCACAGTCCTGGCCTAATCATGCTATGAACACAAGCACGCAAGGCACCCTTTTAGGCATGGATGCTTCTTTGCTCTCCACACTTCACACAAGACATCTATAAGCATAAGTACTCACAATACTAATTGTTGCTATGCATGTATCTACATAAAAGCAAAATGATCCTGCATTTTCTCTCTGTTCCCCACAACCTAACCATTCTCATCACTTTCTGACCCACTGGAGTGCCTGGAGACCACTGACATTGCAGCAGTGTGCAGTATACATGCCAGTAACGGAACACAATATGCACATCCTCAACATACATACACACACCCACACAAACTCATGCTCAATTATATGTGTACACTTACACAGATACACACACACACATCCCTGAATTCTTGCTGCTATATGCAGACTAAAGCACTGTGACTTTTCTTACTTTTTTTCTAAGGTTGCAAAAAAACTGTTGACATGAGGGAACAGAAGAGTGACATTTATTAGCTCTATCATAGGAAATGATAAAGTATGGCAGGCGTGGATGTTCCCAGAGGAAATTCTTGCAGCAGCATCAGCCTGGGAAATGAGAAAGAAAGGAATGAACAGGCCTAGTTTTTCATGAGGAGGCAGTAGCCATCACTTCTACAAGATGGGGCCAGGCGAGGGAATATTAGCCAGCGGTTACAATAGAACTAAGAGCCTAGGTGCAGCAAGACAGACGCCTGCCGGCTCGGTTGAGATAATGAAGTGTCCTTCCAGGAGCAGAGGAGAGTGATGGAAGGTTCTGCAGTTCTCAATATGAGTAACATAATTATCTCAGCAGCGCGCCACGATAAGTGAACATGCACTGCATGGCAAATGAAGAGAAAGAGAAGCGCTGCATTCCCCAACATATCATGTGAATTATTCCCCCTGGTGCCTCCATTTGTAGTCTAAGAAATCAAATTTACCAACCTAAGAATCAGTCCTGGCACTCTAAAACTGAATCAAAATGGCAGACATTAACAGAAGGTGTGTGCAAAGCAAAGCTATGTGTTGTGGTGCTGCAAGGACTACTCGTACACCACGCTGAAGGGAGGTGCGTTTAGTGAGTGGCACCTCACGGCTCCCTTCTCCAAGGCTGACCAAGAACGGTGAAATCCTGCAACTTAGAATGTTCCATGGAACTTACACAAAACTCTGAAGTAAACACTTACATTACACATTCAACTGCATTGTATAATGGCATATGTACTACACACCACAGCACACTTCCCCCCCTTGTTTCAACTTCTGAACCATGCAAAAGAAAATAACAACATGGACAACACAGCTGACTAAAGCATTAAGAACAAACATAATCCTTCAACTTCTTCGGTAAGTGCTTGACTATGTTTGAATATCTGACACCCTTCTCCTCCCACATATGTTGCCCTGTAGTATCAGCAGGAATATCATCACTGTAAGCCTCAGCATTTTCTGCCCCTTCCATCATCTCCTGTGCCTCTCTAATCGCTGCTTCCTCCGTAACTTCATTGGCTCTAACCTCTACTCTCTTTGCCATTTCTTTGCCACTTCATTTCCATTGCACCCTTACCCTAAGCCCACCCTTTCCTTAATGTCCACTCTGTAAAGCTATTTGGCTTCGTGTCTTGATGGCCTCCACCAACACAAATCTCCAGTCCAATCTACTACATAAGGCCAACTACACCACACTGCCCCCCGCCCCAAACCTTGACATTCTCTTGCCTCAGTTCCATATCTACTCCAGCCGAACTTGCAACAGGTAGGCCTTCCTTTTCCAGTGTAGTTAGCATGGCTCTCGCTTCTGTTTCTGTTTTAATTGGTCGAATACACTTTACTGGTGTCTGCTCATTTGCACAAGTACACAGCCTGCCTAGTTACTTATCCATCCTTGTATGGTCTTTGCTGATTTGCCAATTGCTCTTGCCAACTCTCAGGCTTTCTCCAATGTTGCATCCTTTTCGATCCAAAGTCTCCCCCTTGTGTTTGTGTGCAAGTGGCCATCATTATTCAGTCACTGGTGTATTTTCTATTACACCAGTGAAATTGAAATTAACTGTTAGGGTTCTCAGTGAGGTAAGTATCCAGGGACTTGACCACCCTTTGTGTGCTGGAGAAGAAACGATAGCTTATTTCCAAACGGTTTGCAGAGTTTTGTTAATGCTGTTTCATATGCACTGACTATAGTTTCTCCTTCACCTCCGCCTTGTATCATGACATCTTCACAGGGAACATCTCTGAAAATGCTCAAGCCCTCTGTGCCCAGGCAGTTCAGCAACACTGCAATCTTTTCATCATCTGCTAATATATTCCTACTGCCGCAAGAAGATATGTTTAAATGAGTCTAGCAATAATTCCCAGCATATTTGTGGTTCCCCTGGGCTGGCTAAAAAGCATAGAGGTAGTTTTCCATCCTTATTTATTGTATTTACTCTCAGGAGGAACAATGCTCTTTTGATCACAAAAGAACGTACAATAGATAAGAAATCATATTTGACAGGAAGCAGTGAGCTTCTTACAATGGGGTGAGTTTGAAGGATATTCTGACCAGCTTGTGCAGGGGAGTAAATGGAACAGTCACAGGGGAACATAACTTTAGCCGACATACATAGATTAAGGACAACGAACATTGGACATTTTTAAGTGCAGATAGACGCTATGGCCCGCTGTGCTTGTAATCTGAACATGATGGGTGTAGTGCTATAGTGGAGACAGAGGAAGTGAGGGACAGAGGCAGGTTAAATGCGAGGACACATTTTAGCTATCAGGCAGATAAGTTGTAGGTTAATAGGTTAACTCGGAGGTAAGGTGGACTGTTTCTCGGATGTCTGGAGGAAGAGAATTCCATGAAAGTGGAGCAAGAAGTGAGAAATAGCAGAAGCGAAAGGAAGCACAGGGATGCTGAGGGGCCACAAGGGTAGTCGAGAAGAAAGAGCGGAGATTATGAGCAGGCTTGTAGAGTTGGATAGAGGAGATACAGCGGTGCCTTACCGTGGATAGGAATCTCAACAATGTTCAATTTTATTTTATGTATTTATTTATGTAATGGATATTTGTAAGGCGTCTATACAACAAATGGTGGTTCAAGGTGCCACAAGACAAAAGGGGGGGGGGGGTTTCAAGGGAGAAAAATAAAGTAATGGTCCTACTTGGCCTTGTAACATTCGGATTGTGCAAGTGCAGAACAAGATGTGCGTGGTAGTGGGAGGTCGGAAAGGGAGTGTCGGTCTGCGAAAAAACAAGTGCTAAGGTGGGGAGAGAAAAGGGAGAAGAGGCAAGGTGCAAGTGTTAAGGAGAGGCCAGAGGGCAAGTGCCAGGGAAAGCAGGTAAGCGCTGGGAAGGGGGGACTGGGTGGGAGGACCTAGAGCCCTGTAGTCCTCAGAGGGAACCAGGCAGCCAGTCAATGAGGCAGAAGAAGGTGTTAGCAGGGCAGGGAGAGAATGACGCAGAGGGAGAAAATGAGAGTCTTGAGGAGCTTATGGAACTTAAGAAGATCTGGCTCAAGCCTCAGAGGGGCAGGGAGGCCATTCAAGAGAAAGGCTCCACCAGAGGAGAGACATCTACCCCCGACTCTTTGCTTAGCGAAGCATCTGATTCACACAGAGTTGGAGCTAGCAGACCAAATGGGCTCTTGCATGGAGGTAGATAGGGAGAGAGAGTTTGATGTTGCAGGGTCTCAGGCCCCAGAAAGCCTTGTGGATGATGCAGAGGGTCTTGAACTTTATCTTAATAGAAGCTGGGAGCCAGTGGAGGGAAATTAGGGCTGGAGAGATGCAGTCCCTGCGCTTGAAGCTAAGCATATGTCTTGCAGTCCTATTCTGGATTAGTTGAAGTGGACGAAGGGAGGAAGAAGGAAGATTGATGAAGAGGCTGTTACAGTACTCAAGCCCAGAGAGGATCAGAGCTCTGGAGTCATTGAGTTTCTGCGGGAAGGTGAGAAAGGGGAGAATACCTCTGAGGAGGTGCAGCTGATAGTGGGCCATTTTAGCAAGGTCTGCGATGTGAGGATAGAAGGAGAGAAAAGAATCAAAAATGACAACAAGGTATTTTTGCCTCAAAAAAGAGTGAGGGGAGGGGACCCATAGAGAGCGGCCAGAGGGAGGGAAGGAAGGTTGGAGCTGGGGTCCCAATGAAAAGGATCTCAGTCTTACTGGCATTAAGGAAGAGATTGTTTACAGAGCACCATACCTGAATAGCAGACAGACAGTCTTGGAGGAGAGAGGAGGAAGAGGAGGAACCAGAGGGAAGCTTGAATGATAGTTGTATGTTGTATGCATAACACTAGAAGTGAGGATAGAAGGAAGAGATCAAGTGGGCGAAAGGGGCAAAGTAGATGTTGAAAAGCCGCAGCAAGAGGATAGAGCCTTGAGGGATGCTGCAGGTGGAGAGTGTGATAGGGAGAGAAAAGGTGAACCTGCCGTCCTACTGCACACCGATAATGTTCCAGATGTTGCAGATTTAAAACAAGCACATCTGGGAGACTTTGAAAGGGTTGCTTCTGCTGTTGACTAAGATGATAACAATGGAGAGTACAGTATAATCATTCACTAGTGCTTATTGTGTCTGCTGCAGCATTCTGCATCAGAGAGACTGGTGTATGACAAACGCAGAAGAACCTTTAACATGTAGACTCAGTTTTTGTATTTTTTATATTGCATTACATGCCTGAATCCAGACTCTAAGCGTGGAACTGGGTACCAAACCCATGCTACTAAGTGTTGTCTTGCTTCCAAAACAAGCATGTTGCCCCTGAGCAATCCTCACGCCCCCAAGATGTGGGAATTATTCCTGCAACTAAAATGATAGCTTGATATAAATAATGCACCTTTAGGGGAATGCTTTATTCATGCATGGGATCATAGAGTTTTTCCTTTGCTACACAAATCACACAGTACAACAAAAGAAGACCAACTGCCTGACGTCTTCAACAGGAAGAGTCTATCACTCATGTACTCCTATGAACATCTTTATTTTACTCATTTGGTGCTTTTTTCATAACTTATTTTTTGAATGGTTATTGCACATTACCATAATATACTGTGTTGACATAATTTACTCAGTAAAGAACAACAATGGCAATTTAATTTAGGTAATCACCTCACCAAATGTAAATGTGTGCCTTTAAGAGCCATGGAAGAACAGACCACAACATACCCTTGCTAGTGCCCAGTAGTTCACATGATGTAGGCCCTTCATCACCAATACAGCTTACCATCACTTATCTTGACAATGTGACAATGGTCTAGTAAATCCAGCGGGCCCAACAATAAAACTTGACAACCATCTCCAGTGGGCATGCACAACTTTTTATTGCAAAATAATACAAGTTGTTCCCTTAGAACAACGCAAATGTTAAAGAATACGAAACAAAGAGTGTCCCACGGTCAAGTCACCAATCAATAACCATATAAAATACATAAGATTAGAAGAAATGAAACAAGGTAAATGGAAATGATAAAGGTCCACCCCTACAGAAGTCTCTGGGCATCATTACGACCCTGGCGGAACGGGGTTAATGGCGCCGTAAAGGGTGCCGGAGCCGTTAACCCCGTTCCGTCCGATTATGAGGTCCCCTCGCGGGACACGTTAAGCACGCCTGGGAAAACCAGGCGTACTTACCGGGTGCCGCGAGGGGACCAGGGAGCTAATAACGGGCCCGTAGTTAACGGGCCCGTTATTAGCTCCCTCCCCATTCCCATTCAGCCCTATTGGGGCTGAAATGGGAATGGGGATGAACCGTGTCCGTGTCCTCAAGTGAGGAATTACCGGGCCACCCGAACTCGGAATGGCCCGGTAAGTCCTCATTCCGAGGACACGGACACGGATGCGGTTATGCCGGCAGCCATGCCGCCAATAGCGGCATGGCTACCGGCATAACTTATAATGAGGCCCTCTGTCTCATTAAAACTCTCAGCCTAGGATCATGATGTATAATGCTGTTTTTGGGAGAAGAAGTGGTGTGAAAGAGCTCATGATGTGATCTTTGGTATAGGTGCATCAAGGTTAAGATGGTAATAATAGGCATAAAGATGTCCTGCTTGAGATGGTTTGTGAATGTGTGAAGTGTAAGTTTAAGAGGATGGAATGGTGAGTCATTTAGTTGGGGGGAGGAAGGTTTGGGATTAGTGAGAAATCCTGTTATGTAGTTTGGCACTAGAGTGCAAGATTAGAGTTCCATTAAGTTGCTGGCCCATGAGTGTAAGTTGTGTTTTGTTGTTCTCCGTTGAATGAGGAGTTCTTACAGAACCAGGTTCCATTTTAAGGAAAACTCTCAGGAGAGCAGACGACTGATTCAAATATCCTGTGTTGTGGGCAATTGGCATGTGTTGGTGAAGCAGACCCTTCATGGAAAAGGGTTCTTGTCTTTCCAACCTGAAAACATTTTCCGTCAATGAGTTTATGAATATGCAATCATGTCATGTCTACTGGGGATTATTCTCCCATTGAAACTAGGCAGCAAACGCATATTTTGCATTGCATAGGAAATCAGTGTACCTGTTTCATGACCATGATTACACACGTTGATGTTCTTTCACTTTTTGTTGTCTGTGATGAAGTTACATTAGAGAAGCCAAATGCAGTGTTTGGAAGGCAGTGTATGGGGGATATATCAAGTTATCTCCCAACTGCCCAACCTCTTCTGCTAGTTAGATACCAGGGATCCCAAATTAAAGAGAGATAATTAGTCTTTCCACCACTCCCAGGCGAGTAGGGCATTTCAGAGGATTACAATTAGTGTGATGGTGGCAGTCCTGGACCCTCATGCTGGATACTGCCGCACTGCACACTGCTCCAGTCAGCCTGCATGATATGTGTGCAGTTCCACTGCTGCAATAACCAGCAACACCCGCACAGCAGGGTGGGTTGGCAAAAGCAGCACAGTCATCAGCCTGCAGCAGCAGCAGCATAGGGGCAAGGCCAGAGATGAGGATGGGGCAAAAGAGGGCCAGTCTATACAAGAAGATCTTGCTGCAATGTTTGGCAGACACATTCGTACTATTGCCTTCATGTGTCCATCAATTTACCAAAGGAGGAAAGCATGTGTGTCTTTTTTTCTGTCGCTAGACGGGCAACATGTTCCACTGATTTCAACCCCAAATATGTTAGCACTGTGTGGAGCAGCTGTTGGTCGTGGCAACCGTGACAAGTGGACGGCCCTTTCACAATGTGTCACAGGCATGCTAGACATATTTGGCGCTCGGAACTTCTTTATTTCCAAACTGAGCACTGTGTCTCCTAGGGGCTGTTCCTGAGACCAGTCTCTAAGCGTGGGAGGGGATCTGGCGAGTTGCCCCTGTGCTGTGTTCCTGGCCCCGGATCAGGGTGGGCAACTTTTTTGATATGCTTTTGCGGGACACTTGCCCACAAAGCAGTGATGAAGTCACAGCATCATTCTCGTTTGGCCTGCCCCATTTTGTCTCTTAACACCTGGCTTAATTGACATGCAAATGGTTTGTCCTTGGGAGGTTATGGTCACATTTTTTAACTGAAAACATGACCCTCAGGACCCCGGGGAACAAAGCATTAGCATTTGAATGAGGCCAGGTGCCAGAGTGTTAGCAGCTCGCCCTGCAGGCTCAAAAGGAGCCTGGGCTGCAGAGCCACCCAGAGAAAGAAAGCAGCAGGCGGCAGCGCCGTGCTGTGTAAGAGGCCACTTCAGTTTGCAGAGTGGCTGTGCTGGAGGCAGGTTGTCCCTATGATGTTTGCTGCTGCCGGTGATGTGGGCGGCGGCAGAGTTCAGGAGCGGGCCTCGGCGGAGGCCTGCTCTGGTACAGGGTGCGGCGCAGGACGCAGTACAGAAAGGAAGACACGACCACTTGCTGAGGTGCATAAACCCGGACTGGCGCGCTGACGCCAGTTCCGGTGATTCCTTTATTTTCCTATGGTCACGTGCCCCGGGCTAACGGGTCATGTGACACCACATTCCTCCCCAACTTGGAGGTGTTTAACCAGCTGTTTAACATAAGTGATTTTAGCAAGATATTATTTGCTCCGCTGTCTCAGAGTCTGTCTTGGCGGGTTTTCTGTAGATTCCGTCCACCACGTATCTTTGAAGACGGGACGACAGTCTGGGTCTTTCTCTTAGAAGGTACCGAGTGCTACTTCTCTCCGTTGTGTCTGTTCTCGGGGCTGCCGGCATGGCTGGGTCCTCTTGCTGGAGCGGTGTTCCGGAGGTGGGTGTTGTGGCGCAGGCTCTTGACAGTGTTTGGCTCTGGGGTGTGAGTGGTGCTGTTGCCTCGCTCCTTGGAGATACTAGTTGCTCTTCCCACAATTCAGCTGGTACTCTCCGGAAATGCGACACGTTTCTTGTCACGGTCTCGCTTCCTCGTGTGGCGGTGACCATGCTGTGGTTCGTCGCGCTGACTGTCCATGGTTGCAGCTAGAAGTTAAGGGACATCTTCTTGGGTGTTTCTCGGTTTCTGACAATTACTGTATCACCTGTTATTAGTTCTCTGCGGCGGGCTCACCGGGGAATGCTTTCTTGTTCGTTCTGCCTCAGTCGCATTTCGTCTATGGCTGGGATATCCGGTTCGGGTGCTACCCACCAAGGGTGTATGGGGAGCTCTGCCTGTATCGGTACTCCGAGCATGAGGGCGGCAGGGCTGACCCCGGTGGATGAATGTGGTGTTTGTCTGTGTGTTCTTAGGAATCGATAGACAGCCTTCAGCCAGGGATGTCCTTTTCCTTTGGCGATGCGAATGATTTTGTTCAGCGACCCCATACATTTTTCTGCGTTCCCATTCGCTTGGGGCCATCTGGGGGTTATGCGCTGGTGCTTGACGTTTACTTCTTTGAAGAATTCAGGCAGTTCTTGGCTGGTGAATGATGGGCCGTTGTCGCTCTTCACCTTTCTCGGAATTCCGTGTGTCGCGAATATCTTCTCCAGCCTGAGGATCGTGGTTTCTGTGTTTGTGGATGCGACGTGCTCTACCTCAGGATATCTGCTGAACTCGTCGATCACTACGAGTAGGTATCCTTCACCTGCGATTGTGCATTGATCCATGCTAACTGCAGCCCACCGCTTGCTGCTTCTCGGAGCGCTGCTGATGGGCTCCGGGTTCTCCGGTCTCCTGGATGCTTGGCACGCAGCACATGATTCCACCAGCTCCATTACCCTTTGTTGCATATTAGGCATCCACATTCTAGATTTGAGGTATGCAGTGGTCTTGATGATGCCTTGGTGGCCGCTGTGGGCTAGCCGTAGGGCTCTCTCCTCCAATGACTCGGGTAGCACGATGCGGTCGCCCTTGAGGAGCACTCCTTCGGGAGCAACGGAGAGTTTGTGTCGTATCCCGAACAGTGCCCAGAGTTTGGTTTGGTCTGATTTGGTGCGCTGAGCTATGGATGTGAGGTAGGTCTTCCAGTTGCCTGATTGGATGGCAGTTGTAGTGTGTTGCAGGATGGTGTCTGCTTCTGTTTCACCGGCTATTTCCTGTATGGTGAGGGCGCGTGGTCGGGCACAGGCGACCACGTGGCATACGTGTTCGTCTGTTTCTTTTGAGTGATGTTGTTCTCCTCTGGTGGCAGGTCTCGGATGGCGGGACAAGTAGTCCGCTGGGTTGTCTGTCCCTGGGCGGTAGTCGACCTCTATGTTATAGGGCTGTAGCTGCAGCATCCATTTCTCAATGCGTGCCGGGGGGTGGGGAGCAGAGCCTCGGAATATCGGGATCAATGGCTTGTGATCGGAATAGACTTTTGCTTGCTTTCCGAGCAGATATACTTTGAAATGACGACATCCCTGCAGGATGGCAAGGGCTTCCTTCTCAATGTGAGCATAGTTTTGCTCTGGTTTGGTGAGTGCCCAACTGGCAAACGCAATAGGGAACACATTACCCTCGTTATCCGTTTGAGTTAGGACAGCTCCTAGGCCTACTGGGCTGGCATCTACTAGTAGTTCAGTGTGCCTGTCTACGTTGAAGACCGCCATGCTGATAACGTGTCCTTGATCTGCTGGAATGCTTGTTGGTGGATCGATGTCCACTCCCATTTCTGGTCCTTTTTGGTCAGTTCACGTAGTGGGCTTGCGATGTTAGCAAGGTCTGGAATGAAACGCGCACAGTATGTCGCCATCCCCATAAAACTTCTCACCTCCGTGGCTGATTGAGGTGCTTTGGTGTTCTTAATGTCGTTTACCTTCGACGGATCAAGGGATACGCCTTTGGCACTGAAAATATATCCAAAGAAACATAGTTCTTCTTTTGCGAATTCGCATTTCTCTGCATTCAGCGTTAGGCCTGCTGTTTCTAGCCTGCTCAGGACTGCTGCTAAACGTTTGTGGTGCTCTTTCTCGTTTGAGGCGTACACGAGAATGTCGTCGCTGATATTCGTGGTGCCATATAGGCCCGTGATGACCTTGCGGATTTCGTGCTGGAAGACATCGGCAGCCGACGATATTCCGAAGTTGAGTCACTTGTACCTCATTAGCCCAAGGTGAGAGGAGAATGTGGTGATGTACCTTGAGTCTCTGGCTAGTTTGAGCTGGTGATAGCCCGATCTTAGGTCTAGTTTGCTGAAGATTGTTGCTCCAGTGAGATCTACAATGAGCTTGTCTATCGTTGGGGTGATGTGGCGTTCTCTTCCGATCGCTGCGTTGGGGAGCCTCATATCTATACAAATTCTCACGGCATTGGGCTGTTTCGGTTTTTGGGCCACCACCATTGGTGACACCCACGGGGTAGCACCTGATGTTTTTTCGATTATTCCTGCTTCTTCGAGTTTGGTTAGTTCTTCCTCTATGGCTTCTCGCAGATGGAATGGTATCCGCCGGTGCCGTACTGCTTTCGGCTCTATCATGGGGTCTATGTGAAGTTTGATTGTGCGTCCTTTTAGACACCCATGCCTTGGAACAGTTTCTTGTGTTGCTGTATTAGATCGTCAAGTTCGTTGTGTTGGAGGTTGAAAGCAAAATGAATTAGTTTTAGTTTCTCTGCAGTCTTGCAGCTGAGCAGCGTTTCACAGCCAGCATCCACTGCATAGATGCGCGCCCTGCAGCTAGTGCTCTTGTGGGCGAATTCAGACTTGAAGGACCCTTGTACAGGTAGGGGTTTCTTATATCCATCCGCGTATAATCTGACTTTCTTCTTGTGGAGCATGGGTTTCGGGCGAAGCTTGCTGAATGCTGTTGCTGGCATTACGTTCACTGTTGCACCAGTGTCAATGACTACTTTCAGTGGTTCGCCGTTGGCGATGACGGTACACAATGGTCTCTTCCTTTATCGTGACCGGTGTGGTTCGACGGGCGATATAAGGTGTACTCGGTGTATCCGCTTGCCTCTTTTCTTCCGTCTCTCTTTTCTCTCAGGGGACACACTGTCGTCGCTGTCGTCGCTGTCTCTCGTGTCTGGGGACCTTTGAGAGTGGTCGACAGCTCTGGCTTTTCCTTTCCGGTCTTGTTGATGTGAATACTCTCTCGGTGTGAACTTCTTCCGTCGCTCGGGTGGCGGTCGTGACGCCGTTTCTCTGTCGGTTCGATTTGGCGGGTTCATGCAGACTGTTGCATAGTGATTGAGATGGTTGCATTTCCTGCACGTGGATCCCCATGCCGGGCAGGAGTCCCCTTTGTGCCATGGGCAACCGCACCATTTGCAGGTTTTGTTCCGTTCTTGCGGCATCTGTGTTCTTTGGCCGTATTTCATGCGAGTGTTCTGATGTTTAGATATGGCTGCTACCTCTTCTGATGGCTTAGGGTTGTCTAGCAGGAGCCATTGGATCGCTGCTTCGATCACCGCTACCTGGTCTTCAGTTTGCTCACGAAGGCGCGCCATTTCTAGAATGCGGGATAGGCGCGTGTTCCTTTCCGAGAGTATCGCTCTTCTCAGCTTTTCTGAGGATATGCCGTTGATTATTTGGAGGCGGATTGCAAATTCCTCGTCCGGGAACTCACAGCCAACTGCCATCTCGCGAAGGCAAGCATGAAATTTGTCCACTGTTTCCTTCTCACGCTGCCTGGCCATGCAGAAGTGGAAGCGTTCGTAGTCAGGATTGAGGTCTGGTTTGAACATGTTTGTGAGAATTGTTTTGGCTGCGTCGTAGTTGTTGTGGTCTCCGCGGTCAGGGGTAGCGTTGAAAAGGCATAGGGTGGCAGCCCCGACATTGAGTAGGAGAAACGTGCGCTTCATTTTCACTATGATGATATCCCTGGCATCAAGGTGCATTTCAAATTGTTGTAGCCAGATTTCCCATCTGATGGCAGCCCCTGTGGTAAATGGGTCAAATGGCGGCATGAGCGTCATTAGTGCTGGGTCCGGGTGGTCTGTGGTGAGGCTCTTTCTGATGGATGAGCTTGTGCTGGCTCTCACAGGGCTGGTTTCTGGGCTTGACATGTTGTTAGAGTGTTTCTGATGGTGTGGTACTTTCAGTGAGGGTGGTTGCGGGAGTACTGGTGTTTGCTGCTCCTCGTGTCACCACAGGTTGTCTCGGGACCCGGCACAGGTAGCCAGGGCTGCAGTAGACTTCTCACTAGGCAGAAGGAGGTCAGGTATTCCAAAGTCCTTTTTTTTTCTCCCCCCCCCCGTGAATGACGGGTGCATGAATATGGGGCCTTGTAGAAGAGCGTGTCAACACGCGGCCTCACTGGATGGGGTGGTTGTTTCACTCACCGGTGTCTGGGGCGTGATGCCAGGGTGGTGAATGTAGGTTCCTGTTGTTTGTGTGGCCACCAGGCAGTCGGGAGTCTTGCACGTTGTGTGTGTGAGGCGGGGTTTCCACACTGCCACAAGAAGGTTGGGTCTGCAAATGTTCATATATGTTTGGTGCACTCTCCTGGGATGATGCTTGACAGCGTTGGGAAAGGTAGCAATAGTCTGCTGGTGCGCGTGTTGTAAGAGGATTCAATTCAGCACTACAGCCAAGTTAACGCCTAGTCTAGAATACTGAATGAAAACCCTTATTGATATATCTTTAGGTCCAGTTCATGCGTTCTGGATGACTACCCTTGTATAACACCCCTCTCTTGGAATCCCCCTGACCCCACTGAGCCAAGAAGTAATTCTGTTTTGCAAGTTTAAAAGGTTTATTTGATAAATTAAAATATATATCACACTTTTTAATAAATTAATAATTGAATATCACACTTAATCTGATATGGTAAATATTAACAACGGAGAATCTGGCACTATCACACTTCTTTAATCACTAATGAGTTGACATGAAATGGATAAGGTAGCACACTGGTAAATAGGAACAAAAGTATAATGTGGTAGAGGATGCTTTATGTAGGCTCAGGTGGATGCAATATTCAATGAATGCAGTACAGAAAATACGCAATATGATTTCAACCAAACAATGTAATCACTTTTCTCTGGCTACTCCCCTCCCCCCCTTGATGCAAGGCAAGGAAATGGAGGGAAAACACACAGTTCTCAGAAATGCAATCAACTGTAATTCAGTTCAATCCAGCAAGCTTAAACAGAAGTTTGAAAACACAGGCAAATGCTTTGATAGGTGCTAGCAATGAATGAGAAATATGCTGGAAACGCTCTTAATTCCCTTTTAGAGGTTCAGGATGAGTGGTATCTAGTTAATATTAGTCCAGGCTCACACTAGCAATGATGCAGGGATAGTTAGCAGGTTAAACAAATTTCTGGCAAATGAAATCAGGCAGCAGCAGTTTTTTACATGTGAAGAAATTGCAAATCGCGGCAAAATTCGCGGATGCGCCGAGCGCTATTACAAAGGAACCGCAAGGACTATCTCTACCGTTTTGGGGTCCTAGGAAAGCCTGGGATCTCAGCTTCCAAATGAAAGTTATTGCAAGTCTCTAGCCCAAACGGTTGCGGAGATATGAGTAATTTAGTAAAGGTCATTTTTGGTTTTGTAAATTTTAAACGCACACTTTTTCAAAATGACAAATTTTACTAGAAATGACAGGTGACAGATAGGAGGCAGTTCTACTTAGGTTAAATAGATTGAATTAGATGAATTTAAACTAAGAGATTGGTTCTACACAGTTCTGCTGGGTACTCACACTATATTCTTGAATTAAATGGGCCTCATCACGGATCTGGTCAGGGTTTTAGACTGGGCTCTGGTCACTCTCTCTGCTAGGCACAGCACTGCTTTCTCTCTGGTCTGGTCTCTGCTAGGCACAGCACTGCTTTCTCTCTGGTCTGGTCTCTGCTCTGGATAGATTGAAGTCTCTAGTTTGGCTTTCTGGAGTTTGATGGAGGTAAGTATGGATTTTTCCGGCAGGGCTTCCAGCGGCAGATGAAATTGAATGTCTCTATGTGTCCTGACTCTCTGCTTTTATCTGTTTCTTGAGAATGGGTGTGTGTGTTGCATCACTAGACTTGCCCCTCTCATTCGTCATTGGTCAGGCTTCCATTCCTCCGCTTGATTGGCAAACTGAACTGTGAGTCAGATTGATGTCATTTTATGATCTCTTGAAACAACCTCCCTTATCATCTGTGCACCCAAATCTATATATGATCAAAATACATACTTCAGAGTTACACAGTTGTTTGAAATTACATATACATGGTGTGGCTGAATTTAGCCATGTCTCTGTCCAAATCTGCTTTTCCTAGGAGCTTGCATTCAAAGAGGGTACATAATTGACTTTTTAACTGCTTTTTCAATTTCTGACATGGACCCAACTTTACATACATGTGCGCAGGGGGTATGGACATTAATTGATGAAGTTTCAGATTTTTAACATGCACACATTTAGAGTAATATCCACTTTTCCGCTAAAACCTCCCCGAACATACCACCGGTTCCTACCACGTCTTAAACTGTGGGCAGAAAAATCACAAGAATTATGGTATCATTTATAAAATTTTCACATGTCCGCTCTATGAGTTATTCATCTTTTTAAAGTTATGTTCTGGCTCCAAAGGGGTGTGGTTTACCCTCAGCACAAGGTTGAATTTCTGGTTCTTTCCAGTTCTGCCAAGCCAGCTTGCTCTCACAGGCAGTGCTCCTCCCAGCTCCTGCCAAGAGGAAGCTACAATTTACGACTGCGGTAATAAAAACCTTTGCCTGAGTGAAGAGGGCTTTGTTCACTCTCTTGCAGAGCACAGATAATTCAATTATCAGATAGATGGCATATCCTTAGCTTGGGCAGCAAAAGGAAGGTTGGCCTGGGAACACAGTGGTGACTCAAGTTTCACTGCTGATGGGGGTAGTTGCCAGGCAGAATCAAGTTCCTTAAGCCAGACTTTCAGCTACTGTCATGTTATTTGTTGCTTTTTAAATTAACTTGCAATTTTACACATGCAGCTAGAATGCTGATTCTAAGTGCAAAACTATGACATTTAAACAATTACAAAGGCATGTGACACCAAACATAGGTCACTCATTTAATCTAAACATTTTCGATTTTAGTGTCTTTAAATCCAGTGCAACTTAAACTGCTGCAATCCACAGCTCAGCCAGTCTTGTTATAAACCTTGTCTTATGATCTTCATTTCCCAGATTCTGTAGGCACACAAAACTCCATTCTGCCAATGTCTGCTGGTGTTCAGTAAATATTTTGCACATGTTGCACTGTTAGAAATAGGCATTTTGACTTGCCTTCAGAAACACACAGAGTGGTTTTAAAACGCCGGCTTTTGGATAGTGGTGAGTACTGGTACTGCACTCATTTTTGGGATTTAAGAAATGAATTCCCCACACTTCTAGGTTGCATTTGGCAATCAGCATTGCCATTCCCAATGGTTTCAGACTACTGTGCGGGTAGTCCAATGGTGGTTTTAAAGCGCTTTGAAGCTAACCGGCGCTACTGTTTTTCCTTTGGCAACCCATTTCCCTCATGGCAACCCGGCCTTTCATTCTCGCACTGGTGGGTGGCAAGTGAGGCAACCATTTTGGTGGGCGCACAAACTGCGCAGCTTTCCTGGATTTCGGCGCACATGTGGGTTTTCCGCCATCTTGAATTTCCTAAGCCCACAGCACCAAATGTTGTAGCAGGATAGCTTAAACGTGGGTCAGGACACCCAACAAGTCCCCCCCACGCGACTGCACTTTGAATTTGAGTCGATGGGGAGTCGCGTGCACAAGGGTTTTGACCCATGCACCGGTCTGTCCGCATAATCTTCTTCCTCTTCTGTAGATGGCACAGTTCAGCATCTTCTTCTCCATCCGGTACTGATCGATCGGTTCTCCTCGCCGGTCCTGATGGGAGTATTGGGCGGTCCACTGGGCCCATTGGATCTCCGTTCCCGGTCTCCGGATCGTCCTTCTTGGTCATCCTTCATGGTTTCATCTCTCCTAGGATGATAAAGCAAAAGCGGCAATATCTACTCATAGGCGATTTTTTCCACCACTGTTGAGATAGTGGGGCAGCATATGCATTTTATCATAACGAAACATTACATTCTTATTTTAATAAAAACAGTATGACTAAGAGACAGTTTCATACAATCACAGTATGTTAGAGACTAGATGTGGTATGTTTTATGATTGGAACTGAATTAGTCTGATACAGTACCCGCTAGGATTCCAGAGGATTCCTCCAGTTGTTGCAGAGTGTGCCTGGGATGGCAACATTTCAACTGGTTTATGTGGACCCACTTGTCTTCCCCCTCTGCCAAAGGACCTTTGGGTATGTGGATTTTGTAGGCCACAGGGGAGATCTTGTCGACGATCTCAAATGGTCCCTTCCATGTAGGCAAAAATTTTCGCTGCTTGGCCTGGTTCCTTTGGAAGTTGTATAGATAGACCCGGTCTCCCACCTGATATTCCTTCCTGGAAGTTTTCAGGTCATAATGGGTCTTCATGCTATCAGCCGATCTTTCTAGATTCCGCTGAGCATAAGCAAAAGCATGTTGGAGGTGTTTCCTTAAATTCTCTACATACTCATGAGTAGTGGAGGCATTTATCAGTGTCTGCTCTTGGGTCCTATAGAGCAAATGCTGAGGAAGCACCATCTTGCGCCCAGTCATCAACTCAAATGGTGACATTTTGGTTGCAGATGAAGGGGTAGATCTGATGGCCATTAGGACCAGAGGTAATCGGATATCCCAACTTGGCCCAGAATCTGCCACAAACTTCTTTAATATGCTCACGATTGTCCGGTTATATCTCTCTACTGCCCCAGAAGAAGCTGGTCTATAAGCAATATGCAGCTTTCTCTTGACCCCCAGTATCTCCCACATCTTTGTCATTACTTCACTGGTGAAGTGGCTACCTCTGTCTGACTCAATCCTTTGAGGTAGACCAAAACGGGAAAAGATGTGGTTGATCATCAAGGCAGCTGCAGTTTCTGCCTTGCAATTTGGGGCTGGGAGACATTCCACCCACTTGGTAAACAAGCATGTCACGGTCAACATGTACTTATTCCCCCTAGCCGAGCGAATCACGGGGCCTACAAAGTCGATTTGTAAATCTGACCATGGCAGTGTCATTCCCCTCTTTTGTAAAGGCGCCCGGTGCGTAAGGGATGATGGCTGAAATTGTGCACACACAAGACAACCCTTCAAATATTGGTTGAGGTCCTGGCCCATGTGTGGCCAGTATGCAACCTCTCTTAAGATTTCCAATGTTGTGTGAAACCCCCTATGACCGGCGGTGGCCGCATCATGGGCGTGACTTAACATTAGGCTTCGGAATGAGGTAGGAACCACCCACTGGTCGTGGCCAGCTTTGGATTTCCTTACCAACAAACCGTCTTGGATCCGGAACATTTTTGGACATTTCATCAACACTCTTAGGTCCTCTTTCCCAATGTAATCGGTATCCGTCAGGGGAAAGTTCTCAGGGTCCTCAAGGTGCTGGTAAAATTTACCAATAATTGGATCCCCCTTCTGAGCTGTAATCAAATCAGCATCAGGGGTCTCCTTACTCCATTGTACAATTGAAAGGTCATTGTGAGCATTTGTCTGGGACCTAGTGATGGCAGTGACCTGGATTTCCCCCAACAGGGACTCAATCTCAATTAGATCCCCTTGGATGGCTCCGGTTTTGGCCAGCTGATCAGCTAAGTCATTTCCAGTTTTGTCTGGTCCCTCTACTTTGGAATGACCCTTGATCTTTTTCCAATAGATGGTCATCCCATTCGATGTGACCAGATCATCAATGTTTTGGATCAACTTCCCATGTTTCAAGGGTTTGTTGTTAGCACATAACATGCCTCTGGTTTTCCAATTAACCAGGTGCTCCACGAACCCGTTCCGTACATAATCCGAATCTGTGATTATGACCAGTTCGTGGAGTTGATGCTGGACAGCAGTGAGGATGGCCTGATGCACAGCCATCAATTCTGCCACCTGACTACTTCGGGGACCAATTTTGTATCCAGCGGAGGGTTCTGGGGACTCATTCACCCATGCATTCCCTACGCCGGCCACCAGTTCTTTCTCCCCGTTGTTGTCAACATGGTAAGAGCATCCATCCACATACACAGTGGGCATTCCCTCACACTTGTCTTCTTCAAAGACTTTGTGTGGGGAATTAAGGTATGCCTCCATGTTGTCCTTGATTTTCAGACTTTCGTCCTCGAGACAGTTTTCTCTGGCACAATCATGCAAGTCAGCCAGACCTTGCGCGAGGGGACTCTTCTTGTTTTGGCCATATCTGACCTCCACAGGAAAGCCTTGCATTGACAGAATCCAGGAAGTAATTCGGGAATTACTCACATTTCCGGCCCGGATTCTGTCACTTTGGAGGTATTGCAGAGGCTGGTGTGGAGTCTCCACTATGATGTGTTCCCCCTGGATAAACGGGCGGTAATTCTTCAATGCCCACACCGTTGCCAGGAGTGCCTTCTCACAATCGTTGAATTTTTCCTCCACAGAGGATAAAGTTTTGCTCGCATAGGAGATTACTTTATTGACCTTGTCATGCTTTTGATATAATACTGCCGTCAAGCACGTATTAGAGAACCCCGTCTCCAGGAAGAACTCCTTGTTTCTGACAGGGTAAGCTAGGCAAGGCGCTTGTGAGAGGCTTCTTTTGAGTTGTTTTACTGCCTCGGCTTGTTCTGGACCCCATTCCCACTTGACCCCCCCCTTCAGGAGATGAATCAGGGGTCTGGTGATCTCTGCGTAGCCCTCGATGAACTTTCTGCTGTAATTAGTCAGTCCAAGGAGGCTCCTTAGTTCCCGCAGAGTTGTGGGGTCTTTCAGTTTCTGAAGTACTTCCACTTTCTTTTCCTGGGGACAGAGACCCTGAGGAGTAATCTCATGCCCCAAGAAATTAACACGGGTTCTACACCACTGTGCTTTCTGAAAGGAAAGTTTTGCTCCGGCGGCCCTCAACTGTGTCAGAACATAACGGATCTCTGCTATGTGTTCCTCCACAGATGAACTTTTGATGAGGACATCATCTACATAAGCCAGGTTACCCCTCGTACCCAGGTCGGGCATGGCCTTATGTAGGAAAATATTGAACTCATTACCGGAGTTAAGGTATCCGAAGGGAGTCCGGGTCCATGTGTACTGCTGGCCCCCAAAGGTAAAAGCCAGCTTGTATTGGTCCTCCCTACTGACAGGCACGGTCCAGTATCCATTGGTCAGGTCTATTGCAGTGAATACCTGTGACCCCTGAATCTGGGCCAGCCCTTGGTCAATGTAGGGAAGAGGCCATCGGGAAGTGTGGACCCGTTTGTTGAGCTCCCTGAGGTCAGCGCAGAGTCTCCACTGGCCGTTTGGCTTCAATATTCCCAGCACCGGATTATTGAAGGTGCTGTGGACTGGACGGATTATTCCCCGGGACTCAAGGTTCTTAATTATTTCAGTAAGGGACTCCATTGATGCGAGAGGCAAGCGATATTGCTTCACAAACACTGGAGTCATGCCAGGGTCCGTGGGGATTGTTGTGGTGTGGATGTCGGTGCGACCACAGTCATATGAGTCTACCGCAAAGAGATCTTGGAAATCCAAGAAAACTTGTTTCAACTTTTGCTTTTGTTCCAGAGTCACACAGGCATCAGCTAGGTTGACTCTCTCTTCCACCATCTGCCTGAAGCCTGGAAAGACTTCTGGTTTGGCTATCTCCGCGGCCTCCTCCAGCTGGGTGGAGAAGTCCCTGGTCAGAGTGCTGATTTGGACCGGAGGCTTCAGGTGGGAAAGGCAGCCCTCATGGACCTGGAAAATCACCTCATCCCTCCTGAAGTCACAGGTCACATCTTCCTTACCATAGGGGCAGGAAGTGTACACCAGGAAGTTCCCCCCATGCCGGGTAAGAATCCTGTCTGGTGTTGCGTTGTCATCACTGTCACTGTCAAAACAGTCCTTGGGGATGGGTCTTAACAGTTCATTTACAAGATCAATGGAGAAATGTCGGTCATCAACCGCCATTCCAATAATGGTGCCTGCGGCTAGAGTAATACTCTTTAAGTCGCTGTTATCCACCTCTATTAGAATGGGGTCATGTTCTATGTTGACTAATGGAGTCGGGTTTACCCCCAACCCTTGCTGTTGGAGAGAAGCATTTAGATGTATGTAAGCATCAGGGTTTTTCAACTCTTGTCCCCTTTTAACTTTCACTTCCAGGGAGAATTGTCGGGTCCTTTCTGGGATGGTGACTTCCTCTTTTACCTGAATTTCAACTGCATAAGGTAGCAATTGAGCTGACCTAAATGCTTTTTCTGGATCATCAAAGCCCATGAGATTATCCGCTAATCGGGACCAAGCTTTGAAGTTTATTAGGTCCAAACTAATGGCAAAGCGATTGAGAATGTCACTGCCTAAGTAAAAGGCGGCAGTGACGTCTCGCACGACCCAACAATTATGGACTATGCTCTTGTTGCCAATGGAGATTTGGAGCATACACCTGCTTGGCAGGAGATGTTTTGAATTGGGTGCTTCCAGGTCCATTTCCCACTTGTCTATCAGTTTGAAGGTGGGAATGGCTGGATCTTTTGGAAGTTGGCGAAACATGGCTTCGCTGATGAAGCTCTTACCGTTGTTCACACACACTCGAGCGAGAACAGAGTCCTTCCCATCATTTAACTGAACAGGGATGAACAACTGCTCTCCAATTTGCTGAATATCAGCCAGGCTTTGAGCTGATTTCACATCTTTCTGGACTATAGGAGTGGGAGTTTCAGATTGTGGATTGGTATAGAATTTCAGAGTGTTTCCTTCCAGCGTGGAATACCACCTTAAACTGGAAGGAAGGTTGATTTTCAGAAATAGAGAGGACCCCCCATCACTAGTCTGTTGTCCTACTGCTATTACTGTCACGTCTGGAATCTGGTTGTTCTGGAAGTGAAATTCTACTTGGTCAGATTTTTGTTCAACCATGTGGCAGGTGCCGTTTAAACTAACATGGTTAACACTCTGTTTTAATTTTATTGGTCGGCTAGTCTGGGTCCAGAGGACCTTGTTTACACAATCTATTAGGGGTGACAACCTTCTCAGGAGGTCATTCCCTAGTAAACAAGGGGTGCCCTCTGGGGTCACAACTATGACCGGGTGTTTCAACTTATGTCGCCCAATTTTAATGTCCAAACCTGCAGTCCCCTCAACGGGAATTTCCTTCCCGTCAAAGTTCTGGAGTTGTCCAGGAAGTGAGGTGAGAGGAATTTGGTAATTCTCTCCCCTTCCTGCATTCAGTTCGTCAAAGGCCCTTCTGGACAGAAGGGTAGCTTGAGATCCAGTGTCCACCAGTGCCGAGATTGTACCCTGCCCCTGTACTTGTACCGGGGCATAATATCTTCCCTCCTTCTCCTCAAGGGGGCACAGATAATGCACATTTTTGGACAACTGGTGGGCTAATTTTCTGGTTTTGGACATCGCGAGAGAAGAATTTTGGGCAGAATTCGGTGGAGAGCCTTGGGAATCTGAAAGAAAAAGTTGGCAACTGGAGATCAGAGCCATTGTGGGTTCCCCTGGTTCCGGTTCTGGGCCGCCCCCCCCTTTTTGGAGGCAGTCCCCAGGATGGGTTTGAACCAGGGGATTTTCTTGCTGTTGGTTCTGGGATGAGATGGTGGGCGGCGGTAGCTCAGTCTCCACATCCCCCCAGTCTGGATTTGCATCCCTAGGGACCCATTTTTCTTTGGGAGGAGTTCCCCCCTCTCTGAAGGAGAAGATCCTTTTCCCAGGATCCTCTGAGGATCCCTCTCCCTCAAATTGGAAGATCTGTACCTCCTCCTCAAACTGAGTCTGTTTGGGTCTTTTGTTTCTCCTACCCCCCCTCTGCTCCTTAGGAGGCAGACTTTCAGGGGCAAGAGATTTCGTTTCCGGTTCCTGGGTTTCCAGGGGCTGTTTACAAGTGAGGAAGGAAGCTTCCTCCAAGGCTTTACACCCCCCTTCCCTTTGTGCCTCCTCCCTGGGAACCGGTGAGTTATCGGGGTGCTGCCCCCGTCATTGTTCTGGAGCACCAGGTCCAGAGTTGGGTGCGTTCTGCGCCGGCACGCCCATCTGAGGGCTCTGCTGAGCCCTCAGTATGTGACCCAGATCCCGCGCCATGTTTTGAACCTGGCGCTCTAACTGGGAAACCCGCTCAGGCTGATACGGGGCCCTGTTTTCTCCCCTGGGCTGATCCCGGGAAGGGTAGCTGTCCCTTCTTTGGTAGTACCCCTGGTTGGGAAGATTTGGGTACCCCTCCACCCTTGGCCTCCCCTCTCCCGGATTCAGTGGTCTGGGCTCGGGGAATTGGGGAAAAAAGGATGGATGATTTTGGGGTTGGAAGTCGGGTGGATATCTGGGGAAAAAGTTCTGCCCAGGGTTTGGTAAATTTCTGCCCTCCTGTGGGAAGTTTGGAGGGAAGTTCCCTGGGTTAGGTGCTTGTCTGGATCCCCCCCCTTGGGCTGGAGGAGTCCACACATAACCCAGGGTGGGTCGATTTCCCTTGTAACGGGGACTTACATAATCAGGAGAGCGAGGGACCCCATTTGTGGGGCTGCCTCCTTGGCTCCCTGTCTGTGACTGACCCGAGGACCTCCTGGGCCTAGCATTATTAGGTGCAGGCAGGTTTTTAGGCCCCCCCATCTCCAAATCCAAAACGGGGGTGAGCTTTACCTCTGCCACCTTGGCAGCAGCAGGGGTGCTGTTGGCTTTGGGGTTTTTCTGGGCATTACTTTTGCTATCTATCGGTTTCTGCACCTCATAGATCCGGGTAGCCTGTTCAATGACCCAGTCTAAAGATCTTTTCTCGTGAAAATCCCTCACGAGCTGGGTCATGATATATTTGGGCAAGGCATGAAAAAATGTATTAACGAATTCTCGACTGTCTGTGCGCACCCTTCTTGTGGTCTGTGCAAAAGCACGCTTTAACTCCTGCACAAATTCTTGTGGGGCCTGATCCTCCCCACATTGCAAATTGTAGGCTGCCTTGCGAGCCTCTTGAGGATTTCTGTGAACAGAAAAATGTTTCAGGATGGCCGCCTTATAGGTGGACCATCTTAAATGATTTTGGTCCTCCAGCCCCGCAAAGAAACTGGAGTATTCCGGGGAGAAGGTCCACTTTACATATTGAATACAGCTTTGGCTGTCCTTCAAATGAAAAGTCTCCATCATTTGTTCAAACAACTCTAAGTGCTCCCAAACAGAATACTTAGCGTTCTTATGGTAAGGCGTGATGACGCTCCTGATCGCCTTAATCTGCTTTAAGGGGTCCTTAAGCAAGGCCCTTTTTGCCTTATTGGCCTTTTTGGTTCGGGTAACCCTTGTCCATTCTTCCTCGGACTCAGAGGCACTGCTCCCAGAGGTTCCCGTCTGTTCTTCCAGGTTTTCCCGGATTCTGCGAGCCTGGGAATGGCTGGCTGAATGTGGGGACCTGGTCTCCTGTGTCCTGCGCAGTTCAGAGGAGTCTTCAGATTCCTCCTTGCTGCCAGGATTTGATGGGTACCCCCTCCACTGACCTAACTGGGCAGAGGTTTTCAGGATGCCCTTAATGGGCCTACTCTCCCGGGGTTCCCCATTGAACTGTACTGTACTTGGGTGCCCATACCCGGATGCCCACCCCTCCATTCCTGAGTGGTACTGGCCTATGAGCCCCATACTCTTAGCTGGATAGTAATCTGCCATCCCTGTGGCCCTGTGCTCATGTGCGCCAGGGGACATGGGGGTGGCAGAGTCCAGGGACTGAGAGGTATGAGGGCCTCTGGTACTAGGGCTCCTGAGGTTATGCTCCGGAGTTTCCATTTCCCAGCGAACCTCATCTCTATCCGCCCCTGCTCCCTGTTGCAATGCAAGAGCCTGCATTTGTGCCTTCAGTTCCTCTGTTAAGGCCTTACTCGACTCTATCAGTTTCTCCTGCATCGCTACCTGTTGCTGGAGCCTATCATTGTGTTGACAGAGGGCCTCATTCTCCCTCTGTGCTTCCTGGTTGGTCCTGGAGAACTGGGCCAGTCTTTGCTGCAGGAGGTTTACCTCCTGGGCAATGTCCCTATTGGCCTGCTCCTTTCTTGCTAGAGCATCTTCCACCCTTCTGGTGTGCTCTACCAAGTTCTGGTTTTCTTTTTGGAGATCTCCCAGCCCCTGGAGGGCCAGGTGATTTTCTTCCATTTTTCTTTTTAAATGGCAGACTTCCTGGCCTAAGGCGTCTCTTTCCTGACTAAGAGCCTGCATTTGTGCCGCCAGGTCGTCCCTTTGCCTTTGGAAGGCACCAGCTTTTTGGCGCTCCTCATCAAACTCTGCCTGGGTATCCAGGTCTTTCAAGATCAGCTTGTTGCTCTCTACCTTCACTCTATCTAGATGACTTTGCAGGGTGGCTACCTGCTCCGTGCATGCCCTGTTAAAGTCTAATTGTTGCTCCAGCTTTTTCTGGCTCTGCAGTAAGGAGTCCAAACTGTCTTGGTGCTCCTTCTGCAGGGCCAGAAATCGGGTATCCTGGTCTGTCTTTTCCTGTTGTAGGATGCCCATATCCTCTTTTATTTTAATGATATATTGCCTACTATTATTTTCTGCCTCCTGGCTCCTCTGCAGCCTCTGCTCAGAAGAGTCCAGATCAGATTGGGCCTTCTGTAATGCCATCTGTTGCCTATTTGCCAGATTTTGGCTTTCAGCACATCTATCCTGCATGTCTCCCATATATAGGTACAGGTATGCTGCTATCCTGGCAATCTTATTGTGTTCCTCTTTGGCTTTAGGAGCCATATATAGTTCACTCAGGGCCACATGTAAGGGACCCTGATCTCTATATATATCTGACCCTGTTTCAGTGACCTGTTGTGTGATGGCCTGCAACCACACATCCTGGCCCTGTTCGGTCCATTCACCTCTCACAAATAGCTTATGCAAGAGGTGCTCTCTGGCTATTTTCATGTCTACTAAGGTCGTCATTCTAGAGATTGGTCTCTGTCCTGACTTACAGAAGTTTGTATTTTATTTTTGCAGAACAGAACTTTTCTTGGAGTGTCCCTTTTGAGGAATGCTTCACAGCGTAATGCAGCGTGGTGATCCAACCGGATGTATGTATCCCGTCAGTTAGCACACTGTATTAAGCTGCACAAGTGGTAAATCTAACCTTCATCCCGGACGAGCCCCCAATTTGTAAGAGGATTCAATTCAGCACTACAGCCAAGTTAACGCCTAGTCTAGAATACTGAATGAAAACCCTTATTGATATATCTTTAGGTCCAGTTCATGCGTTCTGGATGACTACCCTTGTATAACACCCCTCTCTTGGAATCCCCCTGACCCCACTGAGCCAAGAAGTAATTCTGTTTTGCAAGTTTAAAAGGTTTATTTGATAAATTAAAATATATATCACACTTTTTAATAAATTAATAATTGAATATCACACTTAATCTGATATGGTAAATATTAACAACGGAGAATCTGGCACTATCACACTTCTTTAATCACTAATGAGTTGACATGAAATGGATAAGGTAGCACACTGGTAAATAGGAACAAAAGTATAATGTGGTAGAGGATGCTTTATGTAGGCTCAGGTGGATGCAATATTCAATGAATGCAGTACAGAAAATACGCAATATGATTTCAACCAAACAATGTAATCACTTTTCTCTGGCTACTCCCCTCCCCCCCTTGATGCAAGGCAAGGAAATGGAGGGAAAACACACAGTTCTCAGAAATGCAATCAACTGTAATTCAGTTCAATCCAGCAAGCTTAAACAGAAGTTTGAAAACACAGGCAAATGCTTTGATAGGTGCTAGCAATGAATGAGAAATATGCTGGAAACGCTCTTAATTCCCTTTTAGAGGTTCAGGATGAGTGGTATCTAGTTAATATTAGTCCAGGCTCACACTAGCAATGATGCAGGGATAGTTAGCAGGTTAAACGAATTTCTGGCAAATGAAATCAGGCAGCAGCAGTTTTTTACATGTGAAGAAATTGCAAATCGCGGCAAAATTCGCGGATGCGCCGAGCGCTATTACAAAGGCACAGCACTGCTTTCTCTCTGGTCTGGTCTCTGCTCTGGATAGATTGAAGTCTCTAGTTTGGCTTTCTGGAGTTTGATGGAGGTAAGTATGGATTTTTCCGGCAGGGCTTCCAGCGGCAGATGAAATTGAATGTCTCTATGTGTCCTGACTCTCTGCTTTTATCTGTTTCTTGAGAATGGGTGTGTGTGTTGCATCACTAGACTTGCCCCTCTCATTCGTCATTGGTCAGGCTTCCATTCCTCCGCTTGATTGGCAAACTGAACTGTGAGTCAGATTGATGTCATTTTATGATCTCTTGAAACAACCTGCCTTATCATCTGTGCACCCAAATCTATATATGATCAAAATACATACTTCAGAGTTACACAGTTGTTTGAAATTACATATACATGGTGTGGCTGAATTTAGCCATGTCTCTGTCCAAATCTGCTTTTCCAAGGAGCTTGCATTCAAAGAGGGTACATAATTGACTTTTTAACTGCTTTTTCAATTTCTGACATGGACCCAACTTTACATACATGTGCGCAGGGGGTATGGACATTAATTGATGAAGTTTCAGATTTTTAACATGCACACATTTAGAGTAATATCCACTTTTCCGCTAAAACCTCCCCGAACATACCACCGGTTCCTACCACGTCTTAAACTGTGGGCAGAAAAATCACAAGAATTATGGTATCATTTATAAAATTTTCACATGTCCGCTCTATGAGTTATTCATCTTTTTAAAGTTATGTTCTGGCTCCAAAGGGGTGTGGTTTACCCTCAGCACAAGGTTGAATTTCTGGTTCTTTCCAGTTCTGCCAAGCCAGCTTGCTCTCACAGGCAGTGCTCCTCCCAGCTCCTGCCAAGAGGAAGCTACAATTTACGACTGCGGTAATAAAAACCTTTGCCTGAGTGAAGAGGGCTTTGTTCACTCTCTTGCAGAGCACAGATAATTCAATTATCAGATAGATGGCATATCCTTAGCTTGGGCAGCAAAAGGAAGGTTGGCCTGGGAACACAGTGGTGACTCAAGTTTCACTGCTGATGGGGGTAGTTGCCAGGCAGAATCAAGTTCCTTAAGCCAGACTTTCAGCTACTGTCATGTTATTTGTTGCTTTTTAAATTAACTTGCAATTTTACACATGCAGCTAGAATGCTGATTCTAAGTGCAAAACTATGACATTTAAACAATTACAAAGGCATGTGACACCAAACATAGGTCACTCATTTAATCTAAACATTTTCGATTTTAGTGTCTTTAAATCCAGTGCAACTTAAACTGCTGCAATCCACAGCTCAGCCAGTCTTGTTATAAACCTTGTCTTATGATCTTCATTTCCCAGATTCTGTAGGCACACAAAACTCCATTCTGCCAATGTCTGCTGGTGTTCAGTAAATATTTTGCACATGTTGCACTGTTAGAAATAGGCATTTTGACTTGCCTTCAGAAACACACAGAGTGGTTTTAAAACGCCGGCTTTTGGATAGTGGTGAGTACTGGTACTGCACTCATTTTTGGGATTTAAGAAATGAATTCCCCACACTTCTAGGTTGCATTTGGCAATCAGCATTGCCATTCCCAATGGTTTCAGACTACTGTGCGGGTAGTCCAATGGTGGTTTTAAAGCGCTTTGAAGCTAACCGGCGCTACTGTTTTTCCTTTGGCAACCCATTTCCCTCATGGCAACCCGGCCTTTCATTCTCGCACTGGTGGGTGGCAAGTGAGGCAACCATTTTGGTGGGCGCACAAACTGCGCAGCTTTCCTGGATTTCGGCGCACATGTGGGTTTTCCGCCATCTTGAATTTCCTAAGCCCACAGCACCAAATGTTGTAGCAGGATAGCTTAAACGTGGGTCAGGACACCCAACAGTGTTTTTACGTGGCGTCATGGAATGTTCAGGATGCAGCCGCCGACGTAGCTGTGGCTGACACGTGGGCAGCCGGAGGTGTCCAGATTGTGCGCGTATGATACGCGGCTTCACTAGATGTTTCCCCGATGGGGTGCCAGCGTTGGTTGCGGCCGCCACGTGGCCTCGCAGAAGGATCGTCTCCGCTTCTGCGTGCGAGGCACGGCAACCGGAGCGCATATGACCGCAGGGCTCCGTGTACAGGAGGGAGGGAGGTGCGGTCTCACGTGGATTCTTCCATGGCCTAGTCGCCAGTGTGATGTTTGCTGCCGCCGGTGATGTGGGCGGCAGCAGTGTTCAGGAGCGGGCCTCGGTGGAGGCCTGCTCTGGTACAGGGCGCGGCGCAGGACGCAGGACAGAAAGGAAGAAACGACCACTCTCTGAGGTGCATAAACCCAGACTGGCGCGCTGACACCAGTTCCGGTGATTCCTTTATTTTCCTATGGTCACGTGCCCCGGGCTAACGGGTCACGTGACACCACAGTCCCGACTTGCTGTCTCCCGATAGGCACACTCCACGGAAAAAAAAAAGCAAGCGGGACAACCTGCGTCCCGCACAGCCACTCTGAAAACTGCAGGAGATAGTCCCCAATTATGGGACAATCCTGCAAAATACGGGACAGTTGGCCACCCTACCCCGCATGGATTCATTCTTTGTTTTTCTGCTAGGGGCTGATCAGGTAATGGATCGGTTTGGTGTTTGTTTCGCTGCCTTCTGCTTGCATTGTGCTACCTCTATGCAGAGTTCGCAAACACCCCCTCTGTCCGCCCGCCATTACCACCTCTCCCATGCCCATGCTGGAGCCCTCCAAGCACACACGGCACATGTCTTTTTTTTTCTTCCTCTTGTTGCGAAATAACCGGATTGAATTGTTGTGAACTGTATGTGTTTTTTTTCGCAGGCTCCCTGGGTTTTACTGCTAGGTTGTTGGCTGATTTAATTACTGGTCTGAAAGGGTATAATTGCTTGTTTCGTGAAAACATTGGCAGTCGCAGAAACACAGCACTGTGTGACTTGCGGGGAGCCCCGAGTCGTAAGGAAGCTCTCTAAGTGCTCGGGCCTACCTCAAGTGACTGGATTCTTCACATTGACGTTCTCTGCCCGCCTCAAGTCTGGGTGTTAGTCACGCACATGTCGCTCTAGATAAGGGCAGTGCGTCAATTTCAATGCAGCATTGAGTACAAACTTAACGGCTGCTCTTCGCGATGCACAGACTCCCCTCTACTTATTTGCTTCACTTTAAGTAGTTTGGGAGTGCTGAAAACGCAGGCGACGATTTGCAACGTTTTATTTTTTTTAGCATGAGTATGACTCGCCCTGGATACTGCAAATTCACAAAATAATGTGCTAATGGGAGATCATGTTGATGACCTGAGCATCAGAAGTGGATTTCACAGGGCCTTGCCTGGTGTATTCTGGGAGGGGAATGGCGGTAGGGACTGAATGGGGCATACACCAACAACCTTGTAGGTTTTGCTGCATTCATAAAACTTCAGAGTTGTATGAGGAATGTTTCTAAACAGTTTTACATTGCCTAGTAAATGTTGCATGCGAGATGCGAAAGCGAATTAATGCGTATCTGATATGTGGGATGTGTGAAGTCAACATATTTGGCAGTGAGAGAAAGCAGTTTCTAACGTTTTCTTTAATGTTGTTCTGCGGGAAGTTACTTCATTTTAGAGAACCAGTTGTGGATGTGAGTGTGCCTTTTTTATGACCCTCACTGATTCGCCAATCTTAGAAAAATACAGCTAGTTTCTCAGTGAATGCCTATTTCAAGCCTACATTACAAACAGGCATAGGAGTGAAGTACACCTGGTATATGTTACGTTTGCCAGTTATTAACAGGCATCCTGGGCATAATGAAACTCCAGCACTTGCAGAGGGTTTCCCCAATTACCACCGCAAATCTCCTTGTTGTGCATTCCAAATCATTTTAGGTCACTTCTGCCTGTACTTCACGTTCCCCTGAGCACAACAACAGAGCAGTAGCCTCACCCGCCACTTCGTCATCGTGTGCATGGTGTCACATCACTTTGACAAGTTCTGTGCGTACCCACGGAAGGAGGAGTATCTCCTGACTGCACCTACCCTTGTGGAAGGACAGGTGTAGAGCTCCTGGTGTAAAGCGTTCTCCGCGTCCCTGAACCTTACTTCTGGCTATGTGCCATGGGCCCCTAGTCCAACTATGAGTATGGGCCAGACTTCCTACTCCCAGTATAACAACACTTCTATTGGACCTTATTTTCCCTTTCTTAAAGAATCTACCTGTGGGGCCAAATGTACACCCCCCACTCTTGGGGTTACAAGTCGGCCAAGCATGTGTTCCCTAACGTCCAGGGAAGAATCCATCGTTAGCATGGAGTTCAACACCATGGGCCACTTCCCATATCACTTCCTGTGTCACCATCCAGCCATTCCTCTTTGTAATTGTGCCCATTGGAAAAGCAATGATATTAAACAGCACCTGTGCCAAGCAATATACACGAGGTGCCATTTGTGCAGCGGAGCCTGCTTCTGCGATCTTCGTCATGACCTGCACAGCAGGGCATGCTTCACACACACCCTTTTGGAGGTTCCTTCACTGGAAGGACAGCCTTCTGAGAGTAGCAAGCAGTACTGATCTTTGTATGCCCATATAGACTTTCTACTTGTCACCAAGAGGTGCGCCACCTTTGATCCAGATTGGTTAGGACCAGTGCTGTCATTGGGCCAGATCTTCCTGGATCAGGCAAAAGATGCCTCCCCACACCCTCAATCCTACGAAAACCAGCTTTTTAGAACACTGCAATGGCCTGTATTTGAACCATGGTTGCTAGGTTCAGAGGCGAGACACGTATTTATTTATTTGTTAATTTATTTATTGTGTTATTTATATAGCGCACCTAACCCTAAGGCATCCTGGCTCTTTTCTTACATAGCAGTTACAACAGTTAATATGGTTATTTATGTACACAGAAAGTTACTTATTTACATTTACAGTATTGTTTACATTCATTATATACATTCTTTATAAAGTTGATTTAGGTCATCCCTAATGGTACTTATGATGGGATAATGTGACTAGTTTAGTTATTCAGACATTCAGACATTGGGTGAAGAGGTTGTTTTAAGTTGTTTCCGGAAGGTCCAGACAGAGTCTGGGGCCCTGAGTTTGACTGGCTGGGGTTTCCATTGATTACTTGCTATTGTGGGAAAGATGCTGCCACACGCTTTCTGGAGGTTAAATCTCAGTGTGGCAAGAACGTGCATGTAAGCTGGTCTTGTTGGTCTGTCACAATGAGCTTTAGAGATTTTATCAGACAAGTATAATGGGGCTAACTGGTGGAGGCATTTTTGAGTCAGAGTGAGGGCTTTGAACGTGATATATTGTACTGGTAGCCAATAGACATTCTGTCTAGTTGAGGAGATGTGTGTGGTTCTAGGGATATTGAGAGCAGCTCTCAAGGCCTTGTTCTGCCATACTTGAAGTTTTCTGATGTTATGATTCTTGGTCCCATCATATATGATCTTACAGTAGACAAGGCGAGTCAGAATGAGGGCTCTGGCTAGGGTGATGCAGCTGTCCGGAGAAAGGAACGTTCTACATTCATTGATAAGTTTGCATGCGTAGGATGATGCTAATGAGGTTGCATTTACTTGTTTTGACAAAGTGAGCGAGGAGTCCAGGTATAAGCCAAGGGTTTTAACAGCATTGGAGACTTTGTTGATATTACCATCAATGTTAAAAGATTTATAGGAGTCCTTTAATTTGGATAGCCAGAGTTGTGATCCCATGAAGAGCAACTCAGTCTTATCATCGTTGAGGCATAGTCTGTGATGAGCCATCTATGCTTGAATTGCAAGGTAGATGGTATTGAGTGTGGCAGTGTCAGTGGCATGGTCACCAGTGATAGGGAATTAGTGTAGGTGACACCCAAATCGTCCAAGTAGTCAAATAGGAGTTTGTTGAAAATTTTATATGAAGTTGGGGAGACGCATGACCTTTGGGATACTCCACATGTAACTGCTGTAGGATGGGCTTCAGCCTTAGGAGAGGAGACTCTCATTGTTCTGTCTGTTAAGAAGGACTTTATCCATCGTGTGGCATTCGGCGAGAAATAAGCTGCTGAGGCCAAGTGTTTGCACAGGATATTATTGTCCACAAGATCAAACGCAACTGAGAGGTCCAATAGGAGAAGAAGGGCTAGTTTTCCCTTATCTTTTAATTCGTCCATTTGGATTTTTAAATCCAAAAGGGCAGTTTCAGTCCCATGTCTAGGGTGGAACTCGGACTGATGTAACCCAAGAAGGTTATTGGTTTCCAGGTACTTTTGAATTTGGAGATATGCTACCCTGTCTAGTATTTTCAGAAGGAAGGGCACTGTTGTGATTGGGCGGTAATTAGTCTGTATGTTTGGGTCAAGTGTGGACTTCTTAAGTAGGGGGATCACCCACACGTTGTTTAGGTCTGTCGGGACACAATTGTTTCTGAACAAGGCATTGATGAGTCTCGTGAAGAAGGGAGTAAGTTGTGGTGTGCAGTCTTTGATGAATGTGGCTAGGCATGGGTTGCCTTGGCAACTAGAAGGTTTAAGGCTTGAGATAATATGTAGGACTTCTGGGTTTCGAGACCTTAGTAAATTCGATTTGTGGGAGTTCGTTGTTGACTGTGACGTTCGGGAGCTTGATAGTTGGTTCTGTTGTACGGACTACATTTTTTTAACTGTCATTTTAGATTGAAGTAGTGTAATTTTATCTAGAAGAACATTCTGGATATTGGAGCACCAGTTAGCATCCTTATTGCAGCTTTCTGCTTGGGGGACTGGCAATTCTAATTCTCTAAGGATAGAGAAGAGTTCCTTACTTTTAGACTTTGCCTTGTCCATTCCTTCATTTTATACTGAGCTTTTTGTCAGGAGGGTCTCTTGTTTGTACTCATGGGCCGCTTTAGTGAATTTAAGTTTGTTTAGTTCATAAGGTTGTTTTTTGCAGTGCGATTCCTTTATTCTCTTAGCTTTTCTTAGCTCTTTTAAGGTAGGGGTGAACCTCCTGTTTAAATGTGCCAATAGTTTAGCTTTGCGTGTGGACAGAGGAGCTAGCGTGTCTATTGCTGTGAGTACCATTTCATTATACTGTTTTGTCATTAAGGTAGGATAATTTTTTACACAGTTTTCGGGAGCTAGTGTTGGTAGCAAAAGAGGTAGTAGGCTATTGGGTGTGATATTCTGTTTTTTTTCTTGTTGGGGCGGCCGGTGCCATTTGTGGACAGTTTATTGAACCTGACTATGTATCGATGTTAAAGGTTATAAGGTGGGGGTCCGACTAGGGACAGGCCGAGTTTGAGGTGATGACTGAGTTGCACTTCAGGTCTGTATGCGTCCTTTTACATGTGTAGGGCTTTGGATGCGGTGTGAGAAGCCTAGTGCTGATATCGTATTAGCATTTTTGTCTAGCAGGTCGTTAAGAATTAAATTGAAATCACCCATGACAATGGTTTGGGATTTTGGTTTAGAATTAGATGGGAGGAGCTGGGTTACGTTTTTTTCTAAGGTGAGTAAAGGCCCTGGTGTTCTGTATATCAGGTGGATAGTCAAGGTAGAGGTTGGGGACAAAGTCATTTTTACTGATAGTAGTTCCCCTGAAGAGATAGGTGTATTGGAAGTTTCTCTCATATTTAATTTATTATTAGCTATAATGGCTGCACCTCCCCCCTCGGCATCTAGTCTGTCCATTCTGCAAATTGAGTAGTCGTTTGGAACAGCTAGGGCAATGGCTGGGCCTGCTGCTGCATGGAGCCATGATTCGGTGATCACAAGGAAGTCAAGGTTATGTGATGTGATGCTGTCTGCACTATTTAGTGCATGGGCTGGTAGAGACCTGGCGTTGATAAGGGCACCCTGGATGTTATAAATGGGTACACTTTTCCTCATGCTAAGCGTTGCTGAAGGCATGATGCTCTGATTAAGTGCAGTTACACCAGTTTAGTCAGTGTTGAATCTAGGAATGTGACCAGGCGTATTAGATGGTAAGTCAAGCTTGTCTTTGGGGTTAGTAGTGTGGTGTTTTTTGGCCGTTACCTAGGTACAAGTTGTTCTGATTGAAACGATTAGTTTCCTTCTTATGATAGCTAGGTCAGTGGTGCTGATAAAGTCTCTTTTGAGCTTGGTTCGAGAAGCTAGTATGTTGTTTCTCTGAGTAAGTAGGCAAGGGCGGCTGGGACTATAGGCTTCTGAATTCCAATTGTATAACTGGTTATTTATGCTATTGCTCTTTAGCCGTGTCTCAAGATCATCTTTATACGTTGGTTGGTGAGCGCCAGTTGTCTGGATGAAGCTCAAGTCAGGATGGTGGAGAGGCGTGGAAAAGGATCGCCCTAGAGTGATCCCAGACTGGGCAATTGCAGAGGTCATAAAGTTGTAATGTTTTGTTAGGGAGGTAGTAATGTTAGCAAGTGAGGCTGTCATATTTTGTATCCTAGTCTGGCTGTAAGGCCTACTGTTACCTTGTGTGTCTGGTTCGGCCTACTGTTGGAGTTACTTCTGTCTAACTTGAGTAGTATAAGTTTGATAGAGTGTGTAGTCACCCTGGGGTCAGTGACTGGTGGAGGAATTCCAAAGTCGCTTAGCGAGTTGTGGCTCAAGGCTTAATAGTGCCTACAACCTATACGTTGTTTTAGATGATGGTTAGTCTGTCTAAGTATTATTCATTTTCATATAGGTGGTCAAGTGTAGTCTAGGCTATGTTCTAGCTAGGAAGTTACGCAGTTGTGCAATTATACATTACTACCGGCGGAGCTAACAAGAAACATTTTCACTTAGCCAAAGGGGGGCGAGTAGTGGCCAGTTAACATCACTGGATAACAAGAAAAATATTTGCTTAGCCGAAGGTGGCAACAATGGTCAGTATAGAATCAGGTGAGCAACTGTCAACTGGCATCATCTGGTGATGGCGCAGGTAGTATTAATTGAATATGTTTCAGTAGGGTGACACTCAATTGGCAGTTTTGACTTTTTGGCCATTTTGGGTCGGCTGCATAGCGAATGATGCAAGTACAAAACAGTACATGGAATGATGAAGCATTAAACATTGAACATGTAAGCGGGCGGTTCATAGTGAAGGTGGCATAGTAGAACACAGTGCAGCGCTTTGCATGGATATTTGTATATTGTGCCCCTGAAATATTTTGGATCTGCAGGATAGAAATGCTGTAAAGATAGTGATTATAGTTATTAGCGACTGAGTAAACATCAGTTGCAACAAGTGGAAGTGGGATGGCTAAAGGGCATAATACGTATAGTATGTATGGAAGTGGTGGTGGCAGGTGTCGCCTTGGGGTCTCACAGGAGGCTGCAATAATGGTTGTCAAGTCAGAAGAGGAGATTGATGAAAGAGTTAAGCACGAGCAGCGTGTCTCTGGCGGCCTGGACAGGCACAGACAGGACTTTGTAACTCTGGCTTTTGAACGTGGGCCGGCTTCCCCCAACCGGGAGACATGGTTGGCTGATATGTAAGAGGCTGGCCAGGATGTGACCGTGTGACCATGGAACAGCTCAAGTAAATAAACAGAATGTGGTTGCCATTTTCAAAAGCCATATGCACGCTTGAAACAAATATAAATGTAATCAAAAGCACAGTTCCGAGGCTTCACAGTCCTCATGGTGCGCTTTGATTCGTGTAGAAAACTGTCAGAACCCGTCAACACCAGAGTTGCTCACGTAGAGTAGCCGACAAGTTCTTCTGACCAATGTACCCCTCTGAGTGAATAAACATGCAGAGTCTATTAGCAGGAAGAAGGGAAAACCAGCTGCAGGTCGGAGGATTCTTCCTTGGGTAGACCACCAGATGTCTTTTGTGAAATATGATAGCGGTGAAGGTCAGCCGTAGACTACAACAAGGAAAAAACAGGAACTAAATATCCAGTGTACATCAATCAGGAATAAACCCAAAAGGGGCAATGACTTATTATAATGAGAAAACAGAACTTCGGAAAGAGGGTAAACCCAGGAGGAAAACTGCTACGGTGTATCAGCGTTTCTGCGGAAACAAGGCAGGAACCGTCAATACCCAGACATAGAAACAAGAAATATCAGGAGAATAGTGAACCGGACTTACTACAGGAGAGGAGTATCCATAGATGATCAGTTGTTGGCAGCTCAGAAGAAGAGGCTGTCCTGACGGCAAGCGGACGCCTAAAACTAGGGTGACCCAATCTCTAGTACCAGTTGAGGTCACCGCACCCTCCAGCATGCAGACGCCTAGAAGTATACAACGCACACTACCGGCAGTCTCAAGTCTCTGTGTGCAAACACAGACAAGCCACCAACAACCAGAACGGGAAATCAGTATCCGGGTACCAAGATCCAAATGTAATCCAAAGCAATCCAGTAATAGTTCCAAACAGTCAACAAGCGGATCAGCAAATGACAAAACGAAAATCCAGGCAGAGGTCCGTGAAGCAATCCAGGTCAAGGCAATCACAGGGCAAACAACACCAAATTCGTAAGGTGGAAGAAATCCAAGGCAGTCCAAGGTTGGCAAAGTAGAGGGTACTATAAAGGGGCTAGGTGAGAGCAATCCATAGAACAAGAAAAGGGTTGGCAACAAAGATATCAAGAATCAGGAGCAACAGGAACAAGAAGTACTTCTGTGGAAACAGTAATCAGAAACACTGATCACAAGAATAGTAGCGCTCTTATTGGATAACATGATCACGTGATCGGAAAGAAATGCGTGATGAGTAGTGTGAGCGTACCAAGGAAGCCAATTTCCATGGAGACCTCCAACACTCAATCAGTCTTGCCCGCCCAGTAAGAAACACCCGTGATCGGAAACCATTACACGTAGAATCGGTGAGTCTTTAAGGGTCAAAATGCTAATGCGTGACAGCCGTACAGCCCCTTGATGGTGTACCAGTGTCACAAATTGTACGACCATGAAAACATGCAGTAAGATGAGCAGAGCGTTTCCTGACAGAAATGAAACTCAGGCAATATGTGAATTTAGGAGCTGAGTTGAAATCAAGGTGAGCGTTGACTCGTACGTTCCTTAATCTCACCGTTAATGCAGCTGGTAGTCAGGATCATGCTGCTACTGCAGCTGAAGGCGCAGGTCCTGGTGGAGAGGGCTCCTGCCCTCTTGACGAAGCTGGATGCTAAAATGGTGTAACACTAGGCACAGACAGGGCCTTGTAACTCTGGCCTTTGAACGTTGGTTGGCTTCCGCCTACAGGGAGACGTGGGTGGCTGATATGTAGGAGGCTAGCCAATCAGAGGATGCGGCTGTGTGACCATAGAGCAGCTCGAGTAAATACACAGAATGTGGTGTTCGATTTCAAAAGCCATATGCATGCTTGAAACAAATACAAATGCAATTAAAAGCGCAGATCCGAGACTTCACGGTCCTCGTGGTGCACTTTGATGCTTGTAGGAAACGAAACTCAGGCATTATGTGAATTTAGGAGCTGTGTTGAAATAAAGGTGAGCCTTGACATGTACGTTGCTTAATCTCACTGTTAATTCAGCAGGTAGTCAGGATTGTGTTGCTGCTGCAGCTGAAGGCGCTGGTCCTGGTCGAGAGGGCTCCTGCCCTCTCGACGAAGCTGGATGCTAGAATAGTGTAACGCTAGGCAGAGACAATGCCTTGTAACTCTGGCCTTTGAACATGGGCTGGCTTCCGCCTACCAGGAGACGTGGTTGGCTGATATGGAGGAGGCTAGCCAATCAGAGGATGCGGCGTGTGACTATAGAACAGCTTGAGTAAATACACAGAATGAGGTAGCCATTTTCAAAAGCCATATGCATGCTTGAAACAAATACAAATGCAATTAAAAGCATGGATCCGAGACTTCAAGTCCTCTTGTTGCACTTTTATTCTTGTAGGAAACGAAACTCAGGCAATATGTGAATTTAGGAACTGAGTTGAAATAAAGGTGAGCGTTGACTTGTACGTCGCTTAATCTCACTGTTAATTCAGCTGGTAGTCAGGATTGTGTTGCTGCTGCATCTGAAGGTGCAGGTCCTGGTGGAGAGGGCTCCGGCCCTCTCGACGAAGCTCGATGCTAGAATAGTATAACGCTCGGCAGAGACAGGGCCTTGTAACTCTGGCCTTTGAACATGGGCTGGCTTCCGCCTACCGGGTAACGTGGTTGGCTGATATGTAGGAGGCTAGCCAATATGAGGATGCGGCCATGTGACCATGGAGCAGCTTGAGTAAATAAACAGAATGTGGTGGCCATTTTCAAAATCCATATGCACGCTTCAAACAAATACAAATGCAATTAAAAGCGCGGATCTGAGACTTCATTGTCCTTGTGGTACGCTTTGATTCTTGTAGGAAATGAAACTCAGGCAATATCTGAATTTAGGAGTTAAGTTGAAATAAATGTGAGTGTTGACTCGTACGTCTCTGAAGCTCACCATTAATGAAGCTGGTAGTCAGGATTGTGCTGCTGCTGCAGATGAAGGCACAGGTCCTGGTGGAGAGGGCTCCTGCCCTCTCGACAAAGCTGGATGGTAGAATGGTGTAAAGCTAGGCAAAAACAGGACCTTGTAACTCTGGCCTTTGAACGTGAGCCAGCTTCTGCCTACCAGGTGACGTGGTTGGCTGATATGTAGGAGGCTAGCCAATCGGAGGATGCGACTGTGTGACCATAGAGCAGCTCGAGTAAATACACAGAATGTGGTGGTCGATTTCAAAAGCCATATGCACGCTTGAAACAAATGCAATTAAAAGTGCAGATCCGAGACTTGGTCCTCGTGGTGTCTTGTAGGAAACGAAACTCAGGCAATATGTGAATTTAGGCGCTGAGTTGAAATAAAGGTGAGCGTTGACTTGTACGTCGCTTAATCTCACTGTTAATTCAGCTGGTAGTCAGGATCGTGTTGCTGCTACAGCTGAAGGCGCTGGTCCTGGTGGAGAGGGCTCCTGCCCTCTCGACGAAGCTGGATGCTAGAATAGTGTAACGCTAGGCAGAGACAGGGCCTTTTAACTCTGGCCTTTGAACGTGGGCTGGCTTCTACCAACTGGGAGACGTGGTTGGCTGATATGTAGGAGGCTAGCAAATCAGAGGATGCAGCCGTGTGACTATAGAGCAGCTTGAGTAAAAAAACAGAATCTGGTGGCTATTTTCAAACGCCATATACATGCTTGAAACAAATGCAAATGCAATTAAAAACACGTATCTGAGACTTCACGCTCCTCATGGTGCGCTTTGATTCTTGTAGGAAATGAAACTCAGGCAATATGTGAATTTAGGAGTTAGGTTGAAATAAATGTGAGCATTGACTCGTAAGTCTCTGAAGCTCACCGTTAAAGAAGCTGGTAGTCAGGATCGTGCTGCTGCTGCAGTTTAATGCACAGGTCCTGGTGGAGAGGGCTCCTGCCCTCTCGACGAAGCTGGATGCTAGAATGGTGTTACGCTAGGCACAGACAGGACATTGTAACTCTGGCCTTTGAACGTGAGCCAGCTTCCACCTAACGGGTGACGTGGTTGGCTGATATGTGGGAGGCTAGCCTATCAGAGGATGCGACCGTGTGACCATGGAGCAGCTCGAGTAAATAAACAGAATGTGGAGGCCATTTTCAAAAGCTGTATGAACGCTTGAAACAAATATAAATGTAATTAAAAGTGTGAATCCGAAGCTTCACAGTCCTCATGAGGCGCTTTGATTCTTGTAGGAAACAAAACTCAGGCACTATGTGAATTTAGGAGTTGAGTGGAAATAAATGTGAGCGTTGACTCGTATGTCTCTGAATCTCACCGTTGATGAAGCTGGTAGTTGGGATTGTGCTGCTGCTGCAGCTGAAGATGCAGGTCCTGGTGGAGAGGGCTCCTGCCCTCTCAGCGAAGCGCAATGCTGATTGGTGCCACGCTAGGCACAGACAGGGCCTTTTAACTCTGTCCTTTGAACGTGGGTCGGCTTCCGCCTACCTACCGAAGTAGTTGGCTGATATGTAGGAGACTAGCCAATCAGAGGATGCGGCCGTGTGACCATAGAGCAGCTCGAGTAAATACACAGAATGTGGTGTTCGATTTCAAAAGCCATATGCATGCTTGAAACAAATACAAATGCAATTAAAAGCACAGATCCGAGACTTCACGGTCCTCGTGGTGCACTTTGATGCTTGTAGGAAACGAAACTCAGGCATTATGTGAATTTAGGAGCTGCGTTGAAATAAAGGTGAGCCTTGACATGTACGTTGCTTAATCTCACTGTTAATTCAGCATGTAGTTAGGATTGTGTTGCTGCTGCAGCTGAAGGCGCTGGTCCTGGTCGAGAGGGCTCCTGCCCTCTCGACGAAGCTGGATGCTAGAATAGTGTAACGCTAGGCAGAGACAATGCCTTGTAACTCTGGCCTTTGAACATGGGCTGGCTTCCGCCTACCAGGAGACGTGGTTGGCTGATATGGAGGAGGCTAGCCAATCAGAGGATGCGGCCGTGTGACTATAAAACAGCTTGAGTAAATACACAGAATGCGGTAGCCATTTTCAAAAGCCATATGCATGCTTGAAACAAATACAAATGCAATTAAAAGCATGGATCCGAGACTTCAAGTCCTCTTGTTGCACTTTTATTCTTGTAGGAAACGAAACTCAGGCAATATGTGAATTTAGGAACTGAGTTGAAATAAAGGTGAGCATTGACTTGTACGTCGCTTAATCTCACTGTTAATTCAGCTGGTAGTCAGGATTGTGTTGCTGCTGCATCTGAAGGTGCAGGTCCTGGTGGAGAGGGCTCCGGCCCTCTCGACGAAGCTCGGTGCTAGAATAGTATAACGCTCGGCAGAGACAGGGCCTTGTAACTCTGGCCTTTCGACATGGGCTGGCTTCCGCCTACCGGGTGACGTGGTTGGCTGATATGTAGGAGGCTAGCCAATATGAGGATGCGGCCATGTGACCATGGAGCAGCTTGAGTAAATAAACAGAATGTGGTGGCCATTTTCAAAATCCATATGCACGCTTCAAACAAATACAAATGCAATTAAAAGCGCGGATCTGAGACTTCATTGTCCTTGTGGTACGCTTTGATTCTTGTAGGAAATGAAACTCAGGCAATATCTGAATTTAGGAGTTAAGTTGAAATAAATGTGAGTGTTGACTCGTACGTCTCTGAAGCTCACCATTAATGAAGCTGGTAGTCAGGATTGTGCTGCTGCTGCAGATGAAGGCACAGGTCCTGGTGGAGAGGGCTCCTGCCCTCTCGACAAAGCTGGATGGTAGAATGGTGTAAAGCTAGGCAAAAACAGGACCTTGTAACTCTGGCCTTTGAACGTGAGCCAGCTTCTGCCTACCAGGTGACGTGGTTGGCTGATATGTAGGAGGCTAGCCAATCAGAGGATGCGACTGTGTGACCATAGAGCAGCTCGAGTAAATACACAGAATGTGGTGGTCGATTTCAAAAGCCATATGCACGCTTGAAACAAATGCAATTAAAAGTACAGATCCGAGACTTGGTCCTCGTGGTGTCTTGTAGGAAACGAAACTCAGGCAATATGTGAATTTAGGCGCTGAGTTGAAATAAAGGTGAGCGTTGACTTGTACGTCGCTTAATCTCACTGTTAATTCAGCTGGTAGTCAGGATCGTGTTGCTGCTACAGCTGAAGGCGCTGGTCCTGGTGGAGAGGGCTCCTGCCCTCTCGACGAAGCTGGATGCTAGAATAGTGTAACGCTAGGCAGAGACAGGGCCTTTTAACTCTGGCCTTTGAACGTGGGCTGGCTTCTACCAACTGGGAGACGTGGTTGGCTGATATGTAGGAGGCTAGCAAATCAGAGGATGCAGCCGTGTGACTATAGAGCAGCTTGAGTAAAAAAACAGAATCTGGTGGCTATTTTCAAACGCCATATACATGCTTGAAACAAATACAAATGCAATTAAAAACACGTATCTGAGACTTCACGCTCCTCATGGTGCGCTTTGATTCTTGTAGGAAATGAAACTCAGGCAATATGTGAATTTAGGAGTTAGGTTGAAATAAATGTGAGCATTGACTCGTAAGTCTCTGAAGCTCACCGTTAAAGAAGCTGGTAGTCAGGATCGTGCTGCTGCTGCAGTTTAATGCACAGGTCCTGGTGGAGAGGGCTCCTGCCCTCTCGACGAAGCTGGATGCTAGAATGGTGTTACGCTAGGCACAGACAGGACATTGTAACTCTGGCCTTTGAACGTGAGCCAGCTTCCACCTAACGGGTGACGTGGTTGGCTGATATGTGGGAGGCTAGCCTATCAGAGGATGCGACCGTGTGACCATGGAGCAGCTCGAGTAAATAAACAGAATGTGGAGGCCATTTTCAAAAGCTGTATGAACGCTTGAAACAAATATAAATGTAATTAAAAGTGTGAATCCGAAGCTTCACAGTCCTCATGAGGCGCTTTGATTCTTGTAGGAAACAAAACTCAGGCAATATGTGAATTTAGGAGTTGAGTGGAAATAAATGTGAGCGTTGACTCGCATGTCTCTGAATCTCACCGTTGATGAAGCTGGTAGTCGGGATTGTGCTGCTGCTGCAGCTGAAGATGCAGGTCCTGGTGGAGAGGGCTCCTGCCCTCTCAGCGAAGCGCAATGCTGATTGGTGCCACGCTAGGCACAGACAGGGCCTTTTAACTCTGTCCTTTGAACGTGGGTCGGCTTCCGCCTACCTACCAAAGTAGTTGGCTGATATGTAGGAGACTAGCCAATCAGAGGATGCGGCCGTGTGACCATGGAGAAGCTCGAGTAAATAAACAGAATGTGGCAGCCATTTTCAAAAGCTGTATGAACGCTTGGAACAAAATATAAATGTAATTAAAAGTGTGAATCCGAAGCTTCACAGTCCTCATGAGGCGCTTTGATTCTTGTAGGAAACAAAACTCAGGCAATATGTGAATTTAGGAGTTGAGTGGAAATAAATGTGAGCGTTGACTCGCATGTCTCTGAATCTCACCGTTGATGAAGCTGGTAGTCGGGATTGTGCTGCTGCTGCAGCTGAAAATGCAGGTCCTGGTGGAGAGGGCTCCTGCCCTCTCAGCCAAGCTCAATGCTGAATGGTGCCACGCTTGGCACAGACAGTGCCTTTTAACTCTGTCCTTTGAACGTGGGTCGGCTTCCGCCTACCTACCGAAGTAGTTGGCTGATATGTAGGAGTCTAGCCAATCAGAGGATGCGGCCGTGTGACCATGGAGCAGCTCGAGTAAATAAACAGAATGTGGCAGCCATTTTCAAAAGCCGTATGCACATTTGAAACAAATACAAATGCAATTAAAAGTACGGATCCGAATCTTCACGGTCCTCGTGGTACCAGTTTGAGTTCTTGTAGGAAATGAAAATTCAGCCAATATGTGAATTTAGGAGCTGAGTTGAAATAAAGGTGAGCGTTGACTTGTAAGTCCCTTAATCTCACCGTTAATGCAGCTGGTAGTCAGGATCATGCTGCTGCAGCTGAAGGTTCAGGTCCTAGTGGAGAGGGCCCACTTGACAAAGCTGGATGCTAGAATGGTGTAATGCTAGGTACAGACATGGCCTTGCAACTGTCATGGCCACTAGTCAAGGGGCCAGTCCTTCCTCATCCCTAGGGTCCCATTGGAACCAGTCCTAGCACCTCTGGCACCATGCTCATGTAAAAGTGTGCTCTACACACTCTATGCCAAGGGCGTGTGCAGCTGTGCCGGGGCGCGGCCATAGAACAGAACTGGGAGGCACGTGCTACAGTCCCAAAGAAGGGCAAGATGGAGCCAGTAGGCTGGGCTAAAGGGAGGGGCCTGAGCCAGCTTATATAAGGCCAGGCCACCATGTGCCTTGATCTTCGCGTTATTCTGCTTTCAGTAGCATAACGCTCTCCGCTGTGCTTACCTGTGCAACACTGGATTCCTGCAGCCCCATCCTGAAGATGTTCCTGAGAGTGCTCTTTACCTGCAGTCTACAGCTACATCGCCGTGCGTGCCTTCCACCCCAACTACTCCATCGCTGAAGGAGCTCCTTACCTGTTGCCAGCAGCTAATACGCTGGGCACGCATCTTACCTGCTGCCAGCCGCTACATCTCTGAGAGCACTTCTTACGTGCAACTCATCGGGGCCGGAGTCGGACTCTTCCTCTTACCTGCATACCATCACGGTCGGAGTGAAAGTCTTCTTTCTCACCGGCATTCCATCACGGTCAAAGTCGCAGTTTTCATCCTGCAACCGCGAATCTTCATCGAGAATCCGGACTCCATTCTTCATAGTCGGCCTGCACCTACGAAAAAATAAGAATACAACTGGTTACAAATCATATGCATATCGAACACATGGCCACATCATACAAACGACTAGAGTTCCCTTATAAAGACCAATTTACCTGTCACTGTTGAAACTCCATCAGCCTTTAAGTTCTTCCGGACTCTCTTCGGTCCCGATTTACTTCTCCGTACCTATGGAAATGGAATGAGACATTGCAAGAATAATTATTAGATGAAATACAGACAGTCTAATCGAACAATAGTTATAACAAAAGACTTACTTCAAAGTGGATTGGTTGCAGCTGGTCTGGATCAACACTCCCACAGACCAGTGAAGCAACTTTGTCTGTTCTACGCGCCCCTGCTACGATAAGCGGGACGGATAGCTCAACATTACAAAACTACAGGTGAGCTTATATGGGAAAGCGCTTGCACACTGTATTTTGGCATGAAAGGGTTGGGGGAAGTCACAATATTCCCACTCCATTTTCATTGCCTCTCCTCTTCACACAGAGGCAACACCCATCTCCCGAGCCGCAGGTCCAACCACTATCTGGAGGGGAAGGCGATTCCAAGGAGTGAAGTCAAGGGAGGGCTCCAACCGTGCCCCAACACCCCTGTGGAGACCAGGTGAGCGTAACAGAACATGACGCCTCTCCAAATTTCCGCCTGGGCGTTATGGAAACTTCTGAAACTGACCAGTTAGCGCAACTATTGGGAGTACTACGGGCCGAGGTGCATGCCTCAAGACAGGAGACTAACTCCCTGAGGAGAGACCTTATTATAGCCCGAGAACGAACAGATGACCTGGCAAGACAAATGCTTCAGGCACACGCAGGACAAGACCCATTACCCGGAATTACACCAACTACGTTGCCACAGACATCACCACCAGTCCAAGTGGTACTCCCAGGGGTGGTTGCATTTGCTCCACCTGAACGCTTTTTTGCCGACCCGAACAAATACTCATGAATCAGTGCCGCCTCCACTTTTTCTGTCGACCAGGAACCTTCCCTAATGACAGTGCTAGGGTGGCCTTTGTGCTTTCTTATTTGGGAGGCTGCGCAGCTGATTGGTCCATACCATTAGTGGCTCAGGATGATCCTATACTTCAGAACTTTGCAGAATTCCAACGGGAATTGGCACACTCAAGGGCAAGCATTATACAACAAACTACTGTCTTTGAGGCAAGGAAACCACGACTATTGTCTTACATTGCCACCTTCAATTCCCTCGTAGCACAGACCAACAGGCCGGAGGAGAAAAGGACCACACTGTTTTACCAGGGGCTTCGTGGTGAGTTAAAGGACATACTAGCTCAAGTTATTAACCCACCAGAATGCTGTGCAGACTATATCAACCTAACTATGCAATTAGATCACCGGTTACAAGACCAAAAAATGAACCGCACAAGAGTCGAAGGGCAATCAGTCTACATAAGGCCTTGGGACACTCAGACCAGGGGTCATAAAACCCCAGAACCTATGCAACTAGGGGGATTATGGGCTCCCATTTCTAAGGCTGAAAGAGAAAAAAGATGAGAACAGCGGCTCTGTTTATACTGCGGAAAAGCTGGACATTTCTTACTGGATTGCTCTACAAAACCCCCCAAGAAGGTGATAGGTTCCACGAACAATGACAACAAAGACAAGGAACAGGAGCCAGAAAACACGGACGCCCGACAAGTGTACAGGTCCACTTGTCAAGCAAAATCAAGAAAGTTGTAACAACCTCACACCTGGTCATTCCAGTATTAATAGCCCAACCCCAACAACCATCGAGAGTACATGCTCTAGAAGCCTACATCGATAGTGGTACAGTGGGAAATTACATCGATCAGGGTTGGCTGCACAGATAGGCCTTCCGCTTCAGCAAAAACCACACTCGGAAAAGGTCACTGCCGTGGATGGCTCTCAGCTGTCTTCAGGGCCAGTAACTCAACACACCGACGAGGTAATGCTGACATGTCAGGATGGTCAGTGGGAAAGCATTTCGTTTGATCTCATAGGGGCCCCCAGTTCCAAATGATTCTAGGAATGCCGTGGCTGGAAACCCGTAACCCAAGGATCGACTGGCGCACCAGAAAGCTGACCTTTCTCCGAGAATGCACCAAGAGCTGCTACTTCAGGGATGTGAGGAGATTAAAACACAAGGATAAATCCATCCTGGGAATGTTGGGTTCATTGCCCTCCGAATATCAAGAATTTGCAGATGTGTTCCAAAAGGAACAAGCCAACACCCTACCACCACACAGAATGTACGATGGCCAAATCGATCTGGTCTCTTGGGCACAAGTTCCCTGCAGCAGAATCTATGCTCTAACTAAGCAGGAAAATCATCATCTACGAACATATATTGATCAGTATCTAGCTAATGGGTTCATCCGCCCATCCATGACCCCAGCCTCCTCAGCTCTTTTCTTTGTACTAAAGAAAGAAGGGGTCCTCAGGACCTGCATAGATTATAGGGCATTAAATCAGATTACCGTAAAAAATAGGTATCCTCTGCCACTCATTCCTGAGCTACTCGAACAGGTAAAGAATGGTCAAATCTATACGAAGTTAGAGCTACGAGGAGCTTACCACCTGGTCAGAGTGAAAAAGGGTGACGCATGGAAGACAGCATTCCGAACCAAATATGGGCTTTTTGAGTACCAAGTAATGCCCTTCTGGCTATGCAATGCCCCAGCCGCATTCCAGTTCTTTATGAACGACGTACTCCATGAACTGCTAGACGTCTGTGTCCTTGTTTATATCGACGATATCCTCATTTATACGGCATCCAAGGAGGAGCATGTGGGCCATGTAAGAGCCATTTTGGAAAGCTCAGTAAAAACCAATTATTCGCCAAACTAGAAAAAAAAAATTTCACGTTACAGAAGTCGAGTTCTTGGGCTTTATGCTTACCCCACGGGGGGTACAAATGGATACTCGTAAAGTGGAAGCAATTCTTCAACGGCCATTTCCGACATCAATCAAAGGAGTGCAGAGTGTACTCGGGTTTGCCAATTTCTATCGGCGGTTCATTCTGGGATTTTCGCAAATCGTCCACCCTATCACCACTAAGAAAGAATAAAAGTTTTCTTGGACCTCCAACTCTGAAAAGGCAATCCAGGAATTGAAATCGGCTTTCACTTCAGCCCCAGTTCTCCGCCATCCTCGACCCGATCTACCTTATGTGGTTGAGACCAACACCTCCAATATGGCATGGGGGTGGTGTTATCACAGAGAGACCAGACACCGGACAGTTACATCCTATATCATTTTGGTCCCGCAAGTTTACAGCAAGTGAAAAGACCTATGCTATACCTGGCAAAGAACTATTTGCAATCAAAGGAGCCCTTAAAAACAAACTGGAGACATTACCTCCTGGGGGCTAGGCATACTCTCACCGTTATCACAGACCATCGCAATTTGCAGTATTTAAAGACAGCCAAGGCCCAATCATCTCGTCAGCTTCGCTGGGCTCTCTTCTTTGCGGAGTATGATTTCATAATCACATACTGACCTGGAGTGCGGGACGGAAAAGCTGACGCTCTGTCACGAATGGGCGATAACCCGGATGCATTCATACTATCAGAAGCAGACCCATTATTCCAGAGGAACGAATTCAGAACCAGATTGCAGTAACCACCTGTTGGGAAGAACTAAAGACTGACCTACAATCGCAAATGAATCAAACCGCCCAACAAGAATGGTTGAATAAGGGAGATCAGTACTCTGTCATGGACAACTTACCCTATTTTCAGGGGACACTATACATTAAGGATAAAGAAACTCAAAACAAGAACATCGCCAACTACCATGACTCACTAGTGGAGGGACATCCCGGGATAACTAAGACACGGGCCGAGATCAGGAAGAATTATTGGTGGCCAACTTGGAGAAAGGATGTGGCCCAATTCATTGCGACCTGCGGAGTCTGCGCACAGAAAAAATCTAAAAAATCCAGCCCTGCAGGATTATTACGTCCCATAACCATACCACCGGTTCCTTGGGATACTTTGTCCATAGACTTCATTACAGACTTACCTCCTTGTTTGTTTGTTTGTTTGTTTGAATGTTTATTTATGTATAGAGTGCTCCAAGCCCTTGGGCAGCTGGGCGCTAAGCTTGCATATTACAAAAATACAGACAGTTTGTGAAAAGACAAGATAAAGCACTTTTACAAAATTTACAGATAGGTGGTAAAGCGACAGAAATTTACAGCAATACAGTAAAATGACACAGCCCACTTAAATTCCATATATACATGTCAGCCCAACCTAAGGAGATCAGTGTGAGGGTCTACACAATTGTGCAGGTTGGACAGCTATGCAGAAAGGGGAGCACATTTTTGTACATCTTTAAACAGATGGTCTAGATTCTTGCCCATGAAGCCAGGCTTTAGTCTTATTCCAGAATACATGATAGGATGGTTCATCTCTTAAGGACAGTGGGAGGGCGTTCCATGTTTTTGCAGCAAGTACAGGGAAACTAGCCCCACCTGCTTGTTGTAGAGTAAAACAAGTAATCTTGACACACTGTCTCATGGCTGATCTAATGGGACGTGTAGATGTGTGGCGGGAGATGGTGTCAGATAGATATGAGGGGGCTTGATTGTAAAGTCCTTTATGAGTGAGCGGAAGTGTTTTTTAGGTTATTCTTTGGTTAATGTTGAGCCAATTTATTGACTGTCTCATCTCTGATATGTGGGAGTTCCTTGGAATGTTCAACGCTGCCCGTATGGTGTTATTTTGCAGTACTTGCATTTTATTGATGTTTTGTTTGGAAGTACCCAGGTAAAGCGCATTACAATAATCCATCTTAGACAGGACTAGGGCTCTAGCTATTGTAATGCAATTGGCAGGGGATAGGTACAGGCGGCAAGCTGTAATAAGCTTGCATGTGTAAGCGGATGAGGAGGCTATTTCGTTAGTTTGTCTGGTCAGTGTTAATGCTGATTCTGGATAGATTCCTAGAGTTTTTACTACATTCGCTACTTCAATAATGTTGCCGTCAATGTTGAATGAGGAGAATAGAGCGTCCAGGTTGTTCAAATTTAGCAGGGGAGCCTAGGAGGAGCAACTCTGTCTTATCATCATTAAGACAGAGCCCATGCTTCGCCATCCATGCTTGTATGATAAGGTAAATGTTGTTGAGTGTCCTACTATCCACAGCATGGTCACCAGTGATGGGGATGAGTATCTGAGTGTCGTCAGCGTAATTAGTGTAAGTGACTCCCAGATAGTCAAGCTCGTCAAAAAGTGGTTTGGTGAATACATTGTAGAGAGAAGGAGACACACATGAACCTTGGGGCACCCCGCATGTGATGGGAATTGGTGAAGCAGAGGCTGATGGTGCAAGACCTTCATGGATCTGTTATTGAGAAACGATTCAATCCAAGCGTTGGCTTGGTCTGAGAAATGGGCAGCAGTAGAGAGGCGTTTGCATAGAATCTTATGATTCACCAAATCAAAGGCTGCAGATAAGTCTAGTAAAAGAAGCAGGGCTAGGTTACCTTTGTCTTTCAGTGATTGGATTTGGGTTTTGAGGTCAATAAGGGCAGTTTCAGTACCATGTCTGGGTCTGAAACCAGATTGCCTCAGTCCGAGTAAGTTGTTAGACTCTAGGTGGTGTTGTATTTGTAGATATGCTGCACGGTCAAGTATTTTTAATAGAAACGGAACCATTGTGATCGGACGGTAATTAGATGGGTTATTAGGGTCTAGTGAAGGCTTTTTTTTAGTAATGGGAGTACCCAAGCATCCTTCAGATTGTTAGGTACTGTGCTAGATTCGAAGGAGGCATTGATGACTCTAGTGATGAAGGGGGCTAGTTCCTTCGCAGCTTCCTTGATAAGCGGTGCAGGACAGGTGTCTCCTTTACAATTACATGGTTTGAGTTTCAATATAATGGATTCTACTTCTTTATTAGATAGTGGTGAGAAATTGAATTGTGGTTGTTCATTATAAATAGAAGGATGCGGATTAGAGGTAGGGTCCACATTAGTAATGAGTGATTTCTTCATTTCTATTTTATTTTGCAGCATGGTTATTTTATCATGTAGTGCATTCTGTATGTTAGTACACCATTGGGAGTCTTTAATGCACGTGTCAGGAGGTGGGACAGGAGATTCTAGCTCCCTCAAAATGTTAAACAGTTCCTTTGTGTTAGATTCAGCTTTGGAGATACGGTCATTATAATTGTTTTTTTAGGCTTGTAATATGGCTATTTTGTAGATAAAAGAGGCTGCAGTAAAATTAGCCTTATTTGCTAGGGTAGGGGTATTTTTCCAAGATGATTCTGTGGATCTTTTAATTTTCCTAAGCAATTTAAATTGTGGGGTGTACCAGGTGTTCAGGTGGGTACATGGTTTAGGTTCACGTAGTTTCATAGGTGCTAGTGTGTTGATGGCTTTAAGAATAGTGTGGTTATAGATATTGACTAGAGCTGTCGGGTCTGAGGTGGTGGTAGTTGGGTTGGTGATGGGCTGTAGCAGAGGGATGAGTTTGTCTACTGTTAAATTGTGACGTCTTGAACACCATTTTAGTAGTAGTGGACTTTTCTCTAAAATGGTACACTTTATTCCACTAAAAGGACTTCCTACTGCTGGAATCCTGGCCACTGTGCTCCTGGAGCAAGTAGTCGAATTACATGATGTCCCCTCAGTACTGATCTCTGATCGGGGGACACAATTTGTCTCAGCCTTCTGGAGGAATTGTTGCAAGATCACGCAAATTGACCTCCGCCTTTCTACCAGTCACCATCCCCAGACCGATGGTCAAACCGAAAGGACTAACCAGATGCTGGAGCAGTACCTAAGGTGCATGCTGCAACAGACTGAAGGATCCTGAAAAGATGTTCTTTGGCTAACGGAATTTGCTTACAAAAACTCAAATGAATGGTTGGCACCCACGGACATCTTCCTTTGACCCACTTGATGAGCTAGAAATGCCAGCAATTAACTCCCTACATAAAACTATTACTCAAACCCTCAAAGAAGCAACCAAGAGCTTAACCAAAGCCAAAGAACAACAAAATAAGATAGCTGACCGGCATAGAAGCAAAGCTCCACACTACCAAATTGGTTAGCGGCCAGAAATATCCCGCTAAAAAGACCTCGGGTCTTCCGCCCCAGGTATCTTGGGCCCTATCCCATCAAAGCCATCATCAACCCAGTCGCGGTAAAGCTAGAGCTACCTGACAATATGCGCATCCACCCTGTATTTCACGTTTCCCTCTTAAAGCCTGTGAAGCCTGAGACAAGAATTAAACAACCACCGGAACCCGAAATTATCGAAGGAGAACCTGAGTATGAGGTTAAGGACATCATCGACTCTAAAATAGTGCGGTTCAAACTGTACTACTTAATCGACAGGAAGGGATATAGGCCTCAAGATCACACTTGGGAGCTTGGGGAGTTTATCCATGCGCCTCGATTAATCATTCAGTTTCATTGCAATAACCCCACCAAGCCTGGACCAGGGAGAAGATCATCCGTGAGAGGGGCCTTGCGGGGGAATGCTGTCATGGCCACTAGTCAAGGGGCCGGTCCTTCCTCTTCCCCAAGGCCCCATTGGACCCAGTTCTGGTGCCTCTGGCACCAGGCTCATGTAAAAGTGTGCTCTGCACACTCTATGCCAAGAGCGTGTGCAGCTGGGCCGGGCGTGGTCATAGAACAGAACTGGGAGACAAGTGCTACAGTCCCGAAGAAGGGGAAGGTGGAGCCAGTAGGCGGGGCTAAAGGGAGGGGCCTGAGCCAGGCTATATAAGGCCAGCGCATCAACGTGCCTTAGCTTCACATTATTCTGCTTTCAGCAGCGTAACGCTCTCCGCTGAGCTTACCTGCGCATCACTGGTTTCCTGCAGCCCCATCCTGAAGATATTCCTGAGAGCGCTCCTTACCTGCAGTCTACCGCTACATCACTGCGCGTGCCTTCCACCCCAACTACTACATCGCTGAGGGTGCTCCTTACCTGTTGCCAGCCGATACATCGCTGAGCGAGTATCTTACCTGCTGCCAGCCGCTACATCGTTGAGTGCACATCTTGTTTGTTTGTTTGTTTGTTTATTTATTAGGTATGGCGCGCGCAAAACCCAGAGGTAACATGGCACAACAGAAGGCAGCAAAAAATAAGGTTACATAAAAACTTGGTTACAGGATAGGCACAAAATTGACATATATACATACAGTTAATTACAATTGGCAAGTAGGTTTCAGGGATTTACATATATACATTCGGTTTGGTTGTGGTCTGTTAATATAGGGGTGCGCGGATCAGTCGTAGGGATCATTGGCACGTAGCCAGGTGAGAATGTTTCGCCTGAAGCTGTGGTAGGATTGGTATGCTATTGTGTTGAGTGGGAGGGCGTTCCAGTGTTGGGCTGCCATGACAGGGAAACTACTGCCGCCCACTTTCTTTTGTCTGAATTTGGGTACTTGAAGGCGGTAGGAGTTAATTGTTCTGGTGGGGCGTGTGGAGTTCTTTTTTACTATGTAAGTGATGCTGTTTTGAGGGAGATGCGGTCGCAGATTTTGAGCCAATTTTGTTCTCGTCTTTTGTTAGAGATATGGTCCTTACAGGGTAGGTTGAGGGCTCTTCTGAGTGCATTGTTTTGCAGAGTCTGGAGTTTGTTGATTATGTATTTGTTGGCTCCTAGGTATATGGCATTACAATAGTCAAGTCTGGAGAGTTAGCTTGGGAGAGGAATGCTCTGCATGCTCTGATTAGCTTGCATGTGTATGTGGTGGAGGAAGCTAGTGAGTTTGCTTGTTTATTTAGTGACAAGGTGGTGTCTAGGTGAAAGCCTAAGTTTTTCACTGTTTTGGCAACTGCAATGGTGTTGCCATCAATGTTGAAAGCTTTATAATTGGGGCTGTGTTTTTTTAGGTTGGCGTTGGAACCAAGGAGCAGGATTTCGGTTTTCTCATCATTCAGGCATAGGCCATGAGTGGCCAGCCATGCCTGAATGATGAGATATATTTTGCTTACCAAGACCTTATTTGAGTCAAAGTTGCCCGAAAGGGGTATGAGGATCTGGGTGTCATCTGTGTAATTAGTGTAAGAGACACCCAGTTTATCCAATTTGTTAAATAAGGGCTTGGTAAAGATGTTGTAGGGGGTAGGGGAGACACAGGTCCCCTGTGGAGCAACGCAGGTTATGTTGATGGGGTCAGCTGAGGCTATTGAGGAGGAGACTCTCATGGTTCGATTGTCCAGGAAAGATTGTATCCAGTCTTGTATCCAGTCTATGGCTTCTTTTGAGAAGTGGGCTGCCGTGGCCAGGTGTTTTCACAGGACTGCATGATCAACAGGTCGAAGGCCGCCGACAGGTCGAGCAGGAGTAACATGGTGGTGTCTCCTTTTTTCATTAATTTCATTGATCTGGGTTTTAAGGTCGAGAAGAGCTGTCCCAGTACCATGCTGTGGTCTGAAGCCTGATTGGCGGGTGCCTAGGAGTTTGTGGGTTTCTGGGTATTGCTGGATTTGAAGGTATGCTACTCTGTCTATTATCTTTAACAGGAACGGTACCATAGTGATGGGCCTGTAATTGGTGGGGATAGCGGGGTCTAGTGCTTGCCTCTTGAGGAGGGTTAGAACCCAAGACTCTTTGAGGTTGTTGGGTATGGTATTGGAGGAGAAGGATGCGTTAATCAGTTTGGTTATAAAGGGGGCTAGGTCCCTGGCAGCATCCTTGATTATTTGGGGTTGGCAGTTGTCGCCTTTGCAGTTGGATGGTTTAAGTGAGGCTAAAACTCTTTCAGTTTCTAGGATGGATATTTTGGTGAACCTGAAGGGATTAGGGTTTGATGGGTTGGTAGTTTTGTCATGGTGATTTGGTGATGATACGTTGGGGGTTAAGGAATCTTTTTTCAGTTTAATTTTAGTTTGGAGAGTTTTGATTTTATTGTATAGAGCGTTTTGTACGCTGGTGCACCATTGCTTGTCTTTAGTTATGTTGTCCGGCGGAGGTATGGTTGGATTCGCGTTCCCTTAGTATAGCAAATAGTTCTCTGGTATTGGAATTGGAGTTTTCAATTGTTTTGTTAAATATGTTCTTTTTGGTGAGTAGGATTTCTTTTTTGTAGTTGTTGGCGAAGAGTTTAAGCTGTAGTTCTCTTCTGTGGGAGGTCTATATATGAGGTGGATGGTTAATGTACGGCAGTTGGAGATGGGTAGTTTTGCAGTGAGGAGCTCGCAGGATTTGAGAGGTGTTTGGTTGAATAACCTTAACTCGAGGTTGGTTTTTACTATGATGGCCAGTCCGCCCCCTCTATTATTGGGTCTGTCCATTCTGATTATTTGGTAGTTTTCGGGATGGCTAGTGATAGTGCAGGGCCTGCTGCTTCATGCAGCCAAGTTTCGGTGATTGCCAGTAGGTCGAGGTTGTTAGAGGAAAGGGTGTCTGCTATTTCTGAGGTGTGGGCCACTAAGGATCTGGTGTTGATATGGGCTCCGGATAGAATGGTTTTGTTGGGTGAGTTCTGGGTGTTTATAGGGGTAGTTTTATGTTGGGTGGAGTTGCTACAGGGTGTGGTTAGGAGAGGACATGCTTCTGGGTGTTGTGATCTTGTGGGAGGTTTGGGGAATTTGTTATGATACATTGTCTCATAGAGTTGGAGTAATCTTGCGCGAAGTCTTAGGTTTCTTTCTGAAAGAGAGCAGGGTGCATTTTCTGTTAGGGGTATGGTTGTTGCCATCATAGAGATGGTGATGGACGTAAGGAGGTATAGTAAGGTGGCTGTTTTTTTTTTTTGGTGTTCATTGTACTATGAGAGATGATCTCAAGTTACATTTAGTGGAGGCGGTAGTGCCTTGACTAGTATCAGGTAAGGCACAGCATTAGGTATGAGGCGGTGCTAGGCTAGTAGTGGCCGCAGTGGTAAGGCGCTCGATTTAGCAGCAGTCAATAAATAGGATAAGGTGCAGCAACTAGTGGGGATGCTTTGGGAGGCTAGTGGTGGCGGTAGTGGCGAGGCATAGCAGTTAGTATCTGATAGCACACAGCAAAATTGGCTAGGCCTAGAAGTGCAGAACACCTAGATTCGATTTTCAAGAATATGGCAGAAATGGCTAGATCTAGAAATGCAAAACACAGCATCTTACCTGCTGCCAGCCGCTACATCGCTGAGATTGCTTCTTACCTGCAACTCACCACGGCCGGAGTCGAACTCTTCCTCTTACCTGCATACCATCACGGTCAAAGTCGGAGTCTTCATCCTGTAACCGCGAATATTCATCGAGAATCCTGACGCCATTTTTCATAGTCGGCGTGCACCTACGAGGAAATAAGAACACAACAGGTTAGAACTCATATGCATATTGAACGCACAGCCACATCATACAAAAGACTAGAGTTCCCTTATAAAGACCAATTTACCTGTCACTGTTGAAACTCCATCAGCCTCTAAGGTCTTCCAGACTCTCTTCGGTCCCGATTTACTTCTCCGTACCTATGGAAATGGAATGACACATTGCAAGAATAATTATTAGATGAAATACAGACAGTCTAAACGAACAATAGCTATAATTAAAGACTTATCTTCAAAGTGGATTGGTTGCAGCTGGTCTTGATCAACACTCCCATGGACCAGTGAAGCAACTTGGTCCGTTCTACGCGCCCTGCTAGGATAAGCAGGACGGATAGCTCAACATTACAAAACTACAGGTGAGTTTATATGGGAAAGCGCTTGCACACTGTATTTTGGCACGAAAGCGTTGGGGGAAGTCACAATATCCCCACTCCATTTGCATTGCCTCTCCTCTTCACTCAAGGGCAACACCCATCTCCCTATCCACAGGTCCAACCACTATCTGGAGGGTAAGGCTATTCTGAGGAGTCAAGTCAAGGGAGGGCTCCAACCGTGCCCCAATGCCCCTGCAGAGACCAGGTGAGCGTAACAGTAACTCTGGCCTTTGATCATGGTTTGGCTTCCGCCTACCTAGCAATTTGGTTGGCTGATATGTAGGAGGCAAGCCAATCAGAGGATGTGGCCGTGTGACCATGGAGCAGCACAAGTAAATAAACAGAATGTGATGGCCATTTTCAAACGCTGCATGCATGCTTGAAACAAATACAAATGTAATTAGAAGCGTGGATCCAAGGCTTCACGGTCCTTGTGGTACGCTTTGATTCTTGTAGGAATTTAAACTCAGGCAATATGTGAATTTAGGAGCTGATTTGAAAAGGCTTCCCACAAGACCACTTGAGGCTCTGAGCAGGAGCAGGAGCACTATAAAATCCCTTGTCAATATCGCACTGTAGAAGAAATATCGATGTGCATTTTTTTGCATTGGAAAGATGTGCACATTTTATACTTTGCTGACATCATAAGAAAATGGGCTACTTTAGGGCAACTGTTTATTTAGGTGATTAAAATAACTTTCCAACTTCGCCCTTCTGTCCTCAACGTTGGATTCACCAGTAAAAAAAGTACATTTACACCACTGTGTAGGAACATAGTGACACCTGGGCCCCCATTACGTAGATACAAAACATACATTTTTGTTCTTATCCTAGGTGGACAATCACAGGTTGAATTTGCTGACATCTGGGCAGCAGGGGTGAAAGCCACCTTGAAATGCGAGCAGCCATTTGGAGGTGGCAAGCACCTAGAAGTGTGGAATATGAGTGAAATGGTTCCCAGCGCTGCTGTTTGAATTCATGGGGGAAGAAGTACAGAGGTGAAAACAACATGTGATACATCGATTTACTATTATGATTTTGAAAAACAAAATCGGGACTATATCCTGACTCCAGTTTGTTAAATATGGATAATATCCAGAGCTACGTTTTCTAGACTGCATTGAAAAATGGACAGGACTGCTTCGAAAGAGGTACTAGATCATGGTTGAAAGGGTTCCATGTCATTTTACTGACAGTAATTACTACGAAGTAATTCACTTAATAGTAATTACTTCAAAAAATCACTTTAATTTCTTTTTTATTTTATTTGGGATTCCCCCAAAACTCCCCTTCCATTATACTAGTACCTCTACCCCAAACCCCTCCACACCCCTTTCAACACCTTAACCCACAACCCCCATTTTATTTTTTATTTTATTGGTCACTTGTTAGGCGATTGTGCAATTAGCAAAACTATTTCAGAGTGCCCACAGGGCAACAGGGTGGGGACAGGGGAAGGTAGACAATGAATTACAAGATAAATTATTGAATTAATAGTACAAACAAATAATTAGAATGAAAGGGAGGGGAGAAAAACCTACTATGCCTTGTGAGTGTTCAGAACGTGCAAGTGCAAAGGGTGCTGTGGTGTTCATGGCGAAGTGCAAAGTGGTGAAGTGCTAAGAAGGGAAAAATATAAGTGCAATTTCCCCTGTGGAAGTGCAGTAAATAGACAGAGGCTTGGATTAGAGAGATGTGGGCGGTCAGGGCCCAGAGAATACATAAGAGCCCTGAACATCAGTCATGCTACTGTATGATTAGCAGGGAAGAGAGGACGAGAAGGAAGAGTTAAAGAGAAAGGTCTTGAGGCTTTTCAGAACTTGAGGACGTTCTGCTCAAGACACAGAGGGGGAGGGAGGTTATTACACAGAAGGGAGCCCGCAGAGGAGAGGGATCGACCACCAGCTCCCTGTTTAGCAAACTGCTTCACACTCAGGGAGTTGGTGCCAAAAGAACACAGGAGTCTAGAAGGAGAGTATTTTGTCAGGAAGCGTTGAAGATAGAGTGGTCCCTGGCCCCTGAAAGCATTGTGGATGATACAGAGGGATTTGAATTGAATCCGTGCTGAGACCGGGAGCCAGTGAAGGTTTTGTAATACAGGAGAGATGCGGTCCCTGGGCTTGAGGCCAAGTTTTGCTGCCCTATTCTGGGTTAACTGGAGGAGTTGCAGAGTGAATGAAGGAAGATTAGAAAGGAGGCTGTTTTTCGGCATTACGTTTTGTGGCATTCAGCCTGCCATCTACAGGTAATTTGTAGAAAGTGCTTATCATCGCACTGTCTGTGCTAAACTGGTCTTGCGTTTTTTTTCTCACATTTTTTTAGAAGAGAGTTAGTGTGTCTTTCTTTTCATTGATTTAAATTCTCACATGAATATCATATTTATATGCCTACTCTGATTATTTGCAGTGTATATTAGCAAATAATCAGAGTAAGTATACACATGTGATAATTATGTGAGAATTTAAATAGAGATAAATGAAAATTTGGTGTTCAGTTAATTAGTGAGCAGCTTTTTTGCTGCTGTTGGTGAAGGAGGATCCCTATATCTTTTAACCAGCAAAAATTCACATAGCGTGGTCGTGAGTGTGATACAGTCTGGGCAGTCCGGGCTCTACTGGGCACACGGGCCGAGCTGCTCCCCTAGCATAGCTCCGAGGGAGAGAATAATTGATCAATGTGAATTGCGAGAAACCTTGCAGGGAGGTAAGCCACAATTTAGGAACGAGTATGAACATTGAAGTACAAAACTTTGTTCCTGACTTTCTCCATTAGAAACAGTGAGAGAGCATGACACAATACGGTTCCACTGCACACTCTTGCACCACAACGCTGGTGGAGACTGCGGGTGCAACTAGCCTTTAATCCACCATTGCATGCCCTAACATATATTTTTTTGTCCAACGCATAGACGGTTACAAGGAAAGTGCTGTTGTAAAATCATATGAACCTCTAATAACCGCGTCCCAAGAACAGACCTGAAATTCACGCAAAAGAACTAATCACAAATACCTTCCTCTCATTGCCCTGGGTCCTGGCGTCTTCACCTGGCAGCCGAGCGCGATAGTAGGGAGGGGCGTGGCTGGTGAACGGGGAGACGACAGGCTGCCTGAGCTGACGCGGATTGTCTGTTGCTCTGAAGTGTGCAAGGGAGAGAGTTTGGGGCGCATGATTAACAGTATCGGGCCAAAAAAGAAAAAAGGATAGAGCGGCACAAAGACCCCCTATTACCAAAGACTGGCCAAATACCAGCAAAACAGGAAAGAAAGTCATATGGTTAATTTTATAGAATGAAGGCCGTTATAAACCAAAAGTGACGGAAAGTGGGAAATGACTCCGCCGCAGACGAGGCTGCGAATGAAGACCATGTCAATCCCCGACATAGTGGTAATATGCTCAATATGCCCAAAGTGCAAGGAAAATATGAGGCCGCACCACAGGACACATCGACCTTACAACAGGACGATCTGACAAGTGAAAGTGGCCCCCAGCCACAACAGCACAGTACGCCCCTGCATCTGTACCAAAAGCTTCCTCTAAGCTCCACTGATAAAGAACACATTGGGTATAAATCCCCGCTGAATACAGAGAGACAAGATCAGAATACCCAGATAAATAAGAAGTGCGACCAGGAAAAAATAATGAGGATGATTCACGAACACGAAAGTACAGCCGTGGCAGCTTCAACATGCTCACAAGACAATAAGCAGCAGCTAGCTGTGCTAGCCATTCAAGTGCTTTGCAGGGACAAACTAATAAAGACAACGGATGTTAAAAATGCCAATGATGGAGAGCTGGGAAGTGAACCCCTTCTAATGCTGGCTGCAAGCGACAAGAGCGCTCCCCCTCCTGTTGAACAGGAAATAGATGCACAATTCACAGCCAATAATAATGGACATGGAACTGGAAAAAATCGGATCTACAATCGAAATAGACAGTAGAACTAACCCAACAAGATAGAGAAAAATTAGCCAGAAGGAAATGGCAATCTTTATACGAGAGCCGAAGGCATTCCCAATTGCCACCAAAAAGGTCTGCCGAACAGCTGGATCCAAAAGCAGCGCAACTCTCATTAGATACAGCAGAAATTGAAAATCTAATGCAAAAACACAGAAAAAGAAGGGACGTTTTTCGAAACAGACAATTTTATGGGACCCCAACCGCCATGGATATGCCAGCCTCTGATCGAACAATTGCCAGAGAACGAATCCACAATGAACAGAAGCTTAAACAAAAGCAAGCAAGAGTAAATAAAAAAGAGCAATACATTAATGAAATATGTCATAACGACACAGGAATGTATCAACAAGAGGATGAACCTGCACAAAACAAGATGCGAGACAGATTCCAATCATGAAATGGCATCAATTTCAATGTCAATGCTAGACCTCCAAAATATGTTAATCACAACTACATCGCAATCATTGATTCCATATATGAAAATGCATTAGGCGCTAGTAGAGACGATAAAGGATCAAGCAACCCTACCTTCTTTAATTCATTCCAAACAAATTTATTCAGAAACATGCATGAATAAAATACAAGAACATCTAGAGACTGAAGCTCAAGCCAGCCAGATGTGGAAAACCAGGCTATTTGATATTGCAAAGAGAGACAGAGCGGAAAAAACTGATCTGACGCATGCACTGATCACTATGATGACATCTAAAAATACACTGCAGAAAGATAGAACAGAATAACTGCCAAAGTGCAAATTAAGAAGCGACTCAGCGCCATGATGGACACCTGATGATGGCAGCATACCAACTAAGACACATCCAGGGGTGGAACCAGCGCCCGAGATGAATCAAACCTACAACACATAGCGGATGAGAATTTAATCAACTTGAGTGAAGAAGCAATCCCCCCGCCAAAATCTGATAACCAAGTGAAGACACAAAAAGAAGACCATAGAACTATGGGAAATAACAAGAGAACAAAGATGAATCAAAAGGGGCCTGAAGCCTATGGGATCTTCACAAAAGGAAATAAAGCAGCAATGGCAAAAGAAACAACAAAAAGAGGGATCAATGCAAAAAGAAAAAGCCAAACAGGATCACGTGTGTTTTTGCGAAATTTAACAATTCCAACAAAAGAGAGTCAAGAAAACAAGACAAAGATAAGCCAGCATAAGACCAAGACACCACAGCAGAAAAAGACTGTTGATGAATCTCTAAAAGTGAACGAAAACACAATTAAATGCAACCAGGAAGCAAGAATAATAGAAGACCTGATGGAGATGTCAATATAAATGGAAGAAGTGAATGAGCAATCAGAAGAAGCACAAATTCAAATGAGTGAAGATTGAATGATCATTCTGTATCAATATGATGAAGGTCGCTCCCAAGATACCCCAACAATTGATCTAACACTTGATGACATATCAAACTCTGAATTTGAAGATGAATCAACAGAAATGTCAGAGAAAAGTGAAAGGACAACGAAAGATGAAAGTTTGTATGAGATGCATCTGGCATTAGATCAGCAGGAAATGAGAAGAAGATTGAGAAATAATTCAAAGGAAGATTGTGAAAGGATACTAAAACTTCCGATGTTTGTTGACCCACAAATAAAATCCAAAGGAAAGGAACACAGGATAAAACTATGAAGAATAGCGACACAATGAGACAACTTAATACTGAATCGAACAAATGTCCTTGGCTATTTCATGCTATACCTAATATGAAAGATATAACATCCAAAGACATACAAACCATATAATTCATTGACAATGTAATAATGGATCAAGTCTGGATAGACTTTAGCGCTAGAAAAACGCTTTGCTTACTGATGGAAAATAAGCTTCAATTTCAACAAGTAGGATTTGAATTGATGCTGAACGAAGAAAATAGCAACGCTAAGGGGAAACAACGAGCAAAATCAGATGCCTAAGGTCATTCAAGCTCAAAGGTTTGCGAGAACTACAACTCAGACGAGCACCAGAATAGGCCCGGTGAGTCCAACAGAAACAGTATAATGTTCGAGAGCGAGGGAGGTGATGATAAACACCATCAAAAACAATATGAGACACAGACTAATTGCGCCATATGGAGACAACTGAATGATACAACAGCAATCATACAAACAGCAACTGTAACAATTAAATAAAGATCAGACATCAACAATCTCACTCTGCTCATGGAACACATGGGACATAAACATTTATTCAGATTAACAGACCATGAGTTAAATTAACATAACTTAGTCTGTATTTAAGAATCCTAGCTATCTGAGCAACCAATATGCAATGGATATATGGTTTTAATGAATCCAGCGATTCAAAGAAAAAAAGTCCACCCATTGGCAGGATTAATAATAATGGTTAAAAATGGGACAAATATTGAAATAATAGAATCTGAAAATGTGCACCAATGGGCACAATTGACGATTGTCAAACAAACAAGATCTTGCTTTGAGAAGACAACATCGATGCCCTGCCCAAACAAAGCAGAAACATGGGGCATAATGAATTTGTATTGGAATCCAACGGCCAAAGCTGAGTTAATCTTCATCGATACAGTCTTCTCAACAATTGATCAAGAAAAGACAAAATACAATGACATAGAGTTCATAATTCGTGGAGACTTAAATATCCACCTCTGTGATATCAATGGTGATGAAATTGAAGAACATAGCTACAGTCTAGAGCCAAAAGCCGGAGCAAAGAAGTAACAAATAGGAATATGCTCAGATCTGACAGCCTCGATACAACTACAGGTCACCCCATAGAAACCTGGTCATGCGGGAGGATAACTGCAATAATTGATTATATTTTTCTGACGAAAGAAATCTATAACGAAATCAGTAGCAGTCAAAACCTCAAAACGAATAACAGTGATCATTACATCATGATAGGAGCTTGGCATTCCAAGCACCTAAATAATAAGAAAATACTACCACCAATGGAGATTAATAACGGGAGGAACAGATTAAGGATCAGACAAAGTAAACCAATGAAAAGAAACTAAATTGTAGTACATAAACATATCCACGCGCATAACCCTAGGGTTATAGAAAAGAAGAAGGAATTGTGGCAGAATATAAAATGGATAACAAGTCAAAATCCATGTCATAAATATGAACAAATCAGATTGGCAAAACAGCGACATAAAAATCGGCTGAGAAACAACAAAATGACCGTATTACAAGAGGATGCAGAAAAGATGTTACAAACCCTGAAGAACAGTAATACGAGGGAATTGTGGTCCCTACTAAATGGCCAGATGCACACACAAAACTCAATGACTGTGATGTACCTGAGGCTAGATGGACGGAATATTTTACCAAGCTATATGGAATCTGCCCAAAGCAAAATGAGCAAACACAGCAAGTGAAGAATCCAACATGGTAACTTGACTGGGAGCTCTGTGATATACAGAAGGAAATCCAGAGTCTAAATGCATCTAGAGCGCCACACCCAGATGGCCTCTGCGACATGACAATTAAACATAATACAGCTATTTGGGGATCAATATGCGATTGCATATTCAAGTTAATCCAGAAGACCAAGAACATTCCAGCAACATGGCAGCAAGCTACTCTAATCCCTATATTCAAACACGGGTCAACAAAAGAGCCAAGAAATTACTGTCCGCTTGCTCTTTTAGACCCACTTGGAAGATTTTTGTGAAAATACTACTTGAGAGACTGAATAGTTGGGCGACCAGGGAAAAGAAATACGCCACAAGACAAACAGGATTTGTGAAATCTATAGGAAAAAACATCAACCTCTTCTTATTGAATTTATTAAAAAATCAAGCCATAAAATTGAAAATACAGATCTATGCAGCTTTCGTGGATCTAAAATTAGCCTTCAACTTGGTTAATAGAACTTACCTGTGGAATAAACTGCATTCATGGGGCTGTCCGAGTAACATCTTAGAACCCATCAAATTACTATATGAAAACACCACCATTAGAATCAGAATGTCCACGGAAGGTATACTCACAGAACCTATCAAGACATGGAATGGCCTAAAACAAGACTGCCCCCTGACAGCCACATTGTTTCATTTATTTAAAGCTGATTTTGAAGCAAATATATACACACCGTTGATAAATCCACCGAAACTCAACAACACAAGCATATCTTGCATCATGTATGCAGATGATATTGTACTACTAGCCAAAACCTGAAGAGGGTTGCAGATTGCAATAAAGAAATTCGAGGAATATATGATAAAAAACCAGCTTGAAATAAATGTGCAAAAAATAAAAATAATGTCTCTGATGAGACAAATAAAACGAAAAGGAGATACCATCACATACTACGTTGGGAAGGAAAAATTGCAACAAGAAGGTAAAATACCTTGGGGTATGGCTAACGCAATCAACTGCGGAGAAAGAATGGTCTCTACAGCTTAAAGCTAAAACGCTATCGCTAGCGCGACAAGCCAAAATACTACACTAGAAATTTGGAAAGTTCTCTCTGGCTCCATTAATAACATTCTATAGGCAAAAAGTGATTGCAATTTTAACATATGGCGCGGAAACAATGATAAATATCGAAAACACCATCTGGCAACAATTAGAAGGAATCTTTTGGAGGAAAGTACTAGCGCTACCAGCCTCATTTCCAATGCCACGCATCTGCGCAGAGCTTGCCCTACAATCTTTGGCCTCAACTGTAGTATCTAAACAACTCGATCTACATCAGAAAATAATGAGCGACACATATGTTCCACCACTTGAAATACTATGAAGCAGGAAAAACAGTATTAATGAACAACCATTGGACATATGGGAAAAAGCTGTTGAGGCTTAAAGAGAAGCATCAGGCATTTCTTTAGACATGCTGTTAAACAGGCCAAAAAAAGCAAAAAAGAGAATTGCGGATAATGATTGGTTACAGACAAACACCACGAAAGCCACGTACGAACATTATCTCCCATGCAGACTGGATGTCGGAGCAATTAACAAACTACCGTCATATCTAAAGATATTTCCATCATGTAAGATAATGAATACTTTTATGAGATTGTAGTTAAATATCTTACCAACACAGAAATCATGGTAGCTAGGAAAAAAATTCCAGGAGACCAAAAACATTGTAGGTTTTGTAATGACAATTAGTACCCGGCGAGAGTCAAGCAGAATGCAACACGCATTCTGATTGGCTCTCGCCGGGTCCTTATCTGTCCGAGAATCCTTCGATTCTCGGCCGGGACTCCAGCTGCCTTGTCCTCGACGAGGGGGCGTGACAGCCCCTCAGCCAATGAGGAGGCTCGAAGCAGGGCCATCCCCGCTCCGAGCCTCCCCACAGCTGAGAGGCTGCCTCCGCCCCCTGCTGGGGACTTGGGTAAGCTTTTTTTTTCCCCTTCCCTCCCTCCTCCCTACCCCACCCCACTTAACTTCTTGCTCCTGCGTCCCTGGTGGGGGACGATGGCAACCTCCAGCAGTGTGGAGACTCCGCGCCTCCACACAGCTGGAGGCTTCCATCGTTCCCTGGCAGGGAGGAAGGTATTTTTTTTTTCTCCCCTCCCTCCTGCCCTCCCAACCCCACTTACCTTCTGATTCTTTTTTTTCTCGAACTGACGCGCTGGGAACAGTTGTGTTCCCAGCGCGTACGCTCCCGAAGGCCGCCATGGAAAGAGAAAACAGACTCCGGTTTTCCCTTTCCCGGCGGCCATTTTCTTGGTCTTTTTTTTTTTTTTCTGTCCCGAAACGCCGCAGCGTTTCGGAACAGAAAAAAATGCTTTTAGTGCCCCGGTCACGCACATAATGCGGGCCGGGGTACTAATAGCAATATAACCCTCGCGGCGGGGGCATTACCTGAGTCGGTAATGCCCCCGCCGCTCGGGTTATATTGCTTAATTGAAAGCCTACACCACATCATAATGATATGCCCCGCTTTAATCGAAAAAATAAATCTGTGCAGGGGATGATTTATGAACAACCAAGCACAACTCTATCCTGAAGATCCATGGGACCAAATTCTATCGGGAAACGATCTGGAATAAAATCATGGAAACCAGACAACTTGGATGAAATATAATAAGGACAATAGAATAAGGAGAAAGAAGAGAAAGAAACAGCCTCAGTATGCAGGACTAGATCTGACATCCGTGGATGTGATGATATGAACAAAGAGAAACTTATGATATTAGAACAAGATGAAAGGTTTGATTTGTGAACCAAAACATTTTAATAAAAAAAAATAAAAAAATAATTAGTAAAATTATCATGTTTTTCCTTTGTGACAAACAACAATATTTTTTCATCTTTTTCAGTGGAATATGAACACAAATCTGGGAATGGACATCCCGAGCGAATCCCGGGTACTTAAGCTAGTTATTTGAGTGTCATGTGCAAGATAGGTTTTAAAGTTGCTTCGCTACTTGTTCCTGGAAGAGTTTTGTTCCTGTCCAATTTGAAGGAGAGCAGATTAAATTTTTGCTGTGGATGTTTAGCTATTTTCTTTCTGGGCATGCATTTTCACTTGTCCCTTCTCAATCTACCTGGGGTGGTATTACAGAAACTTTGCACCGTCGCAAATGCAATTGCACTACGGCAAAAATATCCATATTGCAAAAAACATATTCTTTCAATGTTGAATGTTTTGCACCAGGATAATGCTTTCCCTTAGGCCCATGGCCCGATTCTGAGCTCTTGATAAAAGCAGTTTAAAAAAGCTGACATTCAATCCTCCAGTTTTCAGCACCACAATTCTGAGGTGGGTGGAAAGACTGGAAGGGAAATATTCTTTTGAGCTGTTAAAGCTGCTAAAATTCTTCATTGTGGGGGCAGCATGTGCAACAGTATTACAGTATTACAGCATACATTTCTTAAAATACTGACACTTTTCTAATTTACGAGAATGATCTTAAGCTCTTAGTCAATTAGAAAAGCGGTTTTGCAGTTTGGAAAATGCCTTAAATAACAGGGGTAAATGTGTGCAGTTGAGGTTAACGGCACCTCAAAGGTGCCGTTTTTTAACTCTGTTTTTATGACATACAAAATCAGAGCTGTGCCAGGAGAATTCCTGTTGGTTACCAGGGCTGGTGTCAGGCCGTAAATCAGGCACATGCAAAAGCAGAGGCTTTCATGTACCCACACTACATACTTATTTTGTCAGAATAGGGTACATTTCTATTGTTATATGGACCTCTGAATCAGGCCCCAAGTCCTTGGACCTGGTGCAAAATGCAGTGGAAATATTTATTTTTTAATTAGGGCAATGTTGGTCCTAGTACTAATTGCACTTGCTTCTCTAGTATGGTTTCTACTATTGTTTGCTACAGAACATTGGGCCTCATTACAAGTACAGGGGTAAGTGGTAAAACTTGAGGTAATATAGCACCACCTTTAACACTCAGACAAATTAAGCCTTCCAGGAAATGCGAATTAGACCTGGCGGACCTACCACCAATAGCTGGCAGAATTATCCTCAGCGCTAATTCTGCCGTCAGAATTAGCATCAAGAGTGAAAATGGTATTCCCACTTTCCGCCGAAAACATAGTACAGTTACCTCCACCCAAAAGGTGGAGGTAAATGCATACAGGTGATGGAAAACAGGTCACAGGTACACCCAATCCACTCTGGAAGATTACTAAAGGCCTGCACCCGACCCAAACACACTTTCCAACATCATGCTGCTGCTAGCTTTCACCAACTGGGACATTCAGCTCCTCCTGCTCCACGTTGAGCTGCAGAGGTAAAAAGAGCAGCTCAAGTCACATGACACAGAGAGGTGGAGGAGATGCCATGAAAGGCGAGGCATATTCGCCGGGTCAGGCCCTCAACTTGGCCATACACTGATATCCAGCTGATTACCCAGTACGAGCTGAACAGGGAGTCTTGTGCAGAAGTGATGTGACCAAGTGGAACAGGTATGCTCAGACGTGGGTCCCATGCCTGCTGAGCCTAGAGACTGAAACTACTCCTCACTGATGAGGCTCAACAAGGCCGAAACATGTTTGGGCATGCTTGTCTTCTCCTGTTGAAGGGATGTGACCAAGCACTTCGGTCTGGAGTGTCACTTTTGGGGTGGGACCAAGCCTGGTTTGCATATGGTCTTCCCCATTTTGTAATAGCTTCGCAGGCGAAGAATGATGGTCTGGAGGGTTGACCAGAGCTATGCCAGAAGTTAAGATTCATTCTAAACCTTCCAGTCATCACACCTATGGTTTTGTCCAGCTGAACAGGGAGACCATTGTAGAGCTACTCCTGAGGATCCATGACAACATACAGAGCAGGATTAACATAAGAACTGCCTTAACCCCAGCTGCTGAAGCTTGTGTCAGTCTTTCATTTTCTTGCAACTGGCACCTGCCAGCCCACTGTGGGCATGCTGCATGGCATGTCCCAGACCTCATTTTCACATGTGCTCGTGCCTTATGCTGGAAGCACGCATGGACCATGCCTTCCGGCACATCTCACTTCCCACCACCCAGGCACAGATGAATGCCACAAACGCGGGTCTCTATGCAGCAGACCACCCGCATATCATAATATCCACTCGGGACTGCACTCATGGGGCGTTGGTTGCCCCCATGCATCCGAAGGTGGATACCACAACAGTAACTACATGAATGTCCAGGTCACCTGTGATGCTGACCTTGTGATAACAAACTGCTGTGCCCACTTCCCTGGTTCCACACATGATGATATGGTCCTGCGGAAAAGCACACTGCCTGCATACATGGAGAGCCACAGAGGCCAACGGACATGGATGCTGGGTGAGTACAAGTGCCAGCACACAAACCTATCTCGTAGCACAGATGAAATGCTATGTGAAAGGGGGGGCATGGCCACAACTCATCAATGCATGCCCTGTGAAGTCCCTGTACCTGCGGGGCCTGCCCTCTCACCCCTCACATGACAGCCACCAACCCACAGGACTACAAACAATACACACAGAGGACTGAAGGAACCACAATGCAATGGGGCACATGTCTCCACATCGAATGTCACAGCTCAACACTGAAGATAGACAATGCAACACTGTTAAAAAATAATGCCATGCAATTTGGTAACCATGTATGTGAAGTTGTAATGGAAGGAATGCAGAGACCACAAATATGCACATGAACAAATCACCCATCAGGGCACATGCATGGTAGAAACGTACAGGCCCACCACAGGCTACATGCACTCTGCAATGTCAATCACAGACCATGAGCATGATGACTGCTGGTTGTGAGTTTTGCACATGGTGTAACATGACAATGCATATGTTACCTCATTGTGAATGAGTCGGCATCCAATACCTGGGATGGACAACCATGATGTAGGACAATACATGGAAAATGAATGCATAGAGTGTCCATCCATATGCCTTTAGAAAAGGCAACACATGCACAATGCATTGTAACTGACACCTGTGACCTTTTTCCCTTGGAGGTGGCTCTGGATACCCCCTGCTGCCATTGCTACCAACACATGTGTGCAATCTACGTACACAATAGGAGATGGCCTACAATGAGGCACAAGCCTACTGAATGGCCATTTTCGTTGTTTACACGGGACCAATTATTCTTGCCTGTGACATCTTCTTCAGGCAACATATCCCCCTCACCCATGAGGAGGACATGCCTTCCCCAGAAGACGACAATTCAATGCCTGCAGGTGCAGTGCTGCCACGCAGTGAGTGGGAGGAGGGACAGGATAGTTGTCTGGTTTGGCAAGAATGAATTGACAATTATTTCTGAACACATCGATAATCACCTGCTGCTCACCTTTGTAGATAGCCACATCTTGAATATTTCACATTCACAAAGAAAGGATTATCCTAGCATTCCCTCATGTGAACCAATGCCCTACCAATACCCACATCCCCAACACTAATGCCTCCCACACTAATCTGTGAGATCTCTGTACTGGGGTGCTGGTGAAGGAGCTCTCAGTGGGCATGGCGGAAATCGAGCTGCCACTATCCCCTTGATGTGCTGCAGTGTTAGGGTGATTGGACTCTTGACAGCCTCATTACTGGCTGGCATGGACTCAGGCAGCTGACGTACCCTGTGCCCAACCAGCATGAGAGCAGCTGTGCCTTCACCAATGCGACTGCTCTGCCTCTCAATTGAGCTGGCCACCCGCCTCAATGCTTCCTGGACGGCGTCCCTCATTGCCTGTGAAAGGGCCAATTGCACCTGGGCAATGCGACCCATGTGTTCCTCCCACAGCTCAATGTCATTTGGCCTACCCCAAATCCTTTTGAGGGTAATGTGAGGTACTAGGGAAGAGGTGCTTGGGCTTTGCTCCCTCCCTGATGGGCCTGAGACATGCACAGATGTGCCAACCACATCAGTGCCACTGTCAAACACCTCCTCAGGGTGCCACAGCCGTGCCCGACTACCCAATACAAGAAATATGTGTTGGGGAAAGGATACAGCATAAGAGGAGAGTCTGGCTGGTTTCCTGCTCTCAGTAATGGCATCACCTATGATGCTGGTCGTGTTAGGGGCAGGCAGCACTGAGGTGGTGATTGCTGTGGGTGCAGTGGAGGTGGTTGCAGTAGGTGCAGAGGAGGCGGTCGTGGTGGGTGTAGTGAAGATGATGGCAATGGTCGTTTGTTGCCCGTTCATGTCTAGTTTATGTGTTGTCCCCATGTGTGCCACTTGTGTCTAGGGGGGATGGTGGTGGTGGTCTGTGCCCCAGGCTCAGTGGCCATGGCACTTTCTCTGTTGTCCCAATGTGTGCCACTTGTGTCTAGGGGGGGATGGTGCTGGTGGTCTGTACCACAGGCTCAGTGGCCATGGCACTTTCTGTGTTGTCCCCATGTGTGCCACTTGTGGTTAGGGGGGGTGGTGGTGGTGGTCTGTGCCACAGGCTCAGTGGCCATGGCACTTTCTGTGTTGTCCCCATGTGTGCCACTTGTGTCTAGGGGGGATGGTGGTGGTGGTCTGTACCGCAGGCTCAGTGGATTGTACCGTGCCAGTCAATGGGAAGGGTATGGCTTTGGGTGACATTGATGTTGGCCTCTTACGAGCAAATCTCCACTTTGCATCCTTTGATGTGCTGCGTGCAGAAGTGCTTGTGCCCTCTTCTCCTGCTTGGCTGCCTTGAGTACCTGGTGGGAGAGATGCATGCATTCTGACTCATTATCATATAAATCATGCCACTAATTTGGTCCTTTGTGTTGCTATTATACATGGGCTCTGAGAGTGGCATGCTGCCCTACATGCTCTTCTGAGAAGCTGCTGCTGATGGTAATCTTAATTTGTCAAATGCACTTCAAATATCAGAACATAACGTTGGTTGAATGTTCAGTTTTTTATTCCGTGAAAATGCAAAAGTGCATCCAGATATCAAGTGTATCCATTTCATGTGCCAATGTATTTTGGAGATAGTCCGTCTTCAGGGCTAGGACACTAGTTAATGTATCAGTTAAATTTAACAATTGGTGAATCGTAAAGAAAGGGTTTACATACCAATGCGCGTTCCATTCAGGGGATGAATAGGGAAATCAAACAAACCAAACCAAAATAAAACATACATGACTTCATATGCGCTTACTGGGTGATCTGTTTGATCAAATAAATGATGTTTAGTAACTGCCTGTGTTGAATACATAGTGATTACCTGGCTTAGGAGCCGTGTGGCATATCTGGACGAAGGTGTTCACCCTCACGGAATTAACCTAGAGGAAATCATCGGTTGCAATAGTCATTCTAAACTGAGAGTAAACTGAGGTATACAGAGAGTCTGTGCAATACAGGAAAAAATGCACTCAGTTAAAACATGCATTACAGTTCAGTGTTTGCACCAAATACACTAAACATATGCATCATTTGTAATGTTCTGCTATGTTATCTTATATATATATATATATATATATATATATATATATATATATATATATATAGCTCCACCTGTAATATGTAATGTCACCAAAGTGCTGTAGAAAGCAAAGCCCTTCTGCAGAATGTGATCTGAAAAGATGAGATGGAGGAGCAATGCAATGCATGCAACAGAAATTGTAATTTAGGCACTATACGAAATCAAAAATGTCTAGTGTGGAAACATTCAAAGCCGACAAGTGGAGAGGCAATTACTGTATTGAAGATGACTGAGACTATGTGACAGATAGGCCACATTTGTTTGTGGGACTTAGCTGTAAAGCTACGTGCACATTGCTTATAGAGGAAAGTTGCGGGAATGACAAGTGTATGAACTCCTAGGTCAACTGTGTATAGTTTATGGCACTGCTATACTTAACATGCAATATACTCTCATATCGCAGAAACCATGTGACAGCTGGATCACATTTTTTGTGGGACTCAGCTGCGTGCTATGGAGTGCAGTATTAAATGCAGCATACGTGCACAGTGAATGATGAGTAATCACATGAAATAGGCATTAAACAGGTTGCTTAACTTGACCAAGCCTGCTGTTGTAGCACACCTTCTGTGATAGTTATTTCCCCTTCAAATTCCCATTTCAGTATCTCACTGCTGGGCATCTCATACTCAGGGACATAGAAATCTTTATGCCATATTCATCCGGTCACTTCACTGATCTCACAGAAGCGGATGTCTGTGTCAGACCGCTGTAGGGGCCGCAACCGTCAGGGGCTGGTGGAATGCTCGGCACCTCCCACACCATCTTGTTGAGATCCTCCCAGTAGAGGCCTTCTTTCCCCCAACATTTTGAGCAGTGGTGGTGGTGCTGGGCTCTGCTGTACTGCACAAAGGTAAGTGTTCCAAAAGCGGGATCTGGGCCCCATGAGTGTCTGGTGGTCTTGCGGGTCCCTTCTCCCCCGGGAGCACTTTTTGTTTTTGCTCTAAAGCAGGGCACTGTGGTTGTGCAGTGGTGGAATCCCAGCTTCCTGTCTCACAGCTTGTCTTTCGCCACCTGATGCATTAGGAGGGCTGTCATTTGATGCACGGGGATGGGTCACTGTGCCTCTTTCATGGCTTTGTGGACAGTGGATATTCTTCTGTTCTCTGTTGTTTCAACAGTTAGTAGTTTCGAGGGAAAAAAGCACATTCTGGTAAGCATAGAGTTTGTGATGCATGGTCTGATCAACAGGCTTGCTGCTAATTCTCAGGCAGGCACAAAGGAAAGTGGCAAGAAAGAGGTCCCTCCCAGCTGCCGTGTTAGGGGTAGGACTGGCTCTTCTGTTCCCCCTGAGGCATTTCTGAGGAGTTCTTGCCCTCTCTTGACAAGGCTGGTGTACTGACCTTGTCATTGTTTTTTGGCAAACTCCTGTCTCAAATCCCTGATAGGAGCACCTTTGGCTCTGGGAAGCCTTCTTGGACATGACCTGAGAACAAGACTCAACCTTTGCTAACTGACTCACAAACAAAAACCACTGTATGAGTACCAATAGGCTTACACTCAACCAAGACAAAACAGAAATCACAAACTCGGCCAAGTACTGAGTAGGAAAATCAGCATCTACGAACATATCTTGATCAGTATCTAGCTAATGAGTTCATCCGCCCATCCAAGTCCCCAGCCTCCTGAGCTCTTTTCTTCGTACCAGAGAAAGAAGGGGACCTCAGGACTTGCATAGATTATAGGGCAATAAACCAGATTAGCGTAAAAAATAGGTATCCTCTGCCACTCATTCCTGAGCTACTCGACCAGGTAAAGAATGCTCAAATCTATCCGAAGTTAGATCTACGAGGAGCTTACCACCTGGTCAGAGTGAAAAAGGGCGACGCATGGAAGACAGCATTCCGAACCAAATATGGTCTTTTCGAGTACATGTTATGCCCTTCGGGCTATGCAATGCGCCAGCAGCATTTCAGTTCTTTATGAACGACATACTCCATGAACTGCTAGACGTCTGTGTCCTTGTTTATATCGGCAATATCCCCATTTTTTTCGGCATCCAAGGAGGAGCATGTGGGCCATGTAAGAGCCATTTTGGAAAAGCTCCGTAAGAACCAATCATTCGCCAAACTAGAAAAAAATGTTGTTCACGTTACAGAAGTCGAGTTCTTGGGCTTTATGCTTACCGCACGGGGGGTACACATGGATACTCGTAAAGTGGAAGCAATTCTTCAATGGCCATCTCCAACATCAATTAAAGGAGTGCAGAGCCACTCGGGTTTGCCAATTTCTATCAGAGGTTCATTCCGGGATTTTCGCAAATCGTCCACCCTATCACCTCTTTGCTAAGAAAGAATAAAAAGTTTTCTTGGACCTCTGATGCTGAAAAGGCATTAAAGGAATTGAAATAAGCTTTCACTTTAGCCCCAGTTTTCCGGCATCCTCAACCCGATCTACCATATGTGGTTGAGACCGACACCGGACAGTTACATCCTATAGCATTTTGGTCCCGCAAGTTTACAGCACCTGAAAAGAACTATGCTATAACTGACAAAGAACTATTTGCAATCAAAGGAGCCATTAAAAACTGGAGACATTACCTCCTGGGGGCTAGGCATACTGTCACCGTTATCACGGACAATCGCAATTTGCAGTATTTAAAGACAACCAATGCCCAATCATCTCGTCAGCTTCGCTGGGCTCTCTTCTTTGCCGAGTATGATTTCATAATCACATACCGACCTGGAGTGCGGAACGGAAAAGCTGATGCTCTGTCAAGAATGGGCGATAACCACGATGCATTCATACCATCAGAAGCAGTACCCATTATTCCGGAGGAACGAATTCAGAGCCAGATTGCAGTAACCGCCTGGTGGGAAGAATTAAAGACCGACCTACAATCGCAAATGAATCAAACCGCCCAACAAGAATGGTTGAATAAGGGAGATCAGTACTCTGTCATGGACAATTTACCCTATTTTCAGGGGACACTATACATTAAGGATAAAGAAACCCAAAACAAGATCATCGCCAAATACCACGATTCACTAGTGGAGGGACACTCCGGGATTACTAAGACACGGGCCAAGATCAGGAAGAATTATTGGTGGCCAACTTGGATAAAGGATTTGGCCCAATTCATTGCGACCTGCGGAGTCTGCACACAGCAAAAATCTAAAAAAACTAGCCCAGCAGGATTATTACGTCCCCTAAGCATACGACCAGTTCCTTGGGATACTTTGTCCATGGACTTCATTACAGACTTACCTCCTTGTTTGTTTGTTTGTTTGTTTGTTTATTTATAGAGCGCTCCAAGCCCTTGGGCAGCTGGGCGCTAAGCTTGCATATTACAAAAATACAGAAAGTTTGTGAAAAGACAAGATAAAGCAATTTTACAAAATTTACAGATAGGTAGTAAAGCGACAGAAATTTACAGCAATACAGTAAAATTACACAGTCCACTTAAATTCCATATATACATGTCAGCCCAACCTAAGGAGATCAAGTTGAGGGTCTATACAATTGTGCAGGTTGGACAGCTATACAAAAAGGGGAGCAAATTTCATACATCTTTGAACAGATGGTCTAGATTGTTGCCAGTGAAGCCAGCCTTTAGTCTTATTCCAGAACATATGATAGGATGGTTCATCTTCCTACCACCACACAAAATTTACGATTGCCAAATCGATGTGGTCCTTGGGGCACAAGGTGCCTGCAGCAGAATCTATACTCTGACTGAGCAGGAAAATCAGCATCTACGAACATATCTTGATCAGTATCTAGCTAATGGGTTCATCCGCCCATCCAAGAACCCAGCCTCCTCAGCTCTTTTCTTCGTACCAAAGAAAGAAGGGGACCTCAGGACCTGCATAGATTATAGGGCATTAAACCAGATTACCATAAAAAATAGCTATCCTCTGCCACTCATTCCTGAGCTACTCGACCAGGTAAAGAATGCTCAAATCTATACGAAGTTAGATCTACAAGGAGCTTACCACCTGGTCAGAGTGAAAAAGAACGACGCATGGAAGACAGCATTCCGAACCAAATATGGGCTTTTCGAGTACCAAGTCATGCCCTTCGGGCTATTCAATGCACCAGCCGCATTCCAGTTCTTTATGAACAACGTACCCCATGAATTGCTAGACGTCTGTGTCCTTGTTTATATTGACAATATCCTCATTTATTCGGCATCCAAGGAGGAGCATGTGGCCCATGTAAGAGCCAATTTGGAAAAGCTCTGTAAGAACCAATTATTCGCCAAAGTAGAAAAATATGTTGTTCACGTTACAGAAGTCGAGTTCTTGGGCTATATGCTTACCCCACGGGGGGTACACATGGATACTCGTAAAGTGGAAGCAATTCTTCAATGGCCATCTCCAGTATCAATCAAAGGAGTGCAGAGCGTACTCGGGTTTGCCAATTTCTATCGACGGTTCATTCCGGGATTTTCCCAAATCGTCCACCCTATCACCTTTTTGCTAAGAAAGAATAAAAAGTTTTCTTGGACCTCCAACGCTGAAAAGGCATTCCAGGAATTGAAATCGGCTTTCACTTCAGCCCCAGTTCTCTGGCATCCTCAACTCAATCTACCTTATGTGGTTGAGACCGACACCTCCAATGTGGCCATGGGGGCGGTGTTATCACAGGGAGACCCAAACACCAGACAGTTACATCCTATGGCATTTTGGTCCCGCAAGTTTACAGCAAGTGAAAAGAACTATGCCATAACCAACAAAGAACTATTTGCAATCAAAGGAGCCCTTAAAAACTGGAGACATTACCTCCTGGGGCCTAGGCATACTGTCACCGTTATCACAGACCATCACAATTTGCAGTATTTAAGAACAGCCAAGGCCCAATCATCTTGTCAGCTTCGCTGGGCTCTCTTCTTTGCAGAGTATCAGATACCGACCTGGAGTGCAGAAAGGAAAAGCTGACGCTCTGTCACGAATGGACGATAACCCGGATGCATTCATACCATCAGAAGCAGTACCCATTATTCCGGAGGAATGAATTCAGAACCAGATTGCAGTAACCACCTGTTGGGAAGAATTAAAGACCGACCTACAATCGCAAATGGATCAAACCGCCCAACAAGAATGGTTGAATAAGGGAGATCAGTACTCTGTCATGGACAACTTACCCTATTTTCAGGGGACACTATACATTAAGGATAAAGAAACACAAAACAAGATCATTGCCAACTACCACGACTCACTAGTGGAGGGACACCCTGGGATTACTAAGACACGGGCCAAGATCAGGAAGAATTATTGGTGGCCAACTTGAATAAAGGATTTGGCCCAATTCATTGCGACCTGCGGAGTCTGCGCACAGCAAAAATCTAAAAAAAACAGCCCTGCAGGATTATTACATCCCCTAAACATACCACCGGTTCCATGGGATACTTTGTCCATGGACTTCAATACAGACTTACCTCCTTGTTTGTTTGTTTGTTTGTTTGTTTGTTTGTTTGTTTATTTATTTATAGAGCGCTCCAAGCCCTTGGGCAGCTGGGCGCTAAGCTTGCATATTACAAAAATACAGAAAGTTTGTGAAAAGACACGATAAAGCAATTTTACAAAATTTACAGATAGGTAGTAAAGCGAAAGAAATTTACAGCAATACAGTAAAATGACACAGTCCACTTAAATTCCATATATACATGTCAGCCCAACCTAAGGAGATCAAGGTGAGGGTCTAAACAATTGTTCAGGTCGGACAGTTATACAAAAAGGGGAGCAAATTTCCTACATCTTTAAACAGATGGTCTAGGATCTTGCCCGTGGAGCCAAGCTTTAGTCTTATTCCAGAATACATGATAGGATGGTTCATCTCTTAAGGACAGTGGGAGGGCGTTCCATGTTTTTGCACAAGTACAGGGAAACTAGCCCCACCTGCTCGTTGTAGATTAAAATGAGGAATCTTGACACACTGTCTCATGGCTTATCTAATGGGACGTGTAGATGTGTGGCGGGAGATGGTGTCAGCTATATATGAGGGGGCTTGATTGTAAAGGCCTTTATGAGTGAGGGGAAGTGTTTTGTAGGTTATTTTTGGTTAGTGTTGAGCCAATTTAGTGACTGTCTCATCTCTGATATGTGGGAGTTCCTTGGAATGGTCAGCGCTGCCCGTATGGCGTTATTTTGCAGTACTTGCATTTTATTGATGTTTTGTTTGGAAGTACCCAGGTAAAGTGCATTACAATAATCCAGCTTAGACAGGACTAGGGCACTAGCTATTGTAATGCAATTGGCAGGGCATAGGTACAGGCGGCAAGCTGTAATAAGCTTGCATGTGTAAGCGCATAAGGAGGCTATTGCGTTAGTTTGTCTGGTTAGTGTTAATGCTGATTCTAGATAGATTCCTAGAGTTTTTACTACATTAGCTACTTTAATAATGTTGCCGTCAATGTTGAATGAGGAGAATAAAGGCTATTTTGTAGTTAAAAGAGGCTGCAGTAAAATTTGCTTTATTTACTAGGGAAGGGGTATTTTTCCAAGATGATTCTGCGGATCTTTTAATTTTCCTAAATGATTTAAGTTGTGGGGTGTACCAGGTGTTTAGGTGGGTACGTAGTTTAGGTTTTTTTTTTTTTTAAATTCAATTTTATTGGTTTTTCAAGGCAACAAAGCATTAGTACAAACAATGGCAACCGGGCACCGGCCCGAGCCAACTTCGATTAGAAAAAAAGTACAACTCTGCTGTATACACCCTCCCGCTCCCCTCCAGCACAAGACCCCTAATGATGGGGCACACGATCCACATTTCCATGAGTGAACGTTTCGGGCAGCTCCAACCGGGCATACGAGGAATAAACATAAATGGACTTTACTTGAGGAAGTGCAATGAGTCTCCTACCACAACCAGTTTTCGGGCCGGGTGGGGTACATCAGTTAAGCTCCTGTATCGTCCACCACATTGGCGAACGCTTCCATAAATTGCAGCCAATCAGTCTCAACCTGCGTGCAGAAGCCGTGTATTGCTGATGTTAGTCTCTCCATGAAATAAATGTCTTTGGCCACCATCACCCATTCCCTCTTTGAGGGGAGGGATGCTCTCTTCCAAGTCCTGGCCCGTACAGCTCTGGCAGCCAATAGCAGGAAGTGTGTCAGGTCTGGGAGTTTCTCCCAGTGGTCGTCCCTGTAACGGAGACCAAATATTAATAACAATGGGTCTGATGGGTAAACCCCCTCTCCCGCCTCCTCGAGCCAGCTGAGCACTTCTGACCAATAGACTTGTACCTTCCTGCAGGACCACCACATATGCCAGTAGTCGGCTCTTTCCCCACATCCGTGCCAACACAACGGGACAGTGTCTGGAAACATCCTAGAGAGGGAGATTGGGTCGTATTGCCACCTATGGAGAAGCTTGGTGGCGTGGGACTTGTACTGGCATGAGATAGAAGTCTTAAATGCCCTGCTACATAGCCTCCCCCAGAGCCCATCCCCGATGGTACAGCCCAGGTCCCTTTCCCATTTCCCTCTGAGGCTATTAGTCGTTCCCTCGCGGGAGGTTAACAGTGCTCTGTAAAGGAGGGAGATGAGGCCATTCATTTCCGTGTGGGAATCTAAGATTTTCTCAACCGGGGTCAACCCTCTTTGTAAGCATGATTTTAGTTTAGGTTTCATTAGGACGCCCTTAAGGCGCAGGTATAGGAGTGGGGAGATCCTGCCGATTCCCAGTGCCGCTTCGAGTTCCTGGATACTTATGAAAGTGTCCTCCTTTACCAATTGGCCTACCCTACACAGGCCCGCGTCAAACCATGACTGATAGTGTTCGTGGCCCGGGATTTCTTCCAGGACTGGCGTTGACCAGATGTGGCTCAGGGGAGAGGGCCATGTGGTGACTCTCTCGCTAGAGCCTTTCCCTGCTAGTGCTTTCCACATTGTGCCCAGTATTGGGTGGTCCCTAATTCTTTTGGGGAGCTTTTTCAGTGGGACCCATAGCCATTCCCCCACAGTAACTGGGCGTAGGTAGAAATGTTCAATGTATACCCATTGTTTTTTGTTGTCCTCTCTAAGGTGGGGAGCCAAAGCCCTAATTTGGGCTGCTCTATGGTAGGCATTAAGGTCCGGCAGAGCGACCCCTCCTCTATCCTTGGGGAGGGTGAGAGTCTTGTACCCAATCCTATTTCTCTGGCCCTGCCATATGAACTTTACTATACACCTCTTGGCTTCTCTAAGGTATGATTCAGGAGCCTCCAAAGGCAGCATTTGGAAGACGTACAACACCCTGGGGAGCAAATGAATTTTTATGGCGTTTATTCATCCCATCCAGGAGATCTGCCCCTTCCCCCAAGCCTCCATGTCCCTGAATAGTTTGTCAAAGAGTGGGGGGTAGTTTGCCTGGCCCAGATCCTAGATCCCCAAGTATTTTATCTCCTCCAAACAGATTTGGAGGCCCAGTGGGACAAGTTCCGCCAGGTCCCTATCCGCATCAGGTGCAAAGGGAAAGATATTGGACTTGCTTACGTTTACCTTGAACCCGTAGAAGTGGCCAAACTGTTGAATCACCTGCAAAGCGGCTGGGACGGACCTTTCCGGATCCCGCAGGTGAAGCAGGATGTCATCTGTATAGAGGCCTAATTTGAAGGTGCGTTCGCCCACCTCAATTCCTCTCAGCATTGAGGCCCCCTGAGGTACTCCACCAGAATCTCCATTGTCATGGTGAAGAGGAGAGGGGAAAGGAGGCAACCCTGCCTCGTACCTCTCTGGAGGTGAAAGACTTGTGACAGACGCCCGTTGACTGTAACTCTGGCGGTTGGTGACACATATAGGGCCTTGACGGCTTGTTTAATCCCCGCCCCGAAGCCCAGCTTCTCGAGTACCCCCTGAAGGAACCCCCAGTCGACCCGATCGAACGCCTTCTCAGCATCAATGGACACCAGGACGGGGTTCCCACCCTTCGCTGCTGCCTCTCTCATCAGGTGAAACATCTTGCGTAGTGTATCTGCACCTTGCCTTCCCCGTATAAAATCCACCTGATCTGAGTGAATTAGCCTCGGCATGTAGCTGTCCAGTCTTGAGGCGATAATCCTGGTAAATAGCTTCGCATCTACATTCAGGAGGGAGATGGGTCTATAGGAGCGGCAATCCGCAGGGTCTTTCCCCTCCTTCGGAATCACCGTGATCAGCACTTTGCCAAAGGAAGGGGGTGCCCTCCCCGGTCTCATAATATTCGAGAAAAGGACCGCAAGGAACCCCGCCAGGAGGCCCGAAAAAGCCTTATAGAAACCTGCCGTGAACCCGTCCTCTCCCGGGGGCCCTGCCCAGTTTAAGTCCCGAAATGGCTCTAAGCACCTCCTCCTCAGTTATGGGGGCGTCTAGGGCCGACGCTTCTAAGGGATCAAGGGATGGGAGGGTGACCCCGTTGAGATATACCTCTCTCTCTTCCTTCTCTGTCTCCCCTTCCCTCCCGTAGAGCTACTTATAGAAAGAAGCGAAACTCTCGACTATCCCCTCCGGATCAGATCTTTCCCCCTCTTCAGCGCTAACCACTCTTGCCACCCATCTATCAGCCCTTTGGCCTTGCAATTTTGCTGCCAGCATAGCGTCAGCCTGGTCCCCCTTCTCATAGTATTTCTGATGTAGATGTTGGAGCCCCGCTACAATTTTCCCCATCTCCATTTCCCTCAATTCTTATCTCTTCTCCCTCACTATGCTCAGGTCCCTCTCTTTCTCTTTCTCTGTCTCTGCCTTCCCCTCCAAGCTTTCTAGGCGGATTATTTCAGATCTCAAACTGTGGGTCAAGAGGGTCCTAATTCTTTTTTTGGATGCCCCTTCGCTGATCAATCTTCCCCTCCAAGTCGCTTTAGTCGCCTCCCACACCATCTCCCGCCTCACCTCCCCTGTGTCATTCAGCTCAAAGAATTCTTTAATTGCGGCGGACATTTCTTCCTTGTACACCGCGTCCCTCAGCAGGAAGTCATTGCACCTCCAAAGAGACTCCCTGGGTTTCAGCCCCGCTATGCTGACATCTGACGAGACCATGTTGTGGTCTGTCCAGCTGACCGGGCGGATGTCACAGGCCTCTATTCTGCTCATGTGCTGACTCCCCATAAAAAGGTCATCTATCCTAGTCCTGGTGCCAGGGACTGCGGAGTAGAAGGTGTATCCCCTACGTCTAGGGTGCAGCTCCCTCCATATGTCTACCAATCCCTGCTCCCACATTAATTCATGCAACCCGCCACGAGGCTCAGCGCCTCTGTTGCCTGATGTGGCCGAACTCCCACTATGGTCCAGATCTCGATCTGCCCACATATTGAAATCCCCGCCCAGGATCAAGAGCCCTTCTGTTTTAGCCATCACCTCCTCCAAGGCCACTTGAGCAAATTCCCTCTGGCCCACGTTAGGGAAGTATATCACTGCTAGGCTGACTCTGGAGTTATGTAGGTTGTCGGACACTACCAAGGCTCTTCCATCCTCCCTCTCCCACCCGGACACCTCTGTCAGTTTCTGGATCCTTTGGAGTAGGATGCCCACTCCGCCTTTCTTTACCTGACCTGATACCCAAAAGGTCTGACCAACATGAGATCCCGGGATGGCCCTCTCCTCCCCCCTCACTGTTCTGGTTTTTTGAACAAACAGGATATCCACCTTTCCATTTTTCATTTCCCTCCCGAGAAGGGAGCGCTTCGTCGGCGAGTTGAGTCCCTTGACGTTGACCTAGGGTCACCCTGAGTGACTCGACCCGGCCCCTTTTTTCATTGACTGCCATTGCTTTCCCTTCTTAAGTATCCTGTCCTCCTGGTCATGTCGAGGCTGCTCTGAGCCCATTTGAAGTGTGGTGGATATCGTGTCCCGAGCCCTTGAACATCAATTCACCCCCTCCCCCCTTCCTCCTCCCTCCTTTGTCCAAGACGCCTGCCAACGGGCAAGCCACCAAGGTATGTGCATGTTCCTGCACCGCAGTTCTCTTGATAAACTCTGTGTCCCCAGCCGGGGTCGCCTACGAGCCAGACTTAATCTTTTCGTTAAACTATCTTTACACTCCTAGTCCGCTTGAGCCTCTGACGTCGGTGTGTTAGGTTTCCTGAATTTTCTCCTGCCCTTTGTTTTCTTCTTTGTGGACCAGGACCCACCGGTTCTCTCACAGTATCGCCTGGTTCTTGGGTCTCCATCATATTTCCCCCTTCAGGGCGTCCCCCTTGAGCACTTGTAGTACTTATGAGGCTTCTTTGCCACTAATCACTCGATAGTCTACCCCAACCCGTTCAAAGGAAAGGGCGAAGGGGAAGGACCATCTATATCTGATGTCTTGGCTTGTGAGCCACTGTGTGAGTGGACGACAATCTCTTCTTTGGGTGAGTGTGAGGGAGGATAGGTCCTGGAATATCTTAATTGTGTCGCCTTCAAAGATAAAGCTCCCCAGTCTTTTTACCTTCTCCAAGACCTCCATTTTCTCTCTATAACGGAGGAACCGCACCAAAATGGACTTCGGTCCCCCGCCCGCACCCCCTCCACCTCGATGCGCTCTTTCCAGCTGGACTTCCTTGCCGCCCTCCAGAGTAAAAAGCTGATTTATCAGGCCCTGGACCTTTCTCCCCACATCCGCCACAGTTTCACCTCTCTCTTGAATCACACCCATGATGCGCAGATTGTTTCGGTGTTCTCTGTTTTCAAGATTGTCCATCTTCAAAATTATGTCCTCTTCTCTCATTTCCAAGTCCATTAGCCTAGCCTCGTATTTCATGTTGAGCAGGTCTGCCTGGAGGTGATTATTTTCCATGCCTTCCATTTTATCCTCCAGGGTCTCCACCCTCCCCTTGAGATCCACTATGGAGGCTTGAATGTCCGTGCGAATCGCCTTAGTCTCTTGGAGAATGTCCTTGAGATCCTCTTTGGTGAGTGCAGCGGGAGGGGGCTCGCCACCCGCTGGAATGGTGGTTATGGCGTCCCTGGGGGCTGCACCCGTGGCCACGAGGGGTCAGCGGAAGCGCTGGAGGATGAGATCGCCCCGGGTCCTGGGAGTCGCTCCAGGGTCCGAGACTCCTGGTGCACCTCAGGGCGGTGCCGCTATACCCCTTATGAGGGCCAGTGTCAGGGTCGATGGTCCAGGGCCCCCAGAGTGGCCGGACCACTGGATACTCGGACGATGAGGGCACGTGGATCCGTGAATGGCTAGGTGGGGCCTGTTGGTCTAAGAAGAATCTGGGTGGCGTACCTGCATGCAACCAAGGAGAAGGCCCTGGGGGGGCTGCCCCTAGGTGGCTCATCCACTCGATTGTCCCTGCCCCCCCACATTCTCCTCACCTCCAACTGCTCCCCGTCACTGTGCTGGGCTCTGCCGGGAAGGCCAAGGTGCTTCTGGGGCATCCTCAGACTCGATGCCGGTCGCTGGGGCCTCCGTGCGCTGGGTGTGGGCCAGGAACGAGCTCAAGGCCCCGGTATATTGGGGAGCGCCCCTCTGTGCTGCAACCGTTCCGATGTGCTGATAGTGGGCGGGAAGCCCAGGCCGTGTCCTCCTCGGTCCTCGGCTCTCGTAGGTTTCACTGTGTCCGTGGGGGCCGCGTCTGTAAGCGCCCCATTGCAGGTCACCCACGGTGCGGTGGGTCCCCCAGCACACCTCCACGAAATATGCTTCTGGGACAGGGGGGTGGGGCCTCTTCGTGGGGCCGCGGGGGCAGCAGCATCCGGTGTCGCTGGTCCGCGCCGGTGCCCCCTACTCGTGTGCTCTTTCTCAGGACACCTCTATAGTCAGGGCCCCGGGCCACGCTGTGGCGGTTCTCAGCGGTGGGTCCCCCGGTACTCTCAGGGTGGGGCCCTCTGATCAGGGGACAGGTCTTCTCTGGCTCAGTCTCGTACTACAGGCTGGGGACTAGGAAAGTCCACTAGGACCTGCGGTGCTTTCAGGAGCGCGATGCTTACACGTCCTGCATGCTCCGTGCCCCCTGGTGGTCTCCGTGGTTTAGGTTTATGTAGTTTCATAGGTGCTAGTGTGTTGATGGCTTTAAGAATAGTGTGGTTATGGATATCGACTAGAGCTGTCGGGTCTGAGGTGATGGTAGTTGGGTTGGTGATGGGCTGTAGCAGAGGGATGAGTTTGTCAAATGTTAAATTGCGACGTCTTCAACACCATTTTAGTAGTAGTGGACTTATTCTCTGAAATGGCACACTTTATTCCGCTAAAAGGACTTCCTACTGCTGGAATCCTGGCCACTGTGCTCCTGGAACAAGTAGTCTAATTACATGGTTTCCCTCAGTACTGATCTCTGATCGGGGGACACAATTTGACTCAGTCTTCTGGAGGAATTGTTGCAAGATCGCGCCAATTGACCTCCGCCTTTCTACCAGTCACCATCCCCAGACCGATGGTCAAACCGAAAGGACTAACCAGACACCGGAGCAGAGCCTAAGGTGCATGCTGCAACAGACTGAAGGATCCTGGAAAGATGTTCTTTGGCTAAAGGAATTTTCTTACAAAAACTCAAATGAATGGTCGGCACCCACGGACATCTTCCTTTGACCCACTTGATGAGCTAGAAATGCCAGAAATTACCTCCCTACATAAAACTATTACTTAAACCCTCAAGGAAGCAACAAAGAGCTTAACTAAAGTCAAAGAACAACAAAATAAGTTTGCTGACTGGCATAGAGGAAAGCTCCACATTACCAAATTGGTTAGCGTTCAGAAATATCCCGCTAAAAGGACCTCGGGTCTTCTGCCCCAGGTATCTTGGGCCCTATCCCATCAAAGCCATCATCAGCCCAGTCATGGTAAAGCTAGAGCTACCTGACAATTTGCTTATCCACCTTGTATTTCACGTTTCCCTTTTAAAGCCTGTGAAGCCTGAGACAAGAATTACACAACCACCGGAACCCAAAATTATTGAAGGAGAACCTGAGTTTGAGGTTAAGGACATCTTGGACTCTAAAATAGTGCGGTCCCAACTGAACTACTTAATCGACTGGAAGGGTTATGTGCTTCAAGATCGCACTTGGGAGCCTGGGGAGTTTATCCATGCGCCTAGACTAATCATTCGGTTTCATCGCAATAACCCCACCAAGCATGGACCAGGGAGAAGATCATCCATGAGAGGGGCATGTGGGGGAATGCTGTCATGGCCACTAGTCAAGGGGCTGGTCCTTCCTCATCCCCAGGGTCCCATTGGACCCAGTTCTGGTGCCTCTGGTGCCAGGCTCATGTAAAAGTGTGCTCTGCACACTCTATGCCAAGAGCTTGTGCAGCTGGGCCGGGCATGGCCATAGAACAGAACTGGGAGGCACGTGCTACAGTCCTAAAGAAGGGCAAGGTGGAGCCAGTAGGCGGGGCTAAAGGGAGGGGCCTGAGCCAGCCTATATAAGGTCAGCGCATCCACGTGCCTTCGTTTCGCGCTATTCTGCTTTCAGTAGTGTAACGCTCTCCGTTGGGCTTACCTGCACATCACTGCATTCCTGCAGCCCCATCCTGAAGATATTCCTGAGAGCGCTCCTTACCTGCAGTCTACCGCTACATCGCTGCACGCCATTTCCACCCCAACTACTAGATCGCTGAGCACGCATCTTACCTGGTGCCAGCCGCTACATCGCTGAGCGCACATCTTACCTGCTGCCAGCCGCTACATCGCTGAGAGTGCTTCTTACCTGCAACTCACCGCGGCCGGAGTCAGACTCTTCCTCTTACTTGCATACCATCACGGTCGGCATCAAAGTCTTCTTTCTCACCGGCATTCCATCACGGTCAAAGTCGGAGTCTTCATCCTGCAACCGCGAATCTTCATCGAGAATCTGGACGCCATTCTTCATAGTCGGCCTGCACCTACGAGGAAATAAGAACACAACAAGTTAGAACGCATATGCATATCGAACGCACAGCCACATCATACAAAAGACTAGAGTTCCCTTATAAAGGCCAACTTACCTGTCACTGTTGAAACTCCATCAGCCTCTAAGGTCTTCTGGACTCTCTTTGGTCCCGATTTACTTCTCCGTACCTATGGAAATGGAATGAGACATTGCAAGAATAATTATTAGATGAAATACAGACAGTCTAATTGAACAATAGTTATAACAAAAGACTTATCTTCAAAGTGGATTGGTCGCAACTGGTCTTGATCAACACTCCCACGGACGAGTGAAGCAACTTGGTCCGTTCTATGTGCCACTGCTAGGATAAGCAGGACGAATAGCTCAACATTACAAAACTACAAGTGAGCTTATATGGGAAAGTGCTTGCACACCGTATTTTGGCACAAAAGGGTTGGGGGAAGTCACGATATCCCCAATCCATTTGCATCGCCTCTCCTATTCACTCAGGGGCAACACCCATCTCCCGATCCACAGGTCTAACCACTATCTGGAGGGGAAGGCGATTCCGAGGAGTCAAGTCAAGGGAGGACTCCAACCGCGCCCCAACACCCCTGCGGAGACCAGGTGAGCGTAACAGTAACTCTGGCCTTTGATCGTGGGTTGGCTTCCGCCTACCTAGTGATGTGGTTGTCTGATATGTAGGAAGCTAGCCAATCAGAGGATGTGGCCGTGTGACCATGGAGCAGTAAATAAACAGAATTTGATGGCCATTTTCAAAAGCTGTATGCATGCTTGAAACAAATACAAATGTAATTAAAAGTGTGGATCCGAGGCTTCACGGTCCTCGTGGTACGCTTTGATTCTTGTAGGAATTTAAACTCAGGCAATATGTGAATTTAGGAGCTGAGTTGAAAAGGCTTCCCACAAGACCACTTGAGGCTCTGAGCACTATAAAATACCTTGTCAATATCGCACTGTAGAAGAAATATCGATGTGGATTTTTTTGCATTGAAAAGATGTGCACATTTTATACTTTGCTGCCATTATAAGAAAATGGGCTACTTTAGGGCAACTGTTTATTTAGGTGATTAAAATAACTTTCCAACTTCGCCCTTCTGTCCTCAACGTTGGATTCACCAGTAAAAAAAGTACATTTACACCACTGTGTAGGAACATAGTGACACCTGGGCCCCCATTACGTAGATACAAAACATACATTTTTGTTCTTATCCTAGGTGTACAATCACAGGTTGAATTTGCTGACATCTGGGCAGCAGGGGTGAAAGACACCTTGAAATGAGAGCAGCCATAGCCATTTGGAAGTGGCAAGCACCTAGAAGTGTGGAATATGAGTGAAATGGTTCCCAGCGCTGCTGTTTGAATCCATGGAGGAAGAAGTACAGAGGTGAAAACAACATGTGATCGATTTACTATTATTATGATTTTGAAAAACAAAATCGGGACTATATCCTGACTCCAGTTTGTTAAATATGGATAATATCCAGAGCTACATTTTCTAGATTGCATTGAAAAATGGACAGGGCTGCTTCGAAAGAGGTATGAGATCATGGTTGGAAGGGTTCCATGTCATTTGACTGATGGTAATTACTACAAAGTAATTTACTTCATAGTAATTACTTCAAAAAATCATTTCTTTTTTATTTTATTTGGGATTCCCCCAAAACTCCCCTTCCATTACACTAGTACCTCTACCCCAATCCCCTCCATACCCCTTTCAACACCTTAACCCACAAACCCAATTTTATTGTTTATTTTATTGGTCACTTGTTAGGCGATTTTACAATTAGCAAAACTGTTTCAGAGTGCCCACAGGGCCACAGGGTGAGACAGGGGAAGGTAGACAATGAATTATAACAAGATAAATAATTGAATTAATAGTACAAACAAATCATTAGAATGAAAGGGAGGGGAGACAAACCTACTTTGCCTTGTGAGTGTTCAGAACATGCAAGTGCAATGGGTGCTGTGGTGTTCATGGCAAAGTGCAAAGGGGTAAAGTGCTAAGAAGGGAAAAACATAAGTGCAATTTCCCCTGAAGAGGGTGAGCCTAAGCAAGTGCAGTAAATAGACAGTAGCTTGGATTGGAAATGTGGGCGGCCAGGGCCCCGAGAATACATAAGAGCCGTGAACATCAGTCACGCTACTGCATGATTAGCAGGGAAGAGAGGAGAAGGAAGAGTTAAAGAGAAAGTTCTTGAGGCTTTTTAGAACTTGAGGAGGTTCTGCTCAAGACACAGAGGGGGAGGGAGGTTATTCCACAGAAGGGAGCCCGCAGAGGAGAGGGATCAACCAACAGCTCCCTGTTTAGCAAACTGCTTCACACTCAGGGAGTTGGTGCCAAAAGAACACAGGAGTCTAGAAGGAGAGTATTTTTCCAGGAAGCGTTGAAGATAGAGTGGTCCCTGGCCCCTGATAGCATTGTGGAAGATACAGAGGGATTTCAATTTAATCCATGCTGAGACCGGGAGCCAGTGAAGGTTTTGTAATACAGGAGAGATGCTGCCCTATTCTGGGTTAACTGGAGGGGTTGCAGGGTGGATGAAGGAAGATTAGAAAGGAGGCTGTTTTTCGGCATTACGTTTTGTGACATTCAGCACGCCATCTACAGATAATTTGTAGAAAGTGCTTATCATTGCACTGTCTCTGCTAAACTGGTCTTCCGTTTTCTTTTTTTTTTTTCACAATTTTTTAGAAGAGTTAGTGTGTCTTTCTTTTCATTGATTTAAATTCTCACATGAATATCATATTTATATGCTTACTCTGATTATTTGCAGTGTGTATTTGCAAATAATCAGAGTAAGTATACACATATGATATTTATGTGAGAATTTAAATCAGAGATAAATGAAAATGTGGTATTCAATTAATTAGTGAGCAGCTTCTTTGCTGCTGTTGGAGAAGGAGGATCCCTACATCTTTTAACCAGCTTCAATTCGCAGAGCGTGGTCGTGATTGTGACACAGTCTGGGCAGTCCGGGCTCTGCCGGGCACAAGGGCCGAGCTGCTCCCCTAGCATATCACCTCCCCAGTGAGGGAGAGAATAATTGATCAATGTGAATTGTGAGAAACCTTGCAGAGAGGTGAGACATAATTAAGGAACTAGTATGAACATTGACGTATAAAACTTTGTTCCTGACTTTCTCTGTTAGAAACAGTGAGAGAACATGACACAATACGGTTACACTTCACACTCTTGCACCAGAATGCTGGTGGAGACTGCGGGTGCAACTAGCTTTTGATCCACCATTGCATGCCCTAACGTATATTTTTTTGTCCAACGCACAGACGGTTACAAGGAAAGTGCTGTTGTAAAATTATATGAAACTCTAATAACCGCGTCCCAAGAACGGACCTGAAATTCACGCAAAAGAACTAATCACAAATACCTTCCTCTCCTTGCCCTGGGTCCTGGTGTCTTCACCCGGCAGCCGAGCGCGATAGTAGGGAGGGGCGTGGCTGGTGAACGGGGAGACGACATGGCTTCCTGAGCTGACGCGGATTGTCTGTTGCTCTGAAGTGTGCAAGGGAGAGAGTTTGGGGCGTATGATTGACAGTGTCGGACAAAAAAGAAAAAAGGATAGAGCAGCACAAAGACCCCCTATTACCAAAGACTGCCCAAATACCAGCAAAACAGGAAGGAAAGTCATACGGTTCATTTGAAAGAATGAAGGCCATTATAAACCAAAAGTGACGGAAAGCGGGAAATGACTCCGCCGCAGACGAGGCTGCGAATGAAGACCATGTCAATCCCCGACATAGTGGCAATATGCTCAATATGCCCAAAGGAGCAAGGAAAATATGAGGCCGCACAACAGGACACATCGACCTTAGGACAGGACGATCTGACAAGTGAAAGTGGCCCCAAGCCACAACAGCACAGTACGCCCCTGCATCTGTGCCAAAAGCCTCCTCTAAGCTCCACTGATAAAGAACACATCGGGTATAAATCCCCGCTGAATACAGAGACACAAGATCAGAATACCCTGATAAATGAGAAGTGCGACCAGGAAAAATAATGAGGATGATTCATAAACACGAAAGTACAGCTGTGCCAGCTGCAACATGCTCACAAGAAAATAAGCAGAAGCTAGCTGAGCTAGCCATTCAAGTGCTTTGCAGGGACAAATTAATAAAGACAATGGTTGTTAAACATGCCAATGATGGAGAGCTGGGAAGTGAACTCCTTCTAATGCTGGATGCAAGCGACACGAGCGCTCCCCCTCCTGTTGAACAAGAAATAGATGCACAATTCACGGCCAATAATAATGGACATGGAACTGGAAAACAATCAGATCTACAATCGAAATAAACAGTAGAACTAACCCAACAAGAAAAAGCAAAATTAGCCAGAAGGAAATGGCAATCTTTATACGAGAGCCGATGGCATTCCCAATTGCCACCAAAAAGGTCTGCCGAACAGATGAATCAAAAAGCAGCGCAACTCTCATTAGATACAGCAGAAATTGAAAATCTAATGAAAAAACACAAAAAAGAAAGGACGTTTTTGGAAACAGACAGTTTTCTGGGACCCCAACCGCCATGGATATGCCAGCCCCTGATCGAACAATTGCCAGAGAGCGAATCCACAATGAACAGAAGCTTAAACAAAAGCAAGCAAGAGTAAATGAAAAAGAGCAATACATGAATGAAATATGTCATAACACACAAGAATATATCAACAAGAGGATGAACCTGCACAAAACAAATGCAGATGCGAGACAGATTCCAATCATGAAATGGCATCAATTTCAACGTCAATGCTAGACCTCCAAAATATGTTAATCACAACTACATCGCAATCATTGATTCCATATATGAAAATGCATGAGGCGCTAGTAGAGACGATAAAGGATCACGCAACCCTACTTGCTTTAATTCATTCCAAACAAATTTATTCAGAAACATGCATGAATAAAATACAAGAACATCTAGAGACTGAAGCTCAAGCCAGCCAGATGTGGAAAACCAGGCTATTTGATATTGCAAGGAGTTACAGAGCGGAAAAAACTGATCTGACGCATGCACTGATCACTATGATGACATCAAACAATACACTACAGAAAGATACAACACAATAACTGCCAAAGTGCAAATTAAGAAACGACTCAGCACCAAGATGGACACCTGATGATAGCAGCATACCAACTAAGACAAATTCAAGGGTGGAAACAGCGCACGAGACTCAATCAAACCTCCAACACGGATGAGAATTTAATCAACTTGAGCAAGGAAGCGATCCCTCCGCCAAAATCTGATAACCAAGCGAAGACACAAAAAGAAGACCATAGAACTATGGAAAATAACGAGAGAACAAAGATGAATCAAAACGGGCTTGAAGCCTATGGGATCTTCACAAAAGGAAATAAACCAGCAATGGCAAAAGAAACAACAAAAAGAGGGATCAATGCAAAAAGAAAAAGCCAAACAGGATCACATGTGTTTTTGCGAAATTTAACAATTCCAACAAAAGAGAGTCAAGGAAACAAGACAAAGATAAGCCAGCATAAGACCAAGAAACCACAGCAGAAAAAGACTGTTGATGAATCTCTAAAAGTGAACGAAAATACAATTGAATGCAATCAGGAAGCAAGAATAATAGAAGACCTGATGGAGATGTCAATATAAATGGAAGAAGTGAATGAGCAATCAGAGGAAGCACAAATTCAAATGAGTCAAGATTCAATGATCATTCGGTATCAACATGATGAAGGTCGCTCCCAAGATACCCCAACAATTGATCTAACACTTGATGACATATCAAACTCTGAATTTGAAGATGAATCAACATAAATGTCAGAGAAAAGTGAAAGGACAACGCAAGATGAAAGTTTGTATGAGATGCATCTGGCATTAGATCAGCAGGAAATGAGAAGAAGATGGAGAAATAATTCAAAGGAAGATTGTGAAAGGATACTAAAACTTCCGATGTTTGTTGACCCACAAGAAAAAATCCAAAGGAAAGGACCACAGGATAAAACTACGAAGAATTGTGATGCAATGCGACAACCTAATACTGAATCGAACAAATGTCCTGTGGCTATTTCATGCCATACCTAATATGAAAGATATAACATCCAAAGACATACAAACCATATAATTCATTGACAATGTAATAATGGATCAGGTCTGGATAGACTTTAGCGCTAGAAAAACGCTTTGCTTACTGATGGAAAATAAGCTTCAATTTCAACAAGTAGGATTTGAATTGATGCTGAATGAAGAAAATGGCAACGCTAAGGGGAAACAATGAGCAAATTCAGATGCCTAAGGTCATTCAAGCCCAAAGGTTTGTGAGAACTACAACTCAGACGAGCACCAGAATAGGCCCGGTGAGTCCAATAGAAAGAGGAGAACGTACGAGAGCGAGGGAGGTGATGATGAACACCATCAAAAACAATATGAGACACAGACTAATTGCGCCATGGAGACAACTGGATGATACAACAACGATCAACCATGATATATACAAACAGTAACTGTAACAATTAAATAAAGATCAGACATCAACAATCTCACTCTGCTTATGGAACACATGGGACATAAACATTTATTCAGATTAACAGACCATGAGTTAAATGAACATAATTTAGGGCCTCATTACACGGTAGGCGGAGGACCAAGGTGCTATTAGCACCTTGGTCCATCCCGTTAAAATACCGGCACTGCCTTGGTGGAAAGGGGAATTACCGCCCTATTCCAAGGTTGGAGGGGCGGTAATTCCCCCTTCCCCCATTGCTCTTCCCCATTCCCATTTTTGCCCAATAGGGCTCTATGGAAATGGGGAAGGCGCTAATTACGGTGCCGCAAATTGCGGTACCGTAATTAGCACCCTGGCCCCTTTGCGGGTTGGTTTTTAACGCCTTCTAAACAGCAGGCATTAAAGTACCTACCCACAAAGGGACCTCGTAGTAAGGCGGTAAGGGTTTACCGGTACCGGTGCCCTTACCGGTACCGGTAAACCCTTACCACCATCCGTGTAATGAGGCCCTTTTCTGTATTCAAGAATCCTAGCTATCTGAGCAACCGATCTGAGGTGGATATATGGTGTTAATGAATCCCGCGATTCAAAGAAAAAAAGGCCATCCATCGGCAGGATTAATAATAATGGTTAAAAATGGGACAAATATTGAAATAATAGAATCTGAAAATTTGCACCAATGGGCACAATTGACGATCGTCAAACAAACAAGATCTTGCTTTGAGAAGACAACATCGATGCCCAGCCCAAACACAGCAGAAACATGGGGCATGATGAATTTGTATTGGAATCCAACGGCCATAGCTGAGTAAATCTTCATCGATACAGTCTTCTCAGCAATTGATCAAGAAAAGACAAAATACAATGACATAGATTTCATAATTTGTGGAGACTTAAATATCCACCTCTGTGATATCAATGGTGATGAAATTGAAGAACATAGCTGCAGTCTAGAGCAAAATGCTGGAGCAAAGAAGTAACAAATAGGAATATTCTCAGAAATGACAGCCTCGATACAACTACAGGTCACCCCATAGAAACCTGGGCATGCGGAAGGATAACTGCAATAATTGATCATATTTTTCTGACGAAAGAAATCTATAACGAAATCAGTAGCAGTCGAAACCTCAAAACCAATAACAGTGATCATTACATCATGATAGGAGCTTGGCATTCCAAATACCTAAATAATGAGAAAAGAGGACTACCACCAATGGAGATTAATAACTGGAGGAACAGATTAAGGTCAGTCAAAGTATGCTAGAAAAGCTACTGAATATAATGCAGAACTCCAAGATGGAAGGCACACAAAAAATGAACCATGAATGGTTGCTTTACCCATTCAGGAAACCAATGAAAACAAACTAAATTGCAGTACATAAACATATCCACGCATACAACCCTAGGGTTATGGAAAAGAAGAAGGAATTGTGGCAGAATATAAAATGGATAACACGTCAAAATCCATGTAATAAATATGAACAAATCAGATTGGCAAAACAGCAACATAAAATTTGGCTGAGAAACAACAAAATGACCGTATTACAAGATGATGCAGAAAAGATGTTACAAACCCTGAAGAACAGTAATACCAGGGAATGGTGGTCCCTACTAAATGGCCAGATGCACACACAAGACTCCATGATTGTGATGTACCTGAGGCTAGTTGGACGGAATATTTTACCGAGCTATATGGACTCTGCCCAAAGCAAAATGAGCAAACACAGCAAGTGAAGAATCCAACATGGCAACTTGGCTGGGAGCTCTGCGATATACAGAAGGCAATCCAGAGTCTAAATGCATGTAGAGCGCCACACCCTGATGGCCTCCCCAACATGACAATTAAACATAATACAGCTATTTGGGGATCAATATGCGATTGCATATTCAAGTTAATCCAGAAGACCAAGAACATTCCAGCAACATGGCAGCAAGCTACTCTAATCCCTATATTCAAACACGGGTCAACAAAAGAGCCAAGAAATTACTGTCCGCTTGCTCTGTTAGACCCATTTGGGAATTTTTTTGCGAAAATACTACATGAGAGACTGAATAGTTGGGCGACCAGGGAAAAGAAATACGCCACAAGACAAACAGGATTTGTGAAATCTATAGGAACAAACATCAACCTCTTCTTATTGAATTTATTAAAACATGAAGACATAAAATCGAAAATACAGATCTATGCAGCTTTTGTGGATCTAGAATTAGCCTTCGACTTGGTGAATAGAATTTACCTGTGCAATAAACTGCATTCATGTGGCTGGCCGAGTAACATCTTAGAACCCATCAAATTACTATATGAAAACACCACCATTAGAATCAGAATGTCCACGGAAGGTATACGCACAGAACCTATCAAGACATGGAACGGCCTAAAACAAGGCTGCCCCCTGACAGCCACATTGTTTCATTTATTTTAAAGCTGATTTTGAAGCAAATATATACACACCGCTGATAAATCCACCGAAACTCAACAACAAAGCATATCTTGCATCATGTATGCAGATGATATTGTACTACTAGCCAAAACCCGAAGAGGGTTGCAGATTGCACTAAAGAAACTAGAGGAATATATGATCAAAAACCAGCTTGAAATAAATGTGCAAAAAACAAAAATAATGTCCCTGATGAGACAAATAAAACGGAAAGGAGATACCATCACATTCTACATCGGGAAGGAAAAATTGCAACAAGTAAAGAAGGTAAAATACCTTGGGGTATGGCTAACGCAATCAACTACGGAGAAAGAATGGTCTCTACATCTTAAAGCTAAAACGCTATCGCTAGCGCGACAAGCCAAAAAACTACGCTAGAAATTTGGAAAGTTCTCTCTGGCTCCATTAATAACATTCTATAGGCAAAAAGCGATGGCAATTTTAACATATGGCACGGAAACAATGATAAATATCGAAAACACCATCTGGAAACAATTAGAAGGAATCTTTTGGAGGAAAGTACTAGCGCTACCAGCCTCATTTTCAATGGCACGCAATTGCGCAGAGCTTGCCCTATGATCTTTGGCCTCAACTGTAGTATGCAACTCGATCTGCATCAGAAAATAATGAGCGATACATATGTTCCACCACTTGAAATACTATGAAGCAGGAAAAACAGTATTAATGAACAACCATTGGACATATGGGAAAAAGCTGTTGAGGCTTAAAGAGAAGCATCAGGCATTTCTTTAGACATGCTGTTAAACAGGGCAAAAAAAGCAAAAAAGAGAATTGCGGATAATGATTGGTTACAGACGAACACCACGAAAGCCACGTACCAACATTATCTCCCATGCAGACTGGATGTCGGAGCAATTAACAAACTACCGTCATATCTAAAGATATTTCCATCATGTAAGATAATGAATACTTTTATGAGATTGCAGTTAAATATCTTACCAACACAAAAATCATGGTAGCTAGGAAAAAAATCCCAGGAGACCAAAAACATTGTAGGTTTTGTAATGACAATTGAAAGCCTGCACCACATCATAATGATATGCCCCGCTTTAATCGAAAAAAGAAATCTGTGCAGAGGATGATTTATGAACAACCAAGCACAACTCTATCCTGAAGATCCATGGGACCAAATTCTATCTGGAAATGATCTGGAATAAAATCATGGAAACCAGACAACTTGGATGAAATATAATAAGGACAATAGAATAAGGAGAAAGAAGAGAAAGAAACAGCCTCAGTATGCAGGACTAGATCTGACATCCGTGGATGTTATGATATGAACAAAGAGAAACGTATGATATTAGAACAAGATGAAAGGTTTGATTTGTGAACCGAAACATTTTAATAAAAAAAATTAAAAAAATAATTAGTGAAATTAACTTGTATCATGTTTTTCCTTTGTGACAAACAACAATATTTTTTCATCTTTTTCAGTGGAATATGAACACAAATCTGGGAATGGACATCCCGAGCGAAGCCGGGTACTTAAGATAATTATCTGTAGAATCCATTTGAGTGTCATGTGCAAGATAGGTTTTAAAATTGCTTCGCTACTTGTTCCTGGAAGAGTTTTGTTCCTGTCCAATTTGAAGGAGAGCAGATTCAATTTTTGCTGTGGATGTTTAGCTATTTTCTTTCTCGGGATGCATTTTCACTTGGTCCCTTCTCAATCTACCTGGGGTGGTATTACAGAAACTTTGCACCGTCGCAAATGCAATTGCACTAAGGCAAAAATATCCATATTACAAAAAACATATTGTTTAAATGTTGATTGTTTTGCACCAGGATAATGCTTTCCCTTAGTCCCAGGGCCCGATTCTGAGCTCTGGATAAAAGCAGTTTAAAAAAGCTGACATTCAATCCTCCAGTTTTCAGCACCACAATTCTGAGGTGGGTGGAAAGACTGGAAGGGAAATATTCTTTTGAGCTGTAAAAGCTGCTAAAATTCTTCATTGTGGGGGCAGCATGTGCAACAGTATTACAGTATTACAGCATACATTTCTTAAAATACTGACACTTTTCTAATTTAAGAGAGTGATCCTAAGCTCTTAGTCAATTAGAAAAGCGGTTTTGCAGTTTGGAAAATGCCTTAAATAACAGGGGTAAATGTGTGCAGTTGAGGTTAACGGCACCTCAAAGGTGCCGTTTTTTAACTCTGTTTTTATGACATACAAAATCAGAGCTGTGCCAGGAGAATTCCTGTTGGTTACCAGGGCTGGCGTCAGGCCGTAAATCAGGCACATGCAAAAGCAGAGGCTTTCATGTACCCACACTGCATACTTATTTTGTCAGAATAAGGTGAATTTAAGAAATGTGTTGTTCCTGCTTGGAACAACACATTTCTATTGTTATATAGACCTCTGAATCAGGCCCCAAGTCCTTGGACCTGGTGCAAAATGCAGTGGAAAGATTTATTTTTTAATTAGGGCAATGTTGGTCATAGTACTAATTGCACTTGCTTCTCTAGTATGGTTTCTACTATTGTTTGCTACAGAACATTGGGCCTCATTACAAGTACAGGGGTAAGTGGTAAAACTTGAGGTAATATAGCACCACCTTTAACACTCAGACAAATTAAGCGTTCCAGGAAATGTGAATTAGACCTGGCGGACCTACCACCACTAGCTGGCAGAATTATCCTCAGTGCTAATTCTGATGGCAGAATTAGCATCAAGAGTGAAGATGGTATTCCCACATTCCGCCAAAAACATAGTACAGTTACCTGCATACAGGTGATGGAAAACAGGTCACAGGTACACCCAATCCACTCTGAAAGATTACTAAAGGCCTGCACCCGAGCCAAACACACTTTCCAACACCATGCTGCTGCTAGCTTTCACCAACTGGGACATTCAGCTCCTCCTGCTCCACGTTGAGCTGCAGAGGCAAAAGAGCAGCTCAAGCCACATGACAGAGAGAGGTGGAGGAGATGCCATGAAAGGAGAGGCATATTCCCCGGGTCAGGCCCTCACGCTGGCCATAAACTGATATCCAGCTGATTACCCAGTACGAACTGAACAGGGAGTCTTGTGCAGAATTGATGTGCCCAAGTGGAACAGGTATGCTCAGACGTGGGTCCCATGCCTGCTGAGCATAGAGACTGAAACTACTCCTCACTGATGAGGCTCAACAAGGCCGAAACATGTTTGGGCATGCTTGTCTTCTCGTGTTGAAGGGATGTGACCAAGCACTTCGGTCTGGAGTGTCACTTTTGGGGTGGGACCAAGCCTGGTTTGCATATGGTCTTCCCCATTTTGTAATAGCTTCACAGTCGAAGAATGATGGTCTGGAGGGTTGACCAGAGCTATGCCAGAGGTAAAGATTCATTCTAAACCTTCCAGTCATCACACCTATGGTTTTGTCCAGCTGAACAGGGAGGCCATTGTAGAGCTACTCCTGAGGATCCATGATAACATACAGAGCAGGATTAACATAAGAACTGCCTTAACCCCAGGTGCTGAAGCTTGTGTTAGTCTTTCATTTTCTTGCAACTGGCACCTGCCAGCCCACTGTGGGCATGCTGCATGGCATGTCCCAGACCTCATTTTCACATGTGCTCGTGCCTTATGCTGGAAGCACGCATGCACCATGCCTTCCGGCACATCTCACTTCCCACCACCCAGGCACAGATGAATGCCACAAACGCGGGTCTCTATGCAGCAGACCACCGGCATATCATAATATCCACTCGGGACTGCACTCATGGGGCGTTGGTTGCCCCCATGCATCCGAAGGTGGATACCGCAACAGTAACTACATGAATGTCCAGGTCACCTGAGATGCTGACCTTGTGATGACATACTGCTGTGCCCACTTCCCTGGTCCCACACATGATGATATGGTCCTGCGGAAAAGCACACTGCCTGCATCCATGGAGAGCCACAGAGGCCAACGGACATGGATGCTGGGTGAGTACAAGTGCCAGCACACAAACCTATCTCGTAGCACAGATGAAATGCTATGTGAAAGGGGGAGCATGGCCACAACTCATCAATGCATGCCCTGTGAAGTCCCTGTACCTGCGGGGTCTGCCCTCTCACCCCTCACATGACAGCCACCAACCCACAGGACTACAAACAATACACACAGAGGACTGAAGGAACCACAATGCAATGGGGCACATGTCTCCACATCGAATGTCACAGCTCAACACTGAAGATAGACAATGCAACACTGTTAAAAAATAATGCCATGCAATTTGGTAACCATGTATGTGAAGCTGTAATGGAAGGAATGCAGAGACCACAAATATGCACATGAACAAATCACCCATCAGGGCACATGCATGGTAGAAACGTACAGGCCCACAACAGGCTACATGCACTCTGCAATGTCAATCACAGACCATGAGCGTGATGACTGCTGGTTGTGAGTTGTGCACATGGTGTAAAATGACAATGCATATGTTACCTCATTGTGAATGAGTCGGCATCCAATACCTGAGATGGACAACCATGATGTAGGACAATACATGGAAAATGAATGCATAGAGTGTCCATCCATATGCCTTTAGAAAAGGCAACACATGCACAATGCATTGTAACTGACACCTGTGACCTTGTTCCCTTGGAGGTGGCTCTGGATACCCCCTGCTGCCATTGCTACCAACACATGTGTGCAATCTACGTACACAATAGGAGATGGCCTACAATGAGGCACAAGCCTACTGAATGGCATTTTCGTTGTTTACACGGGACCGGAGGGGTCTTGATGTACGGGCCAGAGAAGGTTGGACAAATTATTCTTGCCTGTGACATCTTCTTCAGGCAACATATCCCCCTCACCCATGAGGAGGACATGCCTTCCCCAGAAGACGACGATTCAATGCCTGCAGGTGCAGTGCTGCCACGCAGTGAGTGGGAGGAGGGACAGGATAGTTGTCTGGTTTGGCAAGAATGAATTGACAATTATTTCTGCTTCTCACCTTTGTAGATAGCCACATCTTGAATACTTCACATTCACAAAGAAAGGATTATCCTAGCATTCCCTCATGTGAACAATTAGTTAATAATAATGCAGTGTCAAAAACATCCATGCCCAACACCAACGCCCTACCAATACCCACATCCCCAACACTAATGCCTCCCACACTAATCTGTGAGATCGCTGTACTGGGGTGCTGGTGAAGGAGCTCTCAGTGGGCATGGCGGAAATCGAGCTGCCACTATCCCCTTGATGTGCTGCAGTGTTAGGGTGATTGGACTCTTAACAGCCTCATTACTGGCTGGCATGGACTCAGCCAGCTGGCGCACCCTGTGCCCAACCAGCATGAGAGCAGCTGTGACTTCACCAATGCGACTGCTCTGCCTCTCAATTGAGCTGGCCTCAATGCTTCCTGGACGGCGTCCCTCATTGCCTGTGAAAGGGCCAATTACACCTGGGCAATGCGATCCAAGTGTTGTTTCCACAGCTCAATGTCATTTAGCCTACCCCAAATCCTTTTGAGGGTAATGTGAGGTACTAGGGAAGAGGTGCTTGGGCTTTGCTCCCTCCCTGATGGGCCTGAGACATGCACAGATGTGCCAACCCCATCAGTGCCACTGTCAAACACCTCCTCAGGGTGCCACAGCCGTGCCCGACTACCCAATACAAGAAATATGTGTTGGGGAAAGGATACAGGATAAGAGGAGAGTCTGGCTGGTTTCCTGCTCTCAGTAATGGCATCACCTATGATGCTGGTCGTGTTAGGGGCAGGCAGCACTGAGGTGGTGATTGCTGTGGGTGCAGTGGAGGTGGTTGCAGTAGGTGCAGAGGAGGTGGTCGTGGTGGGTGTAGTGAAGATGAGGGCAATGGTCATTTGTTGCCCGTTCATGTCTAGTTTATGTGTTGTCCCCATGTGTGCCACTTGTGTCTAGGGGGGATGGTGGTGGTGGTCTGTGCTCCAGGCTCAGTGGCCATGGCACTTTCTCTGTTGTCCCCATGTGTGCCACTTGTGTCTAGGGGGGATGGTGGTGGTGGTCTGTACCACAGGCTCAGTGGATCGTACCGTGCCAGTCAATGGGAAGGGTATGGCTTTGGGTGACATAGATGTTGGCCTCTTAGGAGCACATCCCTACTTTGCATCCTTGGATGTGCTGTGTGCAGAAGTGCTTGTGCCCTCTTCTCCTGCTTGGCTGCCTTGAGTACCTGGTGGGAGAGATGCATGCATTCTGACTCATTATCATATAAATCATGCCACTAATTTGGTCCTTTGTGTTGCTATTATACATGGGCTCTGAGAGTGGCATGCTGCCCTACATGCTCTTCTGAGAAGCTGCTGCTGATGGTAATCTTAATTTGTCAAATGCACTTCAAATATCAGAACATAACGTTGGTTGAATGTTCAGTTTTTTATTCCGTGAAAATGCAAAAGTGCATCCAGATATCAAGTGTATCCATTTCATGTGCCAATGTATTTTGGAGATAGTCCGTCTTCAGGGCTAAGACACTAGTTAATGTATCAGTTAAATTTAACAATTGGTGAATTATAAAGAAAGGGTTTACATGCCAATGCGCGTTCCATTCAGGGGATGAATAGGAAAAATCAAACAAACCAAATCAAAATAAAACATACATGACTTCATATGCGCTTACTGGGTGATCTGTGTGATCAAATAAATGATGTTTAGTAACTGCCTGTGTTGAATACATAGTGATTACCTGGCTTAGGAGCCGTGTGGCATATCTGGAGGAAGGTGTTCACCCTCATGCGATTAACCTAGAGGAAATCATCGGATGCAATAGTCATTCTAAACTGAGAGTAAACTGAGGTATACAGAGAGTCTGTGCAATACAGGAAAAAATGCACTCAGTTAAAACATGCATTACAGTTCAGAGTTTGCACCAAATACACTAAACATATTTATCATTTGTAATGTTCTGCTATGTTATCTTATATGTATATAGCTCCTCCTATAATATGTAATGTCACCAAAGTGCTGTAGAAAGCAAAGCCCTTCTGCAGAATGTGATCTGAAAAGATGAGACGGAGGAGCAATGCAATGCATGCAACAGAAATTGTTAATTTAGGCACTATACGAAAGCAGAAATGTCTAGTGTGGAAACATTTGAAGCCGACAAGTGGAGAGGCAATTACTGTATGGACGATGACAGAGACTATGTGACAGCTAGGCCACATTTGTTTGTGGGACTTAGCTGTAAAGCTACGTGCACATTGCTTATAGAGGAAAGTTGCGGGAATGACAAGTGTATGAACCCCTAGGTCAACTGTCTATAGTTTATGACACTGCTATACTTAACATGCAATACACTCTCATATGGCAGAAACCATGTGACAGTTGGATCACATTTTTGGTGGGACTCAGCTGCGTGCTATGGGGTGCAGTATTTCATGCAGGATACGTGCACAGTGAATGATAAGTAATCACATGAAATAGGCATTAAGCAGGTTGCTTAACTTGACCAAGCCTGCTGTTGTAGCACACCTTCTGAGAGTTATTTCCCCTTCAAATTCCCATTTCAGTATCTCACCGCTGGGGATCCAATACTCAGGGACATAGAAATCTTTATGCCACATTCATCCGGTCACTTCACTGATCTCACAGAAGCAGATGTCTGTGTCAGACAGCTGTAGGGGCCGCAACCGACAGGGGTTGGTGGAATGCTTGGCACCTCCCACACCATCTTGATGAGCTCCTCCCAGTAGAGGCCTGCTTTCCCCCAACATCTTGAGCAGTGGTGGAGGTGCTGGGCTCCGCTGTACTGCACAAAGGTAAGTGTTCCAAAAGCGGGATCTGGGCCCTATGAGTGTCTGGTGGTCTTGCGGGTGCCTTCTCCCATGGGAGCACTTTTTGTTTTTGCTCTAAATCAGGGCACTGTGGTTGTGCGGTGGTGGAATCCCAGCTTCCTGTCTCACAGCTTGTCTTTCGCCACCTGATGCATTAGGAGGGCTGTCATTTGATGCACTGGGATGGGTCTCTGTGCCTCTTTCATGGCTCTGTGGACAGTGGATATTCTTCTGTTCTCTGTTGTTTCAACAGTTGGTAGTTTCGAGGGAAAAAAAGCACATTCTGGTAAGCATAGAATTTGTGACGCATGGTCTGATCAACAGGCTTACTGCTAATTCTCAGGCAGGCACAAAGGAAAGTGGCAAGAAAGAGGTCCCACTCAGCTGCCCTGTTAGGGGTAGGACTGGGTCTTCTGTTCCCCCTGAGGCATTTCTGAGGAGTTCTTACCCTCTCTTGACAAGGCTGGCGTACTGACCTTGTCATTGTTTTTTGGCAAACTCCTGTTTCAAATCCCTGATAGGAGCACCTTTGGCTCTGGGAAGCCTTCTTGGACATGACCTGAGAACAAGACTCAACCTTTGCTAACTGCCTCACAAATAAAAACCACTGTATGAGTACCAATAGCCTTACACCCAACCAAGACAAAACAGAAATCACGAACTCGGCCAACGGCCGGTTGAAGCAACACCAAATGTTATGGCCTATTCTATGGTAAACCAACCGGTTACCAGACATTTGGTCGAGGTCGAAAAAAATTGGTCGACCAGACAAATGGTCGAACCAATTTGGTCGAAAACCAAATGGTTGAATTTTTTATTTTTTTATTTTCACCCCTTTTTTTGGGGGGGGGGTCCCACCAACCCCCTTTTTTTTCTAAAAACCCATTTTTGTAAAAAACAAAAACCCGAAAAATAAATATATAATTAAAAAAAAAATTCGACCATTTGGTTTTCGACCAAATTGCGTCGACCAAATGTCATTCGACCAGTTTTAGGTCGACCAAATGTCTGGACACCAAACCAACCAGAACCATCCAAAGTGCTTAAAAATCAAAGGATATTAATGGACCATGACTTAACACTCAAACTGCAAGTCAACACAGTAACAAAGAAGTGCTTCTTCCACTTACACACTATCAAGAGGATACTGCCCTTTTTCAACTTTCCACATGGAACACCCACCGTTATCTCTCTCGTTATGTGAAGAATATATCATGCCAAGGCATTTATGTCAGAATGCCAGACAACCTTACCAAAAAATTACAATGAATACAGAATGCAGCAGCAAGACTACTCCTCACACTCACTAAAAGAAAACACATTGAACAAGCACTTAGAACCCTGCATTGGCTACCAGGTAAAAAACGAATTTCCTTCAAAACACTCTGCATAACACGCAGGGCAGTCCACGGCCAAGGAACTCCATACACACAGGGAAACATTTCAATCTACAAACAAAACCGAACACTAAGGTCAAGCTTTGATTTTTGCCTCAAACCTAAACAATACTCAAAAATGTGGTGGAACACCATTTTCCTAGAAATACGAACAACAGAAGATCTCCTTAAAAAAAACTGAAACCCGATGAGCCGAAACAGGGCCACCAAAAGAAATAAAGCATTGTAGAGCAAATCAGCATAGAACAGTGGTCTTCACAATGTTTTGGCCTGACCCTCCCTGAGCAAAATGTTGTCAGGCTGGCCCGCCCACAGTAAGTGCAAATGTTGATGACCTATCGGGTGCTGTCACCACACCCTACTCCCATTATAGTCCCTGGCTTCCCCCACCTGCTCCCATCAGAGTCTCTGGGCTTCCTCATCCCACTCCTAACCCAGTCCCTGGGCTCTACCACCCCACCACAGACCCTGGGCTCTCCCCACCCTGCTCCCACCAAAGTCCCCGGTCTCTCCCCATCCTGCTTCCACCACAGCCCATGGGATCCCCCAACACCACTCCCACCACAGTCCCAGGGCCAGCCTTGACATGGAGGGGCATAAATGATTTCCCCAGATAATCCACAGTGACCGAGCGTACCGAGGGACCAGAACAAATCAAGGGGTGTTCGGGTGGTTCTGTCCCCCATGAAATCTTTTCAAAATAATGGGTTGAAATGAAGCATTTTAGAAAATTTTGTTTTAAAAAAAATTGGGTAAAAGCCAAACAGTTTACAATTGACACTGGGGTGGTCCAGAAGAAAGACATGGTACTTATTTCTACTGGACATCTATAATAGATGTCCAGTAAAAAGATACCATCTCTTTCCCCTGGGCCCCACAGCACCTAACACACTCACATAACCAACGTGATTATGTGTGTATGCGAGGCGCTGGGGGGCCCAGGCGACAGGCATGGTATTTTTATACTGGACAGTTATGATAGATGCCCAGTATAAAAATACCATCCTTGTCCCCTGGGCACCTGGGAGCCTCAGAAGGAAAGCTGATTTTGGCAGGTGTATAGGGAGATTGTGCAACAAAGGAATTTTTAAAATGTCTTGGTTGTACAACTCCCGAATCGCCAAAATCAGCACCACGGACCAACACAAACACACACACACACATTCAAACAGCATTCACACAGAAAGCACTCTTATCATTTACACAAGCAGCCGTCATAATACTCTCACTAATAAAACAAGCATACATGCAACCATACACATATTTAAATAAAAAATAAATGAACATAAATGAAGTTTCCTTCCCAGCACTCCAGATCCTGCATCATGAATAGGAATCTGGAAGCAAGAGATTCCTGGTTCCTGCACAGGGGTGCAGGTGCCAGAACATGCATGCTGAAAAGCCCTGCTCCAGCCTGCTCTGTCTATATGTGCAAGGAGGTGCAGAAGTTCCCGCTTGCAGATACAGACATGCACTTCCCTAGCCAGCATTTCCAATGTGCTATGCAAGGCTGGTGAAGCAAAACAGCTCCAGCCTGCTTGGCTCATTGAGCATGTTCTTTCCAAAAGATCGGAAATGCCCCCACCCTTTACACAAACAACCCCACAGCTCCCCAACCCGCTCCAAAAATAATCCTAGACCCCACACGCTCCAAAACAACTCCAGGGCTCCCCCACCCACTCCAAAAACAATCCAAAAGACCCCCCCATTCTTTCCACAAACCACTCCAGGACCCCTTCCTTACCTCGTATAATCCGAGTCCCGTTTAGTTTCTACGTCCAAACACCCTGGAAGCTCACACTCTGGAAAGGGTTACAGAACACGCTTCCTGGTTATCTATTTTCTGGGTCAGCTACTCTCACTGACCCTAAGCCTTACCCCATCACATTGAGCATGTGTGGCGGGGGCCATGGTAGAATGGGATATGCACGAACGTGCATTCCCCATCCCATTCTGGATTTTTCCTTTCTCCCTTTTTTTAAAATGTTAAATAACCCTATTAAAAACTGTAATACTCTGCATACTCATCCACAAACACTGAACAAATCACACTCATACCTCTGCGGCATAGAGATAAAAAACCACCACAAACCTCACTTACTTGACAACATCCAATAAGAAACTAAACCAATCACACACAAATCACACGATACACACTCACACACCAAACAGCACATAACCTCTACCAACTAAAACAAACCAGCACACAGGGACCAGTTTTTCTGAACTGAACCTACCAACAGCACAACAAGGCAATCTTGCGCTTTTACCTCTCAATCGCACCTAACCCCCGTCCTTTTCAGATCCACCTGGATGCCTGGAGCCCATGGGCTTCATTACGAGGCAGGCGGTAAGGGATTATCGGCACCGGTAAGGGCACCGGTGCGGGTAATCCCTTACTGCCCTACTACGAGTTCCATTTGCGGGTCCTCCCTTAATGCCTGGTTTTTCCAGGCGTTAAGGATGGGACCCGCAAAGGGACTCTGGAGCTATTAACTGTACCGCAATTTGCGGTACCGTTATTAGCGCCTTCCCCATTCCCATTGAGCCCTATGGGGGCTCAAATGGGAATGGGGAAGGGCCCTGGTGAATGGGGAATTACCGGTCCCGCCAACCTTGGAATGGACCGGTAATTGCTCCATTCACCAGGGCGGAGTCGGAAGGGTTTTGGAGGCAGCCATGGCGCTAATAGCGCCATGGCTACATCCAACCTCGTAATGGCGCCCCATGAAAATGCAGCATTGTGTTGTATAAATCACAATAACATAATAATGGCTTGACATGCTTTTTGTACGTTTTATGTACCTTTCCTCTAATGTTCTCTTAGAGAAGCGACTGTGTGTAACGTTAACTGTAGCAGGAAAGGCTGCGAGAGAATTGCTTCAAGCATCTGGGAGCTGAGATAAGGTACCACGGTGGGGAAGCGAACACCAGCCAACCAGGCTAATTTTACAGACCCTTGTTTGGAAGAAGGGGCTGTCACCAGTGACCCAAGGCAAGATTTCCATCCTGGATTGCAGCGGTGAGTACATTCTGCACCCCGCTGTACGTGCTGGGTAGGAGTTGGCATTTCTGAGTCTTACCAGGCCTTTTACGAAATTGAGGGGTCAGTGTGGTGTTTGGGGCTTTTGTACCCACACCCCCAGGAGATTTGTGGAAACCTGCTGAGGGCATAGCGCACTGTTATCTCTGCTGAACTGTGCTACAGCGCTTTCCTGATGCGGAAACACAGCGTTATCTCAATTGCAGCAACTGTCGTGGTCAAGTGGGTGGCGATGGGAGGGCGCCGTCTGTGCTTGGACCTCTCGTGGTTAAGTTTGTCTCCACTGGAGAGCTAGTCTAACACGATGGGTGTGGAAGAGGAGAGCATCTCCAGTCCCAGGGTGGGGACTTTGCCCAGCAAGGAAGGACAGAAGATTTCCCCTACTAAAGAGGGCTTGAGGACAAGTGCACTCACCCATATACATACACACACACACACACACACACACATAGGGGGTCTTTCCGAGTAGGGCGCAAAGGGATACCGGGCACCGTTAAGGACATCAGTGCCGGTAAACCCTTTGTGCCCTACTACGAGATCCCTTTGCGGCCCGTCCTTAACACCTGCTTTTACCAGAGCTAATAACGGTACCGTAATTTACTGTACCGTTATTAGCACCCTCCCCATTGAGCCCCCTTTTCAATGGGGACTTACCAGTCCCGCAAAGGTCGGACTAGACCGGTAAGTCCCCATTGAACGAGGGCTGACACAGTACCAGTAATGGTGCTAGTCATGGCGCTAATAGCGCCATGACTAGCACCAACCTCGGAATGAGGGCCATAGTCAGTCTCAACGGGGCTGCCCCAGAAGACAGTGAGACTGACGGTGGCCAATGAGACAAATAAACTGACTAGTAAAATGGCTAGTAAAATAACAGATTATTATTCGCTACAGACATCCATCTGCAAACAAACAGCAAACAATCTCTGTGTAGATTTGGTGGTAGAGCTAATGGTAGCCTTCCCTTGTCTGGGCTCTAAGACCATTGAGGCAGTGGTCAAGGCTCTTATCACCTCTGTAACTGATTTAACGACTGCAATACCTTCCAGCTCCCCTATTGCATCAAAAGTGCCTAAGACACGAAATAGGAGCTTAACTCTATTTGGATGGAGATGCAACTCAGCACTGATTGAGCTGGCCTGTGTCCAGGACATTAACATTCTCCTTGGAGCTTGTGAAGAGAGCTTTAATGATGAGTGTGAATGGGAGTCCCCCAACCCTCCTCCAGGACTTTCACCATCTAATTTATCTGCCGTGATAAGCATTGCCGAAGTAACAGCTAAAACAAAAGGCATGGTCTAACAAGATTTGAAGGACAGCAGCTTTTCGGCTGCTATATTTTCAATTTTGGAATCACTATTGACTGATCTAACACTTAAACATGAGGCCATGGAGACAACATTGAAAGTTTGCTGTGATAATTTCAGAAAAGCTTGCACACCCACTTTACAAGCTCCTGAAGACCTCCTATCCACTATCTAGAGGAGTAGCCTGAGAGGCAAAGAAGTCAATACCATCTACAAACTCCTCCAAAAAGATGCTCCGAGTAGGGAGGTACCCAAGTCGGAAAGGGAGGAGCTAGAGGAGTTGGAATCAACTGCTTGGCACAAACGACCTAGGAAAAGAACTATAAAGCAGGCACCAATGTTTGAACATCTGGCAGAAAAGAAAAGGAGGAAGATAACATTGATTGTGGCACCTGCATCCTTGCCCACTCAGAGCTGCGGTGCGGGTCCTATCAGCCTCAGGGAACAAATGGTGAGGAGTGAACTTCAGCATCCGAAGATTTCCAATTGTGCAACTATCATGCCGGAAGAAGTGGAGAGCTGGAGAGTGATGTCCTTAGTAGGGTTGGCAGCCAAGGGAGCCAAGGGATAAAATATAGCCATAGCAACGCACCCCCTAAGGGCACTGGCGCAGTGGTGCAAATTAACTTCAAAGGGACAAGGGCCAATAAGCAGCAAGGACAGGGTTTTTGCCCAGGCTGTATTTCCCAGGTGCCTCAGGGAGACACAAAAGAAGGTCAGAGTCACAATCTCGAGGGCCTATGTTCGGTCAATCAGAATGTTAGGACCAGAAGCTCAGGCTGCCCTGGGATCAGCGTTATGACAGTGAGTTGACCTGAGGAAGAGTGAAGATACTTTGCCAACTGGCAGTCTCAGTGCCAAAGCATCCAACACCCACAACCTCTCTTAAGGCAATGCAAATCAGAAGTTTGTTTTGTAGAAGCAGCAGCTTCTTTTTGGATCAGTCGAGATTCTTAGCTTTGCTATATGTTATCATCCCACTTCGATCTATAAAACCAAGTGACATTAAGATCGTGGACATATGCAAGGAATTTGACTTTGCAACTTCCCTACTGCACTTTTGTTATGAAAGTATCCTGTGGTACATTATGGAACATGGCTACGCCATCTATAAGCTGGGCTGTGACTGTACTATCATTGACCCGGAGGGCAGCTCCAGCCAAACATACCCACAAATTAATCAAGGGAGGCAATCTGGACTGAATCTAATTGGAACAGTTACAAGAGGGGGATCAATTTCAACAGCTCAGCCCAGGTCTTTGGCCCAGCAGACTCCTGGTGGCACAGGGAATGTGATTCCAGGTGGGGAGGGGGATGAATCCCAGTGAGCCTTGTTGGCCTCTCTGGTGGAAATGAGAGGTGCCCAACATCCCTAACCCAGCCTCCGATCTTCCTTATTTGATGTTCAGTTGGAACACCAGGGGTCACACCCTTCTAAGACATGGGCTATTTAATTATCTTGATGGGCTTTATGCGGTTTTATTGCAGAAAACTTGGCTGACGGAACCTTTGGTGGTGGAATGCTGGAATTATGTAATCTGTCCGGCAGAAGCGTTGCTAGGGGGTGGTTTAGGGGGCTATAGCCCCGGGTCTTTTGGTTGTAGCCCCGGATAGAAGCTCAGGGGCTACAGCCAAAAGGCTGGCTAGCCCCACGTCCGACAGTCCCAACATTAACGTAGCACTGGATCTTTTCCAGACCTAGCAACACCCCTGCCGTCCGGCAAGAAAGGGACCCAGAGGTTAACCTAAGGGAGGACTTGCATTGGGGGTGAGCAGCCCAATGGGCATCGTGGAGGTACAAATATCATCTGTGAACATTCTTGCAGCTATGGGGACTCCTTGTCAACCTATGGGCTCACCTTACCCCCGGAAACTGCTGTTCATTAATGTCTATGTTCCTCCTTATGCTGTGGAGGTTGCGGTCACTCTGGGTGAGCTGGAGGTGTTGTTGAGGGACATGAAATATAAAGGCCCAATATTTTTGTGTGGAGATTTCAATGCTAGGATGCGCCTGCCAATGGGATAGGCCATGGGTGGTATTGGTGGCCTAGATCTAGACCAAGGCGTTGAGCATGGTGGAGGTTCCTTTAGGACACAACAATGGGGAGTCGATGTGGCCTGTATGTTCATGTTGTATAGCTTTGTTGCCGTTATTAGTGCTCATACCTCCGATTGCCCTCCTAAGTTTACCAGGGTGGGCGTAGGGGGTAGCAGTATCTGGGACTACATGTTCATTGCAAACTCTGATACAATGGCGATCATTACCCCATACTGGCGAACCTGAGGCTGCAGCAGACACCTCCTAGTCCAAGAACCACTGCCCTGTTTAGTGTTGGTCCAAGCCTAAATCATGTCTCTTATAGCAATGCGGGCCGGGATAGGGCAGTGAAGGCAGCGGGAACCATCTTGGAATTGTCTGGGCTGGAGGTGAAGGGTTGTTTGGCAAAGACCCAAATGGAGGTCCTGTGCCAGTTTCAGACCCACATGACTATTATCCAACATCATGCCATAAGGCTCCCCCCCAATGGCAGGTAGAAAGGCATTGGGAATAAAGATCCCTCACAGCATTCACTATGATCGGGAAATCAGCGACAGAAAGAGACGATTCAGTGGAGAACTATGAGCAATAACGTTAACTGAGCTATCTCCAGCAGCCCATAGTGAAAAGGTTAAGATGCTGGTCTTATTGTACTCCAACACTAGGGTCAAGGTCAGGGTTGACAGGTATGGGGATTTCACTGCCTGGGTGCCAACTGCTAAGGGCTTGAAACAGGGTTGTACTGTGGCCCCTATGCTGTTCAACCTATACCTGGCCAACCTGGCAGTGGCTCTACTCAAACCAGCTGCTCTTCCGCCAAAGTTGGGCTCCATGTCACTTCAATGGCTAGGTTACACCGATGATCTGGCTATTCTCAACCTCAGCCCTGGAGGGCTACAAAGCTCCTTGAACAACTTAAATAAATATGCTGATGACAATTTTGTTACTATTAATATTGCCAAAACCAAGATAATAGTCTTCAAACCGGCAAGGATTACTGTAAAAGCAAAATTCACTTGGTAATTGTCAGGAACCAAATTGGAGGAGGTGACGACCTACAAATACCTGGAGATCCACTTGGACTCCAGGTTAAATGGGTCGGCCCATTCGCAATGCGTCTAACTTAAGTCTAGTGCAGTGTCAGGGGTGATAAGGACACTCGCTCTAAGGGGCAGAGGGTTTTCGGTTGGCTCTGTGCTGAAGCTTTACAAAGCTAAGGTTGTACCCTTAATGCTCTGTGTGGCAGAATCATGGTCCCAAGCAAGGATTGAGGAGGTTGGCAGGCTCGAAAGAACACTACTGAAGAGCCTGCTGCAGTTACCAACTCGCACTGCATTTGAAATGATCCTGTTGGATTTTGACCTTATGGCCATTCAACATAGGATGGACCGAGGCAAGCAAAACGTATTCTGGAAATGTTCTCATGGCCCTGAAGGATATCTATCAAATTCAATCTTGGAGGTATATAAATCACGTGCATCCCTCTTGGTAGGCAGTAATCTCATATGAGTATGCGAGACGGCCAAGCAGTGGCTACAGTACGGACCAACAAATATCTTCAGATGTTTCATGCAGCTTTTTAAACTAATAGTGAAGGTCATATGACGAGAGCATGGTCTAGATCCGGCATTGCTTATCTCGGGCACCAAAAATCAGGCTGTGGAGTTTATGCAATACACACAGAAGAGGATGATTCTCCCTACATATATTCAGCAGTGCCTGGGTAATCATTTGGTGTGGGAGTGTCTAAAGTTAAAATGCAATATAGGCAAAACTTGGGAAAACGAGGGAGCTCGGCATCAGGTCCCCAGAGCAAATAGGCAGTGCCGCCTCTTTGGGGAGGGAACATTACAATCGGCTAGACATCTTCTGTGCCAATGTGAATCACTAGCAGCACTGAGGACGGTGACTAGGGCAGCTGTAGGGTGGGGAGAGAACAGCCTTGGAGACTGGGTGTGGGAAGTATTTATGGAGGGAAACAAGCATGCTTGTATTGTTTTTTTCAATTTGTTTAGGAGATAAATTGCCAATATTTTGAAGGATTTGCCATGAAGTAGGGGGTGGGGAATGACCATTGTTCTCCAACCAGCTTCTCTTTGGTCTTAAAATCTATGAGCGTTTGTTTTGAACTCTCTATATATTCTGAAGTGATGTTCTGGAGGTAATGCATTGGTTTTTGAAATGTTCAATAAACTAAATCACAATTAAAAAATAAATATAACAACATAACTTGATAGTGGCTGTCTCGGCCTCCCTCGCACCTTGAACTTGAAGCTGTGTAATTACCTGAAGCACTATGTGTGAAATCGTGTTGCTCGCCGTACACAAGAATCTGTGGGCCTGGTCCCACTGCTCTTCCTTTGTCTGTGTGTGGAGATGGCTTGTCTGCCCTGGATATGCACGCCTCCAAGGGGATTTCGAGCCTGTAGGTGGCGGCTCAAACAACCACAGCCAGTGGTGAGTACATTTCAGGTATACTACACCCCCACTATTACAGATATAAAATTCCAACCTCATGTCATTTAAAGAGGCATGCTGCAGCTTTGCCTTACACTGCCCGAAACCTCAATCGCCTGTGAATTTCAACCAGATATATGCTCACCCATGACATCCTAGGACATGCATTGCCTAGCTGAATTATTAACCTAACATTCTTAGCATGCCCAATGAAATGCTGCTGTACAGCATGAATGCATACTTCACATGGTATCTTTCAGGAAACCCTAATAAGTGGCTTGTAAAATGTGCTGCGAGAATAAACACAAATGTTTAAACAGTACGAAAGCAGGAGTGCCTTGAACAGATACCTCAAGAAACTTAATATTTTGTTTGAGCGTTTTGACCTGCAGATCCTGAATGATAACCATGTAAGGCCTACCTTTTCTAATACAAGTGTCATACATGTAATCATGTATCACGTCAAATCACATGAAGCTAGCAAAAAAGTAACCAGCTATTTTGATCACAATATGCTGACAGCACAACAAATGCATAAATCACACAGAATGGCAGTCTGATGTGTGGCATGAGAACCAGACATGCTGGTCCAATTCTCCAATTGTCATGACATAATGAGAGGCTGCCAAATACAATGTGTCTCTCACGCTTAGCATCAACATGTTAAGCCATGGAAGAACTGTCAAAGGCAATTAAGAGGGTGCACCACCTCAAGTGGCAGTGATCCCCCATCCAGGAAGAGGGTCAAGTGTGGCACAGGCCCTCCCACACTGGTAAGGTGGTTAAGTCTGCCTTATTTAGTCAGCAACAACTTTGTTACATTGGCCCCTACATTCTGATTGCTGAGCACGCAGCTGTGGGTGGATCCTTTGCTAATTCGCAGGTGGGTTAAGCACATGTGGTGTAAATCCCTGAGACGACAATCTGTTGGCAATGTGGATCTGTGCCTGGTCCCTAGATTTCATAAATCCCATATGGCCTCTTCCTTTAGGCAGTTCCTCCATTGGCTTCTTGTACGCAAGAGAATCCCCTTAAAACTAGAATAGCTGGTCTTTCAGTGTATTCACTGACTTGCCCATGATATCTTGCCAGCAGTATCCATCTTCACCGGGCTAACAGAACACCTCAATCCCAAAAGGCATTGCTGTTAGCTATTCCCTGAACCACACGTAACAATAGAGGAAACTGGGATTCTGCAGTCCTTGGCGCTCATCTCTGGAACTCTTTGCCAATACCGCTTCCAATACAGGAATCAATACATTCCTCTTGTAAGATATTGAACCCCAATCTCTTTTTCGAGGCTTCACTTCCCCTTGTTTCCTCTTGCTGCAGTTTCTGCTCTCCAATTAACACCTGCACCCAGATGCAATTGAAACTGCATTGTCTTCTTTGTTGCACAGTATAAATGTATACATGAATATATGTATAAACGTAAACACACACAAACCTGCAACATCCCACTTCAAACGCCACAGCAGCAAGTGCTACTGGCAGCACCCTCTGCCCTGTCAACACTCCTGACAGTGCAACAATAAACACTGCTCCCACTCCTTCAGCTACCCAGAACAACACCAGATCACCTTCACCTACACCTTACCATATGGACAGAGAAAGTTGCATCTACGCTCTGGGGAGTGGAGATGATTCTTGCTTTGATAGCCCTTCGAGCTGCATTTCCAATCAGGTAGTGTGATGTCATGACAGTGTCCATGCCTATTTTAGCTTGTCTTTCGCTATGCAGCACTCCTCACCCCTTACATTTTGCAATAATTCAAAATTGTACATCTGTTTTCTCTTTTGCTTTCATTTCACCCGTATTGGGTCACCTTTTGTTACTGGACTGGTTAATTCATGATCGGTTTATTTAGCTGGAAACACCACATTGATAAACTACTATCTGTTTTCTGGACTGCTGCTGCCTCCCTCGTCTGCTTGATTTTTATTACATGCTGCTGAGTCTGGCTTCATCCGCTCCTAGATTTGCTTCTACCTGTTCCTCCGGGTCCAGGTACTGATGACCCTTGTCTTAACCTCTTCTTTGCACAATAGTGGTCTCTTCCACAGAGCCCAGTCTGCTGCTCCACACTGGTGTTCCCAGACCCCGCCCGGCCTTCTCTCTTTCCGTATTCTTCCTGGGGGTCATTCATATCTTCACCCACCTCCCCTCACTGGGACCTCTGCTCCTTCCACCTTGTCCACTATTCTTAGGAAAATGGACTCTAGGAGCTGAGCAACTTACCATCACTGATATACTGGGTAAACGTTTCGCTTGTTGGACAATTAGTGTTGCTCTGTCTACTTCCCTGCCCTTTCACGTCTTTCTGCCATTGGGAATTAAGGGTTCCCCGCCCCTTATTTCTCCATATGTACATTTCCTACCTGACATTATACAGGTATGGCACAAAACATATGAAGACTGTGAGGGTGATCTTGAAGATGTTCTTGGTGCAGGCACTAGCACTTTTACAGGCTTGAAGCACCTGTATTATTTCTGCTCGGGTCCATCCCCCTTGATCTAAAGCTCTGACAGTGCTAAACAGGCTTTGCACAAAGGTGGAGCCCCAGGATGCCCAAACAGTGGAGAAAGTCATTGGCATTTTAAATGCTTTGTTGAGGCTGGAGAAGAAGGTGAGTTATTAGCACTCATGCCATTGCAGGATTCAAGAAAATGCAACGACTGCGGCAACTCTCCAGAGGAAGAGATTTAGTGAAACTAAAGAGGCATGATCTGCACTCTGATATCCTGGAGATGATGACATTGACTCTGGTTCATTTGACCTGCCCGGAAAGAGCTGCACCAACCTATTCCACCTTTACTAATGAGAACCCCACCACTACTGTCGGGATGCAGATTGGGATGCATGTGCAGCATCCCAGCCAGGTAAAAAGGTTTAGGCTGAGATAAACCTATTGGTAAGTACCACATGTGAGCAGGTTGAGTTGTGCACGTCAGAAAGCACATGAATCAGTTTTAGTTCAGTTTGACACCTAATAGATAAAACATACAGCAACACAAAATGAGCAACAAATATAGCAGTGTTGCAGTTGCAGAAGTTATAAATATGGCAGCGTGTAATAGGCCCAATATTTAGAAATAGTAAACAAGGTTATGTTTTGAGTGAAATGCGGGAAAGGAGTTAAAGTAGGTGGAAGATGGAGTCACAAAGGTATTGTGGTAAAAGCGAGGTCAGCGGGGCGACATGGCAAGAGTGCCACCATATTATATGTCAAGGCTTAGCACACAATGAACAGAATGAAGGATCTAATGTGGAGTTGCAGCACTGTTCAGCTCAGTCCCAAGAAAAATCCACTTTCCATTCCCCAAGAGAGAAGCTGTGGTCAGAAGCATCCATGCAGCGCAGATAAACGCTAATAATATCCAGCTGCTGAGCTCACAGGTGGTGGGAATGGAATGTTAGATGTGGGGAGGGTAGGTAGGGATGTGCCCTTCGAAGTAAAAATTCACAAGAACAGGGAACAAAGTCTTGCGATGCCAACAGGCCAGGCGAACATTTAGAGCACTACTGCCCTCATCACAGAGTGGTCATCCCGCTCTGTGGTGTCTACAAGTAGACGCCAAACCAAAGCAAAGAAATCCCTGAAATTCAGAGTGGTGCTATGGTCATGTTACTACTGGGCACCTGGGTTTGAAGGAGATAAGAGGAAACCATATCTGGAATGTACCATAATTTGGGATAGGAGGAGCAGAGGTGATGGCAGTAAATTTACTTTAAAGGATAGTTCCGGGACTTTTTTTTATTGTCCCTATGGTTCGGCCATGTGTTTTTAAGCATAACTCGGTAGATCGTAGAAAACTTTCCTATGGACCTTACCCGACTTTTCGTCCATTAACGCACTCGAAATCAGCCGCCATTTTCTGATAATCCTATCATTTCCCCCCATCGCCCTGGCTCACCTGCTTTTGCGGCACTAAATCAAATCCCCCGCCCCTGAAACAGACTTTATCAAAACATTCATATTCCCCGCCTCTATCCGTGACGTGACTGAGCTGCGTAGGCAAACGCGCCCAGGCGTCTTCTACGCGACTCCACACAGAACCCGGAAATCAACACAGATGAGCTCACACAACACAGCGCGCCACAATTGGGAATATGAAACTGTACTTTTAAATTAAACCGCAAGATTGTAAATTTGGTAAAGTACATTTATTTGACATCAAATGTTTTGAGAATATTCAGCGATTTGCATTTTTATTTGCTCACGTTCCAAAAAGTTCGTTTTGAGGCACGCGATGTTCCTTTGCTGTACACAGGGTCTTAGATCATCTCACAATACAGCGCCACAATTCGGAATATGAAACTGTGGTTTAAAAGCAAACGGCAAGATTGTACATTTGGCAAAGTACATTTATTTGACATCAAATGTTTTGAGAATATTCAGCGATTTGCATTTTTATTTGCTCTCGATCCAAAATAGTTCGTCTTGAGGCAAGCAATGTTCGTGTGCAGTACACAGGGTGTTGGTTTACGATAAAATAAGCTCTTCGGTCGCACTGATAATCGCATGGCTGTTCCAACAACGAGGCACTAGGGCACCACAACGGTCTGTATGTTGCATCTAGCCGTTAGTACCGCGTAAGGGCATACTTGTACTTGGCGATCGTCCCATAAAATGGTCAGAGTGGTAACGTTGTTCACGCGGAGAAGCAACTGGCGGTTAAAAAACCCATCCGCCGGTGTCTGGTACTCGTGACACATGCAATAATGAATGATGTACCTGTTTGAAAAACATAAAAAATGAAATTAGTCTCACCATCAGATCTTTATTAAAATTATTCATTTTATATATTAGGTCGGGAAATTATTTCATAGCTAGGACAGTGCAACTGGGTATTATACGTCAAGGGGGGGCTGTAGGATACTGAGACAGTCCCCCAGTGCAGGGGTTGACAGGGAGGCAGTGCAGGTGGAGAGTGGAAGGGCCCAGGACCGAGGTCGCAGACAGTGGACCAGTTGTAGCAGGGGAGAGGGAGAGAGAAAGCAGAAGCAAAGAGGAAGGTTTTGAGGTGCTTCCGTAAAAGGAGATGGTTCTCCTCAAGATAGTGCGCGGTACAAAACAATATGCCACATAGAACGAACAAGTACAACTTAACCCGTCTTTAAAGCTACTGTATAGTAATTAAATTGCGGTATAAACTCATCTAAAGAGTTACTTACATTATATTTGCATTTTCCATTGTGTCTGTGCGTAGGGCAGCCCCGAAATACCACTCCTTCTATGCCGACGTTATTTCTTCTAATAAACGAACATTAAATGGCTTTCGTTTCTGAAATTTTATTCATTATCGTTTCTTACGCTATTGCACCACTCCCCCAAAAAGAAGTCTTTCGGGATGGTCCCGGCCTGTCAAGGTCAAATAACAATAGAACCTTATATTGAGTCGTGGGCCATTCCGGCACCCGAGCAAAAAATCAAAGCAGCTGACCTTCACTTTGAACAAGCACACATTCCTAGTTAGCTACATTCAGTGTAAGGCCATCTCACAGGACTTGAAATTTACACTCAATCTTTGCATTTTGTCTGCGTGCTTTGCAGCCCCAGAGAACCATAAATACGGAGACATTCTATATTTTTTGAAAAATGATTTATATTACTGTTTGGTTTAATTTAATGCGCAAATGAACAAGGTTGGATAGACACATTGCATGTACACTGAGCAATCACTTTTATTTACACATTTCATAGATACACATATTCAATGGGCCTGCGACATGAGGAGACTCGAGAGAACAAACAATCAAATTACAATCATTTAAACCGTGATGTGTATTTCTCAATGAGCTCTTCTTTAGGTGGACATGGAACAGAGGCAATGTTGGGTGGCAATGCAGTTGTCCCCTGCACGCACAGGTTCGTTCACAACTCCATTTATGTGCCTATCTAGGACGTCAACAATAAGTCTCTCAATAAACTCATAATACATATCCTCAAACACTGGTTTGATCACCCATTGTTTACTTCTTTTAGTGAAGGCCTTATTGTAGCGAAGCGTCCCTAAAGTTCCGGTCGTCCTACTTTGTTGACGGCCAACATTTTGGTTATGTGCCAAGACCGCTAGAAGAGTCCGATTTATCATGCCTTCCATGCCAAAATGCAATCGTTTTGGCCTGTACTTTAGGCACATATTGTGGAACACCTCCAAATCTCCTGTGTGGCAGAATTCCGTGAGTCCCCTCAAATCTCTTGTTATAGTTTTATCAAATACAATCTTTTCAATGGCTTTGTGAGTGGGTGATGAAGGAATCAACCACTTCTTCTTCCGTGCCTCCTCTGTGGACAAATGGCCATGTTCACAATTGTGGAAATGTTGGTTTGTGTTCCAACGGTGAAAGTTGGTACAGTGTAGCATTACTGACCGCCATTTTTCCAGTAGAATTTCCAACAACCCTCCACATGTTTTTGAGCTCCACCAAAGATGGTTGCTGATTGACTTGGACCACTGTGAAATACCTTGCATATCTTTTTTTTTACCTGCAGCCGACATTTTTTTATTGATTGTTTTTGCAAGATGCCAAACGTCAAATTGGTGATTCATATTTTTGTACTCTTCTCTCATTGTCTTGGCAATTGAATCGTGTCTGTCCGTGGCTATCAGGTCGATCACCATTCCCCGCGATTGTAGTTCTTGCAATGATGCTACAAAGCCAACTTTCTCCATGGCCACTGAGGATGTACTTTGTGACACCTGCACGACCACCGAACTCACAATTTTCTTACTTTCCATGTCCTGAAAGTGGTAGATGCAGTACTTGGCTGAAAATCCTGGGCTGTCGCACTGTCCATCACCGGCTAGCCTGAACCGTTTGCCCGCGAATGTACTATCAATAGACATTTTTTCCATTCTCCAAGCTTCGCTAATGGCTGGAAATAGATAATCGGTTTGGTATTTGTAGAACTGAGTTTTTGCAATGAAATGGATTCCCACAAACTGAAAGAAAGACTCTAACTTTTTAAAACTTGAATCACTAAAAAGTGCAGCCACTGCACAAAGTAGATTGCCTGCTGGCAGTTGCCCCAGCATGGGTTGTGCAGACCATGAGAAAGGATGATATTTTGTACAGGTGGCATGTATTTTAAGGTTAGTGCCTCGAATTGCACGAGTCACATTAATCAATGGCTCCCCACATACTTCCCCACCAACCGAATGCCCACATTTCATCCGAATAATAATATCAATCAAACAACTATCGAATACAATGAATTTGGCCTCTTTCCTTATACTGTCACTCTTCATCCCAGCCGGTTCGGCCTGTAACGTTGAGGACATGTCACTCACATGAAAGGTAGAATCTCTGATATCGTCTTCCGCTATGTTCAGTGATATTGATGGTGTTTCATTGTCGTCCACTTCTTTCTCTTCCATTGCAACATCTGTTCCTTCTCCGGCGATGGGTGAATAAGACAATTTCTTCAACTTTCTCGCGGTCTTAGTTTTTGCGGGTGTGGATTCTGTGAATTGATCTCCGACTGCATCCGAACTACCAGGAGGACATTCACTATCAATGGCTGGATGTGGTATAGCTCCGTTGTCAATCACTTCATATTCTTCCCATTGGCACGATGCATCTCCAGTCTCAAGTCCCTGCCAAAAGGTTTGACAAGCAACATATCTCGTTCGCTTCACTGTCTGTGTAGATCTAGTTCGTACACCCACTCGCAACTAGAGGACAGATTGGAAAAGGGATGTTCAGTTTAAACACAACTTACAGTATTGAACTATTAACAGTGAAAAACAACATAATATAGTGACCAGGACACTAACCTTCTTTTGCTTTCTTTTCTTTGAAACTTTCTTGCCTCGAACTTCAACATCAGGACGCTGTTGCTCCGACTCGTGTGTGCATGTCTCCACTTCCTCTTGCGCTGCAACGACTATATTTTCATGATAAGCACATCCATCACGCACTGACGCTCCATCGACTCCCTGAAACATAGAACTTTCATTAGTATGTATAATAATATCGAAAACACAAAATGTACTTGGGGACCAATACCCACGTACATCTCAATAGCAAAACACGAATGAACGCTTTGTGTAGAACATTCAAACGACAATTATTCACGCATAGTTGATCTAGTTAGATGGAACTGTCAAGATCCATACCTCGGGCTCCTCATAGACTTCCATTGATGAAAATTTTGAAGATGATGCTTCAGTAACTCCCTGAAACACAGTAATTGCATTAGTATGGTTTTCTATTTTGATAAAAAGAACAGAAACTTTGTGCAGGCGTCAACGGCTCATCTAAATAGACCTGCACAAATGATCAGTTTTCTAAAATAAATAATGGATATCTAAATATGATTCGATTTGCTCGATCGTTGGAAGTGTCACCACCCAGAGATCTGCATCAACTACTAGGGGTGATGTTCTTGTAGAAGAAGCCCCGTCATCTCCCTGAAACATAGTACTTGCGTTAATAAAGAAGGAAGTATAGCGGATGTAATCACGTCATATGATTTTGCTTGATCGAACTGTCAGTATCCATACCTCGAAATGCATAAGAACATCAAGGGACGATGTAACTGCGGTGCACACTTCTGCAAGCTGTTGCGCCGACCCGTAACTGCATGCTCCCCCTTCTTCTTGGACTAATGCTCCATCGACTCCCTGAAACATAGGACTTTCATTAGTAATGAACACAATATTGAAAAAAGAAGACACATAGGAGGGCGACGACAGAAGGACATATCAATGGCTTAAAATGAAAGAAACATTGTGTGTAACAATCACGCTACAAGAATGCAAGATCTGATGATCTCCATCGATGGAACTGTCCGGAAACGTACCTCGAGCATCTGAGTGACATCAACGGTAGTCGTCAATACGTTGGACTCCTCAGCATCTCCCTGAAAGACAGTACTTGCATTATTTTGGATAACAATAATTATAACTGAAAACAGAGACTAGAGGACGAGTACAAGGGTGTACCATTAGGTAAAATAATTACACGATAAATTAAAACTATTGATTTACATGCCTAAAACAAGTCAGTGGCAGAATAGCCAAGTAAGATTACCCGATAGGCGCTTGAAGTGGCTGATGACTGCAATAACGACACGGATGGAGAATCTTCCGCCTTCATATTGAGTGGATACATAAATGGGGAAATTATTGTTAGCTAATGCTACACACTACCGCAAGGCCGAGAGATAAATACGTAAACTTGACTCACCAGTGGAGGGATGTGGACGAATAGAGTGGGAATAGCTGTTGAGAGCAATGTTCGCCTCGCTCGCGGTGTGTTCTTCTTTATTAGCAATGATGTGGAGTACATGTCAGAGGTAAAGTGCCTGCTGCAGATGCGGTATCGATCACCCCTCTTGTCCGCAAAGACTTCTAGGACTCTACTTTCAAGCTCAGACGGTGGATATCCGCAATATCGGACCCATTCTCTTATCTGATCTATTGTTTTAGGGAAAACATGCATTATAGTACCTTCAGATTTATTATGGGTCTTCGAAGGGCAACCGCCAATGGAACAGGCAGGCATTGTGGAAAGTTCTGAAAAGTAAAGATCAACAATTCTCTATGAATACCAATGTAAACTCAGAACATGTGACTAGTTCCTTGCATGTACTGTCTTGAACGAAAAGAAATTGGACGCAAAATGATTATGGTACATGGCCTTACCTTGACGAACAAACAGTTAGATGCAGGGATCAGAGTAGTTTCTTGTCGTAGAACAGGGAGCAGTTCACAGGTTGCAAACTGAGGAGTTTCCTCGAAGTGGTCACGGAAGTTCACAGAGACGAAGAGCAGATAACCAGCACCTTCACGGGTTGACTAGCAAAGCGCAAAGAAGTGCTCATTAGAAATATGAAGTGGGTTATAAAGAATTCGTAACAGGGGTGTGTTTGTGAATGAATGACGTGTATATGTCGTGGCATTATGCGGTTTGCAGGGGGCCGTCCAGCGTGAGGGGGGATGCTTGGCAGGAGACACGGGGTCTGGAGGTAGACATGGGAACAACAACCCATGCTCTATAGACCACTGTGAAGTGTACATGGTCTTTGGCACCTCTTGGCCTTTATCGCTCCCTGACAGCTCCACTTGCCAGCACAAGTACCCCGGTGCGAACTGCCTTTGATAGGCCGGGGAGTGGATTGGGGCGGTGGTCGTGCAGACAAGACACAGGAAGACTCGTGAATGGAGACACACTTATGTGGATTGCAGGGGGCCGTCCAGCGTGAGGGGGGATGCTTGGAAGGAGACACGGGGTCTGGAGGTAGACATGGGAACAACAACCCATGCTCTATAGACCACTTTGAAGTGTACATGGTCTTTGGCACCTCTTGGCCTTTATCGCTCCCTGACAGCTCCACTTGCCAGCACAAGTACTCCGGTGCGAACTGCCTTTGATAGGGCGGGGGGTGGATTGGGGCGGTGGTCGTGCAGACAAGACTCGTTTGCCGCAGGGCCTCACCAAGGAGAGGCCATCTAACTGCATGTAAGAGGCAGGCTGCAGGATCTAGTACATGGAAGGCAGGGGGGTGTGTTTATAAATACCTCAGCCTCCCAGGAGAATATATGGGTGCAGTTCACCCTGGAGACCCTGGATGCCTAGGCAGTTAGTCAGCAGCAGGCTGGCCTGTGGTGGCAAGGCGGCACAGGCCAGAGGGGGTCATCTCTGTACCCGGTGCCCAAAAGGATGATTTATTATGATCAACCATATTGATTATTTACCTATAACCATGTTTTGTATCAATAAAATCCAACGGCCTTCCTTTTATTGCCAACGCTTGAACAAAGTGGTGTGGTAAGTATTTTTGGGGGAGGAGGCAAGGCCGGGAGGCTTGATGCCAACCCGCAAAATAACATATGTATGTCTGCTGCATATGGGTTCAACGGTTATGTGGATTGAAGGTGGGCGGCCAGCGTGAGGGAGGATGCTGGCCGGAGACATGTGGTGTGACAAGACAAGGCACAGGAAGACTATTCAATGGAGACACACTAGATTCATTTAAAAAATCAAAACAACCATTGTTAAAATATATTTTGGGTTTTATTTTAGATCTTAATTTCAATTGAACATAAATAATAAACATTACACATTGTAAAGTTCCGGTTGCAGCACATCCAGGGAAAATCCGCGGTATTGTCCACTGTCGCTGGGGAAATGTTGTCTAATGGCAAGTACCGCACAGGCAGGTATTACTCTCCAAACACAGTGTCCGAGCCTCCCGTGAAGCCACCAAGTGAAGCAACGATAGGCCACCAGCCTGTACCACCTGTGAAAATGAAAGATGCAAACTGTATTAAAATGACAAAACTTTCTTATCACTGTCGATTCAGGTAAAAAATGTCATTCTGCTTTGAAAAAAATTCTATCTAGAAAATGCACAATATGGAACCAATTTACATGCATTCGAATGATATGTAGATGTAATTTTATATGTGGGAGACGACCATGACATAGTAGTGGCATCACTGACATCAAAACCAGAGTATACTTACTCGTTACTCGGATTACGCGGACGAACAGTGCCGCGAAGTTCGTGCATAAGCACCATCATCATCCTCAACACGGTCCGTGAGAGGCAGGCTTCCCTGAACTCTGGCAGCTCGGTGATGCATTGCGGACTTGGCTCGCCTTCCGAAATGTAGGCCAAGCACCCGGAATTTTCACGGCAGCAGCAGTTCTCCTCCTCAGTTGGCATTAGCTCGCACCGATTGCACGTGCACCAGGTGGAGACGCCGTCCATGCGACATGGTCCAGGCTCTTCATCCGTTGACTGGTCCTCCCAACTGCCGTCCGAATCCCCAACGTTTTCGCGTGCTTGCCTTTCCAGTAGTTCTTCCTCGGTGTACTCGGGCTCGTACATATACGGCATTATTGTAGCCATTGTGTGGTAAAGAAAGTAAAATAATTTACAGAGATGGTACAGGTGTTCACAAGGCCTAGAAGCGGCGAAGGTAGCTGACCAGAGCACAGAAACGAGTCACAGAATACTCAAAGTAACACACAGAGAGTAATGGAATCGAAAATCTGCTGCTGTGTGTTGTGAAACGGTGTGTTTATACTTATTGAGGAAAGAGGCGTCCTGCCATTTCCATGGCGACACTTCATTAGCTGAGGCGCAGCGATTGTTGAAACGAAACGTGCTTTGGCGTTGGGAAATGGGCGGTACGCGTCTGCTGATGTCAGGCTCAGGGGCGGGGGATTTGATTTAGTGCCGCAAAAGCAGGTGAGCCAGGGCGATGGGGGGAAATGATAGGATTATCAGAAAATGGCGGCTGATTTCGAGTGCGTTAATGGACGAAAAGTCGGGTAAGGTCCATAGGAAAGTTTTCTACGATCTACCGAGTTATGCTTAAAAACACATGGCCGAACGCTAGGGACAATAAAAAAAAAGTCCCGGAGCTATCCTTTAAGGTCGGGGGTAGAGCTTTTTTGTGCCGTGATGTCTGGTATAATGAGAAGACCCATGGTATTTTCAAAGCAGAGTTGGCCTCACCAATCTTACTTGGAACTTGCCTGGGTCAGAGGGGTTCACATCACATGATGGTTAAGATGTATTAGTGTATCAATATACATGTTAGCCGATAATGTACTAGGATTCAATAGTGAAGATGTAGGGCAATAGGCTTAGATAATTTCTTTGTTTTGTTCATTGTTTGCTTGTTAGGCGCTTATACAGGAAGTAAATACTGTTTCAAAGCGCCCACATGGCAACAAGGAGGGGACAAAGGAATGTGAAGCAGTTAAACAATTAATTAAAATTAAATACATACAGAAATATTAAATACAGTGGGTGGGGGGATGAACCTACTTTGTCCTGTGAGTGTTCAGAACGTGCAAGTGCGGAAGGGAGGGGGGATGGGATAGGTGCTGTATGCTCATAGGTGAGCAATAGGTGAAGTGCAATGAAGGGTAAGTGCCATCCTCCAGGGAGGAGGGTGACCTGAGGAAAGTCCTGAGGATAGACAGAAGCTGAGGGCGATTTGGTGTGGGAGGACCGGGCCTGAGGATGCATAAGGGCCATGCACAACAAACAAGCAACTGTGAGATTAGCAGAGGAGAGTGTGAGGGAGGATGAGGCAAAGAGGAAAGTCTTGAGGAGCTTTCGGAATTTAAGGAAGTCCTGCTCAAGATGAAGGGGGAAGGAGAGGCTTTTCCATGGAAAGGAGCCAGCTGAGGAAAGCGATCAACCTGCCCTCTGTTTACCGAAACGCTCTACACACAAGGAGTTGGTGCCAGAGGAGCACAGGGGGCTAGAGGGGGGAATATTTAGTAAAAGGGAGTTGCAGATAGTGTGGTTGCCGGCCCCAGACAGCCTTGTGGATGATACTGAGGGATTTTAATTTAATCCATGAAACAACTTGGAGCCAGTGAAGACTTTTAGGGCAGGAGAGATGTGGTCCCTAAACTTGCCATCAGGGATAAGTCTTGATGCCCTATTCTGGATTAGCTGGAGAGGTAACAGAGTGGATGAAGGAAGATTCAGGAGGAGGCTACTGCGATAGTCAAGCTTAGACAGAACCAGGGCTCGGGAAACATTGAACTTCTGGGGAAGGTGAGAAAATGTAGAATTCCTTTGAGAAGGAAGAGCTGAAATTGGGACTTCTTGGCAATGTCCTGAGTTTGAGGGTGGAAGGAGAGAGACGAGTCGAAGATGACATCAAGGTTTCTGGCTTCTGAAGAGGTAGCAGGGAAAGAGCCCATGGCGGAAGGCCAGAGTGAAGGGAAGAAGTCAGGGGCAGGGGTCCCAATGAGAAGAATCTCCCTTTTGCTGGCATTGAAGCAGAGATAATTGGAAGTGCACCAGGCCTGGATAGCAGAAAGACAGCCATGGATGATGAAAGATGCAAGAGGATCAGCAGGAAGTTTGAAGAAGAGTTGTATGTCATCAGCATAACACTGGAAGTCAGGGGATACAGAGGAGATGAGGATGCCAGCTGATTGAGGTAGATGTTAAAGAGCCACATTGAGAGTATGGAGCCTTGGGTGACACCGCAGGTGAAAAAGGTAGTAGGAGAGGAGAAGGTGCCCAGGATGACTTGAGAGGAGTGGTCAGTAAGGAAAGAGGTCCACCAGTCCAGTGCCCGCTCTGAGATACCAACGAGTGATTGACTGTTTCTAATGCAGAGGAGGGATCAAGAAGGATGAGGACAGCTGGGGAATTGGAATCCAGGGTTGTAAGCAGTTATTCACGTGTGTTCAGAAAAGCAGTTTACATGCCTCTGGATGCTCGGAATCCAGATTGATGGTTGTGGAGACCACCAAATAGTTCAGTGTGAGAGTTGAGTTGGGACAGGGCCAACTTCTCCAGCACTTTCCCCAGGAAGAGGTTGATGGAGGTAGGGCTGTAGTTGGCTGGATAGGTAGGGTCTGCTGATTTTTTTTTTTTAAGGAGGGGCACACAAGGGAGTCCTTGAGGGAGGAGTGGAAGGAACCAGTAGGAAAGGAGTGGTTACAGAGATCAGCGAGTGCAGGGGCAAGAGAGTCAATGTTGTCCTTGATGGTTCTGGATGAGCAAGGGGAAACCTGTTTGGAAGAGACCTTCATGGAGCAGACAACTCTGGTGACTCCATCAGGTGAGACGAGGGTGAAGGAGGAGAAGGGGAAAGGAGGAAGCTGAGTGGCCAATGGAGGAAAGGGGATGAAGGATGTGTTGAGAGAGTATATAACAAGGCTGTTTAGGATGTCCTGAGTTTTGGTGGTAAAGTGAGTGGGAAGTGAGTTGCAGCGGGCTTGAGAGGGAATAAGGTAGGAGGAAACTGTGAAGTGATGGCTAGTTCCCTGCAGATTTTGAACAGTTCAGCCATGTTGTTGGATGCACCGGATACCCATGCCTGAATGTGGGCCCTTTTCTTAGAATGGATATAGAGTCTGTATTGCCGTTGGAGCAGGCGGCAGGCCAGTTTGTCAGAGGGTGCGTCAGAGGATGCGCCTGTGGTTTGCCACTTCTGTTCCGCAGCTCTGCACTTTGGTTTCAAGGCTGCAAATTCGGAGTCGTACCAGGTGTTGTGCTTAGAGGCGGGTTTTAAGCATGACTGGGGCAAGAATGTCAAGGGTATTGGTGATGGACAGGTGGAAGTTGCCGAGAGCAGTGTTGGTGGTAGAGTCTGACCTGGAGGGGAAAGGGGGGATAAAGGTGGAAGTGAAGGCAGCAGCTGACACTCGTTTCACCGTGTGGATGTTCGTGAACAAGGTTGGCAGGGCTTTTGGTGGTGAGATCACATGGGCATAGGGACCCAGGTAGGAGGAGAGAAGGGAGCAGTCTGACCAAGAGAGAGGAGTGACCAAGGGAGAAGACGGAGGGAAGTCAGAGTGAATGAGGGTGTCCAGAGTGTGTCCAGCAGAGTGAGTTGGACCGGAAGGGAGAATAGAGAGGGATAGATAGGTGCAGAGGTCGATGAAAATAGTGGATGCTGAGTCAGGGGAGTCCAATTGGATTTTAAAGTCACCCAGGAGCAGTAGATTGATAGAGGTAGAAAGTAAGGTGGAACAGAAATCAGCCCATTCAGAGAGGAACAGGAAGGTAGCACCAGGAGTCCAGTAAATGGTAGCAATGGTCATGGTGGAGGAGGGAGAGATAATCAACTTGCATACCAGGTTCTCAAAGGAAGAGTAGAGCTGAGTAGGTAAGATGGAGGAGAGAACCCACTGCGGGAAGATTAAGGCAACCCTACCACCAATACGGTGAGGTTGAGGCTTGGAAATGATCTTAAAGCCGTCAGGTAGGAGAGAGTCAAAAACAGTAACTGAGCTGGTATTGACCCATGTCTCAGTAAGAGCGAGAATGTCAAGGTCAGTGTCTTCAAGAAGGAGGCAGATGTCAGCAGAGTGTTTGTTGGCTGAGAGTGCATTAAGATTCGCAGGTGGAGGCGGGGGAGAGACCGCAGCAGGACGAAAGTTAATCAGGGATGGAAGGATCCGGTCAAAGAGAATGAGGTTGGCCTGAGGTCCCTGAACCGGAATAGTGGCAGTGCGTCAGACATTAATGATGCAGCGTGAGGAGAAGATGCCCGCCAAGAGGACTTTCTACTTGGTGCCACCATTAATGGGAGAGGATGTGAAAGGGAAGAAAGTAGAGATGAGATGAGAAGTCCACAGGTATGGAGAGGAGACAGAGATGAAAATATCAGTGAAGATCTCTCTGGAGGACGTACTTATATTGATGTCGCTGATGGGAAGGCCAGGAATTGCACTGAGGATGTCTTTTTTGTGGTTTTTCCATCCAGATTTTGTGAGAGAGGGAGGATAGATGATAGTGTAACAGTTAGAAAAGATTGGAGAGATGGTGAGTGCCATCAGTGGCAGAGGATAGACAAGAGAAGGAAGAAAGAGAGGGGAGCACTGCAATGCACAGTTCTGGGCCCTTACTCACAGGGGGCCTAGTAGTTAAGGAGAGCAATAGCAATAGGTTAGGTGCAATCAAATTCGGTGCACAAGAATGCAAGATGTCAAACACAGATACAATGCAATGCACACAAGGATGGAAGTTAGAAAGCACACCCAACTAGATTTCAATTTCTAAAAATGAAATACAATGCAATACACACAAGGATGGAAGTTAGAAAGCACACCCACCTAGATTCGTTTTTTTTTTTTTAATGGAATGCAATGCAATGCACACAAGGATGGAAGTTAGAAAGCACACCCATCTAGATTCAAATTGTTTAAAATGGAATACATTGCAATGCACACATGGATGGAAGTTAGAAAGCACACCCAATAACATTCAATTTTTTTTTTAATGGAATACAATGCAATGCATAAAAGGCGGGAAGTTAGAAAGCACGCCCACACAATGCAATGCAGGCACAAAAAGTTAAATCAAGACACAATGCAGTGCACACAGGAATGTGCGACGAAAGGAGAACAGAATGTGAAATGACATTTCCAAATACAGAACACAGAGTGCTTTGACGAAAGGAGGAGGTCCGGGGAGAAAAGGCAGAATAGTAATGTAACAGTTATGGTACAAGGAGATAGCTGGAGGAGGCAAGTTCAGCCATCACTCATTCACTCATGTTTGCACTGAAAAGGGGGCTTGGGGTGCTGATGTCCAAGTTCATAAAGCAGCAGGATGTGCCCCGGAAGCTGCAGCATTGTGTGAGGGGCGGCAAAGGGGAGGGAACTGAGCCCAATCAGGCCCTCACTGGCTCAGACAAGTGTGGCCAATTGGTCAACGGACTATAGGGGGGTATTAGCATGTCATATTGGTGGTATCCAAAAAGGGAGGCGGGATGAGCATGTGATCTATGTATAATAATGTGCCGTCTTATGCTATATGACCTGTAACTTCTTTGGGTCTGACAAGCTCCATGTCAGTTTGGTTCTACAGGACCATCTGAGAACTTTGCATATAATAAACCTTGTGTTTATTTGCAAAGCGGTGCAGTCGTTATTTGGCCTTCCTGGATTTTTTTCTGGTATGGGTTTTGGGTCATGTCTCTCTATACTACTAACCTGTGTACTTGATCTTTCCAGACTGCCGGAATATCCACTGCTCTTCTACACGGGTTGACAAAGAGGGGACTTAAGAGCTAGGTGAAGAAGCCAGGAAACATAGGTTTTCTTTATGGAATGGGCTTCAAGCTTCTGGGAGTTCTAGGGTGTTTTGTGTTCAAGTAGAGGGATGTGGTGTTTGGTGTTGTTGAGGTAAGGAAGGGTTGAGTGTTGCTGCGCCTTAAGGGAGTGGGTGGCACAGTTGTGGTTATGTGTGGATAAGGGGATGGGGTGGGTGTTGTTGAAATTGGGGATCAAATTATTTTCCATCAAATTAAATATTGTAAACACATGATGATCGTGTTCTTGGTTGCTCTTAGAGTGAATGAAGTTGGTGGGGAGCCCCTATGGACCCGTCGGTTTATCGGCATTTGTGTTTAAAGTCGTATTTTCTTCATGAACAAATTGTGCTGTTGATGAACACTGCTTCTATTCCTTTCATCATGCTGGCCAGGTAGGCGACCCCTCTTCACCTTACTTCTGGTCATGGCATGACTCCTGCTGCTCTGGGCCTGGCTGCAAATCTGGAGACTGATTGCTATATCATGCAACTTGTAGCACAGGATGATGATCTTACCAGCTGTCTAAGGGCTGTATTGCAGTGGCTCTCTGGTACAAGGCAAGTATTACAATTGGTTCTTCAGGAGATCAAATGTTCCCTCTATGGAGGTTATAGGTCACAAATATGTGAATGCTGTTGCTCTCATGCTGGGTGCTTGCTCAGGGATGGTGGTTAGAAGCTATGGGAGAGGAGGGTAGCCAGGATCTCTCATAGGAATCAATTGAATGTAGTTATGGAGAGTCAACACTCAGTCTCAAGATCTTGATCAGTGGTATTGTGCATGTTTTGATTGTGAATGACTCCCATTGCTTGTGTACTGGCTTCACCTTGTTATCATTATTTCACAGCAGGGGAGGGAGATGTATCAAGGGGCATAAATCTAGAGGGTATACAGGACCTGACTGAGTACCACGAAAAGTGTGGGCTGTGAAATTCAATGCAGCAGTCTGCTGACATATAGAAATGTTCACATGGAATGGAAGTTTGGGACTACCAGAAGCTTTTGTAGAATGGAGTATTGTGAACGTCAAAAATTATTGTCTTAATTTCAGGTGATGAACTAAGCAAAAGGGTTTATTAGTTTGCTTTTCAAGACAAATGGACAGCATTCCAGATGTTAATCCATTCTCAACAAACTAACCCGCCCTGTCCTTCAGATCCACTGTTCTTATACCTTCTAGGGAAGTTCTTTCAGAAATTTCGAGAGATGCTTTGGCAGGCGCTCCACTATGCTATTCCTGCATCTGGTTTAAAAATATATCCCCCATTGTTAAATGGCATTGGTCCATCTTTTGTTCATTACGATAGCACCACTTGATGTTACAGTGCCAGATAAAAATGTCTGCTTGCTCACACTTTCAGCAGTCCTCCTCAGCTCAGGGGCGTAAGCTTCCGCCCATGACAGTTTCTGGCGTTGATGGAAGGTCCAATGCCCCTAACTTTCTGAACCAGCACAATCCATTGGCATACAACCAATGGTCTTGTCCCACTAACACTAGACAAGCCATAGACTCTGTACTCACTGGTTTAAGGGCACATGCACAGTCCAGTTGCTGATAACTTAGCATTGCCTTAAATACATAGGGGCCACGGTACCCCCTAACCCAAGTCTGATAGAAGTTAAAAGGAAAATAATAAAATGCAGGGTTGGGGCACGGGATGATGACGTGATGGGGTTAATCAAGTTGTTTTCCTATAACCTGCAAACAACAACCTCCAGTCCCACCGCTTCATTTCTATGTTATCAGGGCCTTGGGTTTTTTGCACGATTTATTACTCATTTGTTTAATTGACTATGGACTGCATTCTTACACAGAATGGCAGCCGCTATATGGATGCCAATGTCTTGTTTCATAATGAATGAGCTGGTCGATGGAGATGATGTTTGTGTTCAGACTGGAAGGTTTCAGGATTTGTTCATTGCTGAGATGCTAGGGAGAGATAGGACCTCATTATGCATTTGGTGGTATCCCGCCGGTAATACCAATGGGATACCACCAAACAGAATTAGCATTACACCGCCTGTTATTCCGGTATTTCTGTGATATTACAGATGGCTAAATGGCAGTGATTACTCATTCCAGGGAGTCCCATAAGACGCCATGGGCAGTATTACCTGAATTTCTGGCATCTGTATTACCAGTGCGGGTAATTGCAGCAGTTTTTTGCTGGTGGGGTCTGATTTACCTCCAGCTCTCAGCTTTTGGCTGAAGGTAAATCAGTCACACCCACTGGCAAACTTGTACTTTCCCAGTGCGGGAAAAGTGTTGGTGGTGGTTTTACAGACACTTTGAACAGCATTCCTCCTGCACCAGGAAACCTATAATGACCCCTAAAGTCTTTCCCTTGGAACAGTGGCCCTCTTGTGTTACTGTCACTGATTTTTCCATGTCGCATTGATACACATCATCAATGTATATCCTGATAATGACTCTTGTATCATCTTGCTTTATCTGGAACCCATAACTGTCACCTTTTTGCCGGGAGTACATTTTGGGATTTTTTTGTGTCAATCACAGTCTGCTTCTGTAGGAGGCAGTAAACACTCAATGTATGTTTTGGTGGTAATTTGGCAGTAAATCCACCACATTACCACCAAATCTGCTTCAGGTTACCAAAACCTAGTGCTGTGTGTTTACCATGGGATTACAAGTGATGGTAATTGCACATTTGTGGAGTCCATATGACTCCATGGGAATTTTTGCTGGATTTAAAGCCTGCATGGTAAATCTGATGATTTTTGGCTGTAAAGTGGCAGATTCACTTCCACGTTTTGCTGGTGGTAAATCCTCCACTTAACCTACACATTTATAATTTGTAGTGGTGGGAAAAACAGTGCAATTTCTGCTGCTGCCAGAAAAAGTGGCAGCAATGGAATTACCACCACTTTTCTTATAACACAGCGGAACTTGGAATGAGGCCACATATATGTTTTTAAATCCACAGTCACTGAGTCTGTGGAAGACTATCTCTGCTGAAGATGGGTGGGAAAGTTTGCCCCCTCCTCATCCTCCTATAAAATACATCAAACGGAAGAAGGCCATGGGACACCGTGGACGCCTATACTATTTCGGACCAATTCCTAGTGCTCCAATTATAGATAAGTATGTCAAGATGTACTACCTCAGCCAGCGCTACAGGCCAGGGGCAGTACAAGTCTACCCCAGGCTGCAACCAAAGACTCCTCAATTGACAGTATCAACTAAAGTGCCAAGAAGCCAAGTTGCTAACGTCGTTAGAGACACCATGACCTGGCAGCGTTAGAAATGAAGCACACATGTCATCATCCGCACTTCCGGACATAAACACGCACTTGAATACACGAAGAACACGAGCGTACAGTTCTATAGAGGACAGATACATATACATACTGTCATTGCTTTATTATTTTGCCATTAGATAAACGCAGCAACGCAGAACCTGCAAGAGGCAAGAGATCCTGGATAAAGCTAGGGAAAGGAATAGATATGGGGAGGACAGACCGACAGAACCAGACAGCACAAACTCTCGGGGCAGGAATGCAAATTAGGGGAGTGGAGCAGACCTAGAAGCAGGCGCGTAGGAGACACAAAAAATCTGGGGGGGACAGGGGACATCTGGGGACTTTGCTTTGTTTATTTATTGTGTTTTAGTAAAAAAACTGGACTTTTCACAAAATTAGAATTAAAATAGCAGTATGTATAAAACAAGAGAAAAGAAGAAACGAAGACAGATGAAAATTAAAGGATGAAGCAGCAAACAACATGTCTTTGTATGTTGCATTTCTGGATTTTTCATCTGACTAGGAAGAACTCATTGGGGAGGCTCACTCGATGCAACCCACTGATGGACTTGTTGAGAGTTCTCATTTAATGTATAATGGTTGAGATTAGTAAAAATCTATATGACAAACATGGTAGAAAAAAGACAATATAATTAGGGAAGAAATGACACAGAAATCCATCACTGAAAAAAGTCCACCCGAAAACGGCATATAGAAAAAGAAATCCTGTCTCTAATGGTCACTTCTGATTTGTTTGAAATAAGAGAAACCACAGAGTCACAATATAAAATAGTAAAGCCTATTTGCCCTTCTAGGTGCAAGAGGAAACCACGTTCTAAGCAGAAGCAGACGTCAGGCTGTTTGGGTGCTTGGTTAACAAAGGTAATCTCTCTGCTTCCACCCCTATCCTTGAAAATCCCTCTGAGGAGCCTGCGGTCTCTGGATTTTGAATCTCAATCTATGCTAACTCCTATGGAGACAGCAGTCAACACCTGACCCCAACACCATCTAAACTCGGATATTGCTAGAGGGACACATGTACACATGTAATTGCAACTAACTTCATGCGTCGAACAGAGAAGCACAGCACTGCTACTCAGAAGCGGCAAGAAAGGGAGAGTCTTATGCTGATAGTCCTCAAAGTATTTTCAACCGAAGACAGCCCATGCATGAACCATTAATTCCTATTGAAATTACTTCATTCTATTCCTCAACTTAGATTTATTTACTCTCTGTCCTGTCCAAGAAGAGAGTTTACATCCAAGCCCGCATCTCTGCATCCTCTAACAACTCGGCCGAACTTTTCAAAATCTGAAAGGAGCTGGCCAATCCTGCTGCAGTCTCCACCTCTCCTGTTCCCTCCCAGGCCGTCTGTACAACACTGGCTTCTCACTTCACCACTAAAAATCAGGACACCCTGTCCACACTCCCCTCTTCCTCTCCCTCTACCACACCTACCTCCCCTCCAGCCATTTCTCCTCCTCCTTTCTCCTCCTTTCCTGTGTTCACTCCAAAAACGTTTCTAGACAAGTCCGATGTATGAAATTCTCTTAAACGCATGTGCTCTCCTACTCCTCCAGAACTATAAAGGACCACATCGTCAGCCTCGCTCCAGCCTTGACTTATATCTGCAATCACTCATTTGCCAATGGAACCCTCCCTTCCCCCTTAAGCACTCCCTTATTCACCCCCTCCTCAAGAAGCCCCATACCAATCTTTTGTCTCTGGCAAACTACTGCCCGATCTCTATCACTCCGTTCCCTGGGCAAACTCCTGGAAAAGCTGCTCATCTCCCAGTTTACTCTCCATACCGAATCTGTTGGCTGTCTCCATGACCACCACTCTGGCTTTTGAGCAGACAGAAGCATGGAAACTTCTCTCCCGAACACCCATCAAGACCAGCTCTCTAATCTCAACTCTAACCTTCCTTCTGTCCTTATTCTCCTTGATCTATCCTCTGCTTTTGATACGGTCAACCACGCCATCCTGATCAATCGTCTCTGTAACAACCTAGGCATCACGGGTCAGGCCCTAGCATGGTTGACCTCCTTTCTCTCTGATCGATCCTCCCAGGTCCAACTTGAGTCCTTTCTCTCTCCCACCTTTCTCTCTACTTGTGGTTTTTCCCAGGGCTCTAACCTCTCACCCTGGCTCTTCAACCATTACTTGGCTCCTCCTGCTGATCTCATATCTACCTTCTGTTCTAACTTTCAGTGTTATGTGGATGACACTCAGCTCCCCTCAGCCTCCTCTGATCTTTCGCTCAATCCTGTCTATCCATGATTCAGAAATGGTGTGCCTCCAACGATCTCTGCCTTAATGCCGGTAAGACTGAGATCCTTCTCATTGGGACCCCTGCTCCCACTTTCCCTCTTTCATTCTGGCTGGCCACTCTGGGCCTTCTACGGCACCTTCCTGTGAGACAAAGAACCTTGATATCATCTTCGACTCCACCCTCTCCTTCTCTCCTCACATCTCAGACATCTCTAAGAAGTCACACCACCAGCTGCACCTTCTCAGAGGTATTCATCCTTTTCCCACTTTTCCCCTGAAGCTCACTGTCTTCAGAGCACTGGTTCTCTCTAGGCTGGACTACTGCAGCAGCCTCTTTCTAAATCTACCTGCCTCTATTCTTCGCCCTTTGCAACTAATCCAGAACAGGGATGTGAGCCTTGTCCTTGGCCTCAAGCCTAGGGATCGTATCTCTCCAGCCCTGAAATCTCTCCACTGGCTCCCGGTGGCCACAAGGATCAAGTTCAAGAACTTCTGCATCATCCACAAGGCTTTCTGGGGCCAGGGACCACACTACATCCCACTCTCTATTCCTAAGCATCTTCCTTCTGGAGCCCTGAAACATCCACCTCCAACTCTGAGGTTCAGATGCTTCTCCATGCAGAAAGCAGTGGGTAGATCTCTGTCCTCAGCTGGTGCCACTCTCTGGAACAGCTTCCCTGCCTCTCGCAGACTTAAGCAGGACCACCTAAGGTTCTAGAAGCAACTCAAGACCTTCCTTTTCACTTCTGCATTCTCTCTCCCTCTCCCCTGCGGATGCTCCTGTCTGCTGTGCTAATTGGTTACCTGGCCTCCCACTGAACCTCACAGGCACCAGGCTCCTGCACTACCTGTGACCAGTAGCCCATTGTAGTGACTCCAAGCCTCCCACCCATGTAGGAACTGGGTATGCAACCCTAAAGTCTCCTACTTCTCTGCACTTACTTGAGCCACCACCCTGGCAGCACATACTGCGTTCTTGCCACTACACTATCCCCTCACCCCTCACCCTGTCTCCCTGGTACCTATCCTCTTTCCTCCCTCTAGCACTTGCACGATCTGAATGACACAGGCCTAGTAAAATTGTTAGTTTTGTCCACTTGTGTACAGGTGTGTTATAAATGACTTATCATATCATATCAAGATCTGGGTTTGGTGCTGCTTCCTGACTCCATTTGCGACTATAATTGGTCTCGCATTCGTATTTCTTCCCTCCAAATTATTGACTTAATAATGTCCTCTTCAGCAAATTTATGAAAGTTTGGATTTGCCCCTATTATTACTGCTTCCTCTATGACTATGAAAGTAAAGCCCCCACAGATCGCTAAAAATGGGAATAAAAGGAAAGTTGAACTTGAGAAATAGAGAAAACAACTGGCCACTGGTTCTGGCCCTGTGGATGATTGGTCATGTTCACCCTCTGCAGTTTTACCTCCTTTTAAATTAACTTCTGTAAACTCTAAAACTACGATATCTATTGCCACCTGGACCACCCGAGGACATAAACATTTAGTTAATTTATCATCTAGCAATGATGCGTGAACAAATTTGCATTACAGGAAACTTGGTTAGGGGACAAATTGGTAATTGATGGATATATTGCTATTCATCTGGGACCACTAAATGTCTAAGTGTGGTCCGTTCATTGGTACTAAATCCCATTATTCAAAGAGTGTTGCCCTGACATCGCTCATCCAAGTTTCCTGTTTGCGGGTCTACAAATTCAAGACTTACAGAAAGACAGTGGCTTGGATACAGACTGAATCTTAGGCGACATCACTAGGGTTGAAGAGGTGTGGTGGGCAATCTATAATGTGGAGAACATCATATTTTGTTTTGGATTTAATGCACACGGTAAAACCATACTACACATTTGTGATTGACTCTTATACAGGAAGTACCTTATGGCCAATACCACAAGGGGAGAAGTGGCTTAACTTTACTGCTGGATATGTGTTGAGGTTGCTTAATGGCGTAAACACTTACAAAGTGTTTGATAGACCCACTTTGTCCAATGGCACATGTAGTAGTATTGTTGATTATAAATTTATAAGCAAAATGCAATTAGAAAATATTTCTTGTGTTGGAACCATTCCTCAGCTGCATAGTGACCATGAGATTGTGGCTGCACAATTTCTCTGTGTATCAATTAAAGTACTCCTACAAATGATCAATAGTGTCCCAGTCAACTCGCAGTGTAACAATATCATTTGGAATTTCAGAAATGTGATTTGTTGAATGAGTATCGCTTGATTGATATGGATTCGTTTTGTTTATGCCCCTTTGGACCCAGAGCTGATATTAGATCAAATCTCTCAACAAGCTCATTATTATGGAACTCTTTTCACCAATTGGGCCATTGTTTATCCTTGTAAGCGCCAAGGATTTTATGATGCACTAATTGCAGCAAGAAATAAAGCACTAAATTGTAATATTCGAAAGTTGCAAAAAACTTTGAAAGATGATACTACAGAATGTGCTGGGAAGATCAAAAACCTGAGAACTTGATACACAGACTGGTTGAGGCAATACAGGCCTACCCCTGGTACTGCTCAGTGGAAAATTCTTTACAATGTTCTTCGTAGTTAAGGCAGTAAAACATTCTGGCACTTTGCTAGAAAATACAAGGTTTCAATGAATGGGCCAGAAATAAATCCCATATCCCTTTTGCAATGGAAACAATATATATAGCTCTGCTTTTTCACCCTGTGCATCCGATGTAAACAAACACTTTGGCCGATTACACTCTCCGACGCATACATTTTCTCAGGACGTTGAGGAATCTAACAGTAATAATCTATCAATTATGTTCCTCCCGTGCCCCAGACACTAATGCGAAAACAAATGTGTTAATAAAGAACGCACCCCGCCTGTTGGACTAAACCGCTACACAAATTGTATGTTGATGTATGTAAAAAGGGGTTAGTCCTTCATCTTGGAGGAAATATATGTTGGTACCTATACATAAGAAGGGTCCTTGTGAATAACCAGTCAACTATCGCTTGCTAGTTTTGCTAGATGTTCCTGGAAAAAAAAATATGTACCATTCTTTTAAGTGATATAAATAGATGGGTAAAAACCCAGTCTTCTTCATAGCCAATCAACTGGTTTTCGAAAAAAGTATGGGGTCCTCTTCTAACATATGGACCCTTAAACATCTGGTTGCCTGCACCTGAGGTAACCCAGGTGCATCCCTTTACCTGGCATTTGTTGACTATTCCCATGTGTTACACTGTGTCAACAGAAACCAGTTATGGGGCAAGCCAAAAGCCTGGAATTTAGACACTGCCATGATGCCTGCATTGCGTGCAGCAATTGTATTGTAATAGTATGGTTGTTTTTAGATTGGGAAATAATGGTAGCCTTACAGAGTATATTGGAACTCATTTGGGGCTGAAGCCGGTGTGTGTATTGGCAACTACGCTTTATAAACTCTACGTGGCTAATTCTCCATTGGTATAGGATCATTGTAGAAATGTTCCATCCAAAATTGGTCCACACTCAATTTCTTGGCTGGGCTATGCAGATGATACAGTCCTATTGGACTGCACTGCCATAGTACTGCAGAGATCTCTAATAGCATTAGTACACTATTTTGAATTGAATGAACTCAAGATCAACTCCTGTAAAACAATCACCTTGCTTGGTGTTCAGTGCTAAGAGGCAGAGACCTAACTTCAATTGGAAATTAATATGAATACCTTGTTAACTGATAAAGCATTGGCATGCCTATGCATAATTATGTATCTACTAAAATGTGTAATAAGTGTAGGCTTATCAAAAGCTTTGTCACTTACTGTGGTGTGTACTCGATAGAAGGTATAATCAAGATCTATATATTAACTATTATTCCGGCTAGTCTTTATTATATATCATTACTTCATCATCACACACGATGGATAAAATCTCTGGCGGGCAAGATGTGGAAAGCAGCACTGTGCTTACCTTCTTCTTTGTCCATTGAAGGACTTTGCCTCAAACTGTGCTTGGTCTCGTAGGAGACACTTTTACAAATCAGACACAAACTCCATTATTATAAAATGTTGACTGCTGAAACACCTTCTGTTCTGTCTCTATACGGTTATTTATTTAAATCCTCTACCCTTCAAGACAAGGTTTGTTCCAGATATGCATCTGATTGAAGTTTCTTAACAGTATATGACTGGACTATGGATACTGCATTCAATCCCTCTATTATTAAGAAGCAGTTGACTTCCAAGGCCTCATTGTGGGGTCAAGCTAGTAATAGTGCATATATTTCCAACAGGAAAGCTCTACGTGAGTACAGTCAACAAGGGGTTTCCTCGCTTTTTTCCATACATTTGCGCAATACACACATTGTTGATCCATTGCTTCGTAGATTTATAATGCTGCTCAGGCTAAACCTAATGCCATCTTTAATGGTCCTGGGCCCTAAACTTCGCATTGCTCGAGAGCAACATTTATGTAGAGTGTGTTTAAGTTAGACAGAAACAACATTTACACATTGCATTGAAAACATTGTTCAGATTTGTTCATTTATATTTTCTGAAAATTCTGTGGTCCTTTTAAATGTGGGATATAAACTTCAGAAACAGATATCGATATTGCTGCAGAAAGGAAAGTAAACTGATTTGTACACAGAGAAAATATATACATCTGATCTTGATTTGATTGTACTAATTTGAATTGATTGTATTAATGAGCTATGCATTACATTTTGTGTGTAATTGTATGCCTGATTTGAGAATATCTTTTGTATTTTTATTAAGTTCTGTTTTATTTAAATTTTCACGAGTGTCAACGTTTGTAATAAACTGATACAATTAATAATAAATGAAAACGATCCTAATGTCTGTCTTTGAGACTTGTTGTGTTCTGGAGGTCATTTGTGAAAGCATTCTATGTACACTGCTTGAGAAGGTTGCATTTGTCATAATCTTTCCTTACATTCTGTCCTAAATCCCAGCTTGATTGTCTCCGTGGATTCCAGTAGCTAGGGACTCGGTATTGTGCTTTCACAATGGGATAGCAAACAAGAATGCAAGGTAGCTTTGAACTCACATATTCGAAAACTGAGGGAAAATAATAGCTCTGTGATTGAGTGGGAGGCACTAGCATGTGCCTAGATTGCACAGAACTTTAGAACTTTTTTTATGCTCTCTGTTTTTTTTGTCGAGAATTTACCATGGACTTTTGACACCAGTTTTGAGGTTAGAGGAAAAACAGTGTCTATCCCTGGTTAGATCATTGAAGACCTGAGCATCCGGAATTCAACCGTGGTATATAGCAAACACAAGGTAAAGCCAAGATAGTGCCTGAATTGTTGTTCCATCTGCCCAATACCAGATGAATCAGAATGTATGCGAGGAAGAGTTAGTTGGAATTATTGGCCCTGTTGGGGTTGCATGTCAGGATGTATGGTGGACCATCAGTAAAAGTATGTGGTTCGAAGGTGAACACAAGGTTATGTATTGCATACAATTTTGTTATCAGTATGGATAGCCAAAAAGGTTCTTGACAGATCATACATGGGTTTCAAAAATGTGTCTGATGAGTTTACAGTGGAATGGCGTTTTTTATGATCGGAGAATGTTCTGTGCGATTGTTGTGTACTCATAGATCCCATTAGGTACAACATAGTGAAAAGTGGTCATGAAGGACATATTAGAGGTTCATCTACAAATGTGTATGAGAGAGATTTTGGTGGACTAGGTTGTGTCATAGCATTGACCAGTGGATCCATAAATATAGCTACTGTGTAGAAAGGTCTAGCAACCCTCTTATTATGTCTTCAGTCACACATCAAGGACCTTGGGACAAGGTGGAACATTTTATTATATTGATAAATCATTGCAGATTTAATATGTGGAGACCTATACTCCATTGATTATGTTTCTCAATTGCCATACACTAAGTTTACATACAATATAGCAACTGAGGTGGAGTGACAAAGTCACATTAGGCATACCTCCTGTGGGAGACAATGTGAAGAGCTACCTGGGGCAGTGCACAAGTCCCCCCATGTTTTCCACCTCATCATCTCATCATCTCTCCAATTGTGTAGGAACAATGATGTAGACTCCTTCCAGTCCAGATATTGAATAGGAGGGATTAGCATGCCTGTCCCCAACTGGCACTCTGGAATCCACCTTATTAGCGCCCTCCCTTCCCCCGATCCCATCCCTTGGCATCTTAGTGATTCAAGCTGGAAAATAACTGGAAGCAGCCATGTTGCATGGGGGCTGGTGTCAAGGGAACAGAAGAGTTTTAGGATTGTAGCTGCAGATACCGAGACTTCACCTGCAAGCAACGATGAAGGTTAATTATTTACTCTTGGCCCAGATGAGTAGGGGCACACCCACAGTAGCCTTTCCACATACACTGGGGAGACTCCAGCTGATGATGGGAAGCCATATGTCTACACCAACGCTTCCATCTGATTTCAAAATGGCAGCACAACCGTTTAAGCCTTCTGGCGCCACTGCCCAACCCTAAGAATGATTACCCACAGGAGTTTATTTGCCATAACTGGCAATGCTTAATACATTACGAAAAACAGCAGGTAGAGTTACAGTACAAAAGGGGAATCAGCAACCACAGACAGACAGGAGAAAGGAAAGCAGGATCAAGAAGTGAGGTTTAACAATCAAGGTAATCAGGTATCCTGTAAAATAGCGAAGGGTTCAGCTATCAGTCACTGATTAGGCTTCCAACCATAAGGCAAAGAGTGCAGAGGCAGGCCTGGACAGATCTGAGGGCTGTATCTCAGACATTTGGAGAGAGCAGCTTAAATGAGGGATGTCAAGAGCCTGGTGAGGGCTACATCCAAGACACTGTGAGAGAAGAGCCCCAAAGGAAGAGAGTAAGCCTAGAGCCCGCTGATTGATGTATCTCTTACACTAGCAGAGACCAGGCACACAGAAGGATAGAATTTGCTAACCTGATGAGGTCTAGAGTTCATACACTGGCAAGGGCAAGACCCAAAGACAGAGAGACATGGGATTTGACTGCATTCCCATCCAGTATAGCCACCAACAGATGTGCAGGACCATCTGCACTGCCAGTTGCACGTCATAAACCTACACCTCCCCTCGCACGTCATCAACCTACAACCTCCCCTCACACTTTTCCCACCCCCCCCCCAGCACTTGCGTGATCTCAATGTCCCCTGGCCTAGTTAGATCGTTGTCTCTGTCTTTCCTGTTTCCGCCCACCCCTTGCCTAGTCGTGCCTTGAAATACTTGGGTATAGGCATGTTATAAATGCCATATCATATCATGTCATATCACCCCAGCTACCACAATCTCCATAGCCTCCACCTCCTGTACCGCCGTTATTACAACTGCCTCCAATGTGGGCACCACCATTTTTACTGTGGAAATTACTACCATCACAAATGCCCTTGTCCCAGTCACCTTCCCCAACCCTGCAGCTACAGTCAGGGGGCTTAGCAAGTGATGTACAACCACATTCTCACAAGAAAATTATCTTCCAGGGGCCATGCCTGTATATCCTCCATTGTCAACCGAACTGGCAATCTTAGATGAGGTGATGAGCCAATTGTACCAGTAGGGAAACATGCAGAGGATGAAGCAGGCACAGGCTGTAAAGGCGCATGGAGCTGTAAGGAGAAGAGCATCCTATGCTGCTGATACTATCAATGTGTTCTCAGAGTCATGCCGATCAACTTATATTAATATTACTGTTCCCCCGATGCAGAGTCTTTCTTACATCCCAAAGTCTTGCCTCTCCATCCACACATGCTAGGACCTGATTAACTTCCAGCTACGGCACTAGGTCCAGCCCAGTCAAATGCTGCACTACCCAACGTTAGCGCTGGCCAAGTTATACCGCTAGCCAACTCTCCCATGAATTTTGCCATGTCTGCTTTTGCCCATGCACTGCCATATCCACATCCCTTACTCCATGATGCGATGCAGCGAAGTGTGCTGATCTTATTACATCAACACAAGCCTGCTGTCCCCACGTTACCTATACACCATCTGCCTACTACCTGCCTAACAGGAGACGGCCCGCCCATTGTGCACCTCAGAGTGCCCCCACAGGCACATCACATGGATGCCCAGTCTAAACCTGCTTAAGAAACAGCCTGCTATGCCTGTGAACAAGCAAAACCTACAAAACATGTGCACAAATATGCAAAGGCAGAAGCTTCAGGCTGGCAGACCGGGACTCTCATTGCCTCTCTAGCAGCCTTAGCTATCACCCCCTGCCTACAAAGGCCTTCCACACCCAGTACCAACCAAAGCCCACGCACACTACACCAAACTTAATAACCAACCACCCCTCACACAGCACTCCTACACAATCCTACACCACCTGAAGGACCCAGAGCAACCTCACATCTAATTTACTGCCTATTAAGAGCGCTGTGATTAATGCAGATCTATCCATGCTCATGCGCTAGACATCCCCGACCTGATCACTACGCTCAACCTTGATCTCCTTACCATCTCTGAATCATGGCTACATGCAGTCTCCGGCCATGCCCTGGCCTTAGCAATCGCTCCAGGATTTACTATGTTTAAATCAGACAGACCGGACACCAGAAGAGGCGGAGTAGCAATAATATCAAAAGACTCCCAGACAATCAGACAATGTACCTCATAAATGGAAGGTAATTGTGATTTGCTATTAATCAAACTCTCCACCTCCCCAACTAACTGCATATCTCTCAGGGTTGTCTATCGTCCACCCGTACCACTTGCAACCTTTGTGGAAGATCTCCTGCACACCCTCAACTCCATCCTAACGTCTACCTCCAAAATCCTCTTCCTTGCGGACCTAAACTTGGGCTCAACAACCCCTCTGACCATAATGCCACCTCCCTGGCCCACTCTCTCAGCACCTTAGGCTTTGCTCACCGTATCACTGCCCCTACACATGAGAATGGCTTCACCCTTGACTGGATAGCGGACCTTAACTGTAGGGTAGCTACTAATTCCATCAACCCCTGCCCCTGGTCAGACCACCACGCTATGACCTTCACTTGCCCATACCCCCTTGCCGCCCATCTGGGCTTGCCACTCTAGCTCTTGCAAAATTACAAAAGAGAACATCACTCCACTGCTGAAGGGTCCTCAACCTAATCATATCTCCCACCTATCTAAGAACCCGGTGGCTCTTGCAGACCTTTACCTTAAGACACTAGCAACAACAGTTGACACAGTCACCCTCCTAGTACTTTGCAAGTCTAAACCTGTCGGCCACTTCAACACCTGGTTCACCAGTGACCTACAAGAGCTTAGAGAAATGAAACACCAGACAGAAGCATTCTGAAAAAACCCAAACAGAAAACCATAAGGCACTGTTTAAATCCACTTCCAGGACTTAAAACGAGCCATCACACTAGCCAAACTATGTCCTATAATAACAGAATAGCCAATGCCAATTCAAACTCCAAAGAGCTATTCTCTATCCTCAGGGAATTGGAAACTCCTGCACCACGGCCATTGTGTATCACCAAAGATGAAACTTGGTTTACCAACATCCAGAAAGCCCTACTCGCCGAAATCGATACCTTAGAAAAGACAATTCTAGCCACACAGTCCTTGTACAAGAAACTCTCCACCAACTCCCATCAACCCAACCCTCAAAAACTCTGCTGTTATTCACTTCTGCAATGTTTTGGAATTGGAAGTTGCCTCCATACTCAAGAGTTTGAAGCATCCAGTTGTAAAGGCGACACTTGTGCCACCCCTATCATCAAAGACTGTCCTTAAGCCCTAATCCCCTTTATCACAAGTTTTATCAGTGCCTTCTTCTCATCCGGTATAGTTCCCACTAGCCTGATCAAAAAACCTACACTCGACCGAGCAGTTCCTATTAACTACCGCCCTATCAAGACTATCCCTTTCCACCTGAAAATCTAAGACAAGGCAGCCTATACTCCAATCCGGCACTACCTAGAAATTTACCAGATCTTGGGATTGTGCCAGTCAGGCTTCCGACCAGGCCATGGAACCAAAACTGCCCTGTTGGACCTCAAGAACTAATTCAACGCAATCAGAGACTAGGGCACATCTACCCTCCTTCCCCTCCTTGATCTCTCTGCCACCTTTTACTTGGTCCACCACAAAATCTTATGCCACCACCTAACGTCTGCTGCTAACTTCTCTCCAGGTGCTACGTCCTGGGTAGCCTCCTTCCTGGTGGACAGATTGATCCGGATCTTCTCTGAAACAGCCTGTGCCCCCAACGACCCAATCTCATGTGGAGTTCCCCAAGGCTTTTGTGTCTCCCCAAACTTATACAATATATCCACCAAACCCCTCTTTGATCTTTCGGATTCCATCACCATATCATATACAAATTATGCCAATGATACACACATTCTCCTACCCCTCTCTGGCATCTATCCTGAAGACTTGAACACCCTTAACACAATATACCTGACAATCCAAACATGGATGGCAACACATGGCCTCTGTCTAAACGATGAGAAGACAGAGATCCTGACAGTAGGCCCACCAACGATCATCAATATACTAACTTCAACATTGATGGCCTGCTGATCCCTGTCTCCTCATCAGTGAAGACCCTGGGTGTTTACCTTGATGCCACTCTCTCTTTGACATGCCATTGAAATCTCAGCAGCATACACAACCATACTCATCAATGCAGCTAAAACCGTCCTATCACCAAACTGCTGCCTCACCTTTGCCAGAGCTATCATAGGAACAAGGTTATATTATTGTAATGCTCTATGCAGGCACCACAGTGCACAACATCCAGAAGCTCCAGGTGATCCAGAACAATGCCGTCCATGTTGCTCTCAACATCCTGAAAAGTGAGCACATCTCTGAGGCTAGACGAAAAGCCCACTGGCTGTCGGTAAAGGAAAGGATCATCTTTAAAAGTTTATCCATCATGCATAGATGCCTGTCCAACTCTGCTCCACCTTACCTTTCTCAAAGATTCCTAAAAGCCCAGTCCTCCAGACCAGTAAGACTGGTATGTATGCATAGACTTGTCCAGCCCAAGTTCAAATGTGCCAAAATTGGGGGCATGAGCTTCCCTTCTGTGACAGCGAACCATTGGCACTCTCTCCTGTCACACATAAGAGCAGAACAATCCTACTGGGCCTTCAGAAGGTCACTGAAAATGTGCCTGTTTGTCTAAGCCATGGCTCTTGAATGTTCTCTGCACCCTTTTTAATTTCTTTCTTCCTTTGCATGTGTGTGTAACTCAGAGGTTTTTTCTTTTTTTTTTTAGATTGGAGTAAATGGGCAGAGGCGGCTCACATGGTTAGACTGGACCATAAAACTGTCTCAGGCACCAATAAAAAAGTGGTCTGCAATTGCAAATGGATATTCATTCCTTTACTCACTGACTGTTTGAATAGTAACCAAGGGGATGTTTTTATGTTAAAATGTAAGCAAATTGGGATATTTAAAGAATATTTATTCAGCAGCAATGGTCAAAACTATTAGCTGCATAGTGAAGTAACTCAATAAACTGGGCCACATTGGCCAAAAAAGTGGCCCATTTTAAGTGGCCTCACAAGCATTTTGCATTTTTGGTATGGGCATCGCCCTAGTGTCCAATAGGCCAGTCCGAGCCTGGCGACTCATCCATAATGGGCGAGGGGGTGTCCACCAAGTGGCCCCCCTCACCCATTATGAGTAGCCGAGGAGCCAGACCAGAGAAACACTGAACACTCCCTCAGCTGCTTTTTTCCAGCTGAGAGATTGCTCCTGGGCTGGCTGAACAGTCAAAGGGAAACAATGTTTCCCTTTGACAGTTCAGTCTGCGCCTCCTCGCACATAACGGACAGAGCAACCTGGAACATGGCATTTCAGCACCCACGCACATGCCTCTGCAGAAGGTATGATTATGTTCATTTATTTTTTATTTAAATATGTGGATGGATGTCTGTATGCGTTATGAGTGAGTGTATGGCGATGGGTGCTCGTATGAATGATAGTGATTGCTGTGTGAATGTGGGTGTGTGTGTCTGTGTGTGTGTGTGTGTGTTTGTTTTGGTCCTTTGAGCTGATTTTGGCAAGTGGAGGGTAGAGGAGGGAAGGAGGGTTGTACAACAATGTCATTTTAAAAATGCCTTTGTTGCACAATTCCCTGACCCCACCTGCCAAAATCAGCTCTCCTTCTGAGGCGCTGTGGAGCCCAGAGGACAGGGATGGTATTTATTTTTACTGGATAACTATCAAAGATGTCCAGTCAAAAATACCATGCTTTCCCCCTAGGCCTCCCAGCACCATTTGCAAACTGTTTACCTTTTTAAGTATGCTCTTAAATGCAACTTTTTATCCCATTATTTTAAAAAAAATCGCGAGTGGAAAACCCCCCACGGACCCCCATTGATTGGATCGGGCTCCCTCGCTGCGCTCGGTTGCTAAGGCATTTTTGTGGGAAATATTTATGCCCCTCCACTTAAAAAATTCACCAGCGTCCACTGGAACGAACTGTGTTGGGAAGGGGGTGGGGGAGCCCAGGGACTGTGGTGGGAGCAGGATGGCTGGGAGCACTGGCATAGTGTGGGAGCAGGGTGGGGAGAGCCCAGGGTCTGTGATGGGGTGGCCAGAGACCAGGGACTGGGTAGGAGTGGGGATGAGGGAGCCCAGCGACTGTGATGGGAGCAAGTGGGTGAGCCCAGGAACTATATTCGGAGTAGGGTGTAGTGACGGCGCACAATAGTTTATAGTCATTTGTACATACTGTCCATTTGGCATTTTTGGGGGGGGGGTCGGGCTGCCCAAATTTTACTCAGGGGAGCCCAGGCCAAAAATGCTTGAAGACCACTGGTGTAACTGGTTGGAACAGTGTCTTGATGGGCCAGGCTTTTGCACGCTTAAAATAAATAAAGAAATGTTTTTAAAAATTCAGAAGTCGGATGCACCGCTACTGTGCACTATCCCTTACCACCATCAATATGAGGGAGGAAATGAATAAAAAATACAACATAAACCATGCCTCAATAAAGCACATGTTCACAGTTGACAAAATCAAGGTTGTGTTGTCCATAGGACTCGATGGGGATTTTGGTGGAATTACCACAAAAGGTTATTAGGAATTCCGCTATCATTTTGGAGGTAGCATTTTGCTGGAGGTAAATCCTCCACTTTAGCGCCAAACACGGAATTCAGTGGTGTGGTCAATTACTGCCTAAAAAAGTGCTGGTCACAGAATTAACACCACTTTTTACTGCACCGCCAAACTCGTAATGAGGCCCGGTGTGTCTGCAAATCACAGCTACAAGTCATGACGTGAAACTGGACGCATGACGGTTCTAATGATAAATGTTTTCCTTGCGGTTCAGCAGTGGAGGTAACGTTGTGTAATTGTACTTTTTGCCCTTTGTAGAGTACAGCAAGGAGGCGTGAAATCATCCCACTACTGAAGGTTCAGGTTTTGTGCATTGTAAGCCAGCTTTGTATTTTTTGTATTGTTATCAGATGCAAATTTTCTTTTGTCTCCGCTTTGGCTAATTATCTTGAAACTGCTCATAGTTATTAGGTTGATGATGTTTCTCACAATTATAAATGACTCATTTTGCAGATACCTTTCTATTTTTGCTTCCTATGCTTATATGGAAATGTGTATTATATGCGAAATAAAACTATGTTATTGTGGTTAAGGGTAAAGGTCAAGGTCCCAAATGTCAACACACACCCACTAATCATTCCCAAATTATCAAAGTGTCGGCATCTACCTTTTGACCTTTGCAAAGATTGTACCACTAGATATTCAAATCCCTGAAAGCGAACGTTCCTTGAATAATGTAGCTGTTTTCACCTCATTATGCCTAACAACTTTTTTTTAAAATCTCTACATTGCTGTAGAAACCACATTAAAAAAACATTCAAAAACAAGGATGTTTTATTTATCAAACTTGAAATGGACACTGAGGGCAGGAAAGTCGAAGTTCATTTTAAAAGTGCACAACCCCTCGCTTCCTCCGTCTGGCCCAAATGTAGGAACTTGTTTGTGAAACCTGACCTAAAATGAGCCCTCATATCCACGCGACGGGGAAGACAGGGAGGGTTACTATTCCGAGAAAGGACTCACATCTCCCCCTCATAGCTTAATATAAATTCCCCCAAAAAGGAGTATTTTTATAGCAGGTACTGACATTTAACCGTCATTCACACCTAGTGAAAAAAGGGCTTCACAAAGAAAAGTGTGTGGGTGATCTGTGGTTGTGGCAGATTGCTCAAATATTATTCGGAATGAATACAACGTCCCGTGTTCTTGATCTGAGAAGTGTACACTCGTGTCAATCTTTGGCCAGTCTGTGAGATGAACTCTTCTGATTGGCCTTTTAAAAGGTGGTTGCAGTAGGTGCTGGTCTCTATTGAGGGATGGCCTGTTCAGGGTTGTCAACCGATGGCTTTACTGTTTTGCATTGTCTTACTTTTAGAGATGGACATTTGGACCAGATGGACTGAAATGTAGTACTGGGCTCATTTTTTTTTAAAACTTATGACCATCTTGACGTTGCCATAGCTACCATTTTCTTGAATAGTATATGGGGATGTGCATTATTCCCACCGATTTTATTGGCTGGGCCCATTTCTCCCAGACCAATGGTGGCACCGGACAGCTCCTGACGATGGCATCATCCAATGAACCATTCCTTCCCCCATAAGGACCCGGTAATAGGCATAGCCTGCCTGCACTTCTAGGCCAGTTGCTCATTGAATATGCATTAGCCGGTTTTCAAGCCACTGTGGTAGCCGTGCAGCTTCAAACTGTGCATCCAGACCCACACTTCCCATCGACACATGTCAGCAGTTCATTGCTACAGAGCATGTCGTTGCAGTTCATTTTTGCAGAAACATGTTTGTCGGTGACTCAAATCAAATTGTCCAGAATTGCCCTTAACGAAGCAGCGTTGAACATAATTGTGCCTGGCTGTTGCAAGTCCTCATGCAGCCATCTCTCAGGATTTACAAGGGGACTGTAAATTGTTTTTAAGCGCCCTTATCTTTCTATGCTGCTGTTGCCAGCATCGAGGCGTCGCTTCCTCTCCGAATGGAGTTTGATTGTACAAGCCGCTGTGATGCATGGCCTGTGTGTTTGTGTCGCATGATCTATGCCCTCCTTTTATGAACCTGGCTGACCTGCAAGGTAATTGCTCAAACTGCACCTACTCATAAGATCACATTGACGGCAATGACGAATAGGCAGGCGCTCCAAGGACACCGTGGTAAAACAATGCTTGCCAGCGCTGTTTATTCATGTGCGTCATCAGACCCCGGATCCAGGATATTGCAGACACAGAGGATACGCATGATCCAGCAGAGTGGTGGCCTGGCGGTGGCAGCACAGGCTGAAGCCCGAGCCTGTACAATGTGTGGGTTTTAATGCTGCTTCCTGAAAGGTACTGACAAACTACTTAGTCTATCTCCTTGAATTGGTCCAGTCTTTGTCGTTGAAGCTTCCAGGAGCTGTTATGCACCTTTCAGGGCCACTCCCCTCACATCTATTTGCATATGCATACAGTGTGCCTGCGTGATTTCTCACAAACAATGCTCTGCACCCATCTAAAAGGGTGCACATGACGACTGTGGATTTGGCATGTTATTATGAACAACTAAACTGAACAATGGCTTCATCTTACTGCAATTGCTTTGCCTTCATATCTTCCATTACAATGCACTGCATCTGCAGGAAGGTTAGCAAACGCATCATCCGTCATCCTTGCACCAGGCTCTGCAATTCCCTCTCCCTTTCTAACCTCCCCTCTAGCCTGACTCACTCTGTAGGGTACACACATGATGTTTTGATCTCCTCTGACCATCCCCTCCCCATCCCTCTGACCAATCCTCTCTCCTGGAGCAATCACTCCCTCCTCTCCTCCCATCTCTCCCCCTCTAACCCCAGGCAAAGCCAACCCCAACACTGCCACCTACCTTATCGGACATCCGGTCCATGAAGCATGTGTCAGTTGAGGCTTTCGCCGCCATCTCCCCCCCCCGTCTCCGGCGGACTCACATCCTGACACAGCCCTTTCTATGCTTTACTCTTCTATCTTTTGAAGTTCTTGCCCCTGTCATGAGGATCCATTTGAAGCCCAAGGCCAAATGCAATTCTTGGTACGACTCTGACCTAGCTACCCTTAAATGTAAGTACAGGGTAGCTGAGAGGAATTAGAGGGCTTCTTGTTCCTCCTCTGATAAACTGTCCTGCCGCCTGCTCCAACCCTCTATCCATACTAAGATGAAAGCCCACATCCAAGCCTGTGTCTCTGTGGTATCTAACAACTCGGCCGAACTCTTCAAAGTCTTCAAGGAACTGGCCAACCCTGCTGCAGTCTCTGCCTCTCCTGACACCTACCAGGCCCTCTGTACGGCTCTTGCCTCTCACTTCATCTGAAAAACCCAGGACATCCTGTCCTCCCTCTCACCCCTCCCACTCTCTGCCCTTCTCCTCCTGCAAACTCTGGCCCTCCTGCAGCCGCCCCCCATCCTCTTTCTCGTCTTTTCCCCTTTTCTCCCCTGATGAGGTCTCTAGACAAGTCCGATCTATGAAAGTCTCATCAAAACAGGTTCTTCCCTGTTCCTCCAAAACCATCAAGGACCTTATTGACACCCTTGTTCCTGCCCTGGCCGATTTCTGAAACCTCTCCTTCGCCTCCGGAGCCTTCCCCTCCCTTCTGAACAACTCTCTTGTGCACCCTCTCCTCAAGGAACCCACAGCTGACCATGATTGCCCGGCAAACTATCGCCCGATCTCCATCACTCCTTTCCTGGGCAAACTCCTGGAAAAGCTGGCTACCTTGCAGCTTAACCTTAACTCTGATTCTGTTGGTTGTCTCCACGACCATCAGTCTGGCTTTAGAGCTGCCAGAAGCATGGAAACTGCTCTCCTGAACATCTGTGAAGATCTGCTCTCCAACCTTGACTCTAACATCCTCTCTGTCCTCCTACTCTATCTTTCTTCTGCCTTCGACACTGTCAACCATACTATCCTGCTCAACCGTCTCTGTGACAACCTGTGTATCACTGACCAGGCTCTGGCCTGGCTGACTTCTTTCCCCTCTGATCGAACCTCCCAGGTCCAACTTGGGTCCTTCCTTTCCTCTATCTCCCTCTCTACCTGCAGTGTTCCCCAGGGGTCTAACCTCTCACCCTGGCTTTTCAACCAATACCTGGCAACTCTCATCGCATTGGTGTTTTCTGCTCCAACTTTCAGTGCTATTAGGATGACACTCAACTCATTTTCAGGCTTGGCCACCTCTTCTCCTTCTCTCATCTCTGATTGCCTGTCTGCTATTCAGGAGTGGTGTGCCGCCAATGATCTCTGCACTGAATGCCAGCTAGACGGAGATCCTCCTCATCGGCACACCTTCACCCTCCTTTCCTGTCACTCTCTGGCCAGCCTTCCTTGCCCCTCTTCCTACCCCCACCCACGAGGCTGAGAACTTGGGGGTCATCTTCGATTCCACACTTTCCTTTTCTGCCCACATCTCTGATGTCTCTAAAAAGTCAAACTTCCTACTGCACCTCCTCAGAGGTATTCTTCCTTTCCTCTCCTTCCCCCAAAAGCTCACTGTCTCTCGAGCCCTGGTTATCTCTAGTTTGGATTATTGCAACAGCCGATTTCTAAATCTACCTGCTTCTACTCTCCGCCTCTTGCAACTCATCCAGAACAGGAATGCAAGACTTGTCCTTGTTCTCAAGCCCTGGGATCGTAGCTCACCATCTCTGAAATCTCTTCATTGGCTCCCAATGGCTGCACGGAGTACATTGAAGACCCTTTGCATTGTCCACAAGGCTTTCTGGTCCAAAACACCTTCAACTCTCCCTCTGTAAATGACTTTCCTCTCGAGCTCTTCGCTACGCCACCTCCAACTCCCTTAGGGTCAGTTGTTTCTCAGAGAAACGACCTGGGGGTAGATCTCTGTCTTTGGCTGGGGCCTCCTTCTGGAACGGCCTCCCTGCCACTCTGAACATTGAGGAGGATGATCTCCTGTTCCGGAAGCACCTCAAGACCTTCCTCGTTGCTTCTGCCTTCGCTCCTCCTCTTCCCTGCTGATCTGCTCTGCTTCGGCATTGTGCACCTAGCTTCCCTCTGATTTTGGGCCCAGGTGCTTTCTCACCTTGCCACACACCCACAGTGCCTCCTGACAACCCTTGCACTTGGGTCTGTATATGTAAACCTGCAGTCCCCCCTTTTTTCTGCACTTATCAGACACCCCCTGCCTGTGCCATAAACCTAGCACTTGCCCCTTGCAGGTCGCACTACCACTGTTGTTGTGTGTTCTTTCTTTGCTCAGCACTTTCCACTTATTCCCCTCCCCCTGCACTTCCCCCTTCGCTCTCCCCTGCATGCATGTTCTCAATATCACTAGGCCTAGTGAGATCGTTGTTTTTGATCTCCCTTTTTCCCTTTCCTTGTCTCGTTGCGCTGTTAAAACGCTTGTGTATGAACGTGATACAGATAAATATCAATATCAATATCAATGGGCCTTATATTTTTAAGAGCCTGGCCCAAAGTGTCTAGGGTGCAACCTCCCACCTTGATCAAACTGTGACAGGTTGTCCACATCACGATAATGTTAGAAAGATCAAGCGCAGGCAGGATGGACTGAGGTTGGTGTTACGCTCACCTTGTCTCTGTGGAGGTGTTGGGGCACAGTTGCAGCCCTCCCAGGAGTTAGATCACCCCCGTCAGGTCTCTCCCTCTGCGGATAAGCTGTGAGCGGCGGCAATTGCTGACACTGCTCCTGCGTGGATATGAGAGAATGTGAGTGCGCTGATCTGTGACTATTGTACTTCTCAAACCCTTCTACCCGAGGTGTGATTTCTGTGGGCATGTACCGGCCCATAAGGTTCACCTGTTAATTATTGATGATAAGCTCTCCGTCCTGCTCCTTCTGGCAGGGGCGCTTGACGATGGGACCTAGTTCCTTCACTGATCCCCGGAAGGTAATAGTCCAGTCCAGCTGCGACTATGCTTGTCCTGGTTGGTAGAAAGTGTCTCTTGTCCCTTCACCTTTCTGTTTTCTCTTTGCCTCTTCTCGTTTTATGTCTTTGTATTATGGCTCTCAATATTGTTGTTAATCCTGAACAATGTTTCTCTTCTGTTTTCTTCCCAATAGGTGGAAATGTGGCCCAAAAGCAGCTGTGGGGTGCAGAACGCGACCGGGTGGAAGATGGAGGAAACCACAATGTCCGACAGCAGGTAAGTGATGGTTTAAGGAAAAGCGCAAGGTTCAGTTGTAGCGCGACCTTAAACTGAATCTCTTTTAAGTGTCTAACCTTGCCTTTCATTCTTACTTGCAGATGCTGCTGTCACGGACGGAGCGCATCGTGCTACGGTGCCAAGATGAAGATTTCAGCGTTCCAGAAGTTATGAAGATTTGCTGCGGTGCTAAAATGAAGATGTCAGCGTTCTGGAAGATTGACGATGAGCTGCTATGCCAAGATGAAGATGTCAGCGTTCCGGAAGATTTGAAGAAGAATGCCAGAATCAACGAAGATGCGCACAGGTGAGAGCAGATTACCCAGATGGTAAGTATGATGGCAGGAAGCAGGATTACCAAAGGTAAATTAAATCCCAGGCGGCGGTGAACGTTAGGCTGCATGGAAGTGAAGAATAACGCGAAACATCTGCCTCGGGGATCGGAGCAGCTTATACCACACCCTGCCACTCCCAGATAGTCCGAACCTGCAAGGCAACCCAATAGCAGCAGCCACACCCAAGAGTACACGTGGGGCTGCTTTAGTGAAAGCTAGTTCCCATGTTAAATTCACTTTGCACCCAAAATGAGGTGCTATGTCCATAATAAAAGCATTCTTGTCCCAAATAAATGTTCTTGCTTACTGTTATTCATGAGCATGGTGCCAAAGATGCCAGGACTGTGCCCATCCGGGCTCCCTGTGTATGTGGCCATTTAATGTTTGCGTTCTTGGCCTGATGACCATGACAGTTGGGTGTTAGTTGGTGGAAAACAGCTAGTCATCATATTGGAAGTCTGTGGCACAGATGATAAATACTGCCGTGCTAATCCTGCCCCATGTGCTTTGACCTTATGTTTAACATGAGCCTTTCTATATGATTCATCCACTTCATCCCAATGAACGCGGACAAGAATTTGAATCAACGTGGATGTCCCCAAGCTTTGCGACAGCTTGTGTGAAGGTCCCCTCCGCAAAACCTTACCACAGAAATTGCACATGACCTCATCAATCTCCTTTTTGCTGTGTTGGTCATTTTCGCAGAAATATTGGCAACTGTCAGCTACGTTTTTTTTTAGCACTTTTCTTCTTCAGTGGCAGTAATGCTGAAGCCACCCACACCACCTCATCATCACTGCTGGTCATAGTCATTTTGAGATGTAGGACCATGGAGTAAAAATAAAAACTGTAAAAGTACACAACACAAAAAGGACTCTGCCACCTAATATCAAAAACAAAAAAAATAGAAAGTAACAAGCTAAAATAACAAAAATGGACAAACTACGAAGCACAAGACAAAGGACAAAGGTATAGGAAGAAGAAAGGTAAAAAAGGAATGCATAAAAGAAGATACTACTTTTGAAATGTTCCTGAAGGCTCACAGTGAACTTCACCCACCAAGAAACAAAAAGCAATGATACAAAACAGAAAAGAGGTGAGTGGAAGAGGGGTATAACTGCGGTTAGGCAATGTAGTGAACCAGAATGTCTTTTCCGTATGCACGGGTATGCCCAAGTACCAATGACATGTTAGCATCTAAATTATTGACCAGCCCGAGTGAACGAGGAGACGAGCCTGCATGTGGCCATAGCCATGTCGAGGAAAGGCCCAATCACTTTGAAAGCTGCCTTCACGCAGCTACGTGGCATAGCATCTGTTTTCCACAGCTAATCAGATCATGGGCGGCACATCCCCTGCTTAGCCGCGTCAACAAATGGCCCTATCCCACACTGTGGTTTATTTACACGCCCACTCAAATGCTGTACGATGAAATCGGTGCATGCAAAATCACACAATGGGACGTCAAGCTTCATCAACAAGGATAGCTCTCTTCGCACATGTAGTGCCAGCCCATCACATCATGCACTGTGGCTACGCGTCTACACATGGATCCTGGCCATCTCAACAAATGGACCAAGCACATGTTGTAATGTATTGACGCTGCTACACCCATGCTGTGTTACAAAATCCATGTGTGTGAAATGACCCAATCGGACGTCGATCTTCTTCAACATGGCTACACATCTTCATGCCTGATGCACCAGCCAATCATATCACACACCACAACTGCACGTCTACACGTGATTCCTGTCCGTGTCAGCGAACCGTCCAATCATATCTTGCGGTGTATTGATGTGGCTACGCCCATGTCTTAGGCAAAACCCAGCATGCAAAAGTGACCAATCAGGGTGTGCGGCAAGTGCATAGCTGCAAAAAATCACTTCACCCACAAATATATATGTTACTATTGATCATTGCTGCTAGTGCTTGTTAGTGCTTGTTAGTGAAAGGTTTACAAAGTAACTACAAGAACTTTTGGCGCTTTAACCCTTCCTTTCTTCCTCAAAAGACCAACATTTAACCCAATTGTCTTTTGCCTTGTCTTGTCATTTGTTCAGTTTGTCTCTTATTTGTTTTACTTCTTTTCTTCCTTTTTAAAAAACATTTTCATTTTTGTGGCATTGTCTTTTTAGTTATGTTATATGTTCTGCTGCCAGTTTGGAGATTCCCATGGGACAGTGCTTAATTGGCCCAATTAAAGACGCATTAGGTTGTGGCGATCATCAAGGGAGACCAGTGCATCGTATCAAGGTTCTGTGTGAACATTACTGGTTTAATTTTTAAAATTCTCAGGATAACTGATCACTCATGTTTGAGGTTGGTTCTCATTTTGGTCTTTATTGTGGCTCAAGGTGCGGACACGTGTTTCGACCCCACAAGGGTCTTTATCCAGCAATTAGTATGTTCCAATGGGGTTGATGAGTGTGACTGTTGCAATGTGTTGCGTTACTGAGATATTGTATGCTGGTTAGAAATCTGTGGGGGCCGGTTGGCCTCTGTAGTCAGGTCCGGGCGGTCTCTGTGATCGACCTTTGTGGGGTCAAAACAATTGTCTTTTTAGTGTTGTCATTTTTGGAATTTTACATTTTCCTCCCCATTTGCACATTTCAACATGTCTAACCATGAGAACAACAGCAGCAGTGACAGTGTCATCTGGGTCCCCAATACATCGCCACCCAGGAAGAAAGCCATAGGAATGAAAATCCCGGCAGACAGTGGGAGATATTTCAAAGTCAAAGAACAGTGCGCTAAAAGGATTACTCTCTAAAACTTAATTGTTTTCTTTCACCTGTTGCAGCATCTCCCAGACAGAAAGATTTTGGAATCTAGCTCACGTGTGATGAGGAACAGCATAACATAATGTTGAAAATTCACTTTCATACAATAAGTGAAAAATATATTCAACATTGGTACGGAATCGGGAAACTTCAGAATACATTCTTGTACAACGATATTGTGAAGAAGAAATTTGAACCTTCGATCATCCAATCTGCCTCCTGTACAGTAGGAAAAAGCATAGGGAAAGAACGAGACATCAACAGCCATACTGCCTTTGTATCAATCATTGTGCTCCAATATAAATGCCAATGAGTTTTCACCTTTCCACTATATATAAGCTTTGCCAAATGTTCTTATCTTTTGTGTCAACTTTACTAAAACAAAGAATCTGCAATGTCACGCTTCACTCCTAGAGTGCTGACATTTTCTTCCAAATTGAGAAGTAAATACATAACTTTGCCTCTCACACCTTGCACTAATGATATTTTAGGCAAGTTTGACATCTTTGCTTGCAATCTAACAATGACTTGAAAAAGATTAACAGTTTGCAATGCAATCACTTCAAGCATGTTCGACCTTTGAAGCAAACAGTGATACCAGGCACTTCCTTGGTGTTCAAGACACTTAATTCAGAATACTTGTTTGATTATAAAACCCACCACACTTACTACTAACAAAGTGCCTCACTTGTCTCAAATCATTCTCCTACAAACAAATACAAAGTTCTTTACAAACATCTCCTACATTCTGTTTAATTTTCTCCTCAATGTACACTAGTTGCACTTGAGACTTATAAAAAGTGTGTCGATAAGATACACAAAAATTCAGGTATTTCAGTAGAAGACAACTCAAACATTGCAATACCTTTTTATACTGTTGAAAAATCAGATCCTATGAAAACATAGGATCATCATTTCCACATCCTGTGTTTCATCTATGTACACATAATTTTTTCAATGCATTATATTTAACAATTTCAGTGAAGAAACTAAACTTTCTATGGTTTCAGTTAAAAGTGTTTGATTTAAAAGTGCAAGAGACATACTTGGTGTTTTGTACTCATATAGTTTAACTTGAAGGTATCTAATGTTAGTATGATGTGCATCCAGCATCCCGTATGTGATGAAACTGACTCAAACATCTAGTTTTATCAAGACAAGCTAGAAAGTGACCGGATGCCCTGTTTTGTTTCACAAACCTCACATTCATCTATTATCTGTAGTATCTTGATCTGTCTTTGAACATTATTATTTTTGTGGAAAACTTTCAAAAATCTCTTTAAGACTTTACAAGAAAACATATAAATATTGTGCAAAAAATTACACGTCCATACCTCAATTTCCTTTTTAGGTTTTATTCTAGACTGACCCAAACTTTCAATTTCTTTATTATCAGACCTTAGCATTACTTCTTTTTTAGAAATCACACCACTTTGGACTTAATTGCTATGCCCATTCTCATAAATAGCAAGAGGCACATTCTTTCCTTGGATGTAACTCTACTCATTAAAAAACCTTTCGGTATGAGGAGTGTATTTCCACTCTCTGCAAAACAAGTCACAAAAGTTGTCACATGTAACTACATGAATTATTTCTATATTTCTATGGAATGGTGTAGCCACCATGAGTAATTTATTCAATACAAAAATTAAAACATTTCTTTTCATATGAAAAGCTTTTTTCTAGATTTTGGTTTCACACTTCTCCAAAGATTTGTAAAACTTCAAGAGCGGTACATTTTCCTATATATAACTATATTCCTCTGATTCATATTGATAGCAGACTTGCTATCTTTTCTTCTAAAAATCTTTGTTTTTTATTTACTACTAATGCATTTGATACATTTTTTCTTTTATTACTTTCAGTAAAAACATTCAGGGTTCCATTCATTTGTTCAGTTGGGGCATCTCCTATTTGAAATTGTAGATTTTCAAATGTATTATCAATAACAGGTATTGTTGTATTATCTACAGAATTGGTATGTACAGATTTAAGAACACTACTTTAAAAAATATCATATTGTAAAAGACATCACCATGTGTGTCCGCCCTCCACTGCTCAACCCCACTTTCACTAGGGTTTGAATGGCCAAGTGCCTTGGGCATCCCCGGAAATCTACCCTAGTGAACCTCATCAATATTGCCCTTGCCCGTATCCCAGTGAACATTTCATTAGTAATACCTGGTACCCCCAGCCCTGGGTCCTCTTCCTCTGCCTTCCTGTGAGGCAAAATCTTTCCTCTGTATTCGACACGCTCAACCATGCCATCTTGATCAATCAACTCTGTGAGAACCTGGGCATCGCAGATCAGGCTCTGGAATGGCTGACCTCTGTCCTCTTGAACCGCCCCTCCCAGGTCCAACTTGGTCTCTTTCTCTCTGCCACCTCTCTCTATACCTGTTGCATTCCCCAGGGCTCTATCCTCTCAAGCAGGTTTTTCAACCTCTACTTGGCCCCTTTGGCCCACTTGATCTCTACCTTCTCCTCTAACTTACAATGTTATGTCGATGACACTTAGCTTTCCTTCAGGCTCACCTCAGCCTCCTCTCCTCTCCTCTCTTGATCAATCCTGACTGTCTATCAATTGTTCAGGATTGGTGTGCCTCCAATGATCTCTGGCTTAATGCCAGTAAGACAGAGATCCTTCTCATTGGGACACCTGCCCCTGCTTTCCCTTTCTCACTCAGGCTGCCCACCTTGGGCTCTCTTCCTTTGACTTCCTGTGAGGCAGAAACCTTGGTGTCATCTTCGACTCCACTCTGTCTATCTCTGCTCACATCGCAGATGTTGCCAAGAAGTCATACTACCAGCTGCACCTACTCAAAGCTACGCTTCCCTTTCTCACTTTCCCAGAAGCTCGCTGCCTCCAGAACCCTATTTCTCTCTATGCTGGACTACTGCAACAGCTTCTTTCTCAATCTGCCTTCCTCTACTCTCTGCCCTCTGCAACTAATCGAGAACAGGACTGCAAGACTTATCCCTCAAGCCCAGGGACCGTATTTCTCCAGCCCTGAAATCTCAGTGCTGGATCAAGTTCAAGAACCTTTGCATTACCACAAGGCTTTCTGGGGCCGGGGTCTGCACTTCATCCAAAGCTCTCTTCAAAATACCTTAATTCTCTAGCCCTTTGCCCAGCTACCTCCAACTCTCTAAGGGTTAGACGCTTCTCCAGACAGCGAGTGGAGATAGGTCTCTCTCTTCTACAAGTGCCCCCCCCTGTAATGGCCTACCTCCCCTCTCAAACCTGAGCCAGATGACCTGACGTTCTGGAAGCAGCTCAAAACCTTTCTCTTCTCCTCTTCTTTCTCTTTCTCTCCTTCCTGCTGACCTGCCTGACCTACCTGTCTGCTGTACCGACTAGTTGCTTGCCTACCCTCAGAATCTCACTGGGTATCAAGCACTTTCTTGATCAGTCACCCTTGCACTGCCTCCGGGCCTACCACACACTTATGGGCTGTAATTGTAACCATACAGGCCCTTGTTCTCCTTGCACTACCCAGGGATGTGCTTCCCTGGCTGCGCTTACTCAGAGCATTGCTGCCCTGTTGTTTTTCCCCTCCTCTCTCCCTTGCACTTCCTCCCTCCCTGAGCCTTGCACTTCTCGTCCTCGCACTTGCATGATCTGAATGACACAGGGCCTAGTGAGATTGTTTGTCTTGTCCTCCCTCTGTATTCCCTCCCTTGCCTTGTCGCACCTAGAAACACTTGGGTACAGGCACATTATAAATGTCTTAGCATATCATATCATACTGTAGCCATAACCTCAGAGTACGATTCCCAAACTATTTCTCAAGAGAAGGAATGTTTGCAGGAACGTACCAGTTGAAAGTAACTTTCCCTGTAAAATGGCAGAATCCATGAATTACCAGAAATATGGAAAGGAACGTTTGCCAAAATCCTAACCAAGTTAGGATTGATCAGCTGCAATCCATCATAAGACTTGTCCTATTTAAGGCCACATTCAAACACTTTCGCAAATCTTACACAAAAGGAGTTACTAATATGGGGTTATAGGGAAGAGCTTGAGATCTAATTTCGAAGCACAAACACAGCTGCAATATTTTTCAAGGGGTTTAGGTATGCTGCTTGTTTGATGATAAAAGTGACTATGCACGCCCATTCATTTTACATCTTCCAATGTCTGTGCATTGTGTAACATATGTGATTACATATCATGGAATCCAAGTAGGTCCCTGCCCTTCCAAAGCACACCATTTCTAAGCAAATTTTGAAACTGCCAGATATGGTTGTTGTACATTATTTATACATTACTACAAACATTTTGTTTTGTCTACCACACAGGGTACACTTGTGTGCATGCACTGGGGCAGAACATTATAGTACCCATACTGTTCTACATACAATGCAGCAATGTAATCTACTTTTGAACCTGTGACCAAAATGTTAGACTCAATTTCACATATATTGTTGGTAAGGAAACTGCACATAGCTGAGCTACATAATAGATGGAATTAGATGGAATTAGATGGAAGTGCTGCAGTATAAAACACATGTCCCATGTAGATCTATGTTCTTAGTGCTTGGGAAATGTGAGATGGTAGTGAGCAGTTTATGCAGCATAATAAGATGAACAAAATAGAATTTCACTGTCTGTGGGCACTTAGTTTGTCGGTTTTTGATATATCTGTGGTTGGCACAGTACATGTTCTGGATGATAAGCCTGAATGAAATGTGAGCTAATCTTATACACCGCAGTAACCATTTCTTTCATAACCTAACAATTCATGATCATGCATGCACATATTAAGAGAAGGATATGCATAGACCATGTGATTTTCGAGGTCAGACCTATATGAAAAGAGGCAAGCGCATTTGATGGATTACTGCAGAAAAGCTGAAATGAGGCCTTAGCCACCATGAACTGATTTTCAGCTGCTTCAAAGAATGAGTAGATCTTCATAATAGCCAAACAATTAGAGAAATACTCTTCATGTGTATTTCAATTTAAAAAATCTTGAAACATTTCTCTGTTCTCTTTCTTTCGATGATTAATTTTTTTTTCCCGAAAAGAGAAGAAAACGGTGCTCCCTGTCAAGAATATTTCTCCACAATTGCAGCATAAACCTCTCATTTCAAACACTGCTTCTAAAATAATATCATAGGACCAAAAATACTCTCTAAGCCAATGCTTTAGCAACACATCGCCTATGTCCTCACTATCACCATGAACCCCATTCTCAAATTTCTGAAATTCTCCAGTCTTCAGAACAAAGAAATTCCCCTCCTTCTGAAATGGGCTCCATGTTCCAAATATCCAAAGAAGCAATAAATATACCCAAAAGATAGCACAATCTCCTACAACTACACCTCACTCTCAAGCAATACAAATGTTCCATATAGAAAAACTCTTAATATAATGATACAATATAATGTAAAGTTTATTGGCGCATATACATATCACTCAGTTGAACAGCATCTGAGGTACTTGATATCCTATTGGTATCTACCCACCACACAAACAATAAACAACCAGTCAGAAAGTAAATACGAGAAATTCCACCTTCTCTCCTCATGTAATATTCCTCAATTTCTAATTCTAATATCTGAGGTGACCGGCAGTATTTTCTTCTATCACAGTACAATTGAAAACTGCATGGAATGGCTGGAGGAGAATTATCCAACAGAAGAATACATTTAATAAAAAGAAGATGTTGTTGGTAAACACCTCAGTCGTTGCTGTTGCTAGGCGCAATCCTCAATACACCAATCGTCTCCCTTTTTGTATATATACATATATTTTGTTTTAAAAGGTCTAAAGTATGAAATATGAATGAGGAAAAAGACATTAGTAGTAGAATAGAAGTTAACGTATCAATACAGTAAAAGACTGCTCATTGCTCATGTAGTTATGCAAGGTAGATGAAGATAAAGAAAGTAGACTATACATGACATGCAACTAGGCAGAGATACATTTAATGGGCATAATTACTCAAGATATAATAGCATGGGTGAGAATACACAGGCTAAAATACAGCGGATAGGGCATCTAAAACTAGAGTAGGGTGGCTCCTTTTTGTATGGATTTTAAAACAAGGTTCTTCTTCTTTTCTCCACAGTCTCACATGCAAAAAGGTCAGAGAACACACAGACAAAATACATAAGAGTGCCAAATACCTACCATGTCAATGACCATGGCCTTTGGCCATGAACATTGATTTATCATCACCGAAGTCACAATACATATAAAAAATATATTTTCAAAAGAAATAAAACACAGACCCCCCCAAAATGTATAGCCACGGGCACGGAACAAGTCTTACCCACGGCTAGTCCTTTGCAGCCTCGAACATAGCCACGGATGTCGGAAAAAATGTCTGGATAAAAATGCATTCCTGCCCCCCAAGGACCTCATCAAGTGCCCCTCACATCTGTGCCAGCTCCCCCAGCCCTAGTTTGCCTCCTTACATCCTCTGCCCTCTCCCTTTCCCCCCACATACACGCTGTTTCTGTGACGCAGTTTGATTTGAGATGTCAGCTATTTGCGACTATAGCCGAGGCTACTGAAAGCTTTGCGTTGCAAACTCAGTCCCAAGACCCCCTCAAACTCACAAATTTTGCTTGGTGCCCTCTAGCCACGCACCCCCCACCTCTAGTCTGAAGGAATTTGCATGTGTTTTGACCTGCAAATAGCTTTTTTCCTGCATTTCATTTTCCCATATCCTCAGCTATTACATCGAATATCTCTTGCATAAAGGAAAAAACAAGATGGTGGCTTTTTCATTTCTGAAAAACATGATCCTGCAATGCACCATGGGAGATAAAACTATATTTTATTTAAGAAGGGGGCACCCCCTTCTCCGTCAAATATTTAAATAACTAGTGCATGGAAGAACCCCAAAACAAGCATAGACCGTGAGTCAACGCTTCAAGTCCAAGTTGTTTTGGACCTGGTCCTAATCGTCCAGCAGTTTGGGCTGTGCGTTTGACAAATTGAACTTGTTTGTGTATGGGAAAATGAATGAGAAGTAGTATGCAACTTTGGAAACAATTTCTTATTGTCTTTTTAATAACTTTCTTATTTTTTAACATATCTTTACGAAACATTGCAGTCTTGGGGGGGCGGGGAGTCCCTAATGACTTTTGAAATTTCAGTCATATCCGTTACTCATATAAAATGTTATTACCAAAAGAATTTTGAGGGGTTCTATGGGTTTCTGACTCACCTTAACAATAGGGTGGCTAGTGCCACCCTCTAAAAATATATATAAGGTTGCAGTCACCACCCTATAGTTAAGGTAAGCAAATCTCCCATTGGAACCGTGAAAGAATGAATTTCTAATAATGTTTGACTCATGTAATGGATTTGGTCAAATTTTTAAGTCACTCAGGGATGCACGGGCCCCCCAGACTGCAAAGTTTGGTAAAGATTAGTTATGAAAACAAAAACTAATGTGCGTCATACTTCCCATTCATTTTCCCATAGACAAAAAATGAAAATTTTTGCCAGATTCAAATAGCTGGATGGATTTGGACCAGGTCCCAAACAACTTGGGCATGAAGCATTGACCTGAGGCTTTTTTGTAGTTTGGAGTTTTCCGTCCATTAGATTCTTTCATATTTGATAGAGAAAGGAGTGCCCTCTTAAATAGATAGCTATATCTCAAATACATTGCCAAACCTGGTATTTAAAACATGCAAATGCCATCAGTCTAGAGCTGGGGGTGGGCTAGAGGACAGCAAGTGAAAACTGTGGGAGTTGGAGGGGTCAAGAGACTGAGTTTGCAACACAAAGATTTTCTGTAGCCTCGGCTATTTGAAAGAAAGCTGTGTCACAGAAACAGCGTGGGTTGTGGGAGGAATGGAACAGGTCAGGGGAAGGGAAGAAGCCATAAGAGGAGCGGGGGAGCAGGCAGAGCGGAGGGGGAGCACTTCGTGATGGCCTGTGGGGGCAGGAAAGCATTTTGTTTTCTGGTCGTTTTTCTGATATTCGCAGCTGTAATATGACTATGGATAGACAAGGGTATTTGTAGTTCTGTACCCATGGCTATAGGAAAAAAACGTTTTTTTAAAAAGAGATATTTTTCCAGTTACGTCAGTGGTGAAAATTCACTGGCCATGAGATAGGCATCCAGGTCCACCATCCATGCAATTACGGGGACCGACCGTGCTTAGCTTAGCATTCAAAGCGAGGAAGGGGCCAGCCGACTCAGGCCATGTTGTCTAATAAATGACCCCCAGTTACAAGACCACTTAGGGCAGTGGTCTTGAAACTATTTTGGTATGGCCCCCCCTGAGCAAAATGTGGGCAGACTGGGCCCCCCCAAAAGTGCCAAATGGAGAGTAAATCCAAATGGCTATGAACTGTTGTGCACCATCATCTCACTCTGCTCCCACTATAGTCCATATGCTCCCCCGCCTGCTCCCATCACAGTCTCTGGACTCACTCATCACACTGCTAGCTCTGTCCCTGGGCTCTCCCGACCCCACCCCACCAATATTCCATGGCTCCCCCCATCCTGCTCCCACCACAGTCCATGGGCACCCAACCCTGCTCTCAGCACAGTTCCAGGGCCAGTGGTGGCTGGTGAATTGTATTAAGTGGAGGGGCATAAATATTTCTCCTAGATATGCCACAGCGAGCGAGTGTAGCAAGGGGGTCTGAACCAAACAAGGGGATTCTTTTTTTTTTAATAATGGGTTAAAATGTTGCATTTTAGAGAATTTTTTTTTTAAACATTTGGGTAAAAAGCCAAACAGTTTGCAATTGGCGCTGGTGTGCCCAAGGCAGGTATTTTTTACTGGACATCATTGAGAGCTGCTGTATTTCTCTATGATCCATTTATGTTGAAAAAACAGAGAACACCACTAACAGGCAGTGGGCAAATGAACAATTCCAAAGATTACAAAAACTTAAAGAGGCTAAATGGAATGTTTCAGTATGTCACACAGGCTGGGTATGATGACCCATTTTACCCAAAGAGAACAGTATTAAATATACTTTTTAAACAGCCACAGCTATTTAGTAAGGTTGGAATATCAGATGTGGGCTGCTGAATCCAAACACTGCAGCCTGCGTGCGTGCTAGGTGTAATACTGCGGGATTCTGTCCGAGTCTCAACTGCATCTTATTGAGAATCGGTTCTCATTTACATCTCTGTACTTTGCAGTTCGTGTAGCTCTTACACTCTTCAATCTTCTTTGAGTGGCTGGGATTGTGGCTGAAAGCCAGTTTTCTTTGGTGTAGTTTCCATTATGTGACTTACCCGAATCGCAGATATCTGCTTCTTTTTCTGGGTGCTAGCTTGCATGATCATGACATGCAAATATGGATTATTTCGGGGGGAGGAGGGGCGCATATTGTATTATACTTCATTTTCCTCACCAAAAACAGATCATATTGTGCCATGTTGTAGTACTCGGCTCCCTCCGTCGTGACACTATTTTGGAAAATCAAGATGTGGGCGCCCCTACAAACATGATAAATCACAATACGGCTTGAGAAGAGCAGTCTTGCAAGTAGTTGCTAATATTATTTAGAGCCAAGACATCAAGATCAGTGGAGATGAGACTGTTGTAGTTGATTGCAGAACGTGGCCAAGAAGTCAATGAGCCTGACATGAGCATTCTTGTCAAGAGTTTTCAGGATCTTTTCTCCCATGGAGAGTAGGTTAGCTTCATGTTTGAGTGGATGCAAAACTGATTGTCATGGAGATGGTTGTTAATTCTGCAGCAAGCCATCAAGTGAAGTTGTGATTTTCGCAGACATTTTACCTATTAAGAGAATGTTTGAGGCTAATAGTTGTCTGTAATTGTGGGGTCTGGTTTGCCATTTTTAGAAGAAGGGTGATATTAGCTGATTTGAGAGGGACCAGCATTCTTCCAGTGATGGTGGAGGTGTCGCTGATGTCAGTAATTGGTGCAGCCAGGTGCCGCATGACTAACCTATTTTGAGGAAGGTTGAGCAAGTGTAGCATTGGTTATCTGAGGCCTTAAGGTTGTTTGCATAAAGCAAGAATCTTCAAATTGATTACTGGAGCAAAATTCAGGGAGTGGAAAGGTAGGAGAGTTGCAGGATGGGGGTGGTGTGTTGTTGCTAGTTGACCAGAAGATTGATTTGGACAACCGTGTCTAGGAAGGGTGAAGGCAGGTCATTGGCGAGGGATGCAGGTTGGTGTGGGAGAGGATTGAGTTTTGCTGGGCTTGCATGGTTCTAAAACGATCTTGACAACATAAACTTTCTTTCATCATTGGCGAATGATTCTGGAAGTGTTTTTTTTTAATTAATTTATTTTGTTTAGTAGAATGGAAGTTTTACGGTTTAGCATTGTGTGTTTGTTTGTTTTTACTACAAGCTGGATTTGTGCCAGAGGTGTTCGAAGTTCTGACAATTCACTCCATCAGAGCAAAGTCTTCATTGTTGAATCAGGCAAACAACATTCTGATTTTTTAATTTTATAACATGATCAGACCACTTATTTTCATTATTTTCATTACAATACAAGGATACATACAGTCTGACATAGTATCGCAGTATGGTTAAATGAAAAGCAAGAAAAGCAGCTTTTTTCAGGGCCGAGATTTGCTCTTCCTACTAGCTATTGGAAAGTGAAAATGTACTCCTGGTGATTGTGAGGGATTTGACCATCCGCATGGTGGCCATGCGCTCGCCTGTGCTTTTTTAAATTCATAATTAAATGGAATGATGGTAGACCAAACTCATGAAAATGTGTGGGGATAATACACATTTCCCTATCACATCACGACAAACGCATAGACACGTGTACTCTCTGTGGACACAGCCTACAGGCACAGTCTGCCCTGTCATATTCTGTTAGAATGTGACAGCCAGGAGTACATTATGGCATCTCCAGGAAGGGGGATGACCAAGCTTCCCCCTCCCATGCCCAACCTGATTAACTAACAAAGGCTTCATGTATCTGCCCAGCTCTTTAGTTTGGACCTGCAGCTGGTAGCAGCAATTAACATACCAATTAGAGGGTGCATCAAACAGGCCCACATGCTGCCTGGCTACAAAGGTTTACAAAAGAGACAGGAAAACCAACAGCCTTGACCGCATTGCTGCTCTCTGTCCCAACTTTCAGTGCTATGCAGATGACACTCAACTTATTTTCAGGCTTCCCTCCGCCAACTGTTCTCCTTCTCTCATCTCAGACTGTCTGTCTGCTATCCAGGAGTGGTATGCCGCCAATGATCTCTGCCTTAATGTCAGTAAGACTGAGAATCTCCACCTGCTCCCTCCTTTCCTCCTTTCCTGTCAATCTCTGGCCGGTCTCTCTAGGCCCTCTCCCTGCTCCCACCTGTGAGCCTAAAAACCTTCCAGTCATCTTCAATTACACACTCTCCTTCTCTTCTCACATCTCTGATGTCTCTAAGAAGTCACACTAACAGCTGCACCTCCTCAGAGGTATTATTCCTTTCCTCTCCTTCTCCCAGAAGCTTGCTCTCTCCAGAGCTCTGGTTCTCTCTAGGCTTGACTACTGCTACATCCTCTTTCTAAATCTGCCTGCCTCTACCCTCTGCCCTCTGAAACTCATCCTAAACAGGACTGCAAGACTTGTGCTTGGCCTCAAGCCCAGGGATCGTATCTCTCCAGGACTGAAATCCCTGTACTGGCTGCCAGCGGCAGCAAGGACTAAGTTCAAAACCCTCTGCATTGTCCACAAGGCCTTCTGGGGCCTCATTACCTTCAACTCTCTCTTCCTAAATATCTTCCTTCTCGAGCTCTCTGCTCATCCGCCTCCAACTCCGCCAGGGTCAGATGCTTCTCCAAGCAAAAATGTGGTGGTAGATCTTTTTCTTCTGCTGTGGCCTCCACCTGGAACAGCCTCCCTGCCTCTCTGAAACTCGAGGAGAACCATCTCTGGTTTCGGAAGCACCTCAAGACCTTCCTCTTTGCTTCTGCTTTCTCTCCTCCTCTCCCCCGCTGATCTCCGGGCTGAACATGAAGCTGCCCTGGTTACCTGGCTACCCTCTGATCTCGGGCCCAGGTCCCCTCCCCGCCAGTTGCACACTTGCACTGCCCCCCTGGCAACCCTTGTACTCCGGGACTGTTTCTGCATCGCTACAGCCCCCTATCAGCACTTGACCCCTGATGTCTGTACTTTCACCTGCACTTGCCACCAGCTGGCCACACGTTTATTTATTTATTTATTTGTTTATTTATTTATTGTCTTATTTATCTACTGTTTATCCTATGCACTGCACTGCCCTCTCCCCTTTCCCCCTGCACTTTTTCCCCTCCCTCTCCCCTACACTTGTGCGATCTCAATGTCACCTGGCCTAGTAAAATTGTTGTCTCTGTCTTCCCTTCTTTCCCCTTCCCTTACCTCATCACACCTTGAAACACTTATGAATAGGCGTGTTATAAGTGCCATATCATATCATATCATATCAGATGTAACTGTCAAACTGAAGCCAGCTCCCGCTCTCAGTATCAATGACAGTGAGCTGTCATGTCTGGGACTGTGTGTATACAGTAGGACACCGCAGTGGAGGGAGGGGCATTCATAAGGTACAAGGATATGGTTTTAATGAGCCAGAGAGTCTGGTCTTGCCACAGCTTCAAGGGAGACCTGCCTCTATAATCAGGAACCAAAAAGAGATCCTTCAACCAGAGAGATTCTTCGATCAATAACAGACAGGTAGATGGGTGAGACTTAGTATCACATGTTTTCACCACTTTACCTTTGCTGTTGCAAAGCACTCTGGTTATTACCTCATGCATGCAGGAGATTGTTGGTAGGGATACCAGGATTGGTTCATTAGCGTAGACCTAGCTCACACCACTCACTGTGGCCCATTTGGCTCTCAAAGATCAGCTGAAGACTTCACTTGAAGTATCAAAGAAGAACTCAACATTGGACCCTGGCTGAAGGTACAGTCTGCCTTTTATCTTCCACCAGTGAAGGAAGGCCAGGACATTGAAAATACAAACCAAAACCCATCCCCTAAAGATCCTCCATGGAACAGAGGGAGATACAGAACTCAGAGGACCCTCCACCCACTCCACAACCAGTACCCAGCCAGCACACAGCATGCCCTGCTAGGCGCTGCAGCAAGCTCCCTGGGCAGGGCGTGCCAGAAGGTCTCTAAACCTACAACCAAGGACACGGCAGCTTCCTGCAACACAATCTACAGCTGTGGGCCACCCGACATATTGAAGAAGCTGGGAGAAGTGCCTCGACAAGCATCTACCGCCATCCTCCTGAAAGGGTATTTTTGAGCCATCCAAGGTCCTCGAGCTGAAACCGACGGCAACGCTGACCGTTGTCAAGCCGCAGTTGCTTAAAGACATCCTAGACATCTCGACATCTCGACCAGTGCTTCAGAACCACCAATCAGCACTGAGACAAGATTCCTGACAGTGAGTTGCAGTGTAGTCCAGCCTTCATCCATTCGTCCAGCTTCACTCGCTGAACTGTCTTGCCGCCTCATGCCTGCAGCTGACTCCCATCTTGAAGTTTGTCACAGAAGCCTGCTAAGCTCTGTGAAGCTGACTCGACGCAATTGAGCACCAAGAACACCTACAGCACAAGGTACATTGTGGTTGTCTTTCCCTGGTCCTTCCGGGGAAAGGGCCCTAGAGACATATTAAGACCGATTGTTCCCATTATGCTGAAGCCAAGTAACCTTAAACTGCTGTGATTATTAACCATACCAACTACTCTCCTGTTAGTATCCAGCGTGCATCCTTGTTTGAAGTTTTCTGTTGTCAGCATTCCTTTACAGAGTGGGTTGTATTTCGTAGTGTTACTAGAACTGTCTGCTGTGATATAAATAAAGGAGATATTTTTGATACAGCCTTGACTAGGTAGTCCCTTTTATCATTAGGTAATAATTGTATTTTCGCTGTGTTGCAACTAAGCAATGATCCACAAGCTTTCAGAGATAAGCCTGCCTTTCCGTCCACGTTGCCAAAATTGGACAAGGAGACTTATAATTTGCTTGTTATTTCAATCTGTTCAAATCCTTTCTGGTGTATTAGAGGCGTGGAGCTGATTGATATTCACACTTAGACCACTGGTATTCAGGAAGTGTATTCGTCTCAGTGATTAAGTCATATTTTATATGAATGTGAAGAACTAAGAGGGCGAGTGACATTTATGCATGGCTAGTAACTTGCAACTTTACATTTTCATCCGGCCCCTTGTATACCTTTTAGTTTACTTTGAAGTAGGACAGTTCATTACAAATTATGTGTTCTTACAACCTTGTACATGTTATCGCTTATCTGAGGAAAGCAACCTTCCTTGCTTATACCTCCTCTTCATTTGGCCACGTACTATCATACCGATGCAGAATTTGCCCATGTTCTATAACTCTCTCTATGCTCCACCTCTCAGCTTCTGATCTAAATGATTTGTGTCCTTGCCGTTTGCCGTTTCCATCATGGGTAACATCACAGATGACATCACTAATTACATCATCTAATGTCCCGTGAGGATAGCTCAGGGGCAACGTGCTCGCCTTGGATGCAAGACGACATGGAGCAACAACAGGTCGATCCCCGGGTCTGCACTTAGAAACCTCTGGGTATTAAGCGCGTTATAAATAACCTATTATATCATATCATATCATATCTATGATATCACTGATCTATTACATTACTGGTGACATCGCTAATAACATCATATATGACTATATAAAGGATTATTTAACTAATAGCATCAGACATACGAACACTCTAGGAATTTGACCATATTTAGACCACCTTTATGTTTCTACATATGTGATATTAGCATTTCAGAATAGTTCAAAACAATGGGCCTCATTATGAGATTTGTGCTAAAAATCCGTCATTACTAGCATGCCAGTAACAACATATCCATGTAGCCTTGATCCCGCAAACAGCGGCTGGTCACGAGTACCTGCATACCTGCATGCCGGTAACGGTTGTACCGCCATGCCGGTAATGATCCACAAACTCCCAGATAGCGGCATCATGAATCCCGCTGATACCTCCTCCTCCATCGTCACCCCCTAAATAACAGTACCGCTAATAACATTAGCGTTATTACCGTGTCCATAATTACCGGAAGTAACGTCATCGCGCAGGAACAGGAATTGCTTCGGTGGCCATCTTTAAAAACACATTGTAATCCTTGATAGACAGGACCTGTTCTGGCAAAACACCATACACACCTTGAAGAAGATGTCTAAAGCCACCCAGAAAGGCTCTCCCCGCCAGTGCAAGGCAAGATTTAGTGACGACAAACTAAATATGGTGGCTGACACTTTAGTGGAGCAGGCGGATGTGGTTTTCTGTGCAGACCTGAGGCGTCCGCCACAGCTCCGGAAGAAGCAGATTTGGGAGGATGTGGCGCAGAAGGTCAGTGTGGTTGGCACCACTGCACTCACCATGAAGGACTGTAAAAAGCGGTGGGACGATCTATGTCTACGAGTAAGAAACATCCTGTCGGCAAATCGCAGCCAGGGCAGGCAACAGGTGGAGGGGCCCACTGCTTGCAAGGTGGGAAGAGACCTGCAGCTCCACAATAGACATGGCGGGTATTGAAGGAGTTGGTGTAGCGGAGTTCGGAGTACCATCATCGGCTGATGAAGGTGAGTGTCCCCACAAACAACTGACATACAAAGTACAATGTCGGCCAACAAATGTGATAGTGATGCACGCCAATACATGGCCCATCATTCACACATACAAATATCCCTGTCTAGATGCTGGCCCCACCACTGTCACATCAACATGCATACTGCATGCTGCACCCATACCCAGAACACACCTGACACACAGATAAACAGCATGTGTTACACTGCACGCAAGCCACAACACACCTGTAGGCCCCACAGCAGACACCACAGCAAACATGTCAGAACCTGAGGGATGCCAATTCCACCTCCCCCTAATATTGCATGCACCCTGTCCGCCACAATAACAAGCATGCAATGATCTACTTGGCACAAACTGCACAGACACCATTGCATGCATGATGCAAGTACTACCGTCACTGATCCCCTGCCTCTCTCTGTCCCCCACAGGCTCGAATGCAGATAGCGATGACCATGCCAAAAGGTCCAGGGCCAGGGACGACGGATGGTCCAAGTGCAACACAAGGCACACAGCAGTGCACCACCATCTTTAGAGCCCCCAGCACAGGACAAACACCTGCCGCCACACCCCAGGAGTCAACCATCACACAGGACGTGGCCACAACCGTTGAATTCGAGCATGACGGAACACAGTCAGCTGCCACAAATTCTGTCGGAGAGGCAGCTGCATATGCTCCCCATAGTGGCGATGAGGAAGAGGGCCATGATGAGGAGCACACTCACGAGGGAGGCACCCTGTCTGAGGATGCCGTGCACACCCCAAGCCCTCAGGTCACCCCACAGGTCACCCCACAGGGCACCCCTCAGCCTGTGTCTGGTGGCGAGAGCACACATGCGGAGTGGCCCCCATCTGAGAACAGCCCTGTATTGGCCACATCAGCAAATTAACCATCCACCTCCAGCACGATACGGGACATTGAGGGGCGCATGGCAACAGGCGATGCATGAACTCGTCAAACAATATGTTGCAGGTGGGGAGGCAACAAGATGTGAAATGCATGCCAACACTGTGGCCATCATCAAGGCCAAACAACAGGAACTGCAAGTGGGTCCATGATGGTTTTGCAGCAGTGGCCCAGATCCTGGCCAGAATAGCTGACAACATGGAGCAGCAGCGACCAGCGCCAACCGACCCGCAACCATCCACCCCATCATCTGCCACACCTGCCAGCTCAATGCAGACCAGCCCTGTGTGCAGGTCCCTGCGCAGCATGCATCGCACTGAAATGCATCCATCTTCCCTGAAGTGGGGGCAGTGGTAGCAGGGGCACCCTGCATGTGTTGACTGCAAGTGCATCATGAAACATTTTGTGCACTTCTTGTGTTAGAGGTGTTGGGGGGAGGGGTTAAGTGCGGGTGTTGGGGGGAAGGTGGAGGGGGTGTGTGGGAGTGTTGGGGGGAGGGGGGAGGTGGGAAGGTGTGTGTGTGAGGTGGAGGGTCAATGCACATTGTAATCATCACCTGTTAAATAAACCTGTTGTGTAAAAAAACATACACATGACTGGACATTGCTTATTGGGTTTGTGTGAATTTATTGCATTACAGTGCACAGTGTCCATCTAGCCCCACACACAGTGCCCAGAGTCCCACTTCCATGGCACCCTCTGCATCCACGTGCATTCAAAAAAAAATTGGTCTATCACAGACTGGCGCACAGCACGTCCCTCATGTGCATCGCCACTTGGCTGATGTACAACACCTTCTCCTTCATCATCCTCATCCTCACCCAGTGGTTGCTGGTCAATGTCAGGCGGCAGAGGTACATTCCATTGGATGCACATGTTGTGCAGCATGGCACATACAATGATGATCTTGCCCACCTTCTCAGGCCCGTACTGGAGTGCACCACCTGACCTGCTGAGGCAGCGAAACCGTGAAGGCCGAAGGTCTGCTCGATCACATCATGGGTACGTGTATCAGCCTGATTGAAGTATTCTTCGTGCCTGTTCTGCAGATTTCTGAAATGGGGTGAGGAGCTACGGCTTCAGGGGATAGCCTGCATCAGCTGCATGGGAGTACAATAAGATATGTGCGAGGGTAATTCTTCAATTCCATCTGTGCTCAGCCTGTGCTCAGCCTGTACATTGTTCATGCTCATATGCAGGATATTTTCGATGGCAGCCATTGACTACACATACGCACAACTATCGGGCCTGTTCACAGCTTGCCAAACCATGGTGGTAGGCATGTGTGACTTACAGGACTGAGGGGGCTTGACATCAGACTCACCACTCACCCAGATGGAGTGACAGGGACCATGATGTACTCACATGTGAAGGATGTGTGGCAGGTGATGTGACCAAATTCATGTAGGCCAATGTTTGATGATATAGGCTGATGTACACCATGTCACATGTTGTTTGGAGTATCATGCTTGCAGATATTTGATGACGCTATGCACATGTCTACACGCCTGCACGCATGTAATAATGCCACGATGTGTCAGGTGGTATGGTCCACAGGTGTAGTGATGCGTTCTTTTGATGATGCAGGGTGTCCACTTGTATGCTGGTACTTATGTGCAGTGGATGTTTAGCACTCCAATCCCACTCACATTGGTGATGTTGACCACTTGATGGGTTGGATTTCTAGCAATCTTGTCACAAGTAGATTATTACGTTGGCATTCATCTACACATTTTACCATGGTGGTATGCGTTGTCCCTGTGGTGGAGGGCTAGTGACAGTGGATTCCCTGAGCGGGATTAGATTCTACGCACTCATGGATGCATGACCTGTGAGGTGCTTCGATGCGGTCATGTATATTATGCTTTGTGACTGCATGTTGGTGTATTGTGGTGCTGTGGGTACGGTCTGATGATGTGCAGTGGACATGATGAGGGTTGTGCGCTGCTTGAGAGTCTGATATTTTGACATTGGTGTGCAGCCAGAGTATGTCGGCATACATTGTCAGTGTCATTTTCAGGTTGGGATGATTAGGGGCACAGTATTTGCCGTCATGGACAGTGTCCAGTCACCACCACAATCACACCCATGGGCCAGAGGACGGACAGGTAGCATATGCATGTCACCTCCCTCTAAACAAACCCAGGTAGAATATGCATGCCTCAACCCCACTCAAACACTACCATGGGCCTATGAGCAGACTTACCCAGCAACGAGGCATGTTGTGCAGCATGTCGCTCCATGTAGCAGGGTAGCAAGGAGTTCTGCAGCACCATTGCATCATGCGTTGATCCGGGGAATCGGGCACAGCAATGTGTGATCATCTTGCTGGCGTCACATACCATCTGCACATTGATGGAGTGGTAAAGCTTGCGATTGCGGTACACCACCTCTATGGCATGCAGGGCCACCAACTCCACCTGGGTGTAGTCGAGGACACTAATGCAATTTGGCATGCCTGCCAGTGCATAAAAACCAATTTGTGTGTCATACACCTCTTGGACAGTCCTTGGTAGGGATATGTAGTCCCCTGCGTGCTTCAGGAGGGCATCCAGCACTTGGATCAGCATGCTTGTGTAACATGGTTGTGATATGCCATGCAGCTGCCCCACTGTGCTCTGGTAGGTGCCTGTGGCCAGGAAGTGGAGCACAGACGGCACCTTCAGCGGAGGGGGATGGCGGTGCGGATGTTGATCAGGCTGACCAAGTCTTCATGTATTAGTTCCACTATGGTGGTGATGGTGTCCCTGTCCAGGCGGTACAGAGTGTGGATCTGTGCTGGGGTTAAGTTGAATGGATTGGCCCTTATACGTGGGATTGGTTGCTGCCTGCTGTGAACCACTTCCTGCACTGGTGGGATTTGCTGGGCCAGTCTCGCCCTCTTTCTCCGCCTGTGTCTGCTGTACTGCCTGCTCAAGGAGTAGCAGTGCAGGCATGAACTCCAGATCCTGTATGGCGACTGCAAGTGGTATAATTTTGGTCTTGGAAGGGGTGTGCTGTGTGGGTGTGCTCCTTTTGTGCAGGGCCAGTCTCCATTGCCTCCACCTGTGCTGATTGTGTGCACTTGTGGCAGTTGGGAACACAGCTGTTTCCTATTAATGGGTGATCTGCGATGCCGGTATTTCCAGCATCATGGTGGCCCTTCTTACCGCCATCTGGATGCCGGTATGTGCATGTCTGTGCAACTTGTAATGTCCTCTTCCTTGCAGCATGCCAGTATTACGGGCACAGCGCCCACGCGCGCATACCGGTACAGTGGTGCACGGCCACAGCGGGTCCCTGTCGATGCCGGTAGAACCAGCATTGCAGGTCGTGATGGGCCTATCCCGTAAACAATGCTGGTAATGCCTTACCGGTATCGTTATTACCAGACCGCCAACCTTGCAATGAGGCCCAATGAGTACATTGCATAAAACAGTAAACAGTTACACATGCATCATATCACTTCTTCTGAAGCTTTCCTTTATAGTATATTGGTAGCCGATGATATCTGAATTATACATAGCACCCTGCTTAGAATGTGCATGTTTCTGCAAAATATATCTAAGACAGGTTCACCATAATATAATCAATATATACATTTACCAAAATAAATGTGTAGAAATAAATAGAAAGAGACAAATGTTGAACCCTAATTATTTACTACGCGTTAAAATAAACGTATGTTAATACTCAATTGTTTTATTGTAATAAACATTTATACACATATCCCCTTCTAAATGGCATGAGACGTGCTTTAAAATAAGGAACAACTATATATTAAGATATATTTTAAGATTTCCATACATGGGTACTAATACAATAATTGAATATCACATTTATTTATGTATAGAAAATAAATTAAGTTTTAAAATTCAACATTTGCTTGAAAACATGTACATGGATGTATATTTCTTTATGTGGATCATTTGCAAGTGATTAACATGTTAAAAGTGAAATAAAACTTACTGTACAAAAGTTAAAGTAGTCTTTAAATAGTATCCAATTTTTTAATAGATCGACTTATGATATGATATGATAGGTTGTTTATAACGCGCTTAATACCCAGAGGTTTCTAAGCACGGACCCGGGGATCGAACCTGTGTTACTCCATGTTGTCTTGCTTCAAAGGCAAGCACGTTGTCGCTGAGCTATCCTCCAGAGACCATATGTAAGTCATAGATGATGTCATTAGTGATGCCACCAGTGATTTCTTCATTGATGTCATCTGTGATGACATCTGTGATATCATCATTGTGGCCATAGGCTGTGCAACAAGGGGTGCAAAGTTAAGGTGGCTTTACCTGAATTTCAGGGGTTTTGTTTTGTTAAGTTCTCATTTTAACGTCCCTGAAACTAAAGTTTTTTTCTTTGAATAACAAGTAGTCCAGATATGTGATGTCATTAGAGGTGTCAAGAAGGACTTTTCTGATGTCATCTTTGATGTACTGGGTGTTATCCTTAGCAGTGCACGGTGGCAGCGCGAGTTATGGTTGCATAGCTTGCCATAACTGGTGAATGTCTGGTGTTTTTCGGTTTTACTTGTAACAATAACGTCCATTTAACAATGTTTTTTTAACTGGTTTTCTTAGGTTTTTATTAGTGCAACTTAACCATAACGTCCCTTTAACAACATTTTTTCACTGTCTTTCATAGGTTTTTACCAGTTCACCCTTCATTTGCTACAAGTACCTCATATTGTACTCACTCCCAATGTAGCTGCTGTAGAGTCTGTGGACAATATGGTAGTCCGCGGACAGAAGGTAGCATTCACAAAGCCCAGAAGCACAGGGGAGAGCATAAAATGTTCTACCCATCAACCAACAAACGCATATACATAAAACAACATGACTTACATTTACTGCACCCAAACATACCTTTTTTTTTTACAAATAATTACTTGAAAATGTATACATTATTTTTTATTTATAAATGCACCAAGCACAAACCATAACTGTACACCTCATATTAACACTTCAACATACTGTTCATAGATACTGACATGCACCAAGAGCTTTTTCTAAAACAATCTATCACCAAACAGTAAGTACTCTGTATTTATTTCTTTATTATTAGCATTCATTATGTAAACATGTCTGATAAGGATAAAGCACTATTTTTTTTCATTTTGACAGAAATAGCCAACACACTTAAGCTTGGAAAAAAGGTGTAAAGTAAGGTGCAATTTAAGGGCTTCTGGTGAGGGGTTGCTCCCCTCTGATTCCTAACTTGCCATTTCGCTTGTATCCGGCAGCCCCTCTATCACTCTTTCCTCTTCTCCTTTTCCTGTATATTTCCATTAATGGATTTAGCTTGCCCTCATACTTCCCTTCATTATTTTTCTTCCACTCCCCTCATTTTTGTGTTCATAAGATAACTCCTTCATTCCTCTCTCTCCCTCTTTTTCCTGTTTGCTTACTGATCCGCCCTGCTTCATGAAAAACATGTTTACATGTGCTCCTCTCTTTTCCTTTTTTCCGGGTTGTGAGGCTGCAGGGAGTAATTCATCTAAGCTTGATGCAAACTTTGCATTCCACCTACCGTCACTACCATACCTTCCTTTGTCATTATTCATGGCACTCATGTCTTTCCCCTCTTCCTTGCTTCTCTCTCTCGTCTCCATTTATGTACAAAAGGTATGGAGTCTTTCATTGGCAATTGGCGTTGCCTCTTTAATGCATTTTTATAAGGTAGTGTTTATTTGCAAGAACAAAGGATAAATGGCACGCTGTCAGCAGAATTTACAAGAGGGTCTGTTTAAATTATGCAGAATGTATGCTATTTATACTTGGTCCTTGTGAATAGCATATATTCTGCACAATATACACGGATGAAGAAGGTATGTGTAAATTGTGCAGAAAGTATGCTTGTGAAGGAGGCAGAGCGCTGCATTCTGTTTATTGAACCAGAAATAAACACAAATGCTGTATGCGTCCCGGGGGTCACTGGCCCATGACGTGGTGGTTGACTATCTAGAGGAGGCAGCACTGCCTAGGTTGAGCGATAAGGCGTGTCAGGTGTTGGCCAATCTGATTTCCGTTGGTTATATTCTAGAGGCAGCAAGGGCTTTCCCATCGGCTAAAGCCCCTGGGTCGGATGGTATATCAGCAGAGTTCTATCAGGAGTTAAGCCTGGAAGTGGCAAAATATATGGTGGGGGTCTGATAGGAGACTCTGACTCTGGAGCAGCTTCCTTCCACAATGCGTCAGGCTGTGGTGATTCTGCTCCTGAAGGATAGAAAGGACCCTTTGGACTGTGCTTCATACCGCCTGATATCCCTTCTTAATTTAGATGCTAAAATATTAGCTAAAACCCTGCCGGATCGACTGCTGCCATTTGTGTTAGGCTTAGTCCACCTGGATCAGTCTGGTTTTATCCCGGGGAGGTCGACTTTGTTGACCCTGCGCAGGTTCTTTTCTATACTGGCTCAGGTTGACCGAAGGGTGCAGGCGGTTGCAGCTCTACTTGATATGGAGAAGGCGTTTGACTCGGTGGAGTGGGGCTACCTGTTTTCAGATGCTGCGGGTTGTGGCACGTCCAGAGTACTTTCTCTCAAAGTTGCAGCTTCTGTACTCTGGTGCAGTGGCTAGGATTGGCCTCTTTGGAAAGCATTCTGAGGAATTTGCCCTGGGTTGTACGCTGTCCCCTCTGCTTTTTGCGCCTGCAATAGAACCCCTAGTGGCTAGGTTGCAGAAATGTCATCTTGCACGTGGGTTGGCGCTGGCGGGGGGCAAGGGAATTGGTGTTGATGTATGCAGGCGACACTGTGTTATACTTTAAAAACCCTAGTGCCAATTTACAGTACTTGACATGGGAGGTTGCGGTTCTCTGTATGAATTGGACGAAATACATTTTGTTTCCGCTGACGGATGCCACAGTGCAGTTGGAGGAACCCGAGGGGTTCAGGTGGGAGCAGACCTTGGTCAGGTATCTGGGGGTGAGGGTTAGCAGGAACTCCCAGTCTTTATTGGAGGACAATCATTTGGCATATCTGAGGATCCTGAAAGAAAGAGCGGACATGTGGTGCACGCTCCCCCAGTCCCTGCTGGGTAGGGTAGATATTTCTAAGATGATCGTGGTCCCAAAGTTACTGTATAGGTTTCAGAACATTCCTGTTTGGCCAGGTGTAGCTTTCTTTGTGAAGTTGAAGATGCTGTTGGTGCAGCTGGCGTGGCATCCCAAGTCTCCCCAAATAAGTTGGAACACTCTGGTCCCGCCATGGGACCATGTGGGTATATGTGCGCCCAGGGCCATCTTAAGCAATTTGGGGGCCTGGAGCACAGACACCTCTGGGACCCCCCCTCCAACAGACCAAAGGAATTAAGCGATATAGAATATCTAGTGTTCCCCACTCCGTGTCACGATAACAACCATTGCTTGATATGCTGTCTCGCAGAGATCAAAATAAGCATGGTAAATTTCCTTTCTGATACCTTACACTCTTCATTCATGTTGTAATCAGAGTGATAAACAAGTAGCATTTTAAGGGCAACATTAGCAGTCTACGTGAGGGTACTTGTGTTCAAGCATAAGTACAGCAAACATGTCATCAATAGCAGCCATGTAGAAGGTATACTGGGCATAGTATAACTGCAGGGCACCGATTTTATGACAAAGGTACACATAATTCAGAATAGTCTGAGATCAGCTGCCTCAGAGACAGCAAAAGTGCTTAAGCATGGATACGGACATCCAATGGGAAGCAAGGATAAAACTACACATACCATAGCATAGAGAGTGTATGACGATTTGAAGATACCAGGAAGGTGTCTGTACCCAGACAGACTGAGATTAGCAGTGGGACATGGTTTTCAAGCAGTGTTGCTGTTTGAGAGCAAAGAAACAGGTGGCTGTGGTGTGCAATATATCAATGCGCACTATCATTATAGAGGAAGCAACACTAGATATAGCCAGGGAAACAATGAATGAGTCTTTTTTAAAGATCGTACCCTGTGAACGAAATCACTCTGAAGGGCTGACAATTTTGAAAGGTTTGGGGACCTACAAGATTAAATGAGATATCCAGGATCACACATTGATTAAGAGGTGAAGCTGGGATTCGAACCCACAATTTCTGCTCTTACTAATTTATTTTCCAGTATTTACAGAACTGATTTGGAAAATATGAAAATCACATAACCCAAAATAAACATTTAAAAAACAAAATTTTAAAGAAACATATTATTCAAAATGGGAATGATTCTAGCTTTGTTGTCTCCATCATCAAGGAAAGTATATAAATACCAGGATACTAATGGATGTGATCTTAAAAGTTTTCAGAAAGGTTTCTCTTTTGTATTGTAAAGCTGTAAATGCACCCCAAACACAGGGTTGTGCAATGGTATTTAAAAACGTGCAGAAAAACCATTTTGTTGTCACATAAGCAAACCTTAAAATATGCTGGTAAGAAGCCTACAATATCTGGTCTGCTCTCTTCTGTCTAGAACTCCTTCCACTCAAATGGCCTACATGATAGGAAAGATCAGGTATTTGGCCAAACAATGCCACCAATATGTGAGAAGAAAACGTTTTCATAGAAGGCAGTACAGCACTGTCAGTGATATACGATTTGTCCAGGATCACTGCATCGTCTGCTGGCAAAGACAGGATCCAAGTATGAACTGTTTGGTTCCACAGTCTGGAATTCAGATACCTAAACACCTCTAACACTTTATTGTCATCATTTGAGGTTCCTACCTAGGTTTTACAACTCCCCATTTAAACAAACCAATTTCTAGACCATCACCATACTGATGCTATGTTGGCAACCATGTGAACCCCCTCCTGTAGACCCACATGCCCCCACCCTCTTGTAGAACCACATGCTCCCATCCCTCCTTCCAGAATTCCCCCATCTCTCCCATGCACTACCCCTCCCTCGATTTCTTCATGTCCCTGCACTTGCCTCCCGACCGATATGCCTGCATACCCCTCTACAGACCCATATGCCCCCATCCAGGAGGAACATGTAAAGTTGCAACTACTAGCCAGACATAAGTTATTCTTTGCCTCAATTCTACGCATACATATGATACACAATTTCTTACTCATCATGTGTGAAAAACACTAGGGAATGGCAAGGGGTAAGTGCACATTTTGCATCCTGCCCCATTCCCACATGCTCCAATCCCTCTTTCCAGACCCCACATGCCTCATCCCTCCATTAATACAGAGATGCCCCATCCCTCCTGACCCACAATCCCCAGCCCTCCCTGCCACCATTAACAAGCAGATGCCGCCAGCCAGCCCTATCCACTCATACGTCCATTCATGGCCAGATGCCTCCATTCCTCCCTCGAGACACATCCAGGTGCTCCAGCCCGCCCTCCAGATCCACATGCCCCCAGCCTTCCTTTCACACCCATATGCTACAGTCTTCCCTCCAGACACACATACAGCATTCCCCCAATTCACATGCAGATGCCCAAGGCCTCCAGGCCTCCATCCCTCACTCCAGATTCACATCCACATGCCCCCTAATTCCCTCCAGACCCACATGCTCCCACCAACATGCCTCATTCCTCCCTCTACCCACACAGTCCTATCCCTCCCTCCAGACCTACATGCCCCATCCCTCCATTCACACCCAGATGCCTCCATCCTTCCCTCCATACCCATGCCCAGGTGATCCAGCCCTTCCACCAGAACCACATACCCTCAGCCCTCCCTCCACATGCATATGCCCATGCCCTACAAGCCCCAACCCCTCCATTCACACCCATATGCCCCTGCCCTTCATTGAGTCCAACATGCCCAAATCCATCCCTCCAGACCTACAAGTCCCATCCCTCCCTCCAGACCCACACCCAGGTCCCTCCACCCGTCCCTCCAGATCCACAACACGATGCCCCATCCCTCCCTCCAAATTCACACACAGATGCACCCTCCCTCTCTCTTGATCCACACCCAGATGCCCCATACTTCTCTCCGGTTTATAGTGATAATTTCGAAAAACAAAAATTTCGAAAGTCAAAATATGAAAAAAAAATATCGAAAAAAAGTTGCATTTTTTTTAATTACGTTTTTTATTCGAAATGGGGGGGTGGGGGGGGTTGGTTCCCTCCCAAACCCCCTTTTTTAATTTTTTTTTTGTTTTACCCATTTTTTTTTATTCCCGGACCCCAAAATAAATATATAATTAAAAAAAACAATATTTTATTTTTTCGATATTATTGTTTCGACATTATTGTCTTTCACATTTTTTTTTCGAAATTATGACTGACCACCCTTCTCTCCAGATCCACACCCAGGGGCCAAATCTCTTCCTCCAACCTGTATCCAGATGCCACATCCCTCCCTTCAGTTCCACACTATGGTTCCCCATTCCCCCTCAACATCCACACAGAGGTGCCCCCATCCCTCCCTCCAGACCCACATCCAGATGCCTCATCACTCCCTCCAGATCCAAACCAATGTGCCCTCTTCCCTCCTTCCAGCTACACACTAAGATGCCCCCACTCCACCCTTCAGATCAAATCCAAGGTGCCCCCATCCCTCCCTCCAGATACACACCCAGGAGACCCCATCCCTCCCTCCAGATCCACACGCAGATGCTCCATCACTCCCTCCAGATCCAAAACAAGCTGCCCTCTTCCCTCCTTCCAGCTCCACACTCATATGCCCAATCCTTCCCTCCAGATCCACACCCAGATGCCTCATACCTTCCTCCACATTCACACACAGGTGCCCTCTTCCTTCCTTCCAGATCTACACTCAGATGTCCAATTCCTCCCTCCTGAACCACATCCAGGGCCCCATCCTTAGATCACCCATCAGTTCTGGGATCGGGATGTCTCTCTGTCCACATTTAGTCCTCTGAGGCTCTCTCTCTGGGGTCCAATTAGGTCAGACCCATCTCATTTCCCTGTTTTCCGTTCGACCCTCTATATGGGAGGGTACATCTATGTCTCCCTCCCATATCAAACATGCCCAATCCTAACCAATTCTTTATTTAAATAAAGATACTGATTGAAACGCTTTTTAAGTATGCTGTGTATCATTGCCTTACGCTACTCACATGAGGCTGCCTTGGGCCATAATTATTCAACACCCAACCACTGTAGGGATCAAAATAAGGATTTGAAGAGTGTGTCAAGGCCACTAGGTTGGCATTGACAAGAGAGGATGGAACCCCTCTCAGCCAGGGGGAGAGAGAGAGGCTTATCAGGGAGAATTCCAGAGCTAGTTCTCCCCTTTAGGTGGATGTTGGAAGTTGAGGTGATGCTAGTTCCTACTCCCATGGTAGTGTGATGTATTGCAGTACTCAATTGTCTCACACCATCCTCCTGTACAGAATGCTCCAGGGTTTGTTTTCTCTCTTCCACAGAGACACCATGAACTCTTTATGTGAAAATTATTTCCTACTCAAAATTAATAATGGGCATAATGCTTGTGACAAAAATGCTCCAGTAAAAAAACCAGAAATAAATGGTTCTCTAATTCCTGTTGTGTCCTTACAACTGATTGTTGGAAAAAGAGAAACAGTGGAAAAAACAAAGAACAAGTTTTTAGTCTCACTGCTAAAACTGTCCTCATGGACTACAAGAAAGCCATTTTATTCTCCCAAATCTAGTTTTCTATAGGGCAATATTAAGCAGGCTTTGAATAAACCCAAATAATTGTTCAAGTTTATAAAGAAATTATGTAATCCTCAGTGTGCATCCTCTAAATTGCCACCCATCCTACAATTGGCCAATGAGTTCAACAAATTCCTCCAGAATAAAGATCACAGACAATATTGCTAACTTACCAGCAGGCCGTAAAAGCCTCCTTTCTGACCAATCATATAAGATACTCAGCCGTGCTTTGTGTTCTCGCCAGTATCTGCCAAGGATACTCTTTCAATACCCGACTGACTGAAACCTGCCAACTTTAACTATGACTCTCTCCCAGCCTTAACCTTGTGTGTTGCCAGGCTAGCACCATCAATGAAGGTATTCCTTGCTTTGTTAACATGTCCATCACTCAAGGGATTGTTCCCCAGGAGCTGAAAGCTTTTATCCTAAACACTCTACTAAAATAAACTCTTTGAACCACCAGGTGTTGCAGAACTACAGCCCCACAGCAGCCTTTCTTTTCCTGCAAAGATACTTGAAAAGACAGTTACCCTTCAGTTGCAAAATGTCATTGGAACTAACCAACTCCTAAATTCTTTCTGGTCTAGATTCTGCCCCTGCCATGGAACTAAAGCAGCCTTGTTGACAGTCTGTGATATCCTAAAATCTGCTGATGAAGGTGCCCTAATTTTGATGGTGCTGCTCGATTTATTGGCAGCATTCGACATGGTGGACTTTGAAATATTGCTATCCAGACTCTCCCGTGTCATCCACATTTTTCAAAACTCCTTACAATGGTTTCAATAATTTTCATCCAATAGGACTCAGCAGGTTATGCCTGGACCATACTAGTCTAGTTACATATCGGGCACTTGTTGGGTTGCCCAGGGGTCTGCCCTGTCCCCAATTCTGTTTAATATATTTATCCAACCACTCATGGGGATTTTTTCAAAATGTAAGTTAAACTATCCCTCGTATGCAGAGGATGCACAGATTTACATCCATCTAACCAACTCCCCTGACTCACTCCAGTTCATTACGGACTGTGCTCTAAAAGTTCAAAACTGGATGCAGGCAAAATAAATGACAACAAAATCTCTCTAAAACTGAGGTTATCCTTTTGCGCTGTAAAATCATCCCCAGTACCCAATCAAAGCTGCCTCCTTGCCCTTTGCTATTTGGTCTCCTGGAATCTTTTGCCAGCGAGGTAAGGAACCTGGGGTGCACCTAGCAATCAAATCTTGGACCATCATGTAGGAGAACCATCAAGGCCATCTATTTTTGCTCATGTCACCTACAACCTATTCTTCCTTTGATCCAAGAACCATAAAAACCCATATGGTGGGTTCTTTGATTAATTTTAAGTGGGACTATTGCAACTCAGTTTCTCCATATAGGAGGAATATGCACTGGTTACCAGTAAAGCAAATAATCACTTTTAAGATACTTTATCTTATTTTCAAGTGCCTTAATGACCATGCACCTGCATATCTTATTATTAAATAGTTCCTTCCTGTCCATCTCGTACATTGCGAGCCTCCGATCAACATCAACTAGCAGTTACTGCCTCCCACTTCATTCACAGAGGGGCTAAGAGTTTTTCAGTTCTGGGCTCTTGGCCATGCAACTCGCTGCCTGCCAAACTTAGACAGATACATTCTTACCTGACATTTAGAAAAAGCCTGAAACCCCACCTTTTTCCAGTAACCTTTAAGAATCCATGCTTATGTGCTGCTTAGATTATATTATATATAGGACCTGCGCCCAGAAACAGTGTAGTCTGCCCATTTCTTCTGCAAGCAAAGTTATGCACTTGACAAATAACTGAACTCAACCGTGACATGGCGGAGTAGAACCGAGCACCCGAAGAGTGGCAGCAGCCCACAAGCAAGCAGAGTCTCCCAGATGGAGCCACTGTACGTGAGATAGGAATGTAATGGGGCCCTGAGCTCGTAGGACCGTGAAGTGAGCATCGGTCTGGCCCAGAACACGAGCAGGGCCCAGCCTGCGAAGTAATCCAAACCTATGACCACCAAAGACATGGACAGGGGGCAGATAGCCTACACAAAGACATAACAACTTGGGGAATAGCTGCTGAGGCACACATGACATGAACTTGAGCAGGATGAAACTGGAGCTTCCATTGCTGGAGTGTGGCAAACCTGTGCAAAGAAAAGGGGTGGATTTAGCCTGTTATTTGAAGCCTTTATTCCTTTAAAACTACTGAGGAGGGCAGTACAGGGCCAGATTGGTTTGGGCAAGGACCCAATGGAAGCAGGAGGAGGAAATAACGGCGGCAGGAAGTGGTGGATTGTTTGGGTTAGGTCAGGGAAGGTAGAAGAAGAGACCTGCAGGAGGAATGAGCGGCCCTTTTCGGAAGGTGCTCCGGTCTCCCACACATGCACTCAAGAACCAAGATGCTCTCTGCTTCCAAGAGCTAACTGGTTCCTGTTACTGTTGTGCGGCTGGAAATGGAGAGCTTCTGTAAAGATATCATTGGGACAGCAGGTACGAAAGATGTGTTTTTATGTATGTATGTATGCATTTGTATTTAAGTGACTAAATCAGTGTTTGTTGATTTTGCATGTATGTGTGTGTGTGTGTGGGTGTGTGTGTGTGTGTGTGCCAGAGACCAAGACAGCCTCTGATTGTGCACGGGGAAGGGAATGGGGATTGCCCCAGGCACAATTAGCCTGTGATTGAGAGTGGGATAGGGAAGGGGTCTGTACATGAAAGTGAGGGAAGTCTAGCAAATTTGGCCTTTTTGCACGCTTCGTGGTGCTTAACCAGTCTGAACTCTCCCCCTTCGAATCCCATCCGAATAAGTGTAGTTCCATATGACTCCGCCTGAGATGTAAGCATTCATTGGTGATACAAAGGTAATTAAGAAACCTGTATTTTCTAGGGTACCCTGGTGAGGTACCAATTGTACCATGATTTACCTGGCCGGGAGGGATCCTACAAACACTAACCTGCACTAAGTGCCTGCCATTACCTAATTCTGGGAGAAATCCGAAGGAGTGTCTTCAGGAGTCTTTTACCATTCTTCAGGCTGAGGGAGCTAGTAGACTTATAGAAGTGTCTGTTCTCTTACCCAGGCTTGACTTGGATGGTTTGCAAAAACAAAAGCCACTGCCGCCTTTACTGATTATGGCATGTGCTTAGCCACCCATTCTCCAAAGCACTTTTTTTGGATGGTGCGTGGCTGCTTCGGCACCACACACCTCTCCCTCTCTGGAGCCAACTCAAGCCAACAGACATCCCACCACTCCTGCAAGAACCTCTGCCACAGACTCATTGGAAGAACACATCACAATTGTGATCTCCTCATCTGACCCATTGGAGTACGTAAACATCCAGCTCAGTATTTTCAATCACTCTACAGGGCTTCTTACAGCTTTAATAGAGATGGACTTAGCTTGTACAACCATTGTTGGAAAATAAAGTTGGCCAACAATTTATGCTGGATTATAGGGTAGCATGACAATTTTCATGTTAGACATGTTGTGACCTGAATGGAGAGAAAGCAGAATACCCATTGCAATCAAATGTTTACAGCATAACATTTTTGAATTTGTTCCTCACATTTTGAAACTAATTTAATAATCAGATAAGTTGATTTACTGTTCCTAGCAATATTTGTTTGAAAAACAATAACTGTATATCACAAACACTCTAGGTAAATGATCCATGTAATGCCCAAATAATGAACTGGAAAGAAATAATTTCTTTGTGTGTCTATTTAAACAAAGCATGAATAGAGAAACATATTAGAATTTCAACAAATATAAATATTGTACATATTTTCTAGCGGGTATTTTGAACTCATCACAAAGTAATGGGAACGCAGCTCCAAGTGGCACCATCCATCTCTGTGAAACATTATTTGTAAGAGTTTCTTCATTTGAAACCTAGTGTTGCTCTGGTGTAAAATAATGAATACAATGGCTCCTCAAATTGTATGTTGCCTCTGAAATGCAAAGTTACATCTGACATTCCATTAATAAAATAAGATAAAATATTACAATAATGAGAGTGGCTGCAGAAGCATTGGCATATTGATCCGAGGCTCTTTCATGGAATTGCATTGGACATTTCTGATGCAATGCTCTCTGAAAATGTTCTTTGGCACAACTGGTGAATGCGCTGATGCTGTTCTGCAAAGTAAAACAAACCTGATGACATGTCTGTACTCACAGGGAAGTGGCATGTGTTTCCGAAATACATTTCACCTAGCCCATGAAACTGACAATCCACATCAAATAAAAAAAAAACATACTTCAGACCCTCAATTGACTACTATTATAATGCCCCTCTAGACACTTGAGAATGTGCACTTTTGACCGTTCATCCTGAATTTAAAAATAAATAAATAAACTATATCAGTTATCAGAACTAGGGGTACTGCTGATTATCCCTCTTCGAAGACCATCTCTGGGCTGTGTCCATGGTGTCCTGGTAAATAACAGAGAAGTTTCACTGCTTACGTTTTGTCCTTGTAACCTTTAGCAAAACTCCATTATTTAACAAGATAATGGGCACTGCTGACAAGCTCCCCTCTAACACGATCTCTGAGCAGCTTTGACGGTGCCCTGTAAAGAGTAGAAAATGTGCATTATTTCGCCTTTATCCTGGCAAATAGTACACATGTTGCACCACTTACCCTTCGTCCTGTCAAATTGTAGACGGTTTGCATTATTTAACCTTCAGCCTGTCAAATAGAATTTCGCACAATTACCTTCCATCATCCTTGCAAAGAGCTGTGGTCTGCTTTTCTGATGTAGGGACCTTTATGCTGAAACTATGGAAGTTGCCAGCACTCCACTTTTCATTGCCATGCCTCCCTGCCAGTCCAAGCTTCCTTATCCCCAGCATCAGCAGCTCCCTGCTCCAAACCACTGTGGCTCGCCAGTTCTGACACTGCTGTTCAGGCACACGCTGTGCAGACCTCGCTTCTGGTTGATTCTCTCCACCCGCTTGTCTTGTCGCTGATGTTTACCTCAAGCCTTCCCACCTCTGTCTTCAGTGTCAGGCCATCGTCTTTCTTTGCCAGCGCTCTTCACAAAAGTCTGTGCCAATCCACCGATGCCTGACCAATACCTCTACTGCTTCTGGCATGGCCTCCAGCCACTGTAAACATCCCTGTGGCTTCTGGTAAGTGGGTCGTGGTAGTCAGCCACCATTTTCTCAATGTGGCTCCTGTCCAGCTCTGGGTAATGTCTCCGGCTACTGGGCCGCACCTCACTGATCAACTGGGCCTGAAGTGGCACAGTTTTATGGCACTCCCATTAAACCTTCCATTTTTCCTAGATTGAAAATTAAAGCTTCCCAGAGTCTGCTCTTCATGTGTCCCTTCCTCAGACTTTCTCATCCTCAGGCCCAACAGAATATGTCAGAGTGAAGTGCCCAACACAAGTGTAAACAATAAAGAAAACAGACTGTAGGACTGGCACACACAATGATCCTTCCTGTTATCGTTACACTAGCCCACCTTGTATACATGCTAACTGCAACTAAGGATCTCCATGCAGTCACTATCCATCACCAAGCCACTGTCGTTCCAGCTCACCACATGCACCGCACCTTTGCCCCACTTGGCATAATATCCCCTCTGGGTCTGACTGTCACACCCTCATCCAAGAAATCACGCACAGGCAGCAAGTGAGTGGCCTTCTGTAAACACATAACCATCTCCCCACTAAGCTGGGATGACTCAACAAGCCCTGCAAGGTAATCTTCTGTGATGGCCTCCCACATATGGGCAGGCCCTGCCTGCCAACGAACTCCCACTCTGGCATGAGCACTAGACACACGGTCCTCCAGTAGCACATAGCCAGCTCCAAAGTCACTCCTCCCTCTGCCTTGCCCATCCTTTCTTGCAGCCACGACCTCTCGTCCACTTGCCCGGCCGACCTGCATGCTGCCTGATACAAATGCATAGTAACACTTCCAGACAGCTGCAGGCACTCAACCTTCAATACCTTGACCCACCAGTAAAATTCATACAATGGCGTGATGTTCCTCTGATACCAGGGTCAAGGTGGGATCAAGAATTCCTCTTCTGTTTTGAATTCTCAGATGGCAACCTCTTCAACTCCTTTAAGAAAAAGAGCTGTTCTTATGAATTGTTTGTGTTCCGAAGGTCAAAAAGTGTGTCAGCACCTACTCCAACTCCAGTCATATAGGACACAATATATTTGGGAGTATTTGAGGAAACTATTGTATGCTTGTATAAGTACTATCTCTCCTTCTTCAACAGCGCTGTGGAGAGACAAACGTTTTACGGAAATAATCGAGCAGTATGTGGCTGTCATTTGAACACTCAAAGCAAAGAGCAAGTTTGTTGCATTCCACGATGAAACTACCGTGCACCAGCTTATGGTCCACACCAACAAGGACAGTGTGAAGGATCACCTCTGGCTTCCCGAAACGCTAGCCTTGGTTAGGTTGCCATGCTGGTCAAAAGGGTAGAACAGTCCATGGCTTGAAGCAAAGGCATAATCATGGAGAAGCCAATCAACAGACGAGCCTAACAGGCAACCCAGATTGTGACATGGGTTTGTAGAAACACAGGCACCTGGAATCACACCTACAAATGAAGAAGTAGAGATTCCTCCCAGGGGAAAGAAGAAAGTTCCAGGTGAGCAACGACCAGTGACAGATCTTACAAATGTTGCAGCACCTCTCAGAACTGTGCGTAGAAGTAGTGCCCAGTGTGGCAGTGTAGGTGCCTGTCATGGGTGTGCAAGTACCATTTTTTTAACAGGTTTTCCAATAGGGAAACTACAGGGAACCCCAATGTTGACAAACTGGATAATTCAGAAGAGGAACCACGGTGTGATGGCAGATTTGCATAAAGGTCACTGACAAGGTCCTACTCTTGTATGGGTCAGAAGAGGAAGACGGTCCTCCAGAAGCCATGGTAAACATGTGGATTGGCTGACCCTGGCTCCTTGTTCACAATTACCCATTTCTAAATTTTCAAGGATCTACTGCACTGAGAAATGGGTGCACTAACCACTGCTGTCATCCCCCAACTGCATATTCTGAGCCCTTATTAAGCCTTGGTGGTATTTCAACACTCCTGTGTAGTACACACATTGGTTCACAGTTAGAAGCATCCTTGCTGTTGACACAGGCCCCACTATTCTGAACTGGAAACATCAGGCAGGATTACACCTCATGCTGCCTCCAGAAGCAATGGAGCACTACAGAAAGTACAGCAATCTAAAGAAATAGCCAGTTCTGTTCCATCAGCATCATCAAATTTCAACACACTTCTGGAGGCACAGAGTGAGTTGCACACATTTGCCAGGCTTTACCCTACCATATTCACAGATGCCATCAGAACATGCAAAGGATTCCATCACATAATAATCTATCAAGCACTAGTTCTGGAAAATACTCTTTCGCCTTCAAGAATTGACAGATTCTGGCATGATTGAGACTTTGAGTGGGCTAAAGTGACAGAACGGCTCAGTGCCAGTATTCTATCAAGGAAGGGTTTGGATCTTACAGAGGAATCCAAGGACCCAACTGACTTCATCAAGCCTTTTCGGCTTGGAGTCTGCCTTGCAGCACATGCAGGAGAGTTTTTAAAGGCCACAAAGTGGTCGAGGACTTTGAAAGATGACTTTATCATCTACACCAGCGCCATGAAGAAACACATTGTAGTCCTTCAGCGAGTACTCTAGTACAGGAGTGAGCATAGGCTGATAGTAAAGGGCGAGCAAGTGTAAACCTTTTGTCTCAGAAGTTGACTATTTCATGCACACCCGTGCTTCCCAAAGAGTCAGCCCAAAGAGAACTTTGTAAGGCACTGAGAGTGTACCTGCTCACCTGACCAAGGGAGAACTAACTCTGTGGATTTTACAGAAAATTTGCTAGGATTCTTCCCTCATTGTAGTGGACCTTCACACGTTGGAAAAGGAAGGTGTGCCTTATCTGTGTAAAGATGAGCAACAACAAGCCTGAACAATCCTACACTTTGCACCCATTCCCCACAAAAGATGAAGCCATCCTTGCCATTGATGTCAGCTACAAGGGCCTGGGGCAGTTTATTCTCAAAGCAAGGGCATGAACTATACACTGTAGCCTTTTCCTCTAGGGCCTTGCAACCGGCAGAGAAGAACGATGCAGTGGTAGAGAGGGGGGCCTTAGCCTGCAACCGAGTCATGTAGCACCTCCACCAGTATCTCTGGGAAGCTTCATTCGTACTCGAGACAGACCATAGGTCATTATTAATGCAATTAATAATGCAATTATTTTCCAATGCCTGCAAAAGCAGGGCATCCCTAGCCAGCCTTGCCAAGTGTTCAGCAATTATCTCATTTTTATAGAGTACAAACCTCTCAAACAGAATATTGCTGCTCACTGGCTATCAAGGTTGCCCATCCAAGATAATTGTGGGTGGTGTGCACACGATGACCACTGTGATGCCCTTAGCCATGATTGATGAAGTGGAATCTTCAACCAATAACAAAATAACACATGGGTGTATCACCAAAGAAGAGTGGTATCTTCCAGTGAGCAAAGATGAAGAGTTCGAAAGGGTATTTGTGTGCGTATGTTTACCTAACAACCGGAGTCTTGATCCCAAACTCCTCCCACTCTGCAGGACAGAGGAAGAATTATCTCTACACAATAATGTACTCTGTCGTGCTGATCAAATTGTACCCCAGCAGGTGTCAGAACTTGATTGCTACAAGCCGCACAGGCAGGATACATGTGTATCATAATCACAAAATGGCAGTTCGGGAGGATTTTTGTTGGCATGCCATCTACACTGATGCTGAGCGTTTTTCAGGCAATGCCCCATCTATGCAAAGGCAGACATGTTCCTCCTCACCAGATAAGCCCCATCAACACTGTTACTGTTCCACTCGGCACATAGTGTGCTTTGGCATTTTATCCAGTAGGACCCTATAACAGCCTCCCATCTGGGGAAAGATTTGCAATCATGTTAATTAAACATGTCTATACGTGACTGGAAATTAAATTCGTGGATAGCATCATGCCAGCTTCAATGATTTACCTATTCTGGAAAGATGGGTTTCCAGAGACATTCATATCTGTCAATGGGATGCTGTTCACCTCTATACAGATGTTCAGATTCTTGAAAGCATGAAAGGTTGTCCAACACAATACTGAAGTATATCATACCCATGGGATAGGAAAGGATGAAAGATTCAATACAATTCTTATAAGCAGCACTCAAGCAGCCATCCATAGAAAGGAGGGCATGCAGGAGGTGGTGGGTTGCATGCTTTTTACAAACAGAACCACATCCCATTCCTGCTCGGCTTTTCCCCGTTTGAGGCGATCTGGAGAACGAAAACCCTGCTTTCCTCCAAACCCTAGTTGCAATGCCAATGTGATAATGCACATCGATGTGCAGAATGTGTGGGTCATGTTGGAAGATTGCAAGGAACATATTTGCAAGATTAAGTTGCCCTGGCACTTACCCAAATAGGTTTGCAAGTTCAGTGATGCCATCAAGGTCTAAAGAAAGTAAAGTGTCCTCCATGGATGGACACTCCCGTCCCCTGCACTCGCATATACTGAAAAATCAGTCAGTGATTGAAGAAAATGAAGGAATTCAAATTATAATAGCATCAATTACTCATTAAAGTATTCATATAATCGACATTTATAAATTCACAATGATTCAACGTATAGACTCGTTTTTTTACTCATACAGTGATGTGTGTACTATTCTTAATGTCTTCATAGTACAATCAGCTGAAGGCGTTTCAGGAATGACAAATCCCTTCGTCAGGAGCAGGCCTGGCCTTGGGGGGGGGAGCCAGGCGATGGCCCAAAGCGCCGCGCCCCCCAGTGTGCCATTAACCCCTGCAACGCCAGCTCAGGGGAGTCTTTCAAGGGCTCCCCAAGCTGGAGTAGCGAGAGGAGGGGCAGCAGGCAGGCGCATACAATGTCAATCGGGTGGTCAGCACCCAATTGTCACCAAATGCACCCCTCTGCCGCGGGTGCCTTCACCAGCAAAAGGCACTGTTAGCCCCCCCGCCCCGCCAGCTCGTGGGAGTCTTTCAAAGGCTGATGCACCCTATTCAAAGAATTACCTCCTCCCGGAGCAAGGAGGTTTAAAAAAAAAAAGTGACACTCCATGGCCACGCCCCTGTTGACCAGGGGCGCATGGGGAAAGAGGGGGCGCCAATTCGGCCAGGGCACTGCTGCCCCTAAGGCCAGCCCTGTTCAGGAGCAAAATAAAAGTTCAGTGAGTTGCATTAAAAAATGTCATAGTTTCAAATTCATCATAATCTACAAGGTAAGTGAAAGACTAAGTATCAGTATTTTGTAACAGAAGGTGTATGATAACTTCCTTTAAATCATATTAATGTTGGTTCCTCAACATCACCTGTCACTTGAACTGTTTAGTAGCCAATTTCAAAAAATATCTGTGGCACCTTAATGTCAGGCTAATCTTCTGAGACAGCAGTTTCGGACTAAAAGTTAAGAGATCAATGAAAGAATAATGTGTAAAATTGAAATGTATATTGGGACTCCTATATGGTGTCATTGAACTTCTTTAGACTAGGGTATTTATAAAGTAGTACCTGCTTGTCGATGCTGGGTGACACGTCGATAATGCTATAGAAAGATGGTCAATGTGCTTGTGTTCATTAGATGTATTCTGGTCTATCGAATTGTAAGCTGTTTAGTATCTAATTCGTAACCATTTCAAACACGTAAATTGCCCACAAGGGTTAGAAAAGCTTACCCTTTTGGCGGTGTAGTGCTTGGAAGCATTAGTGTTCCGCAAAGTGGATGTCGCTTACTGACGTCCTATCAGAGAGATAGAGTACCCTTTTATAATTCTGGGTTAAAGTCGCATTACAGATCAATTTGTCTAAAAGTAACCGTGTTGTTTGGTTGCTGCGAGTGTTTGTGGTGTCTAAAGGATTGCCTGAAGCACCCCAAAGGATGAAAATTACTGCAACGATAAATTCACTTTATGATTTAACTGTCTGGTGGACCCAAGATGTGAATACACATTTAAAGTCACCACAATATACTCAAGTTTTCTAAGTATTTAAATCTAACATAAACTGTCAACTAATCCCATTCTGGGGTAATCTTTGTAGTTACCAGTTGTATCAAATCAAGAACAGCATGGAGGTCTATTTCCAATATAATATGCGGAATCGCTTAAGGTAGGAATATACATTTCACAAAAAAAACATATGTCATATGATTCATGTAACTTTAAAATGGCACCATTTTGGACAGCATGAAGGTCTATTTCACGTGTTTTATATACCGAGACTTTGAATATGCATATACGGTTCAGATTACCATTCCAGTACATCGGACAATTCACAAATATTTATGTCAGCTTCCATTTAGATGTTTATAAATACGATCTACTCTACACAGTGTGGATAGAAAGAGATAGCAACAATTGACCAATTAACACATCCTAATTATCATGATGGTGACATGCTGTCCCAGACTCAACAAGGTATATTAAAAAAGTACATGGTTAAAATGTTTGATCAGCATGTTGTCAGAAAAGACTTTAACTTATATGTCGCCTGGATAGATATAAGACTCTCTTTCTCTATAAGAAGGCTGTCAATGGGTAATCTTCATTGTGCCCAGTAGGGCCATAGCATCTAACTTATGGATCCAATATAGTTTCCCCTTTGTCAGTATGGATTGTATGTCACCTCCTCTAGGAGCAGTTCTTATGGTTTCCATCACTAGGAATTTTAGATGCGAAATTGAATGTAACATTTGATTAAAATGTCTGGTGACAGGGGATGTTTGATTATTTGTCTGTGTGTTCGACTTATGTTCTGTCAACCTTTCTTTGATTTTAAAAGTCATTTGACCCACGTGGTATTTTCCACATGAGCAAATTAGCTCATAAATCAAGCATTTCGAATCACAAGTAGCAAATTGTTTAATGCTGATTGTTTTGGTCTGTACATGGATGCCTGATGAGTTCAGGAAAAAGAATGGGCGAACCCTCTTTTTTAAGGGGCCTGACTCTAGAGGGTTGAGAAGTGCAGAGATATGAGGGGGTTGAGTCAAAGGCTTCCCTAGCCAATAGCTTTACAGGAGGTCGCTAAGGCCTTGCAAAGGAGCTAGATTGCTGCTAGCTCGGAACAAAAAATCACAGTGGAGGAACGAAACAATATAAATTTATTTAACAGGAAGACGTTTTTGAGTTTTTTTGTGCCATTGTGTGGCATATATGTATACAAAAAATCTGCATTATAGTGGATTAATATACAGTAGTGACAGTCTATTATATGTGTTGTTAACTCTCACAACACATTGTGAATGTCTGCAATGTAAACAGGGAAATTACCCAAAGGAGCCTGAAGTTGTCAAGAAATGTCTTGTCCAGATATTCTCCTAGGATGTTCCGAAGAAATTTGAGTTAAAACAGGTTAGTCCATGTAGTGGCACAAACAAAAATATGCCATAGCCACAATTTAAAGACAAGAACTGTAAATCAGTATTTTTTTTTGGCAAATCCTCTTTTAAATTTTTTAGATCGTAACACAAGAAATATTGAACTTGGGAAAGTATAAATTACATGTTTTCAAAAAACTTGCTGTTCTGTCCTGAAGACGGCCTGTACCAACGAAACCAACGTCACTGGGAGAGTGATATGTATGAGTTTATATGGCCGAAATATATGTCGACTTAATGTTAGGAAATTGTTACTACCTTTTTTCCTATGTCTCTGTCATGACCGCAGCCTCCAAGGAGTCAGATTTAGCCCAACTGCCTCAGAAGCTGGGTCACAACTTCATTTTCAGGCACCCATCGGCTCCCATAGGGGCCTTATGGACCTTGTCCTGGCACCAGTGGCGCCAGGCTCATAAGGGGACCCAGTCCCGGCACAGGACGTGCCGGGCTCATGATGTAAGGAATGGTGCTTGGGTGGACCTACCGGCTGCAGACCATGCTGCTCACTCACCTGCAGGATGAAATCCTCATCCATCCATGGCTGGAACTACTTTACCTTCTGGGTGTGGCCAGCACCACTCCCTGGGACTGGATACTGGAACTATTCTGGAAGCTGGGACTTTTTACTTGGGCGAGGCTGCTGTGGAAGGAGACACCTAAGCACTCCAGTAGGACTATTTAAACCACGCCCGATCAGAGCAACGTGCTTCGCGTTATTCTGCAATAGCAGCAGGACGCTCACCGTGTCAGCTCCAGAGAATCTTCAACTTCTGCATCTAGGGAAGAGAAATCCGTAATCTTACCTTCTGAAATACCATCTTCGTCTTCTGCAGCATCTGAGAAGGGAAAAGAACACCAGGTTGGCACGAGATAAAAACCAGCGCAGCACTTACCCAATCCATCGGTGCATCTCAAGCCACGGGCTGCAGCTTTCCATTTTTTCGGCACCCTGTGGAAGCAAGGACATTGGTTAGTAACCATCGTGAAACCTTCCCTACCTGCGCTGCATTCTTCTCGCCTCCGCCGACGCTGCTACTCGCATCTGCAAAACAAAAGGACATCATTAAGAAATACAAAACTCCATCCATACGCACGTGTTTTGGGCAGCTCTCATCTTTCTCACTCCTCGGCGCATTCCTCGACATCTATTTTTCTACCCAGCTGCTTCTGCAACCTGAAAAAGGAAAAGAGACATTAAGAAGTGCTTTAAACTTCGAATTGACATTTTCTACTTACTTGCCTGCAATACCTTCGCCATTCCATCGCTCTCCGGACCTCCATATTCAAGCAACCGCCGTTCGTGCTGCTAACGACGGCCTAGCTCCAAATCTTCATCCTCTGCAACCAAGAGGCTGGACAATTAACCAGTGAAGTAACTGGCTTCGGCGCCCCTGCACAGACGCAGGATGGAGAGCTCCGCTTTCACCTATATAAGGCGAGCACATTTAGCCTACGAACTACTTGGGGAGTACCAGGAAGGGGAGTCAGCTTGCCAGTCAGGCTTATATATCTTATTAACCCCTTGCTCTCCTAATTGCAGACACCTCACCCTTCAGATCAAGATCTCAGTGAGGAGAGGGCCTTTCCAGGGTGGCATTCGAGGCCTGCGCGTGACCCTAGAAGACTCCGAGAACCCCCAGCCCAGACCTGCGCCTCCGAGGGATTCAGGTGAGCGTTACAGAACGCGAAGCCTACCGCAATATTCCCACCCAGGCGCAATGGAAACCTCGGACACAGATCAACTGGCTCAATTGCTTGGGGAACTAAGGGCAGAAGTACACGCATCTCGCCAAGAAACAAATGCTTTACGAAGGGAATTGATCATTGCCAAGGAACGGACTGATGATCTGGCCAGACAGTTGCTACAGGCTCAAGCGGGACAGACGCCACTGCCTCCCTATGGAGGGGGCGGCACTCCTACAACCTCAAGTAATCCGGTGCAAATTAATCTGCCAGGGAATGTGCCTTTGGCCCCGCCCGAACGTTTTTCCGGTGATCCAAAGCGATATGCAGTATTCATCAATCAATGCCGCTTGCACTTTCTGTGTAGACCCGCCGCATTCCCAACGGACCAAGCCAAGGTAGCGTTTGTACTTTCCTATCTTAGCGGTAGTGCTGCAGACTGGTCCATTCCTCTCGTGACACAGGATGACCCGCTCCTCTATAACTTTCAAGACTTTCAGACCAGTATGGAAAAGTTGTACGCAAGACATTCGCAGGGGCAGGCCTTGGACAATGAACTCCTGTCACTTAGACAAGGTAATCAGGATCTCCTGGCTTACATAGCGTCCTTTAATAGACTGGTGGTTGAGACCAGGTGGCCTGAAGATAAGAGAATCACGCTCTTCTACAGAGGTCTACGTGGGGAACTTAAAGACGTTTTAGCTCAGGTGGTGAATCCGCCCCTAGACTGTTCAGATTATATCGACCTAGTGGTCCAATTAGATCATCGGCTACAGAACAGGAAGACCGATCGATCCAGATTTGAAACCCGGGTATTTTCAAGACCTCAGAGCGCCGCTAAAGGGAATGACTCCGTGGAACCAATGCAAATAGGAGTAGTAAAAGGACCATTAACCCAGAAAAAACGGGATAGAAGAAGGCAATTACAGCTGTGCCTATACTGTGGGAATTCTGGACATTTCCTTCGTGATTGCTCAGTGAAACCGGTCAAGAAGACCGTAGGAGCTTCTGATAAAACTGCTGAGAAACTGGAATCGGGAAACGACCTCGCCCGACAAGCGTAGAGGTCCGCTTGCCAAGCGTTAGAACCAGTTCCTTGACCTCGCATTTGGTAATGCCTATGGTCCTCATATGTCCCAATAAACCAGATCGCATGCATGCTATCAAAGTATACATCGATAGCGGAGCAATCGGTAATTATGTGGACCACGACTTGGCTACCAGGATGGATCTTCCCCTACGTCCCAAGATGGTAAAGGACGTAATCACTACAGTGGATGGTACTGAAATAGCTTCCGGACCAGTTTCTCATACCACCATGGAGGTAACGTTGTTATGTCAAGACGGACATCGGGAGAAGATCGTGTTTGATGTAATCAAGGCCCCGCAGTTTCAGGTGATTCTGGGAATGCCTTGGTTGGAAAAGCACAATCCTCAGATAAACTGGCGAGCCAAGGTGATTCGGTTTCCAGAATGCGCTTCAACCTGTTATCCTCAGCCCGAAATCAAGCTAGCAGCCATCACTTCCGAGGACCCCCGATTACCTCTGGAATACCAAGAGTTCAGCGACGTCTTTCAGAAAGATCAAGCCAACACCCTGCCTCCACATCGGTCATACGACTGCCAGATAGACCTGATACCTGGGTCCACCCCTCCGTGCAGTAGAATATATGCCCTCACTGAACCAGAAAACCTCCATCTCAGGCAATACTTGGACCAGTACTTGGCTAACGGATTCATCCGCCCCTCGAAATCCCCGGCTTCCTCAGCTTTGTTCTTCGTCCCGAAAAAGGAAGGTGACCTAAGAACGTGTATCGATTATCGCGCCCTGAACCAGATTACAGTCAAAAACCGATACCCGTTGCCCTTGATTCCTGAATTATTGGACCAGGTAAAAGGCGCCTGCATATACACAAAGTTAGACCTCAGAGGAGCTTACCATTTGGTACGCATTAAGGAGGGCGACGAATGGAAGACAGCCTTTCGCACTAAATATGGATTATTTGAGTATCAAGTAATGCCCTTCGGACTATGTAACGCACCGGCCGCTTTCCAGTTTTTCATGAATGATGTCCTCAGAGAACTTATTGATGTGTGCGTAGTCGTTTATATTGACGACATCCTGGTATACTCAGCCTCAGAATCTGATCATCGTAGACACGTCACAGCGGTTTTACAGAGACTTCGCCAACACCGCTTGTTTGCTAAACTGGAGAAGTGCACCTTTCACGCAAAGGAAGTGGAATTTTTAGGGTTCATCTTATCACCCAACGGAGTTCACATGGACTCAAGAAAAGTGGATGCTATCACCAAATGGCCTTCCCCAACTTCCGTGAAAGGTGTGCAGAGCATGCTGGGCTTCGCTAATTTTTACCGAAGGTTCATTCCTGAATTCTCTCGGGTAGTCCAACCTATCACGGCTCTTCTGAAAAAGAATAAAAAATTCGAGTGGACTCCAGAAGCCGAACAAGCCTTCCAAGAACTAAAAACCAAATTTATCTCTGCTCCAGTCTTAAGGCATCCCCGTCCAGAACTTCCCTACATCGTCGAGACAGACGCTTCCAGTCTTGCAATGGGGGCGGTGCTGTCACAAAGAGACCCCGAAACGCACCAGTTACACCCTGTAGCCTTTTGGTCTCGCAAATTTTCGGCTCCTGAAACCAACTACACAATTACGGACAAAGAACTCTTGGCAATTAAGTCCGCCTTTAAGGCCTGGCGGCATTATCTTTTGGGAGCCCGGCACACAGTAACTGTAATCACGGATCACCGTAACCTCCAGTACCTGAAGTCAGCTAAAGCTCAATCTTCGAGGCAACTACGCTGGGCTTTATTCTTCGCAGAATTCGATTTTGTAATCACATTTCGACCAGGCGTCAGGAACGGAAAAGCAGATGCCCTTTCCCGGATAGGGGTAGACGAACTTACAGCTAATCCGGAGCCGGTGCCAATAATTCCTGAACAAAAGATAGTAGGAGTAATCAACACATCATCCCTCGAAGAGATTAAAGCAAGGGTCAATCAACTCATAACTCCCGAAGATTCATCGAATTGGCAATTGAAAGGAAAGGATTTTACAATAGATCAGAACCTATTGTATTTCCAAGGAAGACTATTCTTACCCTGCGCTGACTTACAAAAACAGGTCATCACCTGCTACCATGATTCTCTAATGGAAGGACATCCTGGAGTTGCCAAAACCTCAGAGAAAATTAAAAGGCATTTTTGGTGGCCATCTTGGAGGAAAGATGTTAAGGAGTTTGTGGCTTCTTGTGGTATCTGCGCACAAAACAAGAGTCAGAAGGAAAAACCAGCAGGATTATTACGTCCAATAGACATACCACCAGGCCCTTGGCACACGCTCTCGATGGATTTTATCACGGATTTACCCCCTTGCACCGGATACAACACAATTCTAGTGATCGTGGACCTTTTTTCAAAAATGGCTCATTTTATCCCACTGAAGGGTTTACCAACAGCTTCCATTCTAGCCCGAGAATTTCTTGAAAACATTGTCCGGTTGCACGGTTTCCCTTCAGTACTAATCTCTGACCGAGGGAGTCAATTCATTTCCCATTTTTGGCGGAGTTGTTGTCGTTTAGCACAGATTGATGTACGACTTTCCACCAGCCATCATCCTCAAACCGATGGGCAGACTGAGAGAACTAACCAAACTCTAGAACAATATCTGCGCTGCATGTTGCATCAATCCGAGGGTACTTGGAAGGATGTCCTTTGGATTGCTGAATACGCTTACAATAACTCAATCCATTCTGGGACGGGAAAAACCCCTTTTTTCCTGCTGTATGGAAGTCATCCTCGAACCTCAAATCTGGACCCACCTCAAGCTCTCGGAACACCTGCTGTTGACCATCTGCATTCGACGATAACTCAAGCATTTAAAGAAGCCACAGCTCATCTTCAACGAGCTAAAGAATCATACAAAAAAGGAGCAGACCAACATCGAAAAGAGGCTCCTCAATATCAAAAAGGAGATCAAGTTTGGCTGTCCACTAAACATTTATCTTTAAAAGGGCCACGCACCTTCAACCCAAGATATTTAGGACCCTACTCGATCACGGCCGTGATTAACCCAGTGGCTGTCAAACTAGAATTACCTACTCGAATGAAGATACATCCTGTCTTCCATGTTTCTCTCCTGAAACCTGTGCAACCCGGAACCCGTTTGACTAAACCTCCTGAGCCAATCCAAGTTGACGGAAAATCCGAATTTGAAATTCGAGACATCTTGGACTCCAAAATTTCCAAATCAAAACTATACTACCTGATTGATTGGAAGGGATATGGACCCCAGGAGAGATCTTGGGAACCCTCAGAATATGTACATGCACCTCGTTTAGTCCGAAAATTTCATCGGGCTTTTCCCAACAAGCCAAAACCTCCGGAAAAGACAAGCTTGGGAGGGGCCTTGAGGGGGGGTACTGTCATGACCGCAGCCTCCAAGGAGTCAGATTTAGCCCAACTGCCTCAGAAGCGGGGTCACAACTTCATTTTCAGGCACCCATCGGCTCCCATAGGGGCCTTATGGACCTTGTCCTGGCGCCAGTGGCGCCAGGCTCATAAGGGGACCCAGTCCCGGCACAGGACGTGCCGGGCTCATGATGTAAGGAATGGTGCTTGGGTGGACCTACCGGCTGCAGACCATGCTGCTCACTCACCTGCAGGATGAAATCCTCATCCATCCATGGCTGGAACTACTTTACCTTCTGGGTGTGGCCAGCACCACTCCCTGGGACTGGATACTGGAACTATTCTGGAAGCTGGGACTTTTTACTTGGGCGAGGCTGCTGTGGAAGGAGACACCTAAGCACTCCAGTAGGACTATTTAAACCACGCCCGATCAGAGCAACGTGCTTCGCGTTATTCTGCAATAGCAGCAGGACGCTCACCGTGTCAGCTCCAGAGAATCTTCAACTTCTGCATCTAGGGAAGAGAAATCCGTAATCTTACCTTCTGAAATACCATCTTCGTCTTCTGCTTCGTCTTCTGCAGCATCTGAGAAGGGAAAAGAACACCAGGTTGGCACGGTGCATCTCAAACCACGGGCTGCAGCTTTCCATTTTTTCGGCACCCTGTGGAAGCAAGGACGTTGGTTAGTAACCATCGTGAAACCTTCCCTACCTGCGCTGCATTCTTCTCGCCTCCGCCGACGCTGCTACTCGCATCTGCAAAACAAAAGGACATCATTAAGAAATACAAAACTCCATCCATACGCACGTGTTTTGGGCAGCTCTCATCTTTCTCACTCCTCGGCGCATTCCTCGACATCTATTTTTCTACCCAGCTGCTTCTGCAACCTGAAAAAGGAAAATAGACATTAAGAAGTGCTTTAAACTTCGAATTGACATTTTCTACTTACTTGCCTGCAATACCTTCGCCATTCCATCGCTCTCCGGACCTCCGTATTCAAGCAACCGCCGTTCGTGCTGCTAACGACGGCCTAGCTCCAAATCTTCATCCTCTGCAACCAAGAGGCTGGACAATTAACCAGTGAAGTAACTGGCTTCGGCGCCCCTGCACAGACGCAGGATGGAGAGCTCCGCTTTCACCTATATAAGGTGAGCACATTTAGCCTACGAACTACTTGGGGAGTACCAGGAAGGGGAGTCAGCTTGCCAGTCAGGCTTATATATCCTATTAACCCCTTGCTCTCCTAATTGCAGACACCTCACCCTTCAGATCAAGATCTCAGTGAGGAGAGGGCCTTTCCAGGGTGGCATTCGAGGCCTGCGCGTGACCCTAGAAGACTCCGAGAACCCCCAGCCCAGACCTGCGTCTCCGAGGGATTCAGGTGAGCGTTACAGTCTCTATCTATACCAACAAACATAAAGGTTATCTTTGTTGAATGTACTACATTATATATACCTATCTAATACTAGTATGTGAGCCCCTAAACTCTGTAAGAAATAATCTCCTGGGGAGATTTATAGAGGAATCATCAACGAAATCGCCGGAGGACTGGTGGGCTTTCATAAGATGGGGTGGACGGCTTTCTTTGTCTTTAGCTGTACTAGAGCTGGTCAGAAGAATCTTCACTCTTATGGAGGTTACTACAAGCCTGGCTGTGGATTGAAACCAGACTTGGACTGATTTACTTTTCTCTTTCTTCTTCTTCTTCTTCTTCTACTTTTTTTATTTTGGAATGGGCCTTTGAGGATGATGATGATTTTTATTTGTTTTGAGGATGATGATTTTTATCTGTTTTACATTGTTATGTTTTGTACATGCTTGCATCTAAGGTTTAATTAAAACCAAGTGATGTGTAAATAAAAAATAAAAAAAATATATACCTTGTACCCATGTTATAGAGTAATATCGAGAGGTTGCAGATATGTGGTAAATGAACAAAGAAACAGTAGCCCACGTAGACCTTTGTCACATTAACAAATGCAGAAGTGATCAGGGTCTATAATCCTTGAATGGGTGAACAAATAGCACTTTGCAACAGGATTGTACACTGTTCTTTCCCTTTCTTAAAAATACCATAAAAATATTTTGCTGATTTGATTTGTTTGATACGGTGTAACTACACCAACTAGATTGTAAGTGGTTAACACAGTTTTGTTTTTAGTTTTTCTGTATAGGACCTATGTAGAGTCCTTTTCTAAGTGTGCAGAGGATGCACTGAAATAAAAGAACATGTTATATCAACTGTAATAAGTTGTGGCCCTTATCAATCTGAGAGTTGACTAGATTGTCTTGGAAATGACCTGTTGCTACTTAGGGACAAAAGGAAGGGGTAGTTGACCTATCTTTGTTCCTTTTCATTTCTGCTGTATTAAGTACATGTTCAAGTAATGTTTGGATATGATTAGTTAGATCTTATCCAAGTACAAGATAGGTGTCCTTGTCATTTAAAAGGACCAAACAGCTCTGGTTGTAAAAAGCACTGTCCATAAGTACTGTTGTGCCTCCTTTATCAGTCGATTTGATCATGATAGTGCTGTCATTAGCCCATTGTTTTTATAATCTGTGTTGATGTTTCCTTAGATTCTGAGTGCCTCTGTCTGAGTATTTGATACGTTTCAGATCTTTCAGCATAGTATTCTCAAAGAGAACCAGTCCTGAAGTGTGCACATTGGGATTAAAAGTGATTTTAGGTTTCATTTCAAGGTAATCGTAAGTGTTGGATTTTCCATCAAAAGATGGTACTGAATAGAAAAAAATCTAAGGCACATTTTCCTCATAAGTTTAAACATGTTCACATGCTCCTCAAACATGGTTGTGTTATTTGTAGGTACGAAGGAGAGGCCTAATCCAAGTAGGTCTAGTTCCTGTTTTGAACATCTTTTATTTGAAATGTTAATGACCAATTGGTTGTATTCTTTTTGTTTCTCACCTTCCTACTTTCTCTCCTTGTTTTTCTGTGCCTAAAAAAAACAGTGCTCCCGGAAGATGAGGGTACTTGTGATGTAGGAAGACTTGAGTCGGTATTTTCTAATGTCGACTCAATGCTGGGTGATGGATCGTTACTCCCAGCAGTGTCACTTGAAGGATCAGTTTCTGTTCCAGGTACGTTCGGTTGCCTTGGTTGGAAAGGGCATGTGTTTGGTGGTTGATTTTGGTGGTAGAAGTCCTCCCACGTAAATACTATACCTTGTGAATAGTCTAGGGTTTCCCTTGCCTAAACTTTCTGATCTTACTTTGTTCAATTTCTTTTTTATATAAATATAGCTTTCTGTTGGTGTCTTCTAATATTTTAGTCAGGTCTTCAGTAGATAGTAGTATGCTCAGTTGTTCCTTGAGCTCTGTGATTTCTTCATCTATCTTTAAAAGTGATTTGGCCAATTCTTCAATTGTTAGCAATATTAAATCCAATGAACATCTGTTTATGATCTGTTTCCACTGTTTTACAAATTTGCTATTTTCTTTACAAAGAGTTGGTTGTAGGTATATTCTCATACTTCTTGGAATTCTTTTAGCCTTATAGTATTGAGCTAAAGTTGAAGCGTGCAATTACATCTATCCAGTTGACATATAAGTTAAAGTCTTTTCTGACAACCTGCTGATCGAATATTTTAACCATGTACTTTTTTAGAGATATTTTATTTTTAATTTATAATGATTGTAACAGATTTATGTATGAAGCAGAGGATTGGTAGGATCCTTTTTTACCGTGTACAGGAGGAAGAAGCATTTTTTGATTATTGTGTTTACTTGTGGTTCTAGTGTTAGTTTGTTGCCCATTAGGACTCCATCATTTTTGACTGTTTTCAATGGCGTCAGTGCTGTTCCCAGTTCTGTGGGCCATTGGATGTAGTTGTTGTTTTCCTGGTTTTTAGATATAACCATTATTTCTGTTTTGCTTGTGTTGAGTTTGAGACTGTTTGTGTTCATCCATTCATAGATTTCTTGTAGACAGTCATCCAGTGTTGTTTTCTTCTTGTGCGTCTTCGATTTTGTAGCACGTAAAGCTGTGCCTTTTTATGTGCTTGATTAATGTGGTCAGGTAGATATTGAAGAGCAGTGGGGATAGGGACGATCCCTGTTGTACTCCACAATTGGTTTTCCATGGAATGGATTTAAAAGGTTTAATCGAGATGGTTTCCGTTCTATCGGTTAGGAATTATTGAATCCATAGTAGGGCTAAATCAGTGATTCCTATTTCTTCTAGTCTTTTGACTTGATGAGGATGTCGTAGCTGACAGTGTTGAACGATGTGCAGAGGTCCAGTAGCATCAGATCCGAGTTTGTGTCAGAGTCTGCATTTGTCTTTAGTCCCAGATTGAGAGGAGTGCCAACCTTCTCCCTGTTTTAGGCATACAGCTGACTTGTGCCTGGTCTAGAAGCTGGTGTTTTTCTATGTGTTCCTGTGTTAGTCCGTAGATGAAGGTTTCAAGTAGTTTGGCTGGGTAAGGAATGTATGAGATAGGTCTGTCGTTGGAGAAGTCTTCCACGTTGCCTGCCATGTCCTTGAAGAGTGGTTTGATGTACGCTGATTTGACCCATCGTGGTACTTTCTCTGTTGCAAATGATAGGTTAAAGAGGTCTCTGTAGCATCCCAGAGGTGTGCCCTGTGCAAGGCTTGTCTTGTGGCTATCTGGAGGGAAGTGGTCCACGGCAAAGCCTCCTTAGTTGCTATTTCTTACCAGCTTCACAAATGTCTCTATTGGTGTTAGGGGAAGATTTGGAGTTTGCACTGACATTTCGCAGTCAGGGTTGGGTTAAATGTTTTGGATAGTTTCGGTGAGCGTTTCGGAGTGTTGTTGCAGCAAAGTGGGTTCTTCATTTCATTTATGATGCTGAATAGTTCTTTTTGGGTGTTGTTTGCTTTTGTGATTTGGTTGTCATAGTAGTTCTTTTTGGCTTTTTGAATTTCCATTTTGTATGCTCGTGTTTGTCGTTAATATTGTGATCTTTTTGCATGGTCGTATTTTTTCTTCCAATCTAGTTCCAGTTTCTTCTTGTTTCTTTTCATGGTGCAGAGGAGGGGAGTAAACCATTATGCCATTGCTCTCTTTCTTGATGGGGTGAAAGGTTTTTCCTGGGAGATGTTATCGATTGGTTCAGTGATCCATTCATGAAGTAGGTCTGTAGCCTACATCCAGGTTAGTGGTTGATGGTTTTGTGAGTTCAAGTTATTCTATCAGGTTGCTACCTTTGATGGTCTTCCAGTTTATTTTCATGACCGTCAGAGGGTTTTTGGATTCGTTGGCTGCTTTAGTAGGTAGCATGATCACAAATGGGATGATGAGGTGGTCGCTCCCCAGGGTATTGGTGGTGCAGTGGTGGTAAGGTTTTTGTCGGCGAAGATTGCGTCAAGCATGTGTCCCAATGTATGTGTTACTCTTTCAACTAATTGATATAGTTTCATTGTCTTGAGTGGATCGACTAGCAAGGTGGATGATTAGGGATTTGCAGTTTTTGATATTTAGTGGTTCCTCTGCTTTAATTTTCAAAGGCTCCTTGTATGCTATCGCAAGTCCTCCTCCTCTTATTTCTTTCCAGTTCACCTATAAGCAGTTGAAGTTGTCGGGAAGGCAGCTGTGTAGTGTGATTGTGTAGTTGTCATCTAGCCATGTTTCTGTGATAAAGAGGATGTCGATACCACCATTGCACAGTAGGTCGTAGATCTCTGTGGCATGTTTTGACATTGATCTTGCATTGATTAGGTTGCAGTGGCTCCTTTCAGCATAGTTTAGTTTAGAGTTTCTCCCTCAGTTGTCAGGTTGGACTGGCTCCATGTTGCTCTCAGGATGTGATAGTTGTTCAGTGTGCTCTGATTCATCATCAAGTAGGTTTGTTAGATTATTATTGGGTTACTTATTTCTTTTTGTTCCTCTTCTAAATGTATTTGTATTTGATGCAGGTATTCTTGTGTTTTTGTGATATATGGAGTATGGGTGTTGATTTCGTTCTTCTTCCGTCTTGCTGTTTCTGTTCTTTTTCTTTGTGTTTCAGGTACGTTTTTGGTTTGTCTAGCGATGTTGGTTGTGTTGGGTTCTTCTGGTGGGTTGTCAGTTGCAAAGTACGGTGTAAGGTATGGCGACTTTTCTATTTGCATGACATTTGTTTTATTGCCCACCATGATTGTGGGGGTGTGTTCTGCACTTGTGGTTATGACGAATGGATAAGAGCTGTGGTGTGGTTCTATTTGGTTTATTCCTTGCCTTGTTTTTCTTTGGTGTCGTCCTGTTCTGTGTCATGGCATGTTGCAGTCCTTAGTGGTGACTTGGTTTAGAAGTTTTGAGTTTAGGTCACAGGAGTGGTAGCCCATGTGCAGCTCCTTGGAGGGTTGGGATTGTGGTGGTTCTTGGCTTCTAGGAATTTTAATTACATGTATAATGGTCTAGTCAGGGCAGTTTTTGGCTTGATATGTGGGGTGGTAATCAGGTCGGGGTGGGTGCTGCCGGCAGAGGAGTTGACTGGGGCGTCCTTACCCTACAGATTATTTTGTCTTGGGGTGGGGAAGGGGAGTCCCAGTGTTGAATATGATTCTGGGGTTGTTGTTGGGGCATCTGGCAATCTCGCTGGGGGTTGTCAGAGGAGTTACCCACATTGTGCTATAGGGTTCTAATATACCACTTTCCTGGGTAAGCTGGACCCAACGAGTTCACCTTTCTAGGGGTGGCAGTAAAAGCAACTCACTTGGTGATTTTTTGGTTTGGAGGGGGGAGATGGGGCCTGACCTGAGCTTCAGATTAGTTTGAGATTGAGATCTACCTACTATCAATTATCTTCTGTGGTTAGTTGCTAGTGGGTGTTATGTCAGAGATAGCAGTTGGGGAGACACACCTAACTATGATTTTCCTGAATACTCAGAGAAGGCCTACATTTCCTACTATAGTGGTCAATGAAAACACACCTAGATTTGAATATCCTGGATAGTGGGCGAAAGATCTAGGTTTCAAAATATAGCACTCAATGAAAACACACCTAGATTTGTCTATCTTGGGTAGTGGGAGAATGGTCTATGTTTCAAAACACAGCAGTCAAAGAAAACACACCTAGATTTAAATATCCTGGATAGAGGGAGAAAGGCACAGGTTTCAAAATATAGCAGTTAATGAAAACAGACCTAGAATTTGATTATCCTTGATAATGGGAGAAAGGCCGAAGTTTCAAAATATATCAGTCAATAACAGAACACACGCCTAGATTTGTCTTTATGGTGGATGTCTAGCTTAAATCTCTGGTCGGACAGGAGCAGTGTGCTATGTGTAGTGGAAAGTTGTGTTCCTGGTGAGAAATAATGAAAGGTTGTAGACAGGTGTGAGCGGTTGTATAGTTTAGTGACAAACAGGGATGGCTGTCCCCCCTGTTTGTACCTTTCCTTCCTTTGTCAGTTGCTGCTGGTTGATGGCTGCCTGCTTCCCCTGCTGACACCTGCACACACCATCTGGAGCTGCTTCTGCAATGGGCTGCAAAGGGCAGGTGGCTACCCTAGCGCAATGGGTATTATAAGAGTTCTGGGCCAAATTGGGGTTGGGTGCGATTACACCTTGGCAGAAACAGGTCAGGAGGGAGTGGGGCAGCACAGGGGGCAACTGGTCTGCACAAATATTAAAATAAGCCAAACAACACTAGGATGGGGCGCTAGGTGTTCAGGGCACCACTCACCTGTGTCTTGGAGCGAAAGTCTAGTTGTGTCTAGTCTTGAGACACCTGGATAGTGGGATGGTGGGAGAGAGTGCCTTAGATGGAGGTATAGTAGTAAATGCAATGACCCCTAGATTTGAGACAGTAGTGAGTGCACTAATACCTAGTTTTGCGAAATATGACTATGTGGCACAATCAGCACAATTTAAGAGCTTAGGGCTGCACACATAGAGGACTGGTATAGCTGGGTTGGGTTGGATAGTTTAGTGAGGAGCAGCACTGGCTGCACCCCACTCCGTGACCACACTTACTCTGTCAGTGGTTGCTGGTTGATGGCTGCAGGCATCACAAGCTAACATGGGCCAACAGGGTCTGGAACTGCCTCTTCTGGAGCTGTCCTTTTCCGCAGGTTCCATAGCTGCAGGGGGCAGCAACGAGCACTGACGAGGGGTTGCTCATACAATCAGGGTTCAGGGGTGTTCAAAACACTAGGCCAGAGGCCCAAATCAGGGGCTGGGGGTGGGCTGGCAGGCGGGCGTGGGAGAGGGACACCAGGAAGTGGATGGATGGGGTCGAGGAGGGGGGCTCAGCAGGTTGCGATGCTGCCAAAAATGCTGACACAAAAAAACTCAGGCAGATTTAAGAGCTGCGCAGGAGCGCGGCTCTCATAGAAGTAGCAAACACCTTACCAAGTGGATGTACCAGCTCAAAGAGGACCCCAAAAGGGATATGACCTAACAGCGCGGCCTGGATTAATCCTTTTTTGGGGTGGTACAAGCCTGATTTGCACATCGTTTTTCACTTCTTGCCGGCTGAACAATTATGATATGGAGGGTTGCCCAGAGCAAAGCAAATGCCCGTGATTCAGTAAAAATCTTGTATCCATCACTCTCAGTTTTGTAAATGTACATTTGCGCTCCTGTGTAATATTTGTGAATCACGCTAATTGTCTCATCCTGGGCAAATAACATTATCTCCCTTCGACTTAATCATTCCTTATCTAATGAAATTGGGAGCGCTTAGAAACAGAAAACCCACATTGTTTAGCATTGGTATCTGTGTAGTTCAAACGCAGGGATAACAGAATCAAGTGCACTACTAATGCTAGAGCCTATAATAGCATTACTGTGCCTATTATGTTTCAGCTCGTTAAGATAATGAAACCGTTTGAAATTAAATAACTGAAACTCTCATTTCTTGAGACGGTGGCAGAAGGCATGTTGGTATATTTAAACAATTTTGAACAAAAACAAATATGACACGTTCTTTTAAATCTGCCAAGTGCTGATTCCTTCAGCAGGCCTTCCTTCACCATGACAACCACCACTCTATTACATCTCACCTGACCCTTCCTAACCTCTATTTGCTGAAGCACATTATAAAAAGAACTCGTTAAAGTCTAATACATTTTTTGAAATTACATTTATGAAAAAGAAACAGTTTTAATGATGTAGGGAATAGCATGTTTATACAAAAATTAAGTCTGGAATCCATTTGATGCTATAACCAAGCCAGAATGGTAGATGCACAGCCAGAATGGTAAATGCACGTAATCTTTGCTTTCATTACACAAATGACTACTGAATGTGGACCGTTGCATGCGAAAACCCTTATGCACAGTATATTTTTGTATGTGATGCACAAGTGTTCAACGAGACAGAAATGTGCACCTAGACACTTGAAGTGGTCACAGCTATGTGCGATGAACCTCACTTTCGTTGTGCAAGTGCATGTGCTCCAATGCAATGCTCATCACTTGCACACTATTCATAAGCATGTGTCATTAAAGCTGTATTAATTCATGCTGTGTTCAATATGAATGTTTTTTTCTATCATGTTCTATTCAATCAAGGCTTCCTACCATGCCTCCACCCTTCTAGTGCACTCACAGTGGTTGTTCTTGACCGATGAGTTGGTTCTAAAATATGTACCCATCTGAAACAGGGAACAATTACCTTTCACCACATTCTGTAATCTGGGCTGATGTGCCCTTTCCAATGATCTAACTCTCATCATCCGATCCTTACCCTGAAGAACATGTACACTTGAATGCACACGCATATGCACACATAGACATCAACCCTCGTTCCCTTTGAGGAGATTGACCCTTGTAACTGAACGAGACTTTCTGTGTCCCAAGCAGGTCAGTATGTTGTGTGAATAGATACCACTGCCTCATGAGATAGACGATTGCATGCACATATAGTGGGTAGCTCTGCAATTCTCTAGAATCTGCAGCAAGGAAAGGGGCAATCACACTTGGGGAAGGGAAGGCAGACAATCAGGTAGCTAGAACAGCAGATGAGAATACACATTATCTGCCTGCTGTTTCCAGGCACCAATGGGTCATCCCTGGGTGGCACCATCTTTTTTTTATGTGGGGAGGCAACAGAGAGTGTCTCCCAATTGCCTCCCTACCCCCTAAAACAAACCATACTCCTCCTGCACCCGCTCCCGCCCCACTTAACTGCTGAACCGGAGTTTTGTGTTCTGGTCCCCGCATTCCTCTCACCCCCGGCCATTGCCATGGAAATGGAAAAGGGACTTAATCGCGTTTCCCTATGGCAGCGACCATCTTTTTCTTTTTCTCAGAAGATTGAAGTCACTTGCGCAACCATTCTCCTGAGGGGAAAAAAAACATTCACACCTCGGATAAACCCTGGGGTTTGAATGGCTTTCCCCTCCACTGTTGGGGGTGGACATCCCTCGCAGAGACAGGAGCGTCCGTCTGTCTGGCGGGCTGTTGCCAAGCATTTCTACCCCCCACAGCGAGAGTGAAAGCCATATTGTTCAAAAGTTAACATGTACCTTTAGTCAGGGTCATCTTTAGAAAGTGCCTAGTAGGCCTCATAATGACAATGCTACATCTGCGGGTTCAGATAGGCTTCTAGTGTAGACCGGCTGACTTGCATAAAGAAAGCAATTTGTTTGCATTTCAGAAAGAACCTTGTTTGAGTAAATAGCCTTTCGATATCTTGACTTGTTGTGATATGTACTTAGTGTTAATGTGTGCCCTGATGGCTGCGAGCTTTAGTGCGTAATGAACAAATGAATAAACAGGTAAATAAACAAATGGTGACCATAGCAGCATCCTTGGCGCTTTCAAGAAGATATATGAGCACTGCTCCCTATCTATTGTCACAAAGCTGAGTAGGAACAATAGAAGAGCAAGACAGACGTTTGGGATCAAACATACAAATTCATTAGGGATTTTTACACTTGTGGGCCAATTTAGGAGGAATAGAACTTAACAATGGATTATGTTCTCCCTGAGTATCAAAAACAACAAAACGACTCTGAGCGTCCAATTCTTAGTCTGGGTCACCTTACCTGGCACAATCTCTCGCTGTTTTTTTTCTATTTTCCTTTGGTTTTCTCAAGTCCTTTAACTCTCATCTTGTATTTCTTGGGGAGACCACTCTCATGGGCCTTAGGGTCTCATGTGCACCTGCATGCTAGTCAATGGTCAGGGCTAAGAGGAAAATTGATGAGCTCAGAAACTTCCACCAGGTGGCTGGTCAGCTCAGCTTTTCAGTAGGTATGGCTCAGTCGGTCTGTTCTTTTTCCTGGCTCGGGGTCCTAGCTCTAATCCCCAACACCTTGTCCGTGTCTACCTCCACAATGAGTCACAATAGTCCTGTACCAAATGTCCTCTTCCCAGCACCTTATATACTATCCTCTTCACTGCATATCTCCTTCACTTCCGCCTGTGTCACCATGTGGCTTCACCATATGCTTGTACCTCAACCTCTCCTTAACTCTAGTCTCTGAGGCTGATCATGTGTCTGCTTCTAATCCCCACCCTACCAACCTCCTTGTCACTCTTTTGTCACACTTCCGTCTTCCCCTCTTCTTCACCAAAGTGCCTTCAGACCCCTTTTTGGTGTCTTCCTCCTCGATGTTTCCACAATTCCTTCCTTTAATGCGTCTGCTAAGCCTCTCCTTAAGCCACCCCTCCAATGCACTCCACATTGTCTCCATTCTTAGGTCTTCCTCATTCCACCTACCTCCTCTGGTGTTGCTCTTTATCACATCTTACTGATTCTCCTCCTTCCTTCCCTCCACCTGTGACCAACTCTTTCCAGTTTCTGCCTTCCTTCACCACTTCTCCTTCTTCTCTGTCCCCCACAAATTTTCTCCAGGGTCCTGACCATTCCCAAATTACCCACACTGTTCTTTTCCAGCTCCCGAGTTATAAAGGCATTTGCTCTTCGACCCCAATGACATACTGTACTCAGGTGTGGGTCTCAAATGTACTGGCTGAATTGCAAATATTCCTGGCCTCTCTACTGCTCCCTCCACCCCTAAATCCATGGAAACAAAGCCCACGCCTCGTTTACGGCCTGCTGCCACCTCAAATCAACATTTGTCACCTTTCAGGATCTGGAGTGATTTGCAGGAAGGCATCAGTTCTCATCACACTCTGAATTGCACTGCATTTGAATGAAATCCTCCTGATGTGTGCTCACCAGTATGTCTGATGAATTATTGAGGGTAGCATGCTGCCTCACATAGATCAAATGTTTTTTAAAAAAAATATTAGTGTTCTAGTGACAGTATTTTTCCTGTAACTTGGAAACAGTGAACCCTCCCCTTTGGCGACGCTGATGATGGTCCCTCTGTTTTAAGCACTGCACTGCCATCATGTTATATGAAAGATGGCAGTCCCATGACAATCCAGGGGGCAGATTCTGAGGGCAGTGGATGGGTTATGCTAGTTGGGTTCAGGTTCCACTTAAAGAGGATAGGGGCATATGGTGTATCATTGAGACAAACCCTTGCTAAATAGTTGGGCCATAGTCGGGTAGGCCAGAGGATCTTCCCCGCTCTGGACCCAGCTATAAAACTGTGGAGCCAAACGTGGAACTCCACCACACAGGCCACACCACCCTCTTCCCCATGGGTGGTTAATTGACTTTGTCACACTAGCCAAATGTATCCCTGCTCACAAAATTAAGAATTGTATGGGAGGACAGGTCTTTAGGACCCTCCTCCCCCACATTCCTCTCCTACGTAAGACTTATGACTCGTCGGCAGCCACCTATGCACCTGGGCTCAGGATGCAGGATGACTGTGGATCAACACGTGAGGCTGCACGGCTAACCCTGTAAAAGACTCAATTTTGTTATGCATTCAAACTCCATTTTGAGTATACTAAACCCAGGCCTCTGTGGAACAGGCCGCCTACAGAAGCTGCAGCTCACCCCCACTTGATTGTGCACAGCAAGCCTGCACTTCCCCCCAGCCTCCTCCCCATGGCAACTCCGCTGAAGGCCCATTCTCACGAGCAACTAGATGCGAACAAGCAGTACATCATTGCCCTGGCGGTGACCTGACTTTTAGTTGGGGTCTGGAAAAGAACAAAGTTGTCCCTATGAAAGATACATTGACCCCCCACAGACCCCCATGTTCATGATATGTAGTGTTCACAACCCCCAAACCTGTCCCCCCGGGTGAAATGTTAAACCTACATGTCAAATCCCTGTGCCTCCCAGTCTTATTCATGCTGCTAAGCCATTTGCGAAAAAGGTTTAAAACCTGCATTGCCAATTGCCATGTTAAAGTGGTATGACTCTTGCTCACCCCAAGACATCTCTGTGTAAAGATGAGAAACGTATGTGCACACGAATCTACCCTTTACTGACCCATGAGTGCTGCTATCGTAAAATGGTTAAAAAAGCAGAATGAAAAACGTGTGTTATAAATGATAACTCTCTCTATTGATCCTGAAAACATGAGCACACGCGAGTTACAGAGATATGCAATTTACACAATGCCCCCAAATCTAAGCAACCCGTCTCTATAATAATGTTCATGCTGTTCAGTAAACAGGGACCCGCGAAAAGTTACAAGGCCATCTCCCCCTCCTTCCGGAGAGCTGCACACCCAACTCCCCTCCTCCCCCAAGGCTCGGCAGAGCTTGAAGGCCCCTAGTTTTCTGTTGTTGGAAGCGTTACAGCTGCATCTCCCCCATTCCTCCTGGGCCCGCACCACGTATTTACCTCCCCCCCATACCCCTGACACCAGATGCCATCATAAAATCACTGTGTACTGCCATGACCAAGCCCAGAAGAATTATGAGCCACCCGGCCACGAATCCCGCCACCTTTGAGGTGCCAGCTACGTGCCCCCACTCACCCAATAGTATTTCAGTTTACCTTAAGCCTAACGGGCCATGGAGACAGTTATTCACCCCCTGCCCTCTGATAAGACACCTGGATCTCATGAGACTGGGTCCTTTGCTAAGGCAACTTTTATGGTGATGTATTAAGAAAGCCTCATATTATATACTGTTTTCCTGTGTTCCCCCCTGGCATTAGATTGACGTGTTGTAGGATTTATATGGTAACGTGACACAGCAGTTTGTGATGAATGTGTACGAGTGGCCACAAGGGCAAATTGTTAGTATTGTAAAAATGTATCCGCATGGACAGCTCACACCCTGACTCTCCACCCTGATGAACCCAGCTGACCCAAGCACTCCTTGATGCTACCACATGGATCACTGCCAATCATGGAGCACCGCACCTACTCCATACATAGTAGCTAGTCATCGCCATCCAATCCCCACGACTATGTGCCCCCTATAGCTTATCTCGTGCATGACGTGTATTTGTAATAAATATGACTGTCTTTGCTATTGTCAGACAGAGCGCTCTCAGAGTTTGCAGAGTCCTTTGCATGCCCTATATTGATTTAGATAAAAGACTTTCACTTTCAACCGCACTTGGTCTTGGTCTCATTCCCTCCAGTGGTGTGTCCATCATTGACTCTCATTGGGGAGTGTTATATGCCTTGTTGGGGGACGCTCACTTTCAGAATCTTGACATGTTTAGTGGGCCTAAGTATTTGAGCACAGAACAGGGAGCAGTAGCCACCCAGCTGCAGACCCCAGCACAAGGTATCCTACAACAACTGGCTAATAGCAAAGGAGCAGGGCCCTGACCCAAATGAAATGTAGAGGGTGCATTGGCCTAACCAAACAAAACTCTCCCCCATACCTGACATGAACTTAACCTGAGGAAATGAAAATAGCTAAAAGTATATTTATTGTATTCTGCATGTATTGAAATTAGCAGGCGTTTCAGACAGAAACACTCACAGAGCAATAAACAGTAATTTGGGTAATCCTGCATCAGGTGATGTTCACAAGACCTTCGATCGTGTGCTACCAGACCAGTTGCTGACGGGGAGTATGTGTTACATATAGTGTGAATAGAGCAAACATTGCAAACTGCATTGAACTGTTAATTGCACAAGTCCTACCCTGCCATGAAGTAAGATTCAGGTTGATGAGGTAGGGGGAGTAATGTGAGAGATGGTAGAGGGTGGTCATTTTTGATTAAGGAGGTAGAGCTTTAGTGCAGCTTCAAAGGAGTGAATATTGGAAGTATTTTTAATGTGGTTCTGAAGAGAGTTTGGATACAGCAGGGCCAGAAGGGAGAAGGAGGGGAAAGCAAGAAGGCCCAGAGTGGTCATGTGACTGACATATCATGTGACTGAGTGGTCATGTGACTCCCCAGGTTGGGGATTTCATGGGCATTGAGGATGCACAGAAGGGAGTAGCCGGAGATAGTGTTGGTTGGATGGGTGTTGCAAGTCCAAGTATGAGTGTAGAGTTAGTCCAACATGGTAAAGGTTCAAGTCACCCTCAAAAAGGACATTTAATGTGCATGCATTGGGGAAGGGGTGAATAGAGCAACTGGGAATGTGTTGGGAGAGGGAAGGACAGAGGGACAGTAAAGGCAGGCAGGTAGATTATGTTGGTTTTGGAGGATTTGAGCATAAGGCAACACAGGGAAATTCAATGGCAAATCACAGAGATAAATGCAGATATGTGGGCTGAAATGGCAGGAGTAAAGTTAGGGAAGAAGTTGAATATTTGGTTGTCATCAGGTAAGAGGTTATGTGAGAACCCAAAAGAGGATATCGGTTTACTAAGAAAGGTCACGTACATTGTTAATAGTAGGGGGCCAGCAACAGAGCCTTGGGGATGCCAACAGGGAGGATGATAATTCAGAGGTGGCCATGTTCCAAAAGGTAGAGAAGGACACATGAAAACAGTAAGAGGCAAGCTATGCACACATGTTCTCTTTACGTCCAATTTCATTAAAAGCCAGAAGAAGTGAATGGTCCACAAAGTCAAGGTTGGCTGCTAGTTCACAATGATTTATGATAAATAAAATGTGGTGTAGTGGGCACAAGTCAGGAAGTTCAGGACATTTATAGGACAGATGCATTTGAATGTTGGCTAACAAAATCTAGATTTTTTAGGATCACAAAGGTCATTGAAGGCCAAGCATGAGGCAATGCAATTGAAGATGCACATTTCAAAGATGTTAGAGTAGTGGGGGATGGCGGGAAGAAAGCCAGACTTGCAGCATGATTTTTGGGATTAGCTGTGGTCTTCTCGAGGATAGATAGGACAGTAGCCACCTTGAGACATGTAAAGGCTCCAAGGGAAGGAGTGAGGTTGAAGAGTGATAGGCGATAGGAGCAAATATTAGGAGCAAGCTCCTTGTCCATCTGTCGGATAAATGTGTCAACAGGGAGCTGGAGGTGTTGGCACTCCCAAGGAGTGCCAATTCCAAGGATGAAGTGGGGGGTCAAAGAGGGGTGGTAGTAAATATACAAGGGGGTTGAACATGCAGGGGAGGGAGCCATTGAGTGTGGTGAGAGTGTCACATTTCTTTCAATTGGGGAAGTACCATGAAAGGTCAGTTAGAGGTAGGGAATGCAAAGTATTATTTCCTTGAACGTAATGCTTGCAATACATTACTGTCATACCAGAATGGCTTTACATTGAAATATCATATAATTAAACAAGACCAAAGGTTTTACTGCTGTGTTTATCATGACATGTGAAAACGAAACATGCTGACTTCTAAAATCTATATTTTATTCTGCAAGGAAATGATCAAGTGTTAACTGCAAATCACATGATAGGTTTAGTGTAGTTATGAACAGAATGATGGGGATAATGTATTATTTGCTTGTTATTACAAATAAAGAAAATGTAAATAGCATATGTTGTTGCAAGGGGCATGGTATATATCTAATGTAGCTTTTATGTATTGTGAACTAAAGCTGTGAATTGAAACCAAGAACGCACATCCCTATTATCCATCACTGTGATTCTGGCATTAAAATGTTGAATGGCACATCATTGTTTACTTGAGACAAAGGCCTGTGTTAAAAATATAAACAAAGTCAAAATGAATTCTGCAATTTTCATGTATCATATTTGTTTACATTTATCTGAAAGGCCACCCTTTAATAGCAACTTCAAATGAGCAGATGCCTGCACCAAACCTGACCTCTTACTTGGGAGAGCAATAGGGCGTTATATAGAATGTTTCTGTTCTCTTAAAGTAGCCTATTAAATTGGTCTGTTGTTCATAACAGCTGATATCTATGTTGATACAAGGGCTCTAGCAACAAGTGTAATTCAAGTTAAATAGTCATTGGCTGCACAAAAGCAATGTTTTTGAAAGTGACAAATGGGAAATAATTGCTAGGCTATTCCTTTACAAACATTTGACCAATTTGATTAATAAAAATTAATCTGAATTCAGCGGAACAAGGCGAACAATAGGCATACAAAAAGGATGTCTTCAATTGAATTATTAATACATTTGCATATTGTAATAACGTTATTGTGCATGCAGTTACAAAAACAAAATGATGTCATTGGATTAAAAATATCCTTGAAAATCTGAATAGATAGTTCTTATTAATATCTCACGTCCACACCAGGAATTATAAGTAAAATAAATGTTCCAGCCTGATTTTTTTTGTATTCACATTTTTATTAATTTAACAAGCATTAAACCAAAAATACATATTCATATAATATTAATACAATAAAAACATAAATCACAAGTACAAAGTACACCAAAAACATCACAGTAGATTGAAGGACAATAGATACGCAGAAGAGAATAATAAGACCTTTCAGGTAACCAGATCTAGGAACGTCCCCCAGATAAGATCAAATAAATTTATCTTTTTGCATCTGCAGAGACCTTTTTCTCCATTCTGGCCATTGCAGACTTCCCACATCTTTCCATTTTCTGAGAATTATTTTTTTGGCAGCATTAGATGCCCTGTAAAACTAACATCTTTGAGGGCATGTCAGATCAGCCACCAAATCATCTTCGCCCAGAATCACACTTACATAGTCAAATTCAACATCAATCATGAGAATCTGATTCATTTTCAATGACACTTTTCTCCAGATATCTCTCAGCTCATAGCATTCCCAAATCATGTGTTCAAATGTTCCTTTAGAATGTCTGCATCTCCAACATGCTTCCGAATCAATAAGACCCCTTGTATGATGCCTTTCAGGTGTTCAAAAAACCCTATTCAATATCTTGATCTGACGGCTTCTTTTGCCTAGATTTAGAGATGTTAACGCCACATTACTACATATGTTCATCCACCTATTATCTCTCATTTCAGAGTCTATAATACCTGACCATTTGTCCAAAAGTTTGAAATGTGGCTCCTTACATTGATTAAACTGTTTGTACACACTTGAAGCCATGTGACCCTCTGCTTTGTAATCCTTCAGTCAGGTATGCCATCCAGTGTCGGCATCAGGAGTTTTGTTCATCAAAGACTTCTTTAACTTTCTGTATTCCCCCAAAGTGAAATCCTGGAGATCTTTACTTGTACACAATTGGGTGAAGCTAAGCCATTTTCGTCCATCCAACAGGTCTTTTAGGCATTAATGCACCCTAACAACCAGTTTGGCCAGAGAGGTACCTTCCCATTCTCCTTAATGTCAGGATTCAGCCAAATAGAGGTGATGGAATGTCCTACTATATCCTGTTTGCTCTTTCTCACAAGTGCTCTCCAAGATGCTCCAATAAAAGCCGTCGGCAGAGAAGATTTGCAGCCTGCTCCATCTATTGAGGTAAGGATAGCTCTCCAGTCTGATTTTGATTTTACATTCCAAAGGAGACAGTGATTTCATAGCTAACACACCCCCTGATGACAAAGAGAATTAAATGTGGCAATCAAAGAAAAGAGGAGGAGGATCCTAGTTGGTGTGAATAGGTGAAGCAAACCAATCACAGGTTATGTCCAATGCACATTTGCTGTGCAAAATGAAGCTGAAAAGGTGGACATTGCTGGGTATTGAAATTCAAACACAGAGGAAGATGGAGAGTATTGGAAAAACAGAAATGGAAGATAGTTTTATGACAGGAGAAAGGTGGATTTTGAATTTCATCTAAATGTAGCTGATAGAAAATCTCCTCAACATGGCCTATTCCAAATGGCCCTGAATGCAGAGGCCTTTCCCAATGCAGCATCAGATTACATGAGAGGAATTTTAGGAGCAGGTGGACTGGCTGAAAGGAAGAGCTTATCTAGCAGTGATGACTGAAGCCATTTGATCTCATTGTCTTTCCTGGGCCTTTGTAAGCCAAACCAGAAGTGAGTACAATAATCCAAGAGCAATTAGACAAATGTCACAAACATTTATTAAATCCCAGATAGAAATTAAAAGCATTTAGTGCACCCTATTTACAAGTCACTGAAAGAGTGACAGAGTGTAACGCTCACCTGATTCTCGCAGAGGCGCCGGTCTTGACTGGGCGACTACCGTATCTTCAAAGGTGATGTGTAGCACCCGGTTGGCTCTTTGGGCTGGACCTATGTGCACTGTATGCCTGACGTGTAGAGTAAGATGTCTGCAGATAGAAAATATGGGGTTAATGAACTGGGGTTATTGGGGTGTCCCTATCTCTTTCCTCTTCTCCTCTCCTGTACACCCCCAAAGGTTAACGCTCTCACCTTAGGTAAGTGAATGCCGAGCTCTCCATCTGCCTCAGGGCAGGGTGCTGTAACCAGTTTCTTCACTGGATAGGTAGCGCAGGCCTCTTGACTTCAGAGGACTGCTGTCCGTCGTTTACTGCACGAACGGTAAGTTTCGAGTCATTCAAATGTCTTTAAAGTCTTTAGTAATGATGTCTCTTGTTTTGCAGGGTTCCGGCGATGGCGGATGACGGGCTGAAGTGAGTTGAAGATGGAGCCCGTGTGATGAATAGAAGCGCCTGGAAGCACGTAAGTAAGCGCTTGTTGCCTGCTTCACTATGCGCTCTAACTGTCTTTTTATTTTGCAGGTACGAGTTCGGAGCGGCTGCAGGGTGCCGGAATACCCACTGGATTAGATGTGGAAAGGAGTAATGGCACGTGAGTATTAAAGTTCCCCAATGTCTTTAAACGCACCTTGTTTTGTCTTTCAGATGCGGGATGCAGCGCCGAAGACCTCCGGAGCGCACGAAGAGTAGGTAAGCCTTTGCCTTTCAGATGCCGGAATGCTAACCTGTTCTTTCTTGTCTTTATAGGTGTTGCTGAAGACTGGATTCAGGATGGTAAGCCTTTGCCTTTCAGATGCCGGAATGCTAACCTGTTCTTTCTTGTCTTTATAGGTGTTGCTGAAGACTGGATTCAGGATGGTAAGCCTTTTTCCTTAGGCCCAGGACCGGATGCAGAAGACACGATGAGCGTTCTGCTGCAGAGGTTGCAGAATAACGCAAAGCAAGATTCATCCACCGGGTGTGGTTTAAATAGCCTCCTGTAGTGCTTAGGTGTCTCCTTCCACAGCCACGCCCAAGTAAGAAAAGAGTTCCTGGTAAGAAAAGAGTTCCTGCCTTCCAGAAGAGTTCCAGTGTTCTGAATCTAGGGAGTGGCTCCAGCCCCACCCAACAGGAAAAGTAGTTCCAAACAGAAGAGGATCAGAGGCTCAACTGGCAGGCAAGTGAGCAGCATGGTCTGCTGAAGGTAAGTCCACCCAAGCATTATGAGCCCGGCGCTTCCAGCGCTGGGACTGGGCATATTTATGAGCCTGGTGCCACTGGCGCCAGGACTGGGTCCAAAAGGTCCCAATTGGGACTGGTTGGCACTCGGAACCTGGGTTATGGATCTGCTTCCAAGGGAGTTGGGAAAACCCTGACCTTTTGGAAGCAGAGATCATGACAGTACCCCCCCTCAAGGCCCCTCCCAAACCGGGCTTCTCCGGGGGTTTTGGCTTGTCAGGAAATGTTCGGTGAAATCTTTTGATTAGGCGAGGAGCGTGGACATATTCAGCAGGTTCCCAGGATCTCTCTTGGGGGCCGTAGCCTTTCCAGTCAATTAGGTAGAATAGTTTAGATTTGGAGATCTTGGAGTCCAGAATGCTTTTGACTTCAAACTCGAGTTCTCCATCCACTAGGATAGGTTTTGGAGATTTGGTTAGTCGGGTTTGAGGTTGCACGGGTTTTAATAGAGAGACGTGGAAGACCGGATGTATCTTCATGTGCGGGGGCAAGTCCAACTTGACCGCTACTGGGTTTACTATGGTAGTGATGGAATAGGGACCAAGGTATCTTGGGTTGAATGTGCGTGGCCCTTTTAGAGATAGATATTTGGTGGATAACCAGACTTGATCCCCTACTTGATAGTGAGGGGCTTCCTTCCGATGTTGATCTGCTCCTTTCTTGTATTGTTCTTTAGCCCTTTGAAGGTGAGAAACAGCTTCCTTAAAGGCTTGGGTGATTGTAGAATGCAGGTAGTCTACTGCTGGTGTTTCAAGATCTTGGAGGGGATCCAACTCCGAGGTTCGAGGGTGACTGCCGTACAAAAGAAAAAACGGGGTTTTCCCAGTTCCCGAATGGACAGAGTTATTGTAGGCATACTCGGCTATCCAAAGGATATCTTTCCAAGTTTTTTCAGTTTGTTGCAGCATGCAGCGTAAATACTGTTCCGGAGTTTGATTGGTCCTCTCGGTTTGTCCGTCGGTCTGAGGGTGGTGACTGGTCGATAGTCTCACATCAATTTGAGCCGACCGACAGCAACTTCGCCAAAAATGAGAAATAAATTGACTACCTCGATCCGAAATCAGAACCGAAGGAAAACCGTGCAGTCGGACGATGTTTTCGAGAAATTCTCGGGCCAGAGTTGCTGCTGTTGGCAAGCCTTTGAGCGGAATGAAATGCGCCATCTTGGAGAATAAGTCCACGATTACTAGAATCGTATTGCATCCGGAGCATGGAGGTAGATCGGTGATGAAGTCCATAGAAAGCGTATGCCAAGGGCGAGGTGGGATGTCAATAGGGCGTAAGAGGCCTGCTGGTCTTTCCTTTTGACTCTTGTTTTGGGCGCATACTCCACAGGACATTATAAAGTCTCTGATATCTTTTTTCCAAGACGGCCACCAGAAGTAGCTCTTGATCTTTTCTGAGGTCTTGGCTATACCGGGATGACCTTCCATTAAAGAGTTGTGATAACAAGAGATTACTTTTTTCTGTAAATCTGTGCTGGGTAGGTATAATCGTTCTTGGAAATACAATAAGTTGTCCTTTACTGCAAAGTCCTTTCCCTGCAGATGCCAATTCTGTATGTCTTCTGGAGTTACAAGTTGCCTGGCTTTATCCTTAACTTCCTCTATGGATTCTGTGGCGATTACACCCAGAATTCTTTTTTCGGGAATGATTGGTACAGGTTTAGGGTTGACCAAGTGTTCTTCCACTCCCATCCGAGAAAGGGCATCGGCTTTACCGTTCTTTGTACCAGGTCGATAGGTAATTATGAAGTCAAACTCGGCAAAGAATAATGCCCAACGGAGTTGTCTACAGGATTGGGCTTTTGCGGTCTTCAAATATTGCAGGTTTCGGTGATCCGTAATCACAGTAACGGTGTGTCGGGCCCCCAGCAGATAATGCCGCCAAGCCTTAAAGGCAGACTTGATAGCCAGAAGTTCCTTGTCAGTAATCGTGTAATTGATTTCAGGAGGCGAGAATTTGCGGGACCAAAATGCCACGGGATGCAACTGATTGGTTACCGGGTCCTTTTGTGATAGAACTGCCCCCATGGCAAGGCTTGAAGCATCAGTTTCCACAATGTAGGGGAGTTCGGGGCGAGGGTGTTTTAAGATTGGTGCAGAGATAAATTTAGTCTTCAAATCCTGGAAAGCTTGTTCCGCCTCGGTAGACCATTCAAAACGTTTGTTTTTCTTTAACAAGGCAGTGATGGGCTGGACTATTCGAGAGAATTCGGGGATAAACCTGCGGTAAAAGTTAGCGAAGCCTAACATGCTTTGCACACCTTTTACGGAGGATGGTGATGGCCATTTGAGAACTGCATCGACCTTCTTTGAATTCATACGCACTCCGCCAGGTGATAATATGAATCCCAAGAATTCAACTTCAGTCACGTTGAAAACACATTTTTCCAACTTAGCGAAAAGTTTGTGTTGACGCAATCTTTCGAGGACCATTTTCACATGTCTCCGATGTTCAGATTCCGATGAAGAATAAACGAGGATGTCGTCAATGTAAACAACAACACATACATCTATGAGCTCTCTGAGGACATCGTTCATAAAATATTGAAAGGCGGCCAGGGCATTGCAAAGTCCGAAGGGCATGACCTGATATTCAAATAGCCCATACTTGGTGCGGAAGGCCGTCTTCCATTCATCGCCCTCTTTTACTCGTACCAAGTGGTAAGCTCCTCTAAGATCCAGCTTTGTATATATGCATGCTTTTCTGACTTGGTCCAGGAGTTCAGGGATCAAAGGTAACGGATATCTATTCTTAACGGTGATCTGGTTCAGGGAGCGATAATCGATACAAGTTCTAAGGTCTCCTTCCTTTTTTGGAACGAAGAACAAAGCTGAAGAAGCAGGGGACTTGGAAGGACGAATAAACCCATTTGCCAGGTATTGATCCAAGTATTGTCGAAGGTGAAGGTTCTCAGGCTCGGTGAGGGCATACATTCTACTACAAGGAGGAGTAGATCCAGGTATCAGGTCTATCTGGCAGTCATAAGACCTATGAGGAGGTAGAGAGTTAGCCTGATCCTTCCGGAAAACATCTTGGTATTCTAGGTATTCGGGAGGTAACTGGGGAGTCTCTGAAGAAATTGCGGCCAGTGCAACACCAGGTGGAGGGTGACAAGTAGAGACACATTCTGGAAACTGGACCGTTCTTGCTCGCCAATCAATCAGAGGATTGTGTTTCTCTAACCAAGGTATTCCTAGAATAATCTGAAACTGAGGGGCCTTGATCACATCGAACACGATCTTCTCATGGTGTCCATCTTGACTTACTAGCGTCACCTCTTGAGTGGTATGCGTTACTGGCCCGGAGGCTATCTCCGTACCATCCACCGTAGTAATGACGTCCTTTACAGCCTTGGGACAAAGAGGTAGATTCATCCTCAAAACCATTTCATGATCCACATAATTGCCGATTGCACCGCTGTCGACGTAAGCTTCAATTGCATGTAATCGATCCGGATTATCAGGGCTAATGAGGACCATAGGTATCACGAAATGCGAGGTCACGGAACTGGTTTTCACGCTCGGCAAGAGGACCTCTATTCTTGTCGGGCGAGGTCGTTTCCCTGCTCAGAGTTTGTAACTTTGGTAACTGCAGCTCCTACTGCCTTCTTGGCAGGTTTCACCGGACAGTCTCGAAGAAAGTGCCTGAGTTTCCGCAATATAGGCATAATTGCAACTGTTTCCTCCTTTCCCGCTCCCTTTGTGTTAGAGGACCTTTCAGACCCCCTATTTGCATGGGTTCCCCGGAGTCTACTCCTTTGGAAGGAGTTGGCGGTTTGGAAAATACTCGAGCACCAAACTTGGAACGATCGGCCTTCCTGTTCTGCAGCCTGTGATCTATTTGAACGACCAAGTCTATATAATCCGAACAGTCTTGTGGGGGATTCACTACTTGGGCTAAAACGTCTTTGAGCTCTCCACGTAGACCTCTATAAAACAGCGTAATCCTTTTGTCCTCAGGCCATTGAGTTTCCACTATTAGTCTATTGAAAGATGCAATATAAGCCAAAAGGTCTTGATTACCCTGTCGCAACGAAAGAAGCTCATTGTCCAAGGCCTGCCCCTGTGAATGTCTTGCGAACAGTTTTTTCATACTAAGCTGAAAGGCTTGAAAATCATGGAGAACCGGATCATCTTGATTAACTAGAGGGATCGACCAGTCTGCCGCATTGCCACTAAGGTACGAAAGTACAAAAGCTACTTTTGCTTGATCAGTTGGAAAGGCTGCTGGCCGGCATAAGAAGTGCAACCAGCACTGATTGATAAATACTGCAAACCTCTTTGGGTCACCAGAAAATCGTTCGGGCGGAGCCAGAGGTACATTCCCAGGTAGGTTGATCTGCACTGGATTCATAGAGGATGTTGAAGGAAGATTTGCCCCTGATGCGGGTAACGGGGTCTGTCCGGCTTGTGACTGTAGCACTTGTCTAGCAAGATTGTCTGTTCTCTCCTTGGAAATAATTAGTTCCCTTCTTAGAGCATTCGTTTCCTGACGAGCTGCATGCACTTCTGCCCTTAGTTCCCCAAGTAACCGGGCTAGGGGGTCAGTATCCGAGGTTTCCATAGCGCCTGGGCGAGAGTTTTGCGGTAGGCTTTGCGTTCTGTAACGCTCACCTGATTCTCGCAGAGGCGCCGGTCTTGACTGGGCGACTACCGTATCTTCAAAGGTGATGTGTAGCACCCGGTTGGCTCTTTGGGCTGGACCTCTGTGCACTGTATGCCTGACGTGTAGAGTAAGATGTCTGCAGATAGAAAATATGGGGTTAATGAACTGGGGTTATTGGGGTGTCCCTATCTCTTTCCTCTTCTCCTCTCCTGTACACCCCCAAAGGTTAACGCTCTCACCTTAGGTAAGTGAATGCCGAGCTCTCCATCTGCCTCAGGGCAGGGTGCTGTAACCAGTTTCTTCACTGGATAGGTAGCGCAGGCCTCTTGACTTCAGAGGACTGCTGTCCGTCGTTTACTGCACGAACGGTAAGTTTCGAGTCATTCAAATGTCTTTAAAGTCTTTAGTAATGATGTCTCTTGTTTTGCAGGGTTCCGGCGATGGCGGATGACGGGCTGAAGTGAGTTGAAGATGGAGCCCGTGTGATGAATAGAAGCGCCTGGAAGCACGTAAGTAAGCGCTTGTTGCCTGCTTCACTATGCGCTCTAACTGTCTTTTTATTTTGCAGGTACGAGTTCGGAGCGGCTGCAGGGTGCCGGAATACCCACTGGATTAGATGTGGAAAGGAGTAATGGCACGTGAGTATTAAAGTTCCCCAATGTCTTTAAACGCACCTTGTTTTGTCTTTCAGATGCGGGATGCAGCGCCGAAGACCTCCGGAGCGCACGAAGAGTAGGTAAGCCTTTGCCTTTCAGATGCCGGAATGCTAACCTGTTCTTTCTTGTCTTTATAGGTGTTGCTGAAGACTGGATTCAGGATGGTAAGCCTTTGCCTTTCAGATGCCGGAATGCTAACCTGTTCTTTCTTGTCTTTATAGGTGTTGCTGAAGACTGGATTCAGGATGGTAAGCCTTTTTCCTTAGGCCCAGGACCGGATGCAGAAGACACGATGAGCGTTCTGCTGCAGAGGTTGCAGAATAACGCAAAGCAAGATTCATCCACCGGGTGTGGTTTAAATAGCCTCCTGTAGTGCTTAGGTGTCTCCTTCCACAGCCACGCCCAAGTAAGAAAAGAGTTCCTGGTAAGAAAAGAGTTCCTGCCTTCCAGAAGAGTTCCAGTGTTCTGAATCTAGGGAGTGGCTCCAGCCCCACCCAACAGGAAAAGTAGTTCCAAACAGAAGAGGATCAGAGGCTCAAATGGCAGGCAAGTAAGCAGCATGGTCTGCTGAAGGTAAGTCCACCCAAGCATTATGAGCCCGGCGCTTCCAGCGCTGGGACTGGGCATATTTATGAGCCTGGTGCCACTGGCGCCAGGACTGGGTCCAAAAGGTCCCAATTGGGGCTGGTTGGCACTCGGAACCTGGGTTATGGATCTGCTTCCAAGGGAGTTGGGAAAACCCTGACCTTTTGGAAGCAGAGATCATGACACAGAGCCTGCTAATGACACTTAGTGGAAATATATTTTAAATAGTTTGCCCTTGAATCTATAATTGCAAAGGGGATATTAGTCTCTGACATTAGTGAAATATTCATAGATTTCTTGGGTTTTCACAGGAGCAAATATGTTCTTGATTTTTGAGCACAGTGAACAACGTATTTCATAGTTTTGCAGAGATTGATGAACTTCTTGACCTGTGAAAACCATAGTTTACATATTAAATCCTGTATAGAGATTTCTCCTTATTAAACAGGAACAGAAAATGGGGTTAGTTTCACACCTTCAGTCGAAAATATAAAAAGGGAAGTTAAATAACTAGACTCCTACTGACAATTAAAATGAATTTGTTGGTTCCAATTCCATTTCAGTTCTATAATCTCAAGCTTGTGCAACACTTTAATGCGTGAAAATGTTTTTCTCTTCAGAATAAACGATTCTACCAGTTAGTGATTTACAGATATTTCAACAGGAAAACCTGAGTAATTTCCGAAAGCCTTGTCAATAGTGAGGATGTATACCTTTTTGCTAATTTCACGATATACTTGCAACAAAACTGGTATCTATTTAATTAATATGATTTAGAAATTACTGTGTCAAATATTGCGGGTCCAATATGAGAAGAGCAACATAGAATTAATGTACCCATATTATAGAACAGCTTCTTCCAAGCTGTTTGTCATTTAGCACTGAGAATTATATGTTCACTTTTGAATATCCACAGATATTAGAAGATCCCATTTTTGTCTAGAATAGTCATTAAATTTGATTACATAAATGTCTCCATGCTGACCTTATTGTGCATAGAAAGTTGAATATTGCATTGTGAATACAAACATAGGCGAGACAACAGCAGGCAGGTTGCACAGCCTGATTATTCTCCAAGATTTGGAGGTGGGATTTTTCTGATGGAAGTATTAAATCCGTGCTATATATATATATATATATATTCAGTAAAAAAACTTTGTTAAAGGGACGTTATGGTTAAGTTGCGCTACTAAAAACCTAAGAAATTCAGTGAAAAAACTTTGTTAAAGGGACGTTATGGTTCCAAGTAAAACCGAAAAACCCTTGAAATTCTCCAGTTATGGTAAGCTAAGCAACCATAACTCGCGCCACCACCGTGCACTGCTAAGACTAACACCAAGGACATCAAAGATGACATCACAAATGTCATTGATGACATCACTGATGACATCACATGTCTGGCTCACAATTTTTTCTTTTGCTGACATATCTAGGCCACATGGTTTTCTTCAGTAACAGTCAGAAACTAAGAATTTTATTTTATTTGTAGACATATCCTTCTAGTAGGTTCTTACAGTAATTCCCTTAGAGTACAGTCACATCATATGAAACATATACATATGGGAAAACTCAAGCTTGAAAGACAGCAATCCTTTCTGTGCATAAAGATAATCACTAGACTTATGAGCACTTTCTGATAGTTCTGTTGTTTTTTTTATGGCTGTACTTTCCCTGTATATGGTCATATTTGTATACATTGTACTCACACTACTTTCCTTACAGTCCAATCACATCAAGTGATACATATACATAGGGTAAATAGCAGCTTTGAAACAGAGCAATCATTTATTTGCATGAAACTAATCAGTTAAGTTATGAATTGTTTCTGCTACTACTTGTGTTTTTTTGCTAACTTCACTTTCCCTGTATATACCCATATTGGTATGTGTTCTTGTGTCTTTGTGTTTTGTCTATAGTAATGCAATTATGTAATACATGGGTTTTATTAGCTACTTATTACATATTTCACAGTACACAAAAATCTATTAAGAAAACAATTATCATTTCATTATTCAACATATGAACATTACGAATATCATACCTTCATCTTGTACGCTGCACACACTGTTATGTTTCTGTATGAGTAGATTAGTATACTAGATAGAACCCCATAATAGGATGCTATTTATATGAATGCATCGTTCAATGCACTTATTAGGGTATATTTCTTGCAATGATTCTTGACACTTTTTTCACAACATAATAAGAATCCCTTCTACACATATTTCATGAGAAGTACATACACATGTAATGTCATCAGTGATGTCATCAATGACATTTGTGATGTCATCTTTGATGTCCTGGGTGTTAGTCTTAGCAGTGCATGGTGGTGGCGAGAGTTATGGTTGCTTAGCTTACCATAACTGGCGAATTTCAAGGGTTTTTCGGTTTTACTTGGAACCATAACGTCCCTTTAACAAAGTTTTTTCACTGAATTTCATAGGTTTTTAGTAGCGCAACTTAACCATAACGTCCCTTAAACAAAGTATTTTTACTGAATTTCATAGGTTTTTAGTAGCACAACTTAACCATAACGTCCCTTTAACAAAGTTTTTTTACTGAATTTCATAGGTTTTTATTAGCGCAAATTAACCATAACGTCCCTTTAACAAAGTTTTTTTACTGAATTTCATAGTTTTTTAGTAGCACAACTTAACAATAATAACTTTGACTTTATGTACATATAATATGGAACATACTGAACCCTTTCTACTGAATTTGACTGTCCGCAAACATGTTTGGACAACAGTACCACCACCTAAAAACTCTGGGGAGGTATGTGTAATAGTTATATCATAACATAGGAACATTTAACAAATTCACAAAGCAGCACACATACAAAGTATATGTAGTAATACTTAAAAAATGTTACCCATATATGTAACACACTAACCATTCATGTAAATACAATATGTTTTAAAATGGAATATACCAAAAGAAGATAAAGTGGCTTCCACCATAATTACCTCACAGACGCTCCACAACCAACAGCAAGACCAGACGTATACACTACTGATTACATATCTCACCAGACATAGTAAGTGCACTTCTTTTTACTCATATATTTATAAACTTTCTATATTAGAAAAAAAAAACATATTACTTTTTTGTTTTCTCACAGAAATGTGTAGTACTCTCAACTGGCTAGAGGAGCATTTCCCACGAGAGGAAATGTTAGAAAATAGTCCACCTAATGGTACACACTTAATAAATATAATTTTGTATACATTTAACATATAATTTTATTTTAATTACAGACCATACAAAAATTCCAAGCATCTCACAACAACAATCAGAGGATATCACTCTACAGCAGATTAATCAAAAAATGGACGACCTTATGCAAAATTTTATGGATTTGAAAAACTTTGTGGAAAATTATGTGAAACCCCCAACAGCACACCATTGTCCAACCTGCACTTGTCCCCCCTCAACCTATCCCACGCAGTTAACCCCAAACCCTGTCTATGGACCAAAGCGTTTCGATGATATTTCCTTCCCTTCTTCACCTGATCCCAGTTATCTAGAAATCCCTAATTCTCCTGTTTTTGTTTCCGTTTCTGCCCCACCTTCCCAGTCATAATTGTATATATATATGAAATAAAGTTACTTTTCTTATATTGTGTTGTAATTACTTTCAGTTCCTTGTGATAAAACCAATTTAGGTGTCCACGGACACCGCGGTTGTTCGGAAATGTTCGTTAAGAAATGAAAATGTAACTGTCCTGAGGACACTACATCTGTCCGTAATGTTCTCATGCAAGTTCAAAATGTTCTAAGAACACTCGTAGTGTCCTGAAATGTTCGTAAAGAAACAAAAATTAAAGTGTTCTAAAGAACACTATATCTGTCCGTAATGTTCGCTATCAACTTAAAACTGTCCTAAGAACACAATTGGTGTCCTGAAATGTTCGTAAATAAACTAAAATGATGTGTCCTGAACAACAGTACAACTGTTCGTAGTGTTCGCTACCCAATTGAAAGTGTTCTAAGAACACAATTGGTGTCCTGAAATGTTCGTACATAAACTAAATTACACGTGCCCTGAAGAACACTATATCTGTCCTTACTGTTCGCTACCAAGTTTAAACTGTTCTAAGAACACACGCGGTGTCCTGAAATGTTCGTTTCACATGTGACGCACTTTTAATTACTTCAGAAAACGAACAGTGTCCATAGGACATCAATGCGCATGCGCTAACCAATCTCCGTGCACTTGGTGTCCTGCAGACAGGCGCTTCCTTCGCAGACTAGTTCGCAAACAGATCATATGACCACGCCCACGCTCATCGTGTGTCCTGAAATGCGGACACTGTTCGTGTCCCCGAACAATTTAAAAGTACACTTTCAGTTAATCCATAATATTTTTCAATAAAATCTCACCATGCCACAAGTCCCACATAGCAATCTTGACTTTCTATATACCTTTTGAAACTTTCAGATCCTCTTTTTGTGTTCGATCTGTCCGCGCACAGTGCGCATGTCCGCGGACCGCGCACAAGCATCCCTATAAAAGACCACGCCCAAGAGCTTATTCCCATTGTGTTTCTGGCTATTCTTCAGAACACAGTGATTTTTGCTGCCACCTGCAGACTACATCATCATTGACATGGCATCCTTGGCTGCTGAACTGCCACTTGGTGCTGCACCTGCTTCAGCACCACCACCACCCCCTCCACCACCACCACCTCCCCAAGGGCCTGAAGAGGGGAACAGGACTGAGGATGCGGAGGAGGAAGAAGAGGATGATGAGAATGAGGTAGAGGAAATCCCTACTACCCGCACTAGGCGTGAGTCTTGGGTGTGGCGGTTATTTACCATTCATGGGAATGGTCCTAAGGCTTGTGCGAACCATGTTACCTGCAATGAGTGCAAAATGATACTCAGTCGCGGGAAGCACGGTAACTACAGCTTTGGGACCACTACAATGACGCGACACCTGAGGTCATTTCACTCTGGGGCTATTCGCAGGGTTGTACCTTGCGAAGAACGTAGCAGGTTGATTTCCTCTACTTCATCCTCTGTTTCTGATCCTGTCACCACAAGGACCACCTCTGTGGGACAGCGTCTTTCTCAAGCTGCCTCACAGGCCATACAGAATGCTGATGACCCTTACCTTTCGAGGGTCACAGTTGTATGTATGTACTGTGACACAGTACTCTGCAGGGGGGAGCGACTTCGGAGTGCTTTTGAGACTATCGTCTCAGAGCACGAGAAGGCCTGCTCACTACCCAAATAAAACCCACTCTACATCTTCCTCTCTCAGCTCGCCCTTTCTTATCCCTGTGGTTGGTGTCCCCCCCTTTACCCTCCTTTACCCTCCTCTCCTAGTGTGTTGTGTCTGAAAAACCAAAAAAAATACAAAATTACAAAAATCAAAAAAAAATAAGGCTCTTTTCAGAGCCGCCTTTCCCAGTTAAAAAATAGAAGTGAAAATAAATGAAGCAGGGCTTTGTATTTTTTAGAAGTCCGCGGACAGTTCGCGAACATTAAAAAAATTGGGTTGCTACTCCATCACAAACATTGTAATTTTCTCTGGAAAGAAGTGGTGGCTCTGAAAAGAGCCTTTGGGAGGTGTTTGTAAGTCAAAAATTGTAAATGCTTAACATCTACTTCAAAATCGTTGTTGTAATTCCAAAAAAGGTCGCAATGCATTTTGTACATTTCTCAGAAAAATCTGATTGCCAGCATAAGTAAGATGGACTCCATCTCTGCGAAAAATGTTTGTACTACGAAACAGAATATTTTCATTGTGAAAAGAAGACATGCCAAAATCTTTTAGAAAGGCACAAACAGCTTTATTAACATTGCGCCTTGCTTTTTCCATTTGTGGACCAAATGAAGAAGAACAAAGCCACATTTGTCTCTGCGCAATCCGTGAAAATATCACTTGAGAATTAGGAAACATGTCCATAACCTTCCCAAGTCCTTCTTTCATAGCAAATTGCAAAAAAATTCCAGTCACATGTCCTAAACTGTTCCCTCCACAATGAATTACAATTATGTCTGGATGTTGCTCTGTCTCCAAAGTAGCACAGAGAGGTAGCAAGTCCAACCAATTCATTCCACGTACTCCATGCCAGTGTACTTCCACATGTGGGAATCCAAGATCTACAGCTACTCCACAGCTTTCTGCATGCACATTCAACCAATGTATCCACGAATCTCCTAAAATCCAAACAATCTGTTTTCTGAAACACACAGCCATAGCTCTCTTTTGTTCTCTCAGCAAAAAGAGTATCTGAGAAAATCTCTCCTGGCACAACACACCCACCAAACTTTCCTGACCAATCCCTTTCAGTGCTTATTCTCATTTGCATGACTTCTGAACCCAAAAATCCCCGGATGTAACTCCCGATGTCCGCGAACTACCGCCATGTCCGCGGACATATCGTAACATGAACAGCCCTTCTACCATTTCCACTACACTCTCTCTGCCATTCCCTCATTGGATGTACCTCAAAAATCACATGACCATGCACCAATCACATTCAAGATCTCTACATCTAACTGCATCATCATAGATCAGCACTGCAAATGTACTCTGAATCTCTATGACTACAAGTGTCATATCATTGGCAAGCAGCATCTACCAGAAATACTGTAAAGTCTTCAAGATTTCTACTTGCAGCTCCATGCATATCCATATGCATGAACACAAACTTCAGGTATGCATATTTTCTGTATAATAGATGACATAGCTCTCAACCATTTTTGTTTTACAGGCGGGTGAAATCACCCGATTTTGTTTTTGGCGGGTGAGACGCCCATTGGAATGAATGGGCGTGCAGGAGGCTTGGCGGGTGAGTCTGCCCTTTACAAGGCGTGTGACACCCGCCAAAGGCGTGTGAGTTGAGAGCTATGGTAGATGAACACATTTTCAAACAGACTATTACCTTGTAAAATCTGTAAAATGAATTTACTGTACTTTTTTCAATTTCCTAAAATCAACTATCACTTATACACCTTTATACTTTTTACTTCCTTTATACACACACACTCAAATCATGTTAAACTAACATTTTTTAAATGAAATATATAGACTACATATATTCAAACAAAATTGCATGCAAACACAATCTATGTTTAAACCTTTATAAAAATACTTATACAATTTCATATTTTTTGTTTTTATTTATTTATTTACTTAATTACTTTAAATTAGACATGACCTTGAGGCGCTATTACCTAGAACAGTTTACTTACAGAAAAAGTGGTATTCACTAATATATTATACATTTCACAAGACATAGTAAAGATATTTTATTTTTGCTACAGTTAGTCATTCAATACAATTTGTTCATTAAGAACATAGCATATGTACTGAACTGATGCAATGTATCTTATGTAAATAAATTAGTTTAATGGTTTTACAGAAGGCACTGAGGATTTCAATTAAAAAAATCAATATCTAAATTAAAAACAGTGCTATGTACAAACAAAGTTACTAATTTGAAGCTTTTACAGTTGCAGTGAAGACCAGTTTCCTGAAAAGAAGCAGCGAATTCGAAGAAGAAAGAAAAACTAAGAAGTTACCTGTTAATTAAAAAAAAAAGTAAGTAAAATATCACCATAATATTTATATTATTAATCAAATATACTATAACATCAATATGAGCTATTTTGGTTTCTTAAAATAGAGATTTTGTACCATTTTGTCCAAAAATGTCCATGTCTTAAATAGCGATTTACAACCAGAATGGCCCACAAATTTCTATTTTTTGACACACAAATTAGCCAACTGAACCACTACAATTTTCATATTATAGAACAAACAACTGTTTTAATTGTATACATTAGATTTACTATTTGTACTTTTCCACACCACTAGCTTACTTTTTTTTGTCATCTGAACCCCAGTTTAGTAACACATAAATTCAAGAATACCTATCCCTACTAGTTTTAGTTCCCAATGCACAATCACACACCATTACATACATCTTTATCATCTTACTCAAACACTCATGCACACAGCACACATACATTCCAGAACACCCCAACCCATATCTTCTTTATTTTTTTCAACAGACCCTAAAGAATGCCTACCAAAAGACAACTCCGTAGAAAGCAACGCAAAATTAGAGCAAATGAAAATAAAGGTGTCCAACATAAGCATCCATCTCTAGCAGAATTTGTAAAAAAAGTTGAAACAAACAGCTAATACCATCATTTAGTGAAACACAAGAAGTTTCAAGTACAACAACTTCGCTTCCTCTATCAAAATGTAAAAAAAAACAAAAAACAATTAACAGAAAATCAGCTATCAGTACAGATAAAACTACTTCTTCAAATTTTAATATAGTGCAAAGTAAGCATACCAAGAAAAGTATTTTAGCCAAAATATACCGTCACAAAGTCCTTCAAAATCTTATAAAAACAGGAGAGAAATCAGGTTCAAAGCTTAAAACCTATCGTAGGAAATTAATCTTAGAAGCAGTGATGGACAGTGCAATTCTTCTCAAAAGAAATGTATTTATTTTACTGTTAAACAAAATGAAACCACTAACAAAACTAATAACTAAATTACAAAAAAGACTTCTCAATAAGCGAAATGTCAACAGAAAGAACTTCTTAAGTATCTGCAGAGCTGAATGGAATCACACTACGAGCACAGAACCATATTTTAATGAAGAAGCGTACAAACAAAAGCAAACAAATACAATTGCCATAAATAGCAGTGGTCGAGGTTATGAAAAAGTGAATAATACCATAATGGAACAAGAAGTACTCCTTACAAAAATATGCCCTGAAAACTTAGAATTACCCCTCCATTCAACTGAATCAAAACGTCTAGTGTACAAATGGCCATGCACGTCAATGTGTAACATTCCCAAACAATGTTTCAAATCTTTACACCAATTCCTCAATAAATATGGAAAAGGCAAAGACAAAATCAAAATTAAATTACTGCAAAATATAGATACCTGTCCAGTGCGCAAGTACACAGGACTACAAGGACATTCATTGGCCTGCATTACAGGACCTACTTGTAAAACCACTTTCCATGATATCAAAAGGATATCAACACATCATTCAACTATAAGAAATCTAGTCTATAAACTGTACTATGCTAAAAGTCCTGCTTTAGCACTAGCAAAGTTAAATAACATCCTTCTACATGGTACAGCACAAGACCTACTTGAAGAAATTCACTATATCCAGAAAAAATATTTTGGAAGTGAAAGCCATTTACAGAATGAAATAGCTTTAAACCAATTAAGCAACAATTCTACACATGGCAACCTTTTGCTAAACACATACAAAAAAGAAATACTAAAATGTAAAAGTACATCAGCTGAAGTACCAAACCATGTATGTGTATGTTGCCGTAGAATTTTTTATAAAAGTAACACAAAAGCTGTGGGCCTATCATACAAAATAGAAGACAATGAAGATTCTAAAAGGTTTGAATTAGCTCTCTACCTTCTAGCAGAAAACAAATATGAAATAACTGAGCCCTTAATACTTTGCAGTTATTGCACTACAAAACTTGACAACAAACAAACTCCTTCACGTTCTATCACAAATAATTTGGAATTATACCCAGTACCAAAACCTCTACAACAACTTAATTTATATGAGAGCATCATAATTCAAACAGTACACCCATTTCAAGCAATAATACGCCTTCAACCAAAAACAGCAACATTACCTCCCTCTGAATTGGTAAAAGGCATTCGTGGAAAAGTAGTTTATTTACCATTAAATCTAAAAGAAAATGTGCATACTCTAGGAGTGCAACGTCCAATGCAGCAATCTTTAATTATATTAGCAAATGGAGTACCTACAAAAGAGAAAACAATATGGCAACAGCTGGTAGATTTACATAAAGTTAGACAAGCCTTCCAATATCTTAAAGAGAATAATGAATATTACAAAGAAACTAATATTGAAGAAAACTTGAAAGATACAACTGAAATAATTCAAGAAACACAAGAAGCTGGTCAATTTGAGCTACTAGGTCCTGCTACAATATCAAATACTTTAGACCATTATACAATTCATCCTTTGCACTGTAATGACACCGTACAAGATGTACTAGAAACTTACCAAATGCGTCAAACAAAAGGATCGCCAATCAGTATATGGGAAAAAAGTATAGAAGCACGTGCTTTTCCTCTACTCTTTCCTACTGGCAAAGAAGGAAGGTATGATGATAGACCTATTCAAATATCAGCTTCAGAATACCGCTCATTACGGATGTATTCTGAAGATCCCAGATTTAGACAAAATGTGGAATACATATTCCACCTACTCTTTGAAAGTGAACTAGCAACTTTATGTTACGGAGTTGCACACATATTAAAATCAGGATCACACTTTCAAAATATGACAGCTACACAATTATTAGAGAAAGTGCAACAAAAGGATGAGGTTTTACAATCAAATATTACAAATCTATTAGCAAATATGCGTGGTACTAAAGAGTACTGGTTTCGACGTCATGGAGATGTACGTTGTATGATCAGAAACCTTGGCCCACCCACTTGGTTTGTTACATTAAGTTGTGCAGAATATGCATGGGAAGATTTACATGATTTCCTACACATATCAAATAAAAACAAAACAAACATAGATATTCTAACACCTGGAGAACTTTGTTCTTTGGATCCTGTTAATGTTTCAAGATACTTTCACCATCGCTTCATTGCTATGCTACATTTTATTTGTAATAAAACTGTTCCTCCCCTTGGAGAAGTGCAACACTTCTTTTGGAGAAAAGAATACGAAGCCAGAGGAGCACCACATATCCACATGCTTTTATGGATTAAAGATGCTCCTAAATTTGGTCAAGACAGTGATGCCACTGTTTTACAGTTTATTGAAAAATATGTCACTTGTGAAATTCCATCAGAAGCCACAAATAGTGATCTTCGTGCACAAATTTTACAATTTCAAAGGCACAAATGTGGAAAATATTGTCGTCGCAAATACAAAAACAAAGGCAAATACTAAACCAAATGCCGATTTGGTTTCCCTAGACCAGTTACAAATACAGGTCAAGTAAACAACCTCATGTCTTCAGTTAGACATAGTGTTAAAGGTAAGTCACCTAAAAATACATATTACATAAAAAGAAAAGAAGAAGAAAAACATATCAATGATTATAATGCAATCATTGCCCACTTATGGAATGCAAAAATAGATGTGCAGTACATTGCAGACAATTCTACTGCAGTTGCACAATATGTCACAGCATACTTATCTTAAGCAGAAAACACAGAGCTCCAAGACCTCTGGAATGACCTGTCATCAAATAAAACAGTATCTCAGAAATTATACAGCTTGGGCATAAAAATGCTCAACCATAGAGAATGTGGATCTTATGAAGCAGCTGATTGTTTAACTAGTACTTCATTGTATGGTAAATCTGAAAATTTAGTATGGCTAAGTCTTGGTCCAGCTAAATCTAGAAAAAGAGTTCTAAAATCATATGAAGATATAGAAACAATAGCCAAACATGATCCCAACAGCCAAGACATTTTAAAAAACAATTTATTGGACACATACTACCCAAACAGAAGTAATACTTTGGAAAACATGTGTCTATACCAAATAGCCCAAAACTACACATACAAAAATAATATGAAACCTGATGAAAAAAAAGGTACATATAGAGTGACAGACTGTGAAGGCAGCTTAGTTAAACTCACTAAACCAAATTTAATTAATCATATCAAATTGTCATTGAAGACTCCTCAACATAAAGAAGTATATTACATGTCCCTGCTACAACTCTTCAAACCATGGAGAAAAGAAGAACAATTACTAGATAACTATGATTCATATGAGGATGCTTTCAAAGCAAATGAAAGCACTATAACTGATGTAAACTTTACACAGTACAAAACAATGTTGCACAATGAACAGCAACATGAAGAAGAACTCCAAGCCCAACTAGATAAGGATACTCCTGACAGTAGTCAACCTTCTGTAACAGGAAGCCAAGAACCACAGGGAGAACCACTAATAACAAATGAGGCAGAATTAGCTATGATAGAAGTAGAAAACACCATGTGTCAGTATGAAGATAAGGAAGACTTAACTATACTACAATCAAAACTAAACAATGAGCAAAGTAGCATTTTTCAAGAAGTAACAAAACAAATTGCACATGGTGTAAAACATGAAAATAAAGCATGTTCCTGCCATAATTATAAACCTATACTACTGTACGTCAGTGGTGAAGCTGGTTCTGGCAAAACATTCCTAATCAAAATCATTAGTAAGTTCCTTCAACAATTGACAAACAACAAACTGTCCGCTGTTGTCAATGCCCCCACAGGTTTAGCTGCCTACAACATAGGTGGTGTTACATTACACCGATTACTACTATTACCAGTAGAACACCAGAACAAATTAGACTATTACAAACTTTCTGCAGAAGCTGCAATAGAATTACGCAGAGTATTGAAACAAATGAAAATGCTACTAATAGATGAAGTGAGCATGGTCTCCAACCTGATGTTAGCTTTGATTCACCTCAGATTACAAGAAGTACTCAAAATAGACTATGAAGAGCTCTTTGCAGGAAAACACATTATTGTTTTTGGAGAGCTCTTTGCAGGAAAACACATTATTGTTTTTGGAGATCTGCTTCAATTAACACCAGTAAAAGTTGAACCTATTTTTAAAACATTAGGGCACAAACTCTGCCGTAAAACTGTTGGCAGCATTGGAAATGTCAACCTTTGGCAACATTTCCAATACAGAGAATTAACAGAAAACATGCGCCAATCTGCAGATCTAACTTATGCCAACATTTTAAAAAGTTTGAGAGTTGGTATACTTTCTAAAGAAGCAAAAGCAACATTGAAAACCCGGCACATTAATGCACTTTATGGCGATAATGCATGTGCTACAGATGTCATGGAACAATTAACCCACAAAAATGTCAATTGTATGGCCTTAATGCCAACTCTTGCAAGCTGTTTCAAATTCAATGAAATCATGCCAAGTAAAGAAATGCAACCAATAATGGAAATTAGCGCCACAGACAAACTAGATGTACATGGTATGACACTACCCATGTGTGACCAAGCCACAACAAGACTAAATAATTTAGAAAAATCAATCTCAAACACAGCAGGCTTAGAAAAGATGTTAAAATTATCCTTAAATTGCAGAGTAATGCTTAAACGTAACCTTGACGTGGACCAAGGACTAGTTAATGGAGCACTGGGTACAGTTGTTGGCTTTCAAACATACCCACGTGACAACAAAATTCAGTTTGTCAATATACTCTTTGACAAACTTTCAGAAGTAAAACGGATAGGACGCTGAACAGCTAGATTCCTTCTCTTCAAAGATATGTAAGTACGCAGAGAACAATTTTCTCTAACTCTTGCATACGCAGTCACGATTCATAAATCACAAGGTCTTACCCTAGACAAAGCAATGATAGATATTGGTAACACAGTCTTTAAAGAAGGCATGAGCTACGTAGCACTATCACGCTTACGCACACTTGACAGTCTATTTCTAATCAACTTTGATGCAAGTAAAGTAAACGCACAAACAAAAAAGAATCAATTAGAGAAAGTAAACCAGGTACTTCTTTAAAGAAGGAAGACAAACTCCAAAAGAAGCAGTTAGATACAGAACTACCTGGACCATTTAAATTCTCAAATATAGTTGGTGTAAGTTGCTATGCAAATGTAGCAATGAATATTCTATTTCAATTACCACCAATTGTTGACAACATTTACTCACACAGTACAGACCCATTGTGTTTGCAAATGTTAGTACTTCACAGAAATGCAACAAACAATCCTGACAACACATATAGTGTTTTTGGAATAAGACGACAATTGGACTACTGTGCTGGAATGGTGAAATTCACTATAAACTCACAGGAAGATCCACAGGAATTTCTAATGTACTTACTACAAGTACTGGAAAACAAAAACATACCTATAAATGAAATCTTTCAGATTTCATACATGTGGAAACATACATGCACTCTCTGCAACAATGTGACACAAGAAGAAATCCCCAATGAACGCTTCATATATATATCAATACCAAATTGTGAATCCATTCCATTTCAGCAACTTGTACAAAATGCAAACCATGGTACATTATGCTCTACCTGCAATTCAGATAATCGCTCCACGTTAGTAATAGAAACACATAGTAAATACGTAATACTAATGCTTCTACGTTACAATGCAGATGGTACCAAAAACAACTGCAAGCTGACTGGATTCACACATGGTCAAATATCACTTGGTAAGAAAACCTTCACAACAATAGGTATAATCTACCACGCAGGAGCCACAACCAATTCAGGGCACTACACTGCATATATAAAAAAGAAATGTGGATGGTTTGAATGTAATGATAGTACCACTACTCTAAAGCAGAGATTACCAGAAAATCTTACAAATGCTTATTTGATGTTCTTAAAACCAAAATTTGATAAATAAACTGTATTTAAACCTTTAAATAAATATGTGTTAAAAAATATAAACTGTTAGAATACTCCAAAAGCTATCTAACTGCTCAAAGATTCTACAACAACTAATCAGATAAATGAATACCACTAAATTAGACCAAAGAATACACAGTTAGAATACGCCAATTGCTATCTAACTGTCCCAAAATTATAAATTTGTGTTAAAATAATATAAACTGTTAGAATACTCCAAAAGCTATCTAACAGCTCAAAGATTCTACAACAACTCATCAGATAAATGAATACCACTAAATTAGGCCAAAAAATACACAGTTAGAATATGCCAATTGGTATCTAACTGTCCCAAAATTTAACAATATCCAAATAGATAAATCAAAACCACTAAAATATATTAACAAAATAGACAGTTAGAATACGCCAATTGGTATCTAACTGCTCCAAAATTTTATAATATCAAAACAAATGAAAAATATGTTACTGCTCGATAAAAAATACAACAAAGCAAAGTATAAAGTATTAGCCAGAAACAACAAGTGAACACTGAAAACAAACAAACAAATAAACTGTAGCATAACAGAAAAAGGTTTTTTTTTTAATCCAACATGGATTTTTTTTTCTCCCACAGACCCAATGATTTTAGCAACAAATACAGAAACTGAGCAAATTGCACAGTACTCTGATTTGTACTCTACTAAATATGAGGGTCGAAAAAAAATAAAAGTATATTGCTTATACAATGTAATAAGTCATTACAAAATACTAATAATAACATGCTATTTTCTTTTATCACGGAAATGAAGAAGAAAAACATGGACTCCCATTACTAGACCAAACAGTAAGTATACAATAATAAGGACAACCATAGCAGCATATCACATCCATAGTATCTAATACCTTTGTTCCTTATACATTTGTTTTTCACCCAAAGTTATAAGCAAATATGAATGTGATATGCTGCGGTGGTTGTTGCCAGGGCATACAATCTCAAATGGCCATGCACCCAAGACTCTATGCCCTGGCAACAACCACCGCAGCATATCACATCCATAGAGTCAAACATTTCAACTATGATCTATGGGAAACTTTTAATGTCCGCGAACAATGTGAGTGTTCTTAGAACACTTTGAACTTGCCAGCGAACAATATGGACACCGTTTTCAGGACACCCGCTACGAACACTTCAGAACAACGCGATAGTTCTTAGAACACTTTCAACTTAACAACGAACAATACGGACAGCGTCCTAAGGACACCCCCTACGAACATTCCAGGACACCGGGAGTGTTCTTAGAAGCGTCTTCAGAACACCACCATCTTGTTTATTTGCGAACATTTCAGGACACCGCGAGTGTTCTTAGGACACATTCAACTTGACAAAGAACAATACGGACAGCGTCCTCAGGACACCCCCTACGAACACTCCCCGGACACCGGGAGTGTTCTTAGAAGCGTCTTCAGAACACCACCATCTTGTGTATTTGCGAACATTTCAGGACACTGCGAGTGTTCTTAGGACACATTCAACTTGACAAAGAACAATATGGACAGCGTCCTCAGGACACCCCCTACGAACACTCCCCGGACACCGGGAGTGTTCTTAGAAGCGTCTTCAGAATACCACCATCTTGTTTATTTGCGAACATTTCAGGACACCGCGAGTGTTCTTAGGACACATTCAACTTGACAGAGAACAATACGCACAGCGTCCTCAGGACACCCCCTACGAACACTCCCCGGACACCGCGAGTGTTCTTAGAAGCGTCTTCAGAACACCCATATTTTGTTTATTTGCAAACATTTCAGGACACCGCGAGTGTTCTTAGGACACATTCAACTTGACAGAGAACAATACGGACAGCGTCCTCAGGACACCCCCTACGAACACTCCCCGGACACCGCAAGTGTTCTTAGAAGCGTCTTCAGAACACCCCCATTTTGTTTATTTGCGAACATTTCAGGACACCGCGAGTTTTCTTAGAACACATTCAACTTGACAGAGAACAATGCGGACAGCGTCCTCAGAACACCCCCTACAAACATTTCAGGACACCGGGAGTGTTCTCAAAAACGTCTTCAGAACACCCCCATTTTGTTTATTTGCGAACATTTCAGGACACCGCGCGTGTTCTCAGAACACATTCAACTTGACAGAGAACAATACGGACAGCGTCCTCAGGACACCACCTACGAACAGTCCCTGGACACCGCAAGTGTTCTTAGAACAGTTTCACTTTGCTTGCGAACAAAACGGACACATATTGACTCCTTAGAACACCCCTAGTCAGTTTATTTAGAAAATTTCAGAACACCCGTGATGGCCGCAAACAAATCGAACACAAAAAGAACATCTAACACATAAAAAACACAACTTTCATCCTATCTCATACACTCCCACCCTCTCCAAACACTCCTACACACCAACACCCCTACAAAATACACATTTTGAACAAAGTTTCACAGCGCTGTCCGGGGACGTCCGCGAATCCAAGATGGCGGGCGCTACCGAAAAATCTGACGCGCTTCATGCTCCACGCCGTCCAATCAGCGAACACTTCGCATGTCCGCGAACATCACGCAAGACGATTGACCAATCAGGACACTTTCCGCGGAGCGAACAGGGAAGTGTGTCCGCAAACTGAACACAGATATCACTAATTTTTTTTTACCTACTTTTTGGTCATTTTAAAAAAAACTACTGGACGGATTTTCACCAAATTTGCAAATGCACGCTTTCGGGACCAAGCCGCTGCTCCTGGTCCAAATTTGGGGGAAATCCGTCAAGCGGTTTGGGCTGTAGGCGCAAGCAAAATTTTATTCCCATTCACTCTATGGAGAGTGAGTATAATGTATACAAATATGAGCATATAGAGGGAAGGTAGAGTAATAAAAATAAAACTATGAGAAAGTGCTGATAACCATAATGATTATCTTCATGCACAGAAAGGATTGCTCTCTTTCAAGCCTGTATCTTCCGCTATGTATATGTTTCATGTGATGTGACGGACCGTAAGTCTACAAATATAGTACCTTTTCAATTTTTACTTCCTGACTGTTACTGAAGAAAACTATGTGGCTTCAATATGTCAGTAAAGGATAAAAAGGGAGAGCCAGCCATGTGATGTCATCAGTAATGTCATCAATAACATTTGTGATGTCATCTTTGATGTCCTGGGTGTTAGTGTTAGCATTGCACGGTGGCCCGAGTTATGGTTGCTTATGTTACCATAACTGCCAAATTTCAGGGGTTTTTCGGTTTTACTTTGAGCCATAACGTCCCTTTAACAAAGTTTTTTCACTGAATTTCATAGGTTTTTAGTAGCGCAACTTAACTATAACGTCCCTTTAACAAAGTTTTTTCACTGAATTTCATAGGTTTTTAGTAGCACAACTTAACCATAATATCCCTGACTTCATATACATGTAACATAGAACATACTAACCCCCTCATAGTGATTTTCATGTCCGCGGACTACCGCCATGTCCGCGGACACATCGAAAATCTGAGCGTGGTGAATGTAAATTTAAATAGTGTGCCCCATTTCCCCTTTGAAGTTGGCTCTGAAAAGAGCCGTGTTTTTTTTTTTTACAGATGCTTGACAGACACCTGTTATTTTGTATTTTTTTTCTTGTTTTTTTTCTTACTTTACTCCTAAAATCTTCACATAACCTTCTCCAAAGCAACCCTTACATTCCAAAATAGAAAGGCATTTCCCGTAAAAGATAAAGATATGCCATCTTCTTTAAAATTAACAGCATTACTGGCATAAATATTCTCATTGTTACAGAAGAACATACCAGCTCTAAGCATGAAGGCACACATGCCTCGGTTGATGACACACCTAGCAATATTTTGCTGAGGACAAAAAATTGAACTATTGTCCCATATTGCCCTAGGTAGTAATCCAGAAAAAATTACTTTTGCATTTGGAAGGATCTTCATTACTGCTTGAACCAAGCGTTCCAAATCAGCCAACAAAGTAGGGGCACTTACGTTGCCCAAATGGAAAGCACCATAGTGCAAAACTACCACATGCAGACTGTTCATCGTGGCCATATCCTCACAAACTTGTACAATTCCCTGTACATTGCAATCAGGCACACTCAGGCTCCACACCACCTCCACTCCTTTCACATCAAAGTTCTTTGCAACATGCCTGCATTCAGCGTACTGCTGTAAACCATGCACAAACATATCTCCGAGTACCAACATCCTGACTTTCTCCACTTCTGCCATCTTCACCACACACAGTCTCTTTCAACACAAATCCACAACCTCGACATCTGATTGGCTGATCCGTACAGTCTTCTTTCCATGTTGGATTTCCTGGAAAAACCCGGATGTAGCACGCCCTGTCCACGAACAGCCGCGGTGTCCGCGGACGACGTCCACTTTACTCTCTGTGCCATTCCCTCATTGCATACAGCTAAGCAATCACACAATACGAATAACGTCCTCAGAACAACCCCATTTTGTGATTTTTCGAACATTTCAGGACAATTATTATTTCATTATTCAACATATTAACATTACACATATTATACTTTCATCTTGTACTCTGCACACAATGCTATGTTTCTCCATTAGTAGCTCAGTATACTAGATAGAATCCCATAATACAATGCTATTTATATCAATGCATCGTTCAAAGCACTAATAACGGTATGATATTTATTGCAATATCCTTGACACTTTTTTCGAAACATTATAATAAAAATCCCTAGTACACAAATTCCATGAAAAGTACATACACACGTGATGTCATCAGTGATTTCATCAATGACATTTGTGATGTCATCTTTGATGTCCTGGGTGTTAGTCTTAGCAGTGCACGGTGGTGGCGCCAGTTATTTTTCAAAGCTTACCATAACTTGCGATTTTCAGGGGTCTTTCGGCTGTACTTAGAACCATAACGTCCTTTAAACAAACTTTTTTTAATATCACGCAAACAATATACAAATATGGCGTGCAAAAACCAACTTCTACAGATGGCTTTACACAGAATGTTGCAAAGTAAGAATTTATGCTCGTTCACAGTGAAGGTCAGCTGCTTCCATTTTTTTCTCGGGCCCCGGAGAGGCTCACGAAGCAGACTATAAGGTTGTATTGTGTTTTGACCTTGACAGACAGAGATTGTGATGAAATACTTCTCTTGAAGGAGTGTTGCTAAAACGTAAGAGAAGATAATGATGAAATTTCTGAAACGAAACCACTTTTATATATAATATCACTATGCGAAAGATCGTTGGCACATGCGGAGTCGTATTTTGGGACTGCACCACTCGTAGACAATGGAAATTGCAATTGTACTGTAAGTTACCCTTTAGATTACTTTATACCAAATATAATTACAATAGCGTAGCATTAAAGACCGCTCAAGTTGAACTTGTTTGTTGAAAGTGGCATAATGTTTTCTACCGCGCACTATCACCGCCGAATTGATCCCCTGTCGTTTAGAGGGCTCTGAAAAAGGCAGAAGACACAGGGTGGGTTAATAGAAATAATTTAACCGGTCTATAGGCGGTCAAGCGCTCTACTCGCTGTGCCACTTCACTGTAGCCTGTCAAGTGGCACAGCGAGTACAGCGCTCGCTTTGACATCCGTGCACAGCTTGCTAACGCAAGTTTGAATCCCGGCAAGGCCAAACTCAGCCTTTCATCTTCCGTGGTCGATAAATGAGCACCACACACCGTGGTTAATAATAAGCACCGCTTAGATACCTCACTGTTCTTAGCGCTATATGAATGGGAAAATATTATTATTTTATTATTAACATACTCCGTTGCACTATCTTCGATAGCAAATATTTTCACGCCCTAATAAATAAAATGATGATTTTTAATGAAGATCGGCTGGTGAGACTAATTTATATTTTTTAAAACAGGTATGTGGCTCCATTTTGCCTATGCCACGATTTACAGACTCCAGCGGATGGGGTCTTGAACTGCCAGGTGCAGGTCCAAATATGCAACTTCATGACCCTCACCATTTTATGGGACAATCGCCAAGGACCAATATGCCCTTACGGAGTACTAGCGGCTACAAACAACATACCAACCAATAGTGTGGTCTAATGGCTCGTTGTTGGAGCAACCTTCCGATTATCAGAGCGACCATTTACTGCTTTTATCATAAACCAACAGCCTATCTACCGCAAAGGAACAACGCGTGGCTCCAAATAAACTTTTGCTGATCGACAACAGAGACAATAGCAAATCGCTGAATATTCACTAAACATTTCATGTGAAATAAATGTACTTTACCAAATGTACAATCCTGCTGTTTACTTTTAAACCACAGTTTCATATTCCGAATTGTGGCGCACTGAGTTGTAAGCTGATCTAACCCTCTCTGTACCGCAAAGGAACAATTCGTGTCTCAACATGAACTTTTGCGGATCGACAACAAAGACAAATGCAAATTGCTGAATATTCTCTAAACATTTGATGTCAAATAAATGTACTTTACAACATTTACAATCTTGCTGTTTGCTTTTGAATCACAGTTTCATATTCCGAATTGTGGCGCGCTGTGTTGTGACATAATGTGTGTTGTCTTCCGGGTTCTGTGTAAAGTCGCGTAGTACTGAAGACGACTGGGCGCGTTTCATTACGCATCCTGTAACGTCACGGAGAGAGGCGGGGAATATGAATGCTTTGATAATATCAGGTTTAGGGGCGGGAGATATGATTTAGTGTTGCAAAAGCAAGTCAGCCAGGTCAATAGCGCCAGTCATAGGATTATCACATAATGTCGGCGCACACCAGCCGGATTTATCGTTTCTTTAGTAGACAAAAAGTCGGTTGACGCCCCTAGGAAATTGTACTATTAGCAGACAAAAGGAGTGCTCTTAAAATACTTTCACCCTGACAACGAACAATACAAACAACGTTCTCAGAACACCCCCATTTTGTGTAATTGCAACCATTTTGGGACACTGCGAGTGTTCTTAGAACACATTCAACTAGACAGATAACAATACGGACAGCGTCCTGAGGACACCCCCAGTTTGTGTATTTACGAACAATTAAGTACACCGCGAGTGTTCATAGCTCATTTTTACCTTCCTTGCGAACAAAAATGACACATACTCCGTCCTCTAAACACCCCACCATTTAGTTTATTTACAAAATGTCAGAACAGCCGTGTTCTCCACGGACAAATCGAACGCAACAAAAACGTCTAGCACATAAAAAAACAAAACATTGAACCTATCTCATACTCCCCCACCCTCCCCAAACACTCTTACACACCAACACACGGCACTAAATACAATTTTTTATCCACGTTTCACTGCGCTGTACGCGGTCGACTGCGAATACAAGATGGCAGGCGCCACAGAAAATCTGACGCGCTCCACGCCCCTCGCCGTCCAATCAGCGAACACGTCGCATGTCCGTGGACATGATGCAAGGCCATGGGCCAATCGGGGTGCTGTCTGCGGAGCGAACAGGGAAGTCCGTCCGCGAAGCGAATGCAGATATCACTAATTTTTTTGCCTTACATTTTGGTCATTTTTAAAAAAACTACTGGACAGATTTACACCAAATTTACAAAAGCACGCTTTTGGGACCAGGCCGCCGCTCCTGCCGCAAATTTGGTGTAAATCCATCCAGCGGTTCGGGCTGTAGCCGTGCGCAAAGTTTTTTCCCATTCAGTCTATGGGAAAAAAAAAGTTTTGGGACCCCCCTATAACTTTGCCCCCCCTGGACGAATCCTCACCAAACTTTGCAAAAAAAAACAGAGTGACCCAACTACTTTTCTTGCCACGTTTGGTGAGGATCCGTCCAGGGAGAGCGAAGTTATAAGCCACCCAAAAAGTGCTCTTCCTATGGAAACAGCAACTTAACCATAACCGTGGCCATGTAATATATATATATATATATATATATATATATATATATATATATATACACATATACATAACAAAGTCGTGTTTGTGGGTTTTTATGTAGCATTGATCTTGGGGACATAACTCCACATGAACAGTGAGGCGTGATGAATTTTGTATGGAATATTCTTTATTTCATTGCAACTATTTCTAGCTCGATAGGTCATCCCATTCGTGAGATAATTTTTTTTTTTTTTTTGATCATTGGGTTTTGTAGTGTTCTGTGCGCCAGCTACTGGACATTTGTAGAAAGTGTTCATCATCGCACTTTCTGTGCTAAATTAGTCTTGCTTTTTTTGTTTAAATTTTTTAGATGAGATATATGTTAATTTCACTAATTAATTGAACACCACATTTTTATTTACCTCTGATTTAAATTCTGACATGAATATCATATTTGTATGCTTACTCTGATTAATAATCAGACTAAGCAAAAAAAATATCATATTCATGTGAGAATTTAAATTGGAGATGAATGAAAATTTGGTGTTCAATTAATTAGTGAAATTAAGATGTATCGCCTTTTTCCTTTGTGGCAAACAGTAATATTTGGTCATCTTTTTCAGGAGAATATGAAAAGAAATCTGAGAATGGACATCCCGGATGTAGCCGGGTACTTAAGCTAGTTTCTCTATAAAAACAGATCATCAGAAAAGTAAACATATTCCAGAGATAAAATTCATTAGAGGTAGAAGAAATAGGACAGGGGAGGCGAGGAGCATGAATGGTTTTAGTGTGGAGAATACAAGCACAAATGACCAAGCTTAGATTGGTGAGGTAGGATAATTTGGTGGAGTCTGGAGCCATGGTGAAAGAGTAGAGATCATTTTTCCATACAAGGAGAAGAGAAGGGTACTGATCATTGTGCTACTTCCAAACGTTGCATTGTATGTCGCTTTGGTGAAGGCCAATTTGAGGAATGATCCAGTACTGAGGGTAGGAATTAAAGGGGTCAATGATCAATGGGGATAGCAGTGGTCAAAGGTAGAGTGGAGTGCCAGGTTAGAAAATGCCTTCCAAATAGAGTTACCTTGGGAAAGAGCAAGATGCAGAAGGGAAGACCTATTGCCGGCTAGGGATGGGGCCGAGAGCCAGTTTTGAATGAGCTTGTAGGTATATTAGGGTTGCAAAGAGAGGGAGAGAGAGAGTGGGAAAGAATGAGAGAGAAAGAGAGAGTAAGGGAAACTGCAATACTTAAGTGTAGGATAGCATAGTTGGTGAGGGGGGAAGTTAAGAGTGAGTTTAGATGAAGAGATTAAGGCAGAGAGGAAGACAAGGTCAACAGAGTGTCTTTTTTAGTGAGTAGCTAGATTGTGATGTGAGGTAATGGAGTGGTCACAGAGGTGGTAATTGTGTTCACCTAGATGGCTAGGGGTGATTCTGGGGAGGCTGAAGTCTCATATGAGTGCCATGGTGGCTTCAATAGTTAAGGAAGAGGTACAGTACAGTGAAGGAGCTGAAACGGGTGGGGACAGGTAGATCTGGAGAGTAATGAGGATGTAGGTGAGAGGAGTTGCATGATGCTAAATTCTTCTGAGAGTTATAGAGTGTCAGTTGCTGAAAGGGGGTGTAGTGCTGTGCCATGTTTCACATCAGGCCAACCCCACCATCTCTTTTGTAAGACTGGGAGGGGTAAGAAAAGATAACAGAGTCTGTGTGCAAGCCAGAGAGTGTATCAGAGTAAAGAAGAATGATCCATGACCTCCAGATGGGCGGGGGCATGAAAATCAAAGTGATTAGGGATTAACAAGGTTTTATTGCCAACTGTGTAAGTGTTATGTCATGTTATGTTATGTTAGTTGATTTATACCATACACTGCTGCCATTTCCATGGTCTTCAGGTGTTCACTTGGCTCTGTAAGGTAAAGTGGGTTGGGTTGGTTAGTGAGGGACAAAGGAATCAGATAGATGTTGTGCTTATCTGTTGATTGTGTGTTGAGCCTGGAGCAACTGGTGTCTGTGTGTGAGAGCTTTCTGGGTGTGCTTTGTTTTGTCACTGAGGCTTTTTGTATCTGGATGGGTGGCATTCAGTCTGTCTCTTGACTGGTGTCCAAGGTTATTGGGTTTGTAACATGGTTAGAGAGTGATATGCGCTTTGCGTGTTTTGATGGGTTGTTTCATTAGCCCTCTGGGTGTGTGTGTTACGTGAGTGAGAGGTGTGAAGGTGAGGAAGAGAAGAGGGTAGATGGTTCATAAGTTCTGGATGGTCTCTGGGTACAGTGTATCAGTGCTGTTGTTTCTTTTTTTGTTGACATTTATCTCATTGTTTCTTTATTAGAACCCTACAGTTTGTAGATTTGGTTTGGGCCTGCAAGTTGAATAGTCAGGTTTTTAGCCGCGACCTAATAGTAAGGTGGCCGTCCATCGTTATTATTCCCTTTGGGACCGAGTTTCGTAGTTTGGCTCTGAGACAGGTTAGGGCAGTTCCTCTAAATTGTGTTTACTTGTACCGCCTTGTTGCTGTTGTTGGAGGTCGGTATTAGATCTTAAATCTCTTCTGGGTTGGTATCAGGTGATTTTTGCTTGGATGAATTCAGCTCCCAGTCCGTGTAGTGATTTGTGGACAATGTTGAGGGCTTTGAAGTTGATACCTTTCTTTCCCGGATAGCCAGACAAGGCTTCTCTGGTCAGGCATGATGTGCTCTCTTCTATTTAGTCTTAGGAGTAGTCTTGCTGCAGTACTTTGGAGGCATTGTAATGTTTTGGTGAGGCGTTCAGGAATTCCTAGTTATAGATTATTCACATAGTCTAGTCTTGATAACAACAAGGAAATGATCACAAGGGCTTTGTGTGGGAAGCTGAGATAAGGTAGAAACCCTCTTATTAAACATAGAGGGTAAAAATATTTTCTTTAAATTGTGTTGACTTGTAGTTCCAAAGTGTGACCATTACCCACGGGAATCCCCAGACGTTGTATCATTGTTGACTTCTCTGTTTGAGTTCCCATGCTCAGGGTTTTGTGAGAGATGTGGGTGCTAGATTGTCTTCTTGTGGGGTGATCATTATTTCTGTTACTGTGGCACAAGTTACAGGAAGAACACTGCCCACAGCACATTTTTAATGCCATCCATCAATTTATACTGACACATCCATACAGATAAAATTAGCGAAAGAAGGTCTTATGTAAATATGCTTTTAATGGTTTGAGGCAGGGTTGTGCTTTAGCCTCAACACTTTTTCCCTTTTACATCAGAGATATTATTAATTTTATAAAGAACATGAGATCGTTCCCCCCAAAAGAGGAGATTTTAAAATTGACTGTTTGTTTTACGTGGATGATTGGGTTTAAATTGACCATACCCATATAGGACTCCAAAGGAAGTTGGATGTTTTGGATGAATACACTGAAGACAATGGACTGGTAATACATGTTTCTAAATCGAATGCTATGATGTTCACTGAAAAAAGCAAAACATCGAAATTTAAGTGGCATTTGGTTGAATTATCATTAATAATTGTGGATGAATACAAATATTTAGGACAGTTAGTAAGTAATAAGTCATCAGAGCAACGATATAAAGAGAATCTAAAACATAAGATGGCCACTCTAACTACACAGGGATTTCTAATTCAGAAAATATTATGAAAGTTTTAATTCACACCTGCAATAGCCTACTACAAACAAAAAGTGGTTCCTGTAGTATGATATGGTGCAGAAACTGGCTTCCCAGAAAACCAGCCTAATTGGGATTTTCTTGAAGGAAAATGTTGGAAAAGAATTGCAAGTTTACCCCATAGTGTCCCAATAGCTTTATTACATTACGAAATGGGTCTAATATCCCTGAGAGCCACAATAATATGGAAGGCCTTAGCTCTACTAAGGAAAAGTATGATATTAAATAATAAAACCACAAAACTAATTTCCATTTTAGATCAAACTGGCCATGACCCGACACGACAAAGGCACTAATAGATGATCCAAACAAAGCAACAAAAAAAACTATGGACTTGGAATTGGAGGCAAATGTGGGAAAAATGCCAAACATACCAAATATTAATTGAAGGTGACTTTCAATTAAAATGTCGAGGCCAGGTTACTTATTATTTGCTAACATTCCCGAACACAGAAAATGCCTTGACAATTCTAAGACTATGGCCAACTAAAATACAGCAGGCGAAATGGGCAAAGAAATTGAAGGGGGACACGAGTTGCAGATTTTGTAAAAACTCTGATGCACAAGAGTCATTAAGACATCTAATAGTAGAATGCCCAGCTTTAAGTCACAAACACCTTGAACACTTTTATACATTTCTTGCACAAGTTTGAATGTTCATGTATTAATTAATGTGGTCACAAATCTTAAATGTGACATCCATAGCTCTGAATATTACCACTGTGAAATGTATGCTTGATCTTTGTCTTAATGCAAACAGGTAAGACAATGCGAAGACGGAAATTGTTGATTTGTTTTGGAATAAATTGTTATAATGATTTTAATGGAAGTATGAGATGGTTTTTAAACTGTAGAGGAAGAACGATTATTATCATGGTTGTAGGCGAAATTTGAGGAACCCATGTATAGAAAAGTTACCTTTGTCATTAAATGCTATGAGAAATATTCCTGATAATCAAGAGAAAAACAATGATAATATGATAGGCATTGGAGATGCATTAGTGATTTTATTACAATGTTTCTAATGTTTTTGACATGAATTGAAAATGTGTAGAGAAGTTGGGCAATTATCATTTTATTGAGTTCTTACAATCTTCATGGATTCGGAAGACAGAAAGAAGTTGAATAATAGTCATGTTTCCTTTTAATAGTTGTACTCTGAAGTTCCTCTTGTTTGTTTTTATGTTCCTTTATCTGGTTTTATTAATTTCGATCTTAATCGGTTTGTGATATTTAAAAGTCTCTCTTGGTTGTTTATATGTTTTGTGATATTTGAAAAGTTGTGATGTAAACTTGAAACAAATAAAGTTTAAAATAAAATCAACTTAAAACATGATTTCTGTTTTGGTTAGATTTAGTTTAAGGTTGTTGTTTGGCATTCAGTTGTTTATATCAGTGAGGCATTTATTGAAGGTGTTTTCAGGGTTGTAGTTGGTAGTTATCTTGAAGATCAGTTGGGTGTTTTCAACGTAGTAGGCTGTCATTAAATGGGTTTGAATCAGCTTCATTAGGGCGATCAGAAAAATGTTGAGGAGTGGGCAGAGGCTTGATCCTCGTGGTACACCACATGTGATACTTTTCGTGTTCAATGTATATGGTGGTAGGTGGGGTTTTTCATGTTTGGTCAGTGAGGAAAGATTCCAGACTTTGTAGTTCAGAGCTTTGAATACCAGATTCTTCCAGCCTCTGGATTAAAGTTTGGTAGGAGAAGATGGGGGGAACAAAGGATGTACTGGAAGGAAGATAAGAAGACGGTTGTGGTTAAAGAAGATAATTGAAAGGCTTATGGAGGAAAAAAAGAACACACATTTGCAAAGCCAATAGCTTTGACTTTGCAGTTGTTCACTGAATTTACATGTATAGATATGAATGTGTGTTGGCCCCATAAAGAATGAGCCAAGCTAAAAACAAATGCAAGATGAAGGAGCGGTCATCACATGATTTATATTAGTTGAGATGATGTCTGAATAAATGCCTCTAGCATTTCAAATTACCAGCTGATGCACAAAGCCTGCAGCTTGAACAGTGTGGTTCAAAGGCCCATTACATTATTTTGATCTCTGTATCATCCAGCATGGCATCACATATTTTCAAGTACCAATTACTCATAAATGTAAACAATATCCAAAAGTATGTTCTAACTACTGACAACCTGTTTGCTTCAGCACCACTTTGAACAAGAATGCAGGCTACCGGCTATGTGAGACTGTGTTTCTGAAGTCACAAACTGCTTGATAACTATCGTTTGGAGCAAGATGAGAATATTGTGCTGTACCAATATCCAGCCATGCCAACATAAAGAGGGCTTCAACAGTCATGTAAACATTTTAGTTATAACTGATATTTTATTTTTATTTAGACATGTTATATGGCACAAACCAAACCCAAATGGGCTATGGTGCACCTGACAGTAATACTAAATATTATACAAAAATAATCAGTAAATCCGGAATGCAGAACATATAAATCAACAACACTATGAAATAATAGTATTGAAATATTAATGTGGAATAAATACAAAGAACAAGTATTAGGTGTGCAAGTAAGTCAATTTCCCCTTACAGAAGAGCCATTTTTCAATTCTTCCATACAATTAGTAGGAAATCTGAAACTGTGAGAATGGCAATGAATACCACACTATTGGATGATGAAAGAAAGACCAGATAAAGCAAATGCCTTATGTCCATATCATCTCTGAATCATTTGAGCATTCCTAGCATAAAAATAGAATTTAAGTTTCATGCATACATCAGACCCATAAAACAAGTAAGGCTGACATTGCAAAATGTAGAAAAGCCACACGCAGATCCATATACAGGCTTGGGGACAGGGGTTGTTTCACCTTAACATAGTGAGATTCTCCTAGGACACCCCCATTTTGGTAAATTGCAGACATCCGGACACCTGCGCTGTCTGCGGACACCCACCTGCCTTTTAAAAAAAAAGAAGACACAAAGGACTGAATTAAAACACATCATATTTCTTTTATTATATACAAATATAATATTTATGAAAGAGAGGGGGAAGCAGAAACTGACACAAATACAGGGGAATTAGGAGTTTGGAGAGGATGGATGGGAGGGGATGAAGGGATGGAAGTTTCATCATAACGTTTTTCTTGGCAGTGAGGGTTTGGGGATAGTTGACTGGGACATGGAGAGGGCAACAGGAACATGTGGGACAATGATATTTAATTTTTCTTTATGTGGTCCTCTACAAAATGATTTTCACTGTTTGTATGGTCCGTTAAAAAATAAAAAAATGTGTTAAGTACAAATAAAGTAATGATTATTAATTTGCTTATATAGATAAGTGTCTACCATTAGTATCATTGTCTTCACTCATTTCATCACGTGGGACATTTTTTCAATCCATTCCAAAGTACTGGACATTTCTGTGTAAAAAAAAAAGTATTACTTTTAGTGTAGCTAATACAGAAAGTTTAGAAATATATAAGAAAAATGAAGTTTACTTACTAGTATGTGGTAAGTTTTGTTGTTACTGCTGTGTAAGTCTGCTGTTGCTTCTTGCTGTGCTGTGTTTGTGAGGTAATTATGTTGGAGGCATATCTTTTTTGTTTTGGTATATTCCATTTTAGTACATATACTATTTAAATGGACGGTTGATGTGTTACATGTATAGGTTCCACTTCTTATATATTGTTACATATAATGTGTTCATGTGCTGCTTTTTGAACTTGTTCATTGTTTACATGGCATGATAGAACAATCTAAGATACCACCTGAGTTTTCGGGTAGTGTTGATGTTGTCCGTGTCCATCCGCGGACATACGCACAGTCCGTGGACATCAAAATCACTAGCAGGGGGTTCAGCATATTCTATGTTACATGTAAATAAAGTAAGGGTATCCTAGTAAACATCTATGAAATTCACACTATGTATAGGTATTTTCAGTAAAAAAAAATTGATAAAGGGAGGTTATAGTTAAGTTGCTCTACTAAAAACCGATGAAATTCAGTAAAAAAAACTTTGTTAAAGGGACGTCATGGTTAAGTTGCGCTACTAAAAACCTATAAAATTCAATAAAAAAACTTAGTTAAAGGGGTGTTGTGGTTCCAAGTAAAACCAAAAACCCCCTGAAATTCACTAGTTATGGTAAACTAAGCAACCATAACTCGCGCCACCACCGTGCATTGCTAAGAATAACACCCAGGACATCAAAGATGACATCACAAATGTCATTGATGACATCACTGATAACACCACATGTGCATTTACTTTTCATGAAAAGCTGTAGAAGGGATTCTTATTATAATGCTGACAAAAAAAGTGTCAAGGATCATTGGAATAGACGTTGTGAGCTCTGTAGTGTATTAAGCAATGCGTTGATATAAATAGCATTGTATTATGAAGTTCTTTACAGTATAATAAGCTACTCATGTATAAACATAAGTATTGTGTGCAGCATACATGATGGAGGTGCAATATTCATAATCTTCCCATGTTGAATAGTGAAATGAAAAATTCTTCCTTATTAGAGTTTTGTGTACTGTGCAATATGTAATAAGTAGCTAATAAAACCCACTTACTATATAATTTCATTATTACATACAAAACACAAAGACACAACAATACATACAAATATGAATATATACAGGGAAAGTGAAGTACGCAAAAAATTAGCAGTAGAACCAAAAAGTGTTCATCACCTAATTGATTATCTTTATGCACATACATTATTGTTCTGCTTCAAAACTACTACTTCCCTATGTATCTATCACATGATGTGACTGCACCCTAAAGAAAGTAATGCAAATACAAATATGAGCATATCCAGAGAAAGTCTGCGGACATCTAAAAACTGTGCAGTTCTGCCCTGTCACAACATTGCACTTTTCTCTGGGTGGCTCTGAAAACAGCCTTTTTGTGGTGTTTTTTTTGTTTCAAAAACTCCAAATGGTCAACACCTACTGCAAAATGGATTGCTCTAATTCCAAAAAAGGTCGCAATGCATTTTGTATATTTCGCAGAAAAATCTGATTGCCGGCATAGGTAAGATGTACTCTTTCTCTGCAAAAAATGTGTGTGCTACAAAACATAATGTTTTCATTCTGAAAAGAGGACATACCAACATCTCTCAAAAATGCACAAACAGCCTTGTTAACATTACACCTTCCTTTCTCCATTTGTGGACCAAATGAAAAAGAACGCAGCCACATTTGTCTGTGGGCAATACGAGAAAAAAATACTCCTGAGTTTGGATACATGTCCATGACTTTCCCAGGTCCTTCTGTCATTGCAAATTGCAAAGTGATTCCAGATACATGTCCTAAACTGTTCCCTCCACAATTAATAATAATATTGTCTGGATGACGCTGTGTCACCAAAGAAGCACAGAGAGGTACCAAATCCACCCACCCTTTTTTTTCTTTTCTTATTTTCCTCCAAAAATCTTCACATTAGCTTCTCCAAAGCATCCATTATGTTCCAAAACAGAATGGCATTTCCCATAAAAGATAAAGAAATGCCATCTTCCTTAAAATAATCAACATTACCAGAGTCAATGTTGTCATTGTTGAAAAACAACATGCCCGATCTAGTAATAAAACCAAACAAGCCTCGGTTGACTAAGCACCTAGCAACATTTTGCTGAGGACAAAAAACATAACTATTGTCCCATATTGCCCTAGGTGTCAACCCAGAAAAAACAACCTGGGCATTTGGAAGTTCTTTCATGATTGCCTGAACCAAATTTTGAAGATCTTGCAACAAAGAAGGCCACTAACATAGCCCAAATACACAGCACCACAGTGTAGGAAAACTACATGTGGACTATGAAACCTAGCCATATCGTGACAAACTACTAGAATTGCCTGCAAATTCAAATCAGGCACAGTGCTCCACACCACCTCCACTCCTTTTGTGTCAAAATGGTTAGCCACATTCCTGGATTTTGCATACTGCTCCAAACCATTCACAAACATATCTCCAACCACCAACACCCTGACTTTCTGCACCTCCGCCATCTTAACTACACACAGCCTCTCTCAATATGAAGCAGAACCTGAACAGCTGATTGGCTAATCCTCAAAATACACTCCCACTTCATGCTCGGAAACCCTGGATGTAGCATGTCCTGTCTGCGAATAGCCGCGCTGTCCGCGGAGCGCGTAAGTAACACTGAGGGCAGCCCTTCTACCCTTTCCACTGCACTCCCTGCACCATTTCCGAATTGGCTACTGTTAAGCAGTCACACAATCATCCACCATTCACATCCAAGAACTCTACATCTAACTCTGTGATCACAAATCTGCACTTTAGATGTACTATTGAGCACTCTCAGTACAATTTGGCTGTCACTGCAAAGGACCTACATGAACAACTACTATAAAACTTCCCAAGATTTCCACTTGCAGATTCAAGCACATCCACATGTATGAACACAGACTACAGGTATGAATATTTTCTACACAGTACATGTACACCTCTTCTAGAAATAAAATACATCCCGGGAGCATAGCTCAGCGGCAACGTGCGCATCTTGAAAGCAAGACGACACGAAGCAACACAGATTCGATCCCCGGGTTCGTACTTAGAAACCTCTGGGTGTTTAAGCACGTTATAAATACACAACAAGGACAAAATAATTACGCAATAATTAAATAAAAATATGAACAGATTAACAGGCCGATTCATGGAATAATTAGCGCGGCGCAAGTGGGCAAAAACGTGCGAATCGCAGTGGAATAGCGAAAATCGCAGTGCAAGTGCGAAAATCGCACGAAAAGCAGCGCACATCGATTCATGGAAGGCCGTGCGCGAGAAAACCATGGGATGTGCGATAAAAAAGTGCGCGGCGCACGTTGGCGCACAGGTCATCTAACTGCGTGCGCCAGGTCACAGCGAAAATCGCACAGGCCACAGCGAAAATCGCACATAGCGCGGCGCACGCAACAAAAGTAGGCGGAACACGGGGCGTAACACTCGGAATGGGGAACAACTTGCCAAAACGTGGGCGTCACAGGGGAAGTACAGGGTACAAGTGCGCGGAACGGCCACACGCTCGCCTACAACACGTATTCATGGAATAAAATAGGGCAAAAAAGCGCACGCTCAAACCAGCGCACAGGCACAAACACGACCGCCACAAGAAAGCAGGCGGTAGCGTCTCTGCGCCTGGAAGAAATGTGCGCCAAAAGGTGCGCCAACAAATAGCACCTATATACAGCCATGATGAATGTCCTATACTGTGGCCCTCCAGGACAAATGACGTGCAAAGGGGTACCCACAAACACGGACACCCGCTGACAAAAAATACGTGTGCGTGTATACCGGGGTGCGCGGGAAGTCTCACACGCGATTTCGGCAGGGTACGTGTATTTCAGGGGTGCGCGGGAAGTTCCACACGTGATTGGCCCAGTGCGAGCAGGGTACGTGTATTCCATGGGTGCGCGGGAAGTTTCACACGCGATTTCGGCAGGGTACGTGTATTTCAGGGGTGCGCGGGAAGTTCCACACGCGATTGGCCCAATGCGAGCAGGGTACGTGTATTCCATGGGTGCGCGGAAAGTTACACACGCGATTTCAGCAGGGTACGTGTATTTCAGGGGTGCGCGGGAAGTTCCACACACAATTTCAGCAGGGTATGTGTATTCCAGGGGTGCGCAGGAAGTTCCACACGCGATTTCAGCAGGGTACGTGTATTTCAGGGGTGCGCGGGAAGTTCCACACGCGATTGGCCCAGTGCGAGCAGGGTACGTGTATTTCAGGGGTGCGCGGGAAGTTCCACACGCGATTTCAGCAGGGTACGTGTATTTCAGGGGTGCGCGGGAAGTTCCACACGTGATTTCAGCACGGTACGTGTATTTCAGGGGTGCGCGGGAAGTTCCACACGCGATTTCAGCAGGGTATGTGTATTTCAGGGGTTCTGGGGAGTACTACACGTGAATTGGCCGTGTGGGTCCTCCCAGGTGTATGCTACACAACCTCCACGGCCCCTGCAGGCAGCCCACATCACGGGGGACTACCCTGCACCCCTGCTCATGTCCCGCAGGCAGCCCATCCACCAGGGACATGCCCCCCAGCCAACCCACATGTCACCTTGCACTACTGATCAACAATGCATGTCTCCCACCACCCCCACCCCCCAGCCACCATGGCCAGCCCCCACCAGGCCCCCACTCATGTCTCCCACCACCCCCACCCCCCAGCAGTGCAGGGGCACCCTCCACCAGGCCCCCACTCATGTCTCCCACCACCCCCACCCCCCAGCCACCAGGGGCACCCTCCACCAGGCCCCCACTCATGTCTCCCACCACACCCACCCCCCAGCAGTGCAGGGGCAGCCTCCACCAGGCCCCCACCCATGTCTCCCACCACCCCCACCCCCCAGCCACCATGGCCAGCCCCCACCAGGCCCCCACTCATGTCTCCCACGACCCCCACCCCCCAGCAGTGCAGGGGCACCCTCCACCAGGCCCCCACCCATGTCTCCCACCACCCCCACCCCCCAGCCACCAGGGGCACCCTCCACCAGGCCCCCACTCATGTCCTCCTGCACCCCCACCCTCCAGCATCCAGGGGCACCCTCCACCAGGCCCCCACCCATGTCTCCCACCACCCCCACCCCCCAGCCACCAGGGGCACCCTCCACCAGGCCCCCACTCATGTCCCCCTGCACCCCCACCCCCCAGTATCCAGGGGCACCCTCCACCAGGCCCCCACTCATGTCTCCCACCACCCCCACCCCCCAGCAGTTCAGGGGCGCCTCCACCAGGCCCCCACTCATGTCTCCCACCACCCCCACCCCCCAGCAGTGCAGGGGCACCCTCCACCAGGCCCCCACTCATGTCTACCACCACCCCCCAGCCACCAGGGACACCCTCCACCAGGCCCCCACTCATGTCTCCCACCACCCCCACCCCCCAGCCACCAGGGGCACCCTCCACCAGGCCCCCACTCATGTCTCCCACCACCCCTACCCCCCAGCATCCAGGGGCACCCTCCACCAGGCCCCCACCCATGTCTCCCACCACCCCCACCCCCCAGCATCCAGGGGCACCCTCCACCAGGCCCCCACCCATGTCTCCCACCACCCCCAGCCCCCAGCCACCAGGGGCAGCCTCCACCAGGCCCCCACTCATTTCTCCCACCACCCACACCCCCCAGCCACCAGGGGCAGCCTCCACCAGGCCCCCACCCTTGTCTCCCACCACCCCCACCCCCCAGCCACCATGGCCAGCCCCCACCAGGCCCCCACTCATGTCTCCCACCACCCCCAGCTCCCACCAGTGCAGGGGCACCCTCCACCAGGCCCCCACTCATGTCTCCCACCACCCCCACACCCCAGCAGTGCAGGGGCACCCTCCACCAGGCCCCCACCCATGTCTCCCACCACCCCCACCCCCCAGCCACCAGGGGCACCCTCCACCAGGCCCCCACTCATGTCCCCCTGCACCCCCACCCCCCAGCATCAAGGGGCACCCTCCACCAGGCCCCCACCCATGTCTCCCACCACCCCCACCCCCCAGCCACCAGGGGCACCCTCCACCAGGCCCCCACCCATGTCCCCCTGCACCCCCACCCCCCAGCATCCAGGGGCACCCTCCACCAGGCCCCCACTCATGTCTCCCACCACCCCCACCCCCCAGCAGTGCAGGGGCAGCCTCCACCAGGCCCCCACTCATGTCTCCCACCACCCCCACCCCCCAGCAGTGCAGGGGCACCCTCCACCAGGCCCCCACTCATGTCCACCACCACCCACACCCCCCAGCCACCAGGGGCACCCTCCAACAGGCCCCCACTCATGTCACCCTCCAACCCCCCCCCCAAGCCACCAGGTGCACCCTCCACCAGGCCCCCACTCATGTCTCCAACCACCCCCACCCCCAGCAGTGCAGGGGCACCCTCCACCAGGCCCCCACTCATGTCTCCCACCACCCCCACTCCCCAGCAGTGCAGGGGCAGCCTCCACCAGGCCCCCACCCATGTCTCCCACCACCCCCACCCCCCAGCCACCAGGGGCAGCCTCCACCAGGCCCCCACTCATGTCTCCCACCACCCCACCCCACAGCATCCAGGGGCACCCTCCACCAGGCCCCCACTCATGTCTCCCACAACCCCCACCCCCCAGCAGTGCAGGGGCAGCCTCCACCAGGCCCCCACTCATGTCTCCCACCACCCCCAACCCCCAGCAGTGCAGGGGCACCCTCCACCAGGCCCCCACTCATGTTTCCCACCACCCCCACCCCCCAGCACTGTGGGGCACCTGCCAGCAGGCCCCCACCCATGTCCAACTCATGTTCCCCACCACCCCCACCCCCCAGCACTGTGGGGCACCTGCCAGCAGGCACCCACCCATGTCCAACTCATGTTCCCCACCACCCCCACCCCCCAGCACTGTGGGGCACCTGCCAGCAGGCCCCCACTCATGCCCAACTCATGTACCCCTGCACCCCCACCCCCAGCAGTGCAGGGGCACCCTCCACCAGGCCCCCACTCATGTCCCCTATCACCACCACCCCCCAGCCACCAGGGGCAGCCTCCACCAGGCCACCACTCATGTCTCCCACCACCCCCAACCCCCAGCCACCAGGGGCAGCCTCCACCAGGCCCCCACTCATGTCTCCCACCACCCCCACCCCCCAGCCACCAGGAGCAGCCTCCACCAGGCCCCCACCCATGTCTCCCACCACCCCTACCCCCCAGCCACCAGGGGCAGCCTCCACCAGGCCCCCACCCATGTCTCCCACCACCCCACCCCCCAGCCACCATGGCCAGCCCCCACCAGGCCCCCACTCATGTCTCCCACCACCCCCACCCCCCATCAGTGTAGGTGCACCCTCCACCAGGCCCCCACTCATGTCTCCCACCACCCCCACCCCCCAGCAGTGCAGGGGCACCCTCCACCAGGCCCCCACCCATGTCTCCCACCACCCCCACCCCCCAGCATCCAGGGGCACCCTCCACCAGGCCCCCACCCATGTCTCCCACCACCACCACCCCCCAGCCACCAGGGGCACCCTCCACCAGGCCCCCACTCATGTCCCCCTGCACCCCCACCCCCCAGCATCCAGGGGCACCCTCCACCAGGCCCCAACTCATGTCTCCCACCACCCCCAACCCCCAGCAGTGCAGGGGCAGCCTCCACCAGGCCCCCACTCATGTCTCCCACCACCCCCACACCCCAGCAGTGCAGGGGCACCCTCCACCAGGCCCCCACTCATGGCTCCCACCACCCCCACCCCCCAGCCACCAGGGGCAGCCTCCACCAGGCCCCCACCCATGTCTCCCACCACCCCCACCCCCCAGCCACCATGGCCAGCCCCCACCAGGCCCCCACTCATGTCTCCCACCACCCCCACCCCCCAGCAGTGCAGGGGCACCCTCCACCAGGCCCCCACTCATGTCCCCCTGCACCCCCACCCCCCAGCATCCAGGGGCACCCTCCACCAGGCCCCCACCCATGTCTCCCACCACCCCCACCCCCCAGCCACCAGGGGCACCCTCCACCAGGCCCCCACTCATGTCCCCCTGCACCCCCACCCCCCAGCATCCATGGGGCACCCTCCACCAGGCCCCCACTCATGTCTCCCACCACCCCCACCCCCCAGCAGTACAGGGGCAGCCTCCACCAGGCCCCCACTCATGTCTCACACCACCCCCACCCCCCAGCATCCAGGGGCACCCTCCACCAGGCCCCCACTCATGTCTCCCACCACCCCCACCCCCCAGCAGTGCAGGGGCACCCTCCACCAGGCCCACACTCATGTCTCCCACCACCCCCACCCCCCAGCAGTGCAGGGGCACCCTCCACCAGGCCCCCACTCATGTCTCCCACCACCCCCACCCCCCAGCAGTGCAGGGGCACCCTCCACCAGGCCCCCACTCATGTCTCCCACCACCCCCACCCCCCAGCACTCTGGGGCACCTGCCAGCAGGCCCCCACCCATGTCCAACTCATGTTCCCCACCACCCCCATCCCCCAGCTCTGTGGGGCACCTGCCAGCAGGCACCCACCCATGTCCAACTCATGTTCCCCACCACCCCCACCCCCCAGCACTGTGGGGCACCTGCCAGCAGGCCCCCACTCATGTCCAACTCATGTACCCCTGCACCCCCACCCCCCAGCAGTGCAGGGGCACCCTCCACCAGGTCCCCACTCATGTCTCCCACCACCCCCACCCCCCACCATCCAGGGGCACCCTCCACCAGGCCCCCACTCATGTCTCCCACCACCCCCACCCCCCAGCAGTGCAGGGGCAGCACCACCAGGCCCCCACTCATGTCCCCCTGCACCCCCAGGCCCCAGCATCCAGGGGCACCCTCCACCAGGTCCTCACAATCCCCAATCATGTGCGTTATGGTCAGCCTCCACAGCCAAAAAGCCCTACCAAGTAACCCATTCACCCACATGGAAATGGAAATTACATGTTACACCCCCAATGTTCATGAAGCTAATGAACCCATGTCCGTCACACACAATGGTTGCAATTGAATGGGAAAACACCCAACATGACATGCATGAAACCAATGAGATGATACCACACAGTGAAGTATGAAAACAAAATTGTATTGAAAAAAAGAAAGAATGCTAAAGAAATGAAACAAACTACAATGGGAATGAGAAAAAATAAGCTGCATGTCCGTATAAAAAAAAACCCAGCAAATCCGAATCCAAAAAAATGTCGTCCAAAGTCAAATGTAAAAAAATATCTATCCAATTAAGAACTATGTAAAAAACTTCCAAGGGTCCATGAGCCCAACTGAACAAAGGAAACCTACAAAAAAACCTAACTAAAATGCAACTATATACAAAAAGTGGAGCAGTGTCCGTCGACTCCAAATCATAAGAACAAACAAAGGAAACCTAAAACTAAAGAACTATATACAAAGGCGGCGGGCAAGTCCAGCGGCTCACTCCGTGGTGTTCCGGGCCAGGGCATCATCGAACTCCTGTTCGATGTCCCGGAGGCGGTCCAGTTCCATGGCCCCGAGGGTCCGCAGGGACGACGCCGTGTCCTCCTCCAACCCCCTGCGGATTGCCTCGAGGCACTCGGCCCGCCTCAGGGCCCTCCGCATGGAGTTCTCCGCCCTGACCATTGTGAGCCGCGCCTCTTCCGCCCGCCGCCGCTCCGCACCTATGGCGTGGCCCAACCGCTGCCACACGGAAGACACTCTCTGTCCTGGGTCCTCCTGCCCTCCGGCCGATGCCTGCCCCTCCGATGTCGAAGGCCCCGAGCCTTCATGGCTCCCACCATGTTGCTGCTGCTGCTCTGCCTCTGCCCGTGCACTGCCTCCTGCTGCCTGCACATCCTCCGCCGGCTGGGGTGCAGTTGTTGATGTGGCCACCCCTGCTGGACCTCCGACTCCCAACTGTGGCAGGGATGCCTCCTCCACCAGCCTGGCCGCACCGTCAGAGGCAGCTCCACAGGGCACCCAGGTGACTGATGGGTGGGACGATGGCACAGAGGACGACTGGCGCGTAGGGGGTCCAGTTGAGGAGGGGGTCGGAGCAAGCCCCATCAGACGGAGGAATCCGGTCTGGGTGACCTGTCCCAGCAGGCTGACGTGGTCAACGAGCCATTCGAGATGACGTGCAGTCTCTCCATGAAAAGACTGCAGGTCACCTCGCATGGCCCGTTGACACAACGCCACACCAGCCAGCACAGGCTCAACCCGGACCTGGATGGCCACGTCCGCAGGCAGAGGAAGGCCATTTGACGTCAGCTCAGCCCCTGCCTGAAAACGGGTCTGGACGTAGGCATCCCTGCTGGTGCAAGATGATGCAGGGACAGGATCGGGGACAGGATTGCACACAGGCACCTCCGCGGCGGCCTGTGCTGCCTCCTGTCCCTGGTCCTGTACTGCACCACTAGCACCAGTGGGATCCCCACCTCCAGACCCCGTCTCTGGTGCTTGCACGGCCTCCTCCTCCACCAAACCCCCCACCAACCTGGATGACTCCGTGCCATCTTCCCCTGTTGGGTCCTGTGGGGTCCCAGCTGCCCCTTCTGCTGCCGAGGAGTCCAACTCCAACCTCTGCCTCTTGGACCTCCCCCCGGCAGCTGCTGCCTGGGACGCGGCACCGGACTCCTCACTCCCCGACGAGATGACAACACGGGAGGGGAGCCGGGCCTTGCGTCTCCGGCTGGTGGTGGGATCCCCGCTGCTGTGCTCCACAGCACCTTCTCCGCCCTCTTCATTAGTTGACCCTGCAGACAGGGAGAAACAAAACACAGGTATCAGGGCACTGTACAATGGACACATACACACATGACAGTTGCACATGAGTGGCATTGGCAAACCTCAGACATGTCATCACAATCCCCAACACACATGTCATTGCAACTCGCACACATGAGCCATACCACAGCCATATCGCAACTGCCACCACCATCCATACACATACAACAGCATGAGCAGCCAAAGGTGAGCCAGACATCACATGCAACACAGGAAGTGCACCACACATGTACACACACCACCACACTTGCATGCATGTGTACACCTCTGCCAAGTGTCGCACTGTTCAGACGGGCATCCATGTCACATCTGCCAATCAGGCTTCCACATACCACTGTCACATGCATCCATGTTGCATCACTGTTGCACCCTTGTCAAATACACCCACATGCACATGTACACAGTGCTCATACATGCAGCTGAAAACAACATACATGCGTGACATCACGGACATGTCTACTTACATACACATTCATCCAAACATGTCTGCACGCACAACTGCATTTGGCATGCAAGCCTACACACACAAGCACCATCCATGTCTCACACATTACAGCCCTCGCATGTGTCAGCCCCACGGCCCTGTACACCCCCACCCATACTCGACCCCATACAAACAGATGTGCAACCTGCACAATACCGAATAATCACCACACGCACTGCTCACAATCAGGATGCATGTACACTCACCGCTCGACTCCAGACGGGTCTGCTTCTCTAGGACCTGGACGTGGAGCGCTGAGGATATGCGTTCCAGGACCCTCATCTGTTCTTCCGACAAGTGGCCCCGGCGCCCCTTGGCATCCGCTGCCTTCAAGAGGCGCCGGGCCTTGTTCAGGGTCCTGGACCTGAAGTCCTCCCAGTGCTTCCTGACATGTTGTAAGTCGCGGACTGCCAACTCCTCCGCGTTGATGGCAGTCACGATGTCAGTCCAGATCCGAGTCTGTCCTTCCTTGTTGGCGCGGGAACTTCCAAAGAGGGCATCATACTGCCCCAGGACCTGCTCCACCAGGACACCAACTTCGGTGGCACTGAAGCTGGTGCCCCTCTGCCTCTCTGGCCGGGGGTTGTCAGTGGTCACAGATGGTGTTTGCCCCGACATGACAACCCCAGAGGCAGGAGTGGGTGGGCAACTGGGTCCTGGGGCTGGGCTGTGGAGTGATGGAATCCCAGTCGGGAGTCTTCGGTTCCAGCAGGGGTGGTCACAGCAACAGCACCCCTGGCTGATGTGCAGGCAGCAAATGGCAGTGCATGTGGGCAGCAGGCAGTCAGGCAGCAGCAGATGGCAGGTGGGAGCGTGCTCGGGGCTCTGGGGGCAGTAGTTCGGCCTTCTGGGCAGGAGCGTGGTCTTCCGTGTGCATACGCGTGGCCAGCTTGATACGGAGTGATTTGGCACGTGAAAAGTCTGCACGTCAGCGTGAAAATTGAGGAAAGGCCCTTAGCGCGTAAGCGCGTCAGCACGCATACGCGATTCTATTGGACCAAAGGCCCTCAGCGCGTAAGCGCTTCTGTGACGTGACCCGCACGGGTGTTTCCCACACAGCACGTGATGACAGAGCACACGTGGAAAGACTGCACGTCAGAGTGTCATCGCATGTAATTGGACAGCACGTCAGAGTGTCATCGCGTGTAATTGGTGGAAATGGGCCTAGCGCGTACACGCGGCAGTGACAAAGCGTGTAATTGGTGGAAATGGCCCTACACGCAGAAGTGACAAAGCGTGTAATTGGTGGAAATGGCACTAGCGCGTACACGCCGCGTAAGTGACGCTGGACGTGTGGGCCTGTATAAAAGGTACGTGTAGAACACCATTTCCTTGTACGTGCTTTTCGTGGAGAGCGAGTGGGTGAATTCTGTACTTCTTGTCGTTTCACACGCGATTTACTTCACGGCGTTTCAAGTTCGTATTCCCTGTTACCTCTGACAGCTTTTTCTCTTTTTTCTCTTTTACTGGTTTACCTGGGCCTGTTCCCTCAAACAGTGTTCCCTTCTACTGTTGTCCTGTCTCCTCAGACAGCGTACAAATCTTCTTTTGGCGGGGGTGTTGCCAACCAAACGCGCTCCTTTTTCACGCTCTTTTACCTCGCAGACGGTGAGTCACGCACGTATCTAACATCTGTGCTTGCCCCGTGTGTAGCCTACCCCTTCAGAGGTCATTCTAGGCTGCGTGTGACACGCATACGTTCATTCTTGTGTTACTGGGTGCCACAGCGTAGTGCAGGTTTTTCTTTCTGCACACGTGGTCTAGGAGGGGTTGCGTGCACGTCATCTCCCTTTTTTGGGGCTCCTGTGCGTAGCGTGACCCGTCATCTTTCCCCAGGGGTTACATTCAGCCTTGCAAGAGCACTAGGGTGCAATTAGCATCTGATACCCAACCCCTTTGACCCCCAATTGCCCAGGACAATAGTTTACAGCCACTCCCATACGCACCTTAACATCAGTGCCATGGCTGGGAGGCGAGGATTCCGTAAGGGTGGCAAAGGTGGAAGAGCCACAAGTGGTGGCCGTGGTGGATCCGGTAGGGGACGTGGTCGTTACTTGCAGGGTGACCCTGTCCCCCCATGTGTGGAGGACCAGTCAAGGGCACCCATAATCCCCCCCCCTCCCGTTGAGGCTGATGTGGCTGACACCATCCATGCTCAGCCCTTTTTGGACCAGCCCATTGTGGCACCAGACCTGGCTGACTCCATGGCTGACTTCCAGGTCAGCAGGGCTATGACACGTGCGCTGGTGCACGTTGATGTCACCATGCCACGTGCATCTGGGGCAGCAAGGTCATCTGCTGCCCCAAGTAGGCAGGGCGGAGAGGCTGCAGGGGCAGCTGCGGCTCCATCCACCCCAGCCCTCACACACCCAGCCAGGACAGTGTCGGTCCTAGTCCATCCTGCTGACATTCCCCCCGACACCATCACACTTGAGCCAATGCCTGCACCAACTCCCATGCTGAGTGTGCAATCCCACACTCCTGATACAGAGTCCACCAGAGCTCCTGCTCCTAGTGTCCAGAGCGGCGCAGGACACTCAGGATCACCACCACCTTCCAAGCGGAAGAGGAAGAGTGCTCGTCCGGCACAGGCTGATGCCCCAGACACAGCTACACAGTCCGGCCCGTCGAGGAAGCCCAGCTTCACGGATGACGAACTGAATGCACTTGTCGAGTATGTGTCCGCACATGACAACGAGATGGTCATTGTTGCAGGATCCAAGACCACACCTGCACAACGCCAGGCACACTGGCAGACCGTTGCGGACATCGTAAGTGCCCTTGGAATCGTGAGGCGCACAACCAATGATTGCTATAAGCGCTGGAATGACCTAAAGCGCAGGGCAAAGAGTAAGCTGGCCTCAAGTCATGCCGCTACTCTAGTGACTGGAGGTGGGTCTCCAGTAGTAGACATGGAACTCACTCCACATGAGTCAGTCGCTGGGACCTACGTCACGGAGGAACAGATCCAAGGCGTGGGAGATCTGCCTGATTACGAGGCATTGTCCGGTGAGTGCACATGCATGTGTGTGTCATCCATGTGCATGGTGTGTGTGAGGGCTTCTGTTTGTGTGCCAGGTGAGAGTGTGTGCGCCTGAGTCGTATGGGTCAGCCATGTGCTTCATGCAATACATCCTGCGCAGCTGCATTTGGCCATAGAAGTATCCCTTCTGCCAACAGTAGACATCTAGCCCAACTGCACGCCAGTAGCCCTTGAAGTGTCACCTTGCCACAACATTGTTGCTTATTTTTCACTGTTCATTCAGTCAGATTGTTTGCATTCCACCACTTTTACTAGGCATGTCGCAGTCCTCTAGTCACATGTCTGACATGGCTATGGTAAAGTGGAGTGACTTTGTTACCTGGATATCATTTGTTCACACATGTCCCTGTGCAATTGGACCATTTCGGACTGGCAGCTCCAGGTGAAAAATCTGACCTGTTTGAATTAGAAAAGCTATTACATGCGGGAACTGGACTGAATGAATAGGTGCTGCCCTCCTCTCCATCTTCACTCAATAGCAATGGTACATGCCATCTGTGTGATGGCATGTGTGTTTCACCTGACAATCACAGGCCAATGTGTGATGCCACTGCCAGGCAGCATGCAGAAAATGTGTTCATCTTCCATCTTGGTGTCATCAGTGTGTGCCATTTGCCTGCCCTTCATATGCAGTGAGGGTGCATGCATGGGAGGGTTTTAGTCATGTGGGACATGTGTCAATCAAGTACTGGTTCTCTTGCTTCTCAGCCCTCATTGTGTGCCATGGTGCTAATGCCTGTTTCCATTTCTTTGTTTTTATGTCTTTGCAGGGGAAGACGCACCTGATACTGCTGGGGTTGTGGAGATGGTACAGACCCAGGAGGGGTCCGAGGGCCGACCAACCACCAGTGAGGGACGTGGTGTGGTGGTGGGTGAGAACCCACAACTGCTGCAGGTCGTGCTCTAAAGGGGTGTCTCTGGCTGCACCTCCCCCGAGCTGTACTCAGGTGTTGATTCGGATGAGACCTACGTGCCGTCGCAGGTGAGTGTTCCAGGGAGGGATTCTGTTCTGTCCCACCCACCTGCACCAGGGTCAGAACCCTCAATGGGGATGTCAGTGTTGGCATCTACGCCTTTGGTGGTTACGGATGCAGGGTCACACTCCGCGACATCTGATCCTGTTCCTGGGCCAGCAGATCAGAGGGGGAATGCAGTCCTGCAGCCTCAGGCAGTGCCGGCACAGCAAGGCGCAGTTCGCCTTGCCCCAGACAGGTGTGGTGCCCGCCGACGTGGTGGCCGTACACCACCTGGCAATACCGCATGGGAACAATCCATTTACGGTATGGCAACCCAACAGGCAGCATCATCCGAGATGATGGCTCAGGCCATGGATAGGGTGGCCACTTCCATTGTCCCCCCTGAAAGGCTGATGGAGCGACTACAGCAGGCAACCGACTCCATCTGCCAGTCACATAGGGAGGACATGTTGGGGTCCAACAGGGACAGGCGGGTGGCACTGGCGACTCTGCAGGAGGCCATCTCCATTGAGTCCCAGGGCCACAGGGAGGCCCTGAGGCAGGAGCTCCATCACCTCAGGACGACTCTTGTTGAGCTTGAGGCTTCAACACACCAAAGGACAGAACAGCAGCTGGAGCGTCTCACCCGTACGCTCTCAGCTGAGATGCAGGCAACGAGGGCGGAGGTCCGGGCATCCCGTGAGTTGTTGCATGGGGACCTCCGCACACTCATCCTCCAGAACCAGACCTACCACACCCGCATGCTTGCAGCCATGGAGGAGCAGACTAGGGCCTTGCGTGGGCTGCCTCCCATAGTGCAACCACCTCCGGTTGCAGCTGCATAGGGTGATAATAGCGACAGCAGTGATACTCCCACAATAGGGTAGCCGTGTGGGCCATGAGCCCATGGAGGTGTTTTTTTTTCCCAGGATCCACACAGGTGGGTTCTGGTGTGCACCCTGTCCTCGGACCTCCTGGGTGGCCTCCCCAACCCCCCCGGGCCCATCAATGGCCATTTTTGATTTATTTTTATTTTTATTTTTATTTTTAATTATTATTTTCCCAATTTTTTTGGGACAATTTGTTGGCTTCCGTGGTTCCTGTGGGCATACGCTGCATTGTGGCTGGGCACATGCAGGCTTGTCATGTATTTGGTTCAGATGCTTGGGTTTGAGTCACACACACCCCTCCTGCTTCCCGTTTCCATGGGCTTGCAAAGGGTGTGCCCAAGTGACATTGACGTACATGGTGACATTGGACTCCCACTACATGTGTGGGTAGCCTAGTCAATACTGTGTATACATTCCTAGTGCATATTGCTGTTGTGTTGTACACTGCATGTTGCATTGATGTGTAACTCATCATCTGTGTCTACCTCCCAATTTGCAGATCTCTTCCTCATGTCTACACAAGGCCCTCTAGTCTGGAGATGGGGTCCATGTTGGCAGCAGTGCACCTACAACTCTACATGGCGCCAACACTGCACAGTTGGTAGTGGTGGGAGTGCAAGCATTTCCAGGTGGTGAGACTACTAATATATAACATTTGTGATGTCATGTTAATGGTAGTACCTGCTCAAGTTTGTTGTTGGTCCTGCATTACTGTGAGCATTTCAGGTGTTGCAAGTTTCAATTAGGGACACTCTACATTGTGACACTAGTGTCATGTTGTGGGGATTACTTTGTTTAGCTGCAAATAGCATGACATGGCACGGTGTGTCGTGTGGCGGTGCTGGGGATGGGTTGGCTGACATGGCACTGTCCTCTTGTTGCATTTTGCAAGTGGGTATTCATTTTAACTGCTTGAATGTGTTACTTCACAAAACTGCAATGGTGGTGTCTGTGTGGGTAGGGATGCACACATTGTGACACTTCCAGGTGAACAATCTCAGGCTGATATGGTTTTCACGGTTCATTCTCCAGACATTCAGGATCAGTGTCAGGTTGAGTCATCATTGATTGTCAGATGGAATGTGCCAGGGCAGTGTGCACTCCACAGGGGTGTGATTTCTATGTGAAGTAATTAGCCACTAGCTGTGTACGGGCTGCCTCCCCCCGTGCCCTTTCCCCTCCCATGCGCAGCGGCTGTGCATGTGGTTGGGGATGTGGGGCCACCACCATGTCCACGGCCAGGCCCGGCGTGTTGCAACGTTGTGCAGGACACATGCTGCCACTATGATCCTGCACACTACTGGGGGAGCGTACAACAGCTGCCCGCCTGAACGGTCAAGGGAGCGAAAGCGTGACTTTAGCACCCCGAATGTGCGCTCCACTATGCCCCGGGTTGTAATGTGGGCTGTGTTATATCTTACCTGGAGTGGCGTGGTGGGGTTCCGAATTGGCGTCATCATGTGGGGGCTGAGAGGGTAGGCACTGTCCCCTGTGGAGGTGGTGATTGGTATCATTGGTGGGGTTGTGACCTTGCTCAGTATCTGACATGCATGCATGTGCAGTGGCATTCATACTCACCAAGCAGCCATGTATTGCCATGCCGCCCAGCTTCTAGGTCCCGGCTTAGGGTGGACATTCGGTAAATGAAGCTGTCGTGGGTTGACCCGGGATAGTTGGCATATACTGAGGTGATGATTCCCTTGGCATTACATACTACCTGCACGTTGATGGAATGCCAGTGCTTGCGGTTCCTATAGATGTGCTCTGATGCCCTGGGGGGACGTAGAGCCACATGGGTGCAGTCGATGGCACCTAGCACTTTGGGGAATCGTGCCACACCGTAAAAATCCAGGGCGGCAGCATGCCTTTCTGCAGGTGTTCTGGGCAGGTATATGTGCCTGCGGACTGATGGGCGTGCAGTGATGATGTTCAAGACCTGGTGTAGGCAGCGTGACTGGGTGGCCTGTGATACACCACCCACAGTGGCACTTGTCCGCTGAAATGATCCAGTGGCTAAGAAGTGCAGTACATTGAGGACCTTCTCCAGGGGGCTGAGTGCTTGGGAGCACAGGGTGGGTGATGTGAGGTCATCCTCCCACTCACTCACCAGGTCCAGTATAATGTGTGGTGGAAACCTGTACCTCCCATGCACCTGGTCATCAGGCATCCCGAAAAGGCTGGTTCTGGGTGTGAATATTCTGGCCCTGACTATCCTCCTCCTCCTCCTTTGGTAGCCCACGCCCACTGCTGCTAGGAACGGTATGTTCATCCTGGGTCTGAGCTTGTTATTTTGACAGCGCGCAAATTAATGCGTTGCGCATGTTGTAGGCGAGCGTGTGACCCGCGCACCCCTGAAATCCAGTACCCAGTCCAATAGCGTGTGGAAATTCCCGCGCACCCCGGGATACAGGTGCGCTGACGTACTTGCGTGTGTAAGTGCCCGCGCACCCCTGATATACACGTACATAGGCCAATCGCGTGTACGCGCACTTTTGTCCAATTACACGCGATGACACTCTGACGTGCAGTCTTTCCACGTGTGCTCTGTCATCACGTGCTGTGTGGGAAACACCCGTGCGTGTCACGTCACAGACGCGCTTATGCGCTGAGGGCCTTTGATCCAATAGAATCGCGTATGCGTGCTGACGCGTTTACGCGCTGAGGGCCTTTGGTCCAATATAATCGCGCATGCGTACTGACGCGTTTACGCGCTGAGGGCCTTTGGTCCAATAGAATCGCGTATGCGTGCTGACGCGCTTACGCGCTAAGGGCCTTTCCTCGATTTTCACGCTGACGTGCAGGATTTTACGTGCCAAATCACTCCGTACCAAGCTGGCCACGCATAAGCACACGGAAGACCACGCTCCTGCCCATAAGGCCGAACTACTGCCCCCCAGATCCCCGAGCACGCTCCCACCTGCCATCTGCTGCTGCCTGACTGCCTGCTGCCCACGTGCACTGCCATTTGCTGCCTGCACATCAGCCAGGGGTGCTGTTGCTGTGACCACCCCTGCTGGAACTGAAGACTCCCGACTGGGATTCCATCGCTCCACAGCCCAGCCCCAGGACCCAGTTGCCCACCCACTCATGCCTCTGGGGTTGTCATGTCGGGGCAAACACCATCTGTGACCACTGACAACCCCCGGCCAGAGAGGCAGAGGGGCACCAGCTTCAGTGCCACCGAAGTTGGTGTCCTGGTGGAGCAAGTCCTGGGGCAGTATGATGCCCTCTTTGGAAGTTCCCGCGCCGACAAGGAAGGACGGATTCGGATCTGGACTGACATTGTGACTGCCATCAACGCGGAGGGGGTGGCAGTCCGGGACTTACAACATGTCAGGAAGCGCTGGGAGGACTTCAGGTCCAGGACCCTGAACAAGGCCCGGCGCCTCTTGAAGGCAGCGGATGCCAAGGGGCGCCGGGGCCACTTGTCGGAAGAACAGATGAGGGTCCTGGAACGCATATCCCCAGCGCTCCACGTCCAGGTCCTAGAGAAGCAGACCCGTCTGGAGTCGAGCGGTGAGTGTACATGCATCCTGATTGTGAGCAGTGCATGTGGTGATTATTCGGTATTGTGCAGGTTGCACATCTGTTTGTATGGGGTCGAGTATGGGTGGGGGTGTACAGGGCCGTGGGGCTGACACATGCGAGTGCTGTAATGTGTGAGACATGGATGGTACTTGTGTGTGTAGGCTTGCATGCCAAATGCAGTTGTGCGTGCACACATGTTTGGATGAATGTGTTTGTAAGTAGACATGTCCGTGATGTCACGCATGTATGTTGTTTTCGGCTGCATGTATGAGCACTGTGTACATGTGCATGTGTGTGTATTTGACAAGGGTGCAACAGTGATGCAACATGGATGCATGTGACAGCGGTATGTGGAAGCCTGATTGGCAGATGTGACATGGATGCCCGTCTGAACAGTGCGACACTTGGCAGAGGTGTACACATGCATGCAAGTGTGGTGGTGTGTGTACATGTGTGGTGCACTTCCTGTGTTGCATGTGATGTCTGGCTCCCCTTTGGCTGCTCATGCAGTTGTATGTGTAGGGATGGTGGTGGCAGTTGCGATATGGCTGTGGTATGGCTTATGTGTGCGAGTTGTAATGACATGTGTGTTGGGGATTGTGATGACATGTCTGAGGTTTGCCAATGCCACTCATGTGCAACTGTCATGTGTGTATGTGTCCATTGTACAGTGCCCTGATGCCTGTGTTTTGTTTCTCCCTGTCTGCAGCGTCAACTGATGAAGAGGGCGGAGAAGGTGCTGTGGAGCACAGCGGCGGGGATCCCACCGCCAGCCGGAGACGCAAGGCCCGGCTCCCCTCCCATGTTGTCATCTCGTCGGGGAGTGAGGAGTCCGGTGCCACGTCCCAGGCCGCAGCTGCCGGGGGGAGGTCCAAGAGGCGGAGGTTGGAGTTGGACTCCTCGGCAGCAGAAGGGGCAGCTGGGACCCCACAGGGCCCAACAGGGGAAGATGGCACGGAGTCATCCAGGTTGGTGGGGGGTTTGGTGGAGGAGGAGGCCGTGCAAGCACCAGAGACGGGGTCTGGAGGTGGGGATCCCACTGGTGCTAGTGGTGCAGTGCAGGACCAGGGACAGGAGGCAGCACAGGCCGCCGCGGAGGTGCCTGTGTGCAATCCTGTCCCCGATCCTGTCCCTGCATCATCTTGCACCAGCAGGGATGCCTACGTCCAGACCCGTTTTCAGGCAGGGGATGAGCTGACGTCAACTGGCCTTCCTCTGCCTGCGGACGTGGCCATCCAGGTCCGGGTTGAGCCTGTCCTGGCTGGTGCGGCGTTGCGTCAACGGGCCATGCGAGGTGACCTGCAGTCTTTTCATGGAGAGACTGCACGTCATCTCGAATGGCTCGTTGACCACGTCAGCCTGCTGGGACAGGTCACCTAGGCCGGATTTTGTTTCTTATTATGATTTGGAGTCGACGGACACTGCTCCACTTTTTGTATATAGTTGCATTTTAGTTAGGGTTTTTTGTAGGTTTCCTTTGTTCAGTTGGGCTCATGGACCCCTGGATGTTTTGTACATAGTTCTCCATTGGATTGATTTCATTTTTGATGTGACTTTGGACAACATTTTTTTGGATTTGGATTTGTATTTTTAATTTTTTTAGACGGACATGCAGCTTCTCTTTTTTTCTTTGCCATTGTAGTTTGTTTCATTTCATTTCCATTCTTTTTTTTTTAATACAATTTTGTTTTCATACTTCACTGTGTGGTATCATCTCATTGGTTTCATGCATTTCATGTTGGGTGTTTTCCCATTCAATTGCAACCATTGTGTGTGACGGACATGGGTTCATTTGCTTTATGAACATTGGGGGTGTAACATGCAATTTCTATTTCCATGTGGGTGAATGGGTTACTTGGTAGGGCTTTTTGGCTGTGGAGGCTGACCATAACGCACATGATTGGGGATTGTGAGGACCTGGTGGAGGCTGCCCATGGTGGCTGCGGGGTGGGGGTGGGGATGGTGGGAGACATGAATGGGGGCCTGGTGGAGGCTGCCCCTGTTGGCTGGGGGGTGGGGGTGGTGGGAGACATGAGTGGGGGCCTGGTGGAGGCTGCCCATGCACTGCTGGGGGGTGGGGGTGGTGGGAGACATGAGTGGGGGCCTGGTGGAGGCTGCCCCTGGTGGCTGGGGGGTGGTGGTGATAGGGGACATGAGTGGGGGCCTGGTGGAGGGTGCCCCTGCACTGCTGGGGGGTGGGGGTGATGGGAGACATGAGTGGGGGCCTGGTGGAGGGTGCCCCTGGTGGCTGGGGGGTGGGGGTGGTGGGAGACATGAGTGTGGGACTGGTGGAGGCTGCCCCTGCACTGCTGGGGGTGGGGGTGGTGGGAGACATGAGTGGGGGCCTGGTGGAGGCTGCCCCTGCACTTCTGGGGGGTGGGGGTGGTGGGAGACATGAGTGGGGGCCTGGTGGAGGGTGCCCCTGGTGGCTGGGGGGTGGGGGTGGTGGGAGACATGAGTGTGGGCCTGGTGGAGGCTGCCCCTGCACTGCTGGGGGGTGGGGGTGGTGGGAGACATGAGTGGGGGCCTGGTGGAGGCTGCCCATGCACTGCTGAGGGGTGGGGGTGGTGGGAGACATGAGTGTGGGCCTGGTGGAGGCTGCCCATGCACTGCTGGGGGGTGGGGGTGGTGGGAGACATGAGTGGGGGCCTGGTGGAGGCTGCCCCTGGTGGCTGGGGGGTGGTGGTGATAGGGGACATGAGTGGGGGCCTGGTGGAGGGTGCCCCTGCACTGCTGGGGGGTGGGGATGGTGGGAGACATGAGTGGGGGCCTGGTGGAGGGTGCCCCTGCACTGCTGGGGGGTGGGGGTGGTGGGAGGCTTGAGTGGGGGCCTGGTGGAGGGTGCCCCTGGTGGCTGGGGGGTGGGGGTGGTGGGAGACATGGGTGGGGGCCTGGTGGAGGGTGCCCCTGGATGCTGGGGGTGCAGGGGGACATGAGTGGGGGCCTGGTGGAGGGTGCCCCTGCACTGCTGGGGGGTGGGGGTGGTGGGAGACATGAGTGGGGGCCTGGTGGAGGGTGCCCCTGGTGGCTGGGGGTGGGGGTGGTGGGAGACATAGGTGGGGGCCTGGTGGAGGGTGCCCCTGCACTGCTGGGGGGTGGGGGTGGTGGGAGACATGAGTGGGGGCCTGGTGGAGGCTGCCCCTGCACTGCTGGGGGGTGGGGGTGGTGGGAGACATGAGCGGGGGCCTGGTGGAGGCTGCCCCTGGTGGCTGGGGGGTGGGGGTGGTGGGAGACATGAGTGTGGGCATGGTGGAGCCTGCCCCTGCACTGCTGGGGGTGGGGGGGGGTGGGAGACATGAGTGGGGGCCTGGTGGAGGCTGCCCCTGGTGGCTGGGGGGTGGTGGTGATAGGGGACATGAGTGGGGGCCTGGTGGAGGGTGCCCATGGTGGCTGCGGGGTGGGGTTGGGGATGGTGGGAGACATGAATGGGGGCCTGGTGGAGGCTGCCCCTGGTGGCTGGGGGGTGGGGGTGGTGGGAGACATGAGTGGGGGCCTGGTGGAGGCTGCCCATGCACTGCTGGGGGGTGGGGGTGGTGGGAGACATGAGTGGGGGCCTGGTGGAGGCTGCCCCTGGTGGCTGGGGGGTGGTGGTGATAGGGGACATGAGTGGGGGCCTGGTGGAGGGTGCCCCTGCACTGCTGGGGGGTGGGGGTGATGGGAGACATGAGTGGGGGCCTGGTGGAGGGTGCCCCTGGTGGCTGGGGGTGGGGGTGGTGGGAGACATGAGTGTGGGCCTGGTGGAGGCTGCCCCTGCACTGCTGGGGGTGGGGTGGTGGGAGACATGAGTGGGGGCCTGGTGGAGGCTGCCCCTGCACTTCTGGGGGGTGGGGGTGGTGGGAGACATGAGTGGGGGCCTGGTGGAGGGTGCCCCTGGTGGCTGGGGGGTGGGGGTGGTGGGAGACATGAGTGTGGGCCTGGTGGAGGCTGCCCCTGCACTGCTGGGGGGTGGGGGTGGTGGGAGACATGAGTGGGGGCCCGTTGGATGCTGCCCATGCACTGCTGAGGGGTGGGGGTGGTGGGAGACATGAGTGTGGGCCTGGTGGAGGCTGCACATGCACTGCTGGGGGATGGGGGTGGTGGGAGACATGAGTGGGGGCCTGGTGGAGGCTGCCCCTGGTGGCTGGGGGGTGGTGGTGATAGGGGACATGAGTGGGGGCCTGGTGGAGGGTGCCCCTGCACTGCTGGGGGGTGGGGATGGTGGGAGACATGAGTGGGGGCCTGGTGGAGGGTGGCCCTGCACTGCTGGGGGGTGGGGGTGGTGGGAGGCATGAGTGGGGGCCTGGTGGAGGGTGCCCCTGGATGCTGGGGGTGGGGGTGCAGGGGGACATGAGTGGGGGCCTGGTGGAGGGTGCCCCTGGTGGCTGGGGGGTGGGGGTGGTGGGAGACATGGGTGGGGGCCTGGTGGAGGGTGCCCCTGGATGCTGGGGGGTGGGGGTGCAGGGGGACATGAGTGGGGGCCTGGTGGAGGGTGCCCCTGCACTGCTGGGGGGTGGGGGTGGTGGGAGACATGAGTGGGGGCCTGGTGGAGGGTGCCCCTGGTGGCTGGGGGGTGGGGGTGGTGGGAGACATGAGTGTGGGCATGGTGTAGGCTGCCCCTGCACTGCTGGGGGGTGGGGGTGGTGGGAGACATGAGTGGGGGCCTGGTGGAGGCTGCCCATGCACTGCTGGGGGTGGGGGTGGTGGGAGACATGAATGGGGGCCTGGTGGAGGCTGCCCCTGGTGGCTGGGGGGTGGTGGTGATAGGGGACATGAGTGGGGGCCTGGTGGAGGGTTCCCCTGCACTGCTGGGGGGTGGGGGTGGTGGGACACATGAGTGGGGGCCTGGTGGAGGGTGCCCCTGGTGGCTGGGGGGTGGGGGTGGTGGGAGACATGAGTGTGGGCCTGGTGGAGGCTGCCCCTGCACTGCTGGGCGGTGGGGGGGTGGGAGACATGAGTGGGGGCCTGGTGGAGGCTGCCCCTGCACTGCTGGGGGGTGGGGGTGGTGGGAGACATGAGTGGGGGCCTGGTGGAGGGTGCCCCTGGTGGCTGGGGGGTGGGGGTGGTGGGAGACATGAGTGTGGGCCTGGTGGAGGCTGACCCTGCACTGCTGGGGGGTGGGGGTGGTGGGAGACATGAGTGGGGGCCTGGTGGAAGCTGCCCCTGCACTGCTGGGGGGTGGGGGTGGTGGGAGACATGAGTGGGGGCCTGGTGGAGGGTGCCCTTGGATGCTGGGGGGTGGGGGTGCAGGGGGACATGAGTGGGGGCCTGGTGGAGGGTGCCCCTGGTGGCTGGGGGGTGGGGGTGGTGGGAGACATGGGTGGGGGCCTGATGGAGGGTGCCCCTGGATGCTGGGGGGTGGGGGTCCAGGGGGACATGAGTGGAGGCCTGGTGGAGGGTGCCCCTGGTGGCTGGGGGGTGGGGGTGGTGGGAGACATGGATGGGGGCCTGGTGGAGGGTGCCCCTGCACTGCTGGGGGGTGGGGGTGGTGGGAGACATGAGTGGGGGCCTGGTGGAGGGTGCCCCTGCACTGCTGGGGGGTGGGGGTGGTGGGAGACATGAGTGGGGGCCTGGTGGGGGCTGGCCATGGTGGCTGGGGGGTGGGGGTGGTGGGAGACATGAGTGTGGGCCTGGTGGAGGCTGCCCCTGCACTGCTGGGGGGTGGGGGTGGTGGGAGACATGAGTGGGGGCCTGGTGGAGGCTGCCCATGCACTGCTGGGGGGTGGGGGTGGTGGGAGACATGAGTGGGGGCCTGGTGGAGGCTGCCCCTGCACTGCTGGGGGGTGGGGGTGGTGGTAGACATGAGTGGGGCCTGGTGGAGGGTGCCCCTGCACTGCTGGGGGGTGGGGGTGGTGGGAGACATGAGTGGGGGCCTGGAGGAGGGTGCCCCTGGTGGCTGGTGGGTGTGGGTGGTTGGAGACATGAGTGTGGGCCTGGTGGAGGCTGCCCCTGCACTGCTGGGGGTTGGGGGTGGTGGGAGACATGAGTGGGGGCCTGGTGGGGGCTGCCCCTGCACTGCTGGGGGTGGGGGTGATAGGGGACATGAGTGGGGGCCTGGTGGAGGGTGCCCCACAATGCTGGGGGGTGGGGGTGCAGGGGTACATGAGTTGGACATGAGTGGGGGCCTGCTGGCAGGTGCCCCACAGTGCTGGGGGGTGGGGGTGGTATGGAACATGAGTTGGACATGGGTGGGTGCCTGCTGGCAGGTGCCCCACAGTGCTGAGGGGTGGGGGTGCAGGGGTACATGAGTTGGACATGAGTGGGGGCCTGCTGGCAGGTGCCCCACAGTGCTGGGGGGTGGGGGTGGTGAGGAACATGAGTTGGACATGGGTGGGGGCCTGCTGGCAGGTGCCCCACAGTGCTGGGGGGTGGGGGTGGTGGGAGACATGAGTGGGGGCCTGGTGGAGGGTGCCCCTGGTGGCTGGGGGGTGGGGGTGGTGGGAGACATGGGTGGGGGCCTGGTGGAGGGTGCCCCTGCACTGCTGGGGGGTGGGGGTGGTGGGAGACATGAGTGTGGGCCTGGTGGAGGCTGCCCCTGCACTGCTGGGGGGTGGGGGTGGTGGGAGACATGAGTGGGGGCCTGGTGGAGGCTGCCCCTGGTGGCTGGGGGGTGAGGGTGGTAGGAGACATGAGTGTGGGCCTGGTGGAGGCTGCCCCTGCACTGCTGGGGGTGGGGTGGTGGGAGACATGAGTGGGGGCCTGGTGGAGGCTGCCCATGCACTGCTGGGGGGTGGGGGTGGTGGGAGACATGAGTGGGGCCTGGTGGAGGCTGCCCCTGGTGGCTGTGGGGTGGGGGTGGTGGGAGACATGGGTGGGGGCCTGGTGGAGGGTGCCCCTGCACTGCGGGGGGGTTGGGGTGGTGGGAGACATGAGTGGGAGCCTGGTGGAGGCTGCCCCTGCACTGCTGGGGGGTGGGGGTGGTGGGAGACATGAGTGGGGGCCTGGTGGAGGGTGCCCCTGGTGGCTGGGGGGTGGGGGTAGTGGGAGACATGGGTGGGGGCCTGGTGGAGGGTGCCCCTGCACTGCTGGGGGGTGGGGGTGGTGGGAGACATGAGTGTGGGCCTGTTGGAGGCTGCCCCTGGTGGCTGGGGGGTGGGGGTGGTGGGAGACATGAGTGTGGGCCTGGTGGAGGCTGCCCCTGCACTGCTGTGGGGTGGGGGTGGTGGGAGACATGAGTGGGGGCCTGGTGGAGGCTGCCCATGCACTGCTGGGGGGTGGTGGGAGACATGAGTGGGGGCCTGGTGGAGGCTGCCCCTGGTGGCTGGGGGGTGGGGGTGGTGGGAGACATGAGTGTGGGCCTGGTGGAGGCTGCCCCTGCACTGCTGTGGGGTGGGGGTGGTGGGAGACATGAGTGGGGGCCTGGTGGAGGCTGCCCATGCACTGCTGGGGGGTGGGGGTGGTGGGAGACATGAGTGGGGGCCTGGTGGAGGGTGCCCCTGGTGGCTGGGGGTGGTGGTGATAGGGGACATGAGTGGGGGCCTGGTGGAGGGTGCCCCTGCACTGCTGGGGGGTGGGGGTGGTGGGAGACATGAGTGGGGGCCTGGTGGAGGGTTCCCCTGGTGGCTGGGGCTTGGGGGTGGTGGGAGACATGAGTGTGGGCCTGGTGGAGGCTGCACCTGCACTGCTGGGGGGTGGGGGTGGTGGGAGACATGAGTGGGGGCCTGGTGGAGGCTGCCCCTGCACTGCTGGGGGGTGGGGGTGGTGGGAGACATGAGTGGGGGCCTGGTGGAGGGTGCCCCTGGGGGCTGGGGGGTGGGGGTGGTGGGAGACATGAGTGTGGGCCTGGTGGAGGCTGCCCCTGCACTGCTGGGGGGTGGGGGTGGTGGGAGACATGAGTGGGGGCCTGGTGGAGGCTGCCCCTGGTGGCTGGGGGGTGGGAGTGGTTGGAGACATGAGTGTGGGCCTGGTGGAGGCTGCCCCTGCACTGCTGGGGGGTGGGGTGGTGGGAGACATGAGTGGGGGCCTGGTGGAGGCTGCCCATGCACTGCTGGGGGGTGGGGGTGGTGGGAGACATGAGTGGGGGCCTGGTGGAGGCTGCCCCTGCACTGCTGGGGGGTGGGGGTGGTGGTAGACATGAGTGGGGGCCTGGTGGAGGCTGCCCCTGGTGGCTGGGGGGTGGGGGTGGTGGGAGACATGAGTGGGGGCCTGGTGGAGGCTGCCCCTCGTGGCTGGGGGGTAGTGGTGATAGGGCCGTGGAGGTTGTGGAGCGTACACCTGGGAGGACCTGGGAGGACCCACACGGCCAATTCACGTGTAGTACTCCCCAGAACCCCTGAAATATACATACCCTGCTGAAATAGCATGTGCATCTTCCCGCGCACCCCTGAAATACACGTACCCTGCTGTATTCGCGTGTGGCACTTCCCGCGCACCCCTGGAATACACGTACCCTGGTGAATTTGCGTGTGGAACTTCCCGCGCACCCCTGAAATACACGTACCCTGCTTGCACGGGGCCAATCACGTGTGGCACTTCCCGCGCACCCCTGAAATACACGTACCCTGCTTGCACAGGGCCAATCGCATGTGGAACTTCCCGCGCACCCCTTCAAATACACGTACCCTGCTCGCACTGGGACAATCGCGTGTGGAACTTCCCGCGCACCCCTGAAATACACGTACCCTGATGAAATCGCGTGTGGAATTTCCCGCGCACCCATGGAATACACGTACCCTGCTCGCACTGGCCCATTCGCGTGTGGAACTTCCCGCAAACCCCTGAAATACACGTACCCTGCTGAAATCGCGTGTGGAACTTCCCGTGCACCCCTGAAATACACGTACCCTGCTTGCACGGGGCCAATCGCATGTGGAACTTCCCGCGCACCCCTGAAATACACGTTCTCCGCTTGGCGTTTGCTGTTTTCCAGCCCGGTGAACTGGTCCAGGGTTAGCACAGCCCTTTGCGATGATTTAGCGATTTTGATGGCTTTTCCTTGCGAGGGCGTTCTTGGGGGCGTTACTGGCGCTGCTGCAGGGTCGCTGCGATTCTCTGCGCCACGGCTGGTTTGGGAGCCTAAAATCCATGAATACGCTGTGCGCGGAAATCGGTTATAGCGCACGTGCCTGGCGCAGTCAATCGCACGCGGACACTCTGCGCCAGCCGCTTGCGACACTTTTCTGCGAAATTCTATGAATTACCCTCTAAATGCCACTGACCATGTATACACTGTAAAATAAACTTGCTGTAATTTCTCCCATCTGCTTTGATGAAGTATCACTTGCAAAGTTTTCAGCTCTACAAATTTTTGTTTAGACACACACACCAAAAAAATATTGTTTCATATTATAAGATGCGAAAAATAACAGTATAATTATGAAAAAGACTGTCCAGTGTGTTATAAAATTACACACAGCCAGGATGAGTAAATACATCATTATTCAAGCGCACACACAGACAATATCATTAGAAAGGCTCCCAGATCACACAACACCACTGCCTCTATATCAAATCCTTCTGCTTTATTACCCACACCTTCACAAAGGCATACATTGAATGCTTTTATGTACAATCTCTGGCATTTACCCTGTAAAAATAGCACAAAATGCGTATGATTATTTCTTCTATCTCTTAACACCATTAACATAAGATTAAAAAAACAAGTGTGCTCTATATGTTTACTATTATATTCGTTTGAAAAAAATATTTAACTGACAGATTCTAAATAAAATATGCACGATGCACATAGGCAAAGAAAAGTGCAAAACAATGTCTACATTAACAAAAGTGCTATAAACACACATATGCACTAACTTCTTTCTTTTACACTTTCAGTGAACACCACTCTCCTGAAAAGCAGCAGCGTCTGAAGTATGAACAAGGACTTAGAAGAAACCTACTCTTTCCATACTAAAAAGTAAGTACAAAACTAACATAATGTTCTGTTATTCAAACACACTAGCATTTTAGTGCTGTAGAAGAAACAAATATATTAACCCTTTATCATTAGATGTAGTATTAGTGCTTCTCCTTGCCAGCTACATACTTTATATTGTCATCTAAAGCCCAGTATAGTAACACACAAATACAAGAATAGCTTTCCCAACTTGATGTACCTGCCCCTTGCACAATCACACACTTCCACAATCATACTTACCATCATACTCAGACACTCATGCACAAAGCATGCATTCACCGCAAAAAGCAACTCTGTAGAAAGCAACGCAGAAGTAGAGCAATTCAAAATAAAATTGTCCAAAATAAGCATCCATCTCTAGCAGATTTTGTACAAAAAGTTCAAACAAAACAGCTAATACAGTCATTAAGCGAAACAAAACAAGCTTCCAGTACAGAAACTTTCCCTCCTCTATCAAAATGTAAAATCAAACAGAAAGTGATTAACAAGGCTTTAACTACCACTACTGTTAACACTAGACCTATAAATCTTGACGTAGGCAAGTAAGCATACCAAACAAAATGTTTTACAAAAAATGTTCTGCAAAAGGGTCCTTTAGAACCTTTTAAAAACAGGAGAGTAATCATACACAACCCTTAAAACCTACCATAGCAAATGAATCCTAGAAGCTCTCGTAGACAGTACAATCATTCTCAAAAGGAAGTTATTTATTTTAGTTTTAAACAGGATGAAACCACTAACAAATAACTACTAAACTACAAATAAGACTTCTCAATAAACAGAATATCAACAAAAATAGCTTCTTAAACATCTGTGGAGGTGAATAGAGTCACACCACGACCACAGAACCATATTTTAATGAAGAAGCATATAAAAAAAAGTAAACAAACCCAATTGCCATACATGGTAGTGGACGAGAGTATGAAAAACTTAATAACACCATTATGGAACAAGAAACTCTGCTCACAAAAATATCCCCAGAAAACTCAGTATCACCTCCCCAATCTGAACCAAAATTTCCAGTCTACATATGGCCATGAACATCAATGTGTAACATTGCCAAAACATCTTTCAAATCTTTAAGCCAGTTCCTCAATCAGTATATAAAAGCAAAGACAAATTCAAAATGAAACTACTACAAAATATCGATGCCTGTCCAGTGCGCAAATACAAAGTACTACAAGGAGATTCATTAGTCTGCATTTCAGGACCTATTTGCAAAAGCACCTTCCATCATATCAAAATGATATCAACACATCATTCAACTATAAGAAATGTAGTCCAAAATCTCTAATATGCTAAAAGTCCTGCTTTAGCACTAGCTAACTTAAATAACAATTGTCTACATGGTACATGGTACAGCCAAACAACTACTCGAAGAAATAGACCATAGCCAGAGAAAATATTTTGGAATTGAAAGCCACTTACAAAATGAAATATATGTACAACAAACTAGCAACTACTGTACAAATAGCAATCTTCTATTAAACAAATACGAAAAGAAATAGTAAAGTTTAAAACTACCTCCGCTGAAGTACCAAACCATGTGTGCATGTGTTGCCACAGGACTTCTTATAAAAGTACCACAAAAACTATAGACAAAACATAAAAAATAGAAGACATTGAAGATTCGAAATGGTTCCAATTAGCTCTCTACCTAATAGTAGAAAACAAATACGACATTACTGACCCTTAATACTTTGCTATTACTGCACTGCAAAACTTGACAACAACCAAACGCCTTCACGTGCTATCACAAATAACTTGGAATTATTCCCACTACCAAAACCCCTGCAACAACTAAATGTATATCAGAGCATCATAATTCAAACAGTGCACCCATTTCAAGCAATAATACACCTCCAACCAAAAACAGCAAAATTACCTCCCTCTGAATTAGTCAAAGGCATTCGTGGCAAAGCAGTTTATTTACCATTAGATCTCACAGAAAATATACACACTCTAGGAGTGCAACAGTCAATAGTTCAATCTTTAATTGTCTTAGTAAATGACGTACCTACAAAAGACAAAAAAAAACGTTATACAAGCCCTGCAGTACCTAAAAAACAACAATGAATACTACAAAGAAATTAATATTGAAGAAAACCTGAGAGAAACCATTGAAATAATTCAAGAGTCACCAGAAACTGGTCAATTTGAACTTCTAAATCCTACTACAGAATCCAATATTTTAGACCATTATACAATTCATCCTTTACACTCTAAAGACTATAGATGATGCACTTGAAACGTACAAAATGTGACAGCCCAAAGGATCTTCAATCAGCATATGGGAAAAAAGTATAGAAGCACATGCCTTTCCGCTACTCTGTCCTATTGGAAAAAGAGGAAGGTACGATGATAGACCCACACAGATAACAGCATCAGAATATCGCTCTCTACGAATGTATTATGGCAGCCCCAGATTCACAAAAAAACTTGGAATACATATTCCACCTCCTTTCGAAAGTGAACTAGCAACTCTATGCTATGGAGTTGCACACACTTTAAAATCAGGTACCTATTTTCAAAATATGTCAGCTACGCAATTATTACAAAAAGTGCAAGAAAAAGAGGAGGTTTTACAGTCAAGTATTACAAATCTTTTATCAAACATGCGTGGTACAAAAGAATACTGATTCCGATGTCACAGAGATGTACGCTGTATGATAAGAAACCTTGGCCCACCCACTTGGTTTGTAACATTAAATTGTGCATAATATGCATGGGAAGATTTAAACGATTTGCTACGCATAGCACACAAAAATAAAACAAACATAGATATAAAAACACCAGGTGAACTCTGCTCTCTAGATCCTGTAAATGTATCAAGATATTTCCATCATCAGTTCAATACTATGCAGCACTTTATTTGTAATAAGACTGTTCCTCCCCTCAGAGAATGTCAACACTTCTTTTGGAGAAAAGAATACCAAGCCAGAGGAGCACCACACATCCACATGCCTTTATGGATTTAAGATGCTCCTACATTTGGTCATGACAGTGATGCCACTGTTTTGCAGTTCATCCACAAATATGTCACTTGTGAAATCCATTCACAAACAACAGATATTGACCTTCATGCAGAAATTTTACAATTTCAAAGACACAAATGTGTGAAATATTGTTGTCGCAAATATTTTAAAAAAGGGAAATACTACACCAAATGCTGCTTTGGTTTCTCTAAGCCAGTTTCAACAACAGGTCAAGTAAAAAACTTTATGTCTTCAGTCAGACATAGTGTCAAAGGTAAATCACCTCAGAACACATATTACATAAAAAGAACAGAAGAATCAAAATACATCAATGATTATAATGCATTCATTGCCCTCCTATGGAATGCAAACATAGATGTGCAGTACATTGCAGACAAATACACTGCAGTTGCACGATATGTCACAGCCTACTCAACCAAAGCAGAGAAAACAGAGCTTCAGGACCTCTGGGATGACATATCATCTGACAAAATGCTATCACATAAATTGTACAGCATAGGCATAAAAATGCTCTCTCATGGAGAATGTGGCTTCTATGAAGCTGCAGACCGTTTAACTGGTACTGCCTTGTATGGAAAATCTGACAATATAGTATGGCTAAGTCTTGGTCTTGCTAAATCTAGAAAAAGAGTTCTCAAATCATATGAGGACATAGAAACAATGGCCAAAAATGATCCCAGCAGCCAAGACATTTTGAAAAACAATTTACTGGACACACACTACCACTTTGGAAACCAGGTGTCTCTACCACATAGCCCAAAACATCACATACAAAAGTAATATTAATTCAGATAAAAAGAAAGGTAGATACAGAGTGGTAAATTGAGAAGGCATCTTAGTGAAACGTACCAAACACAGCTTAATTAATCATATCAAATTGTCATTAAAACTCTTCAACATAAAGAACTGTATTACATGTCCCTGCTACAACTTTTTAAACCATGGAGAAAAGAAGAAGAGTTACTGGGTACATATGACTCCTATGAAAACGCTTTCATAGCAAATGAAAGCACTATAACAGACATAAACTTTACACATTACCAAACAATGTTGCACAATGGACAGCAACACGAAGAAGAACTCCAGCCCAACTACAAGTGGACACTCCTGACAGTAGTCAACCTTCTGTAACAGGAAGCCAAGAACACTTGGACAGCCACTAATAGCAAATAAGGCAGAATTAGACATGACAGAAGTCGAAAACACTGTGTGTCAGTATGAATAAGCTACAGAACACTTTGCTGTACTGAAATCACAACTGAACAATAAGCAGTGTAGCATTTTCCAAGAAATAACAAAACAAATTGAACATGGTGTGGAACATGAAAATGAAAAACTGTACCTGCCAAGACTACAAAGATATATTGCTATACGTGAGTGGTGAAGCTGGTTCAGGCAGAACATTCTTAATCAAAATCATCAGCAAGTTCATTCAGCAACTGACAAACAACAAACTGCCAGCTGTTGTAAATGCCCCCACAGGTTTAGCACCCTACAACATAGGCAGTGTCACTTTACACCGATTACTACTCCTTCCAGTAGAACACCAAACAGATTAGACTATTACAAACTTTCCACAGAAGCTGCAATGGAACTACGCAGAGTTTTCAAACAAATGAAAACGCGGCTCATAGATGAGGTGAGCATGGTCTCCAACCTGTTGGCTTTGATTCACCTCAGATTACAAGAGGTCCTCAAAACAGACTACGACCAGATCTTTGGAGGAAAACACATTCTTGTTTTCGGAGATCTTCTTCAATTGACACCAGTGAAAGCGGAACCTATTTTTAAAACCATAGGGCATAAACTGTGCTGGAAAACTCTTGCCAACATTTCCAATGCAGAGAATTTACTGAAAACATGCACCAGTCTGCAGCCCACACATACGGCAACATTTTAAAAAGTATTAGAGTTGGTGTACTATCTCAAGTAGCACAATCAATATTAAAAACCAGGTACATCCATACACTCTATGGTCATAACTCATGTGCTACTGATGTCATGCAACAATTAGCACACAAAAATGTCAATTGTATGTCCTTGATGCCAACTCTTGCAAGCTGTTCCAAATTCAATGAAACAATGTTGAAAAAAGAAATGCAATCAATAATTGAAATTTTTTCCACAGATAAACTGGGCGAACATGGTAAGAAACTCCCCATGTGTCAACAAGACACAACAACACTAAATACCCTAAAAAACTCTATCTCCAACAAGGTTTGGAGAAAATATTCAAATTATCTTTAAACTGTAGAGTAATGCTTAAACGTAACCTTGACGTGGAGCAAGGACTAGTCAATGGAGCACTTGGTACAGTTGTTGTCTTCCAAACATACCTACGTGACAACAACATTCAATTTGTCAATATTCTCTTTGACAAACTATCAGAAGTTAAAAGGATATGACGCTCAAAAGCCTGCTTCCTTCTTTTCAAAGACATGTATGTACGCAGAGAACAATTTTCACTAACTCTAGCATACACAGTGACCATTCACAAATCACAAGGTCTTACCCTAGATAAAGCATTAATAGATATTGGTAGCACAGTCTTTGAAGAAGGCATGAGCTACATAGCACAATCACGTTACGTACACTTGACGGTCTATTTCTAAACAACTTTGATGCAAGTAAAATAAACGCTGATATTCTGTGCATTTTAGAATACAATGGACTACGTTCACTGTACACCCCCATCTAAAAACCTATCCTGTTCCACAAAAAGCAAAACGTTGTAAAAGAAAACTACTTCAAACAGCAATACAACAGGATCTCCCTGCAAATCCTCCAAAGAGAGTAAAAGAAGCAAATACTTCATCAATTACTACAACCAAAGAAGAATCTACTACTCAAAGTAACTCAGGTACTTCTTCAAAGAAGCAACACACACTCCGAAGAAATGACTTGGACACAGAACTATCTGGTCCATTCAAATTTTCAAATGTAACTGGTGTAAATTGCTATGCAAATGTAGCAATAAATATTGTATTCCAATTGCCACCAATTGTTGACAACATTTACCTACACAATACAGACCAATTGTGTTTGCAAATGTTAGTCCTTCATAGAAATGCAAGCAACAATCCTGACAACACATATAGTGTTTTTGGAATAAGACGACAATTGGACTACTGTGCTGGAATGGTGAAATTCACTATAAACTCACAGGAAGATCCACAGGAATTTCTAATGTACTTACTACAAGTACTGGAAAACAAAAACATACCTATAAATGAAATCTTTCAGATTTCATACATGTGGAAACATACATGCACTCTCTGCAACAATGTGACACAAGAAGAAATCCCCAATGAACGCTTCATATATATATCAATACCAAATTGTGAATCCATTCCATTTCAGCAACTTGTACAAAATGCAAACCATGGTACATTATGCTCTACCTGCAATTCAGATAATCGCTCCACGTTAGTAATAGAAACACATAGTAAATACGTAATACTAATGCTTCTACGTTGCAATGCAGATGGTACCAAAAACAACTGCAAGCTGACTGGATTCACACATGGTCAAATATCACTTGGTAAGAAAACCTTCACAACAATAGGTATAATCTACCACGCAGGAGCCACAACCAATTCAGGGCACTACACTGCATATATAAAAAAGAAATGTGGATGGTTTGAATGTAATGATAGTACCACTACTCTAAAGCAGAGATTACCAGAAAATCTTACAAATGCTTATTTGATGTTCTTAAAACCAAAATTTGATAAATAAACTGTATTTAAACCTTTAAATAAATATGTGTTAAAAAATATAAACTGTTAGAATACTCCAAAAGCTATCTAACTGCTCAAAGATTCTAAGTTACCGCCTGGGCCGTGACTTTACCACCATGGCGTAAACTACATTTACGCCATGGTGGTTGGCGGACTTACCGCCCCATTCCGACCTTGGCGGGGCGGTAAGTCCCCAATCCCCATTTACCCTTCCCCATTCCCATTTTTGCCCCATAGGGCATAATGGGAGTGGGGAAGGCGTTAATTACGCCACCGTAAATTACGGTGGCGTAATTAACTCCATGGTCCCTTAGCGCCATGGATTTTAACACCCGCTAAAAGCGGGTGTTAAAAGCTCCATGGCGCTAAGGGACCTCGTAATTGGCGGTAAGGGGTCGGCGCAGCTAACGCTGGCGTAAACCCCTTACCGCCAGGGTCGTAATGAGGCCCACAGTGTTCATGGAATAAGACAAGAATTGGACTACTGTGCTGGAATGGTGAAATTCACTATAAACTCACAAGAAGATCCACAATCATTTCTAATGTACTTACTACAAGTACTGGAAAACAAAAACATACCTATAAATTAAATCTTCCAGATTTCATACATGTGGAAAAATACATGCCTTCTCTGCAACAATGTGGCACAGGAACAAAGTCCTAATGAACGCTTCGTGTATGTATCCATACCTAACTGTGAATCCACTCCATTTCAGCAACTTGTACAAAATGCAAACCATGGCAGATTATGTACTACCTGCAATTCAGATAATCGCTCCACCTTACAAATACAAACACATAGTAAATACGTAATACTAATGCTTTTACGTTACAATGCAGATGGTACCAAAAACAACTGCAAGCTGACTGGATTCACACATGGTCAAGTATCACTTGGTAAGAAAACCTTCCCACTAATAGGTATAATCTCCCACGCAGGAGCCACAACCAATGCCGTTCACTACACTGCATGTATAAAAAAGAATTGTGGATGTTTCGAATGTAATGATGTTACCATAACTCTAAAGCAGAGATTGCCAGCAAATCTTGTAAATGTTTACTTAATATTCTTAAAACCAAAATTTTATACATAATCTGTGAATGAACATAAGCAAAACTTCAACTTCAAAACTGTGCACAGTTCGAGTACACCAACATGTATCTAACTGCCCCAAGATTCTGCAACAATCAAACACATAAATAAATACCACTAAAATTAAACAAGGAATATATAGTTAGAATATGCCAACAGGTATCTAACTGCCCCAAAAATCTGCAACAAGCAAACAAATAAACAAATACTACTAAAATCAAACAACAAATATAAAGTTAGAATACGCAACAGGTACCTAACTGCCCCAAAAAATCTGCAACAACCCAACAGATAGATGAATAGCATAAAAGTAAAAATAAACAATTATAATACGGCAACAGGTATCTAATTGCCCCACAAATCTACAACAAGCCAAAGATAGAAGATTAGCAAGAAACAAGAAATAAACAGTAAAACAATGAAAGAAATGTATTGTACCACACCATAGAAGGTTTTTTTTTTAATCCAGCATGGATTTTTTTCACCACAGACCTAATGATTTAGAAAACAAACACAGAAACTGAGAAAATTGCGCAGTACACTGGTTTAAACTATAGTACTTGTAAAGTACTAAATATGAGGGTAAAAACAATTACAGAAATGTCTATTATGCAATGCAATAACTCATTTTAAAATGCCTGCTCTAACATATGATCTTTTCTTTTATCACTGAGATCGAAAAAGTATGTCTGGTCCAGTTAAAAACTGCATACAACCACAAAAAAACTCAACCAGTAAGTATCCAATAAACACTGCACTCCTTGTTACAAACTCTACAATCTTAACTGCATCAACTAGCCAAAACTTCACATACAAACTCTACAAATGAAACAGTACACAGACTTTTCGGATGTGGATATTTGTTGGGTGTTTGATTCTATGGGTATGTTATGCTGCAGTGTTTGTGGGCAGGGCCTAGAGACTAGGGTACAAGGCCTATGGCCTACGGCTTTCGGCCATGCACCCAAGACTCTAGGCCCTAGCCACAACCACTGCAGCATAACACACCTATAATACCAAACATTTTGACTGTGGTATGTGGGCTGCTTGTAGATCATATTAATTATAATCAGTGCTGTACTAACAACCCAAAACCAACATCATACTAAAGTAAAATAGCTAGTAGTGCATTGATTATGTGTGTAGACAACCGGTATGTCCGTGGGCACCGCAAACACATCAAGGGCACATGCCACCTAAACAAATACAGTATTTGACCCATCTCTTACTCCTCAATCCTCCCCAAGCACTCCTGCACACCAACACACTCCCTAAAATTGTATTTTGCCTCTGTTCGCCACTGCGCTGTCGGCAGATCCAAGATGGCGCCCCTCACGCCTCACCACAGCCAATCGGCGAACACGGTGCATGTCCGCGGACATGACGCAAGCCGACTAGCCAATCGGTGTCCTGTCCAGCGGTTTGAGCTGTAGGAGTGTGCAAAGTTTTTCCCCATTATATCTATGGGAAATAAAGAAATGTTGGGTCCCCCCTATAACTTTGCCCCCCCTAAACCAAACCTCACTAAAATGTGCAAAATAAATTCATAGTGGGCCATGTACTTTTTTTGCAAAGTTTGGTGAGGATTCGTCCACGGGGAGCAAAGTTAAAAGCCGCCCAAAAAGGGTTCTTCCTATGGGATTAGCAATTTAACCATAACTACACGACCACTACTATGGCTGTAATATGTATATATATATATATATATATATATATATATTCAGTAAAAAACCGTTGTTAACGGGACGTTATGGTTAAGTTGCGCAACTATTCTAAGAACATACTTGAAGGATAAGTCTACGAATATAGTAATTTACAATTTTTTGTTCCTGATTGTTACTGAAAAAAATCATGTGGCCTAGATATGTCAGGAAAGGAAAAAAGGGGGAGTCAGACATGTGATGTCATCAGTGATGTCATCAATGACAGTTGTGATGTCATCTTTGATGTCCTGGGTGTTAGGCTTAGCAGTGCACGGTGGTGGCGCGAGTTATGGTTGCTTAGCTTACCATAACTGGCGAATTTTAGGGGTTTTTCAGTTTTACTTGGAACCATAACGTCCCTTTAACAAAGTTTTTTTACTGAATTTCATAGGTTTTTAGTAGCGCAACTTAACCATAACGTCCCGTTAACAAAGTTTTTTTACTGAATTTCATAGGTTTTTAGTAGCGCAAGTTAACCATACACTCCCTTTAACAAACATTTTTCATTAGCACGCAGACAATATACAAAGATTGAGTGTAAAAAGCAATTTCTCAGGGATGGCTTTACACAGAATGTTGCAAAGTAAGAATTTATGCTCGTTCACAGTGAAGGTCAGCTGCTTCCATTTTTTGCTCGCGGGCCGGAGTGGCCCACAACTCGCACTATAAGGTTCTATTGTTTTTTGACCTTGACAGACAGGGATCGTGCCAAAAGACTTATTTTGAAGGAGGGGTGCAAAAACGTAAGAGACGATAAGGATGTCATTTCTGAAACTAAACTGCTTTTATATATTATATCACTATGAGAAAGATCATTGGCACAGACGGAGTCGTATTTAGGGACTGCATTACGCGTAGACAATGGAAAATTCCAATATAATGTAAGTAACCGTTTTGATTATTTTATACCGGAATATAATAACAATAGCATGGCGTTAAAGCCCGGTTAAGTTGTACTTATTCGTTTAATGTGGCATATTGTTTTGTACCGCGCACTATCACTGCCGAAGTGGTCCCCCGGCGCTCAGACGGCTCTGAAAAAGGCAGAGGAGAGAGGGTGGGTTAGTGGGAATAAGTTAACATACTCTGTTGCACTATCCTCGCTAGCAAATAGTTTCACGCCCTAATGAATAAAATGAATATTTTTAATGAAGATCGGCTCGTGAGACTAAATTATGTTTTTAAAACAGGTACATCCTTCCCTACTGTCAATGGCACAATTTTCAGACCCCGGTCGACTGATTTTTTAACTGCCAGGAGCAGCTACTTCTAAACAACTTCATGACCCTCACCATTTTATGGGACAATCGCTGAGGACCAATATGCCCTTACGCGGTACTAGCGGCTAGAAGCAACATACCAACCATTATGGTGGTGTAATGCCTCGTTGTTGGAACAGCCTTCCGATTATCAGTGCGACCATAGTGCTTCTTTTATCATAAACCAACACCGTGTGTACCGCAAAGGAACAGCGCGTGACTCAAGATGAACTTTTGCGGATCGACAGCAAAGACAAATGCAAATCGCTGAATATTCTCTAAACATTTGATGTCAAATAAAAGTACTTTATGAAATGTACAATCTTGCTGTTTGCTTTTAAATCACAGTTTCATATTCCGAATTGTGGCGCGCTGTGTTGTGAGATGATGTGTGTTGTTTTCCGGGTTCTGTGTAAAGTCGCGTAGGACTGGAGACGACTGGGCGCGTTTGGCTATGCACCCTCTAACGTCACGGAGAGAGACGGGGAATATGAATGCTTTGATAATGTCAGGCTTAGGGGCGGGAGATATGATTTAGTGTCACAAAAGCAGGTCAGCCAGGTCGATGGGGCAAGTGATAGAATTATCACATAATGTCGGCGCACAGCAGCCTGATTTATCGTTTGCTTAGTAGACAAAAAGTCGGGTAAGGCCCATAGGAAATTGTAATGTCAACGGACATAACGAGGGTTCTTAGAATATTTTCAACCTGACAACGAACAATACGAACAGCGTTCTCAGAACACGCCTAAGGACACAGCGAGTGTTCTTAGCTCAATTTTAGCTTGCTTGCGAACAAAACGGACACATACTCCGTCCTCAGAACACCCCACCATTTAGTTTATATAGAACATTTCAGAACAGCCGTGTTGTCCGCAGACAAATCGAACACAACAAAAGTGTCTAGCATATAAAAAAAACAGAACATTGAACCTATCTCATACTCCCCCACCCTCCCCAAACACTCCTACACACCAACACACTCCACTAAATACAATTTTTAATCCAACTTTCACCGCGCTGTCTGCGGTCATTGGCGAATGCAAGATGGCGGGTGCCACAGAAAATCTGACGCGCTTCACGCACCACGCCGTCCAATCAGCGAACATGTCGCATGTCCGCGGAGCGAACCGGGAAGTCCGTCCGCGGAGCGAAGGGAGATATCACAAATTTGTTTGCCTTACATTTTGGTCATTTAAAAAAAAACTACTGGACGGATTTACACCAAATTTGCAAAAGCACGCTTTCAGGACCATGCCCCCGCTCCTGCCGCAAATTTGGTGTAAATCCGACCAGCGGTTTGGGCTGTCGGTGCGCGCAAAGTTTTTTCCCATTATGTCTATGGGGAAAAAACAAAAGTTTTGGGACACCCCCTATAACTTTGCCCTCCCTGGACCAAACCTCTCCAAATTCAGAGTGGGCCATATATTTGGTGAGGATTCGTCCAGAGGGAGCAAAGTTATAAGCCACCCAAAAAATGCTCTTCCTATGGAAAAACCAACTTAACCATAACTACATGGACGCTAACGCGTCCATGTAATATATATATATGTATTCAGTGAAAAAACTTTGTTAAAAGGGACGTTATGGTTAAGTTGCGCTACTAAAAACCTATCAAATTCAGTAAAAACACTTTGTTATGGGGATGTTATGGTTCAAAGTAAAACCGAAAACCCCCTGAAATTCGGCAGTTATGGTAAGATAAGCAACCATAACTCGCGCCACTGTGCACTGCTAACACTAACACTAACAACCAGGACATCAAAGATGATATCACAAATGTCATTGATGTAATCAACTGAATCAGAACATCTAGTGTAGAAATGGCCATGCACATCAATGTGTAACATTCCCAAAAAAATGTTCAAGTCTTTACGCCAATTCCTCAATCAATATGTGAAAAGCAAAGACAAAATCAAAATTAAACTACTGCAAAATATGGATGCTTGTCCATTACGCAAGTACACAGGACTACAAGGACATTCATTGGCCTGCATTACAGGACCTACTTGCAAAACACCCTTCCATGATATCAAAAGGATATCAACACATCATGCAAGTATTAGAAATCTAGTTTATAAACTGTACTATGCTAAAAGTCCTGCTTTAGCACTAGCCAATTTAAATAACATTTTTCTACATGGTACAGCAAAAGACCTAGTAGAAGAAATCGACTATATCCAGACAAAATATTTTGGAATTGAAACCCACTTACAAGATGAATTAGCTGTAAACTAACTTTGAAACAAATCTGCACATGGCAACCTTTCACTACACAAATACAAAAAAAAAATACTAAAATTTGAAAGTACTTCAGCTGAAGTACCAAACCACATGTGTGTATATTGCCGCTGAACTTTTTATAAAAGTAACAAAAAAACTGCAGACGTATCATACAAAATAGAAGACAATGAAGATTCTAAATGGTTTGAATTAGCTCTCTACCTTATAGCAGAAACCAAATACGAAATAACTGACCCCATAATACTTTGCAGTTACTGCACTACAAAACTTGACAACAACCAAACTCCTTCACGTGCTATCAGAAATAGCTAATTATTCCCACTACCAAAACCCTTGTAACAACTCAATTTATATGAGAGCATCATAATTCAAACAGTGCACCCATTTCAAGCAATAATACGCCTTCAACCAAAAACTGCAAAATTACTTCCCTCTGAATTAGTAAAAGGTATTCGTGGAAATGTAGTGTATTTACCATTAGATCTAAAAGAAAATGTGCACACTCTAGGAGTGCAACGTCCAATGCAGCAATATTTAATTATCTTGGTAAATGGAGTACCTACAAAAGACAAAAAAAATTGGCAACAACTGGTAGATTTACATAAAGTTAGAGAAGCCCTGCAATATCTTAAAGAGAATAATGAATATTGCAAAGAAATTAATATTGAAGAAAAACTTGAAAGATACAAGATAAATAATTCAAGAGACACAAGAAGCTGGTCAATTTGAACTCCTACATCCTGCAACAATATCAAACACTTTAGACAATTATACAATTCATCCATTGCACTCTAATGACACCATAGAAGATGCACTGGAAACGTACCAAATGCGTCAAACAAAAGGATCACCAATCAGCATATGGGAAAAAAGTATAGAAGCACGTGCTTTTCCTCTACTCTTTCCTACTGGCAAAGGAGGAAGATACGATGATAGACCTATCCAAATATCAGCATCAGAATATCGCTCATTACGAATGTATTCTGAAGATCCCAGATTTCGACAAATTGTGAAAAACATATTCGACCTACTCTTTGAAAGTGAACTAACAACTTTATGTTACGGAGTTGCACACATATTAAAATCAGGATCACACTTTCAAAATATGACAGCTACAAAATTATTACAAAACATTCAACAAAAATCTGAGGTTTTACAAGCAAATCTTACAAATCTATTAGCAAATATGTGTGGTACTAAAGAGTACTGGTTTCAACGTCATGGAGATGTACGTTGTATGATCAGAAACCTTAGTCCACCCACTTGGTTTATTACATAAAGTTGTGCAGAATATGCATGGGAAGATTTACATGCTTTCCTACGCATATCAAACGAAAACAAAACAAACATAGATATACTAACACCTGGAGAACTTTGTTTACAGGATCCTGTTAATGTTTCAAGATATTTTCACCATCGCTTCATTGCTATGCTACATTTTATTTGTAACAAAACTATTCCTCCCCTTGGAGAAGTGCAACACTTCTTTTGGAGAAAAGAATACCAAGCCAGAGGAGCACTGCATGTCCACATGCTTTTATGGATTAAAGATGCTCCTAAATTTGGTCAAGACAGTGATGCCACTGTTTTACAGTTTATTGAAAAATATGTCACTTGTGAAATTCCATCAGAATCCGCAAATAGTGATCTTCATGCAAAATTTTACAATTCCAAAGACACAAATGTGGCAAATATTGTCGTCGCAAATACAAAAACAAAGGGAAATACTACACCAAATGCCGATTTGGTTTCTCTAGACCAGTTACAAATACAGGTCAAGTGAACAAACCCATGTCTTCAGTTAGACATAGGGCCTCATTACGACTCAGGCGGTAAGGTGTTTACGGCGGCGTAAACAGCGCCGACCCTTACCGCCTGATTCCGAGGTCCCTTAGCGCCATGGAGGGTTTAACACCTGCTTTTAGCAGGTGTTAAAATCCATGGCGCTAAGGGACCTTGATGTTAATTACGCCACCGTAATTTACGGTGGCGTAATTAACGCCTTCCCCACTCCCATTATGCCCTATGGGGCAAAAATGGGAATGGGGAAGGGTAAATGGGGATTGGGGACTTACCGCCCCGCCAACCTCGGAATGGGGCGGTAAGTCCGCCAACCACCATGGCGTAAACATAGTTTATGCCATGGTGGTAAAGGTACGACCCAGGCGGTAACTTACCGCCTGGGTCGTAATGAGGCCCATAGTGTTAAAGGTAAGTCACCTAAAAATACATATTGCATAAAAATAAAAGAAGAAGAAAAATATATCAATGATTACAATGCAATCATTGCCCACTTATGTAATGCAAACATAGACGTGCAGTACATTGCAGACAATTCTACTGCAGTTGCACGATATGTCACAGCATACTTAACCAAATCAGAAAAGACAGAGCTCCAAGACCTCTGGAATGACCTGTCATCAGATAAAACAGTGTCTCAGAAATTATACAGCTTGGGCATAAAAATGCTGTCCCATAGAGAATGTGGATCCTATGAAGCAGCTGATCGATTAACTGGTACTGCATTGTATGGTAAATCTGCAAATATAGTATATAGAAACAATAGCCAAACAAGATCCCAACAGCCAAGACATTTTAAAAAACAATTTATTGGACACATACTACCCAAACAGGAGTACCACTTTGGAAACCATGTGTTTATACCACATAGCCCAAAACTACACATACAAAAATAATATAAAACCTGATGAACAAAACCGTAAATACAAAGGCCCTCATTACAAGTCAGGCTTTAAGGCACCGTCAACCCTTAATGCCTGATTCACACTTTAACGCCTGCTTTTTGCAGGCGTTAAAGTCCAAGGCGCTAAGTGACCTTGGTGCTAATTACGGCACCGTAATTTACGGTGCCGTAATTAGCGCCTTTCCCATCCCCATTATGCCCTATGGGGCAAAAATGGGAATGGGGAAGGGCAAATGGTGAATGGGGAATTACCGCCCCACTCACCTTGGAATGGGGCGGTAATTCCGCCATCCACCATGGCGGAATCCGGCATGGACCATGGTGCTAATAGCACCATGGTACACCGCCTGACTTGTAATGAGGGCCAAAGTGACAAACTGTGAAGGCAGCTTAGTAAAACTCACCAAACCAAATTTAATTAATCATATCAAATTGTCATTAAAGACTCCTCAACATAAAGAAGTATATTACATGTCCCTGCTACAACTCTTTAAACCATGGAGAAAAGAAGAAGAAATACTACATAACTATGACTCATATGAAGACGCTTTCAAAGCAAATGAAAGCAGTGTAACTGATGTAAACTTTGCACAGTACAAAACTATGTTGCACAATGAACAGCAACACAAAGAAGAACTCCAGGCCCAACTAGATAAGGACACTCCTGACAGTAGTCAACCTTCTATCACAGGAAGCCAAGAACCACTGGGAGACCCACTAATAACAAATGAGGCAGAAATAGCTATGATAGAAGTAGAAAGCACCATGTGTCAGTATGAAGAAAAAGAAGACTTAACTATACTACAATCAAAGCTAAACAATGAGCAACGTAGCATTTTTCAAGAAGTAACAAAAGAAATTGCACATGGTGTACAACATGAAAACAAAGAATGCACCTGTCAAAATTACAATCCTATACTATTGTATGTCAGTGGTGAAGTTGGTTCTGGCAAAACATTCCTAATCAAAATCATCAGTAAGTTCCTTCAACAATTGACAAACAACAAACTGTCAGCTGTTGTCACTGCCCCCACAGGTTTAGCTGCCTACAACATAGGTGGTGTCACTTTACACTGATTACTACTCCTGCCAGTAGAACACCAAAACAAATTAGATTATTGAAAACTTTCTGCAGAAGCTGCAATGGAACTATGCAGAGTATTGAAACAAATGAAACTGCTACTAATAGATGAAGTGAGCATGGTGTCCAACCTAATGTTGGCTTTGATTCACCTCAGATTACAAGAAGTACTCAAAACAAACTATGAAGAGCTCTTTGCAGGAAAACACATTATTGTTTTCGGAGATCTTCTTCAATTGACACCAGTAAAAGGTGAGCCTATTTTTAAAACATTAGGACACAAACTCTGCTGTAAAACTGTTGGCAGCATTGGAAATGTCAACCTTTGGCAACATTTCCAATACAGAGAATTAACAGAAAACATGCGCCAATCTCCAGATCTCACTTATGCCAACATCTTAAAAAGTATCAGAGTTGGTATACTTTCTAAAGAAGCAGAATCAATATTGAAAACCCGGCACATTCATGCACTTTATGGTATAATGCATGTGCTACAGATGTTATGGAACAATTAGCCCACAAAAATGTCAATTGTATGGCCTTAATGCCAACTCTTGCAAGCTGTTTCAAATTCAATGAAATAATGTTAAGTAAAGAAATGCAACCAATAATGGAGATTAGCGCCACAGACAAACTTGATGTATATGGTATGACACTACCTATGTGTGACCAAGCCACAACAAGTCTAAATAGTTTAATAAAATCAATCTCAAACACAGCAGGCTTGGAAAAGATATTAAAATTATCCTTAAATTGCAGAGTAATGCTGAAACGTAACCTTGACGTGGACCCAGGACTAGTTAATCGAGCACTGGGTACAGTTGTTGGCTTTCAAACATACCCACGTGACAACAAAATTCAGTTTGTCAATATTCTCTTTGACAAACTTTCAGAAGTAAAAAGAATAGGATGCTCAACAGCTCGATTCCTTCTCTTCAAAGACATGTATGTACGCAGAGAACAATTTTCTCTGACTCTTGCATACGTAATCACCATTCATAAATCACAAGGTCTTACCCTAGACAAAGCAATGATAGACATTGGTAACACAGTCTTTAAAGAAGGCATGAGCTACGTAGCACTATCACGCTTATGTACACTGTAAGGTCTATTTCTAATCAACTTTGATGCAAGTAAAATAAATGCTGATATTCCTTACATTTTAGAATACAATAGACTTTGTTCACTATACACTCCACATCTAAACACATATTCTGTTCCACAAAAAGTAAAACATTATAAAAGAAAAATAAATCAAACAGAAAAGCAACAGGATGTCACTGCAAATCCTCCAAAGAGAGTAAAAGAAAGTAATACTTCATCAAGTGCCACAAGCAAAAAAGAATCAATTAGGGAAAGTAAACCAGGTACTTCTTCAAAGAAGGAAGACACACTCCAAAAAAAGCAGTCAGATACAGAACTACCTGGTCTATTTTAGAGTTGGTGTATAGTTGGTGTAAGTTGCTACGCAAATGTAGCAATGAATATTCTATTTCAATTACCACCAATTGTTGAGAACATTTACTTACACAGTACAGACCCATTGTGTTTGCAAATGTTAGTACTTCACAGAAATGCAGCAAACAATCCTTACAACACGTATAGTGTTTATGGAAGAAGACAACAATTGGACTACTGTGCTGCAATGGTGAAATTCACTATAAACTCACAGGAAGATCCACAAGAATTTCTAATGTACTTACTATTAGTACTGGAAAACAAAAACATACCTATAAATGAAATCTTCCAGATTTCATACATGTGGAAACATACATGCACTCTCTGCAACAATGTGACACAAGAACAAATCTCCAGTGAACGCTTTGTGTATATATCAATACCTTATTGTGCATCCGTTCCATTTCAGCAACTTGTACAAAATGCAAACCACCGTAGATTATGCTCGACCTGCAATTCAGATAATCGCTCCACGTTAGTAATACAAACACATAGTAAATACGTAATACTAATGCTTCTACATTACAATGCAGATGGTACCAAAAAGAACTGCAAGCTGACTGGATTCACACATGGTCAAATATCACTTGGTAGGAAAACCTTCACAACAATAGGTATAATCTACCACGCAGGAGCCACAAACAACTCAGGGCACTACACTGCATATATAAAAAAGAAATGTGGATGGTTTGAATGTAATGATAGTACTGTTACTCTAAAGCAGAGATTACCAGCAAATCTTACAAACGCTTATTTAATGTTCTTAAAAACAAAATTTGATAACTAAACTGTACTTAAACCTTAAGTACACTTGTACTAAAAAATATAAACCCTCACAATAATCCAAAAGCTATCTAACTGCCCAAGATGCTACAACAACTAATCAGATAAATTAATACCACTCAAATAGAGCAAAAAATATAGTTAGAATACGCCAATTGGTATCTGTCCCAAACTTTAGAAGTATCCAAATAAGAGCAAAAAATAGACAGTTAGAATACGCCAATTGGTATCTAACTGTCCCAAAATTTAGAAATATCCAAATAGATAAAGCAATACCATGAAATTATATCAAAAAATGAACAGTTAGAATACGCCTTCTGGTATTTAACTGCTCCAAAATTTTACAATATCCAAACAAATACCTAATATCTTACTGCTCCCAAAAACTGGAACAATCCAATGTATAAAGCATTAGCCAGAAACAACAAGTAAACACTGAAAACAAACAAACAAATACACTGCAGCATAACAGAAAAAGTTTTTTTTTAATCCAACATGGATTTTTTTTCTCCCACAGACACAATGATTTTAGCAACAAACACAGAAACTGAGCAAATTGCACAGTACTCTGGTTTGTCATCTACTAAATATGAGGGTAAAAAAAAAGAAAGAAATTGTGATTGTACAATGTAATAAGTCTTTATAAAATACTAATACTAACATGCTATTTTCTTTTATCACAGAAATGAACAAGAAAAACATGGACTCCCGTTACTAAACCAAATAGTGAGTATAACATGATAAATACAACCATCGCAGCATATCACACCCATACTGCCTTATAACATTGTTCCTTATAAATTTGTTTTTGATCCAAAGTTATAAGCCACTATGAGAGTGATATGCTGCGGTGCTTGTGGCCAGGGCATAGACTCTTGGGTGCATGGCATATGGGTGTGATATGCTGCGGTGGTTGTGGCCAGGGTATAGAATGTTGGGTGCATGGCCATTTGGCCATGCACCCAAGACTCTATGCCCTGACAACAACCACCACAGCATATCACACCCATAGATTCAAGCATTTCAACCATTTTAGGAATTTCTTAGACCACATTCAACTTGCCAGAGGACGATACGGACAGCGTCATCAGGACACCCCCATTTTCTTTATGTACGAACATTTCAGAACACCGCAAGTGTTCTTAGAACACTTTCAGCTTGACAACAAACAATACAGACAACGTCTTCAGGACACCCCCTGCGAACATTCCAGGACCCCACGCGTCTTCTTAGAACACTTTCAACTTGACACCGAATCCATTCTCTTTATTTACGAACATTTCAGAACAGCCGTGTTGTCCGCAGACAAATCGAACACAACAAAAGCGTCTAGCACATAAAGAAAATACAACATTGCACCTATCTCATACTCACCCACCGTCCCCAAACACTTTTACACTTGTGATGTCATCTTTGATGTCCTGGGTGTTCGTCTTAGCAGTGCACGGTGGTGGCGCGAGTTATGGTTGCTTAGCTTACCATAACTGGCGAATTTCAAGGGTTTTTCGGATTTACTTGGAACCATAAGGTCCCTTTGACAAAGTTTTTTCACTGAATTTCATAGGTTTTTAGTAGTGCAACTTAACCATAATGTCCCTTTAACAAAGTTTTCTCATTGAATTTCATAGGTTTTTATTAGTGCAACTTAACCATAACGTCCCTGTAACATTTTTTTTTAACTACATTTTAACGGTTTTTATTACTGCAACGTCACCATTACATCCTTTTCAATAGATGAAGACCACTAACATATTATGTCCTCAAAGTAGGAACGCCGGGTGGTAAAAAAAGAAAAAAAGATTTTCCTTACTACACCGGGATGCCTGCAGCGTCCCGGTATAGGAAGGAACATCTTTTACCAAGATGGCCACCATGGAAAGGGAAGGCGGGGTGTATAAAGAGAACACAACAGGGCATGAGTGGGGGGTGGGGGGGGGACAGGGGAGACACATGGGCATGAGCGCAGGGTGAGAGGGAACAGGGTACCAACGGGGCATGAGCAGGGGGTGGGTGGGAAAGGAAGGAAACACAGGGCATGAGCGGGGTGGGGGGAACACGAGAGAGACACAGGGCATGAGCAGTGGGTGGGGAGGAACATGAGGGAGACACGGGGTATGAGCGGGGGGTGGGGAGGAACACGAGGGAGACACGGGCCATGAGCGGGGGGGATACAGGGCACACACAGGACATGAGCGGGGGTGGGGGGAAAGGAGAGAGACAAGGGGCATGAGCGGGGGGTGGGGGGAAGATGAGGGAGACACGGAGCATGAGCGGGGAGGTGGGGGGTAACACGAGGGAAACACGGGGAATGAACGGGGGTGGGGGGAACACAAGGGAGACACGGAGCATGAGCGGGGGGTGGGGGCAACAGGAAAAACATCGGGCAGGAGTGGGGGCAACTGGAGAGACACGGGGATTGAGCGGGGGGTGAGGGGGTACACGATGGAGACAGGGCATGAGAGTAGGGGCTGGGGGGAACACGAGGGAGACACGGGGCATGAGCGGGGGTGGGGGCAACAGGAGACACACGGGGCATGAGCGGGGGGTGAGGGGGTACACGAGGGAGACACGGGGCATGAGCGAAGGGGTGGGGGGAACACGAGGGAGACACGGGGCATGAGTGGGGGTGGGGGAACATGGCACACACAGGGCATGAGCAGGGGTGAGGGAACAGGGCGCATACGCGGGGCATGAGCGGGGGTGGGGGAAGGGGAGAGACACACGGGGCATGAGTGGGGGGTGGGCGGAAAGGAGGGAGACACGGGGCATGAGCGGGGGGTGTGGGGGAAGGGGAGTGACACACGGGGCATGAGCGGGGGGTGGGGGGAAAGGAGGGAGACACGGGGCATGAGTGGGCGGTGGGGGGGAAGGGGAGAGACACACGGGGCATGAACGGGGGGTGGGGAGAAGAGGAGAGACACACGGGGCATGAGCGGGGGTGGGGGCTTAGGGGAGAGACACACGGGGCATGAGCGGTGTTAGGGGGAAGGGGAGAGAGACACGGGGCATGAGCAGGGGTGGGGGGAAGGGGAGAGACACACGGGGCATGAGCGGGGGGTGGGGGAAAGGAGGGAGACACGGGGCATGAGCGGGGGGTGGGGGGAAGGGGCGAGAGACACAGGGCATGAGCGGTGGGTGGGGGGCAGGGGAGAGAGACACAGGGCATGAGCAGGGGTGGGGGAAGAGACACACGGGGCATGAGTGGGGGTGGGGGGAAAGGAGGGAGACACAGGGCATGAGCGGGGGTTGGTGGGAAAATGAGGGAGACACGGGGCATGAGCGGGGGTGGGCGGAAAGGAGGGAGACACGGGGCATGAGCGGGGGGCGTGGGGGAAGGGGAGTGACACACGGGGCATGAGCGGGGGGTGGGGGGAAAGGAGGGAGACACGGGGCATGAGTGGGCGGTGGGGGGGAAGGGGAGAGACACACGGGGCGTGAGCGGGGGGTGGGGAGAAGAGGAGAGACACACGGGGCATGAGCGGGTGTGGGGGCTTAGGGGAGAGACACACGGGGCATGAGCGGTGTTAGGGGGAAGGGGAGAGAGACACGGGGCATGAGCAGGGGTGGGGGGAACGGGAGAGACACACGGGGCATGAGCAGGGGGTGGGGGAAAGGAGGGAGACACGGGGCATGAGCGGGGGGTGGGGGGAAGGGGCGAGAGACACAGGGCATGAGCGGTGGGTGGGGGGCAGGGGAGAGAGACACAGGGCATGAGCGGGGGTGGGGGAAGAGACACACGGGGCATGAGTGGGGGTGGGGGGAAAGGAGGGAGACACAGGGCATGTGCGGGGGTTGGGGGGAAAATGAGGGAGACACGGGCATGAGCGGGGGTGGGGGGAACAGGGTGCACACGGGGCATGAGCGGGGGTGGGGGGAAGAGGGCACACACAGGGCATGAATGGGGGTGGGGGAACAGGGCGCACACACGGGGCATGAGTGGGGGTGGGGGGGAACAGGGGAGACACACGGGGCATGAATGGGGGTGGTGGGAAAGGAAGGAGCCACGGGGCATGAGCGGGGGGTGGGGGTTAACACAAGGGAGACATGGGGCATGAGCGGGTGGGGGGGTAACAGGGGAGACAGGGCATGGGTGGGGGGTAACACGAGGGAGACACGGGCATGAGCGGGGGGTGGGGGGTAACACAAGGGAGACACAGGGCATGAGTGGGGGTGGGGAGTAACAGGGGAGACAGGTCATGAGCGGGGGGTGGGGAAACAAGGGAGACACGGGGCATTAGCGGGGGTGGAGGGGAAGTGGAGGGGAAGTGGAAGTGGAGAGAGACACGGGGCATGAGCGGGGGGTGGGGGGAGCAGTAGGGAGACACAGGGCATGAGCGGGGGGTGGGTGGCGGGAGGGATAGAGACACGGGGTATGAGTGGGAGGCGGGCGGCGGGAGGGATAGAGACACGGGGCATGAGCGGGAGGTGGGCGGCGGGAGGGATAGAGACACGGGGCATGAGCGGGGGGTGGGCGGCGGGAGGGATAGAGACACGGGGCATGAGCGGGGGGTGGGTGGCGGGAGGGATAGAGACACGGGGCATGAGTGGGAGGCGGGCGGCGGGAGGGATAGAGACACGGGGCATGAGCGGGGGGTGGGCGGCGGAGGGATAGAGACACGGGGCATGAGCGGGGGGTGGGAGGGATAGAGACACGGGGCATGAGCAGGGGGTGGGCGGCGGCATGGGATAGAGACACAGGGCATGATGGGCGGCGGGAGGGATAGAGACACAGGGCATGAGCAGGGGAGGGATAGAGACACGGGAATGAGTGGGGGAGGGATAGAAACATGGGGCATGAGCGGGAGGAGGGATAGAGACACAGGGCATGAACGGGGGAGGGCGGCGGGAGGGATAGACACACGGGGCATGAGCGGATGGGGTGGGCGTCAGGAGAAATAGACACACGGGGCATGAGCGGGGGGTGGGCGGGAGGAATAGACACACGGGGCATGAGCGGGGGGTGGCCGGCGGCAGGAGGGATAGACACACAGGGCATGAGCGGGGGGTCGGGGGGTGGGGGGGAGGGCAGACACATACGGGGCATGAGCGGGGGTGGGGAGAGGGGAGAGACACGCGGGGGGTGGGCAGCGGGAGGGATAGAGACGCAGGCATGAGAGGGGGGTGGGCTGCGGGAGGGATAGAGACACGGGGCATGAGCGGGGGGTGGACGGCAGCAGGAGGGATAGAGACACGGGGCATGAGCGGGGGGTGGGCGGCGTGAGGGATAGACACACGGGGCATGAGCGGGGGGTCGGGGTGGGGGGGAGGAGAGAGACACACAGGGCATGAGCGGGGGGTGGGCGGCGGGAGGGATAGAGACACGGGGCATGAGAGGGGGGTGGGCGGTGGGAGGGATAGAGACACAGGGCATGAGCGGGGGTGTGCGGCGTGAGTGATAGATACACGGGGCATGAGCGGCGGGAGGGATAGAAACACGGGGAATGAGCGGGGGTGGGCGGCGGGAGGGATAGACACACGGGGCATGAGCGGGGGGCGGCGGGAGGGATAGACACATGGGGCATGAGCGGGGGTTGGGCGGCGGTAGGGATAGACACAAGACACACGGGGCATGAGCGGGGGTGAGCTGCGGGAGGGATAGAGACACGGGGTATGAGCGGGGGTGGGCGGCGGGAGGGATAGACACACGGGGCATGACCGGGGGGTGGGCGGCAGGAGGGATAGAGACACGGGGCATAAGCAGGGGTTGGGCAGGAGGGAGAGAGACACACGGGGCATGAGCGGGGGTGGGCGGGAGGGGGAGAGACACACGGGGCATGAGCGGGGGGGCGGGAGGGGGAGAGACACACAGGGAATGAGAGGGCGACGGGCGGGAGGGGGCGAGACACACGGGGCATGAGCGGGGGGTGGGCGGAAGGGGGAGAGACACACAGGGCTTGAGCGGGGGGTGGGGGGAAGGGGAGAGAGACACAGGCCATGAGCGGGGGATGGGAGGGAAGGGGAGAGAGACATGGGGCATGAGCAGGGGGTGGGGGGAAAGGGGAGAGAGACACAGGGCATGAGCGGGGGGTGGGGGAAGGGGAGAGAGACACAGGGCATGAGCAGGGGGTGGGGGGTAGGGGAGAGAGACACAGGGCATGAGCGGGGGTGGGGGGGAGAGACACACGGGGCATGAGCAGGGGTGGGGGCAAAGGAGGGAGACACGGGCATGAGCAGGGGGTGGGGGGTTAACACAAGGGAGACACGGGGCATGATCGGGTGGTGGGGGTTAACAGGGGAGACAGGGCATGGGTGGGGGGGTAACACAAGGGAGACACGGGGCATGAGCATGCGATGGGGGTAACACAAGGGAGACACGGGGCATGAGCAGGGGTGGGGGGTAACACAAGGGAGACACAGGGCATGAGCGGAGGGTGGGGGGTAACAGGGGAGACAGGTCATGAGCGGGGGGTGGGGGAACAGGGGAGACACGGGGCATGAGCAGGGGGTGGAGGGGAAGTGGAGAGAGATACGGGGCATGAGCGGGGGGTGGGGGAACAGTAGGGAGACACCGGGCATGAGCGGGGGATGGGCGGCGGGAGGGATAGAGACACAGGGCATGAGCGGGGGTGGGTGGCGGGAGGGATAGAGACACGGGGCATGAGCGGGGGGTGGGCGGCGGGAGGGATAGAGACACGGGGCATGAGCGGGGGGTGGGAGGTGGGAGGGATAGAGACACGGGGCATGAGCGGGGGTGGGGGGAAAGGAGGGAGACACGGGCATGAGCAGGGGGTGGGGGGTTAACACAAGGGAGACACGGGGCATGATCGGGTGGTGGGGGGTAACAGGGGAGACAGGGCATGGGTGGGGGGGTAACACAAGGGAGACACGGGGCATGAGCAGGGGATGGGGGTAACACAAGGGAGACACGGGGCATGAGCAGGGGTGGGGGGTAACACAAGGGAGACACAGGGCATGAGCGGAGGGTGGGGGGTAACAGGTGAGACAGGTCATGAGCGGGGGGGTGGGGGAACAGGGGAGACACGGGGCATGAGCAGGGGGCGGAGGGGAAGTGGAGAGAGATACGGGGCATGAGCGGGGGGTGGGGGAACAGTAGGGAGACACGGGGCATGAGCGGGGGATGGGCGGCGGGAGGGATAGAGACACAGGGCATGAGCGGGGGTGGGTGGCGGGAGGGATAGAGACACGGGGCATGAGCGGGGGATGGGCAGCAGGAGGGATAGAGACACGGGGCATGAGCGGGGGTAGGTGGCGGGAGGGATAGAGACACGGGGCATGAGCGGGGGATGGGCAGCAGGAGGGATAGAGACACTGGGCATGAGCGGGGTGCGGGCGGCGGGAGGGATAGAGACACGGGGCATGAGCGGGGGGTGGGGGAAGGAGAGAGAGACACAGGGCATGAGCGGGGGGTGGGGGGTAGGGGAGAGAGACACAGGGCATGAGCGGGGGTGGGGGGGAGAGACACGGGGCATGAGCGGGGGTGGGGGGAAAGGAGGGAGACACGGGCATGAGCGGGGGGTGGGGGGTTAACACAAGGGAGACACGGGGCATGAGCGGGTGGTGGGGGGTAACAGGGGAGACAGGGCATGGGTGGGGGGGTAACACAAGGGAGACACGGGGCATGAGCAGGGGAAGGGGGTAACACAAGGGAGACACGGGGCATGAGCTGGGGATGGGGGGTAACACAAGGGAGACACAGGGCATGAGCGGGGGGTGGGGGTAACAGGGGAGACAGGTCATGAGCGGGGGTGGGGGGAACAGGGGAGACACGGGGCATGAGCGGGGGTGGAGGGGAAGTGGAGAGAGACACGGGGCATGAGCGGGGGGTGGGGGGAACAGTAGGGAGACACGGGGCATGAGCAGGCGGTGGGCGGCGGGAGGGATAGAGACACGGGGCATGAGCGGGAGTGGGTGGCGGGAGGGATAGAGACACGGGGCATGAGCGGGGGATGGGCAGCAGGAGGGATAGAGACACGGGCATGAGCGGGGGGCGGGCGGCGGGAGGGATAGTGACACGGGGCATGAGCGGGGGGTGGGTGGCGGGAGGGATAGAGACACGGGGCATGAGCGGGGGTGGGCGGTGGGAGGGATTGAGACAAAGGGCATGAACAGGGGAGGGATAGAGACACAGGGCATGAGCGGGGGAGGGATAGAGACACGGGGCATGAGCGGGGGGTGGGCAGCGGGAGGGATAGACACACGGGGCATGAGCGGGGGGTGGGCGGGATGAATAGACACACGGGGCATGAGCGGGGGGTGGGCGGCGGGAGGGATAGACACACGGGGCATGAGTGGGGTTCGGGGGTGGGGGAGGGGAGAGACACACGGGACATGAGCGGGATGTCGGGAGGGTAGAGACACGGGGCATGAGCGGGGGGTGGACAGCGGGAGGGATAGAGACACGGGGCATGAGTGGGAGGGAGAGAGACACAAGGGGCATAAGCGGGGGGTGGGTGGGAGGGGGAGAGACACACGGGACATGAGCGGGGGGTGGGCGGCGGGAGGGATAGAGACACGGGGCATGAGCGGGGGGGTAACACAAGGGAGACACGGGGCATGAGCAGGGGATGGGGGTAACACAAGGGAGACACGGGTCATGAGCAGGGGTGGGGGGTAACACAAGGGAGACACAGGGCATGAGCGGAGGGTCTGGGGTAACAGGGGAGACAGGTCATGAGCGGGGGGTGGGGGAACAGGGGAGACACGGGGCATGAGCAGGGGGTGGAGGGGAAGTGGAGAGAGATACGGGGCATGAGCGGGGGTGGGGGAACAGTAGGGAGACACGGGGCATGAGCGGGGGATGGGCGGCGGGAGGGATAGAGACACAGGGCATGAGCGGGGGTGGGTGGCGGGAGGGATAGAGACACGGGGGGGTGGGCGGCGGGAGGGATAGAGACACGGGGCATGAGCGGGGGTGGGAGGTGGGAGGGATAGAGACACGGGGCATGAGCGGGGGTGGGGGGAAAGGAGGGAGACACAGGCATGAGCAGGGGGTGGGGGGTTAACACAAGGGAGACACGAGGCATGATCGGGTGGTGGGGGGTAACAGGGGAGACAGGGCATGGGTGGGGGGGTAACACAAGGGAGACACGGGGCATGAGCAGGGGATGGGGGTAACACAAGGGAGACACGGGGCAGGAGCAGGGGTGGGGGGTAACACAAGGGAGACACAGGGCATGAGCGGAGGGTGGGGGGTAACAGGGGAGACAGGTCATGAGCGGGGGGGTGGGGGAACAGGGGAGACACGGGGCATGAGCAGGGGGTGGAGGGGAAGTGGAGAGAGATACGGGGCATGAGCGGGGGGTGGGGGAACAGTAGGGAGACACAGGGCATGAGCGGGGGATGGGCGGCGGGAGGGATAGAGACACAGGGCATGAGCGGGGGTGGGTGGCGGGATGGATAGAGACACGGGACATGAGCGGGGGATGGGCAGCAGGAGGGATAGAGACACGGGGCATGAGCGGGGGGTAGGTGGCGGGAGGGATAGAGACACGGGGCATGAGCAGGGGATGGGCAGCAGGAGGGATAGAGACACTGGGCATGAGCGGGGTGCGGGCGGCGGGAGGGATAGAGACACGGGGCATGAGCGGGGGGTGGGGGAAGGAGAGAGAGACACAGGGCATGAGCGGGGGGTGGGGGGTAGGGGAGAGAGACACAGGGCATGAGCGGGGGTGGGGGGGAGAGACACGGGGCATGAGCGGGGGTGGGGGGAAAGGAGGGAGACACGGGCATGAGCGGGGGGTGGGGGGTTAACACAAGGGAGACACGGGGCATGAGCGGGTGGTGGGGGGTAACAGGGGAGACAGGGCATGGGTGGGGGGGTAACACAAGGGAGACACTGGGCATGAGCAGGGGAAGGGGGTAACACAAGGGAGACACGGGGCATGAGCTGGGGATGGGGGGTAACACAAGGGAGACACAGGGCATGAGCGGGGGGTGGGGGTAACAGGGGAGACAGGTCATGAGCGGGGGTGGGGGGAGGGGAACAGGGGAGACACGGGGCATGAGCGGGGGTGGAGGGGAAGTGGAGAGAGACACGGGGCATGAGCGGGGGGTGGGTGGAACAGTAGGGAGACACGGGGCATGAGCAGGCGGTGGGCGGCAGGAGGGATAGAGACATGGGCATGAGCGGGAGTGGGTGGCGGGAGGGATAGAGACACAGGGCATGAGCGGGGGATGGGCAGCAGGAGGGATAGAGACACGGGCATGAGCGGGGGGCGGGCGGCGGGAGGGATAGTGACACGGGGCATGAGCGGGGGGTGGGTGGCGGGAGGGATAGAGACACGGGGCATGAGCGGGGGTGGGCAGTGGGAGGGATTGAGACAAAGGGCATGAACAGGGGAGGGATAGAGACACAGGGCATGAGCGGGGAGGGATAGAGACACGGGGCATGAGCGGGGGGTGGGCAGCGGGAGGGATAGACACACGGGGCATGAGCGGGGGGTGGGCGGGATGAATAGACACACAGGGCATGAGCGGGGGGTGGGCGGCGGGAGGGATAGACACACGGGGCATGAGTGGGGTTCGGGGGTGGGGGAGGGGAGAGACACACGGGACATGAGCGGGATGTGGGGAGGGTAGAGACACGGGGCATGAGCGGGGGGTGGGCAGCGGGAGGGATAGAGACACGGGGCATGAGTGGGAGGGAGAGAGACACAAGGGGCATAAGCGGGTCGGTGGCATAAGCGGTTGGAGAGACACACGGGACATGAGCGGGGGGTGGGCGGCGGGAGGGATAGAGACACGGGGCATGAGCGGGGGTTGGGCGGCGGGAGGGATAGACACACGGGGCATGAGTGGGGGATGGGCGGCGGGAGGGATAGCGACATGGGGCATGAGCGGGGGGTAAGGCGGCGGGAGGGATAGACACACGGGGCATGAGCGGCAGGAGGGATAGACACACAGGGCATGAGCGGGGGGTGGGCGGCGGGGGGGGATAGACACATGGGGCATGAGCGGGGGGTGGGCGGTGGGAGCGATAGACACACGGGGTATGAGCGGGGGGGTGGGCGGCACTTGGGATAGACACATGGGCCATGAGCGGGGTGGGGGGATGGGAGAGACACACGGGGTATGAGCAGGGGTTGGGGGATGGGAGAGACACACGGGGCATGAGCGGGGGGTGGGTGGGAGTTCGAGAGACACACGGGGCATGAGCGGGGGTGGGGGCAGGGGAGAGACACACGGGGCATGAGCGGGGTTAGGGGGAGGGGAGAGACACGGGGCATGAGTGGGGGGTGGGCGGCGGGAGGGATAGAGACACGGGGCATGAGTGGGAGGGAGAGAGACACACGGGGCATGAGCGGGGGGTGGGCAGGAGGGGTAGAGACACACAGGGCATGAGCGACTGGTGAGCAGCAGGAGGGATAGACACACGGGGCATGAGCGGGGGTGGGCGGCAGGAGGGATAGAGACACGTGGTATGAGCGGAGGGTGGGGCGGCAGGAGGGATAGACACACGGGGCATGAGCGGGGGTGCGCAGCGGGAGGGATAGAGACACGTGGCATGAGCGGGGTTTGGCCGGTGGGAGGGATAGACACACGGGGCATGAGCGGCGGGAGGGATAGACACACGGGGCATGAGCGGGGGGTGGGTGGCGGGACGGATAGACACACGGGGCATGAGGGGGGGTGGGCGGCGGGAGGGATAGACACACAGGGAATGAGCGGGGGTGGGTGGCGGGTTGGATAGACACACGGGGCATGAGCGGCGGGAGGGATAGACACACGGGGGGTGGGCGGCGGGAGGGATACATGGGGCATCAGCGGGGGGTGGGCTGCAGGAGGGATAGAGACAAGGGGCATAAGCAGGGGGTGGGCGGCGGGAGGGATAGAGACACGGGGCATGAGCGGGGCGTGGGCGGCAGGAGGGATAGAGACACGGGGCATGAGCGGGGGTGGGTGGCAGGAGGGATAGAGACACGGGGCATGAGCAGGGGGTGGGAGGCGGCATGGGATAGAGACACAGGGCATGATGGGCGGCGGGAGGGATAGAGACACAGGGCATGAGCAGGGGAGGGATAGAGACACGGGAATGAGTGGGGGAGGGTAGAGACACGGGGCATGAGCGGGGGGTGGGCAGCGGGAGGGATAGAGACACGGGGCATGAGTGGGAGGGAGAGAGACACAAGGGGCATAAGCGGGGGGTGGGTGGGAGGGGGAGAGACACACGGGACATGAGCGGGGGGTGGGCGGCGGGAGGGATAGAGTCACGGGGCATGAGCGGGGTTTGGGCGGCGGGAGGGATAGACACACGGGGCATGAGTGGGGGATGGGCGGCGGGAGGGATAGAGACATGGGGCATGAGCGGGGGGTAAGGCGGCGGGAGGGATAGACACACGGGGCATGAGCGGCAGGAGGGATAGACACACAGGGCATGAGCGGGGGGTGGGCGGCAGGGGGGATAGACACATGGGGCATGAGCGGGGGGTGGGCGGTGGGAGCGATAGACACACGGGGTATGAGCGGGGGGTGGGCGGTGGGAGCGATAGACACACGGGGTATGAGCGGGGGGTGGGCGGCGGGAGGGATAGACACATGGGCCATCATGAGCGGGGTGGGGGGATGGGAGAGACACACGGGGTATGAGCGGGGGTGGGGGGATGGGAGAGACACACGGGGTATGAGCGGGGGGTGGGTGGGAGTTTGAGAGACACACGGGGCATGAGCGGGGGTGAGGGCAGGGGAGAGACACACGGGGCATGAGCAGGGTTAGGGGGAGGGGAGAGACACGGGCATGAGTGGGGGGTTGGCGGCGGGAGGGATAGAGACACGGGGCATGAGTGGGAGGGAGAGAGACACATGGGGCATGAGCGGGGGGTGGGCAGGAGGGGTAGAGACACACAGGGCATGAGCGAGGGGTGTGCAGCAGGAGGGATAGACACACGGGGCATGAGCGGGGGTGGGCGGCAGGAGGGATAGAGACACGTGGTATGAGCAGAGGGTGGGCGGCAGGAGGGATAGACACACGGGGCATGAGCGGGGGTGGGCAGCGGGAGGGATAGAGACACGTGGCATGAGCGGGGTTTGGCTGGTGGGAGGGATAGACACACGGGGCATGAGCGGCGGGAGGGATAGACACACGGGGCATGAGCGGGGGGTGGGTGGCGGGACGGATTGACACACGGGGCATGAGGGGGGGTAGGCGGCGGGAGGGATAGACACACAGGGCATGAGTGAGAGTGAGCAGCGGGATGGATAGAGACACGGGGTATGAGCGGGGGGTGGGCGGCGGGAGGGATAGACACACGGGGCATGAGCAGGGGGTGGGCGGCGGGAGGGATAGACACACGGGCATGAGCGGCGGGAGGGATAGACACACGGGGGGTGGGCGGCGGGAGGGATACACAGGGCATCAGTGGGGGGTGGGCTGCAGGAGGGATAGAGACAAGGGGCATAAGCGGGGGGTGGGCGGTGGGAGGGATAGAGACATGGGGCATGAGCGGGGCGTGGGCGGCGGGAGGGATAGAGACATGGGCCATGAGCGGGGGTGGGTGGCAGGAGGGATAGACACACGGGGCATGATCGGGGGTGGGCGGCGGGAGGGATAGACACACGGGGCATGAGCAGGGGTTGGGCGGCGGGAGGGATAGAGACATGGGGCATGAGTGGGAGGGAGTGAAAAACATCGGGCATGAGCGGGGGTGGGCGGGAGGGGGAGAGACACACGGGGCATGACCGTGGGTGAGCGGCGGGAGGGATAGAGAAACGGGGTATGAGCGGGGGGTGGGCGGGGGGAGGGATAGACACACGGGGCATGAGCAGGGGGTGGGCAGCGGGAGGGATAGAGACACGGGGCATAAGCGGGGGTGGGCGACGGGAGGGATAGCGACACAGGGCATGAGTGGGGGGTGGGCGGCGGGATGGATAGAGACACAGGGCATGGGTGGGCGGCGGAGGGATAGAGACACGGGGCATGAGCGGGGGGTGGGCGGGAGGGAGGGATAGACACACAGGGCATGAGCGGGATGGAGAGAGACACATGGGGCATGAGCAGGGGTGGGCAGGAGGGAGAGAAACACACGGGGCATGAGCGGGGGGTGGGCGTCAGGGAGAGATACACACGGGGCATGAGCAGGGGGTGGGCGGGAGGGGGAGAGACACACGGGGCATGAGCGGGGAGTGGGAGGGAGGGGGAGAGACACACGGGGCATGAGCGGGGGGTGGGCGGGGCAGGGGGAGAGATACACGGGGCATGAGCGTGGTGTGGCCGGGTGGGGGAGAGACACACGGGGCATGAACGGGGGTGGGGGCTTAGGGGAGAGACACACGGGGCATGAGCGGGGTTGGGGGGAAGGGGAGAGAGACACGGGGCATGAGCAGGGGTGGGGGGAAGGGGAGAGAAACACGGGGCTTGAGCGGGGGGTGGGGGAAAGGAGGGAGACACGGGGCATGAGCGGGGGATGGGGGGAAGGGGCGAGAGACACAGGGCATGAGCGGGGGGCGGGGGGGTAGGGGAGAGAGACACAGGGCATGAGCAGGGGTTGGGGGGAGAGACACACAGGGCATGAGCGGGGGTGGGGGAAAGGAGGGAGACACAGGGCATGAGCGGGGGTGGGGGGAAAATGTGGGAGACACGGGGCATGAGCGGGGTGGGGGGAACAGGGTGCACACGGGGCATGAGCGGGGGTGGGGGGACAGGGCACACACAGGGCATGAGCGGGGGTGGGGGAACAGGGCGCACACACGGGGCATGAGCGGGGGTGGGGGGAACAGGGGAGACACACGGGGCATGAATGGGGGTGGGGGAAGGGGAGAGACACACGGGGGCATGAGCGGGGGGTAGGGGGAAAAGAGGGAGACACGGGGCATGAGCGGGGAATGTGGGGGAAGGGGAGAGACATACGGGACATGAGCGGGGGTGGGGGGGAAAGGAGGGGGACACGGGGCAGGAGTGGGCGTGGGGGGGAAGGGGAGAGACACACAGGGCATGAGCGGGGGGTAGGGAGAAGAGGAGAGACACACGGGGCATGAGCGGGGTTGGGGGGAAGGGAGAGAGACACGGGGCATGAGCGGGGTTGGGGGGGAAGGGGAGAGAGACATGGGACATGAGCGGGGGGTGGGGGAAAGGAGGGAGACACGGGGCAGGAATGGGCATGGGGGAAGGGGAGAGACACACGGGGCGTGAGCAGGGTGTAGGGAGAAGAGGAGAGACACACGGAGCATGAGCGGGGGGTGGGGGGAAGGGGAGAGACACACGGGGCATGAGCGGGGGGTGGGGGGAAAGAGGGAGACAAGGAACAGGAGTGGGCATGGGGGGGAAGGGGAGAGACACACAGGGCATGAGCGGGGGGGTAGGGAGAAGAGGAGAGACACACAGGGCATGAGCGGGAGGTTGGGGGGAAGGGGAGAGACACGCGGGGCTGAGCGGGGTTGGGGGAAGGTGTGAGAGACACGGGGCATGAGCAGGGGTGGGGGGAAGGGGAGAGACACATGGGGCATGAGCAGGAGGTGGGGGGAAGGGTAGAGACACACAGGACATGAGTGGGGGGTGGGGGGTAGGGGAGAGAGACACGGGGCATGAGCGGGGGGTGGGGGAAGGGGAGAGAGACACGGGGCATGAGCGGGGTGTGGGGGGGAAGGGGCGAGAGACACAGGGCATGAGCGGGGGGTAGGGGAGAGAGACACAGGGCATGAGCGGGGATGGGGGAGAGACACACGGGGCATGAGCAGGGGTTTGGGGGAAGGAGGGAGACACGGGGCATGAGCGGGGGGTGGGGGGTTAACACAAGGGAGACACAGGGCATGAGCGGGTGGGTGGGGGAATCAGGGGAGACAGGGCATGAGTGGGGGGGTAACACGAGGGAGACACGGGGCATGAGCGAGGGGTGGGGGGGTAACACAAGGGAGACATGGGGCATGAGCTGGGGGTGAGGGGTAACACAAGGGAGACATAGGGCATGAGCGGGGGTGGAGGGTAACAGGGGAGAAAGGTCATGAGCGGGGGGTGGGGGGAACAAGGGAGACACGGGCATGAGCGGGGGGTGGAAGGGAAGTGGAGGGGAAGTGGAGAGAGACACGGGGCATGAGCGGGGGGTGGGGGGAACAGTAGGGCGACACAGGGCATGAGCGGGGGGTGGGGGGAACAGTAGGGAGACACGGGGCATGAGCGGCTTGTGGGCGGCGGGAGGGGATAGAGACACGGGGCATGAGTAGGTGGTGGGTGGCGGGAGGGATAGAGACACGGGGCATGAGCGGGGGGTGGGCGGCGGGAGGGATAGAGACACGGGGCATGAGCGGGGGGTGGGCGGCGGGGGAGGGATAGAGACACGGGGCATGAGCAGGGGGTGGGCGGCGGCATGGGTTAGAGACACAGGGCATGATGGGCGGCGGGAGGGATAGAGAGACAGGGCATGAGCGTGGGAGGGATAGAGACATGGGGCATGAGCGGGGTAGGGATAGAGACTCGGGGCATGCGCAGGGGGAGGGATAGAGACACAGGGCATGAGCGGGGGGAGGGCGGCGGGAGGGATAGACACACGGGGCATGAGCGGGGGGTGGGCGGCGGGAGAAATAGACACACGGGGCATGAGCGGGGGGTGGGCGGGAGGAAAAGACACACGGGGCATGAGTGGGGTGTGGCCGGCGGGAGGAATAGACACACGAGGCATGAGCGGGGGGTCAGGGGGTGGGGGGGAGGGCAAACACACATGGGGCATGAGCGGGGTTGGGGAGAGGGGAGAGACACATGGGGCATGAGCGGGGGGTGGGCAGCAGGAGGGATAGAGATGCAGGCATGAGCGGGGGGTGGGCTGCAGGAGGGATAGAGACACGGGGCATGAGCGGGGGGTGGGCGGCGTGAGGGATAGACACACGGGGCATGAGCGGGGGGTTGGGGGTGGGTGGGAGGGGAGAGACACATGGGGCATGAGCGGGGGTGGGGGGAGGAGAGAGACACACAGGGCATGAGCGGGGGGTGGGTGGCAGGAGGGATAGAGACACAGGGCATGAGAGGGGGGTGGGCAGCGGGAGGGATAGCGACACAGGGCATGAGCGGGGGGTGGGCAGCGGGAGGGATAGAGACACGGGGCATGAGAGGCGGGAGAGATAGACACACGGGGCATGAGCGGGGGGTGGGCGGCAGGATGGATAGACACACGGGGAATGAGCGGGGGGCGGGCGGGAGGGGGAGAGACACACGCGGCATGAGCGGGGGTGAGGGGGAGGGCGAGAGACAGACTGGGCATGAGCGGGCGTGGGCAGAAGGAGGAGAGACACACGGGGCATGAGCAGGGGGTGGGCGGTAAGGGAAGAGACACACAGGGCATGAGCAGGGGGTGGGGGGGAGGGGAGAGAGACACAGGGCATGAGTGGGGGTGTGAGGGAAGGGGAGAGAGACACGGGGCATGAGCGGGGGGTGGGGGGAAGGGGAGAGAGACACAGGGCATGAGCGGGGGGTGGGGGAAGGGGAGAGAGAAACAGGGCATGGGTGGGGGGTAACACAAGGGAGACACAGGGCATGAGCAGGGGATGGGGTAACACAAGGGAGACACGGGGCATGAGCTGGTGGTGGGGGGTAACACAAGGGAGACACAGGGCATGATTGGGGGGTGGGGGGTAACAGGGGAGACAGGTCATGAGCGGGGGGTGGGAGGGAACAGGGGAGACACGGGGCATGAGCGGGGGGTGGAGGGGAAGTGGAGAGAGACACGGGGCATGAGCGGGGGGTGGGGGGAACAGTAGGGAGACACGGGGCATGAGCGGGAGGTGGGCGGCGGGAGGGATAGAGACACGGGGCATGAGCGGGGTTGGGTGGCGGGAGGGATAGAGACACGGGGCATGAGCAGGGGGTGGGCAGCAGGAGGTATAGAGACACGGGGCATGAGCAGGGGGTGGGCGGCGTGAGGGATAGAGACACAGGGCATGAGCGGGGGGTGGGCGGCGGGAGGGATAGAGACACGGGGCATGAGCGGGGGTTGGGCAGCGTAGGGATAGACACACGGGGCATGAGCGGGGGATGGGCGGCGGGAAGGATAGAGACATGGGGCATGAGCGGGGGGTAAGGCGGCGGGAGGTATAGACACATGGGGCATGAGCGGCGGGAGGGATAGACACACGGGGCAGGAGCGGGGGGTAGGCAGCGGGAGGGATAGACACACGGGGCATGAGCGGCGGGTGGGCGGCTGGAGGGATAGACACACGGGACATGAGCGGGGGGGTGGACGGCGGGAGGGATAGACACTTGGGCCATGAACGGGGTGGGGGATGGGAGAGAACAGGGGAGACACGGGGCATGAGCGGGGGGTGGAGGGGAAGTGGAGAGAGACACGGGGCATGAGCGGGGGGTGGGGGAACAGTAGGGAGACACGGGGCATGAGCGGGAGGTGGGCGGCGGGAGGGATAGAGACACGGGGCAGGAGCGGGGGGTAGGCAGCGGGAGGGATAGACACACGGGGCATGAGCGGGGGCGGGCAGCAGGAGGGATAGACACACGGGGCATGAGCGGGGGTGGGCGGCAGGAGGATAGAGACACGTGGTATGAGCGGGGGGTGGGCGGCAGGAGGGATAGACACACGGGGCATGAGCGGGGGTGGGTAGCGGGAGGGATAGAAACACGGGGCATGAGCGGAGGTTGGGTGGCGGGAGGGATAGACACACGGGGCATGAGCGGCGGGAGGGATAGACACACGGGGCATGAGCGGGGGGTGGGTGGCGGGACGGATAGACACACGGGGCATGAGCGGGGGGTGGGCGGCAGGAGGGATAGACACACGAGGCATGGGCGGGCGGTGGGCGGCGGAAGGGATAGACACACAGGGCATGTGTTTGAGTGAGCGGCGGGATGGATAGAGACACGGGGTATGAGCGGGAGGTGGGCGGCGGGAGGGATAGACACACAGCGCATGAGCGGGGGGGTGTGCGGCGGGAGGGATAGACACACGGGGCATGAGCGGCGGAGGGATAGAGACATGGTGCATGAGCGTGGGGTGGGCGGCAGGAGGGATAGAGACACGGGGCATGAGCGGGGGGTGGGCGGCGGGAGGGACAGAGACATGGGGCATGAGCGGGGGGTGGGCGGTGTGAGGGATAGACACATGGGGCATGAGCGGGGCGGTCAGGGGGTGGAGGGGAGAGACACACGGGGCATGAGCGGAAGGTGGGGGGAGGGGAGAGACACACAGGGCATGAGCGGGGGTGGGGGGGAGGTGAGAGACACACAGGGCATGAGCAGGTGGTGGGTGGGAGGGGGAGAGACACATGAGGCATGAGCGGGGGTGGGGGAGAGACAAATGGGGCATGAGCGGGGGTGGGGGGAGGGGAGAGACACACAGAGCATGAGCGGGGGTTGGGGGAGGGTAGAGACACGGGGCATGAGCGGGGGGTGGGCGGCGGGATGGATAGAGACACGGGGCATGAGTGGGAGGGAGAGAGACACAAGGGGCATAAGCGGGGGGTGGGCGGGAGGGGGAGAGACACACGGGACATGAGCGGGGGGTGGGCGGCGGGAGGGATAGAGACACGGGGCATGAGCGGGGGTTGGGCGGCGGGAGGGATAGGATAGACACACGGGGCATGAGTGTGGGATTGGGCGGCGGGAGGGATAGAGACATGGGGCATGAGCGGGGGGTAAGGCGGATGGAGGGATAGACACACGGGGCATGAGCGGCGGGAGGGATAGACACACAGGGCATGAGCGGGGGGTGGGCGGTGGGAGCGATAGACACACGGGGCATGAGCGGGGGGTGGGCGACGGGAGGGATAGACATATGGGCCATGAGCGGGGTGGGGGGGATGGGAGAGACACACAGGGAATGAGCAGGGGTAGGGGGATGGGAGAGACACACGGGGCATGAGCGGGGGTGGGTGGGAGTTCGAGAGACACACGGGGCATGAGCGGGGGTGGAGGGGAGGGGAGAGACACACGGGGCATGAGCGGTGGTGGGGGGAGGGGAGAGACACACGGGGCATGAGCGGGGTTAGGGGGAGGGGAGAGACACTCGGCATGAGTGGGGGGTGGGCGGCGGGAGGGATAGAGGCACGTGGCATGAGTGGGAGGGAGAGAGACACACGGGGCATGAGCGGGGGGTGGGCAGGAGGGGGAGAGACACACAGGGCATGAGCGGGGGGTGGGCAGCAGGAGGGATAGACACACGGGGCATGAGCGGGGGGTTGGGGGTGGGGGGGAGGGGAGAGACACATGGGGCATGAGCGGGGGTGGGGGGAGGAGAGAGACACACAGGGCATGAGCGGGGGGTGGGCAGCAGGAGGGATAGAGACACAGGGCATGAGAGGGGGGTGGGCAGCGGGAGGGATAGAAACACAGGGCATGAGCGGGGGGTGGGCAGCGGGAGGGATAGAGACACGGGGCATGAGCGGCGGGAGAGATAGACACACGGGGCATGAGCGGGGGGTGGGCGGCAGGATGGATAGACACACGGGGCATGAGCGGGGGGTGGGCGGGACAGTGGGCGGGAGGGGGAGAGACACACGGGGCGTGAGCAGGGGTTGGGGGAGGGGGAGAGACACATGGGGCATGAGCAGGGGGTGGGCGGGAGGGGGAGAGACACACGGGGAATGAGTGGGGGGCGGGCGGGAGGGGGAGAGACACACGCGGCAGGAGCGGGGGTGAGGGGGGAGGGCGAGAGACAGACTGGGCATGAGCGGGGGTGGGCAGAAGGAGTAGAGACACACGGGGCATGAGCAGGGGGTGGGCGGGAAGGGAAGAGACACACAGGGCATGAGCAGGGGGTGGGGGGAGGGGAGAGAGACACAGGGCATGAGTGGGGGTGTGAGGGAAGGGGAGAGAGACACGGGTCATGAGCGGGGGGTGGGGGGAAGGGGAGAGAGACACAGGGCATGAGCGGGGGTGGGGGAAGGGGAGAGAGAAACAGGGCATGGGTGGGGGGTAACACAAGGGAGACACAGGGCATGAGCAGGGGATGGGGGTAACACAAGGGAGACACGGCGCATGAGCTGGTGGTGGGGGTAACACAAGGGAGACACAGGGCATGAGCGGGGGGTGGGGGTAACAGGGGAGACAGGTCATGAGCGGGGGGTGGGAGGGAACAGGGGAGACACGGGGCATGAGCGGGGGGTGGAGGGGAAGTGGAGAGAGACACGGGGCATGAGCGGGGGGTGGGGGGAACAGTAGGGAGACACGGGGCATGAGCGGGAGGTGGGGCGCGGGAGGGATAGAGACACGGGGCATGAGCAGGGTTGGGTGGCGGGAGGGATAGAGACACGGGGCATGAGCAGGGGGTGGGCAGCAGGAGGTATAGAGACACGGGGCATGAGCGGGGGGTGGGCGGCGTGAGGGATAGAGACACAGGGCATGAGCGGGGGGTGGGCGGCGGGAAAGATAGAGACATGGGGCATGAGCGGGGGTTGGGCAGCGGAGGGATAGACACACGGGGCATGAGCGGGGGATGGGCGGCGGGAAGGATAGAGACATGGGGCATGAGCGGGGGGTAAGGCGGCGGGAGGTATAGACACATGGGGCATGAGCGGCGGGAGGGATAGACACACGGGGCAGGAGCGGGGGTTGGGCGGCTGGAGGGATAGACACACGGGGCATGAGCGGGGGGTGGGCGGCAGGAGGGATAGACACACGAGGCATGGGCGGGCGGTGGGCGGCGGAAGGGATAGACACACAGGGCATGTGTTTGAGTGAGCGGCGGGATGGATAGAGACACGGGGTATGAGCGGGAGGTGGGCGGCGGGAGGGATAGACACACGGCGCATGAGCGGGGGGGTGTGCGGCGGGAGGGATAGACACACGGGGCATGAGCGGCGGAGGGATAGAGACATGGTGCATGAGCAGGGGGTGGGCGGCAGGAGGGATAGAGACACGGGGCATGAGCGGGGGGTGGGCGGCGGGAGGGACAGAGACATGGGGCATGAGCGGGGGGTGGGCGGTGTGAGGGATAGACACATGGGGCATGAGCGGGGCGGTCAGGGGGTGGAGGGGAGAGACACACGGGGCATGAGCGGAGGTGGGGGGAGGGGAGAGACACACAGGGCATGAGCGGGGGTGGGGGGGGAGGTGAGAGACACACAGGGCATGAGCAGGTGGTGGGTGGGAGGGGGGAGAGACACATGAGGCATGAGCGGGGGTGGGGGGAGAGACAAATGGGGCATGAGCGGGGGTGGGGGGAGGGGAGAGACACACAGAGCATGAGCGGGGGTTGGGGGAGGGTAGAGACACGGGGCATGAGCGGGGGTGGGCGGCGGGATGGATAGAGACACGGGGCATGAGTGGGAGGGAGAGAGACACAAGGGGCATAAGCGGGGGGTGGGCGGGAGGGGGAGAGACACACGGGACATGAGCGGGGGGTGGGCGGCGGGAGGGATAGAGACACGGGGCATGAGCGGGGGTTGGGCGGCGGGAGGGATAGGATAGACACACGGGGCATGAGTGTGGGATGGGCGGCGGGAGGGATAGAGACATGGGGCATGAGCGGGGGGTAAGGCGGATGGAGGGATAGACACACGGGGCATGAGCGGCGGGAGGGATAGACACACAGGGCATGAGCGGGGGGTGGGCGGTGGGAGCGATAGACACACGGGGCATGAGCGGGGGGGTGGGCGACGGGAGGGATAGACATATGGGCCATGAGCGGGGTGGGGGGGATGGGAGAGACACACAGGGAATGAGCAGGGGTAGGGGGGATGGGAGAGACACACGGGGCATGAGCGGGGGGTGGGTGGGAGTTCGAGAGACACACGGGGCATGAGCGGGGGTGGAGGGGAGGGGAGAGACACACGGGGCATGAGCGGTGGTGGGGGGAGGGGGAGAGACACACGGGGCATGAGCGGGGTTAGGGGGAGGGGAGAGACACTCGGCATGAGTGGGGGGTGGGCGGCGGGAGGGATAGAGGCACGTGGCATGAGTGGGAGGGAGAGAGACACACGGGGCATGAGCGGGGGGTGGGCAGGAGGGGAGAGACACACAGGGCATGAGCGGGGGGTGGGCAGCAGGAGGGATAGACACACGGGGCATGAGCGGGGGGTTGGGGGTGGGGGGGAGGGGAGAGACACATGGGGCATGAGCGGGGGTGGGGGGAGGAGAGAGACACACAGGGCATGAGCGGGGGGTGGGCAGCAGGAGGGATAGAGACACAGGGCATGAGAGGGGGTGGGCAGCGGGAGGGATAGAAACACAGGGCATAAGCGGGGGGTGGGCAGCGGGAGGGATAGAGACACGGGGCATGAGCGGCGGGAGAGATAGACACACGGGGCATGAGCGGGGGGTGGGCGGCAGGATGGATAGACACACGGGGCATGAGCGGGGGGTGGGCGGGACAGTGGGCGGGAGGGGGAGAGACACACGGGGCGTGAGCAGGGGTTGGGGGAGGGGGAGAGACACATGGGGCATGAGCAGGGGGTGGGTGGGAGGGGGAGAGACACACGGGGAATGAGCGGGGGGCGGGCGGGAGGGGGAGAGACACACGCGGCAGGAGCGGGGGTGAGGGGGAGGGCGAGAGACAGACTGGGCATGAGCGGGGGTGGGCAGAAGGAGTAGAGACACACGGGGCATGAGCAGGGGGTGGGCGGGAAGGGAAGAGACACACAGGGCATGAGCAGGGGGTGGGGGGAGGGGAGAGAGACACAGGGCATGAGTGGGGGTGTGAGGGAAGGGGAGAGAGACACGGGTCATGAGCGGGGGGTGGGGGGAAGGGGAGAGAGACACAGGGCATGAGCGGGGGGTGGGGGAAGGGGAGAGAGAAACAGGGCATGGGTGGGGGGTAACACAAGGGAGACACAGGGCATGAGCAGGGGATGGGGGTAACACAAGGGAGACACGGGGCATGAGCTGGTGGTGGGGGGTAACACAAGGGAGACACAGGGCATGAGCGGGGGGTGGGGGGTAACAGGGGAGACAGGTCATGAGCGGGGGGTGGGAGGGAACAGGGGAGACACGGGGCATGAGCGGGGGGTGGAGGGGAAGTGGAGAGAGACACGGGGCATGAGCGGGGGGTGGGGGGAACAGTAGGGAGACACGGGGCATGAGCGGGAGGTGGGCGGCGGGAGGGATAGAGACACGGGGCATGAGCAGGGTTGGGTGGCGGGAGGGATAGAGACACGGGGCATGAGCAGGGGTGGGCAGCAGGAGGTATAGAGACACGGGGCATGAGCGGGGGGTGGGCGGCGTGAGGGATAGAGACACAGGGCATGAGCGGGGGGTGGGCGGCGGGAAGGATAGAGACATGGGGCATGAGCGGGGGTTGGGCAGCGGAGGGATAGACACACGGGGCATGAGCGGGGGATGGGCGGCGGGAAGGATAGAGACATGGGGCATGAGCGGGGGGTAAGGCGGCGGGAGGTATAGACACATGGGGCATGAGCGGCGGGAGGGATAGACACACGGGGCAGGAGCGGGGGTTGGGCGGCTGGAGGGATAGACACACGGGACATGAGCGGGGGGGTGGACGGCGGGAGGGATAGACACTTGGGCCATGAACGGGGTGGGGGATGGGAGAGACACACGGGGCATGAGCGGGGGTGGGGGGATGGGAGAGACACACAGGGTATGAGCGGGGGGTGGGCGGGAGGGGGAGAGACACACGGGGCATGAGCAGGTGTGGGGGGAGGGGAGAGACACACAGGGCATGAGCGGGGAGGGGGGAGGGGAGAGACACAGGGCATGAGTGGGAGGGAGAGAGACACACAGGGCATGAGCGGGGGGTGGGTGGGAGGGGGAGAGACACACAGGGCATGAGCGGGGGCGGGCAGCAGGAGGGATAGACACACGGGGCATAAGCGGGGGTGGGTGGCAGGAGGATAGAGACATGTGGTATGAGCGGGGGGTGGGCGGCAGGAGGGATAGACACACGGGGCATGAGCGGGGGTGGGTGGCGGGAGGGATAGAAACACGGGGCATGAGCGGAGGTTGGGTGGCGGGAGGGATAGACACACGGGGCATGAGCGGCGGGAGGGATAGACACACGGGGCATGAGCGGGGGGTGGGTGGCGGGACGGATAGACACACGGGGCATGAGTGGGGGGTGGGCGGCAGGAGGGATAGACACACGAGGCATGGGCGGGGGGTGGGCGGCGGAAGGGATAGACACACAGGGCATGTGTTTGAGTGAGCGGCGGGATGGATAGAGACACGGGGTATGAGCGGGAGGTGGGCGGCGGGAGGGATAGACACACGGCGCATGAGCGGGGAGGTGTGCGGCGGGAGGGATAGACACACGGGGCATGAGCGGCGGAGGGATAGAGACATGGTGCATGAGCGGGGGGTGGGCGGCAGGAGGGATAGAGACACGGGGCATGAGCGGGGGGTGGGCGGCGGGAGGGACAGAGACATGGGGCATGAGCGGGGGTGGGCGGTGTGAGGGATAGACACATGGGGCATGAGCGGGGCGGTCAGGGGGTGGAGGGGAGAGACACACGGGGCATGAGCGGAGGTGGGGGGAGGGGAGAGACACACAGGGCATGAGCGGGGGTGGGGGGAGGTGAGAGACACACGGGGCATGAGCAGGTGGTGGGTGGGAGGGGGAGAGACACATGAGGCATGAGCGGGGGTGGGGGGGAGAGACACATGGGGCATGAGCGGGGGTGGGGGTAGGGGAGAGACACACAGAGCATGAGCGGGGGTTGGGGGAGGGTAGAGACACGGGGCATGAGCGGGGGGTGGGCGGCGGGAGGGATAGAGACACGGGGCATGAGTGGGAGGGAGAGAGACACAAGGGGCATAAGCGGGGGGTGGGCGGGAGGGGGAGAGACACACGGGACATGAGCGGGGGGTGGGCGGCGGGAGGGATAGAGACACGGGGCATGAGCGGGGGTTGGGCGGCGGGAGGGATAGGATAGACACACGGGGCATGAGTGTGGGATGGGCAGCGGGAGGGATAGAGACATGGGGCATGAGCGGGGGGTAAGGCGGATGGAGGGATAGACACACGGGGCATGAGCGGCGGGAGGGATAGACACACAGGGCATGAGCGGGGGGTGGGCGGTGGGAGCGATAGACACACGGGGCATGAGCGGGGGGGTGGGCGACGGGAGGGATAGACATATGGGCCATGAGCGGGGTGGGGGGGATGGGGAGAGACACACTGGGAATGAGCGTGGGTAGGGGGATGGGAGAGACACACGGGGCATGAGCGGGGGGTGGGTGGGAGTTCGAGAGACACACGGGGCATGAGCGGGGGTGGAGGGGAGGGGAGAGACACACGGGGCATGAGCGGTGGTGGGGGGGAGGGGAGAGACACACGGGGCATGAGCGGGGTTAGGGGGAGGGGAGAGACACTGGGCATGAGTGGGGGGTGGGCGGCGGGAGGGATAGAGGCACGTGGCATGAGTGGGAGGGAGAGAGACACACGGGGCATGAGCGGGGGTGGGCAGGAGGGGGAGAGACACACAGGGCATGAGCGGGGGGTGGGCAGCAGGAAGGATAGACACACGGGGCATGAGCGGGGGGTGGGCGGCAGGAGGGATAGAGACACGTGGTATGAGCGGAGGGTGGGCGGCAGGAGGGATAGACACACGGGGCATGAGCGGGGGTGGGCAGCGGGAGGGAATGAGACACGTGGCATGAGCGGGGGTTTGCCGGTGGGAGGGATAGACACACGGGGCATGAGCGGCGGGAGGGATAGACACACGGGGCATGAGCGGGGGGTGGGTGGCGGGACGGATAGACACACGGGGCATGAGCGGGGGGTGGGCGGCAGGAGGGATAGACACACGGGGCATGAGCGGGGGGTGGGCGGCAGGATGGATAGACACACGGGGAATGAGCGGGGGGCGGGCGGGAGGGGGAGAGACACACGCGGCATGAGCGGGGGTGAGGGGGAGGGCGAGAGACAGACTGGGCATGAGCGGGGGTGGGCAGAAGGAGGAGAGACACACGGGGCATGAGCAGGGGGTGGGCGGGAAGGGAAGAGACACACAGGGCATGAGCAGGGGGTGGGGGGAGGGGGAGAGAGACACAGGGCATGAGTGGGGGTGTGAGGGAAGGGGAGAGAGACACGGGTCATGAGCGGGGGGTGGGGGGAAGGGGAGAGAGACACAGGGCATGAGCGGGGGGTGGGGGAAGGGGAGAGAGAAACAGGGCATGGGTGGGGGGTAACACAAGGGAGACACAGGGCATGAGCAGGGGATGGGGGTAACACAAGGGAGACACGGGGCATGAGCTGGTGGTGGGGGGTAACACAAGGGAGACACAGGGCATGAGCGGGGGGTGGGGGGTAACAGGGGAGACAGGTCATGAGCGGGGGGTGGGAGGGAACAGGGGAGACACGGGGCATGAGCGGGGGGTGGAGGGGAAGTGGAGAGAGACACGGGGCATGAGCGGGGGGTGGGGGGAACAGTAGGGAGACACGGGGCATGAGCGGGAGGTGGGCGGCGGGAGGGATAGAGACACGGGGCATGAGCGGGGTTGGGTGGCGGGAGGGATAGAGACACGGGGCATGAGCAGGGGGTGGGCAGCAGGAGGTATGGAGACACGGGGCATGAGCGGGGGGTGGGCGGCGTGAGGGATAGAGACACAGGGCATGAGCGGGGGGTGGGCGGCGGGAAGGATAGAGACATGGGGCATGAGCGGGGGTTGGGCAGCGGAGGGATAGACACACGGGGCATGAGCGGGGGATGGGCGGCGGGAAGGATAGAGACATGGGGCATGAGCGGGGGGTAAGGCGGCGGGAGGTATAGACACATGGGGCATGAGCGGCGGGAGGGATAGACACACGGGGCAGGAGCGGTGGGTAGGCAGCGGGAGGGATAGACACACGGGGCATGAGCGGGGGGTGGGCGGCTGGAGGGATAGACACACGGGACATGAGCGGGGGGGTGGACGGCGGGAGGGATAGACACTTGGGCCATGAACGGGGTGGGGGATGGGAGAGACACACGGGGCATGAGCGGGGGTGGGGGGATGGGAGAGACACACAGGGTATGAGCGGGGGTGGGCGGGAGGGGGAGAGACACACGGGGCATGAGCAGGTGTGGGGGGAGGGGAGAGACACACAGGGCATGAGCGGGGAGGGGGGGAGGGGAGAGACACAGGGCATGAGTGGGAGGGAGAGAGACACACAGGGCATGAGCGGGGGGTGAGTGGGAGGGGGAGAGACACACAGGGCATGCGCGGGGCGGGCAGCAGGAGGGATAGACACACGGGGCATGAGCGGGGGTGGGTGGCAGGAGGATAGAGACATGTGGTATGAGCGGGGGGTGGGCGGCAGGAGGGATAGACACACGGGGCATGAGCGGGGGTGGGTGGCGGGAGGGATAGAAACACGGGGCATGAGCGGAGGTTGGGTGGCGGGAGGGATAGACACACGGGGCATGAGCGGCGGGAGGGATAGACACACGGGGCATGAGCGGGGGGTGGGTGGCGGGACGGATAGACACAAGGGACATGAGCGGGGGGTGGGCGGCAGGAGGGATAGACACACGAGGCATGGGCGGGGGGTGGGCGGCGGAAGGGATAGACACACAGGGCATGTGTTTGAGTGAGCGGCGGGATGGATAGAGACACGGGGTATGAGCGGGAGGTGGGCGGCGGGAGGGGATAGACACACGGCGCATGAGCGGGGGGTGTGCGGCGGGAGGGATAGACACACGGGGCATGAGCGGCGGAGGGATAGAGACATGGTGCATGAGCGGGGGGTGGGCGGCAGGAGGGATAGAGACACGGGGCATGAGCGGGGGGTGGGCGGCGGGAGGGACAGAGACATGGGGCATGAGCGGGGGGTGGGCGGTGTGAGGGATAGACACATGGGGCATGAGCGGGGCGGTCAGGGGGTGGAGGGGAGAGACACACGGGGCATGAGCGGAGGTGGGGGGAGGGGAGAGACACACAGGGCATGAGCGGGGGTGGGGGGGAGGTGAGAGACACACGGGGCATGAGCAGGTGGTGGGTGGGAGGGGGAGAGACACATGAGGCATGAGCGGGGGTGGGGAGAGACACATGGGGCATGAGCGGGGGTGGGGGGAGGGGAGAGACACACAGAGCATGAGCGGGGGTTGGGGGAGGGTAGAGACACGGGGCATGAGCGGGGGGTGGGCGGCGGGAGGGATAGAGACACGGGGCATGAGTGGGAGGGAGAGAGACACAAGGGGCATAAGCGGGGGGTGGGCGGGAGGGGGAGAGACACACGGGACATGAGCGGGGGGTGGGCGGCGGGAGGGATAGAGACACGGGGCATGAGCGGGGGTTGGGCGGCGGGAGGGATAGGATAGACACACGGGGCATGAGTGTGGGATGGGCGGCGGGAGGGATAGAGACATGGGGCATGAGCGGGGGGTAAGGCGGATGGAGGGATAGACACACGGGGCATGAGCGGCAGGAGGGATAGACACACAGGGCATGAGCGGGGGGTGGGCGGTGGGAGCGATAGACACACGGGGCATGAGCGGGGGGGTGGGCGACGGGAGGGATAGACATATGGGATATGGGCCATGAGCGGGGTGGGGGGGATGGGAGAGACACACAGGGAATGAGCGGGGGTAGGGGGATGGGAGAGACACACGGGGTATGAGCGGGGGGTGGGTGGGAGTTCGAGAGACACATGGGGCATGAGCGGGGGTGGAGGGGAGGGGAGAGACACACGGGGCATGAGCGGTGGTGGGGGGGAGGGGAGAGACACACGGGGCATGAGCGGGGTTAGGGGGAGGGGAGAGACACTGGGCATGAGTGGGGGGTGGGCGGCGGGAGGGATAGAGGCACGTGGCATGAGTGGGAGGGAGAGAGACACACGGGGCATGAGCGGGGGGTGGGCAGGAGGGGGAGAGACACACAGGGCATGAGCGGGGGGTGGGCAGCAGGAGGGATAGACACACGGGGCATGAGCGGGGGGTGGGCGGCAGGAGGGATAGAGACACGTGGTATGAGCGGAGGGTGGGCGGCAGGAGGGATAGACACACGGGGCATGAGCGGGGGTGGGCAGCGGGAGGGAATGAGACACGTGGCATGAGCGGGGGTTTGCCGGTGGGAGGGGGATAGACACACGGGGCATGAGCGGCGGAGGGATAGAGACACGGCGGGAAGGGATAGAGACACGGGGCATGAGCGGGGGGTGGGTGGCGGGACGGATAGGACACACGGGGCATGAGCGGGGGGTGGGCGGCAGGAGGGATAGACACACGGGGCATGAGCGGGGGGTGGGCGGCGAGAGGATAGACACACAGGGCATGAGTGAGAGTGAGTGGTGGGATGGATAAGAGACGGGGTATGAGCGGGGTGGCGGGTAGGGGAGAGAGACACAGGGCATGAGCAGGGGTTGGGGGGAGAGACACACAGGGCATGAGCGGGGTGGGGGGAAAGGAGGGAGACACAGGGCATGAGCGGGGGTTGGGGGAAAACGTTGGAGACACGGGGCATGAGCGGGGGTGGGGGGAACAGGGTGCGCACGGGGCATGAGCGGGGGTGGGGGGGGACAGTGCACACACAGGGCATGAGCGGGGGTGGGGGAACAGGGCCCACACACGGGGCATGAGCGGGGGTGGGGGGGAACAGGGGAGACACACGGGGCATGAATGGGGTGGGGGAAGGGGATAGACACACGGGGCATGAGCGGGGGATGGGCAGCGGGAGGGATAGAGACACGTGGCATGAGCGGGGGTTGGCCGGAGGGAGGGGTAGACACACGGGGCATGGAGCGGCGGGAGGGATAGACACACGGGGCATGAGCGCGGGGTGGGTGGCGGGACGGATAGACACACGGGGCATGAGCGGGGGGTGGGCGGCAGGAGGGATAGACACACGGGGCATGAGCGGGGGGTGGGCGGCGAGAGGGATAGACACACAGGGCATGAGTGAGAGTGAGTGGGGGGAAGGGGCGAGAGACACAGGCTTGAGCGGGGGGTGGGGGGTAGGGGAGAGAGACACAGGGCATGAGCAGGGGTTGGGGGGAGAGACACACAGGGCATGAGCGGGTGTGGGGGGAAAGGAGGGAGACACAGGGCATGAGCGGGGGTGGGGGGAAAACGTGGGAGACACGGGGCATGAGCGGGGGTGGGGGGAACAGGGTGCACACGGGGCATGAGCGGGGGTGGGGGGGACAGGGCACACACAGGGCATGAGCGGGGGTGGGGGAACAGGGCGCACACACCGGGGCATGAGCGGGGGTGGGGGGAACAGGGGAGACACACGGGGCATGAATGCGGGTGGGGGAAGGGGAGAGACACACGGGGCATGAGCGGGGGGTAGGGGGAAAGGAGGGAGACACGGGGCATGAGCGGGGAATGTGGGGGAAGGGGAGAGACATACGGGGCATGAGCGGGGGGTGGGGGGAAAGGAGGGGACACGGGGCAGGAGTGGGCGTGGGGGGGAAGGGGAGAGACACACAGGGCATGAGCTGGGTTAGGGAGAAGAGGAGAGACACACAGGGCATGAGCGGGGGGTGGGGGGGAAGGGGAGAGAGACACGGGGCATGAGCGGGGTTGGGGGGAAGGGAGAGAGACACGGGGCATGAGCGGGGGGTGGGGGGAAAGGAGGGAGACACGGGGCAGGAGTGGGCATGGGGGGGTAGGGGAGAGACACACGGGGCGTGAGCAGGGTGTAGGGAGAAGAGGAGAGACACATGGGGCATGAGCAGGGGGTGGAGGGAAGGGGAGAGACACACGGGGCATGAGCGGGGGGTGGGGGGAAAGAGGGAGACACGGAACATGAGTGGGCATGGGGGGGAAGGGGAGAGACACACAGGGCATGAGCGGGGGTAGGGAGAAGAGGAGAGACACACGGGCATGAGCGGGGGGTGGGGGGAAGGGGAGAGACACGCGGGGCTGAGCGGGGTTGGGGGGAAGGGGTGAGAGACACGGGGCATGAGCAGGGGTGGGGGGAAAGGGGAGAGACACATGGGGCATGAGCAGGGGGTGGGGGGAAGGGTAGAGACACACAGGACATGAGTGGGGGGTGGGGGGTAGGGGAGAGAGACACGGGGCATGAGCGGGGGGTGGGGGAAGGGGAGAGAGACACGGGGCATGAGCGGGTGTGGGGGGAAGGGGCGAGAGACACAGGCATGAGCGGGGGGTAGGGGAGAGAGACACAGGGCATGAGCGGGGGATGGGGGGAGAGACACACGGGGCATGAGCGGGGTTTGGGGGAAAGGAGGGAGACACAGGGCATGAGCGGGGGGTGGGGGGTTAACACAAGGGAGACACAGGGCATGAGCGGGTGGGTGGGGGTATCAGGGGAGACAGGGCATGGGTGGGGGGGTAACACGAGGGAGACACGGGCATGAGCGAGGGGTGGGGGGTAACACAAGGGAGACATGGGGCATGAGCTGGGGGTGAGGGGTAACACAAGGGAGACATAGGGCATGAGGCGGGGGGTGGAGGGTAACAGGGAGAAAGGTCATGAGCGGGGGGTGGGGGGGAACAAGGGAGACACGGGCATGAGCGGGGGGTGGAGGGGAAGTGGAGGGGAAGTGGAGAGAGACACGGGGCATGAGCGGGGGGTGGGGGGAACAGTAGGGAGACACGGGGCATGAGCGGGGGGTGGGGGGAGCAGTAGGGAGACACGGGGCATGAGCGGCTTGTGGGCGGCGGGAGGGATAGAGACACGGGGCATGAGTAGGTGGTGGGTGGCGGGAGGGATAGAGACACGGGGCATGAGCGGGGGGTGGGCGGCGGGAGGGATAGAGACACGGGGCATGAGCGGGGGACGGGCGGCGGGAGGGATAGAGACACGGGGCATGAGCAGGGGGTGGGCGGCGGCATGGGTTAGAGACACAGGGCATGATGGGCGGCGGGAGGGATAGAGACACAGGGGCATGAGCGGGGGAGGGATAGAGACACAGGGCATGAGCGGGGTACGGATAGAGACTCGGGGCATGCGCGGGGGGAGGGATAGAGACACAGGGCATGAGCGGGGGGAGGGCGGCGGGAGGGATAGACACTCGGGGCATGAGCGGGGGTGGGCGGCGGGAGAAATAGACACACGGGCATGAGCGGGGGGTGGGCGGGAGGAAAAGACACACTGGGCATGAGTGGGGTGTGGCCGGCGGGAGGAATAGACACACAGGGCATGAGCGGGGGTCAGGGGGTGAGGGGAGGGCAAACACACATGGGGCATGAGCGGGGTTGGGGAGAGGGGAGAGACACATGGGGCATGAGCGGGGGGTGGGCAGCAGGAGGGATAGAGACGCAGGCATGAGCGGGGGGTGGGCTGCAGGAGGGATAGAGACACGGGGCATGAGCGGGGGGTGGGCAGCGTGAGGGATAGACACACGGGGCATGAGCGGGGGGTTGGGGGTTGGGGGGGAGGGGAGAGACACACGGGGCATGAGCGGGGGTGGGGGGAGAGAGAGACACACAGGGCATGAGCGGGGGGTGGGCGGCAGGAGGGATAGAGACACAGGGCATGAGAGGGGGGTGGGCAGCGGGAGGGATAGAGACACAGGGCATGAGCGGGGGGTGGGCAGCGGGAGGGATAGGAGACACGGGGCATGAGCGGCGGGAGAGATAGACACACGGGGCATGAGCGGGGGGTGGGCGGCGGCATGGTTAGAGACACAGGGCATGATGGGGCGGGGGGAGGGATAGAGACACAGGGCATGAGCGGGGGAGGGATAGAGACACAGGGCATGAGCGGGGTAGGGATAGAGACTCGGGGCATGCACGGGGGGAGGGATAGAGACACAGGGCATGAGCGGGGGAGGGCGGCGGGAGGGATAGACACTCGGGGCATGAGCGGGGGGTGGGCGGCGGGAGAAATAGACACACGGGGCATGAGCGGGGGGTGGGCGGGAGGAAAAGACACACGGGGCATGAGTGGGGTGTGGCCGGCGGGAGGAATAGACACACGGGGCATGAGCGGGGGTCAGGGGGTGAGGGGGAGGGCAAACACACATGGGGCATGAGCGGGGTTGGGGAGAGGGGAGAGACACATGGGGCATGAGCGGGGGGTGGGCAGCAGGAGGGATAGAGACGCAGGCATGAGCGGGGGGTGGGCTGCAGGAGGGATAGAGACACGGGGCATGAGCGGGGGGTGGGCGGCGTGAGGGATAGACACACGGGGCATGAGCGGGGGGTTGGGGGTTGGGGGGAGGGGAGAGACACACGGGGCATGAGCGGGGGTGGGGGAGGAGAGAGACACACAGGGCATGAGCGGGGGGTGGGCGGCAGGAGGGATAGAGACACAGGGCATGAGAGGGGGGTGGGCAGCGGGAGGGATAGAGACACAGGGCATGAGCGGGGGGTGGGCAGCGGGAGGGATAGAGACACGGGGCATGAGCGGCGGGAGAGATAGACACACGGGGCATGAGCGGGGGGTGGGCGGCAGGATGGATAGACACACGGGGCATGAGCGGGGGGTGGGCGGGACAGTGGGCGGGAGGGGGAGAGACACACGGGGCGGGAGCAGGGGTTGGGGGAGGGGGAGAGCACACGGGGCATGAGCAGGGGGTGGGGCGGGAGGGGGAGAGACACACGGGGAATGAGCGGGGGGCGGGCGGTCGGGGGAGAGACACACGGGGAATGAGCAGGGGTGAGGGGGAGGGCGAGAGACAGACTGGGCATGAGCGGGGGTGGGCAGAAGGAGGAGAGACACACGGGGCATGAGCAGGGGGTGGGCGGGAAGGGAAGAGACACACAAGGCATGAGCAGGGGGTGGGGGGAGGGGAGAGAGACACAGGGCATGAGTGGGGGTGTGAGGGAAGGGAGAGAGACACGGGGCATGAGCGGGGGTGGGGGGAAGGGGAGAGAGACACAGGGCATGGGTGGGGGGTAACACAAGGGAGACACATGGCATGAGCAGGGGATGAGGGTAACACAAGGGAGACACGGGGCATGAGCTGGTGGTGGGGGGTAACACAAGGGAGACACAGGGCATGAGCGGGGGGTGTGGGGTAACAGGGGAGACAGGTCATGAGCGGGGGGTGGGAGGGAACAGGGGAGACACGGGGCATGAGCGGGGGTGGAGGGGAAGTGGAGAGAGACACGGGGCATGAGGGGGGGGTGGGGGAACAGTAGGGAGACACGGGGCATGAGCGGGAGGTGAGCGGCGGGAGGGATAGAGACACGGGGCATGAGTGGGGTTGGGTGGCGGGAGGGATAGAGACACGGGCATGAGCAGGGGGTGGGCAGCAGGAGGTATAAAGACACGGGGCATGAGCGGGGGGTGGGCGGCGTGAGGGATAGAGACACAGAGCATGAGCGGGGGTGTGCGGCGGGAGGGAATAGACACACGGGGCATGAGCAGTGGATGGGCGGCGGGAAGGATAGAGACATGGGGCATGAGCGGGGGGGTAAGGCGGCAGGAGGTATAGACACATGGGGCATGAGCGGCGGGAGGGATAGACACACGGGGCAGGAGCGGGGCGTAGGCAGCGGGAGGGATAGACACACGGGGCATGAGCGGGGGGTGGGCGGCTGGAGGGATAGACACACGGGACATGAGCGGGGGGGTGGACGGCGGGAGGGGAGACACTTGGGCCATGAATGGGGTGGGGGTTGGGAGAGACACACGGGGCATGAGCGGGGGTGGGGGGATGGGAGAGACACACAGGGCATGAGTGGGAGGGAGAGAGACACACAGGGCATGAGCGGGGGGTGGGTGGGAGGGGGAGAGACACACAGGGCATGAGCGGGGGCGGGCAGCAGGAGGGATAGACACACGGGGCATGAGCGGGGGTGGGCGGCAGGAGGATAGAGACACGTGGTATGAGCGGGGGGTGGGCGGCAGGAGGGATAGACACACGGGGCATGAGCGGGGGTGGGTGGCGGGAGGGATAGAAACACGGGGCATGAGCGGAGGTTGGGTGGCGGGAGGGATAGACACACGGGGCATGAGCGGCGGGAGGGATAGACACACGGGGCATGAGCGGGGGGTGGGTGGCAGGACGGATAGACACACGGGGCATGAGCGGGGGGTGGGCGGCAGGAGGGATAGACACACGGGGCATGGGCGGGGGGTGGGCGGCGGAAGGGATAGACACACAGGGCATGTGTTTGAGTGAGCGGCGGGATGGATAGAGACACGGGGTATGAGCGGGAGGTGGGCGGCGGGAGGGATAGACACACGGCGCATGAGCGGGGGGGTGTGCGGCGGGAGGGATAGACACACGGGGCGTGAGCGGCGGAGGGATAGAGACATGGTGCATGAGCGGGGGGTGGGCGGCAGGAGGGATAGAGGCACGGGGCATGAGCGGGGGGGTGGGCGGCGGGAGGGACAGAGACATGGGGCATGAGCGGGGGGTGGGCGGTGTGAGGGATAGACACATGGGGCATGAGCGGGGCGGTCAGGGGGTGGAGGGGAGAGACACACGGGGCATGAGCGGAGGTGGGGGGAGGGGAGAGACACACAGGGCATGAGCGGGGGTGGGGGGGAGGTGAGAGACACACGGGGCATGAGCAAGTGGTGGGTGGGAGGGGGAGAGACACATGAGGCATGAGCGGGGGTGGGGGGAGAGACACATGGGGCATGAGCGGGGGTGGGGGGAGGGGAGAGACACACAGAGCATGAGCGGGGGTCGGGGGAGGGTAGAGACACGGGGCATGAGCGGGGGGTGGGCGGCGGGAGGGATAGACACACGGGGCATGAACGGGGGGTGGGCGGCGGGAGGGATAGAGACATGGGGCATGAGCGGGGGTAAGGTGGCGGGAGGGATAGACACACGGGGCATGAGCGGCGGGAGGGATAGACACACGGGGCATGAGCGGGGGGTGGGCAGCGGGAGGGATAGACACACGGGGCATGAGCGGGGGGTGGGCGTAGGGAGGGATAGACACACGGGGCATGAGCGGGGGTTGGCGGCGGGAGGGATAGACACAAGGGCCATGAGCGGGGTGGGGGGATGGGAGAGACACATGGGCCATGAGCGGGGGGTGGGCAGGAGGGGGAGAGACACACGGGGCATCAGCGGGGGTGGGGGGAGGGGAGAGACACACGGGGCATGAGCGGGGGTGGGGGGGAGGGGAGAGACACACAGGGCATGAGCGGGGGTGGGGGGAGGTTAGAGACACGGGGCATGAGCAGAGGGTGGGCGGCAGGAGGGATAGAGACACGAGGCATGAGTGGGAGGGAGCGAGACACACGGGGCATGAGCGGGGGGTGGGCGGGAGGGGGAGAGACACACAGGGCATGAGCGGGGGGTGGGCGGCGGAAGGGATAGACACACGGGGCATGAGCGGGGTGGGCGGCGGGAGGGATAGACACATGGGGCATGAGCGGCGGGAGAGATAGACACACGGGGCATGAGCGAGGGGTGGGTGGCGGGACGGATAGACACACGGGGCATAAGCGGGGGGTGGCCGGCAGGAGGGATAGACACACAGGGCATGAGCGGGGGGTGGGCGGCGGGAGGGATAGACACACAGGGCATGAGTGGGAGTGAGCGGCGAGATGGATAGAGACATGGGGTATGAGCGGGGGGTGGGCGGCGGAAGGGATAGACACACGGGGCATGAGCGGGGGGTGGGCGGCGGGAGGGATAGACACATGGGGCATGAGCGGCGGTAGGGATAGAGACACGGGGCATGAGCGGGGGGTGGGCGGCGGGAGGGATAGACACACGGGGCTAGAGCGGGGGGTGGGCGGCAGGAGGGATAGAGACACGGGGCATAAGAGGGGGGTGGGCGGTGGGAGGGATAGAGACACGGGGCATGAGCGGGGAGTGGGCGGCGGGAGGGATAGAGACACAGGGCATGAGCGGGGGTTGGGCGGCAGGAGGGATAGACACACGGGGCATGAGCGGCGGGAGGGATAGACACACGGGGCATGAGCGGGGGGTGGGCGGCGGGAGGGAAAGACACACGGGGCATGAGCGGTGGGAGGGATAGACACATGGGGCATGAGCGGGGGTTGGGCAGCGGGAGGGATAGACACACGGGGCATGAGCGGGGGGTGGGCGGCGGGAGGGATAGACACACGGGGCATGAGCGGAGGGAGGGATAGACACACGGAGCATGAGCGGGGGGTGAGCGGCGGGAGGGATAGACACAAGGGCCATGAGCGGGGTGAGGGGATGGGAGAGACACATGGGCCATTAGCGGGGGGTGGGCAGGAGGGGGAGAGACACACGGGGCATGAGTGGGGGTGGGGGGAGGGAGAGACACACGGGGCATGAGCGGGGGTGGGGGGAGGGAGAGACACACGGGGCATGAGCGGGGGTGGGGGGAGGGGAGAGACACACAGGGCATGAGCGGGGGTGGGGGGGAGGGGAGAGACACTGGGCATGAGCGGAGGGTGGGCGGCGGGAGGGATAGAGACACGAGGCATGAGTGGGAGGGAGAGAGACACACGGGGCATGAGCGGGGTGTGGGCGGGAGGGGGAGAGACACACAGGGCATGAGCGGGGGGTGGGCGGCGGGAGGGATAGACACAAGGGCCATGAGCGGGGTGGGGGGATGGGAGAGACACATGGGCCATGAGCGGGGGGTGGGCAGGAGGGGGAGAGACACACGGGGCATGAGCAGGGGTGGGGGGAGGGGAGAGACACACGGAGAATGAGTGGGGGTGGGGGGAGGGGAGAGACACACGGGCATGAGCGGGGGAGGGGGGAGGGGAGAGACACGGGGCATGAGCAGAGGGTGGGCAGCGGGAGGGATAGAGACACGAGGCATGAGTGGGAGGGAGAGAGACACACGGGGCATGAGCGGGGGGCGGGCGGGAGGGGGAGAGACACACAGGGCATGAGCGGGGGGTGGGCGGCGGGAGGGATAGACACACGGGGCATGAGCGGGGTGGGCGGCGGGAGGGATAGACACATGGGGCATGAGCGGCGGGAGAGATAGACACACGGGGTCATGAGCGAGGGGTGGGTGGCGGGACGGATAGACACACAGGGCATAAGCGGGTTGGTGGCCGGCAGGAGGTATAGACACACGTGGCATGAGCGGGGGGTGCGCGGCGGGAGGGATAGACACACAGGGCATGAGTGGGAGTGAGCGGCGGGATGGATAGAGACATGGGGTATGAGTGGGGGGTGGGCGGCGGAAGGGATAGACACACGGGGCATGAGCGGGGGGTGGGCGGCGGGAGGGATAGACACACGGGGCATGAGCGGCGGGAGGGATAGACACACGGGGCATGAGCGGTGGGAGGGATAGACACACGGGGCATGAGCGGGGGGTGGGCGGCGGGAGGGATAGACACACGGGGCATGAGCGAGGGGTGGGCAGCGGGAGGGATAGACACACGGGGCATGAGCGGGGGGTGGGCGGCGGGAGGGATAGACACAAGGGCCATGAGCGGGGTGGGGGGATGGGAGAGACACATGGGCCATTAGCGGGGGGTGGGCAGGAGGGGGAGAGACACACGGGGCATGAGCGGGGGTGGGGGGAGGGAGAGACACACGGGGCATGAGCGGGGGTGAGGGGGAGGGGAGAGACACACGGGGCGTGAGCGGGGGTGGGGGAGGGGAGAGACACGGGGCATGAGCGGAGGGTGGGCGGCGGGAGGGATAGAGACACGAGGCATGAGTGGGAGGGAGAGAGACACAAGGGGCATGAGCGGGGTGTGGGCGGGAGGGGGAGAGACACACAGGGCATGAGCGGGGGGTGGGCGGCGGGAGGGATAGACACAAGGGCCATGAGCGGGGTGGGGGGATGGGAGAGACACATGGGCCATGAGCGGGGGGTGGGCAGGAGGGGGAGAGACACACGGGGCATGAGCGGGGGTGGGGGGAGGGTAGAGACACACGGAGCATGAGCGGGGGTGGGGGGAGGGGAGAGACACACGGGGCATGAGCGGGGGTGGGGGGGAGGGGAGAGACACGGGGCATGAGCGGAGGTTGGGCGGCGGGAGGGATAGAGACACAAGGCATGAGTGGGAGGGAGAGAGACACACGGGGCATGAGCGGGGGGTGGGCGGGAGGGAGAGAGACACACGGGGCATGAGCGGGGGCTGGGCGGGAGGGGGAGAGACACACGGGGCATAAGCGGGGGTGGGCGGCGGGAGGGATAGAGACACAGGGCATGGGTGGGGGTGGGCGGCGGCAGAGATAGAGACACGGGGTATGAGTGGGGGGTGGGCGGCGGGAGGGATAGACACACGGGGCATGAGCGGGGGGTGGGCAGCGGGAGGGATAGAAACACGGGGCATAAGCGGGGGTGGGCGACAGGAGGGATAGAGACACGGGGCATGGGCGGGGGGTGGGCGGCGGAGGGATAGAGACACGGGGCATGAGCGGGGGTTGGGCAGGAGGGAGGGATAGATACACGGGGCATGAGCGGGAGGGAGCGAGATACACGGGGCATGAACGGGGGGTGGGCGGGACGGGGAGAGACACACGGGGCATGAGCGGGGGGTGGGCGTCAGGGAGAGAGACACACGGGGCATGAGCGAGGGGTGGGCGGGAGGGGGAGAGACACACGGGGCATGAGCGGGGAGTGGGAGGGAGGGGGAGAGACACACAGGGCATGAGCAGGAGGTGGGCGGGAGGGGGAGAGATACACGGGCATGGGCAGGGGGAGAGACACACGGGGCATGAGCGGGGGGTGGCCGGGAGGGGGAGAGACACACGGGGCATGAGCGGGGGGTGGGCGGGAGGGGGAGAGACACACGGGGCATGAGCAGGGGGTGGGCGGGTGAGGGAGAGACACACAGGGCATGAGTGGGGGTGGGGGGGAGGGAGAGACACACGGGGCATGAGCGGGGGGTGGGCGGAAGGGGGAGAGACACACGGGGCATGAGCGGGGGGTGGGCGGGAGGGGGAGAGACACACGGGGCATGAGCGGGGGGTGGGCGGGAGAGGGAGAGACACACAGGGCATGAGCGGGGGTGGGGGGAGGGAGAGACACACGGGGCATGAGCGGGGGGTGGGCGGAACGGGGAGAGACACATGGGGCATGAATGCGGGTGGGCAGGAGGGAAAGATACACGCGGGGCGTGCGCGGGGGTGGGGCGAGAGAGACACACGGGGCATGAGTGGGGGGTGGGCGGGAGGGGGAGAGACACACGGGCATGAGTGGGGGTGGGGGGAGGGAGAGAGACACACAGGGCATGAGCAAAGGGGGTGGGCAGGAGGGGGAGAGACACACGGGGCATGAGCGGGGGTGAGTGGGAGGGGGAGAGACACACGGGGCATGAGCGGGGGTGGGAGGGAGGGAGAGCGACACACGGGGCTTGAGCGGGGACTAGGGGGGAGAGAGACACATGGGGCATGAGCAGGGGGTGGGCAGCGGGGGGATAGACACACGGGGCATGAGCGGGGGGTGGGCGGCAGGAGGGATAGAGACACATGGTATGAGCGGGGGGTGGGCGGCAGGAGGGATAGACACACGGGGCATGAGCGGGGGTGGGCGGCGGGAGGGATAGACACACGGGGCATGAGCGGGGGGTGGGTGGCGGGATGGATAGACACACGGGGCATGAGCGGGAGTGAGCGGTGGGATGGATAGAGACACGGGGTATGAGCGGGGGGTGGGCGGCGGGAGGGATAGACACACGGGGCATGAGCGGGGGGTGGGCGGCGGGAGGGATAGACACACGGGGCATGAGCGGGGTGTGGGTGGCCGGAGGGATAGACACACAGGGCATGAGCGGGGAGTGGGCGGCAGGAGGGATAGAGACACAGGGCATAAGTGGGGGGGTGGGCGGTGGGAGGGATAGAGACACGGGGCATGAGCGGGGCATGGGCAGAGATACACAGGGCATGGGCAGGGGGAGAGACACACAGGGCATGAGCGGGGGGTGGCCGGGAGGGGGAGAGACACACGGGGCATGAGCGGGGGGTGGGCGGGAGGGGGAGAGACACACGGGGCATGAGCGGGGGTGGGCGGGAGAGGGAGATACACATGGGGCGTGAGCGGGGGTGGGGAGAGGGAGAGAGACACATGGGGCATGAGTGGGGGGTGGTCGGGAGGGGGAGAGACACACGGGCATGAGCGGGGGTGGGGGGAGGGAGAGAGACACACGGGGCATGAGCAAAGGGGGTGGGCAGGAGGGGAGAGACACATGGGGCATGAGCGGGGGTGGGTGTCAGGGGGAGAGACACACGGGGCATGAGCGGGGGTGGGAGGGAGGGACAGAGACTCACGGGGCATGAGCGGGGGGTGGGAGGGAGGGAGACACACTGGGCATGAGCAGGGGGTGGGCGGGAGGGGGAGAGACACACGGCATAAGCAGGGGTGGGGGGGAGGAAGAGAGACACACAGGGCATGAGCAGGGGTGGGGGGAGAGAGAGAGACACAAGGTCGGATGAGCGGGGGTGGGAGGGAGGGAGAGAGACTCACGGGGCATGAGCGGGGGGTTGGGGGGAGTGAGACACACTGGGCATGAGCAGGGGGTGGGCGGGAGGGCGAGAGACACACGGGGCATAAGCGGGGGTGGGGGGGAGGGAGAGAGACGCACAGGGCATGAGCGGGGGTGGGCGGGAGGGGGAGAGACACACGGGGCATGAGCGGGGGGTGGCGGGGAGGGGGAGAGACACACGGGGCATGAGCAGGGGTGGGAGGGAGAGAGACACACGGGGCATGAGCAGGGGTGGGAGGGAGAGAGACACACGGGGCATGAGCGGGGATGGGCGGGAGGGGAAGAGACACACAGGGCATGAGCGGGGGTGGGGGGGAGGGAGAGAGACACACGGGGCATGAGCGGACGGTGGGGGGAGGGAGAGAGACACACGGGGCATGAGCGGGGCTGGAGGTGGGGGGGGAGAGAGACACACGGGGCATGAGCGGGGGGTGGGCGGGAGGGGAGAGACAGACGGGGCATGAGCAGGGGGTGGGCGGGAGGGGAGAGACACACGGGGCTTGAGCGGGGGTGAGGGGGAGGGAGAGAGATACACGGGGCATGAGCGGGGGGTGGGCGGGAGGGGGAGAGACACATGGGGCATGAGCGGGGTTTTGGCGGGACGGGGAGAGACACACGGGGCATGAGTGGGGGTGGGGTGGAGGGAGAGAGACACACGGGGCATGAGCAGGGGTGGGGGGAGGGAGAGAGACACACAGAGCATGAGTGGGGGTGGGGGGAGGGAGAGAGAGACAATTGAAATGAGGATTCAACAAGGGAACCCTCCCGTCCCCTGCACACTTTAGGATGTTTGGACTAAGTCCACTACTGTTTTCTCATATTAATGCAAAAAACATATAAACCAAAGAGTTCAGTTGTGTGTTTTTATAGCAAAAGTTTATATCTAAAGTGTCAAATACACAATATTTCAAAATGAGAAACATTTACAAATTCAAGAAGCAAAACAGTGCAGTAGTAGGTCACAATAAATTTGAAACAATGGTGGAATCCAATTCATGTGGCGACACGTTTCGAGGATACTTTCCTCTTCTTCATATGGCCAAAATTGAATTCTTCATACAAAAGGAAAAAAACAAAGGGGAGAACGTTTGTACAAGTTTTTTATACCTTGAGGTAATTAATTAAACTCATGCTGTACATTTCAGTCTCATCTGTGAGCCAGAAAAGACTACATTGTCAGAGAAATTGTAATTAATCTAGTACCACAAGGGCACATTCATTCCCAGTTAAATTCAGGGTGAGGGGAGGAGAAGAGGTTCAGAGATACGTTTCTAGTCCAGTGCAAGAGAAGTCGTTGTTCAAAAGTGTTTAGAAAGAATGTAGGTAGGTAAAGGAGCCAGGTAGGACAAGATATAATAAAGTATAATTACCTGTAAGCAAAGTGTTCGAGGGCATCAGGTGCAGATAGAGATCCTTGGTGGTGAATCAAGCGATGTGTAGGTCCTCCACGGGAAATATAGTTTGCTGTAGTCAAGAAGAAGACACAGCTGCAACAAAAATGAGGAGCAAGTGAGTAGAAATCAAACTATGATGAAAGGTAAGTTCAACCCTAGGCACTAGAAGAAATGTAGTACCTGTGGAGTGTACAAGAGGAGTGGCAAGTGCTGGAGAAAATATTCGAACGGCGTGGAAGCCTGATATATTCGGGGTTAATTCACGTTAAACACTGTGTAACATCTGTTCAACGTTCATCAGGAGTCAGCAAAGCACTCTAGAGAATACAATATAAGTGTGAGCTTGAGAGGAATACTAAAACAACATATATTGATACAACACTATCCACAACTAAAGCGTTAGCTGATGAAAAAAATACCTTGTGGTATACGCTTAGCAATTATGGTGCGCGAGCTGTCAGGCACAGCGTGCTGGCAATGCGCTTTCTTCAGTGGGCGGTTTGTAGGGATAGGAACTCAGGCAAAACAAATACAGTGCACTTGTGCACTACGAGTCTCAATGCGCAGATGATGATCTGTGAAAAAGTGTAACGGAGAATTAACCCGGATCGAGGTTAAGAAAGTACTTAAACTAGAAATCTCAATGGGATAGACAATGCCCGGTAACGTGCGCTTACCTGCACAATAGGAGACCAATCGCAAAGACAGCTGCCGCCGGTCAATGCGTCCTAGCAGCTATGGGAACGGCGCGCAATGTGGAAGAAAAAGGTTGGCGAATGTGAAGATAGAGAAGGGACTAAAGCAGTCACCTAAAGGATCGGCCATCTTAGAATGGAGTAAGAAGTCATCGGGTGAGCCCGCCGAGGTAAACCACAATGTGTCAAGAGGAGTGAAAGTATATGTGGAATAAATAATAAAATTGATGAAAATAAAGATAAAAAATAAAGGGAAAAAAGAAAAAGTATGAAGAGAAAATGTAAACAATACTAATGAGAAATCCTGCAGAGTCAGCAAAAAGAGACTATTCAATGGAGAAGTAGACAGATAAGGAGGTGCCACTGAAATACAGAAACGTCAAAATGAAACAAGTTCCATCCGCCAGAGTCCAAATGAAAGAGGGAATTTTAACCACTCACAAGGTTAATTCGCATAATGTATGGCTGAAGGGTGGACAAAAGAAAGTAAGCACAGTTTGTATACACAAGTTGTCGTCCAACATATAACACAAGAGTTCATTATATGTATATACATATATATACATTTTAGTTCAACCTTCAGTGGAGTATGTATTCAAAGGGTATCAAGAGAATTATACAAGTCATTACAAAAGACAATCGGATATTACTTGTTGGCAGTTAAAATTTGCAGATAAAATAAACTTGACATAACTTTGATCTTTACAAAAAAACAACAAGATGCTAGTGTTAGAGGTCAAACATACCCTATTCACAGGAAACAATTAAGGGTAAAATCTTCATTGAGGCCCCAAGGTTGCAAAGAGCCCATTCTGTCGATCCAATAGGCTTCTCTCTGTAGTAATAGGGATTGAAAGTCACCGCCCCTTGTTGGGTGTTTAACAACTTCAAGTATCTGAAATTTAATTTGGGCAATGGAATGTTTCTCAGAATTGAAGTGTCGGGCTACTGGTGAATATTGGTTCTTACATCGTATGTTTGATTTGTGTTCTGTTAGTCTTAGTTTTATGGGTCTTTTTGTCTGGCCAATATATACCTTCCCACAGGGACATTTCAGTAAATATATTACACCTGATGACAAACAGGTGGAGTAGTCTCTAAGTTGAATTTTTTGTCCAGTTCTCGGGTGGGTTACTACATCACCTTTGATAACGTTGTTGCAGTGTGTACATCCCAAACAAGGGAAGGTGCCCAATTTTTTTGTGGTCAGAAACAGTTGCTTATCCTTCGGTATTTTTTCTGCCCTTACTAGTTTATCTCTAATGTTCCTACCCCTTTTGTAACACATCATTGGTGGGGTTGGGAATAATTCTAGCAAAGTTTGGTCATTGTGAAGAATGTTCCAATGCTTCTTGATGCTCCTTGTGATTTGAAAACTCTGTCTTGAGAATTTCGATATAAATAACAACGGTGTGTCCTTACCACTTGGTTTTGTTTTTAACAAGTTGGTGCGTGTAATCTCTGATGCTCTGTTTTTAGCAATTTCCAAAATATCTTGAGGATAGCCTCTATTATCAAATTTATCCACCAGGTTGTTGCATTCCTGTGTTAGAACTTCTGGATCAGAAATGATCCTCTTAAGCCTTAGGATTTGGCTATACGGTAAGCTTTGGAGCATAGCTCTGGGGTGAAAGCTAGAGTAATGTAGCAGGTTGTTTGCATCAGTTGGTTTATGATATATGGATGTAGCGACTACGTTGTTACTAATTCTCAAATTAACTTCCAGGAAGTGGAGATATGGATTACCGACTTCCATGGTGAACTTGATACGAGGATGTATTCAATTGATGTACTCAAAAAACAGGTCCAATTCTGCACGTGTGCCACACCATATGCCGAAAATGTCATCTATAAATATCTTCCATATCAGGATGTAAGGGGACCATGTGGGATGTTCTAACACATTTTGGCTTTCAAACTGAAACATAAATGTATTTGCATAGACAGGTGCCATCGATGATCCCATCGAGGTTCCGGAAGCCTGTAAGAAGTATTTACCCTGGAATCTGAAATAACTGTTAAATAAAATGAGGTTGAGCAACTCTAGGACAAATTGTGGATTGCTCTGAATCTCTGAATTGTTAAATAGTAGCCATTTGACAGAATCCAGACCTTCGCCATGGGGGATCGAGGTGTATAGACTGCAGACGTCAAGACTAAATAGAATATATTCTTCACTGATAACTGAAAAATCTTTGAGGCCGTTCAAAAAGTCGGTTGTGTCCTTTAAGTAGGTGGATGTTGCCTGTATGATCGGTTGCAGTAGTTTATCGATGTAAATAGCCAAGGGGTCAAATATACTCTCCGTTCCTGCTACAATAGGTCTAAGAGGAGGATTGTCTTTGTCTTTGTGTATCTTGGGGAGTCCGTAGAAGACTGGAGTGATAGGATGAGAGTTGGTTAAAAATTGATGAGTCTTATCGCTGATCCACTCGTTTTCCTTTGCCTTGAGTAGCGTTCTGTTTATCAATATTCAAATCTCCGGTAGTGGATCTCTATCCAGTGCAACAAAAGTGTCTGTGTCATTAAGAAGTTCAATGCATTTCTTGTTGTAGAAAGATGTGTCCATAATAACTATGGCACCCCCCTTATCTACTGGTTTCATGGTGATCTCCTCACTTTGAGCTAAGTCATCAACCAAATCAAGTTGACGATTCTTAATATTGATGGGTGTTTTTCTCTTGTAATTAATCTTACTTAAATCTTGGAGAACACTTTTCTCAAACAAGTTCAAGATAGAATTCTGAACATGGGGGTGAAATGTGCTTTTTGGGCGAATTGCCAGCAAGTCATCTTGGGTTGGTTCAGTTGCCATTTCTGGTTGTGTAGCAAAGAAGATTTTTAACCGCAGTTTTCTCAGCAATCTGTGTAAGCAGATCTTCTCCTGGAAGAGCGAGGTGTTACAAGTGGGCACAAAAGAGAGTCCTTTATTAAGTAGACTAAGTTGTTCTGTTGTTAGAGACTTACTGGAGATATTCACCACCAGATTGTTAATCCCTATTTGTTTTTCTTTTTTGTTTGAGGCTTTCTTCCCTCTCCTGGGAGAGAGACACACAGGGCATGAGGGGGGGTGGGGGGAGGGAGAGAGACACACGGCATTTGTGTGCAGGCGGCAGATCCCGCTACTCGGCCCTCCGCTGGCCACCGTGTGCTGATGGCGTGAGCGGGGGGCTGGAGGAACAGGGGAGACACGGAGCATGAGTGGGGGTGGGGTGGACAAGAAGGACACACGGGGCATGAGCGGGGGTGGGAGGAACAGGAGACAGATACGAAAGACTTACTGTGCAGGCGGCAGATCCTGCTCCTGCTGACAAAGCCTCTCATGCGAGGAACAAAGATGGCGGGCGTCTCTGAAGCCAGACGCACTGCACGCTTTCACCGCATCCAATGACAGAGCACGTCAGATGTCCGCGGACATCACGCAAGCTGCTTGCCCAATCACTGTCCTGTCCGCAGAGCGAACAGGGAAGTGTGTCAACGAAGCGAACACAGATATCACTAATATTTTTTACTTACATTTTTGTCGTTTTTTTAAAAACTACTGGACAAATTTACACCAAATAAAGCAAAGCACGCTTTCAGGACCAAGCCGCTGCTCCTGCCGCAAATTTGGTGTAAATCCGTCCAGCGGTTTGGGCTGTAGGTGTGAGCAAAGTGTTTTCCCATTATTTCTATGGGAAAAAACTAAAGTTTTGGGACCCCCTATAACTTTTCCCCCCCTGGACGAATTTTCACCAAACTTTGCAAAAAAAATTCAGAGTGGACCATATACTTTTTTTGCTAAGTTTGGTGAGGATTCGTCCAGGGGGGGCAAAGTTATAGGGGGAGTCCCAAAACTTTTTTTTCCCATAGACTGAATGGGAAAAAATGTTGCTCGCGTCTACAGCCCAAACCGCTGAATGGATTTTCAACAAATGCCGACAAGGAGCCGCGGCTTGGTCCCAAAAGCGTGCTTTTGCAAATTTGGTGAAAATCCGTTCAGTATTTTTTTTTTAAATGACCAAAAAGTAGGTCAATAAAAATTAGTGATATCTGTGTTCGCTCCGCAGACACACTTCCCTGTTCGCTCAGCAGACAGTGTCCTGATTGGCCAATCGGCTTGCGTGATGTCCGCGGACATGCGACGTGTTCGCTGATTGGACGACGTGGAGCGTGAAGCGCGTCAGATTTTCGGTAGCACCCGCCATCTTGGATTCGCGGACGTCCGCGGACAGCACGGTGATACTTTGTTCAAAATTTGTATTTTATAGAGTGTGTTGGTGTGTAGGAGTGTTTGGGGAAGTTGGGAGTGTGTGAGATAGGATGAAAGTTGTGTTTTTTTTATGGGTTAGATGTTCTTTTTGTGTTCGATTTGTCTGCGGACATCACGGGTGTTCTGAAATGTTCTAAATAAACTGAATGGGAGGTGTTCTGAGGACTCAATATGTGTCCGTTTTGTTTGCAAGCAAGCTGAAACATTCTAAGAACACTCGCGGTGTCCTGAAATGTTCGCAAATAAACAAAATGGGGGTGTCCTGAGGACGCTGTCCGTATTGTTCGTTGTCAAGTTGAATGTTTTCTAAGAACACTCGCAGTGCCCTGAAATGTTCACATATACACAAAATGGGGGTGTTCTGAAGACGTTGTCGAACACTCGCTGTGTCCTGAAATGTTCACAAATATGATTGGGGGTTGTGGCTGCCAATTTGAATGTGTTCTAAGAACACTCTCGGTATCGTGAAATGTTCACAAATAAAAAAATGGGGGTGTCCTGAGGACGCTGTCCGTATTGTTCTCTGTCAAGTTGAATGTGTTCTAAGAATACTCGCGGTGTCCTGAAATGTTCGCAAAAAAACAAGATGGTGGTGTTCTGAAGACGCTTCTAAGAACACTTGCGGTGTCCTAAAATGTTCGCAAATAAACAAAATGGGGGTGTCCTGAGGATACTGTCCGTATTGTTCTCTGTCAAGTTGAATGTGTTCTAAGAACACTCGCGGTGTCCTGAAATGTTTGCAAATAAACAAGATGGTGGTGTTCTGAAGACGCTTCTAAGAACACTTGCGGTGTCCTGAAATGTTCGCAAATAAACAAAATGGGGGTGTTCTGAGGACGCTGTCGTATTGTTCTCTGTCACGTTGAATGTGTTCTAAGAACACTTGCGGTGTCCTGAAATGTTCGCAAATAAACAAAATGGGGGTGTTCTGAAGACGTTTCTAAGAACAATCGCGGTGTCCGGGGAATGTTCGTAGGGGGTGTCCTGAAGACGCTGTCCGTATTGTTCTCTGTCAAGTTGAATGTGTTCTAAGAACACTCGCGATGTCCTGAAATGTTTGCGAATAAACAAGATGGTGGTGTTCTGAAGACGCTTCTAAGAACACTCGCGGTGTCCTGAAATGTTTGCGAATAAACAAGATGGTGGTGTTCTGAAGACGCTTCTAAGAACACTTGCGGTGTCCTGAAATGATCGGAAATAAACAAAATGGGGATGTTCTGAGAACGCTGTCCGTATTGTTCTCTGTCACGTTGAATGTGTTCTAAGAACACTCGCGGTGTCCTGAAATGTTCGCAAATAAACAAAATGGGGGTGTTCTGAAGACGTTTCTAAGAACACTTGCAGTGTCCGGGGAATGTTCGTAGGGGGTGTCCTGAGGACGCTGTCCGTATTGTTCTCTTTTAAGTTGAATGTGTTCTAAGAACACTCGCGGTGTCCTGAAATGTTCGCAAATACACAAAATGGGGGTGTTCTGAAGACGTTATCGAACACTCGCTGTGTCCTGAAATGTTCGCAAATATGAATGGGGGGTTGTGGCTGGCAAGTTGAATGTGTTCTAAGAACACTCGCGGTGTCCTGAAATGTTCGCAAATAAACAAAATGGGGGTGTCCTGAGGACGCTGTCCGTATTGTTCTCTGTCAAGTTGAATGTGTTCTAAGAACACTCGCGGTGTCCTGAAATGTTCGCAAATAAACAAGATGGTGGTGTTCTGAAGACGCTTCTAAGAACACTCGCGGTGTCCTGAAATGTTCGCAAATAAACAAAATGGGGGTGTCCTGAGGACGATGTCCGTATTGTTCTCTGTCAAGTTGAATGTGTTCTAAGAACACTCGCGGTGTCCTGAAATGTTCGCAAATAAACAAGATGGTGGTGTTCTGAAGACGCTTCTAAGAACACTTGCGGTGTCCTGAAATGTTCGCAAATAAACAAAATGGGGGTGTTCTGAGGACGCTGTCCGTATTGTTCTCTGTCATGTTGAATGTGTTCTAAGAACACTCGCGGTGTCCTGAAATGTTCGCAAATAAACACAATGGGGGTGTTCTGAAGACGTTGTCGAACACTCGCTGTGTCCTGAAATGTTCGCAAGTATGAATGGGGGGTTGTGGCTGGCAAGTTTAATGTGTTCTAAGAACACTTGCGGTGTCCTGAAATGCTCGCAAATAAACAAAATGGGAGTGTTCTGAAGACGTTTCTAAGAACACTTGCGGTGTCCAGGGAATGTTCGTAGGGGGTGTCCTGAGGACGCTGTCCATATTGTTCTCTGTCAAGTTGAATGTGTTCTAAGAGCACTCGCAGTGTCCTAAAAAGTTTGCAAATACACAAAATGGGGGTGTTCTGAAGACATTGTCGAACACTCACTGTGTCCTGAAATGTTTGCAAATATGAATGGGGGGTTGTGGCTGGCAAGTTGAATATGTTCTGAGAACACTCGCGGTGTCCTTAAATGTTCGCAAATAAACAAAATGGGGGTGTTCTGAAGACGTTTCTAAGAACACTCGCGGTGTCCAGGGAATGTTGGTAGGGGGTGCCCTGAGGACGCTGTCCGTATTGTTCTCTGTCAAGTTGAATGTGTTCTAAGAACACTTGCGGTATCCTGAAATGTTCACAAATACACAAAATGGGGTTGTTCTGAAGATGTTGTCGAACACTCGCTGTGTCCTGAAATGTTCGCAAATATGAATGGGGGGTTGTGGCTGGCAAGTTGAATGTGTTCTAAGAACACATGCAGTGTCCTGAAATGTTCGCAAATAAACAAAATGGGGGTGTTCTGAAGACGTTTCTAAGAACACTCGCGGTGTCCAGGGAATGTTCGTAGGGGGTGCCCTGAGGACGCTGTCCGTATTGTTCTCTGTCAAGTTGAATGTGTTCTAAGAACACTTGCGGTATCCTGAAATGTTCACAAATACACAAAATGGGGTTGTTCTGAAGATGTTGTCGAACACTCGCTGTGTCCTGAAATGTTCGCAAATATGAATGGGGGGTTGTGGCTGGCAAGTTGAATGTGTTCTAAGAACACATGCAGTGTCCTGAAATGTTCGCAAATAAACAAAATGGGGCTGTGCTGAGGATGCTGTCCGTATTGTTCTCTGTCAAGTTGAATGTGTTCTAAGAACTCTCGCATTGTTCTGAAATGTTCGTAGGGGGTGTCTTGAAGATGCTGTTCGTATTGTTCATTGGCAAGTTGAATGTGTTCTTAGAACACTCGCGGTGTCCTGAAATGTTCGCAAATAAACGAAATGGGGGTGTTCTGAGGACACTGTCCGTATTGTTTGTTGTCAAGTTGAAAGTGTTCTAAGAACTATCGCGTTGTTCTGAAATGTTCGTAGGTGGTGTCCTGAAAACGCTGTCCGTATTGTTCGCTGGCAAGTTGAAAGTGTTTTAAGAACACTCATAATGTCCGCGGACATTAAAAGTTTCCATAGACCCTAGTTGAAATGTTTGACTCTATGGATGTGATATGCTGCGGTGGTTGTGGCCAGGGCATAGAGTCTTGGGTGCATGGCCATTTGGCCATTTGGCCATGCACCCAAGACTCTATGTCCTGGCCACAACCACCGCAGCATATCACATTCATATTTGCTTATAACTTTGGGTGAAAAACAAATGTATAAGGAACAAAGGTATTAGATCCTATGGATGTGATATGCTGCTATGGTTCTCATTATTATTGTATACTTACTGTTTTGTCTAGTAACCGAAGTACATGTATTTCTTGTTAATTTCTGTGATAAAAGAAAATAGCATGTTAGTATTAGTATTTTGTAATGACTTATTACATTGTATAATCAACATACTTTTTTTTTTGGACCCTCATATTTAGTAGATTACAAATCAGAGTACTGTGCAATTTGCTCAGTTTCTGTATTTGTTGCTAAAATCATTGGGTCTGTGGGAGAAAAAAAAATCCATGTTGGATAAAAAAAAACTTTTTCTGTTATGCTACAGTTCATTTGTTCGTTTGTTTTCAGTGTTCACTTGTTGTTTCTGGCTAATGGCTAATTTAGATACAAATTGGCATATTCTAACTGGCTATTTTTTTTATATATTTTAGTGGTATTGATTTATCTATTTGGATATTGTTAAATTTTGGGACAGTTAGATACCAATTGGCATATTCTAACTGTGTATTTTTTGGTGTAATTTAGTGGTATTCATTTATCTGATTAGTTCTTGTAGAATCTTTGAGCAGTTAGATAGCTTTTGGAGTATTATAACAGTTTATATTTTTTTAACACAAGTTTACTTAGGGTTTGAAATACAGTTTAGTTATCAAGTTTTGGTTTTAAGAACATCAAATAAGCGTTTGTAAGATTTGTTGGTAATCTCTGCGTTAGAGTAATGGTACTATCATTACATTCAAACCATTCACATTTCTTTTTTTATATATGCAGTGTAGTGCCTCGAATTGGTTGTGGCTCCTGTGTGGTAGATTATACTTATTGTTGTGAAGGTTTTCTTACCAAGTGATATTTGACCATGTGTGAATACAGTCAGCTTGCAGTTGTTTTTGGTACCATCTGCATTGTAACGTAGAAGCATTAGTATTATGTATTTACTATGTGTTTGTATTACTAACGTGGAGCGATTATCTGAATTGCAGGTAGAGCATAATCTATCATGGTTTGCATTTTGTACAAGTCGCTGAAATGGAATGGATTCACAATTTGGTTGATATATATATGAAGTGTTCATTGGGGATTTCTTCTTGTGTCACATTGTTGCAGAGAGTGCATGTATGTTTCCACATGTATGAAATCTGAAATATTTCATTTATAGGTATGTTTTGTTTTCCAGTACTTGTAGTAAGTACATTAGAAATTCTTGTGGATCTTCCTGTGAGTTTATAGTGAATTTCACCATTCCAGCACAGTAGTCCAATTGTTGTCTTATTCCATAAACACTATACGTGTTGTCAGGATTGTTTGCTGCATTTCTGTGAAGTACTAACATTTGCAAACACAATGGGTCTGTACTGTGTAAGTAAATGTTGTCAATAATTGGTGGTAATTGAAATAGAATATTCATTGCTACATTTGTGTAACAACTTACACCAACTATATTTGAGAATTTAAATGGTCCAGGTAGTTCTGTATCTAACTGCTTTTTTTGGAGTTTGTCTTCCTTCTTTAAAGAAGTAGCTGGTTTACTTTCCCTAATTGATTCTTTTTTGCTTGTGGTACTTGATGAAGTATTAGTTTCTTTTACTCTCTTTGGAGGATTTGCAGTGACATCCTGTTGCATTTCTGTTTGATTTATTTTTCTTTTATAACGTTTTACTTTTTGTGGAACAGAATATGTGTTTAGGTGGGGGCTGTATAGTGAGCAAAGTCTATTGTATTCTAAAATGCAAGGAATATCAGCGTTTATTTTACTTGCATCAAAGTTGATTAGAAATAGACCGTCAAGTGTACGTAAGCGTGATAGTTCTACGTAGCTCATGCCTTCTTTAAAGACTGTGTTACCAATATCTATCATTGCTTTGTCTAGGGTAAGACCTTGTGATTTATGAATCGTGACTGCGTATGCAAGAGTTAGAGAAAATTGTTCTCTGCGTACATACATATCTTTGAAGAGAAGGAATCTAGCTGTTGAGTGTCCTATCCTTTTTACTTCTGAAAGTTTGTCAAAGAGTATATTGTCAAACTGAATTTTGTTGTTGCGTGGGTATGTTTGAAAGCCAACAACTTTACCCAGTGCTCCATTAACTAGTCATTGGTCCACGTCAAGGTTACGTTTAAGCATTACTCTAGAATTTAAGGATAATTTTAATATCTTTTCTAAGCCTGCTGTGTTTGAGATTGATTTTTCTAAACTATTTAGTCTTGTTGTGGCTTGGTCATACATGGGTAGTGTCATACCATGTACATCTAGTTTGTCTGTGGCGCTAATTTCCATGATTGGTTGCATTTCTTTACTTAGCATGATTTCTTTGAATTTGAAACAGCTTGCAAGAGTTGGCATTAAGGCCATACAATTGACATTTTTGTGGGCTAGTTGTTCCATAATATCTGTAGCACATGCATTATCGCCATAAAGTGCATTAATGTGCCAGGTTTTCAATATTGCTTCTGCTTCTTTAGTTTGTGTCCTAATGTTTTAAAAATAGGCTCACCTTTTACTGGTGTTAATTGAAGCAGATCTCCAAAAACAATAATGTGTTTTCCTGCAAAGAGCTCTTCATAGTCTGTTTTGAGTACTTCTTGTAATCTGAGGTGAATCAAAGCTAACATCAGGTTGGAGACCATGCTCACTTCATCTATTAGTAGCATTTTCATTTGTTTCAATACTCTGTGTACTTCCATTGCAGCTTCTGCAGAAAGTTTGCAATAGTCTAATTTGTTCTGGTGTTCTACTGGTAATAATAGTAATCGGTGTAATGTAACACCACCTATGTTGTAGGTAGCTAAACCTGTGGGGGCAGTGACAACAGCTGACAGTTTGTTGTTTGTCAATTGTTGAAGGAACTTACTAATGATTTTGATTAGGAATGTTTTGCCAGAACCAGCTTCACCACTGACGTACAGTAGTATAGGTTTATAATTATGGCAGGAACATTCTTTATTTTCATGTTTTACACCATGTGCAATTTGTTTTCTTGAAAAATGCTACGTTGCTCATTGTTTAGTTTTGATTGTAGTATAGCTAAGTCTTCTTTATCTTCATACTGACACATGGTGTTTTCTACTTCTATCATAGCTAATTCTGCCTCATTTATTATTAGTGGTTCTCCCAGTGGTTCTTGGCTTCCTGTTACAGAAGGTTGACTACTGTCAGGAGTGTCCCTATCTAGTTGGGCTTGGAGTTTTTCTTCGTGTTGCTGTTCATTGTGCAACATTGTTTTGTACTGTGTAAAGTTTACATCAGTTATAATGCTTTCATTTGCTTTGAAAGCATCCTAATATGAGTCATAGTTATCTAGTATTTGTTCTTCTTTTCTCCATGGTTTGAAGAGTTGTAGCAGGGACATGTAATATACTTCTTTATGTTGAGGAGTCTTTAATGACAATTTGATATGATTAATTAAATTTGGTTTAGTGAGTTTAACTAAGCTGCCTTCACAGTTTGTCACTCTATATTTACCTTTTTTTCATCAGGTTTCATATTATTTTGTATGTGTAGTTTTGGGCTATGTGGTATAGACACATGTTTCCCAAAGTATTACTTCTGTTTGGGTAGTATGTGTCCAATAAATTGTTTTTTAAAATGTCTTGGCTGTTGGGATCACGTTTGGCTATTGTTTCTATATCTTCATATGATTTTAGAACTCTTTTTCTAGATTTAGCTGGACCAAGACTTAGCCATACTATATTTTCAGATTTACCATACAATGCAGTAACAGTTAAACAATCAGCTGCTTCATATGATCCACATTCTCTATGGGTGAGCATTTTTATGCCCAAGCTGTATAATTTCTGAGACACTGTTTTATCTGATGACAGGTCATTCCAGAGGTCTTAGAGCTCTGTCTTTTCTGCTTTTGTTAAGTATGCTGTGACATATCGTGCAACTGCAGTAGAATTGTCTGCAATGTACTGCACATCTATGTTTGCATTCCATAAGTGGGCAATGATTGCATTATAATCATTGATATATTGTTCTTCTTCTTTTCTTTTTATGTAATATGTATTTTAGGTGACTTACATTTAACACTATGTCTAACTGAAGACATGAGGTTGTTCACTTGACCTGTATTTGTTACTGGTCTAGGGAAACCAAATCGGCATTTGGTGTAGTATTTCCCTTTGTTTTTGTATTTGCGACGACAATATTTTCCACATTTGTGTCTTTGAAATTGTAAAATTTGTGCATGAAGATCACTATTTGTGGCTTCTGATGGAATTTCACAAGTGACATATTTTTCAATAAACTGTAAAACAGTGGCATCACTGTCTTGACCAAATTTAGGAGCATCTTTAATCCATAAAAGCATGTGGATATGTGGTGCTCCTCTGGCTTGGTATTCTTTTCTCCAAAAGAAGTGTTGCACTTCTCCAAGGGGAGGAACAATTTTATTACAAATAAAATGTAGCATAGCAATGAAGCGATGGTGAAAATATCTTGAAACATTAACAGGATTCAAAGAACAAAGTTCTCCAGGTGTTAGTATATCTATGTTTGTTTTGTTTTTATTTGATATGCGTAGGAAATCATGTAAATCTTCCCATGCATATTCTGCACAACTTAATGTAACAAACCAAGTGGGTGGGCCAAGGTTTCTGATCATACAACGTACATCTCCATGACGTCGAAACCAGTACTCTTTAGTACCACGCATATTTGCTAACAGATTTGTAATATTTGATTGTAAAACCTTATCCTTTTGTTGCACTTTTTCTAATAATTGTGTAGCTGTCATATTTTGAAAGTGTGATCCTGATTTTAATATGTGTGCAACTCCGTAACATAAAGTTGCTAGTTTACTTTCAAAGAGTAAGTGGAATATGTATTTCACATTTTGTCTAAATCTGGGATCTTCAGAATACATCCGTAATGAGCGGTATTCTGAAGCTGATATTTGAATAGGTCTATCATCATACCTTCCTCCTTTGCCAGTAGGAAAGAGTAGAGGAAAAGCACATGCTTCTATACTTTTTTCCCATATGCTGATTGGCGATCCTTTTGTTTGACGCATTTGGTACATTTCCAGTACATCTTCTATGGTGTCGTTAGAGTGCAAAGGATGAATTGTATAATGGTCTAAAGTATTTGATATTGTAGCTGGATCTAGTAGCTCAAATTGACCAGCTTCTTGTGTTTCTTGAATTATTTCAGATGTATCTTTCAAGTTTTCTTCAATATTAATTTCTTTGTAATATTCATTATTCTCTTTAAGATATTGGAAGGCTTGTCTAACTTTATGTAAATCTACCAGCTGTTGCCATATTTGTTTGTCTTTTGTAGGTACTCCATTTAAAGATTGCTGCATTGGACGTTGCACTCCTAGAGTATGCACATTTTCTTTTAGATCTAATGGTAAATAAGCTACTTTTCCACTAATGCCTTTTACCAATTCAGAGGGAGGTAATTTTGCTGTTTTTGGTTGAAGGTGTATTATTGCTTGAAATGGGTGTACTGTTTGAATTATGATGCTCTCATATAAATTAAGTTGTTGTAGGGGTTTTGGTACTGTGTATAATTCCAAATTATTTGTGATAGCACGTGAAGGAGTTTGTTTGTTGTCAAGTTTTGTAGTGCAGTAACTTCAACGTATTAACGGCTCAGTTATTTCATATTTGTTTTCTGCTACAAGGTAGAGAGCTAATTCAAACCATTTAGAATTTTCATTGTCTTCTATTTTGTATGATAGGTATACAGTTTTTGTGTTACTTTTATAAAAAGTTCTACGGCAACATACACATACATGGTTTGGTACTTTAGCTGATGTACTTTTAAATTTTAGTATTTCTTTTTTGTATGTGTTTAGCAAAAGGTTGCCATGTGTAGAATTGTTGCTTAATTGGTTTAAAGCTATTTCATTCTGTAAATGGCTTTCACTTCCAAAATATTTTTTCTGGATATAGTCAATTTCTTCCGGTAGTTCTTTTGCTGTACCATTTAGAAGGATGTTATTTAAATTTGCTAGTGCTAAAGCAGGACTTTTAGCATAGTACACTTTATAGACTAGATTTCTTATAGTTGAATGATGTGTTGATATCCTTTTGATATCATGGAAAGTGGTTTTACAAGTAGGTCCTGTTATGCAGTCCAATGAATGTCCTTGTAGTCCTGTGTTCTTGCGCACTGGACAGGTATCCATATTTTGCAGTATTTTGATTTTGTCTTTGCTTTTTACATATTTATTGAGGAATTGGCATAAAGATTTGGAACATTGTTTCGGAATGTTGCACATTGACGTGCATGGCCATTTGTACACTAGGCGTTCTGATTCAGTTGAATGGAGGGGTAATTCTATGTTTTCAGGGCATATTTTTGTAAGGAGTACTTCTTGTTCTATCATGGTATTATTCACTTTTTCATAACCTCGACCACTGCTATGTATGGCAATTGTATTTGTTTGCTTTTGTTTGTACGCTTCTTCATTAAAATATGGTTCTGTGCTCATAGTGTGATTCCATTCACCTCAGCAGATACTTAAAAAGTTCTTTCTTTTGACATTTCGCTTATTGAGAAGTCTTTTTTGTAATTTAGTTATTCGTTTTGTTAGTGGTTTCATTTTGTTTAACAGTAAAATAAATAACTTTCTTTTGAGAAGAATTGCACTGTCCATCAACGCTTCTAAGATTAATTTCCTACAATAGGTTTTAAGCATTGAACCTGATTTCTCTCCTGTTTTTATAAGATTTTGAAGGACTTTGTGACGGTACATTTAGGCTAAAATACTTTTCTTGGTATGCTTACTTTGCACTATATTAAAATTTAAAGAAGTAGTTTTATCTGTAGCGATAGCTGATTTTCTGTTAATTGTTTTTTGGTTTGTTTTACATTTTGATAGAGGAGGCTACGTTTTTGTACTTGAAACTTCTTGTGTTTCACTAAATGACCGTATTAGCTGTTTTGTTTCAACTTTTTTTTACAAATTCTGCTAGAGATGGATGCTTATGTTGGACACTTTTATTATCATTTGCTCTACTTCTCCGTTGCTTTCTACGGACTTGACTTTTGGTAGGCATTCTTTAGGATCTGTTGAAAAAAATAAAGAAGGTATGGGTTGGGGTGTTCTGCAATGTATGTGTGCTGTGTGCATGAGTGTTTGAGTAAGATGATAAAGATGTATGTAATGGTGTGTGATTGTGCATTGGGAACTACAACTAGTAGGGATAGGTATTCTTGAATTTATATGTTACTAAACTGGGATTCAAATGACAAAAACAAAGTAAGCTAGTGTTGTGGAAAAGTACAAATAGTAAATCTAATGTATACAATTAAAACAGTTGTTTGTTCTATAATATGAAAATTGTAGCGGTTCGGTTGGGTAATTTGTGTGTCTAAAAATAGGAATTTGTGGGCAATTCTGGCTGTAAATCGCTGTTTAAGACATGGAGATTTTTGGACAAAATGGTACACAATCTCTATTTTTAGGCACAGAAATAGCTTGTATTAACTTTACAGTATGTTTGTGTAATAATACAAATATTATGGTGATATTCTACTTACTTTTTTTCTTAAATTAACAGGTAACTTCTTAGTTCTTCTTTCAAATTTGGCTGCTTCTTTTCAGGAGACTGGTCTTCACTGCAATTGTAGAAGCTTCAAATTAGTAACTTTGTTTGTATATAGCGCTGTTTTTAATTTAGATATTGATTTTTTTAATTGAAATCCTCAGCGCCTTCTTTAAAACCATTAAACTAATTTATTTACATAAGATACATTGCATCAGTTCAGTACATTTGATATGTTCTTAATGAACAAATTGTATTGAATGACTAACTGTAGTAAAAAATATATCTTTACCATGTCTTGTGAAATTTATAATATACCAGTGAATACCACTATTTCTGTAACTAAGCTGTTCTAGGTAATAGCGCCTCAATGTCATGTCTAAATTAAAGTAATTAAGTAAATAAATAAATAAAAACAAAAAAAATATGAAATTGTATAAGTATTTTTTTTAAACATTCAAATAGATTGTGCTTGCATGCAATTTTGTTTGAATATATTTAGTCTATATATTTCATTTAAAAAATGTTAGTTTAACATGATTTGAGTGTGTGTGTATAAAGAAAGTAAACAGTATAAAGGTTTATAAGTAATAGTTGATTTTAGGAAATTAAAAAAAATACAGTAAATTCATTTTACAGATTACACAAGCTAAAAGTCTGTTTGAAAATGTGTTCATCTACTGTACAGAAAATATGCATACCTGAAGTTTTTGTTTATGCATTTGGATATGCATGGAGCTGCAAGTAGAAATCTTGGAGACGTGTACAGTATTTCTGGTAGATGGTGCTTGCCAATGATATGACACTTGTACTCAGAGAGATTCACAGTACATTTGCAGTGCTGATCTATGATGATGCAGTTAGATGTAAAGGTCTTGAATGTGATTGGTGCATGGTCATGTGACTTCTTAGCTACATCCAATGAGGGAATGGCAGAGAGAGTGAAGTGGAAATGGTAGAAGGGCTGTTCATGTTACGATATGTCCGCGGACATGGCAGTAGTTCGCGGACATCGGGAGTTACATCCGGGGATTTTTGGGTTCAGAAGTCATGCAAATTAGAATGAGTGCTGAAAGGGATTGGTCAGGAAAGTTTAGTGGGTGTGTTGTGCCAGAAGAGAGTTTCTCACATACTGTTTTTGCTGAGAGAACAACAGATAGCTATGTCTATGTGTTTAGGAAAAAGATTGTATGGATTTTGGGAGATTCATGCATATATTGGTTGAAGGTGCATGCGGAAAGCTGTGGAGTAGCTGTAGGTTTTGGATTCCCACATGTGGAAGTACACTGGCATGGAGTATGTGGAATGAAGTGGTTGGACTTGCTACCTCTCTGTGCTACTTTGGAGACAGAGCAACATCCAGACATAATTGTAATTCATTGTGGAGGGAACAGTTTAGGACATATGACTGGAATTATTTTGCAATTTGCTATGAAAGAAGGACTTGGGAAGGTTATGGACATGTTTCTTAATTCTCAAGTGATATTTTCACGGATTGCGCAGAGACAAATGTGGCTTCGTTCTTCTTCATTTGGTCCACAAATAGAAAAAGCAAGGCGCAATGTTAATAAAGCTGTTTGTGCCTTTCTAAAAGATTTTGGCATGTCTTCTTTTCACAATGAAAATATTCTGTTTCGTAGTACAAACATTTTTCGCAGAGATGGAGTCCATCTTACTTATGGTGGCAATCAGATTTTTTTGAGAAATGTACAAAATGCATTGCAACCTTTTTGGAATTACAACATCCATTTTGAAGTAGGTGTTAAGCATTTATAATTTTTGACTTACAATCACCTCCCAAAGGCTCTTTTCAGAGCCACCACATCCTCCCAGAGAAAATTGCAATGTTTGTGATAGGGTAGCAACCCAATTTTGTTAATGTTCGCGAACTGTCCGTGGACTTCTAAAAAATACAAAGGGCCCTGCTTCATTCATTGTCACTTCTATTTATTAACTTTGAAAGGCGGCTCTGAAAAGAGCCTTATTTTCATTTTTTTTTGTTGATATTTTGTATTTTTTTGGGTTTTTTATACACGACACACTAGGAGAGGAGGGGAAAGGAAGGTAAAGGGGAGGACACCAACCACAGGGATAAGAAAGGACGAGCTGAGAGAGGAAGATGTAGAGTGGGTTTTATTTGGGTAGTGAGCAGATCCTCTCGTGCTCTGAGACGATAGTCTCAAAAGCACTACGAAGTCGCTTCCCCCTGCAGAGTACTGTGTCACAGTACATACATACAACTGTGACCCTCGAAAGGTAAGGGTCATCAGCATTCTGTATGACCTGTGAGGCAGCTTGAGGAAGACGCTGTCCCACAGAGGTGGTCCTTGTGGTGACAGGATCAGAAACAGAGGATGAAGTAGAGGAAATCAACCTGCTACGTTCTTTGCAAGGTACAACCCTGCGAATAGCCCCAGAGTGAAATGACCTCAGGTGTTGCTTCATAGTAGTGGTCCCAAAGCTGTACTTACCGTGCTTCCAGTGACTGAGTATCATTTTGCACTCATTGCAGGTAACACGGTTCGCACAAGCCTTAGGACCATTCCCATGAATGGTAAATAACCGCCACACCCAAGACTCACGCCTAGTGCGGGTAGTAGGGATTTCCTCTACCTCATTCTCATCATCGTCTTCTTCCTCCTCTGCATCCTCACTCCTGTTGCCCTCTTCAGGCCCTTGGGGAGGTGGTCGTGGTGGAGGGGGTGGGGGTGGTGCTGAAGCAGGTGCAGCAGCAGGTGGCAGTTCAGCAGCCAGGGATGCCATGCAGGTGGCAGCAAAAATCGCTGTGTTCTGAAGAATAGCCAGAAACACAATGAGAATAAGCTCTAGGGCGTGGTCTTTTATAGGGGTGCTTGTGCGCGGTCCGTGGACATGCGCGCTGTCCGCGGACAGATCGAACACAAAAAAAAGTTCAAAAAGTTTCAAAAGGTATGTAGAAACTCAAGATTACTATGTGGGACTTGTGCCATGGTGAGATTTTATTGAAAAATATTATGGATTAATTGAAAGTGTACTTTTAAATTGTTCGGGGACACGAACAGTGTCCGCATTCAGAACACGCGATCAGCATGGGCATGGTCATATGATCCGTTCGCGAACAAGTCCGCGAAGGAAGCGCATGTCCGCAGGACACCAAATGCACGGAGATTGGTTAGCGCATGGGCATTGATGTTCTACGGACACTTTTCGGGTCCTGAAGTAATTAAAAATGCGTCACACGTGAAACAAACATTTCAGGACACTGCGTGTGTTAGAACAGTTTAAACTTGCTAGCGAACAGTAAGGACAGATATAGTGAAGTGCAATTCATGTTAGAGAGAGTCTCTGCCATGAGTTCTGGTGTTATTGGTGAGAATTGGAATTTGGGTACTTTAATCTCGGGATCAGCCTTGTTGTAAGTCATTGGGGTGTCAATAGAATTGCAATTTAAGATGGTGTCTCTAGCTTTTAGAATCTTTTGAGAAAAAGCAGTTTGGACCTTTTCACAGTCCAGCAAAGATGGCTGGAAAGGAGGGGTGAGAGTAGGTGGCTTTTCAAAGGTTTTTAAGATTTGAAACAGCTTTCCCGTGGAGTTGGATGCACCTGAAATTTGCTTGTTATAATAGTTTTTTTTTGTTTCAATAATTTTATATCTGTACAGGATGTCCGATTTCTTCCATGTGTCTTTATTAAGTACTGTGGGGTTTTTGAGCCACTGTCTTTCAAGTTTCCTTTTGGCAGTCTTTAGGGTGCCTAATTCCATAGAGTACCAACTTTGGTGGTTGAGGTTGGGGCGCACTAGTTTGTTTTTCAGTGGGGCATTCTTATCTAGAAGATCTTGGAAGTAGTTGTTATAAGTGGTGATAATAGTGTCACAGGGGTCATCGTCTGTGGTGTTATCCATGATGTGTGAGATCCCCCTCGAGAGCATATCTGGCGTGATTTTCTTGAGGTTTCTACTCTGGGTAGTTTTGGGTAAATTGTCGGGATGGGTTTTTTTGAAAGGCAAGGATAGTGTGGCTTCGATTTTGTAGTGGTCGCTCCAGATACAGGGCTGTATGTTTTTTACAGTAAGGTCAACATTATTGGAAACAATCCAATCAAGTTGGTTGTTGGAACCGATGGTGGGGCCATTATTAGCGATCGAATAGCTAATGTTAGTGAGATTTATTTCTAGGCTAATAGCCTCTTTGTCGGTGGGGTTTCCCCTCCATCTATTGAGGTCACCCAGGAGAAGTGTGCCTGTGTTCTTTCCTTTGAGGTTGTTAAGAATATGGCAGAGGTCGTTGTTAAAGTCTGATATAAGTGATGGGGGTCTGTAAATTACAATGAAGTTGATACAATTGTTTTGGGAAGGGGTGAATTTGAGGTGGAGAACTTCGCACCCCGAGCATTGAATGGGCGAAGAAAAAAGATGTATGTCTTGTCTGACTATTATGGCGACTCCGCCTCCCTTTCCTATTGCTCTGTTTTCGAAGTGAATGCTATAATTAGAGGGGACAGCTGTGCTAATGGTTGGACCGGTGGGTTCTTGTAGCCAGGTCTCGGTAAGGAAAAGGATGTCTAAATTCTCTTCAAGGATATAATCGTGAACGTTTTGCGCATGTTTGTTAAGGGACCTCGTGTTAAGTAGTGCTATTTTAAGGACCTCTGGTTTAGAGGGAGTCTTGGGTTGTTCTGGTTGTTCTGGAATTATGGTCCTACTACGACTTGAGGGTTGTGTAGAATCAGGGTGCGGCACTTCCTTTGAGTTGATGTAATGCTTGACAAGTTGCTCATTTTCTAAGCGCTTTGCATCAGTTAGTAAGTGCAGGAAGTTAAGGAAACCCATCTTTTACCTTGTTTACTGATTGCAAAGGGCAGTAAAATGGGCAGAGTGTCGGGCCGATGGCCGATGTCCGGCGTAGACCGGCGCAGTCTCAGAAGCGCCGGCGCTGAAGCACCTGACGTTTCTTTTTCAGCAGCGCTAGTGCTGCTGGGACTTGTGGTTCAGAGTAGTTTGCAGGTAAGTAAAGTGTAAATGCAGCAATCAGGCACTCTTGGGCACACAATCCAAACACTCCAGACAAATATGGGCGTTACTATTCCATTTTAGAACATAGTGCATTTAAATGAATGGTTAGTGTATTGTATATATGGGTTACATTTCTAATGTATTAGTACATATAATGTGTTTGTGTGCTCCTTTTTGAATTTGTTAAATGTTCCTATGTTATGATATAACAATCAAACATACCCCCCCAGAGTTTTAAGGTAGTGGTACTGTTCTTCGAACATGTCCACGAACATTAAATGAGTTTGCGGACATCAAGTACAGTAGAAGAGATTCAGTCAGTTCCATATGACATGTATATAAAGTCAAAGTCATTATTGTTAAGTTGCACTACTAAAAACCTATGAAATTCAGTGAAAAAACTTTGTTAAAGGGACGTTATGGTTAAGTTGCGCTGCTAAAAACCAATGAAATTCAGTGAAAAGACTTTGTTAAAGGGACGTTATGGTTAAGTTGCGCTGCTAAAAACCTATGAAATTCAGTGAAAAAAAAATATATATATATGTGTGTGTGTGTGTGCTACACAGCCATGCAAAGTTTGCTGAGGTTTGGTCCAGGGGGGGCAAAGTTATAGGGGGGGTCCCAAAATGTATTCTCTTTCCCATTGACAGAATGGGGAATAAACTTTGCTCATGCCTACAGCGCAAATTGCTGGATGGATTTTCACCAAATTTGCAGCAGGAGCAGCGGCCTGGACCTGAAAGTGTGCCTTTGTAAATATGGTGAAAATCCGTCCAGTAGTTTTTTTATAAAACGAGCAAAAAATAGGTCACAAAAAATTAGTGATATCTTTGTCCGTTCCGCGGACATACATCCCTGTTCGCTCCGCGGACAGAACACCGATTGGCTAATCAGCTTGTGTCATGTCTGCAGACATGCAACGTGTTCACTGATTGGCTGGTATGAAGCATGAGGTGCGTCGTATTGTTTTGATATGCCCGCCATCTTGGATCCATGGACAGCGCGGAGCCGAATGGGAAAAGAATACAACTTTGGGTAGTGTATTGGTGTGTAAGAGTGCTTGGGGAGGGTGGGGGAGTAAAAAATGGGTGAAATGCTGTATTTGTTTAGGTGGCAGGTGCCCCAGATGTGTTCGTCATGTCCGCGGTCACCGTGGGTGTCCGCGGACATAAAAAATGCAGTAGCTCATGTACCAGAGTTAAAATGTTTGATTCTATGGGTGTGATCTATGGGTGTGATATGCTGCGGTGGTTGTGGCCAGGGCCTAGAGTCTTGGTTGCCTGGTCGAAGGCCGTAGGCCATGCACCAAAGACTGTAGGCCCTGGCCACAACCCCTGCAGCATATCACACCCATAGATCACACCCATAGAATCAAAATCTATAAAATATCCGCAAATCTACAGTTTGTGTACTGTTTTATTTGTATAGTTTGTATGTGACGTTTTGGCTACGTCATGTAATTAAGATTGTAGAGTTTGGTAACAAGCACTGCAGTATAACATATCCATGGAAGTAAACATTTTGGATTGTGGTGTATGGTTAGATGTTTGCTTCAATGGTTGTGTTATGGAGCAGTATTTGTGAGTTGAATTATAATATACTTACTGTTTGATTTTTTGTGATTGGATATACTTTTTTCATGACTTGGATAACTGGAGCAGATATTCTTTTTCAATTTCTGTGATAAAAGAAAAGATCAGGTTAGTGTACGTAATTTATAAAGAGTTATTGCATTGCATAATAGTCATGTCTGCATTATTTCGACCCTCATATTTAGTAGTTTACAAACCAGTGTACTGTGCAATTTGCTCAGTTTCTGTATTTGTTTCTTAAATCATTGGGTCTGTGGGAAAAAAAATCCATGTTGGATTAAAAAAATACCTTTTTTTGTTATGGTACAGTACATGTCTTTCTTTGTTTTCAGTGTCTATTTGATGTTTCTGGCTAATGTTCTACCTGTTGGCTTGTTGCAGATTGTTAGATATCTGTTGGTGAAGTCTAACTGGTTATAGTTTTTTATTTATATTTTCAAGTTGCTCATCTATCTGTTGGGTTGTTGCAGATTTTTGGGGCAGTTAGATACCTGTTGGTATATTCTAACTGTTCATTTCTTCTTATATTTTAGTGGTATTGATTTATCTCTTTGCTTGTTGCAGTATCTTTTGGCAGTTAGATATCTGTTGGCGTATTCTAACTGTTTATAGATTTTTTATTTATATTTTCAAGTTACTCATCTATCTGTTGGGTTGTTGCAGATTATTGGGGCAGTTAGATACTTGTTGGCGTATTCTAACTGTTTTTTTCCTGTTATATTTTAGTGGTATTGATTTATCTGTTTGGTTGTTGCAAAATCTTGGGGCAGTTAGATCCTGTTGGCGTATTCTAACTGTTTATTTCTTCTTATAATTTAGTGGTGTACATTTATCTGTTTGGTTGTTGCAGAATCTTGGGCCAGTTAGATACCTGTTGGCGTATTCTAACTGTTTATAGTTTTCTAATTGAAGTTTTATTAATGTTTATGCACAGATTAGTTATAAAATTTTGGTTTTAAGAATATTAAATAAGCGTTTATAAGATTTGCTGGTAATCTCTGCTTTAGAGTAATGGTACTATCATTACATTCAAACCATCCACAATTCTTTTTTATATATGCAGTGAAGTGACCTGCATTGGTTGTGGCTCCTGTGTGGTAGATTATACCTATTGTGAATGTTTTCTTGCACAGGGCCTTGCACTATTTATTTGTCACTTCTATTTTTAAACTGTGAAAGGCAGCTCTGAACAGAGCCTTTTTTTGGGGAGGTGGGTTGTTGTTATATATATATATATATATATATATATATATATATATATATATATATATATTTTTTTTTTTTACACATGACACACTGGGAAAGGAGGGGAAAGGAGGGTAAGGAAGGGACACCAACCACGGGGATAAGAAAGGGCAGGTGCAGAGAGGAAAATGTAGGGTGTGCCTTATTTAGGTAAGTAGCAGACCTTCTCATGCTCTGTGACTGCAGTCTCGAAAGCACTCCGAAGACTCTCCCCCCTGCAGAGTACTGCGTTGCAGTACATACACAATATTGTGACCCTCAAAAGGTAAGGGTCAACAGCATCATGGATGGCCTGTGAGGCAGCTGGAGGGATGCGCTGTCCCACAGGAGTGTCTCTTGTGGTGACAGGAGCGGAAATGGAGGATGTTGTAGGGGAACTCAACCTACTACGTTTATCAAAGGTACAACCTTGAGAATAGCCCCACCATGGAACGACCTTTGGTGTTGCTTCATGAATGTCGTACCAAAGCTGTACGAACCAGGCCTCCCACGACTCAGCTCCATTTTGCACTGGTGACCTTGTTCGCACATGCTTTTGTCACTCCACCATGAATGGCAAACAACCGCCACACCCAAGAATCACGGCGAGAGCTGGTCGTAGGGACTTGCACTACATCATCCTCTTCATCCTCTTTATCCAACTCATCTACATCCTCACGCCTGTTCCCCTCTGCAGGCCCTTGGGGAGGTGGTGGTGGTGGAGGGGTGGGGGTGGTCACTGAGGCAGAAGTAGCACCAGCTGGAGCAGCAGCAACCATAGATGCCATCAGGTTTGATGATAGAAAGCAGCAAGAGCAGCAAAAGCTGAAAAAGACAATGCTCTGTCAGGTAGCCAGAAGCAGAATGAGGATGAGCTCTGGGGTGTGGCCTTTTATAGGGGTGCTGGTGCGTGCTCCGCGGACAGCCACGCTGCCCACGGACAGATCGAACACCCCAAAAAGACTCAAAATGTTCCAAAAGTTATGTAGGACGCCAGGGTCATTGTCTGGGACTTGTGCTATGGTGAATTTGTACTGTAAAATACTTAGGATTGTCCAACAAAGTACTTTTAAAATGTTTGGGGACCTGAACAGTGTCCGCAAATCAGGACACACGCTCAGTGTGGGTGTGGTCACATGATGACATCGCGAACACGTCCGCGAATGGGACGGGTGTCTGAAGGACACCAAATGCGCAGAAACGGTTGTGCGCATGCATGCGGGTGTTCTATGGACAGTGTTCGGGTCCTCAAACTAATTAAAAGTGCGACACACATGAGACAGACAGTTACAGACAATTGTGATGTTCGTAGGACATATGGGTGTGGTGCGCATGTGCGTAGATGTTCTACACCTCCATGTTGGTTAATTGTGGACTTTCCAGGCACCGAGTGTTTTGTAAGAACAGTTCCATCTTGCTTGTGGATAGTACGGACAGGTATAGTGTCCTTAGGACACCTCCATTTTGGTTAATTGCGGACATTCCGGACACCGAGTGCGTTCGAAGAACAGTTCCGTCATGCTTGCGGATAGTACGGACAGGTATAGTGTCCTTAGGACACCCCCATTTTGGTTAATTGCAGACATTCAGGACACTGAGTGTGTTCTAAGGACAGTTCCATCTTGCTTGCGGACAGTACGGACAGGTATAATGTGCTTAGGACACCCCCATTTTGGTTAATTGTGGACATCCCGGACACCCGCACTGTCCGTGGACACCCTAACTGACTTTTTTTTTTAAAAATAAGACACAAAGGACTGAATTGAAACACACATAATATTTTATTTTAATTATATACAGATGTAACATTTATGAAAGAGAGGGGGAAGCAGAAACTGATGCAAATACAGGGCAATTAGGGGTTTGGAGAGGAAGGGTGGGAGGGGATGAAGGGATGGAAGTCTCATCATAACGTTTTTCTTGGTGGTGAGGGTTTGGGGATAGTTGACTGGGACATAGAGAGGGGGAACAGGTGCATGTGGCACAATGATATTTAATTTTTTCTTTTATGTGGTCTTCCACAAAATGTTTTAAAAGATTGAAATTTTCCATAAGCATATCCATTTTTTGTTCTATGCGCTGCAGGACATTTTGTAATGTCTCTTTTGCTATTTTATTTTCAATGTTTGTATGGTGTGTTAAAAAAAAAAAATGTGTTAAGTACACATAAAGAAATGATTATTAATTTGCTTATATAGAGAAGTGTCTACCATTACTATCATTGTCTTCACTCATTTCATCACCTGGGAAATGTTCTTCAAGCCATTCCAAAGTACTGGACATGTCTGTGTAACAAAAAAAGATATTAATTTTAGTGTGCCTAATACAGAAAGTTTAGAAATATATAAGAAAAATGAAGTTTACTTACTAGTTTCTGGTAAGTTTTGTTGTTACTGTTGTGTAGGTCTGCTGTTGCTTCTTGCTGTGCAGTTTCTGTGAGGTAATTATGTTGGAGGCATATCTTTTTTGTTTTGGTATATTCCATTTTAGTACACATGCTATTTAAATGGACGGTTGATGTGTTACATATATAGGTTCCACTTCTTATTTATTATTACATATAATGTGTTTAAGTGCTGCTTTTTGAACTTGTTCAGTGTTTATATTGTATGATAGAACAATTTAAGATACCCCCCTTAGTTTTTGGGTAGTGTTGATGTTGTCCGTGTCCGTCTGCGGACATATGCACAGTACGTGGACATCAAAATCACTAGCTGGGGGTTACGTATGTTCTATGTTACATGTATATAAAATAAGGGAATCCTAGTAAACATGTATCAAATTCACACTATGGATATGTATATTCAGTAAAAAAAACTTTGCTAAAGGGAGGTTATGGTTAAGTTGTGCTATTAAAAACCTATGAAATTCAGTAAAAAAACTTTGTTAAAGGGACGTTATGGTTAAGTTGCACTACTAAAAACCTACGAAATTCAGTAAAAAAAACTTTGTTATAGGGACGTTATGGTTCAAAGTAAAACCAAAAAACCCCTGAAATTCGCTAGTTATGGTAAGCTAAGCAACCATAACTCGCGCCACCAACATGCATTGCTAAGACTAACACCCAGGACATCAAAGATGACATCAAAAATGTAATTGCTTAGCTTGCTCCTGGCAGTGCAACTCTTCCTCTTTTGGTTGTGGTGAACAGATCCTTGGGATACCCTTATGGCACCCATGGGTGGGGGTACAACCCTCTACTAATAGTGTATTTTTTGGGCACCTCGATGTGACCCACAGAGCAGGGTATGGGCTGGTGGCGGCACCATGCTCAATATGACAGGTGCTCTGATTATCCTCCATTCCGGGATACCCAGACCCTGCCATATGAAACAGTGGATTCCTGATAGGAGACAAGATGGCTCCTGTGGCCTTGTTTTCACAAAGTCCTGGGAAGCCCTGACTCTGTCCTTTCCCCTGACTGGCTGTTGGGTGGAAGAACCATCTATGATATTGTGGGGAAGCCCAGGCCAGACTGGCTGGATACTTCCCAGAACTGTATTTATTGGGTACAGCCTTGGGGGGGACCTGGGTGAATAGAGTGTGTGACCTATATGCATTTCATGTTATGGGTGTCTGGTATCTGTATGTGTGACACAAAGAATGAGACAGCTCTGCCCTAAACTGACAGGAATGCAGTGTGGTGTGCGGAAAGGCTGGGTGTTTGTCCCAGTCCACATTCCTTTTTGTGGGTGTCTGGATGGAAGAGAATGGCCTGAATGCACTGTGAGTCTGATTGCCTGCCTGCCTGCATGAATGCCCTTCTGAATGATTGGTTGCCTGAGCTTGGCTCAGCAGTGTGAGTGAGAGACATAACAGTTTATCTGGGAGCCTCTCACTTACCAGAATTGTTCAGAAACTGAAGTTGAAACTTAATGCTTATCCTTGAAGCCCAGCTGGAAGAAGAAGAATTGCTGCTGCTTTCATTCAACACTCTCCAAAAACTGTTTTGTCTGTCAAGGATGGATCCAAGAGAGGACCTAGCTAGGAGACCCTTTCCGAGCTATGAGGGAATATCGTGCAAAAGCTTATTTTCACCAAGGCACCCTGGAAATCAGTCCCGAAAGACTGTCGACCAGAGACAGGGACCGCCGAGGAATCTGAAGTAAAGCACCCGGACATCGAAGTTCATCATCGTCTACCAGGGTTCAGAGGTTTGCCTTAACCGTTGGAAGCCCGATGAGTCGTGTTGCTCAGAACCGGGGACAGCTTGACATCATGCTGCTCGAAGACCTGAGCTGCACTGCTCCCCCTTTGCCTAAGACACTTTGAAATGAAGGACTCCCTTTCCATCACCATTGACCGCTTTGTTCCATCGGAGAAAGTCAAGGTCATCGACGCGCTGAGGAGAATCCGCCAGTTTGCTTCCCACCACCCAAATTCAGCAAAGTCACAGACCAACAAAGATCCGAAAGCCAGCCGTGTTCGAGTCCCGATCGTCAAGGCCAACAGTGACACCCGACGCCCTCTACCTGGCCTATGTTCTTCATCGAGTCATCTTTGCAGTAACAAACTCTTGTCATCGAGGTGCACTGCATACCTCATCTTCACAGGACTTCCACGAACGATAGTCAACGAGCACCGCGAAGGTTGAAGCTGCTCTCTCGGCAACAGTGTTCACATTTTCTTCGAGGAATCTCGATGCCCTGTAGCTCCTGCTTTCACCCATGAGGGATCCGTCGATTTACCATCCAAGAAAGTCTGCTAGTAGTAGAAGTATTCTAGCAGAAATCAAGACTTAAACATATATGGACTGGGCTTGTTGATACCCTTTATGTACAGGTTGCCCAGGTGGGGGATCCTCACATAGAACTGTTTCATGGTAGTGGGACAAACTATTCTGACATTGTTTAACCTAACTTGTCTTCCTTCCTGTGTCTGATGTTGATTCACATTGCTATTGGACTTGTATGTCATTAAAATGTCAGCAGTTGATGCATTTTAAAGGAGTCAAGAGTTAACTGTGGTATCACATAGACATTGTACATATTTATCATATTAGTATTGCCAAAGCACAAAGTGTGTTATTGATTGTCTATCTATTCTGAACCCTATTTATATAAATAATGGTGTTATCACATAACAAAGTGTGTGGACATTCCTTTGTGGGGCTTAGGGACTACACTGTATTTAAGAACCAGCCCACATCACCTCGTGAGCACTTAAGACTTGGTTGCTTGTCATTGCTACCAACAATAGGGAACCTTGGCTGTGGTGCTCTGTGCTTCTACTCTGTCATTTAGAGGGCAGGAGTACAGATATACCCCTCCATTCTTTACAGCGCCAAAGTTATAAGCCATCCAAAAACTTCTTTTCAACAACCCTGTAATGCAGAAATAGGCATAGATGCCCCCGAACATCAAAGATGTTCGCGAACATCACAAAGCTGCCCCGGACATCCGAGTTGAAAAAACACCTTTGTTTTTTACTTTTAAAGGCCATATCCCATCCCATCCTCATCACGCCTCACCTCTCCAGAGATTGTTTCATTAGTTTGGCAAGTGCAATGTTGTGTTTTTTAATATGTTGTAACCGTGATGTTCACGGACATCAGTGCAAGTCCGCAAATCCAACATGGTGGGCGACTCCAAAAATCTGACGTACCTCACATTTTTCACCATCCAATCTGCAGCTACGGCCGATGTCCTGGGACATCATGCAACCCTCTGGACCAATCGGAGGCCCGTCCGCAGACTAAAAAGGGAAGTGAGTCCACGGACCAAACCCAGATATCACAATTATACTTTTTTTACCTAATACTTTGTTGTTTTAAAAAAAAATGACTCTGTGGATTTACCCCAAATATACAAAAAATCGCTTTCGGGACCAAGCCACTCCTGGCGCAAATTTGCTGAAAATTCCGTCCAGCGGTTTAGGCTGTAGGCGTGAGCACAATTTTTTTCCATTGCATCTATGGGAAAAAATAAAAAATGTGGGACCCGCCTATAACTTTTCCCCCCCTGCACAAAAACTCACCACCCTTCGCAGGATCAATCTGACGGGGGCATATGCTTTTTTTGCAAAGTTTCGTGAGTATTCATCCAAGAGGGACTAAATTATAAGCTGCACAAAAAATGCTCTTCCTATGGGTTGAGCAACTTAACCATAACTACAGGGATGCTACTGCAGGCCCTGTAATGTATGTATTTATCAGATTTATAAAGCACAAATATAGCTGAGATGCAATAAAATACTGCACATAATGGATGAATCCAGTGGGTTACGGGTGGGATAAGAGTTGTGATTAAAGGGAAGGACTGTGACAAAGTTGAAGGACTGTGATGAAGGAGACATGCTATAACAAATGGGAAGGGCTTTGTTAAAAAATAAGGTATGTGGCAAAGGAAAAGAGTGGCAAAGAAAAGTGGCCAAAGAGAAGGACTGTGAAAAAGGTGAAGGGCTGTGCCAATGGAGAATGACTGTGATGAAGGAGAAGGATGTTGACAAGCAGAAAGGCTTAAGAGGCGGGACTATGCGGAAGGAGAAGGACCATGATAAGGGGGTGTTAAAAATTAGAAGGACAATGACATAGTAAAAGGGCTATGATGAAGGAGGAATCTGCAGAATGAGAAGGACTGTGACAGCAAAGGAGGAGGACTGTTATAGAGGTGAAAGACTAACGAAGGAGAGGGGCTATGGGAAAGGCGTTTGACAAAGGGGAAAGACTGACAAAGATTGTGATGAAATATGCAGGCTATGACAAATGAAAAGTACTGTGATGAATTAGAACTATGATGAAGAAGGACTGTGACAAAGTACAATAACAACTTAAAATGACTACGGCGAGGAAGGACTGTGATAAAGGAATCTAACGATCGAGAAGGATTGTAACAAAGAAGAAGCCCAGTGAAAAAGAAGGACAGTGACAAAGAAGTCAGTGAAAATGAAGAAGGTCTATGACAAAGGACTATGAAAAATAAAAACCTGTGAAGAAGCAGAAGCACTAGGACACAGGTCTGGAAGAAAGAATGGTGAGCGTTAATACACAAAAGTAAAGCACCACCACATTTGCCAAAGCCAAACCAAGACAGCTAGGATGCATACAAGCTTGGATGCACTCATGCCAGAAAAGAAAAAAAGCCACCAGATTACAATGTAGCCTTAAACCAATCAGAAAGCCCATATACACGGGAATACGCTGGGAACGTTGTCTTCACCCGCTTTCAGTCTAAACTAAAAGGAAATAGAAAAACCTGCGATGGGAGCAACAACATCGAATTAATTGAGAACAATTAAAAGTGGGTTCTATGAGTCAGCAGATAAGAAACAGAGGTCTCAATACCTACAAAGTACAGGAATGAGGAAGACATCTTGGGTTAGTGTCTCTCAGCCAGCACATAAGGAAATGTTGTCTTTAGTTTTATGGCAACATGTCAACACTTTAAATATTTTCTCACAACACACGAACTGTCAGAACCAACACAATTCTGTAAACCTATAATCTGTACATCCAAACTATGCAGACAGATATGCCAGGAAATTATTTGTAAATCTAGAATGGGGCAAAGTGGAGTGGGGAAATCCAACCCTCTATCAATCAATCTGCCATTTATATAGCGCAAAATAACTTCACTGTTGGCATCAGTGCGATAAGATGTAGATGGAAGGTTTGAAAGAATTTAAGCAAACAGATACATCTTAAATTGGTGGAGAAAAAGAGAGAGAAAGAGAGCAAGAGAGAGAGAGAGGAAGAGTGTGAGAAGTTTGGAGTAACAAAAGAGGGTAGAGGGGTAAGATAGAAAGGGAGAGAGGGAGAGGAGAAAGGTAGGAGTAATAAGTGAGGAGAGAGGCAAGGAGAAGGGAAGACCAGAGGTGGGGGGAGAGCGCGAAGGAGCTAAGGAAGGAGTAGCAGGAAAATAGGAGATAAAGCAAAGAGTTATAAGATCGGGGAGAAGGGAGAAAGTGAGTGAGAGGGAGAGAAAGATTGCAGTCTTGCAACCCACTGATACAATCTTGGAGAGAGCAGCAGAAAAGGGAACCATTAAGAAGTTCTGGTGGGAGTAAGATAACAAAAAAAGGCCTCGGACTTTAGGCCCTTTCCTTATGCTTAGGTTAGATTAGATGGTAAGGGTTACTGTCCTCTAGTTTTGGCTTTTTCATTGGGGAATAAGGAATAGTGGGCTTGGGTCTAGGAAGGGGGGGTGTTGAGGGACAAGTAGAGCAACCCATTAGATGTTCCCATCGGCAGTCTACTAAGATGGTACGAGATCATTTTTTGTGCAAACTGCTCATAAAATCCCTTGAGCTATCTCTGGATTCTAAAGGTTCCTGAAGCCGCCTGTGACACCACGCAATCAGTCATATATTGGTGGTACGAGTTGCATATTAGAACCAATCACAGTCTACAAAACAGACACTGCAGTTATTTACTGACAACGAAGCCCACAGTGCTAGATGAGCAACTAGTGCCATTGTAACGATTTGACAAACTAGGAGACATCCAAGAAAATTCACATAGCACCAAATCGGTCGAGCGTGTCTGAAATGAAGGCCATCATTGACCACGATTGAATTGAGCAAGTGGAGGGACCAAGACTCTGAGAATAGCACGCAAAGGCTCTACTAGAGTAACATCATGCTTGCCTTGTGACTTCCTATCAGCTAGGATATCATCACTGCAAGTAAGCAGTGTTGAACTTGCCCCATGACTATGTGGATGGCCTCTTGGACCATTTCATCTACAGAAGAAAAGCGTATACGGTCAAATGTGTCGGCCTCAACATAAGGCAAGCAAATACATTAATTGAAATGGATAGGGAGCTGGGTCTTAATATCAATGACATGGTCTGCTATCTTAATGGAGCCCATGTCTTATCAAGGCTGCTCCGGCCCTTTGACAGTACACACAGGCATGATATGGCACATGATAGTCAGCACATAGCACCTTTTATAGCTGTCTGTAAAACGCTCTGCTTGGATTGTCTCCATTAGATGAAATGGTCCAAGAGGCCATCCACATAGTCATGGGGCAAGTTCAACACTGCTTACTTGCAGTGCTGATATCCTAGCTGATAGGAAGTCACAAGGCAAGCATGATGTTACTCTAGTAGCGCACTGCACGCAGCACTGACACAGACATATCTCACATTATACCATTGCTTTTAATGAGCCGGACCTACACGGCCCTCAGTACCTGCACTTCTTATTTCTTAGCACTTGAGTACCTGCACTTCTCAAAGCCTGAAAGAGAGTACCGGTACACAGCTAACTATGCTGGCAGGTGAAAATGAAAGCTTTTTATTTCACTATTTCGCAATGAAGGAGTACGCTTCTGAGCCTTTGCTGCGTAAAGCAGCATCCTCTCCCGCCTCATCTTTCTCCACCACCCACAATGCACATAATGGGCCTCATTACGAGTTTGCCGGTCCGGATACAACAGTACCGGTAAGCTTACCAGTACCGTTGTATCCAGACAGGCAAACTCTGAGTTGTGCTCGTGGGTGCCTTTTATTCTGCCAGGTCTGACCTGGCGGAATGAAAGGCACCCGAGAGCACAGCTTCCCTGTAACACCGACACGGTAATGAACCCTGTCGGTGCTACAGGTATCCCCCTTCCCATTGAGCCCTCTGGAGCTCAAATGGGAATGGGGGCATCCGATTCCGGCACCCGCGAAAGAGCAATTACCGGCGGGGCCGGATTACCCTGCTTAATTGCCCATTCGTGGGTGCCGGACTTTCTTGCAAGTTTGGAGGTAGCCTTGCCGGTTTTAACGGCAAGGCTACCTCCATCCTTGTAATGAGGCTCAATGTCTCCTTTAGGGTTCACCCTGCAAAACAAAAGGCGAGGCAGATCACTAGGCGCAGAACACTGCTTTGCTAAGTGGGCTTCACCTGTTATGCGTTGGGTCTCTTGAACATTTTCATATGGAGCACAGATTGATTTGTATATCCTGGGCAATGACTTGTTTTAACATGTTTCTTTGTTATTAGCAGTGCCTCTTCTAATATGTAAATGTTTATGTAATTGGAGTTGTGATGCAACGTTTTGGACTGAATACCCTGTACACAGCTCCAGTTACATACCAAATACCATGTTAATAGACAATGAAGGCAAGCATAAATGAAACTCCCATTTTAAAACTAACTTTACAGCTATGATTGCTGCTAATTTGACCAGCAAAAAAAGAGGCATTTTATATGGCTATTGACATATTCTTAACACAATGCAGTGAAACAAACTGAATGTTTGCGTGATTGAAACTCAGATAACCTGCTTAATCAACGTTTTAATCCTTGGCAAACATTGTAATCCTGCCTGGAAAATGTAAGTGTTTCAAAGCCTGCCATCTTTTATACAAAAGAATACTGGTGTCAAAAAAGGTCAAAATCAGTCTGTGATTGATGAGCATCTTTGATATATGGTTGCATTTGGCTGACAGAATGAAATATAAAGGTAATGACCTGACAGTAAACCATTACAGTGAGATTGGGGTTAGAAACACAGATGTTTTAGCTCATAATGTTCCAAGTGTAGACTCTGCAGAGAGATAATGAGGGTTTGAGAACATAACTGACGTAGGAGTGTGGGGAGTGAGAATTATAGAAATTGACACAAGTAGAGAATGAGATACGAAGAGCGAGACATACATGGAAAGTGAGACAAATAGAGAACTAGGAACATGAGTTTGAGACGGTCACACAGTTTGAGATTAATTGAGATGGGTCACTGAGCTCCGACCGTGCTCCATCTTGAGAGATATTTTAAGACCCAGCCAGGCTTAACCCCAGCCCACTTTATGTCTAGATTGGGGAGTACCTGCACTTCTTATTTTCCATTTAAAGCACTGCATTAAACCATGAAGATGTTAGTTCAATAACAGAGAATGATGAGCGAAGTTACAGACCCATCATGCTTGTCCTACTCGTTGTGTGCAATGAGTCTGCGAGAGCATTTTCTTATTTTCTGTGCATTTAATTACCATCAGATATTCATATCTCCATAAAAGCAGGACCTCAGTGTGTTTGACAAAACATTTAAGTAAAGAATCCAAGTTGAAAGTAATAATTAAACAATGGGGACCGAGAATACATGTGTGTGTGGGTGTTCTAAGTCATGCACAAGAAAGGACACTGCAGACTTCATCATGCCAGGGGGGAACCCAACACAACACTCCAGGGAAGTTGCAAACTCTCTACATTATGTACCACCATTTCTGTTGCATGATCAAAGGGTTACCCTCCAGACACAGGCATGTCAAAATTCAAAGTGTTCTGAAATATCCCCACGAAATGAGCTGAAAGAACAGAAGGGATCATACTTCGAGGGTCCTGCACATGGGGCCCGAGTTGCTGCATCAACAGCTGACTGACCCTGATGGACATTGAGGGATAGTAGCAAGTAAACAGCAGATCCTGACATGCTGATTCCAATGCTGGATACTATTGCTCTAAAGGTAGAAAGATATCACCACCTTTGCCCATTCAGCCCTAACACCAGGGCTATTACCACCTCAGACTCACAAGAAACAGTTTTCCGTGAAGCCTAGGCTGATTTCCTTTGACTGCTGAATTATGTCCCCTATCTGATGGTGCTAACTGGGTTTTGCACATTCATGTAAACATCCTCAACAGTAAAGGTGCTATCATTTCCCTTCTGAATGACACATTGCTGTTCAAAGAAATCGTTGAGGCATTAAAGAAATAAAATGGTTACCTTTTCAAATGCAATGAGTTTGCACAACCAATCGAGAACATGGGGCTAACTCCCAGGTCTATCACAATCTCAAGCCAATGAGGTGGGGTGATTCATGGGAACACCTAAGAACACAAGACGTCCAGAGAAATCAGGTGAGAGGATGATATCTAAATCAAGAGAACAACTGTACAAGCAACAAAGGCTGACCATCAACGGCAAGCAATGGCACACAATATGAAGGAGGATAAGACTCCAGGGGATGATTAGTGCCCGAAGCAAGAAAATGCATGCAGTCCTGCAGGGGTGGATTCACATACAGACCTTTCTACCACTGCACCCCTTTTCCATTTGCAAAGCTGTGTTAGTACCACATATTTTCAGATACCTGCCAACCATATTAGTATATCTGCTCACCTATTTTCACCCAACTATGCTCAACTAGGCTGTCAATTGATTTTGCGCCAAGCCTGTGGTGAAGTACCCCCCATGACAGCAATGACAACCCAGACTGGTGTGACATTAACCACGTGACTTAGCCTGCAGTCCAGGGAAATAGAAGAAGGACAGGGGAAACAGAGGTGAGAGGTGATAAGCACAGAAACAAAGTCCTGCCAAAGCTATTATGTAGAGGATGCTGGGGAAGCAAGCAGTGGAGAGTCTATCAGGGCTGGCTATGTGAGAGAGACATGGCAGTTCTCGAGCACGGAGCCCATAAGTAGAAGCAATAGCAAAATAAGGAGCAGCCCCAGAAAGCAGTACAACAGTACACCACAGAGGAGGGTCAGGTGTGAGTGGCTGAGGCAACGCTTGATGTTCTACACATACAGCGCCCCAGCAGACATCCTGATGGGGAAGTCAGTGATAGTGAGCAGACCAGTAAACAATGCAACTGAGGCAACTATAACCCAGTCTGGAGCAAGGTTTGAAGACCCCGATATTTGAAGAGAATCGGAACAGAGGGGCCAACCATCGTAATGTGGTATGACAAAGTACTTACTCTATAAATACACCGAAAAATGACTGATCGGTTGTGTGCACACCCTAATTGAAGCAGAAATGCAGACAGTTGCTTTTAATAAACCAGGAACATATCCCGGGAGAAATAGCATAGAAATATGAAATTAGGGCCCAAGCTTCTACAACATCACATCCCTCAGACATTGATAATGCTGTTGAAAGAGGAGAAGCCAAAGACCAGTAGACAGATGCACCCCAATGGGATAAGGACATGAAAAGTATGAGAAGGTCAAGAGACTTAGCAAAGTGTGAGAAGCTGTGTATACCAGTAGGAGGTGACAGGGGGGTGGTATCTACAGAAAACCGGGGGATTGTGGGCCCAGAATGTGTTGTGAGAAGGATGCAGTCTGGTTGTGCTCAAGATAGGTGCCAGACCTTACCGGAGAATCCAGATTATTTGAAGCATTCTCAAACCAGTGAGGCCAGGCAGTCAGCATAGCATCCAGGAGAGAGCACTGTTCAGGGAGCAAGGGGTGTGTGAAGTCTTGCAAGAACTGAAGAGATGGTACAGAGATCTGTTGGGCAGAGTGGTGTCGATGTGAAGCAAGAGAAGCCATTTACATTAAATGTCCCTGTAAAATCTTGAAATGGAATGAGATGTATGAGGTCAAGACCAAGTGGAACAAAGATGCTGGAGTTATGTGTTCATGAGTTGGACCTCAGGATGCATGTTGGGAAATGTAGTCAAATAACCAAAGCATCCAATAAAGACAAAGAGAATTAGTGCTCTGACATTGAATTCTGGAAATTTGAGTTAGGATATCCTGAAATCAAATTTAGATTTTGGGAAAAGGAAAGAACAGACACTGCATTATGGGAATATTCATGTATGTACCAGGGTTTCTATCAAAGACTTTGAGAGAAGGTGTGCTCAGACAATGAACTGTGGAAAATGCAGATCAAGTAACAAAGTATCAATAAAAACTGTGAGGGAAGGAAAACAAAACAAAAAAAATAAAAGGGGTCAATAAAGACTGTGAGAGAGGGAGAGCCCAGACCCTGAATTCTCCGATCTGTAGTGCAAGTTCCAAAGTTTCTAAGAAAGAATATGTGAGAAGAGTAGTTCTGACTCTGCATTCTGGATAACATAGTCCTAGCACCAACGCATTCCATAAATTGCTTGAGACAAGGAAAACTCAGATAATGCATTCTGAGAGATGAAATCCTGAAATGTTTGCACGGGAATGTGTGTGAGCTGAAGCACCATCATGACAACATCAATGACAATCTCTTTTGAAAAATTAAATACAATACATATCAATAGAAATATGAACAATTTATGTGAGCTTCTTTTGCTGGGATGGTGTAAGTAATTGAAACGTGAGAGTGTGATGTGATTGCAATTGTAATTGTTTATTTGTACAGTGCTTATACACAAGTGAAGTACCTCTCTCATGGAACATATGCTGAGGTGCAGTAGGGGTTACCCCTCTCAATAAACGAAAGCTGAAAGTGCATTAGTGCTGGGCATAGTGCAAAGGCCCAGAGGTAAGTGCAAAGACTGGCGGGGTAGACTGGGACCTTTGAGGCTCTGGAGGTGAGCCAGGCGACCATTCAGCAAAAAACTGAGGGAGCGATGGAGGAGTGAGGCTGGAGAGAAAGATAGGAGAGGTTAGCAAGGGAGAGGCAGAGGACGAGGAAGAGAAAAGGAAGGTCTTGAGGAGTGTCAGGTCTGGAGGAGTTTCCTCAACTTAGAAAGTTCTGGCTCAAGGTGGAGAGGGGCAGGGAGGATGTTCCAGAAGGAGGCACCTGCAGAGGATGACGATCTACCCCCAAATCTCTGCTTGGAAAAATGGCTCACATGCAGAGTGTTGGAGGAGGCTGAGCGGAGGGCTCTAGAAGGAGAGGAATGAAGGGGACCTAGAGGGGAAGTTTCTCGCACCACCAGAGAAACTGATTGTGAAAATAGCATCGTCTGCGTTCTGGCAGGAAGAGGGTGGCCAAAGTCCTAGAGCCATTGATACTCAGAGTGAAAAGAGAGCTGGTGAATGCTGTATCTTTCACTCCCTGTGTTTGTAGCACCTACTTCCCACTTTCCATACCTCTTATCTTCCCTTCGCTAATTTTCCTTCTTCCCTCTGTCTAAGGTCTAGATACCCCTGCAGGGCACACAGTACACACTCTCATACTACTACAGTGATGATTTGGTGCAGTATAAACTATATTAACATAACATAAAATAGCGTCTTCAGTGATAGAGAGGTATTTCATGATTATATTTAGACACTTATTGAGATTGATCAATACTAGACCAAGCCAACTTCAAATGTACAAGGACTGCACAGGTTATAACGCTGAGTTTAGAATTGCTTCTGCCACATTATGTCTAGGCCATCAGAATGACACTGCATCACTTCAAGCTGGACATTCTTGGAGAAATATGTAATGGCGACATTTTTGTCTTGCATGATCAAAATAAACATTATGAATTTATAAGGGTTGTTTTATTAAATGTTCTAGAAAATAAACATGATCATTTAAGATTAGCCCATAAGTATAGTGACAGATATGGGGAACTGATCAAGGGATAGTCTGCGAAAAAGTAGAGCTAATGTTGGAGAGCAATTGTGAAAGAGAGTGATTTATTTCTACCTCATGTTTTGTTGGTCTTTTTTTTCTATTGCTATGATTTGTTGTAAAGAATTTTCTAGAATGCAAAATATGATTTTGCTTAGTTTTCAAAATAAATAAAATAATTAAAATAACTATTTTCCACCCTTTCCACTACTATTGGACACATGCAAATCTGTAAAGTAGTATTTGAGTTGCATCTCTGGTGTAGACTTTTATCTCCATCATGTGGTTCTATTGCTCCCAAGGTTCTGAAAGCAATCCTGTATTGGCTTTCAAAGGGGTCTTATGTAGATTATCACATGAATCAAATTATGTAGGCATTTTACAAGGTCAGATTCTCTGCCTTTTTTCATTTATCTGCTTGACATCCTGTGTTCTTCCTCTGCTAGAACAGGAACTGTACTAGATAAGGTTTTTATAGTAGGCATTGATCATGAAGGTAACCTGCAATGTGTATAGACCTTCTATGATTGGAGTCCAGTTCTTTATTATAGTTCTCATTAATCATAACACCTTTCAGCATTTGCAATCAGCACTGTTTTTCTAGCCTATGTCATACTGTTTAGCCACTTTTCCATCTTTTGATCATGAATTATGAGGAAGGCCTTTGGCCATTCAAACCAACACTTTATATTTGTTGACCCTTGCCCTAAACTCATATGAATAATACTCATATGGAATGTTATTAGCAGAATTAGTGTTTTGTAGTACTACAATGTTTGCTCTAGTACTAATATTGTGCAAATATGTAATTGCACTGGTGCAACGTTTCTGTAATATGGCCCCTGACAGGTGGAGAGTCTCATGGTGACACTTAACTGTCATGACACTGTGGTAAAATATTTTGTTTTAGTTATATTGCAGAGATAAAAAGCGGGGAAATCACTCAGGATCCATATAATTGTTCTTTTTATGGCTTTGAATTTTCCAGACAACAGTGTGCCGAAAAGAGAGAAGCCATGTCCGATGTGTAATGTAAGCAAAGCAATGGATGTAAAAACTAAAGAACCACTTGATTAGTGGAGGAAAATACATATTCACAGCAGTAAATATGCACATATTTAATTGTAAACACACATGCATGACAGAGTAACATTGCAAATGGATTATTTGTAAATATGCCCATTACTCTGAGTGATGTTGAGTTCCTTGGCTCTTAACATCTATAAATACAGCAGAAGCATTTCTCCAACGCATCCTGTACCTAATGTACCCAGAAAGTTTTTGATAATCATTTGAATCAGTGAAAAACAAGTAACTTCTTATTTCTGAAAAAAACATTGACAACATTTAGGAACGAACGAAGGCTATGTTCTGTATACCACCCGAGGAGTTTCAGCAGACCCACTCCAAGAACCAATCTGGGAGGCACAGTATATTTATGTTTTTAGATTATACTGTTTGTAAAGGGAGAACAAAATACAGTACTAGACGATTGCAATGTATGATCCAAACCATTTGAATTAAACAAACCAGTTTTGGAAGCCTAGGGTGTATAGTCTGGGCAGGAACAGTGCAGTACATCTGCAAAGAGATAGCTAACCACCCCTTGAATGAATATTCTGAAGGGCTTTAAGTATCAGGTAAGCTAATGTTAAGCACAACAAGAACATGCGTCTTATTTGAAAAATGAAATTAGATAATGCAAAAGAATGCATGCATCCATCCTGCACGAAGAATATGCAGACGTATACAAAAGACCAGTTTTATATCCTACAAGGAGATGATAGACAGAATGTGTATTATACGTTGAATGATAGTATGAGTTACACTTGTTGGAAAGCCTACATTGTATTAAATTGTGATAACCCACAAAGATTACACAAACAGAGCATTTTCCTTTGACATGTAACTGTGAATTGGTCAAATTTGAACTCTGAAAAGTTTGTTATGCAGAGATCAGCTTTCTGTAAAAGAGGCTCACAGGTCCTCTCTGGATCAGTCCCTGGAATAACACTGCAGTTTTTGGATTGATGTGAAGAAATTGCAGCAGCAGAAGTCTCCTCCAGCTGGGCTTCAAGGAAAAGCTTCCTCTTGCTAATCTATGACTTCACCTTCTGAACAAATTGGTAAGTGAGAGATCTCCAGGTATACACATCTGTTCCCCATTCACTTTAGCTGAGCCAGGCTCAGTAGGCCAGTCACTCAGAAGGTCATTTATACAGGCAGGCAGCCGATAAGGCTCCTCTAGGACACCCATAACAAAGAATGTGGATTGGGGTAACTACCCAGCCTTTCAGAACACTACACTGCATTCATGTCAGTTTCAGTCGGGGTTGTCTCATTAATTGTTTATGTATTTATTTATTTATTTTTATCAGACATTAGTAAGGCACTTCTTCATCATGAAAATGCTGTTTTAACGTGTCACACACACAGATGCCAAACAGCTATGACACAGAATGTGAGTTCATTTCTGACTACATTCCTACAGGTCCCACCCGCAGGGTGTACCCACCACACACAGCCCCTGGGAACGCTCCAGTAAGTCTGACAGGTGGAAGCCCCAGAGCCATATATGGTATTTCAACCCAACAGCCAGTCAAGAGGAAAGGGAACAGAGACACATATGGTGTTTCCGCCCAACAGCCACTCAGGAGAAAGAGAACAGGGACAGGGCTTCCCAGGACTTTGGGAAAAAGGGTAAAAGTCAATGGAAACCAAGAGGCCAGAGTGCCCATCTTGCCTTTGCTTAGGAATCCATTGATCCCTATGGCAGGGCCTGGGTATCCCAAAATGGATGATACTCAGAGCCATTGCCAAGTCAGCAGATAGCTGCCACCAGCCCTTGCCCTGCTCTGTAGGCAACACACCGGTGCACAAAAACATACTTAAGGGGTACAAGAGTGTACCCCACCCATGGGTGCCATAAGGGTATCCCATGGGTGTTGTTCACCAAAAGATAAAATGAAGAGCTGCACTACCAGAGGTCCAGCTGGACCTCAGTGGCACAAAACATAGAGAAAACACGCACAGATAAGTGTCCCTCACAAGGCATTTCCAGCATCACAATAGCATAGAGAAAAGGACTAATAGCACAATGCAAACATTTTGATACATTGAAACCAAGAATTCCAGATTCCTAAGCAGGTTGAAACAGCCATATATGCCCTGGTTCTGCCTATTCAAGTAAAATGGCAACAATGGTCACTGCATATATGGAAAATATATAAAGCAACCATAGTAATTTCAAGCAGTGCTCCAGATAAGATTTGGAAGTTGAGAGTAAAATTATGTTTTAGGGAGTACAAATATAAGTACAATTCCCAATGAGACTATTTTATAAGCAAGTAAAAAATATGCTTTAACTGAAAACCAGAAATATTTTGTAATATTTATTTGTTTGCATCTAGTTTTTCATGTACATTAAAAATACATGTTTACCTCTTACAATCAGGCAGTTAAAATAGTAGTTTCTTCCTGTGGTACTAGGTGCACTACTGGCCCCAACATATCCTTGGAGCTGTGAGGCTGAAAGCAGGAGCGCAAGATTCTACACGTCTTTTTCCTATTTTTTGTTGGGAGTTTTTTACTCCCTGTTTTCATTTATTGGGAGTATTTGCAAAATATTAGGTGGTAAAAGTGGCTTATACACCCCTTATATGTAGGGCTGATTTCAAGGACACAGGGAAGGGTATGGGACCAGGTGAACCTAGCATGGTGTCAAAGAGCATGGCTTGAATGTAACCAATCTTCCCCTCCCACTAACCAAATGCCCATCATCATGCTGCCTCTTCCACCTTCCACTCCATATACACAGCAGCTTAGATGCCCAGCAGCGTTGATTCCCTCAACGCAGTCAACACAACACAATGTGACATCCCCAGACACATTCATGCTCCCAAGGTGAACCTTGTTAGTATGCAACAGAACATAACACATGTGGCCAATATGGCAATACAAACAACACATGTCACAACCCCAACTATCTATAATGCAACTGACAGACAAACAGCAAATGTTTCCCAATCTGCATTGCCTCCAGGGCTGGCCACTGGTATGTGCAGTCTGTGTGTCTGACGAGGGCCCCACGGTCATAGGGGTCCCACAGGCACCAGCTACCTGCCTCTATCATATAAAAGAATATAGTTTTCAAAAGGAGCTATGTTGTCTCCATGCACAAGGCTCCCTTTTTCCTTGTCCTAGTTATGCAATGTGTCACCTCTCAAACTCTTCCTGTGATTCTCTCGAGGCAAACAGCCCCCCATCCTGTCCCACCCACTAGACACCCCCCACCCACACTGTAAGTACTGCTTATGACTTTCTTTCTTCAAGCAAAGAATTTAAAGTGGGAGAGATTTACAAGTGATGGCCTATTAGATTGCTTATATAGAGAAGTGTCTACCATTACTATCATTGTCTTCACTCATTTCATCACCTGGGAAATGTTCTTCAAGCCATTCCAAAGTACTGGACATGTCTGTGTAACAAAAAAAAGATATTAATTTTAGTGTGCCTAATACAGAAAGTTTAGAAATATATAAGAAAAATGAAGTTTACTTACTAGTTTCTGGTAAGTTTTGTTGTTACTGTTGTGTAGGTCTGCTGTTGCTTCTTGCTGTGCAGTTTCTGTGAGGTAATTATGTTGGAGGCATATCTTTTTTGTTTTGGTATATTCCATTTTAGTACACATGCTATTTAAATGGACGGTTGATGTGTTACATATATAGGTTCCACTTCTTATTTATTATTACATATAATGTGTTTAAGTGCTGCTTTTTGAACTTGTTCAGTGTTTATATTGTATGATAGAACAATTTAAGATACCCCCCTTAGTTTTTGGGTAGTGTTGATGTTGTCCGTGTCCGTCTGCGGACATATGCACAGTACGTGGACATCAAAATCACTAGCTGGGGGTTACGTATGTTCTATGTTACATGTATATAAAATAAGGGAATCCTAGTAAACATGTATCAAATTCACACTATGGATATGTATATTCAGTAAAAAAAACTTTGCTAAAGGGAGGTTATGGTTAAGTTGTGCTATTAAAAACCTATGAAATTCAGTAAAAAAACTTTGTTAAAGGGACGTTATGGTTAAGTTGCACTACTAAAAACCTACGAAATTCAGTAAAAAAAACTTTGTTATAGGGACGTTATGGTTCAAAGTAAAACCAAAAAACCCCTGAAATTCGCTAGTTATGGTAAGCTAAGCAACCATAACTCGCGCCACCAACGTGCATTGCTAAGACTAACACCCAGGACATCAAAGATGACATCAAAAATGTAATTGCTTAGCTTGCTCCTGGCAGTGCAACTCTTCCTCTTTTGGTTGTGGTGAACAGATCCTTGGGATACCCTTATGGCACCCATGGGTGGGGGTACAACCCTCTACTAATAGTGTATTTTTTGGGCACCTCGATGTGACCCACAGAGCAGGGTATGGGCTGGTGGCAGCACCATGCTCAATATGACAGGTGCTCTGATTATCCTCCATTCCGGGATACCCAGACCCTGCCATATGAAACAGTGGATTCCTGATAGGAGACAAGATGGCTCCTGTGGCCTTGTTTTCACAAAGTCCTGGGAAGCCCTGACTCTGTCCTTTCCCCTGACTGGCTGTTGGGTGGAAGAACCATCTATGATATTGTGGGGAAGCCCAGGCCAGACTGGCTGGATACTTCCCAGAACTGTATTTATTGGGTACAGCCTTGGGGGGGACCTGGGTGAATAGAGTGTGTGACCTATATGCATTTCATGTTATGGGTGTCTGGTATCTGTATGTGTGACACAAAGAATGAGACAGCTCTGCCCTAAACTGACAGGAATGCAGTGTGGTGTGCGGAAAGGCTGGATGTTTGTCCCAGTCCACATTCCTTTTTGTGGGTGTCTGGATGGAAGAGAATGGCCTGAATGCACTGTGAGTCTGATTGCCTGCCTGCCTGCATGAATGCCCTTCTGAATGATTGGTTGCCTGAGCTTGGCTCAGCAGTGTGAGTGAGAGACATAACAGTTTATCTGGGAGCCTCTCACTTACCAGAATTGTTCAGAAACTGAAGTTGAAACTTAATGCTTATCCTTGAAGCCCAGCTGGAAGAAGAAGAATTGCTGCTGCTTTCATTCAACACTCTCCAAAAACTGTTGTGTCTGTCAAGGATGGATCCAAGAGAGGACCTAGCTAGGAGACCCTTTCCGAGCTATGAGGGAACATCGTGCAAAAGCTTATTTTCACCAAGGCACCCTGGAAATCAGTCCCGAAAGACTGTCGACCAGAGACAGGGACCGCCGAGGAATCTGAAGTAAAGCACCCGGACATCGAACTTCATCATCGTCTACCAGGGTTCAGAGGTTTGCCTTAACCGTTGGAAGCCCGATGAGTCGTGTTGCTCAGAACCGGGGACAGCTTGACATCATGCTGCTCGAAGACCTGAGCTGCACTGCTCCCCCTTTGCCTAAGACACTTTGAAATGAAGGACTCCCTTTCCATCACCATTGACCGCTTTGTTCCATCGGAGAAAGTCAAGGTCATCGACGCGCTGAGGAGAATCCGCCAGTTTGCTTCCCACCACCCAAATTCAGCAAAGTCACAGACCAACAAAGATCCGAAAGCCAGCCGTGTTCGAGTCCCGATCGTCAAGGCCAACAGTGACACCCGACGCCCTCTACCTGGCCTATGTTCTTCATCGAGTCATCTTTGCAGTAACAAACTCTTGTCATCGAGGTGCACTGCATACCTCATCTTCACAGGACTTCCACGAACGATAGTCAACGAGCACCGCGAAGGTTGAAGCTGCTCTCTCGGCAACAGTGTTCACATTTTCTTCGAGGAATCTCGATGCCCTGTAGCTCCTGCTTTCACCCATGAGGGATCCGTCGATTTACCATCCAAGAAAGTCTGCTAGTAGTAGAAGTATTCTAGCAGAAATCAAGACTTAAACATATATGGACTGGGCTTGTTGATACCCTTTATGTACAGGTTGCCCAGGTGGGGGATCCTCATATAGAACTGTTTCATGGTAGTGGGACAAACTATTCTGACATTGTTTAACCTAACTTGTCTTCCTTCCTGTGTCTGATGTTGATTCACATTGCTATTGGACTTGTATGTCATTAAAATGTCAGCAGTTGATGCATTTTAAAGGAGTCAAGAGTTAACTGTGGTATCACATAGACATTGTACATATTTATCATATTAGTATTGCCAAAGAACAAAGTGTGTTATTGATTGTCTATCTATTCTGAACCCTATTTATATAAATAACGGTGTTATCACATAACAAAGTGTGTGGACATTCCTTTGTGGGGCTTAGGGACTACACTGTATTTAAGAACCGGCCCACATCACCTCGTGAGCACTTAAGACTTGGTTGCTTGTCATTGCTACCAACAATAGGGAACCTTGGCTGTGGTGCTCTGTGCTTCTACTCTGTCATATAGAGGGCAGGAGTACAGATATACCCCTCCATTCTTTACAGCGCCAAAGTTATAAGCCATCCAAAAACTTCTTTTCAACAACCCTGTAATGCAGAAATAGGCATAGATGCCCCCGAACATCAAAGATGTTCGCGAACATCACAAAGCTGCCCCGGACATCCGAGTTGAAAAAACACCTTTGTTTTTTACTTTTAAAGGCCATATCCCATCCCATCCTCATCACGCCTCACCTCTCCAGAGATTGTTTCATTAGTTTGGCAAGTGCAATGTTGTGTTTTTTAATATGTTGTAACCGTGATGTTCACGGACATCAGTGCAAGTCCGCAAATCCAACATGGTGGGCGACTCCAAAAATCTGACGTACCTCACATTTTTCACCATCCAATCTGCAGCTACGGCCGATGTCCTGGGACATCATGCAACCCTCTGGACCAATCGGAGGCCCGTCCGCGGACTAAACAGGGAAGTGAGTCCACGGACCAAACCCAGATATCACAATTATACTTTTTTTACCTAATACTTTGTTGTTTTAAAAAAAAATGACTCTGTGGATTTACCCCAAATATACAAAAAAACGCTTTCGGGACCAAGCCACTCCTGGCGCAAATTTGCTGAAAATTCCGCCCAGCGGTTTAGGCTGTAGGCGTGAGCACAATTTTTTTCCATTGCATCTATGGGAAAAAATAAAAAATGTGGGACCCGCCTATAACTTTTCCCCCCCTGCACAAAAACTCACCACCCTTCGCAGGATCAATCTGACGGGGGCATATGCTTTTTTTTGCAAAGTTTCGTGAGTATTCATCCAAGAGGGACTAAATTATAAGCTGCACAAAAAATGCTCTTCCTATGGGTTGAGCAACTTAACCATAACTACAGGGATGCTACTGCAGGCCCTGTAATGTATGTATTTATCAGATTTATAAAGCACAAATATAGCTGAGATGCAATAAAATACTGCACATAATGGATGAATCCAGTGGGTTACGGGTGGGATAAGAGTTGTGATTAAAGGGAAGGACTGTGACAAAGTTGAAGGACTGTGATGAAGGAGACATGCTATAACAAATGGGAAGGGCTTTGTTAAAAAATAAGGTATGTGGCAAAGGAAAAGAGTGGCAAAGAAAAGTGGCCAAAGAGAAGGACTGTGAAAAAGGTGAAGGGCTGTGCCAATGGAGAATGACTGTGATGAAGGAGAAGGATGTTGACAAGCAGAAAGGCTTAAGAGGCGGGACTATGCGGAAGGAGAAGGACCATGATAAGGGGGTGTTAAAAATTAGAAGGACAATGACATAGTAAAAGGGCTATGATGAAGGAGGAATCTGCAGAATGAGAAGGACTGTGACAGCAAAGGAGGAGGACTGTTATAGAGGTGAAAGACTAACGAAGGAGAGGGGCTATGGGAAAGGCGTTTGACTAAGGGGAAAGACTGACAAAGATTGTGATGAAATATGCAGGCTATGACAAATGAAAAGTACTGTGATGAATTAGAACTATGATGAAGAAGGACTGTGACAAAGTACAATAACAACTTAAAATGACTACGGCGAGGAAGGACTGTGATAAAGGAATCTAACGATCGAGAAGGATTGTAACAAAGAAGAAGCCCAGTGAAAAAGAAGGACAGTGACAAAGAAGTCAGTGAAAATGAAGAAGGTCTATGACAAAGGACTATGAAAAATAAAAACCTGTGAAGAAGCAGAAGCACTAGGACACAGGTCTGGAAGAAAGAATGGTGAGCGTTAATACACAAAAGTAAAGCACCACCACATTTGCCAAAGCCAAACCAAGACAGCTAGGATGCATACAAGCTTGGATGCACTCATGCCAGAAAAGAAAAAAAGCCACCAGATTACAATGTAGCCTTAAACCAATCAGAAAGCCCATATACACGGGAATACGCTGGGAACGTTGTCTTCACCCGCTTTCAGTCTAAACTAAAAGGAAATAGAAAAACCTGCGATGGGAGCAACAACATCGAATTAATTGAGAACAATTAAAAGTGGGTTCTATTAGTCAGCAGATAAGAAACAGAGGTCTCAATACCTACAAAGTACAGGAATGAGGAAGACATCTTGGGTTAGTGTCTCTCAGCCAGCACATAAGGAAATGTTGTCTTTAGTTTTATGGCAACATGTCAACACTTTAAATATTTTCTCACAACACACGAACTGTCAGAACCAACACAATTCTGTAAACCTATAATCTGTACATCCAAACTATGCAGACAGATATGCCAGGAAATTATTTGTAAATCTAGAATGGGGCAAAGTGGAGTGGGGAAATCCAACCCTCTATCAATCAATCTGCCATTTATATAGCGCAAAATAACTTCACTGTTGGCATCAGTGCGATAAGATGTAGATGGAAGGTTTGAAAGAATTTAAGCAAACAGATACATCTTAAATTGGTGGAGAAAAAGAGAGAGAAAGAGAGCAAGAGAGAGAGAGGAAGAGTGTGAGAAGTTTGGAGTAACAAAAGAGGGTAGAGGGGTAAGATAGAAAGGGAGAGAGGGAGAGGAGAAAGGTAGGAGTAATAAGTGAGGAGAGAGGCAAGGAGAAGGGAAGACCAGAGGTGGGGGGAGAGCGCGAAGGAGCTAAGGAAGGAGTAGCAGGAAAATAGGAGATAAAGCAAAGAGTTATAAGATCGGGGAGAAGGGAGAAAGTGAGTGAGAGGGAGAGAAAGATTGCAGTCTTGCAACCCACTGATACAATCTTGGAGAGAGCAGCAGAAAAGGGAACCATTAAGAAGTTCTGGTGGGAGTAAGATAACAAAAAAAGGCCTCGGACTTTAGGCCCTTTCCTTATGCTTAGGTTAGATTAGATGGTAAGGGTTACTGTCCTCTAGTTTTGGCTTTTTCATTGGGGAATAAGGAATAGTGGGCTTGGGTCTAGGAAGGGGGGGTGTTGAGGGACAAGTAGAGCAACCCATTAGATGTTCCCATCGGCAGTCTACTAAGATGGTACGAGATCATTTTTTGTGCAAACTGCTCATAAAATCCCTTGAGCTATCTCTGGATTCTAAAGGTTCCTGAAGCCGCCTGTGACACCACGCAATCAGTCATATATTGGTGGTACGAGTTGCATATTAGAACCAATCACAGTCTACAAAACAGACACTGCAGTTATTTACTGACAACGAAGCCCACAGTGCTAGATGAGCAACTAGTGCCATTGTAACGATTTGACAAACTAGGAGACATCCAAGAAAATTCACATAGCACCAAATCGGTCGAGCGTGTCTGAAATGAAGGCCATCATTGACCACGATTGAATTGAGCAAGTGGAGGGACCAAGACTCTGAGAATAGCACGCAAAGGCTCTACTAGAGTAACATCATGCTTGCCTTGTGACTTCCTATCAGCTAGGATATCATCACTGCAAGTAAGCAGTGTTGAACTTGCCCCATGACTATGTGGATGGCCTCTTGGACCATTTCATCTACAGAAGAAAAGCGTATACGGTCAAATGTGTCGGCCTCAACATAAGGCAAGCAAATACATTAATTGAAATGGATAGGGAGCTGGGTCTTAATATCAATGACATGGTCTGCTATCTTAATGGAGCCCATGTCTTATCAAGGCTGCTCCGGCCCTTTGACAGTACACACAGGCATGATATGGCACATGATAGTCAGCACATAGCACCTTTTATAGCTGTCTGTAAAACGCTCTGCTTGGATTGTCTCCATTAGATGAAATGGTCCAAGAGGCCATCCACATAGTCATGGGGCAAGTTCAACACTGCTTACTTGCAGTGCTGATATCCTAGCTGATAGGAAGTCACAAGGCAAGCATGATGTTACTCTAGTAGCGCACTGCACGCAGCACTGACACAGACATATCTCACATTATACCATTGCTTTTAATGAGCCGGACCTACACGGCCCTCAGTACCTGCACTTCTTATTTCTCAGCACTTGAGTACCTGCACTTCTCAAAGCCTGAAAGAGAGTACCGGTACACAGCTAACTATGCTGGCAGGTGAAAATGAAAGCTTTTTATTTCACTATTTCGCAATGAAGGAGTACGCTTCTGAGCCTTTGCTGCGTAAAGCAGCATCCTCTCCCGCCTCATCTTTCTCCACCACCCACAATGCACATAATGGGCCTCATTACGAGTTTGCCGGTCCGGATACAACAGTACCGGTAAGCTTACCAGTACCGTTGTATCCAGACAGGCAAACTCTGAGTTGTGCTCGTGGGTGCCTTTTATTCTGCCAGGTCTGACCTGGCGGAATGAAAGGCACCCGAGAGCACAGCTTCCCTGTAACACCGACACGGTAATGAACCCTGTCGGTGCTACAGGTATCCCCCTTCCCACTGAGCCCTCTGGAGCTCAAATGGGAATGGGGGCATCCGATTCCGGCACCCGCGAAAGAGCAATTACCGGCGGGGCCGGATTACCCTGCTTAATTGCCCATTCGTGGGTGCCGGACTTTCTTGCAAGTTTGGAGGTAGCCTTGCCGGTTTTAACGGCAAGGCTACCTCCATCCTTGTAATGAGGCTCAATGTCTCCTTTAGGGTTCACCCTGCAAAACAAAAGGCGAGGCAGATCACTAGGCGCAGAACACTGCTTTGCTAAGTGGGCTTCACCTGTTATGCGTTGGGTCTCTTGAACATTTTCATATGGAGCACAGATTGATTTGTATATCCTGGGCAATGACTTGTTTTAACATGTTTCTTTGTTATTAGCAGTGCCTCTTCTAATATGTAAATGTTTATGTAATTGGAGTTGTGATGCAACGTTTTGGACTGAATACCCTGTACACAGCTCCAGTTACATACCAAATACCATGTTAATAGACAATGAAGGCAAGCATAAATGAAACTCCCATTTTAAAACTAACTTTACAGCTATGATTGCTGCTAATTTGACCAGCAAAAAAAGAGGCATTTTATATGGATATTGACATATTCTTAACACAATGCAGTGAAACAAACTGAATGTTTGCGTGATTGAAACTCAGATAACCTGCTTAATCAACGTTTTAATCCTTGGCAAACATTGTAATCCTGCCTGGAAAATGTAAGTGTTTCAAAGCCTGCCATCTTTTATACAAAAGAATACTGGTGTCAAAAAAGGTCAAAATCAGTCTGTGATTGATGAGCATCTTTGATATATGGTTGCATTTGGCTGACAGAATGAAATATAAAGGTAATGACCTGACAGTAAACCATTACAGTGAGATTGGGGTTAGAAACACAGATGTTTTAGCTCATAATGTTCCAAGTGTAGACTCTGCAGAGAGATAATGAGGGTTTGAGAACATAACTGACGTAGGAGTGTGGGGAGTGAGAATTATAGAAATTGACACAAGTAGAGAATGAGATACGAAGAGCGAGACATACATGGAAAGTGAGACAAATAGAGAACTAGGAACATGAGTTTGAGACGGTCACACAGTTTGAGATTAATTGAGATGGGTCACTGAGCTCCGACCGTGCTCCATCTTGAGAGATATTTTAAGACCCAGCCAGGCTTAACCCCAGCCCACTTTATGTCTAGATTGGGGAGTACCTGCACTTCTTATTTTCCATTTAAAGCACTGCATTAAACCATGAAGATGTTAGTTCAATAACAGAGAATGATGAGCGAAGTTACAGACCCATCATGCTTGTCCTACTCGTTGTGTGCAATGAGTCTGCGAGAGCATTTTCTTATTTTCTGTGCATTTAATTACCATCAGATATTCATATCTCCATAAAAGCAGATCCTCAGTGTGTTTGACAAAACATTTAAGTAAAGAATCCAAGTTGAAAGTAATAATTAAACAATGGGGACCGAGAATACATGTGTGTGTGGGTGTTCTAAGTCATGCACAAGAAAGGACACTGCAGACTTCATCATGCCAGGGGGGAACCCAACACAACACTCCAGGGAAGTTGCAAACTCTCTACATTATGTACCACCATTTCTGTTGCATGATCAAAGGGTTACCCTCCAGACACAGGCATGTCAAAATTCAAAGTGTTCTGAAATATCCCCACGAAATGAGCTGAAAGAACAGAAGGGATCATACTTCGAGGGTCCTGCACATGGGGCCCGAGTTGCTGCATCAACAGCTGACTGACCCTGATGGACATTGAGGGATAGTAGCAAGTAAACAGCAGATCCTGACATGCTGATTCCAATGCTGGATACTATTGCTCTAAAGGTAGAAAGATATCACCACCTTTGCCCATTCAGCCCTAACACCAGGGCTATTACCACCTCAGACTTACAAGAAACAGTTTTCCGTGAAGCCTAGGCTGATTTCCTTTGACTGCTGAATTATGTCCCCTATCTGATGGTGCTAACTGGGTTTTGCACATTCATGTAAACATCCTCAACAGTAAAGGTGCTATCATTTCCCTTCTGAATGACACATTGCTGTTCAAAGAAATCGTTGAGGCATTAAAGAAATAAAATGGTTACCTTTTCAAATGCAATGAGTTTGCACAACCAATCGAGAACATGGGGCTAACTCCCAGGTCTATCACAATCTCAAGCCAATGAGGAGGGGTGATTCATGGGAACACCTAAGAACACAAGACGTCCAGAGAAATCAGGTGAGAGGATGATATCTAAATCAAGAGAACAACTGTACAAGCAACAAAGGCTGACCATCAACAGCAAGCAATGGCACACAATATGAAGGAGGATAAGACTCCAGGGGATGATTAGTGCCCGAAGCAAGAAAATGCATGCAGTCCTGCAGGGGTGGATTCACATACAGACCTTTCTACCACTGCACCCCTTTTCCATTTGCAAAGCTGTGTTAGTACCACATATTTTCAGATACCTGCCAACCATATTAGTATATCTGCTCACCTATTTTCACCCAACTATGCTCAACTAGGCTGTCAATTGATTTTGCGCCAAGCCTGTGGTGAAGTACCCCCCATGACAGCAATGAAAACCCAGACTGGTGTGACATTAACCACGTGACTTAGCCTGCAGTCCAGGGAAATAGAAAAAGGACAGGGGAAACAGAGGTGAGAGGTGATAAGCACAGAAACAAAGTCCTGCCAAAGCTATTATGTAGAGGATGCTGGGGAAGCAAGCAGTGGAGAGTCTATCAGGGCTGGCTATGTGAGAGAGACATGGCAGTTCTCGAGCACGGAGCCCATAAGTAGAAGCAATAGCAAAATAAGGAGCAGCCCCAGAAAGCAGTACAACAGTACACCACAGAGGAGGGTCAGGTGTGAGTGGCTGAGGCAACGCTTAATGTTCTACACATACAGCGCCCCAGCAGACATCCTGATGGGGAAGTCAGTGATAGTGAGCAGACCAGTAAACAATGCAACAGAGGCAACTATAACCCAGTCTGGAGCAAGGTTTGAAGACCCCGATATTTGAAGAGAATCGGAACAGAGGGGCCAACCATCGTAATGTGGTATGACAAAGTACTTACTCTATAAATACACCGAAAAATGACTGATCGGTTGTGTGCACACCCTAATTGAAGCAGAAATGCAGACAGTTGCTTTTAATAAACCAGGAACATATCCCGGGAGAAATAGCATAGAAATATGAAATTAGGGCCCAAGCTTCTACAACATCACATCCCTCAGACATTGATAATGCTGTTGAAAGAGGAGAAGCCAAAGACCAGTAGACAGATGCACCCCAATGGGATAAGGACATGAAAAGTATGAGAAGGTCAAGAGACTTAGCAAAGTGTGAGAAGCTGTGTATACCAGTAGGAGGTGACAGGGGGGTGGTATCTACAGAAAACCGGGGGATTGTGGGCCCAGAATGTGTTGTGAGAAGGATGCAGTCTGGTTGTGCTCAAGATAGGTGCCAGACCTTACCGGAGAATCCAGATTATTTGAAGCATTCTCAAACCAGTGAGGCCAGGCAGTCAGCATAGCATCCAGGAGAGAGCACTGTTCAGGGAGCAAGGGGTGTGTGAAGTCTTGCAAGAACTGAAGAGATGGTACAGAGATCTGTTGGGCAGAGTGGTGTCGATGTGAAGCAAGAGAAGCCATTTACATTAAATGTCCCTGTAAAATCTTGAAATGGAATGAGATGTATGAGGTCAAGACCAAGTGGAACAAAGATGCTGGAGTTATGTGTTCATGAGTTGGACCTCAGGATGCATGTTGGGAAATGTAGTCAAATAACCAAAGCATCCAATAAAGACAAAGAGAATTAGTGCTCTGACATTGAATTCTGGAAATTTGAGTTAGGATATCCTGAAATCAAATTTAGATTTTGGCAAAAGGAAAGAACAGACACTGCATTATGGGAATATTCATGTATGTACCAGGGTTTCTATCAAAGACTTTGAGAGAAGGTGTGCTCAGACAATGAACTGTGGAAAATGCAGATCAAGTAGCAAAGTATCAATAAAAACTGTGAGGGAAGGAAAACAAAACAAAAAAAATAAAAGGGGTCAATAAAGACTGTGAGAGAGGGAGAGCCCAGACCCTGAATTCTCCGATCTGTAGTGCAAGTTCCAAAGTTTCTAAGAAAGAATATGTGAGAAGAGTAGTTCTGACTCTGCATTCTGGATAACATAGTCCTAGCACCAAAGCATTCCATAAAGTGCTTGAGACAAGGAAAACTCAGATAATGCATTCTGAGAGATGAAATCCTGAAATGTTTGCACGGGAATGTGTGTGAGCTGAAGCACCATCATGACAACATCAATGACAATCTCTTTTGAAAAATTAAATACAATACATATCAATAGAAATATGAACAGTTTATGTGAGCTTCTTTTGCTGGGATGGTGTAAGTAATTGAAACGTGAGAGTGTGATGTGATTGCAATTGTAATTGTTTATTTGTACAGTGCTTATACACAAGTGAAGTACCTCTCTCATGGAACATATGCTGAGGTGCAGTAGGGGTTACCCCTCTCAATAAACGAAAGCTGAAAGTGCATTAGTGCTGGGCATAGTGCAAAGGCCCAGAGGTAAGTGCAAAGACTGGCAGGGTAGACTGGGACCTTTGAGGCTCTGGAGGTGAGCCAGGCGACCATTCAGCAAAAAACTGAGGGAGCGATGGAGGAGTGAGGCTGGAGGGAAAGATAGGGGAGGTTAGCAAGGGAGAGGCAGAGGACGAGGAAGAGAAAAGGAAGGTCTTGAGGAGTGTCAGGTCTGGAGGAGTTTCCTCAACTTAGAAAGTTCTGGCTCAAGGTGGAGAGGGGCAGGGAGGATGTTCCAGAAGGAGGCACCTGCAGAGGATGAAGATCTAATCCCAAATCTCTGCTTGGAAAAATGGCTCACATGCAGAGTGTTGGAGGAGGCTGAGCGGAGGGCTCTAGAAGGAGAGGGATGAAGGGGACCTAGAGGGGAAGTTTCTCGCACCACCAAAGAAACTGATTGTGAAAATAGCATCTTCTGCGTTCTGGCAGGAAGAGGGTGGCCAAAGTCCTAGAGCCATTGATACTCAGAGTGAAAAGAGAGCTGGTGAATGCTGTATCTTTCACTCCCTGTGTTTGTAGCACCTACTTCCCACTTTCCATACCTCTTATCTTCCCTTCGCTAATTTTCCTTCTTCCCTCTGTCTAAGGTCTAGATACCCCTGGAGGGCACACAGTACACACTCTCATACTACTACAGTGATGATTTGGTGCAGTATAAACTATATTATCATAACATAAAATAGCGTCTTCAGTGATAGAGAGGTATTTCATGATTATATTTAGACACTTATTTAGATTGATCAATACTAGACCAAGCCAACTTCAAATGTACAAGGACTGCACAGGTTATAACGCTGAGTTTAGAATTGCTTCTGCCACATTATGTCTAGGCCATCAGAATGACACTGCATCACTTCAAGCTGGACATTCTTGGAGAAATATGTAATGGCGACATTTTTGTCTTGCATGATCAAAATAAACATTATGAATTTATAAGGGTTGTTTTATTAAATGTTCTAGAAAATAAACATGATCATTTAAGATTAGCCCATAAGTATAGTGACAGATATGGGGAACTGATCAAGGGATAGTCTGCGAAAAAGTAGAGCTAATGTTGGAGAGCAATTGTGAAAGAGAGTGATTTATTTCTACCTCATGTTTTGTTGGTCTTTTTTTCTATTGCTATGATTTGTTGTAAAGAATTTTCTAGAATGCAAAATATGATATTTGCTTAGTTTTCAAAATAAATAAAATAATTAAAATAACTATTTTCCACCCTTTCCACTACTATTGGACACATGCAAATCTGTAAAGTAGTATTTGAGTTGCATCTCTGGTGTAGACTTTTATCTCCATCATGTGGTTCTATTGCTCCCAAGGTTCTGAAAGCAATCCTGTATTGGCTTTCAAAGGGGTCTTATGTAGATTATCACATGAATCAAATTATGTAGGCATTTTACAAGGTCGGATTCTCTGCCTTTTTTCATTTATCTGCTTGACATCCTGTGTTCTTCCTCTGCTAGAACAGGAACTGTACTAGATAAGGTTTTTATAGTAGGCATTGATCATGAAGGTAACCTGCAATGTGTATAGACCTTCTATGATTGGAGTCCAGTTCTTTATTATAGTTCTCATTAATCATAACACCTTTCAGCATTTGCAATCAGCACTGTTTTTCTAGCCTATGTCATACTGTTTAGCCACTTTTCCATCTTTTGATCATGAATTATGAGGAAGGCCTTTGGCCATTCAAACCAACACTTTATATTTGTTGACCCTTGCCCTAAACTCATATGAATAATACTCATATGGAATGTTATTAGCAGAATTAGTGTTTTGTAGTACTACAATGTTTGCTCTAGTACTAATATTGTGCAAATATGTAATTGCACTGGTGCAACGTTTCTGTAATATGGCCCCTGACAGGTGGAGAGTCTCATGGTGACACTTAACTGTCATGACACTGTGGTAAAATATTTTGTTTTAGTTATATTGCAGAGATAAAAAGCGGGGAAATCACTCAGGATCCATATAATTGTTCTTTTTATGGCTTTGAATTTTCCAGACAACAGTGTGCCGAAAAGAGAGAAGCCATGTCCGATGTGTAATGTAAGCAAAGCAATGGATGTAAAAACTAAAGAACCACTTGATTAGTGGAGGAAAATACATATTCACAGCAGTAAATATGCACATATTTAATTGTAAACACACATGCATGACAGAGTAACATTGCAAATGGATTATTTGTAAATATGCCCATTACTCTGAGTGATGTTGAGTTCCTTGGCTCTTAACATCTATAAATACAGCAGAAGCATTTCTCCAACGCATCCTGTACCTAATGTACCCAGAAAGTTTTTGATAATCATTTGAATCAGTGAAAAACAAGTAACTTCTTATTTCTGAAAAAAACATTGACAACATTTAGGAACGAACGAAGGCTATGTTCTGTATACCACCCGAGGAGTTTCAGCAGACCCACTCCAAGAACCAATCTGGGAGGCACAGTATATTTATGTTTTTAGATTATACTGTTTGTAAAGGGAGAACAAAATACAGTACTAGACGATTGCAATGTATGATCCAAACCATTTGAATTAAACAAACCAGTTTTGGAAGCCTAGGGTGTATAGTCTGGGCAGGAACAGTGCAGTACATCTGCAAAGAGATAGCTAACCACCCCTTGAATGAATATTCTGAAGGGCTTTAAGTATCAGGTAAGCTAATGTTAAGCACAACAAGAACATGCGTCTTATTTGAAAAATGAAATTAGATAATGCAAAAGAATGCATGCATCCATCCTGCACGAAGAATATGCAGACGTATACAAAAGACCAGTTTTATATCCTACAAGGAGATGATAGACAGAATGTGTATTATACGTTGAATGATAGTATGAGTTACACTTGTTGGAAAGCCTACATTGTATTAAATTGTGATAACCCATAAAGATTACACAAACAGAGCATTTTCCTTTGGCATGTAACTGTGAATTGGTCAAATTTGAACTCTGAAAAGTTTGTTATGCAGAGATCAGCTTTCTGTAAAAGAGGCTCACAGGTCCTCTCTGGATCAGTCCCTGGAATAACACTGCAGTTTTTGGATTGATGTGAAGAAATTGCAGCAGCAGAAGTCTCCTCCAGCTGGGCTTCAAGGAAAAGCTTCCTCTTGCTAATCTATGACTTCACCTTCTGAACAAATTGGTAAGTGAGAGATCTCCGGGTATACACATCTGTTCCCCATTCACTTTAGCTGAGCCAGGCTCAGTAGGCCAGTCACTCAGAAGGTCATTTATACAGGCAGGCAGCCGATAAGGCTCCTCTAGGACACCCATAACAAAGAATGTGGATTGGGGTAACTACCCAGCCTTTCAGAACACTACACTGCATTCATGTCAGTTTCAGTCGGGGTTGTCTCATTAATTGTTTATGTATTTATTTATTTATTTTTATCAGACATTAGTAAGGCACTTCTTCATCATGAAAATGCTGTTTTAACGTGTCACACACACAGATGCCAAACAGCTATGACACAGAATGTGAGTTCATTTCTGACTACATTCCTACAGGTCCCACCCGCAGGGTGTACCCACCACACACAGCCCCTGGGAACGCTCCAGTAAGTCTGACAGGTGGAAGCCCCAGAGCCATATATGGTATTTCAACCCAACAGCCAGTCAAGAGGAAAGGGAACAGAGACACATATGGTGTTTCCGCCCAACAGCCACTCAGGAGAAAGAGAACAGGGACAGGGCTTCCCAGGACTTTGGGAAAAAGGGTAAAAGTCAATGGAAACCAAGAGGCCAGAGTGCCCATCTTGCCTTTGCATAGGAATCCATTGATCCCTATGGCAGGGCCTGGGTATCCCAAAATGGATGATACTCAGAGCCATTGCCAAGTCAGCAGATAGCTGCCACCAGCCCTTGCCCTGCTCTGTAGGCAACACACCGGTGCACAAAAACATACTTAAGGGGTACAAGAGTGTACCCCACCCATGGGTGCCATAAGGGTATCCCATGGGTGTTGTTCACCAAAAGATAAAATGAAGAGCTGCACTACCAGAGGTCCAGCTGGACCTCAGTGGCACAAAACATAGAGAAAACACGCACAGATAAGTGTCCCTCACAAGGCATTTCCAGCATCACAATAGCATAGAGAAAAGGACTAATAGCACAATGCAAACATTTTGATACATTGAAACCAAGAATTCCAGATTCCTAAGCAGGTTGAAACAGCCATATATGCCCTGGTTCTGCCTATTCAAGTAAAATGGCAACAATGGTCACTGCATATATGGAAAATATATAAAGCAACCATAGTAATTTCAAGCAGTGCTCCAGATAAGATTTGGAAGTTGAGAGTAAAATTATGTTTTAGGGAGTACAAATATAAGTACAATTCCCAATGAGACTATTTTATAAGCAAGTAAAAAATATGCTTTAACTGAAAACCAGAAATATTTTGTAATATTTATTTGTTTGCACCTAGTTTTTCATGTACATTAAAAATACATGTTTACCTCTTACAATCAGGCAGTTAAAATAGTAGTTTCTTCCTGTGGTACTAGGTGCACTACTGGCCCCAACATATCCTTGGAGCTGTGAGGCTGAAAGCAGGAGCGCAAGATTCTACACGTCTTTTTCCTATTTTTTGTTGGGAGTTTTTTACTCCCTGTTTTCATTTATTGGGAGTATTTGCAAAATATTAGGTGGTAAAAGTGGCTTATACACACCTTATATGTAGGGCTGATTTCAAGGACACAGGGAAGGGTATGGGACCAGGTGAACCTAGCATGGTGTCAAAGAGCATGGCTTGAATGTAACCAATCTTCCCCTCCCACTAACCAAATGCCCATCATCATGCTGCCTCTTCCACCTTCCACTCCATATACACAGCAGCTTAGATGCCCAGCAGCGTTGATTCCCTCAACGCAGTCAACACAACACAATGTGACATCCCCAGACACATTCATGCTCCCAAGGTGAACCTTGTTAGTATGCAACAGAACATAACACATGTGGCCAATATGGCAATACAAACAACACATGTCACAACCCCAACTATCTATAATGCAACTGACAGACAAACAGCAAATGTTTCCCAATCTGCATTGCCTCCAGGGCTGGCCCCTGGTATGTGCAGTCTGTGTGTCTGACGAGGGCCCCACGGTCATAGGGGTCCCACAGGCACCAGCTACCTGCCTCTATCATATAAAAGAATATAGTTTTCAAAAGGAGCTATGTTGTCTCCATGCACAAGGCTCCCTTTTTCCTTGTCCTAGTTATGCAATGTGTCACCTCTCAAACTCTTCCTGTGATTCTCTCGAGGCAAACAGCCCCCCATCCTGTCCCACCCACTAGACACCCCCCACCCACACTGTAAGTACTGCTTATGACTTTCTTTCTTCAAGCAAAGAATTTAAAGTGGGAGAGATTTACAAGTGATGGCCTATTGAAGGGACCATTGTTTTGGAAAAGATGTTCTTGTTGTTTGCATTGAGAATTGTAAAGGTACACTGTTATTTTTAAAGCACATGCAAAGCTGCCTAAATCTGTGCCCACATCCAGGACAATTCAAAATATCACTCATAACAGTTTTAAACTATCTGCCTAATGGTAGAATATACCATTGTCCTCACGTTATATATGAAGCATGCATTTATCAAACATTGAAAGACAAACAGGTAACCTCTTCACACGTTACCTTTTATTATGAGTCTTTAAGTCTTGAAAGTACATTTTCAAAATCCTCAGATCATTTGTTCCCTCCTGCTGAATTGCATTCTGGTATTTGTAGTCTTCCATTCAAGGTGAGGAGAATAATGCAATTGTAAACCTTTTGCCTAGCATTTTTCTATAAGTGTTTATATATTTGTATCAGTACTTTACTATTGCTTCTGTACTTTTCAAGTCATCTTAATAAAACAAAGTATTGTTAGAGTCAAACGTCGGGATGAGAGGGGCAAGGAAGTGGCAGGAGAGGTTACAGTCCTGGAGCATGCAGGTGTTATTTTCTCTGGTTTTGGCCCTGTGCTGATTATTAGTGCACAAGTCAAGGATACATGTGGGCAGAGCGTCCACCCACTTGTTCAAAGGGCAGGCCTACCCCTTTGTGGGAGGTTTTGAGGCTAGCATTAAAAAAAAGTTCACTTGCTCAAGTGTTTGGCTACTAGGATTTCACCATAGTTGTCATGTTTCTAGTGCAGACGCTTACTGACAAGATCATATAACAATATAATTAAAGCACAAAGTATCATGTTCTGATTTTATACTCCTTTCATACTTTGCCAGCATAGTTATTGGACATTCTCCTTGCTCTGATTGTTTTTCCTGATTCATTATTTTTTTTGAAAGGCAAATACTAATTTATTTTGTGCACTTTCTTCAAAGGGGCAATGTCAATTTAACTAAATGTGTATATTCCACTTTAATATATGTTCACTTACTATGCATATATTAATGGCTGGCAGCTTTTGCTTTTCGCTATGCGGGCATAGATTCCCACACAGAGTGATGTGAGCGAGCTGCACCCATCCCCAGGTTGAAACAACACTTTTTAGTGCACATTTTGCAGCAGAAATAGGAAAAAGCTGTGTGATTTACAGGAAGGTCTAAACATACAATATCTCAGCAACAGTGACATATCCTGCTGAACTGTTTTTGCAGCATTCTGCTATACGATCCCCTGCTTCCCACTGCTACTCCTGCACACCCCCTCCAATTAATGGTCAGGTGGTCCATTAATGAGGCTCCCTTGATGATTTTGCAAGATGTATACCAGCACATCACCAAGCCTGAACCCAACAGGAAAGGAGACAGAAACCCTGCCACAATCCATAACTTAGATGGGCATGGCATGGAGGGTGGGTGCAACTATGCTTTCTCCCCCCATGTACTCAGCACCCATGCATATATTATTGAGAAACCCACACTACTTTATTTGGAGGACTTGAGGCCTGTTCATTTTGTTCTAAGGCTGGAAAAAATGATTACTTCCCGGCCTCAAGACTATTAGAAAAGATTTCTCTAAATACAACTTTGCTTCTGTATTTATGGACCCCCCAAACGTTTTGCTTTTATTCCAGTATCCTGACCTGACATTTTACAGTGGCGCACAGCCTTCAGCTGCACGCCACTGGGCTTTTGCTCATTGTTAAGGGAAAACAGACACATCCTTCAGGCTGTCAGTACTGAGAAACTTTATTTCTCTTAGTCATTTGACTTTGTTGCCACTTTGCTAACATTTTATCATTGTGCAAAGCACATTATTGTATCGAGCAATGGGCTCCTTGTGTTTTCTGGCCCTAGTCACACTCTAAGGATTTATTGGCTGTACAGTGTATCTAGGTATGGCCTTCTGGCAGCAGAATATTTTTCTTGTAATTTGACAACTTTTCATGGAGCCATATCGCTCTTACAACTTTTGGCTCATAATTGTGGCTAGTATCTGTCATTGCTGTGCCACAATTTCCTTCGGCCGTTCCTTTGGTCTTCCCCCTGATCTTCCTGACCCAGGACTTCCTTATTTGGCCATGCAGTTGCCTGCAAAAGCTGCTTCTTTTGCGTGCTCCTGCAGGTCACGTGTGTGGGTGCCCAGGAAGTGGGCTGGGACTGTCTGGTCCCAATACTCACTACTAGCGCCAAGATGTCTGGTTTGCATGAGGACCTTAGAACCGCAGTGATCCCTGATTGGACCAATGCTGGTGTGCACGAAGAGGGCAGATCTTCTCATTGGCTGACTGGGTATGAGCACTCGCCGGACTTTGGATATGAGGAGGGGACCTGAATAAAGATCAGTAGATCAACAACAGGTCAGAACTGACCTGGAGATGGATCCAAGTATCTGGAAGAGCCAAGCAGAACACAGGAAAATCCAGAGACACCCAGAAGACAGTTAGCACCCCGAAACCCGTTGTTGTCTCAGTGGAGCACTGATTTGTGCTTGATCGCAGAAGACCTGTGAAGGTAAGTCAAACCTTTGGATTTGTGAGACTAATCACACCTGATGCACCTTGGTTTATTTATTTATTCATTTTGTTTATTTTGTCATTTGCAAAGGGCACCAAAGCCAGGGCCAACTGGGCACTGGAAACAGCATAAAAGGGTACAGACATGAGTAATAAAACGGATTGAAATATAACACATGAGACATATACAGACCTGGAAGAGCAAAGGTATCTACATAATGTGAGGGGACTTGCAAATAGAGCCATGTTTTGAGGCCTTTGTGGAAGGACCAGAACGAAGATTCCGATCTTAGGGGGAGTGGAAGAGCGTTCCAGTTTTAATGGCCATGATTGGGAAGCCACTGATCCCTGCTTTTTGAAGCTTGAAACTGGTGATGGATAGGAGGTGCAAGTGGGCAGCATTGTTAGGTCTGGTGGACTGAGATTTGGAAAATGTGCTAGCTAAGTATCTTGGCCTGTGTTTTACAGGTATTTCTGCATTAGTGATAGAGTTTTGAATAAGATACATTTGCAAACTGCAGCCAATGGGCCTTCCACCTTTCTGGAGAAATATGCTATTATTTAGCCATGTTTAGGACTGCTCTTAGTGGGTTATTCTGTATAATCTGTAGTTGTTGTATGTTCCTAATGGTAGAGCTTGCAGATAGGGCATTGCAATAATCTATTCTGGAGAGAATGAGGCTCTGACAATCGTGCTACAACTTTCAGGGGCCAGGAAAGGTCTGCAGGCGTTAATGCGTTTTGATGTGTATGCTGCCATAGAGGCAATGGTGTTTGCATGTCTCGTTAGGCAGAGCAAATAGTCCAGATAAACGCCCAACATTTTTAATTCTTTTGAGACCAGAATAATGTTACTGTCAACGGCTAAGGATTTGATTTTGACATTAAGTTTGTTTAGATGCGTTTGTGAACCAATGAGGAGCAGCTCTGTTTTCTCGTCATTTAGGCAGAGTGCATGTTGAGCCATCCATGACTGGATTGGTCTGATAGATTTTGTTTAGGGGTGGAATCAATGTTGTAATTGCCTGAAATGGCAGGAGGATCTGGGTGTCGTATTCATAGTTGGTGTAGGACACACCCAAGTTATACATGAGGTTGAATAGAGGTTTAATAAATATGTTGTAAAGCATTGGGAAGACACAGGAGCTTTGGATAACTCCAGACTGGGGCTGCTGGGTTAGCTGCAGAGGTGCAGAAAACCCTCATTGTTTAGTTAGATAGGAACGATTCAATCCAGGCTATCACTTTGTTGGGGAAGTTGGTAACTGAGCATAGGTGTTGGCAGAGGATTTTGTGGTCCACCAAGTTAAAGGCTGCAGAGAGGTCTAGCAAAAGGAAGATGGTGAGCATTGAGCTCATCTGTTTTGATTTTTAAATCCAGGAGAGCTGATTCCGTACCGTGACTTCAGCAGAACCCAGATTGACGTAGGCCAAGAAGGTTGTTAGTTTCAAGGAATTTGTGAATTTGCAGGTATGCAACTCTGTCAATAATTTTGTGTAGTAAGTGGACTGTTGTGATAGGGTGGTAATTGGTAGAGATGCAAGTGTCTGAGGTAGGGTTCTGTAGGAGGGGGAGGACCCAAAAGTCGTTTATATTAGTTGGTATTTAGCGATAGGAGAAGGAGTTGTTCAAAAGTGAGGCGATGAAAGGGGAGAGCTCTACAGTACAGTCTTTTATGAGCGAGGCTAGACAGATGTCTCATTCGCATCTGGATGTTTTGAGGCCTTTGATGATTTTTGTGACTTCTGGGGGCGGTGACCGGGGTGAACTCAAATAGGTGCATTGAGAGAGTAGGTGGGGGCACAAGGTTTAAAGGTGCTTCCGTTAGTGGCAGTATGTCATTTTTTGCCATGATTTTCATTTGGAGTAAAGAGATTGTGTCCAAGAGTGCCAATCTGATGTTAGAGCACCAGATGACATATTTGAGTTCTGTCGTACCTGAATTGCCTTTTTTCTATTTGCTCATTGTAAGTCGAGCCTTTGCAAGGAGAATGGCCTGTTTGTACGTTTTGAACAGTGAGGCGAAGCACTCATTATTGGCAGAAGAGTGTGTTTTTTCTAAGAGGACTCAGCTGCTCGCTTTGTGGCATGTAGTGCTTTCAGATTTTGGGTGTACCAAGAGTTTGGGTGAGCTATTGGTTTAGGTTTACATTTCCTCAACAGAGTGACATTGTTGATGGCGAGTAGGTGGTTGGTTAAAGGTTTTATCAGGGGGGGCATATTGGCAGGGGTGATATTCTGGTAGTTTCTTGAAAGGGACACTGGTGCAGGTTAAGATGCAACACAAGTTAGGTTATTTTCGGTAATGTTAAATAAGATAACATTGTGGTCAGAACAGGCACACAAAGCATTAGATATGATGTTGCTGTTGCAGTTAACATCAGCCAACCAGACTAGAGTGCCACCTTTGTTATGGGTGGAACGTGTGAGGCGTTCAGCCCAAAGCTTGCATGGAGTTGGCTAGGGCAAGTACGTTGTTATCCTTTGGGTTGTTTAAGCCTAAGTTTACATCGCCCATGAGAGTGATTCTGGAGGTGGGATTGGTATCGCTAGAGAAGAGATGCGCAAATTATTCCTCGACGGATAGCAAAGGGCCAAGAGGTCTATAGATTAAGTGAATAGTTAACGTGGCACTGTTAGAGAGGTACATTTTTATGGAGAGTAATTCTCCTGATTTGAATGGTTGGTTGGTGGATTCTCTGATGGTCAGTTGTTTTTTTCCTATAATAGCCACCCGCCTCCTTTGTTGACATGGCTGTCTTTTCTAAAGATGGTACAGTTATCCTGGATGGCAAGGGAGAAGGCAGGCCCAGTAAAAGAGGAGAAAGACCTAAGCTAAATAGCCATCGGTGTGGGCTGCACACTTAAATACCACTCGAGTGGTCTCTTTAAAATTTGAAATCAGGTAGGTATATTTATTTAAATTCGGTTGTATTCATCCGTGAATACTAACGTGTGCACAACTTAGAAATAATCAATTAAAAACTGGTTGCTTGGCAACAAACATATCCATATTTTATTTGCAGATGCAAAAATGCCAATGCATTTCAGACTTTAATGAGTCCTTCATCAGGGTGTTGCTAATTTGATAGACATACACCGTTATAGTTTGATTTACCACATATGTTTACCAAACACAACACAAAATAGATGAACCTTAATGAAAAACATTCAAACAAAACAAAACAGAATGTGAGAATGTCAGAAAAAGACATGGCAGCATATGTAAACCACTGCTACAATCCTTAAATCATTACATAATGGTTATCTGTTTTAAAGTGTACCAGCTAGTTAGCATACGGTCATACAATTTCTCAAATCTGGATGCTTAAATTGTGCTGTGCTTTTGTCTCTGACTGTGTCGAACAGAGCAGCTCGACACAGACCGGAGTCCAGAATACAGCAGAGAGGGTAACCAACCGCACAACTTAGAAATAATCAATTAAAAACTGGTTGCTTGGCAACAAACATATCCATATTTTATTTGCAGATGCAAAAATGCCAATGCATTTCAGACTTTAATGAGTCATTCATCAGGGTGTTGCTAATTTGATAGACATACACCGTTATAGTTAGATTTACCACATCTGTTTACCAAACACAACACAAAATAGATGAACCTTAATGAAAAACATTCAAACAAAACAAAACAGAATGTGAGAATGTCAGAATAAGACATGGCAGCATATGTAAACCACTGCTACAATCCTTAAAGCATTACATAATGGTTATCTGTTTTAAAGTGTACCAGCTAGTTACCTTACGGTCATACAATTTCTCAAATCTGGATGCTTAAATTGTGCTGTGCTTTTGTCTCTGATTGTGTTGAACAGAACAGCTCGACACAGACTGGAGTCGAGAATACAGCACAGAGGGTAATCAACCGAACCAGCAAAGCATAACCACTGCTAAAATCAGGTGAACCTTTCAGAAGTAC